>NC_090831.1:63454322-65954322 GCF_028021215.1 Eschrichtius robustus | reverse complement strand
ACCTTTTCCTTACCAGTCATGTGCTGGTTAATGATTAACAATTAACTCTTTAGGATAAAGAAATCCTTGCTGTGTAGCACCTGCCAATTTCCACGGTATAAATACTCCACCATGGCTTTTTCATTTTTTGTTAATTATCTAGCTCTCCCAACAGAAGATATCCCATTAAGGTCTATTGGTATGCTGGAGCCAGCTCATATCGGCTTGTATAAATTGGCTGATCTTAAGCTACCAAAGTGACATCACTGAACATGAAATTAAGAAGAAACGTGCAGTAGCAAACTATTATGTGGTGTTTACAGGATAACTATTGTCCTTTACAAGCAAGTCTGAGCTGGCTTCACCATATCACTGGACCTTCATGGAGTATCCCCTGTTGGAAAAGCCAGATAATTAACAAGAAAACTAAAACTGCACAAGATATTACATTTTGTAGTAAAAGTGTTGTGAAGGAAAGACTCATGACAATGGCTCACTGGGAGAGGACTGCTTAAGGTGGAGTGGACATGGCTTTCTAAAGAGATGACATACGCATTAACAGATAAGATGAGTTTTCCATGCAGAAGGAAAGCAATACTGGGGAAGGCAATCAGGAAAAGCACATTCTGGGAAGCAACCAAACTTCCTGTAAGTTAATCACTAATACAGGCAGAGTCCAGTAGATGGTACAAAACATTTATTTACTCTTCTTGCTTATTCACCTTTTAATTCAAAGTTCACTGAGCTAGAATTCTTCTCTTTTCTCTTTTTCCCCCAACACCACTGGCGTTTTTCTACTTTTCTGCCCTCCTTCTGGGGTTCTGAAGAAGTGGCAGAATGTTCTTAAAATTCTGAGTAACCTCCAGATTCCTTTCAATTAGGCAGGGCAAAGCCCCACAGTTTATTATAGGAGGAAGCTTAAAGTCTTTTGGACTAATCAGAACAGAATATCTACATATCAAACCATCCTTTGTAATATGACCATTTCAAAACACAGTGACTATAGATTAACCACACATACAATTTATATTTTACTCTTTCTTACCAAAGGCCTTTTTTTTCCCTCCAGGCAGTAGTCAATAGATAGGGAGGGAAAATGAGAAATATAAGAAATAAAATTCTTTCCCTCCACATAGACTTTTAAAAATTATTTCAATTTCATCATTTTAAGTAATTAAATAAGAAGTTTATATTCCCTTGGCAATCGTTCACTTTCCTGTCCATGGTTTGACATCAGGAGAAACTACGACTGTATTAGTAAAAAAGCAATAGAATTTATAGTACTGAATATTTCAAAATCCTTTAAAGATGCCTTGTTTAATATTTTCATTGAAGTGCACATGTTGGTAATGCTAGCTCATGTCCTCAACCTCTTAGCCATTTCATCTACACCCAAAGATTTAACATATTTCCTTTTGAGTTTAGAAAATATCCTACAAGTTATAATTGAGTGAGATGCCAGGAACACCAGGGATTTCCTTGCTGCTAACAGAAATTATACAGCACAGATCTGATTGCTGTAAGTCTGTGAGAATTTCTATAGCAAATAAATCCAAGATAGCAGTGAAACTATATTACAAGCAAATTAGAAGAACTGGAGATTTTCCATGTTATAGATTTAAATGCTTTTTTAAAAAAGGGCCTTAGGAGTTCTGACCGAATGATCCAAATTTTTATTGAAATTATTCCTATGGCTCTGGCCAGAGCTTCCATGTTCAAGTCCCACCTATTTCCACATTTGAATGAATAAAAATGAGGAATTATTTCATCAATTTGGTACTAAAAATACGTTTTGAGCAGGTTTTTGGTTTTCAAGGATAAGGTTCTTAAAGATATACTTTGTGGGAGGGAAAAAATTACTTCAGTGTAGTGTGCATTGAGAATTGAAAAAAAAAAAAAAAGTGTCCCCATGCTTCTAGAAAAAGACTATCAGTCATTAAAGCAGATCTGGCAGATCAGCTTTTAATCCCATTTAATCAATTAATGAACTTCACAAGAATGCCTCCCCCAAAAAACCCACATAAAATCAGTTATTTTGTTCGGAGACTAGGTCTAACAAATAAAGCTTTTTATTACTTAAGTAAGTAATAATTTCAGCCATTCGGTTTCAGATATTACGTGATTGTTTCATCTTTCTACAGGATTGGCTAAAAGTCTCTTTCTGTTATATGACTGAAATTCAAATATATTAACCTTTTATGAGAATATAACACAAGGACACAATCCACACTCCAAAACTGTTAGGGCCCTATGCATTTCAAAATTCAGAACTGTTCAAATTCAGAGAGGTAATATGATGCATATACCATATATTCTAATATTCTCAGTGAAGTCTGGGTTTGATAGTCAAGCCAACATTTCTACAGCAGAACAGTGGTATAAATATTAAAAACTATTAATAGCGTCTCGTCAGTTCAGGTATTCAGGTAGGATTTTGCTGCTAAGAAAAGTTCATATCAGGTCAAGTTCTGCCACCGAATGAGTAAGAAAAAGCTTGGATTTTAAGAGCTCTTGTGGAATTTTCAATTTTGGAATCACAGGTGAAGGATTATGGAGCTTATATACCTACTAACATAGAGACAGAGGAATTATTAAGAATACCTATTCTCCAGATATTTTCACATTTGATAAAAGACAATATAGGAAAGCAATAATTAAAAATATATTTAATAAGTGTTAAAAAGAAATCCACAATGGACTTCCCTGGTGGTCCAGTGGTTAAGACTCCGCCTGCTCTTCCACTGCAGGGGGCGGGGGTTTGATCCCTGGTCAGGGAACTAAGATCCCTCATGCCATGAGGTGCAGCCAAAAACTAAAAAATTAAAAAAAAAAAAAGAAATCCACAAGAGTGATAAAAGTGTTCTATGGGGGACAACAGATGTGGAAGGTATCACGGATGGCTTCCCAATGATGCTAAGTCCAGAAGAATATGCAGAAGGTAAACAACTACATGCAAAAGGGAAGAACATTCTAGGCAAAGCAAAGAGAATGTACTAAGGCACAGGGGACAGATAATATGGCTGCCTTGGAGTACTGCATATAATTCAGTTGAGTTGATGAGTAAATGAGTGGCAGAAAAGGAGGCTGGAGGAATAAACAGAGACTAGTGCAGGAAAATCCATATCCCATACATTTAGAAAAGCAAGGTATGACCTGGGAAAATATGGTAAAAATAGCAATGTTGTATTATTGTACTGTAACCCAAAATATAAGAAAAAATCCATGAGTTCATACTGTTATAAATAAATACTTTGTAAATGTTTTATCTTTTGGCCACACTGCACAGACATGTGGGATCTTAGTTCCCCGACCAGGGATCGAACCTGCGTCCCCTGCACTGGAAGCACAGAGTCTTACCCACCGGACCGCCAGGGAAGTCCTGATAAATAATTGTTTTCTAATGGGAGAGAAGAGACAATCTTCTGGGCAGAAAAATTCCAAATTCTGCATGACTTACGTGATGCTGCGCCTTGAAGGAGGTAGAACATTAACTCCCACCCCTTAAGTGTGGGCTGCACATAGTGACCTTTTTCAAAGAATTCAGTATAGAGAGATGGGGGGAAAAGAGTAACTTTACAGTAGAGAAACCTGAAAAACACTACCTCCGCTAGGTGATCAGGGTTAACACCAACAGTGATGTCATGTTGATAGCAGGTATCCTTGATATGATATGATGATCCTGGCTCTTTACTTCTGTGGTCTTCCTCCCAAACCCCATAACCCCAGTCTAGTTATGAGGAAAACATAAGCAAATCCCAATTGATGTGCATCTACAAAAGTTCTGACCAATACTCCTCAAAATTCTTAAAAGCATCAAGATAAGGAAACTCTGAGAAGCTGTCACAGCCAAGAGGAGCCTAAGGAGACACAATAACTAAATATAATGTAGTATTCTGGGTGGGATCCTGTGACAAGTTAAAAAAAAAAATAAGGAAATCTGAATAAAATATGGAGTTTTGTTGATAATGATGTATCAATATTGGTTCATTAGTTGCGACAAATGTACCATTCAAATGTAAGATGTTACCAATACGTGAAATTTAGTATGGGGTATATGGGAATTCTCTGTATCATCTTTGCAACTTTTCTTCACAACTTATTATATCATGAAATTTTCTCAGTCCCATTCATTATTTTGTATAAAGGGAGCTGCCTTAAACCAGACTGCCCCAAAGCTGGAAATATTCTATCTTTGAACTTCCCCTTCAGAGAAGCTACTAGGATTCGGTCAATGCAGAATCCTCCTTTTCTACAATAAGCAATAAATTTGTCTTTGCTCGGGTAATGGGTTATATGGTGATTTTTTTCAGGAAGTCTGTAGTCAACATTAAGAAACACTCACGTAAGCAACAACTTTGACCCATAACTCCTTCGGTGTAGAAGGATCTCATGTATTTTGGTAAATGGTCTTATACATCCCCCACCCTGGATACTCTCCCCCATTCGCATTAGTACTCTGAGCGTCATTAGAGTTTCTAATCACTCAAACCAGGATGGGCTCTTTCCTGAAATGTAATATAAAACTTCACTCCTTACTGCTCCCAGACCTCCTATACGCCTGAAATTATGCACATAAGAAGAAAAAAAATCAAGAGTTTCATGCATTATATTCTAATTATGAAAGACAATCATGTCTAAATTATAGTGGCCATTAACCACTCTATCATTTTATTCTTTAAATGATATAGTATATTTCTGAGAGAATACACAAATACCAAAGAGTGAGGAAGAAGAAGGCAAAAAGAGGATACTTTAAATTGCTATTCATCTAGAAGTAGAAATGGGAAAATCATAACTATTTATTAAATCAAATCATGTTAAAACAGCACTAGATTGTGGTAACTGCTTGTAATTTGTTAGCCTAGCAAAGCAGCCATTACCTAATGATGACAGCTATTTACCCAGATTGAAAGTTACAGGAAATTGGAACTACTGCCACACCATACAGCATTAATCAGAATAGCCATCAGTAATGGCCCCTTCAGAGTACCAAATCAGTCATGATTAGTAGGGGTGGTTCAAGTTCAAAGAGTTGAGAAGTTAGACAGCATGCCTCTTGGTCCCAAGACCAGGACTCCGCTGTTCACCAATCTGTTTGCCTCGGAGTTTTATGAGCTGGTTAGAATACGGTTCAAGGGATGTATAGCCCTATATGGGCTAGGTAGACTTGTCTTCCTCAGCCTTCGTAAGCCACAGTAGAAAAATTTCGAAATGGCTTATTTTTAACTCAGCTAATCCAAAATGCCTGTTTGAAAATATAAAACACATCAGCCTTCACTTCAACTCACCCTTTTCCCCAGCCCTGACCTTCAACTCATCTCTGAAGAGCAAACCTTTTCTGATTCTTACTCCATCCCTGAACAGTATACCAACTATGAATATAATGCATTTCTTATCTCAACTCTCATCTTCCTGAGTAAATCTCAGAGACTGAGAAATAAACTGTTACATATATTAATATTTCACAGAAATAAAAATTTTAAAGTCTAATAATTTATCTCAAGGTTATGCCAAAGTGTTCCTGAATGCAAATATTCTAGGCATCAAAATGGTTAAGCAAAGTAACTCATCAAGAAGTGATGTTGCCATTACTATAGTGAACCATTGTTTATAAAGGATCAAATGAAATACAGAGCAATGTAATACAAAACACAGATTACAGGCTCTACTCGTGATGCTTGAGAACAATTTTAGTCTATGAAAGATAGCGCTTTTTTAAAATTAGAAATGACATGAACAGGTCTCTAAATGAGTTGCTATGACAACAGAAATGATCCAGTGGTCTGTGGCATAGGCAAATAGAATGAACTAATATTCAAAACCTCTTACTCAGAAGGCTGGGAGTCCCCATAGAAAGAAATGGGAAAAGGTATAAAACAGGACAGTTAGAAATGCCTCACTGATTCTTTTCAATGAGAGAAAATCTCAGCAGACAGAGTAATTCTTGGAGATACAGGTAAGAGGAAACATCTACATTCAAAGATTTTAGAAGAGTTGGTTCAAGTAACACTATAATAGGGATAAAGAATCTTAACCTAGTATCAAAGAGTTGTTGTTGCTTTAACTGTTAACTCTTAATTTAAGCCAGGACCTTCAAGTTTGGCTGAAGTTGTCCTAAATCAGAGGTAAATCCTAGATCTCAGCAGAAGTAGACCAAAATAACCTCTACAAAATAACCTCCACAGTACTTGATGAAAATCAAGTACTGATCTCACAACCAAAGATAATCTAACACATTAGGAGGCAAGTCAGCATGACTAAAAGTCAGGAGAAAAAAAAAAAAAAAAGTAAACAATCGATTTAGATCCTAAGTATAGCTGTCTGACACTGAATATAAATTATTATTTGTGTCTCTGCTATTTAAATTAAAATAGGTTAAAATTAAATACAATTGAAAATTTGGTTCTTCAGTCACAACACTTATATCTCAAGTGTTCAACAGCCACATGAAGCTAGTGGCCATCATATTGGACAGTACAGATATAAAGCATTTTTGTTATGGCAGAAAATTCTATTGGACAGTGCTGGCTTGGAATGTTTATAGCTATAATACATAGAATAAAAATGTTAAGTAAACAATAATAGATTGTCAGAAATTATTAAACTTTGGTACACTAACACTTAAGTACATTTCAATGTGATTTAATAAATATATGTTATGTCATCAAAATAAAAACCAATTTAGGGACTTCCCTGGTGGTCCAGTGGGTAAGACTCCATGCTCCCAACACAGGGGGTCTGGGTTCGATCCCTCATGCATGCCACACCTAAGAAGCCCACATGCCTCAACTGAGAGCCCACATGCCTCAACTAAGACCTGGCGCAGCCAAAATAAATAAATACACAATAAAATTTTTTAAAAATTTATAAAATGTTTCTATCGCCCCTACAAGTGTACCTGTGCTCATTTGAAGTTTATCCCTTAACCTACAACGCCATGGTAACCATTGATCTGCTTTCTATCACAGTAATTTGTGTGTTTTTTTTTTCCCCCAGAAATTCACATTAATGGAATCACATGGTACAGAGTCTTTTGTATCTGGCTGCTTTCATCTGTCATAATGTTTTTGAAACACCTCTTTGTTGTTTTACGCATCAGTACTTCATTCTCTTCTACTGCTGAATGCTATTCCATTGTATGAAAATACCATGATTTGTTTATTGATTCACTAATTGATAGAAATTTGAGTCGTTTCCAGTTTGGGGCAATTATTAGTAAATCTACAATGAACATTCACATATACATGTTTGTGTGGACATACATCTTCACTGTTAATACACTGGAGTGAAATTCCTGAAAAGGTAAGAGTATATACATAACTTGATTAGAAACTGCCAAACTGTTTTCCAAAGTGGCTGCACCATCTTGAACTCCCACAAGCAACAGCAGTATACGACATTTTGAGTCACTCCACACTATGGTCAGCACTTGGTATTGTCAGTCTTTTTCATTTTAGCCATTCCAGTGGATTTATGGTAGTAACTTGATGTGTTATTAGTTTGCATTCCTCTAATGAGTACTGATATTGAGCACATTTTCTTGTGCTTATTTGCCACTCATTTATCCTCTTTGGAAAAGTTCCTGTTCAAAACTTTTGCCTTTTTTTTTTTTTTTTTTTTTTCAAAAAATTGAGCTGTTAATTTTCATGTTATTTAGGTGTAGAAGTTATTTATATGTTCTAGTCCTTGATTAGATCTATGTTTTGAAAGTATTTTCTCCTAGTCTATGGCTTGCCTTTTCAGTTTCTTAACTGCTTCAAAAAACAGAAGCTTTCAAAAAACAGAGGATTTTAACTACAATTACAATTTATAAACTTTTTCTTTCTATGATTCATGCCTTTCGTGTCTTCTTCACTAAGAAATCTCAAATAATCAAAAGTGGTGGAGATATTTTTCCTATATTTTCTGCAAAAAGTTTTATAGTTTTAGCTCATTTGTTTTTGTATGTGATATACTTTGAGTTAATTTTTATATATGGTGTGGGATGAGGATCAAGGATAATTTTCCCACAGACATGAATTGTTTCAGCAATACTGAAAACATTTCCTTCCCCATTCAATTATAATAGTAATTTTTTCAAAACTCAATTGACCATGTATTTGTAAGCTGATTTTTGGACTACCTTGCCTGATGCACTGAACTATATTGATATTTACTCCAATACCACATTGTTTTGATTACTGTAACTTTATAGTAAGTTTTAATATCTGGTAATATAAGTATTTCAACTTCTTTTTCAAAATTTTTTGTTTCTCTAGGTCATTTACATTTCCATAGAATTTTAGAATCAACCTGTAAGTTTTACAACAACATCAACAAAAATAGCCTGCTAGGAATTTTAAAGAAGTTGTACTGGATTTATAGACCAGTCTGGGGAGAACTACCAGTTTAACAATATTGAGTCTTTCACTAAATGAACATGAATTGTCAGTATATTTGTTAGAAATTTTTACATTTATTTCAGCAGCTTTCAGTGCACAGCTTTTGTTAAATGTATCCTAACTACAATCTCAGGTACCATGGGGCTGTGCAAAACAAGAATATGCTTCCTATTTGTATGAGTTTCAGTGAAGATGACACCATGCAAAATGAGGACAGTCTGTATATCATATGTTTTTATGTTGTTGTAAAGGTTATTTTTATTTCAATTTCCAAATTTTTGTTGCTGTTATATAAAAATTCAGTTGCTTTCTTATACTGACCTTATATTCTGAAGTCATTGTAAACTGACTCACTAGCTTAATTGCTTTTTGTATCTTTTCCTTTGAGCTTCTGCAAACATTTTCTGGTAATAAAAACAGTTTCAGGGCTTCCCTGGTGGCGCAGTGGTTGAGAATCTGCCTGCTGATGCAGGGGACACGGGTTCGAGCCCTGGTCCGGGAAGATCCCACATGCCGCGGAGCAACTAGGCCCGTGAGCCACAACTACTGAGCCTGCGCGTCTGGAGCCTGTGCTCCGCAACAAGAGAGGCCGCGTTAGTGAGAGGCCCGCGCACCGCGATGAAGAGTGGCCCCCGCTCGCCACAACTGGAGGAAGCCCTCGCACAGAAACGAAGACCCAACACACCCAAAAATCAATCAATTAATAAATAAATTAAAAAAAAAAAAAACAGTTTCACTTCTTTATATTCAGTTTTATGCCTTTTATTTCTTTTCCTTGCCTTATTCCATTAGCTGGAATATCCAGTACAATTTTGGGTATAGGTGATAAGAAGAGATATCCTTGTCTAAGGCCTAATATTACAGAAGAAAACATTGTTTTTATCATTAAGTATAATATTAGCTGTAAATTTTTCATAGTAGTTTTTTGCTAGATTGAGTAAATTTCCTTCTATTCTTACTTAGCTAAGGTTGTATTGAGACCTACTATTTTTTTTTTTAACATCTTTATTGGAGTATAATTGCTTTACAATGGTGTGTTAGTTTCTGCTTTAAAACAAAGTGAATCAGCTATACATACACATATATCCCCATATCTCTTCCCTCTTACATCTCCCTCCCTCCCACCCTCCCTATCCCCCCCTTCTAGGTGGTCACAAAGCACTGAGCTGATCTCCCTGTGCTATGCGGCTGCTCCCAATAGCTACTGATTATCTATTTGGTAGTATACATTTGACCATGCCACTCTCTCACTTTATCCCAGCTTACCCTTCCCTCTCCCCGTGTCCTCAAGCCCATTCTCTAGTAGGTCTGCGTCTTTATTCATGTCTTGCCCCTAGGCTCTTCATAACCTTTTTTTTTTGTTCTTAGATTCCATATATATGTGTTAGCATACTGTATTTGTTTTTCTCTTTCTGACTTACTT
The DNA here is from genome assembly GCF_028021215.1 of Eschrichtius robustus. NCBI lineage: Eukaryota > Metazoa > Chordata > Mammalia > Artiodactyla > Eschrichtiidae > Eschrichtius > Eschrichtius robustus. Next base: position 65,944,539 of record NC_090831.1, on the reverse strand, counting down.
CACTCTGTATGACAGACTCTAACTCCATCCACCTCACTACAAATAACTCAATTTCGTTTCTTTCTATGGCCGAGTAATATTCCATTGTATATATGTGCCACATCTTCTTTATCCATTCATCTGTCGATGGACACTTAGGTTGCTTCCATGTCCTGGCTATTGTAAATAGAGCTGCAATGAACATTTTGGTACATGACTCTTTTAGAATTATGGTTTTCTCAGGGTATATGCCCAGTAGTGGGATTGCTGGGTCACATGGTAGTTCTATTTTTAGTTTTTTAAGGAACCTCCATACTGTTCTCCATAGTGGCTGTATCAATTTACATTCCCACCAACAGTGCAAGAGGGTTCCCTTTTCTCCACACCCTCTCCAGCATTTACTGTCTGTAGATTTTTTTGATGATGGCCATTCTGACTGGTGTGAGGGATACCTCACTGTAGTTTTTGATTTGCATTTCTCTAATGATAAGTGATGTTGAGTATCCTTTCATGTGTTTGTTGGAAACCTGTATATCTTCTTTGGAGAAATGTCTATTTAGGTCTTCTGCCCATTTTTGGATTGGGTTGTTTGTTTTTTTGATATTGAGCTGCATGAGCTGCTTGTAAATTTTGGAGATTAATCCTTTGTCAGTTGCTTCATTGGCAAATATTTTCTCCCATTCTGAGGGCTGTCTTTTGGTCTTGTTTATGGTTTCCTTTGCTGTGCAAAAGCTTTTAAGTTTCATTAGGTCCCATTTGTTTATTTGTGTTTTTATTTCCATTTCTCTAGGAGCTGGGTCAAAAAGGATCTTGCTCTGACTGATGTCATAGAGTGTTCTGCCTATGTTTTATAGTATCTGGTGTTACATTTAGGTCTTTAATCCATTTTGAGTTTATTTTTGTGTATGGTGTTAGGGAGTGTTCTAATTTCATTCTTTTACATGTAGCTGTCCAGTTTTCCCAGCACCACTTATTGAAGAGGCTGTCTTTTCTCCATTGTATATTCTTGCCTCCTTTTTCAAAAATAAGGTGACCATATGTGTGTCGTTTATCTCTGGGCTTTCTATCCTGTTCCGAGATCTACTATTTTTTGTTTTCATTTGTTTCTCCCTATTTTTTGTTTCCCTTTCTTGCTTTCTTTTGGATTATCTGAATATTCTTTATAATTATTCCATTACAATTTTATCTATTTTTTAGCTATACATTTTTGTTACTTCAATTGTCTTTTAAAGAAACTAAAATTAGAAAAAATATATTTTATATTATTCACATAATTACCATTCTTGGAACTTATTCTTGCTTTCTCTTTTGCTCTCACTCTCTCTCTCCCTCTCTCTCTCTTTCCTCAGCTCCCTCTTTTCTGTCACTCTTATTCAAAGTTTCAAATTCTAGCCCCCTCAGCCTCTCTGATCAAAATCAGGGAATTTTGATCTGTCTTTTCAATTCAACTAGGCTTTTTGTTGCTTCCTCACCTTGTATTGTATTCAGGAAATCACCTACAGTCAGAAACCAGGTCAACCTTATGGCCCATTTCATTTGTTTCTTTTCTCTCAGAGACCACATTCTTTTCCTTCCTCCTACTGTCCACTGCCTGAAAACAATCATTTCACTTAATTTTCTAGTTTTCTAAATGTTTCCAGTGGATAACAATTGCTATGGCAATTAATCCTTCATGGGCAGAAGCTGAAATTCATTTTTTGCTTTTAGACCTGACTTCCATTTTGTCTGATATTAAGATTATTAACCCTGCTTTCACTTTTGTCTTAGATAGTTCTTTGGTATACAGCCCACAGTTGCCTTTTTCATTGTGATCTATCCTGAAATTGTTTGCCTTTTAAGAGATGAATTGAGACAATTTACATTTATTAAAATGACAAATACATTTGATTTTAGCAAACTGGTTTTATTTAGTTTGTTTTGTTTGCATAGTTTTTTTTAAATAATTTTTTTTATGTTGATCTGCTTCTTTGCATCTTGATGTGTGTGTGTGTGTGTGTGTGTGTGTGTGTGTGTGAGTGTGATTCTTATAAAGTATTGTTGCTGTTGTAGCTTGGCTAGCTTTATAGTTTTACATTATGCTGTTATTCCTCTATTTATAGAATATTAATTTTGTATTGTAAGCAATATTAAAATTACCTTACTTCTTCTCTCTTTCTTCCTCCACACTCTCTTCTTCAGTAATGTGTATTAGTAAGATTTTCTTTCTAATATAGAACCTTTGAAATGTCAAAGATGCTTATACTTACATTTGATCTGTTAGACTAAAATAATATATTTTGAATTCTAGCTATTAGAAAAGAGGCAATCTGAGAAACTACTTAATCCCTAAGTTGTTTACCCTGTTAAATTAATTAAACAAGGGGGCTATTACACTGTAGTGGCTCCAATGCCATGGAGGTCTAAATAAGTAAACCAAAATCTAAGCCTATAAATGCCTCATGGTTACAAAATTGAAACCCAAGGACAACCAATTACAAACAGCCAACCAGGGTTGAAGCTATAGCCAATCAAATAATTTCCTGTCTTTACTGCCACATCTTCCCTATATAAGTCTTTCCCATAGCTTCTGTCAGTAGAGTGCTTTTAACCAGTTCTGGTTTGGCACTGCCCCACTTGAATCTATTTTTGCTCAAATAAATTAAAATACTTAATATGCCTCGGTTTATCTTTTAACACCCTTCTCCTCACCATGTGTGATTAGATATGCCCTCTCTACTTTTTCTACAAACATTTACATCCTATTCTAGTCTCCTAATCTGCCCATTATATATAGTTGTAATTCTATAGTTACATATTTTCAATTCTCATTGCCAATCCTTTAGCCTTGGTTTCCCCATTCATCTCTTAGCCATGGAAAGTCTGTTTCTAGCACTTTCTTAAGGTAGGCTCATGTAAAAAATTTCCCTAAATCTTGCATGTTCAAAGAAGCACGACTGTGATCTGTATAGCTGAAGAGCAGTTTCACTTATTTATACTCTCAGAACATATGTGTATGTTCTTCACTGTCTGCTGATGTCGAATCTCGGTGAAAAGAAATGTGAAGTCAATTTGACATTTTGCCCTTATATGAGATTTGGTATTTCTCCCTGGAAGCTCAGTTTTCTCTTATCCTAGTGTCCCATAATATTACTAGGATATGTCATGCTGCTAACCTGGGTCAATTTTCCCTAGCCTTATCCTTTCTCAATGTGTAAATTGAGCTCTTTTATTTCAGGACAGTCTTTTCTTGAACAATGTGTTTAACATTGTATTTAATGTTTGTTCTATTTCATTATTTTGTAATTCTTCTTTGAAGTATTATCCAAGATCTGTTTGGTTTCTGGAGGGGCAAGACTATTGAATGGAGCTATATAGGGATGACCACCCACTTATCCTTTAAGTCTTTGAGCGTGGCATTGATTTTCATGCCTAACCCCAGATGCAATCTCCTTTTGACTTACTACCTTGGCCAGAGGAGGCTCAGTTCCAGAGGCGGCTCAGTTCCGGAGGCTTTTACTTGGCCTTCCACACTGTGATAGTTCTTACCATACAAGCCAAAGGCCCACTGTGGGGTTTGCACCAACTATCTAGTATGTCTGTCCCAATTATATATTTGGGTACTAGGGAAATAATCACAGAATAAGTTTACAATAGTCCCACTGTGAATTGGACCATGGCCAAGACCCTATCAATTACCTAGCCTCCACATGCTCCAATTTTAACAAAAAGACCATGACAACTATTATTTGAGTCCTCAACATATTCCTTTTTCCCCAGTATACAGTTAATCAAGTGAATCATTATAGGTTCCTTGGTGGAAGAACATGAAGATTTATTACCATGTATGCTTGTCATGTATTGTAGAGTCCTCTTCCTGGGGATCTAGCCTTTTCTTCAATTAATAGACTACAAGTCTGGAAATTGGCTGAAGTCTGGAAACTGGACAGGGATGATAGCTTTTTACCTAGTTAGGTAATGGATTCTCCTACCATCATACCTGAGCAACAGAGGAGAATAACCATTGAACTTCTTAGTGATTTCGATGCCTTTCTTATCAGAGATAGCCTTATGACATTGATAAATGGTGTATCCCCTGGACATTTCCATAAAACACAGCAATCTGGTAGGTCTTCCAACATTATATAGCATATTCACTCCAGCACACACACTTCTCTGAGTTTTTTCATCCTTCTTCTGTTGTCCGACATAACAAATTTAGCACTTTAACCTCACTTAACATGGCTATAGCATGCTTGCTAACATCTCTTGTGATCTTTGGCAGGATATTAAATCCTGAATTTCAGGAGAGTGCCCCCAAAACCAATAAGCTCTCCCTTATTTGACTTGTGTCCTGACCCCTTTCATAAAGCATCCTCAGGATCCAGTCCCTCATGTAATCCTTGTAGTTTCTTTGTGGTAGAGGCCCTTTACTCACTTGTTCTTTTTAATCCCTGATTCGGACTCAGTTATGCTATGAATTAATCTTAATTATAATACTGTGGGAAGTAGGGATATATCCCAAGAAGCAGCACAGTTGTCTTGTTGAGGAGAGAAATTTGCATGAATTTTTGAAAAATTGCTGCTACACTCCTGAGAATTCTCTTAGCAAGGTGTTCACTAATGTATTGTTTATGTTCTATGTATGCTGCTTCTGATAACCCTTACAGATAAGGAATTTTGCCTGTTTAGTGGTTTGATTTTTTTATTCTTCTTTGTGCTCCTGAATATTTTCCATAGAGAGAAACTGAAGATTCTGGTTTATGTAAACATATTCAATTTAAATTTCAACATACTTTTAATATAATAACTTGGCTTTAGGCAATTCAGTAGAATTTGAAAAACATGCATTTTTATGGATATATGAATATGTCCATGTAATGCTCACGATTACTGATGTTAGGAAATTTTTTTTAGATTTGTAAATTATAGCTGAATCATCTGGAATTTATAATAGAACAGCAGGAAGCCCAGGGGTATCTCAACAATCTTTGTGAATTTAAAGCAAGATAAATGTTTTATTTTACAATCTTTTGGAAAATAATCCCTCATTATCTTTTAAAATTAGAAGTACACAAAGCTTTTCATCTGGTAATCCTCCCTTTGGGAATCTCCTAAACACAAAATATATATTTACACAATGTATTTACTGAAGCATTTTTATGATGGCAAAAATCTGGAATCAACTATAACACCCACCAATAAAAGAATGGTTTAATAAATGACAGTATGTCCATGAGAAATAACATGTAGCTTTTAATAAGAGGAAGTTTTATATCCCTGGATTGGAAGAGTGACCATGCTATCTCATTAACTGAAAAAAGCAAATTATACAGTAGTATGCAGTATAATTCTGGTTTTTATAAATATATGTGGAGGTAATTGTTTAAGGATATGGAGAATAAAGAGAAGTACACTGGGTTACATTATAGAATGATATAGGGATATAAATGGATAAAAGTATTCATTTTTTCTTTATACATCTTAAAATTAATTTACTCATTGCAATAAGTATGCATTATTTCTCCAACTAAAAACAATAAAGAAGATGTAAAGGATAAAAAAGAAGTTCGAGAAATACTCTAGGACCATTCACGAAACATTCAAGTACGTAGTTCTGGGAGTTTGACAAGATACCAATAAAATTAGAGGGGAAATACAGTTAAGTTGGCTTTAAATCTCAACTTGCTTTCTCCACATTTTCTATTTTTCTGTTATTGTATGCATCTATTAATACCCATCAATTAACTTCTTCAGCAATCAGTCATGATTATTTGGAATCACTCAAAACCAAAGACTGAGACTTGTACACGTGATTTTATGACTAGGTTAGTATATATGAATTGTCTCTTGTTCTTATAAGACATTAAGCAAGAAAAATGTTAATTTAGTCATTGGTCATGAATGAAGTTTTCCCTCTCCCTTACGAACCTTGAGAAACATTCCAATTCTAATATCCTCTCTTTGATGTCCATTAACTTATACAATTTATACAATCAATCCTACCCCAACCCTCAAGTTTTATATGCTATAAACAGAGTGGCAACAAAAAAAGTCCCTTGTCTTATGGAGTGTATATTATAGTGGGGAGGTATACAGATAAATATATAGAGTATAAGATCAGGAAAAGATGAAAGCAGTGACAAAAACAAACCAAAGTAAGGGGATATAGAATGAACTAGGTGTGTTCTTTGATAGGGTGATCAGAGAAGATCTCCCTCCCAGAAATGAGATTTGAGAAGATCCCTAAAGGAAAAATTATAGCAATTCGTGGGAATATCTGTGGGGAAAAGTTTTTGGAGAAAAGGTAACATGAAGTGCAAAGGCCATAACTACAATGGATGAACCACTCTAATCATGGAAAACCTAGCCTTTATAGGCATGGAGAGATGGCAGGAATTAGCATGCCAAAAGTCCCACTGCCAAGCTGAGTAAAGTGGCCAGAGGAGGGCATGAGGCAAGGAGAGGGCTGGGTAAGAAGTACTGACACAAAGAAGCTCCACTCAAATTTAGCTCCAGCCTGGGTCAACCAAGGTTTGGGTTCTAATTCAAACAGTAATACCATTGTAGGAAACGTATTTAAACTTTCCCACCTATAAAATAGAAATGATAATACCAGTACTCTGACTGCTTCATAGACATATTTAAACAGCAAGAACAAAGTACTTAGAAGTTAATGAACTTAGAAGTCAACATCGGAACACTTAAATATATAAAGCAAATGCTAATGGAACTAAAAGGAGAAATAAACAATTATACAATAATAGTTGGAGACTTTAATATCCCACTCTCAAAAATGGATCATTCAGACAGACAATTAATAAGAAAAGAGTGGATTTAAAAAACACCATAAGCCAAATGGATCTAACAAACATATACAAAACATTCCATCCAACAGCAGCCAAATACACATTTTCTCAAGCACACATGGAACATTTTCTGGGATAGATCATATATTAGGGCGTAAAACAAGTCTCAACAAATTCAAGAAGATAGAAATTACATTAAGTATCTTTTCCAACTACAGTCATATTAAACTAGAAAACAATAACGAGAAGAAAGCTGGAAAATTTACAAATATGTGAAAATTAAGCAATACACTCCATAACAACTATGGGTCAAAGAAGAAATCAAAAGGGAAATTAAAAAGTATCTTAAGACAAATTAAAGGGAAACACAATATGCCAAAACTTACTGGATGCAGCAAAAGCAGTTCTAAAAGGGAAATTTATAGCAAAAAACACCTACATAAAGAAAAGCAATTTATTCACTGAAAATTATAAGATATTGATGAAGAAATTGAAGAAGACACAAGTAAATCACCCCTTATAGACACAAATTCCTTTATACCTTCCCAAGCTCTGTGACTCTAAATATTTCCTCTCCATCTCAGAGGAAAAAAATATGGCTCAGGCACTTGCTTAAAAAGTTGGAGATACGTGGAGACCTTCAAGATGGCAGAGGAGTGAGACATGGAGATCACCTTCCTCCCCACAAATACATCAAAAATACATCTACATGTAGAACAACTCCTACAGAACACCTACTGAACTCTGGCAGAAGACCTCAGACCTCCCAAAAGGCAAGAAAATCCCCACATATTGGGAAGGGCAAAAGAGAAAAAAACAAACAGAAACAAAAGAATAAGGATGGGACCTGCAACTCTGGGAGGGAGCTGTGAAAGAGGAAAAGTTTCCACACACTAGGAAGCCCCTTCACTGGCGGGGATGGGGGTGGGTGGGGGATAATATTTGGAGCCACGAAGGAGAGGACAGCAACAGGGGTACAGAGGGCAAAGCAGAGAGATTCCCACACAGAGAATCGGTGCCAACCAGCACTCACCAGCCTGAGAGGATTGTCTGCTCACCCGCTGGGGTGGGTAGGGGCTGGGAGCTGAGGCTCAGGTTTTGGAGGTCAGACCCCAGGGAGAGGACTGGGGTTGGCTGTGTGAGGACAGCCTGAGGGGGCTAGTGCACGACAGATAGCCAGGAGGGTGTCCGGGAAAAAGTCTGGACCTGCCTAACAGGCAAGAGACCATTGCTTCAGGGTGCACAAGGAGAGGGGATTCAGAGCACTGCCTAAACGAGCTCTAGAGACCAGCGCAAGCTGAGGCTATCAGTGCAGACACCAGAGACGGCATGAAATGCTAAGGCTGCTGCTGCATCCACCAAGAAGCCTGTGTGCAAGCACAGGTCACTATCCATGCCTCCCCTCCCGGGAGCCTGTGCAGCCTGCCACTGCCAGGGTCCTGTGATCCAGGGACAACTTCCCCGGGAGAACACATGGCACGCCTCAGGCTGTTGCGATGTTATGCCAGCCTCTGCCGCCGAGGCTCGCCCCGCGTTACAATTATAACTACTGTATCCCTCCCCCCCCCTGGCCTGAGTGAGCCAGAGCCCCCTAAACAGCTGCTGCTTTAACCCCGTCCTGTCTGGGAGGGAAGAGATGCCTGAGGGCGACCTACATGCAGAGGTGGGGACAAAACCAAAACTGAAACCCAGGAGCTGTGCAAACAAAGAAGAGAAAGGGAAATTTCTCTGTGCAGCCTCAGGAATAGCAGATTAAATACCCACAGTCAACTTGGTGTACCCTGCATCTGAGGAATACCTGAATAGAAAATGAATCATCCCAAAATTGAGGCAGTGGACGTTGGAAGCACTGTAGACTTCGGATTTGCTGTCTGTGACTGATTTGTTTCCGATTTTTAGGTTTATCTTAGTATAGTTTTTAGCGCTTGTTATCATTGGTGGAATTGTTTATTGGTTTGGTTGCTCTCTTATTTTTTTTCTTTTAATAATTTTAAAAAATATATTATTTATTTATTTATTTATTTATTTATTTATTAATTTATTTATTTCTCCCTTTTCTACTGAGCCGTGTGGCTGACAGGGTCTTGGTGATCCGGCCTAGTCCCAGGCCTGAGCCTCTGAGGTGGGAGAGCTGAATTCAGGACACTGGACCATCAGACACCTCCCAGACCTGTGTAATATCAATTGGCGAGAGATCTCCAAGAGGTCTCCATTTCAACGCTAAGACTCAGCGCCACCCAACAGCCAGCAAGCTCCAGTGCTGGATGCCCCATGCCAAACAAGTAGCGAGACAGGAACACTACCTCACCCATTAGAAGAGAGGCTGCCTAAAAACATACTACGTTCACAGACACCCCAAAAAATACCACCAGATGTGGCCCTACCTACCAGAAAGACAAGATCCAGCCCCACTGACCAGAACAGAGGCACCAGTCCCCTCTACCAGGAAGCCTACACAACCCACTGAACCAACCTCACCCACTGGGGGGGACACACCAAAAACAATGGGAACTATGAACCTGCAGCCTGTGAAAAGAAGACCCCAAACACAGTAAGTTAAACAAAATGAGAAGACAGAGAAATATGCAGCAGATGAAGAAGCAAGGTAAAAACCCACCAGACCAAACAAATGAAGAGGAATAGGCAGTCTAACTGAAAATGAATTCAGAGTAATGATAGTAAAGATGATCCAAAATCTTGGAAACAGAATGGAGAAAATAGAAGAAACGTTTAACAAGGACCTAGATGAATGAAAGAGCAAACAAACAAAGATGAACAACACAATAAATGAAATTAAAAATTCTCTGGAAGGACTCAATAGCAGAATAACTGAGGCAGAATAACGGATAAGTGATCTGGAAGATAAAATAGTGGAAATAACTACCACAGAGCCGAATAAAGAAAAAAGAATGAAAATAATTGAGGACAGTCTCAGAGACAAATGGGACAACATTAAATGCACCAACATTCGAATTATAGGGGTCCCAGAAGAAGAAGAGAAAAAGTGTCTGAGAAAATATTTGAAGAGATTATAGTTGAAAACTTCCCTAACATGGGAAAGGAAATAGTCAATCAAGTGCAGGAAGTGCAGAGAGTCCCAAACAGAAAAAATCCAAGGAGAAACATGCTAAGGCACATATTAATCAAACTATCAAAAATTAAATACAAAGAAAAAATATTAAAAGCAGCAAGGGAAAAGCAACAAATAATATATAAGGGAATGCCCATAAGGTTAACAGCTGATCTTTCAGCAGAAGCTCTGCAAGCCCGAAGGGAGGGGCAGGACATATTTAAAGTGAATAAATGGAAAAACCTACAATCAAGATTACTCTACGCAGCAAGGATCTCATTCAGAATCAATGGAGAAATTAAAACCTTTACAGAGAAGCAAAGGTTAAGAGAATTCAGCACCACCAAACCAGCTTTACAACAAATGCTAAAGGAACTTCTCTAGGCAGGAAACACAAGAGAAGGAAAAGACCCTCAATAACAAACCCAAAACAATTAAGAAAATGGTAATAGGGACATTCATATCGATAATTACCTTAAATGTAAATGGATTAAATGCTCCAACCAAAAGACATAAACTGGCTGAATGTATACAAAAAAAGAATCCGTATATATGCTGTCTACAAGAGACCCACTTTAGACCTAGGGACACACACAGACTGAAAGTGAGGATAGAAAAAGAAATTCCATGCAAATGGAAATGCAAAGAAAGCTGGAGTGGTAGTTCTCATATCAGAGAACAGAGACTTTAAATTAAAGACTATTACAAGAGACAACAAAGGACACTACATAATGATCAAGGGATCAATCCAAGAAGAAGATATAACAATTGTAAATATTTATGCACCCAACAGGGGAATGCCTCAATACATAAGGCAAATGCTAACAGCCATAAAAGGGGAAATCAACAGTAACACAATCATACTAGGGGACTTTAACACCCCACTTTCACCAATGGACAGATCATCCAAAATGAAAATAAATAAGGAAACACAAGCTTTAAATGAGCTTTTTAAATAAGCTTTAAATGACACATTAAACAAGATGGATTTAATTGATATTTACGGGACATTCCATCCAAAAACAACAGAAAACACTTTCTTGTCAAGTGCTCATGGAACATTCTCCAGGAAAGATCATATCTTCGGTCACAAATCAAGCCTTGGTAAATTTAAGAGTATTGAAATCATACCAAGTGTCTTTTCTAACCACAACACTATGAGACTAGATATCAGTTATAGGAAAAAAATCTTTAAAAAATACAAACACATGGAAGCTAAACAATATGCTACTAAATAGCCAAGAGATCACTGAAGAAATCAAAGAGGAAATCCAAAAATATCTAGAAACAAATGACAATGAAAACATGATGACCCCAAACCTATGGGATTCAGCAAAAGCAGTTCTAAGACGGAAGTATACAGCAATACAATCCTACCTCAAGAAACAAGAAACATCTCAAATAAACAACCTAACCTTACACCTAAAGCAATTAGAGAAAGAAGAACAAAAACCCCCCAAATTTAGCAGAAGGAAAGAAATCACAAAGATCAGATCAGAAAAAATGAAAAAGAAATGAAGGAAACAATAGCAAAGATCAATAAAATTAAAAGGTGTGGTTTTTGAGAAGATAAACAAAATAAATAAACCATTAGCCAGACTCATCAAGAAAAAAAGGGAGAAGACTCAATTCAAGAGAATTAGAAATGAAAAAGGAGAAGTAACACCTGACACAGCAGAAATATAAAGTATCATGAGAGATTACTACAAGCAACTACATGCCAATAAAATGGACAACCTGGAAGAAATGGAGAAACTCGTAGAATAGCACAAACTTCCGAGACTGAACTAGGAAGAAAGAGAAAATATAAAGAGAACAAGCACAAGCACTGAAATTGAGACTGTGATTAAAAATCTTCCAACAAACAAAAGCTCAGGACCAGATGGCTTCACAGGCAAATTCTATCAAACATTTAGAGAAGACCTAACACCAATCCTTCTCAAATCCTTCCAAAAATATAGCAGAGGAAGGAACATTCCCAAAGTTTCTATGAGGCCACCATCATCCCGATACCAAAACCAAACATGTCACCAAAAAAGAAAACTACAGGTCAATATCACTGATGAACATAGATGCAAAACATCCTCAACAAAATACTAGCAAACAGAATCCAACAGCATATTAAAAGGATCATACACTGGGATCAAGTGGGGTTTACCCCAGGAATGCAAGGATTCTTCAATATATGCAAATCAATCAATGTGATACACCATATTAACAAATTGAAGAATGAAACCTATATGATCATCTCAACAGATGCAGAAAAAGCTTTTGACAAGATTCAACACCCACTTATGATAAAAACTCTCCAGAAAGTAGGCAAAGAGGGAACCTACCTCAACATAATAAAGGCCATATATGACAAACCCACAGCCAACATCGTTCTCAATGGTGAAAAACTGAAACCATTTCCACTAAGATCAGGAACAAGACAAGGTTGCCCACTCTCACCACTATTATTCAACATAGTTTTGGAAGTTTTAGCCACAGCAATCAGAGAAGAAAAAGAAATAAAAGGAATCCAAATCAGAAAAGAATAAGTAAAACTTGTCAATGTTTGTAGATGACATGACACTATACATAGAAAATCCTAAATATGCTACCAGAAAACTACTAGAGCTAATCAATGAATCTGGTAGAGTAGCAGGATACAAAATTAATGCACAGAAATCTCTTGCATTCCTATATACTAATGATGAAAAATCTGAAAGAGAAATTAAGGAAACACTCCCCTTTACCACGGCAACCAAAAGAATGAAATACCCAGGAATAAATCTACCTAAGGAGACAAAAGACCTGTATGCAGAAAACTAGAAGATACTGATGAAAGAAATTAAAGATGATACAAACACATGGAGAGATATACCATGTTCTTGGATTGGAAGAATCAACATTGTGAAAATGACCATACTGCCCAAAGCAATCTACAGATTCAATGCAATCCCTATCAAACTTCCAATGGCATTTTTCACAGAACTAGAACAAAAAATTTCACAATTTGTGTGGAAACACAAAAGACCCCGAATAGCCAAAGCAATCTTGAGAAAGAAAAACAGAGCTGGAGGAATCAGGCTCCCTGACTTCAGACTATATTACAAAGCTACAGTAAACAAGACAGTATGGTAGTGGCACAAAAGTAGAAATAGAGATCAGTGGAATAGGATAGAAACCCAGAGATAAACCCATGCACATATAGTCACCCCATCTTTCATAAAGGAGGCAAGAATATACAATGGAGAAAAGACAGCTTCTTCAATAAGTGATGCTGGGAAAACTGGACAGCTACATGTAAAAGAATGAAATTAGAACATTCCTTAACATCATACACAAAAATAAACTCAAAATGGATTAGAGACCTAAATGTAAGGCCAGACACTATAAAACTCTTAGAGGAAAACATAGGCAGAACACTCTATGACATAAATCACAGCAAGATCCTTTTTGACCCACATCTTAGAGAAATGGAAATAAAAATAAACAAATGGGACCTAATGAAACTTAAAAGCTTTTGCACAACAAAGGAAACCATAAACAAGACAAAAAGTCAACTCTCAGAATGGGAGAAAATATTTGCACATGAGGCAACTGACAAAAATCTCCAAAATATACATGCAGCTCATGCAGCTCAATATCAAAAATACAAACAACCCAATCCAAAAATGGGTGGAAGACCTAAATAGAGATTTCTCCAAAGAAGATATACAGATTGCCAACAAACACACGAAAGGATGCTCAACATCACTCATCATTAGAGAAATGCAAATCAAAACTACAACAAGGTATCACCTCACACGAGTCCGCATGGCCACCATCAAAAACTCTACAAATAATAAATGCTGCAGAGGGTCTGTAGAAAAGGGAACCCTCTTGCACTGTTAGTGGGAATATAAACTGATAGAGCCACTATGAAGAACAGTATGGAGGTTCCTTAAAAAACTCAAAATAGAGCTACCATATGACCCAGCAATCCCACTACTGGGTGTATACCCTGAGAAAACCGTAATTCAAAAAGATGCATGTACCACAATGTTCATTGCAGCTCTATTTACAATAGCCTGGACATGGAAGCAACCTAAGTGTCCATTGACAGATGAATGGATAAAGAAGATGTGGCACATATGTACAATGGAATATTACTCAGCCATAAAATGAAATGAAATTGATTTATCTGTAGTGAGGTGGATGGACCTAGAGTCTGCCATACAGAGTGAAGTAAGTCAGAAAGAGAAAACAAATACCGTATGCTAACACATATATACCGAATTAAAAAAAAAAAAAAATCGTTCTGAAGAACCTAGGGGCAGGACAGGAATAAAGAAGCAGATGTAGAGAATGGACCTGAGGACACGAGGAGCGGGAAGGGTAAGCTGGGATGAAGGAAGAGAGTAGCATTGACATATATACACTACTAAACGTAAAATAGCTAGTGGAAAGCAGCTGCATCACACAGGGAGATCAGCTTAGTGCTTTGTGACCACCTAGAGGTGTGGGATAGGGATGGAGGGAGGGAGACGCAAGAGGGAGGAGATATGGGGATATATGTATATGTATAGCTGATTCACTTTGTTATACAGCATAAACTAACACAACATTGTAAAGCAGTTATACTCCAATAAAGATTAAAAAAAAAATACTTCATGTGTACTCTTAGATGTGTAAAAAAAAAAAAAGTTGGAGATAGTTCTCTCAATTTACAACAATTCCCATAGTGGACATGTCAGTGCTACCCACCCTCCTTTTGGAAAATTAACCTCTCCCTTTTATCTAAATGATTCTGGTAGAGTCTTCAATCACCATACCCTACCTCTAAAGAGATGGGGCTGTGATCCATGATGGAGCAAATCATAGTATCACTATGGCATTTTTCCAAAATGAAAGAAAAATAAAGGGTCCTTTAGTTTCAGTTTCCAAGGCTCTGATCACATGACCTGCAAATCTTCCCTGTCATGGTTTTAGCATAATAGCTGGTTTGAGAGCCCAAAGCTGACGTATAGACACAGGAGCAGGAAACAGGAGAAAGAGAATAGAACCTTGATGAAATTGGAGTCTCTGTTTTTATCTTCATCCAAACTCTTCCCATTTCGTTAGTTTGGTTATAAACACCCTTTTAGGCCTAAGCTAATTCAAATGTAACTTGCTTCTAAGCAACAGAATATGGAAAATATGTTGTAATATCACTGCTATGATTACATTATGAGACAAAGTTCAAAGGATTTTGCAGATGCAATTAAAGTCCCTAATCAATTGATTTTAAGTAAATCTATGAGGAGATTCTCTTAAGTGGGTTTGACCTAATCAATGAATTCTTTTAAGAGGGTCTAGATGTCAGAACTGAATGAAATCAATAAAAACTCTTTCCTGCTAGCCTTGGAGAAGCAAGACACCATGAAATCTACAGCTACAAGGAACTGAATTCTGCCAACATGAACTTGCAAGAGGATTCTGAGCTTCAGTAAGGAACTCAGACTGGCTGACCTCTTGAACGCAGCTCTGTGAACTCCGAGCAGGAGACTCAGGTAAGCTGTGCCTTACTCCTGACCCATGGAAAAAGCAAGATAAGAAAGACATGTTTGGTCTTTTGAGCTGCTAAGATTGTGGTAATTTGCTTTTACTTGGCAATAGAAAACTAACACAATATTTTATTATACATTGAGTATGAAAGTAAATACTAAGTGAAGGTATTTTGCAAAAGAAATTTGGGGATTGGGTTTCAAAAGAAGGCACAGGATTTGGGGATTCTAAGGCAGGAAGATGCCACATTCTCCTCTTTGCCTTCTGTGGACAAGGAAGGAATCATAATCACCAAGATAAATGGCTAACAGGACGCAGTGTAAATCTGCTAAGAGGGATTGAGAATCATTAGCAGTAGTGGCATTTTTACTTCATCAAGATTTTTTTAAAAACCAAATTTGTCCTCCAGACCTTAAATCCCTGAGTTTAAATCCTTTTAAAAAATAAAACGGAAAGTTCTTGAGGTTGAGACTGCGTTTTTCATGTCACAGTAATAAAAGATTCTACTTCTAATTCAATGCTATCCATAATATAAGCTATCAATTCATACTAACCAACACCAGCGACATCATGGGAACTATTACTTTACAAACAGGGGGAGCCTCCTGAGAAACTTAAAGTTGATAATTCATCATCACAAACTCAAGAAAACAGCACATTAGATAACTTGTCCTTGGGTGCCCTTAGTTAGTCACAGGTCATTAGAGTCCTAGGGCTATAGCATAGAATAATTAGCTTAATTAGTTATAAGGAAAACAAGTACTAACTTAACGCTCATTATGTACTAGTCTCTATGCTGTGCTCCTTACAAACTCATTTCTTCCTCAAAACTGTAGGAGAAAAATATTACCAGCTCTATTTTAGGCACGCAGGAAACTAATTCTCTTCAAGTCACACAATTGTGACATGACAAAATGATGACTGAAAGCCAGACTTGTTTAGTATTTGCTTTTAGCCTCTACAATACTGCCTCATACAGGATGCAAGAATGTTATAAGTGGTAGTCTTAAACCATGCGGAGAAAAATATGAAACTCAAGCCGGGTTCTCTCATGTGAGTGCTGACTTAAACTTCCTTTTCCAAAGACCCTTTTCCAAAGTTGGAGTCACATTACATTTCTTTGCATTTTGGTAATCACCCAGGTGATGATTTGATAATCACCCAGGTATAAGTTGAAAACACATGACAACAGTGACTTAGAGAAATTCCTACTCATCCTTTAAAGAGGGGCAAAATTGAAACTTTTAGAGAAGAACTAATAACATTAAAAATCACTGCCCAACCGTTTACTAACACATATATATGGAATCTAAAAAAAAAAAGAAAAAAAAAATGGTCATGAAGAACCTAGGGGCAAGACGGGAATAAAGACGCAGACCTACTAGAGAATGGACTTGAGGATATGGGGAGGGGGAAGGGTAAACTGGGACAAAGTGAGAGAGCGGCATGGACATATATACACTACCAAACGTAAAATAGATAGCTAGTGGGAAGCAGCTGCATAGCACAGGGAGATCAGCTCAGTGCTTTGTGACCACCTAGAGGGGTGGGATAGGGAGGGTGGGAGGGAGGGAGACACAAGAGGGAAGCGATATGGGGATATATGTATATGTATAACTGATTCACTTTGTCATAAAGTAGAAACTAACACACCACTGTAAAGCAATTATACTCCAATAAAGATGTTAAAAAAGAAAAAAAATCACTGCCCAAGACATTCATATCAAAGAAAGCAGCTATCAAAAACTGTTATCCATCACTATCCTTTCCTTTAAGCACTCCCCGAATATCCATGTCTCTACCCAGAGAATTTAGATAAAGAGCCTCCAGAATTATTTGCCCTTCAATCTAGGAGATTTTTTAAAGATCTTCTTCCCACTCTCAGTCTCAAACCTATTGTCAATCTTGGCTCATCAACTGCTAAGTAATTTGTCTGTGAATGTAAAAACTTTCGATTTAGGTAGACTCTCTAGACTGAAGGCATCGTCTACAGGTAGATAACTCTTCAAGTGTACCTTCAGTTCCAATCTATCTCAAAGATCTACCACAACATATTTAGTTTTCTGGGCACTGTCTCATACATGTGCCATCTGCTTCGTTACATTACCTAGCTAACTGAGGCCCCTCACCTCTCCCTAATGTACTTTCTTCAGAATGTTTTCCATTGGATTATAATTCAAGCTTGAAAACTCAGAAATGTTTACTCTCATATCAATCGTCTATAATTTTATTTATAACCTCCCACATTAATCTCTTTCCCAATTTCCAATGTCACTTTTTTTGTATAAACCCTTATTAGTGGATCACCTTTAATAGCTTCCAAGTAGGTATCCTGGCTCCAGGCATTCTTTCATATATAATCATCCTGTAAATCACTGCTAGATTAATTTCCTAAGCAACATTTTGATCATAACACTTACGCTCTCCAGGGCTTAAAACTTTTTACTATCTTCTGAATGTCATTTCAAAACTAGCAAGTTTCCTTACCATTCACAATCCATCCTGAAACTATTGCTTAGTTTTCTAACACTTTCTTGCTCATGTGCTAAGTTTCATGCAAATTAAACTATCCTATAAATTATCACTATCCTATAAACATACCTTATATAACCAGTGCCTCAGGATCTCTCTCTCTCTAGTTTGCTTAGTAATGGACTGACAGAAATTGAAGTTTTCTCTTCTTCCAGTAAGAGAGACAGCACTCAAACATCAGCTTCCTATGATGCAGTCACTTCCTCCCACCAGTAGGAAGAACTGCAATATCCTAAGACCCCCAAATCTCAAAGTTTGCACAGATGGCTTTCCCATTACTCACAAAAATTGCTGGCATCGAATCTCTGACTCTGAAGGCTGAGTTCTAAATATTTATTTTTCTACTCATAAGGTTATTCTCATGCTTGTGCTAAAAGAAAGTAGAATAGGAGAGGGGACAGGAACTCTTCCCTGAAGCACAGTCACGGTGCATTCACCACTGTTTGACACACATCCCTTTCAAAATGATGCCAAGAGATTAGGGGACCACACGCATCCCCCTGGGACATTTGCCCCCACTAATTAGTAGCTTCTCAGCTTATATATCACAATACTGTGAGCTTTGCCCTCACCCACCTCTCCACACACACCTACTTTTGCTTCTATAATGTCCACAAGCTTACGTGTGGCTCTTCTAATCAAAGTTCTGCCTTGTTTTACTCCATTCCAAAAACTTACTTACTCCATGTCCTTTGTTCTCTAATCAGAAGGAATTTTTCTGTGTTGAATTCCAAAGCATTAAGCACTTTTCCCACATTGCTTCTTATTATTATGGTGGTGGTATTGTGTTGTGTTTTTTTTTTTTAACCAGATTCAGAAACGCTGGTATGAATTTACTGTCTTTCCTAAATTTGTACATAACACCACACATCTATCACCAAAGCTTAGGTACAGTTTATTCTCAATATTACAAATAATAACTAAAGAAAATTACAGGAATAATTTCTTCCCTGAAAGAATGAAATTGACATCTATTGGTCCAAAATATCTGGAGTAGCATTGGTTGGCCCACAAAAAAAAAAAAAAAAAAATTTGACTGATGATTTCTCACAACCTGACTTAATCCAGATGCTTCTGCTCTGCCTGGGCTGGTCAAGAAGATAAAAGTACAATTTAACATAAGTGCTGTTTTTATGCATGTGAGAACAAAAGTCTATTTTGTCAAATGCTCAATTCATTATAATATTCTTCTTATTGTTCTTAAACACTTAGGTTGTTTAGGATGGACTTTTACAACTCAGAAATCTAAATATATAAGGAAATATTGACTGAGTTTCAAAAATATGATTAAACAAATATATCCACATTATTTTTATGATTCTGTTCATTCAAATAAATACATGAACAGGCTTCCAAAGCCTTTGATTATTTTAATAGAATATGGTGAATTTTATCCCATCTGGTTCTACACATGAAAGAATCAGCACAAAATTCAAGAGCTGGCCAATTTTACAGAGAGAAGAGCATAAAAGGCAGTTTTTATAATCTTTCAGGAGAAAATGCACTTGAAATACTGTGAGAAAGGCAGTCTTGTGATATTTCTCATTATAAAAGGTCACTGCTCTATTCATTTATCACTATTTTATGGAAGAAGCAGAGTGGATTGTGTCTAGGTGGGAGCAATGTTGCTCAGAAGAGTTTAAAAAATTACCTGGTGTTAAGAGGGACAGAGAAATTACTTGGTATGTTGCAGAGTTTGGAAATATATTGCTAGTGCTAAACATCAGAAATATTGTAACATGTGAGAGGAGAAAGAGAAATCTACACTGAAGGGACTATTCTCTTCTTTTATAAATAATTCCTCTTACCATAAAGAGGGACTATTCACAAGTTTAAAAAAAAAGGATACTCTCTGTGCATTTAGGTTTCAGTTCTCTATTAGAGATCACTGGGGAATAATCATGTGTCATAATGGACACTAATATAGGAAAAAACATACATAGAAATATTACAACATTTCAGATAAAGTAAAATAGAGGTTTTTTGTTTTTAACTCTATATAAATGCTAACATATCTAATGTTACCTAACGTCATGTTGTTGCATCACTGTAAAAGCCCATAATACATAGAATCAGTGTATAATTCTATGGCATGCATGTTATGTAGTAGGTGCCTCTCTGAGACCTCTACAGGGAATATCTCACTTAATCCTTTAATCCTCTTTACAAATCCCATGTGGCAAGTACTGATATTCGCTCCATTTAAGAGACAAGAAAGCTGAGGTTATGGATGCATAATTAATAAATGATAAAACTGGAATGCGTAGCTAGACAGTGCGTATCATTAAACCACACTCCGTTTTCTTATTTACAAAGTCTTCTTTAAATAAATAAACAACAAAAAATCACCAGAAAAGTAACTTTAAGCAGGATTTAACTTGAAAAGTTGGAGTCCTTAAAGAAAAATTAGGAAATTTTGAGTTAAAAAACCATGAGTTACTAAAGCTGTTATTTTATTACTTTCTCTAATGTTCATTACTATAGAATTGGTAACTGCACAGACTAAGAACTCATAAACAGCAGTTTTAAGAGCAAAATATAGAAACTGTTCTCGCAAATGCCTCAAAAAAACATTAAGTGTACAAGCTACTCAGCCTCTCTATCACACGCTTTCAATCACATGAAAGAAAGAAAACACTATAATGTAAACCTATCGCGTGTGATTCATTCATTAAAAAGAGCCACAAATATCATATGAATGATTGCAAATAAATGTGAAAAATATAAAGCACAATACAAATGGTAAGTGTCAGTATTATTTCAAGAAAAGTTATACACAATGATAATGAGCAGACAAAAAAATGCGTCTTGCAAACTAAAGGAAACAATTTACCACTATTATTGATATTGATATTAACAGGAAAAGAAAGTAGAAATACAATCTAATCAATTATTTCATGTTAATATATAAGAAACAATATTGGCCAAATTCAGTCTTAACAAAACTGAATTTCATTTTAAAAGCTATATTATTGTCAATCATATAATATTAACTTGGTAAAATTTTAGCCTGAGTTTTTGGGAAGAGCGAGCTGATCTTTCCTTCACTTAGACAAAGTTTCTAAATTTAAATAAGTATTTTAGAAGAATGCACTTTCATTAATAAAAGCTGGATTCTATTATAAAAAGAAAAAACATTCTTGACAATGTCTACTTGAATGCGCCTGGCAAGGGAGCCACAAACTTAATTTCTGAGCATTTCTAAGGCAATACTGCTCATGAATAGGACTTTTGTTGGCTAACGTTTTAGGCATAACGAACAGCTAATCATGAGTTTCTCTTCTTTCATAGCTAGGAGATAAAATAGAGAAAATAGGCAATAAAATTATATTGTATTAATTGGATATATTTACATTTACATAAGGCTATAGTTACATATAGTCCTATTATAATTTGAAATTTCTACCATAGTGTAGATGTGTATTCTATTTACATATTAGTGATTCTCATTATTAGGAAGTTTATAGAACAAAAGTAGGCTTAGTAATTCTTCGAAGTCTTAAATTTTCTTATTTAAGTATAGGATTTTTTATACTAGGATGCTTCTCTCTTTTCACCAGTCAACTCTGCTTGGTTTATTTCATTTTCTGTTAACTCTAAGTGTAAATCAGTAAATATGATACCTTGTATGGGAAATGAAGTTGGTAATTTCTCAAGATATTCCAAAACCAACTATATTTTTTTCCAAAATTTTGTCATCTTAATGTTTCTGCTTCCAATATGATCCTATTGGACCAACAGACCCATAAAATAACTGTGAATTCTAATCAGAAAAGAAACAACTATCTGAAAACATTAGGGAGTGACTAAAAACAGGCAGATGCTGGAGGTAGGTGATTTTAACTAAGAAGAAGGAAATAGCAGTGGGTAAAACTTTTTTAAAATTTACTTTAAAGAATTTTAGCCTGAATTTTACCCTGCCCTATGTGAAGCAGCTAAAATGTTGATTAGAAAACCTATAGCCTACTGTTTTGAAGAACCAGAGGCAAATCTAACAAAGGAGAGAGTCATTGAGGTGCAGTCCCAATTCTACATGTAAACTTAGCCCAAATGGCTGCTCCCTGAACCACACATGCATAAGGCAGTCCCCAAGCAGCACAGACAAAGTTCAAAAGTAATTGAGATTTAAGGTGTTACCCAGTGCAGGAAACACAAAGCTTTCTTCATTTATTTGTACATTTAAGAAACTTTCCTTATATCAAAGTAAACATTTTTTGTTCATTTGAAAATTCTTGTTTTGAAAAAACTTTGTTCAGATAGCAAAAGTATCAACACTTTCTTTTTACAAAAAACAGTATTGATACCTGGGGCAGTGTATGTTATGCAAAATATTCGCTTTAGCAGCTGAAATGAGAATCCTAATTTTAATGTAGTTTCCAGAGGCTTAGACCACGTTTTGAACCGTAATTACCTGCAGGGGAAAATTTAAAGATCAAAAATGTCCATTTGCTTCCTTAACCCAAATCTAGTATTTTCTCTGTTGGAAACTGACTTTGATTTCTCCCGAAAAAAAATTTAAGTTTCAGTGTACTGCTTAGAATTGCTGAGGAACGTGAGATAGTATAAAATGTTTCTAAAAATGCAACTTTATCTAAACAATAATTTATATAAAGGAAAAAGTACTGTTCTTATGAATTAATGAATAATAGTAACTCATTTTCTCTGGAATTCTTATTAAAATGTCTCATTGGAAAGCATGTTTTCAAGTGATTTTATTATTTATATAATATGTGAAGCTGAGAAATTCTGGCTTTTGTTAGCTTTGGTGTACCTCAACGCATTTTACACTTACTTGTTTAAGGAGTGTCCCTGTGAACCCAAAATATTAAGACTCTACAAAGTTGACCTAATATATAGCTGAATAGATTAAAATATTCACGTTTGAGTATATGATGTTTTGTATGTATAATCCAGGCAGCTATAAGCCATTTGACAGAAAAATAACTTTCTCAAAATCCGATTCTTATTCCACTACTGAATAAACCATCTCTAACCTAAACTGTGATAGAGGTAATAGGATGATGGAAATTAAATAAACCCTTCTTGAAAAACATTACTCTCCTTGATTAAACATGTCTTGCTCCTCCATTTTTCTTGGTCTCCTTGGTATTTGCTGGGTTAATCTTTTTCTTTTTGTAAACCCTTCAGTTAGCTTTCTAACATAAGATAAAAAGAAGTCTAGATGTAAGATACTAAGAGCAATATACCATGCATATTTACATCTTCCATTTACACCTTTTTCATGCTATGCCCTAGCAAAATCTATTGATTCTGAAATAATTTTTGTACTGTTAACAAAACTGTATTATTAAAGTGTGGTTGCAAATCTCTAAGTTGTTTAATTAAAAAACCCTTTGGTATGTACACCTCTTTACTATGTGGAATGTCAATTATACAGCCATTTATAGGTAATATAATCAATAAATTATTGGAAAGTATAAAATAATAATGAATTAAACTGGTAATTAAATAAATAACCATGTTCTAGTTAAAACTGTATTTTATTAAGAGGCACACAAAAATCTGAGACAGAAAAAAAAACCAAAAATAAGAATGAAATTACAAGCCTGGTGAAAAAAAATTACTGGGTTGATTTTACAGTTACTAATATCTATAAGCTGTAATAAAAAGTAGAAGATTCTTTACATGGATGCATACAATTTTTGGCACATATTAAATTATGGTCAGGAAGGACTCTGCAGGTGCTAAAGTGATATTACAAGACACCAGAATATTCACTATATTATGATAACCAAAATATCATCCTTAAAGTTTATCATCTTCTACCTATGGGCAGAAAATTTTGAACATGAGCAAATTAGAAAACTACCTCTAACATTAGGAAATCAAACACCCAAAAGCTTTTATTTTCTAGTAGTGATCATTTCAAAGCTCAAGATCATTTAGAAATAGTCTGTAATGAGAGAAGTATTTTAAATGCAGTATCTGTGAGTCAAAACTCATTATCTTACAGAAAGAGACAAAAATATGGGTAAAGCGAGGCACAGAACTGTAAGTGATAGTAGATTTGATAAATCTAACCACAAGCTGATCATCCTCATGCATTAGCTTTACTAACATTAGTAATCTCTAGCATACCATGGAAAACGAATGGAGAGGGAAGAGATTGGAATCATGAAAAAATCTATTAGGAGTCTAGACAAGAGAAGTGGTGTAGGAAATGGAGAGCAAAAATGTGATGCGACATATATACACTACCAAGTGTAAAATAGATAGATAGCTAGTGGGAAGCAGCCGCATAGCACAGGGAGATCAGCTCGGTGCTTTGTGACCACCTAGAGGGGTGGGATAGGGAGGGTGGGAGGGAGGCGCAAGAGGGAGGAGATATGGGGATATATGTATATGCATAGCTGATTCACTTTGTTACACAGCAGAAACTAACACACCATTGTAAAGCAATTAAACTCTAATAAAGATGTTAAAAAAAAAGAAAAAAAGTAGACCTTTTCTTGAAAAAAAAGAAATGTGACCGGATAGAAGGGAAAGGAAAGGAAAGACTGGGTGAATACAGAAATAAGTTTTAAGATGGTGCCTTAGTTTAGGTTCCTCCCAAAGCGGGCCTGGAGGAAGAATTTAGCTGCAGAGAACACAGTGAGTGATGGGGAGGTAAAACAGGAATGGGGGATGTGTTTATGATTATGTTACAGAATTCAACCCTGTAAAGTCATGTAAATCCCCCTTTAGAACTGCTTCACTACAGGCGGAAGATGGAGGCTTTAGCCATCAAATTCTGTCTTGTATTGGCTGAGGGTTGATCTCAAGAGGATTAAATAATTCCTTCCCCCATTTCTGTCTGAATTTGGGCTGGAGAAACCTCTCTGGCCCCTGAGAAGCCTCCAGGTAGAGGGTGCTTCAAGTGAAAGCTGTCAGCTCCTTTCAGAATGGTCTGTTGAAGCAGCAGGCGAACTCAGAGTTGGGTGGAGAGGATTTGGGGCAGGACATCCAGCCCTACTGCAGATGGAAAAGGTGATGCTCTCCTTACTGGCAGCTGAAGTACATTACTGTGTGGACCCTGGATTTCAGTTGAATGATAGCGCTCTTCAACAAACATGTTCCATGTGCTACAAATCCCTTTCCTCCAAGAATCCCTTCCCTTCTACTCTGCCAAGTGAACCTCTACCATTGCTCATTCATTCAGGGAGACTGAGAAGCTTCCTTCCCCTCCATGCCACACACACTCCCCAAGGCCTTTTGTTTTTTCTTCCACCCCAGTGGGGAGATCTTACTAATGTAAAATAATAATAAAGACTATTCCCATAATAGCATATCTGAGTTATGCTTTGAAAGGTGGTCAGTAATAGGCAAGAGAAAATTTTATTTACCTTTTAGGATGTTTCATTCAGGAGAAGTGGAAAGTTTTAAAGCCTCCTTAGGGTAAAGGCCAGGCCACAAACATGTGATGCCCTTGTCCTTCCAATACAGAAGAGGGTACTGGAGAGAGGGCAGAAAAGACCCAGGGGAGTTTAGGGAAGAAGAAGAAGAGATCACAAAGTGTGAAGGGAACTCGTGGATGCTTATCCAAGATGGACTCTACGTAATTACTGGGCACTTGATAGGGGAGGGAAAGATACATTTTGCAGCTGACCCTGGACTCTGTGTGCATGAATTATTGCCTAGGAAATTGTCCCTCCTCACTTTCCTAGGCATCATGGGCACACAGAGTGTGTTACCCATGCACATAACTGATTTTTTATAATGCATGTCTTATGTGCCAGGTGTTGTGCTATATGCTGGTGACACTGTAGTGAATAAACAAACATGGTCCCTGCCTTCATGGCATTTATAGTCAAAAAAGATTAGTGAATACCCCATCTACGATTCCTTTTTCTGCTTCTCACATCACATATCAGTCTTGTTTGCCTCTTGAGTCATCTTTTACATCCTGCCTTATAACTCCTTGTGGGCATGTCTGGCTTCACCTAACAGAGTAAGAACCCCCCGAGGGCACAGACCGTTTCTTTTCCCACACAAGTACTGGCTGACTGACTCTGACTGATGGACTGAGGCAGCAGAGATGATTGAGTGAGGGTCTCATTTAAAGTGTCCAGTGGAAGTCTAGATTTGAGCATTTCAAGCCTACAGTATGTTTGACCTAATCTGCTCAGCTATACGCAGAACTGTGGGAGAAGGTTCTTTGCCTGAAGGAGTCATCCTTCCTCTTACTTTATATCTTCAAAGCAGCATACTTAATGATCAAAGCCATATGTGTTACACTTATTTGGGGAACAGCATTGAAGTTTGAGCTTTAAAAATGATGGGGGAAAAGTTCATCTTTAGGCCACTGCTTCTAAGTTTATGGGAATGAATATTCAAAGGGATATTCTTCAACAGAGCATTTTGAACTTTCCAAAACTGTGTGATTCTATAAGCAATTATAGTATTAGGGAGTAGCCCAAGGACTGAAGCTGAATAAGATGGTGAAAAGGACAAGGGCTTTAGACTCGGAATCAATAGTCATTTATTAACTGTATGAATTTGAACAAGTAAGTTAATCTCTCAGGACCTCAGTTTCATCGTTAAAATGGGGATGTTAATACCTTTTTAAAAGATTTATAAGGACTAATGGAGATGATTCATGTGGAGTACCTCATATACTATAACACATAGTTGTCACGATGCATATTTATTTCAAAGGAAGATATGACAAATATTTGTCAAGTGTCCCTGTTCAAATTCATGACCAACTAGGTAATGGAACATCTTTGAAACACTAATGTTTTATAGCAGTTGCAAAACTAAATAATAATAGACATAGCAAGGAACCACACATGATAATGGGAAAAAGGACGAAATAGAGTTAAAATATTCTTTTACCTGAAGAATAAAGAGGACAATATGCTTATGAGAAAATGCCAAAAGTATATTATTATAGACACTTTGCCAAATTTTAAATTTAAGTCAATGGAAAAGGCTTAAAAATAAAAACTTTCAACTTTCAAAATTTCTTTGAGGAAGGAAAAGAGTTAACCAAACTAGTACTGCCTCTATGAGGGAAATTAATCCATGGAGAATTCCCAGAAAGCACTAATCATATAACTTCTTCCAAGCTCCTCTTGAAAGAAACCAGGAAAAGTAGCATACTAATTTCTCCTCTCTCTGACTTGCCATAAAATCAATCAAACCTTCTTCCTTGCTAGATTTGTGGTTTTCAGATCAAGCAGAGACAAATCAGTTCCAGTGTAGTATGTGGGAAGTATTAAGTACACCCAAGAAAAGGCACAGAATTGGTACCTGTAAGTCCAGACATGAATGCATCCACTCAAAAATTACAAAATGAATATGCTAGGATGCTACAAAATAGAAACACAAAGACACACATGCCCACACACACATTTTTAAGCTCTCATAGCACTTTGTAACCTTCTGAGGACACTCATTAAAGAATACTTTATATTTCAACCAAGCATGCAGTTTTTCATCTCCATTTTAGACTACAAACTACTTGAAAATAAAGACTAGGCCTCACTTATTTTTCACTGTTCTATTTCCTGTAATGCCAACATCAGGAACCAGCCCCTTACACAGGTCAAGAAAATAAAGAAAATCAATTTTGTGAGTGTTTAATATGTGCCAGACACTAAGCTTGGAGTTTTTAAAAAAAATACCTCTTTGAGTATATTATTGAATTCAATATTTTGGTATGATGCGAGTCTCACCGGCCTCTTACAAAAGCCAAGCTACTCCCTCTCTGCTTTACCCAAAGCAACAGCCTTCTTCAAAGGCAACAAGTTATCACATAGTAGTAGTTTAAATGCACTGCCATCAGCCACATAATTCCATCTTCTCCCAAGTAAAGTCTGAACTACAGACCAACTCATTAGTGAAAGTATTCATTCTAATTAAAGAAGTTTCTCTTTCAAGTTACAAATCTGAACATTTAGCATAAAGGAAATGTGTAAGAAATAAATCTCATTAAAATAATGAGTCAATAAGAATCATCATGTGTCAGCTTCCAAATATTATTTTCCTTTCTAAGTCACAGGTTATATGTGATTGGGGAAAAGGAAACTGGTACAATTCTTTGAAATAATCAGGAAATAAAATTGAAATTAGAGGCTTACAAATGTGCAAAGGTGCAATATAATCCACATATAAAATGCAGACCTCTCTCTATTCTTCCTCCTCCAAAGATAATAATTAATCAAAAGAATATTCCCTAATAAGCAGTGATGTTGAACAAGTTTTTATGTGCCTGTTGACCATCTGTATGTCTTCTTTATACATAAGTCTAAATATAATATTATACATGTAAAAGTTATATAATGTTATAAACAAATAAAAAATTAAAGTTTTTAAAAAGGATATTCCCATTGAATAAGGAGCTCTGAAGCAATTGCCTCATGTATTTGCAAATGTATGAGAAACAATTTTTAAAGGAGTCAAAGAATCTCCTTTGTAATCTTACTCATGGTTTCAGAAGGTGAAAAATTAGTTTCGCTTTTACTCAGCAGC
This sequence comes from Eschrichtius robustus, assembly GCF_028021215.1. Classification (NCBI taxonomy): domain Eukaryota; kingdom Metazoa; phylum Chordata; class Mammalia; order Artiodactyla; family Eschrichtiidae; genus Eschrichtius; species Eschrichtius robustus. Next base: position 65,916,189 of record NC_090831.1, on the reverse strand, counting down.
TGACTCACATGTGACAAACTGAGACTGGAAGGAGAAAATTGACACCGGAAAAGGAAAAGTTAAATGCAGGGTTCTGAGTTCTGTTCAAATTGGAGAACACCGATGGGGAGACTAAAGCGCTCTCTTTACTGAAGCAGCAGTTTGAAGTACTCTTGTATAGTAATAATAGAATAATTGACCCAATTAGGGTCCTATTCATCAGAAATTAGATTTCTGCAGGTGCCAAGCACAAAGGCTTTTAACGGCCTTCTCGGCTTCTCACTAGCAACATTGGGAAATTGCAGGCACAACAAAACTGCAAAATCTGCAATTTAATCTTTCCTCAAGGTATCTGCTGAAGCTCACTTTAATTTTAAAGATGGATGAAAGGGACACAGCTTAGGGTCTGTCCCCTTGACAAGACAGCCCTTTTCCTGTAAGTCTATGGCTGGCCATCCTCTTTAACCCAGCATTAAAGAAACACATTTAAAAGCAGCAACTGTAGCCTGTGATTGAATATTCACCTTTCACAGAGTATCTCATTCCACAGTCTGTCCAATTCAGGTCATTTTGGGGAGATTAATATTGTATTCACCATTTAAGGCTGTAGGACCCAGAATGGCCTCAACCAAGTCCTTTAGATGCTATTTCTTCTGATGCAATTCACATTACATAGTTGAAAAGTTTGTTTAAATTGGGCCTGAGATTCTCAAAAAGAAACAGATGGTACTTCAAGTTTTCCTGGATGTACAGGATAGGAAAGAGGTAAGGAAAAGCACCTTGTCTGAAGATCGAGGGATTGCTGAATGAATTTCTACTGTAGTTTTTCGAATAAAATGTTCTCTTTCACTGACAGGATATGAAGAAATTCACTCCCCTAACTTCCCTACCTTTGCCACTTAGAATACATACACAATCACTCCAATTTTCTATTCTTCTCAATTTTCTTTCTAGCACTGATTATTATTTGAATTATGTTTAGATGTGTGTGTTTACTTATACTGATTTCTGTATCTTCCATTAAAATGTATGTTCCAGCAGAATAAAGACATTGTCTCACTTATTTATTGCTTTGTCCCCCATTCCTACTGCCTAGAAAAGTACAGTTGGCCCTCCAAACCAGTAGATGCAGAACTTGTGGATACAGAGGGCCAACTGTACCAGGTCATTTTATATAAGGAACTTTAGCATCCATGGATTTTGGTATCTGTGAGGTCCTGGAACAAATCCCCCACAGGTACTGAGGGATGACTGTACAAGGCACATGTTAGAGTCTCAATACATGTTTCTTGAATGAATGAATGAAAGAAATTTATTTTCCTTAGAGAAATTTAAAATCAGCACATTAAAGGTGTACTGATACTAAGGGAAATAATACCCCTGGCCTGCTTCATGGGTTCAAACAGAATATATAAGGTCCTGTAACTATACAGTTTAGGGTTGAGTTTAGCTTTAAGCCAGCTTGTGGCCAGACCACTCTCCAGTGCTAAGTATCAAACTGTCTACTAGACCTCACCACAACTGAAAGGAAATATATCCTAAAATAAGTATTATATCCCCTTCCTTCCTCCAGCTCTACTCCAATTACAACCCAATTTTTCCCACTATGTTGGTTACACTTAATTGGTTATACTTAATGGGTAGCCAAAAACCTACCTCAACTTTAAATTCTCAGACCAACATACAGACACCAAATCCTGCCAATTCCACTACTTAAATATCTCTCCAGTCTCCCCTCCATTTTATCTTCATCTACATCACTACTGCCACTGTCTTAGATATCTTTTTTTTTTTTTTGCTGACTAATGGGAGAGTCTCATAACTGGTCTCCTTATTTCAGTCTTTCTTTTTCCTTCCCAACCATCTTCCATATTTTTATTCAGTATGTTTTCTTAAAGTATAGATCTGATCACATGCCTTCAATATATCCCATACCTACTCAATACAGTATAAAATTCTTAGAAGGACATAAAAGACTGTTCCATGGCCTTGCCTGTTTTCTGGCCTCATCTCTTGCTGCTTCCTACAGGCACTCTCTTACTTTCACATTTACCTCTGCTCTTTGGCTATTCATTTCTCTCTAATGGCACTATGCCCTCCCTTCCCCCATTCCTCTTCCACTAGGAAAGTCCTTCTGATTCTCAGGATTCAGCACAAGTGTCAGAATACTTCTCTTGGGACGGACTTTGGTACCTGGAGAAAAATGAGTAGTCCATCTGCTCTGGTTCAATATCAGCTTCTTGAATGCCATTTATTCTATTATCGCAAATGTTTGTGCATTTTTCTCTCTCACACTAATATGGGACCTCTTTAAAAGCAGGTGCTGTGTCTTACAACCTGGGACAGAGCATTGTACAGAGTATGCACATGCTTGCGGAATGAATAATAGAATGGCCCCTTCTTACTACATGTTAGTTTCCTTCTCACGACCAGCATACGAACCTCTCTGAACTCAGGGAGGGCTCCAGTCCCTCTTTTAAAGGGCTCATCTGTTTAGGTCAGGTCCATCCAGGATAATCTCTCTTTTGATTAACTCAAAACCCACTGATTATGGACCTTAATTATATCTGCAAAATCCCTTCACCTTTGCCATGTAATGTAACATAATCATGAGTGGCACCTCACTGTATTCAAAGGTTCCATGTACACTTGGGGAGGGGATTATGCAAAGGCATGGGTTATTGGGAGTCACTTTAGAATTCTGTCTAACACAGCTGGGCACCTCTAGACTAATTAATGCTTCTCAGTCCTCAACTCACAACACTGGGGTGATCTCAGAAGTTTCACAATCAAGCTGGAGTTGGAAGGATCAAGCCAAATGAACTTAGGAGAATGGAGATATCTCTGGGTTTATTAGCTAACATAGAGCTTGTCATGTTAATTATTTTTTAAATGTTTGTCTTATTCTTTAAAGTTCATGTGCAGATGGTCAGGTAAATGATTTGCATGTATATGCCATTTTTTTAATGAGCCGCAGTCTTTTTTTCATTTTCAGCGTGCTTATTTATCTTTGTATCTATATTCATAGATATAATGTGAATCTTGTAAGGGCAATGAGAGCATCATACTCATTTTTATATTCCAAGTGCCTATATCTCAATATTTAATTAGGACCCCCCACCTAAGTAAGCAGTTCTAATTCTGCTTAATTGAGATACTTTGCTTTGTTTGACCTTTGGATTGCCTATGTCCCTTAAGAGATAGAGGGATGAGAAGGACATTTGATGTTTGATTAAAATATTGTACAAATGCATACATAATTAGGTCCCTAGTCCTTTAAAAAAGAATGATCTAGCTCTTTGGCAGACAAAAAAAGGAAATATATGTGGGCTTCAGCTCTGACAGCTCAAAAATGTCTTGGAAGCTACCGTTTCTTCAAAACCAACTGAGGTCAGTGATATCACAGAGCTATTCCTGAGGACTTCTGCTTCTTCAGCAAAATCAGGCAGACAAAGGCCTGTGAAATAACACTCCCCTTCTACCAGTGGAGAAATCTGGGCTCAGCCCTGTGTGTGCTTGGGCTTTACATTCCTCTGGGCAGCAGACCTGGCCCAATTCAAACTCCCCACATAACATTCTCACTCAGAACGCTGCGAGTGCAGGTCCCATGGCAAAGGAAACAGAAGAGGAAAAACAGAGAACTGACATGACACTTAAGACACTGTCAGTGCCCCATGTCTACACAGGCAGCGGCTTCAATAATGAACTTGTTCAATATTCAGTGATGCATGAAGGAAAAAGAGACACACAAAAGCAAACTCACAGAAATCGTCAGATTCTCCTATAGTAGAAAGGCTGCTGGTGACTGATTAGAGTCACATTTTCATCATTTGAAGCCAGCTTAGTATGAGAGAAACATCTTTGCAGATCAAGGCTTTAACCTAAGGTATGTGGATTGCTTCAGAGAGTCCAAGAAGCCCCTGAACTAATAGGGGAAAAGTTTTGCCAGTACATACATGTAACACAAATGTCATTTGGGATTTTCTCTGCCCTTAGAGGCTCAGGGAATTTTCACTCAAACTCCAGATTCAGGCTATGGGGCACTGAAAAGCCCCACTCACTGTGTGCGTGTGCCTTACTGCGCTTCTTTCTAATTGATCTGGAATCAGGACAGCCTGCTTTGTGTTGCCCTACCTTTGGACCAGAAGTGAAGCTCTGTCCTTCTCACTTGCCTTCATGAGAAATTCCAATCACAGCAAACATATCATGAGTTTTATGGATGTACCAAAATGTGTGTGGTCATGAAGAAGCAGCTCATAAGATTTCCTTGGATTTGTTTCCCTTCTTCCTTTGCCCTTGTAGTTAGTATTCACATATTCTGTCCTTTCCAAATCTGTATTTATCACATAGGCCCTTCCTGTCCCATACAAATCCTTGAGAAATATCATCCAGTCCCTGCTTCCTTATAGGGCCCTTCCAAAATTACATGCTTTCCTCAGTTCTCTGCCTTGTTGGGAAATAAACATTTCTGTCTATGTTTATGCCTATGCACGTTTGTTCCCTAGAGATAAAGTGAAAAACTTCCACCACATTTTCAAAAATGGTCCATGATCCAAAATGGGTGAGAACCATTTCCATAGAGGAAATGTTTGGAAGCCACATTCCACTGACAAGAAAGATGAATGATATAACACACAAGAGGCCCTGGTAAGACTAGAGTGTTTGTCTTTTCTCTGCACCCTTGAGGCAGCAAAGCTCTAACTACAGGTTCTCAGGTTCTCTCCAGAGCACGGTGGCTGTACTTCACATCCCAATCACCATCCTGCTCCTCTGGGCCACCTCCTCGCCTTTTCCCATTGTTCCTCTCCACTTTCAACTCTGTCCAGTGTGCCCTCTGGAAACTCCTAACATTATTAATAAATCCATTTTCTTCACAGCCTCTTCGCAGAACATTCTATCTCCAGAGTAGCAGTATAGCCTAACAGTTTAAAAGTTTGAGTCTGAAATTAGTTTCTCTGTTTTCAGATTTATGCTCGATTATTGACTAGCTCTTGCGAGTCTGGGAAACTTCATTTTTCATCTATAAAGTGGGATAATAATAGTCTTCACTCACAGGGTATTGTGAAGGTTAAATGAGTAAATATATGCAGGGAACTTAGAACACAGCAAGTCTGAAGAAAGGGTTAACTCTCCTCTTTATCCTTATTACATGATCATCCATCATCACCTAGTTCCACATAAAAGATGTGCCATGAAGATACCGCTTCTCACATAGCTTCTCTAGTGGAATCTCTCATTTCCCACATATCCCAAACCAAAAGCCTGGGTAGAGAAATCAGCAAAATGCCAACTCATCAACACATTTACACATCCACATCCAACCCAAACCACTAAATGGAAAATAGCTTTAATTTATTATTTATTAGTTTAAAAAGAACAGTGAAGTTTAATAGGCAGACGTGTTAGGAATGAAGGTTTAGCTAACACTGGAAATTACTTTGTAATATTGAAAACTGCCCAGGAATGAAATATGTTATTTGAGGATGTAGCAGAGTCCCTGTCCTGGACACATTAACAGAAGTTGTGTGCATGTCCCTTTTCTCTGATGTTATAAGAAGGATTACTGCCTGAAGAGGGACCTTGGACTTAATTTCAAAAATCCCTTTGAAAATAAAATCCTGTGAATCCTGACTCTCCATGGAATCTGTTCATATTCCAAGGAGCACACATGGAAAAAGTCAGTAGTTTTATATACATAACACAGTTTGAGTTAACTGCGGTAGGGGGAGCACAGCACTATTGGTTACAAGACCTGTACTCTGTGATTAGCTCTGCAACTCACTTCTGTGACCTTGAAGAGGTCACTTAATCTCTACCAGGGAAGGGGAAAGAAGAGGTTGCACCCATGGCTCTGAAATGCTTTTAAACTGTAAAATTCTTTTTACTCATGAAAGCCCACAGAGAGGTTCTATACGTAACAGAAATAAATCCCCAGTGGGAAAGATTTCAGTAGCAATGACAGGGGTCTAACCAATTCCCTGTCCTGCCTCCCCAAAACCCCATGTCTCCAGGGTCAGCCCTTGATGTGGGTTCACAGACCTTCAAAGATTGCTCAGAGGCAACTTTCAGAACAAACAGGCCAACCTGAACAAAATGGCTTCAACAGTCTTTTCACCTCTATCTGAGATTTACTTTCTTTATATATAATATATCTTTTAAATTAACCATGTTTTATCCCTGTCAAGATTTTTCTTCTTTGATGTTAACACTAAGCTAAGATCAAAGGATTTTTAGCATTGAAATGGCATTGTTTTATGGCTTATTCTAATATTATTCAAGAAGACAAGATAGTTCAAGATGGTGGAAGAGTAAGACACGGAGATAACCTTCTTCTCCACAGATACATCAGAAATACAACTACATGTGGAACAGCTCCTATAGAACACCTACTGAACGCTGGCAGAAGACCTCAGACTTCCCAAAAGGCAAGAAACTCCCCACGTACCTGGGTAGGGCAAAAGAAAAAAGAAAAAACAGAGACAAAAGAATAGGGAGGGGACCTGAACCTCTGGGAGGGAGCTGTGAAGGAGGAAAGGTTTCCACACACTAGGAAGCCCCTTCGTGGGCGGAGACTGCGGGTGGCAGAGGTGGGGAGCTTCGAAGCCACAGAGGAGAGCGCAGCAACAGAGACGGGCATGAGACGCTAAGGCTGCTGCTGCCACCACCAAGAAGCCTGTGTGCAAGCACAGGTCACTCTCCACACCTCCCCTCCCCGAGCCTGCACAGCCCGCCACTGCCAGGGTCCCGTGACCCAGGGACAACTCCCCCGGGAGAACACACGGAGCGCCTCAGGCTGGTGCAACGTCACGCTGGCCTCTGCCGCCGCAGGCTCGCCCTGCATCCGTACCCCTCCCTCCCCCCGGCCTGAGTGAGCCAGAGCCCCCGAATCAGCTGCTCCTTTAACCCCATCCACTCTGAGCGAAGAACAGATGCCCTCAGGCGACCTACAGGCAGAGGCGGGTCCAAATCCAAATCTGAACCCCAGGAGCTGTGCGAACAAAGAAGAGAAAGGGAAATTTCTCCCAGCAGCCTCAGGAGCAGCGGATTAAATCTCCACAGTCAACCTGATATACCCTGCATCTGTGGAATACCTGAATAGACAACGAATCATTCCAAATTGAGACAGTGGACTTTGGGAACAAAGATATATATATTTTTCCCCCTTTTTCTCTTTTTGTGAGTGTGTATGTGTATGCTTCCGTATGTGACTTTGTCCGTATAGCTTTGCTTATACCATTTGTTCTAGGGTTCAGTCCGTCCGTTTTATTGTTGTTTTTTTTTTTACTTTAAAAATTTTTTTTCTTAATAATTATTTTTATTTTAATAACTTTATTTTATTTTATTTTACTTTATTTTATTTTATCTTCTTTCTTTCTTTCTATTTTTTCTCCCTTTTATTCTGAGCCATGTGGATGAAAGGCTCTTGGTGCTCCAGCCAGGCGTCAGGGCTGTGCCTCTGAGGTGGGACAGCCAACTTCAGGACACTGGTCCACAAGAGACCTCCCAGGTCTACATAATATCACACGGTGAAAATCTCCCAGAGATCTCCATCTCAATGCCAAGACCCAGCTTCACTCAACGACCAGCAAGTTACAGTGCTGGACACCCTATGCCAAACAACCAGCAAGACAGGAACACAACCCCATCCATTAGCAGAGAGCCTGCCTAAAATCATAGTAAGGTCACAGACACCCAAAAACACACCACCAGACGTGGACCTGCCCACCAGAAAGACAAGATGCAGCCTCATCCACCAGAACACAGGCACCAGTCCCCTTCACCAGGAAGCCTACACAACCCGCTGAACCAACCTTAGCCACCGGGGACAGACAGCAAAAACAAAGGGAAATACGAAGCTGCAGCCTGCGAAAAGGAGACCCCAAACACAGTAAGTTAAGCAAAATGAAAAGACAGAAAAACACACAGCAGATGAAGGAGCAAGTTAAAAACCCATCAGACCTAACAAATGAAGAGGAAATAGGCAGTCTACCTGAAAAAGAATTCAGAATAATAACAGTAAAGATGATCTAAAATCTTGGAAATAGAATGGAGAAAATACAAGAAATGTTTAACAAGGACCTAGAAACACTAAAAGGCAAACAAACAGTGATGAACAACACAATAAATGAAATTTAAAATTCTCCACAAGGGATCAATAGCAGAATAACTGAGGCAGAAGAACGGATAAATGACCTGGAAGATAAAATAGTGGAAATAACGACTGCAAAGCAGAATAAAGAAAAAAGAATGAAAAGAATTGAGGACAGTCTCAGAGGCCTATGGGACAAAATTAAACGCACCAACATTCGAATTATAGGGGTCCCAGAAGAAGAAGAGGAAAAGAAAGGGACTGAGAAAATATTTGAAGAGATTATAGTTGAAAACTTCCCTAATATGGGAAAGGAAATAGTTAATCAAGTCCAGGAAGCGCAGAGAGTCCCAGACAGGATAAATCCAAGGAGAAACACACCAACACACATATTAAGCAAACTATCAAAAATTAAATGCAAAGAAAAAATATTAAAAGCAGCAAGGGAAAAACAACAAATAACACAAAGGAATCCCCATAAGGTTAACAGCTGATCTTTCAGCAGAAACCCTGCAAGCCAGAAAGGAGTGGCAGGACATATTTGAAGTGATGAAGGAGAAAAACCTACAACCAAGGTTACTCTACCCAGCAAGGATCTCATTCAGATTCGACGGAGAAATTAAAAACTTTACAGACAAGCAAAAGCTAAGAGAATTCAGCACCACCAAACCAGCTTTACAACAAATGCTAAAGGAACTTCTCTAGGCAGGAGACACAAGAGAAGGAAAAGACCTACAATAACAAACCCAAAACACTTAAGAAAATGGGAATAGGAACATACATATCGATAATTACCTTAAATGTAAATGGATTAAATGTTCCTACCAAAAGACATACACTGGCTGAATGGATACAGAAACAAGACCCGTATATAAGCTGTCTACAAGAGACCCACTTCAGACCTAGGGACACACAGAGACTGAAAGTGAGGGGATGGAAAAAGATATTCCATGCAAATGGAAATCAAAAGAAAGCTGGAGTAGCAATTCTCATAACAGACAAAATAGACGTTAAAATAAAGACTATTACAAGAGACAAAGAAGGACACTATATAATGATCAAGGGATCGATCCTAGAAGAAGGTATAACGATTGTAAATATTTATGCACCCAACATAGGAGCACCTCAATACATAAGGCAAATACTAACAGCCATAAAAGGGGAAATCGACAGTAACACAATCATAGTAGGGGACTTTAACACCCCACTTTCACCAATGGGCAGATCATCCAAAATGAAAATAAATAAGGAAACACAAGCTTTAACTGATACATTAAACAAGATGGACTTAATTGGTATTTATAGGACATTCCATCCAAAAACAACAGAATACACATTCTTCTCAAGTGCTCACGGAACATTCTCCAGGACAGATCATGTATTGGGTCACAAATCAAGCCTTGGTAAATTTAAGAAAATTGAAATCGTATCAAGTAACTTTTCTGACCACAACGCTATGAGACTAGATATCGATTACAGGAAAAGATCTGTAAAAAATACAAGCACATGGAGGCTAAACATTACACTACTTAATAACCAAGTGATCACTGAAGAAATCAAAGAGGAAATCAAAAAATACCTAGAAACAAATGACAATGAAAACACGACGACCCAAAACCTATGGGATGCAGCAAAAGCAGTTCTAAGAGGGAAGTTTATAGCAATACAATCCTACATTAAGAAACAAGAAACATGTCAACTAAACAACCTAACCTTACACCTAAAGCAATTACAGAAAGAAGAACAAAAAAACCCCAAAGTTAGCAGAAGGAAAGCTATCATAAAGAACAGACCAGAAATACATGAAAAAGAAATGAAGGAAACGATAGCAAAGATCAATAAAACTAAAAGCTTGTTCTTTGAGAAGATAAACAAAATGGATAAACCCTTAGCCAGACTCATCAAGAGAAAAAGGGAGAAGCCTCAAATCAATAGAATTAGAAATGAAAAAGGAGAAGTAACAACTGACACTGCTGAAATACAAAGGATCATGAGAGATTACTATAAGCAAGTATATGCCAATAAAATGGACAATCTGGAAGAAATGGACAAATTCTTAGAAATGCACAACCTTCCGAGACTGAACCAGGAAGAAATAGAAAATATGAACAGACCAATCACAAGCATTGAAATTGAAACTGTGATTAAAAATCTTCCAACAAACAAAAGCCCAGGACCAGATGGCTTCACAGGTGAATTCTATCAAACATTTAGAGAAGAGCTAACATCTATCCTTCTCAAACTCTTCAAAAATATAGCAGAGGGAGGAACACTCCCAAACTCATTCTACGAGGCCACCATCACCCTGATACCAAAACCAGACAAAGATGTCACAAAGAAAGAAAACTACAGGCCAATATCATTGATGAACATAGATGCAAAAATCCTCAACAAAATACTAGCAAACGGAATCCAACAGCACATTAAAAGGATCATACACCATGATCAAGTGGGATTTATCCCAGGAATGCAAGGATTCTTCAATATATGCAAATCAATCACTATGATACACCATATTAACAAATTGAAGGAGAAAAAGCATATGATAATCTCAATAGAAGCAGAGAAAGCTTTCAATAAAATTCAACACCCATTTATGATAAACACCCTGCAGAAAGTAGAAATAGAGGGAACTTTCTTCAACGTAATAAAGGCCATATATGACAAACCCAGAGCCAACATCGTCCTCAATGGTGAAAAACTGAAACCGCTTCCACTAAGATCAGGAAGAAGACAAGGTTGCCCACTCTCACCACTATTATTCAACATAGTTTTGGAAGTGTTAGCCACAGCAATCAGAGAAGAAAAAGAAATAAAAGGAATCCAAATCGGAAAAGAAGAAGTAAAGCTGTCACTGTTTGCAGATGACATGATACTCTACATAGAGAATCCTAAAGATGCTACCAGGAAACTACTAGAGCTAATCAATGAATCTGGTAAAGTAGCAGGATACAAAATTAATGCACAGAAATCTCTTGCATTCCTATACACTAATAATGAAAAATCTGAAAGTGAAATTAAGAAAACACTCCCATTTACCATTGCAACAAAAAGAATAAAATACCTAGGAATAAACCTACCTAAGGAGACAAAAGACCTGTATGCAGAAAATTATAAGACACTGATAAAAGATATTAAAGATGATACAAATAGATGGAGAGATATACCATGTTCTTGGATTGGAAGAATCAACATTGTGTAAATGACTCTACTACCCAAAGCAATGTACAGATTCAATGTAATCCCTATCAAACTACCACTGGCACTTTTCACAGAACTAGAACAAAAAATTTCACAATTTGTATGGAAACACAAAAGACCCCGAATAGCCAAAGCAATCTTCAGAAAACAAAACGGAGCTTGAGGAATCAGGCTCTGTGACTTCAGACTATACTACAAAGCTACAGTAACCAAGACAGTATGGTACTGGCACAAAAACAGAAATATAAATCAATGGAACAGGATAGAAAGCCCAGAGATAAACCCACACACATATGGTCACCTTATCTTTGATGAAGGAGGAAAGGATATACAGTGGAGAAAAGACAACCTCTTCAATAAGTGATTCTGGGAAAACTGGACAGCTACATGAAAAGAATGAAATTAGAACACTCCCTAACACCATATACAAAAATAAACTAAAAATGGATTAAAGACCTAAATGTAAAGCCAGACACTGTCAAACTGTTAAGAGGAAAATATAGGCAGAACACTCTATGACATAAATCACAACAAGATCCTTTTTGACCCACCTCCCAGAGAAATGGAAATAAAAACAAAAATAAACAAATGGCACCTAATCAAACTTTAAAGCTTTTGCACAGTAAAGGAAACCATAAACAAGACCAAAAGACAACCCTCAGAATGGGAGGAAATATTTGCAAATGAAGCAAATGACAAAGGATTAATCTCCAAAATTTACAAGCAGCTCATGCAGCTCAGTATCAAAAAAAACAAACAACCCAATCCAGAAATGGGCAGAAGACCTAAATAGACATTTCTCCAAAGAAGATATACAGATTGCCAACAAGCACATGAATGAATGCTCAACATCGTTAATCATTAGAGAAATGCATATCAAAACTACAATGAGATATCATCTCACACTGGTCCGAATGGCCATCATCAAAAAATCTACAAACAGTAAATGCTGGAGAGGGTGTGGAGAAAAGGGAACCTTCTTGCACTGCTGGTGGGAATGTAAATTGATGCAGCCACTATGGAGAACACTATGGAGGTTCCTTAAAAAACTAAAAATAGAACTGCCATACGACCCAGCAATCCCACTACTGGGCATATACCCTGAGAAAACCATAATTCAAAGAATCATGTACCAAAATATTCATTGCGGCTATATTTACAATAGCCAGGACATGGAAGCAACCTAAGTGTCCAACAACAGATGAATGGATAAAGAAGACATGGCACATATATACAATGGAATATTACTCAGCCATAAAAATAAACAAAATTGAGTTATTTGTAGTGAGATGGATGGACGTAGAATCTGTCATACAGAGAGTGAAGTAAGTCAGAAAGAGAAAAACAAATACCATATGCTAACACATACATATGGAATCCAAAAAAAAAAAAAAAAGGTCATGAAGAACCTAGGGGCAAGATGGGAATAAAGACACAGACCTACTAGAGAATAGACCTGAGGATATGGGGAGGGGGAAGGGTAAGCTGTGACAAAGTGGGAGAGTGGCATGGACATATATACTCTACCAAACGTAAAATAGATAGCTAGTGGGAAGCAGCCGCATAGCACAGGGAGATCAGCTCGCTGCTCTGTGACCACCTAGAGGGGTGGGATAGGGAGGGTGGGAGGGAGGGAGACCTATGAAGGAAGAGATATGGAAACATATGTATATGTATAACTGATTCACTTTGTTATAAAGCAGAAACTAACACACCATTGTAAAGCAATTATACTCCAATAAAGATGTTAAAAAATAAAAAAGAAGACAAGATGGAATAAACTGATCCTGTGGTCTTCTGCTTTCTTATTTACATTTTAATTAAGTGGATATAAGAGATTTTTTTATACTCTTGATATGCAGCTACATACTTTTTACCACATATAAATATCTTCATTTTCAGATACAGTATATATTTCATATATAATTGATAGCATATGTTATATTTAAGTAGTAGTGTATGTACATGTGTATATATACGTGTGTGTGTATATATATATATATATATACACACACACACCTAAAAATTTTTTTAATAGGTAAAAAACCCAGGGAAATATTTTTTAGCTGCTTTCAACCTCATTTAAAGACATCACCAGTTTTCAAGTAGTAATATAAAATAAATATGCAAATAATACTTCAATAAAAGGGAACAGCATAATATTTTGACTATGATTAACTTCTGGAATATAAAGGGACTCTAATATCGGTATCAAATATCTCAAGATACAATTTAGTAGGGAAGAGTTAGGTTCGTGACCAAGGATGAAATCTTCAGCTAGCGTATTTAAAGGTATCTGTTTGAAGAAAAGATTTTCTAGTTTTTATTCTTGGGTGGGAATAAAACTTTAAAACTTAACTTGAAACCCAGTAAAAGAAAAATTAAACTAAAACAGTCACTAATATAGGTAGAAATAATAAGATGCAGATGAAAATAAGCAATAACAAGAAACAATAGGTACTGATGAAAACACGTAATTATAGGACACGCATCATTTTCCACGATAAAATTGATATTTCTTAAATGTTATCATCACAATGTAGTTAGCACTAGTCAAGACTTTATTAAAATACTCAATCTTGTTTAGAGTGCACAAATTAAGTTATCTATAGGACTACAAACAAAGCCCTGAAGAAAGTTACAAATATCTATCACTAACAAACTAGAATGTGTCTTAAGACATAACATTTAAAGGATTTGGCTATGTTTCCTCATTTGACCAGATGCTCACTAGTGCATTAACATCTGTTATTCCATATCATCAAATTCTTGAAAGATGGATGCTAAGAGGAAAGCACAAATATGCAGTATCATTGACACTAATATTGATGCATGTGCTACTTCAATGGGAAACAGTAAACACAGGCTTTTACAGTCATCAAACACTCCTCTAAAAAATGACCTCAGGCAAGAAGAAAGTAACTCCTCTTCTGTTCCTATGTCTCCTTCATTCCCTTCATTGGCCAACGTCTTGAAAGAGTGGTTTGCACTCTGCCTGCACTTCCTCAACTGCTGTTAGTGCCTTAGCCTTTTGTAATCTGATGTTTTCCTTCATCATTAACTAAAAATTTCCTCACTTCAAATCACAATGGCTTTCCAGTGGCAAATTCAATAGGTACTTTTAAATTATATAACTTGATCGTGCTCTCATATTTGAATATAATTTGATTGGATGTAATTTCGGTGATTCTTTTCTCTTCTGGTTCAACTTTTACCCCTCTGGGTATTATTTTCACCATTTTGACTGATTTCCCTTTTGCTGTTTGCCTCTAAATGTTAGTGCGCCTCAAGTTTCCATGCAAGGACATCTCTCTCTGTACCTATTCTCAGCAGGCAAACTCCTCTACTCCTGTGCTTTCAGCTCTCATCCATGTCACAAATGCCCCAGATTGTCTTGTTCCAGCATTTGCTGCCCATATACCTTCCTATTACCTACCTTTTCTACTTTTCAACCATCTAAATGATATTTATCTACCTGGATATTCCAAAGGCAGTCAAAATAAAGAATGTCTAAAATGGGACTCACACATCTAACTACTCCTAGTTAATTTTATAATGCTTTTACCAGGTGCCTAAATAGGAACTTTGAATCCTTCTCAAATCTTCCATCTACTTTGCCTTTAATTTCCCCATCCCCAGTGGGTACTAAACACTACTGATCTTCCCAAGTTAATGTTTCTACAATTATTCCCTCTGTCCATCTCCCTCTGCCTTACTTTCCTCAATTGTTCTTGCCCCAAGTCTTACTTTCTCTAATTCATTCTTCCCATCATTAGCTAAAATGATCTTGAAAAAATATACAGAAAAGTTCTTTGATCTTTTAATTAAAAATACTCATTTTTTTCCCTATTGCATGCAGGATATAATAACTCAGCTTAACGATGGCATACCAGTGCACTCAAAATTCTTACTGCAGCCCCTTCCCTATCCTACCCACACGTACAGAGCACACATAACCTCTTTTGCCTCTTCAGGAATGGTCCATGTATTATTCCCATGCCTTTTTGTATTTTCCATGCCTTTTTTATTAGCTCTTCTCATGAACATAGATATATGCTTATCATAATGTTTTAAATTAAAAATGTAGGTATTTCCTTCATCTCTGTGTCCCTCTTTAGCTAGTAGTTCCTCTTCATTTAGTCTTCTATCTGCTCTGCCACCAGTTATGTTAAATAATGTTCTTCTAATGAACAAATTAGGTTGGCATTATTTAGTACTGAACTTTTATGAATACTCAGCAGGATTTGATATTGTTGGTCTCCTTCTCCTTAAAAAATCCAGCACAAAGGGAAGCTTCATACATTGTTGGTAGGAATGTAAATTGGTCCAAACATTATGGAAAACAATATGGAAATTGAAAAAATTGAAAATAGACCTACCATACGATCCAGGAATTCTACTTCTGGGTATACGCCCAAAGGAAATGAAAACAGGATTTTGACAAAATACGTGCACTCCCATGTTTATCACAGGATTATTCACAATAGCCCAGATATGGAAACAACCCAAATGTCTATCAATAGATGAGTGGATAAAAAAAATGTGGTACATATACACAATGGAATATTACTCAGTCATGAGAAAGGAAGATATGTTCCCATTTCTGACAACATGCATGGACATTATGCTAAGTGAGGTAAATCAGACAGAGAAAGACAAGTACTACATGATATCATTCATAAACCTGTAAAAAACAGAGAGTAAAATGGTACTTATCAGAGATGGGGGAGAAGGAAAGAATGATGGTGTTTAAGGGTACAAACTCATAACAAGTAGTAAACAAGCCATAGAGATCAAATGCACAGAATAATTAATATAGACAATAATATTTTACTGTTAAAAAAAACTCTAACCATTTGTCTTTCATTATATGACTCTCCTTGCCCTCGACTTACTCAGTTTAATAGTGTGTGGAATTGGGGGCGGGGGGGTCCTTTCTGCATCTGTCTTTTAAATGATCAAATTACTCAGGATCCTTAACAAGCATATTTCTTGTCTACTTCTGAATCCATATACTAGCTCTGAAGAGACTCATACACACTTTGGCTTTATCAATTACCTTTTGCTCTGATTCTCAAATTGAGATCTGTAGCTTAGCTTTTCTTTCTAAGCTACCAGTTTAAATCCATATGAATTTCTTACTGGACATCTTTATCTAATAGCCCCATATATACTTCAAACTCAGTATGTCTACAGACTGACTCATTGACAGAAACCAACTCAAATCTAGGTGAAGTAGTGCCAAGGCCATTAGTAATCAGGCAAAACCAAAATCTGAAAACCATCCAAAATTACTCCCACATTCTCTCCACCATCATCACCACAGAAAACATGTTCCAAGCCCTGTCAATGCTGCCTCTTAAGTATCATCACATTCACCATCTGAACCATCCCCTGCGTCTTTATTCAAATTTCATGATTCTCTGACCTACATCAATGTACAGTCTAAATTCTAAATTTAATTTCTAAATGCTAAGTTCTCAGCCACAATTCTCATGAACTACATAAGATAGAAAATGAAAACAAACACAGTATAAATGAACAACAATTACATTTGTAAAATAAAAGGACACACCCTCTTATTTATGTATATCATAATTTTACAGCTGAGAAGAAATTTAGACATGACCTAAGGTTCTCAAATAACACTGAAATGGAGAAAGAACTAAAAGATTGTTCTGGAGAGAAAAAACAATAAATAAAGATTAAAGTATATTCTTTGCTTTCTGCTTACTTTTTTTTGGTCTTGACAAAGGAAATTTTGAGTTAAGAGAATGTTATATGGAAAATACTATTACCCATGTAGCCAGACTGAAAAGAGAAAAAGTAGAATGATGGATCATCATTAATCTTAGGCCTCCCATGAAGAAAGAGTAGATTAGACTTCTTTCCAAGATGGGCTGAGATGAGAACCTCTGTTAATGCTTTGTGTATTAAAAAACAAGTGCTACAGACTGAATGCTTGTGTCCTCCCAAAGTTCATATACTGAAATCCTCATTTCCAAAGTGATGGTATTTGATGTGAGGGCTTTGGGAAGTAATTAAGTTCAAATGATGTCATGAAGGTGGAACTCTCATGATGGCATTTACTACACTTATATTGATGAAAAGGGAAAGAGACACCAGAACTCTCTCTCTTTCTGCCATGTGAGGATACAGCAAGAACAAAGCCATCCACGAGCCAAGAAGAGAGCTCTCACCAGGAACTGAATTGGGCAACACCTTAATCTTGTACTTCCAAGTCTCCAGAAACATAAGAAATAAATCTCTGTTGTTAAGCTATCCAGTCTATGGTATCTTGTTACAGCAGCCTGAATTAAGAGAACAGATTTATTCAATTTTGGACAGCCATAATTGGCTAGTTACATGCTATGAAGGCAATCCACTTTTTGTTAACATCTCATTCTTGTTTTATCTCTGTAGGAAAATCCTGTTGAACAAAACAATCATTTGGCAGTGAGCCATATTTGCAATTCCTTTGTGGCTATCTAAATTTAACATGTAATTTATTTACTTTCCAGGTCTAAAAGGGCTTATAGGAATTGGGTCTCCTGAGCCAATCCACCCCAAATTTTTATTTATTTTTGAAATAAAAAAATTCACTAATTGTTATATCCATTGTTGAAAGGAAATGACCAATTATATCAGTTAGAAATTACTTTGGGTGAAGTAAAAGATAACATAACTAAGAGTAGATAAAGAAAGTAAATCTGAAAGTAGGCATGATTCGGCAACTCAGTGATATCAAAGTCAGTATCTCTATGAATATCTATGATTTCAAAATGACTGCTGAAGCTCCAGTCATTGGGTCTAAATCCAAGCAGAAAGAAGGAAGGAAGGTGTCTACTGTATCTGTCCTCATTAACAAGAAAGTGGAAGATTTCCCAGAAATATCCCCAAGAGACTTCTTTTTACATATGATTAACCAGAACTGTATCACTTGGCCATTCATCATGTAAAGAGAGACTGTGAAAGCAAGCATGCAGCTTTCCCAGTCCATTATGGTAGAGGCAAGGAAGGGAGAAGGAGATTGGGAACAAGTTTGGGGTTAATTTACCAATAATATCTGCTACTCCAATTATCTACCAATTGATCCAGAATATTTTTTAAACAAAGAAGCTAAGCAGATTTGTAAAATCCATCAACTATCAGAAGCATCATATTTAAAATTTCATTTCATGGAAAGAGGTTGTTTCTATCTTTAAATACCTTTCCCAGTATTAAGCCAAGTCATGGTGCCCTGTCTCCTTAATAAATCAAGAAATAGCAAAGCAAGCAGATTCATAAGTCTTTGCAGATATCTTGGGCCTATGAATTTTTTAAAAGGTTACTGTATTTGTACATAAGCCCAGGTTCCCTGTATGTCCTCAGAGGAATTAATTCATCGTTGGAATCCAGTGCTGGTTTCCTGAAAGAAAGCCAACAAGAGACCAGGAGCACCAGCTCAGAAGCAATGAGGTAGAGTGGTTAAGAGCTCGACAGCTGTTTCAAGTAGCAATAAGTTCAATTCCTGGTTCTACCCTGCTACCTGTGTGACTGCAGGTGAGTTATTTAGCCTGTCTAAACCTCCATGTCCTCATCTGTAAGATGAGAATGTTAACAATATCTACCTTGTAAGACATGAATAGGAAAATGCACGCAAATTTGGCTGTGAGATAAGTGTTTAGCGTTGTTGAGCAGGCTGCTAGTTACCTACCCAATAGCCATTCCCCCCTTACATGGGGATATGTATATAGTTAAAGACCACCCCCTCCATTGCAAATAAGGGCAACCATTTGATTATATGCTGATCAGTGATACATAATCATTGGGGTTTCTGAGAATGCATTTTTTCAAAACGTGCTGAATGGCTGGCACATTTTACCCTTGCCCTTTCTTTTTTCCTGACCGATGCCTGGTGTCCTATTATCTTATGACCAGAAAAGGTATAATGCCAAAGGACAGTCTATAGTTTCTAGAAATTGCTTGTAAAATGTTTTCAATAGTATGTTGCTCTATTTTGGAGTACCACAGAAAATTATGTACTCATTTCTTGGGTTGCGTCTTCCATGTCACAGAGATTGTCAGCAAAAGCATTAATTCAAATACGGGAGACCACAGCAAATCCTAAAAAGGAGCTCACTACACTTATTATCCTCAGGAGAGAAAAATAAAAACATCACTTTCCTCTGAAATGTTACAAAAAAAGAAGAAAGGGTCTGATCTATTTGTTCTGTTCTAATGGGAATCTGTCTTATAACTATGCAATAAATTATAAAAGGAATGAAGAATATCATATTTCTTCCTCATACCTGCTATATCCTTTTGCTCAATGAAAATTTCATGACTGATATTCTTCAGGCATAGTACCAACTACAATGTGGAGAACATTAGAAGAAGTCAGCTTTGCTCAAAGCTTTCAGACGCATTAACAATTTGCCATCCCTAAAAAGAAATGGGAAGTGACTCCTAGGCCAAGAACCACATATAACAAGCAAACTTTAGCTCAAAGAAGTTGATTAAAATACCCTAAACTGAATACTTTGACTTTAAGTGAAAAGCCCCTTCAAAAATCCCCTTGTGAGTGATATTTTAAATAATATTTAGGATATTATTATAAGACCTATAAAGTATGAATAAAAAAAGTTCTGAGTTACAAATGGAAAATACTAATGTATTTTCAACTTACATTTTTTTCATACCACTTACTTCAATATTCTGATATTAATGTTTGCTATTTTTTATGGCAAACTACTTAAAAAGGCAAAAAGATTTTCTTTAAAAAAAATTAAAAACAATAACAAAAAAGCAAACAAACATATAAACTTGATCTTCATCCTATACCAACCTCAACAGCAGAACAAATCAGATACTGGTTGCTTGATTTCTTTCAGTGAAAACCTTTAGATTTGTGTCCATTCATTCTCCTTCAATCACTACGCTTCCTATTTAGGGGCTATCATTAGTATGGCAATAGTTGAAGCCAGGGGAATGACTGAATTTCCTGAAGGAGTAGGCAAAGAGGGAAAAAAATAGGGAAGAGATTGATTGATCCATGTTGTAAGCAATAGTTACAGAATAGTGGAGAAGGGCTGTGGGAGAAAGAAAAGGGAGGGATTATTGAAATCAAAGAAAGAGAAAAGTGAGATGGGTTCAACACCAGGATTCTGAGATACTACAGAAGCCAAGTGAGCACAGGAGTGACTTTCTGTGTGAAATGCATCTGAGAGACTGAAGATAATAGAATTGAAAAAATATCACTGAATCTAGCAACAATCTAGATAATTTTGACCTCAGTAAAACAAATCTCTATGGATAGTTAAGATAGTATGAGGATAGTTAAGATAGTATGAGGATAGTTAGGTGATATATCAGTAAAGATATATAAGATCCAGGCTAAAATAGCCTATAGTGTCAGGAAGAAAGGGTAATTTTTCTTTTACAGTATGGCACAGTCTTCTCTCTGTTTTTTAACATGTTTGTCTTGCTTCACTTTCCTTTTTGTTATTGCTAATTTGCCTGCGTCTAAGAATATCCTCTTGCACTTTCTAAAATTTTATTAAAGACACACAGGAGTGGGTGTATTGTATATTCAAGCCAGGTATAATTGTTCATAAACGTTAAGTAATTTGTGTTAGATGGACAAGTGGCTCTGGCCCAATGATAAATGATATGTTGAGTTTATTTTTGACATTGTAAGATAATTGTCTGCTTATTACTTGTCTGTGTTTCTTTTTTTTCAAGGTTATCAGATAAATAGTATCTGAATGACTGAATTGTTCCCCCACATAAGACTTCTGTTTTTTTCCTGAAAGATCTATGATACAGGCCCTTGAGATATCACCCTGGATAAAGGCTGGAAAATGAAAGTCACTGAGAATTTCTCCTGGAAGCTTATCATTGTGAACCACTGAGAACCACTGAAATAATTCCTTAGAATCTTCCTCTTTTTATTCCTTTGACTAGAAACAAATATTTTAAGAACTTTCCCATTAGAAATTTGAGAGTAACTAATTTCTTACTTCTTAATCAAATCTATAGGTAGAATGGCATGCATCATTTAAAACAGATCCCACATTTGTACACAGTGTATGAAATGACTTCCATTTCAAATGATGAAAGTGGTTTAAATACTGGCTCCAGATTCAAGAACATTTAGTTTTCAGAACCTGGATACCTATTGCTCAAATATAGTCATATTTTAAAATGTACACTTTAGATGCCAAAAAGGCTGGCAGTTTTCTTATAAGACATACTACTATTTCATCAATCATATTTTTTTAATGCTACTGCTGGAACTGGTATATGCTCTATCAGTAAGTTTTAATTTTACATCTATTCATTGGAAATATGTATCCAAAGCCTTTAAAAACATCGTAAGAGAATAATACTTATTATATGGATTTGGCAGTATCTGTTGCATCGTTCACTATTTTAAAAAGAAATAGTTAAACACTGATTCATTACTTAATCCAACAAAAAAGAACAGATCTATGACTTTGGATTTCTTTGTAGAGAGATAAATCTATTCCTATGATTGCTTTAAATTCACTTTAACAGATAGAGTGGCACATGAAAAGAATGGCATTTCTGGCATGCTTATTAACATTTTCTAAGGATTAAAAATAAAAATCTAATAATGATAGCTAGAAGCTATTTCTATGTGTATTTTACTATAAAGCACGGTTATTAGTGATGGACACCACTTAAATGTCTAGTTCCTTTGTGCAGATAAGCCTTATAGGGTTTGAAGGTTAATCTGAAGTTTCTCTAAACCAATTCTTCAAGCAAATGTGACTGAACATTTCACAAACTCAGCTCTTTTGCTTTCTCTGTAATTTGTTCGTTTCAGGCTATACTAAAATAAGGTTTCTGTCCTGAGGCATACAAATATTTATAAGAATAAAAGGAGAACTCTAAAAAAAACTTTAAATATTATGATTCTCATTCACTTTTTTTGTTGTTACGTAAAAATGTAAAGCAATAAAATGTTAGTTTAGAGCCATACCACAATGTGTATATAAGGCCATTTCTTAAAAGTAAAATTTATTGGTTAGACAAAAACTAGAGTGATCAAAAATTTATCATCTATATCTAACCACTACCAAGGGAAAGGGGCAGCATAATTATTTGTCTGGGATCCCAGGTACAAATGAGTCAATTCTAAGAAAACTGAGACCTAAGACAGACATATGGTCAACCACGTTACAATTTTAAAAAATGCAAGATAAATTGTGGTTTTGGTAACAGAAAAATATGAGTGAGAATCTGAGATAATAAGAACAAAGAGATGGGAAGCAATGCTGGGGGAAGAAACACAGAGACCTATAACTTGCATTCAGAGAATGAAATTCCCAAAATAGAATATACAAGGGAATAAATGGTAGTGATTTATTGGGAAATTCAGGACTCTCAAATAAACATTTTCTTTAGAAAATATAGCACCCTAAAATAAAATATAGTATTGGAAAGGTAAAAATAAATCCTGGAGGCAGTGAATTATAGGATTAGAGTTTTTCATAAAACACCCGGACAAAAATGAGAGAGAACCAGGCCATGTAGGTAGGTGATGCTACGCCCAAGAGTGGAGCAGAGCCCAAATGAATATCTGCTGGACCTTAGATGAATTCTTGTCCGACACTAGGAATTGGAGTGAGTGTTGTGGGTACCACACTAACCTCAATCTATGCAACAGAGAATATATTTGACAAGTATCCAGTTGAACAAAGTGTAAAAACAATGGTTTTATAGCCATTAACTTTCATTGGTCAAGAGTTTATGTGTAAGAAGGAGAAATGAGAAAGCTAAACACAAAGTTTATGAAATAAGATTGAAAATTTTAAAAATTGGACCTCTTTAGTGAACATTCAAGGAAATAACTTCTCTCTAGATATAAGCTACAAAAACATAAATATTTAGAAAACTATTTGTAATCACAAAAATTGACAAGACATGGCTATTTGAAGTAGCAGGAGACAGACATCCTAAAGGGGAGAACAGGTAAAATTTTTAAACATCAGTATAAATGTAAAGACAATGAGATAAATAAGGTTAAAATGACTAAAGACAATTAAAATTAAAAAAATAACATTCTCAACTACCGTCGTTAAAACAGAATTGACTTCCAAGAAATCAGCTTAGTGAAGTAGAGAAAAAAAATAGAAATTTTCTCAGATTTCAGAGAAAAACTCAAAGACCTTAAAATGATGCAAGAGAAGATAAAAGATATGGGAATAAACAACAAAGCTCCAATGTAAGGATTGGACATATTCCTAAGGAATAAATGAAAACAATCGAAATAGAAGCACTAGTAAAAAACAATATAAAAATCTTTTTCTGATTAAAGGTAGAATTTGGCTTCCAAATGGCAGGCTAATTTGTTTCAGAATAATTATATCACAGAGAACAACTAGAAAGATACATATATTTTTAAACTTGCTTGAAAGAACCGGGGTGTTACCTAGTCAGAGAAGGCCTGCGTGACAATATTCTAGAGAGAAGAGCAGCTCTGAGAAATGTCTGCAGATTTAGTTAAATTAAGTTCATTGGTTGGGTTGGGTACGTCTTGTCATCTAAAACTGGCAATGAAATCAATTTCTGGAGAAATGATCATTAGGTACGGTTGTCCAGGTATAGTGGTTACCAAAATATCTTGAGCATAACGAACACAAGTTAAAACATAGAAAATATTGGTTGATTCTAGATTAATTATTATGTGAACCCTGGGGAAAACTTGACTGCTTCATAATAAACAGATCATTGAAGAAAATGGACATAACAATGAAGCTGTCATTTAGTCAAATAAAACAGTAATCAGTAAAAATATATAATAATAGAATTCATAAATATTAAGAGAAAAATAAGATGAATTATTTTCAAAATATTGTAAAGAATGTCAAGATATGATACACTAACATATGGAGCATAATGATCATATTGTGTACAAATAAAAGATTATATTACTCTCCAACAGTTGAAAGGCTATATTTACTTTTTAGTTTATTATCTCTATTTTATTCAAGTGTCATAAACAAAAGAAATCAATGTATTTTATAAATGTGAAAATTTATTGGGAATCATATTGATCAACACTCACAGAAACATTTCCTGTCAAGGTCAAATGATAACCTCACAATACGCAAAGTAAATAACAGCCAGAAGTTGCAATTTCAAGGATTGACTTTTATTTTGCTACGACTCTGGCATTGTTTCACTTTCTAGTGGTGACACTGCAATGTTAGCTATAATCGCGTAGCAGTGACAGATGCTCTTACAGGCCTATTCTTCAAATGACTTATTTAAAGCCTTGAAATGTGTATACAGATATGCATTGTTCAAGTACTGTCACTATCCTATCTGCTCTCAAAAATTCATGAAAAAAAAATGACATGTTAATTTATTTTGTAAATGAATGAAGAAAAACATTTCAAATAGCATGGAGAGAGGCAATAATCTATTAAAATCAAGTCGAAGAAAAGAAATTAAAAGGTGCCATCAATTCAGCTATTTATTTATTCAAAGACAGTGTCTAAATGAGCCATAACTGACACTAGAAGCATTCAGCTACATATTTTAATGTCATATCAAATTTACTGGTGTTCTAAGTGTATAAACAATATATTTGCATCATATTAGTGACAAATGTCATGCAAATACCATAGCAAAATGACTACAAGAGGATTTCATAACTTATTTACAGAATGTGTTTCTAGGTACAAGAATTCATTTAGCGTTGTCAAACAAGCAGAGAGAATTAAAGGAACTTTCAACCTCTGGCTAGAGAAATTTTACCTCATAGCACATATGCCATTTATATTTCTAGTGTAATAAATTCTTGATGTTCTTCCTGTGTTTTGTAGAGTCAACCATTCTTTTTTTATATAAATTTATTTATTTTATTTATTTATTTTTGGTGGCGTTGGGTCTCCGTTGCTGCACGTGGGCTTTCATAGTTGTGGCAAGCGGGGGCTACTCTTCCTTGCAGTGTGCAAGCTTCTCATAGTTCTGGAGCACAGGCTCTAGGCACGTGGGCTTCAGTAGCTGTGGCGCTCGGACTTAGTTGCTCCACAGCATGTGGGATCTTCTCAGACCAGGGCTTGAACCCATGTTCCCTGCATTGGCAGGTGGATTCTCAACCACTGTGCCACCAGGGAAGCCCAGAGTCAACCATTCTTATTAGGTTCCCTTTAGCATTTCTGGGTAAGAGCTGACTTTTGAACCTATATTTCTGACATGTATCAATGCCCCCAAAACTTCTCCTAAATGGTTAATGTTTTCTTTTTACTGAAATCTCCTTTTAAGAAAAGTCAGGTCACCAGAAATACTTCCAGTTCTTCCTCTTCTGTACACTTGAGACATGGTTATCTTTCCTACGTGAGGATAAATCTGTTCTTCTCTCTTCTGACCTTCCTGAGATTCCCTTTATCTACCTGGGACATTGAAACCTGGGAATCATCAGGCAGCTATGCACCATGAAACTACAAGTTCTTGTCCCATGAGATATGGTTTTGTAATATTGTCTCCTGTACCAAACTGTTTCCCAAATTGTTAAAAGTTACACGTCCTTTGAACCAACACAAGCACAAACAGGATGACTTAATTTTAAAATATTTTACATGATATTAAAAACCATTAAGCTGTTTTAAGGAAAATAGATTTAAAAGAAGTTTTTGCCTTTATAGACAATTAAAACAATCATTTGGTTGGCTGACTGACAGCAATAGCAGTATAGTCCTATCTGATAGAACAAATTCACAGAGAAATATATTTATTAAACTCATGTTAAGTACCTCTCTTCTGTAAAAATAATTCTGAAAGAATGCGGCTAAAGGACCACCATGCACTTCTCTTGAAATTTACTTTCAAGTTATACTAAACTCTAAGAAAATTCTTTACTCCCATCTTTGTAAAAATAGCCATTAATGGTACATGTAGAAAACAAAGAATGATGTACTCTCTTTTTTGTTTTTTTCTTATAAGGCATTTGCATTTCTGACAACTCTGTATTTCAACTATGAATTTGCTCACTGACTTCAACTAAAGCTATCACTGAAGGTTGAGGACAGATGAGCTTGCCACAGTAAATCTGAGTTTCAAACATCACAGCTCCCAGTAACCAAGTTTTTCCACTCAAAATCATTGCCACTTTCTACATGAGACAGGTGAGAGGAGGTTACAGTATCTGTCCCCTTTGCCCCTTTTGATCAAATGCCAATCCACCGCTAATTTTATGTCAAAGATCATATTGCCCTTTCCTGTCCCTGGGCCTGGCAAAGGTCTTCTGGTATCCCCAACAGTAAATACTGGGAGGACTGGCTCAGGGATCATCATGTCTTTCACTCCCAGGAGCCCTCCAGCTTTATCTGCAAATTACAGCTCTTAAAACCATTAGAAGGAGCTGGTCTTGTTCAGTAATGAAAAAGTCCCCTTACGTTTGTTTCCCTTAGGACAAAGACTTTTCTATTATACTTCTGCATCATAAAAAAAGGGCAGATCTTGTTCCCAGGTGCTTTCCTGCCTCATCTTATGTGAAGTGCACCTCCTTCTTTGAGGGGGAAAAACAAGGAATGTAATCCCTTTTAGAGTACCCTTTGATCACTGGTAGTTTTGCCCATTATAGAAGTGGTTTGAACAAATAAGTCTCTAAGAACCTTGAGATTCAGAACTTAGAGAAACTTTCATTCACGAAATCATCACCACTAAAAAAATCCAAAGATAAGAGAACTGAGCTGCACTGTTCTAAAGATAATGCCAAATTCAAAATGTCATCTTTTGCAACGTGAAAAGAGAATTAGGATTCCTCCATTAGCATACAAGTAATGTAGGGTTTTCAAGCTTTTTTTTCTTGGAGACACAGAAAAGGGGTTACATCATATTATATAGGATAACGTCCTAGAAATCTTTTTTTTTTTAATTGTAGTTGATTTATGTCATGTTAGGTTCTGGTGTACAGCACAGTGATTCAGTTATACATATATATATATAGCTCTTCTTTTTCAGATTCTTTTCCCTTATAGGTTATTACAAAATACTGAGTATAGCTCCCTGTATACAAATCCTCTTTAAACATCTTTTTCCCCAACTGCCATTCTCTGGTGCAGCTGCCTCATCTCTCTTTTCTAATCCTCTCTCCCTACCAGTTACATGAACTAAACCTTTCTCCTCTACTACACTTTTGTCCACACTGCAAGTAAAGGCTTTTCTCCACTTTTCATCTTCCTGCCTTCTAGAAGGGCAAGAGGATTGTAAAAATTTATGATTTGGTATTTTTCTGTTTTCATCATCAGTAAAGAAAAGAGACATCTAATAAAAACTAATGTAATTTGCCAGTAGTCTTATGATAGTACAGCTCTTCAAATTCTGTACATGAAAACTTGCATTTAAGGAAAAAACAGCACTTTTGCTTTTTAACTGTTAGAAATATACTATGGGCATATTATACGAAGCTACATGGAGTCCTGACTGACCAGTAACTAAGCATAGTAAATGTTACCCAAACACCTCATGCTGTTGGTCTTATTAAATAACTTCTCTTCTGAGTACAAAACATAGTTAGGGAAAATCATATTTAAAAAATACCCTAAGAGGCTGCATACTAATTCTTTAAAAAGTATAAAATGTTTCCTACTTTCCCAAATCTTAGACAAATAGTGTTATAAATTTACCTCACAAAAGATGGATTTCAATGAAGTCTGCTTTATTGTTTCTATTTTAAAATTGGGCTAGATGGAAGAAATTCTGATTGTTAAATATTAGGAAAAGAAAATCCCAACTTGGAAAAAAGAAACTTTCCCCATATCAAATCCAGCATTAAAAAAGCTGTTTTTCTTAAGTCCTCTTTTTTGTATACCTCTTGTCTTCTATTACAGGGTTGACAAACTACATCCTACAAGTTGAATCCGGCCACCACTGATTTTTGTAAATAAAGTTTTATTGGTGCACAGCAATACCACTATTTACATAACATCAATAGTTCCTTCAGAGTTAAATAGTTTCAGTAGAGACCCTATGATTCTCAAAGCCTAAAATATTTACTATCTGATCCTTTACATAAAAACTTAGACAAACAGCTCCATTATACTTCATTAATAACAAAAATTTGTTTTAAATCTACTTACTACAAGAATTGTCTTTTCACTTTTTCTCATAGATAAATTTAATTTTCTTTATCTACTGCATATACTACAAAAGTCCTTCAAAATTCAATAAATGAATCTCACATGTATTAAAATGCCATCTAAAACTAAGTGCCAATACTTTACTCATTTAAGACAGTTTTCTTTTATTCACTTGTGAATTAGGAACACTGAAGAGAAGACTTTGAGTATCTAACAAATCTCTTATAATTCAAGGGTAAACTCACAAGTGCTGTGTGTAGATTTTTTTAATTGTTATAAACTTAACTGTACTAAGAATGTTCTTCACATGACAATTATTTTCCTGTGGTTAAATGTTAATCCTTTTTGCATATAGCTTCCAAATATTATGGGTGACAACACAGTTTTCTCTAAAAAGTCAATTCAAGTTGGATACTTATCTTTTTCAGTATAAAGTTTCCCACATAGTTCTTGTTTTTTATATTATAGGTGATTTTAACAAAAGCATTGTCTCAGCTAGGGCTGCCATAAGACTGTGGCTTAAACAACAGAAATTTATTTTTTCTCAGTTCTGGAGGATAGAAGTACAAGATCAAGGGGTTGGCAGTGTTGGTTCCTTTTGAGGGCCATGAGAGGAAGGTATGTTCCCACCCTCTTTACTTGGCTTGTGGATGGCCATCTTCTTCTGTCTTTACATTGTCTTCCCTCTGTCTTCGTATCCAAATTTTCTCTTCTTAGGAGGATACCAGTCATATTGCATTAGGTCCCAACACAATGACTTCATTTTAATTTAATTACCTCTCAAAAAACTCTACAAATAGAGCTACATTCTGAGGGACTGGAGGTTAGGACTTCAATATGTGAACTTTTGTGGGGACATAATTCAGCCCATAACAAGCATAGGGCTAAATATTTAGGGTGTAATGAGTTTCATATAAAATGTGTACCTGCCAATCTTTACAGTATAAGCCTAATTATAAAATTTTTGAATTTTACATCTCAATAAATGCTGTAACTTATCTATTACCTCATACTATCATGACTTTCCTAATTTTCTGATTGTATTATTCTACCCCTTTTTATAATTTTTGATTTTGACACAGTCTAGCATTCAGAACTCTCAAATAATCTTGGCTTTGTTAAAAGGGTATAGCCATAAGAAAAAAATACTTTGCACAATTAGCTTCACTTCTTAGAGAAACACTGTCTCTTGGACATAAAAAAATAAAAGAGATGAAATTGATGTAATTTTATTGGAGCTTTTTAGAGTCATTATTTTCCAGGAATAACTTACTATATAAAATTCCTATTGAAGACTATACAAAATTAGGAATGTTAAATGTATCTTTGATAAATCTATGTAAATTTTCAATTACATTCTCTGACGTTGAACTGGATTGAATCAGACGTCTTTGCCTCATGAGGTTTATCCAAAATTGTTAATTTTTTTGTTATGTACTTGATGAATTACAATTTAAGAAAAATAGCAGGTCTAAACATGTGAAGATATAACCTAAAAATGTCAATATTTAAATATCTTCTTGAGAATTTTGTTATGTCAAGAGACCTAGTTACAAGTAGTACCATTTTGATATTTCAGTTTTTGTTACTTGTTTAGTTGCATCTTGTTTTTAATCATTCTCTCCACGAGTCAGCTTCCTTGGGGCTTTACGGAGGAGACTTCCACAATTTACTGTGGGT
The DNA here is from genome assembly GCF_028021215.1 of Eschrichtius robustus. Lineage (NCBI taxonomy): Eukaryota > Metazoa > Chordata > Mammalia > Artiodactyla > Eschrichtiidae > Eschrichtius > Eschrichtius robustus. Next base: position 65,886,144 of record NC_090831.1, on the reverse strand, counting down.
AATGAAGATTTCTTGGGAGGATATGCTAAATGCACACAGGAACTTACCTCATAAGTAACACTAGCTCCTAGCTCATCCAACACGAGGATATGCAATTGGCTTCACAGAGAACTGGAAAAGTAACTCCTTGGGTGAAGCAATGACTTGAGCACAGGTGACCTGATTTCTTGCCCTCACTGGTAAATAACTGGCTATGGACCAATAGCCTGCTGTCTGGTATGGAGCACCCTCTACTGGTAGATTTGATGCCAATGCCTGCTGAGGTTCGACGTATCCTTCACACATAGCCTATGTATGGTAACTCCTCCCCACATGTGCTTCAGCTCCCTTTTCAATTAGCTGTAGAGTTGTAGCATTCCTCTCACCTGCTTCATGATTTACAGTACTTTAAGGAGAGACAGTGGCAGGGCCACTCTCATAAGGAGTAGCTGTAAGGGGCTTCCCTGGTGGCGCAGTGGTTAACAATCCGCCTGCCAGTGCAGGGGACACGGGTTCGAGCCCTGGTCCGGGAAGAACCCACATGCTGAGGAGCAACTAAGCCCGTGCACCACAACTACTGAGCCTGTGTGCCACAACTACTGAAGCCCGCGTGCCTAGAGCCTGTGCTCCACAACAAGAGAAGCCACCGCAATGAGAAGCCTGCGCACCGCAACAAAGAGTAGCCCCCGCTCTCAGCAACTAAAGAAAAACCCGCGTGCAGCAGCGAAGACCCAATGCAGCCAAAAATTAAATAAATGAATAAATAAATAAATTTATATATTAAAAAAGAGTAGCTGTGTGTGTGTGTCGTCTCTTGGGGTTTTATGAGCTCATCTTTCAGCCTCCTGAATATACTCAGAAATAGGAGATACCCAGAAATTCAGTGATGCAATAAAATACACTACTGACCTCTGAGAAAGAGTAGCATGTTTAAAGAGTAACATGTTTCAGAAGTAAGGAAAGAGGTCCTCAATATGATTTTCTAGTAAGTCTGCTGTTACTATAATCAGGTAAAGCATATATATATTTTTTTAGGACAGTAGAGGAGAAAAAAATTATATGTAACATATGGAAATTATGTTCTGATAAAAACAAAAAAGCAGGGGCTTCCCTGGTGGCGCAGTGGTTGAGAATCTGCCTGCCAATGCAGGGGACACGGGTTCGAGCCCTGGTCTGGGAAGTTCCCACATGCCGCGGAGCAACTAAGCCCGTGAGCCACAATTACTGAGCCTGCGCGTCTGGAGCCTGTGCTCCGCAACAACAGAGGCCGCGATAGTGAGAGGCCCGTGCACCGCGATGAAGAGTGGTCCCCGCTTGCCACAACTAGAGAAAGCCCTCGCACAGAAATGAAGACCCAACACAGCCATAAATAAATAAATAAAACTTAAAAAACAAAAAAAGCAGACTTTTAAATTTTTTGCTTTTAATAGGTTAGAGAGTTAACATAGAAAATGAATACAACAAATCCTGAGTTGTTAGCTTCCATATAAGAGACTTAGTTCAGATCTTCAGGAAATTTACTTGTAAAATTAAGTTGAATGAGCAATGTAAATGAACTGAAAATTCTATTAAAGAACATAAATAAAACATTATATAGTTGCAGTTTGTCAACTTGAATGGAGTCAGAAATTGGAGTCCAAAAAGAATGATGATTTGAAGTAGCCTTATTTAATATTGATATTTAAAGACATAAAATAGAAAACCTTAATTTTAGCTGAATTTACATGTATGATACTGGATTTTTATGTGTTTTAAAACTGAAGAAGCATAAATACATAAGTAAAACAAATGAAATTTGGAAAAGAGTTAGCCAACATATAGCATGTTTTATCTTTGGTAATTGCCGGGAATCTTTTTGGCAAAAGAATATGAAAAGTAGTAAATAAGGAACAGCCAAACCTTAACATACAATCAGCACTAGAAGGTAAAAGATCTCCGTTATTTGTTTGATATTTATCCTTAATTATTTTATCTTCTCTGGAATGTTTATTCTCATTCCTGGGAATAACTGATACAGTTTCAAGGTAGTTATCTATGTCTTTTAGTATAAACTTATGAAAGCCATTTACAGTCACTGGTCAATGCACATTCCACCAATTTCAGCACTTTAACATAGTGAAAAAATCATTAACTTCTCTATAATTGCTAATTTGACTAAATTGACTTGGTAATAATCAGGTCTAACCATTTGGTTCAGTCAAATTAAGTGATAAAACATCCCCAGAATGTGAACATTACACAAGGCCCATCCTTGACCATTTTTATGTTTTCATTTTAAATATTCTCTCTCATGCAACTCAAGACACCTTCACCATCTATACACTGATGACTCACAGATCAGGAACTTGAGTTTGCATGCTTCTCCTCTCTCGGGTTTCATACTAAACAACAATACGTGGATGTCTGACAGATACTTCATACTCAACTGGTCCAAAACAAAGATCATATTCTTTAGGGTTATGCCAACTTTTGAGGTATAACGTATACACAATAAAATATATTAATTTTAGGTGTACAATTTAATGAGCTTTAAAAAATGAGGATATAGAACATCCTATCATACCAAAATTTCCCTCCTACCCTTTGCAATTAATAACATCTTTCCATCCTCTACCCTCTAGCAACTGTGAATCTGCTCACTAAAGTTGTGCCTTTCCAGAATTTCATGTGAATGGAATGATACAGTATGTAATCTTTTTTGTATGTTTTCTTGCATTTAACACAATGCTTTTAAGATTCAGTCATGCTGCATGTATCAACGTAGGATTCCATTGCATGCATGTACCACCATTTGTTTATCTATTCATTAATTGATGGACATTTGGGTTTTTTCCAAATTCTGACTATTATGAATATAGTTGCTAGGAAAATTCACATGTACGTCTTCATTTATCTTGGGTAAATACCCAGTAGCGGAATTGCTGGGTAGTATGGTAAGTGTATGTGTAACTTCATAAGAAATTGTACATCTGTTTCCAAAGTGGCTGTAGCATTTTGCATTCTCAACAGCAATTCATGAGAGTTCCAGTTGCTGCACATCCTTGTTAACAATTGTTATGGTCACATTATCTTCATTTTAGCCATTCCAGTGGTGTGTTTTGGTATCACATTGTGGATTTCATATACATTTCCCTAATGACAAATGCGTTTATTTGGCAGTAGTAAATTAACTCTAATAGAGTGTCTGTTCAAATATTTAGCCCAATTTTGCTGGTTATTTTATTATTGAATTGTAAGTGTTCTTTGTATAGTCTGGATATAAGATTTGCAAATCTTTTCACCCATTCTATGGTTTGACATTTCATTTTCTTAACTGTCTTTTGAAAAGGAAGAGGTTTTAATTTTCAAGAATTTCAATTTATTATTTTTATATAGATTTTGTTTTTATGTGAGTGTTCTGTTAAAGAAATTTTTGCCTAACTCAAGGTCACAAAGATTTTTCTCTTATGTTTGCTTCTAGAAGTTTTTCAGGTTTTCTTGCTCTTACTTGAATGATCCAAGTTAATTTTTGCACATGGCTGAAGCAAGAACTGCTTAGTGTTGGGGTGTGTCTGCGTGTAGGTATAGATAATAATTGCTACAGCACCACTGGTTGAACAGATTATGTATTCCAATTTTAATGGCCTTAGAATTTTTGTCAAAATCAATGGCCATAAATTTTTCTGAATGTTATATTTCATTGCCTGTATATAGTCTTTACGCCAAAAGCACACTGTCTTGATTACTGTTTTATAAGTCTTGAAGTCAGATAGAATAATTCCTCCAACCCTGTTCCGCTCTTGTAAAACGGTGTTGCCTATTTCAAGTCTTTTGCATTTCCATTAAATTTTAGAAGCAGCTTTTCAGCTTCTACTAAAAACAAACAGCTTTCTGGAACTGGACTGGGATTATTTTGAATCCATAGGTAAATTTAAAGAGAATTTACACCTTAATAATATTAAGTCCTCTGATTGATGAACATTTGATATTTCTCAATTCATTAAAATTGTCCTCAATGTTGCACTGCAATGTTCTTGGTTTTCAAAGTAGAGAATTCTTGGTGAATTCTTCCAAAATATTTCATAATATTTTTTGCTATAGAAATGGCATTTTTAAAATTTCAATTTGCAATTGTTCATTGCTAGTGTATAAGAACAATAGATTTTTGCATATTGGTCTCGTATCCTACAACCTTACAAAACTCTCTTATTAGCTCTAGAAGCTTTTTCGTAGATTTCTTAGGACTTTCTAAATAGACAATCATGACATCTGCGAATAAAGACAGTTTAATTCTTCCTTATTAATCTGGATGTCATTTATTTCTTTCTCTTGCCTTACTGCACATGACAGGAAATTCAGTACGATATTTAATAGAAGTGGTAAGAGAGGATATCTTTGCTTGTTCCAGATACTAAAGAGAAAGCATTCAGACTTTCATTAAGTATCAGTGATGCAGGCTGTAAGTTTTTCATAGATGTTAGATTGAATAATTTCCTTTCTATTCCTAGGTTGCCAAAAGATCCTGTTATAAATGTGTAGTGAATCTGGACAAATGAAAACATAGAAGATGTTCAGGTTTAATTCTCTCTATCCCATCTTTCTAATAGGCATTTCAGAAAGAGGGTACAGGGGGAAAAAATCAAGAAGAGATATAATAAAGGAGATATTTTTCAGGATACATCTTCATCCTAAAAGTATATTCAAGAGATAGTTCTCAGAGATAAAGAGAGATAAAAGTTTTCATGTAAAGGGGTTCACAGGTAACCAACACAATGAATGACAGAAAAGCCATACATAGACATCTCCTCAAAGAAATTGGGAATAACTAAAATAAAAATAATGTCTCAAAAAAATCCAGGGTTCAGAAACAAGTTGCCCGACGAGTAGTATGAATCCGATTGACATCATACTCATCAGCTACATGGAATCCGAGGGCAAAATGGAGCAATATCTCCAAAGCTGTGAGGTAAAGTGATTTTGAAAACATATTTTGACAGCTAACTGTGAGTAAATAGATGGAAAATAAAGTCAGTTTCAGGAAACAAAGACTCAGTGAAGTTTATTTCCCTCATACTTCTGTTTGGAAAAAAAAAGAAACCAAACAAACGTAAAGATCTATCTAGCCCAGAAAAAACAGAAGAGCAACAAAAGAAAGAATACAATTGTACTAAAAAATGGTGATACGGAACCAGGATTTCAAGGAAAATAGGTTCCCAAAAGACAACTCAGTAAGAGTCTACAAAGCAGCTGATTTCAATGACTAATAGCAGTTAGCAGAACATCCTGAGGAATAAAAACTTACCATTTGATAAGGAGTGGTGAGGATGAAGTGGGGGTGATCTTCTCGTATATTTTACAAGGAAGTTAGAAACTCTAGGAACAATAAAAATGCACAAAAGCAAACCATAGTCCCCATATTCAACCTCCTAAAATATAGCTTCACTTTGAGCCATTGATAGGACGAAAGAAATGAGAATCTGTTTGTACAAATTGAAGCAGTATCTGTAGAATGGCAGATATTTCCTGCAATAAGACTGATTACATTTCTTCCTCTATAGGTTCAGTTATGCTGTTGGTTCTGTAGTGAATAATATTTCCATACACTTAACACTAATTTTTTTAAATCTCCAGAATAAACCTATAAGCAATGTATAAAAGAAAATTATTACAAAATAGACTACAGATGTTATCAATTCTGACACTGTAAGAGTAATAGTACAGAGGGCAATAGTATAGTTGGGACTTGTGGTGGGGAAGAGAAGTGCTTGGGAGTCTGCGCACACAGGTGATTATCAAGAGATACCTGGTGTTGTTGGAAAGAATTGCAGGAAAAAGAGCTAAATATAATGTGCATTATACATTTTTAAAAATGAGATGAGGGTAAACGGAAGTGGAATAAGTAATGTAAGTTGCTCTTTCATAATCAGGGCTCAATATTATTTAAATTTGATAAATTTAAAAGTGGAGTATAGGCATATTATTTAAAGTGGTGTTAGCCACCAGGTGGACTAAAAGCTGAAATGATTTGTTAACTTTTCAAGTGCCTTTTTCAGAAGCTGTGAACTTGAACTCCCTTAAGGGGTCAGCCAGTACATGTAAATGAGAGAAGCTGCCAGTAAAGAGAAACCGTGGCAAAGGGACTGTGGCTGCCGTTTTAACTCCAAGTCCTTGTTGCTAATCAGAAAGCAGGTCCAGTGTTGTCAGACATTCTAATTATGCAAAAGAACCTGTATATAAAGATTTTTGTGTGACCTTCAGATTTTGTGTATCGAGACTAATTTAAGACATGTTTCAAGAGTCAATGTTGTACGAGCCAAAAAAAAATGTGACTCGGTCACAGTTTGCTTATGGACCACTAGTTTTCCATTCAAGTAACGTAAATGGTCTTGTTTTATAACCAAGGCCTGACAGTATGAATGTATGTTGTGGTTCCCCATTTATTCAGGATTTGGAACATGTTGCAGTTACAAATGTGGTGATTTAAAATAACTAGACTATAGCAGAGAGAAGATGGTGGAAGAGTAAGACACGGAGATCACCTAACATCCCACAGATACAGTAGAAATACATCTACACGTGGAACTGCTCCTACAGAACACCCACTGAACGCTGGCAGAAAACGTCAGACCTCCCAAAAGGCAAGAAACTCCCCACGTACTTGGGTAGGGCAAAAGAAAAAAGAAATAATAGAGACAAAAGAATAGGGACGGGACCTGCACCAGTGGGAGGGAGCCGTGAAGGAGGAAAGGTTTCCACGCAATAGGAAGCCCCGTCGCGGGCGGAGACTGCGGGTGGCAGAGGGGGGAAGCTTCGGAGCCACGGAGGAGAGCGCAGCCACAGGGGAGCGGAGGGCAAAGTGGAGAGATTCCCGCACAGAGGCTCGGTGCCGAGCAGCACTCAGCAGCCCGAGAGGCCTGTCTGCTCACCTGCCGGGGTGGGTGGGGCTGGGAGCTGAGGCTCGGGCTTCGGAGGTCGAATCCCAGGGAGAGGACTGGGGTTGGCGGCATGAACACAGCCTGAAGGGGTTAGTGCGCCACGGCTAGCTGGGAGTCCAGGAAAAAGTCGGCAGCTGCCGAAGAGGCAAGAGACTTTTTCTTCCCTCTTTGTTTCCTGGTGCGCGAGGAGAGGGGATTCAGAGCGCTGCCTAAACGAGGTCCAGAGACAGGCGTGAGCCGCGGCTATCAGCGCGGATCCCACAGCAACAGGGGCGCAGAGGGAAAAACGGAGAGATTCCCGCGCAGAGGCTCGGCGTCGAGCAGCACTCAGCAGCCCGAGAGGCTTGTCTGCTCACCCGCCGGGGCGGGCGGGGCTGGGAGCTGAGGCTGGGGCTTCCGTCTGATCGCAGGGAGAGGACTGGGGTTGGCAGCGTGAACACAGCCTGAAGGGGTTAGCGCACCACAGCTGGCTGGGAGGGAGACTGGGAAAAAGTCTGTAGCTGCCAAAGAGGCAAGAGACTCTTTCTTGCCTCTTTGTTTCGCGGTGCGCAAGGAGAGGGGATTCAGAGCGCCGCCTAAACGAACTCCAGAGACTGGCGCGAGCCGCAGCAATCAGCGCGGGCCCCAGAGACGGGCATGAGACGCTAAGGCTGCTGCTGCTGCCACCAAAAAGCCTGTGTGCGAGAACAGGTCACTCTCCACACCGCCCCTCCCAGGAGCCGGTGCAGCCCGCCACTGCCAGGGTCCCGTGATCCAGGGACAACTTCGCCGGGAGAACGCAAGGCGCGCCTCAGGCTGCTGCAACGTCATGCTGGCCTCTGCCGCCGCAGGCTCGCCCCGCCTCCGTACCCCTCCCTCTCCCAGCCTGAGGGAGCCAGAGCCCCCGAATCAGCTGCTCCTTTAACCCCGTTCTGTCTGGGCGGGGAACAGACGCCCTCAGGCAACCTACACGCAGAGGCGGGTCCAAATCCAAAGCTGAACCCCGGGAGCTGTGCAAACAAAGAAGAGAAAGGGAAATCTCTCCCAGCAGCCTCAGGAGCAGCGGATTAAAGCTCCACAAACAACTTGATGTACCTGCATCTGTTGAATACCTGAATAGACAACGAATCATCCCAAATTCAGGAGGTGGACTTTGGGAGCAGGATATATTAATTTTTCCCCTTTTCCTTTTTTTGTGAGTGTATAAGTATATGCTTCTGGGTGAGATTTTGTCTGTATAGCTTTGCTTTATAATAGCTTTATTTTACTTCACTATATTATATCCTCTTTCTTTCTTTCTTTCTATTTTTTCTCCCTTTTACTCTGAGTCATGTGGATGAAAGGCTCTTGGTGCTCCAGTCAGGCATCAGGGCCGTGCCTCTGAGGTGGGAGAGCCAACTTCAGGACACTGGTCCACAAGAGACCTCCCAGCTCCATGTAATACCAAATGGCAAAAATCTCTCAGAGATCTCCATCTCAACATCAAGACCCAGCTTCACTCAACGACCAGCAAGCTACAGTGCTGGACACCCTATGCCAAACAACTAGCAAGACAGGAACACAGCCCCATCCATTAGCAGAGAGGCTGCCTAAAATCATAATAAGGCCACAGACACCCCAAAATACACCACCAGACGTGGACGTGCCCACCAGAAAGACAAGATCCAGCCTCATCCACCAGACCTCAGGCACTAGTTCCCTCCACCAGGAAGCCTACACAACCCACTGAACCAACCTTAGCCACTGGGGACAGATACCAAAAACAACGGGAACTACGAACCTGCAGCCAGTGAAAAGGAGACCCCAAACACAGTAAGATAAGCAAAATGAGACGACAGAAAAACACACAGCAGATGAAGGAGCAGGGTCAAAACACACCAGACCTAACAAATGAAGAGGAAATAGGCAGTCTACCTGAAAAAGAATTCAGAATAATGATAGTAAGGATGATCCAAAATCTTGGAAATAGAATAGACAAAATGCAAGAAACATTTAACAAGGACGTAGAAGAACTAAAGAGGAACCAAGCAACGATGAAAAACACAATAAATGAAATTAAAAATACTCTAGATGGGATCAATAGCAGAATAACTGAGGCAGAAGAACGGATAAGTGACCTGGAAGATAAAATGGTGGAAATAACTACTGCAGAGCAGAATAAAGAAAAAAGAATGAAAAGAATAGAGGACAGTATCAGAGGCCTCTGGTACAACATTAAATGTACCAACATTCGAATTATAAGGGTCCCAGAAGAAGAAGAGAAAAAGAAAGGGACTGAGCAAATATTGGAAGAGATTATAGTTGAAAACTTCCCTAATATGGGAAAGGAAATAGTTAATCAAGTCCTGGAAGCACAGAGAGTCCCATACAGTATAAATCCAAGGAGAAACACGCCAAGACACATATTAATCAAACTGTCAAAAATTAAATATAAAGAAAACATATTAAAAGCAGCAAGGGAAAAACAACAAATAACACACAAGGGAATCCCCATAAGGTTAGCATCTGATCTTTCAGCAGAAACTCTGCAAGCCAGAAGGGAGTGGCAGGATATACTTAAAGTGATGAAGGAGAAAAACCTACAACCAAGATTACTCTACCCAGCAAGGATCTCATTCAGATTTGACGGAGAAATTAAAACCTTTACAGACAAGCAAAAGCTGAGAGAGTTCAGCACCACCAAACCAGCTTTACAACAAATGCTAAAGGAACTTCTCTAGGCAAGAAACACAAGAGAAGGAAAACGCCTACAATAACAAACCCAAAACATTTAAGAAAATGGGAATAGGAACATACATATCGATAATTACCTTGAATGTAAATGGATTAAATGCTCCCACCAAAAGACACCAACTGGCTGAATGGATACAAAAACAAGACCCATATATATGCTGTCTACAAGAGACCCACTTCAGACCTAGAGACACATACAGACTGAAAGTGAGGGGATGGAAAAAGATATTCCATGCAAATGGAAATCAAAAGAAAGCTGGAGTAGCAATTCTCATATCAGACAAAATAGACTTTAAAATAAAGACTATTACAAGAGACAAAGAAGGACACTATATAATGATCAAGGGATCGATCCAAGAGGAAGGTATAACAATTGTACATATTTATGCACCCAACATAGGAGCACCTCAATACATAAGGCAAATACTAACAGCCATAAAAGGGGAAATCGACAGTAACACAATCATAGTAGGGGATTTTAATAACACCCCACTTTCACCAATGGACAGATCATCCAAAATGAAAATAAATAAGGAAACACAAGCTTTAAATGATACATTAAACAAGATGGACTTAAATGATATTTATAGGACATTCCACCCAAAAACAACAGAATACACATTTTTCTCAAGTGCTCATGGAACATTCTCCAGGATAGATCATATCTTGGGTCACAAATCAAGCCTTGGTAAATTTAAGAAAATTGAAATCGTATCAAGTATCTTTTCTGACCACAACGCTATGAGACTACATATCAATTACAGGAAAAGATCTGTAAAAAATACAAACACATGGAGGCTACACAATACACTACTTAATAACGAAGTGATCACTGAAGAAATCAAAGGGGACATCAAAAAAAACCTAGAAACAAATGACAATGAAAACACGACGACCCAAAACCTATGGGATGCAGCAAAAGCAGTTCTAAGAGGGAAGTTTATAGCAATACAAGCCTACCTCAAGAAACAGGAAACATCTCGAATAAACAACCTAACCTTGCACCTGAAGCAATTAGAGAAAGAAGAACAAAAAAAACCCCAAAGTTAGCAGAAGGAAAGAAATCATAAAGATCAGATCAGAAATAAATGAAAAAGAAATGAAGGAAACAATAGCAAAAATCAATGAAACTAAAAGCTGGTTCTTTGAGAAGATAAACAAAATTGATAAACCATTAGCCAGACTCATCAAGAGAAAAAGGGAGAAGACTCAAATCAATAGAATTAGAAATGAAAAAGGAGAAGTAACCACTGACACTGCAGAAATACAAAAGATCATGAGAGATTACTACAAGCAACTCTATGCCAATAAAATGGACAACCTGGAAGAAATGGACAGATTCTTTGAAATGCACAACCTGCCGAGACTGAACCAGGAAGAAATAGAAAATATGAACAGACCAAGCACAAGCACTGAAATTGAAACTGTGATTAAAAACCTTCCAACAAACAAAAGCCCAGGACAGATGGCTTCACAGGCCAATTCTATCAAACATTTAGAGAAGAGCTAACACCTATCCTTCTCAAACTCTTCCAAAATATTGCAGAGGGAGGAACACTCCTAAACTCATTCTACGAGGCCACCATCACCCTGATACAAAAACCAGACAAAGATGTCACAAAGAAAGAAAACTACAGGCCAATATCACTGATGAACATAGATGCAAAAATCCTCAACAAAATACTAGCAAACAGAATCCAACAGCACATTAAAAGGATCATACACCATGGTCAAGTGGGGTTTATCCCAGGAATGCAAGGATTCTTCAATATATGCAAATCAATCAACGTGATACACCATATTAACAAATTGAAGGAGAAAAACCATATGATCATCTCAATAGATGCAGAGAAAGCTTTCGACAAAATTCAACACCCATTTATGATAAAAGCCCTGCAGAAAGCAGGCATAGAGGGAACTTTCCTCAACATAATAAAGGTCATATATGACAAACCCACAGCCAGCGTTGTCCTCAAAGGTGAAAAACTGAAACCATTTCCACTAAGATCAGGAACAAGACAAGGTTGCCCACTCTCACCACTATTATTCAACATAGTTTTGGAAGTGTTACCCACAGCAATCAGAGAAGAAAAAGAAATAAAAGGAATCCAAATCAGAAAAGAAGAAGTAAAACTTGTCACTGTTTGCAGATGACATGATACTATACATAGAGAATCCTAAAGATGCTACCAGAAAACTCCTAGAGCTAATCAATGAATTTGGTAAAGTAGCAGGATACAAAATTAATGCACAGAAATCTCTTGCATTTCTATACATTAATGACGAAAAATCTGAAAGTGAAATTAAGAAAACACTCCCGTTTACCATTGCAACAAAAAGAATAAAATATCTAGGAATAAACCTACCTAAGGAGACAAAAGGCCTGTATGCAGAAAATTATAAGACACTGATGAAAGAAATTAAAGATGATACAAATAGGTGGAGAGATATACCATGTTCTTGGATTGGAAGAATCAACACTGTGAAAATGACTCTATTACCCAAAGTAATCTACAGATTCAATGCAATCCCTATCAAACTACCACTGGCATTTTTCACAGAACTAGAACAAAAAATTTCACAATTTGTATGGAAACACAAAAGACCCTGAATAGCCAAAGCAATCTTGAGAACGAAAAATGGAGCTGGGGGAATCAGGCTCCCTGACTTCAGACTATATTACAAAGCTACAGTAATCAAGACAGTTTGGTACTGGCACAAAAACAGAAATATAGATCAATGGAACAGGATAGAAAGCCCAGAGATAAAGCCATGCACATATGGTCACCTTATCTTTGATAAAGGAGGCAAGCATATACAGTGGAGAAAAGACAGCCTCTTCAATAAGTGGTGCTGGGAAAACTGGACAGGTACATGTAAAAGTATGAAATTAGAACACTCCCTGACACCATGCACAAAAATAAACTCAAAATGGATTAAAGACCTAAGTGTAAGGCCAGGCACTATCAAACTCTTAGAGGAAAACATAGGCAGAACACTCTATGACATACATCACAGCAAGATTCTTTTTGACCCAGCTCCTAGAGAAACGGAAATAAGAATACAAATAAACAAATGGGACCTAATGAAACTTAAAAGCTTTTGCACAGCAAAGGAAACCATAAACAAGACCAAAAGACAACCCTCAGAATGGGAGAAAATATTTGCAAATGAAGCAACTGACAAAGGATTAATCTCCAAGATTTACAAGCAGCTCATGCAGCTCAATAACAAAAAAGCGAACAACCCAATCCAAAAATGGGCAGAAGACCTAAATAGACATTTCTCCAAAGAAGATATACAGGTGGCCAACAGACACATGAAAGAATGCTCAACATCATTAATCATTAGAGAAATGCAAATCAAAACTACAATGAGATATCATCTCACACCGGTCAGAATGGCCATCATCAAAAAATCCACAAACAATAAATGCTGGAGAGGGTGTGGAGAAAAGGGAACCCTCTTGCACTGTTGGTGGGAATGTAAATTGATACGGCCACTATGGAGAACAGTATGGAGGTTCCTTAAAAAACTACAAATAGAACTACCATATGATCCAGCAATCCCACTACTGGGCATATACCCTGAGAAAACCATAGTTCAAAAAGAGTCATGTACCAAAATGTTCATTGCAGCTCTATTTACAATAGCCAGGACATCGAAGCAACCTAAGTGTCCATCATCGGATGAATGGATAAAGAAGATGTGGCACATATATACAATGGAATATTACTCAGCCATAAAAAGAAGTGAAATGGAGGTATTTGTAATGAGGTGGATGGAGTTAGAGTCTGTTATACAGAGTGAAGTATGTCAGAAAGAGAAAAACAAATACAGTATGCTAACACATATATATGGAGTATAAGAAAAAAAAAAAAGGCCATGAAGAACCTAGTGGCAAGACGGGAATAAAGACACAGACCTACTAGAGAATGGACTTGAGGATATAGGGAGGGGAGGGGTGACATGTGACAGGGTGAGAGAGTGTCATGGACATATATACACTACCAAATGTAAAATAGATAGCTAGTGGGAAGCAGCCGCATAGCACAGGGAGATCAGCTCGGTGCTTTGTGACCACCTAGAGGGGTGGGGTGGGGAGGGTGGGAGGGAGGGAGATGCAAGAGGGAAGAGATATGGGAACATATGTATATGTATAACTGATTCACTTTGTTATAAAGCAGAAACTAACACACCATTGTAAAGCAATTATACTTCAATAAAGTTGTTTAAAAAAAAAAAAAAAGAAGACATGTGAGACTCCCTTTTGCAGATTTAGTAGATTCTTAAGCAGATTTAGATCCAAATATTATTAAAATATGGATATATATTGAATGCATAAACGTCATGGAATTTCCTTAATAAAAGTTTTTCTTAATATTAAAAAAAAATAACTAGACTGGAAAGGATACTTACCATATGCTAATCAGGCAAGTAGTTAACTTTTCAAGTACCTACCTGTACCTCAATTTTTTTGATTTTAAGGTGGATAACAACAGCTGATTCAGTTATCTTTCAGAAGTTTTGTAAAGCACAAGTAAAAGAATGTATATACAAATTTATTTTAAATAATCAAGAGCTATACAAATGTAAGGCTGTATTATTAATATAACCACATCCTCATCCCACCCCACCTCCAAAAGTTATATACATTCCTGGGATGCTGTGATGGTTAATTTTATGGGTTGATTTCACTGGGCTAAGGGATGCCCAGATAGTTGGTAAAACATTATTTCTGAATGTGTCTGTAAGGTTGCTTGCAGAAGAGATTAGCATTTGAACAGGTAGACTGAGTACAGAAGACGGCCCTCACCAATGTGGGTGGGCAGCATCCAACCTTTCGAGGGTCTAAATACAATTAAAAAGGCAGAGATAGGTTGAATTTGCTCTCCGGCTTGAGCTGTGACATCCATCTTCTCCTACCCTTGGACTAGAACTCCTGCTTCTCAGGCCTTTGGCCACATATTGGGACTTATACCATAAGCTCCACTGGCTCTCAGGCCTTAAAGTTGGGACTGAGTCTACACCACTAGCTTCCCTAGCCTCTAACTTGCAGACAGCAGATTGTGGAACTTCTCAGCCAGAATAATTGTGTGAGACAATTCCTCATAATAAATCTTTCAATTTATCGACTGATTGATCCATAAATTGGTAGATCAATATATCCTATTGGTTCTGTTTCCCTGGAGAACCCTGATTAACACAGAGGTAGAGACCACTTCTCATGGTTTTGCCTACAAAACAGAATTAAGTGCCTTGAAAATAATAGATGATTAATAAATACATGATTTGTTGCTTTCACTACAAAAAAATAACTGTATTATTACACTCTATATCTTTAAAAAGGGATCACACTGCTTAGCTGCTTTCTATCTTATGATTGTACTTTCTTGCACTAAAAACAAAACCACTGCATCAATTATTACATGCTAGGGGAAGAGCAATGAATGACTAGTGGTTAGTGTTCCCTTAGATGTAGCATATAGGTAAGACAGCAGTGAAAACATATCATATTTCATCCTTGGGAAGAATACACCTGAAAACGAATGCACTGTCTGTGATTTCTGAGAAGCAAAGGTGTGCAGTGAAAAGAGCCCTCAGCTGGGACTCAGAAAAGCACCCTTATTATGCCAAATCTGTCACCCGCCAGCTGTGTGACCTTGGTCAGCCCACTCCCCACTCTGAGCTTGACTTCCTTGTATCTAAGATTAGATTTGATGATTCAGTTCAAAAGTTCTTTTACTGACTCAATTGTAACTATACTGAAATGAACAAAGCTGAACAGAAAGAAAGAAGCATAGATTTTTTTAAAAAAAGAAAGAAAAAGAAAAGGCAAAAAGAACTTTCATTGTGTTCCCTAATTAATAAGGTCTGAGTCATGTGTACAAGTAAATAAAATTGAAGCAAATAATCTCTGTGTTCATATTTGTAGATTTGAAGATAGCCTAGAAGCTCCAAAACATAGGTACATGAGAAAAATAGT
Organism: Eschrichtius robustus; assembly: GCF_028021215.1. Taxonomy (NCBI): domain Eukaryota; kingdom Metazoa; phylum Chordata; class Mammalia; order Artiodactyla; family Eschrichtiidae; genus Eschrichtius; species Eschrichtius robustus. The sequence continues at coordinate 65,870,553 of NC_090831.1, read as the reverse complement.
TTTTTATCTAAATATTTTTACAATGGGAAACAACACTGTATTCCTCAAAGGAAATGGATATCAAAAATTATATTGACCTTTCAAAACTATATGTCAAGGTTAAAGCTGCAAAGGGGAAAAAAGTGAGTAACACAGGAGAACGGTAACAGAAACTGACAAGATTTAGTGGGGAGTCAGTCATCTTTACATAACTTGATAGCCCTTGATTCCTCAGGTGCCTCATCTAACCATGGAGCCCAAGTATTAAAAGGTAAGACTTTAAATATTTACCAAGTTCCATAATCCTACCATTACTATCAATTGTATCTGCATGCAAAGACATTCTATTTATGTGTTAACCCTTTACATCATAGTATTTCCTTAACCAAAAAAATAAAGCTGTGTTTTAAATTCTTAGACTCAATCTTGATTTCCAGAAGCAAGGTGGAAAGTATTGCATTTAAAGTGGGATTTCCAGTAAGAGAGTGTTCAGAATACAACTCTATCATTGTGCCTCTCAAGATTACATTTGGAGTTGGGACAAAGTGACTTTTTTCCTTCGAGAATAGAGTTGAATCGCATGAAGCAGCCCATATCTGAGGATAATGTATGGCTCAAAATCTCTCATCCCTTCCAAGGAAGAATTAAAGGAAATAAACTGTTGTAATAAGGAGTGATGTGAGATTATAAACTCTGTAGAAACAGGGAGGACAAGGAGTGAAGGAAAGGATAAGGAAGAGATGGAGTAGATTTCAAGGGCTGCTCTATAGCACCATCTTTAAGAAAGAACTAAAATGCTCAAATCACCTTTCCTTACTTTGTCGGAAATTCACTCACCCTTCAGTCTACACTGGAATTGATCACTTGCTCAGCAATATATGGAGAGAGGCTATCTTGGTCTTGAATAGTCAGCCCTAAATGCCTATAAGAGGAAAAAAATATTAGCTATCACTTTCTTGTTAAGCTGCCAAGTGCACACCAGGGCTTTAAAAAATGTCATTGCCCGGCTTTCTACCTATCCCCCGAGACTCTTCAGTGCAGTGAGGAAGGAATACGTTGCATCACGTTCATCATACCTGACTCTATTCAACCACAGTGAAGTCGAAAACACCTGAAAAGAAATGGCGGGTCCCAGCTGAGCATCAGAGCAACGTAAGTGTCATGGAGAAGGCAAGGAAACACACAGAAAGATGAAAGGCGAACATTCATTGTGTGCTTCCAGTGAACCTAATGAACTTCAATAGTTTTGATAAATAGTATTTTTAAAATTTTAATCAGGATAGCATTTGCATATAGACTTGCATCAAATAAAATAAAATTTAATTAAAACATCTTTATTAGGCACGATTCTATATGTTTTAATGAAACAAAATATAAATCATTACTGCTACATGCCTGCATACCTCCGGGTACATGTCATAGCATGAGTTGGGATAACAGGTAATAGTTACAGGAACACTGAAAAAATTAATTTATTAACAAAAAGAAAAGTGATATATGAATGTGTCATACTACAAATAAAAGAATAAATAAATATTTTACTACACACTGAGCACATCAGACCTATTATTAAGGTGTATTTAACCACATCCTCTTATGTTGTCATTTTTCAAGCACAGCAATTCTTTGGAATCCTATTTGATGTGCTGGCCTATAACATTTGACCACACTTACAGCACAAGTGTTAAATCAATTTTCTGTTCTCCCATTTATCTGTGTACTGACGTTAGTTGGCTCTCTAATGGAATGACTCTTCTGGAGAAGTAGTTATTTTACCTTCAGAGTGGCATTTCAGAAGACTTAAATGGGCTGAAGAGATGGCATGTGACCTTTAGGAATATCTTAGTTCTACATTTCTTTGAAAAAGAACTGTGTAACCCTGTGTACGTTATTACATCGCTGATGCCTCTTTTGTTCCTCATTTTTATTTACTATCTCATAAGAAAGTTTGGTGTTTACGTCAGAATAATGCTGGGAATTTCAGTACCTGCAAAATTTGATACTTGTGTTTTTGCTGAAAGGGATAATCGCACAAGAAAACAATGTGTATTGTGATCCAATTTCCTGATTATAGTTTCTTTAAGCATAATACCATGCTCTTAACCTTGCTTTTGATAAATTGATACATAGAAATTTTATATTTTTTATTCTTTTCTTATATATTTCAGAGCCACTGTGTTATAATCACTTACTACATTTTAATACTTCAAACAATCTCCACAAATACATACTTCACTTTGTCAACTGGAAATAACAGAACTTTTAAAAAACTTTTCGTATGTGAAATATAGCATACATACAGAAAAATGCATGAAACATAAATAAACAGCTTAACATTAATTTAATGTAAACAACTGGCTAACCACGATCCAGTAAACTGTTGGAAATATGGATTTGGAATTTGTGTGCACATGTGTGTGTACATGCATGTGTGCACATGTATGATCCTGTGTTTCTGTGTGTATGTGTCATAATTTCTTTTTTTTTTTAAACATCTTTATTGGAGTATAATTGCTTTACAATGGTGTGTTAGTTTCTGCTTTATAACAAAGTGTATCAGTTATACATATACATATATCCCCATATCACTTCCCTCTTGCGTCTCCCTCCCTCCCACCCTCCCTATCCCACCCCTCTAGGAGGTCACCAAGCACGGAGCTGATCTCCCTGTGCTATGCGGCTGCTTCCGACTAGCTATCTATTTTACATTTGGTAGTGTATATATGTCCATGCCACTCTCTCACTTTGTCCCAGCTTACCCTTCCCCCTCCCCGTGTCCTCAACTCCGTTCTCTAGTAGGTCTCTGCCTTTATTCCCTTCTTGCCCCTAGGTTCTTCATGACCATTGTTTTTTCTTTGTTTCTTTTTTTAGATTCCATATATGTGTGTTAGCATAGGGTATTTGTTTTTCTCTTTCAGACTTCCTTCACTCTGTATGACAGACTCTAGGTCCATCACCTCACTACAAATAACTCAATTTCATTGCTTTTTATGGCTGAATAATATTCCATTGTATATATGTGCCACATCTTCTTTATCCATTCATCTGTTGATGGACACTTAGGTTGCTTCCATGTCCTGGCTATTGTAAATAGAGCTGCAATGAACATTTTGGTACATGACTCTTTTTGAATTATGGTTTTCTCAGGCTATATGCCCAGTAGTGGGATTGCTGGGTCACATGGTAATTCTATTTTTAGTTTTTTAAGGAACCTCCATACTGTTCTCCATAGTGGCTGTATCAATTTACATTCCCACCAACAGTGCAAGAGGGTTCCCTTTTCTCCACACCCTCTCCAGCATTTATTGTTTGTAGATTTTTTGATGATGGCCATTCTGACCGGTGTGAGATGATATCTCATTGTAGTTTTGATTTGCATTTCTCTAATGATTAATGATGTGCAGCATTCTTTCATGTGTTTGTTGGCTATCTGTATATCTTCTTTGGAAAAATATCTATTTAGGTCTTCTGCCCATTTTTGGATTGGGTTGTTTGTTTTTTTGATATTGAGCTGCATGAGCTGCTTGAAAATTTTGGAGATTAATCCTTTGCCAGTTGCTTCATTTGCAAAAATTTTCTCCCATTCTGAGAGTTGCCTTTTCGTCTTGTTTATGGTTTCCTACGCTGTGCAAAAGCTTTTAAGTTTCATTAGGTCCCATTTGTTTATTTTTGTTTTTATTCCCATTTCTCTAGGAGGTGGGTCAAAAAGGATCTTGCTGTGATTTATATCATGGAGTGTTCTGCCTATGTTTTCCTCTAAGAGTTTGATAGTGTCTGGCCTTACATTTAGGTCTTTAATCCATTTTGAGTTTATTTTTGTGTATGGTGTTAGGGAGTGTTCTAATTTCATTCTTTTACATGTAGCTGTCCAGGTTTCCCAGCACCACTTATTGAACAGGCTGTCTTTTCTCCACTGTATATTCTTGCCTCCTTTATCACAGATAAGGTGACCATATGTGCGTGGGTTTATCTCCGGGCTTTCTATCCTGTTCCACTGATCTATATTTCTGTTTTGGTTCCAGTACCACACTGTCTTCATTACTGTAGCTTTGTAGTATAGTCTGAAGTCAGGGAGCCTGATTCCTCCAGCTCCGTTTTTCTTTCTCAAGATTGCTTTGGCTATTAGGGTCTTTTGTGTTTCCATACAAATTGTGAAATTTTTTGTTCTAGTTCTGTGAAAAATGCCATTGGTAGTTTGATAGGGATTGCACTGAATCTGCAGATTGCTTTGGGTAGTATAGTCATTTTCACAAGGTTGATTCTTCCAATCCAAGAACATGATATATCTCTCCATCTATTTGTATCCTTTAATTTCTCTCATCAGTGTCATAATTTTCTGCACACAGATCTTTTGTCTCCTTAGGTAGGTTTATTCCTAGGTATTTTATTCTTTTTGTTGCAATGGTAAATGGGAGTGTTCTCTTAATTTTACTTTCAGATTTTTCATCATTAGTGACTAGGAATGCCAGAGACTTCTGTGCATTAATTTTGTATCCTGCTACTTTACCAAATTCATTGATTAGCTCTAGTAGTTTTCTGGTAGCATCTTTAGGATTCTCCGTGTAGAGTATCATGTCATCTGCAAACAGTGACGGCTTTACTTCTTCTTTTCCGATTTGGATTCCTTTTATTTCTTTTTCTTCTCTGATTGCTGTGGCTAACGCTTCCAAAACTATGTTGAATAATAGTGGTGAGAGTGGGCAACCTTGTCTTGTTCCTGATCTTAGTGGAAATGGTTTCAGTTTTTCACCATTGAGGACAATGTTGGCTGTGGGTTAGTCATATATGGCCTTTATTATGTTGAGGTAAGTTCCCTCTATGCCTACTTTCTGCAGGGTTTTTATCATAAATGGGTGTTGAATTTTGTCAAAAGCTTTCTCTGCATCGATTGAGAAGATCATATGGTTTTTCTCCTTCAGTTTGTTAATATGGTGTATCACGTTGATTGATTTGCGTATATTGAAGAATCCTTGCATTCCTGGGAGAAACCCTACTTGATCATGGTGTATGATCCTTTTAACGTGCTGTTGGATTCTGTTTGCTAGTATTTTGTTGAGGATTTTTGCATCTATGTTCATCAGTGATATTGGCCTGTAGTTTTCTTTCTTTGTGACATCTTTGTCTGGTTTTGGTATCAGGGTGATGGTGGCCTCCTAGAATGAGTTTGGGAGTGTTCCTCCCTCTGCTATATTTTGGAAGCATTTGAGAAGGATAGGTGTTAGCTCTTCTCTAAATGTTTGACAGAATTCGCCTGTGAAGCCACCTGGTCCTGGGCTTTTGTTTGTTGGAAGATTTTTAATCACAGTTTCAATTTCAGTGCTTGTGATTGGTCTGTTCATATTTTCTATTTCTTCCTGGTTCAATCTCAGAAGGTTGTGCATTTCAGAGAATTTGTCCATTTCTTCCAGGTTGTCCATTTTATTGGGATATCCTTGCTTGTAGTAATCTCTCATGATCATTTGTATTTCTGCAGTGTCAGTTGTTACTTCTTTTTCATTTCTAATTCTATTGATTTGCGGCTTCTCCCTTTTTTCTTGATGAGTCTGGCTAATGGTTTATCAATTTTGTTTGTCTTCTCTAAGAACCAGCTTTTAGTTTTATTGACCTTTGCTATCGTTTCCTTCATTTCTTTTTCATTTATTTCTGTTCTGATCTTTATGATTTCTTTCCTTCTGCTAACTTTGGGGTTTTTTTGTTTTTCTTTCTGTAATTGCTTTAGGTGTAAGGTTAGGTTGTTTATTTGAGATGTTTCTTGTTTCTTAAGGTAGGGTTGTATTGCTATAAACTTCCCTCTCAGAACTGCTTTTGCTGCATCCCATAGGTTTTGGGTCGTCGTGTTTTCATTGTCATTTGTTTCTAGGTTTTTTTCATTTCCTCTTTGATTTCTTCAGTGATCTCTTGGTTATTAAGTAGTGTATTGTTTAGCCTCCATGTGTTCGTATTTCTTACAGATTTTTTCCTGTAATTGATATCTAGTCTCATAGTGTTGTGGTCAGAAAAGATACTTGATACGATTTCAATTTTCTTAAATTTACCAAGGCTTGATTTGTGAGCCAAGATATGACCTATCCTGGAGGATGTTCCATGAGCACTTGAGAAAAATGTGTATTCTGTTGTTTTTGGATGGAGTGTCCTATAAATACCAATTAAGTCCATCTTGTTTAATGTATCATTTAAAGCTTGTGTTTCCTTATTTATTTTCATTTTGGATGATCTGTCCATTGGTGAAAGTGGGGCGTTAAAGTCCCGTACTATGATCGTGTTACTGTTGATTTACCCTTTTATGGCTGTTAATATTTGCCTTATGTATTGAGGTGCTCCTATGTTGGGTGCATAAATATTTACAATTGTTATATCTTCTTCTTGGATCGATCCCTTGGTCATTAACTAATGTCCTTCTTTGTCTCTTGTAATAGTCTTTATTTTAAAGTCTATTTTGTCTGATATAAGAATTGCTACTCCAGTTTTCTTTTGATATCCATTTGCATGGAATATCTTTTTCCATCCCCTCACTTTCAGTCTGTGTGTGTCTCTAGGTCTAAAGTGGGTGTCTTGTAGACAGCATATATACAGGTCTTGTTTTTGTATCCATTCAGCTGGTCTATGTCTTTTGGTTGGAGCATTTAATCCATTTCCATTTAAGGTAATTATCGATATGTATGTTCCTATTACCATTTTCTTAATTGTTTTGGGTTTGTTATTGTAGGTCTTTTCCTTCTCTTGTGTCTCCTGCCTAGAGAAGTTCCTTTAGCATTTGTGGTAAAGCTGGTTTGGTGGTACTAAATTCTCTTAGCTTTTGCTTGTCTGTAAAGATTTTAATTTCTCCGTCGAATCTGAATGAGATCCTTGCTGGGTAGAGTGATGTTGGTTGTAGGTTTTTCTCCTTCATCATTTTAAATATGTCCTGCCACTCCCTTCTGGCTTGCAGAGTTTCTGCTGAAAGATCAGCTGTTAACCTTATGGGCATTCCCTTGTATGTTATTTGTTGCTTTTCCCTTGCTGTTTTTAATATTTTTTCTTTGTATTTAATTTTTGATAATTTGATTAATATGTGCCTTGGCATGTTTCTCCTTGGCTTTATCCTGTATGGGACTCTCTGTGCTTCCTGGACTTGATTAACTATTTCCTTTCCCATATTAGGGAAGTTTTCAACTATAATCTGTTAAAATATTTTCTCAGTCCCTTTCTTTTTCTCTTCTTCTTCTGGGACCCCTATAATTCGAATGTTGGTGTGTTTAATGTTGTCCCATATGTCTCTGAGACTGTCCTCAATTCTTTTCATTCTTTTTTCTTTATTCTGCTTTGCAGTAGTTATTTCCACCATTGTATCTTCCAGGTCACTTATCCGTTCTTCTGCCTCAGTTATTCTGCTATTGATCCGTTCTAGAGAAGTTTTAATTTCATTTATTCTGCTGTTCATCATTGTTTGTTTGCTCTTTAGTTCTTCTAGGTTCTTGTTAAACGTTTCTTGTATTTTCTCCATTCTATTTCCAAGATTTTGGATCATCTTTACTGTCATTATTCTGCATTCTTTTTCCGGTAGACTGCCTATTTCCTCTTCATTTGTTAGGTCTGGTGGGTTTTTACCTTGCTCCTTCATCTGCTGTGTGTTTCTCTGTCTTCTCATTTTGCTTAACTTACTGTGTTTGGGGTCTCCTTTTCACAGGCTGCAGGTTCATAGTTCCCATTGTTTTTCGTGTCTGCCCCCAGTGGCTAAGGTTGGTTCAGTGGGTTGTGTAGGCTTCCTGGTGGAGGGGACTAGTGCCTGTGTTCTGGTGGATGAGGCTGGATCTTGTCTTTCTGGTGCGCGGGTCCACATCTGGTGGTGTGTTTTGGGGTGTCTGTGGCCTTATTATGATTTTAGACAGCCTCTGTGCTAATGGATGGGGTTTTCTTCCTGTCTTGCTAGTTGTTTGGCATAGGGTGTCCAACACTGGAGCTTGCTGGTCATTGAGTGGAGCTGGTTCTTGGCGTTGAGATGGAGATCTCTGGGAGATTTTCGCCCTTTGACACTACGTGGAGCTGGGAGGTCTCTGGTGGACCAATGTCCTGAACTTGGCTCTCCCACCTCAGAGGCAGAGCCCTGATGCCTGGCTGGAGCACCAAAAGCCTGTCATCCACATGGCTCAGAATAAAAGGGAGAAAAAAAGAAAGAAAGAAAGAAAGAAAGAAAGAAAGAAAGAAAGAAAGAAAGAAAGAAAGAAAGAAAGAAAGAAAGAAAGAAAGAAAGAGGATAAAATAAAATAAAGTTTTTAAAATAAAAATAAAAATTAATTATTAAACAAATTAAAAAGTAATAAAAAAAGAAAGAGTAACCAAACCATAAATCAAATCCACCAATGATAACAATAGCTAAAATGTATACTAAAAAAAAAGAAAAAAAAAAAAAAAAAAAGGACAGACAGAACCCTAGGACAAATGGTAAAAGCAAAGCTATACAGACAAAATCACACACAGAAGCGTAAATATACACACTCACAAAAAGAGAAAAAGGGGAAAAAATTATATATCGTTACTCCCAAAGTCCACCTCCTCAATTTGGGATGATTCCTTGTCTATTCAGGTATTCCACAGGTGCAGGGTACATCAAGTTGATTGTGAAGATTTAACCCACTGCTCCTGAGGCTGCTGGGAGAGATTTCCCTTTCTCTTCTGTGTTCTCACAGCTCCTGGGGTTCAGCTTTGGATTTGGCCCCGCCTCTGCGTGTAGGTCACCTGAGGGCGTCTGTTCTTTGGTCAGACAGGACGGGGTTAAAGGAGCAGCTGCTTCGTGGGCTCTGGATCACTCAGGCCGGGGCGAGGGAGGGGTACTGATGCGGGGTGAGCCTGCGTCGGCAGAGGCCAGCATGACGTTGCACCAGCCTGAGGCGCGCCTTGCGTTCTCCCGAGGAAGTTGTCCCTGGATCAGGGGCCCTGGCAGTGGCGGGCCGCACAGGCTCCCAGGAGGAGAGGCGTGGATAGTGACCTGTGCTTGCACACAGGCTTCTTAGTGGCTGCAGCAGCAGCCTTAATGTCTCATGCCCATCTCTGGGGTCCACGGTGATATCCACGGCTCATGCCCATATCTGGAGCTTCTTTAAGCGGTGCTCTTAATCCCGTCTCCTCGAGCTCCAGGAAACAAAGAGGCAAGAAAAAGTCTCTTGTCTCTTCAGCAGCTCCAGACTTTTTCCCGGACTCCCTCCTGGCTAGCTGTGGCGCACTAGCCCCTTCAGGCTGTGTTCACGCCGCCAACACCAGTCCTCTCCCTGGGATCCGACCGAAGCCCGAGCCTCAGCTCCCAGGCCCCACCCGCCCCGGCAGGTGAGCAGACAAGCCTCTCGGGCTGGTGAGTGCTGGTCGGCACCGATCCTCTGTGCGGGAATCTCTCTACTTTTCCCTTTGCACCCGTGTTGCTGTGCTCTCCTCCGTGGCTCCGAAGCTTCCCCCCTCCACCACCCACCGTCTCCGCCTGCGAAGGGGTTTCGTAGTGTGTGGAAACCTTTCCTCCTTCACAGCTCCCTCCCACTGGTGCAGGTCCCGTCCCTATTCTTTTGTCTCTGTTGTTTCTTTTTTCTTTTGCCCTACCCAGGTACATGGGGAGTTTCTTGTCTTTTGGGAGGTCTGAGGTCTTCTGCCAGCGTTCAGTAGGTGTTCTGTAGGAGTTGTTCCACACATAGATGTATTTCTGATGTGTTTGTGGGGAGGAAGGTGATCTCCACGTCTTACTCTTCTGCCATCTTGAAGCTCCCCCCAGATAAATTTTAAATTGATATGCACAAATACCAAATAATCTACATGAAAAGAAAATAATTTTTAAATGTCATTGCATCTAATCTACTTCTTTTGAGGACATGCTAATTAATCATGTTACTTTAAAAAACAGGATTTTTAATTTTCGCTAGATTTTTTCATGTATTTTCATCTCTTACATCATTTATATTTTCTCTCTTAAGTAAACAGCTATGTAATTTTATTTCCATTTGCATATTATTTACAAAACCTGAAGTACGGTATCTTGCTATAATTTACTTATCTAATTTTAGAAATCTTGAGGTATTAAATATGAATTTTAGCAGTTTTTTCAGTTGGTTTTCTCTCATAATTATACTTTATCTCTTTTGAAAAAAATTTCTGTATAAATAAAACAAAATCTTTTCTAGCAGATGTAATCTCTGGAAATTTTTCTTCAGTATAGGTAACTGCACCTCCTAAATCCTAGTGCATTACCCCAAGAGGTGACTTGGAAACAAACAAGCCCCTTCCTATGGGGGGAGAGGATCTTGGTATTAAATTTTAGAATTTAAACAGCATATATTTTAGTGTGTTCATTATAAATCATAACTATTTACTTTCTAAATGTAAATAATTCATAGTGACAAAGGGCATGAGAAAGATTTTATTGACAAGAAGAAAATAAATGTATTTGTTAAATCTTCCTTTTGTGCTCTTCTAGGAAGATTTTGTATATACTTCTGTTATAAGGTCACATAAAATGGCCACAATGGTATCTACCAACCATACCTAGTACATTGAATACCCTTTTGTATATTCTATAAATATCTTTTGACCACAGGTCTACTTTCCTAATCAAAAAGAAGAGGTAAATCCTGTCTGTAAAGCTGACCCTTGAACAACATAGGTTTGAAGTGCTTGGGTCAACTTATAGGTGGATTTTCTTCACTAAATACATACTACAGTACCCCATGATCTGTGGTTCGTTGAATCTGCAGGTGTGGAACCTCAAATACGGAGGAACTATAAAGTTATACACCGATTTTCCACTATGCAAAAGGTCAGTGGCCCTAACCCCTGTGTTGTTCAAGGTTCAACTGTACATCAAGATTTGGACCCCCTGCCCCTACCACCAACTCATCTCCCAGTTGTGACTTTCATATAGGTAAAAGTTTACCCAAAGCCTCAAGAGGAAAAGAAATGACTCAAGCAGGGGAACCTACTCTAGATGATGAGATGGAGGGAGATTGTTCACATGGCAACAGGCAGGTGACTTGCAGTCCTGTGTCCTGAACTTCTCCTTTCCCCTTGCCTACTTCTGACAAGACCAAACCCTCTCTCTTAAAACTTAGAAAATGTTTCTTTTCTTTTAACAAGGAAGGCAGCCAAGTCCTTACAAGTGATGACCAGGATCAATCCACTAGGCCTAGCCATTAGTGGGAGGTCAGCCCAATGGTGGCAGTCATATTCAACAGTAGATCCTCAAGGGTGGTAAACCTAGGAAATCAGATTTGGGACCTTAGGTTTAATCTTAACAAATGCAATGATATATTTTACTGCAGCAACATTGAACATTAAGTGTATATGTAAGAAAAAAGAAGAGACAAGCTTTACTGAGATAACCTGTTAATGGTTTGTTCTCCCATTTTGTGTTGTTTTTTTTCATGCATTGTGAGATTTAGTTTAGTTTTTCCAACAGATGGCAGTTATACTTTGCTTCTTTCCCCACCTTGGCACTGGTTGCTCAAGCAAAGCAGGCTTCCTAATTTCCATCTTCCAAATGGGTGACCTAGAATGATCTTTCATACTGTGTTTAAGCAAGAGATTACTATCCACACCACAGCTTTTAGATATACTAAGAAAGTGGGTTTGAAAAGAACTCTATTGATACCTTGAATTCTCTCCCGTCCTCCAATCCAGATCATGCTCAACTTATTTGAGTTTATACTAAATTCTGAAATGGATAGTTGCTTAATGCTCTGAATGGTAAAACATGGAACTCACTTCAAGTACCTAAGCTTTCATTTGTCTAAGATTATTTGCAAATCAATGTTACACAAAATGAATTGGAAAGCACTTGAGAAATCTCATTTATGAAATAGTACTTTGAGTTACCCAGGATTTTCTCTGTTCCTGGGAATTCTGGGTGTCAGAGTTTTACAGTGTTTCTAAATTTTTATGTCCAATAACCAAGTATAACAGTTCTCATTAGTGTATGCACGTGTGTGTGTGTGTGTGTGTATATATATATATATATATATATATATATATATACACATATGAAAAGAGAGAGGGTGGGCAGGAGAGAGAGAGTGAGAAGATGTATACTTTGAGAACCATAATAATAATTAAGGTGACTTTCTGAAAGCCATCAACATATTCAATCATGAGGAGGATATAGTAATGTTTAAACAGGCACATTAATATACTGTTACTGCTGTTGTTAGAATATTATTAGGATTTAAAATAGATTCTTAAAGTATCATATTTTACTTTAATATTTCTAATTAGCACAAGTGTTTATTCAAGTTTTCTATATATAGGGTCCATATAACTGAAAAGAGTAGAGCACAGGATGGATTCCATTATTCTGATGATTTCATTAGAAATGAGGGCAGGGACAATGACCATCACATTCAATCCTTCACTCCCAGCTCCCAGAAGAGTACCTCAGGTAAAGCAAATGCTCAATAAACAGTCATTAAATAAATGAACAAGCAATCTGACATGACCAACATAAGCTATACCACCTTATTAGTAATAATGGCAAAATTATTAGACAAATTAGGTTTGATTCAACCTGAGAGGATAATCATGACCTCCTGTAAATATCCTATATATTTTCTTTATGCAAGCTTCATTATAACGACTTGAAACAGAATAAAGAACTGTTTTTAATTGTAGAAATCTCATGTGGAGAAAAAATAAACCCTGTGAGGACAAATACCTTCTTCTTAGAATCATTTTATATATTATTCTACCCAAAGCACTCCTCAAAAACATGCAAATAGTTGCTGTTAACAATTTATGTCACACTCTTCTTGGTGCAATGCATTTAAATATAAAAGCATCATAGATATTGTCTGATTTTTCTTTCATTTTTACATTATCCTAAAATACGTGAAAATGTCTTTTGGCCAAAGTTGTATTTCCAATCTCATTTTTGTTCTTTATATAACATAGCCTTCATGAAGCAAATAAGCCCTGTACAGAAAATTGAAAAATGCTTATCAGTTTAACCAAAGCACAAACCTTCATCTACAAAGTCAGAGCCACATTTCTTTTCATTATAAAACAGAGGAAGTCAAGCCTTTACATCACAGAGAAGTTGAGTCTCTGCCTATGTAGTTGCTAGACATCTAAGGAGCCCGATTATAGAGCAATTCTCCCAGATATACTGAGCTTTGGATCATTACACTACACTTGTTTATTGTATCAACATAACCACCCCACTTCCTGTTTTCTGGGTTTTTTTTTCTTTTCCTTTTACAAAGAGCAAATGAATCAGAAATGTATTTACTGGATGTCACATTTGACCTTCTTAGGAATCAAAGCAATGGTTCAAAATTCGAATATATACATTTTGATGCAATAATATAAAATTTTATGAGAAGTTAGATTTTTAAGGCCCTGGTATAGTACATATTTATGAGAAGAACACTATCCTAGGTGCCTAACAGTTAAAATGTGCTGTGATATTTTGTATTTATTGGACCTAAAGAATTTTTTTGTACTAGACATAGATAATATTCTAAATATTCTCTTCTAAGTGTCTATGTAGTCATAAACCTCACAAAATACTTTTTACTAGAGCTTTCTAGAACATGGAAAGAGTCCAGTATTTGGAATGTCTCCATATGGAACATGTAGGCACACACGCACTCATGCACACATTGTTATGGGCAAATCAGACCGAAAGAGCAAAAGCAACCTCATGAAATTTTCCTATATTCCCTCAATTCCCAATGTGGAGAAGCAGTGTTTGCAAGTTTAGGGGGCAAGGTGGATAGGGAAAGAGTGGTCGCTCTTCATCTATTCTTTGGAGTACAAATTTAAGAATTCGAAAGCAACTAGATACATGACAATATTTCAATAGTATATTCAGCACTCAATTTGTTTAGCAAATAAAAGTTTGATGTACTGAGTCTTTCAGTTTTGCTGGGTAGCTAATGAGGCTCTTTGAAGAATTTCTTGTGCAAGTTTGAAAACATAAACTTGTCCCTTGGGGTTCCTTCAGTAGAACAACTCACATTTATAATTCTCAGGAAAGAGCTTTTAACACTATGAGCTTTTGATTCAACGGATGGATAGATTATTTTTCTTAGAAAACCTGCTATCATCACCTCAAAGTTTTTACCTTTTAGCTTATGCACCTGGATTCTAATTTTGTTGGCCTTTCTGTGTATGTATTCCTAAGATGTAGATACAGTTGTTTTTCTAGCTGACTATCTAGTAAAGAACAGAGTTTTTCAACTTTGGCACTCTTGACATTATTTTTGTGGAGGACTGTCCTTTGAGTGTACACTGTTAATCAGCATACCTGTCCTCTACCCATTAGATGCCAGTAGCAGCACCCCCGCCAATTATGACAACCAAAAATGTCTCCAGATATTACCAGAAATGTCTACTGAATCATGAATTGAAGCATGAAGTGGAAGACTGTTCTTAACACTGATTAACTGTGTAACATTGGATGGAGTCGGAGGTGTGACACTGTTAGAAGACTAAGTAGTTCCAATACATCTGCAAATAACCCTAATTTGGTTTATAGCTTCTGTCATATATATAATGATTTGTTTTAATTGTGCCAATGTGCCCTTGTGATAAAAGATACATTCCAACCAAGGCAACTCATCACTTAATATATGGTCATACTCCAGTTATAAGATAAATAAGTAGTAGGGATGTAATTTACAACACAATAAATACAATTAAAAGTGCTGTATGTTATATATGAAAGTTGTTAGAGTAAATTCCAAGTTCTCATCATGAGGAAAAAATATTTTTTCCTTTCCTTTAATGTTGTTTCTATAGGAGATGACAGATGTTCACTAAACTTATTGTGGTCATCATTTCATGATGTATGTAAGTCAAATCAATATGCTGTACACCTTAAACTTATACAGTGCTGTATGTCAACTATATCTCAATAAAACTGGAGGAGAGAAAAAAGAGTCCATGTTTAAAATAAATGTGGTCATACTTTTTCAAGGACACAACAAGACACTCTCTTTAATAAAGGAGAGTATACTGCAGAACTATCAAACATGGTATTGTCAGTATATCTTATTCTAAATTTTACAGACTCCTGTAGTTGTGATGTGCCTTATTTCCAAATAACAAAATCTAGTCCTGTGCTACAGCCAAATGAAAATCTGTAAGAAATCAGTAGAGTCATTTCTTTAAAACATCCCCAGGGATGAAGAGTTAGAAAAGTTAATGTACTCAATGCATCCCTACTTCCCAACCTCCTTCAACAAAAAGGAAAGCAGTTATTGGTGTACTGTACACATTTCAAAACAGTATAATAAATATACATTATACATATAATTCTAAATTTAATTGAATAATTTTGCTTCTAAAGCAGCAAACAGAGGCCTCTATCATTCAGTTTAAATACACTGTATTTTACACAACCCTAGTGAAGAATAAAGCATAAGAGTTGTAACTGTTGTATGATTTTACGTGCTCTCCAGTGAGAACCTTCTGGGAACTGCTGCCACCTGTTGGTCATAGGTTACAATACATAAGATCAAGGCTCCAGCTGCTAGAGATTCTGTACATACGTTAGGAATTTTACTATGGCCATTAGCATTTATCAGTATTTATGAATATAATTTTTATCACTTGCAGTCTAATCACACTTTATTAACTTATGGTGTGTATTATTGCACAGTTGTCATGTGATTTAACATCTAAGAAGTTGTTCTAAAATCGATTAGGATTTTGAAACAGAGTCAAACCTTGCTTAAGATTAGCTAGTTTCAAAAAGAGTAGTATAGTGCGTCACAGAGTATCTCTATAACAGGCCTTGGATATTCAATAATGGTTTCTACAAAGCTGATCTCGCTAACCCGCACAAGATAATACTACTGTTTCAATGTAGGAAATTGCTGTTACGCTAACAACATAGCTGTGGAAAGAGACATAAGGGTACAAACAAATTAAAAAGACAACTTTATCACTAAACAAGGGTGTAGACCTACGTTATTACAGAAGAAGACCCTTTATATGCAAATAATAGAATAAACATTTTAGTGGGTTACTTCAAAACTGACAAGATGCCAGAATAGGACCTCTTATAAGAAGAACATAAAGATACTAAAGGTCAAACATCTCTTTGGATATGTTTCTACCTCTGAACTAAAACAGGAGAATTTGCTGAAGTTTAGGGAAGCTCAACTGTGAGATTATATCAACCATTATCACAATGCCACATTTAAGCTTATACAATTATTTATCCAATAACTATTTTTAAGCAAATACTGTATGTGCTAGGTAGGTGCTCTGTTAGGTACCAGATTCTTTCTTAAGGCATAAAATATGAAAAGCTCACTACTTATCTATATGCCACTCCATTTTAATTACTGGTGGTTTTGATAAAACCACTTTGGCTTTTTCGATAAAGTAAGTAGCAACTGGAAGAATTGTGAAAACACTGGAGTTGCCTCGCTAAAGTTGAAGGCTACAGAAAGGAATGGAATTGTCCAGAGAGGCAGAGTAGTGAATGGTGTGAAATAATCATGATAGATCTGGCTCTTAAAAATGATTTAACCACTTATAAACTGAGTAATCTTTTCAAGTCTCTTAGCTTTTGAGGACTGTTTTCCCTTCATTCAACATCAAGAGCATTACAGGAAGAAAGATTAGACTCAATGATATTTAAGTCATACCTTTTCAACTGTAATATTCCACTATTCAGAACAAGTCTCAGTAATACCTTCATATTTAAAAAGTACAATGATTATTAACCTTGTCACACTCTCAATAAATCTAACAACTCCCTAAATTTAGCCATTGTCAGGAGGTAGTCTATGTAGGGCTACTGATTCATTAGATTTGCTGTGGCTCTGTCATTTTGGAAAGCATAGCTCCAAGTCATTTATACTGATGTATTTTTTTCCTTCCAACTAGTATTCTCTAATACTTAGAATCACATAGTGTGGAAATAAAGATGCATAAGAGATGGTTCTTGCCTTCAAGTAGCACCTAGTGCAGAAGTCAAACAGAAACAAATAATAATACTGGGCAATGATAGGAGAATTCATCAGAAATAAACGTAAGAACCACCTAACCCAGTCTTATGGTGAGTGAGGAAGGGGTGGGAGAAGGTTTGTTAAAGGAAGGAAACACTCAACATGAGTTTCGAATGTCTTAAAAGATGACTAAGAGTGTGCACAGAAATAAATGATGTAGAAAAATCTATCATATTATTAGAAGCAACGAAAAAAATAAACAAAAATGAAAACAGTTAAGGACAGAAAAGAGAAGTTTTTAAAAATATCACACAAAACAAAATATATGGTAATAAATGTACTGTGGAATGAAATAAACATGATTGGGAAGAAGATGATAGATATTAAAGAATTCAACTTTATCATTAGCATTCCATTAATAAGAAACCAGAATAAAAGAGAAACAAATAAATATTCAAGTGTATAATAGAAGTATATGTTCCTGGAAAAAGTTTTAAATCTTCATATTAAAACCACCCAGGAAAAAGTTGATACACAATGATTAACATCAAGATATATAGTGTTAAAATTAGTGGACTTCAAGAATATTCATTGTAAAAGGAGTGACTACAAGATACTAAATCTTGCATCCCCTTTTTTTTCCACAAGCACTATGTTTGATGCATACACTACATTTGGGCCTCTTGTTCTGACCCAAAAGTCTTAACTGGATATCAAAGAAAGAAAAGCCTTTCCAATTGATCCAAGGATAGGACATGTAACCCTCACAACTCAGCAGATCCAGTGGGCCTCTGAGGGTCAGTGGCAGATCAGAGTACTTTATGTTGCCCCTGGAAAGTCCTAACATGGGAATCAAAATGGAGTTCCTGGGTTCCTTGAGTACACTCAGGGTCCCTGTCCCAGCCACTCTACTGCTGCTCCTTCAGCAAGCCCCTGTGGACTCAGAGTTTACAATCAGGAGCTGAGTGAACGTAAAACAATTTAAACTCAGTTAGCAAATGATTCCACATGATAGTCTGGCAGTAACTTAAAGCTGAATTATGGGGGCCAACACAGACTCTCTCAGATGTGGCACTAAGTGAACCAGACAATCTTCCTAGAGGGCAGACTATCAAGCAGTATCTTACTGTGCTTATAAGAAGATACAGCCATAAGTAAGGATTTGCATCGATATCAGGGGCTAATTGTCCAACCAGCTAGTCAAGGACATTAAAGGAACAATACTGGAGCACTGCTGATGACAATTTTGAGAAAAGGAAATATGGACAGTGTCTTAGTTCAGTCTGCTATAACAAAATGTGGCTTAAACAACAGTTATTTCTCACAGTTCTGGACACTGAACTTCCAAGATAAAGGTACCAACAGATTTGGTTCTTGGTGATGGCCTACTTCCTTGCTTGCAGACAACCACCATCTCACTGTGTGGTTACACAACTTCTTTGTGTGCACATGGAAAGAGAGACATCTCCCTGTCTTCTTCCTCATATAAGGACACGAATCCCATCGTGAGGGTCCTACCCTCCTGTCTTAATCTAAACCTAACACCTCCCAAAGGTTCCATCTCCAAATACCATCACACTGGGAGTGAGCAACATATGAATTTGGGGCTGGACACAAACATTCAGCTTATAACAGATAAACCTCTCATACTCACGACTACCTCTCACCAAGGAACTCACTTCAGTGCAAAGGAAGTAAGGCAATAGACTGAAGCCTAGTTTACTGGTCTTACCATGTAGTCCATCACCCAGAAGTGACAGCGTTATAAATGGTGAAATAGTCTATGGAGGAGCTGGCTATCATATGAGCTGAAAGATAACATCTTTTAAGTATAGAGTTCTATCCTGCAGAATGGAATATATGTACAAGCAACCAGAATATGGTCATATTTCCCATAAGTTGCCCTCATGGATCCAGAAGTAAACGGGGGAGGCAGAAACAGTACATATATACTTCATATACCTAATAGCCCTCTCTAAACATTGTTGCTATTTGTTTGCATAATTTTTTCAGGTGCAGGGATGAAGAATTCTCTCCCCCTCCCGGTTATTCTCAAACAACCTGCCTTTCATCCCATACCTGCCCCCTCTTTCATAAGCCTGGGCACCACTGCTTATAGACATACACAGTCATTTCCCTCAGTAATGCCTGTGCCACCCGGGAAGTTGACCTGAAGGATTCCAGCACCAGGTAAACACTGTGTCCCAAACTGTCCATAACCGGAACCTTGGAAAAACACTGCTCTTCTCTTATCTACATGATCAGTTCTATTCCCCATAATGTACCATGCTGGAATCAGAGCTGCAATGTGCTCCGGGAGACTGTGGGACTTTACTTCTGCTACCAGTTACAGTGTAGAGACAGAGAGAGACTAATGGAACTCCTAGAATACAGCTTCCCCAGGCTTCTAAAACAGGCCTACTACCTTGACTTAAGACCTCAAACCAGTTACTTGACTCTTTGATCCTCAGTTTTGCCTCAGTTCCCTAGTTATTTCTCTGACGTGTGTGGTCATCTTACATGAAAAAGTGATGAACAAGTATGGATAGGAGCTCAGGTCTTTAAATAATCATGTCTTTTCCCATTGATGACTAAACAACAAGGTATGTGAGACTGACTTTAGGACATAAACTTCAAAAGGTCAATGTCTCAAATGTAGATTTTCTTCACAGAGGAGATTCTCTAGGCACAGTTTTAAGCCCTGGAACTACAGCAGAAAAAGAAAAAAAAAAAAAAATCAAGGATGTCCAGGTCACTAATAAGCTTACATTCTAACCAACAGTAGCCAAATAAGAAAACACGGCAAATCCGTCACTTAACTCCGGATAGTAGGAAATGCCATGAAGAAAACAAAATAGGGTAATGTGATTGGAGTGGCATGGATGCAAGATGAACTTAGCTAGGGTAATTAGAAATGGAAGCGCTGAGACAACGACAGTTAGGCAAAGACATACTTTGAGGAAGTGGCTTTGGAAAATGTGAGGAAGGAGCCTCTGCAGCAGGGAAAACAGCAGATGCAAAGACTCTCCAATGGGAGAGGCTCAGAATACAGTCACTGTGGCTGTGGCATAGTGGAAAGGGTAGCGCACAGGAGATGAGATGGCAGGAGGAGGAAGGCCACATGCTGCAGAGGCACGGACAAAGGGTGAAGAGGGGTGAGACAGTGTGAACTGTATCCTAACCGCAACGAAGCCACCGGAGCATCTGAACCAGGGAATCAGTATGATGTGATTTAAGCTTAAAAAGATCACTGTTGCTGCTAAGGGGAGAATAAGGGGAAAGAGGGTGATCAAGGAAACCGGTTAGACAACAGAACTGCTGGTGACTAAGAATAAAGGTGTTGAGATGGAGATGGTAAATAGTAATCAGATCCAAAATATTGGAGATAAAGCCAGTAAATGCATCCTGACAGAGTACATGGGGAATAATTTGAGGAATGAATGATACTTGCCTGGAGTACACACATGAAAAATATTTCTGATACTTAACTTAGCATGACTGAGACTACACCTATGTTAAACTAGTGTCATATATTTGGAGAAATATTTAACCACAATGATCTTTAAGATATAATTAACTTTAAGGCTTCAGAATGCTATTCTAACCACTGAACACCACTGGCATGAGTTCCAGTGGAAGTCTTTTCCTTGCCTTTTGAAATGCTTAGTACTTTAGTTTATAGGCTCTATAATGCAATCTATAACAATACAATGCTGATGCTAAAAATTATTTATTTCTACAGAGATGTTTAAAAAATTATACAGCAAAAGAAGCAATCACCCTTTCATGATAATATTTATAAATGTTTCTTCTCTCTTAGGGTTATATTTTTATTTTTGCTTTATTTATTTGTTTGTTTATTCATTCACTCGTTAAACAAATGTTTATTGAGCACCTTCAATGTGAAAGCGAAGGTACTAGTACCTAAGGATAAAAATGAAGTGGGCACACAGGGATAAAAGACATTGTCCCTACATCAAGAAACTTTATGATTTGGTGGAGGAAAGATACACACATACACACTCAGGCATGCACACAAGCACGCGCTCACACACACACACAAATAATAATTATGAAGCCCTAATAGCTTTTAAATTTTCCAACAACTTTCAAAAGTTGCACGTCAAAAATCTTCTAGTACTAGTACATTAAAATATGGAAAAATATAAACTTTTAGGCTTTTATATCATGTTACATTTAGAAATCCATATTAAATTGCTATTATTTACCACAGATAGGTCAGTTAAAAATACATATGTATATCCTATTAGTGGTTTTAAAGCAAATTATTTAACTAAATCTTACTAGAAACACTTTTGGTGATTTCCTTGTAGGGTCAAAATCATTCCTTACATGCTAAGCCACCTAAGAGAGAGAAAGTCTTCATAACTAAACAAATCTAAAATGCTTTGAGAAGAAAAATATATTCCTTGAGCATGTGAAAAATACAAATGTCAAAACTGATTAGATTTTTGCTGATTTTATGAACTATCAAAAATAAGCTCCTTTAATTCTAATGCAAAGAATTTGACAGAAAAACAAATGTAAATATTAAATGTTAAAAGCAAAAGACATCTTTCTCTTCAGTTGACTTTAATTTTTGCATACTGCCTGCTCTAGTGCACAGTTCCTTGAACACAAAAGCCCACCAGAGAAAAAGGAGGCATCAAAGTTCCTAACTTAAACATTTTTTTAAAAATTAGAGAAAAAAGAAATGGAAATTAAAGCTATTTCTTGCCCCCATGGTGAAAAAATTGAAGCAATAGGGGAGTTTTAAAGAAACAGCTTTACAAATGCATCCACTATTTAGCTGCCTTCCAGTATTTCAACATTTAAATTTTGAGTTTAAAGTGAACTGGGAGATCCAAAGTTTTTATAAGAGAAATGCTTCACCCATGAGGTAGTTTAGATAGAGTGCATGTTTGCACTTACAGTCCCAATCGCTCCAAAAAAACAGCATCATTTCCTAATACCATGGACACTAGTACACGTCAAAGTACATTTGGGAAGAAATTTCTCCCAGGACCTTATAGCACAAGTGTAGACAAAGTAAATAAATCTGTCAGTGTGAACAAATGGCCCACAAAACTTGTTCTCAGGGGCAGCCTTTGTACTCTCACTCAGGCCCTTTGATACTCAGGGATTTCTTCACCACTGACAGCGAGAAGATGCAGGGATTGGGACTTCCCTGGTGGCGCAGTGGTTAAGAATCTGCCTGCCAATGCAGGGGACACAGGTTCGAGCCCTGGTCTGGGAAGATCTCACAGGCTCTGAAGCAACTAAGCCCATGCACCACAACTACTGAGCCTGTGCTCTAGAGCCCATGCACCACAACTACTGAGCCCTTGTGCCACAACTACTGAAGGCTGTGCGCCTAGAGCCCATGCTCCGCAACAAGAGAAGCCACCGCAATGAGAAGCCCGTGCACCTCAACGAAGAGTAGCCCCCGCTCACCGCAACTAGAGAAAGCCAGCGTGCAGCAATGAAAACCCAATGTGGCCAAAATAAATAAATAAAAATAAATAATTTTTTTTTAAAAAGATGCAGGGATTGGCAGAACAGCGCAGGTACTGACTGAGTGCACATCCTCAGACAGGCATCTTCCCATGCACGTTTCACCTGGGTCTGCTGCCCAGGTCTCTTGTCCTCACTTTCCATGACAGTCTGCTCTTTAAATATCCCCTAAGGGCACTATTTGTTGATAAAGTCCTGACAAATGCCTGTCTGAAACACCATAGAGCCGTTGAAGGCTCAACTAATTTCACTTCAAATAGAAACAATACCTGGATTTCACTCAAATACACTTAGATGTGTGTGTCAGCATAGAAGCTATCAAAAAGCTTGTGGGACTCTTTCAGTAGCATTTCACTAGATCCTACTCACGTCAGATGCTCAACTTAAAAGTTGGCACTTGAATGTTGAAAAATGCACCCTTTTCTTAATTCATTCCTAAGCCTTGAGAACACTTATTTCTCCCTGATTTTCTCAATTTTTTATTTCTTAAAGACTCTGCAAATATCCTAATAATGTCAACATATATCATATAGCACAGTGCTTTGGAGTTTCCTTCTTTGCAGTACATATTAGTGGGATACAAGAGGACACACACAGAGAGATTTGTCATTTTGGTGGTAATGGATTCTCATAGTCTCCAATATTATGTCACTCTTTCAGTAAGTTTACTTTTCTTTTAGTTTAAAGATGGATTAAAGCAGTTATAACTCAAATGCTATCTATCTACTGGGTGAAGAGGTCTAGTATTTCTCAGAGAGAGTTTATGGAAGTGAAGAAGATAGTTTTTCACTTCCCTTTAACCTCTTTTGCCACGCTTTTATTCTTTCTAACCCTCCCTCTCTAACATCTGAAACATGATCTCTGAACCACAGGATATGAAGAAAAGAGCATAGAACATTTTTGATGAGACCAGATTGTTTTGCTAGACACTACTGAGAAAAGAACAGAAAGAGCACAATTAATAAAACCACTTGTACATGAAAGAATTATGATACATCATGCAGGTCATTAAACAGGGAAAATTCCCTTTGCTACCTCTTCAGGTTGGTTTGGGCAAACTCCTACATCAACACAGAGGGATGTGCCACTGTGCCACAGGATCTCTATAAACTCTTCCCAGCTCCATGATTTTCTTGCTGAGAGAGATAAAAATGCAAACGCATAGAGATAGTAGTATGTATTTGGAGAGAATAAAATTGCCTAATTTCTAAAAAAGTGTCCAGTGGGGTATGTTTCTGAGTTAAAGTTACTGAATATGTTATACAGAGATAATTTTGCTCATTACATGTTGACTCCAAATTATATATGCCATTAAGACAAATCATGCTTAATGCATTCAAAACAGTAGAATGCTCATTTTAATCTCCAACACAATTTTGTGCATTGAGTAATTCTATATATATATTTTTACATACTAGGGAATAAAGAGCCAGGTTCTACCCAATTCCAAACTAAACTCCCTAGCTGTAAAGTGAAAACTCAAGTGGCCCATGAATCTTTCTGAACATTAGAATAACATTTCACAAAATTTAAAGTGAATTCAAATGAAGAGAATAAGATATATGGCTTATAAGGTCCTTGAGAATCTTTACCTTATTTTTATTGAAGAATCATTTATTTGGTGTGTACTCCATGAAAGACAATGTGCTAAGCAGTAATGATATAAAATAAAGAAACAGGTTACTAGAAAATGAATTTCGGAGAGTACTTAACATGTATAGAGCACTTTTGAGTGGCAGGCACTTTATACATATCATCTCATTTAGTAAACACAGCAATCCTATAAGCTGGTTTTATAGGACACAGAGGAAAGAACATGTATGAGAGATCTCTGACTCACATGAGTCTGTACATCTAGTAGGTGGTAAAGTTGAAATTTGATTCTGGGTCTATACGACCCAAAGCTATTGAAAACTCTATTATATAATTCAGCTAAATCGTTTGCAATGATGATGTAAATGGCTAGAAATTATCAGAATATTCATTGATTATTTGCTCCATTATCACATTTAGGTTCACAGGAATGAGTATAGTCAAGTATACTTAGAATCATGGAATTAGGAAGGAATTTCATATACTGAGGTAAGATTAAGTTCAGCTGAAATAGGAGAAAACCTCCTAGTAATAGTAGAAATTTATTTCTCTCAAGTAAAGAAAATCTGCAAAAAGTCTAGCATTAGTGTAGATGCTGCATGAAGTTCTCAGAGACATGGACTCCTCCCATACTACTAATTTGCCAACCTTAGACATAGCCTTCCTTGAGATTCAGTATTGCTGCCAGAGTTCTAGACATCCCATCTATATTCCAGGAAGCAGTATGAAAGGAGAAAGGAATAAAGAAAAGTTCAGCCTCTCCCTTTAAAGACTTCCTTGAATTTACTCCTAAAACTACTGCTCACTGGCCAAAATCAAATCCTGTGTCTACACTTTGCTGCAAATATTCAGGAAGAAGAAGAGAATGGATATGAGGAGGGAATAAAAAGTGCCAGGTTTAAGAAATAAAATAAGAAACAAGTCTTCTTTCTCCTCCTGGTACCCAAATTTGTATCAAAGCTAACCATCTCATCGCCTAAAGATTTAGCTTTGTATGTTTTAAGTACTGATTTTCATCTGGGGAAGGCAAGCAGAAAAAATACAATGGTCTCTCACCTCCTCCCTCCCTGGTGTCCTCAGTCTGCCTTAGACAGGCTACCATGTTAGGATGTGTGGGAATGGGCTGACATTCAGTCCCTACACGGATTGCCAGGCCAGGGACCCCGCAAGGCTATGTCCACTTAGAAGGGTGCTTTTTTTCAAACTCTCACCAGGGCCCTGCATAAGCCAGCTGCAGCCTTGGCCTTAGAAGCTATTTGTCATCATCAAGGTGGCACTGGCCTTTCTGCTCCCACGTCAGATCTGGCTTAACAGATTTAGAGGAGTCTCTGAATTATTTCTAAGCTGTACCCTTATCAGTAAAATCATAAATAAAAATTTGTCAGCACTGTAGACATATACAGTGGCTTTTTTTGTAAGTTATATTCATGTTCTAATGAACTAATCTATTATGTATAATGTAAAACACAAAGTATAATACCAAAATAACAATATGATAATAGTATAATGTGAAACACAAATTAAGAAACAAACAGTAGGTGGTAGTTCTAATCTCTTATTCCTGAATACCAGTGGAAACTCCTGTCCAATCCTTGGGAAAGGCACCCCATTTTCGAGACTACTGTTCTAGAATATAAATCTTGGTTCTAAAAATTTCTCCTTTACCATATACCCACCCTGCTCTGAACTTTTGTTCCCCTTATGATGGCACTCCTCCCAGCTGAATCATCTCCATTGAATGCACCCAGACAGCTGCAGCTCTCCACGGAAGCTTTCTAGCAGAATTTCAAAAGGAAGGGCTGTTTCTTAAAGCATTACAACGTATTTTAAACATACAAAAAGAGTTTTTAAATGCACGCTGATTTGCTCACACTGACCTAAATCCCTCCCAATGCAGTTTAAGGCTTCTGTATCCTGATCCGTCAGTAGTGGGAGTGGAAAACATCTGTTACCGTTCTGTGTGTGTAATTTCTTCAAATAACATGAATGTCACTATTATATGAAATGGCCACTTGTCTAATTTTAAGGCATTTATTAATTTGCTCTTGGTGTCCTAGTGCATTTTTCTTATCAAAGTGATAAGAGTCATTAGGATGCAAATACTGAGGATATGTAACCATTTAAGGAAATGTATGTTCCTCAATTGTTTCAGCAACTCAAGATGAAGCCTGAGATTTTAGCCCAAGCACCCAGCAGATTTTGTAAACCTGCCACTGAGGCAGGCACACTGGTTTACTCAACTCCATTCCAATCATAAAGACACAGGCATGCTAGAGATTCCAGGGAACTAGATAAGATTCAACAATGTGAGCTGTCGTTTGACTAGTCCAACATTATTTAGACCATCCTTGTAATTCTCGGAAGCCTGCATTCATCAGAAGAGTCTTTGGACAGTGGAAAGGACCCCTGCATGATTAGTGAGCTCAGTCCTCCTTCCCTTTGAGATGGATCCAAGGCAAGACTGCTGATTTTTCATACCTCAATCATGTTAGGGGTGCTCTCGATGGGACCAGAAAAGCTCTCTGTCACTAGGTTTGGCATATTTAGTTGCACGTACAATGTTAAAATTGCTTAGACAAATCTGTATGGATGTAGGCAAAATTCAGAAAGATTAAACTTCTGAAAAGTATAATTCACCACACTTTTCTTTAAGGACTGGACCAGACGTCCTGCCAAATAAATTATGCATTGTTTTTTTCTCCATGTGGTTTAAAAACAAAAAAACAAAAAAACATGAACTTGACTGATGTCAGCATCCCATAGCCTCAAAAATGAAAGTCCAGTAACTGTTTTTAGAGATTTACTGAACTGCAGTGGAGGGGCTGGGGGAACTACTAAGGGAGTAGGTTGAGGTAAAAGCAAAAGACCCAGAGAAAAGCATTATTCCCCAGGACCAAAGGGAAATATTTTGATGGGTCCTTCCAACGGTGAAAAGCACTACCTTGTTCCCTTGACATGCCCCTGGGAATTTATAGGATGTAAGGAAGAAAACCATGCACGTTAAACCTAGGAAGCCAGACACCAGGTCCTCAGCTCCCAGCCTGGGCCAAGCCCCTCACGCCCACACTTGATATGGAAGCAGTAAAGCCAGACCACTGGGCCTGGACAATGAGCACCTAGACGTAATTGATGTGGGAGGAAAGCAGGGGGCCCATCTCAAGCGCTCTGGAGTGACTCTTGAAAGAATCGATGTTAAAAAATAAGGCAGAAATTGAATTTCTTTCCAACCTGCTGAGTGGGTCTTGGGCAGACATCATTTGATTTTTTAAAAAATTCAAATATAGCAATTCATATACCCACAGGTAGGGTAAAAATTATACTACACCAATAATATCTCATAACAGTTTGAATTTATTTATTTACAGTCTGCCTCATCTGAAGTTCAATAGAAAGAAAATAATTGTTACTTTAGTAAGGACTGTCTCTTTTTCCAACCCTCAAGTTATAATAGGAAGTATTTGTGAATTCAACAAAGGTAATTATTATGATTTTTGTTAATCGTAGCTAAGGCTGTCATCTCAGGTATAGCCTGTTGGTTTTCCATAAACTAAAATTATACATATATATGTATATATACACACACACATATATATATATATGATAGAAAGTACTGACCACAAGAAAATAATTTAAATAATCAGGCATATTTTTGTTTTTTAATTATGGAATATTTTAGGCATATTAAAAAGCACGGCGAATAAGATGAGAAACATTCATACACTCATTGTAGAGTTGAAATTCTCTAATTCCCACACTCAGATGTCATCAAATTTTTGACTTTGGCATTTAGATTTCTATTGATATTTTTAGTAGCTGTACCACACAATTATGCATCAAAAACAATAGAAAGAATTGTTTTACATGTTTTTAAAATTTATATAAATGATCTTATAATACATACATATACCCTTTCTGAAACTTGTTTTTTTGCTTATATATTTTTGCAAATTAGACATGCTAATATAAATAACTCTAGTCCATTCACCTGCTATATGCTATTCCATCAATTAAATACACATTATTTATCCATTACCTGATTGATGGAAATATATGTTGATTCTAAATTTTCACTGGAGAGATTTTGAAAATAAAACAAAGACAGCAGTTCTCTTAAGACAGCAGTTCTCTTAAGCAATTCTTGTCTTTGTTTTTTTTTTTTTTGTCCATATGTGTCATAACTTCTCTAAACTAGACCTAGAAATAACATAGCTGATCCTAAGAGTATAAATATATTAGACATTGTAAAATTGCTCCCCAAAGAAGATGTACTAATTTATCACCTATCACCAACATTGTATGACACTTCCCATTTTCTACATTCATAACACATGATATTGTCAGACTTTTAAATGTTTGCCATCTTGGTGGAATGTAATACATTTCACCAGGGCTTGTATTCATTTTCTATTACTGCTGTAACACATTATCATAAATGTAGTGGCTTAATAACAACACAAGTTTATTATCTTCCAGTTCTGGAGGTCAGACGTCCAAAATGGGTCTCAAATCAAGGGGTAAGCAGGGCTGCGTTCCTTCAAGGGGTTCTGCAGGAAAATCTGTTTCTTTGCTTTTTCTAGCTTCTACGAGCTGCCTCATTCCTTGGCTTGTGGTCACTTCCTCCATCTTCAAAGCCAGAAACGTGACATGTTCAGATTTCTGACTCTGACTCTTCTGCCATCCTCTTCCACTTATAAGGATCCTTGTGATTACCTAGGGCCCATCCCAGTAAACCAGGATAATCTCCCCATCTCAAGGTCAGTTGATTAGCAAACTTAATTGCATCTTCAACCTTAATTCCTCTTTGTATTGTAAACTAATACATTCACAGTTTCTGGGGACATCTTTGGGGGCCTTTATTTTGCTTAACACAGGGTTTAATTTTGTATTACCTTGACTACCATTGACATCGACTATTTTTACATGTTTATTGACTACTTGGGTTTCATCTCTGTGAATTTCCAATTTTTTCCATTGAGTGCTTTCTTTTTCATAAGATTTGCCAAACCTCTTTGTGTTTTCAGGTTTCTAATAATTTGTAAATGACATGTATTTCAAATAACATCTCTAAGCCTCTGACTTCTCATTTTCCTTTCCTTTGGTGTCTGTAATTCAGACGTGCTGTTCTCAATGTTGTTGTTGCTTTAATATAGCCAAATTTATCACCTTCTGGTTTATAGTTTTGGTGACTCATGAAATTTTTCCCTACCTTGAAGTTATCTTTTCTGTATATTATTTCCCAATTGTTATACAGGATGCAAATACTTTTGTGTAGTAAGTTGATTTACAGGAATTTGTTGCTCTCCCTTATTAGTTCTAATAGTTTTTTTAATGTAAATTCTTTTGAATTTTCATGGTAGATGGTTTTATTATCTTCAAATAAAGAGAGCTTTTGTTTCTTCCTTTCCAATTCTTATACATTTTATTTCTTTTATTTTTCTTACTGTGCTGGCTGGAACTTCAAATACAATATTGAACAAAAATAATAATAGCAGGCACTTAAAATTGCTTCTTTACTTTGAAGAAATTATTTCTAAAATTGTATTATTAAGTATAACTCCTGTGAGTTTTTGTTAGACATCTTTTACAAAGTAGATTTCTTCAATTCTACTTTAATAAGAGTTTTATCGTAAATAGTTGTTGAATTTTGTTAAATAATTTTTCTATCCATTGATTGACTAGTTTCTAATGTAAAGCAATTTTAAAGGTAAATGCAGATTATTTTTTCAATGTATCAGCATAATTATATTTTAGCTTACATTGATTATACTTTTAAGCACCAAATAGTAAAAATGCATATACAAATATAGTTACTGAATAAAATCTTTCTAAAACATATTCGATATTTCTGTCTTCTAAAATAATATATGCTAAAAGTTATGACAATGTCTCTTAATCATTCGGGATAATCAAATAATACTTAATAAGCTATGCTAGACAGTGCCAATATTTTAAAATCGTCTTTCTTCCCCTGTCCCCAGGTCTGAATCTCATGTCTTCAGTCTGCAGCACTCAGTAACTGCCTCCGGAATTCATCTACCAACCCCCCATGTCAGTCCATCTCATTCCTTGAAGTTTTAGTTCCTGTCTTACTGTCAACTCTCTTCAATATAACTGCTGTCATAATTCTTGGAGATATCAGTAATCATATATGCGATGCTTTTCACACCCAGCACTCTTAGTTCCTTGAGCTCCTTTATACATAAGAAAAACCTCTTCACTGTTTCTCAGCAGAGCCCTTGATCGTGTCATTACCGAAAGCTAGAGCCTTATTATACTCTCATTTTAGGCACACCAATAACAATAACCTCCTATAATTCCAACTCTCTCCTTCTTGGCGTATGTATAACTCCTACAATTTTTTGACCACAGACTGATATACAATTGATCCCATACGTTTTTGTTGCTCTTCTGACCTTCATGTCTTCCTTGCACACGTTGAATCCTGTCACGTATTAGCATTAGCTTGTACACACCTTCAACTCCCTTGTTCCTTTTATTTTCTTTCTTGTCCTTGCTCTAACCATGGTGAAATTCAGCTCTTTACCCATTTCATACTTGTCCTGGCAGCTGAAAATTTCAGGAAACACACATACACACACACACACACACACATACATATGCACACACACACCCACTCACTCCCCAAGGTTGGACTTACGTTAAATTCAAAATCACTAACCCTAAGCAAGCTGTGAATACTGTTCAGCCCAACAACCCTACTAAATCTCCCCTGTTCATTCATTCCCCCATTTTAATAAATAACTATTTCATTTCATCTCGTCTTTTCTAAAACTTCCAGTATCTTCTTTTCATTCTCCCTCTTCAGCCGATGACTTTGCTTTGTAACTATACTTCCACGGGGGAAAAAAAGCTTTCAAAAGTTCCTGCCATCACACTAGCCCAACCAATTGCATCTGACTCATTCCTATGCTTTCCTTCCAGCTCCCATTGATGAGACATCGATGCTCCTCTTAAGGACAAAGCCTGCACTTACCCGTTAGATCCCATCACCTTTTAAAATTAAAAAAAAACCATTCAAGCAATTGTCCACTCTCTCTGCCTAATTATTAAATGTTCTCTTTTCCCTGGATGTTCCCATTAGCATAAAATGTAATAACATTTCTTCCATTAATAAAGTAAGCGACCCTACTTCCCCCTCCAGCTCCTGCCCCATATTGTCCATCCCCCTATACCAAACTCTTTGAAGAGTTCTCCATAAATACTGTTTATAATTCCCATTTTCTCTTAAATACACTATACTCAGACTTTTGCTCCTTTGAACTGCACTCATATCAAAGTTATCAGTAAACTTCATGTTGCTAAATCCAGTAGGTTTCACCTCACTTAATCTACTACAGAAGTTGACACTGTAAGCCATTACTTCCTACTTGAGACATAAGCATTATGATGGCAAGGATTTGTGTGTTTTGTTCACAGCTGTATCCCTAGTACCAAGAACAATTTCTAGTGCAGAGTACTCAGCAAATATTTGTTGAATGAATAATTTTCTTTCCAGTGAGTATTTAACTCATTTGTTTCCACTTTCTGAGTGGCTACTACCAATATTTTGAGTCTATTCCTTTCCAATATGTTACTTCTAATACACTATGAAACAGATAAATGGATAATAGTGTTAAAATCTTGAGAAAAAAGACATATGTAGTCACTAAGTTAATGGCTGGGGGACTCTACAGTAATTAAAACATAAGAGCCTGAATGAATTCATGTTTATCTTTAACTAGAAACTTTTTTTCCCTTTGATTTTGGTTTCTTGATTTTTTACAATGTGGTTAATTTTACTAGATAAGAGCACTTGGGATAAGTGAAATATAACAATAATTAGTGTTCATAATTTTTCAAGAATAATATATAAGGCCCTTGAGTGTTTTTTTTTTTTCCAATGGGATGTTGACGTGATTGACAGAAGGATGCCAAGAGGTACAATGTTTTGATGTACAGTTTCATTAATCTTAAGGAACAAAGGAGTTTTACTGAGAAGTTAATGAAGCTTAATCTTCAGGACCCCATACTTGCACAGGCCCCTTCTAAGGCCCTGGGAGGTGCAAGCACTGCATTCACATGGTCATGTTTTTGTATAAAATGCAAAAACAAGCTATTTTAACCACAAGTTGTACAGATCACTTTACTTTCCTCTCTAACAAGACTAAGCCCTAAAATGTGTGCAGCCTGGGCAAGAATACAAATGGAGGTCCCATCCTGCAGCCAAACCCCAGTTCTACTCCAGACTCTATCTAATAGGTCAAGGGTCCTCAGCTTGCACATCACCCCAACCCACACATTTGAGCTCCATCTACACTCTCCCTACCTCCAATCCTGAAAACATCACCTCCCCCACCAAGGCCTTAGGACTCATATAACTGGAGTGCTGAAAACGAAGATGCCCCTGGGGGAAATTCATGCCTTGGAAGCAGGCTTGAGGCTCTGTGGAGCAGGGAGTTCCAGGGTTCCAGGTATCTGGATCATGGTTATAAGGGATAAAGGGGATAAGAGCGGGGCTCAGCACAGGCTTGGGGAGGACACACATTTTCATGGTCCATCAGACTCCTTGCCCCAGATCTAAGAGCAACTCTGAGGTCACTAACTCTGACCTCCTCCCTATCACAATTCCCCTCAAATAAGAGGACACTGGAATGGCCACAGGAATCTAATAGATGGTTGATGTGGGGATAAAATTTCTTTTTTATTTAGTGGAATATGTATCTATATGGCTTGCAGTCACTTCCAGGTATAGTTTAATTGGTACTGACAATTCTGGTATAGAAATTGTGTTTAGGAACCCTCCCTCTGCTCCCTATACTGACTCACTCATTGAGGTGACACAAAGGGCAGGGCCGGGTGTCACATCACAAAGTGATGCGCTCGTACCTGGAGCTGGAATATGTGAGAAGCAGGCGAGAAACAAGGTTTGAGGAATACACAGACAGAAGCTAGTGGAGAAGAAACAAAGTTTGAAATGACATAGCCAGAACAGTATATTTGCAGGAAGGTCTTCTCAATCTTATGCTGTATATGTGAAAGAACTTGATAGAGGTTTTCCCAAATTTGAAAAAAAAAAATCCTTAAAAATTGTACATGGCTTCATCAATAACAAGTCATAAAGCCAAAATAAACTTTTTTTAAATTATCAATAATAAAGTCAATCAACCATGTTACAGGAAAAATTAACTTTCTATTCTCTCTACAGAAACTACTTTAAAATCATTGCCACACAAAGAGGTAATCAGAGAGCATATAGCCAAAGACATAGGGGGAAAAGGTGGTAAAGGTGCTATTTCTCTGAGATTTGTGATGTTTGTAGTATTTATCAGCTTTTAAAATATATTTACCATAATTTATCTAATTAGATATTTTTGTATCCATAATTTTACATTATTTTTCTTAAAAAAGGGATCCCAATATTATATAAACTTCGGGCCCCATAAAACTTGGATCCACCCTGGCCAAGAATAAGGAATTATATCAGTTTGAAGGTGAATATTCAAAGTAGAAGACAGTACAATGTACTCTCAGACTAGTAAGGCCCTTCCCAAGACTCCAAAGGTCCTCTGGAAGAAGCACAGCTGTTCTAGATGCCACCTGCACAGAAAGAGGATTCCACCAGCCATCAGAAGCTCATCTTGACCATTTTCATGGGGAGAAGGCTACATGTCCTGTTCCTCCCACACTCTTCACCAACTCTTTTGGAAACTATGGCTACAGGCCTGTCTGCTCACCAGATCCTAATGACAGGTGCAAATCGACACTCACACAGCCCACACCCAAACATACTTTGCTCTATTTTTATTGCAAAACTTGATGAATAGAGCTCAGTTTTCAGAAGTAACTCTCATCATGTCCAGACTTTAGGTCAGTGTGAGGACCACACTTGTGTTCTCCCTCCAAAGAATTCCATTTAAATGATGAAAAGGATGCTGTTTCCAGAGCAAGACTTTTTAAAATATTAAATATTTTAAGGCACTTTCTAAATACTATTTTTGACCCCATTTTCAACACGGAAATATAAAGAACAAGAATGAGATTTGGCCTGGGTCTAGATATTAGATAAAAACAGAGAGCAGATACTTTCAAAGTCAATTGCTGTCTGCAAACCATCCAGTAGATTACAGCACTGTGGCAATCCTCATCTATATTGCATGTTAATGTGGCTAAATTCTAGAATCAGCATGTAATAAATGCTGGGGCACCTCGCCTGTATATTTCATAGGTAAGTCCCCGTGTCACACATGTGAACCACCAGAAGAGGTAAGTCGAGAGAGCTAAGGAGAGTAGAAACTTTTTTTTTTCTTTACAAACTTACAGCACATTAAAGGGTAAATGAAACAGTTCTGAAATCGTTGCCGCCCTCTCAAGCTTTTTTTCACACCAAATCAAACAGGACTTGTAGCCATTATTAAATGTGTGTGGAGCTGCTAGTTAGAAGCCAGAGAGGTATTCTGCCCTGCTTTTCTCAGTGTCTGATATTGAAGCTATCACTGTAACTGACAAGAGCCCTGTACTCTCTTGCCAGGAGGCAAAACCAGTCTGGGGAGCGGCGCTCAGTGATTGCATATTCTTTCCTTGGAGCTATGACAAGAGCTGATCTGTGCTGCCAAGTCCAGTTACACAGACCAGCACTGCCCCCTTGTTTCTCATAGAATGCTAGAAGCCCTGACGTCTTATGAGAGTGCCAAAATAAATCTGCGGTGTTAAATAAGGATGAGCACAGGTTTATACATTTTATTCTAACAGCCTAGTCGAGTCATATCTTAGAGTGTGTCTAGTAAATAATTATTTATGGAGTGAATAAACTCTTCCCCTGGAAAAAATACATGCCAATGCTGCCAAGCTAATCATCTTAAAACAGTTACGAAAATTAAATAACTTTGACTGTTCTTTTAGTCTAGCCTTTCAAGACAGACTATAATTTTACTTCCTTTTCTCCCTTTTTAGCAAGCCTATACCCTTGAAGCTAAATTAACGTATTTTCTTCGCTGATTCAACTAAGACTATCAAAAGATCCAAGTGAGGATAACTGGCCGTGCATTTGAGGGTTACTTTACCTTTAACATTAAAATGTCACCTGCTAATAACGACAGAGACAAAAGGTGCAATAAGGCATTCATTATTTTATGAGTTTCTTACCTAACAAGATAGAAGTACTATATAAACTTTGTTGCTTAGAAGCTATTTTAATGCATTCCCAATATAAATCAATAAACCAGAAATTCAATGAAAATTACCACAGATCTCTTTTATGTTATAGATTTTCTTGATTCTTTATGCATAACATTACATTGAAAATATCATTATTCTTTGATATCAAGGTAAAAACCACTTCAACCAATATCTTGTTTCACACAAAGTCTCACTTTCCAGTTATTAAGATTCCCTTGCATATATGCAAAGACATCTAGTATTCTAATTTGATATGTTTGGCCCATTGTAACAAGGTATAGGATATAGTAGAATGAATGTGTATAATTTTGAAGTTTAATGTATCCTTAGGGGCACTCCCTTTTTTCAGATAAGGAGACTAGAGCTGAAAGAAGTTCCATGACCTACCCAAGCTCAGAGAGTTCTGTAACCACAGGTCAGAACTAGAATGAAGTTTCTCCAACTCTTGGTCCCCGTGTTCTTCCTCCGTTACAACTCAACACGCACAGCAAAATCCGATCAGCGACCTTAAGAAAGAAAGATTGATTTCAAAATATAAAAAAGTCTAGATTTGAAAAATTATTAAAGGTGTGCTGTTTACCTATTTAGCATTAGATTAAAATGTGAGCAAAGTAATCAAACAAAATTGTATTAGTAATTACTTTTACTTTTTAGTGAATGGGGTTTAAGTTTGGAAAGACTTAAGAGAGACACGTGTCAGTACCAGAATTTAAAGCTATAGTAAAAGAACTACTGTTAAATTGTTGTTTTAAAAATGTAGAGAAAAAAAAAACTATTACAAGTGATTTCATTAAAAACAAAACAAATATATCATGTTTAACTCATCGCCAGTTAAAATGATTAGTATCTCAAAATTACTGATATCTTACTATTGATTTTTTTCTCCATATTGGAGCTATGTGTGATAAATATGGTGTGGTAAATAGTATGTGAGAAAACAGAACTTCTCTTTTTAAAGTGTTATCTGCAATAAATAAGTTAAAATACTCTGTGCCTGAAGGTAATACTGATTTCTTAATATGCTTATATGAAATTTAGCCCAAAAGGGTAATCTAAGAAATTCAACTACTCAATAAAGTTTGCTTCCTCATTTGAATAATTCATCTTAATATCTAGTTGCAGTATCTGGCAGCTTTCCACTCTCCTGTCCTCACGTTAATCATTACGCAAAGGTATTTACCTTAAAAACTTTTCATCTCATTAGGCTGCAAAAAATAAAGTCTACATTTACAAAGGAAAGTTTTGCTAGCAGCATAGAGTTGGTGCTTTTTTTAAAAAGCAGAGTTTTCAATATAAGACAACTTAAGGTTACTCAAAAGTCATTATAAAAGTCAATATAAATGTTAAAACATTACCATATCTATTAAGTAATCCTAAAAATAATCATTTTATTCAATAAACAATAACCTTGGTATGTCAAATTATTTTTAAAAAGTTCAACTTCCATACTGTAATAAAGATTCCAATTTGAAAAATATTGGTTCAAAACTAAACCCCTGCTTTTCTGCCCTGTTTCTTCTAATCTACTTTGTCTCCAGCATTTCCCACTTACCTAAATGCAACCACAAAACACCCATGTGTTCATAGCTAGGAACCACCTGGATTCCCTCCACTTTCCCACAGTCCACCAGCACATGTTATCAGTTATCCAAAACAGCCATAAACCCTAATCTATGTTCCCATTATTTTAAAAATAGCTTCAAAATATACTTCTGGCTTTTGTTCTTGATCCTCTGTGGTCTGCTTTCCACATAGCAGCAGGAGTGATTCTTTGAGATGTTTCTTGAATCCTGTATGCATCTGACTAAAAACCCTCAAAGGTTTTTCTTTTTTTTAATTGCATTTGGAAAAAAAATTTTTACAAAGAATTGTCATGGTCCTGTCATTACAGACATCTGCAATCTTGTTGACCTCTTCCTTACTCCTGTTAAGCACATTTCCTCTGAGGCTTCCTAACATTTGCACATGTGGTTTTCTCTGTCAGGAATGCCCTTCCCTCTTTTCTCTTCATGGTACGTTCTGCTTATTGGTCATAACTCAGCTGAAACGTCTTCTCAGAAAGACTTTCCCTTTCATCTCTATCTAAAATGGGTTCTCTGTATCCCACCCTCCCCAAGCCCATATGTTGTACTTCCAGATCCAGCTGTTTAAGTCACCAACCTGTCACCATCTATATTTCTTTGATTTGGTTGTTTATTGCTTATGGCTTAGCCTTTCTCCCCACCCTAAATATAACTTCCTGGAGTGAAGAAACCATATCTCCAGTAGTTCACCAAAGTAACTCCAATGTTTAGCAAATTTAAATTAATGACTAATTGGTAAAGATGTGGGTAAAATGTTAAAACTCTTAGTTTTTGATAATTTTCATGCTTATAAAAATAAAAACAGATCTTAAGCATTTTCAAGTTAAAGAAAGATAGCATTCATATGGGTAAAGAATCCTAAGACCAAGCAGAACACATCTAAGTATGTGTTTTGATGACTACACATTCCCTGATGACTATTATGGGTATTTTTATTGGAATCTTCCCAAGGCATTGGAAGTTAACAGAGAATTCAAGTGAAGTCTTGTTTTGTTTTGTTTTGTTTTTTAGGTACTACATATCTTTGTCTATTTAACTACAGAAGAAATTCTTCATGGACCTGTGTTCTGGAGAATAGCAATTTCAAGATCAAATAATATCCAGTCATAACTGGCAGGTTACTCATAAATTGTGATGGATTTTTGCTGATAATGATGAGCACCCCTTGTAACTTGCATGCATTGGTGATACAGCTGGCAAGAGTTAAGAGAACTATATCAGGCTCTGGAGCAGAGGTTTTCCTCATTGTGAAGCTAATTAAGCCACACATGGACTCTACCCCCGAACTTGCCCCCATTAGCATCATACTACACCCAACGAAGCCAACTAGCCCGACAGACTGAAGGCCAAAATACTCCTACTGACATTCCACCTCTCATCTTCAGTCAGAGAGGAATCAGCTTTTAATATTTACCAGAAAGCCTGGTGATAAATTCCACAACTTAGTTTAAAAGATATTTCAAATGGGATGTCAAGGTAACAGTTCAAAAACCTTTAGACTTTGTAGGTAAGGTCTGTTTTTTGTTCTCTGAATTATACCATTTTCCCAAATAATCCGTGCTTCAGATTTGGAAAACTTATGATGGAAGCACAGAAGGCTTCACTTAGCATATGTAATATTTTCCTAAAAAGTCAATAATCACAAACTTTTGTGTATATATGTACATATGTATGTATGTTGTTTGTATGTATGCATATAAAACAGCAGTTACAGAACATTGTTAATGTATATTTTCCCCAAACTCTGAATACCATCATATTCACCAAGGCAACAAGTTGAAAGAGTATCATATTGATTTCTTTCAGTAAATGGACATTCTACTTTGAGTTTTGAGTGTTCTGAAACCTGCATTGTTCACTCCACTTGCACTCTTTCTGTTAGTTATTTTGTGTTCTAGTGAAAAATTTTAATCTTTCATGATTGGCAAAAGTAGCATAAGTGATAGTACTGAACCTATCACAAAGAAAAACAATGGAAGAATGTATCAGGCTGATGTTAAGTTTTTCAGTAGATCAAGGAACTAATACAAGAAATAAGAGAGAGATCACAGATATAAAGAACATCTAGTGGTTACCAGTGGGGAGAGGGAAGGGGAAGGGGCAAAATACGGGTAGAGGACTAGGAAGTACAAACTGTTAGGTATAAAATAAGCTACAAAGATATATTGTACAACACAGAGAATATAGCAAATATTTTATAATAACTATAAATGTAATATAACCTTTAAAAATTGTGAATCACTATATTGTATACCTCTAACATATAATATGGTATATCAACTATACTTCAATTAAAAAATATATATAGGGGGGTCTGGGCAAGACGGCGGAAGAGTAAGACATGGAGATCACCTTCCTTCCCACAGATACATTAGAAATACATCTACACGTGGAACTGCTCCTACAGAACACCCACTGAACGCTGGCAGAAGACGTCAGACCTCCCAAAAGGCAACAAACTCCCCACGCACTTGGGTAGGGCAAAAGAAAAAAGAAATAACAGAGACAAAAGAATAGGGACGGGACCTGCACCAGTGGGAGGAAGCTGTGAAGGAGGAAAGGTTTCCACACACTAGGAAGCCCCGTCGCGGGCGGAGACTGCGGGTGGCAGAGGGGGAAAGCTTCAGAGCCACGGAGGAGAGCGCAGCCACAGGGGTGCGGAGGGCAAAGCGGAGAGGTTCCCGCACAGAGGATCGGTGCCGACGGGCACTCACCAGCCCGAGAGGCTTGTCTGCTCACCCGCCAGGGCGGGCGGGGGCTGGGAGCTGAGGCTCGGGCTTCGGTCGGATTGCAGGAAGAGGACTGGGGTTGGCGGCATGAACACGGCCTGAAGGGGCTAGTGCGCCACAGCTAGCTGGGAGGGAGTCCGGGAAAAGGTCTGGAGCTGCCGAAGAGGCAAGAGACTTTTTCTTCCCTCTTTGTTTCCTGGTGCAAGAGGAGAGGGGATTCAGAGCGCCGCCTAAACGAGCTCCAGAGACGGGCGCGAGCCACGGCTATCAGCGCGGACCCCAGAGACGAGCAAGGGACGCTAAGGCTGCTGCTGCCACCACCAAGAAGCCTGTGTGCGAGCACAGGTCACTATCCACACCGCTCCTCCCAGGAGCCTGTGCAGCCCACCACTGCCAGGGTCCCGTGATCCAGGGACAACTTCCCCGGGAGAACGCATGGCATGCCTCACGCTGCTGCAACGTCACGCCGGCCTCTGCCACCGCAGGCTCGCCCCGCATTCCGTACCCCTCCTTCCCCCCAGCCTGAGTGAGCCAGAGCCCCTAAAGCAGCTGCTCCTTTAACCCCGTCCTGTCTGACCAAAGAACAGACGACCTCAGGCGACCTACACGCAGAGGCGGGTCCAAATCCAAAGCTGAACCCCAGGAGCAGTACAAACAAAGAAGAGAAGGGAACTTTCTCCCAGCAGCCTCAGAAGCAGCGGATTAAAGCTCCACAAACAACTTGATGTACCCTGCATCGGTTGAATACCTGAATAGACAACGAATCATCCCAAATTCAGGAGGTGGACTTTGGGAGCAGGATATATTAATTTTTCGCCTTTTCCTTTTTGTGTGAGTGTATATGTGCATGCTTCTGGGTGAGATTTTGTCTGTATAGCTTTGCTTTCACCATTTGTCCTAGGGTTCGGTCCGTCCGTCTTTGTTTTTGTTTTTGTTTTTTACTTAAAAACTTTTTTTTCTTAATAAATATTTTCTTAATGATTTTTTCCTTATTTTTTATTTTAAAAAATTAAAAAATTTTTTTCATAATTTTTATTTTAAAAAATTTAAAAAATTTTTAAATAATTTTTTTATTTTTTATTTTAAAAAATTAAAAATTTTTTTCTTAATAAATTTTTTTCTTAATAATTTTTTTCTTATTTTTATTATAAAAAATCAATAAATTTATTTTAAAAAATTTAAAAAAATTATTTTCTTAATAATTTTTTTCTTTTTTATTATAATACCTTTATTTTACTTTATTTTATTTTATCCTCTTTCTTTCTTTCTTTCTGTTTTTTCTCCCTTTTATTCTGAGCCGTGTGGATGAAAGGCTCTTGGTGCTCCAGCCAGGCATCAGGGCTGTGCCTCTGAGGTGGGAGAGCCAACTTCAGGACACTGGTCCACAAGAGACCTCCCACCTCCACGTAATACCAAATGGCGAAAATCTCTCAGAGATCTCCATCTCAACATCAAGAACCAGCTTCACTCAACGACCAGCAAGCTACAGTGCTGGACACCCTATGCCAAACAACTAGCAAGACAGGAACCCAGCCCCATCCATTAGCAGAGAGGCTGCCTAAAATCATAATAAGGCCACAGACTCCCCAAAACACACCGCCAGACGTGGACGTGCCCACCAGAAAGACAAGATCCAGCCTCATCCACCAGAACACAGGCACTAGTCCCCTCCACCAGGAAGCCTACACAACCCGCTGAACCAACCTTAGCCACTGGGGACAGATACCAAAAACAACGGGAACTACGAACCTGCAGCCTGTGAAAAGGAGACCCCAAACACAGTAAGATAAGCAAAATGAGAAGACAGAAAAACACACAGCAGATGAAGGAGCAGGGTCAAAACACACCAGACCTAACAAATGAAGAGGAAATAGGCAGTCTACCTGAAAAAGAATTCAGAATAATGATAGTAAAGATGATCCAAAATCTTGGAAATAGAGTAGACAAAATGCAAGAAACATTTAACAAGGACGTAGAAGAACTAAAGAGGAACCAAGCAACGATGAAAAACACAATAAATGAAATTTAATATACTCTAGAAGGGATCAATAGCAGAATAAAGAAAAAAGAATGAAAAGAACTGAGGACAGTCTCAGAGACCTCTAGGACAACATTAAACGCACCAACATTCGAATTATAGAGGTCCCAGAAGAAGAAGAGAAAAAGAAAGGAACTGAGAAAATATTGGAAGAGATTATAGTTGAAAACTTCCCTAATATGGGAAAGGAAATAGTTAATCAAGTCCTGGAAGCACAGAGAGTCCCATACAGGATAAATCCAAGGAGAAACATGCCAAGACACATATTAATCAAACTATCAAAAATTAAATATAAAGAAAACATATTAAAAGCAGCAAGGGAAAAACAACAAATAACACACAAGGGAATCACCACAAGGTTAACAGCTGATCTTTTAGCAGAAACTCTGCAAGACAGAAAGGAGTGGCAGGCTATACTTAAAGTGATGAGGGAGAAAAACCTACAACCAAGATTACTCTACCCAGCAAGGATCTCATTCAGATTTGATGGAGAAATTAAAACCTTTACAGACAAGCAAAAGCTGAGAGAGTTCAGCACCACCAAACCAGCTTTACAACAAATGCTAAAGGAATTTCACTAGGCAAGAAACACAAGAGAAGGAAAATACCTACAATAAAAAACCCAAAACATTTAAGAAAATGGGAATAGGAACATACATATCGATAATTACCTTAAATGTAAATGGATTAAATGCTCCCACCAAAAGACACAGACTGGCTGAATGGATACAAAGACAAGACCTATATATATGCTGTCTACAAGAGACCCACTTTAGACCTAGGGACACCTACAGACTGAAAGTGAGGGGATGGAAAAAGATATTCCATGCAAATGGAAATCAAAAGAAAGCTGGAGTAGCAATTCTCATATCAGACAAAATAGACTTTAAAATAAAGACTATTACAAGAGACAAAGAAGGACACTATATAATGACCAAGGGATCGATCCAAGAGGAAGGTATAACAATTGTACATATTTATGCACCCAACATAGGAGCACCTCAATACATAAGGCAAATACTAACAGCCATAAAAGGGGAAATCGACAGTAACACAATCACAGTAGGGGACTTTAACACCCCACTCTCACCAATGGACAGATCATCCAAAATGAAAATAAATAAGGAAACACAAGCTTTAAATGATACATTAAACAAGATGGACTTAATTGATATTTATAGGACATTCCACCCAAAAACAACAGAATACACATTTTTCTCAAGTGCTCATGGAACATTCTCCAGGATAGATCATATCTTGGGTCACAAATCAAGCCTTGGTAAATTTAAGACAATTGAAATCGTATCAAGTATCTTTTCCGACCACAACGCTATGAGACTACATATCAATTACAGGAAAAGATCTGTACAAAATACAAACACATGGAGGCTACACAATACACTACTTAATAACGAAGTGATCACTGAAGAAATCAAAGGGGAAATCAAAAAATACCTAGAAACACATGACAATGGAGACACGACGACCCAAAACCTATGGGATGCAGCAAAAGCAGTTCTAAGAGGGAAGTTTATAGCAATACAAGCCTACATCAAGAAACAGGAAACATCTCGAATAAACAACCTAAACTTGCACCTAAAGCAATTAGAAAAAGAAGAACAAAAAAACCCCAAAGTTAGCAGAAGGAAAGAAATCATAAAGATCAGATCAGAAATAAATGAAAAAGAAATGAAGGAAACGATAGCAAAGATCAATAAAACTAAAAGCTGGTTCTTTGAGAAGATAAACAAAATGGATAAACCATTAGCCAGACTTATCAAGAGAAAAAGGGAGAAAACTCAAATCAATAGAATTAGAAATGAAAAAGGAGAAGTAACCACTGACACTGCAGAAATACAAACGATCATGAGAGATTACTACAAGCAACTCTATGCCAATAAAATGGACAACCTGGAAGAAATGGACAAATTCTTAGAAATGCACAACCTGCCGAGACTGAACCAGGAAGAAATAGAAAATATGAACAGACCAATCACAAGCACTGAAATTGAAATTGTGATTAAAAATCTTCCAATAAACAAAAGCCCAGCACCAGATGGCTTCACAGGCGAATTCTATCTAACATTTAGAGAAGAGTTAACACCTATCCTTCTCAAACTCTTCCAAAATATTGCAGAGGGAGGAACGCTCCCCAACTCATTCTACGAGGCCACCATCACCCTGATACCAAAACCACACAAAGATGTCACAAAGAAAGAAAACTACAGGCCAATATCACTGATGAACATAGATGCAAAAATCCTCAACAAAATACTAGCAAACAGAATCCAACAGCACATTAAAAGGATCATACACCATGATCAAGTGGAGTTTATTCCAGGAATGCAAGGATTCTTCAATATATGCAAATCAATCAACATGATACACCATATTAACAAATTGAAGGAGGAAAACCATATGATCATCTCAATAGATGCAGAGAAAGCTTTCGACAAAATTCATCACCCATTTATAATAAAAGCCCTGCAGAAAGTAGGCATAGAGGGAACTTTCCTCAACATAATAAAGGCCATATATGACAAACCCACAGCCAACATTGTCCTCAATGGTGAAAAACTGAAACCATTTCCACTAAGATCAGGAACAAGACAAGGTTGCCCACTCTCACCACTATTATTCAACATAGTTTTGGAAGTGTTAGCCACAGCAATCAGAGAAGAAAAAGAAATAAAAGGAATCCAAATCGGAAAAGAAGAAGTAAAGCTGTCACTGTTTGCAAATGACATGATACTATACATAGAGAATCCTAAAGATGCTACCACAAAACTCCTAGAGCTAATCAATGAATTTGGTAAAGTAGCAGGATACAAAATTAATGCACAGAAATCTCTTGCATTCCTACACACTAATGATGAAAAATCTGAAAGTGAAATTAAGAAAACACTCCCGTTTACCATTGCAACAAAAAGAATAAAATATCTAGGAATAAACCTACCTAAGGAGACAAAAGACCTATATGCAGAAAATTATAAGACACTGATGAAAGAAATTAAAGATGATACAAATAGATGGAGAGATATACCACGTTCTTGGATTGGAAGAATCAACATTGTGAAAATGACTCTACTATGCAAAGCAATCTGCAGATTCAGTGCAATCCCTATCAAACTACCACTGGCATTTTTCACAGAACTAGAAAAAAAATTTCACAATTTGTATGGAAACACAAAAGACCCCGAAGAGCCAAAGCGATCTTGAGAACGAAAAATGGAGCTGGAGGAATCAGGCTCCCTGACTTCAGACTATATTACAAAGCTACAGTAATCAAGACAGTTTGGTACTGGCACAAAAACAGAAACATAGGTCAATGGAACAGGATAGAAAGCCCAGAGATAAACCCATG
Organism: Eschrichtius robustus; assembly: GCF_028021215.1. Classification (NCBI taxonomy): domain Eukaryota; kingdom Metazoa; phylum Chordata; class Mammalia; order Artiodactyla; family Eschrichtiidae; genus Eschrichtius; species Eschrichtius robustus. The sequence continues at coordinate 65,825,671 of NC_090831.1, read as the reverse complement.
CACATATGGTCACCTTATCTTTGATAAAGGAGGCAAGCATATACAGTGGAGAAATACAGCCTCTTCAATAAGTGGTGCTGGGAAAACTGGACAGGTACATATAAAGAATGAAATTAGAACACTCCCTAACACCATACACAAAAATAAACTCAAAATGGATTAAAGACCTATATGTAAGGCCAGACGCTATCAAACTCTTAGAGGAAAACATAGGCAGAACACTCTATGACATAAATCACAGCAAGATCCTTGTTGACCCAACTTCTAGAGAAATGGAAATAAAAACATAAATAAACAAATGGGACCTAATGAAACTTAAAAGCTTTTGCACAGCAAAGGAAACCATAAACAAGACCATAAGACAACCCTCAGGATGGGAGAAAATATTTGCAAATGAAGCAACTGACAAAGGATTAATCTTCAAGATTTACAAGCAGCTCATGCAGCTCAATAACAAACACCCCAATCCAAAAATGGGCAGAAGACCTAAATAGACATTTCTCCAAAGAAGATATACAGATTGCCAACAGACACATGAAAGAATGCTCAACATCAGTAATCATTAGAGAAATGCAAATCAAAACTACAATGAGATATCATCTCACACTGATCAGAATGGCCATCATCAAAAAATCTAGAAACAATAAATGCTGGAGAGGGTGTGGAGATAAGGGAACACTCTTGCACTGTTGGTGGGAATGTAAATTGATACAGCCACTATGGAGAACAGTATGGAGGTTCCTGAAAAAACTAAAAATAGAACTACCATACGACCCAGCAATCCCACTACTGGGCATATACCCTGAGAAAACCATAATTCAAAAAGAGTCATGTACCAAAATGTTCATTGCAGCTCTATTTACAATAGCCAGGACATGGAAGCAACCTAAGTGTCCATAATCGGATGAATGGATAAAGAAGATGTGGCACATATATACAATGGAATATTACTCAGCCATAAAAAGAAACGAAATGGAGGTATTTGTAGTGAGGTGGATGGAGTTAGAGTCTGTCATACAGAGTGCAGTAAGACAGAAAAAGAAAAACAAATACAGTATGCTAACATATATATATGGAATCTAAGGAAAAAAAAAAAAAAGGTCATGAAGAACCTAGTGGCAAGATGGGAATAAAGACACAGACCTACTAGAGAATGGACTTGAGGATATGGGGAGGGGGAGGGGTAAGATGTGACACAGTGAGAGAGTGGCTTGGACATATATACACTACCAAATGTAAAATAGATAGCTAGTGGGAAGCAGCCGCATAGCACAGGGAGATCAGCTCGGTGCTTTGTGACCACCTAGAGGGGTGGGATAGGGAGGGTGGGAGGGAGGGAGACGCAAGAGGGAAGAGATATGGGAACATATGTATATGTATAACTGATTCACTTTGTTATAAAGCAGAAACTAACACACCATTGTAAAGCAATTATACTCCAATAAAGTTGTTTAAAAAATATATATATATAAATATGTATATATATATATATATATATATATAAAAGAAGACCACAAATAACAAATGTTGGTGAGGATGTGGAAGAAAGGAACCCTAACATTGTTGGTTGGAATGTAAAATTGGTGCAGCCCCTATGGAAAACAGTATGAAGGTTCCTCTAAAAACTAAAAATAGAACTACCATATGACACATCAATTTCACTCCTTTGTATATATCCAAAGAAAATGAAAACACTAACTTAAAAAGATACATGCACCCCAATGTTCACAGTAGCACTATTTACAATAACTAAGACATGGAAGCAACCTAAGTGTCCATCAACAGATGAATCAATAAAGAAGATGTGGTATATATATATATAAAATGGAATATTACTCAGCCATACAAAAAAGTGAAATCCTGCCATTTGCAACAATGAGGGTGGACCTAGAGAGTGTTATGCTTAGTGAAACAAGTCAGACAGAGAAAGACAAATACTTGTTATCACTTATATATGGAATCTAAAGTTAAAACAAATGAATATATATGACAAATTTGAAACAAACTTACAGATACAGAGAACACACCAGTGACTACCAGTGGGGAGAGGGAAGGGGGGAAGAGCAAGATAAGGGTATGGGATTAAGAGATACAAACTACTATGTATAAAATAGAAAAGCAGCAAAGATATATTGTATAGCCTAGGAAAATATAGCCATTATTTTGTAATAACTTTAAATGGTGTATAATCTATATAAATATTAAATCCTATGTTATAAATCTGAAACTAATATAATATTATAAATCAACTACACTTCAATAAAAAAATAATAAATAAATAAGCTACAAATGGTACTTTCCAGAAGCTCTGCATACATTTCATTTATTTAGTAGAGAAAATGGTAATTTTCAGCTTTGCCCTTACAAGGTGTTCTTTTTTTTTTTAAGGTGACATTATAAATATCTGGGGCAGCATAAACATTATAGAAGAAGGGCCCTCTGTATCTGATTGAGCAGGTAGTGATCCTAATTAACTTACAGTTTTATAAATGAACAAACTGCTTTCAACAAGGAGTTTACTCCATCCTAATTTCTTGAATGGTAAATCATAGAAAGATTCAAGTTAATTCAGATTAAGCGTGTTAACAGGATATAGCTTTTATATTTTGCTGTTGAGTTCAACTGCACCTTTTAATACTTTAAATGTATTATATGTATGGCCCTTATGAAGATATTTGCTGTAATTCTATTAAAAGACTTTTGCTTATGGATGTTGCTATACTGGTGTATGAAACTTATATAATTAAACTCCAGTGTGGTACTCAAAAAAATATATATATATATAATATATATATTTATTGATAAGAAACTGAACTTCCTCTTCCCCCTAAAATTGGAAACAAGTCAAGATTATCCAGTCTAATCATTTCTATCCAGCATTGTACTGGAAGCACAAGCCAGTGTAATAATGCAAAAAATAAATAAATAAATAAATTTATCCAGACTCAAAGGAAAAATGAAAACGTTATTCAGAGATGACATAATTTTATACACGGAATACTAAGAAATCTTAAAAATCTGCTAGAACTAATAAATAAATTTAACAAGGTTGAATTATAAAAGGTCAACAAATAAAAATAAACTGTATTTCTATATATCATAAAGTCAATTTAAAATGAAACTTAAAATCAACAGAATCAAAAACATAAAATAACTAGGGATACATTTAGTAAAAATGTGTAAAACTAATGCCCTAACAATGATAAAACTTTGCTGAGAGAAACTGATGAAGACCTTAATTAAATGAAGAGATATATCCCTTGTTTATGAAACAGAAGACTCAATATTATTAACATATCCATTATCCTCAAACTAATAAGTAGACTCAATGCTGTCCAATAAAATTCCCAGTAGACTTGTTTTTAGATATTGACAAGTTGAATTTTAAATTTATATGGCAATGAAGAAGTCCCACAGTGGCAAAAATAATCTTGAAATATAACAGAGTTGGAAGATTTACAATACTTGACTTAAAGACTTAACAATTGACCACATCAATCAAGACAGTATAATGCTGACATAGGACAAAGATTTTAGTAGAAAAGAAGTAACCACATGCTTACATGGTCTTTTCAACATACACCGAAGTAGCTTAATGGGGAAAGAAAAATCTTTTCAATAAATATCAACAGAACTATATAAACTGGAGAAAGATAAACCTAGGCCTATAACTCATACCCTGTACAAAAATTAGTTCAATATGGACTACAGTCCTCAATATAAAGCTAAAACTATAGAACTCCTTTAAAAATACTTAGAAGAATATTTTCATGACCTGGAGGTAAGCAAGGACTTCTCAGAAGCAAGAAAGCAATAACAATAAAGGAAAATATTGATAAATTAGACTTTAAGAAATGCAACAGTTCCTCTCCAAAAGACACCATTAAAAACAAAATTGGTAAGCAACAGGAAGAAAATTTGTAACACATACATCTGACAAAGGATTTGTATCCAGAATATATAAAGAAATTTTATAACTCAATAATAAAAAGGAAAACAACTTAATTTAAAATGAGTAAAAGATATAAGCAGACACTTCACAAAAGAGTATGTACAAATGGCCAATGAACTCATTAAAAAAATGTTCAACATCATTAGAGATCAAGGAAATGTTTTTAAAAAAAAAACCTCTAATAAAGTACCACTACACACCCACCAGAATGGATAAAATTATAGACCAACAGCACCATCACATTTTAGAGAAAATGTAGAACTTTCATGTATTGTTGATAGGGGTGTAAAATGATACAAACACTTTAGAAAATGATTTGGAAATTACTTACAAAGTTAAACATATACTTAACCTATGATCCAGCAATTCAGTTCTTGATTATTTCCCAAGGTAAATGAAAATATATGTCCACGAAACAACTTGTACAAGAATGTTCGTGTAGGGTTATTTATAATAGTAAAAAGATAGAAGCAATCCAAATATCTATCAACAATGAATAATATATTCATATCATAGAACACTACTAAGCTATAAAGAGGAATAAACTACTGATATAAGAAACAACATGAATGAATCTCAAAAAAATTATGCTTAGTGAAAGAAGTTAAATCTTTCAACTTAAAATCTATCAGAAGCTTCCAGTCACCTATGGGATAAAGTGAAAACTGCTTTGCATAACAGGCAAAGGCCTCCATTATCAGGTTCCAGCTTTATCTATCTCCACTTCTCTTAGCACTCCTGAGGTTTCAGCAATACTATATATATTTCAGGAGTTTGTAAACTCTTCTGTAAAGATAGTAAATATTTTAGACATTTCAGGCTGTATGATCTCTATCACAAATACTCAACTCTGCCACTAAAGTGCACAAGGTGCCATTGACAATAAGTAAACGATAATGTGTGTTTCAATAAAACTTTATTTACAAAAACAGGCAACTGTCTGCATTTGGCCAACAACCCATAGTTTGTGACTCTTGCTATAGTACTAACTGATCCCTTGACATAACACCAAGCTATACTCTACTCAAAAGAGTGCCTGCTATATGATTCCATGTTAGAATAGACAAAACTAATCCACAGTAAATAACACCAAGACAATCGTTGCTTTGAGGGTTGTTCAAGGGACTGTCTGGGAAAGGGCACAAAGGAATCTTCTTGGATGGTGGAAACATATGTCTGATAGGCATGTGGGTACATGGGTGTTAACATTTTTCAAAGCTCAGTAAAAGAAAAAAAAAATCAAAACTGAAAACTATTACATATAAAAATTGATGCAGATACTAATATCTAGAGTTTATAATTAGTGTTCTATGTATTACGTAACTACAGTCTGTCATAAGGATTTTAATTAAGTTCCCTTTAAAAGAACTCAAGAATTCTCCTCAGGTTTATATAGTAATAAAAATGTTATACAGCAATGAAAACTTATTTTGAACAAATTTCAATACTAAGAATATTATGTTACACAATATAATTTTGTCCCTATTGTGTAAGCCAAGCAGATTTCAATGACTGCAAATCATTATACAGAATTTCCAGGGAGATGCAACTTTTCACTATTAGAAATGAGGAATTAAATGGAAAAGCTGAATGAAACTAAATAGAGTAAGACTGCCATCAGATTTACATATATCTTTTAAATGTTCTACATATATGTATATATGTATATGAATATATATGTATGTGTGTATGTGTGTGTGTGTGTGTGTGTATATGGAAATATAGTGTGTTCCTTAATGGCTTGAGCTTTGAGGCTTGCATTTCAGTGGGGCTCCACCACTTACAAGCTGCGTGACTGTGGGTAAGTCATTCAATCTTTTGGTTTCTGAGTTCCTCTTCTATAAAATGTAGATAATAATAATATCTAACAAAGAGAGTTTTGTGAGGAATCTATGAGACAGTACAAGGAAAAATTGTTCTAAAGTATTTAGAGCAATACTTTAGACATACTGTGGGCTCAATAAAAGTTAGCTGTATTGTTATTATTTTATCAGATATGTCCATAAAGATATGGACATTGATACAGGAGTGAATATGAATATAGATATAAAAAAGCACTAAACATTTTAACAATGGTTTTCCCTGGGCAGTGGGATTATGCACAATTGTATAAATACTTTATGCTTTCTACATGTCTTCAATAAAGATTTTTGAAATCAAAAAGAATTTAAATCTGGAAAAAAAAAAGTTATCTCCCAAAATCCCAGGCAAACATTCCAGTGCCCTCCAAGGTAGTCCAGCTGTCCTTGAGATATGCAGACATCAACATAAGTGAATTCTGTGCTATAACTGTGAAAATATCTCCTCAATAATTAAAGCATTAGCCAGTTGGCCTTTTCCATAAGATCATAACAGAAATGGCTGATCACTACATTATGTAGGAAATTCTGTATCCCATGGCTGGAGATTAATAGAATGGCATATTCCATTGACATTGTCATACTAAGCAACAGTGTTCTCTCCATGCAGCCATAGAAGTGGGTACACTGTTCTGAGCCCATCTAAGGTGATTACCACGGAACAGCACTCATTTTACTAACAGCAAGGCATATTATCCTTCATGCATGGTATAGCATCCAAGTTTAATAAGATTCTGAAAGTGAAACTGAGGACATTTGGGAAAAGGACCCTAAATCCTGTGGAAAGTATTTTGTCACCTCTTGTTTATCACTTGTGTGTCAAATAGCCATCTCGGTTACACTAACAACTCAATTTAATAGAAGGGCAAGTGGATAGACCATAACAGAAAGAAGGCAATGTTGGTATTACAGACTTGGAAGTTTGATTAAAGGAGTAGAAAAATCATCTCTCTTGCGCTATAGACATTCCATTGGTTGGGGGTCAGGGAATAAAATAGAAGACCATTTTATATTAGGAGTATAGATAAGTAAGAAAGTAGCCTTTTAAATTACAATTTTTGGTGAGGCTAACTGAGTATCAAAGATCAGGACTGGCTTCACGTTGAGTGTTCTGGGGATTGTGATAGCCATGCCACGCTCCAACCCAGCCCACCCTACTGTCAGCGTTCTTTCTAAAAGACAAATCCTTACATTTAAAAAACCCGTCAGAAGCTCCACCATCACCTACAGAATAATGGGAAAACTGCTTTACTTAGTAGGCAAGGCCTTCCATAATCAGGCTGCAGCTTCGTCTACTTCTACTCCTATTGGTACTCCTGAGGCTTCGGCAATGGTACTTGCTGATCCCTTAACACAACACCTTGCTTTTCCATACAGCAATGCCTCTGCATATGTTGTTTTGCCTACATAAAATGTCCCTTTCTCTGAATTATTCCTACTCATCCTTTAAAATTAAGTTTTTAAATTTTCCAAATTCCGAATAGAGTTGATTACACCTCTTCTGGGTTGCCCATACCTTGTACATGGGTACCACATTAACATAGGGATTATTGACACATGCATTTGTTTTCCTAGAGGTCTATGTGTTTCAGGACAGCAGGGCAGAGATTGTGTCTTTTTTAATTGAAGTATAGTTTATTTACAATATTGTGTTAGTTTTAGGTGTATATCATGGTGATTCAGTAGTTTTGCAGATTATACTCCATTATAAGTTACTACAAGATAATGGGTGTAATTCCCTGTGCTATATAGTATATCCTTGTTACTTACCTATTTTATATATCTTAGTTTGTATCTGTTAATCCCACATGTCATATTTGACATATTTTCCTCTGTGAGCAGTCTGACTAATATATCTCAATAGGTTTCCCCACAATCCTTTACCCTACTCATGTACCAACCGATTAGAACAGCCCAGAGCCTAGTTAAGTTTTCTAGCTCTTTTCAGTTAATATCAAGTCCCTAGAATAGAATAGTATTTACTAAAGTGTACTACATGCAGCCTCAATTCCACAGGGTGTTAATATTTATTATATGAAAAGAGGATTCTGTGATCAAATCAGTAAACAGTAAAATGTTGTCTCTCACCAGGACCCCTCAGAGCCTTTAATACATTACAGATTTAAAAAAATTCATATCTTAATATATGTGGATATATTATACAAGAATTACTGCATATATGACCATGACCCATTTTTTCTGGGGCACCTCTCAATGTACTAGTGGTCTATGAAATACTTTGAGAAATTCTGCTCTCTCACCCAAAAGAAGGATGTAAGGAATGTGAGATATTTCAAGAGTATCATGGCAGTCCATTCTCAGTACGACAAGACAGACAAGGGAATGACCACAATTGGTACTGCACCATCTCACCAAAGTAAAATGTGTCCCCCAAATAAGAAAGTTGTATATATGTGAATAGTCAGATGTTATTTTTCTTGATCACATTTAAATTGTTTGTCCAAATGAAAAAAACATGGAAGCAATTGCAGATAAAGCAAATATCTATATTAGTTAAAACAGAAATAGAAGACTTGGAGTCAGAATTAGGGAGGTGGAGCATGCACTGTCTCATCTAAAATTCTGTCTTAGAATTTCTTGTGGAGTAACTTACATACAAAAAAGATTACACTAAATGTCTTTTGAATTAGAATATAAACAATAACAAAGGTACATCCATGGGTTTTTCATTTGGAATGCTAAATAAATCATATTATACAAATGACATATGTGTAGACTCTCACCTGCGTGTGAGCATAGATATGGAAATATGACTTTGGGGGTCAATAATCACGATCAGGGAAGGCAATCATGGAGTGGCACCTATTAAGACAGACTTGAGATCACAGATAAGGTGCTGGGAGCCCAAGACATGGGTAGGCAATGGTTAATACACAAAATTCCAGGCAAATAACTGGTCCAACTCTGTCTACGGATAGAGAATATTCATCTAGTCAGTAGAGGCTCAGCAGTAAGACTTTAGTCTGATATAACAGAAACTGGTTAAAATTAAAATAGGCTTCACATTCTAGAAAACTAGAGATTATGTACTGTTGTATAATCAGAGTCTCTTTGGCACAATTGATTAGCGTGTTTGGCTGTTAAATAAAAAGTTAACAGAGCCCTGAATTTAATTCTATTTTCTGCCTCTTCCTAGCTCTGAGATCTTTGGAAATGTAACTTGTGGGAAACTCACAAGACTATCGAGACAATTAAATGAAATAATGCACATATAAATTAACTAGAACCATCCCTATCACTCAAAAGATGTTTAGTAAATATTAGCTATTATCATCATTGACATGTTTCCAGGATAGTAGTTAGGGATCAGGATGAAGCAGAAAGCTACTTATATTAAATAACTGGGAACTTATGTTGTAGGAACCTCTTCATCAGAATGGAGGCCAAGAGAAAAACCAGGATGCGGTTTAGATATTCAGCAAACAACACTGGACAATGTCCTAGTTCTAATTCACAGCCAAGCATCTCAGGTTTAATGTCAGGCCTCAGTGCTCCTTGTGGCACCACCATTACGCTGGTCAACCTAGCTAAGGGTGTCAATAATGCTGCACATTCTATCTCCTTCTCTCTCTCTCTCTCCTGAAGGTATATTTAGTATATTTTGAGCCTGCATTCATCAATTTGTTTCTTCAGTGAGAGTTATGAGTACAGTGCACAGCATGGAGCTGAACATGACCTGCATCTGAGCCTGCGCTTCACCTTAGCAGCTAGGTCACCTTCAACAGGCCTAGTGATATGTCCATTTTAACTTCTAGGCTTCCTAAGATGAGAGAAATACCTGCCTCAGGCAGGACTTGAGCAGGAACTAGGGCAGAGCAGAGGATGTCTGAGGATGAAGAAAGTAGAGGCTGGAGGTAGACAAAAAGGAACTAGACTTGCTGTTCCTTCCTGTTTCACTAAATCTAGCCCTGACCTTGGTGTTTGAGGCCCTCTACCAACATTCCTCGGTTCTCTTTTCCTAATCACACTTCTTATTGATCTTCTGGTAGGTATGGTTCTTCATTGGGCAGAGAGTACACAAGGGTCACTTAGAAAGTCTTTGTAAGTTAATGCTGCCCCTATCGCTACTGAAAGAATTGGAGGTATGTGTTCTTGATTCTGTGGATGGCAGGCCAATGTCAACATAGAAGGCAACCCAAGCAATTCTGAGACACAGACACAAAGATACGCTCATCTCTGAAAACACTGCTCTCACCTTGACCTTTTTGTCAGATAAGGAAACATAATTACCCAGTGCCAGATTTGGGTATATACACATACACCTGTGCTCATCCACCTGAATGTCATCACTCATCCATGTCTCATATTCTGTTCCTATAAACTTCAGCTCAAAATTGGACAATTAAAAATGGAAACTATAACGTTTAATTATACAAGATAGACAAAATCTGGATATCTGATATGCAGTTATCTCCCTTAATATACACTATGTAAATGGAAGCAGAATATTTGCCCTTCTCATACTATCTGAAATGCAAACTGTTAGAGCCACTGAATCACCTACAAAGCTTATACTAATTTTAAAAATCAGCTTCTGAATTGTTCTTTCTTTGGTTAGAGTCATTCTTTTGACTGGCATGCCCCGTAAAAGCTTTGCAAGTAATGCAAAGAGGTTGCTAAGTGGAAAATATTTCAAGAGCTTTGAAAATATAAGCTTGACAGATTCCTAGACTTGAAGCCCTCAGCTTACAAGAAAATTTATTGTCCACACATGCTGTAGCATTAGAATGCAGTATGTGGCATTAAATCAAAAAAGAGACAGGCAAATACCTACAGCTCTATGCTGAAGTAAATTTAAAAAAAACAAAAACAAAAAACTCTCACCCAGAGAAGGAAAAAAATTAAGTATCAGGGAAAGAAATGACTATAGAAAGCACCATGGGAATGTTTTAAACTATTATTTTCTGGGCTCTGAATCTGAGCTAGTAAGAGACCATCAGCTTCTTCAAATGGCTTCAACAGATGGCAAATAAAAATTACCAATGAATACACTGGGACCTTGTTTTACAGTTCTATACATTTGAGACACATTACAAAGAAGTAAAACTGAATACCCTCCATAAATATGATCGTAACAGTTATAGAGGTGACAAGCATGAAGTCGGGCAGAGGGGGAAGACATTATAATTTTTGTGTTTTGCAGTATGTCAGTTTGTGCAACCAGGAAGCTACCATTTCCAGAGGAAATTACAACAGGTGTAGCAGTCAGCAATTCAACACACTCTGCTTTGCACCCACTGACTCACCTGGCTTTCCCTGGCAATGAGTAAAAGGTTCATTCTAAGTCTTAGAAAAATGTGCAAGGATCATCATTAGGAGCAACAGTTGAAGAAAAGAAAAACAACTGTCGTCTATTTAGGAAAAAAAAATAGTAATTTTTCAAGGGGATATCTTTATTAGTACTGGTTCTTTGTGCCTTTGTCTTGGCCCTGAAAATATCATTCTCACAAAGACACAACTATAACCTCAAACTACTCATTATGGCCTTGGTTGTGAAAGACATAATAAGAACAAATAATTAAAGACTGTTCTCAGTAACATGTTCTCACCAATTTAGTGCCCAGAAAGACTGAGAAAGAGAGGAAGAGGAGAGAGAACAGCAGAAAATTCTCAACACTCAAAAGAGCAAATCGCCATAACTTGGCTTTGAGCAGTCTCTATATATTCTTTTTCAGATTTTTTTCCATTATAGGTTATTACAAGATATTGAATACAGTTCCCTGTGCTATACAGTAGGTCCTTGTTGTTTATGTATTTTATGTATAGCGGTGTGTATCTGTTAATACCAAATTCCCAATTTATCCCTTCCCACCCTTTCCCCTTTGGTAACCATAAGTTTGTTTTCTATGTCTATGAGTCTACTTCGGTTTTGTAAATAAGTTCATTTGTATCATAATAATTTTTTTAATTTTAAATGATACAAATGTACCGTCTCTTAAATTAGAAACATACAGTGGCTAAACCATATATATTTCATTGTTACATAACAAATAGCAACAGAACAAGAATGGTATTGGTGAGTATAATCAAGGGAATACAACATGTTTTTAACAAGCTGAAGCCAGAATACATTGTTTCAAGTGTTCCCATAGACTTTTCCAAGGTTCAACATTTTTTAAAAATCTAAATAATAAAGGACAAATAAAATTGTATAATAAAAGAAGGCTTTTTGTGAGTTCTGAGTTAGGTGATTACCTTTCCTCTCATGTTTCCTAAATAGTGCAGCTGCTATATTATTTTGCCGTACACATCCTTGCATGAGCTCTTTTGTTGGTGTATGTATCTGCTACAAAGAAAAGACTCAGCGACTGGTGTTTATCCAATAATAGCAGAGCCCTATTCACAACCCCAGCAAACATATAATGAATAGAATAAAGCCCAAATTGTGCCAACTAGATCGTTGCTGACCCTGCAGGACAATCTACTGTATTTCAAAGCAACTATTAGTAACATATGCAAACAAAATGTGCAATGGCTTAAATTTTAATTTGGAGTATGCAGCTGGTTCTGTTGTTTACCTTCCATCTGTTAACCCTTCCTCCTTCTTACCAAAACCTGAATGTTTTTTTAGGTATTCACACCTCCCACAAACAGCCCAAATGACTTATGGGACACAGTGTTACTAACTGCCGGTATTTGTTTCTGAAATGTTCACCCAGCCATTATGACATCCAGTGGGAGATACTGCAAAAACAGATAATTGAATATGTGCGCACATCCTATTCTAGTCATCTGGACATTGTCCAAACTTAAGCAGCAAATGAGGCTTTTTATCAAATCCTAATAGTGCAATCTGTTCTGATATCCACCCATTCATCCCTTCCAAGAAAGTCAAGGCAGGTCCTGTTATCAGCCTTGTTATAAACAAGGTATTTTCATGATTCAGCCTATGCTTCCTCAGCCTCACCTAAACCTGACCTTCCCAAGCCATTGGAATACTGATGACATTTATATTGTTGATGATGAGTCCAGGCACACCACTCCCCCAGGGTTACAATCTATTAGACTGGGCTGCTGTCATCAACTTGATGTGTGATGAAGCTCATTCAATGATAATAAAGTCACAAGATAATTTTGTTAATTTTGTTGTTTTTTAAAAAATCCAAATACAAATTATCCTGGAAAGTGGTCAGCTTTCAAGATTATGCTACGCTCTTCTAATGAGGCTTCCAGTGTTTACATATTTTTGTAACAACTCTAGAGAAATCAGGGTCAATTAGAATCCAGAGGAAAAAAAAATGTTTTATTATATACCACATATAAAGTGATAGTGGCCAAAACCAAGGTTATCAACACAAATACTCGAGATACTGCATTTAGTGACCAGTTCTAAACCATGCCAACTGGACACTAACTAGGACAGAGACGTTTCAATATGTCTTTGACATGAAATTATGTGTTTTACTTAAGGATTTTAAAATATATCACCATCAATTAAATAACTTTTTGAGGTGTTTCATTATGTGGCCGCATTTACTGGGTTTGACAACATTAACTTGGACACCTCTCCTAACATGCTTTTTATTTTACTCATTTATTTTCTCTCACCCTCACTAGAATATAAGATTTTATGCATCCCCAAAGCATAGAACTCTGCCTAAGACATAGTAAGCACCCAAGAGATATTTATTGAATGAATGAGTGAGTGCAACTAGAACACAGGCCATATGCTCTGCAAAGGAAGACCTGAGTTACAGGCTTCCAAGTATCTAGTAGGCATGGTGCTTAGAATAAAGACAAATAAGCAACTGGTCATAGCACATCACTGGCTTGGTAACTTGGCAAAGATTTCTGTACTTTCACACCTTAACCACAAGAAGCATCTTGAAACACTGTAACATTAGCATTAATATTAAAACTTAATCCATCCCTGGAAATTGGTAATCACTTGTTGCCTTTGATTTTTGGCTAAGAGTTTCTAGATGTCCTAAGGGAAGAATTCATGAACAATTGCTGAGCATGACATCATAGTCATCAAATCATTTTATTCACAACACCCGGAGAGCCACTAAAACTAAATTATGTCAAGTGCATCACTTGAAAATAAAAGGCAGAGTGCCTGGGACCTGGAGACATCACTAACAGAATAAAAATATAGAGCTTGTGAAATAATGACTGAACTGGTGAAGAATTTTAAAAGGTGAAACTGTGGCCTTCATATATGGGCACCAGAATTTATATCCAATTGATTGTGAGGTTAAAACAAAATTGGAGAATAAGAACGATATCTTGTGGTAAGTGTAATACTAAAAATAAGTTCTTTCTTAAACAGGTCAACAAAAAGTATAGCAAGAGAGAAGCAAGATGAAAATGCTTAATAAAATCAATCCAAATCTTGCTTGACTTCAAGGACACAGTTCATGTATTACTTTGTGTTATTTGCACTAACAAGATAAACCTATTATTGTCAATAAAATTAACATCAAGACAATTTTGTTTTCTGACAAGAAAGCTGCAGCTTGCTTTATGGTTAAAATACTAAAATGGAATGATGTGGATATGTCCTCATCTTCTATTCAACATACTTGAGGAAGACTACTTCTTATGCTTTACATTAAGATCAACTACAACACCTAAGCAACTGCCACTAGCAGGCATGTTTACAACATTTTTCATGTGGCTCCTTCATGTCCTTCTCAGTGGTCAGTTCATAAGGGCATATGACTTGGTGCCACTCTCGTGTCCTTCATTAAGTCACCTTTTCTCACAGTAAAGTGCTTAGGGCGTCTCTTAGACTACCTAGCCAATGCTACCCTAGGAAACTCTTTCTGTATCACTCTATTGAAACAAAATAAAACAAAAATGTATTCAGCAAATCTATACCTATGACAGAGCTAGACCCTTTGGCATGTGTCATTTCATTTTAATCTTCATTACTCTGCGAGATAGCGATTAATAGCCATGTTTTATGAATTATGAAGCTGAGGAGTCATGACTTGCTGAAGGTTAGAGAGCTGCTCCATCAGCTTGGCTGTACTGATCCCAGATCTTTGAGGCTGGAGTTTTGTTTTTTTTTTTTCCCACAGCTGCCTTCCTATTGAACTTCTCAGAGTTGTCCAGTTTTCACAATGCACTTTCACATTCTGTGTCACTGTAGTGATTGTTCAGTGAAGATACTGGAATGTTTTCCCAAGAGTCAAAAACAAATTAAAGGCCTAATTCACAAATGACAACATCCATGGATGAAAAACAAAATAGCTAGGCTACAAGTGTAAAAGACTATTTCTTTCGAAAGTCTGCAGTCTGCATACACAGATCAGTGATTAGTGTTCCGTGATTTGTATGCAGCTGGTAGCTTGTCGGAACCCTTCAGGTTATGACCATGACACTGGGATACTTTTGATTTTCTTCTTAATTGAAAATCACATGGTAACGATGGCCAAGTTCTGTGTAACACAATCTCATCATCTCTCAGGGGCAATCAATGACTTCAAAGCTGTCTGGCACTAATAGAAGTGCACTCAAATAGCTTTCAGAAGAACACAATCACTGTCTTCTCTTTTTCAGCACAATAGTTTAGAGCAGTGGGGGGGGGGGGGGGAGGAAGTGTGTGACTAGAAGAGAAGATGTGAGTTTTTATCTTGGTTTTATTTCTTTCTAACTGGGTTACCTTGGGCAAGTCACTTAACCTCTCTTGGCCTCAATTATATCCTATGTAAAATCTGGAGATAGTAATACTTGACCTGCCAACCTCACAGGGCAATTAGGAGAGAATCATTTGACAAAAGGTGGATGCAAAATGTTATGTAAATATAAGGGGCAGGCAAGGAAACCTGGAGATTTTCAATCAAGTAGCTGATTTTTACTTTTCTATACAATTTTTTAAATTTAATTTAACATTCTATAATCTAGGAAAATGAGAATTTTTGCAAGAATTGTCTTAAAAATTTGTTAAGCTTTCCAGCAAGGTTTTTATTTTTCTCAAATAAAGTATTGTGAGTTTTTGGTTTATTTAGATTATTTTGTTTTTGATTTTACAAGCTATACATGCTCTTGAAGAAATTTTTGGAATAATATATAAAATAGCGGGGAAAATTACCCATGACAAATTCCACAGATAACATTTTAATTTATTCATTTCCATGCCATTTCTTTGCACACATTTATAAATAAATGTATATTGTTAATATAAAATTAGACTCATTTTTTGAGGTTTATTTTTTCACTTATCAAGAATTTTATGCAGATTTTCTGTGGAAACATGAAATCTTTACATAAAAACCCACTATTTCATGAGTAATGTAACATTTAATTTTTGAACAAACTGAGGTTTCTTTCAAATTTATACCACCATCAATAATTATATGATAACCATCTTTATATGTAAATTGTTGACTAGTTTTTGAGTATTGTTTTATGATTGGCTCCTAGAAGTGCGATTTCCATGTTAAACATTTTGAATATTTTTAAAACCTTTGTTACAGATTGAAAAATGACTTTCATAAACGGTGTTAATTTACACGCCACAAGCTATGAATGAAGCTCCCTATCTTATGTCACCACCAGAATTAAACGTCCTATCACACGCTCACACATACACATGCACACACACATTGCGCAACACAAAACAGTGCAGAGTAGCATCTATAGAGATGATGAATACACATCAGTTTGTAGTCAGATCTCAGGTTGGTAATCAACACTTTTATGCGGCTAACAGACACTTTCCAGTATCCTGTGGTGATACTACTTAAGACTGAGGATATGCATCTTTTTGTCACTGATTATTTACTTAGGAGAGATTATTAAAAGTGAATGTATTGGGCTTCCCTGGTGGTGCAGTGGTTGAGCGTCAGCTTGCCAATGCAGGGGACACGGGTTCGAGCCCTGCTCTGGGAGGATCCCACATGCCGCGGAGCAACTAGGCCCGTGAGCCACAACTACTGAGCCTGCGCGTCTGGAGCCTGTGCTCCGCAACAAGAGAGGCCGCGATAGTGAGAGGCCCGCGCACCGCGATGAGGAGTGGCCCCCGCTTGCCGCAACTGGAGAAGGCCCTTGCACAGAAACGAAGACCCAACACAGCTAAAAAAAAATAAATAAATAATAAAAATAAAGGAATTCCTTTAAAAAAAAAAAAGTGAATGTATTGGAGCAAAAATTTATGAACAGTAAAAACAAACTTTATGTACATTCTCAAATTGCTTTCCACCACAATCATGCTAATTTAGTTTCCCACAAATGATATTTTTCATTCATTCATTCAGCAAACACATACTGATCACTTACTCAGTGCCAGGCACTGTCTAGGCACTAGAGATACAACAATGAACAAAGCAGTCAGAAACTGCAGCCCTCATGGAGCTCATGATCTAGTTGGGAGAAAGAGAACAAACAGGATAGATAAGTAAAATATATAGATGTACACAACAGCTAGGGAGAAGAAGCAAAGAAGTGGGAAGGAGAGTAATGAGGGTAGGACTTAAAGTTCTAGGTCGAGTGGTCGGGGAAAGCCTCAAAAAGAAAGTGACATTTGAATAAAAATCTCACTGTGCTGATAGGTTAAACGACAGTCAAGAATTAGTTGACAGATTTAGCAATGCAGTGATCTTTATCAACCTTGTTAAGACCAATTTCAGGGGGCTGATAGGAGTCAGAGCTTGAACCTAAGGGAAAAGAGTCAAAGAGGTCACTAGATCTGTAACTACAGATCTTCCTCCACGTTCAATGAGGTTACCTCCTGATAAACCCATCATTAAGTTGAAAATATCGTAAGTTGAAATGCATTTAATACACCTAGCCTACCAGATATCACACCTTAGCCTAGCCTACCTTAAACGCATTCAGAACACTTACATTAGCCTATAGTAGGGCAAAATCATCTAACACAAAGCCCATGTAAATGTTTTGAATACTATGCTGAAAGTAAAAAACAGAATCGTTTTAAGTGTATTGGTTGCTTGCCCTCATGATCGCATGGCTGATTGGAAGCTGAGGCTCACTGCAGCTGCCCAAGTATCACAAGAGGGTACCGTATCACATATCACTAGCCCAAGAAAAGATCAAAATTCAAAATTCAAGGTACATTTCTACTGAATGAATATCGCTTTCACACCATCATAAATTCAGAAAATCATAAGTTGAACCACTGCAAATTGGATAGCATCTGTACTTAAGTACTTAAGTTAATGAGGAAAAAGACATTTAATCCAGATCAGGCAACTGGAGAGAGGTTTAGGATCAAAGACCTAGCTCAGAATAAACTTTATTTGGCTGAATGTCCTCTGTGTATCATATACCCAATGTATTATTGTCAGCCTGTTACTTTATTTTTAAAATGTTTAAATATGGTATATAAATTACACTGGGAAAGGAAAGGAGGGTTACTTATCTTTGGAAGTATCCTCACTCAGAATCTGCTCTCAGGGGTAGCTACGCAAATGCTCCAAATTCATCAAAATCTACCTTCAGAACATCCACTAATTAGCATAAGGTAAGTTAGTAATAATTTTCATTGATAAAATAAATGTGTTCAAGATATGTGATTAGCCAGAAAGATTGTACAACACTCCCTTGCTTCAATAAATACATAAGAATCCTGAATCCCTGTTATCCCAGTACCCTATTTGAAATAGCACTTTAGGTTAGTAGCTCCATTTAGGCCTGTGCATCCTTACTTCATGAAGGACTTTGATTCTAAATCCAGACCAAAAAATTGACTGAGCTTGCCTTCAGAATACTGTTAGATTCACCTGGGAGTGAAACTCTCATGCAACATGCTTGCCTGAAAGCCTGAGGGCCTCCTATATCTTTTTCTCCCTAAGGTTCTACTATAGTTCAACCTCATGCCTGGAGTGCTGGGGACACTTGTGAGCAGGAAAAAGTGAAGTCACAGTGTTTCCTGGATCTCCAAAATATGCATGGATGCTGCACCACCTTCCAAGAGATTCATATGCCATCCCATGGTGACAGGGATAACGTGGATGCCACAGAAGCCTCCATGGTCTTTGAGAAGAATCTGAATCAAGCTCTGCTATGCTTGTATAAACTCTTCTGTGTGAATTCCTGGAGAGTCACTTCCTAGATGTGTGAGGATGTGGACATTTTCAAGAAGATGGGTGACCACCTGACCAGGCTGCACAGCTTCCTTGAGTGATTACTCAGTGAGAGGCTCATTGTCAAGAATGGCAATGGACAACCAGTTCAGGTCTTCTCAGCAGGGTTGCTTCAGTGCCTTAGCCTAAAAAGCCGCCTCCTCGAAGTTCTTCCAACCATATGGAAGCTTCTGGCCATTCTCCAAGACTCTTATAACCATGAGCCAAGTGGTAAGAGTAAAGCTTCTCTATTTCTCCAAACAGCTTAAGCTCAATGTTTTCCTCTAATTTATTTTATTTTGTTTTTTGTTTACTTATTTCTGAAGAAATAGCTGTGTATTCAGACATTGACTTTTGACCATAAACATGTGGGTAGATTTTCCTAGATGCCCCTCATCGCAAACCTGATTGCTATTAGAATATTCTAGGACAGTTCATCTCAGAGTCTCTGGACAAATTTCCAGTATCTTTAACAGTCTTTTACCTCCTGCTTCTAGTACATAATTATCTGGCTCTATAGAGATGAATTTATGCCTTAAACATTTGAACTATTCTAAAAGTAATTAGGAATAGCGACATTGAAATTGGGCAGAAGTGGGGTCTACAAATTCTACCATTTTCAGGCTGTGCAATCATGAGCATATGATTTAATCTCTGAAACTCATTCCCATCATTTGTAAGATAGATATGATAATATCTTTCTTACAGTGTTATGAGAATTAAATAGAATAGTATATGTGAAGTGTTTAGCAGATTGCCTGGTTCATTATAAATTCTGGATAAATGTTACCTATCTTGCCAGCATAAGTATAAAAACCACAACTCTCAGTATGCTTGCTTTGGCATTTCCAGTTCCTACTTTTTCTTACAACTGATTTTTCAACATGGTAGGACTATATCACCTCTCACCTATGGACAAACTGCATTACAAGGAGAGGTATGAACGAATAGCCAGAAAGCAATAAAATTGCTCTACATTCCTAAGAAAGTAACTTGTTTATAGTCAGAGGATGGCTTTATTTCTAGTTAATAAATTGATTCAGCATCTTAGAAGCAACAGTTTGTAGTAGGAATAGATAGAAAGCTACCCTCTTCCTGTATTACCTCGCAGTGGTCTCTCTGAGCTTTGTTAACAAAAATTCCTTCTAGGATATAGTAATTTTTTACAATTAATCTTAATAATCTATATTATTTTCATTTTATACATCTTTCTATATTCCGGTTGGTTTTTGCTTCATTGTTGTTATCATTTTGTTTAGTTTTGTCTTTTGTTGTTATTGTTTTGCTTTTTTTTTCTATTCAGAATCTGAGTAACTGCCTGGCAACTTTCTTCTTGTCCACTGAGCATGCTTTAATGTCTTCTTATAAGAAAAATGATCAGAAATAATGTCAAGTATATCATACAGTCGATGTAGAAATGCTGTATCAGCATATGTTCTCCAAATAGTAATCTTTTAAAAAAGAATTAACAAACTATTCATATGGACTTAACTTATTACTAAATTATCTCAATTGACTGCACTTCACAAGATTCTGTAAGAACACTTAAAGGTCAATTTGATAACATGCTTCTAGCATCACCTCTGTCCCACTGGATTGCACCATTTTCACTCATACACCTCAGATTATTCATTCTCATGTCATCTCAAAAGACAGCATCACCACGATTAGACTGAGACACAGCAATAAGTACCTGTAAAGTAATGAGGGAAAAGAGAAGCCTAAAAATGTTTCAATTGTGTGTTGTTCCTAAAAGCCTGTGAGGCTTCTTAGGAAATAGCTCTTCAAGTAAATGAGCTAACGACGAATGCATCCTCCCTGAGAAACTGAACAGAGCCCATACAAGAAGTTCAATACACATCACTGAGCAGGTTACACGTGAGCACACTCAGCAGCAGAATAAAACTCAGTCAATAAATCTCAAACCTCTGCAAATCATTTTATTGCATGATTCCCTCAACATGCGTGTACTAAGAATCAATTACTTGCAAGGTCTTTTGGGGATACAAAAGGTAAGAGACATGGCCCAGGCTTCCAATGAGCTTACACTTGACCCAAGGAACTTTCAAAAATACTCATAGCAAAAGGACACAAACTCAAAATATTGAATATGCTGCCAAATAAATGTTTGACAGAGGCAAGGAGTTCAATGAAAGACTGTAGAAAAGTTATTCCCATTGGTTGAGAAATAAGGGAAATCTTCACAGAGAATTTGAGGAATATCATGAAGGCAAGTAAACTCCAAAATTGTGATGCAAAACATGACAGGTATTCCTTGACAAACAACGTCTGTCACATGACAGGTATTCCTTGACAAACAATGTCTGTTCAAAGAGATAGAAGCAAGTATGCAGTGAGCTCATGTGTCTAGTTAAGTGGAAATTTCATGTAAAAGAATTATTCAGAGGAAAGGTTTAAGTACTTTGTGGAGGGTTTAAGTAAAAAATAAGACAGTCTAGTATATCACCACTTGCTCTTTCCAATTAAAATGGCGAATGTTTAGTATCTTAAGAAAAATCCTTCTTCTACACACATGCACACGTACCCCAGAATGAAATGGCAGAACACAAAGTAGAAGAGACATTTAGACTTTTTTCTAACTCTCTTCAGATTTCTGAATCTTACTGTCACAAGTCCTGCAATCTCAAGGAAACCTTCCCTTGACAATCCAACTCATAATTCCTTCCTTCCTCCCCAAATCGGTGTCATTTGCTATTTCTACCTCCTATTTGGCAATTCTGTTTGAACTTATTTTGCCCTTTCTCTTTTTATGAATATTATTTCTTAGCCAAATTTTAATATATCTTGAGAGCAGATACCATGTTTCATATTTTTTATGCCTTATATTTATTTTCATTTATTAATCTAATATTTCTGGTATTAGTGCCTCTGGGTTATGAAAAAGGTCACTTTATATATTCTGGTGGAAAACAAAGGAATAAAAAAAAAAAACACTGCATCCTCACTATCTACTAACTAAAGTGAATTGAAGAATAAAAATATATGGTTCTGTTTCCACCCTGACCATATAAATGCTTTTAAAATAAGCATTCTTTACACGTTATCACTCAACTTCTTTAGACTAAAGGATACAGACACGTTTTAGTGCTAGTATTTAAATTTAATAGACCAGAGCTTTATAATTACTATGGAGTGGGCCTGGGGAATAATTATACCACCATTTGGTGCATTTTCTTCTCAGATGACATCACCCTGAGTATTCAACCTCAGGGGGCTTTTATAATAGAGGGTAGTCATCTCAAGTTGCTATGACAGTTAGCTGTAGAAATTTTATTAAAACAGATTATACTCCAATGTGAATTGGTTGGAATATCAGAAATTTCTGGCCTTAGCATTGACTGAAGAGCTACAAAGCAATTTCACGTGAATATCAATTACAAAAGGATGCCATGTTTACTTTATTACTATTGGGGTTTAAAGGACACATTAAATAAATTTATTTTTCTTTGACCCATATAAGACCTATTATGTGATAAACACAGGAATCAGGTAGATGCATACCAAAATATTTTTATTTAAAAAAAACTTCCTAAACTATAAACAAGCACAAAATTAAAGGTAATAATATAATAAACCTCCATACCCGATCATCCAGCTTCAACATTCTTCAATTCTTGGACTCATTTGTTTCATTTATATACCTCCATCCACTTTCCTACCCCTGACTGGATTATTTTGAAGCAAGTCACAGACTTAATATCATTTCATCCATAAATATTTAAGTATATATCAATAAAATATAAGAAATATTTACAACAAACCATAGTATCTTTACCATACATAAAGAAAAATTAATAATAATTCCTTAATATCTGTGGTAGGGAGTCTTCTAAGATGACCCCAGTGGTGCTCATCTCCTGGTATGCAAGCCTTTGTTGGTGTGAGTTGAACGTACTGATGAATAGAATATGGCAAAACTGATGGAACCTCACTCTGAGATACAAAGACACTGGAGATTTCAACCTGCAAATTTTTTTTCTCTCTCTCTTACCATCTCTCAACTCTCTCTCTCTCACTTTGTCTATCTCTTTCTGAGCCCTAATCTGTAGAAAGTAAGTTCCCTTGTTGTGAATAGTCCTGTGGACAGAACTGTGTAGCAAGGAACTGATGACTCTGGCCATCAGCCAGATTGGACCTGAGGCCTGCCAACAGCAACAGCAAGCCTTGAAACAACTGAAGCCCCAGAGAACACCTTGAGGTGGAGGCACCTAGATAAGCCATGTTCAGATTCCTGACCCACAGAAATCATGAGATAATAAATGTTTGTTATTTTAAGCCACTAAATCCTGGGGTAATTTTTTACATGGCCATAGATAACTAATATAATATCATTAAATATTCAATCAGTGTTCAAATTCTCTCATTGTCTTATGTATGATTTTTATAGACAGTTTATTTGAATCAGGACCCAAACAAGATCTTCACATCGCATTCAGTTATATGTGATTTAAGTCTTCTTTTGTTTTTTCTTCAGAACCTTTTTTTTTTTCTAGATTCCATATATATGTGTTAGCATATGGTATTTGCTTTTCTCTTTCTGACTTACTTCACTCTGCATGACAGTCTCTAGGTCCATCCACCTAACTACAAATAACTCAATTTCGTTTCTTTTTATGGCTGAGTAATATTCCATTGTATATATGTGCCACATCTTCTTTATCCATTCATCTGTTGATGGACATTTAGCTTGCTTCCATGTCCTGGCTATTGTAAATAGAGCTGCAAAAAACATTGTGGTACATGACCCTTTTTGAATTATGCTTTTCTCAGGGTATATGCCCAGTAGTGGGATTGCTGGGTCGTATGGTAATTCTACTTTTAGTTTTTTTAAGGAACCTCCATACTGTTCTCCGTAGTGGCTTTATCAATTTACATTCCCACCAACAATGCAAGAGGGTTCCCTTTTCTCCACACCCTCTCCAGCATTTATTGTTTGTAGATTTTTTGATGATGGCCATTCTGATAAGAAGATTTAAGTCTTCTTATCACTAGATTCCTTTTCCCTCAATTTTTTTCTTTGCCATTTTCCACTTTTGTTATTGATAAAGCTGATATTGAAGACCCTGACATGGTGTGAAGACAATGGGCTTGCCAGTGTTTCCTGTTACTCCTATCTAGACCTAAAAACAGCTCTCTGGGAGGAAAGTTCAGGTGTCCTGAGCAAGTACACTTCCCTAGAGTTGTAACTCAAACTGGTCTGGCATAAATATAGCAGAAAATAAATTATTAGTCATAAAAACACCATTTTAGACTTAAATGAAATGTGAGGGCTACACAATCAAATGTTTGATTTCTTTATAGCAAAATTACTACAGAGACAATTTAAAATTTACCTCTTGTTCTTATTACTCTTGAATAGATGAAGCTTCAACTAAAGAATGTTTCTCACTGTAGCTTCAAGAGAAAGACTTCAATATCAAACAGACTGACAATGTGCCTGCCCTTAATGAGTTTATAATTTACTGGGAAAGTTAATCAAACAATCATACACATGTATGTGCATACACACATATGCATAAAATGTGAAAGATACATGAATTTTAAAATGTATGAAATCCTTTGAAAGAAAAAGTAAGTTGCTCTGAAAAACGTAGCAAAAATCTAATCTAGTCTAAGAGGTTAGGGAAGGCTTCACTGAAGTCAGAGTGTTTGAACCTACATAAAATAAAAAAATAAGATATTATAATGAAGAGGATACATAAAGATGAAGATACTTATAATGACCATATTATAGATTTTGAGTTTTATTCTAAGATCAAAGACAAGATATTAAAGAATTTTAAGCAAGAGAAAGATGTGATAGGACTTGGATTTCAAAGGGCATGGAGAATGGTTTGGAGAGGGGCAAGCACGGTGTGCTTGGCTCAACATCTGTCTTTAACACTATCCCTTTGATTTCACTATCCACATAGATGACATTTCCAATACCCTGGCCATTCATTTCCTTGACTCTCTTCTCCAGTGATCTTCTCATCTACGCTACCTCAACTACCACTGCCCTCCCTTCATAATCTCAGTTTTAAGCATCTCACTCTCTGGTCATCACCTCCTAACATTTCCAACTCATTTCTTCTACTAATATTAGTTTCCTGTTGCTGCTGTAACAAATTACACAAACATGGTGGTTTAAAACAATACATGTTTATTATCTTAAAATATCTTCACAATTCAATGTAAAATGGGTCACACTAGCTAAAATCAAGATGTCAGCAGAACCTTCTCCGTAATTAACCTATCAGCAAAATTTGGGGTAGTTGATCACTTCCTTCCTTCTTGATCACTTTCTTTACTCGGCTCCCAGGATACCATTCTCTCTTAGGCATCTCCTCCTACCTTATGGCTATGACTCTCAGTTTTCATTGCTGGGCCATCCTCACCTTTCTAAGCTCAAACAGTGGAGGATTCTAGGGCCCAGTTCATAGGTATCTTCTCCTATATCTAATCTCACTGTTCAAGTGACCTTATCTTGCTCATGGTTTTAATACCACTATAATGTATGCTTTCAGGTATCACTATACTTCAACTAAAATCTGTGTCATTTTAGATGTGGTATAGTGTAGTGGGTAAAAATCACATGCTCCAGAGGCAAGTTTCTTGGACTCAAGACCCCACTCTGCCACTTGCTAATAATGTGGCATTGAGCAAGTTAATACTCTGTGCCTCAATCTCTTCATCTGTAAAATGAAGCTAAAATTTTTGAGCTCACAGGGATACTGTGAAGACTCAATGAGTGAATAAATATGTAAAGTGCTTAAAACAGTGCCCAGCATACTGTAACGTTCAGTAAATACTATGTAGTATTATTAGGCATCCACTTGACTTTTTCAAGTCGAAAATTCTGATTTTTCCCCAGCAAACTTATCTTCCCATAGTCTTTCCTATTTCAGCAAATAACAATTCCATCCTTCCAGATGCTTAGGAAAAATAACTGGGAGTTTTACTCATTTCTTTCCCTTATACCTACAGCCAACTCTATCAGCAAATTTTCAGTTCTACCTTCAAATTACATCTAGAATCTTACAGCTTCTCACCATTTCCATTAATACCTCAGTCTCAGTCTAAGTCTTAGTCTAAGGTGGTTCTCTCTCATCCTGTGTATCTCATTAGTCTAACTACTGGGCTCACTGATTCTACTCACCCTCTTTAAAGTTACTTTTCAATACAGCAGCCAGAATGACTACATTAAGTTGTAAGTTAAATCACCTTATCTGTCCAAAACCCTCCAATGGTTTGATATTCAGAGTACTCCACTCAGAGCACAAGCCAAGGCCCTTACAATGGCCTCAAAAGCTGCACATGATCCTGCCCCACGCTCCATCTCAGTACTTAACTACTTACTCCATCAGTTACTCCACTGTGACCACACTGGTCTGCATGACGTTCTTCAGTCCCACCTAAGAGCCTTTGTACTGACCAAAAAGCCTCTTACTCATGAGGCTCCGTATTTCCTTTACCCTACTTTATTTTTTCTCCTTAGCACTTACCACTATTTAGCATACTACATATTTATTTATTAGTTCTCACCTCTTCCAAATAAACTTCAACTTCATGAAGACAGGGTTTGTTGTATATGATGTTGTATTTCAAATGTCTAAAAACTGTGTCTGGCACATGATAATCACTGAATGAATAAATGAATCGATCCACAATCAATCAATGATTTTATATCTTATACAACCAGTTGAATAATACTGACATTAAAGGAACTCAGGAAGACTCCAGAAAGAATATGTTTGGATTAAAAATAATTGATTTGGTGCTAGATAGTTGAGTTTGAATGTTAAAGTGCCTTTGGGACACCCAGATAAGCACTAGATACATATGTCTAGAGCCAAGAAGATAAACTGAGATGTAGATGTAACTCTGACTGTCATCTACAGAGAGATGATCATTGAAATCACACAAGATAGATGAGATCCCTAAGGGAGAGAGTACACAGTGAGAACAGAGAGGAGCATCTAGTGGAAGCTTGAAGAATCCCAACATAAAAGTGGAGCCCGGAAGGGAGAATTCCACAGCAAGGGGAGAGAGGAGTAAAGGAAGAGAGGTGAGGGGCCACACAGAGTGAACAGGCAACTCTAAACACTTGTTTGAAGTTTGCTGGGAAGGAAATGTTGTTAGGCGGAGTGACAGAGGCAATGCTGGAGAGGGCCAGGACCAGGAGGTTTTGTGCAACTTGCTAGGGAGACTAGAGTGTAGAGTGGGAGCCCTGAAGGCTCTAAGATAAAAAAACAAAAAACAAAAACAAAAACCATAGTTTGGGCTAAATGGATTAGGGCCAGGCTTCAAAGAAGCAGTATTTTTAATGATTAAAAAGTGAAGGCTACTACCTTGGCTTTCAGCATTTTTCATCTTTGTGCAATAAAAATATTTTTGGCAAAGGACTTCTATGTGTCGTCTCATTAAAATCCTTCAGAAACATTGGGAGAAATTACTCTTAAAGCAAAGGATATGTTTTGGTTGGATTATACAGAGTTTAAAGAGTTTACTATCAGGACTTAGTCTTTCCACAGTGACTGCAATTTCTCTGTAGTCAATCATCTAAGAGGAGTCATATCAAAATATACCAAATGAATGGCTAAATACATCCTATTTGGTTTTTCTCCTTCCAGTTGGCCTTGATGGCTTTGGGAATAAGTACTATGATTCCTCAGTCTTTCAGCAGGAAAGAGGATTTTTAAGCACTTTGTATAACACAAGAAATTTACATAGGACTATTGAAGAAAATTAATCAGAGGAGAGTGTCACCGATCACCCATCAGGAATTAAGATGACTTAGAGATGCAAGAGCAAACAGGGGACATTGTTTATAATCAAATCAGCACCAGAATATAAAGTGGCAAATACCACTGACATAGCCTTAAACCACTTAAGCATTGATTAAATCCACAAATATTTTATTCAACAAAATGATTGCTCAATCACTGTAGTTTTCTTTAAACATAAATGTCATGGTCTCTTAAGTTTAGGCATTATCCAATAAGCACCTAGAATAGTTTTCCCACAGATATCTGACTAGCTCCCTTACTCACTTCCTTGAGATATTATCTCATGTCACCTCTCAGGTGGGCTTTCTCTGACAACCCTGTATAAAATTGCAATCCCTCTATCACTTTTTCTACTTTAACTATTACTTATTTATTTACTTACTGTCTTTGCTCCCCACCTCACCCCAACTAGAATGTGACATTTTTGAAAGCAAAAACTTTGTTTTGTTTTGTGGTGGATATATTCCCAATGCCTGGTAGGGACTCAAAATACTGTTTGTTTGTTTGTATGAATGCATGAAGCATACTTATTTGAAGGAGAGGCTATGGACAAATTAATTTCACACCACTTTTTACAGCTACCTGAAGTTTATAACTGTTCCAGAGAAATAACATAATACAGAGGAGAGATAGGAGGAAAGTCTGCAGATAAAAATTTCAAAGGCTTGGCTATTCATCCTAGCTCTGCCATTTCCTAGCTCTGCAACTTGGGTAAATTCTTAATCCTCTATGCATCAAGTTTTTCATTTGTAAGTGTCAACTACTCATTCCTCCAGAAGACCAGCAGTAAAACCTATTGGTAAAGCAAAGTTAACTTTATTAGATTTAACTGCAGTAGAAGAGACCACAACAAAATGTCCCAGATCTGAGAAGTCGGAGAAGAGAGAACATTTATAGGGTTTTTAAGGTCTGGGCAGTTTTAGAGCAAGTCTTTCAAGAATTGAGATGGGGCAGAATTTAAGACAGAATACTTTTGGATTGGTTGGTCCACTGAGGTGAAAGTCTTGAAGGGATTCTTGATGAGCAAACTGATAGTCTTGATAAAAATATACTGTTTTAGTTGGTTCACAGTTTTATCTTCTTACATTAAGCATACCCTGGAATAAACAGCTAAGTTATGTTTCACTTGTTCTCAATATTGGGAAAGTAAAGTATGCCTGTATCCAGTATTTTTTAACACAAGGACAAGAAATTGTATTGGTTTCAGTCGTCAAATATGAGGGCGATAATCCCCGCCCAGTTTGCAGAGTGATAATCAAATCAGATAATGTGTTTCAAAAGTTATAGAAAGGCATGTTGCTAATATTACAAAACACAATACAATAACTATTTATTGAACTCATTATGTACAAGAAATAGTATTAGTCCCTGGAAATGATGTTGAGAAAAATAAGACATCATCATTATTTGCAGGAGTTTACAGTTTGGTCAGGTTGTTAAAACCAGTAATACAAATAACTGAACAAAAGTCAGAGTAAGGTATGTGCCATAAGAAAGGTACCCAAATAAGTGCTACAAAATTTTCAATAAGGAGACCTGTGTTTGACAGTGATTCAAGAAAAGATTTGTGGAAGAGGTGGCATTTGTATTGGTTTGTAACTTTGAAGAAGTGAGCCGATTTTGTCAGTTGCACATAGAAGCAGTGAGGATGAATTCATGCCAGACAGAAGGAACAGCCTGAATAAAAGCATTTGACCTTTTAAGGAACTGTTTGCACTGAAAAGCATTCTATGGTCCAATAAGTTTGGGAAAGCTAGTCAAAACTAAACAATTTTCTTTATTGCAGGCCATTGCAGCCTTTCATTTGTGAATATGCAGTCTTCCAAGAAGGACACACAGTATGCACCCTTCCTGAACTTACGTAATGTGGGACAATGCCCTCCCATAATTTAGAGTATCTCACTGGACTTGCTGCCACCAAAAACATTCTAGTTAACATTGGAGTGGAGAGAGGTAAGAAAAGTTGGAGTAGAGTCGGGGAGGGGCAAGGTCATGGAACTGCAAATAGCTCTGTTTTCCTGGAGTTAAAAAGTATGTGTGTGTGTGTGTGTATATATATATATATATATATATATATATATATATATTTAATTCAGTAGCAATGGGGAAAACAATCAACAGAGGAAGCAGATATTATAGTTAAACAATGCTTGACATGGACCCATTTGTCAGCATTATGTAAGATACACGAGGACCGGGAGAAAATGGAATCAGAAGAGCAGGTTTCATAGTTCCACAGTACCCTAAATAAAAACCATAGAGAGAAATAGTTATAGGAGTGGCAGTAATGATAAAAATGAGATTCAAGAAACAATGAGGTAAAATCTACGGAAAATGGCATATGATAGGATGAAAGCGGTAGATTATAAGTCAAAGTTGATACTGAGCTCTTAAGCCTGGTCCCTGGGAGAATCCTGATGTTAGCAACAGTCAGGAAATTAGAAAAATATTTGGAGGTAGATGTTTAAAAGTGGATTAAAGCAGTTGTTTTGACATAGTGAATTTCACATTCCACTTCTTTTAAAAAGAACACTATATGTACATGATCTGTGTAAGGACAATACTTCCAAGAAATTTTATGTTTCCAGAATATAAAAGTTTCATGATTTTTAACTTTCTATGAGAAATCTAATGCTATTAAAACATGTTTTATAAGTTAATAAAATATTCATTATATTTCCCATTATGCAGGATATATCTCATAGTTTTACCTTCTATGTATTAGAAAGTACCTTTAAAATGTGTCAAAGCAAATACTTGTCATAATTTATCCAAACTAATTCTCCTTGAAAGGAAGTTTCAAATCAGCAGAACCACACTTTGCTCAGACAATTAGCACTGTGTAAATAACTAAGTATTAGACTGATTAACAAAGAGGGAAAAAATAGCTTCTCAAGTGGGTGCTAAAGTCAATACTGTAAAGGAAGTTTTAAATTCTGCCAAATTGCTGAGACATTCTCCCCTAAATTGTCTTGCCATAAAAATCATCTGTTAATTTAGCCTAAGACAACTTCATTTCATTTACATAACACAAGTCCTGTCACAGTATGAAGTTACCTAAAATAGTTATTATGTCTTTGGGCAAAAACAGGCAGACAGCATTGGCGAGAAAAGCATGTGAATGCTTGGATCCCCTACAGAGACAGGGATTATATGTCTGGTTTCCTAAATACCAGAAGCAAGGTTGTATTAAAACTTTGCCATTGAAAGACTCCCAAATGTAGCTAGTTGCTATCCAAGATTCTTGCTTCCCAAATGTACCTGATTCCCAGGAGTAAGGAAGGGGGAAGATGGGAAATATGATTTTCTTTTTCTTCGCTCATTATTGAGGAGGCAACCTTGTCTGAGTAGACGGCACAAGGAAATGAAATACTCTTCCTGTGGTTATGATTTGGACAGTTTGCTGTGACCTTGGGAAAGGTTTTCTTTCTCAACATAACCATCTATACAAATTTCATTGACTCATCTTTGGAGGTTTGTTTAATTGGTAAAGGGTTCTGAGGTGCTAAATAAAAAGTGCTAGAGGGCTTCCCTGGTGGCGCAGTGGTTGAGAGTCTGCCTGCCAATGCAGGGGACACGGGTTCGAGCCCTGGTCTGGGAAGATCCCACATGCCACGGAGCAACTGGGCCCGTGAGCCACAATTACTGAGCTTGCGCGTCTGGAGCCTGTGCTCCACAACGGGAGAGGCCGCGATGGTGAGAGGCCCGCGCACCGTGATGAAGAGTGGCCCCCGCTTGCCACAACTAGAGAAAGCCCTAGCACAGAAACGAAGACCCATAAATAAAAAAAAAAAAAAGAAAAAAGGAAAGCTAAGCATTTAAAAAAAAAAAAAATTAAAAAAAAAAAGTGCTAGACAAGTATGATGTGTTCTCCTTTTCTAGTCCATTTTGAAACCACAGTGAAACAGGGTTAGATCTCTACATCCTGCTCATCACCAGGCAGATGAGTTATCCATAGAGCAATTTAGGGCAGAGAGTACAGAGGAGAAGAGGGGAATCTCTAGAAAGGATTTAAAGATACATGCCGTTAAAAAGTACATGGGAATGGGGAGTAAAGGCAGGAAAAATAAAGTGACTATGGACATAATGACCAGTTCCTGAAAGGAATAGGTAAAGCACAGAGGGGTTTAGGGCAGTAGAATTATTCTGTATGATACTGCAATGACGGATGCAAGACATTATGCATTTATCAAATCCCGTAGAACTCTACAGCACAAAGAGTGAACCTTAATGTATGCAAATATTTTTAAACAATCATTTAGGAAATCAGGGTATCTCAGGAAGGAATGTACACTGTGATAAGAGAATCTACCTGTATTAAAAATGTATAAAACAATCTCACTGAAGAGGATAGGGAAAGGGTGCTGATCTAAGTAACTTTGGAAAGGAGTAGAGTCTGTAAGACTAAAACAAAAGGAACTACATATAAACACCATAGTCAGTTCATAATGTTCTTTCTGATGGGATTATGGGTTAACAATTCTGATACTATTATACATGTAAACTGGAATGGAACAATTAAGTAAGGTTTCTCACTGTTGGAATGTGATTTTATAAACAAGCAAGACTAAGAGGCGAGAATGACCCATGTGGTCATAAAATAGAGTTGAAGACATCAGTAGGACTCGGATTTTGCTTAATATAGATACAGGTGTTTACATACAGAAATATTTATAGATATGTGTACATACATGTATTAATATAAACACATACATTTTTTACTCTATCATCTGAGAGGGCCTAAAAGAAACAACACCCCAATAGCAATGGGCACACCTAGCACCCAGATTCTGGTTTCTAATACCATTCTCCTATAAAGGAACAAGGATCCTTGGAGAAAATGTTGATTCTAGAAGTGGAGCAGGAAATATACAAGATGAACTTTGTGCATCTTATAGTTCCAGAGAGTAAGAAAGTGCTCAATTTAATCAACAAAATAAATTCATTAGTATTACATTATTACTCAAAGTATAAAATAAATATCTATAAGTCAATACTGACATAAATACATACATACATACATACAAACAAGATAAATATTCTTACGAAGAATTCCATATAATCAGTGTAGATACTCTGCCCTCAAGCAGGTCTTCGTAGTCATCTTTATTCTTCTCTTGCAGTAGCATATACAGAGAAGAAATACAATAAGAATTTGTTTAACTTTGGATTCAGAAGCACCAGAGATAGAGGTCTGAAGGGATATCTATTCTAAATGGAGGTAATTTGGTTATTGCTTAGAATTTCTAGAAAAATCACGTTAATATCGTGGAAAAAATGGCCCCGACTACCTCACACTCTTAGTCTGTACTCCAGCTGTTCTTTGAATGAATCCAGCATACCCCTACTTTAGGTAATACATACTTGCTGATTCTCCAGCCTGTAATATTCTTACTCCAGATATCTACAAGGCTCTCTTCCCTCAGAATTAGATCTCTGATCCAAGGTCACCTTATCAAGAGAGGCTTTGCCAGACAAACTTACCTAAAAAGTAAACATGAACACGCTCACACACATACATGTACACACACACACACACTTCCAAACAGTCCTCATTCTCGTTATTCTGCTTTATTTTCCTCTATAGCTCTCCTTAGTACTGGATATAATATATATATATATATATATATATATATATATATATATATATATATATATATATATATATATATATATATACACATACATACATGTTTATTGTCTGTCTCCTGCCATTACAATGTAAGCTCTGAAAGAGGAAATTTTGCCTGATATGCACAAAGCTATAGTCCCAATTCCTATAACAGTGCCCGGCACATAAGCATTCAATACATATTTGACAAATAAAGGAATAAAGTTTTCAAGGGACAGCTAAGGCTTTTCTGTGTTAGAACCTAATTATATAAATTATTTCTTGAAATAAGTCTCATATCAGCTGGAACTTTCTAATATATTTCATTATACAGGTTTTTATTGTTAATGCTTTTGTTTTAATGGAATGTGACGTGCTGTAGAATAATCATTCACATTAATCTTTCAACACACCTGGAAATTGACCATTTGCTTATATCTGGGATAACTGCATTATTTTCTGCACATAGTTTTCGCATCAAGTCCAGGTCGTATAATCATCATTCCATTAAAAAAAACAAAAGAAAAACAAAACTTTCAAATTCAGGCTGCAAATAAAGCAGGTATAGGCCTAATTCTGTTAGAGCCAAAAGAGAAAAATTTAACAAATATAAACCCTATTGGTTCTTAACGAATTGGTATTTTTATCTACCTACTGGAAATCTTAACCTCCATCTTCTGAAGCCCCTACCTGTACTGTCAAAGAAGACTATTTCTTGTGCATGTGCTTTTAACAACTACGTGTCCATCAGAGCACACAAACTCAGATCCTGTCTGAGGCTGCTCATCATTCTCATAATTCTCTTGATTGTCTTTGGTGGCACACCATCTGCACACCTGGAAACAGGCTTTTCTCAGACTCTGTTGTCCTTAATTAAACTCTAAACTGGAGACTTACAGGCAGGAAGAATGCCCAGCTCGTTTAGCACACTCCTGGTTGACTTTTTCAGATCCTCTTTGAAAGACTGGCCAATGTACTTCCCTAGAGAAGCCAAAGTCTCTCAAACTAATGGTCTCAAGCAATGGGCTCTCTCCGTTTTCAAGCCCTGCCATAAACAGCGGAAGGCAGTACACATAACTTCTCTGAAATAAGTGGTATAAAGGAGTGGAGCCGCAAGCTGTTTATCCAAGACAAAGTTTAATAACATAGAGTTATTGTTTCTGAAAAACTGGGCAATTCTTCTTAATTGGGACCAAATACTTAAAGGCCCTCCCTACGTACCAACTAGATCCTAGGGTGGCTTGGAAAGGAAATACTTTTTAATATTTTGCTGGGCTTAAGAAAGGTAATGGAAACCTCCAATCCTTTCCTACAGCTCCAGCAGTAAAAATAAGCTAACAATAAAATTTGAAATGTGAATTCTGATGTGGAGTGGTGAATATTAAGCAAAAGAGAAAGATTCTCTGAAGGCAATACTCATGCCAGGCCTGCTATCTGAAGACTGAGTGTTGGCCCAGCAGCCAGAGGGGCTGCTAAACCAAAGACTTATGCCTTAAATTCTGAACTCTTAGAGGAAGCTCAAGTAGTTAAAGGTTAGTACTACCTTTAGCTTCTGATAGAAGTAAATGCAAATCCTCTCTTGGGAAGAAATTTCCTATTTAGACCTTCAGGATTCTTGCAGAATAAGGTCAGACACAAATGAGATCATAATCAAAAGAGTTCTGTCAAATATGCAAGATAACAAACCTGAATGAGAGGTAATCTGCGGAAATAACAAGCTTTAAATTTAGAAAACCCAAGGTTCTCAAATGTTGCACTTATCAGTATAGAATGTATTAAGTTAATTATGTAGGAAAGGTTTAAAGAAATAAAAGGTGGAATCATAAGAATGAGCAAGCAATGGTGAATTTTTAAATGCTCAGGTTAGAGAGAACAAAATAGAACATTTAGAATGAAAAATCTAATTTTTGAAATTAAAAAAACTTAATGGATGGTAAAATACAAAATAGGCATAACTGATAAGAGAATTAATAAACTTGTACTGTTCAGGAAGAATGGTTAAGATATTTATGAACTTCAGACTTTCTTTAGTATGCTATGCATGGTAAAATTTCAAAATGTCAATGATTAAAAGAGCAGAAATAGAGGCTAAAACTTTTAAACACTAAAGAAAAGTAAACTTAGAAAAACAAAAATGCAATCAAGTTTTTAAAATTCAAGAAAGGAGAAAAAGGAGTATAGAAAAAATGAGACAAAAAAGACAAAAATAAGATGAAAGTAAATCAAAATACACCAATAACCACAATAAATATATCTAGCTTACAAATCTACTTCTTATAAGAGGCAAGCAAACCATAGGGACATAAAATGATTGACATGTATACACTGCTATATTTAAAATATATAACCAACAAGGACCTATTGTATAGCACAGGGAACTCTGCTCAATATTCTGTAATAACCTAAATGAGAAAAGAATTTGAAAAAGAAGAGATACTTGAATATGTATAACTGAATCACTGCACTGTACATCCGAAACTAACACAACATTGTTAATCAGCTATACTCCACTATAAAATAAAAATTAAAATAGATAAATAAATAAAAAAATTTTAAAGGAATGGGTAGATAAACAACAAGGATTTACTATATTCCCCAGGGAACTATATTCAAAATCTTGTAATAACCTATAATGGAAAAGAATGTGAAAAAGAAAAAATAAATAAATAAATAAATAAATATATATATATATTTCAGTTCTAACTGAATCACTTTGCTGCACACCTGAAACTAACATAATATTGTAAATCAACTATACCTCAATTTTTTAAAATGCTAAAAAAAATAAAATAAAGGAATGGGAACAACTTATATATAAAGCCATGGAAATTTTGAAAGAGATGGAATAAGAGTTACCTGACAAACTCTAATAAAAACAAAGCTCAGTATCTATAATAATATCAGAAAAACTATAGACTTTAAAACTAAAGCAATACTTAGATTAAGAAGATCACATCATTGTGATAAAAGGTCCAATTCACCAGGATGACATAATAATTAACTTGTATGTACCTACTAAAATGATCTCAAACTACATTAAGCAAAAATTGATAAAACTCAGTTGTCAAATGTGTTCTATTCTCAAAGACCAGTAGGTTAAAAAGACCAAGAAAAAACAAAAATATTTTAATTCTAATTAAGTATGACTTAATGAACATTTATTAATTTGCTCACCCAGCAATTAAAGGATGTAAATATGTGTCAGGTGTAAACACATTTGTAAAAAATGACCATGTAATACACCATGAAGAATGTATACTGGTTTCAAAACATGCCTACAAATGTTTTGACACATCTCCCACTGACATATGAGTTCTATGTCATATTTTCTTGATCTGGAAGTAGTTATAACTAACTGCTTTGGCCAATGGAGTTTGATGGAAATAATACTATGCGACTTTAAAGGCTAAGTTATAAAATGACACACCAATTTCTCCTTATTTGCTCTTGGAGTCCTGAGCCTCAAGATGAGAAGTCCAGCTACCCTGAGGCCACCAAGTTGGGGAGATCACATGTTAGCCCTCTAGTCAACCATCCCAGCTGAGCCCAATCTTCCAATCATCCTTGCCAACACCCCAGACATGCAATGAAACCATCTTGGACTCTCTAGGCCAGTCCATCCAGTGATGCCACATGGCACAAAATATTCACTCATACAACCCTGTCTAAAAGTCTGACCCACAAAATTCAGTAGGTAATTGAAACAGTAGTCTTAAATTTTGAAGAGCAAAATTTATACAGACCACATTCTCTGATCCCAATGCAATTAAGGTTGCAGTCGGTAACAGGAAGATAAATTTAACAATGCCCTTATGTTTAGAAAATTAAAACTAAATAAGTTATGAAGAAAAGGAAATAGTATCAAGGTAGAAATGTTAATAATAATTACTAACGTGAATTAATTAAAGTTCTACATATGAAATACTGTGGGATAAAGCAAAAGTGATAGAGAAAAATGTACAGCTTCAAGTATTTGTAATAGAAAAGAAGAAAAAATAAAAAGGTTGAAAAAAATTAGTTAAGTGTATAATTTAAGAATTAACTAAGAGGGCTTCCCTGGTGGCGCAGTGGTTGAGAATCTGCCTGCCAATGCAGGGGACACGGGTTCGTGCCCTGGTCTGGGAAGATCCCACATGCTGCGGAGCAGCTGGGCCCGTGAGCCACAATTGCTGAGCTTGTGCGTCTGGAGCCTGTGCTCCGCAACAGGAGAGGCCGCGATAATGAGAGGCTGGCGCACCGCGATGAAGAGTGGCCCCCGCTTGCCACAACTAGAGAAAACCCTCGCACAGAAACGAAGACCCAACACAGCCATAAATAAATAAATTAATTAATTAAAAAAAAAAAAAGAATTAACTAAGAAACCTTAGAATAAACCCAAAGACATCCTACACTTAGCTCAAAACCTCACAAACATTTAGGTATTCAGGCTCAATCAACCCATACAATTCTTATTCCACAATTCAGAGTTAATCATCTTCAATTAATCCTTTTATTAGCATCATAAAGTCCTGAATTAAATATTTGTTTTATGTTACCAAAGAGGGTTAACTGGGCCAGTTGGACCAAATTAACCACAGAGCCAAGATGTTATAAATAAATAAACAAACAAACAAACAAATAAAAACAAGGTTCAATCCCAGTTAGGTTCTCCCTTGTAAAATTCTGTGGTCATATGGAATACTGCTGCCTGGAGAGTGTTTACTTAAGTGACATTATTTTTTATGTTTTACCACTTCCTTCTCATTTTTCTTCTCATTGCACAGTTATTGTCTGATGCTTCAGGTTTTTCCCAGAATCTGTAAGTTTTAAAAAAAAAAAAAAAAAAACTACAATGATATTCTAATACATGACACCAAAACTTACCTAGTAAATCCTTGCCAATTCATACACAAGATAAAAATGTAATGATGTTATTCTCTTAATATTTTTACATATTATCTTCAAGAAATATGAGTAAATCAATAAATACTACAATCAATATGCTTTACGATATCCTCTATTAATCTGCAGTATATTCCAGAGTAAAGATTCATTTTTTACCACAGCAGTACACCTTCTCTCTATGCTGACAGTGTTTCACCTCAAGCAAACAACTCAACACATCTTGTCCCTTTGGTAATGTCTGTGAGTAATGGTGTGCCTTCTTAAATTCTTTTTTATTCTTCCCAGGTGCAAACTTTATCTCCTTCAGTTACATAATAAGCTAGAGATAAGATTTCATAGCAATCCTGTTTTAGTAAATACTAGTTGATGGTGAGAAAATGGATCACTAAGGCAGGACAATAATTGTCAAGAGCTTCCTTTGGTAGATGTTATGTTGAGAAGTAATTTTCATTATCGTTGTTATTACTATGTTAAAAGATGACCAGATACTCATAATTTTAAGACTAAACTTCCCACCTCATTGAAAAGTCAGGAATATGTTGAGCGATTATATTATTCTTGTCCCACAGAAGGGGAAGATTCCTATTTTCCCCTTCTGTTGGGATAACCTATGATTGCCACTTTGATCAGCACTTATTTCCTGCTTCTTAACCAACTCAAATAATGATACTGATGATGATTGAGCACTTTCTACATGTCAAGTACTGCTCTAAGAGTTTTACATATATTCTTATTTTACTCCTCATGATATCACTAAGAAGTAGCTGTTATTTTCATTCTAAGTTTTGAAATGGGGAAACTGAGGCCCTGAAAGTTTAAGTAACTTGTACAATGTTATAGTTAGTGATGGAGCCTGGATTAAAATAAAGAGGCCAATCCTTCATGTACCTTTTTATATCAGGATAAAAAGAAAAAGAAAAAAAGTTTCAGAGTTGTGTGCCATGGCATTGTAAATGGTGGTGCAAACACGGAAAGAGATTGGTTAGGAACACTTAGATTCTTTTCCTCCCTTCTCCCTCTCACCACACTCTCCCTACTCCCTTGCTTTCTTATTGAAACGTCTTATCTAACGTTGAAACAGCAGTCAACATCTCCTCTTGAAACAGACTCTAACATTCAGACAATCTAATCAACAAATAAACTTATGATGAGATCATGCAAACCAAAGGATTCCTTGTCATTTTTCATAAGATATTGAGTGTTTCTTCTTATCACTCAATCACCAACTTTGCAATGCTCAGCTAGACACCAGGAGAAAGAAAAAAACAAATAAAAGACATGATTCTTACCAGCAAAAAAGGCACAAAATAATTGGTTACCCATAGCACATAGACAGGAGGAAAATGACTAGAAATGTTTTCAAACCAATGCATAAATGGATACAAATGATCGCATTGTAAAGAGAACAAAACCACATAACAGAAATGTGAGATAAATCTCCTATCATAATGAAACGGCATCACAAAGGGAAAGTTTCCGGGAGAGTGGAGATTAGAACCAGGCTTTAAAGGTGTAGAAGGGGAGGAGAGTTGCCAGCTGTTCCTCTCCTGACAAACGTCTAGACAGGATTATCTCAGGTGTACAGTGCACAATGGGCTCCCTGAAGAGTAATGCTTCACAGCCCTGTTATTGGATACCTTTTTCCTCTATGCCACATTGCCTGAGTACTGCATCCACTACACATTTTCCATGGGGCTGAAAACAGAACTCTGCTTTCTGGAATGACAATTGTTACAAACACATTCCGTTCCGAAAACATAAAATCTGGAGGATTCTCTCAAAGCAAAGCAGAGAAATACAAGTGCCATTCATCTTCTGTCTTGGCTCTCTAAACTCTCTTGAAGAAAATTATTTCATTTTGGACTTTCTCAGGAAGAAACATCAATTCTAAGATTTAGAGTCTTGAGGGTTAGTAGTGGGACCTCAGAGCTGGGGAGTTCAGTAAGAAAATGAAAGTCTGAGAAAGGGGGAAGAATTTATAATGAAAAGAGGCAGAAAAGAGTGCAAAAGGGGGCTTGCATCAAAGGCAGAATCCTACAGGCCAAAATTTCTAAACTTTAAGAATTTTATAAACTTTATCTCCTTCAGGGATTCTTTATATTTAAAGGTGTCATGGACAGCACAGTTCCTTTTCGGCCTCCTCAGTTCTGCTCATCTTTCCACTGGACCTTTTGCAAAGTAAAAAACTAACAGTCAGAATAAGTGGTTTCAGTAGCTGCTGCCCTAGGCTTTGATTTGGGGAGAAGGAGGGCCTGCTATCTGGACTTTGGCCTCGTGGATTGGGTTATATGCAGCAGTTCTGATCTCCTTTGTAGCGGTGGAAAGCTGTATGTTTTCTCCTTTCATTTCTTGGTCGATTTTTGTCTAGTTGTCTTGACATCTCAAGAGGTAGCTCATGAGAAGATCTCAGTAACTAGTAAGTGAATCTCTACTAAAAAGTGAACAAATAAATGGTCCCAACTTTTCAGAAATATAGGACATAGATCTATTCTCCTTCATCCTTTCTCTCTCTCCCCTGGTCTAAATAAGCTGCGCTGTTCCTATAAATCACTGAGAAGTTACAGAATTTCTTAAGTCTGCCTGCTGGAGATGTATA
This sequence comes from Eschrichtius robustus, assembly GCF_028021215.1. Lineage (NCBI taxonomy): Eukaryota > Metazoa > Chordata > Mammalia > Artiodactyla > Eschrichtiidae > Eschrichtius > Eschrichtius robustus. Next base: position 65,784,928 of record NC_090831.1, on the reverse strand, counting down.
AGAAAAATGATGCTCTCTTATTTTTTTAGCTTCCCAGGCAGAGTCAAGAAATCTTTATTATGCCAAAAGATTCACCCAAGCAAAAACTGTCAATGGAATTAAGTCAGGTTTCCCATATTTATCATATTCCTGCCATATCTGCTCTCTTGATCATGAAGCTAAGAGAACACAGGCAGTTTTCCAAAGAAAACACTTGAGTATCTTCCTACAAACACTAACTGCTACCTTGATTATATTTAAATCTGTAGTACACACGAGGACATCACTCTTTATTCAGGAAATGTCCTTGTTTCATATTTCTTGCCTCAGAGGTAGATGTGCTATATTTCTATAGTTTGGTGGGGAAACAGAAAGTAGAGTTTCTTTAAAGTTCAATAAGGCCTGACATTGTGAAATAGAGGGATGGAACTCAGAATTGTAGTAGAACTTATCTCTTCCTCAAGGATATACCTCAGATAACAAAATAATGTGGATATCACTAAATCATCGTCTAATGTGGCAAAAAAATGATAGCATCAGAAGACAAAGATGACAATTCTGGGCGATGAGTATTCTGTATTTGACAGCCACAGGATTAACTGAAACAGCTATCATCACATCAAAGGTATCAGAGACAATGGCTTCTGCTTAATATGATCTGACTTTATATTCATCGCAAAATTCATGAGGGCTTTGTAAAAAAACAGATTTTTTTCTATGAAATCATGACATTGAAAGTTACCTTCGAGATTATCTACTGCCATCTTTTTTACAGATCCACAATGCAAAAGATTCTTCATCTCTTCATCCACTTATCTCTGCCACTTTAAGTTGTAGAAAGACTCACAGTTTTCTACTGAATTAATTTATCTCCAAGGGGGTCTTCCCTGGTGGTCCAGTGGTTAAGAATCGGTCTTGCAATGCAGGGGATGCCAGTTCAATCCCTGGCTGGGGAACTAAGATCCCACATGCCACGGGGCAACTAAGCCCAGTGCCACAACTAGAGAAAAGCCTGTGCACTGCAACGAAAAATCCCACGTACTGCAATTAAGACCCAATGCAGCCAAAAGATAAATAAAGTCTTTTTTAAAAAAATTATCTTCTGGGGCTTCCCTGGTGGCGCAGTGGTTGAGAATCTGCCTGCCAATGCAGGGGACATGGGTTCGAGCCCTGGTCTGGGAAGATCCCACATGCTGCGGAGCAACTGGGCCCGTGAGCCACAACTACTGAGCCTGCGCGTCTGGAGCCTGTGCTCCGCAACAACAGAGGCCGCGATAGTGAGAGGCCCGTGCACCGCGATGAAGAGTGGACCCTGCTCACCGCAACTAGAGAAAGCCCTCGCACCGAAACGAAGACCCAACACAGTCAAAAATAAATAAATAAATTTATAAAAAAAAAAAATTATCTTCTGGGATATCAGAAAGAGAATTTAATGGAGATTTAAATTTTCTATAAATCAATTTTGGGTAGTAGGAAGAAGGAAGTGTGACACTTCCAAATTATTGCAAGTTGTTTTTTTTTTTAATTTTTGAATTTTATTTTATTTACTTTTTATACAGAAGGTTCTTATTAGTTAACCATTTTATACACATCAGTGTATACATGTCAATCCCAATCTCCCAATTCATCACACCCTCACCAACAACCCCCCACCACTTTCTCCCCTTGCTGTCCATACGTTTGTTCTCTATATCTGTCTATTTCTGCCCTGCAAACCGGTTCATCTGTATCATTTTTCTACGTTCCACATATATGCGTTAATATACGATATTTCTCTCTGTTTCTGACTTACTTCACTCTGTATGACAGACTCTAGATCCATCCACCTTACTACAAATAACTCCATTTCGTTTCTTTTTATGGCTGAGTAATATTCCATTGTATATATGTGCCACAACTTCTTTATCCATTCGTCTGTCGATGGACACTCATGTTGCTTCCATGTCCTGGCTATTGTAAATAGAGCTGCAATGAACACCGTGTTACATGACTCTTTTTGAATTATGGTTTTCTCAGGGTCTATGCCCAGTAGTGGGATTGCTGGGTCACATGGTAGTTCTATTTTTAGTTTTTTAAGGAACCTCTATACTGTTCTCCATAGTGGCCTTATCAATTTACATTCCCATCAACAGTGCAAGAGGGTTCCCTTTTCTCCACACCCTCTCCAGCATTTACTGTTTGTAGATTTTTTGATGATGGCCATTCTGACTGGTGTGAGGTGATACCTCATTGTAGTTTTGATTTGCATTTCTCTAAAGATTAGTGATGTTGAGCATCCTTTCATGTGTTTGTTGGCAATCTGCATATCTTCTTTGGAAAAATGTCTATTTGGGTCTTCTGCCCATTTTTGGATTGGGTTGTTTGTTTTTTTGATATTGAGCTGCATGAGCTGCTTGTAAATTTTGAAGATTAATCGTTTGTCAGTTGCTTCGTTTGCAAATATCTTCTCCCATTCTGAAGGTTGTCTTTTCGTTTTGTTTACGGTTTCCTTTGCTGTGCAAAAGCTTTTAAGTTTCATTAGGTCCCATTGGTTTATTTTTGTTTTTATTTCCATTTCTCTAGGAGGTGGGTCAAAAAGGATTTTGCTGTGATTTATGTCATAGAGTGTTCTCCCTATGTTTTCCTCTAAGAGTTTGATAGTGTCTGGCCTTACATTTAGGTCTTTAATCCATTTTGAGTTTATTTTTGTGTATGGTGTTAGGGAGTGTTCTAATTTCATTCTTTTACATGTAGCTGTCCAGTTTTCCCAGCACCACTTATTGAAGAGGCTGTCTTTTCTCCATTGTATATTCTTGCCTCCTTTATCAAAAATAAGGTGACCATATGTGCGTGGGTTTCTCTCTGGGGCAGACATGAACTTTAACAGTTTGTGGTTCTCCATGTCTCATTTACTTATACCACCAAACTTGAAATGTTCAAAATAGACATTGCTCTGTCATATCAGGTTTGGGGCAAAGAAAACGTGAAGCAAACTCACAAATGCCCTCTAATAGACATGTTCCTTGCATGAGTGAGAAATTTGTGACTTTAAGCACTGAGAAAGGGATCCCTTTGTTACTGTGACATAGCCAAGCTTATTCTAATAATATCATTAGTCAGGGAAAATATCTTTCTTTCTTGATAATCACTGATTTAGTGACGTTTATAGCATCCAAGCACTCCCTTCTATAATTATTTCTCTCAGTTGACTTTTTGAAAGGTAATGAACAACAGATAGTTCAAGATTACATTATGACAAGCATCTACAGTACATCTACTCCCAATGTTGATTTTAATGTTCATTTTAGTTTTAACAATTAGTTAATGTGGAGGGAGGACTTATGTCCTCTTAGGACAAATAAGGAGCCTAACAAAGATGTTTGTCTGAATAGAAGAGATAAGCCAAGTAAATGCCCATATCCATCATTTTCTAAAAAATGATCATAGGTAGTCCCTGACCAAGAAGTGGATGATAGATGATAGGTAGGTAGGTAGGTATGTAGGTAGATAGATATAAAGAATTCTTTTCCTAAATCAAGTCTAATTTTAACCTAGAGAGAGATTTAAGTAGCTACAACAAAGTATACTTCTCAACCACCAATTTTGTTTTGTTTTGTTTTATTTTCAGTAAAACACCCATAGTTCCAAGTAAAAAAGCTACCTATTAAAAACTAATATAAAATTATTCCAAAACATACTTCTAGACAGCTATATGTGAAGTTATTATTTATAAATTAGTTAAAACACCTATCACTGTTAATGACTTTGGTTTTAAAGCAGTTGATCTAGATGCTTTATCTCTTCCAGGATGAGATAGCAGAGTCACTTCTTTATTAAAGCCACTCCTAAGTCATGATGCTAAAATCATGCCATCTTTATGATGAGATGCCTAGATAACTCTTTACTCTTGAAGATGGAAATGCTTCTAGATCATCTGAACATGGAATTAAATTATACGGGAAAAGACTAAAGAGACAGGAAGGGGAACTAAAATGCATCTCCTTTTCAATCACTTTGGAAATTATTGTCTGAAGTATAAAGACACCATTCTTACTGACATTGTTTTGGCTTAGATGCAGTCTGAGATCTATATTAACAGTCAAATATAACAAATTTCTACCTATGGAGTCAAAAGCCAAAGAAAGAGCGTTAAAATCTGCAATATTATTATCACATTACTCCTGTATTATTCTTGGAATTTCATACAAAAGAATATGGGTTTATTAGGCATCTCCAGTAGAAGTGATAGACCTCCCTGAGCTCACTAGCTCCGCACATCAAACACTGAGCTAAGAAGTATAAGCTTATAATTTATCAAGCTTCTATGTGTCATGTTTTAGATTGAACATCTTGTATTTCATTGTGTTTATAATTTAGAGAAAATAAAGGGTTGTTCTGGGGCCAGTGAGGCAGTATCCTACCCATTGAACTGGTAAAGGTTAACAAGTTAACAAGATTGGAACTCAGCATTTCACAGTTGCCTTTAAATACTCATGATGCAACAACTGTTTCCTGGGTGGAATTTAGCTACTGATGACTGCACTTCTCCATCATGCTGCTTATTTCTAAACATATTAATTTCATATTGACATTTGTTTTATGAACATTTGATTCTCAGAGTTAAGAAAACAGCTTAACTAGGAGAACAGATATGCAAAAGTAAAGGTTATTTATATAATCACTAACAGTGATGTTTAAGACTCTTGGAACTGCTGTGAAATTTTAGGGTTATAATATCATGCCATACACTTTGAAAACTTAATTCAAATTAGTTTGGAAATGAGCACTTTTATATCCACTGAAAATTTCATTAACAATATAAATATGGGATTATAATCAAAGAAATGGTAGAACACTAGAAAGATGTCTACAGAGATTAAAATTGGGTCCTTTTTTAATATCTTCATTAAAGATCTAAAATTAATAACAAGCTGATTATTCAAATGTACAAATATTAAGAAAGAATAATAATAAGGTCATTAGAAAAGAATTGTAGGTACTTAAAAATTAAATATCAAAATTGGATTAATTTTAAATGGCAAAGATCTAGAAAATTGATATAGATATTAGAAAAGGAGAAGGTAAAAGATCTGGAAAGCAATAATGTAAATAAATAAATCTACAATATTATGTGAAAATCTCAACATTATCTGGAAAGAAGCTCTCCTACAGCTGGGAGGGTTAAGCCTTTTTATATTTAACAAGACCTCAACTATCTGTCCCATTAGATATTGCCCTGTGTAAGGCAATGAAGATTGCTAACAATTATTACATGGATGGGAATAATATAAGGCACTGTAGACCACAACTTGTTCTTTTGATACTATGGTATCAGAACTAGTCCACATGATTTTCAAAGTCTGATGAAAAGAAAACCAATCATTCAATACTCTGGGGCAAGCAAATAATCCATAATGAGTCTCCTAGTCCTTATATTACACTTAACCTGTAGTTAATCCCCTCCAGTTCAAATCACCCACTTTGTGCTAATTCTCAGGGCTTCTGTGGAAAGCAGGACTATAAACCATCTCTTCCTCATCTCCCGACTGAAAAGTGTGGCTATCTTAGAGCCAAGGCCACTATAATCTAACATACTCTCTCAAAATGGTACATAGTTTATCAGCTTTCTTATTATCCAGGGTCACTGTCTGGCAGGGCAGAGATAAAAGAAATCACTGGAGACGGTGCTCTGAATATATTGACAGAGAAACACCAGGGCCTTGACCACCACAGTTCTGGAACCTGTTCTTGGCAGAGTATTCTAATGTGTTGACCATCAGCTGTTAATCACGGTGAGTTTACAGACTCCAGCATGGAGTAAAAGTCCACATATCTGATGTGGCCATAAAATGTCTCTTGGAGAGTCCTGAGGAAGGGCCTCTAGAACTGTATTTTTTTAAATTAGGGAATGAAGGTAAATTTCAAAATGTGTATATGAATGGTCTTTCCTTTGAGGCTAAATAAGAACACGTAAGAAATAACACATCCCATCAACTGGTCCAATGACTTTCTGATCTTTAAACTCAGGGAACAGAGAAACAGGAGCAACTGCAATTGCTGACTGAAAGACAGTCTGAAAGACGGTCAGTCTATGTTCCGACCATAATATAGGCAGGAGTCAAGGGTGATAAGGGCAAAAGAGCAAAACTGCCATTCTGCCTGGATAAACTCTTTTCCAGCTTTTCCTGATAACAAAGGCAGACAGTCTAAAAAGGTTAATGCTAATGACATTCACCACTGAAAAATGAGCTTAGGTGCCCCTTCAGCTCATCCTCTTTCCTCTTGGATAATCATAATAGATAGCTATTCCCTGTGGTTAAACAATTGGGTAATTACTAAAACAATTTGCAATAAACAGACATTTATAACATTGAAACATTAAGAAAGGCAATAAACTGACATTTCAAAGGCATTTTACTGAAGGAATCTTGCAGTTTTCAAGTTGAAAGGAGTTGTTTTGGCAGAACTACAAAGACAATCTAATCTAAGATACATGTTATCTCCCTTCAAAAATCTTCCATGGATGAGATTTCAGTTTCGTGGCTTTCATGAGCATATTTTGAAATTAAAATTTTAATATGTAATATTTCAATGCGCTAAGCCAAGTCAGTCATTGATTAGTTATTCTTCAATAAAATACCGGGAAAAGTAAGGTTGTGAACAGCCATATTCTAAAGATCTATAAGAAAGTCAAGATGGTTCTCTTATCACTCAGAAAGTTATCATGAGTTTTCTTCCTAGAGCTCCATGTAACTTCTAAAATTCATTTCTGCACATATTTTTTATTTAATTGTATGTCTCTTCTTTGATTGTAACCATTTCTAAGTTACAGGTTTTGACTTTGTATTTTCAGTGTCTATCCCAGTATCTGACATATTGTAGATGTTAAAGAAATATTTTCTGAATGAACAAAGTGGAAGTGTTTTGTGCTGTGAAACACCTCAGATTTTCTCAAGGACTTCCACTTCTATATTAACATTCTTCTCTTTTTTGTTACCAATTTCTTCCTCCCTATTGGATTAAGTTCCTGTGTCTCAAACTTCTCCAAAACCTCCCTTTGCCCCACATACCACTCCAGCTATTTCTCTCTCTTGTTCCCTCCAATTTCTAGTCCCTGTCATCACTTTGTCACCTCCCACTTATTCTTCCACCCGCTCCATTCTGACTCCCTACCTTACCATTGCAAAGACATTCTTGATCAGGTCTTTAATGGCTTCCATGTTGAAAATCCAATGGATGCTTCTCTTTTTGTATTTACTCAAAATTCTCATCTGATTTTTACACAGCTAAATATTCCCTCCTTTTTTATTCACATTTGTTTTTCAGAATTCAGTCCTCAGCCCTCTTCTCTACCAATATTCTTTGTCTCAATAATCTAGTTCATTTCCAAGTCTTAAAATACTATCCACATACTGACTTTCTAATTTTTATCTCCTTTTTATTATTATCCACATACTAATGACTTGCAAACATTTATCATCACATATTGATGACCCTGATATTTTTCTGAGCTCCTTACTCATATAGCCAATGGGTTCCATGACTTCTTTTAATTGGATGACTTAACATGTTCAAAGGAACCTCGTGATACCCTCAACTTGGTTTCGTAACTTGTCTTTTCTTAGTAAATGATACCACCAAATTGCTCAAGCCAAAAACTACAGGATTTAATCTTCACTCTTCCCTTTCCCTGATAAATCCCTGTAAGATCCATAAACAAACTGTCAGTTCTACCTCCAAAGTGAACTCAAATCTAGTCACTTTACCTCATCCTCATTGCTATCCGCCTAGTTCAAGTCAACCCTGTTACTGGAATTCTTTTCTACAATGGCCTCCAAACTGCAGTAGTCTCCCTCCTTCAACTGCTGCTCCTCACACACTCAATTTATTTTCCACTCAGCCGTCATGATCTTTTTAAAAGACAAATCAAATCGCATTGTATCCTCACTTAAAACCCTCTTTCCCAAAGCATTGTGAAAAGAATTCAAACTCCTTACCAAGATTCATAAGGTCCAAGCATGTTCTGGCCCTGGACTGCCTCTCCAATTTCATCTTCTACTCTTCAACCACTCATGCTTCCTTTCTTTCCTTGAAAACCCTGAGCTTTTTCCAAGTGAAGAGCTTATGCCTTTGTTCCTTTCGCATGAACTTGTTCTCCCCTTGGCTTTTGCATGGCTAGTTCCATCTCATCTTTTAAGTCTCATTTCAAACAGCACCGCCTCAGAGAGGCTATCCATGAGCACCCTACCTAAAGTAGTCCTCCCCAACCCCTCAGCTCAGTTATACTCTTTCATATCAAGATATTTACCACAATCTGAAATTATTTTGTTTACTGTCTGTTTGCTCTAACTAAAATATAAAAGTTCATTTGCTTTATTTCTGAAACTCAGAATAGAGTATGGCAAATAATAAGTATCTAACTCACGTGTTAAAGAATGAATGAATGGATATAGGACAAGTGTAGTAATTTAAGAGTCATGTACTCTTAAAAATCTTACTATTACATAAAATCTTAACCACTACTATAGATTCCCTTTTTTGGTAGGAATCAACCAGGAAAACATGAAACATATGGATTACTTCATCGAATCCTTTTACTGGGAGTTTTTTTTGTTTTTTTTTTTTTTGTAGAGGAGGGGGCTATTATCCTAGAACCCCTGCCTCATCTCTGTACCTTTAAGTCAGATCTAATATTTCCACTGGACAAAAAAAAAAGTTGAGCTACGGAAGCACAAAAGTTTCATTCTATGGCCAACTCAACTCCTTCTCATTGTCTTTGGCTCTGACCTTGTTTCCATCCACTCCAAACCCCTAAATGCCTCTCGCTTTTCAGAACCAATGGTCTGTTGGCTTACACTTAGACTATCCTTAAATATTCTTGAATTACTCTTATGCCATTGGCTCTTTTCCTTCCATACCACGTTGATTAGGATGCATCAAGTTATGATGACTTGTAACTCTACCTTGAGTAGGAAGTTCCATGGTAAGGATCAGCTCAATTTTCTTTCTCTCTCTTACCCAAAGCGGATGGTTGACAGATTTGGCAAATAAAAATACAAGATTCCTAGTTAAATTTAAATTTCAGATAAATAATAATTTTTAAAAAAATAAATAGGCCCCACATTTGCATGGAACGTATTTGCAATATTTGAGAAATACTTGTGAAAAAAATCATTCATTGTATCTGAAATGGAAATTTACATAGGTGTCCTGGATTTTATCTGGCAACCCTACCAAAGAAAAAGATGGGTTTTCTCAAACATTGGTCCAAATGAGGAGAAAGGTTCTCTCTGAGCCTGAGATCCCAGACATGGAAGATGAAAGAATTAAGCAAGCTTATTCACAAATGTATCAAGTATTTATTGAGCATATATTTTATACTAAGCACTGTTGGAATTACTGGACATTCAGTGGCCAAAAAAAACAAGTCATGGGCCAATCCAAGCTAATCATCCAGCAGAGGAAAGAGACAATAAAAATTTAAATAAACAAGTAAGTTCAGCTACTATCCTGTTTTCTCAAATTTTTCCTCAGATTTTCTCTTTCTTTCTTTCCTTCTCCCTCTCTCTTTCTCTCTCTTCCTCTCTCTCTCTCTCTCTCACTCTCGCTCTCTCTCACTCTTGCTCTCTCTCACATACACACACACACACACACACACACACACATACACACACATACCTACACATACCACATTCTAACAGGAAATAGCAGTTTTAGTTATTTATAAATTTAACATAGTTCTGTTTTACTTTTCTTGTAATTAAGCAATGGCCTCCTTTCAGAAAGACACAAACAATATTATTACCATTCTACCAGTAATATTACAGAAAAACTAAATTGCACTGATGTTATCATACACCCTGCAGAATTTTTTTGAGATCTTGATTTGATTTTTAGATTTTAAAGCAGAGTAAAACTCCCTTTTCATCTAAATAGCAGTGAGTTTATTATGAATGGACTGCCTTTACGATAGTTATCATCCAGATTTGCCTTATTATTTGTTCTATTAATATGCTCTGCAGTTATCTATTACTTTGGGGCAAAAAGTTTTGGCTCTAAGCATGAATTAGTTGCTGGTAATGTGAAGTTAAATACTATACATGCCATAGCCTGGAAAAGTCAAGGAAATATGTTCTAAAGTCCTTTATTGACCTGATATGCTTAAGGTTAAAGATGTTTGTATGGAAGAAATGTTTAATTTTTTTAAAATAATATTGAAGCAGAACAAAGATATACCAGAGGTAAAAAGTTGAGGGACTGTCCTCTCTGATGCATAGACCTGAACGAAGAATGATTTATCTAAAATTGTTCCCCACCTCTGACTTCCAGAAGCAAGCAGCAGAATATGAAAAACACTTGTTCTAGCAGCAAGGGCTAACACAACGAAGACCAGTAATGGTTGGCAGGGCTCCTACTGAAGCCTATTCACGTTCTTCAGTGCCCTCAATGATTTCAGCTTTCCCCAGCCCCTCGTATATGCTTCTTCTATTCTCACACACCCTTGGGACCTTACGGTCAAGCCGTGATGGTCAAGCTGAATAGAAGTTTTAACCTTTTTGCATCAGCATTCTCCAGCCTAAAGCATCCTGTCCTTAGTACTAAGAGGAGGAAAAGAAATGACAACGCTGTTTACCATTCCAATCACTAAGCCCATATTGATGCAATTCAGTTTCAAAAGTCTGAATATCACCAAGTCTCAATTCAATCAACCCCATGTAGGCTATGTTAAAAATCCTACTGAAAACTGTAAGTTTTCATCAGCGATTAGACTAAGCCTGGGGCCATTCCAAGATAACTGGTGAAAAGTTTAAACTATGAATTGTTATTAAAATGGAGTTTCACTACTTTTCTGCATGTTCAATATCTGAAATTAGGTCAACTCAATCTTACCTTGTAGATACCTTACTACAAAAAAATGTAATCAACATTAATTGTATTCATTTGCCCAATAAAAATGCGTTCAGTGGCTACTATATTTTGGGTATTGTGAGAGGCACTTAAGGATACTACTATAAAAAATATAGTTGTTAACTATCTAACGGTTAACCGATCTGTTATATGTAAAGGATGCTTTCAAAATATTTGATATCCCTGGAAAATATTATACATTATTTAAAACACTTGAAGATATTCAAACACTAATGATTAGGGAAATATTTATTCTTTTATCCCTAGACAAGTAGATAAGATATGTGGAGTCTTCAAGTTATTTCCATTCTGATGAGAGACAAAAACATAAACAATTTACAAATGCAGTAAACCTGGGCAGCAGGGGTATGGAGCACCAAGAATCATGGAGCATAGAACTAGTTAAGGTTCTATTAAGCATAGGATTGCTGTGGTCTGAATATTTGTGTCCTCCCAAAATTCCTATGTTAAATCCTAAAGCCCAATGTGATAGTATTTAGAAGTGAGGGCCTTGGGGTGATTAGATTATATGGGTGGAGCCCTCAAGAATGGAATTAGTGTCTTTATAAAAGAGGCTCCAGAGAGATCCCTAGGCCCTGAATGTCATATGAGAATAAAATGAAGTCTGAGACCCTGAAGAGGATCCTTACCCAACCATGCTGGCACCCTTACCTCAGACTTCCAGATTCCAGAACAGTGAAAAAAAAAATTCCTGTTGTTTATTAGCCATCCAGTTTATTATATTTTTGTTATAGCATCCCTAATGGACTAAGACAAGGATCAAGTCAAAGTTTCACACAGACTAGAGCTGTATTCCCCACTGTCCTGCACTGCCCTGCACAGAATTTTCCACAAAATTTTAAATAATTATCTATAGTTTACTGTTGAGAATTCACATGTGAACCAGATGATAAAGTTCCTGCTTCTATAGTTTCTATTCTAGTGCATACTCATTAGCATCCAGCAGAAGATATACATTTATTTTAATAAATATTGGAGTACAATCCACCCAAATAATAACAATGCCTTCTTTTCAGGTCTGGTGCAGTAGCTCCCACATCTTTGGTGTTTAGTACATGTTTCTTGAATAAATAAATTATCTCACTTAAGCATCAAGATAGCCTTGTTAGATAAATGTTTTATCAAATATTACTTCAAAACAGCAAATCTAATTCTAAAATGAAGACTTAAAGATGCTGAGAGACTTGCCCAAGGTTACACACTTAGTATAGAAGTTAGCTTGCAGTTTTGTTGAAAAGATAAAATAAAATAATGGAGTAAAAGAGCTCTGTAAACTCAAAAGCTAATGTGTTGACCTAAAAGGCACTCAGCAGGAAATAGCGGCAGCAGCTTTCACTACTTACAGCGATCATTCATTTTTCAAACAAACCCTGCAAGATGTTACCCTGGACTTCTACCATGCTGGCTTATTCTACCACTTTTAACATTAGATGTTATTTAAATGAATTATCTTCCAAATAATACCTAATATTTAAGTGTATACAAATCTTAAAGTTTGGGAGAATGGCTGAATTCCTGTAGTAAATAAATTCTTTCTATAAAAGTTTATAAACTTGTAAGGAAATTTGAAGGTTATACATTCAATTAATAATGCCAAGACACACTAATGCTTCCCTCAGTTTGACTAAGCTTTAGACAGGCTTTGGCTTCTTCCTGACTCTAGGCTCCAGATCTCCCTTTTCTTAGAACATTTCCTTTAGAAAACTTGTAATTGTAAATTCTTTCTCTGTCCCTTTGAGATGTAAATCTTTTTAAAAGCCTCTTGACAGCTTTACAACCCAGGAATGTCTTTCTCAAAGACCTGGGAACCATCTCTTTTAAATGTAATCATCAAAAGAGATAGCACCCCTTTCTCCCAGTTTCTGCAAAAAGGCAGAAGCCTAACTTTAGAGGGCACCTTGTTCCAAGTTACAAAATTACCTCTTATCATAAAGATATGAGAAGTTAACTTTTCCCTTGGATAAAGCCAATTAGAAAACACAGTCTATGACTTATCCCTAATGTCCTCTAGTACTTTTCCACTAGCTCACTCCAGCCCATAAAAAACTCTACTCCCTATGTTGCAGTGGAGTTCAGACTTATCCTGGCATCTCTCCCCAGAGAGATTGCAAATAGCTAGAGCACTGAATAAAGTCTTTCTTGCCTGTATAACTTTGTTTGGTACAATTTTTGCTTTGATACAACATTTTTAGAAAAGATTTTCATGGTGTATGGGGATGTCACATATATAAACAAAACACAAAACAGAGGGTACTACATTTACCATAAAGATAGCAAGTCTGGGACAAAATATAAATTCAAGTGGTGAAGTCTAGTTTATAAATTTTTGGTTGAGGTGTTTCTGATATTTAATAAGTGAATTTATTTTTTTCCCATTCAAAGGGTCATTTTCACAGGCAAGAAACAGACATGGAAACTACCTATTGGAAAACTATTAATCTCAATGTTATTTGCAGAAATTCAAGTAACTTAAAAGTTAAAGTAAAATACAGGTGAGTTGAGAAGCATAATCAGATATGTATAATCAACCAATTCTACAAAAGGAACCTATATCTGGGAGTTCAGAAGCCAAGTATGATCAATAGTAGGCCCTCAATGTACCTCCAATACAATGCCACACCCTTTTCCTTTTCTACTCTGGCAATTAAAAGAACAGTAGAAAGAAATCAAGTTACTTGTTACAGGAAAATGTAAATGAGAAAAAAATCAAGAAGATTGAATACAACAGGCAACGGAGCATTCAGAAGATAAAGTAAGAAGGAGGAAAATCAATCTGAATGCCTAAAACCAAGATGCAAATTAACATCACCAAACTTGAAAAATATCTCCTTAAATTATACAATTTGAATGTGGAGATGAACTCAAACATAAGCTAAAGATATGCAGAGTAAATTTGCCCTGTTCTCATTGCTCAGAATTGATAGTTCATCAATATGAAACTTCTGAAGAAGACAGACCAACAAATTAAATTAGAAGCTAATTTCTCATAAACTGGGATGATAGCACATGACTGAGATATCTATATCCAAGAGAAAAAAAAAATAATGAACTAGGAGTGTAGGTATAGGAGACAGGAAGTTATGGAACACTTTCCAAACTGCTCTCTAATGAGTTGAGAGAAATAATCTTTCCTAAGGAATATAATCTTAATAGTTACCCTAAACAAACCAATAGTCTTGAATGATGAAAGTAGCCCATATTTACTAAGGATTTGAAAACTCAGACATACCAGGAAATAACCTGACAAAAAGGGTCAAGACATACTAGGAAATAACTTGACAAAACTCAGACATACCAGGAAATAACAAAAAGAGTCATTGTCACAGGAATCAATTTTATATTTGTAAACATTACTTAAAAAATTTCCAAGTGAAAGTAATAGCTATAAATCATAACCATCTTTATTAAAATGCTACTATTATTTCAGTTACTTTTACAATAGAAGTTTTGACTGTCAAGAAATGGAAATAAGAACCATGAAATAGGAAACATATCCAATCTATTAACTTTCTATGTGATTTATACAGCATGGCATAGTTCAGAAAAATATAATGAAATTCAATTATACAGCTAATTTGGTTCAATGTTTATCAAATTAATTGTATGAAACCAAAAGTAGCAATAGTCTAAAATAATTTTTAAACCACAGAACTATTTATTCAACAGGTATTAGATTGGATTCCTAAATCTCTCTACATAAATCCCATTTACTATGTCAAATTATTTTTAATAATTTACAACCCAGAAATTGCAAAATGTATTTCTAATGAATTCTAAATACCAATAAAGTGCTCTCACAGGCTTATCAACTCAACAAATAAACACAAACAAAATAACATCACAGGCATTGTCATTAAGGTATTCATCATATATTCTCCACCACAACATGATTTAAATTCAATTCAAGTTCTGTACCAGAAACAAAAAGCAAATTCCTCCTTTGCTTTTTCCTTGCCTAGGGTAATATATAACATTAGTCTCAATATTTAGTATCTCATTCATGTTTTCTCTTTTTCTAGCAGCATTTAGTACACCCCCAGAAATCACTATAGTGATATTCGTAGCTCTATCCATTCAACCACAAAAAGCCAATAAAAAATTCACACTGAAACATGAAGACTCCCTATTAGAAACTGTATTTCCTGACCAGGGGAAAACAAAGAAAATTATACATGTTTTCCTTTAGGAATATTTTTCCCAGAATAAAGTTGGATTTTTGAGGGAGCAGAAAACAAAGTCCATGATTTTTTACTTACGTTTACATTGCCATCCAGCTCCAGTTAAAATCAAATACTATGATTCAACTGAAATCAACACATCATATAAGTAATCAGTACTTTTATTCTCTCACTAAAGTTTCAAGCTCACCATTTGTCATTTTTATAAAGTGCTGACCTACATAATGCCCCATTTCATTTTTACCAATTCATAATTTTCTTCTAAGTTTATCTGCATTTGTTGATTATGAGACAGAAAAAAACTGCATTCTTAAAAAACTGCTAAGTTTACACTTCTAGAACTTAGATGCTATGTTTTTGTTCAGAACATAAACATATATGGGTAAAATTTGAGTGTGCTGCTAAACACTCCTCAGAAGGATCAAAACCAATGTGCTAGAGTATTGAAGAGAGTTTGTATGCTCCACAGAAAGAAAGGCAGAGAAAAGGAAAACAGGGAGAGATGAGAATGTAAGAGAGGAGGAGAGAATAAAGTCAGAAAGGTAGTGAAAAATTATGGGCCTGATAGAGACTCTCCACTAATCTCACAAATATTTAATAAGACTTCTACACTCAAGAGATATTTAATGTGCATGAATATTTTCAGAAACTGGTGAGGCATCAGATTTTCACATACATATTAACATAGGGCAACATGGCAAAAGCAAGTGAAGATTCAGGAATGAAGGACTGTTGAGACGATAAGGCCCTGGGAAGTTCAGAGAAATCTTGAAGAGGTTTAAGAATGTGGCATTAGCCTTCAAGATAATCCTCCCTAGATGTCAAGAGTCTAGGAAGTCCAAGCTGGCAGCCAAGTAAGGGACAATGCTTGGGTGGAGGAAGATTTTTAGAGGGGTGTCAAGTTGATTTTTTTCTTGTAAGTTACTGTTCATTCTTAGATTCTAACACAATTTCTTATAATTATGCCTCTTTTAATTGCATTATTTTTCTATCAGTTTGTTAGATTTAGAGTTTCCTTTCCTGAGATTTGTGACAGTCGTACTTGTTGGAGTCTCCATTCTTTTTGAGCTGAATTCCCTTAAAGAATCTCTCATCTTGGTAACTGTATTAAATATCTAGGGCTACCATAACAAAATACCACAGATTGGTGGATTAAACAACAGAAATTTACTTTCTCACAGTTCTGGAGACTAGATATCCCAGATCAAGGTGTCAAGATGACTGGTTTCTTCTGTGGCCTCACTCCTTGGCTTGCAAGATGGCAGCCTTCTCACTGTACCCTCACGTGGTCATCCCCGTGTTTGTGTCATAATTCTCTCTTCTTATAAAGACATCAATCGTATTGGATTAGGGCCCAAACTAATGACCCCATTTTAATGTAATTACATCTTTTAAAGGCTCTATTTCCAAATAGTCACATTCTGTGGTATTACAGATAAAGGCTTCAACATATGAATTTTGGGGAGACACAATTCAGCCCATAACAGTAACGTTATCATATTTTCTCTGAAATTATATAAACTACTTTATCAAAATCTCCTGTATCATATATCTGACTGAACCTTCTCTTTATAATGTGTTGTATTCCTTTACCATCATAGATGGGAATGATTGTTTCCCATCAAAAATTACACATGTCTATAAATACACCCACCTATACACACACAGGTCAGAAATCCCAATACAAGCAGGTTTGTGTCCTGATCATTCTAGAGTAGAATCTTTATCCTCCATATACTGGATTGTATCTGTGGTTGTGATTGTATCTGTGGTTGCGTCTTTATGTGCTAATGTATTAATCTTATTTATTCACAGTATCCTAATTAGGGATAGAAGGGATTGATTCTTAGTATTACCATAGAAGTTATATATTTTAATAAAGTGAATCACACATGGAATTGTCTATTGGGCAACTGTCTAGTGATCAACGTAGATGTCTATTTGGAATTGGTAATTTGAGTCAGAAAGCGACGGTTAAAGAAGAAGCAGTGACGGTTTGTAAGCGACAGTTGAAGATGAAGAAGAAAGAGACGGAAAACAAGGTACAAAATTTTAGCCAAGAGAACACAAGGAGCCCAGTGACAGACATGAAAGTAAAACTTAAGTCTTTCAACACTCTATGACATGTTTTTCTATTAGATCATGGTATCTTAGATATGAGTTATAGAAATGCCACTATTTCTTTTTTTTCTGTGTTGTATATTTTTAATTTTTTTTTTATATTGGAGTGTAGTTGCTTTACAATGTTGTGTTAGTTTCTCTGTACAGCAAAGTGAATCAGTTATACATATACATATATGCCCTCTTTTTCAGATTTCCTTCCCATTTAGGTCATCACAGAGCACTGAGTTCCCTGTGCTATACAGTAGGTTCTCATTAGTTATCTATCTTACAAATAGTAGTGTATATATGTCAATCCCAATCTCCCAATTCATCACACCCCTCTTCCCCCCCTTGGTAACCATAAGTTTGTTTTCTACATCTGAGACTCTATTTCTGCTGTGCAAATCAGTTCATCTGAACCATTTTTCTAGATTCCACACATAAGCAGTATTATACGATATTTGTCTTTCTCTTTCTGACTTACTTCACTCTTATGACAATCTCTAGGTTCATCCATGTCCCTGCAAATGGCATTATTTCATTCCTTTTTATGGCTGAGTAATATTCCACTGTATATATATACCACATCTTCTTTATCCATTCCTCTGTCAATGGACGTTTAGGTTGCTTCCATGTCCTGGCTATTGTAAATAGTGCTGCAATGAAAACTGGGGTGCATGCATCCTTTCGAATTATGGTTTTTTTCCTGATATATGCCCAGGAGTGTGATTGCTGGGTCATATGGCAGTTCTATTTTTAGTTTTTTAAGGAACCTCCATACTGTTCTCCATAGTGGCTGTACCAACTTACATTCCCACCAACAGTGTAGGAAGGTTCCCTTTTCTCCACACACTCCTCACCATTTATTGTTTGTAGAATTTTTTGATGATGGCCATTCTGACCGGTGTGAGGTGATACCTCATTGTGGTTTTGATTTGCATTTCTCTAATAATTAGTGAGGTGGAGCATCTTTTCATGTGTTTTTTGGTCATCTGTATGTCTTCTTTGGAGAAATGTCTATTTAGGTCTTCTGACCATTTTTCTTTGGGTTGTTTGTTTTTCTGATATTGAGCTGCATGAGCTGTTTGTATATTTTGGAGATTAATACCGTGTCAGTTGCTTCGTTTGCAAATATTTTCTCCCATTCTGAGGGTTGTCTTTTTGTTTTGTTTATGGTTTCCTTTGCTGTGCAAAAACTTTTAAGTTTCAATAGGTCCCATTTGTTTATTTTTGTTTTTATTTCCATTACTCTAGGCAGTGGATCAAAAAAGATCTTTCTGTGATTTATGTCACAGAGTGTTCTGCCTATGTTTTCCTCTAAGAGTTTTATAGTATCCGGCCTTACATTTAGGTCTCTAATCCATTTTGAGTTTATTTTTGTGTATGGTGTTAGGGAGTGTTCTAATTTCATTCTTTTACATGTAGCTGTCCAGTTTTCCCATCACCACATATTGAAGAGACTGTCTTTTCTCCATTGTGTATTTTTGTCTCCATTATCATAGATTAGGTGGCCATAGGTGTATGGGTTTATCTCTGGGTTTCTATCCTGTTCCATTGATCTATATTTCTGTTTTTGTGCCAGTACCATACTGTTTTGATGACTGTAGCTTTGTAGTATAATCTGAAGTCAAGGAGCTTGATTTCTTCAGCTTCATTCTTCTTTCTCAAGATTGCTTTTGCTATTCATGTTCTTTTGTGTTTCCATACAAATTGTAAAATTTTTTGTTCTAATTCTGTGAAAAATGCCCTTGGTAATTTGATAGGGATTACACTGACTCTGTAGATTGCTTTGGGTAGTACAGTCATTTTCACAATATTGATTCTTCCAGTCCAAGAACATGGTATATCTATCTGTTTGTGTCATCTTTGATTTCTTTCATCAGTATCTTATAGTTTTCTGAGACAGGTCTTTTGCCTCCTTAGGTAGGCTTATTCCACATTTAGCGAAGAGTTAACACATACCCTTCTGAAACTCTTCCAAAAAACTGAACAGGAAGGAACACTTCCAAGCTCATTCTATGAGGCCATCACCCTGATACCAAAACCAGACAAAGATATCACAAACAAAGAAAATTACAGGTCAATGTCACTGATGAACGTGGACGCAAAAATCCTCAATAAAATACTAGCAAACCAAATCCAACAGCACATTAAAAGGATCATACACCCTGATCAAGTGGGATTTATCCCAGGGATGCAAGGATTCTTCAATATAGGCAAATCAATGTGATACACCACATTAGCAAATTGAAGAATAAAACCATATGATCATCTCGATAGATGCAGAAAAAGCTTTTCACAAAGTTCAACACCAATTTATGATAAAAACTCTCCAGAAAGTGGGCTTAGAAGGAAACTACCTCAACATAACATGGGCCATATACAACAAAGCTACAGTTAATATCATACTCAATGGTGAAAAGCTGAAAGCATTTCCTCTAAAATCAGGAACAAGACAAGGATGTCTACTCTTGCCACTTTCATTCAACATAGTTTTGGAAGTCCGAGCCACAGTTATCAGAGAAGAAGAAGAAATAAAAGGAATCCAAATTGGAAAAGAAGAAGTAAAACTGTCACTATTTGCAAATGACATGATACTATACATAGAAAATTCTAAAGATGCTACCAGAAAACTACTAGAGCTCATCAATGAATTTGGTAAAGTTGCAGGATACAAAATTAATACACAGAAATCTCTTGCATTCCTATACACTAACAACAAAAAACCAAAAAGAGAGATGATGGGAACAATCCCATTTACCATCGCCTCAGATAGTAATGTCTCTATTTCCTGAAGTGCTATTGCTCCCTCTCCTATATGATTTCTACCACATTACAGAGACTTTATGAAAATTAATTATAGGAAAAGGCCCAAAGTACTGTGAGCTCCTCAGAAGGAAGGCATAAAGTAAAACCAAGTAACTGTCATTATTATCATTATTATGCATTACACATGTCAGACTGCTTCAGAAAGGTCACTCATGGGACTGAAAAAACTAGTACTGGAGTGAGCAATATATTACATCAATTAATATTAAGAAGGGTATATAAGAATCATTGCCCCTCAGGAATTTACCTTTCATTAATCAAATTACTAATTATAAGTATTAAAGCAGTACTCCATGCATATCAACAAACACAGAGTTCCCAGATAACAAATAAGGATTAAATTCGCCTTCTGGCTCATGCAGATTTGTCTTCACATAAAACACTCCACAACCAGAATATAAAGTATTTACAGCTCTAGGCTTTCCAAGTAACTTCTTCAGTAATTTTATACAGCACCATCTGAATAATTATTAGGAGTGATATGATATTGCATGAAATCAAATCTGCAGATTTGATAAGTATAGAACTTCTTAGTAAGTGTCTTTGTGGTCTCAAAAAATGTAAACTGTTCAAGCCAGGAATCTAACCTTTAGCAAAACAAAAATGAGAATTTCAAATGTTTTCCATACACTGTCAGTGCTACCCACTTTGCATACTCATCAGAGACATAAACTATGTAAAAGAATCTGTATAATTAATTTTAATGAGGCATTTTGATGCCCTAAAGAACTGGGATGAATCAGGATTCAAAAATGTTTGCCTGCCCAATGTATCCAAAAGGCCAGCCAATTAAAATGTAGCTGTAAATTCAAATATCAGAATTATTGTGCATCTGGACATAGCTAGATTATTATGTGCCAACAAAAATGTCAGTTTGTTATAGAGACTTCTAAATTATTATTCATCTCTTATGAAATGTGTGTATTTCTGTTTGCCTTCACACATATATATAGCTACATTTTAAAAACTACAAAAAAATAAACAAAAAAGTTTGTTGCTAACAGACCTGATTTACAAGAAATACTAAAGGAAGTTCCTCAGGATTAAAGCAAGTAAACCCAGATAGTAATTTAAATCCATAAGAACAGAGAGTACTAGTAAAGGTAATTAGGTAATTATAGTTTTTAAAAAGAATATAGACGCATTTTTCTTCCTTCTCATAACTTATTTGAAAGCAATTTAATAAAATAATATGTATATGACATATGTTGGGCTTATAATGTATAGAAATGTAACATATCTGTAATACATTTGGCAATAACAGCATAAAGGTCATGGGTAAGAACAAAGCCATTTTCACTAAGAAATAGCTATGGGGACTTTCCCTGTGGTCCAGTGGTAAAGAATCCACCTTCCAACGCAGGGGACGCAGGTTCGATCCCTGGTCGCGGAATTAATGTACCACATGCCACGGAGCAACTAAGCCCATGCAGCACAACTACTGAGATTATGCTTCTCAACTAGAGAGCCTGTGTGCCACAAACTACAGAGCCTATGCACCCTGAAGCCCCCATGCCACAACAAAGACCCCTCATGCCTCAACGAAAATCCCGTGTGCCACAACTAAGACCCGACACAGCCAAAAAACAAAAAAACAAAAAAACACTGATAGGTGTAATACGTATAGCAATAATATCACACAAAGGGGGAAAAGGGAATAGGGCTATATAGGATAACATTTCTGTGTATCAGTGGAAATAAGTTAGTATATACCTGAAGATGATTCTGATAAGCTTAGATGTATATGGTAAGCCCTGGAGCAACCACTAAAAAAAAAAGTCAAAAAATATAGTGAAAAACTCATTAAAAAAATTAAAATGCTAAATAGAAAGCATTTATTGAATGCAAAAGAAAGCAGTAAGGAAGAATAGAGAAGCAAAAAATGCGAGACGTGAAAAACAAAAAATAAAATGGTGGATGTAAATACAACTATAGTAATAATAACATTAAATGTGAATAGATTAACAACCCAATCAAAAGGTGGAGACTGTTAGACTAAATTTTTTTCTAAAATTCATATATTGAAACACTAATGCCCAATGTGATGGTATTAAAAGGTGGGACCTCTGAGAGGTCCTTAAGTCATGAGGTAGAGCGTTCATGAATGGTATTAGTATTCTTAGTAATTAGTAGAGAGACCTCACAGGGATCCCTAGCCCCTTCCACAATACAAGGACACAGCAAAAACCTGCTAGCTATGAACCAGGAAGGAGGGTCCTCACCTGACCATGCTGGCACCATGACCTCAGACTTCCAGTCTCCAGAACTGTGAGAAATACATCTCTGTTGTTTATAAGCTACCCAGTCTGTGGTGTTTTGTTATAGCAGCTTTAAAGACTAACGCAGTACCACACCTGCAGGAAACACCATATGCATGGAATGTATCACCCTGCTTTAAGAATATATCAAGCTAATGATGCTTTTGAAAAATCAATTTTTGTCTCACATAAGGGAACAGCTAATAAGTAAATTGGCAGCTTTTGATTTATTTGGATAAATGACTCTATCATGGATGCTGTTTTTTTATATAAATTTATTTTTATTTTATTTATTTATTTATGGCTGCATTGGGTCTTCGTTGCTGCGTGCGGGCTTTCTCTAGTTGCGGCAAGCGGGGCCTACTCTCCATTGCGGTGCATGGGCTTCTCATTGGGGTGGCTTCTCTTGTTGCGGAGCATGGGCTCTACACATGTGGGCTTCAGTAGTTGTGGCATGCGGGCTCAGTAGTTGTGGCTTGTGGGCTCTAGAGCACAGGCTCAGTAGTTGTGGCTCATGGGCTTAGTTGCTCTGCAGCATGTGGGATCTTCCCAGACCAGGGCTCAAACCCGTGTCCCCTGCATTGGCAGGTGGATTCTTAACCACTGCACCACCAGGGAAGTCCCCATGGATGCTGTTTTAAATAACCTTTTTGGCTTTCATCCTGCATGCCCGAAGGCGGTATTTGAACTTCACCAGATATAAAAATAGTCAAGCAAGGTTATTATATAGTGGAGTTGCTTTGCAATGTTCATATTAAGACCAAGGTTACCATCTGTCCAATAGCCAAACTGTGTAACCATAGAAAGATGTCTGTTGTGCCTAGGACATGACTTTACCCATAATATTACATAATAATGGCCATTGCTGTGATATTACAGGGCTTTTTTATTAAAGAATAAAATATGGAGTCAAATGCTAACGAACAGGCATAGGTAATACGTAGCAGGCAAGATAGCTAATAGGCAAGATTTTCATTTGCCAAGAATGACACCACTTTTAAAAATATTATTGGATTTGTGTATTCATTTTATAAGTTCAAAGTGTTTTTGCATGTGGCATTTCAATTGATCCTCATAATGAACTAAAATCCAGGATAAAGCAAGAGAATATATCCCTTTACCAATAATGTTTTCATTTTTATGGTGAAACATGGCTAAAAGTCATTCTGTGTCATGCATTTTATGAAGAAAAATAATGGTTTTTCTTCCGATATTCAAGAGGGTCATCAGATCATATGCTTAACATTTAGCTAGTATAGATTTATGTCTGACCTAGACTATTATAAATGCATGAACTTTTTTTTAATTTTAAAAAAAGCAATTTCTATTTGCAGTTAATCAAATGAGTTATTTCTTTAAGATAGTATCCTAGCAACTTCAGACAGAAGAGGAAGTCCTGCTGATGTTAGAAAGAGATTTGTTTATCACATGTCCACATATAACTTCTGAATGTGCTTCAAAGTGTTGCTTTGATCAAGCAGCTATCAAAACTTTTCTGTTATAGAACTAACAAGGTTGTTAAGAATCATTTCACAATTTCTGAATTTGAGATGCCCATAGAGAGAACAGTGATTGTCGTTTATAGTAAACAGCTTTCTTTAAGGAATATTTTAATGAGAATGTACCTCTCAAATAAACCCAAATAAGTTATCAGTAACCAAATATTTAACTAAATTTTTTCAAGTATCTGGGCTGACAGCTAAGTAACTGGAAGTTTTCCAACCATCTTAAAATAAACCTTACCTGACATATTGTCCAACTACATATCTCAGTCAGTGACAGATGAAAAGGGTTTGAGCCACTAATGTCATCTTCAAGCCTATGGAAGTCCATATTCTTTGCTTTCAACCAGAAAGTTTTTAACCTTTTAAGCTTTTAACCAAAAGCTTAAA
Organism: Eschrichtius robustus; assembly: GCF_028021215.1. Lineage (NCBI taxonomy): Eukaryota > Metazoa > Chordata > Mammalia > Artiodactyla > Eschrichtiidae > Eschrichtius > Eschrichtius robustus. The sequence goes on along the minus strand of NC_090831.1, from coordinate 65,760,781 downwards.
GTTTTTAAGCCAGAACTTAAAAAAAAATAAATACTAATCCCAGCTAAGAACCAGCTAAGAGTCCGTCCAATCTATTCAGGATATTCCATGACTTTGTGTCTCTATTAAACTTCTCTCAGGTAATGTGATATAATAAGACATGTGGCCTTGACTCTAAAATTTGATGCAAAAGTGTAAGGGCCCTATCCATTGGTCAGATTGAGCCAGAGGAAGGGGCAGGCAATGCAATAACCAAATCCCAATTTGGAGGTATTGATAGTTCAGGAAATTATCTAACCTAGACCATAAAATAAACAACTGAATGGAAACTGACCCACATAGGACTTTGAATTAGGCCTTAAGGAGAATGCATCAACAAGCTGCGCAGAGAAAATCTCAGTTTCTTCAAGCTTTATAATTTAAAATACTATAGAATTTTATATTTGCAAAATAAATATATGTACTTCACTTCTTGAATCTTGTGATTCATAATTAATTACTAACAATCAAGCAAAATACAAGCCTGTAATGTTTAAAGTTTCACTCCTATAAATTTCACTCCCTGAATTTGGTAAATAGAAAAAAAAATTCCTAAAGCTACTGAATACTGCTTATTGGTTACCCTCCCCCATCACTCCCTATGAATCAATCACTATTAAGAAAGGAGGTTAGGACAGGAGCAATGCTGAACATAACGGATACTGGAAATAGATATGGAACAAATCAATAAATCAGGAAGGAAATCATCTACCTTTAACTGATAACAAAGACATTGTCAATAATAACATCTAACCTCTAATAAGTTCTAGGCACTGTGCTAAATTCTTTATATACATTAGCTCATATAATTTTCACAACAAACCTACAAGGTAGAAATTATTATTACACCCAATTTGTAGCTGATAAAAATGAGGCTTAAAGACGTTATGCAACTTTCCCAGAGTTACCCAAAAAGTGACAGAGTTGGAATTCAATTCAGGTCTCTATGCTCCCAAGCTTGTGGACTTATGCATGATGCTACCTAGCCTTCCATCAACCTCAGCAAGGTTGCTATTATCCTTAGACAATGTGACATGTCTGTTTCTAGGAGCCAGCAAATCCTGTAATATTATATTTAGAAACAGTAGCAATGCCTTACCTTCCCGTGAGCCATTTTCTCACAACATCAATTTCATTTTGGGTACTCATCAGGTAGAATTAGATTTGTCTGCATAGAACAGAATACCCTGCCCAAAATAACAGTGGTTTAAGCAAGACAGATGTTCATTTTTCCTTATAGTAGGAAAAGTTCAGATGTACAGAGTCCGGAGCTGATATGGCAATTCCACAGGCATTGGGATCCAAGTTAAGCTTGTTTATACACATTAATCTTTAGAACTGGCTTCCATTGACAACTTTGCCTCATGGTCCAAGATAATTGCTTAAGTGTTAGCCATCTAGTTTGAGACAGGAAGAAAGAGGAGGAGAGAAAGGGAAAGAGGAACACCCTCCCAAATGAGTCCACAAGCTTTTAAAAAAATAAAAAATTCTTCTAGAAACACCAGCACCACATCTTGCACTCATATCTCACTGGCTACCCATAATTCTAAGGATGTTTGAAAAATGTAGTCCTTTAACTGGGCCGGCTTCTGTTCGTAAAGTAGGAGAGGGTAATAGATATTATATCATCTAGCATTTTCTACAACTGACAGTGAGAAACGACCACCAGTTACGCTTTTTAACATCTTCTTAAGCTTCTTAATATCTTCCAAGACAAAGCCACTAAATAAATGTTGGCATCTGGTAGAAGGAACATTTATTGACTCCCTCAGAAACATGTAAAAGGACACAAATCTCATAATCAGGATTCTACTGCTGATTTAACAAACAAACATTCTTCTAATTATTTACAGTAATTTCAAGTTTGCTAATTCAATATGAAATACAAATGTGACACAAGTAATAAAGGACTAATAACAAAAATCCTAAGTTACTAGATAACACACATCTGTCTAATTTATTCTACTTCAGTTGGATCTGTTCCCTGGAAGGATTTCATGAACTTATGGCAAACTCTGGTCTGATGACCATGCCCATAATTAAGATTCCCAATCTCATGCTCCTTGTTTTCTTTGTTTTCTTCATTGACATATGTTATCTCAGATGCAGCATCCTCTGCTCCACTTCTATTACCCTAAATATATCAGAATATATCCTCTGGAAGTATATTTAATCTAGTTTGTAATCAAATATCCTTTCTTCTCTGCCACCTCAATGAGAGGAAATCACACAATCCCTACCTCTGCTTCTTCTTCCAAAACCTGAGTATATCTTCTTCGTTTTCTTTAAGTAACCACACATTTGTCTTCCCTCATTTATACTCTTATGAATAATTATCATGTGTAATAAAATGTGCTAAAGTAAACATTCAATGTGGCTTCATAGTACAGAATGAGAGCTTATTGGTAGAAATTATAAAGAGGCAAATTTAGCTAGTGATTCCTAACATTTATGGTTGCCCCATGATGGATAAGACCATCTCAAGGGAGAGACGATAAACACCATAAATGGTCAAGCAAAGGCTAGATGCTAACTAGCAAGAAATACTAAAAAGTGAATTGTTATATTGAGTAGAGGGTCAAGTGATTCCCTTACATCCTTTCCCACTAAAATATTTTGTAAAAATTTAAAAATATATTGAGTTGCACAATAACCCTCCAAATGACAGCTAATGAAACCTCATATTTTGTTGGATATTAGCCTAGCTCATGAAATTACACTGAACCCTCTTTGGGAATCCCTGTGTAAAATACTTAATACTAATTAGATAGTAAATTTCTGATCCAGCATTGACACAGGGAGGAGAAGCAAAGAGGATTATTAAATAGAGGTGATAATTACTCTGATTTTTATTGCTTTTAGGAGAATTTAAAACTTAATCAGCTCTTCGAGTGTCTCATTATTTACATTGATGACAAAGAATTAAATATTGAGAGAAAATGCCAAGAACTCTAAAGAAAGCTAAGTGAAAATCTATCTATTATCATCATTAACTATTAATAATAGTTAAGTAATACTAGAAAACAAGGTAAAGGTCTATGAAAACATACTAAATAACCTGACTGCTCAAAACTATCGAGCAAATTAATAGATTACAATTTTAAACTATTCCAAGATAAAACTTTTCTATTTTTACATAAAAATAATAATTTTTGTTTCTAAGATTAATTTAATGACATTTTTCAATTTTAATAGTATCACTAGGTAGATAGGGTCATCCTGATACTGGGTTCTTGAATGTCAATAATTTCACTTCTATAGAACCATGCATATAAAGAAATAATGTTACAAACCCATTTAGGGTTAATATTCCGCAAAGTACAAAGCAGTAATTGAATGGAGAAAAGATATGGGGATCAGGGTGTGTGCTACATCATACATTTCACTTTTGAGCTCCCTGTCAATATTGTATCACTTCAAAAAGAAATGAGGCATTTTCCCATAACATATCCTGTATTTTCCTGGAGCAAGATAGAAGAGTTAAGGCTAAAGAAAATGTAGCTATGGCCTAGAACTCTTGAAAACCTTGTTGAAAAAGACAACAACTAGTAAAGAAGTTTGCTGAATTTAATTTATGAAGAGAGTTAGGGGAATATGAGGCACAGAGTTCTGACTCAATTTCATCTTCAAATTGGAAAATAGCAATATTAACATAGTTATTAAGAGAAAATTAGCTTGTTCGTATTATCGTAAAGCACTCTGAGAAATAAACTGATATGATGTTTAATATTAAAATTGTCTATGCTTAGAGTTTTTTGGTGATATTTTAAATTAATTGATTTCTAAAATAGTTTTATCTTTACTGCATCAGTTTGCTATAGAAATCTCTGCACTAATGTCTTGAAAGAAGTGTGTTGTAATTATACGCACAATAAACCAAACCAGTAAAAACTCATAGTCTAGACTTGTAGATACTGTATGATGTGAAGACAGAATTGAATAGTGAAAAGAACATTAAGTTAAGTTATGATTCTTGGTGTAACCTGATCGTATGTGAAATTATCAAGGTACTTAATCTCTCAAAACTTCAGGAAACTGATATGGAAAATTAAGATAATAATATTAAGTCTAGTTACACATTTCCCACTTCCTGCATCCCACAAAATGCATGAAATATAGCAGACATTCAATACTTGACAGTCATATGCCCCCCTTCCCTTCCATTACTTCCAATACTCAATATTTCAATCGTCTTGCAAGCAAGAGGCAACCAAGTGATCATTTCTCAAGAAAACACATTGAGAAGTACCTAGTCAAGATGGTTATGAGAAAAACTATTTAATAACTTTCTTTCCCAAGATGCCATTAAAATAATAGTAAAGTTCTTTTACAGAAAAAAAAAACATTTAAATGCATAGTATATTTCTGATAAAGAGAACAAATACTGAATGATGAAGCAGGGTGAAGGAAAGTCTAAGATCCATGAAGAAGATAATGTAGGAGGAAGCAAACTTCCACCCTGAATCTAGAGAGGCAGATGAATCCACTGTCATATCTGACACTGTACCTGGTGCAGAATATGCTGGAACCATAAACTGAAATGAAGAATACCTTTAATGGGCCCATGCCTAGACTGGACATAGCTGAGGGAAGAATCAATGAGCTTAAAGATATGTCAATAAAAACTTCCAAAAGTGAAATGCAAAGATAAAAATGAATGAAACACACACACACACTCACACACACATCCCAAACAAAAACTCAGAACATCAGGAATTATGGGACCATTTCAAAAGGTGTGACATACCTAATTTTTTTTATTTGGCCACACCTTGCGGCTCGTGGGATCTTAATTCCCCGACCAGGGATTGAACCCAGGCCATCAGCCTTGAAAGCACGGAGTCCTAACCACTGGACCACCGGTGAATTCCTATACTTAATTTAAAAAAAAAAATCACTCTAGCTATAGCGCTAAGAAAAGACTAAAAGTGAACAAGGGTAGAAGCCAGGAAACCACTTACAAGTCAATTTCAGGAATCCAGGAGAGATATTATGATGTAGGCCAGAAGGGCAACAGTAGAGCTAATAATGATAAGCAGTCAGATTCTGTATATATTTTGAAACTGCGTTAGCCCTTCCTTCTAAATATAATCGATAGTTTATTTTTGTGTCTTGAGTTACAATTCACATGCACTGCTGAATTTGAGCTTTAGAAAATCCCTAAAAATATTAAAAAGAGTTCATAGCAGAGAAAACTGAGGTTTGAAATGCCAAGTCAGTTTTTCTGATACCATAACTAGTCGACTATTGCTGCCTACACAAGTTTCAAGGCTAATTTTGATCCTCTTGGTAGCTACCAGAGAAAGTATTACTGTTTGGAACAGAATACATAACCATACCAAAATCTTACAGCCAAAAAAATCTACTAGTATTGACACAGAAGCATTCTAAACTATGTTTGAACTGACAAGCCAATTGTGCCTACTTGGAAGCATGATTGACACAGATTTCCAAATCGGAAACATTCTGATTCTCTTGTTCCACTAATGATTATAGTGCATTCATTCAGGAAAACACTACAGTAGAGAAAAACGGTAACAGTTTGGTTCCTTTGCACATAGACATAGCCTATGAGACAATTTATAATCTGTGAATTCATTAACATGAAAATTTTAAATGTGCTCATCATGTTGGATAGTAGCTGGGTTATACCTATTATGAATAATGGAATAATACATATTGTTGTCATATTAGTGTAATACAAGACAATATGCAGTCATTTCTTATAATAACATCGCCTCCCCTTTTCAATAACTCTTCTCATCCATGGCTCCTAGATGTTTTTACAAACATTAATTAAGACTTACATCACCTCTGTGAGACTAGGAACTGCCACAGTCGTCATCCTGATGTGAGACTAGAGATTAAGCCGTGCCATTAGAAGCAGTGCTAGGATGAAAGCTCATAACAACAGTTCAAACCAGAACTTTTAAACAATATAAGAAATACCCATTCCATCATCCTTTGTTGCACCCTGGTCCCAAACTTAGATATTTTGTAGTACATATTCATATCTTTGTGGAAATTGTGCACACTGATTGCAAAAGTTTTCAAATTAAAGTGTACTTATTTTGCATATCTTCATCTTAATATTGCCAAGGACTAAAATCCTTTTAGTAGGTCATCTTCATTGGTATAATAAGTTATATTATCTTTCACAGCCATTTAGAGAAGGCATTCAGGCTCTGTTATTCCAAGCCCACAAGATTGCCTAGCAACTTAGTTACAGGGTCTGGAATTGAACTTCTTGTCCTCTAACTTTTCATCTGACTTGCTCTAGTGAGCCGTGCTACGTTGCACTAAAACAGAGCATGCTAAGAATTTGAATTTACTTTAGAAGGTCAGCTTTGCTGGAAGATTGCTGCTCTTTTCCTCAACATTAAATAAAATAAGTAAAAAATAAAAAGCTATGTTCTGAAAAATCATCTTGTATGTGTCCTCCACACTCTAAAGTAAAACTGAGAAAGTTTTCAGTGCTGTTATGGCGTCACATTGAAGAAGCTACCTATTTCCTCACAAATTAGCTTCTCTTTCATTCAGCATCCTGATGAAACACCTAAAAGCACTCACTCTCATTTACTTTCTCAATTTTTTATCACTTCCAAAGTATCAATATTCAATCTAAGATCATTTTGATTGCCTGTAAATATTAGCATAATCATTTGGCTTTATTATGTATGGCTCTACACTGTCAGTTATCTTTTCAAAAGTGGGTTTCTATATAAATGCAAAAAAATTGCTTGACCTCAGGGTTTCTTCCCACCTAGTCTAAGCCCTCTAATCAATTCTGCACAGGCAGAAGGAAGCAACAGTCAAACGATAAAAATTTGCCTTTTAACTACACCTTCTCTATCTGCACAAGGGTGAAATTACCTCTCTTATATATTAAGAAGGATGGAACTCACACTTCAAAGACAATGTGGAGCAAATGCTATCCTTTACATGTTCAATATTAAATTACCATCAACAGTTGGGGGCTGCTAAACATGCCATCAAACACAGCATGATCTTCATACAAAGGAAACGTTAGTACTTTTTTTTTCAACATTTAGTCATAACGTTGGTATTATGTTTACTTTTTTAGCAAAAGCACCCTACTTGGGAGAAGTACAATTCAATTAAATGTACATTGTGAGTTTCTATATTACACTGTCCTAGGTAATAATTTTTCAGGACTCTGTGAGATAGAGGACAAAACTTCACTTATTACTTTGAAATATTTTTGAAATTTAAAGGGAGATCTTTCACTAGATTTTTTTAAAGAGCTGTTGAATAGCCCCTAGTTAACTGAATAAAAACGAAAATATATTCAGTGCTTTTGCTATATGCATTCATTTTTATATAAATACTATAATTATATGGATATAATTAAGCCTCTTTTAAAGAGATTGCATTGTTTATACAGGGTCTGTATTATTTAATATTTTTGTGTCATCATTCTACTTCAACTTCTCTTTGAAAAAAGAATAAAATTTAAAGATATAGTAGAAAAGAGAAGTGTTATCTATTTCATAATAAAGTTGTTCCATTGTTTTTTCATTAAAATTTGGCAAAATCTTATCTAAATTTCTTAAAAAGTCATAAAGGCAAAGAGCCTGATTTATTATTTAAATAAGTTATTGTTGCTTTTATTTATTTGAAGAGGACTTATTTCACCTGAAAAAATTAATACATTAAGAATATACTAAGTTCTGGTTAATAATTCTAGCAGATGTAAAAATGCAAAATCATTATTACTATACTAAAGGGATCATCCATACTACAAAGGCAGAATATTCTGCTTGAGTAAAAATTCCTGAGCTAGATCTTGACCGAGGTCCCATTCTAACACTGCAGAGCGTGGGAGAAATTATTTTATAAGTACAAATTTAGAACAAGTGACAATAACTTGTCTTCCTGATAACAGAAGAATATCCAGCATTATTCTTGTTGCTCTAAATGCTTTTAGAAGCACTGCTTTCCAAACTGCCTGCCTGCAAAATCTATCCCAAGGTAATTAAACAAATTGATACAAATTGGCAATGAAATTATTTAATATTGTCTATCTGAATTTCAAAGAATGTCCACCCTAGTCAACTAGAATACTTTGGTTTTGACATACTAGGTTGATACAGAATTATTCGTTCCTACAATAATTAGACAAAGGAGATATTTACTTCTCTTGGCCAATTCTAACTCATTTATGTCCTCAGTATGAGATTGGTCTCAATTATTTCCCATCCATCTCATCTGTCGTATCATCAAGGTATCAGGATATAAATTAAAGAGAGATGGCTTAAGACACAATTGTACATCAACTGGGAGTTATATTTGGTTAGACGGGAAACAAACCCTAACCATTGATTATCAAAATGCTTAACTTACAAGGAGGTTGTGTCAATCTATACTGAATTTACATATTAAGTTCCATAGCTGATTTCTGCAAAACCCAATGAGATAGAAGAATACAGTAATACTTTTCCTAAACATTTTCACCTTTGTACCTTAATATCCCCATCCATAGAACAGAAGTCTGACTTATCTATTGACAAAGATTATGTAATAATAAAGTAGGCAATTAATAAAAAGTATTCTGCTTGTTTTAGTCTTTCACCTCTCCCTATTTCCCACCTTTAAGATGGAAATCGTAATTACCATGCTTTATCCTTCCTAGAGGAAACTTTGAGAGCTCAACTCACTTTTAGAATATCAGTTATCTATTATTTGTAAGATTTGTTCATCTGACACACAATATTTGTTTCTGTTTATTTCATACACTAGGTGGTATCATGACATGAGAATTGAGGGTATTTCCCTATTTCATAAAGTATCAAAAATCACAGTCCCAAAGCTGCTGATTAAACACTGCTGAGACTAAACATATGATTTATAACATTTCCTTGAAACAGTCCTCTGTCGTCTCACCCTTTGTGTAACACAATTTTCACTGAAATCAGTTGGATTTACAAGGCACACTCCCTAGCAACCGGCTAAGAGAACTTAGTCACTTTTTCTGAAATATCAATAGCTACCAATAGTTGATTTGTGCACATAAATCAGCCATCTAGACATAACTAAAATACTATGAACTCCATGCATCCACATCTGAATGATTTTCTCATTTTTAAAGTTGTTTAAAAATAATCCTATAAATGTAAAACCCAATAATCTACACATATGTACTAACACTGAAATGTTCAACGAAATAACCTGTAAAGCAAAGCTTGGAGTAAAATGAATGCCTATTGACCACCCCTTTCTAATATATTTGTGAGCTACATCTATTTAATTTTTTTTTTTTAAAGTTCCCCATCAGATATCAGAGCTATCATCTTCTTGCTTGTGCATACACCTACTCAGGATTTCTAATTGCCAATGTCACCTCTTGAAGTTTCAGAGTCTAAGACCTCTGAAGTAGTTTTCAAGGAAAGATTTGACAGCATTTGTCCTTACTATGAGCTCTTTCTCATCTTTCATTCAGTTTCTGATAAGTAAATTTGCTCAATCTCAGTATTATTAACATTTTGGGTTCAACCTCAGTACTATTTCTTGTTGTTTGTTTGTTTGTTTTTCTGGGGACAGGGCAGTGTTGTATAAATTGTAGATGTTTAGCAGCATCCCTGGCCTCTGCCCACCTGATGCCAGTACCAACCCCTCCCAGTTGTGACAACCAAAACTCTCTCCAGACATTTCCAAAGTTGGGAGACAGGGAGCAAAAATTACCTCTGGTTGAGGACCACTGTGATAAAGGCTTCAATTGACTTTTCATATAGCACTATCATTTCTTTTTTTTTTTTCTTTGTGAGTTTAGCCTGAGACAGGAAAAAAAAAAATTCCTTTAATCTGGGATATTTTTTCTTCCTACTTAGGTTAGGGAAACTGGTTTTTGTGTCTATTCAAGCCCCTACTCACTGTCTTCTTTCAGAATTATAATAATAAACATTTTTAATTAGAATAAATTTTTAAGAGAGGAGCAAGTATAAAATCTAAATGTGTGTGTACATTTTAGCCAAGTGATTCTACTTCTTTAAAGATATCTTAAGAAAATAGACACAGAGACGTTTGTTACCAGTACAGATTTTGATAGGAATAAATTGGAAAAAATACAATTCTCTAACAATAGGGAAAGGGCTAAACTATGTTCTAGACATATAGGGAAGTGTTATAAAGTAATTTTTTTAAATGTTAAAAAGTCATACTTATGGAAAATTTTAAGTAATATTTAATTTACTTATTTAAGTAATATTTAAGGAAAGTAATCAGAACCTTTTATAGAAAAAAAACCCCACAGAGCAGCATGCACATTACAGTACAATTTGGTAAACTATAAAACACACATGGAAAAAAATTTGGAGGTACAGACACCAAATTATTAACCATGATGTTTTGGGGGTATAGATATTGAATGGTTTTTCTTATTTTCCTTTGAGGTTTCCAATGTTTCATACATGACACATTTATCATGTTTATAAGCAGGAAAGAAGGTTGTTTAAAAAGATTATTCACTTTAATATATCAAATTGAAAATTATTAGTGGTTATATGGCTGCTTCTTCAAAGTCTCAGATCTGTACACTAAAACAGGTGAATTGGGGCTTCCCTGGTGGCACAGTGGTTGAGAATCCGCCTTCCAATGCAGGGGACACAGGTTGGAGCCCTGGTCCGGGAAGATCCCACATGCCGCGGATCAACTAAGCCCGTGTGCCACAACTACTGAGCCTGTGCTCTAGAGTCCATGAGCCACAACTACTGAAGCCTGCGTGCCTAGAGCCTGTGCTCCGCATCAAAGAGAAGCCACCGCAATGAGAAGCCTGCGCACCGCAATGAAGAGTAGCCCCCGCTCGCCGCAACTAGAGAAAGCCTGGGCGCAGCAAAAAAGACCCAACACAGCCAAAAATAAATAAATAAAATAAATAAATTTATTAAAAAATTTTAAAAATAAAACAGGTGAATTTTACTGTATGTCAACTATTTGGATACAAGGATGAATCCTGTGTGCACCACATCAATTCAGTTTACATCCCTATACCACAAGTCTCTTAATTTAGTAAAAAAAACATTGTATTTGCTGTTATTCTGTGTTCCACCAAATTTGGTATTCATATTTTTACTGCCCTTCTGTTTGGACCAAAGTAAAAGTAATAAGCCAAACAGCATCTTTGAAAACATGATAGTACTCAAGACCATATTTTCAGAAATTCTAAAACATTATATATGTGTTATATATATACTTATATATACATAAATTCTAAAACATTCAATTACAGTAGGCTTCTATTGAAATCAATTTGGCTGTTTTTCTGCTTATAAAAAATTAGTTTTGAAACAGAATATATATGTGCATAATATATACATGTATACATTCTTGAATGAATAGGAAAATGTTTTATATACAGACAAAAATAACAGATCCTCAGCCCATGGTTCTTAAGGAATGTGAAAAAGAATAATTATAGACACTGAAATTGTTCCATTTAGTAATAAAATGGAGTGCTATTTTCAATGAACATTTCTTATAATAAAATTGTATTTGTGAAATGTTGCCCTCAAAACTACCACTTAATTATATCTGAAATATAATCAGGCCACTTATTTAAGGAAAGAGATTGTAGGAGTCCATTAAATACTAAGCCAAGAAACAACTGAATTCTGGAGTTTATTTATTCTTCTATCTGTATAGGAAGTTATCTAGAAATATTACTTCAATTAGAGTTTTTTTTATTAGCTTTTCTCCTCCTTTCAATGTTAAAATAAATATTTTTATATCTAAATAATTTAAAGATTTTTTTTCCCTAAGGCTGAATAACTGCTATTTTCCTATGGTCTATTTTTCTTAGGTTAAAAACTTTGTTAGGTCCATTATAAGTAAAATATCAATAAGGAGATAAGAGGTAGCATAAAGCCATCATGCTCCACAGACTGCACAGATTAGATGCAAATTGACTCAGGGGGGGAAAAAAAAAAACGAGTCTCCCAGTCTTCACATATTATCTCTCCTCTACCACACCTCTAGAACAATCCTTCCAAGTAACCTCAAATAATTGATAAGTTTGGTTTTCATAGGCAAGAGTTGCCTTTAAGGGAGTTAATGAAATCCCTCTTTTTAGAATTGTTTTATTTTCTCATCCCCACATGGTTCGACCATGTAAAAAAAGCACTTCAAGCTTGCTTAAAACAGTACCCTTCAAATCTTGCTCCATCAGTTATGCGGCAGTTCAGTCAATATTAGATAGCATCAAAAATCTATTTTCTGTCCCTGACAAGAGAAGGAGATCCATAAGATTATCTGTTCTAAATGGCAAATGCAAACTCCATACTATCTCAAATTGCCAACTATGCAATTTTTGCTTCTACACATTATTGGAACTATGGTCAAAGCTCAGTTTTTTTAATTACATAAAACTTTAATTTTTAATTATGATTGAAAGATAGTGAAAACATAAGCCACCAAATCACCTCAAAGTCATTGAAATGCGGAAATTGTTTTCTGTCAGGTGTTTTACTCATATTAACTGGTTGAAGCTATAGTCTTTTCGTTTCCTTCAAATGACCATGAAAAATGAAATTGAGGGTGCCAGTGAAATTCTCAGAATGGTGTACGTACAAAATTGTCGGACATAGTTTATCAGGAAAAGGGAACACAAATCTCAACAGCTTTCTGCTTCCTTTCAAGAAAAAAATTAAAATATAGAAATACTTTACTATCTTTAACTGAAATACCCAAAGCAGTAAATACCTAAAAACCCCATGCTAAATCAAGATTTCTGCTGGTAATCTTTATTTCACTTTTACAACATCCATATTTAGAGAAAATACAAAATTTATTGTGGAAAGTTTGGGAAAGAAAACCAGAAAAAAATGACAATAGCTAGCTAACACTTAGCACTTATCTGCCAGGCACTGTGGTAAGTCTGTGAATTCCGTTAATACTTAAAACAATTCTTCATGATTAGAAGTGTGTTATTACCACTATTTTTAAGATGTAGAAACTAATGTAGAAAGTAGCCTATGTGGCATTTAAACCCAGACAGCAGAATTCATGCAGTACCAAAAGAATAAATTTATTCACAGTTCCACTGGGCAGAGAACAAATATTTTCTATTCTTACCCATGTATTTCTTCCATTGAATTTTCCAACCAATTTATTACAGCTCAAAACAATACTAAAATTAAGGATGTCAATATTACTGGGAAATATATGCAAAAAAAATAACACCAAACATTATTTGTTCACTTTATGAATTGATGCATCGTTATTATTACTACCTAATTTTTTGTATAAAAATACTGGGGTTGAAATTTGCACTCTAAACTCAGAGTATAAAAATAAGTGTAGTTTTCTTTACTTTTCTGGACTCCCCAGATCCTACTAAAGGCAGAAGAAAAGGTGAACAACTAGAAGCAACTACATCTCATTTTGTTTAAAAACAATGTTTATAAATATTCATGCAATTCTACATTCAGATTCTCTAGTTTGATTTCATGTTTCTTTGGTTCTCTTTCCAGTCTCTTCTCCTTTGCCCAGATGGTGATTTTGCATAGAAAAGCCTCTGTTATCCTCCATGTCAAGGAACTGCAGAAGGAGTGAGGAGCAAGTGCTGCCTCCCCATGCCCCTCCCCACCCCAAGCCCCATCTCTGAGCCTGCAGCTCTGCCCTCACTATCACAGATAACTTTGGTCTGGTCTGCAGGCACAGGCAAAGTACTGTGATGGTTCCTGGGCAACGTAACTATCTCTAATGATAATGCCCTTGCCTCAGCAGTAACTGACCCTATGAAATATCTGAGTCTGGCTGCCACGCTCATCCTCTTCCCAGTATGGGCACGTCACCTTTCAACCTCTTCTAAGGGTCTCTTTGTCCCTCTCTAAAGCAATATTTTCCACACCGAATCCCACAACAGGCTCTCTTGGCTCCCTTCATGACCACCATGGAGGTTTGGAATGTCCTGTAAGACATACATACTCGATGAGGAATCAGGTTACGCTAAATGAGTTCCACCAATCTATACATCTCTGTTTACCATCCTGCACTGTATTGGGTTTCCCTGGAGGCTTAGAAATTCCCTAAGAAGCAGGAGCAATACACCTCCTTACTGAGAGTTTTCTGTCAAACTCACCTGGTATTCTTATAGTTCCTCAATCACTTACTCCCTGCCTCCAGAGAGTCATACCTTTTAACAGAACTAAGATAATAAAGTCTCTCTCTCTCTTTCGCTCTCTCTCTCTCTCTCTCTCTCTCTCACACACACACACTCACAATCACACACACACACACAGAGACTCAGACACAAAACGACTTTCTATGTTCTCTTCCTGTCAAGGGAGAGTTGCTCTAGGTCAATGATTCTCAAACTTCAGGGGGGCATCAAAATCACCTAGAAGCATTATTAGAACACAGATTATTGGATTCCACTCCAAGAGTTTCTAACCCAGTATATCTGGGGCAAGGCCTGAGAATCGGCATATCTACTTGTGCTGCCATTCTGGGGACCTTACTTAGAGAACCACTGCACTGGACCAGCAGGTGCAGCATCACTGAGACATGTTTTAGAAATGCAGACTCTCAGGACCCACCAGACCTGCAGAATCAGAGCATGCATTTAATCTAGATCTTTCGGTAAATGCACATTAAAGTCTGAGAAGCACTGCCTTAAGGGATATCATCCTTCTTTCTTACTTTACGATCTTTGATCCTACCCTCCCTTTTGTGGACAACCAACCTCATTCCTTAGCCTATATGTACACATAGTTATGGAGGACAGGAGAAAATACATTTTGAAAACAATTCCCAATATATAAAATAAAATTATCTTCATAATTTCTGTTACCAATCAAAAATTTTTTTCTCCACAATTAACTATTAAATCTTGCTCCCTATTTTAAGTGAGTTGTTTTGCTACAGATATGAAATCTTCTACATGTTTCTTAATTTATTAAAAGTCTTATTTTATGTACTTGAGTAAAGGATTTTAGTTTTCTTTATATTTGTCCAAACTATATGTCTATTATTAAGTTTATTCTTAGATATTTATCTTCTAGTTTGCTGACTGGGTGGATCTTTTCTCCATTAAGTTTCCTACCATTCATTGCTAGTATATGGTTATTGTTTTTTACAGCTATTGCTTTTACTGCTTTGACAGTCATTTTGTAGTAAGCACTTAATGAACAATCTTATACATTCCAGTGTATACCATGCCTTATTTATAATCCATGTAGAATATGCCCAACAGAATTGTAATTGTTTGTTTAATCCAGTGCAGTTTTTTTAAAAGATAAGAGTGGGGATTTTTTCTTTTAAAGAACTAAATCTAAGATTGAACATTTCTATTATTTTTGTTCCTATTTTCTAATTTGTTCATTTCTGATTTTGTCTTTATCATTTCTCTCCTGCTTTTGTTGGGATGTTTTGGTGTGATATTTCTAATTTATCTGATACTAATGGTATGACCCTCTTTTTTCATTTACTTGATAAATCTTTCTTATCCTTTAACTTTTAAGTAGTCCATGTCCTTTGTTTTACGTATGGTCAAAGCATTATAAACACTGTGGATTTTATCTATCAAATTTGAGAGTTTTAAAGCTTTTGTTATGGGATTTCAGTCCACTTGCATTTATTATCAAAGGTGCTAAGCTTGGCATTATACTGTCACCTGATTTTCTGCTTTCCTTTTCAATGTTTACTTAACCATTTTCTTTGTTCTCTCCATTAAAAAAAATAGAATACATTTAGTTTCTTTTCCTTTAGCTATTCGAAAATTGTATTCGAATTACAATTGTGATTACTTTCCATTTTTAACAACCTTACTTGAATCTATATTTTTCTGATTATCAATGTAAATAATATAATCACATCTATTAATTTGTACCTATGTTATAGAAGAAAATTAGTTTTCTTTTTTCCAAATTACTTCCTGGTTTTGTTGTATAATTGAACATTTTAGAGAATGTTGATCATTTGTTTTAACTTATCTTCTTTTAATAATTAAAATATTAAATGATAATTACCATAATTGTAGATGTTAAAAATAAACATTGATTAATATAAATCAACAGATCTAACCAAATTACAATATAACAAAGTGGGAGGATGGAGGAAGGAGAACTAGACATGCTTGTTACAGGACAGGCACAAGAGAGTCAGGGAGAAAGAGAACTAAATCCACATCTTGCCTATGAAAAGCCAATAGATAATTCCTGAAAAAATGAAAACGCAGAAGTAGCAATGTAAGAATACTATTTAGAGATTCAGATGCAAATGCCAGAAAAACCAACTTAAGAAAATAAAGGAGTGGGACATGGGGAAAGAGAGAAAGAACTTACTACATTTCATGAAAAGAACTTCTAGGACCATTTCAGTCCTTAAATTATATGTATACATGACTTTATTTTTAAATATAAAAATTAAATTAAAAACAGATATTGCGGGCTTCCCTGGTGGCGCAGTGGTTGAGAATCCCCCTGCCAATGCAGGGGACACGGGTTCGAGCCCTGGTCTGGGAAGATCCCACATGCCGCGGAGCAACTGGGCCCATGAGCCACAACTACTGAGCCTGCGCATCTGCAGCCTGTGCTCCGCAACAAGAGAGGCCGTGATAGTGAGAGGCCCGCGCACCACGATGAAGAGTGGCCCCCACTTGCCGCAACTAGAGAAAGCCCTCACACAGAAACAAAGACCCAACACAGCCATAAATAAATAAATTAATTAAAAAAAAAAAACCAGACACATATTGCATAGGTATAGCAGTACAAAGATACCAAACTGATATTGCCTTCACTACATTCTCATTTAGAGAGTCTATAAGTTGGCTCTATTATTAGCTATATAAAATAAATGCTTTCTGAAATTTCTTTCTGCTTTTTGTAGTAAAATTTTAAGAATACTCCATATTGAGCATTGTGTTCACTTTTTTAACACTGACAAATATTTTATAAGCATCATATTGCTGTTTTTTTTTTGACTTTCTGCTTACTCATTCTTGAGCAGAAGTCTCTCCATGCTTAGAAACAGACCAGAGGCAATGGTGTCTGGCTATCCTAGATTCCCCTCATTTTCCAACTTGTTGCTTTAGAATTCTCTCAACAGATGTCAAGCCAAAATTTTGGCCAACATAAATCTATATCATTATTTTAATAATTTGGCAGTCTTTGGGAAGAGGCAAGAATAGACTCTGAGAATTCCTAGCATTGTACCTGGTTTCCAAACTCTTTCTTCTCTAGTGAAGCCATCTTATTGGAAAGCAACTTTCTTCTGGTTTGATTCAATTTCTATACTTTGTATGATATAAGCTGTGCTTCTGACTGGCACCTTTCGTGATGCTGTTATACACTTTGTTGGAAACAAACCTCCATCTGCTGCTGACTTTCTGCTTGTGTGTCCAGTGTGTGAAAAATTACAGGTTAGTACTAGCACTTTTGTGTTGTTTATCTAATAGAGAAAGAAAGGGATGCCCCAACATTGCTTCCATTTCTCACTTTTGTTGAGTCATGCCAGACTTTCCTGTATTTTTTCAAAGCAGAGATAGTAAAGAGGAGATGCTAATTAATCCTCATAAACTTCCTTTAGTCAAGGAGGATCTGAGTCCTAACAGAAATCATTTATCTAATTGTATACAGGGGTCCAAAAGTCATGGTTAAGGTGTTATGGAGCAAAACTTTATTAAGGTATCACAACTCAAAATAACCCCCCAGTTCTCCCCTGGCTTCTCAGATGCAAAACTTCTTACATTTGGGGTCAGCTCCTGATTTTATCTTGTCATGCAAAATCTGGGTGAGGGGTGAAGAGAAAACGAAACAAGAAGACAAAAGGACAAAATTGATTTATCTCTTTAAGAGACAAAAGTTTGGATAGAAAGTCAGAAAAGAGCCACATGACTTCTGTGTTAGGACTGCTTCCAGGATTGGGATTTGGGAGAGTGGAAGAGAGTTTCTAGGAATGACTGGCATCAACGGGGAGGATATAAAGAGTGGCCACTATGGGAAGGATGGATTTTACATTAATAATTATAATGGGCTAAATGGAGCCCCATCATATCCCAAAAGATATGAACATATCCTAATCCTTGAAACCTGTGATTATTACCTGAAGGGTGATTAAATTCTGATTTGTGATTAAATTAAGGATTTTGAGGTGAAGAGACTATCCTGAATTATCCAGATGGGTGCTAAATGCCATCACAGATGTCCTTATAAGAAAATGGCAGAGGGAGATTAGTTGGAAACACAGAGGAGAAAGCAATATGAAGATGGAGGCAGAGACTGGAGTGATGCCACCACAAGCCAAGGAACATCTGCTGTCACAAGAAGCTGGAAGAGATAAGGAACGGATTCTCTTATAGAGCCTCCAGAGGGAATGGGACCCTGTTGATACCTTGATGCAGACTTCTAGCCTCCAGAACTGTGAGAGAAGAAATTTCTGTTGGTTTAAGCTACCCAGTGCGTGGTAATTTGATAAGGCAGCCCCAGGAAATTTATACAATAATGCATTTCTCCCTTTGACAATTCTCATGGGACTAGGTAAAAATCTGAAGTGTTTTTAATTATATTTTAGCTACCAAACCATATTTCTTTAAACACTGTTTAAGGACGGGGCCATGCAAAGTGATTGAGTCAGGGTACAGAATGACAATGAACATTAACAGAGTATTTCCTATGTGCAGGCATTTGTCTAAGCGGTTTATACACATTAATTCTTTTCCTCATAAAAGACGAATGTGAGGCTTAAAGAGTTTGTACAGCTTACACAAGATCACAAAACAAGTGGTCAGTGGTAGAGCTGGGATTAAAACCAAGGTCTTCTGAATTTGAAACCCAAGCTCTTAGTGGCTAAAAGGCATTACACTGCTTTTCATTTCAATTTGCAGCTGAGGGAGTAGTTAGATGCTTATGTGCCTGTCCCTTTATTAGTCAAGTGGTCAAATCTTTTTATCAAAGAAATTGAAATGATGACTTAGTTTGTATGAAGATTTCTCTAAAGTCACACACTGGTATTCCATCAACACAACTTTTGGGAAACACGTCTATGCTCCCTGGGATCTCTACTGTTGATATTAGAAGTACACCCATTAAAGTCTGTGAGTCCAACCACTTGCTGTTCACTAAGTGTGAGAAGCGTTCCCCTCTCCTCTAGACCTGTTAGCTCTTAAGTAAAGGAGTGACTCTAGTCTTTCTCTGACACTCTCTCATAAGCCAGGTTTTATCCCTCCATAGCAATCATTTTTCAGAATGACTATTTTCTAAACCAAAAAATGTTTGAAACTAAAAGTGTCCTGTTGATAATTATACAAGGACAAAATGTTCAAAACAGGTTGTCCTGAGCAAACTGGTATGCATGGTCACTCTATTTATTTACTTAGTGGGTTGAATATTTCAATTCTGTCTTCCCTTAGGGACTGTAAGTCCTAGAGAACAGGGACCAGATTTATTTCTGTTCTTCATTTTATCCTCAATGCCTAGCACAGTGTCTGGCACTCAGTTAATACTCAATAAATACTTGATTAATGAGTAAATATAAGTTAGTGAGTTATTTTATATGGTTGGTATTCTTACTGTATATGGTAAAATTCACAAGTAACTATCTTGAAAAATATTGGAATTATGAAATAATTTTAATTGTTGAAATTAACCCAAGCTAAGGCAAAATGAACACATCCAAATAAGATTAGCACCAATTCTCGTAGGGCTGTTTTTAGAATGATGAGGCAGGTATTTCTTTGGGCACAGCACAGCCACAAGCACTTGTTACGGCAAGTCAGAATTTCATCTCATCCAATTTGATCTTGTTTCTAGAGCCACAGGCTGAGTCACCTCTAATATGCAGTGTAATTTATTACAGCACTATACACTGAAAACCCTATGGCCCAGAATTCTGTAAACATTAAAACACATTCTCTACTTTCAGAAAAAAACTATTACTGAAATATTTAGAAAGCCATGGAAATTACTTATAATCCATGATCTTGCTAAAAGAGCTAAAACTATTGCATGATTCCAAGTAAACTGATACATAATTTTAAAAACCTTATCTGTAAAAGCCAATATTTCCATTGAACTCTTACTGTGCTACTTTGTCATCTTCAGAAGGACTTATTCCAGTTGTTGATGTTGTTATTTTTAATATAAACAGATAATATCATAGTTTTACTTTAGAGAAAAAAAAAAAGACTTTAAATGCAAATGCTCTTACTACTTACCAAACTATGACTCAGAAGCAAAAATAGGTTGAATTTCTTATTAAATTGCAAATGTTAGCCTTCTTAACTTGTCTGAGCTACTCGAAAGCAAAATAGGCACTACACAAATAGATGTAAAGATTGTCCTGATTGTAGGCTTGCAATTAGGCCATTAATAAGAACTAAGTGCCAGTGAGCACTTTTCCTGAGAAAATATGGTAAGGGTGGCACTGAAAATCTGGCATCCTCACAGTCCCATTATCTGGTTCAGAAAAATCTTGACTGAATTGAAGCAGAAAAACAACTTACCACATCACTAGTTGAAACAGGATGCTCAGCTCATCCAAAGTCTACTTACTGTACATTTGACTCACTCCTCCAAGAGGCTTGGAAATCATTCACAGTCAGATAACTAGTTATCCAAAGATAGGCTGACAAGCACAATGTAGGAAAGGTAGATGCTTGTACTGATTTAGCTTCAGCCTATCATGGTTGAGCTGCTCAAATTCTAAGGGAGCAAAAAGATAAGGAATAAGCGATATGGACCAGAACTTAGTTTATAATTTAGAAGAGAGAGGGTCCAAGGCATGAAAAATCCTAACTAAAGATGTTCTCTTCATGTATCTCACATTCTCAAATCTCTTTGACAATTTTGAAAGGGAAATATCTTTTCTCCTAAAATTCAATATGTTAAAACATCTGTAGCACATACCCCTTGGAAGTTGATTATTAGAAATATCTGTTCATGACTTTATGAATTTCAAACCTTTTACATCTGTGTTAGATAATGTACTTAATACTAATAGAACTGAAAGAATGTTAGAGATTAAATGCTGAAACAAAAGGAAATAGAATCAAAACACTTGGTCTTTACTTGAAAGGCTTTCTGAAGAGGTTGATCAATGGAAAGATATTCAAATATGGAAATCAATCCAGCTGTCAGGAAAGTTTCACCCTTGTCCTTTAGAAAAGGTTAATAAGAATTTATTATTAATGGGCCTGAACTTACAGTTCCAAATGAAATGTGAATAATAGTAGTAAGCCAGGTACATCATTTGAGAAGTAAAGTAATGGCATGGGGTTATTTCCAGGGCAGTAAATGGCTATTATCACATCCCAGTGCAAACAGAACTAGAAAATACTTTCCTCACTAGATGAAAGACAGTTTCTCAAAGATAACCCTGAAGCACTCAACCTCTTTGCATTACCAGTGGGCATCTAGACTCCTGGAGAGCAACTGACCAGCATCTAAGACACTCCCATGGTATGGCTACTTTGATGTGCCATGGCCATATCATGGGTAAAATTTTACAGTCTGTTCTTACTCCAAACAATTCAGCTTATTTTTGCTCACAAAGCACATTTTTCTGAATACTCTTTATTAACACTAATATGAAGTTCTAAAAAAAAAAAAAAGAGTATATTCTGCTGATTTCTAATCTTCTATTACTTCATTTCTGTTCAAATCATATACATTCAAAAACCACATTATCTTACTGTCATCATATATTATGTAAGATTTTGTACTACTTAAGTTACATACCTGTTATATTGCTAGTCATCAGTTCTTTGGACAGTAATCAATATGATGAGTGATATAAGTGATTTCAGATGAGGGATTTGGTGATGAATATGAATTTTATCTCTTCTTTCTTCCCCTGACTACACTTTTGTAGTTATTCATCACCATTGAAACAGAAGGCTATAATATTCCAGGAAGGAAACAAAGAGTCTCCGGAAGTTACAAATCAAAAAATGAGCTCTCCAAACTTTTAAGCATCCTCTACTTAGAGAATTAACATCTACTAATATTAAGTTATATCCTTCCCCACTGAGCTTCTTTACCACTAAGGTGAAGTCATATTTAGAAAATAGCTTTTTCTAAATTAAAAATAAAACTTTCTCCTTAGGACAGAAAGCATGAGTGATTCATCTATTTTAACTTGGTTCTTCAGAAAGTCAGTAAATGATGAAAGTATTGATGTAAAGAAAACTGGCTCTAAGAAGAAGTACAGATCCCTTGTATTTGAAACACATAGCAGCTTCTGAAAATAGATAATGTAAATTTTAAAAATATTATTTTTTCATTGTGTATAAAGCTACAGGATAGGATTTTCATTTTTGATCAGTCAGAAAGTCAAGGGAGTATAAATAAGTCTAATTTCTACACACCTATGACAACCCATGGTAGAGGGTTCCCTGAAGTGTTGACTTCCCAAGACCTCTAAAACAACAATGTAACTGCCTGCTGCCATTTGTAAATAGGACCTCCAAAGTCACACATGCTTTGATAAGACAGGGCCTCTCAATGCCGTACTGCTGTCCCACTCAGCACTATACTGCCTAAAAGACCTATTGTAAGAAAAAGAATATAATTAGAATGATTGCTCAGCTTCTTCAAAAGGACCATCAAAGTTTGTACTCATTAAGCCTTACTTACTAGTTTGTTTCAGTCACTGCATGACAAGAAATCCAAGCCCTCCAGTTCATCCCTCTTTTACAAACACATCTATACACTCTCCATACTGACCCAGTTTCTGACCTTCCCTACCTTTCAGACTCTACCACTGTGCTACATTGTATTCTCAACCTTTTCCTTAAATTTGTCTTCACCTTCTTATAATTGAAAACTGGCTATCCATGAAAAATCTATTTGTCCCTCAGCAAATAGAGTTCAGGACTTTTTTTTCCACCCACATACTATAGCACTCAGAAATGTGCTCCTTATTCCTCTCTTCTGGATAATTGGCATTTTATTCTTCCTTAAAAGCTCTAGCTTCCTTCAAGGACATTCCATCAACCCTCTCACCACTAGTCTTCCTCGTTGCACTCCTATGCCGACCTCTGGTCACTAACCTTTTTTTTTTTTTTTTTAATTTTAGCACCTGGATTATACCTTTACTCTGCTTGTCATCATCCATATAAGATTACCTAGGCAACTCCAACCTCCAGCAGTTTAATATTCTACCCCATCTCAGCCAACATATATCATCAGTAAGTATACCACAATCAAAATATCAATTTCTAGCGTCCCACTTTCAGACCAAAATCTTTTCTTTCTAGTTTACTTACTTTAGGACCCTCACAGCCATCTTTTTCCCCACTGATACCTCCAATCATTTGACAATCCTCACTGGTATTCGTTTTCTATTGCTGCTGTAACAAATTACCACAAATTTAGTGGTTTAAAATAACATCTATTTATTACCTCAGTTTCTGTAGGTCAGAAATCTGGGCACAGTGTGGCTTAGTTGGTTCTCTGCTAGAGTCAACCAAGGCCCAAAGCAAGGTGTTGGCAGGGCTGCCTTCCTTGCTGAAGGCTCTAGGGATGATTCCACTTCCAAGCTCATTCAGGTTGCTGGTAGAATTCTGTTCCATGAAGTTCTAAGACTGAGATCCCTTTTCCCTGCTAGATGTTAGCAGGGCTTATTCTCAGTTTCTGGAGGCCACTCACATTCCTTGGCTATGGCCCACTCTCTCCATCTTCAAAGCCAGCAACAGCAGGCCAACTCCTTCTCATTCTTCAAATCGCTTTGACTCCCCCTCTACTTCATCTCTCCTCTGCTTCTAGCCAGAGAAGTTTCTAAACTCTTAAAGGCTTATGTGATTAGATTGGGGTCACCCAGATAACTCAGGAAGATCTCTCCACGTCAAGGTCTGTGATCATAATTACATCTGCAAAGTTCCTCTTGCCGCATAACATAACATTTCCAAAGATTCTGGGACTTATGGTATGGATGTTCTAGAGAGGCTGTTATTATGCCTTCCTCACCACTTTTCAATGTCTATAATTGCCCTTATTTCTTTTCCTTTTCCTTCTTACCCAGTTTAGATTTTATGAAATATCACTATAGCCCACTCCTCTGTAAAATTCCTCTATCACTTTATTCCTTTCCCCTTATTTGCTTAGAAAAATCCTAATTCTGCCTAAGTCCAACTTTACTCCAATTCCGTATCTTTATCCAACAATCTGAACATGACTGGAGAATTAATAGTATTATCTCATTTTAGTCCAATTCTTCCAGCCACCCTCTATGTATTAGCCATGAATTCAGTTTTTCACTCTTCAAGACAATTATTTCACATCTTTTCCATTCTCCTCAATCTTTCAACACTCTCCCCCACAATTCCTTCTCAGCAGATGATCTTGTTTCTAATTTTACTGAAAAAAAGCGGGAAATGCTCCCATATTTCCACCACCACATTTAATCTATAGCCATGTGTTTTACTTCCATTAAAGTTGATGAATTTTCTATTCTCCTTCCCTTCTCTTATCTAAGGCCACTAGTGCACTGGATCAAATACTCTCCTTGCTTTATCAAGGAGATAGCTTACACAATTATCAATCCTTTTCCCACATCATAAATTTCCCCATTCTTCTGTATAATCTAGTCAAAATACAAGCATGGTGTATTATCTCCCATTTTAATACCTTCCCTTAATCACTCCATTTTTCTGCTTCCATTCATAGAAAACTTTATCAAAAGAATTTTCTGTACCTGCTATCTCTTCTTCCTCACTTCTTAATTCACCATAATCAGGCTATTGTCCCTTCTCTTTCATTGAAACCACTCTTTTCTTCATCATCAGTGACCTCAATCTTGTTAAAGCCAATGTTCAGTTCTCTGTTCTCACTGTACCTAGTCTCTTGACAGCAACTGACATTGTGGACCATTTTCTCCTTCTTGAAACACTTTCTTCCTTTGGCTTCCAGGACACCACTTCCCACTTTTCCTTGTAAACCACATTCACCAGTCCTCTTTAATCCCATGGTGTGAATTCTTCTCTCTTTCTCAACTGCTAACTATTGGAGAGGCCCAAATCTCAGCAGTTCTGGGTCCTCTTCTCTACTGTCTATAAACTCATTGTCTAATCTCATTTGATCTCATGATTTTAAATAACACATATGCGATGACTCACAAATCTTCAGCCTCAATTTTCCTTCATTGAATATCCAATTACCTCTTCTCCTCTCTACATAATTCGCATTTCAAACTTAACAAAACCAAAACCAAACTCTTGACTTTATCCCCTGTGGCAGAGGCAACTAGCAGTTTACAAATAGCCATTATCTCTTTTTCCTTAGTCAAAGATCCCCTAATTTTCAACAGGGCATATGGTTACCTAGAATCAAGACTGTATTTCTCAGCATTCCTTGCAGTTGGATGTGGTTATTTTGTTAAGGTCATGCCAGTGGGATGTAAGTAGAAATATGTTACTTTTGGAAAGTGCCATGTGCAACTCCTGGAAATTGTCCTTAAAGGGAAGGAGGATACTTCCTTGCCCCTGGTCATGCCAACCTTCAAAAGATAGCACATTTCTCCCCAGATAGGAACTTTATTACTGGATTACACTGCCATATGGAGAGGAAGTTATGCTGGAACGTGGCCTCTTGACTTGAAGAGCCAAGCTTTACTTGACATGGTAAAAGAACAGTTGACTTATTTTCCATTGAATTACGCCCCTCATCTTCCTTCAACCAGCAATAACCCAATAACCTGGATCAAATATAAATTAAATCCTATTTTTTAAAATTCTAAAATCAGAATTTTAAGCGAAAGTATAACCATAATCCCACTTTAGTTTAGTGCCTACTCCATCTCCTGTCAGTCCATCACTCTGTAAACATCTCTCAAAGAGTTCACTGAGTGTGAAGCACTGGTTTGAGTACAGCAGCCCCTTACTTCAGTGAGTATCCTGGAATAGCTAAGCAAAGAATGAAACCCTTCAAACTTTGGAGTTACAAGGAAGGTGACCTATCCATCTGTGGTCTCAGCGCTGAAGTAAGAGGCTAAACAACTCCTGGATGCTCAAAGAAACTGTCACGTGTACTACTCTCACATGTATCTATAAATTGAACATTCCACTGTAACTCTTCCACATCTCTGGGGCATAGCTGTCAACTGGATATCTTTCTTTATGGACCATACAAAGGATACAACTGATCACGCTGGCTTTTTCCAGTAGATAGTTTAGCAATACCGTGGAATTCTGCATGTGCATTTCTATGTGTTAATCTTATTTTCCCTTTATTGCTCTGCATTTTTATAGTGCCCATTTCCTCTATACTTATTATATCCTTTTGTATTGACAGTATTTTTGTGGACCACCTAAAATTCTTTGTGGAATAGGGCTGAAATAATTATGCAAATGAAGTAAAATTCTCTTGTCTGGAATGGGTTAACATGGCTTCCAAAGTACTTAGCAGGAAGTAGGTATGTGGATTCAAGGTTGACAGTCTATTTTTAGATGACTACTTGGTTCTTCTTTACCACACAAGTAAGATTCTAATTTCAGGAAGGCTCTCCTTCGCTTAAATTTAATTGACTATGCATTGTCATCCTTTTGTATTAATCTCTGCTTTTAAAATGTGTTTTAAGATGGCTGACTGATTGCATCATTGAGACAGAGACCTGCCATCTGGAATAGGTACTTCATAAGCCAATCACTTCTAGACTTTTCAGGCCATCACAGTCATTTTCTCATATAGAAAAGCAAACAAGCCTTACCAAAGCCTTTCCATAAGTAAAGGTTGAAATTATTCAGAACAGATGAGGTTCACTTGGAGCAAGACTGGCATAAACAGAGAAGCCCGAAAGGGGATGTAGCATATCAGCAAGAAGAATATGAAATGATGCTGCCGTGTATCTGTTGTATAAATAATAAAAATTATTAAAAAGAAACTGTGCAATAAATGGTAGCATTGTTTCCCTTATATGTAGAGCTACTGATGAAAGTAGACATTTTGAATCTTCAAGGGTGACTTTTAAACATCATTTGAATGAAAAGAAACAAGAGCAAATGAAAGGACTGCTGTGACTCCTTTTCCCTCAAATCTAACGTTATCACGGAGAAGAGAAAAAAATAGAACTGTCATCCATTTTTCTTTTCCTTTCATCTTTATATCATATTATCTAGTCACAATTTCCACACATTTCAAAGATTACGTATTAGTATCTGTATACCTTTCAGATATTAGAAAGTCAAGCACAGGTCTACATTTTGTACATACAATGTTAACTGATGTGGGAGAGCAATACAATCATGACCTCATTCATATGGTAATTTTTTACATGATACAGACATTTTCTAGGGCAGCTCAAAATCCAGTAACTCAAAATAATTATGCAATAAAAATACACCTTCAGGGGGCTTCCCTGGTGGCGCAGTGGTTGAGGGTCTGCCTGCCGGTGCAGGGGACACGGGTTCGAGCGCTGGTCTGGGGGGGGTCCCACATGCCGCGGAGCGGCTGGGCCCGTGGGCCACAATTGCTGAGCCTGCACGTCTGGAGCCTGTGCTCCGCAGCGGGAGGGGCCGCGGTGGTGAGAGGCCCGCGCACCGCAATGAAGAGTGGCCCCCCGCTCGCCGCAACTGGAGGGAGCCCTCGCACAGAGGCGAGGACCCAACGCATCCAAAAAAAAAAAAAAAATACACCTTCAGGTACATCATTTATTTCAAAAACAGAAAGCAGGATCTCTGAATGAACTTAATGTCTTAGGAGGTGATTAAAAAAATTAACTCTTTAAGTGGAATTTCTCTGCCTGTCATAGACAGCAATTCAATTCATGTGACAGTTTTGTATTATGTCAACTTGGCTAAGCTGAACTACAGTACATTTCCTAGAATTCTCTGTCCTGTATGTTTCCTGTTAGGGTGGGCCTCAGAGATTCTTGTGGAAGATCTGGATGGCATGTGTAAAGAGCAGTCTTTTTGTAACTCATCCACATTACCATCGATTGGCTGACTCACCTTGGTGTGAGGCAGCACTTAAGCCTGCAAGTACTCTACCTCCTCTTGGATCCTCCTTTAGCTTCTCCAACTCCTGGGTCAGGTGTGTGTACTTAGCTTCTTGACAAAGGGCCCCAGCTTATACAGGACCTCCATACTACCAAAATCAGAGATAACAAGAACTGATGTATTTCAGTCCACCCTCACAGACTCCAGCTCATCCTTGCAGGCTTTAGCTCACTTTTGATATCTCCACTTTATATTCATCTTCCCTCATATCTGCCTGCTTCGCAAACTTCAAGCTCCAAGGTCAGACAAGGACCTTAAAGACAAAGACCTTAAAGAAATTGCTTAACCAGCTCTAAAAATTGTGTAACGTCAAATTCCTATAACAAACACCAATCCCTTGATACACATGTATATACACTTCCTAGTGTTTCTACTTCTTTAATTGAGTGGTCAGTGATAAATCACCATCTCATATATATGTCATTTAATACAATGGTTCTCTCTAATTCCATCACCCACTATATATGGGTCAGCCAGCCTAGAATGAGAGGAACAGCCTCATTTATCTTCAGATGCAAAGCACAAAAGCAACTACTCTGTAGTTCTGAAATACTTAATTGCCTCTTTTCTCCTTTTAAACCTTACACAGTTCCAATCCAAATGCTTTGGTGACCATTAAACTCCTGTCAAGTCCCTGCATAATTCTGGACTGTAAACACTTCCTCAATTTTGGATTTCCCTTCTGTCTTGGCCCCACAGAGATCTCACGAGGACAGCTCCATCATTCCTCCACAAGAAGAGGGGAAATTTGTGCAGATTATCCATGCAATAAGAAATTTCTTCGTTTGGGATGAATATATATATGTATAAATATAAATACATACATGTAAGGTTTGTCCATTTTATTGTATCTATACTATATCTCAATTTAAAAAAAACATATTTTATGTTCCAGTAATACCCACACCTGTATTTTAACAAAATGCCCTGAAAGAACAGGGTCACGCCAAGGGGCCAAGATCAGAGTTTGGCATAAATTAGGTCTTCTAGTATGTCTGCTCATCATACACAATAGGAAGAAAATAACCATATCATTTTTTTCCAAAAATAATGGCTGTATTGGCACCTTATAAAATCAATATGCGTTCATGGTAAAAAGAATAAATGCAAGCAATTTAGGAAATTTTTTAAAAGAACGAAATGCTACCAACCCAACAATAATCAACAACTTAGAAAATGTCATTCTGGATATCTCTCAATGTATACATAGATACATACACACATACCAAAAAATAGCTAGCTAAATAGTGAGATAGATAAAACAGTATATAATAATGGGATCCTACTATAGTTATATAAAGAGCACTGACTTAGCTTGAGTACAAATCCTCACATTCTCAAGTGAGCAAGTTAAATACTCTTTCTGTGTCTCAGTTTTCTCACAAATAAAATTAGAAAAAAAGGTAGAACATTTTTCATAGGGTTGTTGTCAGGATTAAATTAATTATTAGATGTAAAACACTGAGAACATATAGTCAATAAATGTTCATTATTATTTGGTAGAGGAAGATATTTTCATCTATAAGACTTTAATATAGGAAAAAGAAACTTAAGAAATGGCTGATCATTTCTTTAATACAAGTTCCTAAAGATCTCTATAACCAAGAAGAAAACTGTTAAAAGATATCAATGCTGTAGTTATTTCTGTATACATTTCCTTTAAGACAGTATTGATGATAGTTTGTCAACAAGAAAATGGGGGTGAGGATAAGCACAGATATTATTATATGTTAGTTACATTATAATTATATATTCATTTTATTTTTATATTATTTTATGTTATTATATTATTTTTCTACATCAAAATTTATAAGATTTTTTTCTGTTCTGTATTCATAATTCCCCCAGTTAAATGTGGCCCAAATTTAAGTGGATTCAATTATCATGACCAGTCATTCTACTGCTTTTTCATTTCTGAGTTCTTTATTTGGATTTGTCTCTTGATGAGTTGAATTTCAGTTTATTCATTTACTGTAGAATAATTTGGGGGTTTTATATCCCCTGAGTTCTTCCATGTTTGAGATTCTTTCCTATTGTCTTAACTCCAAAATAAATACTTAACTGAATATAAGTAATATTCTTTGATCATAGTTCTCCTTCTTCAGAAATCTTTAGATGTTCCATTGTCTTCTGACATTGAACATGCTTGAAGACTGAAAGAAGCTATTATACAGGGAAATTTTCCTTTAAAATTCTCATTTTTTTCAGGTTCATTTGTTGACTTCTGTACTTGTGGAATACCAATTAACTTTATATTTTATCTTCTTCATCTGTCCTTCATATTTGTAAACTGTCTCTATCCTTGCTAAGTTTTTGTTTATTATTCCTTCTCCTTTCACTATGATCATCTTTCCTCTATGTTAATGATTTCATTTTAGCTATTTATTCTACTTTTGCTGTTTCTAATTTGTCAGATCTGTAACGGAGTTTGCTGTTGTACTTATTTTATATCTGTTATTCTTTTATCTCACTTTGCTTCTTATTCTGTTGCTTCTCATTATTGTTTAATTCTATTCTTCTCATTCCATTGTGTTTGAGTTACAGAATTTATATCGTATCTTGGGAAGTCTTCTTTTGTTTCTTGAGTTTTGTTATAGATTGATTGGGTTATTTGATGGGATTGTGATGTCTCTTTTTATTTAATCTTTTTGATAGCATGTTTGCATAGTCTCCCTATATCAATGCTTCAATCAATGTGACTTTGCAACTTCTCCCAAAAAGAGGTAGAATCTATTTCCCCATTCCTTACCTTAAGACAGGACGTGTGGCTTTTTTGGTCAAAGAAACATAGTACATTTGTTCAAAGACTAGGCCTCAAGAAACTCTGTACACTTCTGATTCCTCTCTTCCACCTCTGTCCAGCCATAATATGAACAAGCCTGGGCTACCTTGCTGGGGGATGAGAGACCACATGGAGTCGAGATGAACAGTCCCACCTGAGTCATCTTAGACCAGTCAATCCCCAGATGATCTGGCAGCTGACAACAGACTGAAATCTGAGCCCAGCTGAATTCAGAACTGCTTAACTGAGCAGAGGCCAAACTCCAGAACTGTGATTTAAATTAATGCTTGTTATTTTAAGCCACTAAATTAGGGAGGTTTGTTGTGGAAAAAAAATATGACTGATACAGTCTCCACGCTTTTACATTTCATCCTATTGAGACTTAAAACATTGGCTTATGTATCCAGAACTCCTGCTTTCTCTAATACAGTATGAGTAAATCGTCCTTTACACTATCTTCTTTATCTGTGACAATTGGCTCCTTCTATACCCCATGTTTCCACCTCTCCCACACTTTTATAGGAATGCTGGCTACTACTTCTTGTCTATTCTGCTGCAGTCTGAGGGCATGAAGATGGGGTAGCATTCAGTTCAGAGGACATTCAGCATTTGCTGAGTTTCTGGACTTGCTTCCTTCTTCTGAGATGTCATAAATGCTGTATATCAAGCCCATTCACATTGTAAGGTTTTCATCTCACTCTTATGGGCTTCAGCTCATTCTCCTAACACTAAGAACTTTTTGCACTCCTAATGAACACTGATTTTTCAGAGGTAGATAGGAATGTCTACTTAATTTTTATTTTTACTTTCAAATGTTTCTCCCTGCCTTTTCACCAGGTTGCTTATTCACCTTAAAAGACCATTTCTCTGCAAATTGGGTCATTAGAGAAATTTTTCAGCTTCATTATGTATTTTTCTTTCTGCCATACGGAAAGCAGGTGTTTGGGGTCAGGGGCTAGGCTGTACCTCACCAGAATTGTCTGTCTTCTTCCTCAGCTGCCACTTTTTAAAATTTATGTCCTGATGTTACACCTCTTTTCCTTAATTTTTGGCTACTTGTAATTTGGAGATTATTTCTCCCTACCAATTTGCATTTATTTTTTAAGTATACTTTTGAGAGATATTTTACTTTGTTTCATCCATAAATTGGTCATATATGTATCCCATTACACAAGGTTATACACAGAAACATCACATTACTCTATGATTCTTCAGAGAAGTAAAACCCAGAAGTATAAAACACTTCAGAAGCCTGAAAAGGTGAATCTGTCACTTCAATTGTATAGTTACTCCTGCCCTAAAGATTGTTACCACTTACAAGATTGTTGAAAGGCTTGTGATTCCTAACTAGGTGACTGACAACACTTAAAACAAGTGCTCACTGTTGGAGAGGTCTAAAATTCAAAATCAGGGTGAACTGTTCTAGGAAGCCAGCTTGAGGCATAAGGGATTCTTAAGCCTGCCCAGGTCTTTTTCTTTGTTCTCCTAGCCAGAACACTTCATGATGAATAACTTGTTCTCTGAGGCCTAATGCTTCCTGTGCTTCCTTTGTCCTCCTGCTTAAAAGGCTTTTATGTTGGAGAATCCCTCAAATCCTGCTTTTTTTTTTTTTTTTTTCTTCTCAAAGGAGGGCTTCTGGAGACACTTACTTTTAGCTGAAGGGGTTTTGTATTTGCAGCCTATTTTGTGGCTAAAGATATAATAAATTAGTGACCTCCTTTTCCCTATCTACTATGAGTTTATTTAATTTAACTTTTTAATATAAAACTGGTATGAACTAGAAGAGGGCAGAGAAGGGTTAAAGAGTCCTGCTGGGCACCCACAAGTTAGAATCTCCAAATGCGTATGGAACTTTACAAATCAAGAGGAGAAAGACTTTAAATGGGACGCTGAAGAGAAATATCAAAAGCCCCCTCTTTTCAATCTCTCCTTCAACAAATTTTTACTATTATGTCTTATAGGTTTCAATGGTACAGGGATAAAATTGGGAGGAATTTTGGAAAAATATTATAATGTAGACATGAAATAGTACATAAATTCTCTGTGAAGTTTTCATTTTCAAGTCAGACCAGAGTTGTCACATTGCCTGTTCTTGTGTTGTCTCAGTTGGACAGCATAAAAATTATCCCTAGGATCTCAGCGAAGCTTTCACTAAAAAAGAGGATGGGATAACATTAAGATTCAGGAGCTTACACCCCCATCCATGCACTATTTCTAAAAAAAAAAAATCAATGTCACTTTCCACTGTAACAGTAGTAACCATCCTAAATAAAGGAACAAGTATATTCCCAACATAATCACTGAAAAGAGATAGGAAAAATCTGAAAGCATCATAAATGAAAGAATTTTCCAATTGCTCTTCTCTCTTGTTCAGTATATTACTTAATTGCAAAGGTAGTCATAGGAGATTTCAGTTGGTTTTCCATACTCAGCCTCCATTCCTTCTGATTTTGCTTTCCAGACCCATTCTTACCCCTCTACATACAGCATGGTCTACTACCTCTCCCTCTCCTGTCTAAGAAGTGGTGGGTATGAAACCCAAAC
Source organism: Eschrichtius robustus (assembly GCF_028021215.1). NCBI lineage: Eukaryota > Metazoa > Chordata > Mammalia > Artiodactyla > Eschrichtiidae > Eschrichtius > Eschrichtius robustus. The sequence goes on along the minus strand of NC_090831.1, from coordinate 65,727,494 downwards.
GTGGACAATCAGATTCTCCTCCACTCCAAACTCAGAATTCAAATCTTAAGTATAATGGCATAAAAACTAAAATCAGGTAGCTTTCATTACCCCGAAAGAAATTTTAAAGCATGTTTCACCTCGGCAGTTTTAAAAACTATTGATGCCTGTGTCCACCCAAGAGACCCTTTTAATTGGTCTGGAGTGTGGCCTGAGCATCAAGACTTTTAGGATTGCTGAGGTTATTGTGAATTTCAGTGAGAACTGAGAACCACTGCTCTAGGTCACAAGAGGCCCAGTTTGTTCCTACTGCCTTGATCTATGAAATGCCCTGATTCTTAACTCTTCAAAAGCTGATTATTCAGCTTTTTCTTTCATACTGTAAACTACCATATATTATTCCAATAAATACTGCCTATATTAACCAAAGTCAGTTTCTGTTACTTTAAATGCAAGAGCCATAATTGTTATAGTGCTGAGGACAGTATATACTGATAACATTTTGGAAAATATCTTCCTAATAACTCTTCCATCCCTCTAAAACCAAACTCTCCTCCACCATTCATAGGACCACCATAAATGGTTGCACAGAGTATTTACTGTCCAGGGTTCTTGGCCAAGGAGGGAGTGGGGACTATAATTTAGCCTACATTCTTCTTGCCAAGCCATGTATCTTAGCAAGGGACTGCATCTGCCCAGAGGAAAAGACACTCTTTTTTAAAAAAAATTTATACAAAGGTACCATCTGCTTTTCAAGCCATAAGCCCATGGAACTAATCTGCCAAAAGAGAGTGCCTTTTTCTAATTTGCACAAAGAAGACATAGGAGAGTGGCCCTGACTATCCACTTTCTAACATGATCAGTCATTTTTTTCTCTTTTAAACGTCAACACTTAGAATGCCTCATCCATTTAAAGACCCTAACTCTCACACTTCCAAGATCTGCCTCGTGACTACTTTTCTTAGTTTTAGGTAAGAAGAAGAAAATTTTTTATATTATTCACATATTTATTTCAAGATTTGGTTGTTAATCATATATCTGTTTTCACAGTGTCTAGAAAGAATTTTGATTCACATGAGGAGCGTAAGTGTCTCACCTGATCATAGGGTCAGAAGCTGTAGAATCAGGAAGTAAACAAGTTAAGAATCATAACATCTATCTACTAATTTAAAGCAGTGTTGGTATGTTGGGTGTTTTTCTTCCCCACCCTAGGTGAAAAGATTGATAAAGAAAAATGAAGTATTGATTTACTTGTCCTTAAAAAATATTAAAACTTTTCACTGAATTCAGACAGTTTTTAAAAGATATTCTATTTATTAAAACTAAAAATGTTTGCTTTCAAATGATTTAGCATGATTGAACAGTTTCAACATATTGAGCCAACTGGCAGATGTGAGTTTGAATATATTCTCATAATGATGAGTTTCTCATACCAAATTCTTAAGCTGCCTCATAATGAAAATTAATAGAAGATTATCAACCATAATATGTATTACACACCCAGCCATGATCTGAGAGAGGTGGAACTTTAAGTACTTCAGAGGTTGATTATTATCAACTTCTGCTTGCATGAAGATTTACATCATTGGCACACAGGATTTTATTCATCATTTCTACAGGGGGTAATTTTCCTTTAACAGATTAACATGGCCAACAGAAGTTTTCCTTTCACTTGCTTTATTTGATTTAAAGTTTATGTTTTACTAATCTCTCAGTATAAAACTTTAACAGATTAAACTGGTTTTATAAGATTACTGTAGATTACTAAACAATCAAAACCATTTTTCCACATACAAAAGCACCCAATGGTGTTTGTTATTTGAGCAGATCAGCATGAAGTGAAAAGTATGATCCTTTCACTTTAATGTTAATTAAGTCTTGCACAGAGTTCATAGACATCTGAGAGAAGGAAACACATCAACCAAAGAGTAGCGTTTACATAAGATATATGGGAGATACAAGGTGAAAATAACTGAATTCATGGATTTAGGCCTTAGACCAGCCCTGTGGTTTTATGGAATCCTGTGGGGCAGTCTTTAAAATAATACGCAGAATGAGAAGAATTGTGATTATTAATAAACTGACATTCAAAAGGTATTGCTTAAATTGCTACCAAAGAGTCACGATCTCTGTGTAGCTGTAGGATGGTTGGTCCTGATTCAAGTTCATAAATTCCCATTGAGCTCTCATAGGATAGAGCCTAATTCCCATCAAAAACCAATTGGAGAGGTCTGATATATTTTAGGTCTGATATTATTTACGATCAGTGAAAAGAAAATTGAAAATATCCCACAAAATAATCGCTCCCTCACTCATGGTCTAAGATGATCTATTTTTACAAAACACACATTAATCATATCTTACGGTACTTGGTGAACAATACCCCTTTGCGATTTCAATGAATCTATAATCTTTACAGTTTCCTTTAAATTTCTTATCACCAATATGGTTTAATGGAACTAGCAAACTAAATTACATGACTTATGCCAGTTTGTCATGGAGGTAATATTTACATTCATGTTAGTTTACTAATATTTGGACATCTGTATTTTGAATGAAACTATGTATGATAATTGATCAGAGAATCTCTCATTTTGTTCAGTTGCCAAAGCAATCCCCTATAAATGTATTACTTGGAAAATCTGAAGAAAAACCCAATTATTTTACCATATTTACCCAATTATTTCTATCATATCATATCATATTGACCATACCTTTTGTGAAACTACCTTTTTCCTTGGATTCTATCTTAAATACAGTATCCTTAATGCTCAGTTTTGGTATATATATATATAACATAATACACCAAGGCTTCAACTTTCCCCTCAAGTCATGTAATTTCAAACCTAAGAGTAAACTCAATCCCAATCAAATTAATATCATTTGAATTACTGTGGTTATTGATTACCATAAACCAATTACCCTCAAATAGCAACTTAAAACGACAAACATGTATTATCTCACAGTTTCTTTGTGTCAGGAATCTGTATTTAACTTATCTAGGTACCTCTGGCTCAATATCTGTCATGGGCTGTATTCAGGCTAAGCTAGGTCAGCTACAGCTCTGATCTCACTGAAAGCTCAGCTGGGGAAGGAGGGTAATGTGCTTCCAAGCCCACTCATGTGGTTGTTGGTATATATCAGTCCCTTGCTACACATGCTCTCCAAGGCAGCTAGCTTTTCCCAGGACAACCAATCTGAGAGCAAAAGAGAACACCAAGATGTAAGCCTAAGTTTTTATTAATATAACCTAATTTCAGAAGTGACTTCCTACCTCTCCTCTTGTATTCACTTCATTAGGAACAACACACTAAATTCAGCCCACACTCAGTGGGAGGAGATTACTCATGGGTGTGAATCATAGGAAGTGGGGATTATTAGGTGCTATCTAGAAGCTGCTTACCTCACTACTATTCTCAAATCCAAAATATTTAAATCTGAACTTGTGAGAGTCTCATCCCACATTAATAATCCTCCTGTTCCTCTGTAATAACACCCTTCTCCTTACCATCGCGGGTCAAAGATTCATGTATGTTTCACTCCTACTAAAACTCTGATATAACTTGTTGAGACTCAATTTTCTATTACATTTCACTTGGATGTGCCTTTCTCATTTCATAGCCACCATCTTAACTCAGACCCCATCACCTTTTTCTTGATCATTTCAATTATCTTTACAACTGGCCTTATCACTTAAATTCATATCTCACACTACTGCCTGAATAATTTTCCTACCACGCAATTTTATCAAGAACTGTCAATCTAAACCTTTCAGTTGTTCCCCTATTGCCTACAGGACAAAAGTCCAAGCATCTTAACTGGACCTCAACCTGATTTTTACTTAATTCTCCCTATTTTTCTGACTCAGTCCTGTATTCTAGCCAAATTAGCCCATTCACTGTACCTTGTAACGTTTTGCACACTTCTAGCTGTATATCTATGTTCTCACAGTTCTTGGATGACTTTTCAACAATTTCCAGTCCCAGCATCCTTCCAGATCCGTTCAAATCCAATACCCTCTTCAATCACTCTGTATTCACTTATTAAAAATTAAAATACTTTTTGCCAGATACCAAGCACTACATGAACTAGTAATAAACATCAGTTGTTTTAAGTTACTCTGCTCTGGATGTCTGTTATACAGAATTTTTGAGCCAATGGTTACCTAACTGATGCCAGATCCAAATGCATATGTCTAGTAGGCAGCTATCAAATAATCAAGAGCTTAGGAGAGAGGCTTAGACTGTAAGCCATCCCTTGTCACTTCAGCTGAAACTGTTTTCCTTTCCTAGAATTCCTCTACACTCTGTGCCTAGACAACTAATGTGATAATTATCACACTCAATCTCATATTGTGAATTATCTTTTTAAATTCATAGACTCCATATCCCGGCCAGATCATAAAAATTTAACTATGATTTTTTTGTGCTTTGCATATGTAAGCACTGAAGAAAAATTTATTAGATTGATGATTGGATAATACAAAAAAATATTTTAGTCTAAATCACATCACATTAGTTAGCCTGTGAAGTTCTTACCATTCTGTTTCTTTTTAAATTTATTTTCCATTTATCATATCCAAGTAATTCTACCAATAAATACTTGAGCATCTCTTTTTTCCTAGAATGAATTGTCTGGTAAAGTTGCCCCATTAGAAATAATTAAATATCCAAATGACTTTACTCTTAAAATAGAAGTGTTAGTATAAAAGATTATTTAGCACTTCTTTTAGGAAATAGGAATTTAACTGCCTTAACCATGAATATAAAGATATCGTCAAAACCTTATATACTTACAGCCAAATAAACAACGTCAAAGGATCAAAGTTTATCTTTCTGAGAGACTGAGGTAGACACTGTCGCAGCCTAACCAACCACCTCCTTACCCCCTCTCCCTACTTTCTTCCTTTCCAGCAGAACTGTGAATTTGTTCAACCTTGTAAAAGACTACAGACTCAGAATTTCAAACCAAGGCTTTGGCACTTATAAGAATGCATTGCAGAAAGTAAGGGGGAAAGAGTTCACCAGCCAGCAGCTGAGAATCCCCACACCACAGTTCCTGAAAGAGTCACAATTGTAACCTGTCATTTAAATATATTGACACATTCCAACCACCTAGAGGGGTGGGATAGGGAAGGTGGGAGGGAGGGAGATGTAAGAGGGAAGAGATATGGGGATATATGTATGTGTATAGCTGATTCACTTTGTTATAAAGCAGAAACTAACACACCATTGTAAAGCAATTATACTCCAATAAAGATGTTAAAAAATTAAATAAGTAAATATATATATTGACACATTCCAAGATTCCTTTCCAAATTTTCCTCATGATCTGCAGGGAAGGGAATCCTTGTACTACTCAGGGAAGATGAAACCTCAGATGCTCAGTGAGTTGGGGCAAAGAAACTTAAGACTTAAACCTCAAGAGAGCTATTTAAAAGGATACAAATAATATACATTTGGAAATCAAAATAATTATTCACGAAAGCACCCTGGAATTATCAAAGAGTTACATTTGTCCAAAAGAGTAAAATACTGAGGATCTACAAAGAGCCACAGTGCTCATATTAGGAAATAAAAATTAAGAATTTGTTAAGTGAGATCTTTATTTTTTAGCAAACATGGCATGATGTTCTGTTTACGATGGATGGGCTGATTTTGTTAACATGAGCTAGGAAACCAGGAGATTAGGGGAGGCCCCTTCCCAGGTCCCAGTTGTGAAATAATAGGTCTGAATTAATCATTGTGGACACATTACCCTTGCCAGCGATTGGTTCAGGAATGAAATGTAAATAAGTCCTAGGTGTTAAATATGAATTTCTTGGTGACTTAAGGGCAATTTTTGTGGTCAGAAAAAAAAATTCATATATTTACTTTGATTTTTTTTTAAATTATAATTCATTTTATTAAAGTTACATATTTAAAAAAACTAGTTTTCCTTAAGCTTTCAGCTTATAGATTTATTATAATTATAATGATAATCTAACAAGTTTTAATAATTGGTTTTAGAGACCATTTGATTAATGTTTGGCACCATTTACAAACAGTTAAGCAACTTCAAACATTTTAATCTGTATTTATAAATTAAATGTATTTAAATGCATTCAAATATTAAAATACTTAAATTATTTTAATACAAACTTTGAGTTCAAAAATGACTTTTATATTTAATAAATTAAACTTATTAGTATGATGAATCATATGTTCTCATAAATGTTTCAACATTGTACATAAACCTAGTAATATTTTAATGTAAAACACAGATCAAAACTGATAACTTAATTTTATATTTTAAATCAGAATAACCACGCTGATTTGTAAGTCTAAGTCTACTGAACCCAGTTTCTTAAAAATTACAATTATATAAAATATCAATTATATAATACCATAGTTTGATTATCTTCAACTTTTTCACACTGAATTCTCAATCTCCCCAGGGTTGAAAGGTGCTTAACTATTTAGGTTATAGTTATGTCATAAAAGGCAATTTTGAGGAATAACCTCCCCATCAGTGTGATTGCTTAACAACCATATATTTCACCTGTGTCACGGTTTTTTGTTTTTGTTTTTGTTTTTTTCACACACCCTGATAGGGTATCCTGGTTCCTCTTTATAGTCTAAAACAAGAATTTTATAACTAAAAGTTGTTCTTGCACCTTGGAGTCAGCAGAATCTCTGTCTCCAGTTTACACACATGTAAATGATATGATTGCACTTTGCCATTTTTTAGCTCTTAAGATATGAAAATGTTCTGCCTGTCCAACCCTAAAGATAATTCAGCTTTACACAATCTGATTTTCTCTACAAAAGTTCTCTGACTTTTAGGAACATACCACTTCTATGACATAAACTGATTTCTAGTAGAACCCTGGAGATTTCTCATGATATTGCCTGATTACTCGAGGTACTTCCAAGATCATTAGACTGACACTGACCAGTGGCCTCTGAAGGGAAGCCTGCCATAGGCTTCTCCAGAAATAAGAGAAATGTACAGGAGGAAAGTAACTCTTCTTTAACTGGATGTTTTTCTGTCTGCATGTGGTGCTTAGAACCCCAAGAGCCTTTTTGTGACTTTGAGGAGGCAAGCCTAAAACCTAGCAAACACATCAAGTTTGACAAAGCTAAATCTGGGGACATCCTACCTCTAAGCTTTTTAATCGAATGAGATAAAACATGTTTTTTTGTTCAGCCACTTTAAGTTGGATTTTCTGTCACCTGCAGCCCAAATCACCCTAACTATAAAGTAATCCATTAAGACTTCCACATAATCAACAAGATTCAAAGTTATAGGGAACCATACTGGCAAACTCTACGTATCAAATAATACCACTAGTTTCCCACATATACATAGCAGTGTATCCAATGCAAAGGATTTATGAAGAATAGATCTCATGCAAAAAGGTTTTTATGGCATTTATTATCTAGTGGTTAAGCAAGAGTAATGAATACAATATAAACCAACAGAAGATAAAGAGCTTATATCAATAGTGTCTCAGCCTAAATACACAAGCAAATGGTCAGCTGGGTTACTGTGTGTTCCAGTTATCTATGGCTGCATAACAAACCACCCCAAAACTTAGTGGCCTAAAATGTCAGCAACATTTATCTTACTTATGAAGCTGGAATCTAGGTAGTGTTCACAGGGACAGCTTGTCTCTACTCCACTCAGCATCTGCCTGAAGTCAAGAGATTGTAATCAACCAAAAGCTCAGCATTCAAGAAGACCTGAAACATTTGAGGCTGGCACGGCTGGGGCTCCTCAGGCATCTTTCTCTTTCCCCACAAGCTCTCTCTATAGGGTCTCTACAGTATGGTGGCTTTAGGGTAGCTGGACCTCTTACAAGCTGCGTGTCGAGAGAGAGAGAGAGAGAGAGAGAGAGAGAGAGAGAGAGAGAGAGAGAGAGAGAGAGAGAGAGAGACGCAGGCAGAAGCTGCATCATGTTTAGGACCTAGCCCTGGAAATCATGTAACTTCATGTCCACTTCATTCTATTTGTCGAGGTAGTCAGAGGCTCACCTGAATTCAAGGAGATGGACTCTCCTGGACAGGCTCTACCTTTTGGTAGGGGAGTGACAAAAAGAGTATGTGGGACCAGAAATATTAATGTACCCATTTTTGATACAATCTACCACACTGTGACATCATAGATATTCTTCAGTTGAATCAAAGGCTATTTCTTCAAAGAGAAGGAGTTTTAGTCAAATCTTAAAGAATATGAGAGACCTGGCCTGTCACACTAAGTCTGTTATTTTAAGATAACATATTTTAAAGCAGTCATTTCTTAAGTATATAGTTTGTATCAAGAAGCAACAAAACAGACAGTTCTACTTAGAAGTTCTCAATGGCTTCACTATCTTAATTTATAAATACCCAAAATCCAGTCCTTGTGCCCCTTGACATGTGCAAAATAATCTTAAAAGTAAACATTGTGGAACCTTTTTATGACACAGAATTTTACTAAATAAACACAAATATCTTCAACCTTTTAAACTTTTCCCCAGGCTTAGATGAAAATAAGCTATGAAATAAACTCCAGTGATTTCTAACACAGAGCAAAAATTAGCCTTTAAAGTCTTTCTTTGAATTAAAATGCAAGCTCTTTTATGTCTGGGGCTTCTGTCGCTTCGTTCAGTACTCCTTTACAGTCCCCACCCTGCCTAGAGCACTGCTTTGCAAATAGTAAACTGAATGCATGAATAAATAAAACTAGTATTTATAAAGCACTTTTATATATTTTACCTCAAAATAACTTGTAACATAAATATTATTATTATTGGTCCTATTTAATAAAATACAAAGGTGAGAAATCAGTAAATGAATTTCCCAAAGTCACAGAAATAGTGAAGTATAAGAAATGAGTTGGAACTCAAATACTTTTCTTATTCAAAAACCCATACCCTTTTCACTAATTATTGATATATTTTACACATTGTCATGACTTTCACTAGAGTATTATTTCAGGCATGGATCTGTGCTTTGCTGGATCCTCACAAAATACCCCAAAGTAATCATTCTATATAAAACCATGATCCTCACATGTTGCAGCCCCACTGTCACGATTACTGTTAAATTTTCAATTTCCTACGTATATAATCTTTTAGGTATTCTTCTCCCATTTTATTCATTTATTAACAGTTCTAATATGGCCTTAGTGAATGTTTTTCAACACTAAAACCTAGAATGCAACCAAAACTTCTTTTCAACCACATTTAGCTACAGTGATCAGATTATGCAGACATCACAATGTTAAGGTTAAAAAAAAAATAAATGTAAAAGAAAGGGTCAATAATCCATTGTAGCACGTAAACTTATCAAAGCAATGATAAATATTTAACACATGAAAATATCTAATAACAGAAACCAATTCCGTTACAAGGAAGGGCATATTCCTATGTAATACATGGCCATAATTAGAGCACATTTGCATATTTACCTTGGGGAACTCTTCTCAAGGAATTTAATTTGCATTTTGACCCAGAACTCTCTGATGAGAGATATATAAAGAAAAATAGAAGAATTTTTCCAAATTCATGTATAGCAGAGTTTAATCTCTTACCTTTCATTTTTCCCATTCATTAAGGAAGGTTGAAAGAATTAAATGAGATGATGTGTTTATAACAAGAAAGAAACAGTCATCACTCACAGTGAATTACATTATCTTCCCCATCATTGTCAAGAATAGAATGCCTGCCCCAGATCCAGTGCTCAAAGGAAGCTACATTATTGCTGAGACTTCAGAGCAGGGAGAAGAGAGGTAGGGGATCATAATGTACCAGGAGAGTTAACACTGAAACAAAGCCTCTAGATATTTTCTATTTGGGAAATGAGGAGACCAGAATTTACTTTTAGGATAACATGCTCTCTTTCTAGGAAAAATGCCCAGGAAGCCAAATAGTTATACCAATATAAAGCAAATCTGGTGGGTTGCATTGGAACTGCAGTTCCAAAAACACAGTCTGTAAAACGCAGTAATAGAAGTCTTGGCAAGACTCCTGCTATGTGCTGCCTTTAGGAATAACTCTTCAGACCAGGACCTATGGCCTAAAGAGAATGCCTGAACCCAGACACTTAGCTGAATTCTCCCTATGTCTGAAGATCAGAGAAAGTAATCTTCACCCTGCAAAAAGGAAGAGAGCAAGGAAGGACCAGAACACTTAACTGGGTACCAACAAAGAGACCCGAGGATGAGAAACAGGAACTGGAACAAGCCATCACCTATGTGCAAGGACAGGGAAGGGGTGGGGGGAGGTGTGTGATGAAGTCACAAACAAAGCAAGATCCCAGTTTCTGGAAACCGGCACAAACATAAGCTTTAGATGATTCTGAGCATCAAAATATGGCCCTACATTCTTCACTTTCCCCTCATTGGGACAGCCATGTTTCCAAAGCCTGAAGCAGCACACAGCCTGCGGATGGAGGGTGAGTGGCCTGAGAAAAGTGGGTTCTGGAGGAATATAAAGGTAAATGCAAGAGGAATCACTCTAATTGTCCTAAATTGTCCCACAGATGAAAGACCAGGAAGGCCTGATCAAAGCTGCTGCTTGAATCCACTCCAGCCGACTGAAAGCAACCATTAGAAACTGATCCCAGTCATGAGAGCCACTGCTGGCAGGAGTGGTTTCCAACCGGGGTCACCACTGAAGGAGCAGCTGCTTCAAGCTGGAATGGGAATAGCTGCTGAGGGTGACACAACAAGAACCCCTGCCACGGGGCATTGCTTGGAACGGCAAGTAGTTTCACCCTGAGCAAACCTTTCCGGTTCAGAGACCCCTGGCTCACTCTATTTTGCCATATGATTACATTTGGAAGAAAAAGAAGTTATTCCTCCATCTAAGATGAGGGTAGAAATTATTGTTTTTCATTTTCTTTCTTATTACACGTAAAGAATTAGTCTTCACGTCAATGAAAGACACCTGAACATCACCTGACCCTCACATCTCTAGCCAGAGGAAAGAAAGAGAAAGGGAATTACATACCTGACATCCTGTGAAGAGCAAATTAAGAACAAGTAGGCTTCACTGTGTATGTATTTCAAATCATCATGTTGTACACCTTAAATATATATCATTTTAAAATATATATATAAACCCTCCTACACTGTTGGTTGGAATGTAAATTGCTGCAGCCACTATGGAGAACAGTATGGAGGTTCCTTAAAAAACTAAAAATAGAGTTACCATATGATCTAGCAATCCCACTCCTGAGCACGTATCCAGAAAAGATGAAAACTCTAATTCGATAAGATACATGCACCCCAATGTTCATAGCTGCACTATTTACAGTAGTCAAGACATGGAAGCTGTACACCTGAAACCAACACGATATTGTAAATCAACTATTCTTCAATCAGGAAAAAAAAACTTGGAAGCAACCTTAATGTTCATCGACAGAGGAATGGATAAAGAAGATGTGATATATATATATACAATGGAATACTACTCAGCCATAAAAAAAGAATGAAATAATGCCATTTGCGGAAACATGGATGGACCTAGAGATTATCATACTAAGTGAAGTAAGTCAGAGAAAAATACCATATGATATCACTTATATGTGAAATCTAAAAAAAAAAAAAAAATGATACAAATGAACTTACTTACAAAACAGAAATAGACTCACAGACATAGAAAACAAACTCACGTTTACCAAAGGGGAAAAGGGAGGAGGGATAAACTGGGAATTTGGGATTACCAGATACACACTGCTATATATAAAGTAGATAAAGAATAAGGACCTGCTATATAGCAGAGAACTATACTCAATATCTTGTAATAATCTATAATGGAAAAGAATCTGAAAAAGAATAGATATAGATATATATATATATAACTGGATCACTTTGCTATACACGTGAAACATTGTAAATCAACTACAATTCAATAATATATATACACACATATATATAAATTTTTTAAAAGAATGAGCAGGCTTTAGAAAGCCTTTGTTTTTAAGCATTATTTTTTTTCTAAGCCTCTAGACTGAAGTCAGTTGTACCTAATTCTACAGAACACGAAAATTAATTCTCAACCTTTCCAAAGGTGATGGTATTCTTGTCGTTGTTATTACTGTTGTGGTTAAAAGCCAATTAATCCTGTGCCCTTTCTATGAATAATTGACTTTCCTTTCAGGTTTTTAGATATAGGTCTTTGCTTTCTGGTTTTAGTCAGTCCAGGTTTTATTAAAATTAATACACCTTAGATAAACCACCTAAAACTTTTGCAGGTTTTAAATGTGTTTCTAGTCCGTGCAGACTCGTCCTCTTTGGGGAATTTTCAGTGAACAGAGAAGCCTTCAGTTCTGTCACAGCCAACAAATAAGAAAATCTGACATCAATGCTCAAGTCCATCCAAAAATGACCAAACATTTTTTTAAAGCAAGAAATATAATCAGAAAACTTATTTTAAAATATATCTTTACATTAAAATTGAGAAAGAGGATTTACCACACATGAAAACTTACAGCATAATTCTAAGAAATTAGTTTAATCTGTATTTGCAAATATAAAAAAAATAGTAGTTTTTTTAAGCAAGCATTATAGTGAGACTTGTAAAGTGGGATAAGAACTATCTGATTGAAATATATTCTTTCTCTGCTCAGTTCAAAGCCTGATTCAAGTCAAGAGGTCATATGGCACTTTGCCAAGTACATTATTGGGTTTTCTTTTGACTTGTTATTCCTCTGCTCATTCCTACCTTCAGGAGTAACAAAATTTTAAGAGGAGGCAAGCAAGATCTACCTCTACTTGCATGGGCAAGGAGATTATGTGTTCCTTAAGGATTTGGTAATCACTGATTTGAGGTATTATGCTAATTCTTGCTGTAGATCAACCTGGGGAGTCATTCTACTATGCTACTATGTTCAATAAAATTAAGACTGTTATGCATAGTTGTTGCATTTAAAAGCCCCCTTTCATTACCTTTAGATGTTGTTTGAGATGAGAATATATAAAGTAAGAACCAGTATGGGCTCTCTGTGCCTTATAGTTACACATAGGTTGTAAAATGTCTTTTGATAGGCCCATTATAGCCGTGAAATAATTTAGGTACTCAACCACATACTAAATATTTGAAGTGGGAAGAGTAAGTACAGCAAAGTATTTCAAATATATTTTTACAAGGTTGAATCACACATTTTAAAAAATTCCTTTATTTTTCAATTTTTAAACAATGAACATGTATTGTTTTATGACCAACAATCACACATTTGTCTAAAATATATAAATATAGGTTATATTATTAATTTAATAAATTAAATAACCACTTAAGTGAAATTTTACACTTAAATCTAGAAGTCAATATGTATCTAAGGGCAAGAGGAGAGAGAATGTTCTGTTAACACATTGTTTCTTGTTGCTTCATTGTGTATCAGGGAAGCTGTGCACCCTGTCCCATAGATCCTGCACATGATGGAAGGTGCCTGCATAGCTGGTTGTTAGGACCCCATGCTGGGACCTCAAAGAGCCTACTCCACCAAAGTCACAGCCTTAACCACCGTACCCTGAAGGGCTTGTAGGCTCAGCCACTGACTGTGCTAGAGCCAGTTCTCACCCATAAGTTCCTGTGCCAGCTCTGGGCCCCTGACTTCAATGCACACCCTTTCCTGCCTCTGGGATACTGCACTTAATTTTGCCAGGTCTTCCTAGGAGCAGGAGTTGAAATAAGGTCCCTGGGTCTTAATTAGAATTAACCCACACCCTAGTGGACAGAATCACAGTTTCTCAGAGAATAATTGCCTGAATCAAGTCAGCAAAAACTGAATAACACCTTAATCTCAGGACCCTGGCAGCCTCTAGACTCTACCTTGGAATATCTATAGTGTGTCTTTCAAGCACTCTTACTTTAATACCAAGGTGTAAGCCAGGGAACTTGAAGCCTACCTCCTAGACCTTAAAGAGACTGGCATTTTTTGTGCCATCAAAGTGAGCAGCCTATTTAGCCTCAGCTTTAGATATAATCCTATTACATTTACAGTTGACCCTTGAACAACACGGGTTTGAACTGTGCAAGCCCACTTTTACACAGGTTTTTTTCAATAGTAAATACTAAAGTACTACCTGATCCTGCGGTTGGTTGAATCCACAAATGTAGAACCATGAGGTACAGAGGAAGGCCGACTGTAAAGTTACATGCGGATTTTGGACTGGGGGGTCATCACCCCTAACCCCAGCATCATTAAAGGGTCAACTGTACTTTCCAATCACTTTGCAAGTCGGTGGCTCGGACTAGAACCAGAACCAAAACTCAAGTGTCCTAAATAAGTCTGTTTCCCACTGGAAAACATTGTGTCTGATTAACTCCCTCAGTTTTAATAAGTCCCCAAAAGATGAAAGTCCCCTCCCACTCCACACACCCGAAAAGGATAGAGATATAGTCCTCTTTGCTGGAAGACTCTCAAGGCTCTAGGAACCATTAATTGGAAAATACTTTGAAGGTAAGTGGAATAGACTATCAATCTGTAGCTTCACATGATGACTTCTGCAAATTGTTGATTGTCTTTTAAAGTGTGTGATAGAGTAGAAAAAGTGAATAATCTATTTCATGTAATGAGAATTGCAGCATGACAATTTTCCCATAGGAAGAAATAATCAAAGAAGGAAAATATTTTCTAACCTGTATTAGATGACTTCTGAAATCAGATAAAATCCTTCTTAAGGCACCACTAAGTGCTTCCCATACGCACAAGAATTTGGAGTACTCTGTTTTTCATGAGTGGTTACTTGAGAGAGAAACATTTCTAGAAAAGGAATCAAAGGGGGCAAGTGTTATAAGAATGATAGAGAAAGAATAAGGAAAAGTTCTAGAGGGCCCCACAGGGGATACCCGGAAAATAGCGTAAAAAGTGCTGCCCTAGATTTGCAGCAGGAAGAGGGAGGAAGATTGGAAGGAAAAGTAATTAGAAAGAGTAGGAAGTGGTTTTCTCTGCTTTTTTTCAGAAGGGGAAGAAGTTGCAAGAAAAGAGAGAAATGAAATCATGATACAGTTTACCTGTTAAAAATAAGAACTCATTCGAGGAATATTACTCAGCCATACAAAGGAACAAAACTGAGTTATTTGTAATGAGGTGGATGGACCTAGAGTCTGTCATACACAGTAAGTCAGAAAGAGAAGAACAAATACCACATGCTAATGCACATATATGGAATCTAGAAAAGCGGTACTGATGAACCTAGTGGCCGGGCAGGAATAAAGACGCATACGTAGAAAACGGACTTGAGGACACAGCGGGAGAAGGGTAAGCTGAGACGAAGTGAGAGAGTAGCACTGACATATATACACTACCAAATGTAAAATGGATGGCTAGTGGGAAGCTGCTGCGTAGGCACAGGGAGATCAGCTCGGTGCTTTGAGACCACCTAGAGGGGTGGGATAGGGAGGGTGGGAGGGAGGCTCAAGAGGGAGGGAATATATGTATACATATAGCTGATTCACTTTGTTGTACAGCAGAAACTAACACAACATTGCAAAGCAATTATACTCCAATAAAGATATTTAAAAAAAAAAAATAAGAACTCATTCAAGAAGAAGCAACTGCTACATGAATAAGAAAGGACTCAGCCAGAAGCTGACATGGAAGCAGCATCCTACTGAGAATAGAATAATAACAGCTAACATTTATTGAACACTTGCTATGTGCCAGGCACAGTTCTAAACATTTTATAGACGCCTTTTCTTTTTATTTAATCCTCATAATAACTCTATGAGGAACTGAAGCCAAAGAAAATCTGGGAGCAGAGTATGGGGTAGAGGACAGAAAATCTCTCCTGGCTCCTGAGGATTATGATTGATCTGGTGTCATACGCAGCATGGGACTCCAGGAGCCTGGACATTGTGGAATTCTTGATCAGCTTCTGCAGGCTGCAAATCCAATGTCTTATGTTCAGAACAAAAACAAAAACAGAAAAGTCCTTAATGAAGTATGTTAAGCAAAGAGCACTGGAATATCTAGTGTATTTTCCAGGAGCTGACCAAAGTCAAACATGATGCCAGGGACAGTTCTGACAAAGGCTTATATTGATATTCAATAAACACTGACAGCTTCAGCCTTGTGTTCAGAAAAAAGAAGCTGTTCTGATAGATAGATAGATAGATAGATAGATAGATAGATAGATAGGTAGGTAGGTAGATAGGTAGGTAAGTAGATAGATAGCCACATCTCTGAGAAAGGTGTCTAATGATAGTTTTCTTTGGGCTTTTTTCGCTTACTTTTTAATGGACGTATTGACCTCAAAAACCTGGGGGTGGGCCTGGGGAAGGTATAAAATATATAAAGAAATAACAATAGAAAATACAAACTAAAGAGATACTGATCATAGTTGTTTTCACCACATCTTGGTGATTTTTGAGTTTTCATTTAGATAACCAAGAAATACACAAAGCAAATGGCTTAAATCCAGTTTTTCTAGTTAAAAAAAAAAAATGTCCAGCCACTTTATTAAAGGTGCCTTTTCTTTTTATTTCAGTTTTATGCTAAAATTTCTCCCTGCTCTCTCAGCAGTATTCTTTGCCCCTTTAAATTTTCAAACTCTGTTCTGAAGCTGTTTTAAGATTGTTTTCAAAGACTTCTGGTAAAGTACTGGAGGGTGTGCGTGTGTGTATGCACGTGTGTGTGTGTGCTCACACACACACAAGGGCATTCATGTGTGTTTTTAACAGTAAAAATAAGAAACTACCTTTCCATCTGGGTTAGAACTGAGATGAAATGAGGAATGGCCGCCACCAAGCAGAAAATGTGCTCACTTTATGTGTGCCAGTTAATTACGACACTTCAGAGGCGCTTCCGAAAGGATAAGGCAAGCTGCATAAATTTAGCTGTAATCCAGGCAGGCAAAACTAATTTGCAGGGGATGGCCTTATCTAGCCACTGCAGCTTTCTCAGAAAATTAACCTTGGATATTTGGGCCCAATTCAGAAAGTGTTTGATTATTTTTCCTTTCCCTGCTCAGCATAAGGGAATGTTTGAATTCAATACAATACCTGACTTTTAAGAGGCACGATAAATGCTGTAGGCAGTTCAGAGTTATTACTGACAAGCAAAAAAATATATTTTATATATACATATAGATGATTGTCCTTCATGCCCATTATCCTGCCTTCTTACATGTGCATCAGAGGGTTTATCAGTGTAGGTATAGGGGTT
This sequence comes from Eschrichtius robustus, assembly GCF_028021215.1. Taxonomy (NCBI): domain Eukaryota; kingdom Metazoa; phylum Chordata; class Mammalia; order Artiodactyla; family Eschrichtiidae; genus Eschrichtius; species Eschrichtius robustus. Next base: position 65,710,380 of record NC_090831.1, on the reverse strand, counting down.
TCTCGGATTAAGAGAAGGATGCAACTCATTTTTAATGTACTTAGAAAAATTCATCAAAGTTCATTGCAGAATAAGTCATGCATACTGACTTGTTCATTCCAGTGGAAATGAAGAAATCCCCATAAAAATAGAAGTTTAATGAAATGCTGGAGCCAAGTCTTGCCCGTCATTGTTAATTATCACTGATTTTGACCCTTCCCTGATCTCCCCCTATTAATTAATCTCACATAGCACAGTTAAAAGTTTACCTTAATATTTTTATCATGTAATCACTCATTCAATCTATACTGACTGAAGTCAGTATGCTTTCATATGTTTTCTCATTTAATCCTCACAATATCCCTGTTTATATTTCACTCATTTCACCAGTACAAGAGGCAAAGATTTCCTATGCCAGTGGTTCCAATGCATTTTAAAACTTCTCAAAGCTGTGGCAACATATAAACGTGGAAAGAGCTTTCGTGATTGCATGATAAAATTTAAAGGTTTTTTTTCCCCTGAAAATTTTGATTTTGTTTAATAATATGTTTAGACTACAAATATAACTCATTCTAATTTCTCTAAATTTTAAACAGCAAATTGTATTTTTACTGACCAGCTTTAATAATAAATTCATAATAAGCCCCACATTACTATCAATAGTGGCTGAGCTGAACTTTAAAGAAAAAGTGTTTTTTTTTTTTTAATATCCCATTTACAGGGCTTCCCTGGTGGCGAAGTGGTTAAGAATCCACCTGCCAATGCAGGGGACAGGGGCTCAAGCCCTGGTCCAGGAAGATCCCACATACCACAGAGCAACTAAGCCCCTGCGCCACAACTACTGAGCCTGCGCTCTAGAGCCCGTGAGCCACAACTATTAAGCCCATGTGCCACAACTACTGAAGCCTATGCGCCTTGAGCCCATGCTCTGCAACAAGAGAGCCACCACAATGAGAAGCCCATGCACCGCAACAAAGAGTAGCCCCGGTGCACAGCAACGAAGACCCAATGCAGCCAAAAAAAAAAAAAATCCCATCTACAATATAATTACTGTTTCACTCATTTTAAACCATAGGAGTTACTTATTCTAAAGTGCCATGAACTCAATTGGCAATAACTGTTCTTGAGGATGTCACAATTAAGCAGAAAGGAACATATTTATAACAGTAAAAGAGCCATTTTAAAACATCGATTGCACACTGAATCATGAAATGTGAAGCAATGACTCCCATTTGGATCTAGATTTTCCTCATACTTGTTCAATAGCCAGGTCTAAATGTTATGGCTATTTATAGTTATACTCTAGGGTGAAAGGGTAGGGGAATTAGACGTCATAAAGAATCATACATAATGCACAAAGACTTAAACTATATTTTATGAGAACTGAAAAATTTAAGAAACTCTGGCTGAAATACAGAAATGTCATGCCAAGCAGAACTTTCCCATACACAATAATGTTAGTAAAGATTCAACAGACAAGAACACAGTAAACCCTCAAGCCATCTTGGTCTGATCTTCATTTCTCTTACATATATTTTAATGAAGAATTTAAATAAATATACTGAGGCTACGTTTGAAGGTCACTGGGAAAAAGACATCACTGTAGATGCCAATGCATTAAATATCTGCTGTCTGTGGGATCAAAATTATAAAACAACTAAACAGATGTTTGCTTATATACTCTTATCTACCAATAAACCATTTGTATGCAATTGGCTCTTTTAAAGGACTTTATATTTTAGAGCAGTTTTAGGTTTACAACAAAACTGAAAGGAGAGAGCAGAGATTTTCCAAACACTCCCTACCCCACACAAATACAACTTTCCCCCTTATCAACATTACCCACCAAAATGGTACATTATTTTTTGCAAAGATGAACCTACACTGACACATCATAATCACCCAAAGTCCAAAGTTTACCTTAGGGCTATAAGTGGCTTTTAAAAGACATTTTCTATGTTAGCCAATCTCTTAAGTTTGATTATAAAGAGGTCCACTTCACTATAACAACGCAAAACAGAACAAGGCTGTGTAATCGATCCCACCTTGTAGCAATCACCCACAATGTTATAGGTCCTTTGAGGTCAGGAGAGTCTACATAATCACTCTGATTCCCCAAGGGTCTAACTAATACAGTATCTGTAACATAAAAGACAAAATAAATGCTAGCCCAACGAATGTGTGATTGAATAAATGTATGAATGCTGGATAAATGAATGAAAAAAGAGTTTAATTGTTTAATTTACAAAGAGAGTTCTACACTTGATCATCTCAGTGGTCTGAGAAGCTCTGGAGTGTCCTTGCTGGTGGCTCAAGGTAAAGGAACTAAAACCACACCCACTAGCTGCCCCTTTTATCTCCACCACCACCGTATTCCACCCACCCCACAGACATACTTCTCATCTAACTTAAAAGTTTATAAAATATGGTGATGCTTTGAAAGAACAGTTCAAGTATCAGTTGATTTACCTGAAAATGTCCAGGAATACTTCCAGTATATATAAAATAAAGTGCATTGTTTTCTATTTGTTCAGCCATTCTAAAAGGATGCATTAATCTTATCATATCACATTTGCTACACAGAATGTGGTTTTCGTTTTCATTTGTTTGGTCTCAATAAACAATTATATTTATTGTTTCACAGTTGAAAAAAACATTTCTGTCCTTTAGCCTACATTTTCTCAATTATTATAAAGGGATCTCTCATAATTTATCAACATTTCCTAAGCTAAAATTAATCACATAGCTCTTCCTTAGACTGCCATGGATTTTCAGGAATTTACTAAACAAAATGATTCTTCATTAACACAACATACTCCTTGTGTTATTCAACCAGCATTTATGGGTTGCCTACTATGAACTAGAGCCTTGCATGTCACTGGAGGTACGACAGTATCTATTCTCACAGAGTGAGTGATATTCATTTACTTTCTGAATCCTGGAGAACTTTTATAAATATAATTTTGGAATCATATTTATATGTATAACCAAGTCAGCTATAGTTTTGCAAATATATTTTAAAATCTGTGGCACTCCCCATATTTTCTTCTTGCCTCACTTATTAAGGACAGAGCAGAAGTCACAATTTACTGCTGGTTGTAGCAATAAAAACAAAACAGTACTGCAAGAGAAGCACACTAAGAAAGGGAATGATGCATCTTTTCAAAAGTGGGGTCTAAAACCCACACATGTAAACATAGATTTACATATTCTGTAAAGAGTCATGCACTTTAAAAAAAACTTCTAAAAAAAAAAAAAAAAAAACGTCTGCTTATCCCTGTGCCTTCTTTGGGGACAAAAACATTGTTTTATTTCTTCTAGAACTTTAAGTATTTCCAATAATTATATTGAGGAACATAGTTTCAATGCGTCTGATTCTCTATAACACAGAGTAGTAGTCTCCAAATTTGGGTACACATTCCTCTTGATGTGTGCAAGAGGATTACTTCATTTGGGTGCAGAAAAAACAATATTAGTTTTTAATGTATACTTATGTTTATCAAAACAATTAAAGTTCACTAATCGTTAATATACTGATTGGCATTGGTATCTTCCTTGGCTCACATATCAAAAGGAAAAGGGTTGCCATGTAGTGCGTGAGGTATCCTGAGGAAACCACAGAAGTCCTACCATGTGGAGGGAGTAGTAGCAACACCTTCTCTTTTTTCATTCTTTTTCAGCATATCATGACATACTGCAGTTTACATATGCCCTGTTACATTAATGTACTGGTTTTGTAGCATAAAGCAATCAACCATCACCAAATGGACATACAGTTTAAAAGGATTCGTACAATCAGCCTCAGATTGGGAATGCTGCGATCTCAAGTGAACAGTAACAGCTGGGCCAGCATCCCTACTCCTAGTACAACCTCTCCATCAATCACATTAAGAAACCAAAACAATGACAAACCCATCTGCCAAAATGTCGATCTAAAACATCTAAAGTAGTAAGACCACTTGAGTGATGGATTAAATCCACTGAGATCAACTATGTTAAAGAAAACAAAATAATTTCTAAAAGATTGTTTAGTCCAATTTTATCATCCTTTTACTTTGCCTTTTCATATATGCTATACATACATAAAGTAGTTCAGCCATATAATTAATACAGAAACAAATGAATAGCAGGAGAAATGCACAGAATATTTTACTACTAAGGTTGCACTATATAAAAACTTTGGAATCCACCAACCCACAACTTTGGATTGGACTCTACTACTACCACAAATGCCTCTTCCTATCTTTGTAGGAATCCCGAAACTTTCCTATTCCTGCAGACAGAGGATTATGACTGAAAAACGACACAGCTATTATAAAAATGAGATATTCCCAATTCTATTATATCTAATAGATATTCCCAATTCTATTATATCTGATAGCATGCCTCTCATTTGAGCTTCTCATGACAATAAGTTCATGGAAAATGGTCTTTTATCATCCCCTCCAAAGTACTAGAAAACAGATTCCAAAATAGATAACTATTAATCCCTCTTATTTAGGGATTAATCCCTTATATCTGATAAAGAAGAAATTTGCTAAGTAGATAGAGATTTATTTAACTTTTTTGAAGCTTCATACAGGTAAGCCCTCAGTGCCTCAGCTGAGTGGTAATTCAGGTTTCATTATATAAAATAAATGTAATTTCTCTTGGGTTTTGGGTTTGGGGATCTGTGCCATTATGAGTGGGCATGTTACACAGATGATCAGGATGAGCCTTTGTGGTCTAACCACACATCCTCTACTCCAGGGAAACTAAGTGTCTGTTGATATCGGCAGGCCTTAGAAGACCAAGAACTGGCATCAGTCTCTAGCTAGAATTTAAATTAACTTTCTTTAGGTCTGAAATTTCCCATAGGGATCTTTTTAATTCAGGCTTGATGTTCATTAGCCAAGCTTTGCCCTGAACCTGTAATTTGGGTCTTTGTTCTAATTTTCAGGTCACAAGGCCACACATTTTACTATCTTCTAGATTTATGTATTCAACACTCACAGAGTATGGAAGAGACAGAGCTGTAAATTAACAGTAAAGAAACACTGGTGAGTGAAGTAAAAGAGTGAACAAAGTGTTATGAAAGCACCAATGGCTGACTACCTTGGCCTGGATAACTCAGGAAAGCTTAGGGTAACATTAAATTTTAAATAGCCTCCAAATATGACTCACATGGAGAAGGGTGGACAACTGTCCAGGGGAAGTCTATCACATATGCAAAAGAATGGAGGCATGAGTGTTCACAGGAGTACTAAAAACATACCAGGTGGTTTAGTGTGGCTGGGAATTGCATGGGCAAAGTTGGGACAAGGAAATAGAGAGAAGGTAGAAACAGAGTAGCAGAAGATAAGGTCAGTAGTGTATCTCAAGACCAAATTTTAAGGGGCTTTTATGTTTTGGGGGAATTTAGATTTTGTTCTGGGGCACTAGAGAAGAATCATGGGTTTTTAATTACATGAGAAGTTAGGTCTTTTTCTTATAAAGAGCTCTTCCCGGTGTCTACATCTCATCTGTTTTGTATCTTCTCACCCAATATTTACTATGAGTTTTGACAGGGTGTTTCTGAATCTTTGATATTTTCATAAGTGGCTGACCCCACCACCTCTTACACAAGAATGTGCTCTGGCTATCAGTTCTATCTTCCCACAGTATCTACACCCTTCTATCACCACTCCATTCTTGACTTTCTCTTGTACTAAAATATATAAGTATATTGGATAAACTCTCAATGATCTAATTAAGGAAATCTTTGAGCATTACATTTGTCAGATTCAAAAATTTGCACTTTAATATTTTAGGGGATTTAAACATTGGGAAATGTCTCCAAAGATAACTGAAACAAAATATACATCTTTGCTGATTCTAGTAATTTAAAAAGCAAGTTAAAAACAATGTCTTTAATCATTTTTTGTTTATTACGTCTATAAGATCATAATGAAGTGAATTCCCCTTTCTGCCCTTTGGAGGTGAAAGCATATACTTTTACAAACGAGGGGAGTTATTCAGTTGCCACGGAACAACTGTGTTAGCAACATAGCTGTTAGGAATTTTTTATGTTGATGTTTAGCATATAGAACTTTGGGCTGCAGTAGGTCATAGAGGATGGAATCATTACAGCAGAAATAGTTGAATCACTCCTGAACTGTTCATGGTCTTGGCTGGTTCCTTTCTCAAGCATTCCCCTCCTAATCCTCCACTCCTGTCCCCACTAACAGACCAATGATCAGTTATAATTGGGCTGGATTAAGAGAAACATCAGCTTATAGGTAATACTTTATACCTCTTTATTTTTCTTTCCTTCATTTTCAATCTTTTCAGTTTAGTCACAGAAATTATCAAAAATATCCTCTACAATTGCTTTTAAAGAAGCAAAGCCACAAACTGTGATAACCAAGAAGGCTCTTAAAGTTAATTCCCTGTTGTTAACAAATTCTACACATTCATCTAAAAATATTAATTCTTAATTCTGAGAACATTATTTTCAAAAATAATTTTAGTACTTTTTGCTCTTGTAAGCAAGACTTTGCAGAGACTGCTTTTCTTGAACTTAGCCATGCTGGTATATGGTAAAGAAAGTTTTATTAATGAGACATCAAAACACTGAGTGGTTACTTTTTAATTTAGCCCAAGGTAGAATTCTGTAGTTTAAAATCAGTGACCCATTGTGAAATTCAATTTCCCAATTGCTTAATTAATTTATGTATACAATTTAATGATATTTAATAAAGTATGCATATTCAAAATGCAGTAAGCTTCCACATAAAAATATAGGACAGAATTCCAAATATACCTGAGATTATATGATTTTTCTGAAGACAATCAGTAAGCATTTAAAAATTAATTTTGTTTTACCATTATGAATAATGTATCATTAAAAGACTAAAAATAGCCATTTACTTGTGAACTATAGAAACTAATGGACTATACAGCTTTTCCCTCATACTGCTAGCTGCTATTTCAACTACTCATTGAGAATACCTGGCTAAACTAAACTTGTTTAGATTCCTTAAAACACAGAAGAATGTTCACTTTTCTTTCTCAATGACAAAGTGAGTTCATCATCTCATTTGTTCATTTTTGTGGGGTGTTTTTGGGTCACAGTTTAGTGAATGATTCCTTATTTAAAAAATCAAGAGAAAAACTCTACAAACGTATCTGAGTTATAGCTCCAATTGAGAGGACACGGGGTAAAAGTCAAAGGTGTAGAGGTAGAGATGAAACATGAACACATTTCACAAATTTTTATCTAAGCAATGCTCCTAAGAGACAAGAGTATCATTCCTATAAGAATAACCACTATAGGACCTAAGCAAAAACATGGATCAAACATGGTCTTCATCAAAGCCTGAAAATGTACAACTCTTAGGCTGGACTTTTATTTTTAAAAAAATCATACTTGATAGAAATACTAGTTACAAATTAAAGGGACAGCTCTATTACATTAAAAATGAACATCACAAAGTCACACAAAAAAATATGTGCTGTCAGAGGTCCAGATCAAGATGGTGGAGCAGGAAGATTCTGTGCTCAACTCCTTCCACAGATGCACCAAAACTACAACTGTATATAGAACAACTATGCCTGAGAACAACCTGAAGACTAGCAGAACAGATTTTCTGCAACTAAGGGTATAAAGAAATGGCCACATCAAGGCAGGTAGGTGGGGCAGAGGCATGGTCTAGTCAGAACCCACATGTGTTATCAAATGCAAGCCTGTGTGCCCAATGCACAGTGAGGCCAAACAATACCGAAACATCTGAGTGTGGAGCAGAGAAAGGTTTATTGCAGGGCCATGCAAGGAGACGGGTGGCTCATGCCTTAAAAACCCTGAATTCCCCACAGGCTTTCAGGAAAGCCCTTTTATAGGAAAGGTGAGGGAGAGGCATGATTAGTCGTTGCAAACTTCTTGGTATCAGGTCACTGTCAGGTCCCGATGTTCCTCTAAACCTCCACCAAAATAAATGTTATTCTCTGTTTTGACAAGAAAAGACAAGGGCCCAAGACTCAACTTTCGCCCTCCAAGGTCCAGGCCCTGGCTAACAGAAGGGGGTCCCTGCGCAGGTCCGTTACCGGGTCCGGGAGTGTTAGTCCAGCAACCAATCTGGGTCCTCCCGCCAGTGCCCAGGCCCAGCTAAGGAGGCAGATCTCAGCTGGTGGCGCCCTCAGGGCCAGGTCCCCAGACCCTGCCCAGCCATCATCACTGAGGGAGCAGAGGGCCCAGGACCCAACGGGCCCTCAGGCTTCTCATTTAAACTGGAGAGAATCACTTGTATAGAACCAATAGGAATACACGTTGGAGCAAATACCAATCAGGTGAATTGCCAGCTCACAACAATTGCCCCTCTTTGAGAACAGCCCCAGCCACACAGGTGGACCTGAAGTAATGATGTATGTCCTTGCAACTTAACCCTGACTTTTGGCCACTACGGGCAGACAACTGATCTAAGCTGTACCAATTTTTGAAACTTGAACGGAGAGACTGAAGCTGGTTAAAGCTGTTACCTTAGTGGCGGCGTCCATATACTCCAGCCGCTGAGGCCTCGCCTGGACTGCGACCCATGGAGACTGCCGCTGCCCTTACGTCGCAGTGGCGGGGATGGGGGAGAAGTTCGCTGCTGCTTCAAGGCCTGGGCCCGGCCCGTGGGCGGCCGTGGCTGGGGCTCCGGAGCTCTGCAGGACACAGCGCTCAGCCTGTCTCCGAGCCCCCCAGCTCACCAGCCGGCCCCGAGGCTGGAGGGCCCTTCCACGCGCCTCTCAGCCCACTCTGTGCCGCAAGGACCACTGGGAGCTGACTATTGGCTTTGGGCAGGGCGGGACCTCTAACCTCCACGCTCAGAGTCGCGAGCTCATGGTCACGTGCTAATGGTCTCGCTAAGGGTTAAGCGCTAACAGCTGGGTGCCGCTCCGCCCCTATTACAGGTGCAGTGATCCACAAGTAGGAGGGATATAGCAAAGGCAGAGGTCCCCCATGAGGAGCAAGGGGGTCCAAGCCCCACGTTGAGCTCCCCAGCCAGGAGACCCTGCATCGGGAAGACAAGCCCTCATAAAGTGTGGCTTTGAAAACCAGGAGGGCTTACATCTGAAAGAGCTTGAGGGTTGTGGGAAACCAAGACTTCACTCTGGAAGGGTCTTGCAGACAAACTCGCCTAGCAACTACTTGGGCAAAGTACTGTGCAGAGCTCTGGAAATACATCAAGTGTAAAACACCTGTCCCTTGTCCTCCTGGGGCATATTTTAGAGTCAAGGAAATAAATATTAGATAGCTTATTACACAAATACACATTTAATTACTATTGTGGCAACTCTGAATGAAAACCGTTTAACAGAGAGTCTTGATCTCTAATCTAGAGAGTCAGGAAGAGCTCTTGAAGGAAGTGATAACTGAAATAAGTTTTAAAAGACAAGGAGTAATGAACTATGTATGTTGGGAAAGATGGGCCTGAAGAGAAAAGGAAACAAACAGCAACGACCCTAGAGCAGAAGAATCTCTGCTTCTGCAAAGAACTGGAAGACAGCCGGAGGGATGGAAGTGCAGAGAGGGAGGGAGTGATACGAGATGAGGCTGGTGAGTAAGCAAGAGCCTTAGCACATCTGTTAAGTATTTTAGTTTCTACCCTAAGGACTAGGAGAAGCTACTGAAGTGATTTAAGGAATAAAATGTCTTGAGAGCTTTGACATTTTTTTAAAAGTTTGCTCTGGTGTTGGTTGGGAGAATGGATTCAAAAGGGAGAAGTGTGGGTAGAAATTCAAGGAAACCACGTGGAAAACCATTGCAGCAGTCCAGCTGAGAATAATGATTGTAATGCAGTGGTGCAATGGAAATGGAGAGAAATCAAGAGTTCAGGGAACATTTAAGTCTACATTTAGCAGGACTCAGAGATAGATTGTTTTGTGCATGGGGAGGCTAGGATGGGTAGGGTCAGTTTGGGGCATCCTGAGTTTAGGGTGCCTGTGAGTATAAATGCCCATAAGCTGATGGGTATATGGATACAGAGCTCTGGGAAGATGTCAGAGCTACAGATGTTAATATAGATAATAATATTACCTCATATAGCTGTTAGGAAAATTCAATACAAAAGTGCCTAACAATGCCTGCAACTTAGTAGGCTCTCACCCCTCTCCTAAGCAACCTCCTCTTCCACTTTGTGAGTTTATTTCTGGAGTGAGTACCAGGAGTCCTGGACCCCATTTCCCAGACTGCTAAGATCAATAAATGAACAGAAGTAATGGCTTTGACTCCACGCAATATTCAAGTCCTTTCAGATGACCCGTATGGTGACTCTAAGAACATCTCACAGGTCCTTGAAATAAAGAAAGTTATATATTGTAGCCCTACCCAGCCATTTGGCAGGAGAGAGCAGACAAATAAGATCCCCAAGTTTTCTGGACGGAAAGTTTCATATGATAAATCATAGGTTAAATCAACAATGTTCAGATTCCAAACCGCCAAGCCAAATTTCTCAATAGGACCTACTACTCTAAGAAATAGCTACACTTCTTAGCCTGTGCGCTCCCTCATCGACTTTTGTGGATGCCCAGTCATTATGGAGGCTCTTCTGTGGTAATTATACCTATAGTTTGAATACGTCCCTTTCAAAAAAACATATAATTCGGAGGAAAATCAGTCCCCATAACAAAATACTACTTACCATAACTCTAGTTACAAGGCTATTCCCAAGGAAGACATTTATAGACTTTGGCTGAGAGAAAGATTGGTTATAAAAAATAAACATCTCTCTCCTATCTATGCAATAGATGAAGCAAAGATCTTTCCTTTTTTTTTCCCCCTAGAGCAGGTTATAATTAATCTCAAGAAATTGAGTAGGTGAGTGTATATTATCCATGTTCAGACTTGTGGCATATGTCCAAACTTTGTTCATTTTAGTTTTAAAAAGAATCTTCAGAAATACAATTCTTGTCAATCAGCCAGTAACTGCCTACACCTTGTTCTAAGCACAATTAGTTGAAGCTTTATTTTTCTTACCCTATATTAGGCACTTTTGCACCAAAGTGCTTTGACTATGCTCAGAAGTTACAAAATTATTCCATAGAAAAAAAGCCTTGAAATCTAAAGCTAGAATTATTTTTTGAGCAGATAGATGGTAGATGATAGATAGATAGATAGATAGAAGATAGATAGTTTAACACATCTATATTTTGTGTGAATCAGCCAAATCCCAAAATCATTATTTTTCCAGTCTAAGAAATGCAGATTTCCAATGAATCCATAAACAATGGAATCAATTAAACTTTTATGAAACATAATTCTGAGAAACACAAAGATACACTGTGATGTAAGGAAATTTTAAAATTTTTCATCTTATGAAAAATTTAAACTGAAATAAAAGCATGATCCATTAACCTTACTTCAAAGCTTACACATTCTCCAAGGTCAAGACTAATGGTGACTTGCAGTTGGTGGAAAGAATCACAGAATATTAGACAGTCTACCAACTGGGGGACTTTGGCAAGTCGTTTTACTCGTTTGAGCCTGTTCTGTCTCCTCTAAATGGGGTGATAATTCCTACCAGGCAAAACTAGCTGAGGATTAAGGTATTGTATGTGAGACTACTGTCACAGAGTTAATACTCATAAATGCAGGCCATTACTATTTATTATTGCTGTGATTATTATTGATCTGAATTTCATTTTAAGATAATTTATTTAAGCATCGTACCATTTCTTATCCAATATCAGTTCATCACAGAAAAAAAAGTGTTCATTGTCAGGAGTCCTTGTTACCCATTACTCAATAACTAACAAGTAGGTTAGGTTGTTTTCTATCAAAATGTCATATCAAGCCTCAACAAGATTGATCAGATCATTAGCTGTTAGATTACTGTGTTTCATCAAGTTGCTATACTTGCTTAAGTATTTTATTTTTTAATCTGAAGATGGTTGCAACTTTTGCCTGCTTGTCCTTTACAATGAGAACCAATTAAGGACTGCTTTCTTTTTATTTGATTGGTGTAACTAGATTAATCATTCTGACATACTAATACGTATAAAGACATAATTTGTATTAAATCATTACACAATGCACTGAAGAAGGTGTACCTAAAATATTGAAGTTGATAACCTGTAACAAGAAAAGGATATATCTTATCCAACCTAAAGGTACACCTAAGCAACTAGAGGGAATAAATGAGTGATGGGGTAAACCACCTAAAAACTTCAACGTTTGATTTAAATTGACTACTTTTTTCTCTATTTTAATTTTTGAAACTCTGAATTCTTGAAATGATATTGCCATTTTATTCATGTGAATTCTTTATAAGTTACTATAAGTTAAAGGAATTATTTTTCAATATTAAAATTCACTATCCCATATACCATATCTGTATGAAAATTTTAAACTTTTGATAAAAAAAATTAATACTGAAAATATCAAAAAATTAAACATATTTCTTTTTTCATACAGACATTCCGTATCTTTTAGATGAGAAGTTCTGTATTATTTGAACATAAACACACAAAATCAAAAGGAAAAGAAAGTTAAATATCTTAATTTACACCACAAAAGTAAAAATAAATTTTTAAAAAATAGCTTCAACATCAAGTGAACTAAAAGTTTCAACATCTGCAAGTGGTCATGTATTTGACTACACCTAAACTACCCAAGTGTAGGTTTTTATTCCTCTTGTTCAATTTACTGTGTCGTCCTGCCTCGGAGTCTTGTACCTCTGTCCCCCCTGCCAGGCCAGACCTCACAGGGACCACAACGCCATCCATCCCAGAGCCCAGCTATGCTCATGAACAATCTTGCCAAAGCCAACACTGCCTACACATTCCAGATGTTGTGGCTTTGGCCATCTGAACCCAGAATATCTTACCTTCCTTACCTCTTACTATTTCCTAAAACAGTGTTTTCCAAAGCCTGTTCCTCAAACACTTGTCTGGTTAGACATCTTTCAGAAAGAAACAAAAGCGACTTGGGAAGAATTGCATGCTAACACTGCTCCTGCCTTTTCTTAATATAATAATCTTAGGAAGGAATTAATAAATTCTATAGTAAAGAAACTTGTGTCTTTTCTTTTAATCTAGCATATTAGCATTTTCTTTCTTACCTGACTTCAAAACTAACACACTCAAACAAAGCTAACACAGTCACTCTCTCTCTCTTTTCAAAAATACTTACCAACTTATTCTACAGACACACTTTAGGAAATTCTGTTCTTAAATTTACCCTGTGCCCCAGGCAAATTGAACACATGTCCATTCTTGGATTACACGTGTGCTTTGACACTCTGTGCCACCTCCATTGCCACCTGGTGACTTGTACATGTATCTTATTTCTCCTACTATGCTGGAAGTTTTTGAGGATCAGATTACATCTACTTAATTTTATAAAACCTTTGAGAGTCATAAACACAGCAGAAATATTCATATTTGTAACCTTAACGAGTGCATGGTCAGAGCTTACTGAGGTCAAAGACTTCTAGGGTGGAAAGATGAGAATTAGGGGACTCTGGAGAACACGTGAGGAAAGGCCAGTGAATGATAATAGAGCAGACAGAAGCTCTCTCAGCCTTTATGTAGCCAGGAGAAGAATATTGCTTATACCCTTGATGATGGGATGAGACCCAAGTACAGCTTCTTTGCCTACAACATAGAGAATGAAGCAGTAAAACTAGTTAAAGAAAAAACAAAACAAAACCTGCAGTATACAGCAGGGCTCTTCAAATGGGGGACATATTTTGAAAAGGTAGGAATTTTAAAGAAATAAATTCCAGATTCTCGACTTCTGTATATATTCTGCCTGAAAATTAATCTGCCTGTGGAGCCAGTGAAGTTCAGGTTCTCCCTTCCTCCTTCCCTTTCACACTGAACCAGCTTTCCACGTGACAAAAGGAAGTCACAGCCCTCTTGTGGCTCATTGCCTCCCAAGGCATACATCTTCCACAGCAGCATAGGGACAACTTTGCTGTTGCTTTAATCAAGGCATCATAATCAGCACTCTCACTCATCCACAAAATTTGACATTTTATATTTAATAATGATATGTATAAATTTATAAGATGTTTATACTGTTTTAATCAATTGTATGTTAACATTTATAATGATAACTCAAAGCAGGTAAAAGTTTAATACTTGAAGCCTTTGGTTATATGAAAAAAATAATTTCAATTTATAAACGATCTTTGTTGCAGAGGAGTAGTATATGATAGGGTAATCAATAAGTCTTTCAAGCATAAAAGTATATTACATTAGGATAAAATTCTTTGCAGAAAGTGGAATGGAAGTACAAGCTCAAGGAGAAAAAAAGAACAATGTAAAATTTCCAATGATTACATTAGGTCTTATATATATATATAATATATACCTATATATCTTTAACAGATATGGTTATCAAACTACTTATGTTTTTTGTATTGCTTAAAATACGTTTAAAAGAGTGATGAAAATTTTTAAATTTCTTAATGTCAATATTTATAATACACTGGTAATTACATACTCTATTTCAAAAAGTTTTCAATTGATTATGAAAAATGATGAATATCTATTTTAAAATGTGTGACGGGTACATTTTTAAAGTTTTTTTAAAAGAGATATGTGGGCAGAAAAGAAACCACAGGCTTAAGGCTAAAAGGTAGAGGTTTGAGGTTAACTGGCTACCATTCTACTTCTAAATTCGAAAAAAATGAAAAGAAGAAGAAAAAGAAAAGAAACAGCTACTGTTTGTGGGTACACCCATATACACACACCCTCCTTCCCTCATTATACGTAGGCCCCATCCTTTGCCTATCTCCTCTACCAGCTCCACCTCTGACATACCTGGTGCTAAAGCCAAGCGTTTCATTCTCTGGCAAGAACCAAAGACCAAGAACCTTAAATTACTCCAGAGCAGTGACCTATGGATGTCACCCAGTGTCCACCCTAGAATGAGCCACTCTCATGAAGCTAGAGGCTGCAACAGGCAATGGAGACCCCCAAGGAAGTTACAGCAAGGACATTGACCAGGTGGGGGAAGCCCCTGGAGGGATCGCACTTGGGTTAAGTGTACAAAAGTATTTTGAGTGAAAACTGCAATAGCCACTTCAGAAGCTGAACAGCCCCAGAGACAATGCTGTGACTGGTGGCAGGAAGCAGCTCCACCCAAGACCTGAAAGATGGAGCAGTCAGGTGTGTAGACAGATAGAGTTGAATATTTGTGAGACCTTTTGAGGGCCTTGTGAGGAAGGAGAGACTGGGGGTTGGTGACCCAGAGTGGGACTCTGAGCCAGAGGACATGGTGATATGGCCCTGAGGCCAATGTCTGTGGTCCTTGACTCCTGCTGTCTAAGGCTGAAGACCTCCATGATTGTGTGGGCCACACTTATATCTTTAGTTCTGAAAATCCCCCTTAGTATCACCTTCACTATGTCCTTGTCAAATCCGGTATCAAAATCACACAGAGGGCTAAGAAAGTATTCACTTAATTAAGGTTTAAATATCCACAATGGAGGAAAAACAACAGCTTGAGATGCTAACATATTTCATGTTGATTTACCACATTAAACAAATTCTGAAGGTAATTGCTTGATCTTTCATTTCATTTTCCTGTGCAGACCCGGCTTCCTCTAACTGAGGGGAAAACACGAGGCCACACAGGTTCAGGGCCTTTGCAGACCTCAGGATTGCAGATTCAGTCTTCAAGAGCCATCATGGACAGAAACAACAGGAGGAGTGATCCAAGTATTTAGTATCATCAAAATATGTTAGAAACAATGTTTTTCTCTCTGATCCACACACAAGTACACACATTTTCAGATAGTTACCAAGAGGCAAGTTCATTTAAGATGGTTGATGTTTCTTTCTCCACACAAAATAGTCAAGAAAGTAACCTTTTGCAATTTCTGACCAAAGGAAAGTTCTCTGGAGTTCCCTTGGATAAATGTTTGTCTCTACCTGGGGACTGTGCACCATGACTTGGAGAAATGAGCACTCCCCTGGAATCAGATGACCCCAATTCCAACCTAACTCTACCATTTGTTATTTGGTTACCTTAGCACCTCAGATACTTCCTCTGCAAAATGAAGATAGTGTCTGCCTCAAGGGGTTGTAAAATTAAAATATAGGTAAAATTGGAGTCAATGTTAATTTTCTTCCTTTCTTTTTCACACCTGAAAGGTATAATCCCCACATTAAGTGCTTGGATTTGAACTGGTCTCCACCTGAGAGCAAAAGAACAATGAACCGAAATAAAAGGTTAAGCACATTTTTACTGGTTGAACAAAAAGGCCAACATTAGAAAAAGCAAAAACCTGCAAATTATATGAATCTAGGTTAATTGTTCAGGAGCTTTTTCTCGTTGCAGTGAAGACTCTAAAACTTAAGTCACTTTCATTCATGAATATTAAATCAAATACATCTAATTTAGCCTAAATTGATATCCCAGCATAAGTAAATGAGTCATATAATGTGTCACATAGGAATATTAATTTTTTTAAGTGACGGAATACCAGGAGGATGATTTGATTTTAAGGAACTAAGTTTTATTTTTTAGAAAGCAACTAAAGACTGTAGAAATGTCAGTAGAAAATATTTTAGGCAAAAATAATAACAATAATAGTGATAAGTAGCTAAGATTTACTGATACTTATTATCAGGTACTAACTGAGTACTAATATGCTACAGACATTGGTAGGGAGCTTTTATATATATTAACTCCTCTCAGCCCACAACAACCCTACAAAATAGGCATTATTGTTGTTGTTGTTATTCTGTTTTTATTATTGTTGTTGTTCTGTATGAATGAAGAGCTTGAGGCCCAGGAAGTTCCCCCAATTAGAAGGGGAAGGATCTAGAAAGCAACCCCAAAGTCGGCTTGCTTAACTGCTAGCAGGTAATACTACTGGAAATAGTTTGTGAGACCTGAGGAAACTGAAAATAAAAAGTAAACTGTCAAAGGGATTTTTTTTCCTGATTGTCTTCTTACTCCATGTCCCCACGGGGCTGATATAAGCACAGGTCTTTTGTTAGAGCCAAGAAAAGGAGCATGTTCTGCCTAAATCAATTTTATTAGTGCCAGTTTAGTTACTCTTTTAACAGTATGATTTGAAACACTTGTGAACATAAAAACTGGTAAGATTTTCATTGTTGTTTTCATTTTTACTGGGGAGAAAGACAATGTCAATATAATACAAATATAATTGAGAAATTTTAAAATGTACACCTATTTTTATTTTATTATACTAAATAAACCCTTTAGCATGTTATAAAATACATGTTATAATAATAGGTTTCCACTTACCAAGTCAATACAAGAAATGGTAACAAATTTCTGTAATATTCAAGACATGAAAATGTAGAGAGATGGCAAGTAAAATCCTGGCTTTATGATTGTTATTGTTGTTGTTGTTATTTCTATTTCCAAATTTGTGTTACTTTTCTCAGGAATTGTAGCCTGTTTAAGAAAGTGAATCCTACTTGCCTTGAGCAAAACAATCATTTCTCATCCATGCTTAGGATTTCAATATGATCATCTGATGTTCAGTAACACTTTGAAAATTCAGCTTGGGTGACTGTCAAGTTCTACACTCGTGTCTGGGAGCCCTCTCTAACTTGTAACACCATTTGTAGGTTTCCAGCAATCAAGTACACACACCTTCATAGAAAGGGAGTGACCAAGGTTGATTAGTTTATCTAGAGTAATAAAAGGAAAACTCAAAACAACATAATCTCTGTTTCAAGGAATCAACTCAAATTTAATAGAACAATTGCATACCAATGGTGATAATAAAAGCAACAACCAAATAAACATTATTTAATGTCATAAACACTATTTAGACTTGGCCTAAAATTCCTAAAGACAGTGTCCGTTTTGGATCTACACCAAATTCAAAATTCTTTTAGCTGTCAAGCAATTTTTGGTGCTTTCCATGTGCCAATGATGAGATAGGCACTAGGATCAAATGGATAATTAGTAAACAGACACAGTCTCTGACCTAGTGGAGGTTATAGCCTATGTCTGTTCACTCTGATAGAGACTGGATTGGATGAGAGAGACCAAGAAATAATAAACAGTGGTAAGATGATGAAGTGAGATGGGAGAAACAAGAGTAGAAAAAGATGGTCAGAAAAGAGCGAGAGTGACATAATGGGATACATTTAAAAGTGAGAAAGAGAAACGCTGCCCCCAAAGACTCAGGAATACTCAGCCCTGCTTTATTCATTGATCTGAGAGAACCCTTCTTATAGCTTTTTTTATATACCAAAACCTTTCATTATTACAGCAATCTTCATAAGGAGCCTAACTTTATATTCTTAGATTAATATTTATAGTTTCTAAGGCAAATAGTAAGTTCCCATATTTTATTATATTATCTTTCTTTTTCATTTAAACTAACATGCTACAGAGATCAAGATCTAGCAATGAGGTGATAAAAAATGAAAAACTGTAAATGTCAGCTCCTTATGAGGCCATAATAGCTTAATGACTGATACTGCACCAACAATGTGTGTAGAAACAATACACACAGTATATGTATATTTTAATTACTCTTACATCATCTGTATTATATTTTAGAAAAGTACTATAAGCAGGAATAAACAAAATTAATCTTTGTGTAGCTATAAAAATTATTTATTTCTAAAATGGATCGTTTTTTGCTGTTAAATACGTATATTACGTGTAGTGCATAACTCTATACATTATATACCTCATATATTTCACAGTGAAAAGCTATGATTATTTATAAAAGAACATTTTTAGTCATTAGATGCCTATGTCATTTGATTCATTGAAATTTTAAGACATCTTTATTGTAATAAAATTACCTGATAGCATAGATAATATTCCCCCATTCCTTTATAACCCTTCCTTCAATAATTAGAAAAATGAATTTTAATTTTTATTATAAGGTAAATATTTTGTGAGAATAATTTAAATCTCTCTTAGACAAAAATTTTTACATGGTTTGCTTTAATCATAATTATGGAAACTGTGACTAAAGCAATATGCAAAGAAAGAAAGAAAGCTAGCTATAGCATAGGCTTAGTATCTCTAGTGTGTTATCAAAGATGATTTAAATAGGATCCTCTAGCATTGGATAACCTAGATAAAATCAGTGCAGGAAATTCAGAGGAATGAAAAAAACATGATCCCGGGCATCTTAGAGAGTACAGCCTAATGAGAGGAATAGCAAGATCAAGAATGTATCTCTATATTTGGGCATTTAGGGAAAGAACAGAAATGGTTATTTGAGAATGACTCAACCTCCAACCCATATGCTGCACATAGTTTATGAAACATTTCACATAAGATATAACTTTGGTGCTATAATCTTAAATTAGTGTGGAGTTGGTGCTACTCCAAACCTGCCTCATTAGGTAGTTACATATTTCTTAGATGCCACTGGTTATAAGAAATATTTTTTAAAGTTCTGCTAAGAATGAAAAAAACACTGCCAGTTAAAGATAACATGCCCTTGTTTGTAAAATACATCCCTTTTCCAGAAATGCTAAAGTATGAAAAAAATGTGCATCTTGGAATCAGTGAAATCCAATAAAGAAAATCTCACTCAAATCGTCCTCTGGTCTAGCCTTTTCATTATTAATCCTTCCCCAGTGTCCTAAGCTGGTTCATGATCCATACCCAGCATCAGAATAGTAGCAAGTCTCCTTGACTAAATTCTGAATAGTCTGCCCCTCGTTTTGCCAACAGAGCCACTTCAGAGGACATCTTTAATCATATCTTAATACCTTTTCCCTGACAGCTCCTAATTTCTACAGCAAGATCTGTACAATCCTTGAGACTAAGGAAGCTCATGCTTTTCTAAAGTGCTTCCTGCCAAACGTCTCGTTACTACCCATGCAGCAGACTGGTATTGTCACAAAGATAACACTGGAGTGACTGATAGAAAGAGAAGACACAAGTTACCTTGCCAGAAATAAAGGGTACAAGAACGTGTTGCATGAAGTTAGAGGATGCAGAACAGGAAATATAGGCTTCCCAGGCCCTCAAAGTTCCCTGCTGACTGTGGAGTAAAAATCCTGTCATTGGATGTTCAATCCCCTCCTGTCCTCCAGCTGGCCACCAACTATGCTGAAGACCCTAGGTTTGCGGTACCTGCTAGTCCAAAGGGTGTGATGAGCAGTACAACTCCAGCGCACCCCTGAGTAATGGCTGCAAGAGCAGGTAAAACAAAGGTCAATTTGTCAGATATAACATCCCCCAATGGAACTATGTTTTGAGCTAGAGATGGCTCCTTTATCCCACTGTATATATTTTATTTCCAATTCTATAGGAAAAGACATCTTTTATGCTGAATGTTACCATAAGTCTCTCTCATTGAACAGGCGTAGGGAGACTTTGTTACATCCAATGTGACACATACGGGCATTGTCCTGTCCACAGCAGAACAGGGCATTGATATTTCTATGTCTAACCATTTCAAGTCTACTTACAAGTAGAGTAACCCATACAGTTCAAAGTGTGGAACATACTGGCTGTTGGAATTTTGATTCCTTAGGTAAAACTGACTGATATTCTAATAGCACTTTATTAAAGAGAGAGGAAAAAATGGCCATTTTGAATCACAGGAAGTTCACTTCTAGCACCTACACAGAGAAATCTGTAGAATGACTAGTGAGAGGAAAATATGTCTCACAAGGAATGAATCTCACCACTGAATTCTTTCAGTCCTGTCCTCACACCAAGAAAACTAATCATTAGGGATAAATGCCTATGCTGTTTTATTTTCAGATCTAGTAAGGAGAAACCTGTTATTTCTTTCACTCCCTGGATGAGACAGAAAATATTTTCTTGGAGTCTAATAACATAAACTATTCTGCTAATTTTTCAAATTGCGGGGAAACACCTATATTTTACTGTAAATGGAGAAAAAATTATGAGTCACAGAGGTAAAAAAAGATTTCTAAAATTCTGCTTTGGTTACAGGTAAGACCAAGGACAACATGATTCAACATGTAGTGACTGTAAATAGTCCTGAGAGGATTCTGGCACAGCTGGGGTTTGGACCCATTTCTGTATGTGTCACTGTGGTGGGGTGGCAGCGGGGTAAATACTCATTGACTTTTGTCATTTTCCTATACCTCTGGCCTGGGGAGATAGCATCAAATGGACCACATGGAGTGGATTTCCCAACAAGAAAAGTGAGAGCAGATACTGGAAGAGTGCTGGACAGACATTAACAATAGACTTTTCCCTAAGAGATCTTTTGGTGATATGGGTCCATCATCAACTCTAAATCCCTTGCTTGTCGCTTGGGTCTCTTCCACTTACTGCACTCTCCTGACAAGTGGCAGCGTGGTAATACTCCCTTCCAATGTCAGTACAGTGAATATGCCGCCACATACAACTCTTGAGATAGATGGTGCATCATAACCCAAACATTCTATCGTATATTAACGCATATATGTGGAACCTAGAAAAATGGTACAGATGAACCAGTTTGCAGGGCAGAAGTTGAGACACAGATGTAGGGAACAAACGAATGGACACCAAGGGGGGAAAGTGGCGGGGGGTGGGGGTGGTGGTGTGATGAATTGGGAGATTGGGATTGATGTGTATACACTGATGTGTATAAAATGGATGACTAGTAAGAACCTGCTGTATAAAAAAATAAATAAAATTCAAAAATTCAAAAAAAATAATAAAGTGCACATAGAATTCAATGATAAAACAAAAAGCTGGAGTAGCAATTCTCATTAAAAAAAATAATAATAACCCAAACATTCAGAGATCAGCAACCTCCACCTGATTTCAGCTACAATGTTGGTTTAATATTTCTACATGGTATTGACTACTGATCCATGGAGTAGAAACATAGCAGTGCGTTAACTACCATCAACTACTTATTGTTTAATAACTGAAAGAAAACCTATTTCCTATGACTTAGATGCTTGTCCCAGATCTATAGTATTCCCTCTCAGTATTTTCAGTTTTGCAGGGTTTTATCTCAAAATAATTTTTGATCATCCTTTATACTGAATGCTGAGAGTGTTTTTAATATTTGCTTTAGTTAAATTATATTTATGGTGCGTTGAAAATTTTCTGATATACCAAAAATTTACTGAGACGCATAGAGATATGTCATTTTCTTGTCTTCTGAGAAAGCTTGTCTATATTGTTAAATGTAGATAAAATATGTTTTAACAAAAGTGATTTAGAACTATCATTGGTAAATAATGAGATATAAATAGGAAAACACTGAAAATTAACATAGTTATTAAATAGGATTAATTATTATTAACAGACTACTCATTTGGAAGCTCAAATCCAATTTATCTAACTGCTTGACTAGATATATTCTTTACTTTGATATGGTAAGAATATAATAATTCACTGTTTTTTCATGCTGATCCAGCTCTTAGGATTATAATTTATATTTCAGACAATTAAAAATGCCAAAACATCAGATCAGAAATAAATGAAAAAGAAATGAAGGAAACAATAGCAAAGATCAATAAAACTAAAAGCTGGTTCTTTGAGAAGAAAAACAAAATTGATAAACCATTAGCCAGACTCATCAAGAAAAAAAGGAGGGGGCTTCCCTGGTGGCGCAGTGGTTGAGAGTCTGCCTGCCAATGCAGAGCAGACGGGTTCGGGCCCTGGTCTGGGAGGATCCCACGTGCCGCGGAGCGGCTAGGCCCGTGAGCCACAATTACTGAGCCTGCGCGTCTGGAGCCTGTGCTCTGCAACGAGAGAGGCCACGACAGTGAGAGGCCCGCGCACCGAGATGAAGAGTGGCCCCCGCTTGCCGCAGCTGGAGAAAGCCCTCGCACAGAAACGAGGACCCAACACAGCCAAAAATAAATAAATAAATAAATAAATAATTCCCATTTAAAAATATATATATATATATTCGGAAAAAAAGAAAAAAAGTCCATGAAACTCCAAAATCTGAAACTTGAATTTATCACGTGCTGGCAACTATTTATACAGCATTTACATTGCGTTAAGTATTGTCATAATCTAAAGATGATTTAAAGTATACAGGAATATAGTATTTGCAAGCATTATACCATTTTAAAAAAGAAAAAGAAAAAAAGGAGGAAAACTCAAATCAATAGAATTAGAAATGAAAAAGGAGAAGTAACATCTGACACTGCAGAAGTACAAAGGATCGTTAGAGATTACTACAAGCAACTATATGCCAATAAAATGGACAACCTGGAAGAAATGCACAACTTCTTAGAAAAACACAACCTTCTGAGACTGAACCAGGAAGGAATAGAAAATATAAACAGACCAATCACAAGCACTGAAATTGAGACTGGGATTAAAAATCTTCCAACAAACAAAAGCTCAGGACCAGATAGCTTCACAGGCAAATTCTATCAAACATTTAGAGAAGAGCTAACACCTATCCTTCTCAAACTCTTCCAAAATATAGCAGAGGGAGGAACACTGCCACACTCACTCTACGAGGCCACCATCACCCTGATACCAAAACCAGACAAAGATGTCACAAAGAAAGAAAACTACAGGCCAATATCACTGATGAACATAGATGCAATAATCCTCAACAAAATACTAGCAAACAGAAACCAACAGCACATTAAAAGGATCATACACCATGATCAAGTGGGATTTATCACAGGGATGCAAGGATTCTTCAATAAATGCAAATCAATCAATGTGATAAACCATATTAACAAATTGAAAGAGAAAAACCATACAATCATCTCAATAGATGCAGAAAAAGCTTTCGACAAAATTCAACACCCATTTATGATAAAAAAACCCCAGAAGTCGGCATAGAGGGAACTTACCTCAACATAATAAAGGCCGTATATGACAAACCTACAGCCAACATAGTTCTCAGTGGTGAAAAACTAAAACCATTTCCTCCAAGATCAGGAACAAGATAAGGTTGTCCACTCTCACCACTATTATTCAACATAGCTTTGGAAGTTTTAGCCACAGCAATCAGAGAAGAAATAGAAACAAAAGGAATCCAAATCGGAAAAGAAGAAGTAAAGCTGTCACTGTTTGCAGATGACATGATACTATACTTAGAGAATCCTAAAGATGCTACCAGAAAACTACTAGGACTAATCAATGAATTTGGTATAGTAGCAGGATACAAAATTAATGCACAGAAATCTCTTGCATTCCTATACACTAATGATGAAAAATCTGAAAGAGAAATTAAGGAAACACTCCCATTTACCATTGCAACAAAAAGAATAAAATACCTAGGAATAAATCTACCTAAGGAGACAAAAGACCTGTATGCAGAAAACTGTAAGACACTGATGAAAGAAGCTAAATATGATACAAACAGATGGAGAGATATACCATGTTCTTGGATTGGAAGAATCAACCTTGTGAAAATGACTCTACTACCCAAAGCAACCTACAGATTCAATGCAAGCCCTATCAAACTACCAATGGCATTTTTCACAGAACTAGAACAAAAAATTTCACAATTTGTAGGGAAACACAAAAGACCCCGAATAGCCAAAACAATCTTGAGAAAGAAAAACAGAGCTGGAGGAATCAGGCCCCCAGTATTCAGACTATACTACAAAGCTACAGTAATCAAGACAGTATGGTAGTCGCACAAAAATAGAAATATAGATCAATGCAACAGGATAGAAAGCCCAGAGATAAACCCACACACATATGGTCACCTTATTTTTGATTAAGGAGGCAAGAATATACAATGGAGAAAAGACAGCCTCTTCCATAAGTGGTGCCGGGAAAACTGGACAGCTACATATAAAAGAATGAAATTAGAACACTCCCTAACACCATATACAAAAATAAACTCAAAATGGCTTAAAGACCTAAATGTAAGGCCAGACACTATAACACTCTTAGAGGAAAACATAGGCAGAACACTCTTTGACATACATCACAGCAAGATCTTTTTTGACCCACCTCCTAGAGAAATGGAAATAAAAGCAAAAATAAACAAATGGGACCTAATGAAACCTAAAAGCTTTTGACAGCAAAGGAAACCATAAACAAGACAAAAAGACAACCCTCAGAATGGGAGAAAATACTTGCAAATGAAGCAACTGACAAAGGATTAATCTCTGAAATTTACAAGCAGCGCATGCAGTTCAATATCAAAAAAACAAACAACCCAATCCAAAAATGGGCAGAAGACCTAAATAGACATTTCTCCAAAGAAGATATACAGATTGCCAACAAACACATGAAAGGAAGCTCAACATCACTAATCATTAGAGAAATGCAAATCAAAACTACAATGAGGTATCACCTCACACCAGTCAGAATGGCCATCATCAAAAAATCTACAAACAATAAATGCTGGAGAGGGTGTGGAGAAAAGGGAATCCTCTTGCACTGTTGGTGGGAATGTAAAGTGATACAGCCACTATGGAGAACAGTATGGAGGTTCCTTAAAAAACTAAAAATAGAACTACCATACGACCCAGCAATCCCACTACTGGGCATAGACCCTGAGAAAATCATAATTCAAAAAGAGTCATGGGGCTTCCCTGGTGGCGCAGTGGTTAAGAATCTGCCTGCCAATGCAGGGGACACGGGTTCGAGCCCTGGTCCAGAAAGATCCCACATGCCGTGGAGCGGCTGAGCCCATGCACCACAACTACTGAAGACCACACGCGTAGAGTCCGTGCTCCACAACAAGAGAGGCCACTGCAATGAGAAGCCCGCCCACTGCAATGAAGAGTAGCCCCCGCTCGCCGCAACTAGAGAAAGCGGCACACAGAAACAAAGACCCAATGCAGACAAAAATAAAGAAATAAATATATTAAAAAAAAAGAAAAGTCATGTATCACAATGTTCATTGCAGCACTATTTATAATAGCCAGGACATGGAAGCAACCTAAGTGTCCATCAACAGATGAATGGGTAAAGAAGATGTGGCACATATATACAATGGAATATTACTCAGCCATAAAAATAAACGAAATTGAGTTATTTGTAGTGAGGTGGATAGACCTAGAGTCTGTCATACAGAGTGAAGCAAGTCAGAAAGAGAAAAACAAATATTATGCTAACACATATATATGGAATCTAAAAAAAAAAAAATTCTTGTGAAAAACCTAGGGGCAGGACAGGAATAAAGACACAGATGTAGAGAATGGACTTCAGGACAGGGGGAGGGGGAAGGGTAAGCTGGGACGAAGTGAGAGAGTGGCATGGACATATATACACTACCAAATGTCAAATAGATAGCTAGTGGGAAGCAGCCACATAGCACAGGGAGATCAGCTCGGTGCTTTGTGACCACCTAGAGAGGTGGGATAGGGAGGGTGGGAGGGAGACGCAAGAGGGAGGGGATATGGGGATATATGCATACATATAGCTGATTCACTTTGTTATACAGCAGCAACTAACACAACAATGTAAAGCAATTATACTCCAGTAAAGATGTTCAAAAAAAAAAAGGAATGCCAGACATTTTATCATATATCTGTGTGTTAGGATCGCTTCAGTAACAAGGGAAAACAAGCATCTAACTTAAACTGGCTTAAATACGAAAGAATTTACTGACTCACCCACCCAAAGGACCAAAGTAGGATAAGCTTTAGTTTGACTTAATTAAGAGAGTTTTCTACTTTGTACTCTTTTGTGGATCAGCATTATATTGATGCTGTAGCAGTCTGGGCCTCACATCTCTGCAGGAAAACATGTAAAAGAGAAATCATTTCCAAGTTCCCTGGATAGCAAGATCAACTTTTCCAGGAGCCTTCAGCAAACTTTTCTCATACTCTTTAACCCAAATTGTACCAAAGGCCCATTTCTACACTAATAATTGATAAATATCTTTAACCAGTCATGTTCACCCCTAGAGCTTGGCAAAGGATCAGCTACTCCTTATGAGAGTAGTTTTAATGAGCTGCATTAAATCACACAACTTATAGGAAGAAAAAAGGGCAAAATGTTGGGTAGGCAACCAACTACTGCCTTAGGATGAAGTTCAGGCAATATATTTTGCTAGAGAACATGGATGGAATTACTTAGTTTAGAAGGGTGTTCAGTATGTTGGCTTTCCTGACATCCTGTTTGCTATATTATCCTAACTGACGGTGGGAATTTGCTATAGGCATCATCCTTGGAGTCTTGCCAACACATAGCATGAATCTTGTGTTCAGGTGGTATAAAGAAAAGGTAGGATAAGCTCAGTCAGGCTCTCCTTTCCATTGTTATCTTTGGTTCATCTACATAAAATAGTCTTGATTTGTTCAATTTGGTTCACAGTTTCAGGGATTTCAGAAACATAACCATGTATTTAACTTTTTTGAATTGCGGAGGGAATTTTTTCACTGTAAGAACAATATCATCACTCATAATGAAATCAAATTTAAAAATCACTAGTAATGTTACTTCTCTAACTCAATTTTTATAAAAATTATGGCCTCATTTTTTCTACTAAGTACATTATAAACATCTCTGTATATTGTGATACAGTTTCCATACCCTTATTGTTAATTCCTTCATAAAATTTTGACAAGTTCATGTATATAACTGACAATATTTAACTGGAAAATTAATTTAAATTTAATTCTAAAATATTTGGCTGTTTCCTACATTTTTCATTGTTTTCATGATTTGAGGGGGCTAATTCCTTATTTTCAACCTATCCTAGAATTGTCATTGTTCCCATGAGACAAAGATGGCAGAATGACTGCCTATTTCTCCAACTGAATGCCACTTTTAGACAATAAACTCTAGATCCAGATAAAAGAAAGAAGCATTTCATGATATGATACAGACAAGGAACACACTGTATTTGAATTTGAATCATTCAGAAGGAAATTGTACTAGACTGTGAACCAGAAGATATGCTGCAGTATAATGCTTGGGAAGTCTCACAGAGGCTTCTTACCTTCTTTAAATTTAGCCCATTCATAAAACATGATGCCCAAGTATAAAATGAGAAAAATAGTCACTGCCCTCCCCTGCTGCCAAGAGACAGGGAGATTGTTTGACAGTGCATTGTAATTTTTGAAATAATATTTATTTTTCTGCTTATAAAAGTAATATATGCTCATTGTGGACTTTTTTTTAAATTCAGGAAAAATATATAAAAGCAAATATAAGCTACCTGTAAATGTACAGTTCAGAAATAACTTTTAATATAAACTTTAAAGTTGTTTCTACAATTTGTATTTTTAATGGTATAAAATTAGATATAGTTCTGTACACTCCCTTTGACACTTCATATTGTGAGTGTTGATTTCAAGCAGTAGCATACCAATTCAAAATTGAGTGACATACATCAGAGAAAAAAAAAGAAAAAGGAACCTGAATAACGAGTTTGTGGATCTAACTGCGAACTTGCAAGAAATACAAGAAACGGAACAAATGAAAGGATTCTGGAAGAAATGAGAATGTGGGACATTTCACAAGACGGATGATCTGTTTTCTTCAATAAATAAGTGGCGTGGGAAAAAAGGAGAACTATTCCACATAAAAAGAGACATTAGATACATAACAACCAAGTGTGATATGTGGACCCTGTATAGATTTCAACTTAACAGAGCCATGTGTAAAAAGGCATTTTTGAGGCAATTTGGAAAACCCAAATATGGACTGAATACGGAGTCTATCTGAATGTAATCATCACTAGATGATATTCAGGAATTATTGCTCATTTCATTACATTTCATAGACAATTGCACTGTGCTATGTTCTCTAAAAACACTATTTCTTGTTAAAGATGCACACTGAAGTATTTACTGGTAAAGTAATACAATTCCTGGGATTTACTTTCTAATACTCCAGCAAAAAGGGGGAGGGGAAAATAATTAACAAGACTGGCAAAATGTTGATTATTGTTTAGGCTGAATGAGGGGGGATCATTACATATTCTCTCTACCTTTGAGTTATGTCTAAATTTTTCTATAATAAAAAGATGTTTTTATTGTTAAAAAAATTGAGTGACATATTATGATAGACTGCACATCATGTCAAGGTAACAAAAAAAATGATCTTCAAAATACCTACATCAAATATTTCTCTACAAAGTAAGCACAGCAAATTTCTCTGATGTGATCACCAGGCAGCAGTCACAGAAGCAGTGGATTCTTGATGTTGTTCTCTTACCCAGAGACACTAAAAATGCAGAGTACACAGTGAGTCACCAGGATGGGCCCATTCCCCACGAATGCTGCATATCCCTATACATGTATAATGTGAGACAGACAATCGTCTGTGTATTCTAAGAACTTCAGTTTTAAGTGAAAACCCTCGGGTCAGAACTCCACACAACACCTGCCCACTCACCCACTGAGCATTCACCTGAGGGTGTGTATATCACCATCAGGTATCTAGTCTGACAGGCTCGATCCCAGCCATCTGGCTTGAGTCTAAAGCCCCAACCCAGGGACTAGAGCCACCTAGCCCCGCTACACCACTCTGACAAAATGTTTTTTAATTTTTTTTTCTTTTTGCCTTTTTTTTTTTTTGGCTGCTCCGTGCGGCTTGTGGGATCTTAGTTCCCTGACCAGGGGAACCTGGGCCCTCGGCAGTGTAAGCACGGAGTCCTAACCATTGGACTTCCAGGGAATACCCCAAAATGTTTTACATAGTGTTACCTTAGAAAGACAAGGCGAAGGACCAGAAATCTACTTGTCTGAAAATAAAACTTTTCAGTACCTTGTGGACACCTTTGCAATTCATGTAGATGATTGGCCCGGTAAAAGCAGTCTGGAAATAAAGTAGAAGATTGTCTTTTTATTTGCTTCTACAAAATGATGTAGGCTTCTCCCTAAGATTTGGGAAAATATTCTATGTTCTGTGTGCACCTGGGTGTGACAATTGCCAATGCAAAAAATTATACATGGTTTCCCTTCCCACACAGTGACAGCAATGTGGATGCTTCTGTGTGAGAGTGTGATGCAGTTGGAAACATCACTATTGCCAACTCTTATCTCTCCCTGACCTATTTTTGCAATACTTCTTTTTCATCAATTTTAGTTGGGCGTATGTTCATAGTCTGCTCTCTTGGATTGGAATTTCTCTTCTGTTGAACTTTTACTGTGACCACTCATGAAAACTGCATGGCAGGATTTGGAATCAGAACTGGAGGCTCAGTCTTCACTCTACTACATAGCTGTGTGGCTTTAGACAAGTAACTAAATGTCCCTAAGCCTCAGTTTCCTCATGTGAAAGTGGAGTGAATAATGTCAGACCTTCTTATGTTGGAGTTATTTTGAGGTTCCAGTGAGATTATGTTTATCTGAAAGTTTACTCACTAAAATACAAAAGTAATCATAGCTTCCATGCTTAAACCATTGAATGGTTCCTCTCAATTTATAATAAGATCCTAAATACTTACGGAGTCCTTCATTATCCTGCTTCATTTCTACCCAGCCTCATCTCCTACATCTCCCTGCTGGCACTCCAGACACACTAGTAGCTTCATTCAGTTATTTCATTTTCAAAATAAATGGGGGAAAAAGTCAATTTGACTATCTTTTCAAAACATCTGCAACCTCAAGGCAAGGTCTTCCAAAGTTTGCATCCAAAATGGCCTTTCAAGGTATGAATCACAATCGCCAAGCCTATGCATGTTATTCTGCAGATACTGAGAAAAATCCTTTGAATACCAAAATGTAATATTAATATCAGTGATCTTGGAATTATGACTTTATGTCTGGCCTTTATAAAAGATCATTTACTCATTTCAAAACTGTTTCTAACTCAACAGGTGTTGTGCCCCGTTTAACTAATTCAGAGTGAAGTCAACAGCAGATGGATAAACAGCTTGGCATCTGGCTTTGGCCCTGCTGCAGAACTGCCAAGAGAAGCCCAAGCATCTTGCATCACCTGCCTTTTCTAAGGTTTCTGTTGTCATACGAATGGCTCATTTTGTGGCTCCAGCAATGCTTGAAATTGGCTGTCTGGTATCACAGAATGCCTGACCCTGACCAAGGGGCAAATGTCAAACCATGCCAGAATACACAGCTTGGTTTCAAAATGACTAGCGAAATTCACTTCTTAGGAGAAGGGCATTGTGCAGATTTGATGCCAAGAGCTATGGAAAATTATTCTATACTTAATTTAAAAGTTCACTTTTCTGCTTTCTAGTCAGCCATTGTAAATATTAAAGTTATGGAAATATACCCCCTACTTTTATCCTTTCTCCCACCGTTTGTCACTTCCATTCCTCAAAAACTTAAGTGGAAATACAAAGCACTCAATGTAGTCTGATTTTGCTATGAATTTGTCTTAGGTTGGGTTCCCTAGAAGCAGCATTTGAACTGGGTATTCTTGGGCAAGTGATCTATTAAGGGAGTGCTTTCAAGAAACTAAAGGAAACAGGCTGGGCAGGGAAAGAAGCTGGACAATGATGTAGCTTCAGGAACAGTGTAGCCTCAGACTGGTTCCACAGGGACCTTGGGAGCATGCATTGAACCTCATAGATTAGTTCAACTAGAGGCAAGGGGCTGGGCTATCACCCTCCCATGTCAGCCAATCATTAGCCTACGGCATTTTTCAGGCAAGTTGGCTCATATCAGCCAAGAGCCAACCTCCAGAAGAATGCATCTATGAGCTCTGAGCAGCCAACACCTACAGCATCTGGGGATGGCTGCAGCAACCTAGTAAAGGGGATCTGGGCAGGGCACCAAAGATTGTACCCACTCCATAGGCTTATTATATTCCTCCCATAAATCTTTGTCATTATAATTATTATGATATTGCTATGACCATATTGTTTTTGGTAAGGAAGCCTAAAGACAAGTAAGAATGATCTTTGTGTTCTAAACTGGGCTGTGTCTATTTCAGTCTCATAAAAGTAGCAAGAAACTGAGAATGTGGACAAGATGTAATTTACTTTCACCCCAGCAATTTACAGATAGCTGATCATGGTCTATAGGAAACTCAAGCAAAGGATATGTAACAGGTTTTTTTTCCTAAACCATTTTATTTCCATTCTGCTATTGTTATTGCCAAGGATTATTCTTAGAAAACAAATAAATTAAAAGCTAACCTGTTCTTCAAGACTCAAAACCTGTGATGACAAAATAATGATTTATCTCACCAGTTAGAATTCAGTAAATTCATCTTTATTTCACCTGAGCTAATCCAGAACTTCAATTCTGAATGCAAACTATAGTGCATTAGGTGGCATTTTACTGGAAAATAGTTTTATTATTAAAGTCCAGTGATTTAGACAGCTATTCAATTCCTTTTATCCTTGTGTTTTGTTTGAAAGCTTTCAAACACCCAGTAATGACTGTTGCCAAAGTTCTCATATCCAAATACTCAGGAGCATTTTTCCTCTCTTTTACCAGATTCTTTCAAGCTTAAATAAATAAACATTTTGGATTTTACTTCTCAACTAACATTTTGTTTTATTTTGTATTATCCTGCTGAGGACACAAGGGCACTAATTGGCCAGACCTAAAAAATGTATACTGTGGGTAAACACATATGCAGACAGTCTTGATACTACATCAGTGAATGCCTTGGGCAATATTGCAGACATATTTTAACATTACAGAACACGCATAAATGAATGAATCAACAGCTTAGCCTGGGACCATAAACTATCAAGAAGTAGAGAAATAGTCTCCATACCTTAACCTTCCCAAGTATGCTGGAAGCAAAGAAAGCT
Organism: Eschrichtius robustus; assembly: GCF_028021215.1. NCBI lineage: Eukaryota > Metazoa > Chordata > Mammalia > Artiodactyla > Eschrichtiidae > Eschrichtius > Eschrichtius robustus. Next base: position 65,677,897 of record NC_090831.1, on the reverse strand, counting down.
TTACCTTGAAGATAATGGAGCTTTAATTTCAGTGCCCTTCCCTTGCTCCTGTTTTGTTCAAACCCTGGGAATGACCCTACAATATTTTCACACATTCATCTATTTTTTTTTTAATTTCGCAGAAGCAATATATTTGATTCCTTTTTTTAAAGAGACCCCCCAAATTATAAATTTCATGTCCTACAAAACTTGGATTCTGCCATGCTTACCCATTACCCGGACCACGTTTTTCTACTTAAGTAGCCAGGTTGGGATGTGATGAGAGGAACTGATTCTTTTGTCACCTGTGGCCCACACATCTTCAGGACAGGGCGAAAGATTCAGTGCCTGCTTTCATCAACCCTATGGCTAAAATCTTTATTTGGAAATGCTTATCATGAGTATTCTTGCCACAGCTAACAGAAATAACACGCTTCAAGGCACTAGAGTGTATAGCCCCATGGTCTCTTTTGGTTTCCCTGCCCTGCATGCCACACATCCTTAAAAGACAGTCAGGCAAGGGGCTCCCAAGCATTTATCTGAGGATACAAGATTCTCATCTCTTTATTAGTGTGTCTGCGGCACCTGAGTCTGCATATGCCATTTAAAATTAAAAGGCCACAGCATTTTAGATCCAATCATAAGACTGCCAATTAAGGTATCATTTGTCTTTGAATAAAAATCATTTGTGGCTGTTTTTCTTTTATGCCCAGGCTCTTATTTACTGTAAATTTCCAGCAGGCAGTATGGACCACAGCTGCTCAACATGTTTGAAAACTATCTAACGCAGATTCATTTGCAAATGGACACTAAATAAATACTCGTTGATGATATGTGACGATTTGGGAAAGATGTTCATTAAAGGTGTTTGATGGGGATTAAATCTTTATGAAAACACTTCTGAGCCAGGGTGACTTTCCCCAAGTCATGACTGATCCACTTCAACAGCTACTAGATATGGAAATCCCTCATATTTAACGCCAGTTCTATGAATTATATAATGCCTCTGAAACTTGAATCCATTAATAGAGTCAGAAAATATGTTTTAAAGTAAGAGAAGAGCTAAAAACTTCTTCTCCTCTAACTGGGAAACAGAAATACCAATTTTGCTCGAAGGAGATCACTCACCAGTGCAAGCTCCTCAGCTTACACATTAAATTCTAATTTTGAGTAGATCTATTCATTTACTATTGCAACAAAATATATTTCAAGTGTTTTAAAACAAGGAAATATACGCCAAGACTTAGAATAATAAAGTGACTTTGAAACAGTTGTCCTTCCCAGTCAGGTAATGCTTGTTTCTGTAAAAAAAGAATGCCAAACAAAAACAGAAATATAGATCAATGGAACGGGATAGAAAGCCCAGAGATAAACCCACGCACATATGGTCACCTTATCTTCGATAAAGGAGGCAAGCATATACAATGGAGAAAAGACAGCCTCTTCAATAAGTGGTGCTGGGAAAACTGGACAGCTACATGTAAAAGTATGAAATTAGAACACTCCCTGACACCATACACAAAAATAAACTCAAAATGGATTAAAGACCTAAGTGTAAGGCCAGACACTATCAAACTCTTAGAGGAAAACATAGGCAGAACACTCTATGACATAAATCACAACAAGATCCTTGTTGACCCAGCCCCTAGAGAAATGGAAATAAAAACACAAATAAACAAATGGGACCTAATGAAACTTAAAAGCTTTTGCACAGCAAAGGAAACCATAAACAAGACGAAAAGACAACCCTCAGAATGGGAGAAAATATTTGCAAATGAAGCAACTGACAAAGGATTAATCTCCAAGATTTACAAGCAGCTCATGCAGCTCAATAACAAAAAAACGAACAACCCAATCCAAAAGTGGGCAGAAGACCTAAATAGACATTTCTCCAAAGAAGATATACAGATTGCCAACAGACACATGAAAGAATGCTCAACATCATTAATCATTAGAGAAATGCAAATCAAAACTACAATGAGGTATCATCTCACACCGGTCAGAATGGCCATCATCAAAAAATCTAGAAACAATAAATGCTGGAGAGGGTGTGGAGAAAAGGGAACACTCTTGCACTGTTGGTGGGAATGTAAATTGATACAGCCACTATGGAGAACAGTATGGAGGTTCCTTAAAAAACTACAAATAGAACTACCATACGACCCAGCAATCCCACTACTGGGCATATACCCTGAGAAAACCATAATTCAAAAAGAGTCATGTACCAAAATGTTCATTGCAGCTCTATTTACAATAGCCAGGACATGGAAGCAACCTAAGTGTCCATCATCAGATGAATGGATAAAGAAGATGTGGCACATATATACAATGGAATATTACTCAGCCATAAAAAGAAATGAAATGGAGGTAGCCATAAAAAGAAATGAAATGGAGGTATTTGTAATGAGGTGGATGGAGTTAGAGTCTGTCATACAGAGTGAAGTAAGTCAGAAAGAGAAAAACAAATATACTATGCTAACACATATATATGGCATCTAAAAAAAAAAGGTCATGAAGAACCTAGTGGCAAGACGGGAATAAAGAAAGACACAGACTTACTAGAGAATGGACTTGAGGATATGGGGAGGGGGAGGGGTAAGATGTGACACAGTGAGAGAGTGGCTTGGACATATATACACTACCAAATGTAAAATAGATAGCTAGTGGGAAGCAGCCGCATAGCACAGGGAGATCAGCTCGGTGCTTTGTGACCACCTAGAGGGGTGGGATAGGGAGGGTGGGAGGGAGGGAGATGCAAGAGGGAAGAGATATGGGAACATATGTATATGCATAACTGATTCACTTTGTTATAAAGCAGAAACTAACACACCATTGTAAAGCAATTATACTCCAATAAAGATGTTTAAAAAATTAAAAAAAAAAAAAAAGAATGCCAAGCATTTTTTCTTTTCTTCATCCTCTCTTGAGTGGATAGGCGTGAAGCTCCCAAACAAATTTTTTTCTGTCCTGTCTCTGCTCCCTAGGGAAAGCCTGGATTTAATTTTGAGGTCACGTAATGGAGGCAGTATAATTTTATAAAATCAAAGAAGGAAAAACCTGAATTCCTGCCATCTTTGGTTCTCCCTTTTGTTTTGAAGGACAAGGGCAGAGGTCTAGTCTGCTTATACATTCCAAAGGAGTAAGGAAGAGGCCCCTCCTGGCCTCCTCTCTCCTGATCTTCCCTTTTAGGATACCGAGGCCCTGGCAGGAGCTTATGTCTCCATTGCATAGGCCCTACCATCTGAATTCTGCTGTTCAAATTAAAGTAAAAAAAAAAATATCAGATCTGATCACCAGTGTTCATTGTTGATGTTAAGTCTGATAATCAAAAATAGTACATTTACTGCCTATTATGGCATTGTATAAAGACAGGTAATTAAGAATTTTCTTTTTGGTGATGATATCACCAGCTGACCTAAATCTTGGTTAATTATTTTAGTGATAAGACCTTTTATTTATAGGAATCACCTGTATTAGTTAAGTAGGAAAGGCTGCCTCTCCTGCTCCTTTGGTCTCCCGGACCGGAGCAGGTACATGTCAGATACTTCCACAGCTCAGTACAGGTCAATTTCCAAGGCAAGCACCAACTTAGCACTATAATCCATACTACTTATGGGTGCAGAATGGCATGGGTGCAGAATGGCTGTTCGGTTCATGCTCTATTTGTAAGTCCAGAGACTCAAAAGAAGTATCAACTCTTCCCCAGGAGTCAGAACTCTGGACAATCATATATGCAGCAGATAGCACACAGAAGATGAGCAATTACAGACACGCTGGGAGACTCAGTGACCGCTTCAACCCATAATACTGAGAGGACCAAGTGTGCATCTCCTCAAAGACCTCAAACCCACGCTAACCCTTGACCTATGGCAGATCCATGAGAGCGGAGCCTGAGAGGAGTCAAATGTTTGAGGATTTTGAAGTGGCACTGCCACAGATACACAGAATATCCTCTGACTAACGGAGCCACTGAAATGTCAGAGAGATTTAATGGGAAAGAAGGCTGGTTATTTATCATATTTCTTTTTTGCTGAGGACCCCAAAATACTATCAATGGTTATATTACCTATAGAGGGCACTATTTATACTACAGTTTACCAACTAAACATATCGGGATTTGAATAGTGTTTTTCATGCCCAAAGAGTCAGTGTCAAATAAAAATAGTTGTGACAATAACAGCTAACATATACTGAGCACTTAGCATGTGAAGGGATCTGGACTAAGGGCTCTGTACATTATTTCACTTGACCCTCATGACATGCTTATAAGGTAATAGATATACTAGTAAAACAGTATATTTTATTTATATAGTTAAAATACTTAGCACATATCCCCACTCTCCCATTTATATATGGTGTGATCTTGTTTAAGTTTGTTTGAACTTGTTCAAGTCACTTCCTCTCTTAGTCTCAGTTTCCCCATATGAAAATTAAGAACCCCATTACCTGCCTTCCATACCCCATAAGATTATTGTGAAGATCAAGACACAATAGATGAAAAGCTTGCTATACACTAGTAAACTCACAGGTGAAATTATTATCTACAAAGTTAGGTTTTATGTGTCCACTTGTAGTCACTGGTTATCTTGAGAAGGAAAATGTTTTAAATGCATCAGTGTGGACTTCCCTAGTGGTGCAGTGGATAAGAATCCCCCTGCCAATGCAGGGGACACAGGTTCGATCCCTGGTCCAGGAAGATTCCACATGCCACAGAGCAACTAAACCCATGCGCCACAACTATTGAGCCTGCGCTCTAGAGCCCACGTGTCACAACTGTTGATGCCCGCGCACCTAGAGCCCATGCTCCACAACAAGAGAAGCCACCACAATGAGAAGCCCACGCACCACAACAAAGAGTAGCCCCAGCTCGCTGCAACTAGAGAAAGCCTGCATGCAGCAACGAAGACCCAACACAGTCAAAAATAAATAAATAAAAATAAATGAATAAATAAATGCATCAGTGTTTGCTTAAATATGGCAACCTTCCTGTTAGTACATGTATCGTAAACCTCTTTTAGCGTGGTCCACCAAAATGGAGAGAGCATATAATCTATATAATACGTTAATATCTGCATGAAATGTGTAAAAGCTTTCACAAAAAACAAAAAAGCTTTGTGAAAGGTGAAGGTGGTGAAATTATTGATTCCATCTAGGCTTAATTTTAATAAGTTCTCTTATAGATGGCTTTTTATTATATCTTACAGCCATTTAAAAGGTGTTTTAATAAACACTTCTCTTTTATAGCTGCCAATCTTTTTCATCTCCCTATGTCCCACAGAAGTTATCAGCATCAACATGCCATATATTAAAAGTCTTCATTAACCAGGGCTAATTATTTGAGAGTTAGGCCTCTCTTTTCCACTTCATGTTCTAAATCAGTGATTCTGTGGAGAGTTGCTTCATAGTGTGAGATTTTGTGGGCTGGGTTTTTCCTCCATTTTGGGTCACACCAGGGCTACTCCTGTGAAATTCAATTAGAACCTTATAATAGTTCTCTGTAAACTTCACTACTTCAAAAACAAACGGTAAGATCTTGAAAGGAGCCTACAACTGCTGGAGAGAGTTTATTAACACTTTGTCAGAAAATGTGTTTTTTGTCTTAGGCAGATCAATCAAACCCACTTCAATTGGCAAGTCCCTCCACTCTCAACGTGAAAAACACAGACTTGTCTAATTCCCTCAAAAAATGTTAAAAAAACACTCCAGTTCTTCACAGCTATAACACTATTGAAAAAATTTTCCCCCTTTCAACTTGGATAAAAAAAAGTCACTTTTCATTTGGCATAATGATTATCTAGGGACCATAAATGAGGTAGTAAAAAAAAAAAACTATTATTTTAAAGAGCCTAGAGAGAAAGTAAATTCTGTAATTTTAACAAGATTTAAACCTCATTTGCCATACTCTTGAACAGAAAGCAAAAGGGAAGCCAGCTCAGCAAATCAATGCAATTATGAGCCTATTAAAAAACGCACGCACACAAGGGAAGTGAACTGATCAAAATTAGGTAATATCAGCATTTAAAATTTAACCCTGCATTCAACAATCTGCCATTTAATTTTTTGTGATTATGTACAAATAGAAAATGAAACAGTAATTTTTTAAGAAATAACAAGTTTTTTAAGCTATAACTTTAAGTTAACTTGGTAATGGTAACAGCAAATGATAAGTACTCAGAAAAAGCAAACATTAAGATTGAATGAAAGCACCCACAGGGCAGACATAATAATCTGTATGGACAGGAAAAGAGGTTGATAAGGAAATATGACATAACAGAATACAGGTACATTTAGACAGTATTGGGATGGGGGGAGTTAACAAGTAGCAGTAAGGAGAATTTGAACAATTATTTTTAGAGAATTAAATATAACATTTTGAATAGCCAGAGTTGTCTACGTGATTGTTAGTACAAACTTCTGATACTCATTTATGGGCTTTGTTTCTGCTTTCTCTTAAACTGTAAGCTATCAAAAGACAGAAACACAGCTTCTGTTTCCATCATAACTAACTCCTTTACAGCACCTGGTTCAGTGCTCTTGCAATGTTCTGTAAAGTACATTAAATTTGTTTGATAGACTAGCTGGCTTACCAGTATGGGAAAACAAAAAAAAATTGTTAGTATTTACACAGCAATAAAATCAGTAACAATCATGTCAGTTCTATTTACTGTATGTATGGCCTCTATCAAAAAGGTATTACTTTTACTAGCTAAAGAGTACTGCTTCTGACTGCCTTGAGGTCATGCAAATAATAAATAATCATGCAATGAATTTCTCTTTAACAATTCTTACAATAAATATTTATGCAATGGTTCACAGTTTACAACGTACTGTTCTGGGATATTATCCCATTTAATCTCACTTAATCCCAGAATATTTCATTGAGCTTCTGTTAATTTTCTAGTAAATTTCTTGCCTGTATCTCCACCCTACTTTAACTTCCAAGTAGCAAGGAATTTGCTAAAAGAAAAAAAAAGTCACAAATGTCTACAATCACTGAATTATAATTTATACTTTGATTCCATCAGTTAATTTGTAGGTTGTCAACTAAATTTAACTTTCTGTCCATGTGTACCAACTTGGTAGATGAAATTCAGTAAGAATTATCATCACAACTAAAAATAACACCTAAGCTATCGGGAAAAAAAAAATAGGTCTATAATGTCTTCGATGAATCTTTCCCTTTTTACTGATTTTCATTCACAATTAGCCTCTCGACAACGTAATCAAATTATGGGAAAGATGGTAGATTTATTCTGTTATATGCTATTTTGGCATAAAGACCCTGATCTCATCATAAGAAAACTAATATGCACTAAAGGAAATTAGACACTAAGACCACTTTTGGACTGCGAATCATAGCCAAGATTCAAATATTAAAATTTGAGCTGTCCCTTACCAAAATTCTTAAAAGCCCATTGACCTGCATTTGCCCTTCTAAATTTCCCTCCTTCCAAATTTTGGTAACCTTAAAACAGTAAAATTGGCATGTAGGACCCCAGATTTCAATAAATAATTTGTCTGCCCTCTGAGACCGTTGATCTCATGGTATTCTCTAAAATTTACTCACCCCAAACCCATTCCTTTATGGTTGATCTGATAAACCAATCTGAACAGAGGCACTACTATGAAACGGTATTTGCATTTGAATAAAACCTTCTAGAGATCTGATTATTTCAATACAAAGAAATGACTTCAGCGATGGTTACTTCAAATATACATCAATGACTATAAGGCAAAACATATGGGAATCATACCCGTATCACACTGCCACTCGTTCACCTGCTTTGATTAATCACAGGCTGGTTCTGACTACAAGCCCAAATACATTTGCTAGCTGTCCATCAAAATGAATAAGCTATGGGTCCTGCTCTCAGAGAGTTTATGCCCCAGATCAGTAGCTCTCAACTGATAAAGATTACCTGGGCCTCTCTTTTAGGGATTCTGATGTGCTGTTTGAGGCAAAGATCCTGAATTACCTGAGCTAAATTTGGAAAATTCGGTTCCAACCAAGAAAAAGGTGATACATATATAGGGGACAATATACATATATATATTTGTACGTATATGTGTGTGTACATATTAATTCGAATAAGTGCTAAAGCAAAATGGAGAGGAAGTGCCAAGAAAAGAGAAGTGTTATTTTCACTAGGGCATTGAAGGAAGCAGAGGGAGCTTTTGAATTTCATTTTCAGTGGTAAAATTTCCTTTTTAGGCTGAGGAAACACTATGAGTAAGGGCATAGAGATAGGAACATGCATGGTACACCGGGGGAACAGAGAATAACTGGGGTGGGGGTCAAGGTAGGTTAAGGTTCATGGAATAATGTATTTTCTTTCTTCTTAAGTTGTTAAGTCTTTAATAACTTGATGAGTTTACAGTCCAACTGGGCTCCAGGAGAAAAGTACAAACAAAAGCTTAAAAACTGAAATTCATATAATACTACTAAAAACAAAAACAGAAAGTTGAAATCTAGTCAGCTACAGCTGTATGAAAACAAAAAGAGCAGGTCAACCAATTTTCATGGAACTGAAAATGAGTCTTAGCAATGTAGCAATGTAATTTGAATAAAGATTGATGGACCTTTCAGATAATATGAATCTGAATAGAATATAACAGAATAAATCTACCATCTTTTCCATAATTAAGTCCAGAATATGACTTAATGATTTCAAAGAATGTTCCTAGGACCACCTAAAGCTAAGAATACTGGGGGATAAATCAGGATCACTGAAAAGCCACATGTGCTTAGAATAAAGGCAAACTAAATGAGAGTGAAAGGGAGACCATCCCGCTCTCTTTCACTCCTTTGATATAGTAAGGGAGTCAGAAGTAGCCATAACCCAATAGCATCATTCTATGACTCTGAGAAATAAGGTGGAAGCCATTCTGTCAATGGATGGGTGGGAAGCAGGTTGGTTTAAAGGAAGGGCCAGCAATGTTTACTCGGCTATCTTCGGGGGATGCCAACAGGATGCCAACAGTACAATCTTGAAATTCCTCTCCTGAGACAAACTCTACTGGTTCATAATATAGAGACATGAAAGGAGACACCCTTAAACCTTGTTTACCACTTATTTTAATGACAGGGTAGAATGAAACATTATTATAAAATATACATAACATAACATAATATAATATTTCAACTAATCAAAAAGGCTATTTATTTGTGGTCCTGGAGTCCAAGTCTCTGAGACAAGGTTCCTCACAGCTGTCTTTAACTGAGCTAGTCACTTTCCTGTCTTCGCCAACAAACTTCTTTCTTCCTGAAACACTTTCTCTCTTAGCTTCTATGTCACTGTGTTCTAAATTGTTTCATACCTCAAATGGCCCTTCTCAAGTTCCTCTTTAATGTCGCTGAATGTTGGCATGTCCAGACCTTATTTCTCAGCCCTCTTCTCTTTCTTTCCTTAATTATACCCTTTCTCTTCATCAGTGATTCTCAAGTGTGGACCGGGACCAGCAGTCATAGCATAATCTGGGGAAATTAGGAATGAAAATTTGGGGGCCCCATCCCATGCTACTGAACCAGAAACTCTGAGGGTAGAGCCAGCAATCTGTAGTTTAACAAACCAACCCTGTGTGTGATTCTGATGCACACTAACCTTTGAGAACCACATCTATAGACTATCTCATCCAATCACAAAGCATCAATATCAATGTATGATTATGACTCCTAAATGTACATCTCTCACCTGATCCCTACCCTGGACTCAAGATGGTAAATCCAACTGCTAGCTTGACATCTCCAACTTAATATCATCTAAATAGAATTCTTGATTATTGATTTCTCCCAAGTTTGTCCTCCCACTTTCCCAGTAAATGACACTATCATTCATTCAGTTGCTCAAACTAAAAACTTGGTATTCATCTTTGATTCCTCTTTCACTCATCCGCTCATCAAATCCATCAGCAAGTCCTGTCAACTCTACATCCAAACCATATTCAGGGATCCAATTATTTCTATCTCTTCCTCTTCACTACTACTACCTTAGTCTAAAGCACTATCCAGTGAGACAGAATCAGCAAAAGTCAAAGAAAGGGGGCTTCCCTGGTGGCACAGTGGTTAAGAATCTGCTTGCCAATGCAGGGGACACGGGTCCAAGCCCTGGTCTGGGAAGATCCCACATGCTGCAAAGCAACTGAGCCGGTGCACCACAACTATTGAGCCTGTGCTCTAGAGCCCGCGAGCCACAACTGCTGAGGCCACGTGTTACAACTACTGAAGCCGGCGCGCCTAAAGCCTGTGCTCCGCAACGGGAGAGGCCACCACGGTGAGAAGCCCGCGCACCACAACAAAGAGTGGTTCCCACTCGCTGCAACTAGAGAGGGCCTGCGCACAGCAATGAAGACCCAATGCAGCCAAAAATAAATAAATAAATTTTTTAAAAATTATTTTTAAAAAAGTCAAAGAAATAAATTAGAAAACAGAGATTTTAGGTTTTAAGGAATCAGGGGCAATGTAATATCACAAAAATTTTTAAAAAGAGGAGGGTCTCAACTCAGAAACATAATCAGTATAACTCTCTAGGATGCCAAGAAAGAGGAAGACTGAGAAAAGAAGTTAGTGTCACCTAAGAGGTCAAGGTAGAATTTAAAAGACTATATGGACTAATGGCCCACATGGAGAAATATTTTGAGAAAAAAAAGGGAGAAGATAAGAGCTGGCTTTGACCTTCTCAAAAAGTCAGTACTGGGGCTTCCCTGGTGGCGCAGTGGTTGAGAGTCTGCCTGCCAATGCAGGGGACACGGGTTCGAGCCCTGGTCTGGGAAGATCCCACATGCCACGGAGCAACTGGGCCCGTGAGCCACAACTGCTGAGCCTGAGCGTCTGGAGCCTCTGCTCCGCAACAAGAGAGGCCACGATAGTGAGAGGCCCGCGCACCGCGATGAAGAGTGGCCCCCACTCGCCGCAACTGGAGAAAGCCCTCACACAGAAACGAAGACCCAACACAGCCAAAAATAAACATAATAAATAAATAATAAATAAAAATTAAAAAAAAAAAAAAGTCAGTACTGAGGACATCTGCTACAGTAGGAGAAATGACTGAGGAATTGAATAAGGAAGCAAAGGTTTGAACAGTCACTGCAAAGAAAGACAAGTACTAAAACAACATAAGAAACAGAAATAAGTAACTTAGTTAACCTTAATGTGAATTTGTGTTCTGAAGTAACGGACCACCTCCATCTAGAAATGTGTTAAACTGAATATTTGGGGTAGTTCTCTTCATGATAGGTCCTCAGAGGATCTAAACATTGATATGGATCATCACATAAATTATTTTTTCCATAGCACTTGGCATCAACCATGAAGCAAATGGAAGCATTGGACTTGTTATCATGCGAAGTTTATCCCAGGAAATTACATCACAAATAGTATAGACCTAGCATTTCTAATTACATGAGACTTTTTTCACTTCCTTGGTAACTATTTACATTATTGTTTGGAAAAGACACCTACTCCAGCATCAAAGCATATCAGAAAGATAATTTCTAGCTAAAGTTAAAATGATAAGAGAACACTCCCCAAATGAAAAAGATGAGCCTCAACCAAAACTAGAGACATAAGCAGACCCAATGTAAAGCTAAATCCACAGTACAGTGTACAGAATGATAATAGAATTTGACTTCATACTTAAAGGTTATTCGATTTATTGAATCTACAGTGGCAAAGATAAGTGCTCCTTTTTTAAAGTTAAATTTGTTTTTCTATTTATTCATTTAACTAACTTCAATTGGATTACTTCCATATGCCGGGCCCTTTGGTAGGTGTTGGGGCTATGGACTTGGCATCTGCATCCAAGCAGCATTCAACAGGCTGAAAGGCAGGCAGGGTCAGCACATCCAGAGAATGCTGCAGGCATCACTTCAGGAATCGAAGAAGGGGCAGCTTGACCAGACTGGAGGAGTCAGAGAAGGCTAAAAGTTGACCATTGAAGGCTTAGTATGAGCTTTCAAGGTGAAAGGAGGGGACATTCTGACCTCTCTTTCCTCATACATCCTGAATTCCCTAAGTAAATGCTATACAAAGTGCAGTCTGGACTGGGGTCAATCCACAAACTATCAATACTTCTGGTCCAAGATGAAGTAAATACAAAAACTAAGAGTAGCATTTGGAAATTTTGTATCAGTTTGACAGGGTAAGTATAAGCCTGTTGAATCTAGTAATAAAAAATTAGGGTTTGTATTTTGTATATATTTGCTTTTATCTAATTATGCTAATAATTCATTTGTATTCTGTTTTTAAAAATACTGGTCTGTGATGGGTTGGAAATGTTTATAAAAACTGAGCTGAAAACATGTCCACACAGAAACCTGTACATGAATGTTTATAGCAGCTTTCTTCATAATTGCCAAAACGTGGAAGCAACCAAGATGCCCTTCAGTAGGTGTATGGATATATAAATTGTGGTAAATCCAGACAAAGAAATATTATTTAGTGCTAAAAAGAAATGAGCTATCGAGCCATGAAAATACATGAGGAGGAAGTTTAAATGCGTATTGCTAAACAAAAGAAGTCAATGTGGAAGACTGTATACTGTATTATTCCTGGTAAAGGAAAACTTGGAGACAGTAAAAGGATCAATGGTTACCAAGGGTTAGGGGGAGAAAGGGATGAATAAGTGGAACACAAAGGATTTTTAGGGCAGTGAAATTATTCTGTATGATACTATAATAGCATATACATGTCATTATGAATTTTCAAAACCCATAGAATGTACAACACCAAGGGTAAACCCTAATGTAAACCATGGACTTTGCGTGATAACAATGATGTGTCAGTGGATTCATGGATTGTAACAAATGTACCACTGTGGTGCAGAATGTTGATGGTGGGCAAGACTGTGCATATATATGGGCAGAGAGTATATGGGAAATCTCTGTACCTTCCAAACCATTTTGCTGTGAACCTAAAACTGCTCTAAAAAAAATAGTCTACTAAAAAAAAAAAAAAAACTGGTTCTTAACCACAAATGGTTTGAGAGACACACCTCTATTTTCATTACTCGTTGGCCCCAAACCCTACCAGCTCCTCCGACTGTATGAAACATCATGGCAACTCCTTGTAGGAGCAAAGAAAAATGAGGCAGTGGGGGTAATTATTCACCACATGCTACAAATCTTCTTATAAAATTTGATAGTAATAAAATTCAATAAAATTTTAGCAATATATAAGGTAAAATGTAAAAGCCCATCATAAAACCATGCTCAGAGACAATAAGAATCATCAATATAATGAATATTACTTCACTGTTTTTATCTTTGTGGAATAATACTACCTATACTCACTTGCAACTTTCTTTTTTTGTTTACTTTATCTTGTACATTTTCCCATGCAGATTCAGAAAAATGATAGCTGTAAAGACGTAAAATTTGAGTGCCTACTATGTGCCAATGTTCTAAAAATTTCACAATGTTTTATCCATTTGTTTCTCATGAAACCCTATGAAGTAGATACTATTATTCTGCCCATTATACAGATGAGAAAACTGAGGCACAAAGATATAAATAATCTAATCAAGTTCACACAGCTCTTAAGTGTCAGATCTCAAAAATAGAAATATAGATAGTTCACTTTATTCTTTTTAAAGGCTACTTAGCATTCCCATGTTTTAATTTAATGATTTCTATTTTAATAGATATTTGGATGATTTTGTTTTACTATTATAAATAATGCTGCAACATCCCATACATATCACTTTATTCACTTACCTTAGTGTTTCTATACAATAAATTCCCATATGTGGAATGTGAGATCCAAGGGTTTAATACATTTTTATTATAACAGATATTGGCAAATTGTCCTGCAAAATGCTAGCATCCACTGATACTCACAACTATCATGCATTAGAGTTCTCAGCTATTTATCCTTTACAAACGCCATATATTATCACTTAAAAATTCTTTTTTACTCTTAAAACCAAAAATATCTTATTATTGTTACAGGAATCTTAAAGCTACATTATAATGATGTGATATTTCTAGAGATGATTATACATGGCATCTGGGCTTAGGAATCAAATTCCTGTTTCTTACTTCCCCTTCTGCTCTGCCTGCGGAAAGAGGGAATGGACGCCCTGAGACCTCCCTAAGAAGCCCTGGCACTAACTACAACCCACAAGGTTTGGCCAAAACTGGACAAGCTTTTGGAAAGTACTAATTCAACTACCATCCAACCTGCTGCAGTCAACCACCTGTCAGTCACTCATCATGGGGCGTGAGGCTCTTGTTTGATAACTTTGCTAAGGGCTGCACAGAAAAAAATCATACAAGACTACATCAGCCAAGCAGTATTCATTGCTTTTCCTCTTCACTGTCCTCTACCTTAAGCCCACCAAATAATTCATTTGCATGACATTTCATCACTTGAACTGCTATTTGTCCTTTAAATGGCATCTTAGCAGTTAAGGTCCTCTAGCTGTCTTCTTTTCCTTCTTCCTTTGGCTGACACTTTTCCTGGAAGTTTGTGAAAAGGCTTGACATTCACAAAGTCTAAAGTCTTCTGGTGATACCAAATGTAACAGGAGTGGAGGCATGATTAGCACAGGGTGACATTATGTCTCTTTAGCATGGTTTGGCTCAGGTTATAGAACCTGGGCAGCTGTAACACAGACGGAGGCTGTGGCCATTTCCCTTCTATTTTATGATCATCCCATCCTGTTTCATTATTTTGTGCTTTCACTACATCCTGGCCTAGCAGTCTGTAGCAGCAGGCTAGAGAGATAAGGCCTGGTAATAAATAAAGTAGAAGGTTAAAACCACAAGAAAGGGAATGTGGGAAATTGTGATGACAAGGCCATATGTTTAGCCTTGGATATGTGCTCTAAGGGTAGTTGGGAGCCTTTTTACCCTCTTTTAAGAGGACTTCACATTTACACTCTGCCTATCATCCAAACATTCGTTAAAGCATATGCTTCACAGCCAGGCAAAGAGACTGTTTGACAGCACCCATTTCTTGTTCTAGAGAGTCAAGTACAAAAAACAGGCATAGTGCAAATGGCTTCCACTCAAGATAAAATTCTATAGAATTCTGAATTTTACTGAGAAAAGATATTAGAAAAATATCAATTTACTGATGATTAGCCACAAAGAGGATGGCTCTTTCTATTCACCTTAGATCCCCAAATGTGTAGATAACAGAGTTCTGAAGAGGGATGGTATACAAAGATGTAGAGGGTAAATTCAAACATATTTAATTAATTGAACAATGTGACCAATTGATAAATAAATAGGGGGTGGGGAAACTCCTTGCTAGTATCCTTCATGTTATCTTTTTTTCCATAAATTTATTTATTTATTTATTTATTTGTGGCTGCATTGGGTCTTCACTGCTGCGTGTGGGCTTTTCTCTAGTTGTGGAGAGCAGGGGCTACTCCTTGTTGCGGTGCGCGGGCTTCTCATTGCAGTGGCTTCTCTTGCTGCAGAGCACGGGCTCTAGGTGCACGGGCTTCAGTAGTTGTGGCACATGGGCTCAATAGTTGTGGCTTTCAGGCTTAGTTGCTCCGCGACATGTGGAATCTTCCCGGACCAGTGCTCAAACCCGTGTCCCCTGTGTTGGCAGGCAGATTCTTAACCACTGCGCCACCAGGGAAGTCCCATCATGTTATCTTTGACACGTACTGGCTTGCATCACAACTGCAGGAAAAGAAAATTTCCCATAATATACAGCATCTCATTTTACTTTTCATTCAAGTCCTCAACTTTAAATATGGATCTGAATTCCATTGTTAAGGACATGTATCCCAATAATTGTTTGGGAAACCAGAGAATAATGAGAGGAATTTTATTTTATTTTATTTTATTTATTTATTTATTTTGGCTGCATTGTGTCTTTGTTGCTGCGCGCCGGCTTTTCTCCTGTTGAGGAGAGCGGGGGCTATTCTTCATAGTAGTAAGCGGGCTGGGGGCTATTCTTCATAGTAGTAAGTGGGCTTCTCATTGCAGCGGCTTCTCTTGTTGCCCAGCATGGGCTCTAGGCGCACAGGCTTCAGTAGTTGTGGCTCGTGGACTCTAGAGCGCAGGCTCAGTAGTTGTGGTGCACGGGCTTAGTTGCTCCGCGGCATGTGGGATCTTCCTGGATTGAGCCCATGGATTTTTAAAAACTGTGCCACCAGGGAATTCCTGAAAGAAATTTTAAATCTCCTTCCTGTGCACAGAAAAATATATTTTCAATACATTTAGTAATATTCAGTAATTTTGCCTGTATAGCTCATTTTTTTCAATTTTTTTTTTCCCTTGACCACCCCAATACACCGCTCTTTGCTTGATCAAGAAAGAAACAAATCAAAGTTGGATAAAAAGCTACAAATGAAAGGAGTGGCCTGGGAAGCATAAGATAGATATATTTACTAAAGCACGAAGGCTCCCCCTTGTGATGTATTATGGACAGCTGAGGCAGCCAGCTAGGAGGCAGCAAGGACTAGTGTTGGATGTCAGGTGTGCATTTGAAATACTAGTCACTGTATCTTATTATTGGATTTTAATTGATTCAGATCTCCTCTAACATGTGTGAGTAATTATAGAACCCAGTAGTCTATGTAAAAATCATTAAAAATAGCTACAAGCATTTTATAGAAACCACAATAATCCATTTAATCCAAATGGATTAAAGATTTAAATGTAATAAAGTACCTAGTGAAATTTTAATGAATAATTTCATGATCTTTAACTGGGGAAGAACTATCTAAACAGAACGTGAAAGTCAAAAGCCATAAAAAAGAAGCTGCTAGATTTGATACATAAAATTCCTAAACTAAATTTCTTAAACTAAATTAAAAGAAAACTTTTTAAAATTTTTACAATATATACAATAGACTGGTATTTAATACAGTTATGAAAAAATGAGCTCCTCCAAAATTTTTAAGAACAAAACAAGCACCCCATATGGTTAATAAACACACTAAGATATATCCAGTTTCACTAGTAATAAAAAATAAATAAAAATTAAAAGACAAATGAAATAGCTTTTTTTTTTCATTTACCTTCCGTCTTGACCCAGATTTAAAAGAATGATAATACTTAATGCTGAGTTTTCAGAAACAGACACTTTTATACATAGGTAGATACATATAGACAAGTTTTCTGGGTGGTAATTTGGATATATATAACTGAATATATATATATGATTGAATGTGCATATTCTTTTAACCAGAAAGGCAATCTCTACAAATATATCAAACAGACATTCTTGCATAAATAAGAAATGAATATTCAAAGTATTTTCTATTATACTAAAGTACTGCAAACAGTATTAAATGCTCACTTTTTACAGAAATATAGATCAATGGAACAGGATAGAAAGCCCAGAGATAAACCAATGCACATATGGTCACCTTATTTTTGATAAAGGAGGCAAGAATATACAATGGAGAAAAGACAGCCCAATAAGTGGTGCTGGGAAAACTGGACAGCTACATGTAAAAGAATGAAATTAGAAAACTCCTAATACCATACACAAAAATAAACTCAAAATGGATTAAAGACCTAAATGTAAGGCCAGACACTATAAAACTCTTAGAGGAAAACATAGGCAGAACACTCTATGACATAAATCACAACAAGATCCTTTTTGACCCACCTCCTAGAGAAATGGAAATAAAAACAAAAATAAACAAATGGGACCTAATGAAACTTAAAAAGCTTTTGCACAGAAAAGGGAACCATAAATAAGACGAAAAGACAACCCTCAGAATGGAAGAAAATATTTGCAAATGAAGCAACTGACAAAGGATTAATCTCCAAAATTTACAAGCAGCTCATGCAGCCCAATATCAAAAAAACAAACAACCCAATCCAAAATTAGGCAGAAGACCTAAATAGACATTTCTCCAAAGAAGATATACAGATGGCCAACAAACACATGAAAGAATGCTCAACATCATTAATCATTAGAGAAATGCAAATCAAAACTACAATGAGGTATCACCTCACACCGGTCAGAATGGCCATCATCAAAAAATCTAGAAACAATAAATGCTGGAGAGGGTGTGGAGAAAAGGGAACACTCTTGCACTGTTGGTGGGAATGTAAATTGATACAGCCACTATGGAGAACAGTATGGAGTTTCCTTAAAAAACTACAAATAGAACTACCATACGACCCAGCAATCCCACTACTGGGCATATACCCTGAGAAAACCATAATTCAAAAAGAGTCATGTACCAAAATGTTCATTGCAGCTCTATTTACAATAGCCAGACATGGAAGCAACCTAAGTGTCCATCATCGGATGAATGGATAAAGAAGATGTGGCACATATATACAATGGAATATTACTCAGCCATAAAAAGAAATGAAATGGAGGTATTTGTAATGAGGTGGATGGGGTTAGAGTCTGTCATACAGAGTGAAGTAAGTCAGAAAGAGAAAAACAAATACAGTATGCTAACACATATATATGGCATCTAAGGAAAAAAAAAAAAAAAAGGTCATGAAGAACCTAGTGGCAAGATGGGAATAAAGACACAGATCTACTAAAGAATGGACTTGAGGATATGGGGAGTGGGAGGGGTGAGATGTGACAGGGTGAGAGAGTGTCATGGACATATATACACTACCAAATGTAAAATAGATAGCTAGTGGGAAGCAGCCGCATAGCACAGGGAGATCAGCTCCATGCTTTGTGACTGCCTGGAGGGGTGGGATGGGGAGGGTGGGAGGGAGGGAGATGCGGGAGGGAGGAGATATGGGAACGTGTGTATATGTGTAGCTGATTCACTTTGTTATAAAGCAGAAACTAACACACCACTGTGAAGCAATTATACTTCAATAAAGATGTTTAAAAAAAATTTAAATGCATATTCTATATTGTATCTGGCAATGATACAAGTTGCATTCAAATCTGGAGTTAAACAGGCCATGAGTATCTCACTTTTGTAAAGGACCTACAATCAATTCAGGGCCAAAGGTCCTCTCTAGGACTCATGAGGAACTGAGCCAAACTGGCTCTGCTACTCCCAGTCATCTCTCACATACCCCATCCACTCCCATCCTCACCACAGAGAGTTGAAGAAAATGTCAGAGAGATTCGTTGGAATAAGGAATTATCAGCCTAGGGAGAGAGTAGTTTTTAACCACCACTCTCAAAGCAAGTGGGAGCATCTCCTTCCCTGGGTTGGATGAGTTGGTTATGTACCTGAGTTGCTGACATGCCCTCTGGACCTATGAGATAGCAGAGCTTTCTGTCATGACAAAGATGCTTGTGTTTCCTATGAAACACATGAGAAGTCAAGTAAACATTTCAGAAGGTATGGGGATTTGAAAGGGTCCTGAAGAGTTAAAGTCAAAGCAGCCTGGCTTGCATCACATTCAGTGCAGTGATGAGGCTCGAGTGGGCCCTCTAAAGCATTCACAAGTGAATCTCACATAAGAGACAATATTTAGATGCCCATTATGCAGAGAGCAGTGATGGTCAGTTAATGGTAATCGTAGAAGCTTCAGCAGTCAAGAGAGATCTACAGCAGTCCCAGGTAAATGAAAAGATTTAACTTCTCTGCACTTCCTACTCCTGAACATACCAGAGGCAGCCAGGAGGTAGAAAGGAGGAAAGGAAAGAACAGAGCACAACTGTGCCCCTTGCCAAGTCCCCTAGGCTGAATCCTCACAAGTGCTGAGAGAATGAAGATGAGGCCTGAATAAGATGTGAGACACAAACTTTAAATTGGACTAGACTGGGCTAAATTTTCTAATAACTGGAAGAAACCAGAAAGCCTGGGATTCACCCAAAATGACATGAAGGATGACAAGGAAAAGGAGATCTAACCAAACATGTTTGGAAATAGTAATTGAAGAAAAATAAAATTGTTTCATGTTTGGACCTGCACTAAGCTCAGCCTCTCTTGGTTGGCACTCTAATTATGCACAGAGTAAGTATAGTCAATCCAGATTCCATATGGGAGCTTCAACCTAAGAGCTCCTTAAATAATTCAGTGTGCTTCAGAACAAGGCTCTGAAGTGTAGGCTGGTGAGGTGGACGAAGCAGAGGTAGGTTTCAGTTCATAAATAAGGGCATCAATTAAATTGTGAGGCAATAAAGATCAGAAGTGTTAGGCTTCGGGGAAAGGCTACTAATAATGAGGTAGAAGTTGGCTTCAGCCACCAGGTCCACTGTTGAGTTTTGGAGATCCCGAGCACCTGGTGAGACAAAATGGCTTACCTGTGGACTTAGATTGGAATTCTGCCCTTCAATTTAGTGTCTCTGAAATGTAAGGTCACAGTTTCTTAAGAAAAAAAAAAAAAGAGCATGGAAAAACCATTTCAAAACTAGTGAATGAGAAAAGTCCTCTTTATATTATTTGAGCTGAGATTCTTTGTAACAGGTAACAGCAGGACAGCCAACCACTAGTTTGAGATTTGCTTCTGATAGCAAGGACACTTCCTGGAACATTTAAAACAAAGAACTGGGGTGTAGGAACCTCCACAGAAGTATCATGGCCTCCACGCTCATGTCACAAAATTACCCATTTCTTTTAACCTTTAGATCCTTCTTGTTTAAATTGATCTTTTGCCTTTAGTCCTGTTATACTCACAATACAGCTTAGCTCTTAGCTTGTATTTTTCAGGGGTAGTGCCAGTATTAGGTGGCATTTGTCCCCTGAAAAAGATTTGCTTTGTAAAACGAATGAGGAATCATGATATTTTCTTCTTATTGTTTTTATTATTTGATATGTATTCAAAACTCAATATATATACATCAAAGCACTATATAATGTAAATAAACCCAGAATTTTGGTTTCACTAGTTAATGAAATAAGATTTGTTGATCTTCTGAGGGAGTTTGTCAAGTGAAACACAAAACTTAAAATACTAAATACTGCTGAAAATGTCTATTTCTAAATGAATTCAATAGTGAGCAAGTGAAGTTTAAATACATTTAATTTTATATGCGTTAAATGCTCTTGTTTTGGTCATATGCTAATTTGATAAAATATTATAAAGTTATTTATAGTCACTATTTTTAGTAAACGTAATAGTTAAATTTTTTTTAAAAAAAGCAAGTGTAACACCAAAAGATGTACAGCTCTGCCATACTGATCTTTTCTTTATGGTCTCAGTGGATCCCCAAGGTCAGTCCAAAGCAAAAGTAAGAAAAGTAATATCCTAAGGCTTTTTATTCCATTCCATTGCTAACATAGGTCAGACAGTAGTCAGAAGATTAGAAGATGTCATCCCCTAATCTGAGCTTCTGATACTTAAGAGATCACTAGAGGACCCACAAGTTTAAAGATTCTGTTCCCAAATGTTTAATGTGCTTTGTAAAGGTGAACTCAAACATTTACCTGAAAAGGGGAGAGAGATCAGGCCCAGGTCCCGCAGCAGCCAGCATGATACTATTAACATCAAATGCACTACATTTCTTATACTGCTTTAATTATCAATGCTAATAGAAGAAGCATGGGGCAATAAAGTCAGGATTTAGCTGGCAAAGGAAAGCTAGTTTTCATGTTTCATTTTTAAAGGAGTTATATTCCTATTTAACTTTAAGTGTCCTTGCATGTTCTTTCAGACTAGTTCTTGCTATATTCTACAAAGCTCTTACTGAAGCAAAGAAAAGGAGAGAAGACCACTAGGATTTTCTTTTTTTTTTTTTTTTTACTTCAATTATTTACTGTCTACACTCATAGTAAAAGATCACAGACTGTAGATATACTGCCTTTCTTTGCCTTAAGATGATGAGGATTTTATCTGATTTTTGTACTGCTATTTGTCCATTTGAGAACATGTATATATGACACTGTTTATAATGCATTTTCAGATACATTATCTCATATTTTCACTCAGAACCAGCTTCCCCAAGAGTTAGAAAGAACACAAATTACTATTCCCTCTACACAGATAAGGAAATTGAGGCTGGGACAGGTAGAGTGAGTTGACTACCAATGGATCTGAATGAGATATTTTCATTCCTGGTCCAATGCCGTTTGTAAGTAGATGTGCCTTTGGCTTCTTTTCTTGCCTTTTTTTTTGCCACCCACTGCCATATTCAGTGGGGACTGATGTCATTGCTAAACTATGGCTACTGTGGTTCCCCAATTTCCTGGCCTTCCTGCTACCATTGGACTGCTTTGGACTTCTTACTACTCTTCTCTCTTTCCTAAGCAAAACTTAAAAATCCTGCTCAAACTCTGTTCCTCTAGTGAAGACTTTGTATTTGTCCCCGGTAAGGACAAACACATGGATAACCAGAGTGCCATTTGGCCCTGGACCTCACACAAAGACCCGAAAGTTTAGACTTCAACATTGTCTCTGGATGAGGCTATGTGAACAGTCATAGAAAGAATTATCATAGAACTTTAAACTTGTATCCAATCCCTAACCACATGACCTACATACAATATATCAACATACTTATATTTTTATAAATCGTATAATTGCCATTTGAATGATATACTGAATTGTAATTTTAAGTGTTAATTTGTTTAAAATAAACATTTGAAATTCACCACAATTGTTGAAATCCTCTTTCTACACTACTTCAATTTTTACTAAAACTAGAGTTTCAACATATGAAATGGCCATAGCTTATCTCAAATTCTAGCAGGTCCCCTTTCCAAGGGGGACCCATAATAGAAAGACGAACAAACAGTGGATAAATGTATATTCAGTAATTTACTTACACTGTGTCCTAAGTGACATCACCTTTTAAAATAAAGAGCTGGAATTGTGCCTACAGGCTACCATCACTAGTAACTATTTTCAAAGATGCATTGTTTTTAAGGAAATCATGACAAAAAAATGAGCAACAGATTTTGAGATGAGGCTGATTGGTTAGTTTCAGAGAACTAGCATTTCTCTATTTCAAATATAACTGAGCTAAATATAACTTGTTTATGGAGAAGAACAAGAAACAAAAAAGAAGAGTTAACAAAGTGAAGTTTAACAGAAGAGCAAGTTCAGTCTCTTAGTGTTTAGAGCAATTCATACAACAATTTTGCATATAGAATAATATCAGTCCTTTTCTAACCCATCTCAAACACCCCCCTCCTCAGCCACTTCATTAAGCAGTGTTTAGCAGTCCCCATCCTCTGTTCCTGCCAAGCCAATCGGGTCCCCACTAGTTTTTCTCATCCACCTTATACCCATGTCCCTTTTACAGTCTGTGGAAGCTCTCTTAAAGCTCTCTTTCATGTATGAACATTCTCTTAGAAGGAAAACTACTTTCCTGATTTCATCCTAACAAACACACCATTATGTGTACAGTCACAGCAAATCACCATGGCAGTCCCAAGACATGGTTAAACAACAACAAAAACTTTTATAACGGTATCCTAGCAACTGATACGTGTTTTATTCAGAAAACTATTTTGTTTTCCGCTTCTGCTATCTGCCCTCTCATATCCATCACTGCTCTTCTTATTGGAAACCTCTTTCTCTGAAAATCAACTGCAACCATCACAGGTTGAGTTTTAATCTGCATTTATCATGAATAAAGATACATTTCCATTCCCTCCCACTGTTTGTAACCACCATGTACTGTTTTTAATTCTAAATTATTTGTTTTTCTCCTTTTAACAAAGGAGTCATGCTAACTATACTGATTTGAAGGTTTTCCTTCTTGAGGAGCTACGGCAATGAAAATTGGCACCAGTCCTCATACCTTGGGGCAAAAATATTTACAAGTGTCTGGAACCAAATCCTACTGGCCCTACAAGAAACAAGTGCACTCTGCCTTATCGCTCTCTGTCTCTCTGTCTCTGTCTCTGTCTCTTTCTCTCTCTCTCTCTATTTTGTTTTCGCATGAATCTTTTTTGTGCAGAAACACAACATATTTCATTTAGACGGGTCTCATCGTTCCTTTAATCTAGGAAGCTGGCAGAGAATGTTGAAGTCAAAAAAGAACAAGATGGCACAGTTATATGCGGCCAAAGGTAACGCATACTGTGCAGGCCAAACAGAAATTTTTTTAATGATTTGAAAAACTGATTTAGTAAGCCAAATTCTCCCCAGTGTCTGGATAGAGCTCATGAGAGCCCCATGGAAGGAATAGGGAAATAATTCTCCTCTTCTTGGTGATAAAGAAATTAATGCCCAGGAAGGTTTATGACTCAAGCAGGAGTGTGTACCCCCAGTCCAGTTTTCTGTCCCGGAGTAACCTGCCAGAAGCCAAGAATTCACCATTCTAAGGAGCAATTTAAATATACAAAATATTTAAAATTACCCCCAAGTGATTGTTGATTAAGATCATTACCACTCTTATTATTGTATTATATTTATTGATGGCAGAGAACAGAAAAGACAGAGAAACCAAAATGTCAGCCAAACAAAAGAAGGACATGCTGTCACTGATCGCATGCCCATCTCATATTTAGAAGCTCAGAAGCTGAGCAAAAAGCAAGTGTGTACCTTAGGCAAGAAGCAGCAGCAACAACACACATTTACAGTTTCTGAAAAGGGCAAAATGTTCAGAGTCTGCATTGTTCAGCACAAAGAATCCCCAAAAGCTTTGGAGACATGTCCTTTTAATGAGAAACAATAGTTTGCGGCCAGATGCTCCTCATCATTATGAACACTTTGGCACCAGAAAGAAGCACAAAAGGGGGCTATGAGCCCAGCGCTTTGAAAATAAAGGCCTCAATGGATAAGTGCACCTATTAATATAAATGGTTCTGAATAGATTCTGCTTCTGCTCCAAGTCTATCAATTAACAGCAAGCAATAAAAATAATACACCATTGCAAGAAAAAAAAAAACAAGATATCAAGCATATCTGGAGACACCTATTTTATTTTTACTAACGGTAATCAGATCAGTTGCATGAATATAAGAATAAAAAAAATGCCCTTGAAAATACTGACATCCTTTAGATTGGTTTCACACTAGAGACAAAATGTCTAGCATTATGCTGATTTGCAGCTATTTTACTGTTGAGCAAAAGTAGTCTAAATATATTTCCATTTAATAATAGAAATGAGAACATGAGCTTCATGGCAAAGTTGCCATGAAAGAAACATGAGTAAATGAACTAATGATGATCATACTGCACTGGTATTTCCTCTATTTATATTGACTGAAGAAAAGGCAGTTTAATTGATATTTGCTTTTCTATTATTTTAAAATCAAAATAAGTATATTAAAGTGTCATCAAATTGGGACTTCCCTGGCGGTCCAGTGGTTAAGACTCTGTGCTTCCAATGCAAGGGGCGCAGTTTCGATCCCTGGTCAGGGAACTAAGATCACACATACCACACGGTGGGGCGAAGAAAATATAAAAAGGAATAAGTAAAAATAAAGTATCATCAAATTATATTAGTATCTAATACTTTGCTGTTAGACAGCATGAGTTTAAATCTCAGCTCTAACACTTCCTAGCTGCATGACCTTGACCCTGCTATGTAACCTCTCTAAACCTCTACTTTTTCATCTGTGAAATGGGAACAGTAAAATGGCCCACTTTATGGGGTTATTGTGAAGATTAAAGAAATAATCTATATGCAGAATTATGACCGGCTCTGGCATTTAGGATCTCCTCAATATATGTTTACCTTTTATTAACATCTAAAATTTAAAGACATTTTAGGAAAATTTGAAAATTTTCATCCAGGAATTTTACAAGCAGTTTTACATTTGGGAATTGTGATATGTATTTTAAATATGTCCATAATATCAAAAAAGAAATCAAATTCACTGTCTAAGCTCTTTTTCCATGGAGGTGCATTAATGCAAATTAGACAGAATGACTTTTCCCAGTTATAATTGGGCTGAAATGAGGTGGAAGGAACAGAAAGACAATTAACTTTAGCTTTTTTTTTTGTAATCTCCAGCAGTTCGGAGTAGGTTTTAGTGCCTGATGGTTGTAGACTGTCAATTCTGCCAGGCGAAATTATTCAGAGACCTTCAAGGGGCTTTGTTTATCTCATTTTTCAATTAACCTCTGCGTTTTAACTTCATCATAATGCCTATGCCAATTCACACCAAAGAACAAACCAAAAAAATCCCCGTTTGCTGTCATTATTTCTTTGCTTCACAAATCAAGTTTTATTTTTCCTTTTTAATGCGTAAAGAAAATGCATGAAGGAGGTGCATTTCAGATTGCAAAAGACCAGCAAAGTGGCAAATGATTTAATATAAATTAAGTTTTTGTGTTACCTTTTTCCCTTTCTTTTCTTTTACTTGTTTCTTCATGTGAGGTAACAGCTAAGTTTAGCACTGCTGAGAGCAAAGATCAAAGTGTGCTTAAAGGCTGGGATTTTTATCCTCGTTTGAGATTTCGAGGTCTGCCTGGTTACATGTAAGACAGGAGATCAGGATCCGTCTCTTCTTCCCCAAGAGTCAATGTCACTAGACTTAAATCTAAATCCCTGTATCGCCTTCAAATGTATGTTAATGGCACTAAAACACCTCCCCCTCATTTTTATTGTCAGTACCAGGATAAGAGTAGCTTTTAGATAAGCATGTCCAGATTTTTTTCACATTATTTAAAAGGTGCTTTTGAATGGATAGAACATTTCAACATAAAGCAAATAAATATTAATGGAAATCTTTAAATAATGAGTCCATTCAAGAGAAAGCCTATAGAAGCTCTACATATGAGGGAAGCAATATAAATGCCATCCAGTGGGTAAAAAATCAAAACACGCATTTCTGAAGATGACCAAGTAGGCGTGCCCAGACAAGTGCCATTATTTTCTTCTGAGAATAAATATTGGTGGGCCCAAGAAATTCCTTAATTATTTGCAAGTCTCCTTCAATTAACATTTTTCATTTCTCTTCAGATTAAGAAATGGGGTTATATAGAAAGTTTCCATAATGATGGAATTACAGGCTTAATTCATATTTCCACTGAACCAAGTCATTAGGTGACCTTAGAGTTCCCTATACATCACCCCTAAACCCTAACCTGAATGAATCATATCTCCATAAACGAAGTAAGTGCAAACTAAAGTCATTACAATGTTTTTCCTTTCAAGATACCAATACTGATGTATCACTTCAATATTCTTGCTTTGTCTCCATGCATACCATTAAAGTATGAGCTGGTCTGACCTCATCAATCTTTTTCCTGGAAGAAAACACTGTCAGTCAGTAACAGCTTTTGATCATTACAAGCCTAACGAGGATTTTGAGCTAGATTTCTAATCTACCAAATAAAACTCTCTATATCCTATTATTCATCCTTATGAGCAAGGCAGAAAAGAATTTGGTACCTTATTCTTTGGAAGAAAAATAAGTCATTGAAAAATCATCTTAAGTAAAAAATATACCTAATTTCAAGGAAAAAAGAACAACCAAAAATTAGAAATATAATTTTAATAAAGAAATATTGTGAAAACTCAAGTACATTTTTTAAAATACAAAATGTTGAAAACATAACACTAATTCAGAAAAATGTTCTGTACTCAAAGGTAGTAAGCCTCGAGATTCTACACTTCAAAAGAATCGTGAATTGCAACAGCAATAGCCCCAAGGGAATTAATACAGCACTCTCTTTCCTCTTTCTGGTGTAAACAATTTTTTTCCTAACTTGCACAACCCAACTTTTAACTGGGGTATAGTCAGAAGGACCTGCCAACTTCTGTGAAAATTGGTCTGAGCATTTGATGCTGTCACAAAGTTTCCACTTTGCTCAAGACACAGTGGCTGCCAAAGGATTATGAACTGTGCCCTCATCAATACTAGAGATCTCACTTTCCAGATCACTGAACCCAGAGATATGGCCCACAGAGCAGGATGAGGGTGAGGAAAACTGACTCAAGAATATTCTGGTTGACGTCAGACACTTCAGCATGGGAAAAGCCATCACCTCCATAACTTGCAAAAGCAAAGCATATAAAAGAACCCACTAGTGTTCATGTTATACTTTAGAAATATAAAATATTAACTATTGACATATCGATGTGATCTTTGGTTTTTAATGGTACATAGGAAGTTGACCAATTATGGAGCAATGTTTTATGCTTCCCAATATTGGCATATAAACATTTCAGCTATGTATATACAACCAATGTTCAACATGTACGCATATGTGCTTATACATCAAGTTAAACAAATCGTTGAAAAACAAGTAGTGTTTTTTACTTTTTTCCTTACAGAAAACATTTTGTTTTGAACAAAGCCCAAACCCTAAATAAACATTTCATGATCCAAATACAATATTCACTGATTTGTAAGGAAGTATTTTTATTGATTACTTAGATTTTTCAAATTCTTTCCATATACAGGTTAGTATTGAGTTTTCCAAAGATAGCATTTGTATTGATAAATATAATAGTTTGTGTTAATATCCATTTAAAAATCTGTTTCATACTCCCTACACAAACATCCTCATTAAAGTAAGCTTTATGTTTCAATCACCCTCACAGGGCATTAGAGAAGGTAAAAAGAGTGCTTGAGAATTAAAGGTGTGGAATCATAATAATTTTTAATAGGACTTCCAAAAGGATTATAGTTCCACCTTCTGAAGCATCCTCTTAACATATACTTATAGTGACTTAGCAAATTTAAGACAGTGTAAGAATCAGCAGAAAAAAAATCAGAAAACAAAAGAGTAAATTCGTCAGACTTACCACCATAAAGGAACAAAGTAAATTCTTATAAAACTTCCATTGCAAGTAATAATGTATATGAACGACATTACTATAATTATAAAGATTAATTTTAGTTTCATTCGGAACCACAAATATAACAGATACAAATCTCCTCAACTCTGTTGACAAAGGGCCATGAGAGAAACAAGGAAAACTGCTGGTGATATTTATTAGGAAGAATATTTTTCCACTTAGTGCCATCTCACTTCTCAAGTAACTGACTTTCACAATGTGCATTTTTGTTTCTCCCAATTTTACTAAGCCTTATTTTATTTAAAAGAGAATAAATAAGTCAATAAGAGATACCCCATACATGTAAAACTAATACCCAGTCTAAAGTTACAGACAGATTTATAAGTATCTCCTTACAATGTACTGTGATCTTATAGGATAGTAGAGGTCTACACAAGACTCTGTAGATCTCAGAGAAGAAACCAAACTCACTAGCAAGGGGGCAAGGCACATTGTGAGGCTTATAGAAAAGTGGAAAGCATCCACTCAAGAAAAGGTGATATGTGGATTCTCTTCAGAAGAATTACCATATTTCACCTAAACTATGATGTTCTCAGGGCTAAGACACCCATTAATTTATGTCCTACCAAGAAGTTTTAAAATTACAAATCATAACTGTAAAACAGCATGGATTTAATATATATTCCTATTTCAGACATAGTAAAGTATGGAAAATATGAATATCATCATCATTTATGTTGAGGTATAGAAGAGGAACCATTATTTGAAGAGCTTAAAGATGTAGAGTTTGTGTTACAAAAAGCAGAAATTATAAGCAACAAAGTTTAAGCAGTTGGCAAGGGATGTGTGTGTGTGTGTGTGTGTGTTGGAGTGAAGAACAGAGGACAATTCCCAGATTTTGAAGATGATTGAAAAGCAGAATAGGTCATTAAGGTGATCTTGCATATTAGGAGGCATTAAAGGATATAAAGTGAAGTAGCCATGGAGGTAATGACCTAACCTCATCTTTCTTATTGGGACTTTGGAGTAAAGGTCTTTCTGTACCAGGCTAGGATGGAATGTCTGGCCTAAGTTTAATAATTCCCACAGTCTTGCAAGAGCCTGAAGTTGCAGAGCCCAGCATAAGCAGAGATGCAGGAGGTCCCCATCATGATGACTGTCTCAATTTGTGTCTGGGCAGCTGTTATTAGGACTTCAAAGAAAATGAAGGTGATGAGATGCCACAGAAATTGTATACCCCTAGGGGCAGAGATTCAGTCATATGCCAAATTTTTAAGTAAACATTATATTAAGGTGTTAGTAATAAAAAATCTTCTCTCTTTAATATTCATTCAAAGTACCCACTGACCTTAAAGTAGAATTAAGTACAGCACAACTCTCCTGAGATAATTAATCATTTCTTTATCACTAGTCAGGAATCATATTCCCAAATGCTAATTCTTGCCCTCTAATAATTCACTTCTACCTTCTGTGGATCCCTGGTTGTGTGCCCAAGCCCTCTCCCTGACCTCAGCAGAACAAGTTGGCTGCAGTGCAGGCTGTCCTTGAAGACCACCTGGGAGCCTCAGATCGTGCCCAGTGCAGCAGCCTGTCGGAAATGGGCTACTGCCAGTGCCAAGCAGAGAACACCTGTGCCTCGCCGTCTGCACTGGCCACTCTTCCGCTCCCAAGGATCTTGCACGATACAGGTCAAGTCTTTCTCCAATGATAAGTTGGGTATGGATGCTCCTCAGGTCTTGTCCCCACTGCACCATCAGTGCTGAATAATGACTTGGGAAATTGGTGAAGGGAATCAGAAATTAGGGGTTGAGTCAAGTTTCCCTTAATTCCCAAAGTGCCATTTTTATGACTAGGATTTTATTCTCTAACCCTACATCAAGCAGTACCCACTTGTTGTAAAGGTGCCCCAAACACACACACGTGCACACAAACACACCCCCCCCACATAAACAGTTTATCTTGTACCATAACGGTACAACTGAATTGACTCAACAATCAATCTCATAAATATTTGTGGAGCTTTCAGTTTCCACTTGGCATTGTGCTGGATGCTGGGGCTCCAGGCATTATCCCTGTTTTCAAATAGCTCAGAGTTTAAAGGGAAAGACAAAACAGAGCTTCTTATATTTAATAAAATGTAGAACAGATAAGGAAACACTAGTATGTACAAAATTACTTTCTCAAATCACATTTTTAAGAAGATCTTTCAAGTAAGATCTTCCATCTATAAACAGAGTTCATAAATGGAAAATATTTCTATTTTTCTAAACCTGGTCCAAAACTCAGCTTCCTCACCTTCCTTGATTAACTTCACCCCCTCTGCTGTTTGGTTTAATATGAAATCAATATTTCAGTTTTAAAAACATCTGGAAAATATTTATTGCATTAGAAATATTTTAAGATCTTGCTTTATATCCTGCTCCTGAATTGATTTAAGGAAAAGATCATGAGGTTTCTTTTGGATTCCAAGCACAGTGAGATGTCAGTAAATGCCAACTGACCAGTGATTCTGCTAGATAGTTGCATTTTACTAGCTGTGGCAACATTTACCTAGTGGTTTCTCCTTTAGAGGGAAGAATGAGTTTTTAAAATCCTACATCTTTAATATAGTGGAGAGGAAGAGTCCTAATTGGAAATCTATTTATTGGGGTGCTGGTATTATGCGTGGGTATACTTATTTTTTTCAAAAATGTGAAGGCACAGCACCTAGTTCACTTTTTTGGTTGTTATTACTCAGGTAATATAAATAAATCACAAGTTTTTAAACTAAATTACCTTGAAGTTCATACTTTTCTTTTTAATCTATAAGAGCAGAAGTCTGAGTGAGGTATAATGCTACTTTTTTTATTTAGATGTGCATCAAATTTCAATTG
The DNA here is from genome assembly GCF_028021215.1 of Eschrichtius robustus. Classification (NCBI taxonomy): domain Eukaryota; kingdom Metazoa; phylum Chordata; class Mammalia; order Artiodactyla; family Eschrichtiidae; genus Eschrichtius; species Eschrichtius robustus. Next base: position 65,646,553 of record NC_090831.1, on the reverse strand, counting down.
TATTTTAAAAATCTAACTGGTTAATCTTGAGGTACTTGAGATCATTATGACAAGCTACAGTACTTTATTTTAATATAAAAACTTCCTCCAAAGTATTTATTCCACTTTAACTACTACCAAAGTAAGGAACAGGAGTCTGTTTTTTCAAAAAAATTTTGGCTTCTGGTGAACAGTTTATAAATAGCTATAAAACAAAGTAAATGCATGACACTAGGTGCTCTAAGAGAGAGAATACCATTTCCATTATTATCTTAAGAAATGTTCAGCCGGTGGTGAAAAGCCAGAGTCTAAGAAAGATATATCATGTCCATACAGTAGAAACAATTTTTCTTTCATACTCTCTGCCTCATATGTTTATGCTTATGAATAGAAAATGATTAAAATGCATAACAGGGAAATGGAAATTCTAAAAGTATGAAAGAATATTATTCATTCTGGGATTAATGAGGTAAATCACTTAGTATATGTTATTTGCGAAGAGATAGGAATTCTAAGGATAAATTGCTCCACCCCAAATATTCTCCTTTCCCCTTTTGGTTTTATCAGCTGCCAGGGCTTACCCTGAAGAACTCTGTGCTAATGCATATTCTACTCTAGTCTTAGCCAAAGAGGATTTGCCTGCAGTCTCTAAAGTCCTTTTAGGGTACACCCAGAAATAATATAAAGCAGGGTGAAAAGCATGCAGCATCTGCCAGAGACTAAGACCTCACCTTATATTTGCAGTGTTGAACTTGATGACTGCTTCTGACCTTTCAGACTCTGAATTCTGTATTCATTTCTCCCAACACTAGACATTTGCCTTCCTGAATATACCACAAGTCTTCTTCAGAACAGCCCTACTTTCTTGCCCCTGCAACCCAAAACATACATAGAGCCTAATAAGTTATCTGATTCCACGGAGAGGCATAGATTCATGAGAACTATTTCAGCTTCAGTGTAAACAATAAAAAAATGCCAGTCCTGGGTCAATTGTGGTATGAGAGGCAATGAATTTGGAAAAGAGATGTTAAATCAAAACCAGTGCTATCAAGATATAATCCCTAAAGAATAAGAGAAGAAACAGTAGTTTCTTTATCATATTATCCTGATATTTTGAGTTTGCTTTGGAAATTCTGGAAATCCAGAAATATGCTGAAGATATCTCTGTGCTGATTCCCTGTCCCAAGGGTCTTTATTTTCCATCTATTCTGGTTTCCTCCTTGGATAGAATATACTTAATTCCCAAAAATAAGGTTTATAAGCCCACAGTGCCACTTCAAAATCTGAAAAGAGGATTTAGGCTACTTTTGTCAGCACTGAAATGAAAGGAAGAAAATCATAACCATTAGGCAGAGACCTGGTCTCTCCCCAAAATGAAGAAATATGGAAATATGAGAGGAATTGAGAAATAATCATACATTGGTTTTACCCAAAAAGGATATATTCCATTTAGTGATATAGAATACTATCATACAAATTGAGGAACTTAGTATCTTCAGTGGTATATTTTGCCATTCAAAACCTTTTTGCCGGGCTTCCCTGGTGGCGCAGTGGTTAAGAATCTGCCTGCCAATGCAGGGGACACGGTGTTCGAGCCCTGGTCTGGGAAGATCCCACATGCCGCGGGGCAACTAAGCACGTGAGCCACAACTACTGAGCCTGCGCATCTAGAGCCTGTGCTCCGCAACAAGAGAGGCCGCGATAGTGAGAGGCCCGCGCACCGCGATGAAGAGTGGCCCCCGCTCGCCACTAGGGAAAGCCCTCGCACAGAAACGAAGACCCAACACAGCCATAAATTAATTAATTAATTAATTTTTTAAAAAAAAACCTTTTTGCCAAAAAGGGTAAAAGATAATTGTTTATAAGTAATTTTAAGAGAAAATAGATATTACAAATGATATCAAAATGGATATGCCTATAGTGTTAATAGTTGTTTCTTGATTCGCTTTTACTTAAAAATATTCTGATTAGGGCAGCTTAAAATTAATCCCCTTTCACTGATCTTGGCAAAGGATTTTTAGCAAGTAATTCTATTTGAATTACTACTGCAGAATTAATCCTTTTCATTGCTTAAGGCAAAAGAGAAACCAGAGAAAAACAAAGAATATAAGCTGGGGTTGAGATAGTTACGTTCAATTCTTTCTTTCTTAATTGAAAAATTGAATGAGGTATTTTGTATTATAAGTAAATCCTTCCTCTATATTTATTTTGCTTCCTTCTAAGGAAATAAAAGTCATGTCTTACAAAGCAGGTATGAAATACTAGTTGTGTGTCTGAGTGAAAATTTATGATCATTTCCATAATACATAAAACTAAGATTCTTGTATCAACCAAAATGAAAGCTAACAGAAGAACAACATGAAGAAATGTTTCTCCTATTCTGAATTCAAAAGAAAATCCTAAATTGTGCCTATCTCCCTGAGTTTGGCAAAAATTTATCTTGTACGATGTTGTCAATAAGCTAATCATTGCAGCTTTACATGCTGCTTTTTTCAATTCTCAGATTCTTTAGAAAACAATTTTTTAAAAAGGTAATCAATGAGGAAAAAAATGAGTTCTCATGGTCCAAGACGGTAATTATCAACATGTAGGGAACAAGCTAGAGGAAGGGATGGAGAAGAGGCAAAGGGCATGTATGCATTGTCTTTAAGGAGTTTCATTACATTTCTGCTTAAGTACTATTGACCAGACTTAGTTAGAAAGCCATAAAACAAGGTAAACTGGGAAATGCACTCGCTGTTGGGTTGTGCTGAGCCAAAAACTAGAGGTGTGGCACCATGGAAGAAGGAAGAGATACTATGGGGCAACCAGCAGGCTCTGACACACTCTGCCTCTTTAGCCACCTATTGATTCTTTCCTCTTACATGTGGAACAAACTCTTCCTCTCCTGAAGGAACCCAGTGCCGAAGTCCCATCCAATTCCAGCATCCAGCTCAAAGTCTAGCATGTCTGGGTGATATGATACATTAAGTCTGGATATGATAAGTCACAGTCTGAGAAGCTACAAAATAAAATACAAATTATTTTCCCCCTCACTGTATCCAATGGTGAAGTAGAAATAGAATTTCCCATTAGGAAAAGGGGAAAATTGTAAGTACATAGCCATCACTGGTCCTTTGCAATTATCAAAACCGGCTTTGCTGTCATAGTTGGCTTGGAAATTGCTTTATATCCTGCTAAAGTTGCTGCCTTGTTTTGGGTAAGAGAAGTAGTCGGCTGTTTTAACCTGCAAGGCCTTAAACTCTCAGTTTGCATCCCAGTTAGAGGCAGAGATGGTTGAGCTTATCAGAGCAATATTGCCTCTATCTCAGCTTACCCCTAGCCAATTCTATCCTAAGTAAAGTTCTCACTTCTAAAACCTGTGGAAAGCAACAACAACAACAAAAGTTTGAATTCTTATTTTCCCTAAGGCTTTGAGAAAAGCAGGCAGATGGACTGCCTTCCAAGAGACCTTTGGGGATGGTGTTCCCAAATGTTTTTGATGACATAATTGAGATCACCAACTTTCCAAACTGCAATGAGTTCTTGTTACCTGGCAATTTACACTAATCCAACACCACGTTATTTGCAGCATTCCATTTCTGTTGAGAAAATTTGAATTACTTAAGGTTAGATTAAGTTACAAGTGACAGAAAACCCAAAATAATGATGGACTGAAAAAGGCAACAGTTTATTTCTCTCTCATTTAAACTCCTGGTGTATGGTCCAGGATTGGCTGGGTACTCCACAGGTTCTGGGTCCAAGACTCCTTCTGTTTTGTTGCTGTTGACTCTTGGTGCTTTAGATTTTGGTTTTGACATCTGGAGTACATTCTCACCTCCTTATCACAATGGCCAGAAGGCAGGTCACACTTTCCAGACTCCCTAGCAGCTAGGGTTCCAGAGGTAATGTTACTCGTGCCAGTGAGATGCACTCATGAGAGATTTGGAAAGTGGAAGTCGGACAAGAGGTTATCTTACAACAGTGGATACGGTCGTGGCTCGCAAACAATTTCCAAGAGATGTGAGTATCTGCAGAAGTCATATTCTAAACACTACTCCTTAGTAGCATGGGCAGCCGAGGTGATGGCAGAGGGGACAGCAACAACAGCAGCTGCCAGACCTCTGCCCCTCGGGACAACGATGTGAACTTAAAATCAATTGTCCTGTGGTGGTTCTCTGACTTCCACTCCTCCAACCCTTCTGATTATTTTGTAAGCACTTAATTCACAGTGCTAAGTCCTTCTCTGCTTGGATACCTGGAGTGGTTTCTGTTTCCCGGCCTGAACTCTGGCTGATATATCTACTGTGCCATCCTTCTCACATGTTTGAAGCTGAAGCAGGCTCGCCACTCCCACATTTATATTTCCATCTGAAGAAAGGAAGGGAGGGTAGTGGAGGGAAAGCAGTTTCCTCTTAAGGGCATGACCTCAAAGTAGCACACATAACTTCCTCTAAAAAACATCAAACAGTCACATGGTCACATCAAGCTACAAAGTAGGCCAGAAGAGTAGACGCCAGCAGGGCAAACATATGATCAGCTAGAACTTGGAAAATTTAACTGATGAAAGGAAAAAGAGGAGAATTAGATATCAGGGGACAATTAGCAGCCTCCACTAAAGATCTCAATACATCACCCACTTTCAGCAACAAAGCCATTGTCATTTTAACTACGGAAAGGAAACATACTGAAAAAAGAAGTAAAAAGAGTAAAAAAAAAAAAAAACCAGACAATGTTAAGTATCACCATTTCAGTAGCCGCCAACCACCACAGGCCAGAAACAGGAAACAGTCATTATGTCATAAATTTAATTTTATCAATAAAACTTAAGTTATTGAAGTCCTTTCCTCTCATCCTGGTCCGCTGAGATCTACTATAGCCTTCCTCACACATACTCACACACACAGGAATTCAATATAGTAGTGCATTTCAGTTTTCTTCTTTATGTTATTAGACCAGCTTCCTTTATGTCCCCAGAGCATGAATTCACCAAGGCCTTTGTTGTTTGAGGCACAAAATTCAGTACTGTGTACATTCAGAGATCTTATTTTCTTAAGAGATTTTTATTATGACCCTTAGTCATGACCTTTATTATTTCCTTTTTGTGGCTTCTCTTTTTAAATTATTCTGTTCGAAAAAGTCAGACTCCAATTAGGAAACATTTTCTTCACAGAATGTGGTGGCATTTTCAAAGCTCTTGGTTTAGTGCCTTAAAGAGTTTGGACAGAGAGCAGCACTTGAATCTTATAATTATCCTATGTTTGGAGCATGGATTTTGACAGGTGTGCAAGCAGGACCAAGTAATGAGAGAGTTGGCAAAACAGTTGGATTGTCACATAATTCATTGGTCAAAAGATAATCATTAGTAGTAATAACAACGGGTCTTTAGGAGAACAGGAGTTTCAGTTCTGGCTCAAAATAATTTTCCAGTCAGGATTTCAAGCACGTTTTATATACTAGCTGCACTGTTTTATCCAATCATTTGGCTCTCAAATCACCCAGAAAATATATCATATAATTCTGCCATATTTCTTTTTTTTTTTTTTATAAATTTATTTATTTATGGCTGTGTTTATGGTCTTCGTTTCTGTGCGAGGGCTTTCTCTAGGTGCAGCGAGCGGGGGCCACTCTTCATTGCGGTGCATGGGCCTCTCACTATCGTGGCCTCTCTTGTTGCGGAGCACAGGCTCCAGATGCGCAGGCTCAGTAGTTGTGGCTCACGGGCCCAGTTGCTCCGCGGCATGTGGGATCTTCCCAGACCAGGGCTCGAACCCGTGTCCCCTGCATTGGCAGGCAGATTCTCAACCACTGCGCCACCAGGGAAGCCCCTCTGCCATATTTCTTACCACAGAAAATATGATATTGTAGAACCATAAAGCCCATCTTGTTCAGCCTTCCATTCAAGAAACAGTTTCACCTCTATTGGCCATTGTCCCACATACTTCGTCAAGCCCACCCACCAAAAAATGGTGCCTCAGCTTGCCAACTGTAAAATTGGAATAATAGAACCTACTTCAAAGGGTTGTCAAAAGGATTCATAGTTAATGTTTGTGAAACCCTTAGAACAAGGCCTGGAAAATATTGAATATTAAATAAATATTTGTTAAATCTAAACAAATTACTTAAGAGAAATAACTCTGTGTCCAAGGGAATGACACTTAGAAGGGGGGTCCCTGTGCCATGTAGAGAGCAATCCCCTGGAGAACATCCTCTTCTGAGGCCTTCAATTTAGTTTTCCCTCTTCCTTATCCACAGCGCACACTTTCTGCCCCTTGGATACTTCACCCATCAACCACTGCAATAGCTATTCATATTTCCCTAAGACCAAAATTAAACACTCAAATAAGTGTACAAGATAATGTCTACAAAGAACATAAGTAGTTGATGAATCCTAATTTAGAAAACTATATTAGTTCATTTTGAATAGATGTTTCACTGATGCTCAACCCATTCTTAGATCATGCCACTCCTCTGTTCAAATCCACTCAGGGTAAATACCAAAGTCCTTACAAAATATGGCCCCTTAAGGCCTCTCCAATTTCTCTTACTTGGCTTCCGTTGCCCTTCCTGCCTCAGTCCACTTCACGCATCCCACTCCACATTGGGCTCCTTCTGGTGCCCCAACATATTAACTACACAACCATCTCAAGACTTCTGCTTTTGTCCCTCCCTTGCCTAGAACTCTCCTGTTCTGCGCCCCACATCTGCATAGCACACTCCCTCACCTTCTTCAGGCCCTTGTTAACAATGAGGCCTTGTCTGGCTACCCTATATAATATAGAACCAACCTGCCCAAACCCCCATCCATCCCCAGTACTTCTTATCCCTTTACTATTCAATATTTTCTTCTACAGCAATTGTCATCAGACAAACTATATATTTACTTGCTTATTTGTTCATTCTCTGAACAACCATCCCTACACCCTGCCTCACAACACGATGTAAGCTCCATGAGCCCAGGCACTCTGGTCACTGGAGTATCCTATCCCCAGCAACTAGAAGAATGCCTAGTACATTGTAGGTGCCCAACAATATTCGTTGAATGACTAAACAGATAAATAAATAACTATATAATTATATACATTTGGAAGATATATAGCATATTTATCTGACATTCTTTTCCTTCTACTAATCCTGCCATGTGCACAAAGCTGCCAATTTTTCCAGTTTGGGCAGGAGTCTCCAATACTTAATAACTGAGTCAACAAATCTTGGTGAATACAGTCCTTCTCAGCACTGACCTAGTCACTGTGTCCAAGCTGTTCTCAGACTCCAGTGTGCCCAAAACTCACCTGATCTCTCTCTTTTATGAAGATCCTGACTCAACAAGCAGTTCTAATCTCTATGATAGAGGAGACCCCTCCACTGCACTTTGATAAAAGCTACATTACTTACTTAAAACATATGTCTAAAGGAAGAATGTCTAAAGAAAAAAAGAGAAAAAAGACCTTACAATCTATTTGGGGAGAAAAAGGGGCATTGATTTTATCTTTGTATCCTCAAATCTAGCACAATATCTAGAAAAAGTATGCACTCTAACTTTATATAAAAGACAGTAATAATAAGTATTTAGAGCTGTGCTTGTCTAAAACAGTAGTCACAGTCACTAGTCACTGTAACTATTTAAATTTAAATTAATTAAAATAAATAAAATTTAAAATTCAGTCCCTTGGTTGTACTTGTCACATTTTTAGTGTACAAAAGGTACATGTGGCTAGTGACCACTGTATTGGCACAGATATAGAACATTTCCATCATCATAGAAAGTTCTATTGGACAGCACTGGGCTAAAGGAGAAGGTGACCAGTTATTACCATATAGCCCCGTGTAGACATACTAGGTTCCCATGCCAATCTCCAACCAATAGTTCTGTAGGACTTCAGGCAGGTTACCTGCTGAAGAATCAGTTTCATGAGTTGTGAGGATTATGTGAGTCTTTTTATTTAAAGTACTTAGCATAGTGTCTAGTACATAATAAATAATCAATATTTACTACTATTACTGTTGTTATTATTATTAATGAGAGCTAAACTAGCCAGGGAAGCCTTCATAGTATAAATGGGACTTGAACTAGGCTTTGCCGTCTGTGCAAGATTTAAGTAGGCAGGTGAAAATGCATAATGTGGAGGCAGTTAGAATAGAGACCAGATGAGAGTACAAAGAACCTTCAATGGACCATGGTAGGCAGTTGCCAACCATCACATTCCCCCCACAAAGTGACTCACTTTTCTTCTGAAATAGAGTCAGACACTGGGGAAAGAGTTAGGCTTCTCTCTAGCAAATTATCTATGATTTTGAAGAGGACAATGGAAAAGGAAATGAGCACATTAGGTGATAGCATGTCACCAACCTACTGAAGAGCTGATATCCCCAATCACTAAAAGGGAACCTACCTGTTGAGCTGTAAAGGATTAGAAGTTCAGAGAAAAGATGACAGTGACTCTCCAGTACATTGTCATCCGTGCAGCACCCAGAAACCTGGCAGAAAATAGGCTTTTGCTCAGCTATTCTTAGTCATCTAATCAGTAAAACCTAGTGCTTGGTCCCAGTAAACATCAGGTAGTGCAGAGCACCGCTTTATAATGCCCTCCAAAGGATGAATTCAGAAACAAAACTGTCTGTGAGTCCAAGAAAGACCCATTATATTTTTTCAACAAATATTCATTGAGCACCTACTTTGTGTCCATAGTGTTCTAGGTGTGTGGGGTAATAATAGATCAGTGAACAAAACCTCTGCCCTCATTGAGCCTACATTCTAGCAATTCTGCTTAGTTCTACTTTTTAATGAAGTTAGAATAACCAAAGAATAATTAGCTTATTTACTAAGTAAATATGACTAAGATTTAATAACAGAGGTATAGGTTAAAATAGTAAATATGTTTAAAGCTGTTTTTACTCACTGTAAAAGGGGAAAATGTGAATGCAATCAAAATGTTTTTTTTATAGGCCATTTTGTAAGAGCTGATCCCTTACTTAAAGAATCTTATAAGCTGCTTTCTCTAAAAATAGAAAGTATTAAAGAAGTTGAAATATTAAATAAGTTGAAAACATTAAAGAAGTTATGTAAGAGCTGATCCCTTACTTAAAGAATCTTATAAGCTGCTTTCTCTAAAAATAGAAAATATTAAAGAAGTTGAATATTAGATCAATAAATTGATCTAATAGCAACAAACAATAAAAAATATTAAATAAGCTTAAAATTAGAATTTTTATTTTATCTTGAAGCATAAATTGAGGACATTAGATAACCCTCTGAATTGTTTTCTGCATGGAAAGTAATAATGTAACGATCACTTTGGATTTCTCTATGCCCCTGCACTTCCTGGTAACTTGGCATAATTTTTGAAAAGTGTGAATATTCAAGTAAATAATTTCTTAGATTATTGTACCACATGCAATTCTATCACCCATATTCCAGTTATTTCCACACTTTCATTTTATCCTGGGATACATAGAATAAAAAATCAATGATCTACCTATATGTTCAGTATTATAACCACCTGGAATATCAGATGTATAAGATAAACTTTAACTTAGTCATAAAATTCATAGATTTCAAAACTAAAAGTTCTTTAGAGACTACTTTTCCAATTTCATTAGCTTTTAATTTAACCCTTTCCTACAAGCTGCTCAAACCCATGGGAAATTGTTAGCTATTGCCACATGATTCTGTGTAACCACCAACCTCAAAAGACCAGTGAAATGAAACAATAAACAAGTATTTATCACTCCTGAATTTGCAGGTCAGCTATGGGAGCTCTGCTTCATGTAACTATCATCTTCTTCTTGGGATAGCAGGATAGCCAGGCAAGCTCTTCTCTTGGTGGTGGCACAAGTTCAAGAGAGCAAGCAAGCACATGTCAAGCCCCTATCTGCTAACATCCCATAGGCTGAAAGTACACTGGCCACCTTGAAATGGGGACGGGAAGCATTAAAGTTCCATGGCAAAGTGTGTAGATGTAGAAAGAAGTGAAGAACCAGAGTCAATAATTCCATCGACCAAGATTAGATATAGAACAAAGCATGAGTGTAATGAAATAAACACAGGCTCCATCTCTGTAGTAGTCTCATATATTCCAGTTCAAGACAACCTCAACAACCTGGAAAATTTCTGTGGTAAGGACAACTTGGTAAGAGAGAAAGTGTATATATTACTTTTTATGCAGTAATATATGAACTTATAAATTGGAAATATATCTTCACACAGTAATGACAGTTTATACTTTTCAAAATAAACTATTTGGTCATTACAGCTACAAGTTTTTATTATTGTTATAAGTTAAAGTGGCTACATGATGGTTTTGAAAAGAGAACTTACAACTTGAATGTTCAATATGGGCCAGACACTGAAAAGTTTAAAAATAATCTTAAGTTCTCATTAAGACAAAAAAAAACTGTAGTAACCAAAGTAAATGGATATAAACTCGATATGAACACAACCATTGCTTTTTCCCAAAACATTCTAGCTATTTTTCAGGAAACACATTATGTTTGATTCTATCACTTTTGAAATGGTATGAACAAGAAATTTCATATAAGAGTCCAATCAAGGAATATTTTATGCTCTACTTGGTTTGGAAGGAAAACACAGTGTGTGTGTGTGTGTGTGTGTGTGTGTGTATGTATGTTTGTGTGTGTGTGTGTGTGTGTGTGTGTGTGTGTGTGTGCGAACTAAAACATCCAAACCAAACGTCACCTTCAAAACTAGGCACCAGTAAAAGCCCTATACTTATTTCAACACGGAAGCCAGTACCAAAACAGTTTCAAAATTCCTTATTTGGTACTCCTATCTGAGCCAGTGGTATGTTCTTTCTATTCAGCGTCCTTAGTTAGCTTTTTTTCAAATTGAATTTGGTCAAAATAATTCAGAGCCAATTCTGACGATAAAGTAATATAGCAGATGTCCACATGGGACTCAAAAAGCTAATTGAAAAGTATTTCTTAAATACACTGTCTTAAAAAAATACCACTTATTTAAATGTATGAATTATATTGAGTTTAATTAAAAATATGTTGCACCCAAAAATAAAATAAAATAAATAAAAATATGTTGCATGCAAATAAGAGAAACTGACCCTGTCTTAGTTAGCTTTAAAAAAAAAGGATTTACTTGAAGGATGTGGAGCATATTAAGTAGCTCTCAGTATCTGTAGGGAGATTGGAGAACCAGGCCCAGAAATTTGGCAGGAACCAGATACTGCAGGTAAAAGCCATGGGCAGAGTAAGGAGATTCAGCTGCTGCCTCCTTTGTTGGTCATCTTGTCCTGCACCATGGATGCTGTCACCGCTCAACCCTGTCCCTGATGGACATTTCTGCCACTGGACACCTCATATGGTGCAACTAAAAACTAAAGAATCTCTTCCTTATGTCTCTTGCTCCTGATTGAGGTCCCAGATTGGAGCATCCATTTAGCTAAGACAGGGGTCAGGCAGTAGAGAGGGAGTGTTTGACCCTCTTGGCTTCAGGAATGGGAGGCAAGATCTGGAAAAAATAAAAAACAGATGCCCTTTCTGTCAGTCATAGCTCTCATATCCTGCAAATTCTGTTATTTGCAATTCAGAGTTATTCATGTGAAATTCATGTGATCGAGGAATTTTTTAAGCATTGAATTTCAGGACTACATGCACTGAACCCCATAGAAAGTCTTACAATGTAAAATAACTTCCTCACATCAGATGGATAAGTAAAAATTAAGACCGAGAGGTTAGATTTCTTTTTGCAAACAAGTAGGTGTGGGAGTATTCTAAGCTGGCTTCCTCATTTCTTCAGAAGAATAATGAGAATATTTTCTTCTGTCATCACATTGACTATTATTTCCATCATAATCATCAGAGCTACTTTTTCCTTAGCACTTTCTATATCTCATCACTGTGTTAATGCTTCACAAACATTATGATCATTTTGTCTTTATAAAACCACTGCAAGGTAGGTATTTTAATCAACATTTCACAGGTTTGGAAACAGAGGCAAGGAGGCTGACTCACCTAATGTTCACGGGTCTGTCTGACCCAGAGCCTCAGTCCATCTCTGCCACTCTATAAAAGTCTCATCAAAATGTCTCTTCAAAAGAATGCCAAGGTTAAAGCCATTAGAAGGAAAATTCAAATGAGAGAGCAAAAGGTAAGAGCTGCCCCTATTTACTTCATTCTGTCCATTTCCCTAGGAATACACTGACATGTTTTGAACTGTATTACTATTAAGTTATTACTATTACTATTAGATTACTATTGCTGTTTTCAGTTTGGTGTTTTATTTCTAAAATCTTAGTGGCAATGATCATATGTTTGGCAGATGCTTTAGGTACCATAGACACAAAACATTTCTTCCCCAGATACCGCACCGAAATTATACTGCAAACTAATTGTTAGCAGTAAGAAAACCCTTTTTCTGAGCAAAAAGGAGCATCCATAGACATATTTTTCTTTGAACTAATCAGTTTATGCATATATACATAAGGGAATTAATGAACTTACCCTAACCAAGGGTTAATAGCATTTTGTCATTATCAACACTTTATCCCAAAGATGGAAAAAACATTTTACCAAGAGATTTGCTAATCCAGAAAACTGTCTTTTAAGGGAGAATGACTTTGTTCCCCATCTAACAGAAGCAGAAATCAAAGCCTAAAGAGGATGAAGTTTTGAGGAAAAGTATCACAAAGGAAAAATCTTAGGTCGTGTGTGTCCTATCTTGGTATATGCATATCAGTAGACCTCACCACCTCTGTGGCCCATTTTATAATGAGACTACAACTACTGTAACACAGTGAGTATTGCCCAAATGAAAACATCAGTTCCTGAATCAAGCAAAGCTCCTGTTCACCCAACATTTACATTGCTTCTCTCCATTTCTAGAATTAAAATGCGAAGAATTATCTTACTTTCAAGGAAACAAATTGAGCAAACTTTCCCATGAACAAAATTTCAGTTATACTCAAAAAAACAAAGAACAGGTATTTACTAGAAATATCAGACATACATGCATCAACTTTAAGTGTCTGAAAGACAGAAAGAGGCCTTTGTTAACAGAATGTACCTCTTTGTTTAACAGCTCTTTGCCAATTTTCTAAATGCGAATATACTGGTCGGATGACAGTTCTTTCTCTAAGCCATCTGCCCCTCTGAGTCAATCCTGTGGGAAATAGTTTATACTAAATTTGTCACATCACACCTTATTTCCAGGTCAACAGAGTGACAGCAGTAGAATTCCAACTCTTCTGCTTATTCTATTTAACATGGAGATTAGCATACACCAGCAAATAAGTTTTGAAAGTTTTGGGACCACAGTATGGTGGTTGGCTTCACAAGCATGTGTCTGAGCCAACCTGACCAAGATTCCTACTGTCATTCCCACCAACAGATGTCATTCCTGACAATAAAACCCTTTCCAATGGCCTATAGTTCTATTCTTCGAGGACAACACTATGAGTAAGATTTTGATGAACTCACTTATCTCTTCCATCTGCAATACATGAATGGATAAAAAAGAGAAAGTGTTTGGTTACAAGCATAATACTATTTAAGCTATATTCATGAGAATTCTTTTGAGTACAAGTTACTGAAGCCCAGTGCAATGAAATACAAATTACAGCTTCAGTCTCTGGATGAGCGTGGGGCTACCTTCTGCAGGAAGACAGCTTATCTCAGATGTCTAACTCTGAACCAATTATCTTTGCCAGGGAACAAGTTAGAATAGAGCAGCTCTGAAGAGCACCCCTTGGATGGGAAGGTGTAGAGGGAGGTGGGGAGTTGCAGGAATGCTAGGCAATCAGTCCTGTAGAGGCCCACGATATTTTCTTCTGTGGTTTAACCTTGGATACTGGCTAAAAAAGAGTTCACTTCTGAAACAAGAAAATGCAAAGCCAGATTCAAAGTCCTGGCCATTTTGGACTTCCCTGGTGGCGTAGTGTTAAGAATCTGTGTGCCAATGCAGGGGACACGGGTTCGAGCCCTGGTCTGGGAAGATCCCACATGCTGCGGAGCAAGTAAGCCCGTGAGCCACAACTACTGAGCCTAAGATCTAGAGCCGGCGAGCTACGACTACTGAGCCTGCGCGCCTGGAGCCCATGCTCTGCAACAAGAAAAGCCACCGTGATGAGAAGCCCGCACACCGCAACGTCGAGTAGTCCCCACTCGCTGCAACTAGAGAAAACCCATGCGCAGCAACAAAGACCCAACACAGCCATAAACAAATAAATTTATTTTTTAAAAAGTTCTGGCCATTTTAATAAGCTACTATGTAATCTAACTAATCAAATCAGTCAGTTGACAGTCTAAACATACCAAGATAAACTCAAAATTCAGTGCCTCTGCAGTGCCAAACTCAGTCTTTCTCCTCCTCTAGATCTTGTTTATAGAGTGAAGTTATGTCCTAAAGTTCTATTTTTTCTTTATAATTACATTCTTCTCTCCGTTGAATTGAATGTGGGATTACATCTTTTATCTAACTTGAAACTAGTATTTTCTGGATTCATACACAGTCAAAAGATGGTATTTAAACTACAAAGATTACATTATTAATTTAGTAGTTGAAGTTTTTTCTAAATTATAAATGAGCACTACGTTTTAATAGGTGAGCTCTGTTTTGAGTCAATTTTAGTTTCAGAAAACAAATCATCTGATTCATCCAAATAAGCAATACACTTTGCTTCTTACTTCTTCTTACTTATTCACCTACTGTTTCAAATTCTTCTGCCAATAACAAAAGACGTAATTGAGCAAATGCAATTTTTGACCATTTAAAATACATATTAATATGTGTAATATGCAAATATAATTGTGTAATATATTTTTATTGCAGTACCCATATTATATATTTACATGTAACATTTATGTGATACATGAAATATGTTATAAATATATTAAATGATTTCCTAAAGAACAGTATGTTTGGGGAAAATCTTCATAAGGACCCATCATTAAGAATAAAATGAAACCATAGAGAAAATATGTTCTATAATATCACTATTCTTTTGGTTTTTATATGTTCCCACCAATATTAATTTCTCCATATCCCATTTCTTCCGTCTAACTACAAAATAACACAAAAGCCTGGAGTCAGTGCTATCATCTCATCATCCTGTTATTTCCTTAAAGTACACATTTCTCATAAAGGGTGTTATAGTGGTCCACAATTCACTTTTTTCATATACAATTCCACTTTTATAAATACTTATTTTTTAACAGTAAAATTAATTTTCTAAAAAAACAAACCAAGAGCCAAGAGACCTAAGATCTAAAGCTAGGTCCACCTGTAACTCATTTTGTGACGTTGATCAAATCACTTAACTTCTTTAGAATCATTCTAAAATAAAGATGTTAAACATTTCCTCAAGCTTGAAGGCTACAGTTACCAAGATTTATATTTACAAAATTCTAAACATCCTCAGAGACACTCTTTAATGGAAACACTACATAATAGCTGATAAAAATTATTGAGAAACTCTTTTTATAATGCCATTCTTCTACACACTCTGGATAATGCTGCATCTTCTCTGAAAAATCTGGAAACAATTATTTTGACCATGCAGAAGTAGATATGAAGCAAGAAGTGTCATCACAGAAACAAGTAGGTCAGGAACCATCTTTTGTAAAGGGCTCAAGACTGACCAACTATCATCAATTTCCCATATTGACATTTTACCAAAAACAAAACAAAACACCAATAACTTATTTTAAAAACTGAGTATCCTTCCAAAAATGTATAAAAGCAAGTAAAAAATTCCATAATGGCATTAATAGACTCATTGATGGCTCCAAGTTACTGTTTACTCTGTAACACTTTGCTGAACATTTGACCTATGTGACCATATTTAGTTCTTACAACTTCCCCATGTGGTAGGTCACTTTATTTCCATTTTACTGAGGCTTGAAGTTAAAACTATTTTCCCAAGCTATTAAATATTGGAGTTGAAACTCAATACTAGGTCTGTCAGAGAAAGAAGCAGAATCTAAAAAGAAATGATACAAGTGAACTTACTTTCAAAACAAACAGACTCACAGACTTAGAGAAAGAATTTATGGTTACCAGAGGGGAAGGGCTGGGGGAAGGGATAGTTAGGGAGTTTGGGATTGACATGTACACACTGCTATACTTAAAATGGATAACCAACAAGGAACTACTGTGTAGCACAGGGAACTCTGCTCAATATTATGTAACAACTTAAACGGGAAAAGAATTTGAGAAAGAATAGGTACATGTATATGTATACCTAAATCTCTTTGCCATACACCTGAAAATATCACAACATTGTTAATCAGCTATACTCTGAAATAAAATAAAAAGTTAAAAAAAAAAAAAAAGAAACAAATACTAGGTCTGTCAGATTCCAAGTCTCATGCTCTTACCATTTCTGCAATATTGTGTCACTTCACTTCATAGCAATGCATATGATTTGCAAATAGCATGCCCAAAAGTACAGAAGAGACTATTTGGGTATATTTTTTTTGCCTTTTTGGAAACAGACAAACCTATATACTAATGGATATATATTGCAAACTGTACCTTAATACCCACAAATGACAGAGACTCTATATTTAATTTTTGAATATCCCAAACATTCATAAAATAATGAAAAAGACACCCGTGAACCTACCATCTAGATTTATGAAACATATGAAAATAAGTTACCATATTTGCTTCAGATTTTTTTAAAGAAATAAGACTGCATTGTAGTGATGGAAAAGTATTTTAGACAAAAGTTAAGTGTCTGCAGGTAAGTGTCGATATCGATTTAGTTGCTTAAATTATCACATTCAGAATGTATCAGAAATGTGAAAAGTCTCTTCTCTGTCATTTATTTCCCTTAACTGGGTTAAAAATCAATGTTGTGTTTTTTTCCAGAAGCAAATTTTCATTTGATACCTATTTATTTCTAAAAATGGAGTCACAAGAAAGTTCTACCTTTGGAAAGTCAAAATATCTGGTGCTTGGTTGGAAATATCTTTTCCTAGGATGTCTAGACTAATAAACATAGCATATTGTCTTATTGCCACAGGATACGTTGCTTATTGAGAGGGCAAATTCTTTTTCTATTTGGTGACAATATAAGTTGATGTTTAATTTGTGTGACAGATTTCTCATATCTTCCTCGTAGAATTAGAAGGCGGGCAACAGCAGAAATTATGATGGCCAGGTCAATTAAATATCACCAAAAGTTTATAATATAAAATAAGTTTGGGGAAAAGCATCCAGCTTTGTTATAGGAGACTTTACATTATAACACTAATATGAAGATATTGTACTGTATTTTTCACAAACTATTTTATCACACTTTTGTGTATGAACTACTCCATAGCTTTTTATAGAAGATGTTTAATACTTGATTTTACATGCTTCTTGGTGATTTTTTTTACCATAATTAAAAACTTATTAAAATGCACAAATTGTCTAAGACTGTAAAGTTTATTGTTAGGAATCATTATTCCCTCTGATCTTAATAATATTCTGAATAAATATTAATATTCATGTATAAAAAGTTTAGGTACAACTAAAGCCCCACTCACTCGCAATCCTTTCTCCCTGGAAGTAATAACTACCCTAACATTTGTGTTATCGTTTCCATGCATATTATTATACTTTTACCACAAATGTACATGTGGTATTTTAAAATATTTTGTGTTTTACATATTTTCATAAATATAATCACATTATATGTATCATTTTATAACTTGCTTTTCTCAGTCAACTTTATCCTTTTGAGAATTATCCTGTTGATACCTGTAATAATACATTTACTTTCTATTAGACTTCTACATTCCTGCCTTCAATGATTTCTTGATTCCCTGATTTTATCTATTTAATAGACTTTATTAAGTAAATTGCAAATCACTAATACACCACTTAATCCCTCGGGACAGTAATGTTTAGTTTAAAAAAACACACTCTTTAATAGCAACAAGATAGTTTTGCTTACCCAGTTTGTAAAAAGTTACTTTCTGGGTCCACCTTACTTGCTTGTAGGAATGAAATCTCTCTTTCAGTGACTATATTTCATTAACAACAGCCGATTGTATTTGAATTATAAAGTAAAAATGTTCTTCCCTGTGAGCTAGTTTAAATACTAGTCTTTCAATTTGTGATAGTTGCACGTGAATTGGAAAATGAAGTCATGAAGATCAGCTGCAGAGTTCTCAAATAAAGACCAGAGGTGCCAGAGGGGGAGTAAAGAGAAAATATAAGGTTAAGAGAAAAATGCATACAAAGAAAATGATCAGGTTACCCACTCTGACTGGGGTTCAGCATTGAAATCATGTTCATTTTGCCCTGAGTCACTTTCCCTTATCTACAACTGAGGTATCATTTTAGTTTACCCAGTACTCCCTGTCCTTTATCAGTACAATCAACTAACCAAACACTTTCAGCAATCTCTTCAGTTCTCTCTCTCCTCCTTGAACTTCATAAAACTTCTTGCACCACAAATATGAAACACATTCAGTTTCTGTCATTTGTGTTTCATATTTGCCCCGGAAGTGCAGTCCAAACTAAAGTTGGCTTTTTTTTGTAATGGGGTTCCTTTAATAGTTCTTTTATTTCTTTTTTTTTGTAAATAAAATAAGCTCTGTTCTGCCTGTAATTTTTAGGTTGCATCTTGCTTGAAGATGGGGATGGTTGATGTGAACAAGAGAACTCCATTTGAGTAAAACGGTCTCATTCCTGAAGCTGTATTGTCACTGACCAAACATAAACAGTCCATGACCAGGAAAATTGAAATTAAAGAAATCATTAATTGGGGTATCATTTTTATTTCAATTGTAAGATAAAAATTATTGTTTATTAGCCGACTGAAGGCCCTCGGCTTTTCTGAAAACTGTTATTCCATAAAATTACTGACTTGAGCATAGAGTAGCCACATTTACCAAGTCAATATCTCTCATCTTCGTATAGTTCTTGATGGTCTACAATGAGTTTTCAAAGCACAATACCATTTGATCCTTAGAGCCAGCAGATGACATAAATGGAAAACATACTCTTAATAATTTATAGGTGAGTAAATTGTTTTTAATCAAATCTATGTGGCTTGCAGGTCCCAGAGCAAGTAAGTGGGAGAGTTAGCAGTGAAACTCAGGGCTGCTAACACCCAGTAAACAACGTAAAGGATTTTTTAAAGATTTTTTCATATCATTTGTTTTGCCATTTGTATTGGTTTGCTAGGACTGTCAATATTCCACTTTAGGGTCTTCCAATTATTACCATAAAAAACTAAGAAGACATAGTAGTGACTCACATCCCAGAGACACTCAATAGATATAGTTTAAATGTGAGTGGATAAATGAATTCTCATATAAGTGAGCAGATGCTTTAATTGCTAAAAGAAGCATTAAACACAATGCACCTTTTGGAAGTTTCTAATAATTATTATTTGGCAAGTTCCTTAGTAAGACAAATGTTTCCATTTTAAGGTGATAGGTACATAACAATTTTTTTTCTCTCGCTAGACTGCAGCAATTCAAAAACATTTGATTTTCAGGTAAGCTTGTCCTATAGAGTCAGCTACGAGCAAATCATTTTTCCAACCAATTCATTCACATTTCTAAAGGAAATATTATCTCTCCTGGGCAAGCAATAAAACCAGCAGACAGTGCAAGAGCAGCAGGAGACACTTTTCAGAGATAATATGTGGTGTCTGATCAAGTGGTATCGCCAAAGACAGATGGAAATTGATTAATTTTAATACTACATTATGGCACTGTGGTCATTGCAGACTTCCCATGAATATTGCTCCTTTCTAAATTTCTCAATTATTCACATTAATTCAGTTTTAAGAGATAAATAGCAGCCTTTTGTTTTTTGCTTTTAAAATGACCTTATTCCTTAAATGCTAAACATTTAACATGTAAGGATTAAGGAAAAAGGTAGTCTCAATTTTAGGTACTTGAACGTGTGTTAGTTGCTTACCATACATCATGTTAATTCGCACTATAAGTCTTCCAGGTGGATATTATTTTCCTTGCTAAACATATAAGGGAATTCAGACTAAAAGATATTAAGTCTGCATGTCCGGTTATTTGAACCAAGGTTGTCACCATCCAAAGTCCATGGTCTTCTAAAAACATGGGCTGGATCCGCTTTTTATGGTATATTATTGGTCAACCTGTGGACCATATGAACATTCAGTGTTTTCTCACTTTCAGGATCACAAGTTCTCACTCTGTCCTAGACCATGAAAATAGGGAAGTTCTCATTGTGGTCAGCATTCTCCACTAAAGAGGCCTGAGCTTCTGGGATCCAGGCAAAAGCCTCATGAGTTAGTCCTAAAAGAACTCAAGCACCCACATACATATATTCAACACCTGAAATCCGTTCCAATATCAGGCAAGATTGAGGTTAGCTGCTTAGTAACAAGTTCCCTATCTCCTCCCGTTTCCTTCATCTCTGCTCCCTCTTTGCCACTAAAGGCTGCAACTGATATTTACTTTAACTGGATTTTATGTATTGTTGAGGAAAGCAGAAAGAAACTCCTTAAAGTTTGATTTGCCTGGATTTTCATGTCTGACACTTTGGAGTCACAACTCCTTTTGAGAACATAGAGAGCTATGTACATTTTCTACCCCCCAAAATGTAAATTCACAAATATTCAGACAACTCCAAATATAATTTCAAAGAGAGAGCTAAAACGATCCCATTTTGCCTCAGATGGACTTTCTATGGGCAATGTTTTCATGCTTCTTAGAATCATTAAGGATCTTAGATGTCAAGAAATAAAGAAGAAATTAAATTTGGAGGGACATCACACACACACTTGGAGAACTGTCGAGACGATTTAGGATTTTAGAACTCAATAAGTAAATTCACTTGTGGAGATATTTTGCTGACAGATTATTAGGAAATTCTGGGTTTCCTTGAGGAACTCAAGTTCTTTTATAGCACAAATATGAATGCATATAATTCTCAGTACTTAATACTCATGTGAAAAATAATGTCAAAATACTATTTTGATTGAAATTTTCACTTTCAACTGGTTTATACAGTGCTGTGTAGAAAACCTAAGTTGCTAGGTTTTAGGTAAATATAATAAGCAAACTTGTTTATATATTAAACAGCACAATCATAATGCTGAAGTTCAATATTTCTGAAAATGCAAGCATACCTTGGGTTTTAGAAGTGTAAAAACATTCACGAATAACACAATCAAGAAGGTGGTTGCTTCACTTATGTAATGAATTGTAAAATAAAATAAAAATATAATTCTCAGAAAAAACAAACCGCTATACATACACTTCAATATAAAATTTAGTTCAAGATCATTTATTCTTAAATGAACAGATAGTTCTCTAGTCAAAGTAAATATTTCTGGTAAGGCAGCATGTTTCTTGAAAATATTACAGAAGAAGTGATATACTAGAGAGATACATTTGAAGATTTAAGTTCCATACAACAACTTAAATGATTGTGCAGGCAGATCCTTACTCATGAGGAGTTTCCAACAGCTTTTCGCAGTGCAACCCTCTTTAAAGAGAGTCACTAGAGATAAAGAAATGTTTATAAGTAGGATTACACTCAATATGAATTACACATGAAAGAAAGACTACCTCCAGTGAACTTCATTATAAAAGAACCAAAAGACATGGCAGACGAATGGATAACTTGGAAAGAAATGTCACCATATACAGATCTGTTACTTGTGGAATCGATTTCCCCATACCTTGGAGAGCCTTGTGCTATGTGTCAGTGTTCATTCCTTTAGGTTCATTTTGACTAGCTCTTACATGAAAATGTGCGTTCTTTCATTTCATTGGAACAAACAAACTTCTCTTTAAAAAGTAGCTTATTACCCTATGGTGGCAAAGCAGTTTTATTGCTTTAGCCCCATAGGTTTTGTTTCAGACAGGGTACATGCCCTCAGGAAAGCAGAAATGGACCGGAATTGTAAGAATACCTATGTCCAAAGAGAGTTACATGTTAATCTCTCTGAAAGGAGAGAGAGAGAAAGAGGAACAAAGGAGTATTGTCAAGGCCTCTCTCAAGAGGATTCAGCATCTGAAGATTGGAGTATATCTCCAGACTTGGCGTCTAGTGGCCCTAAAGCACAGAAGATCTCAACCCATCCACCAATTGGCAATTCAGGCCTGAAGACCACACAACCCACTGTTCTTGGTCCTATTCAAGGCTCACTGAGTAACCTTCTGATCATAATTTGCCCTTGTGAGAAGACTGGCCACAGGGAGAAAATGTATTGATCAGCAAACATTTTTGGATCCTCTCAACACATTCAGTTCTCAATGTAAATTAATAGATTGGCCTTCTGGTTTTTATTCATCAATCTCTATTAGTCTGTTCTGTTCAAGTCTGCCCCCTGAGGCAAATTTGTTTCTGATTCATTGACAAATGATATTTTTAAGCTTGTCAGGCCAGGGCCAGACTCAGAAGTGAGTAAATTCTCTAAGGGAACTTGACCTAAGTGTGTGCTTTTTCCATTCAGGGAGGCAATAACCCTAGTTGTTTTATGTCCAATCTGTTATTTCTTCTGTCTTCTGTCTTTATAGCTTTGACTAAGGATATATCTCTACACATGCTTTTGGGCACACAGCTTCTCAAGCAGTGTGATAAAGCCCAGTGACACAGTGTAAAAGCTACACATGTTGATGCTGTCAGGGTGGACAGCTGGGATACAGTGGGAATGCTCGGGCCAGTTGCCACCAGCCACATGCCGCCTCCTTCATTTATCCTAGAATGTAGTGTTACTGATATTATTTTCTAGGATATGAACAACATCGGGAAGCACTTACTTAAACTACTCCACTGCTCAGTAGATCCACTTAGTAGATCCACATTGTTTTCATCATCAAATAATAAAAAAATCATGACCTTCAGTCCTTTCACAAGTTTTCTCTTTTCCACTCTCCTGATGTTATCTCTTATCAAAACTTAGCCATACCTCTCATACTTCTCAGTTAAGTCACCTATCACCTAATACATTCCTCTTCTCCCTAACTCTCATCCTGACTACAACCATAGCCACTCTAATTCTGGGACCACTCCCTTAATGAACCTAAACCAGAGGCAAATTGACAGAATAAGTAGCCAGTTTGATTGCCAGCTGTACTACAAAGCTCGTTCTCTAATTCTTACATAGTAATAGAAATTTATGTGAGTACATCCTCCCTATCCAAAAATCACATCTTTCAGTCTCCCTTGCAGTTAGGTGTGGCACTTCAGAGTTTAAGCTGAGGGAATACTTTACTTCCTGAAAATTAAGCACACCCTGGGGGTGTCACTGTCCCTCACAACTTTGCAAAAATTCAAATGTTTTCAAATTCAAGTTTTTTCTTCAAAATATAGACTGCACTTTTCCTTAGTAAACTGGTAAATGTACTTTTCTCTACCTCGTTACAATCTTGAAGTTGTTCCTTATAGTTTGGCTACATGAACACTTTGCCTACATTATCTCATTTCAAAGTACAAAAATGTTTTACAGTGAATGGTGGCAAGAACTGTGAAAGGTCTAAGATTTTACTCTACTTTCAAGTTCATGAGTTAGCCTGATACAGTGTCATGGATGCTGGCAGAAGACATGAGACTCCTGGGTCAGAAACAAAGAACTTTATTAGACTTAGCATAGAAAGCAGCATGAGCTTCACATTCACATTAGTTCTCCTCTCCCCAAGGGTCTTGAGGGCAATGTGTAGGGGCCCGGGTCTATGCTGCATACACAGTGGGTTTCTGTCATTGAATTTAGGAAACCCCTAATCTTTTACGCTGAGCTAGAAGCAAACCCGCACTTGGCCCCAGAGGAAGACATAATCTTTGTTACACAGGTCAGGAAACAAATTTTTCCTTTCCTAGAGAAGGAGACACTATCTCTGTCTTCTCAGCCTGTTTGTTATACAAACATCCTTAAAAAGAATTTGAAAACAAAGGTTTTAGTGATTCTGCCCTCAACAGTTACAGATGCATAGAGAATTGTCACCTAAAAAATGACAGTGGTCAGTCTTCAGCATAGGCTCTATGAAGACAGAAATGAAAACATCAGATTGAAGTAAATTCTGTTCCCTTCCTCCTCCCCACCAATCCCCTGCCCAGGACCAAAGAAAAGAACAAGGGCAGTATTAATGATGTTTAAGGGAAAAACAAACTGTTTGCACAGCCAAAGTGGACAGAAACATCAGGTAATTATCTAGTGAACTTGGGTTAAACAGTCACTTATCTGTGCTCTGAGAGACAAGCTCCGGTCCATTATGCACGTAACCCTTTCCCTCATGCCTCAGCCTCCAACAATCCAGAGGACAAGGATTTGAAAGTGGTGCTGAGAATAACAGGGTCTGTCAGACACCTGAATAGAGCAGTCTGGTGAAACATGTGGTTTGGGAACCAACTTGGGCACCCAGAGAAACAAATTATTTCAAAAGAGAACTCTGATTTCTTTCCTTTCTGTGGTAATTTTTTTCCTTTATTTCACTCTTCTCCTTTTCCCTCCTCTACCTTACCCAAGCTTATATAACCCACAAGCTGACAGCACTCACTATATGACCAGTATGATTTTAAGTGATATGAATATGAACTCATTTAATACAACAACACAGTGAGGTAGATTCTAGCATTGTCTTCCTTTTACAGAAAAGGAAGTTGAGGCATAAAAAAATTTAGTTATCTTCTCCAAAGTCACACAGCTAAGTACATTGCATAGTCAGGATTTAAATGTAGAAAATTTGACGCCGAAGTCCATGCTCATCACTATAGGAGATCATCTCTCAGTGTTAGCACCCTGTCGTGTGATTTCCATAACCTTCTCCATGCCAAAAGAATAATATACAAAGACATAGATACCCACGTAGGGATTTGGGAAATCTGGGGTGTTCGCTTCCTAAAATTGAGATTATTATACCCTCTTATTTATGTTTTCTTGCTCTTCTTATTTAAAAATCTTCCAAAGTTAACTGACAGAATCCAATCTACACTTTTTTTTTTTTTTTTTTTAATTTATTTTTGGCTGTGTTGGGTCTTCGTTTCTGTGCGAGGGCTTTCTCCAGTTGTGGCGAGTGGGGGCCACTCTTCATCGCAGTGCGCGGGCCTCTCACTGTTGTGGCCTCTCATTGCGGAGCACGGCTCCAGATGCGCAGGCTCAGTAGTTGTGGCTCACGGGCCCAGTTGCTCCGCGGCATGTGGGATCCTCCCAGACCAGGGCTCGAACCCGTGTCCCCTGCATCGGCAGGCAGACTCTCAACCACTGCGCCACCAGGGAAGTCCCCAATCTACACTTTCTAATGAAATATGATATTCATTGCAAGGATGTACTATAATCTATTCAATCATTACTCTATTCATGGGCATCCACCTTGTTTCCATTACAGATATCCCAGCAGTAAAGCCCTTATACATAAATCTTTATAGAGCCATGCTTTTATTTCTATGGGCTCAATTCCCAGGAGTAGGTCTGCTCTCTATATTAGGTAAACAATGCCAGACCGAATTCTGAGTCACATTTCACCAATGACATATGAGAGTGCCCTGTGTTCACATCTCCATTAGGATAAACATAATTGCTTCTTTTAAATGGCAACAATATGAAGGGTATAAAGTGATTTCTCACCGTTACTTTAAGTTGCGTTTACCAAGTAGTGAACTTCAGATTCTTAACAAATGTGATTGACCATTTGGATCTGTTCTTCTATCAATCACAGCTAAATCTTTTTGTGCACTTTTAATAGGTCTGTTTTTTATAATTGGGTTTAAACTGTTAAACCTTTTTTTAATTTTTAATAAGGTTCTTTTAATAAGGCTCATTTTTAATAAGGTTCTTTTTTTAATAGGGTTTTAAAAATAGGATTCTTTCAATAAAGGGCTCTATTATTTACGGCCTCTTTATTATAGATATTAGTCATCCTTTTTTCATTTGTATTTTAATTTTTCCCCAAATCTTTCATTTCTATTGAATTTATTTATGGGAATTTTTATACAAAAGGTTTTAATTTATAAATATTTGAATACATTTCTATTTTATTTCATACATTCTGAGTATCATATCTCTAATAAGAGCTCTCCAATCTCTAACTCCTCAACAAACTAATATACATTTTCTTCTAATATTTTTAACGTTTATAGTTTTAATCTATCTGAAGTCTATCTGTATATAAGATGTGAGGTAGGCTTCTAAGCTTATTTTCTTCCAAATGGATAGCCAATTGTGCCAGAATCTTTTATTAAGTAAACCATGCTTATCCTATGAAATTAAATTTTTATCACATACTACATTCTCCTCTTTGGTGGGATATATTTTGGACATTATTCTGCTTCATTGATCTAGTTGTACTTTTTTGTGCCAAATAACACTTCAATCAACAATTTCCTAAAGGCTGAAAGAGAGTAGAAAGGAAATAAGCAGCAATATTTACAAACCAGCAAAAATAAATAGATAAAGGGAAAATAGAGTAGCATATATAATAAAACAAAATCAGATAGAAGCCTGTTGTTACAGGAAATGTGAGCATTTCTCTCTTTCAAGCTTTGCTGCTATTGTCTCCATTGTGGCTAGCACAAGTCATCAAATCACCTGGAGAGCTACACTAAAGTATTTAACTATTTCATATCATTAATAGTAGAGAATCTTTTACAAGAACATGGTTTATCACAGGCTACTTTGATGTATTTTTGGAAAATCAACATCACAGTAAAGTAAACCTTTTTTTAGACTGGAGATACTGAACCAATGTCATTATTTCTATTATATGCCCCAAAGATTTTGTAGTTGACATTATGTTATCTGAAGACTGTTTTACTTTATTTATTTTTTTATAGAGCAGGTTCTTATTAGTTACCTATTTTATACATATTAGTGTATATATGTCAATCCCAATCTCCCAGTTCATTCCACCACAACCAACCCTCCCTCTGCTTTCCCCCCTTGGTGTCCATACATTTGTTCTCTAAGTCTGTGTCTCTATTTCTGTTTTGTAAATAAGATCATCTATACCATTTTTCTAGATTCCACATATATGTGTTAATATACGATATTTGTTTTTCTCTTTCTGACTTACTTCACTCTGTATGACATTCTCTAGGTCCATCCACCTCACTACAAATAACTAAATTTTGTTCCTTTCTATGGCTGAGTAATATTCCATTATATATATGTACCACATCTTCTTTATCCATTCGTTTCTCAAAGGGCATTTAGGTTGCTTCCATGACCTAGCTATTGTAAATAGTGCTGCAATGAACACTGGGGTGCATGTGTCTTTTTGAATTATGGCTTTCCCTGGATATATGCCCAGTAGTGGGAATGGCTGGGTCATATGGTAATTCTATTTTTAGTTTTATAAGGAACCTCCATACTGTTCTCCATAGTGGCTGTATCAATTTACATTCCCACCAACAGTGCAAGAGGGTTCCCTTTTCTCCACACCCTCTCCAACATTTGATTTTTGTAGATTTTCTGATGATGCCCATTCTAACCAGTGTGAGGTGATACCTCATTGTAGTTTTGATTTGCATTTCTCTAATAATTAGTGATGTTGAGCAGCTTTTCATGTGCTTCTTGGTCATCTGTATGTCTTCTTTGGAGAAATGTCTATTTAGGTCTTCTGCCCATTTTTGGATTGGGTTGTTTGTTTTTTTAATATTGAGCTGCATGAGCTGTTTATATATTTTGGAGATTAATCCTTTGTCCATTGATTCATTGACAAATATTTTCTCCTGTTCTGAGGGTTGTCTTTTTGTCTTGTTTATAGTTTCCTTTGCTGTGCAAAAGCTTTTAAGTTTTATTAGGTCCCCTTTGTTTATTTTTTATTTTATTTCCATTACTCTAGGAGGTGGGTCAAAAAAGATCTTGCTGTGATTTATGTCAAAGAGTGTTCGTCCTATGTATTCTTCTAAGAGTTTTATAGTGTCTGGTCTTACATTTAGGTCTTTAATCCATTTTAAGTTTATTTTTGTGTATGGTGTTAGGGAGTGTTCTAATTTCATTCTTTTACATGTAGCTGTCCAGTCTTCCCAGCACCACTTATTGAAGAGACTGTCTCATCTCCATTGTATATCCTTGCCTCCTTTGTCATAGACTAGTTGACCATAGGTGCGAGGGTTTATCTCTGGGCTTTCTATCTTGTTCCATTGATCTGTGTTTCTGTTTTTGTGCCAGTACCATATTGTCTTGATTACTATAGCTTTGGAGTATAGTGTGCAGTCAGGGAGTCTGATTCCTCCATTTACTTTTTTTCCCCCTCAAGATTGCTTTTGCTATTTGGGGTATTTTGTGTCTCCATACAAATTTTAAGATTTTGTGTTCTAGTTCTGTAAAAAATGCCACCGGTAATTTGATAGGGATTGCACTGAATCTGTAGATTGCGTTGGGTAGTATAGTCATTTTCACAATGTTGATTCTTCCAGTCCAAGAACATGGTATATCTCTCCATCTGTTTGTGTCATCTTTCATTTCTTTCATCAGTGTCTTATAGTTTTCTGAGTACAAGTCTTTTACCTCCTTAGGTAAGTTATTCCTAGGTATTTTATTCTTTTTGTTGCAATGGTGAATGAGATTTTCCTTAATTTCTCTTTCTGACCTTTTGGTGTTAGTGTATAGGAATGCAAGAGATTTCTGTGCATTAATTTTGTATCCTGCAACTTTACCAAATTCATTGATTAGCTCTAGTAGTCTTCTGGTGGCATTTTTAGGATTCTCTATGTATAGTATCATGTCATCTGCAAAGAGAGACAGTTTTTCTTCTTTTCCAATTTGGATTCCTTTTATTTCTTTTTCTTCTCTGATTGCCACGGCTAGGACTTCCAAAATTATGTTGAATAATAGTGGTGAGAGTGGACATCCTTGTCTTGTTCCTGATCTTAGAGGAAATGCTGTCAGTTTTTCACGACTGAGAATGATGTTTGCTGTGGGTTTGTCGTATATGGCCTTTAGTATTTATTATGGTTCCCTCTATACCCACTTTCTGGAGAGTTTTTATCATAAATGGGTGTTGAATTTTGTCAAAAGCTTTTTCTGCATCTATTGAGATGATCATATGGTTTTTCTTCTTCACTTTGTTAATATGGTATATCACATTGATTGATTTGCCTATATTGAAGAATCCTTGCATCACTGGGATAAATCCCACGTGACCATGGTGTATGATCCTTTTAATGTGTTGTTGGATTCTGTTTTCTAGTATTTTGTTGGGACTTTTGCATCTAAATTTACCAGTGACATTGGTCTGTAATTTTCTTTTTTTGTAGTACCTTTGTCTGGTTTTCGTATCAGGGTGATGGTGGCCTCATAGAATGAGTTTGGGAGTGTTCCTTCCTCTGCAACTTTTGGAAGAGTTTGAGAAGGATGGGTGTTAGCTCTTCTCTAAATGTTTGATAGAATTCACCTGTGAAGCCATCTGGTCCTGGACTTTTGTTTGTTGGAAGATTTTTAATCACAGTTTCAATTTCATTACTTGTGATTGGTCTGTTCATATTTTCTATTTCTTCCTGGTTCAGTCTTGGAAGGTTATACCTTTCTAAGGATTTGTCCATTTCTTCCAGGTTGTCCATTTTATTGGCATAGAGTTTTTTGTAGTAGTCTCTTATGATGCTTTGTATTTCTGTGGTGTCTGTTGTAACTTCTCCTTTTTCATTTCTAATTTTATTGATTTGAGTCCTCTCTCTCTTTTTCTTGATAAATCTGGCTAAAGGTTTAACAATATTCTTTATCTTCTCAAAGAACCAGCTTTTAGTTTTATTGATCTTTGCTATTGTTTTCTTTGTTTCCATTTCATTTATTTCTGCTCTGATCGTTATGATTTCTTTCCTTCTACTAACTTCGGGTTTTGTTTGTTCCTTTTTCTTCAGTTCCTTTAGGTGTAAGGTTAGTTTGTTTATTTGTGATTTTTCTTGTTTCTTGAGGTAGGATTATATTGCTGTAAACGTCCCTCTTAGAACTGCTTTTGCTGCATCCCATAGGTTTTGGATCGTCGTGTTTTCATTGTTATTTGTCTCTAAATAGTTTTTGATTTCCTCTTTGATTTCTTCAGTGATCTCTTGGTTACTTGGTAATGTATTGTTTAGCCTCCATGTGTTGGTGTTTTTTACGTTTTTTCCCCTGTAATTGATTTCTAATCTCATAGCATTGTGGTCAGAAAAGATGCTTGATACGATTTCAATTTTCTTAAATTTACCAAGGCTTGATTTGTGACCCAAGGTGTGATCTATGCTGGAGAATGTTCCGTGTGCACTTGAGAAGAAAGTGTGGGCTGCTGCTTTTGGATGGAATGTCCTATGGATATCAATTAAATCTATCTGGTCTATTGTGTCATTTAAAGCTTGTGTTTCTTTATTAATTTTCTCTCTGGATGATCTGTCCATTGGTATAAGTGAGGTGTTAACGTCCCCCACTGTTACTGTGTTACTCTTGATTTCCTCTTTTATAGCCGTTAGCAATTGCCTTATGTATTGAGGTGCTCCTATGTTGAGTGCATATATATTTATAATTGTTACGTCTTCTTCTTGGATTGATCCCTTGATCATTATGTAGTGTCCTTCCTTGTCTCTTGTAACATTCTTTATTTTAAAGTCTATTTTATCTGATATGAGTATAGCTACTCCAGCTTTCTTTTGATTTCCATTTGCATGGAATATCTTTTTCCATCCCCTCACTTTCAATCCGTATGTGTCCCTAGGTCTGAAGTGGGCCTCTTGTTGACAGCATATATATGGGTCTTGTTTTTGTATCCATTCAGTGAGCCTGTGTCTTTTGGTTGGAGCATTTAATCCATTCACATTTAAGGTAATTATCAATATGTACATTCCTATTACCATTTTCTTAATTGTTTTCGGTTTGTTTTTGTAGGTCTTTTTCTTCTCTTGTGTTTCCCACTTAGAGAAGTTCCTTTGGCATTTGTTGCAAAGCTGGTTTTGTGGTGCTGAATTCTCTTAGCTTCTGCTTGTCTGTGAAGTTTTTGATTTCTCTGTCGAATCTGAATGAGATCCTTGCTGGGTAGAGTAATCTTGGTTGTAGGTGCTTCCCTTTCATCACTTTAAATATATCATGCCACTCCCTCTGGCTTATAGAGTTTCTGCTGAGAAATCAGCTGTTAACCTTATGGGAGTTCCCTTGTATGGTATTTGTCATTGTTCCCTTGCTGCTTTCAATAATTTTTCTTTGTCTTTAATTTTTGCCAATTTGATTACTATGTGTCTTGGCGTGTTTCTCCTTGGGTTTATCCTGTATAGGACTTGCTGCACTTCCTGGACTTGGGTGCCTATTTCCTTTACCATGTTGGAGAAGTTTTCAACTATAATCTCTTCAAATATTTTCTCGGCTCCTTTCTCTCTCTCTTCTCCTTCTGGGACCCCTATAATGTGAATGTTCGTGCATTTAATGTTGTCCCAGAGCTCTCTTAGGCTGTCTTCATTTCTTTTCATTCTTTTTTCTTTATTCTGTTCCATGCAAGTGAATTCCACCATTCTGTCTTCCAGGTCACTTATCCATTCTTCTGCCTCATTTAGTCTGCTATTGATTCCTTCTAGTGTAGTTTTCATTTCAGTTATTGTATTGTTCATCTCTGATTGTTTGTTCTTTAATTCTTTTAGGTCTTTGTTAAACATTTCTTGCATCTTTTCGAATTTTGCCTCCTTTCTTTTTCGAAGGTCCTGGATCGTCTTCACTATCATTATTCTGAATTCTTTTTCTGGAAGGTTGCCTATCTCCACTTCATTTAGTTGTTTTTCTGGGGTTTTATCTTGTTCCTTCATCTGGTACACAGTCCTCTGCCTTTTCATTTTGTCTATCTTTCTGTGAATATGGTTTTCATTCCACAGGTTGCAGGACTGTAGTTCTTCTTGCTTCTGCTGTCTGCCCTCTGGTGGATGAGGGTATCTAAGAGGCTTGTACAAGCTTCCCAATGGGAAGGACTGGTGGTGGGTAGATCTGGGTGTTGCTCTGGTGGGCAGAGCTCAGTAAAACTTTAATCCACTTGTCTGCTGATGGGTGGGGCTGAGTTCCCTCCTTGTTGGTTGTTTGGCCTCAGGCGACCCAGCAGTGGAGCCTGCAGGCTCTTTGGTGGGGCTAATGGTGACTCCAGGAGGGCTCATGTCAAGGAGTACTTCCCAGAACTTCTGCTGCCAGTGTCCTTGTCCTTGCAGTGAGCCACAGCCACACCCTGCCTCTGCAGGAGACCCTCCAACACTAGCAGGTAGGTCTGGTTCAGTCTCTTATGGGGTCACTTCTCCTTCCCCCTGGGTCCTGATGCACACACTACTTTGTGTGTGCCCTCCAAGAGTACAGTCTCTGCTTCCCCAAGTCCTTTTGAAGTCCTGCAATCAAATACCACTCACCTTCAAAGTCTGATTCTCTGGGAATTCCTCCTCCCATGCTGACCTCCAGGTTGGGAAGCCTGATGTGGGGTTCAGAACCTTCAGTCCAGTGGGTGGACTTCTGTGGTATAATAGTTCTCCAGTTTGTGAGTCACCCACCCAGCAGTTATGGGATTTGATTTTATTGTGATTGAGCCCCTCTCCTACTGTCTCATTGCGGCTTCTCCTTTGTCTTTGGATTTGTGGTATCTTTTTTGGTGAGTTCCAGTGTCTTCCTGTCAATGACTGTTCAGCAGTTAATTGTGATTTCGGTGCTCTCGCGAGAGAGAGTGAGCGCACGTCCTTCTACTCTGCCATCTTGAACCCTACCTATGTTATCTGAAGACTACTGATAGGTGACTGTCAACTAAGTGACAGCTGCTAAGATTTTTTTGATGGCATTATTTAATCTGAGGAATGTTGGTGGGTAAAAATAAAATAAATGACAGCTGTTCAGGGTACCATTTTGGCGTTGTTACCTTCCCAGCAGTTTTAACAAGGAGAAGGATGATTTTCAACTAATCAGAAAAATGATTTACCTACTAAAACATGTTTCTTCTCTTGCTGTTTTGCTTCCTGTTGGACAGCTTACATTCTACAACTGGCAATCACTTTGGATGTGTGAAATACTATGGTATATGAAGTATATTTTTCATCCTTGTGGATTTGGGGTGGTTTTGTCACTACCATCACCATTGCTATTATTTTAGTGGTATTATCTTGGAAAATACTTTGTTTAAGGTGAAGTTACATAAACAACAAAGAAAATAGCTCCTATAAAAATCCTATAGAATTCCTATTAGCTCACCTCTACTCACCCTGTAACATCTTGGTAATGTCAGCCTTATTTAAGTAAAACTTTTCAGTAAGTTCAGTTTCTCGAGTATATGTATCCTTTATTTAGTAAAATGGTTCATTAACAATACAGAGAAAAGTAGAATAATAGGCATTGCTGTCATTCCTCGGCATCTAGTCCTGATTTTATGTGGAGTTTAAATTGCCTGATGTCCTCACTTTAATAATTGCTGAGGCTGACTTTTATGGGTCTATCATGAAGAACACTTCAAGCTTTCATGGCAATGTCACTTAAAAGACAGAAAATTCGATGCCGATATGCCTAAGTAACTGCTAATAATTAATTAAAATGAGTTTCAATTAGTGAGTTCTTTAACATCTCACCCCTTTCCTAAAAATGTTAATAAGGTAATCAGTAGGCATTATTTTGAGCATTGTACTATTAATACATATACAAGTAATGATCTTAGTCTATGTTTAGTTAAAAAAAATAATCAAAAAGCATCTACTTCATGCAGAGGAGATGCTATACTTCTATCACCCTAATGGTGTGAAAATGTAATGATGTTTTCCTACAAAGGAAAACCTCTTTTCTTTGATGTTTGAGCTTGGTTTCCATTACCACAGCCTCAGTAAGCTGAGAAGAAAACACACATTACCCACACTATCAAAGATGCTATGACTGAGCTGCTGACAAGCATATACTTAATTGTAGGATTTTAAATGATGTCTCTGCTTTTGATTTTCATGGTGACAACTTTTTACTAAAACAGTAAAAGCAGTACTACATAAAATCAGCAGATGCAATGTCCTACTACTTCATAGAGGTATCCACAAAAAAACAGTAGAAATCATAAAGATGCTCAGTCTAAATGATGAATCACTGTATTCTGTCATTTTTGTGAGTTTATCTTACTCTGAAACATTCAACTTGACATAAACATCTTAAACCTGTTTGCATAAGTATAAAACTCCCATTATTCCTAGAAACACAAATTAAATATAGTCTAAATGATTACAGACTAAATGTATAAGATATTTTAGTAGATGTTATACTTTTCCAATCCAATTCAACTGGGATATTCCAAATTAAAAGGTATTCTGTAAAAATCACTTCTGTTAAACATGGAGAGAGAGAGAGAGAGATGGAGAGGGAGAAAGGGGAGGGGGAGATACCATGGCATGAAAACAAGAGTAACTCATCTTGCAAGGTTATGGTTAATCCTTGTGAGGATTAAGTTAGATAACACATTGCAAAGTATGTACTTCCAAAAAATGTTGTATTATTTATCAGCTTTATAGATAAGAACAAAATATAAAAAGTGAAGATCTTGAGGTTTATAATATCTTATGGAAATGGGTGGGGGGGTGGGAGAAATAAAAGAAGAAAGACAGAGTAAGAGAAAGAGAGAGAGAATGAGGGAGAGAGATGAAGAGCTAAACGTGGAAGAAGAGGACAAGAAGGCTGGGTTGAGGCGGTGGGAAACCCACTTCAGTGGAAGCCATTTGAGCTCCTTTGACCAAGAATGTCTGCATCCCAGGGAGGTCCTTAGTGTTTGTGACAGTGATGCCTATCAGACCTTTCAGACAGTGAACAAAATCAAATTCTTTGTCAAACAAATTGAATAAGCCATCACAGGACCTCAGGTAGATTGATATATTCAGTGTGCCAGTGCATATTAGAATTCTGGGCATCCTAAATGAATTCTGGCTCTTGAAGCCCTCATTGTATGAATTCTGATTGAGGTGGTGGACAGGAATAGAGAAATTTCATCCGCTCTGCCAGGCTTACATTGTATATTGGACCCTCAGAGGATGCAGATATTGGCCTGATTCCGGGAGTTTGAGCTGTCCTGCTGAGAACTCAGTGGATAAGAATAGCCAAAATTTCTGGACTGCTCTTCTCTCGTGAAGACATAAGCCTCTCAGAATCATTTAAATTCCAGAAGGCTCATCAAAATAAAGCCAATCCATTAACTGGAGTAGCTGTTCTCCAACTCAGACATGCCAGTTACATCATGGCCCAAATCTATTCCTGTTAGTACTTACTAAGATACTGAATATGTTGCTAACATATATGGCTATAAGAATAAAGTTCTGGTATGCATCAGAGAGGTATACTTAAAGCAGCATACAGAATTAAATGACCCATCATCTTTTACACCGATATCATCCCAGG
This sequence comes from Eschrichtius robustus, assembly GCF_028021215.1. Classification (NCBI taxonomy): domain Eukaryota; kingdom Metazoa; phylum Chordata; class Mammalia; order Artiodactyla; family Eschrichtiidae; genus Eschrichtius; species Eschrichtius robustus. The sequence continues at coordinate 65,611,358 of NC_090831.1, read as the reverse complement.
CCCCTAAAGTAACCAACAGTTCACAATGGCTAGCCCTACGGATTTACTAGAAATGTCAGCTCTTTCTTTATGGGTATCAGTGATGACCAGTTAACCTGCAACTTTTTCCCAAGTAATAAACATCAAGCAAAGAGTAAAAATACAGGCTTATGGCTATCTAGACTTATGGCAAAGCAGTAGGAGAATTTTACCATGTGTTGTCTTCATCACCTAGCCTACTCTGGGAGCCAGTTGCAGTACTCACACAACTTTTCCCCAAAATATGTTACTCTTATGCTGCAAAACACATACTAGTCCATGCTTCTTCCATTATCTTCCCTTATTTCTAGTGAAAAAAAAAATCCTAGTTCATGAGGTTGACACTGTATATAGCATGTCATTTGATCAGATCCAAATTCAAGCAGTACAAAAGACTCCAAGTGAGAAATCTCAAATAAGAGAAAATCGACAGACTCTCTTACGAGTTCCAATATATTGAGAGAAGATTTATACATTTGAAGAAGAACTTATGTTTGAATTAGTGATAACTATAGAGCAAAACAAGCATATGAAAAAACAGCAATTATTAACTTCAAGAAAACAGAAGGTTGGGTCAAAAAGAAAAGTAAGAGTTTACTAAATGGCTCAGCTATAAATAGATATAAAAGCTATAAGTGACTTGGACATTTAATGTAAGTCCAGAGAATTGATCTGAACAAAACTAACATATAACTACATTGGAAAAGTGCATGTATATGATGAGGTCAGTGGTGGTGCTGTGAAAGTCAGCTGAATCTACATCTTCTAAGTTATTTGTTATTTAGCAAAATGACAGTAAACATTAAAATATTTTAAAAGTTGAAACTAGTTACTTACAGAGAGCAGGAAATGGTGGGGGAGAGCAGGGAGAGATTATTGTCATTCACAGCAAGCTTAATTTGACTTTAAAATTATTTTCACATATAATTTTTATAAAACTTTTTTTAAATTTCAAAAAGCAAACTATTTGGGTCCACTTCAGCCCCCATCCACTCAAACTCAAAATTCAGACACCTGCTCTAACAACAGTCCTTGTAAACTCAAAATATATAGATGCTTTATTTAGCAGATGACAACCCTTGATTCTGTCCCCTATGTCTTAAGGGTAAATCAAAACAAAATTTTGAAAGACAGTATTCTAGCATGATTTATGATCTTTGTAATATTTTCTTTTAAGACTTCACAACTGGAAATAAATTTACATGTGCCAAAACATTTAGTATGTTTAGTTTTCTTCTTTCTGTCATAATAGTTATTGAAAAATATGAAAACTGAATCTCAAAACTTCTATTTTCTATTATTCTTGACACCCATTATATTTTTATTCACATCCTCAGCTTCCCAGCTCTTCAATGTAAATCATATGGGAGCAGTAGAAGTTATTGAGAGCTGCTGAGTAAGCCAGATTTGAAATATTAACTCACTTTCTAACTCCAATCACATTAATTGCCTTACATTCAGTATTTAATGTATGTTGCTGTTGCATTTATGCCTTGTCCTTTTGCTATCATTCATTCACTCACTCATGTAGTTTTTGAAGCCCATGAACTGTGATAACCACTAGAGAATTTCCATGTATTAACTCCTCAAATAGATTTTTGTTCCTATTAGACAAAGACCATGTGTTATATTTGCTTAGAACTCCTTCCTATAGTGCTCAACCTATAAGAAATACATAAAACCTCATTAATAAATAAACTTTGTCTTCTGCCATTTGGGTTTAGACAACATTAATATATAATATATAATAAAATAAATTAAAAAATAATATATGTTAAATATAAAAGGGACTGCTTCATCTAACTTTATTTTTTTAAGTAGGCAGCTCTACTAGTCAGGTTTAGAGTTAGTGACCATTTCAAACATACCATGTGGATCAAAACAATTTACTACACATAAGCAACTTCTAGTATTTTGGAAGGCTATGAAAAGTCACAAGTAAAGTCACCATTTATTAAATTATGCCAATGTTGATAGATTGCCATTGTTACCATTTAAAACATTAACCAACATTCAAACTGTCCTTAAAGGACCATCTATACACACCACCCAAACCACATACAAAGTTAAACAAACATAAGTAACAAAGCTAAGCTGCATATAAACAGAATTTGAAATATGATATAAAATATTAATTTAATGTTGCAAAGAAAGCAAGTTTGAGAGGCTACATAACAGGAACTTCTATAGGCATTGTTTACCTTGAAAGAGGAGAATTCAGAAATGAAAATGTTCTCATGGCTGATACGTGTTCCCAACAATTTTTCTTTTCCCATATTCAGATGTATAAAACACATAGCTTATGAGGTAATATATTGGTGCCAAATTATTAAGCTCTCTATATATTTTTTCCAAACATGTGTGGTTCACCAAATTTTGGTCAAAATTTGGGACCACTAAGGACCCAAAATAACTGTAAACCAAGAAGGACCCCATTGACTTCTTAAATGCCATGGTCCAAAAGGACCCTGAAAGAGCTAAACTGAGGCAAGGGTCAGATCTCAGAACTGAATAAGGACAAATATCTACTTAAAATTTCAGAGAAGTCAATAACCTGGTTATCAAATTTTGTAAATTAATTTCTATTTACTTTATATGGGTGGTTGCCTTTCATCTTCACTGCCAATGAAACCTGACATTTCATTCCTAGAAAAAAAAAATACTTATGAAGCATAATGTGGTCACAACTACTTCATAAGCAATTACTATGAACAATATTCTGAGCCAGACACTGTGGGAAGCACAAATATCTATAAAACACCGATCTCCTAACAGCTCACAATATACAGGAGACTACATATACGAGACAAATTTCTGGAAGGCAAACAAGAAGCATAACAGAAAATCATAGAAACCCTTAGTCTGCCCAGGAGCTTCAACCAACAATGAAACTTGGAATTCATGAACTGAAATTTTCTGGGACTTATCTCTAAGGTAATTTATATATTCAAATACTTTTTTCTTGTAGCGCAGCTGTCTTTTGACTAGATAAACCAGAAAACTTGCAAAAAAGAATGTGACAAACTAAAATTAGTTGAAAAGAAGGACTATCTTATTTTTACATCTTATTTTTCCTCACATATTATAGAATACATATAACTTTGATGTGTTTTGTGAAATAATACCTTGAAATACCATGCTATTTTACTTAACTTTGTTTACCAAAAAAGGGTGAAAATAATAATTGATAAAATAAAGATATTTCACTTCAATTCAAAAGCCCTAAAATTTGTTATTCTAATAAATCACTGCATCAAGATGAACATACAACAGAGCTTACAGCTCTGAGAGCTTATTTTGGAAAATAGGTTGGTCTGGTATTATGATATTCAAACATTTGAAAGATTTTTGTTTCCCCTGAATAACATATTATTTGGCACTATTTTCATTCTTTTTATGTGAAATTTGACCCAAATTTGCTTTCTTATTTGTATAAAATTCTTTTGATATCTCACTTGAAAGAAAGAAGATAATGATGTAGCAAAGTAGCATCCCTTTTCTACACTAAACAAGTTAGAGACTAGCATCTTTTGATTATGCTTTATGATGTGCAAATCCTGATTATACAAAGGTTTTAGTTAAATTACAGAGTGCCAAAGCCATGACAGAGAAATTAAAAATAATTATTTAGTTTGCAAACTGACTCAAATAAGAAAATATTCAATACTATTCTTTAAATAAATAGTATAAAATGCTCTGAAAAAAAAAGAAAATAGCTAATTGGCCAGGATTTTACAATAATGCCTCTAAAGGCAACAAAGAGGAGATAATGATCTTCACACACAGTGCTCTAGGGATGCTTAAAATTTAAACTATTGAGAATGCCATTTCTCCCTCACCTTGGATAGTGTTCCTAAAATAAAACATTTTCTTTTCATTTGCTAAGATATGATACTTGTTATGTGCCCTGTAAATTGGTTTCATTAAAATCCATTTGCCTTAAAGGTGATTCAGTATCAGAAAATCTATTAATATACTACACCACATTAATAAGCTAAAAGAGAGTAAAATATGTCCATTTCAATAGATGTCAAATAGAAGCACTTGAAAAACTTCAACATTCACATAAGAAGAATGTCCACTTTTGCCATTATAATTTACTATTTCCCCAGAAGTATCAGTCAATGAAAGGAAAAGAAAAGGAAAAGGTAAAATTCCCATGACTTGCAGATGAAATTTTATATACCTAGAAAATCTCAAGAAATCAATACAAAACTATAATAAATAATAAGAAAAATCAGTAACATGTCTGATTATAAAATTAATGCTCAAAAATCAACAATTTTCCTATGTATAATCTATGACCCACTAGAAAAGATACTGGAAAAAAATATCTTGTTTACAATAGCAAAAAAAGATAAAATAGCTAGAATTTTTTTAATGTGAAGAACTTATAAGAAAATATTTTAAATTTACTGAAATATAAAATAATTTTATTCACGGATAGTAATAGTCAAAATTGAAAAGATTCAATATACACTAATAGGATTATTCTGGAAACTTTATAAAATAAGACTAAAGTTCATCTACAAATATAATGTGACAGTATCCAGAAAAATCATGAATAAGATGAATGAGGGGTGACTTACTATGTATTAAAATACATTGTGAAGCAACAATAATTAAACTACTTTGGTACTAGGGAAATATTAGACAAATAAATTAAACAGAATAGATACCCAAAATAATATGAAAATATACTTGACATTAAAGGTGGTTTTTCAATTAGCAGGAGGAAAGGAATTTATTCAATAAATGAACTTGACACAACTGTTTAGCAATTTGGAAAATATAAATGTAGATTTCCCCTTTATTCCATTCACCAAAATAACATCCAAGTTCATCAAAGAATGGTTAAAAAGTAAAAATATTAAATGAAAAATATAATTGTAATTTTGGTGTAGAGTAGACATTTGTAAATAGGAAACAAAATCAAGAAGCCGTTCAGAAATAGATTGATAAACTTGGATAAATTCAACATTTGAGTATGGTAACAAAATATCATAAAGTCAAATGACAAATTAGGGAATATTTTTTACGCATGACAAAAAATATTATTCTTAATTTAAAAATTCATAAAAATGAATAAGAAAAAAAAATGAATAAGGAATAAGTAATCCAACTTTTAAAAATAAAATAAAATAAACAAAATAGGAAAAAAAGAAGAAAAGGCAATTCCCAGCTAGAGGTGGGGAGAAGGTCATAAAAAATAAGCTTGCTCTTACTTCCAATTTTAAAAAGCAGATGAAAACTATAATGACATGCTGTTTTTCATCTATCCTATTAGCTAATTCAAAAGTTACCTTATACCCTGTAGTATCCGGTGTGAGGAAAATGAATAAATTGGTAAAATACTTTTGGAAAGAAATTTGACAGTGTCTCTCAAAACTGGAAATACATATACTTTTGACCCAACAATTCTGTGGCTAGAAAGTTACCTTATGAAAATTTTAATACAACTATCCCAAGATATGTAAAAGGGTATTTATCACTGTAAAGTTAAATAAAATAACTAAAAAGTAACTATAAATTCTTTAAATGCCCCTGATGAAAGACAGATTATATAAATGAGACTATATTTATTGGAAATCAATGTCAGTATTTGAAAGAATTAGATACTCACTAATATAGACTTACACCCAAATATTTTTAGTGAAAAATAGAAAGTGCAGAACTATGGCAATATTAGTATATACTTTTGTAAATAAAAAAGATACATATATATGCATAAATTTTAATTTTCTGGAAAGTTCACAAGAAACTGTTCACAGTAGTTTCCTTTGAGGAAAGCTTCTGAGAGTGGAGAGATGTCTTTAAACTTCTATTTACATCTCTCTGTGCTGTTTAAACTTTCTAACCACGTGCATATCCATTTTTTTAGTTGTAAACATAAACTGATTTTATGGAAATGTGGTCCACTTTTGTTTTATTTTCCCTATTAAAAATAATAAATGATTTTTAAGTCATTTGCTTTATGTTATACAAATTGATGGTAACAAGTATTGGTTAGGATGTAAAGTGCACCCTGATACACTGCTGGAGGGAGTATAAATGGATTCAAACTTTTGTAGTCTGGCAACAGGTATCACCTAGAAATCCTACTTCTAAAAATTTATCCTAGAATTACTCAAAGATATAAATACTAGAAAACTAGGCCCCAGAGAAAGCAATGGCTAGCAGTGTTCATAATAGTCAAAAAGTGAAATATCCTAAAGGACTATTAATACTGTTAGCTTCATAAATTATGAAAAATCAAAATAATGAATTTAAAAGATAATACATATTTATGATTATTAATATGAAAAAAATCTATGTGCATTCCACACTGGCTTGCAAACACTCCCAAAGAAGACTATATATATGTATATAGTCTTCTCTCTATATACACGTACATATATATATATGTAACCCAAACAAATTAAAACTTTATAGTCCTTTCTGTAAGATATATAGAAAAAAATGATAGGAAATGAAAAAGGAAATAAAAGAACAAAATCTACACAAAAATTTTAATGTAAAAAGAGTTTGTATATTAACATGCATAGTATATAATCCCATATGATTAAAATTATTTACAAATTTGTATAGAGGAACGATGTTCACAGAAAAATTAACAGTCGTTATCTATGGAAAGTGGGAAATTTTTTATTCTCTTTTTATGTCTGTGTATTTTTCCTGAATTTTCTATACCTCTAAATGATATATTCAAATCACAAAAAAAATTATTAGTAGTAAGTTTTTAATCATATGCCTTACTATATCAATAATGAAAAAACATTTCATCATAAACTTTAACATAAAACTATAAAATTTTTCATAGAAGAAATTACGTTAAAATGTTTCTAAAATATATTAAAATGAAAAGACTAGGATTAGAAGCCTATAATCCCCACCAAAAAACCCCCAAAAATCCCAAATTTGGAATGGTATTTATTCTACCTGAGGCCTTTACATAATTATAATTTCATGTGGGCTCAAATTTCCCTAAGACACAATGCCTGTTTTCAAAGTGCATATAAAATCTAGATGGAGAGCAAAAGACAAATACAAGGGTAATTATTTCACAGGATAAGACAGAGTACCTATGCCACTGGAACAATGGAAACAGCAAACTTATTAGTTTTAGGGAGTACCATGTACTGGTGGGTGATGGGCCAGAGAGAAAAGCAGGAAGTAATCATGGAGGATGAAGCATTTCAAAGCCCTTGAATAATTTTCAATCTTCTCTCCCACTTTGAAGCTTTACTAAGCTTTGGGGATAACTGACGTGGTGATGTTCTTTTATTGTCTAGAAAAATGTACAGGGCCATTATCCTAATCAATGGAAACTAAGACACATGCAGATTTCCTAGGCAGAAAGTTACTTGCAGATGTCTCATCTCCTAACTCAACTCATCACATTATAACCCCAGTATAAACTTCTAAAATAAACAAAGAAAAAATTCAATAAATACATCTAGTCTTACTGCCTAGTTTTTATAACTCATCAAAAAAAGTTGACAAAATATGAACAAGTTTCTCTATATTTTCACCACTCATAGGTTAAAAAATATCCTAGCCAATTTTTATTGCTACACAGTAGAAATTTTCCAGAAATTATTCTTCTCAGCTCTGCCAATCCCACATCATCTGGGATCTTTCTTAAAAATTTTCTGTTCATCTATCTCTAAGACCTTCTATCATTATTTCAATCTGAGAAAGGAAATACAAAAGAAATATATAAATGAGGAAAAGATTTACTTACCTTACTTTATTGTCAGCTGCAATTTTACATTTTCTCTATCTAACTCTAACTTGAATTTCTATTCTTTCTGAGAATTTTCAGATTATGAGAAAAGAAAGAAAAGTCAATAAATAAGGGGCATTTTAAACAGCTGCTATATTCATATGTTAATGCTTTATTTTAAAATGACATTTCTAAACAAAAAATATACCTATCTTAAACCATCCACTAAAGGAATTAGAAAAATACACTACAGATTCTTGAAAGAGAGGGAAAAAAACATAATTCTAGGATCTAATTCTTTTGTTCCTTTTCCATTTGACCTGTGTAAGTAATAGCCAGTTAGGGAGAAACACTTAAAACCAGGGAATGAAAATTCTTCCCCTAAGTCAGTACTAGTGACAAAAGGCAGGGGATCTCTTGTCTGCAGTTTCCTTTGGTAAAAAGGTCAAATTAGCTTTTTGTCTTCATAATTGGGAATGAAAAAAATCATGCATCTGTCTATAGCATCAACATTTACCTTCAACATTCTTTGATGTTTGCTCACTTAATTATGCTTTGTGTTACATTTCCCTTCACTTTCTAGGCCTAGGCTTCCCATGGGCAAGAGGATTATCCCAGTATTTACACAAATCAGTAGTGCTAAATCTTGCCCAAAAAAGATTTAGGGGGACTTAATAGTTATTTCTTAAGACTCTGGCTCTTTGGAAGCTCTTCAATTCTAGAAAACTGAGTTGTAAACAACAACATTTAAGATGGTATTAATAAACATGTATTTTACTGATTATTAATGTGACCATGATGGAGCATCTATTTCTCAGAAAAAGGTTAATCTCATTGGAAAAGCAGCCTAAAAATGGCTCCCAACTTTATATTCCTAAGTATATTGGACAGAAATCACGTGTATTAGACAGCAAAGGCTTGCAGTCAAGTTTAAGGGCAAAGGACATGGTAATGATTTACTCAAACAACCAAAAGTACTGTCTTCATTATTAGCATACAGTTAGAACAATTAAGAACACACTGTAAATTCTATCTAAAAATAGGTTGAAGAAAAAATTCACTCCTAAACTCACTTGGTGTATTACTTCTCAAAAGATTTTCATCGCTAAACTAAACACAGGTGTTAAATCAGAACCTGCCATTTTGGATTTTACTCTTTAACTTCCCATCCCACCATCTCTGCTGGATTTGTCCAAAGTCATTGCTCCCTGTCTGGCCTGAGCAGAGCCCGATTTCTCTTCCCCCATAATGTGCTCACTAATCAGTCTACTTTGGCTGTCTTCCTTACATATTTCCAAACCAATCATAATTGTTATAAATACTTCTAATACTTCCTTTCTTTCTTGTCCCATCATTTTATAATCAACCCTGAGAAGATTCCCCAAATATGGCTTCACCTATCCTCAAGGCCCCAAATGCATTCTTGCACACTGGTCATTTTGCATACCATAACAATAGTTCAATTCATCAAAAAATTAAATTTAAGAAACCATTTTTGAGTTGCCTAAAATATTATACATATTACATGGTGAGAAACAAAAATGAATAAGACAGAGTGCTTGCCCTCAAAATGATTAGTGTTTATACATAAAAGAAAATCAAAAGAATAATTTATAAACAAAATTTGAAGTATAGTAATTTGTGTTATTTACAAGAGGGGCCAAAGAGAATGTGGCAATAAATTCTGATGGGGACAGAACGACAATGCTAGGGATGATGAGTCGAGAAAAGAAGATTGGACCCTGCCCTAAACTGTGTTGTATATGCAAGGGGGGCTATCAGATGCAAGTTGCCAGTTTCTACCTGTTTTTAAAAGATCGTTCTGAAGGAGACATGAGAAATGAGGAAGAGACTGAAAGAAAGACTAGAGTCAAATGCTAGTTAAGTAACAGAAAAAGTAGAGCTGTCATGGAGTTTATAGACTTGCAGTTTTGATGTGATACCATCAGGGTGGGTCGAGTATAGGCAGAATAAGTTGTCATTCTATTTAGACTTTTTAAAAGGAATACCCATGATGGCTCTCCTTGGCTGTAAAGCTTTTTTTGGAATTGGCTAAAGCTCCACTAATTAGACATTTATTTGTATTAACAAGTTTAAATGTAAAAAAATTAATTAACAATAGAAAGTTTTAAAGATAAACACTCCTGGTAAGATTAGGGGGCTATCAGTAATTCATGACAGCATAAACTAGCTCAAACAGATCACCTCCCCATTAATATACCAGGGAAAATTGTTTGGGAACATTCTGAGGGGGAAGAAATTATAAAACAACAAAGGTAGAGGAAAAACATACTCTGTCAAGAACAGGCCTGGATGGCACACTAAAGTAGAATTTGGGGGCTACAAAAGAGTAGCCTGAGGAACTTGAGGACTAGGGTGGTGAGGGTAGGGCCATTCTTAGCAGGGTGCAAACCTGGTGCAACCACACATGTCCTCCATCAATGTTCAGTGTAAACTGATTCTCTTTTCATGAACAAGAACATCAAGAGCTGTCGTGAAGGGAAAAAGTAAAAAAAAAATTGCAGCCTCAGAAGAATATCTATGATAAAGTGGAGAGAGCTCTACATGTTTGAAGAAGAAATGCTGACATCTTTTGTACAAATAGATTGCAGACTAATCTTTTTTGTTGTTGTTTTTTAAGCAATAGATGGCAGAATCATCTTTCCTCTACACTGGACAACATCCTGAAGTCTCTATTGAGCATAAATAGTGATGGGTCCAGGGCAATGGTCACAATTCCCAATTCCCAAGACTGACTCAGAATAAAGTTATCAAAAGTAACTTCACAATATTTCTAAAGTCCAGCTCTGAGTGTCACTGATTTAGGATTTTTAGTTTCAAGAATTCAGAGACCTACACATATAATCACAGCAAAAAAAAAAAAAAAAAAAAAAGCTACTGTGTTTCTCCAAAGAATCTCCTAAAATATTTTTTTTAAAAAACACAAACCTTTTAAGCTGCAATCAGTAACAATTTCCATACAATTAGCAATCTCATTGGCACTATAGAATCATTATCATGAGTTCAGGGCATCAGTAGGAGTTATCAAAATCTCTAAACTATTTACATTTATGGAATTTCTCTGCCTATTTTCTCCTTTTATTTAAATTCTTGCAGAGGGCTAAAGACTTATGAAAGAAGCTTTTGGATAAAAATCACAAACTGTATATTATGGGGGGGGGACTAAAATATGTCCTATGGAATGTTTACTTCCCCTTCTAAATAATGACTTTACGTAAAACCTGGTTCTTTGCAATTGGAACTGTGGTATTACCTAACTGGAAGTTTAAACATTGCAAAAGTAATTATACAAAAAGTTTCTGGCTTAAACATTCCAGGACTACACAGAAAAAGTAAAAAGCTGTGTCACATGTTAAACAGTAGGCCATATCCTTGTTGTCCAGAATATAGCATAAAAGTCAATGGGTCCTTGTAGCTTATTTATTTCTTCCAATTTGGATTCCTTTTATTTATTTTTGTTGTCTGATTGCTGTGGCTAGGACTTCCAATAGTATATTGAATAGAAGTGGCTATTTCAATTAAAAAAAAAAAAAGTCAGTGGGTCATTAGGACAAAAGCTAGTTTCCTGACTTCTGTTTCTGCTCCTCCCAATCTACCCAAATAGATCCATTCTTCTAAGTCACTATCAGTATCTTCTCCTCCATGAAGCTTTCCCTAACTTCTCTAGCCTCTCCCAAATTTGTCCATGTTAAATTTTTTCATTAATCTTTTGAAATTAGTCTTACTCAACTTAATTTTAAATGTGTTTACGGTTTGTCTCCTTAACTACAGTATAAGCTTCTTTAGCACAATGCCAAGCAAGTACTAGATATTTGGCAAATATCTCTTTGTTTGATTTGTTATCTATCTCTGATAAATTCTTTCTTGCCAACCCTGGTGTAAACCAGATCAGTTGGGCAATTTAGCTAGATTGATGGTTTTTAAACTGTGCTTCAAAGAACCTCTCAGAAACCGAAAGGGAGAAAAGAGGGCCCAGAGAACAGAGCCCCAGGCCAGTGTCGTAGGAACCCCTCACTGCCTTTGGGGAGATAGATGTGGTATAAAAGGTAATGAAAGTGAGCTAAACGACTTAGCAAAGAATGAATAGAATTTTGTGAATGATTACTTGGAAAGAGTTACAGTCATCTTTAATTGCCTTTAAATTTGAAGATTTCACTGAAGTAGAATATTAATGAGTACTTGTTGACTGATGATACATTTTCCCTTCTCCAGTCTTAGAGCCCCTGATTGTTATCCTACTACCAACACATCACAGATTTTTTATGAAATTCATTGGCTTGCCTAATGAAGGAAATTAAAATCTGGCTTCAATATCATTTAGTAGTTAAATCTCAGCCTGCTTAAATTAAAATAAACAAATCAGACAGTGCAATCTACAGAATTCCTAAGTTCTAAACTAATATTTGTAATTATCTAAAATTACTGTTCCTTTAGGTCTAACAGTGACCACCTACTTTCTTACGTGTTTTCTTGATATAAGATGTTCTACTGCTAGGCAGCTTCCTACCCTAGGTAATATCACTTGTTGAAGCAGGGAACATATCTGCTATGCTCACCACAGAGGTTAGCACAGTGTTCAGCAAAGAGTAAACATTCAAAAAATACGGATTTGTTGAATGGATGAAAATTTTAATAAATTAACATCAGAAAATCATTTTCACTAATGTTAATAGCTTCCAATATAGATCAGCCATATTTATATTGCCTCTTTTTAAGAACATTCTTGTAATTTTCTCCATCATATCTCAGACACCCAATCCTTCTCGAAGGAAGGCAGAATAATATGCTGGAAAACAGCATGGACTCCACAGTCACACAGCACTGAGTGCGCACATGGACTCTATAACACTGGAACTTAAGCAAATCCTCAAATGTCTCCAATTCATAGACACAATCTCCTTACTGGTCTTTCAGGGTCACTGTGTGTATTAAATAGATAATATATATATATGAAAGTTCATGTCCTAGAGCTTGGCAGTTGGTAGGCATCAACAAGTGTTCCATTTTCTTCCCTCTCTGCAGCATACTTTTCTGTATGTCCAGCTTTATTTGGATCTGGTACCTACGGAATGGTTGCTTTAGAATCCCAGTCCAGAGGGCTCTGCTTCTGGAGTCCACCTCTCCTCCACATCAGCCAATAGCCAAGCATTGGGCCCTTGCCACCATCCTGAACCAGCATTAGATATCCTTCATTACGCCAGCAGAGGAATTTAAAACTCTTAGATTACAAAACTCAGAGAATTCTAATCTGTTTCTTTCATTTATTCAAAACTCCTGAAGGGAAAGCCAAATTTGGCAGTACAAAGTTTTAAGTTCTTTGTATTTAATCAAAGAATGCACTTCTAGAGGTAATAGAAATTTTGATCTAATTAACACTCACTACTCTCTCCAAAACAGACTTTTAAAGTTACTGGCTGAAATTTCCTTTCTTGAGTAGTATCACCTTTAGAAATCGGAGTAATTTGAAGTCTTAGTACCCATTACTATTTCACTGAACATGTCCTCAAAATCTTAGGTAACTCAATTTCAACATAAAGTATTAATTAGCAATTTATACCTTCTTAATGCCATAAGTGACTTTTATTCAGAGGTTGTTGAGGTAATTATGTGATGTAACCAAACTAAATTTCAACCTTAGATACAGGCAATTATTTTAAATCAGGTCCTTTAATAGTGGCTAAATAGGCACTTGTATTACTTACATTGTAGCTTATTTCCCCACAGAGAGTTAACAACTGTTGTTCCTCTGTGTGGCCATCACGCTTAAGAGTTTTCTGTAAAAGCCAAGTCAAATGTATGTTCATCCTGTAACAGAAAGTATGGGAATAACTGCCTGCTCTCACAACATAACATTTAATTTCTGTTTTTAAAAAATAGCTCCCATTTGTCCCAGTGAGATGCTCCATACAACTGTCTTTTTCCTTGGCTTTGCTCACCTCCCTTCCCTTTGCATCAGTTGCTTTTATTCTCCAATCCATATTCTATTACTGACTACACGCTTAGTTCTCAATCTCATTCACTTTACCATTGAGAGTATTCTAGAATGATTTTCTCTAGTCCTCTCATTGATATTTCTTTCTCAATTACTTTAATTTCCTAAAAGGAGAGCAAAGGAATAATTTTCACCAAACTGGAACTACCTCATGAGTACACTGTGGTTTATAGAATCCCATGTCAGATGTTTCACAGAAAGGTATTAAACCACTAAAAATGCTATAATAATATTCATTGATTCATCTATTCAAAAAAATATGTACCATTATTAACATTTCAGTGAAAAGACTTCCAGATTCTCCTTCACTTTATCTAGCCCAGAAAATAATGAAAGCTTTTCTGATTTTCAGTAAAACTAGGATGACCCCACATTCCACTCTCATTTAGCTACATGTATAATTATTTTTAGAAACCATGACTCTGAATATAACTGGATAAGCAGAGTGCAAGACAAAGTCTTGTTGCTCAGTGTGTCTCAGTTCTTCAAGCATGTGAAGTAGGCAGCAGTTTCCAGTGTTACTACACGCAGTTGGATTTCATTCTACTTCTTCACTCTACAAACTTTCATTGAATATATACTATATTCTAAACACAGTATAAGATTTGAAGAGTGCACTGTTGAAGAACTGGAGTCGCTCTTGCTCATGTAAGCTGAAAGTCTTGTAGTCTTACAAACTGTGATAGTGAAATGGAGGAAAAACACAGGATAATTTGAGAGAGTAGGACCAGGGGTCCTGGTTTAAATTGGAGTGGCAGAGAAGACATCCATCATGAGGTAGGACTTGTGGGGATCAAACAAGATAGCTGACACAAATGAACAATCCCAAAATAGTGGATAACTATGATTAAATAGCATCAAGCAACCATTTTCTGTAGTTGGGAAGGTATGAAAAAGTAGGGAGTTCATATGGTGGGCAGGATGAGAGAGCATGTGTGATAGTGCTAACACAAAATGTCGAGAGGCTCAAAATGGGCCTCCCAACATTACACAACTGTAGGCTACACGCAGGGGTTTAAAATGCCTTTCCCCCCACCATACATGGTGAATATCACTCCATAAAAACACCAAGGTCTTTGCTTTCCTACCACTTTTTAGGCATGCTTTACTTTGAGAACAATTTCCAAAATCAGGAGGCCCTAAATCCAACTGGAACTTTCACCATGGTAAATTATAGTATCATTGACATGTTTGTCCAACATGCATGAGGAAAGGATCAAAAGCTAAATGGAGCCACTGAGAGGGAGGTTAAAACGTCCCTCCCCCACTCCCACCACATTATTAACAGTCTCAAGTCCTCCTTTTCTGGATAGTGTCTCAGATTATTATAAGATGCAGGACAAATTGGAAGAACATTGGAGAAGGTGCACACTGGGAAATTTTAACTAACATAATTTCAGAATAAGGTTGCTCATGGGAAGGAAGGTTGCTCATGGGAAGGAACGCCGTCTGTTCTTAAGTTTCTTCCTACAGACTCATATTTGTCACCTTTTCATTGCACTGGAACCTCAGCACACTAAATTCATGAGTAAAGGATGACTAAAGGGCTTGTTAGACAACTGCTAACAAGCCCTCCACGTCATTTTGATTTGTAGCCAAATTTAAGAAACACTATTATTATAGAGAAAGCTAGCCAAGTTTATACAACCTTGGACTAACAAGGTAAAGCATGTCTTTCAAAGCACAGAAAATTTGTTTCATTTTTATTCAATGTCTATTAAATAATTTGGTTTAAAATTGTTAAGAAAATTTGAACTTCAAATATTACATTCTGAAAATGATATATTGCTAAATATATTATAGGGATTCAATTTCAACTTATTATTTCATCTAGATATTTACTCTTGTGTTAGAATGGTTTCCACAAACAGACTGTAAATTTTTTTAAGATAAGTAGCTGCATTCTTTTCAATGCCCGAAAATAGTGCCTCCAATAACATATGCACATAAAATACTTGTTAAATAAATACATGTTAAGCCAAATTTAATTACAAAACCAGTTGCTGTCAATTGCATTGTCTCACACATGTTAAAAGTTCCTTGGGCTGGGACTTCCCTGGTGGCGCAGTGGTTAAGAATCCGCCTGCCAATGCAGGAGACACAGGTTCGAGCCCTGGTCCGGGAAGATCCCACATGCCGCGGAGCAACTAAGCCCGTGTGCCACAACTACTGAGCCTGCACTCTAGAGCCCGTGAGACACAACTACTGAGCCCGTGTGCCACAACTACTGAAGCCTGCGCGCCTAGAGCCGGTGCTCCAAAACAAGAGAAGCCGCTGCAATGAGACACCCACGCACCGCAACGAAGAGTAGCCCCCGCTCACCACAACTAGAGAAAGCCCGCGCGCAGCAACGAAGACCCGACACAGCCAAAAATAAATAAATAAATTTATAAAAACTAAAAAAGTTCCTTGGGCTTCCTGAGAAACCAGTAACCATATTTTTAGTTTCATTTTCACAAAATTTACTCTTCTGGCTGTCAAAGTTTGAACAATGAATAGCCTACCTTCTTCGAATGTATTCTGAAAAACTCTTTACCATTTCTCTTCCTTGCTTCTCTGGGACTTCTCATTTTGTTTTACTTTTTTATCCTTAGTAAAGCATCACCGAACAAAGGACAAATTAAGGGCAACGAAACAATTGTGTGATGCCTTTTATTTCACAGCTCTGCTCATCTGCTGCACAAATAGCAGAACCCATGGTTAATCACCGCACACTCCTGGTTCCCAGGGCACTCGTGGAGCTTTCCATATGGTCTGTTCAAAACGGGGACTCATACATATATCAAATACAAATTATGCAAAGAAATGTGATCATATAGTGGAACCAAGTCGTAAGAGAAAAATAAAAATACCTGTTCAACAAAAACAGAAACCTACTTTAAAAACTCTCCACGTTTCTGTGTTCCCAAGACAAAGCAATAATGAGTACACTATATAAATCTTCATCCTAACATTAACTAGGATAATCTCTCAGACATACTCAACTGGAAGCTTTCATTTTCACTCATCCAAGCAAAAGAAAAAAAGTTTAATTGATTATTTCCATTTTCTTCTTCTTTAATGCTTTAGGCTTTTCGGATCTTGCTGCTTACTCTGGGCGACTTAGTCCCTCTATGGTAAAGTTTTTAAGTGTGTTTTTTCCCAATTTCATCTTTAGGCTTCAATCTGCCCCTTTTCCTAGTGGCTCAAATAGACAATTTTTAGCCTTAGGTTGGGTAACCACATAGTTTATGGTTCAAACTAGGGCACTTTTGAAAGTGAAAAAAGCACAAAGCAAAAAGGATAGTGCAGCAGCAAATGAAACAGAGATTGTGCTGGGAAAACTGGGAGATAGTCACCTAACCTTAGGGTTTGCTTTTTGGTCAACAGAAAGTTTCTCCCACAATTTTTAAGGTTCATCGGAAGAGTCACTTACATAACCAGAAACTGTTTGACAGTAAGTTGGATCCTATTTCCTATGTATATCACATTTCTAATGGCAGTCAACTGAGAAAGGCAGTTATAAAAATACTAAAGTTTTTATGAGACACTTTCAGTAACAAGAAAGCATGGAGAATAAAAGAAGAAAAAAAAGTTTTTTAGTGCAACTACGTGCTACCAAATCTATAGAGAGAGAGGGAAAGTGAGAGATTAATTGCATCTTCTTATCAATCCTATAATTTAGGTATTAACATTCCTATTTTAAGAAATGAGCAGCCCATACATAGACAATGAATGTGTGAATTACTACAAAATTTTGGAAAAATAATCTGACAATACCTATTGAAACTTTTAAAGTGCCACCTTTAAAGTGCCTACTTAGCAATGTATCTTCTAAAAAAGGAAAGCACCTACACATAATGATGTATGTACAAAGAAGTTTATTACAGTATTGCTTTTAGTGGCAGAAAAAATGAACCAATTAGAAATCACATCAATAAAAGCAAACCACAGAGTAATGTGTACAGTATGATCTTGTTTTTGTAAAAAAAACAAGTAAAAAAAAAAAAAGATCATGGGTTTTGTGAAAAAAAAACATATGTACAAATGTATATATGATTTATTTTATTTACTCAAAAAAGATATTTTGAGCTCTCAACATGTGTCAGGATGTGTTCTACGTGCTACATTGGTGTATACTTGTAGTAGCAGAGAAGATTATTCAGGATTTGCATCAAAATATTTACGACACCCTAATAATAACAGGACTGACAAGGGAGAAGCCAGAATAATAACTCTTCATTCACCTCAATGTTTTTTCTGACAGGATATAACAAATATTATTAGTTTTGGAACTTTTAAGAAACTGATGCATCTCATATATGCAGAAACAAAAGCTCCTTACTCTTAGGTAACAAAATGAATTGACCCTCCCTGATACAACTAGAAAGTGGTCAACTTGAGTTCAGATCCCTGGCTAACTCCTGGGGCCCACAGGAGGGGCTGCTGCTTTACAAACAATGTAATGCTTAGGGATTTAGCAGTTCATTCTAGATAAAACAACCTAGAAGGAAATGGAAAGAGATATGAAGTAAAGTTAAAATAAAAGCTAATTTTCGTTCACATACAAGTTTGAGATGCTTTCTTCATTTTACCAACTTTGGTCCTAATTTCCGTAATTTCATACACTACCTAAAAGAATTTCTACAACAGAGGTTAATAACTTAATAGCTGTGCAAAGGGTAAATAAACACAGTTCTCTAAGAGCTGTAAAATCAATGTGAGCTCTGGAAGAGAGATGCTTCTTAAGTGAACGGGAACAATTAAGATAAAAATGTTAAAGGAAGACATATATTCCCTCTAAGTCCAGCTTTAATATTGGGTACTGTGTCAACCACGTAATTAGCATGGATTCAAAAACCGCAGTCTCTTTCTACCTGTATCAAAATTATACCAAGAAACTCCAGAAAACGTGGCCGACTGAGAGCTCAACAAAATATAGAGCAGGTGCTGCTTGAGTCGAAGTCACAAAGAACAGGGCTGAGGGAGAAGGAGCACAGAGAACTGGAGGAAACCATGAACTCTTGATCCAAGAATAGAATCAAAATGTAGTTGAATCTCAGGCAAACAAGAACTGGCATCTGGAAAGTCTGCAGCCAAGGCGAATGGACCCATAGCTCAGCAGCCCCATGGTCTCCTGCCTGTGCGCCTCTCTGAGGTTGCACCTGTGCCACCCTCATCCTGCCAGCAGTCCACTCAGCCAACCAACCTCCTGCCCAGCCTAAGAAGGCTGCCGGCCTCAGCTCCTTAAACATGGCCCTCAGCTCCAGTAAACTGCACTGATTAATCTGTTAATTAATAACAGATTTTTATGGGGAAAAAAAGCATTCCGGTTGGATATCCCAGCTGGCTTAATAAAAGCCTATTGTACCACAGTGTGTTACAACCCCTGGTCAGCCTGTGGAATGGTTGTCCCAGGACGAACAGCTCAGTCCTGAGGGCATGCGGACCATACCCACTCAGCGAGCACTATGGGTACAGAAAGACCTAAAGAGAGGTATGTCTTTTACATCTCAAAATTTTATTTCTGAGTCAGTCACTTGGAATTTGTAAAACTTTTTCTCACAGGAAAAAAAAAATCACAAGAAAGAGAAATAATCCTTAAAGCAAACAAAAATATCAGTTGTCTACTGTGAGTTAAACACAGTGATAGGAACTTTACATTCATTTTCTACTTTCATTTTATTTCATTCATACACCAATTCTTTAAGCAAGTTATTGTTCATGAGCTAGTTTATACATTACGATTGGGCTCCAAAGATAACTATCAATATCTTATTAAAATCAAAATATGTATTAACCACATCCAAAATAGGATGAATGATAACCATCATCCAAATCATTGTTTCTGTAGAAAAATATATCTCAAGTTCCAGCTTGAGCTGTTAACAGCACATTTTCCCCCAGCGAGAGCAAGAACTCCATCTCTTTCCTCTCCTACTATGTTCAATAGTGAGGCACATCATCTCTGGACCATAAGTAATCTAGTGCCCATTGCCTGAGAGAGAGGCTCTGGGGTGAGACATGGACATGAGAAGCAGTTGGCAAAGGTGAATATGTGTTTTACGGTTTTTTTGTAAAAAAGCATTGTGAGGGCTGAGGAAGAGGACGAGGCAGTAAGAAATAAAGTTGGAATGAAGTTTGCATGTTTTTTCCCCTAAGGTTCCTGCTTCTTTTCCTATACATTACTACTTCTAATGTTAGTATTAAGAAATGGTAAAGTATGAAGATGGGGGACAGCAGTAAGACGCCAACCTCTTTGCCACAGCTCTAAAAGTGCTCAACCTATGAATAAAACAGAAAGGGACAGGGGTGAGAGAAAGAGAGAATTCTGCTGACCCTCTCTCAGGAACCCATTTGTAAATGCAAGGACATTCATAAGTCAGGCATATGCAAGTCAGGGACTGTGGGTAATTGGATCATATAATATGACATTCATCCCTGACTTTTTTCCCCTCATCTAGTCTCCTGGTTTTATATCCTACTTGGATGTAAGATAATATGGTTTTACACGAGTGACCTGAGTTAAAAAATAGATGCATAAAATTCTCTCAAGTTAGATACTCAGCAATCTAAATTGTGAGGCACTCTTTAGCCAGAGACAATTTCATAGAGAAGAGAAATGAGGCACTGTATTACACAAATGGAAAACAGCCTTTATTCCCTTATTAAATTTTCAAGGAGTTGCATGGAGATTTAACCACAAAGCTCACATTATTTAGAGGATTTAATTATTGTTTGTTTCTTTCTTTCATTTTCTGTCTCCAAATAAAAGCATATTTCATTACATGGCGAGGTTTAATGCTTTTTAAAAGGTTCAGAAGAAAAAAAAAACTTTTCACAAAAGCAAAACCATACTCCTTATTATCTACACAAATTAAGAAAAGCCATTCTTGCTCTAGGATTGGACATGAAAAGAGGGGAAAAAAATGTTCAGGTGGCATCTTCTCAGCTTACTCTTTGGTAGCATGGGCCTTTCTAAATTTTGGAATTTGGGTCTGCCAAGGCATGATTTTACAGAGGGAGGATACTATAAGCCTTAGGAAAGTGATTTCTAAATACAAGGTGCTCAGAATCACTTAGGGAGAATGTAAAAAGTACAGATTCTCTGGGCCCCAATCCAGACACTCTGGAAGCCAACCTCCCAAACTTGAATAAGGTCAAGACCTTGAATAAGGTCTCTCTGTGAATCACTTACAGCCTAGACACTTGACCCCAAAAAATACATATTTGAAAACCATTCATTGACTTAGATATTTCTTTTTTCTTCTCAAAGTGTGATCCTTGTATTAACTTCAAGCAGAATCACTTAGCATGTTTGTTAAAAATGCAGATTTCCAGACTGAATCAGATTCTCTGTGGGGTGGGGTCCAGGAATCTTTTCTTTTAATAAGAACATTTCAAAGTAGATTAGTTTTCTATTGCTGAATAAAACTTAGTGGTTTATTAGCTCACGGTTCTTTAGATCAGAAGTCTGGTGTGGCTCAGCTACTTTCTCTGCTTAGTGTCTCTCAAGGTTTCAGCCAGACTGGGAAGCTCTGGTGAAGAATCCCCTTCCAAATTCATTTAGGCTGTTGACAGAATCCAGTTCCTACAGATGTAGGAAGGAGGTTCCATTTTGCTGTCTGTCAGCTGAAGGCTGTCTCAGCTTCTAGAAGCTGCTGTCACCCCTTCTCAGGTGACTCCTTCTATAGTCAAGCCAGCAACAGCTGTCAAATTCCCCCCTCGTGCTTAGAGTGTCTCTGATTTCCTCTTCTGTCATCAGCCAGGAAGAGCACTCTGTTTTAAGGGCTTATATTAGATCAAACCCACCAAGATCATCTCTATCTTAAGGGCAACAGTGACATTTAATGTAACATAATCATGGGAGTGATATCTCATTATATTCACAGGTTCTGTGGATTAGGGTGAGACATCTTTGGGAAGCCATCGAAAAATTCTGCCTACCACACTCAGCCTCTCTTATATTCTGGTGTGTTGACTCATTCTCACCAATAGAATAGCAGCAGAAATGGCGTGTGTCTCTTCCAGGCCAGGATTTTTAAAATCAGGTGCTCCTCCTCCAGTACCTCTTCCCCAACCTGCCAGATGACTTTGAGGCCATAATGGATGGTGGAGCCACAAATAAAAGAGTCCTGAGTCCCTGAATCACTGGGTGGAGGAAAGCTGCTCATGGGCTACATAGATCCACAGTGGATTCTGAATGAGCAATAAATGTTGTTTTGTTGGCTCAAACTATTAAAAATTTGGCATTGATTTACGACAGCAAATTGTGTTAGCTTATATCTGGTTTCTTCTGTTTCTAAACATAGAGTAAGCAAAATTAATTCAAAATATGCATTTTCTGAGTAGAATTGGACAGCTCTCAGTCTGAAGTATAATTCCTTCAAGTAATAGTTCTATGACCTCACAAAAGTTATTTCACCTCTTTGACTGTGATCAAGTATTAACAAACTTCTGAGGCCATAACTAATTAGAATAGGACTAAGACTTCATCTCCCTTTTTTAGCAAAGATCATACTTTATATTAACAGTTAACACCTATTAAATTCAACTAATCAGGCTCTTCATGCACAAATACTTTGACATTAGAAATGCTGCCCCAAACAATTGAAAAAAAGTAATAAGGACCTTAGGCTCCTCATAAGCAATTCAGTCATGCTATTAGAGATTATCTTCCTATGTTTGGTGCCTTAAAGCATACATTCTATGTACTTGTAGGTAGTATATATCTGTTTCAATAAATAAAAACAGATGTTTCATTAAATACTTGGAATGGATAAAAATGTCCATTAGCAAAACACAGAAAGTGCGAATTGCCTCTTCAGTACTATCCCCAAGACACATCAAAAATAGATAATATTCACTTCTTGAACTAGGAAACCAGCAAATACACTTAAAATGACAATTTTGAAATGAAATTTTCATTTCATGTATAGGGAGCATTTTTTCCCCTTGGGCAAATCAACATTTAGTCTGTAAAACACGATGCTCACTCATAATGGCATGCATCTCACTCACAATAATTATTTCTTATTAACTGCTTGGGTACAATTTATTTTCCTCTCAGGCTATGAAGGTGCGTGCAAGTGCAGCAGACTCTGGCTGGAGCTGATAAGCCAGCACATAGCAGCAGCACTGCTGGCCTGATGAGATCTGTAAGAAGACAATATTCCATTGGCTCGGAAAACTATGCTGTATATCAAACCTATCAAAAATAATATCTACAAACAATGCCTTGATGCGTTTGCCAACTCTCGCAGAAAGCTCTCTGGTGTTCTTCTGAAAATATAGCTTGATCTTTTTTTCTGTTATAGTGAAAAAATACAGATCACGTTTTTTTTTAAATATCCTTGCTTTTCTTTACATTTTTTTCACTAAACGTGGTACTCTAAAAGAATATTTTTAAACCTTGGCTTTCAAACAGACATCACTATAGTTCCAGAAGAGAAGAGATTACCCATCCTTTGGGTAAGGACCATTTATTTCATAGGAGAGTAAAAAAGAAATCAAGAAATGGTCAAAAGACAAGTATGTCACAATCTTACAAACTAAAATCTCATTATAAGTTTTCCAAAGCTTTTTAAATGAAATACTTATGAGGAAGGCAAACACTCCCCTAAAAATACGCTTTTCCTTCTGCTTAGAAAAATTATTTTTTTTTAGTGCCACACAATTTTCTCAAAAGCACATACAGTATTTTAATCTAGTATATTTTTGAGACCTTTGTTTCCAACAAAAATTGATGCTCCTAAGAAAAAAATTATTTTAAAGACAAACCACTATAAGGAATCTAAATAGATGACACACTGGATATATTCACTTTATGTATGCATTGAGTAATTTAAAGGAAAATGAGCTACAGAGACAATATTATATTTAGATAATACTTTACAGTTTACAACATACTGACATGTATTTCCCACAACACTGTGAGGTGAATATGGCTAGTACTAGAATTAGATTCAAATGCGAATTGACTGCCAATTTTTTGTTTACTGTATACTCTATCTTTACATACAATACCAGATTTAATCCTCATAACAACCAAATGAGATTTCTTAGAAGGCAATATTCCATTGGTTCAGAAAAAAATCCCTGCTGTACATCAAATCTATTCAAAAATATCTAAAACATGCTCTGATGAATTTTCCAGCTTTCACACACACACACAAACTATCTGCTGCATGTCTAAAACAGTGTGATTTATTTTTTTCAATTTTTAAAAAAGGATAAGGAACTTGAGCTATAGGTAGGATTGATGACTTAACTAAAAGCAGAAGTACAGAGAAGTTGGTGCTTTGAGCACCAACTAAGGATGTGCTGAGTGCTTTACATACACACATACAATCACACGATCTCAGTTAATATTACCAACTGCTCCATAAGCCTGGTATTATTCTACCTCTTTTTTTCCTCTGTGAAGTTTTATTTCTTTAATTTTATTTTCCAAGTGTCATACAGTAAACATAACCTTTTATTATTAGGTATACAGTTCTATGGACACCAACTCATATTAGATTCATGTAACCACTACCACAGTCAGATACAGAACAGTTCCATCACCCCCAAAACCTCCTTACTGCTACCTATTTATAGTCACACACACACCTCTCATTCCTAACCTCTGCTAATCACTGATCTGTTCTCTAACACTGCAGTTTTGTCTTTACAAGAATATCATATAAATGGAATCATACAGTATGTGACCTCTCACTCAGCCTGATGTCTGTGAAATTCATCTAATAAGTTTTGCATGCATCAATAGTTTGTTCCTTTTTATTATATCTATTTTAAATATAAATAAGATATAAATTTGTTCTTCTTAATATTTCTCACAAATATCTGCTAGTTTCATATTCTCCCATGGTTATCCTCTTTTCATCTTTTGTGCATGCCATTTTAAAACCTAGATTTTGTGGCCACATTAGCTTGTTTAAATGCTTCCCCTGTTTTTACCTTATTGGGATAAAGTGTGATTGTGCTGTTGGAATATGGCTTTCTAACCTTCTTCCCCTCATCCCTCTTAAATCATCTTTCCTCAAGATTCTCAGAATTTAGATATATAGCAAAACTAGTTAACTAGGCCAACTTTTATCAAACTCCTTGGAAATGGAATATCAAAAAATTACTGGGGGACTTCCCTGGTGGCGCAGTGGTTAAGAATCTGCCTGCCAAAGCAGGGGACACAGGTTCGAGCCCTGGTCCGGGAAGATCGCACATGTCACGGACCAACTAAGCCCGTGCGCCACAACTACTGAGCCTGCACTCTAGAGCCCATGAGCCACAACTACTGAGCCCATGTGCCACAACTACTGAAGCCCACACGCCTACAACCCGTGCTCCGCAACAAGAGAAGCTACCGCAATGAGAAGCTCCCACACTGCAACGAAGAGTAGCCCCTGCTCGCCACAACTAGAGAAAGCCTGAGTACAGCAACGAAGAGCCAATGCAGCCAAAAATAAATAAATTAAATAAATAAATAAATTTTTAAAAAAATTAGTGGGGATGGTATAGACAGAGGGGATCCAGTATTGATAAAGGCACACTGAGCAGGAAAGTCTCGAAACTCAAAGATAATTTTTGCTTATTGTATAAGTCTTGCTTATTTAGGGAAATTTTTATTACAATCATGAATACTTTAGATGTGACCAAATTAAACCTTATCCTAATTAGAACCACCTTTAAAACCATGAAATTAGAACTAACTGAAGGTAACTGCTTATTTGTGCCACTGTGAACCTGCCTCCACTTGGCCCTAGAGCTGGGAGTATTGCTTTGCAAGAAGGCAGCTCTCAAACATGTTGATTAAATGACCTATTACCTTTCTCTCACGGACACTGTCTTTCTTAATGCTCCAGTGGCTCCTTGTGTTTCCATTGTCATAAAAAAGCAGATTTTAACATAACCAATAGATGTCCCCAAAATCCTAAGGCAACTAGGATAGTGGCACTTTGTGGTAATTTCTCATCCCTTATGGTGCACTGGAAATATCTGTGTAACCACTTGTGTTCTTACTTTTTGCCCATAAAATGAAAGCTGTTTCATAGTAGAGCCAAATTAAAGAATAAAAGAGCTCTAGGAATCAGAAGATTGTCTTACAAGTCCCATCCTTCAGAATGAAAAAGAGGTGAACTTGGAGAACTAAAAAGAGTGTAAATTATTTGTATTCTTAAACTGTGTGTCCTTTGTTACAAATGAACCTGTACTATTAAAAATGTCTTACTGATATTTACAGGAAAGAAAAATAATCCACAAACTATTATTACTCCATGTTCTACCCAAAATATATCTTCTGAATCTATGTAGTTTTAAGCTGTTTCTCTTGAGCTTGCTCTGATGCCACCCATGATACATTTCCAGAATCCCTTGTGCTGATCTCTATACCAGAGTCACAAGCATGGCTTCCCACATTGCTGTCGAAAGCCATGTTGATATGTATGAGTAGATGGTCAGAGACGACATTATCACCAGGGCAAAGTGCTTCCCACAGGAAAACTGTCATTAGATACAGTCTGGAATCACCAGAGGCCCTCCAAGGGAAGCAGTGGGTTGAGGGGGCACAAGTCAAAGTAGCCAAAAGGATGCACATTAGTTTCAAGCTGGGTTTCTCTTGATTAAAATATCAGGCCAGAATGTGAAAGAAGCAGAGCTATCCTGAAGTACTTATCTAATCCTCACCACACGACCTATTCTGTGATTACCTATTAATAAGATATTATACATGTGAGCTATCATCTCCTATTATGGTTTTCTTGCTCCCTAGATGGATTTAGCATAAATCATGATGCTTTGGATTAGATTTCAACTCCAAAGTTGCAACATACTGAAATATCTCAATTAGTTGTGAAGGATGTCACAATAATTCATTACATGTCAGAATTTCAAGGTTTGGGAAATGATCCATTTGAAAAATTAGATCACATTTAAGGTTATTCATATAATCACATCATTTTCACACCTACTAGGTTGTATGCTTCAGGTGGCTAATTCCATCCCTTTTCATTCATCAAGAAAGTACCTCAGATATAGTAGGCTCTCATCAAATAGTTGTTAAATGAATAAATCCCTTTTGTATCCCAATATACTTTCCTGAGTAGTAGAGAGAGCGACAAAATAACCAGCTTGCCAGGAATTACTTATAACCCATGGAAATTTCATATGCCCGTGAGAGTATGTCGCCTATGTGAACATTATCTATAAGAAGCACTGCAACAGCACAAAAGAGAGGATTACTATTCTACAGCTAAAACAAATTATTTCTCTTTTTCTTTTTACGTCAAAAAGAATGCTAAGCCAGTGTCTGTTATGGATGGAAATCGTTATTAATAATTACACTAGCAACAACAATTACTATAAAATACTCTGTTATGATCATAATGTTCCATATGAAATACAGTTCATTGGCATCACCTCATTTAATCCTCACAACCTTATAACAGAGGAGTGATTTTCTTTATTTAGATAAACCAACTGATCACACTAGTAGCAAGTGGCAGAGTGGTATTCAAAACACTATCAGCTTGATGCCGAAAAGTCCATGCTCTTTTCGCCTTAACATGCTGCCTTTATTGAACAAGGTAAAAAAAAAATCATAAATTCTCCAAAATTATTAGCTACTTCTTAATTGCAAATTTGTTTCCAAAATTTAAAAATCCATTAGCAACACATCAAAAAAGAATTCTGGTGTGTACAAGGCTCATATGTCACTATATTGTATGCCAGACCATACTGTCAATAAAACAATGTATAAGAGGATCATTTACATTCAAGGCAAGAAAACTTCCTGAAAAAAATTACTTTAAGCTGTGCTTTTTATTCCCAAAAGAGAAGCTTTTTGCTTTAATTTTCAAAGTAGGCCTAGATGTAAGCAACATTTTGCCAACATATCCACATGAAAAGATTGCTCCTTGGGTGCAAAAAGAAGTTATGTTATATTCTTCTTTGGTTCCTATGCTAATTTTTGCCTTTCACATAAAAGGCTTTCCTGAACTGTTGTACCAAATGTGTGATAATTTAGTGATACAACCTCTAGGCCATAGAATACTCACCCAAAGTTACCAAAATAATTTCATTGAAGAGAATTTGGATTCAGGCCCTTCATAAATAAAGAACATGTTCTTTTGAATGGGAAAACAGAGCCAAACAAAAAGGAGCCAGTGTCTAATTTTACAATTTAGTAAAGGTTAGTGCATCTTTTCATTGCATACTTCAATACCACATAAAGCTTTCTAACTATGGATATCCCCAGTAGAGAATTAATCCAGAGAATAGTATCCTCACCCCTCCTTTCTCTTTTGCCTTAGCCTGTATGCTTCTATGACCACCTATCAACTCAATGTGAATAATCCACAGATCTACATCTGAATGTTTTAGAAATCTTGAACAGCTCCATGTGATCCTGGCAGAACTTCAAACAGAGAACAATAGTGTCTAAAGTGAGCTCATCCTTTTCCCTTCTAAACCTATTTCTCTTCTTGTGGTCCCATTTTTTTTTTTTGTTTACTGCACCACCAGTTACCCAGGTTCACACCTTTGGATTTTGGATCACTTTGACTTTTTTTATCCTTTACTCATCACAAGCAAATATTCTACCGCATTAAACACTCAAAATCTGAATATTTTTACCACTTCCACTGCTGTCACCTAGTCCAAGCCACAGTTCTTTCTCACTTGGGTTATTGAAATGACCTCACAATAGGTTTTCTTGTGTCCTCACTTCCTCCTGTATCAGTTAGGATTAGGTATTGGTGTATATGACAGTTCACCAGAAATAATAGGACCTTAAACAAGACAGGAGTTTATTTTTCTCACATGTGAAATAGTCCAGGTAGAGAGTGTTCAGGGTTGGTATGATGTTCTATGATATCAGTGACCCATACTCCTATCATGTTGCTCCACAATGAAGAAGATTTCCCTCACAGTCTAAGGTGTTCATGCAAGCTTCAGCCATAAGTCCATATCTGATTTAGCATGTAGCCAGGAAGGTTGAAGAGGAAAGTCTCCCTCTTTTAAAAGTCAGTTTCTGAAAGTTACACTTAACATTTCCAATTTCCATCCCTAGGGCTGAATTTGGTTTCAGGTTTGAATTTGGGGTCAGGGGCAGCCTGGAAAGTGCAGTCTTAATTCTGGGTAACCAAGTGACCAGCTAAATATTAATGGAAGACAGAGAGACTAAACATGGAGGGGGGGGGCAAGTAAATAACCTCTAAATCACCCACTAGAGTCATTTAGCCATCCAGCAACTAGAGGAATCCTTTTAAAACATAAATTCTCGATCATATCTTCCAAAGCTCTTCAACAGTCCACAAGGCCCTATATGAAATAGGAAGGCGTAAGAGGATCACCCTTAAACACTGTTGGTCTTGAATTTTAAATGAGATGATTCAGAATGGTTTTGTGTCCAACATATTCAGCTACAGAGATGCAGGCACAGAGTAGGCAAACCACTGGCTATGAGAAGGATTTGGGGTTTGCCAGGCAAGTGTGACAAAGTGAAAAAGGAGTAGGAGAGTTGAAGGAATACAAAAGTGAGTGAACTATGGAGTCTAATATGGGTAAGGATGGAAGTAAGGATATGAGCAGAGTGAGTATTTAGTCCCACTCCTCCAAGAGTCAGATGCAAAATGGGATTAAAAGTGTAAAAATTTTATGAGGGAGAATGCCTCTGTAAAAGGAAATAGGAATGGAGGCAGAGAGGGCTAGGAGAACTGCCAGACCATGATGCAATCTCTCTGACAAGTGGGATACAAGGTTGGGTGTAAGTATCCTAGACTATCTTGCAGTCTGAGGAAAGTTCAGCAAGCCATCAGAGTCCTTGAGACAAAGTTGTCAAAGGAGTCCCATGTCTCCCAAGAATGGGTCTGCCTTAAATTGCCCACCAACTCAGACATTGGTCTTGGTGCAAATGCAGCAATGGATTTCAGGTGGCGAATGCAGCTGCTGGGGTCCTCTGTCAATTCAGTCGCTGTAGTAGGAGGTCTGCAAGATGCAGTCTCATGGCCACTACATTGAGAGACATTTTTAAAGTTACATAACCAAAAGACTATATGTCTCAATGGGTACAAAGTATTTTTGGAGATCATATATTAGAGGGAACAAGCTGGATACACAGGAGGGAGAAGCCCTGAAATTAATATTTAAGATGGAAAGTAGTCAATGGTAGTAACAAAGTTGAGAGTGTGACCATGAGGATACGTAGCTGACGTAGGAAGGAGAGAAGACCACAGGAGAAGGAAGAATCAAGAAAACAAGGGTATTAAAAAGATCTTCCGCTTGGGTTATTGAACCCATCAAAATTGTGAATGGGGTAATCTAGAAAGAATGACAGTAATCCAGATACTGAAATCTTCAAAGAGTTAAGAGAAGCAGCTTGGGGTCTCCAGATGACTGTGCAAGGGTACAGTGGGTGTTATAATCTGATGATATGAGTTTTAAAGCTGTGGCTCTTTAGGGGCAGAAAGGGTGAAAAATTTGAAAACAACAATGAAGAGCAAGTAGTATATCTATACCATTTCCCAGCCCACTGGTTCAAAGAGTATGGGAAAGGAAGCAGTCACCCATCTAGAATTACAGAGGCAAAATATTATCTTTAGTATTTGACTTAAGTTATGGCAAAAAAAAAAAAAGGGACAGAGACAATGCTGAGCTCTAAAGAGGAGGTATTTTTGCTTATGACAAATGTATTCTAGAGGGCAGAAGAGTTTTAAGAAATGGAGGAAAGGGAGAAATGGGATCCTACTTAGCTGTTGCACAGAGCCATATGGGAATGAGAATCCAAGTAATAAATAATCCAAGTGGGCTTTGGGTTTCTTGTGGTAACTGATATAAACAGGGATACAGGGCTTGATGCAGTTGATATTGTATTTGGCAGATTTCAGTAGTGAAGCCCTCATCTAAACAGTCTAATTCTATTTTTTGGTGAGATTAGACGACCAAAGTGTACATACTCTGTATTCTTGGACTGTATTCCTTAAACCTAACTAAATCACCTCTTTAGATCCTGTATTTGACTTTTTTCTAAAGTTTGTTACAGGAAACAGTAAGAGTCTGGTTTATCTAAACTACAGAGCTGCCGTATTTCCTTCACTTCTCCCCTTCTTTTCATGTGCTTGTCCATTAAGTCCTGATCAAATACTATTTACTTCATCATATCTTATTGCTCATTTTACTTTAATTAGCACTAAATCTTGAGGCAGACTGGGAATCAAGTCTCGGGCATCAACCGTCCTCTGAGGATCCCATTGATTAGTCCATAACCTTTCCACGCATTATCAGACCTGTTTTCTACCTGGTTATTTTTTGGGACAACTAACAGAAGTAGTTCAAATTCTTTCTACATCTCCTAATATTCTGGAACTATCAGAAATATTCTAATTGAAATATCAGAATTATTCCAGTGCATTTTATCAATCCTTCTCTACTTTCACAGAAAAAGAAATACATGTCTACACTGCACAGACATAGACTTAAGAGAAACAGAATACCCACATATGTTTATACAAATGATATTGTCTCATGATCCCAGAGGGAGTTATACACTATAAGCCTGTGAGAATCCTTTTCTTGGGGACTGAGAAATTCTTTTATAAATGTGTGCCTTCGATTTGATTCTTTTCAGCTACAAATCACTAGTAGGCTGTTGTAAACGGATTCACCTCAAAAGAAAAATACGGCAAGTTGCCTTCTGCTGTATCCAACAAAAGAGTTGCTAAAAGGTAACAATACTCTCTGGGAAGAAGGTGAAACTGCATCTCTAAACTCATATTATAAGCCATACCAAATTGTAATAAACTGTTTGGGGAAGAAGAAAAACATCAGAGAAGTTATCAGAATAGAACGCTGTCAGACGCTATATCCAGACTAGAAGATATCCACAGAAGATGAACAAAGTTTCATTTCTATTTGCTACAATTTCGAAGCAGTGAATTTTACTTTATTATAGACATCAAATGAGAAGTTCTTCTTAGGCACATTACTAGTTTTAAATCAGTGTTGTTTTGAGACCTCTGTGTATATGTACATATATACACATACATGCGCACACACACACATACATGCATATACTTATCCTTTAAAAGCATAAAATTCATGATCAGAATATGTACCTAATTACCTTACTTCATTCTCCATCATACATTTCTTCTTTCTCCATTGCATAGCTTTCCGGAAGTGACAATGAAAATAAAACTTAAAATTTTCAAGTGCTATTGTCTGCTGAAGTTTTGTTGGATTTCACTTACATTTATATCAGTCCCAGTACTTCTAGCTCTATTTCAGGAAATCAAATGTTTCAAATATATCCATCTTGTTTTGGACATAAAAAGACAATTTGAATTAAAGTGGCAATGTCTACAAGAATAAGAAAAAGGACTTTTCCCTTTAAGGTTACCTGCTTTGTTGCCAAATTGATTATTTAAAACAAAGATAATGTGTTAAGGTGAATGATGAAGATCTGGCTGTTCAAAATCCATTCATTTTGGTCACTTTCCTCATTAACTTAACTAGTCCTGCAAGCAATCCACATTGATCAGGGTTAAATTAATAAATCAACTAAGTTCCAATCTATTTTTTTCATCAATATAGCCAAAAGAAGGATAAATTAAAAAATTGAAAAAGAGAAAAATAATAGCCTTTGTTTCATTCTTGTTTGTTTTCACTTGTGATGAAGATCCTTAGAAGAAACTTAGCTCGCTTTATCAAAAAAAAAAAAAAAAACAGTGGTTTAAAGTCACGCTTCATTTCATGTTCTTCAAAGGAAAGCAATCTACAACTAATCAAGATACATTCTATATGAATTATTATCCTGCTCTTTCCTAACCAAAGACACACTGCCATAACCCACCCACCATCACATCCATGGTAAAATGTCTCTCCAACATGAAAGAGAAGAATGGTCTTAAGAGATCAAACAGAAATTCTTTTTTTTTTCAAATTAATTAATTTATTTATTTTTGGCTGCATTGGGTCTTCGTTGCTGCGCGTGGGCTTTCTCTAGTTGCAGCGAGTGTGGGCTACTCTTCACTGCGGTGCACGGGCTTCTCTTTAGGGTGCCTTCTCTTGTTGCGGAGCACGGACTCTAGGCACGTGGGCTTCAGTAGTTGTGGCACGTGGGCTCAGTAGTTGTGGCACGTGGGCTCAGTAGTTGTGGCTCACGGGCTCTAGAGCGCAGGCTCAGTAGTTGTGGCGCACGGGCTTAGTTGCTCCGCGGCATGTGGGATCTTCCCGGACCAGGGCTTGAACCCGTGTCCCCTACATTGGCAGGTGGATCCTTAGCCACTGTGCCACCAGGGAAGTTCCCAAATAGAAATTCTTAATATTAGAGGTTCAAGTACTATAAATGTACTGGTTTGCTGGTTTTATTCTTAAACCACAAAAAGAAATGAAATTTCTTGCAGAGTTCTTGCGTATTTTTAATCCTTAAAACACACACACAGATGCACGAGCACGTACACACACCTTTCAAGTACTTCACTTGCTCGGAGTGAACATGGGCACATTTCTATTCCCAAGCATTGGGGGAATTTTCATGAAGTAAACTCTCTGCATGTCCATTTTCCAGCCACCTCTTCTTCATTCATTCTAAAATATAAAAATTTGTTCAACAAGCATTTCTTCAGTATCTATCATATGGCAGGCATTAGAAAAGGCATTAGAGCCCATTGATGAATGTTTTCTGGGCTCCTTCTCTTTGCTGTACTCAGTGGGTGGGAGGCACTTCACAATCCCCCTTTTCCTTCACCATGTAAACTGTTCTAAGTACGGATAGCTTCACAGTTTCAGCTCTTACCCTGATGCTCCTTGAATACATCTTAGTGCAAAACACACCCAAATAAAACACGAATTCAACGTCAAAAGAATATTTTAATCAAAGTTTCATCAGAAGACAAAAGAGAAGTTATATTACAGTCACAGAGGAAAAAATAAATTCTCACAGCCCTATCAATCCCTGCTAACTCTATTTCTCCTCCCCACCCCAGCTGATATATTCAAAATCCCCTAGCTGATGTACCCTACTCAGCAAAACAAAATCTCAATAGCATTCCAAACAGCCTCCACTAAATAAAGCCTCAGTGGCTAGCCAAACCCCAAATAAGTGTTATTTTCATTCCCCCCAAAACTTCAATTATCTGTCTACATCTAGATATCTATATCATATCTATCTATATGTATATCACATTTCTTCTCATTTAAACCCTTGCCACTGAACTAATGGCTCATGCAGTCTTTTCATCATATCATTTACCTGAGTAAATGCACCCATGGCTGTGAATCCTTAATTTAGAAAAAGAATGTCACACCTGGATTCTTGAAAGCACAGAGTATGCCCAAGCTACATGCAGTCCTGGTTCTGCTTTGCTGCTCAGTCTTAAACCAGCTCCAAAGCAGAAGTCCAAGTTGGGACACTGAAGTCAAAATCGTTTGGTTCCATTACAGTACACACTGCGACTGCTTATAGGCAACGCCAAAGAGGCCTGCAGAGCCTCCTATTCACAAATTCCCTCCGGTCTAAATACACTCATTCTTCTTCCAACCACTCCCTTTCTCAATCCAAACCCAGTCAGGCTTCCCCAGCTCCATGTTCAGAACACTCTCTGTGTTCTTAGGTACGAAATAAGGAAAATTAAAAGCTGGACAAGTGAATGAAATAGGGCAAGGGCATGCTACTTACTTGCCTACATAAGCAATTTCTCCTCTCCTTTTCAAGGGTCATAAAAGATAAATATATAAAATTGATAAAAAGCAGGTAAGTAGTGGTTACGGGCAGAGGGGCAATATAGCATGGGGATGTGGGAGGTACAAATTTTGGGGTGTAAGATAGGCTCAAGGACGTACTGTACAACACGAGGAATATAGCCAATATTTTGTAATACTGTAAATGGAAAATAGCCTTTTAAATTGTATTAAAATTTTTTTTTTAATTTTGTAAAGCAGATAAGTCCTCAATAAGCATTACTGCTGTTACTGTTGTTGCAAATATTATATTTGTTCCTCTGTCAACTATGGGAATAGAGAGCCAAATCAAGATACTCTTTAAAAACAGACACCTGGGGACTTCCCTGGTGGCGCAGTGGTTAAGAATCCGTCTGCCAATGCAGGGGACACGGGTTCGAGCCCTGGTCCGGGAAGATCCCACATGCCGCGGAGCAACTAAGCCTGTGCGCCACAACTACTGAGCCTGAGCTCCAGAGCCCGTGAGCCACAGCTACTGAGCACGTATGCCACAGCTACTGAAGCCTGCGTGCCTAGAGCCCGTGCTCCGCAACAAGAGAAGCCACCACAATGAGAAGCCCGCGCACCGCAACGAAGAGTAGCCTCCGCTCGCGGCAACTAGAGAAAGCCCGCACCCAGCAACGAAGACCCAACGCAGTCAAAAATAAATAAATAAATAAATTTATTAAAAAAGCAGACACTTGCACTACAACCAAAGTGGAGGGAAGAGGAACTATCCTTGCCAAGGAGAAGTTTTAATTGATGACAGCTGCAGCACTAATGAGACTGCCTCCCATTGATACGGCTCCTGCTCTTAAGCACCCCTCAGAGGGGCAGCCATAGAGACAGACAGAAACGACCCATTCTGTTGCCAGAACCTCCCATGCGGCAACATCAATAATCAGAGCAGCACTGATCCTCTGCCTTTAAATCCATGTTGTCAGCTCATACCACGTTTAGGGAATCAGACTCTCCAGGGAAATACCAGTTAATAAAAGAACTAGAGAAAAACCAAGTGTTTCTGTGAGGTGGCTCTTATGGTAGATGGCCAGTGTGTATTATTAGGAAAGACTAATGTCATGTAAAACATTTTTTTCAAGGCTTAAGAAAAATAAAAATTTCAATGGTAAATTTAACTGTTTACAAATATTTCTATATAGTTTCAATTTTCCATGTGAGCAAGATATTTCAATGGCAGATACTCATTTCTGCAAAAGATATGATAGCCTAAAAGTTATAGAACTTGAGTAGAAGAGGAGAAAATTCAGGTAATTCACCCCAGTACACCTCAAACATCTAGATATCTGAGATCACCTTTTCTTGTTTCTCAGCTATCTAGACTGGCTCTGTGAACTGCCCACTTTATAAAAAAGTAATAGCTGCAATGGGGTGTTTACCTTGGGCCACAGTGTACCAAGTACTTTAGGTGAATTGCCTCATTTATTAGCCACAACCTTCCGTATAGGTACAATTGTAAATGAGGAAATTGAGGGATAGAAGATAAAAGTAATTTTCCTTCACGTAAATAGCTCCTGATTGAACTGGGGTTCAACCCTTGCAGTCTGAGTCCAAAACCTGTTCTTGTAACCACTAACTTCACTGCCTTCTTTTAATTTATCTGATCAAAAAGAGCTCAACTAAGTTCATGTCTACTTAAAAGTAAAACATCAAATATTTAGAGGCAAACTCTTTGCAATCTTCTTTCATATTTTCAAATTAAATCTAGACAACTCAGCCCGTTTTTTTATATCACAGTTCCCCTCACTCTCCAATATCTTCTATCAAGACCTATCAATTTCACCTCCAAAAAAATCCTGACTCAGTCCACTATTCTCCAACTCCACTGCCATCTTGTTCCTGAATTACTGCAATAGCCTCCTAATTTATGTTCTTCTTTCCACTTATATTCCCCCCAAATCCCTAAAATAGTACATAACAGTATGATTTCTATAAAATTTAAATCAGATTATGCTCCTCTCGTGTTTATTTTAAATTATAAATAAAAGTTGAAACATTTTTTTAAAGTAGCCTATTCTACCTTTGCCCCTCTGCATAGGGGCAAAAAAACTAACAGACTTAGAGGACTACAAATTCCACTTTATTTTCATACCACTTGAAAAGCAACTTTTCTTCACTTCAGTGGAAAGAGCATAAAAATTCTCAACAAATTACAATCGACAGGAAGATGTTTTCAGGATAGGTTAGACATGTGTATATATCTTTGGTTACCTATGTCAGCAAATTTTTTCTCTGCCTAGTGGACAAATTTCTGGGCAAATTTATTGTGTGTCTCAAAGATTGGAAGGTAACTATATTCTGTATACCAAGAATAAAGATAAGGGATATGCTAAAGCATGAGATATTATTAGAAGCGAGCTTAATGAAAAATGTAACACAAACCAGTCAAAGTAATACCCAAATTTCAAGGTCTAATGAGTCGCCTGTGGAAAACCCACCATTTGGCAATTTCTGCCAAAATGATTATTGCCTGCAGTCTAAGACTCTTCCAGGTTTCTGCTTAATGCAATATTTATTGATTTCCTACTATGTGCAAAGTGAAAATTGAATAATGTTGAAATATGGCCCCTGCTATTTAACTGATTATAGTCTACCAAATTATACACACTTATAATCAACTCTTGGCTCAAATACCTCTTCCTTGTAGGTAGAAGGTCCCAATTGACTTCAGTGGTCTCATACATCAAGAATTTCTTCACAGTGATGCTATATTTCTGTAACTCCAGTATCTTTTTACTAAAGAAAAATAAAATTTGAACACTGTAATTAACTTATTCTATCTTTCCAATACATTGCAATTCATTTTAGATAAAATGCAGCACAATATCTGACATAAACAATGATAGGTTATATTCTGAAGAATGAAAACCAAAAGCAAGAACTCCAGACCTGATTCCAAGGTCCTGATCAAGGACTTGCGAACAAGTGCAAATGACAGACTCATGCCCTCAGGAAATAAGAGTGGTTCAAAGTGCTAAATCCAGCTATCAGTTGCAGTATCGTCTATTGCTTATCTGTTGCATTACCTGACTTCATGAGATTAGCCTGAACAGAATTTCAGTTTTAACAATGATTTAATGGAAAACTGAATGATACCTTAAAAACACTAATGTCAAAAATACTGGAAGATGGATAGTGACTTTTATTCATTAAGGGATGTATTGAATATCTACTGTATACCCTGCTTATAGTAGGCACCCTGCCTGGTTTTTCTTTAACTAAGCATTTGAACCTCATTTACTTAAGATACACCCAGGCAGGCAAATATATACCAAAGAGAAATGTGCAATATAATAAATGACATCTGTTTAATAAAACTTTTTACCACTCTACAAAGAATGGTGCAACTGCATTTTATTTTATTTAATAAAAATTTGCTATATTCAGTGGAGTACAGTGAAGTGGAGACACCAAGCTCTTCTTTAAATGTAAGAAAATACAGTGTCTATTACCTTTACCTTTTATGAGTTGCCTGCTCTCCCGTATTTGGCAAGACAAATAGAATTACATACTGTGAGTGACTCAGAACAGAACTTCACTATCAATCATCCCCTTGGCTCTGCACAAATTCTGTAGGGCATTCAGGACATTCTGCTGCCTATGAATATTTTAGACAAGAAGAATCCCCGAAAGCTTCCTGATGGATTAATACAAGAACGGAGGACGTTTACATGTTTTATAGCTATTTGCCAAAGTACTACAGCCATTACTACACTCCAATGAAAAGATGCCTCTTTAAACAGAAAGAAGCAACCCCGTGGAAGAGTTCTGGCTCCCTTTATCATAAACTGATTTCTAAGTAATGATATATAATATATAAATATTGCATGCAATCCTCTGCAGAAAATGAAAGGCTGTACTGGTGCCAATGCCTTTACACCCACCAATAATTGTGGGGGGGAAAAAAAGTAGAAAGAAAATGTATGCCAGCTATTTAAGAAAAGAAGTTTGCTCACATACCTCTTTAGCTATGCCAATGAAATAAAAAGCAATTTATTGGCTTCCCTATCATTTTATTGTGATTCACACCTATGAATAAACAGCAGAGTACCATTCTCAACAGCAATTCACAACTTATCAAATAAAGTTTATACTTTATTTTAAAGGTAACAAAACTTAGAAACCACAGGAAAACAGACAAAGAAAAAATTTACTTGTCGGGCCACTACTGTTGATCTTTTAAAGTATTTCCTTCCAGTTTTTTTTTATATGTAGTATTCCATATCTTATGTTTCCACTAATATTTAAACATTTTCCCAAGTTATTATAAAGTCTTCATAAACATTTTAATGCTACATAACATTCCATTAAGAATATGTAACAAAGTTGATTTAACATTTGTCCATGTCAGATACGTAAAAGGAGCCCAATTTTTACTCTTATAAATATCATTATTTCATATCACTGTTCATATATATTTCACTTATTGTTTTACTTTTTTTATTTCTAAATTAAGCAATATATCTTCCATCTAGAAATGGTGGGATAACACACCCAAGTTCCCAATGACAAAACAGGTTTTGTTGTTGTTGTTATTGTTGTTTTAGTGTATCTTCTCTTACTAAGGACAGAATAGAGAAAGTTCACATATATCTAGAGAATAAATTAGTGACTACCAATTATAACATGCTTTACAATTTATTAACATTCTCACAACTACACTGGGATGCGTAATTATCTCACGTTTTCAAATTAATAAATTGTAGAAAACTAATGCAGACATTAATTATGTGCTCAGAATTCACCAGAAGGAGAACACTAAATAACTCTAGAAAAAATAATTTAGACTTCT
Organism: Eschrichtius robustus; assembly: GCF_028021215.1. Lineage (NCBI taxonomy): Eukaryota > Metazoa > Chordata > Mammalia > Artiodactyla > Eschrichtiidae > Eschrichtius > Eschrichtius robustus. Next base: position 65,572,100 of record NC_090831.1, on the reverse strand, counting down.
TGCCAATAATGGAAATAAAATTATTTAAGACAAGAGACAAGTCTTGAGCTTGCAAAAAAAAAAGTAATTCATGACAAATACAAACAGCAAAGAAAAAGGTATCAGAACAAGTTTTAAGTTTTAGCACGAAGAACTGAATCAGTCAGGGTTCAACCAGAAAACAGAAACACCATGAGTTTCAGGCTAAGAGATTTATTATAGGAGTTAGATCTCACAAAATTAGAGGAAAAGCTGGGCAAAGGAGGCTCAAGAAGCTCAGGAGGTCCAAGAAGTTGGAGGATCAGAGTGAGTGTGACCAGCCAGGCAATCTGAAAAGCCAAGCACATCCAGCCACTGAAATGGGACTTGAAAGGACTTCAAAGGAAGCTCTACGGGAAGTGTGCTTCTGTGCAGCTACCACTCCTCTGAGTCCACTACAGAGAGTTGGGAGTGGGCCTGGAACCACTGTGGGTCAACCATCAGAAAGAAAAGCTGGATGCAGACCAACAGCCAGCTGGAACCTGCCAGCACCCACGGGCACCTCTGCATCTGCCACTCACTGCATCTAACCATGTCGGCCTTCTAGGAAAATGGTTACTGCTTCACTTCTGCCTTCCAAATCTTGCATAAAGTCCTCTCTTGGCCAATGCTAACTTAAAGCAACACAGGGAGGAGCATTCTAACACATATGGTTCTAGTATAAGTGACGCACTACAAACTACCACAAGGTTTGGAGTAAATGGACAGGTAATTAGCATTATAACACAGCATGCCTCTTCTAACAACAGTTCTTGTTATCATAGAAAGAAAAAATTCAAGACGTTAGTATCAAGGAAAACTGCAACACTGATGGGAGAAAAAAACAAAAGCCTTCTTTTTACACCAAAACATGAAACGTATAATAGGAATAAGCAAGTAAAACTGTCTGATTTGCATGTCTGAGGGAGAAATGATCTAGTAAGATTACTTTCGCAAGTTAATAAGAAATTGCTTCCTCATTAATCATCACCACCATTAAACAAGGTTCAACTAGAATCTTTGTTGCTCATCTATTATAGCTTATGAATACAATGCGGGGTTTTTCAATTTTTTTTTCAAATTTTTGAAGGGAAACATAAAACTTAGAAAGCCCAAAACATAAAAAGGAAGGAGGCAAGAGAAGTGCTAAATGATCACACTCCATCAATCTGAATGGGACTGATGGAATGTGAAATAAGTTCTAGGGCAAAAATACGTCATGGAACAACAGGAAATGTCAGATACTATTTATTTGTTTAGCATTATAAGGCACAGGTAGGAAAGGAGAAATGGAAAAAAATGTTTTCCTTAACTAAAATGTCTAAAACATTTTGGGCACTGAAATGTGCCCTATGTCCCTCAAATAAGAAATGTAAGGCCACTGCTGTTTTGAAAAAAATACATATTTTTCTAAAGAACAAAGTATAATAGTAAGTATGGAATATCACAGTGAGGCTAGCTTACAACAAACAAATTAAAATGATGTATAATAATCTAGTAATAGAAAGACTGTCTAAATGATCAAAATGAAGAAGAAAACTTTTACCTGAATTACTCTAATTCATTGTTTAAAATTTTTCAATTCAAAATAAATTATTTTTTCAGATCTGCTACATAAGGTGCTAAGCATACAAAGATGAATAAGATATATGTAAGGGGAAATCTGCCATTTGTGTTAGCCATGCAAAATCTAAACCGCTTTCTACTTTGTGTGCAGTGCCTCCACTTTATTATCTCGGTGGAAGAGCAAAAGCTTCTTCCCTTAAAGGGGCTGAGTATGTTAGACACTCACATTCCTAGTCATTCTGGCAAACAGAGAATAACCTCGTGACCTAGGCTCTGGCAATCAAGTACAACCATATCTGACTCTGACACATCCACACTGTCTGCAGATGGAGGCTGCAAGGTCAGGGCACAGAAATGGCACGTGGTAGAAGCTGTGGTAAAGTTGAGGTGTTGGCACCAAAGGGGCAGCAGTACAGGTGTAGGTTGATGTTCTGCCATGGTTTCCTCATTGCACCAGTTCTGATATGGGATTTGGAGCTTTGTTCCTAGAAACATTTTTCCATACATAGTGTTCTAGCCTTACATTAAACCTGGCAGGCACCCAATATCTTTTCAATAAGCTCCTGCTTAATTGGAGTCTCTGCTACCTGAAAATAAGAACTTTGAGTGATATATATGTTTGCTAGCCTCAAAGAGTTCACAGTCTGAAAAGAGAAACCAAATGATAATACCATATAAAAGGCATAAGCATGCTATATCTAATTAACGACCAACATCTCCATTGTGAGGTCTCAAAGGCACTTCAAACTTAGAATGTCCAAAACTTGAACTCAGACTGGGCCCTCTGTCACCTTCCTCTGAGTCAATAATTGGTACCATTCTTCTGGTTGTTCATAAAAAAAAAACAGAAAAACTTCTTGAAACTGCCCTCTCCCTCATTCTCAATATCTAATACATCATTAAGTCCTATCGATCTTGCTTCCTAAATATCTCTCTAATCATTCACTTCTCTGCAGTATTATCACCACCCCCAAAGGCTAAGCTTCCATGATCTCTCACAGGACTGCCTTCATCGGTTAGCCTTCTAAGTGACTGATGACCCACACTTTGGCTTCCTTCCAAAGTATTTTTCACAAAGTGATCTTTTTAAAATACATATCAAATCATATGATTCAATTACTCAAACTTCTCAATCGTTTCTCAAGGCTCTGCATACTCCAGCCCCTGCATGTCTTCCTACTCTCATTTCTGTCCACTTTCTGCCCCTAGTATTTCCATTCCCAAACACACTAGCCCTCTTTCCTGTTCTCACTGCTCCCGATGCTTCTCCTTGTTTTGTATCATAACATCCTACTTGCCTTTCAAATTTTAGTTCAAATACCACAACCTCAAGGAAGACTTTGATGAATGTTGGACTATAGCCGGTCTTCTTGTTACAAGCAATCAAAGCTCCCTGTATTTTTACTTACAGAATTTATCACAGTTTGCAATTTACAACATAGTGCCTATACTTAACAATGTTGTATTGTACATTAAAAAATTTGTTAAGAGATCTCAAGTTAACTGGTCTTACCACAGAAGAAGATGGGGGGCAGGAAGAAATTTTTGGACGTGGTGGATATTTATTACCTTAATTGTGGTAATGGCTCATGGGTGTATGCAGATGTTCAAACCCATCAAATCCTATACATTAAATACGTGCAGTTTTCTGTATATCAATTATACTTCAACAACACTGTTAAATTTTGTTTTAAATCCAGAACTGCCATTGATGTGCTGATAAATGTTTAAAAGAACAGCTGTGGTGGGAGGGAATGTATGTGTCTTACAATTTTAAATAATTTTAATTAAATTATTTTTAATTATTTTTATTTAAATGATTTTAATAATTTTTCCAATTTAAAAATAATAAAATATACAATACCCTTTATCATAAATTCTATATAGTCCATTGATTTTCACAGAATGCTTTTGTTGATTTTTGCTGAACTCTTATATCCATAGCCAACCTGTAATTGTGATTGACAAGTTAGCGTAGTTCCAACATGAATGCTTGTTGACATTTCCCTTTACATTAACAAGTAAGATAAAATAATGAACTATGTCAGAACTTCACTCATTCATCAGTGATGTAAAGGACTTCTTTAATAGTAGTTCTAAATACTGGAAGAGTATTTCTTCTTTTTTGTGTTATTCACCATTTAATGGCTACAAATACACAGCACACTTTTAAGTTTAATTATATCAACAAAACAATAAATCAAGCCCTGCTTTGTAGAATTTGCCAATTTCTACAGGAAAATACTCCCACGATGGCCAATTGCAAACTATCAACAAGATATCACTACCACAGAGTGGGAACTGATACATACATAGTATCACACTGCTTTATCATATATCAACCGTAAAAATACAATAGACATAGATAACCCTAACAGCATAGATAATAGAAAAATGTAGTAAAATAAGTAGGAAGTGATACATTTTGAATATCTATTAACTTTGTTTTTCATATAATGTATTTAATTGTAAGTTTGTATAACTTAATTTTTTTAACTTCACCTTAATGTGAAAAGAGGTAAGCTATTTTTTTTTTTCTCTGTATTTCACTGTTGTCACTTTGGAAATATTTAAGGTAATTTTTTAAAATATTACACAGAATTTGTAATAATGACTGTGTGTAACGGCTGACTTACAATATTCCTTGACATTTTAACAACTGGTTCTTGCAAGCCAGTGAAAGCGGATTCCAGCATGTTGTGGCACCACCTGCATGGAGCTGCTTGTGACACTCTTGGTTGGAATGACAATGCCGTATTTTTCTATTTCTCTTATATAACACTAAACTAGTATCAATAATGGTATTTTACTGAGTGTGTTCATAATTCATTAAACTTTTAAAATGAGTAAAACAATTTTAACTCATTTCAAATATTTAATATATGTCTTTTACAAAATATCACTAAAAATATTTGTTAAATATTAATATAAACTTCAATATACATTCTCATTCTAATAAAAATTATGAGTAAATAAACTAATAGAAGTAAAATATTAGTCAAAAATAACAAAACATACTACATTAAAGTGAATAAATTTTAATTATATACAACTGGGGAAAATAATGTTATTTAGTTTAAAACACAAAGTGTTATTTAGTTTAAAAAACAAACTGCATCAACAAAGGCATTGTTAGCCATAGATATATTTTTGTAGAATTTTCCAGCTGCTGTAAAAGTTCTCTCTGACTCAGCCCTGGCCAGAAAAATGTTAACAAGATAGTTATAAACTACTTTCAAATATTTTCCTCTGATTCCTTTGTCTTCAAAGAATTTCACCTTTTTACAACTTGATAAAAATATTGATAACTTTGGAGAGTTCTATTTGAACAGCTCTTAGCTTTTTGGCAGGGACTGCACTGTGTTTCATAGTGCAGTTTTTGATTCAAAGAAAGCATTTCACATTCTGTGTCATCATCTTTAGTTTCAAAATATAAATATATAGATAGATATCCCAGGACTGAGACACTGATAGAAATTTCAGTGCCCTCATGTTCATATCCTACTTGTTTGGAAAACTTTTAACTGAGTAAGAATTAGTCTTGCAAAGAAAGTTTTGCTTGGTGAAATTATTTGCACCTCCTCCTGAGGACTGTGAATGTCTAAAAAGAAAAAGTTTTCCAAAAGAATGTACTTCTGTTCAATTTACATTTTTGCTACTGTGTATATCACTCTTGTTTAAAAAAAAAAAAGGAAGGGGTTGTTCAACAAATTTTTCTTCTCCACCATGAATTGAGTATCTTGTGTCATTGATTGTGATGTCAAAATATAAGTGTTATACGTTAGTTATGCCTCAATAAAGATGGAAATAAAATGGGAAGCACATTAGAAAAATACAAATGAGTCAGATTTTATATTATTTTTAAATACCAAAATAATAGGTTCATGAGACACCTCATCCCTCTGGCAGCTACTAGTTGTGTTGCCTTTTTGGATATAGTCTACTTCAACCTAAGCACTACCCAGAGCTGCCATCCCCCACGTAGTAGGTGTAGTCAGAACTTCAACACAAACTTCCCAATTGTAGCTACCCTGAGAGAAGCTCTGGTAATGCCACCTCTGGACAACTTCTACCACCTGAACAGCACTCTAAGTTCGGCTCTATCTCCAGCCATACAAGAAAGGATAGCCTTAGCTTGTCTGATGACTTAAATTGTGTCCTGTCTAGCCAATGTTCAACATTTGGTGTTTGTTTGATTGTTTTATTGATGGCCAATGAGACAGGGAAGGAGACATGCAGGAGTGAGTTGTAAAGAGAGGCTAAGGGAGGTTTTGGTAATGGTGTTAGGATAAGAAAGAGGAGGCAAGAAAGGGAAGGTAAAGGAATGGGAAAAACTGCCAATGAGTATGAACAAAGCTGCTGATCAATACTTGAGATAACAGTATCCCACCAATAAGATATGCCAGTCTCTCAGTACTTAATATTAGCTTAACATACAGAGAATTAAAATTTTTTAAAATTACGATGTAACAAACACCATGACTGGCTCAGTGACTGTGATAATACTGATACTAGCGAAGGACAATGTCACCAAACTGAAAAAAATAAAATCTTGTTCTGGTGTCAGGGAACCATACGTAAAAAGAGCTAGAAAATGTGAGTAGGCACAGAGAGGAAAAAAGTATAATTACCTTTCAGAATGAGCTCAAAAGCACAAAAGAAAAATAACACTAAAAAAAGTCAACTAACAATTTCAACAATAGAAAGATAAATTTGCTCTTTGATGTAAGTATATTTTAAGTGACTTTGATATAAGTATGTTGCAGATATTCAAGGAGGGTCATCAGGACAGTGACATAGGTCATTCCAGACTTTATTCCTCCTCATAAGAAGATCAACTAATAACTATACATCCGGAACCTGGGGGTGAGGCTGAAGCGCCCCCCTGGACAACAGAGGTGGAGAAGGACTGCATTAGAAGGGTGGACATCTCAACTCATGTTCTCCTGCCCTCAGAGTAGCGTTTACATCATCAGCTCCCCTGGTTCCCAGGTCTTCAGACTCAGACTGAATTACACCAACAGCTTTCCTGGGTCACCAGCTTGCAGACTGCAGATCGTGGGACTTTTCAACCTACATTATCATATGAGCCAATTCCTCATAATAAATTATATATATGATATACTGGTTCTGTTTCTCTGGAGAAACTTGACTAATAGAGTTACATATAGGGGAAGGGAGGGAACAGCAAAAGGGAACAAGGATAAAGCTAGAATTTTCAGAATATATCTTGCTTTGTGTATTTGATGTTGGGAACATATAAATATTTCACATAATTGTAAAATTTAAAAATTTTAGGGACTTCCCCGGTGGCGCAGTGGTTAGGAATCTGCCTGCCAATGCAGGGGACACGGGTTCGAGCCCTGGTCTGGGAAGATCCCACATGCCGCGGAGCAACTAAGCCTGTGAGCCACAACTACTGAGCCTGCACGTCTGGAGCCTGTGCTCCGAAACGGGAGAGGCCGCGACAGTGAGAGGCCCGCGCACCGCGATGAAGAGTGGCCCCCGCTTGCCGCAACTAGAGAAAGCCCTCACACAGAAACGAAGACCCAACACAGCCAAAAATAAATAAATTAATTTAAAAAAAAATTTAAAGCAATCTCTAAAACAGCAAAAGCAAAAATATTGATAAATTAAATGGTGTAACAAGTTAGTAGCATAACTGCACACATCATTATTTCAGGTGTTTTTAAAATACAGTAATTTGATCCTACATGCTTAGTGGAATACACACTAAGCTGCAAATACACAAAAAGAGCTGCAAAAAAAATTCGTAAACTGTTTTCAGTAATCATACCATTGGAGGTAGTGTTAGTATTGCTATACTAAGTGTACTGTTAAAAAAAAAAAAAAAGCAAATGTCTAATTATACTGGTATTGGTGGGAACCAGAATTTTTGGCAGAATGCAAAGAGAAGCAAATGTAAGAGTAAAAAGGTTAAGTAAAATCTCTATGTTCTTGAATTGGAATTGAAATTATCAATATGAAATCATGATATACTTTATTTTTAACACACACACATTTCTTAGGTCTGTTCACTAAAAAGGCAATAGCATGTTTAATACACAGCTTGTGCTTTCTAAATATTATTTTTCCACTAAAAGAACTAGTACTCCTTGGACAAATAGAGGATTCTAAGATGGGGCAGGAAATGTAAAAGATGATTCTATAGAACATTTTGTCAAGCCAGGAACCAAAAAATCTATCAAAGACTACTGAGGACAGATAGAAAGGATTCAAGAGATAATAAAATTTTTTCTAGTCAAAATATGGACAATTTGAAAATCAACAAGAATAATAACTGCAACTGATTGAAAAATCAAAAATGCCAAAATTCATGATACACAATGACACTTTTAAAAAAGTATTGCACATCTTATCAAAATACTAGGGAACCACGTCATTATTTTGAAAACTTATATATCCTGAATTTCTTGCATGAATTCAGACTATTTGAGGGTAATTAAATAGTTGATTAGGGAAAGTTTCTTTATAGAAGTATTTCAGGTAATAAATTTTAGAAGGAGAATAAAACATCATCATTTTGCAACTCCTAATAAAATAATATATCCAGGCAGTGATCATCAATTGATTGCTAACATCAACAGAAGAGAAACAACCAGACATCCTGTGCTCTCTATGAATATCCTTATGAAACTTTCTTGCAAGAAAAAAAAAAAAAAAAGAAAATCAGACTGAATCTGGTCAAGCCTTTAAATCTAACTACTTATTTATAAAAAGTGAGGGAGAAAGAAACCTGTTAAAGAAAACCATGAGATGCAATTGGCAAAATCTATACTGTAAGAAAATTTGCAGAATAATTGCAATGGAAAAATAAAAAAGAGAAAGGAGGGGGAAACACAAATTAAAATAGATTTCAGATGAGTCTTTTCAAATGCTTGCCATTGTGAACCCTATTTAGATCCCTATTTGAACAAAAAAAAAAAATTATGAGACCATCGGGAATATTTGAACACTGACTGGATATTACATGACATTAAGTAAATTTTTAGGAGTGATCATGACATTGTGATTACATTTTTAAGAATATCATTTAGAAACAAATACTGAAATGGTTACTTAAGAAATGATACAAAGTAGGGAATGTTAATAGGTGAAAAATGTTGACCATTTTTTTATAATTGTAATCATTGTTAAAGTCATACCAGCCACAAGATAATTCACTATAATGGTGTCAAAACATGTGCATGTTTGAAATTTTTCATAACAAAAAGCTTTTTAAGTATTGTGTAAATAATGATATTTTAAAAATTTTTAAATCTAGAGTTCCTCAATAAAATATTAGCAAATTTAATATAACTGTATAACTAAAAATGATAGAACTCTAGGCATTCTAAGCAACAGATATGGAAAGACTGAAAATGCTATCTATAGCTTCCAAAAACAGCCCAGGGATGAAAAACAAAGAGCTGAAAGGAATAAATTAAACTTTATCATTCTTACAAAAAGTAGGAAAATTAGAAAAAAAAATTAAGCGATGTAAACAGAAAATACAAAGTAAAATGGTAGAAACTAGTTCATTTATTCAATAAAAAGTATAAATTGACAATATAACAAGAGAAATTGAGGGGTCAAGTACAATAGTGGGAGAGGTCCAAAGGCCAAAAGCCTACAGTGCAGCCCTCAGCTCCCCAAAATACTACACACACACACACACACACACACACACACACACTTATAGAGCAAGCTGTTCACTTATTCATTCAAACATCTAATGAGAAGCCACTAACTCTTTAGTACTGTCTAAGGACTAATGGCATAACAGTAAACAAGATAGACCTGATGCCTTCCCTCATGGAGCTTACAGTCTAGTGGGAAAATGCTGTTCCATTCAGAATAAGTTTGTACATATAGTCTGTTTTTCTTTTAAGAATGAGAGGTATTAAAAAATGCAAACCCTAGGGAATGCCAATACCTGTCAGGAAATAATATTCACCATCACATCATACTCATGCACAAAGCTACAGAGCACCCCTGACCCTTGTTACTGAAGTCCAAGACAGATCCACAGACACACAGATAGAATGAGAGTGCCCACTCAAGGCTAAAGAGGGCCCAGTTTAGAATAGTTTGGGGTGATACCAGAAAGATACTGACAGTACAGAATCAGTAAAGTCTCATTAGGAAAACAGAAATTGTGCTAAATAGTTCAGAGAGTATGTTCTACAAGGAACCCTTATAAAAAATGATCGAAGGACTGAAGGATCAAAAATGTTTAAGTGAGGAAAATCAGAGAATAAGAACTACAGAAGCTGCTACCACCCCTTGGGCTGGAATAACAAAAGGGAGGAGAGGAGATTACCAGAACCCAGAGCACAATGACTGCTAAAACTGCTAGGGACTGCTGTTGCCAGTGAAATCTCTGACACCCTAGCCTGAACCATCAAAAGCCACTGGGAATGGCAGTCACCCCTGACCTTAGTTCTGATACCACTAAAACCACAGGAGTCACTTTGACAACTGGTGAAACCACCTAAGAATACTGGACTGTATACAGAATAGCTGTATTCTCTTGTTGGAAATGCCATCAGAAGCAGAGGCTACTCCTATCTTCCCATCTGCAGTCTCTCACAGGTGCTTCCTATTAGTCAAATCTAACTGGAAGCTACTGGGCAAAGAGTCTAGAAATTGAAGTTTGCAAGGGTTGAGCTTCTTGGTATACAGAGTAAGGCATGGAAGGGCAGGGCGAACCTAAGAGCAACCAAAAGACAGCCTTTGGGTGTTCATCATCCATTCCCTCCCTTCTATTCATAGTTAACTTCTTTATAACAACTTGTTACTTGGAGGAATGTAAATCAGGAATTCAAAAACCGAGCAGAAGCCACCAGACTCAATCAATGCTGAACTGACTTCAACAACTTGAGTCTTTCTAGCAAAGCATAGCATGAACCTGAAATAGCAGCTCTAGGTCAATTCCAATAAACTCTATCCCAGAATTCGTAGAAGAAAACATGTCACCAACTTAGTTGATAATTATGATTCTATACTGTATAGTTTAGCCTTTACCATAATGATATGATAGTTTTCTTCTCACTGGACAAAAAAAATGGCATACTTCCAAATTATTTATTTCACTGAGCACTAATTTACCAATAACTGTACCTGAAATAATTTAAACACTAATAGAAATTACACCGATACATAGCTATTTGTTTCCAGCAATTAAACAGCAATTATTAATATACTCACTAATGGTTCAAAAGTTTTACAATAAGAAATGAATCATTATATTCCTAAAGGTTTATTTTTAATTGGCCCAGCTATTTATTGTTAAGCATATTATAATTTAATTAATCTAGATTTTATGGTAGTCTCTAACTTTTATATATCCCATATTTAAAACAAAGCCTGGTCTATTAAGATTAACACTGATATCACAATAACTCATAAAATTACCATTATATTCTAGAAAAATACAGTCAAACAATAATAATAGAAATCTTTTATTATTTAATGTATGCTAGTAACAAAAATTTCAGTTGATTGAAAAAAATCATTATGTTTGATATATCAGGACACCTTCTAACATATAAAATGTCATCTAGCAGGTGTAAATGTAAAATGATGCCCTATTTTCTAAAATTCCCATTCATCCATTGTATAATATATCATGCTTCATGCTGTTTTACATTATGTAAAATAAACAGTGAATACAGATTCTGAATTTTAATGCCTGAGGTGTGAAATTAGTCCTCTGCCAAGGATGTTTCTGACTGTTAGAGATTTAAAACATTCAGAAGTGTGTCAGTCTGAGACAACATTTCTTCAGTTCACTTACAAGAAATGAAAAGTAATCTAGATATTTAAAAGAAGAGAATAAGACTGTGTGATACAATGCACCGTGTTGTGATTTTGCACAGTCTTTGGTATTTATTGGATTTTATGCATACTACTTACACGGGCAATAAATTGTTCACATACTCAGTTTTCCTAATTTTTCCTCTGAGGCTCCTTTACATTGCAGTTATCACAAATCCTCCATTATAACAAGATCATCTTGTTTACAAAGTATAATCTCGAAAAACATTTGCATCTCTAATGTAATTAAGTACTGGTTCACATGATAATGTGTCCCACCTAATCTTCTATTTGTAAATTTCCATATCTGCACAATGAATAGAAATATTTTTGTGTTTAATAAAAATCTTTGGGGACTTCTGCGCTAGGATGGTGTGATAAAACTGGTGCACAGAATTTCCTTTCCCAACATTCAATTCAGTGAAATAAAAATAGCAAAACCCAGGAAAAATCCAGCAGCAGCAACTAGGCAATACAATGCCATGAAGCTCAAAAAGTGGCATCCAAAAGCGAGACAACAGATGAGAATCTGGAGCAGAGTGGCAGGTATTTTATAGTGAGGCATCTACCCATCCCTCAGAAGCCAAATAGTGAGTTATTTCTGAATACCTCCAAGTCTGGAAAAAATGAACTGAGTGATGTTCTGATGGGGAGAAGTGGACAGAGCTACAGGCAAGAAACAGGTAAAGCTTGGGAAATGAACAATGAAGTTAAAAAGCTGAGTACCTCTACTAGAAGCAAAGGCTCCAGGCTACACATGTAACATGGAAGAGGGCAGATCCAGTTCCCTGTTCCCTCAGTAAGAATGGGACATGTGTTCCAATTAGTTTCAGGGAGCCCTAGTGTGGGAGGTTTAACAAAACCTCAGAAGTGAGAATAGAGTCCGAATAGTCTAACAAAGCCTGCACAGAATTCGGCTTAACTCTCTTTCCAACTCCCCTCCCACAGTTCTTCACTATGAAAGACATAAGAAATACACAGCCATCAATTTCCAAGATATACAAACAGCTCATACAATTCAACAACAACAAAAAACAAACAACCCAACTGAAAAAATGGGGAGAAGACCTAAATAGACATTTCTCTGAAGAAGATATACAGATGGCCAATAGGCACATGAAAAGATGCTCAACATTGCTAACTATTAGAGAAATGCAAACAAAACTACAATGAGGCACCACCTCACAATGTTCAGAATGGTCATCATTAAAAAGTCTACAGAGGAGCTTCAAGATGGCAGAAGAGTAAGATGTGGAGATCACCTTCCTCCCCACAAATACATCAGAAATACATCTACATGTGGAAAAACGCCTACAGAACAGCTACTGAACACTGGCAGAAGACCTCAGACCTCCCAAAAGGCAAGAAACTCCCCACATACCTGGGTAGGGCAAAAGAAAAAATAAAAAACAGAGACAAAAGAATAGGGACGGGACCTGCGCCAGTGGGAGGGAGCTGTGAAGGAGGAAAGGTTTCCACACACTAGGAAGCCCCTTCGTGGGCAGAGACTGCGGGTGCTGGAGGAAGGAAGCTTCGGAGCCATGGAGGAGAGCACAGCAACAGGGGTGCGGAGGGCAAAGCGGAGAGATTCCCGCACAGAGGATGGTGCCGACCAGCACTCACCAGCCCGAGAGGCTTGTCTGCTCACCCGCCGGGGCGGGCGGGGTTGGGAGCTGAGGCTCGGGCTTCGGAGGTCGGATCGCAGGGAGAGGACTGGGGTTGGAGGCGTGAACACAGCGTGAATGGGGCTAGTGCGCCACAGCTAGCCGGGAGGGAGTCCGGGAAAAAGTCTGGAACTGCCTAAGAGGCAAGAGACCATTGTTTCGCAGTGCACGAGGAGAGGGAATTAAGAGCACCACCTAAATGAGCTCCAGGGACGGGCGCGAGCAGCGGCTATCAGCGAGGACCCCAGAGACAGGCATGAGGCTAAGGCTGCTGCTGCCGCCACCAAGAAGCCTGTGTGCAAGCACAGGTCACTATCCACACCCCCCTCCCGGGAGCCTGTGCAGCCCGCCACTGCCAGGGTCCCGTGATCCAGGGACAACTTCCCCGGGAGAACACACAGCGCGCCTAAGGCTGGTGCAATGGCACGCCGGCCTCTGCCACGGCAGGCTCGCCCCGCATTCCGTGCCACTCCCTCCACCCCCCCACCCCACCTGAGTGAGCCAGAGCCCCCAAATCAGCTGCTCCTTTAACCCCATCCTGTATGAGCGGGAACAGATGCTCTCAGGCGACCTACACGCACAGGCGGGGCCAAATCCAAAGCTGAACCCCAGGAGCTGTGCGAACAAAGAAGAGAAAGGGAAATCTCTCCCAGCAGCCTCAGGAGCAGCGTATTAAATCTCCACAGTCAACCTGATATACCCTGCATCTGTGGAATACCTGAAAAGACAAAGAATCATGACAAATTGAGGCGGTGGACTTTGGGAGCAATGATATATATATATTTCTCCCTTTTCCTCTTTTTGTGAGTGTGTATGTGTATGCTTCTGTGTGTGATTTTGTCTATGTAGCTTTGCTTTTACCATTTGTCCTAGGGTTCTGTCTGTCCGTTTTGTTTTTTTTTTAATATAGTTTTTAGCACTTGTTATCATTGGTGGATTGGTTTTTTGGTTTGGATGCTCTGTTCTTTCTTTCTTTCTTTCTTTTTATTACTTTAAAATTTTTTTTATTTTTAATAATTATTTTTTATTTTAATAACTTTATTTTAGTTTAGTTTAGTTTTTTCTTTCCTTCTTTCTTTTTTTGGAAGATAAAATAGTAGAAATAACTACCACAGAGCAGAATACAGAAAAAAGAATGAAAAGAACTGAGGACAGTCTCAGAGACCTCTGGGGCAACATTAAACGCACCAACATTCAAATTATAGGGGTCCCAGAAGAAGCAGAGAAAAAGAAAGGGACTGAGAAAATATTTGAAGAGATTATAGTTGAAAACTTCCCTAATATGGGAAAGGAAATAGTCAATCAAGTCCAGGAAGCACAGAGAGTCCCATACAGGATAAATCCAAGGAGAAACATGCCAAGACACATATTAATCAAACTATCAAAAATTAAATACAAAGAAAAAATATTAAAAGCAGCAAGGGAAAAGCAACAAATAACATACAAAGGAATCCCCATAAGGTTAACAGCTGATCTTTCAGCAGAAACTCTGCAAGCCAGAAAGGAGTGGCAGGACATATTTAAAGTGATGAAAGGGAAAAACCTACAAGCAAGATTACTCTACCCAGCAAGGATCTCATTCAGATTCGACAGAGAAATTAAAACCTTTACAGAGAAGCAAAAGCTAAGCGAATTCAGCATCACCAAACCAGCTTTACAACAAACGCTAAAGGAACTTTTCTAGGCAGGAAACACAAGAGAAGGAAAACACCTACAATAACAAACCCAAAACAATTAAGAAAATGGGAATAGGAACATATATATCAATCATTACCTTAAATGTAAATGGATTAAATGCTCCAACCAAAAGACATAGATTGGCTGAATAGATACAAAAACAAGACCCATATATATGCTGTCTACAAGAGACCCACTTCAGACCTAGGGACACATACAGACTGAAAGTGAGGGGATGGAAAAAGATATTCCATGCAAATGGGAATCAAAAGAAAGCTGGAGTAGCAATTCTCACATCAGACAAAATAGACTTTAAAACAAAGACTATTATAAGAGACAAAGAAAGACACTACATAATGATCAAGGGATCAATCCAAGAAGAAGATATAACAATTATAAATGTTTATGCACCCAACATAGGAGCACCTCAATACATAAGGCAAATACTAACAGCCATAAAAGGGGAAATTGACAGTAACACAATCATAGTAGGGGACTTCTTAACACCCCACTTTCATCAATGGACAGATCATCCAAAATGAAAATAAATAAGATAACACAAACTTTAAATGACACATTGAACAAGATGAACTTAATTGATATTTACAGGACATTTCATCCAAAAACAACAGAATACACTTTCTTGTCAAGTGCTCATGGAACATTCTCCAAGATATATCATATCTTGGGTCACAAATCAATCCTTGGCAAATTTAAGAAAATTGAAAACGTATCAAGTATCTTTTCTGACCACAACGCTATGAGACTAGATATCAATTACAGGAAAAACTCTGTAAAAAATACAAACACATGGAGGTTAGACAATACACTACTTAATAACCAAGAGATCACTGAAGAAATCAAAGAGGAAATCAAAAAATACCTAGAAACAAATGACAATGAAAACACGACGACCCAAAACCTATGGGATGCAGCAAAAGCAGTTCTAAGAGGGAAGTTTATAGCAAAACAATCCTACCTTAAGAAACAAGAAAAATCTCAAATAAACAACCTAACCCTACACCTAAAGCAATTAGAGAAAGAAGAACAAAAAAACCCCAAAGTTAACAGAAGGAAAGAAATCATAAAGATCAAATCAAAAATAAATGAAAAAGAAATGAAGGAAACAATAGCAAAGATCATTAAAACTAAAAGCTGTTTCTTTGAGAAGATAAACAAAATTGATAAACCATTAGCCAGACTCATCAAGAAAAAAAGGGAGAAGACTCAAGTCAATACAATTAGAACTGGAAAGGGAGAAGTAATAACTGACACTGCAGAAATACAAAGAATCATGAGAGATTACTACAAGCAACTCTATGCCAATAAAATGGACAACCTGGAAGAAATGCACAAATTCTTAGAAATGCACAACCTTCCAAGACTGAATCAGGAAGAAATAGAAAATATAAACAGACCAATCACAAGCACTGAAATTGAAACTGTGATTAAAAATCTTCCAACAAACAAAAGCCCAGGACCAGATGGCTTCATAGGCGAAATCTATCAAACATTTAGAGAAGAGCTAACACCTATCCTTCTCAAAATCTTCCAAAATATAGCAGAGGGAGGAACACTCTTAAACTCATTCTACGAGGCCACCATCACCCTGATACCAAAACCAGACAAAGATGTCACAAAGAAAGAAAACTACAGGCCAATATCACTGATGAACATAGATGCAAAAATCCTCAGCAAAATACTAGCAAACAGAATCCAACAGCACATTAAAAGGATCATACACCATGATCATGTGGGGTTTATCCCAGGAATGCAAGGATTCTTCAATATATGCAAATCAATCAATGTGATACACCATACTAATAAATTGAAGAATAAAAACCATATGATAATCTCAATAGATTCAGAAAAAGCTTTCGAAAAAATTCAACACCAATTTATGATAAAAACCCTCCAGAAATTAGGCATAGCGGGAACTTACCTGAACATACTAAAGGCCATATATGACAAACTCATACCAACATCATCCTCAATGGTGAAAAACTGAAACCATTTCCACTAAGATCAGGAACAAGACAAGGTTGCCCACTCTCACCACTATTATTCACCATTGTTTTGGAAGTTTTAGCCACAGCAATCAGAGAAGAAAAGAAACAAAAGGAATTCAAATCGGAAAAGAAGAAGTAAAGCTGTCACTGTTTGCAAATGACATGATACTATATGTAGAGAATCCTAAAGATGCTACACAAAACTACTAGAGCTAATCAATGAATTCGGTAAAGTAGCAGGATACAAAATTAATGCACAGAAATCTCTTGCGTTCCTATACACTAATGATGAAAAATCTGAAAGTGAAATTAAGAAAACACTCCCATTTACCACTGCAACAAAAAGAATAAAATACCTAGGAATAAACCTACCTAAGGAGACAAAAGACCTGTATGCAGAAAATTATAAGACACTGATGAAAGAAATTAAAGATGATACAAATAGATGGATTGATATACCATGTTCTTGGATTGGAAGAATCAACATTGTGAAAATGACTATACTACCCAAAGCAATCTACAGATTCAATGCAATCCCTATCAAACTATCACTGGCATTTTTCACAGAACTAGAACAAAAAATTTCACAATTTGTATGGAGACACAAAAGACCCCGAATAGCTAAAGCAATCTTGAGAAAGAAAAACGAAGCTGGAGGAATCAGGCTCCCTGACTTCATAGTATACTACAAAGCTACAGTAATCAAGACAGTATGGTACTGGCACAAAAACAGAAATACAGATCAATGGAACAGGATAGAAAGCCCAGAGATAAACTCACACACATATGGTCACCTTTTTTTTGATAAGAAGGCAAGACTAGGGCTTCCCTGGTGGCACAGTGGTTGAGAACCTGCCTGCCAATGCAGGGGACACGGGTTCGAGCCCTGCTCTGGGAAGATCCCACATGCCGCGGAGCAGCTGAGCCCGTGAGCCACAATTACTGAGCCTGCGCGTCTGGAGCCTGTGCTCCGCAACAAGAGAGGCCGCGACGGTGAGAGGCCCGCGCACCGCGATGAGGAGTGGCCCCCGCTCGCCGCAACTAGAGAAAGCCCTCGCACAGAAACGAAGACCCAACACAGAAAAAATAAAAATAAAATTAAAAAAAAAAAATTCTTTCACGTGTGTTAGCCATTAAAAAATACATAAAAAAAGAAGGCAAGAATATACAATGGAGAAAAGACAGCTTCTTCAGTAAGTGGAGCTGGGAAAACTGGACAGCTACATGTAAAAGAATTAAATTAGAACACTCCCTAACACCATACACAAAAATAGACTCAAAATGGATTAAAGACCTAAATGGAAGGCCAGACACTATAAAACTCTTAGAGGAGGGGCTTCCCTGGTGGTGCAGTGGTTGAGAATCTGCCTGCCAATGCAGGGGACACGGGTTCGAGCCCTGGTCTGGGAAGATCCCACATGCCACGGAGCAACTGGGCCCGTGAGCCAAAATTACTGAGCCTGCGCGTCTGGAGCCCGTGCTCCACAACAAGAGAGGCCGCGATGGTGAGAGGCCCGCGCACCGCGATGAAGAGTGGTCCCCACTTGCCGCAACTAGAGAAAGCACTCGCACAGAAATGAAGACTCAACACAGTCATAAATAAATAAATAAATAAATAAAAGAACGTGAATTTCTTAAAAAAAAAAAAAAAAAACTCTTAGAGGAAAACATAGGCAGAACACTCTATGACATAAATCACAGCAAGATCTTTTTTGACCCACCTCCTAGAGAAATGGAAATAAAAACAAAAATAAGCAAATGGGACCTAATGAAACTTAAAAGCTTTTGCACAGCAAAGGAAACCATAAACAAGACGAAAAGACAACCCTCAGAATGAGAGAATATATTTGCAAATGAAGCAACCGGCAAAGGATTAATCTCCAAAATATACAAACAGCTCATGCAGCTCAATATCAAAAAAACAAACAACCCAATCCAAAAATGGGCAGAAGACCTAAATAGACATTTCTCCAAAGAAGATATACAGATTGCCAACAAACACATGAAAGAATGCTCAACATCACTAATCATTAGAGAAATGCAAATCAAAACTACAATGAGGTATCACCTCACACCAGTCAGAATGGCCATCATCAAAAAATCTACAAACAATAAATGCTGGAGAGGGTGTGGAGAGAAGGGAACCCTCTTGCACTGTTGGAGGGAATGTAAATTGATACAGCCACTATGGAGAACAGGATGGAGGTTCCATAAAAAACTAAAAATAGAACTACCATATGACCCAGCAATCCCACTACTGGGCATATACCCTGAGAAAACCATAATTCAAAAAGAGTCATGTACCAAAATGTTCATTGCAGCTCTATTTACAGTAGCCAGGACATGGAAGCAACGTAAGTGTCCATCGACAGATGAATGGATAAAGATGTGGCACATATATACAATGGAATATTACTCAGCCATAAAAAGAAACGAAATTGAGTTATTTGTAGTGAGGTGGATGGACCTAGAGTCTGTCATACAGAGTGAAGTCAGAAAGAGAAAAACAAATACCCTATGCTAACACATATATATGGAATCTAAAAGAAAAAAAAGAAAGAAAAAATGGTCATGAAGAACCTAGGGGCAGGACGGGAATAAAGAGGCAGACCTACTAGAGAATGGACTTGAGGACACGGGGAGGGGGAAGGGTAAGCTGGGACAAAGTGAGAGAGTGGCATGGACATATATACACTACCAAATGTAAAACCCATAGCTAGTGGGAAGCAGCCGCATAGCACAGGGAGATCAGCTTGGTGCTTTGTGACCACCTAGAGGGGTGGGATAGGGAGGGTGGGAGGGAAGGAAACACAAGAGAGAAGAGATATGGGGATATATGTATATGTATAGCTGATTCACTTTGTTATAAAGCAGAAACTAACACACCATTGTAAAGCAATTATACTCCAATAAAACTTAAAAAAAAAAATGTCTACAGGGATTTCCCTCGTGGTTCAGTGTTTAAGAATCCACATGCCAATGCAGGGGACATGGGTTTGATCCCCAGTGCAGGAAGATCCCACATGCCGCAGAGCAACTAAGCCCATGCACCACAACTACTCAGCCTGTGCCCTAGAGCCTGTGTGCCGCAACTACTGAGCCTACGTGCTGCAACTACTGAAGCCCATGTGCGTAGAGCCCATGCTCTGCAACAAGAGGAGCCACCACAATGAGAAGCCCATGCACCACAACGAAGAGTATTCCCCACTCGCTGCAACTAAAGAAGTCTGAGAGCAGCAACGAAGACCCAACGCAGCCAAAAAAAAAAGTCTACAAATAACAAATGCTGGATAGGGTGTGGAGAAAAGGGAACCCTCCTACACTGTTTGTGGGAATGTACAGCTACTGTGGAAAACAGTATGGAGTTCCTCAGAAAACTAAAAATAGAATTACCATGTGATTCAGCAATCCCACTCCTGGGCATATATCCCGGACAAAACTCTAATTCAAAAAGATACATGCAAAAAAAAAAAAAAAAGATACATGCACCCCTATGTTCATAGCAGCACTTTTTGCAATAGCCAAATCATGGAAACAACCTAAATGTGCATTGACAGATGAATGGATAAAGAAGATGTGGTACATATATACAATGGGATACTACTCAGCCAAAAAGAGAATGAAATAATGCCATTTGCAGCAACATGGATGCAAGTAGAGATGATCATACTAAGTGAAGTAAGTCAGAAAAAGAAAGAGAAATACCATATATCACTTATATGTGGAATCTAAAATACGGCACAAATGAAACTATCTCTAAAACAGAAACAGACTCACAGACATAGGGGGAGGAAGGGAGGGGGAGGGATGGACTGGGAGTTTGGGGTTAGTAGATTCAAACTATTACATATAGAATGGATAAACAACAAGGTCCTACTGTATAGCACAGAGAACTATATGCAATATCCTGGGATAAACCATAATGGAAAAGAATACAAAAAAGCATGTATATATGTGTATAACTGAGTCACTTCGCTGCACAGCAGAAATTAACACAACATTGTAAATCAAATATACTTCAATAAAAAAATAAATTAAAAAAAAGAAATACACAGCCATC
This sequence comes from Eschrichtius robustus, assembly GCF_028021215.1. NCBI lineage: Eukaryota > Metazoa > Chordata > Mammalia > Artiodactyla > Eschrichtiidae > Eschrichtius > Eschrichtius robustus. The sequence goes on along the minus strand of NC_090831.1, from coordinate 65,551,308 downwards.
AATTGTAATTTGTTGAATAAAATCACTGCCTCTCATAGAATCAAAATTGAGTCACCTCTGGTTTTATTTATCTGAGTCTTCTTTCTTTGCTTCTTCATAAACCTGGCTAAAGGGTTTTCAGATTTTGTTTATCTTTTCAAAAAACCAACTCTTGGTTTTGTTGATTTTTTTTTTAATGCTTTTCTACTCTCTATTGTTTATTTCTGCTCTTCTGCTAACTTTGGGCTTAGTTTGTTCTTTTTCTTGTTCCTTTAGGTGTAAAGTTAAATTGTTTGTTTGAGATCTTTCGTTTTTAATGTAGGCATTTATTGCTATGTACTTCTCTCAGTAATGTTTTTCCTGCATCCCATAAGTTTTGGTACGTTATGTTTCGATTTTCATTTGTCTCGAGATTTTTTTTATTTCCCTTCTGACTTCTTCTTTGACCCACTGGTTGTTCAAAAGTGTGCTGTTTAATTTCCACATGTTTGTGAATTTTCCAGTTTTCCTTCTGCTATTGATTTCTAAAATGGCCAACAGGTATGTGAACGCTGCTCAAGGTTACTATCATCAGGGGAATGCAAATCAAAACCACAATATGTTTTACATATGTCAGGGTGGCTATTATTAGAAAAAGAGAGAGAGAGAGAGAGAGACAAGTGTCAGCAAGGATGCAGAAAAAGTTTTGGAACTGTTGGTGGGAATGCAAAATGGTTCAGCAGCCACTGTAGAAAGCAGTATGGAGATTCAATTCAAAAAACTTAAAATAGAACTACCATATGATCCAGTGTTACCACTTCTGGGTATATATCCAACAGAATTGAAGTCAGGATCTCAAAGAGATATATGTACTCTCATGTTCACTGCACTATTCATAATAGCTAAGATGTCGAAACAAACTCAAATGTTCATCAACAGATAAATGGATAAAGAAAAAGTGCTATCTATATACAATGGACTATTACCCAGCCTTTTAAAAAAAAGGGAATTTTGCAATATGTGACAACACAGATGAACTTTGAGGACATTATGCTAAGTGAAATAAGCCAGTCAGAGAAGGACAAATACTGCATAATTCCACTTATATGAGGTATCTAAAATAGTCAAATTCACAGAATCAAAGAGTAGAATGGTGGTTGCCAGGGACTGGGAGAAGGAAGAAATGAGGAGTTACTAACCAATGAGCATAAAGTTTCAGTTAAACAAGGTGAATAAGCTCTAGAGATCTGCAGTACAACATTGTACCTATACAGTTAAAAATACTGCATTGTAAATTTTAAATTTTGTTAAGAAGGTAGATCTCATGTTAAGTGTTCTTACCATAATAAAATAATGTTTAAAAAAAAAAAGAGAAAGTCACCACACACGTAGCAACCTGAAGAAAAGAAAACACACCATGCACATGTACGCACACACACATGTGCATACATTCACATACTATACAGGAAGGGAAGAAAGAATGTGGAGAGGAAGGGATAGAAGAAGAAAAGGGTGAAAGGCAAGAAAATACTACATGAAAAAATTGTCAAATAACACAGCCTAGTAAGAATAGATAACCTACAGAAGAAAATTCCCAAGAATTTATAGATCAACTTAATAAACATCAGTTCGAGAAAACAAAAGTTCCAAAACTGAATAAGACAAGACCAGAAGGTAAGAGAAAAAGTGGTTGTGGAGGTGGACAAGTCTGAAATGTGCAGGGCGGACTGGCAGACTTGAAATTCCAGCAGGAGTTGAGGACTCAGTCTTCAGTCTCAGTCTGCAGGCAGCCTGGATGTAAAACACCCTTCTTCTTCTTCTGGTGACCTTGCTCTTTTAAAGACTTCAACTGATTGGATGAGTCCCACCACGTTATTGAGGGTAATCTACCTTACTCAAAGTCTACTGATTTAAATGTTAATTACATCTTAAAAACACCTTCACAGCAACACCTAGATTTGTGTTTGACCAAACAACTGGGTACCATAGCCTAGCTAAGTTGATACATAAAATCAGTTGAGAGAGAAAAATATTGAGAGGGAGGGAGAATGGGAGAGAAAGAGACAGAGGTTACAAGTTTAAGGAAATAAATTGAGGATCAAAGCAACATAATAAAGATTATAGCTAAATTTAAAAGGCAAAAGATTCATACGATCTGAAGAGAAACTAGAGTATATAAAATTAGAAACCATAAGTAACAGAATATATAGCTAACAAATTACCAACCTAGAGGAAAAGATCAGAGAAAATCATGATGACGACAGATTTTTAAATGCAAATATATCGAAAAAATAAAAGCAAAGCAAATATATGAAGGAGAAAGAAGGATGATCCAAAATAAAGTTAATTGATGTCCTTTAAGTAGAAAACTTAAATAAATTTCCATGGGAAAAAAAGGAATGAATCTTCAGATCCAAAAAGCATATCAGATTTCAGAAAAATCCTAGTTAACTTACTGAACTTCAATCAGGATGGCCTTAGATTTCTACATATAACATTTTATGCCATAAGCAGAGGAACAATGTCTACAGAATTCTATGACAGCCTGAAGCCATGATATTAGTCAAGAATAAAACCAACAGGCAGTCAGTCATTCTAAAACATTAAAGAGTTTGGGGACCACAAAACTCATGAGCCTTTCTTCAAAAACTGTTTTTTAAAATATATCAAAATTTAAAATTACTTTTATAGAATGAATGAAAATAACAAACTAGGGAATGGTGAAACAATGTAAAAATGACAAGAGATGAGTTGTGTCTCCATTTAAGTAGAGTACAAAGAAAAGATTATGTTTACAGAATAGATTATGTTTACAGAATAGAATGTAAATGCCAAAAACCTTGGCAGTATGAAAATAATAATGTTACTAACAAATACAAGGAGATTAAAGAAAAGAAGTAAAAGGAAACATGAGAGCACTAATTCCCCATCATCAAAAAGTCAATCAACACCCTCTTAAATTGAAGATGTAGTTTTAAAAAAGCTCCAAACTCTTAATGATTTCCATAATCCTTCTATTTAATCTTTTAATGGGGATCTTTTAAGAAATAATGATTCAAAACATTTGATCTTTAGCAACTTCTTTCACTTCACCTTATTTTCATTTGCTAGCTCTAAATTCAAATAAGACTTAATACATTTTATTCTTAAAATATCACATACAACATGATCCTATTTTATGAAAAATATTTTTCAAAGCTTTCTTTCTAGCCTCTGTTTGCATACATATATGGAAAGATAACGGGATAATGCTCACTTAATACGATGATTGCTTGGAGTAGTGAGATTGGAGATCACTTCTATCACTTTTCTGCAATTTTTTGAATTGCTTAAACCCTTCATTACAAAAATAATAAAGTAATTTTTCTATGAAAAGAAGTTTTGATGTCAAATGACAAGAATGAGTACTACAGACATAGTAATGTCTTCTACATACATTTGAAAGTTACAGTACATTGCCACAAGTATTAACTTTTCAAAGGCATGTGTACCTCATTCCAGAATTAGATCATAATTTTCTTGGGGAGGAAAACGAAGGTTTATAGCTGTTAATATGCCTAGCAAATCACTAAGCACTTTAAAATTACACGTTTATAATTGTATATTTATACACACACACACAAAATTAAGCTTTGGGTTTTTTGCATTTTGAACCATAGGGAATCATTCTGTTAGCAATCAAAAATTAATCTAGTTTCCTGTGGGGAATACTGGGGAAGGCTAGGGAGTTCAGGGGGGCCAATCACTAGAGCCATAACTTGTTCAGGTTCCTGCAGCTGAACTGCCTGTTTTGCAATTTGATCAGCTTTGCTGTTCCCTTGGCTCACAAAAGATCCATCCCTCTGATGGCCCCTACAGGGGATTACTGCTACCTGGGTCGGAAGCTGCACTGCTTCTAAAAGAGCCAGAATCAAATCTTTATGTTTTATGGGGGAATTTTTAGCAGTTAACATTCCTCTTTCTTTTCAAATGGCAGCATGAGCATGTAGCACGTGGAACCCGTATTTAGAGTCAGTAAAAATATTTAATTGCCTAAACTTCCCTAATTGCAAAGCTCTCATTAATGCAATTAGTTCAGCCTTCTGGGCTGATGTCTGGGGTGGCAGGGCCTTGGCTTTTATGACTTCATCTAGACTAACTATGGCATACCCCATCTTTCAGGTTCCCATTTGTACAAAACTGCTCCCATCAGTAAACCAGTTGACCCCAGAGCTGTCAGGAGGTTCATCTAGAAGATCAGACCTGCTGGAGTAAGTTTGTTCTATGGTGTCTATACACTGATGCAATGTCTCCACTCTCGACCGCCGGAAGCAGAGTTGCTGGGTTCAGGGTTTGGCACACCTTTAAGGTAATGTCGGGGGTGTCCATTAGGAGGGCCTGATATCTTGTTAACTTTCTTCCAGTCAACCAATGATGTCCTTTGACTTCCAGCACAGATTGTACCTGATGAGGGGTTAACACAGCTGAGTGTTGTCCCCAGGTGAGCTTGGAAGCCTCATTAACCAACAGGGCTGTGGCTGCTACTCCCCACAGGCAGCTTGGCCATCCCAGGGCCACTGAGTCCAGTTGTTTTGAAAAGTAAGCCACTGGTCTCTGATCTGGTCCCAGCTTTTGGGTCAGGACTCCTAGTGCCATCCCTGACCTCTCATGAATGAATAGGATAAAGGACTTGTCCAAATTTGAGCTGGTGCTCTACGGGAAGACTGGCAGTTAGATTTCACCCAAATGTCACCAGTTAGGATTAGGATATAAATATCTTCTGGTGTTTGTTCATACTTTCACAGGATAGGTTGAAGCCTTCCCCACCCAATCTGAAAAGGCTATGGAAGCCTGTAAGTCCCTTTTAAAAGAAATAATTCCTTGGTTTGGACTTCCAAAGTCCCCCCAGAGCAATACCAGACCCTCTTTTGTAGCCAAAATCACACAGGGGCTCACAACGGCTCTAAGGATAGACTACAAGCTACACACTTCTTGGCACCCCCAGTCCTCAGGGAAGGTAGAGAAAATGAACCATACTTTAAAGAAAACCTTAGCAAAGCTCTACCAAGAAACTCATGAACCCTGTACCAACTTGCTTCCTATTGCACTCCTCAGGGTCCGTGTAGCCCCCAGGAGTGGTCTGGGACTTAGTCCATTTGAAATGACCTATGCGAGGCCTTTTCTTACTACTGACATTGTACTGGATGAGGAAGTGAACCAGGCCCTGAGATATACTCTTAATCTAGGACAAGTTCAGAAGGCAATCCAGGTCTGTGCCCACAAGGCACTGCCAGCTCCCATGAAAACTACGGAGGAAGGAGCAGTTCCTTCACAAATAAACCCCGGGGACCAAGTTCTTCTTAAAACCTGGAAAGAGGGGTACCCCCAAGACCAACTATTGCCGAAATGGAAGGGCCCCTATAAAGTAATTTTAACCACCCCCACTGCTGTCAAACTGCAAGGGATATCTCTTTGGGTGCATTTGTCCAGACTAAAGCTTTTACCTCCAGAAACCGCACAGGTCACCTGTGAGCCAGTGGAATATCTGACCTACCTATTCAAAAGACAGGCACCATTGACAGATAAGTAAAATGATGTAGTGGGTTCGCTCCTATTTGAAGCCTTAAAGGGACTTGGGACCTCTCTTGTTTCCTTGGTTGATGTGGTTCTTGACAATCGTCTGGCCCTTGACTACCTTCTGGCAGAACAAGGTAGAGTTTGCGTGACAACTAATACTTCCTGCTGCACTCGGATCAACGCGACAAGACACGTAAAAGTTAATATTAAGGAAATATGTTTCAGACATGGAAAACACAATATATTGGCTTCAAAATTTTTTTAAAGGCAAAATTAAAATGAATAAACATTAAAAAAAAAAAAAAAAAGGAAATATACAGCCGGGCAGAGTGGCTTCACAATCTTGGCAGGGGCGATATTGCCTCCCTTGTTTGGTCAACAGTTAAGGAAGCCCAAAGTGAATCTGCTTCCTTTCCTTTCTAGGCCCTTTAATGGCTATTGTTCTTCTCCTTTTTAGCTCTTGTTTGTTCAACCTTTTGGCTAAGTTTGTGTCTTTTAGGCTCCAACAGTTTGAAGTAAGGCTCATGATGGCTCAAGGAATTCAGCCCATTCCAGCAGAAAGTGGCCCAGGTCCTTACAGCTCCTTGGAACAGTCAGTGAGGGACTTCTACACCTCTGGGGTAGGCTAGGGTCTGCGGCCCCTATCCAGCAGAAAGAAGTTCAGAAGAAGAGACCTTTGGCCTCTTACCCCTTAAGAATAAGGGTGTAGAGTCTCTCAGTGGGGAATGAGACAGGCTGGGACCTAGGACCCTTTGCTGCAGTGTTGCAATGCTTGCACCTGGACACACATCTCTTTGAACAACAAAATACAAAGAAACTATGCAGGACTAAAAATAACTTCATGCATGCACAGTTGGGGCAAATTCTGGACCAAAAATACAAAAGACCAAAAATAACTCAACTGCCCCTTCTGAAGAGCCAGGAGCAAATGCAGGGTGTGGGGAGCAAAAGCAGGGTACTGAGCGTGCCCCCTGCCCACAACACCACTGGAGGGGTGGGCAAAGGACCTAAACCACGCCTCGGACCCAACTCCCGGACACACCCCTACCCCCATATAAAGAACAAGCTCGGCCCCCCTCAATGAGCAGGCAAGCAAGGAAAACTGTTGTTTTTTCTCGCTCCCCCCTGTTGTAGCAGGGGCCCCAATAAAGCCTTGCCTGAAAAAAAAATTAATCTAGTATTCAAATATACACATACTGTTTTTTAAAATACATGTAAAACTTTTAAAACGTAACACACAGAATAATGTTATAACATGATTTCTTTGAAGGAAGATAATAAAAGGATATTTATATTTGCTTGTATATTTATAAAGAACCTCTGGAAGAATAGAGAATAACAGTGTTAGTGGTATATTACCTTAAATTTTGCTAATCAAGCATACTTCCATTATCACTCCCTACTCTTTTTGTCAGGATTTCTAAAAAATATCTAAAGTGGCCAAAGCAATGTTTTTCAGTAATGCTTATTACTCAAACTTCTATGAATCTAAGTGGCAGCTTCAGTAAAGCAAAACTCCCCAACCATTCCTCCTAACCTTATTGGTTCCCTTGCTAGTAAAAATGGTGTGAAAAGTGATTAAATTCTCATTTACCCAAGAACTCTCTCAAGTGATGTTCAACTCAAGGTGTCTGGACTATAGCTGCTAACAACTGCAGTAAGGGGGAAAGATGCACATGAGAAGAAGAATAGAAAATTATGTACAAGCAAAGTATACATTTAAATACTTCCTTTTTGAGTTGAGAGACGAGACATAGAAATGCACACTAAGAAATAGTTAAATAAAATGGTTGATTAATTATGCCCTATTAACTCCATCTTTGCCTTCAACGAGGAGGGTAGCATAAACATATATCATAGTATTCTGGTATTTTTAATTAGTTTGAAACTGCGGAGAATGGAGGGGAAAGCAAATATTCTTTAAGTTTCCTCCGCTTTGGACATAGAGCCTCATTTTAAAACCAGGGCTCTAAAGTTCAGACCCAGAAGACTTAGGATGAAAAGAGAGCAGTTATCTAGGCCAGATCTTCTCCATGCACTCACTCAGTGTGTTACATTTAACAGAACTGATGTACCTTTGCACAGGAATGAGAGCCAAGCCACAATAAGAGCAGCTTTGTCTCCAGTCTGAATATTCTTTAAAAGAGAGCAGGATTTTTTTTAACTAATTCAATAAGCAGTAGCATAGTGAGTCCTCTAAGCAAAGCTGGGTCTATTCTCAGAAAATGGGGGTACCTCAGCAAGGCCATTAATGAAATGACTACAAAGAAATATAGCTGGAATAATTGATTTGGATCACTAAGAAGGTCAAGTTGGACACATCAGTATTTCGTGATCCTATTAGTCAGTCAAAGATAAACACAGCACTTTAATCAAATGTAATTAAATTATTGCTGTAAGTCTAAGTCTTAATAACCACAGCCAAAATGCCAGATGAACCACAAAAAATTCTCCTAAGTGTTTAAAAAAACCTCAAAACACCATTCTGTAAATTAAATGAAATTCATTTCATGTTTGTTCCCAAATGTCTGTGTCAATGTATTTATGGGTATGGTATATACCCATATATACCCATATATATACCCATACCATGGGTATGGTATATATACCATATATATGGAGTTATATATATATATATATATATATGTTATATATATATATATATATATATATATATAACTCCATATATATGGAGTTAGAGTCTGAAAAATGATGTATGGGTATGGTGTATGAAGATAACATATATGTATGATTTATAAAAAGTATATATAGTCTGAAAAATTATTTATAAAAATGTATCTATAGTCTGAACTGAAAATGATTTTCTCATTCTTCAGTATAACTGAATTCCTTTCTTTATGTTTTATAATTATGCTTATTTCTTATCTTTACAAATAGAAAATTTTACTGTAAAACAGCTTAGTTTTCCATTATTGTTTAATTAAAGGTAAGCAATAAAAAATTCTTAGGGAAAAATAAATTCTAATCAGTTCTTTTATGTACATGACTGATTCACATTTGTATCCTTCCTAGATAAGTTTTAGAAGCTGCTAATCTATAGTGCATTTAACACAAAGCAGATAAAACATGGGCTACAGATGTTATTATAATGTGGCATTCTGTTTCATGTTTCATATTGTTTGCCTTCTTTTCTCATAATACCTTTCTAGCAGTTGTTAGATGCTAATTATAAATTTCAAAAACTCCCAATCATCCAAACAGACATGTAGACACTGATTTATATTAAAATAGAAATTGTGCACTTTAGGCTTTAATCATATAAATGTATGAAGATGAATGCTAGTCTATTAATGTTTAAATTGTGTAGATTAATATGCTCCTACTGTTACAACTCATGGGTGTTTTGAAAGCTAACCAAATTGAAAACACCACTCCCACCAACGCAAGGATGCTTTTGCTATTGCTGCTAAATCAGAGTTTTGTCTGCAAATATATATAACACAATAATTTGAAAGACTTAAAATTCTATGAAAATGCAGTGATTAGTAACACATAAATGACCTTCTAAATCTCTTTTTAGGCCATAGTCAATTATTTATGAGAAACTTGTAATCAAGACATAGAAAAACAAACCTGAAAAATGGAACAACCCCACTCTAATATGTGGATTACATCTCCTCCCTGATCTGTACCAATAGATTACTTTAGTTTATTTTTAAAGAGCTCATAATTTATATGAAAAGACATGGGTTGAAATGGCAATGTGTAGAAGAAAACAATCCTCATAAAATGAAAGAAGTGCTGGCTTGCTAAAGGATGACATAACATCTATCAGTAAAATGAAACAGCTGTCTCAGAAAACAAAGATAAAAGCTGAATGCCTTCATAAAGTAAAAGTAGATGGAAAACCATGCTGTATTATTCAAACTCAAGAGTCCTGGAGACAAAGAAAGGTCGGTCATTGACAGGTACATCAGCTGTTGTAGAGCTACCCACACTGAACGCTGAGGTCCAGGGGGTCAACTTTGTTCTGAATGGTTTCAGACTAATGCCAACTGCACAGAGATCTTTCTGGGCCACCCTCCCTTATATAGTTGCAATTCATTCACTCAACCCAGCAGCACTATTATTTATCCCTACACCCTGTTCATTTCCTTCAAGGAACTTAGTACTTTACTGTTTTCCCCACTGTTCCAGGAGGGCAGAGTTCACTTTGAATTTGTTCACCACTATATTCCCAGCATCTCTCACACAGGGCCTAGCACACATAGTAGGCATGCAAAAAACAGTTACTGAATAAATTAACAAATGTTCCACTGCCACAGAGAGAACACCTAGGCCCAAATAGTCCTAAAAAGATGAGCAGCAACTCCCTAAAGATGGGTTCTGGATCTTCTACCTCATCATCAGAGTGCTCTTCCCAACTGACTTTATAGTATCACTGAACTCATCATTGTAAAAAATGTTAACAGATTTTTAACAGACTCCCAATATTCAACGTAAAAATTCTTCTCCTAAAAGAAAATGCTGGCCTATGCCTCCAAGGAGAATCTATGAGCCTGTGAGAGAGGTTGGATACGGGTAGTAGGTTTTTGTATCAGCTGTATGCTAAAGATATTATAATTATGTTACAGAAAGAAATATTCATTTACTGACAAAATTTAGGAACTTTATACTTATTGCAGAACCGAAAAGAAAATGGGCTGCAATCTGTAATTCAAAGACAGATGTAATATTTTTTAAACTTCAATGTAATGCTTATTTTGGTTCTAATTAAATGTAATTAATTTCTAAAAAAAATAAATCTCAACAGAAAACATGACTTAATGTACTTTCCCATTGAAAAAATTGTGCTTTTACTAGACAAAATGCAATAATTCTACTCAGAATACCTTGTCCTAATAGTCTATGCCATAAGTAGTAATAATTATCAAAAAATGAAAACATACTAACCACTAGGTATTTTATATAACTATTAATTCATAAGATTGTCAAAATTCTATGAGATGACTATTTATAGCCCTGTTTTACATTCAAGAAACTGGAGGCTCAGATGAGTTGAAAAAACCTTTGTCTAAGGCCAAGGTGCCAGTCAATGGTATATAGAGGCCTTGAAGTTAATAAACAGCACGCAATGAAATGTTGTGATGGGACAAGCAATAATCTCATATCAGGAGAAAAATATTTATCTAGAGAAAATACGGAAGAAAAATCATCAGTTATTTTTAGATACTGAACATATATATAGGTTCTGCAAAGCAAAAACCATAATTCTTCCACACTTTGTGCCTTGGATAACTTTGTTAAACTCGGCCTGAAACCTATCCCATGCCTCTCTTCTTTGAAAAAACTCTTTTCTAAGTTACAAACTTCATATCTTAAAATATTGAAGAAAGATGTGAAAGAAGAGTGTGAGTAATTTTATTATTATCAATAAAACTCCAAATTCCAAAGGTGCACTGTGGACTCCCCTGCTGTTGGAAGGTTCACAGCACAGCCTGTTAAGGCTATTACATCCCACAGAGAGCCACAGTGTTTAGAAGGTAGATCCTGGGAAGTAGGAACAATTCAAAGAAAATCTATTTTCTTTGTCCTTCCTGCCTGCTTGGATTGAATGCAGATTTTTTTTTTTTTTTTACCTATTTAATTGTTCCCTTAAACACATCTGCAAATAGATGCATCATATCCTGAAACCATTATACATTCATCCAAGCAGCTTTTTCTTGAATCCAACAAAATACTTTTTTTCATTTATGATCTCATGTGTCTTGACTGAGCATTGACTTTGTGTCCTTCCTAACAGATGACCATGAAGTCTGACACAGGTTGCTTAGCAACTGCCTTATGCCCACAAGTAGAAATAACTCTTTGATATACTCACTATGTGTATTTCTCCTGATTTACTTCATTTGTGTTTAGCATGGTAGATCAAACAGAATCATTAGAATCCTACTAACACCCCCAAGGGTAGAAGAGTTCCTGGTCCACTTTAAGCTAAAGTACCCAGAGATCAAAACAGCTTACTTGTCATCACAGAACAGTCCTGCAGAGTAAAAGAACAATAAATACACTGTGCCTGTCCATTACCAAGGACCACGTACATGCATTCTCATCAGTGCTGACACTACAATGTTCTTTGAAACTTGAAAAGAATTCTCAAAATTGTTATTTGTAAGCCTCACTTTTTTAGAAATGATAAAGGACTGTATACTTCCCATTATGTTGTTCGCTACAAAGTCTTTGATATCCTGAAGGACAATCCATTGTTTTAATGCATGATATAATGTAATTCATCATGCAGCAAGAACAATACTAATTACCCTGCTTGTTTGCATCAACCATCACTCTTCGACCCTCGTTGTATCTGATCCAGTCTAAGCTCATTTGTATTATTTGTGACTTGTTTATATAGAAAGAAGTCAACCAAATATGCAGTGGTACCGTACCTCAGAACAATAATCCATGCAGAAGTGTCCTGGGTCTTAAATTCAAAAATGAAAAACTTAAAAGCTTTTAAAATAGAATTTTGGGGTAGAAATATGTAGTTAATATTACGATGTAATGAATCTGAAAACTTACAATATCAGCAAGGATAAAAATTAGAAAGAATTTTAATACAGGAAACCAGTTAGGTTTTTATAAAGCATACTGTTTTTAGCACAAGTTTTAAAATTTCAGTGTTCCGGAAACCTGCAAACTTTTTTATACCAAACCAAATAACAAGTGAAAAATCTTTTCAAATTGTACAATGTTAATTTAGAAACCATAAAGTTATTAAAATAATAACATCAAGGCAAAATTTACACTGTTACAAGACTAGCATTTAAGGAGCTATTTTGTTTTAGACAATAATTTAAAATCTCCCAAATTTCTATGAAATGGAGACTAGTTAAATAAATTATAATAATCCATACAGTGGGGACTTCCCTGGTGGCACAGTGGTTAAGAATCTGCCTGCCAATGCAGGGCACACGGGTTCAAGCCCTGGTCCAGGAAAATCCCACATGCCATGGGGCAACTAAGCCCGTGCGCCACAACTACTGAGCCTGCACTCTAGAGCCCACGAGCCTCAACTACTGAAGCCAGTGAGCGTATAGCCCGTGCTCCGCAACAAGAGAAGCCACCGCAATGAGACGCCCGCACACCGCAACGAAAAGTAGCCCCCGCTCACCGCAACTAGAGAAAGCCCGCGCGCAGCAACAAAGACACAACGCAGCCAAAAATAAATAAATTTATATATAAAAAAAATCCATACAGTAGAATATAGTTAGATAAGTTTAATATATTTAACAATATATACAGTGGAATACTTTGCAATAGTTTTAGTTTCTTTTTTCTTTTTGTTAATGATGTAGATCTCTACAAACTGACATAGAAACATTCCCAAAATAAATTGCAAAGTGAATAAAGGGGGGTAGAACAGTGTGCTCTTACATTTGTTACACTTGTGTTCAAAAAGGGAAGTTTTATATTTGTATGTGAGTGTAAATATTACAAATGTATGTGATACATATATCTCTATAAGACTCTATAAGAATCTATAAGGAACTGGTAATAATTTTTGCCTTTGGGAACTGGGAATATCAGTGACATTTTTCACTGTACATTTAGACAAAACTTTATTTCTCTTTATGTTCTGTTCATGTGAGACAGAAAGGTGGACAGTCTCTTTTTCTTATTGATAGAGAAAGAGCACATAATACATAGTGCCCACTAGATCCCAAGAGTAGCACAGGTTTATCAAGAAAGATTTAACCACAATAATAAAGTAAGCAGCCACAGGAGAAAAATCAGAATATCTAATTCCACTAACCCAAATGCCAGCAAACAGAATTAACAAGATTTCAGAATATGAAAAAACAGTACTTTTCTTTGAAATATTATTTCTCTTAGATCTGAAACCTGGCTTTTCAGAATCCTAACAACAAAGGAGAATTTAATAAGGAATTATTCTAAATCAGTGCAAAAGATCAAAAGATCAAAACTTCTTTTAAGTGAGTTTAATAATTATGGCAACGCAAATGTGCTGTGCAAAAAAAAAAAAAAAGGAGAGTGAGATAGCTCTAAAGTAATACGTTCCAAAGTGGGTTCCACAGAACACAACTCTCATGAGAAACTGCCACAAGAGAAGGTTCCATGGTCAAATAAGTTTAAAATATTGTACACTATATTTTTTGCAGAAAAAAATGTATTGATGTATTGGAGGCTCTGGGTAACTGATGTAGTTAGGAACTTGTTTTAAACTTCTTTGACCACAAAAATATTTTCACACATACACAACTACTAAAATTCCCAGGAACGAGTACTTCATTGATCCCATTTTGGGAAACACTGCTCTAAGAATATAAAAGCCAAATTGATGACCTTTCCAATGGGGAAAAACACACCTTATCAATGAATCAGTAAGGCTATTATTAAAAGGCTATGATTAAACTGATTATTCTGCTTTAGTTGGAGTCACATGAAGTTATTTAATAAGGTATTGCAATTAATTTTCAAGAATAATTAAGCTACTCTTAATCCACACTCTCAGACCACTCTGTTTTGTTTTCATCAGAACATTTACCACTACCTGGTTTTTTTGTTTATTTATATGCTTGTTATTGTCTATTTATTCCCACTACAATGTAAGCTCCGTAAGAATTGGGATCCTGTCTGTCTTACTCAATGCTGTATCTCCAGTACTTTGAATAGCATTTGTCTGTACTAGTTTCTCAACAAATGTTGATAGAATACTTGAATAAATCTAGCACTTTTCTCTTTGTTACCTCAAGTCAAAAGAATACTTGTCACTTTTTCTCCTAAGACATGAGCAGTTAAAGGAATTTCTGTACTGATTTACTAGTTGTGTCACCTTGAGGAGGTTACTGCACTGCTCTATGCCTCCGTATCCCTGGCAATAACCGAATTGTTGAGGCAATGAGTTAGTATATACCAAGTACTTAGAACAGTATTTAGTGTATGGTAAGCACTTTGTAAGTGTTAGCTGTGATGATGATGATGATGATGATGATGATGATGGTGGTAATATGTTCTAAGAAAAAAGTCTTAAATTTAAATGAATTTGAGAAATGCCTGACATAAAATTAAACAGATATTTTACTGCATTTTTAAGAGCTTTTAATATGCCTCTGTGAATCTTCAAGTAGACACAGTTAGAACAATTCCAAAAACTGACCCTTAGACTGCCTTTCACAGAATACATATTAATATCTCCTAGAATACCAACATTTCCAGAAACACAGTTTGGAAAGAACTCAATTAGAAGGTCTTGCATAAAGCAAATAGATACAGAAGACCTCACTCCACCCACCCCAGAACACATAGAAATTCCCATGATTAATAAATTAGAAAGTGAGTGGATGCAAAAGGCACTTAGATCCATGGTCCAGTTTATTATTAATTTCTCTTTTACCTTAAGCTCTGGAGGTCAAGCATGCTTTGGCTGTGAGTGTTGTCTTTCCTTGAGGTTCCCTAATATTATTCCCTTATCACTTTAGCAGTTGGCTGGATGGTTTCACTGAAGCCTAATACTTGGGCTCCCATCTTCTGACTTCTGTACCCTGGCGCTAGCTTGGGATTGTTGCCATTCTTGTCTTCCAGCTACCTTATTTTGCAAAAGATCCAAGTTAACATTCTTTACCACAGTCTTTTCAGTCAATGAGACTTCAAAGGATAAAAAAGAATTTTACCATGATCAAAAGACTAAAGCTGTAGTAAAAGAAAGAAAATCTGAAGGTCTTTCACCTAACAAGCCACTACATAAACGAAAAGGATTAACGGTTGAATTTTTAATGCCTCCTAAAGGAAAATAATTTTTATTTAAACATAGATCAAGACAAAATTCGAATCCCAGGGGCCAATAATGGCACCTCCTGACAGGAAGGGTGGGAGAGCAATGGTGATGAATCAAAGCATAGTAGTGTGGTGTAGTGAAAACATGGGCTCTGGAGCATAACAAACCTGAACTGGAATTACACCACCACCTTCTCCCAGTTGTGAGCCCTCTCTGAGTTTCCATATCACTGTCTACAGAATTATAAAACACTATATAGATAACATTCATTGAACAATTACTTGGTACCAGGCACTATTCTAAGTCTTTTACATGGATTAACTCATTCATTCCTCATGTCAATGCCCTCTATCCCAGGACCACCAGGAACACACTTTTGGTCAAACAAAGTTGGGTTTATTGACTTGTTACAATAAGGGAGACCATATATTGGGGAGAATTGTAGGGCACCTCAGCAAGTGGGTGTTAGAAAGGACTAGGATTCAGGCTTGTGTTAGTAATTTAGGGAGAGTTCAAAGAACTAGAACATTGCTTTGTATTTGATATGGTCAGAAAGTGAAGGTAATTCTATAATTGGTGTCTTAATAATTCTTATCTAGAAGGCAGGAAGAATAAAGCCAGATTTGTTATTGGTAAAGAAGTTATAGTCATTCATTTTAGCCAGGAAAGGGGGATACTTGGTTATTTTTGTGGTTTGGGCAATGTTCTTGTTTTTGTCTGTATTCAGACATGATTATAGAGTAGTCTTGTTTTTCTCTTGATTCATCACAATCACAGAGTGGCCTTGTCTGCCATTGACGGTCTATGAACTTGTTTATGTTCAGCAAACGCCACAGCCTATCTGCAGTATCAAGCCAGCTACTAGAACACCAAGCCCTAGCTGACAGAAATGGGCCAGCTCCTGGCTCTCAGGTGTCGCTCTCCTCTTTCTCACCTACAGCAACACTATGGGATAGGTACTACTTATTAGATCGTAAAGATGAAGAAATGGAGGTCGCTCAGCCATTAAGCAAAAGTGTGCAACACGAATCCAGACAGGTACGAGGCACTATTCTATGTGACGCAGAACCGGTGCTCCTAACCTCTGTGCTATTCTCTCTCTCAATGTTAGCCATCACCACCTTAGAGGGTGGCTGTAAAGATTGCAGTCGATCCATGTAAACACCTGGCTCATGACAGGACTTTGATGAAAAGTGGTACCTGTTATTACTAAACAGAGAAACTAAAACATTTTAAATTTAGGTTTATTTTCAGTTCCTCAGGAGGCCCTGCTTTGCGAATTGAGCATCTCAAGAGGAGGAGGAGGGACTTCCCTCATGGTGCAGTGGTTAAGAATCCACCTGCCAATGCAGGGGACACGGGTTTGATCCCTGGGCTGGGAAGATCCCACATGCCGCGGAGCAACTAAGCCCGTGCGCCACAACTACTGAGCCTGTGCTCTAGAGGCCGCAAGCCACAACTACTGAGCTCGCTCGCCTAGAGCCCGTGCTCTGCAACCTACAACGAACAGTAGCCCCTGCTCGCCACAACTAGAGAAAGCCCACACGCAGCAACGAAGACCCAATGCAGCCTAAATAAATAAATAAATACATACATAAATAAATTTATTAAAAAAAAAAGAGAGAAGCAGGAAACTTGACTCTAGGCCAGAGTTCTGTCACTAATGAACCATGCAAGTATGAGCCGCAAGATTCTATAAAACCCTGCAATGGTCTGTTCCCAAGGAGTTCTAAGTGTTTTTTTTTTTTAATCGTTGCCATTGAAGCGTTCTAAATGTTTTTCATCAAATTATTTAATTCTGTTTCTAAAGATGGCCTTCTCTAAATATTCTCTGAATGCAAATATAAAATACAAATGAGTTTTTTCATGTATAAGACTGGAGTAGTTTTTTAATTATTTATCTTTAAATATATATATAATTTTCATTTTACTCTAGTGATGACTGCATATTAAAAGCAAGGTCTAGCAGTGAGGGTCCCTATGCTAGATTAGTACCAAAAACAGGTACAAAAATATGGCATTTTCAAATATGTTCTTAAAAGCTTGATTTTCCTCCAAACATGAATTCTCTGTATATTACTAACTTAAAATTATGAATAAGACAAAATTCATTTATTCTTTGATTTCAACTCTGGCTGTCATTGCTTGTCACTTGAGCATTCTAAGTTCCATTGTCCTTCATCTTACCACTCTTTCAAATTTCCAAATTTTCTCATCCCTATTCTCTGTTGGTTAACAAAATAGTTCATGTTGACTTGGTTATGCTGACAATAAATCATCGTCTTAACCCTCCAAGATGACATTTTTGCATATTTTGATTTAAAAAAATAATAAAAAGGTTGATATGGGACTTCCAGGCATCATGGTAGCGAATGGCAAGAGATAGCTTTGGCTATATATATGGAGGGAAAGAAAGCGCTAGAGATAGTTCCATGAGTGGAAGGTATAGGTAACCTATGCTTTGGTGTCTCAGGAGTACTCAAAATACTCTTCATTCTCACTTCTTGAAAACCATACGTGTGATACATGTTTATGGGCAGGAGTGGGAAGGCTGCTCCTGTAATCAGCAAATACAAACACAAACACACACACGCAAGCGCAGTGTAACTATTTGCCTTCTATGGAGTCAGAATTTAAAGATTTTCTATTTTGCAAAGTTAGTATCTAATAAATTTTAAGTAATGAAATGACAGTCACATCAACAGGCTGCTAAAACAAAATAATCTCTCAACTCTTATTCTTGAAGGATTCCAAAAAGAAAACAACAGTAAAGGACAATATCTTGGAACTTATATTCCAGGAAATATCCAGAATTTAGTTCCTTAAATCTGCTACCTGAGATGCCTCCTAAACTTAGATTTGTTCAGTTTAAATGTCATCTAAGAAAAAACAAAAAACAGAAAAAATCTACGAACCCAAGTTTCTAGATTCACTTTTTTGTGAGAAGTATAAACTTTACTGTATTCATTACCATAAACTGTAATGATTACTCCTAAAGAAGAGGGAACACCCAGTATTGTTGATAGAGCACTGGACTTGTATCAGCATAACTCTAAACAACTGATTTAGTTACTTATCTGTAAACTGAGAGAGGTAGGGAAAAGAAATAGTTCCCCAGGGTCCACTAGAGTCCTGGAGCTATTTTCAAAATCTCAAAACTATGATAGAATTAGTGTATTTTCTCACAGTAAGTCTGCACTAAATACTAGAATTTTTTTACATGGTAGAAATTCATCACCTCAGGATGGTGTCATTGCTGAACTCACGCTAAAGAGATCAGCAGTTGTATGTGTTCAGATTAATTTAAAATGAAAAACCTAATTATCATTTAAGGAGTGCTTTTGGTGAGGAAAAATAGATAGAATATTTCAAAATGTTGAATCACTGGAGAAAAATTAATTAAAGGAGCCTTTGGCAGTAAAAAGGTCGAGAACCACTTGTACCAGACAATGCCTATGATATCTTCCTGCTTTAAAAATCAATATAACTATGCATCATTTTTAATAAGATTTTTGAATTCTTTGTATAAATTAGATGAAAAAGCAGATCAGATTTTATTTAAAGCAGATTTAAAGTTGTTTGAAATTTTTAAATGTCTATATTCTACATTCTTCCATGTCGACTCACAAGAGGTGGTTTTCAAAAAATGCTTGTAGTGTAATAACTATAAAACATCTTCCTCAGACTTATCTACCTATTAAACTCTTTCATAAACTTACAAAGTTCAAGCAGCAATAACTTCCACTTTAAAATAAGGTTACAAACAAATTTAAAAGAAATTTGAAAATAAAAAATTGTTTGTAATCCTACAGTGATAGTTAAGGAAATGAACATTTTGACAATGTGTTTATCATTATCTAGTACTTTAGAATTCAAAAATATAAGCTCTGATTAGAAAAGTCTAAAATATCCTGAAGATCCTTTAAAGTCATCCTAACTCTAACTCAAAGTGTCAACAACTAAAGAGTTTGAACTGCAAGAGTGAGTTTTTGTGCATTCTTTTAGTTTGTTTGTTTTTCTGGTTTTTTTTTTTTTTTAAGATTTCCCAAAGGCACACACCAGTGTATTTAAAACAGGGTCATCAAATCCTGGTAAACCTTGTTCCTTCTTCCTCTTACATGAGTACACAGCATGAAACATCAAGTAGTCTGGCTTCTGTTTTTCGCAGAAGTACAAATAAGAAATGGTGGGATTGTAACACTCTCTGGCTAGCTACATGAAGACAGTTTGTAGAGACTAAGGAAAGATGGATGCTGTACTGTTATCTCACTCTACCTACACAGTGTAACTGGGTGATAGTTTTGATGACTAATCACCAATCAATTAGCTCCTAGAATTTCAGATATCTTAGGTATCTTAGAATTCATCCAGTCCAACCCCCCAATTTGTCCATGATAAACCAGAAGCCCAAGAAATGTAAATCACTTGTTCACAGTCATATAACTAGTTAGTGGCTAGACTTTAAATCCAGCTCTCAGGACTCCTGCCCAATGTTCTTTCTACTACCGTAAGTTAGAAACCGTTTTACTAAAATGTTACCTCTTTCTATAGCTTCCAAACCTCCCAAGGTTCTTATGCCTTAACATTTGCTCAGTTGCTGCCCTCTCATGTGGGCTCTTCTATGGAGGGTCTGCTCAGATGATGTCAAGCTGTCATAGCCCTCTGACATCACCAGTTCTGTACAGACACTTGCTTTCCTGATACACTCACTTCAAATCTTACCACAGCTTTAACTCTACCCTCTCCATCGAATGAATAACCTGGTAACCCATGGCTTTTGGCTTAAACTTGGTGATTCTTGCTAGTCTCCATTTGTTTGTTTCAATCCTCCAAAAGGTTTAAGGTGTCTGTTAAGTGCCTAACCCTTTTAACACTCTTTTGTTATTCCTTTATTTTGTTGCCTTCTCAAGTAACTGAAAAGACCTTATTGCAGACTCCTTGAACCCAATCTTCTGTCTCAACCCTGAACAGATGGTTCCCCAGAGGGAACCAGAGGCCTGGGCCTCTTCAGCCTATTCATGCTATTGCTTTTCCTGCCAGTTCCTGGCTTCTGCTGCCCTCTAGTAGCCATTAGTAGCATGGCAGGATTTGAAACAAGAATGCCATATTTTTGTTGAATTTAATTACTCAGTAGGTTGTTTCAGCATCATGTAAATACAACCTGAAAAAAAAATTGTGACATGTAATTGGTGCCACTGTTCTGTGACTCCTCCACCTCCAGGCCTGAGTCAGAACATGATTTTAAAGTTAGGGCTATAATGGGGCTAATGATCACGTCTATACATGCAACAGATTCTTTTACACAATTCATTTGCCCAACTCTGATGCCCATCAATGGTTCCTTTCAAGAGTCCAATTCTTTAATTCCTTCACCTGCTCAACTGAAATCCCAGCATAGGAACAGATCAAAAGGAAAAAGTGACAAAAATGACCTAAATGTCCAATAATCAGGGTTTATTTGAATAAATTTTGGTAACATGTAATTACAATGGTATATTTTGTGACTATTAAAAATTATGTTTTAAAAAACCCCAAAAGTTTAGAAAAATAATATAATATTAAGGTGCAATAGCTGAACATTAAAAAAAGAAGAATTACAGTAAGATCCCAATAATATAGAAAGAAAAGAAATGGTCTGAAATGTTAGTTGGTTGTTAGTTTTTGTATTATTTATAAGCATGTGTAACATTTTATAATATATAAATTATAATAATTTATATTTTAATAATTTAATTATATAAAAGCTGCATCTGTGGGTACTAAATAGTGGGTCACTCATGCCTGACTGTAAGACTAAGTAAGAGAGTAAGGTCTCCA
This sequence comes from Eschrichtius robustus, assembly GCF_028021215.1. Classification (NCBI taxonomy): domain Eukaryota; kingdom Metazoa; phylum Chordata; class Mammalia; order Artiodactyla; family Eschrichtiidae; genus Eschrichtius; species Eschrichtius robustus. The sequence goes on along the minus strand of NC_090831.1, from coordinate 65,530,220 downwards.
AACGGAACTACTGTGGCCTGTGCCGGTTATCATAGTGATGATAATGCCATTATCATAGCCAAGGACATGGGTAGTATTAGTGTGGGTGGAATAAAATGTTACAGTGGCAAGATAAACCAGAGGGTTAGTCACATTCTTTTGTTGTCTTTCTGCCTAGAGAATCCCTGGGAAAGACAATCCCTTTTGGCCAATTAAACCTACTAAATTTTTCAACAATTTATATGGGAGCAACTTCAAAAGTGAGTGACCAGATGTTCTACTGCTTTGAGCATGCAGAGGTGTGAGAAATTTATGTGAATTATGTAAATTTTTTAAACTAAATGTGACATTTTGTGTAACCAGGCTGGTGAAATGGGCCAATCCATGAACATAAACAACCCTAAGGGGGATACAGAGTGGGAATCGTGGTGTCAACTATCACAAATATGTTTAAGATTTCCAATATATATACTGTCAATATCCTTCTAGAAACTTTGTACCAATTAACACCATGGGTGTGGGGTAAATGAGATAGACTGCAGGCCGTGTACATTTTCCAGCATACTTGCTGCAAATCTGCTTCTTTCTCTAGTTCAGAAAAAGGGAGACCCTGTTATAATAAAAATAATCACATTTGCTCGTATTTAATTCTTTTAAGCAAAATCCTACTCAAATTTTGGTTCTTCCTCCTTGTAGGTGGTAAATTTCTTACCACTCACACATATGCACAAGAATTCACATAAGCAGAGCAAGTGAGTACCGATACCCTGAAGTGAAGAACCACTGAACATAGTCATAACCTTTCAGTATTCCTTGTTTTGGTAACAGTAAATATTTAAAAGTATATTTTTATTGGCCTTCTTGAGTCCTTTTCATTGTACTCACCTCACATTTTATCAGTTGACTAAATACAGGTTTCCTAATATTTTTCAGTGGTAATTTCTACACCCGCCATTAAAGGAAAAGATGTAAATTCCCCAAAAAGTACAAAAACTTGGATTCCTCTCTACTTTTTACTTTTTTCATTCAACTATTCAACAACTACTTGTTAAATATTTGATACATGCCAGGTATTGTTATAGGAACTGGGGATACAACAGTGAGCAAAACTGACCAAAAAATAAAAAATAAAAATCCCTGACTTCCTTAAGCTTACGTTTCAGTATTTAAGTATTTGTTATCTATATATCTTTCATACTAAGCTCTATATCTAACCCATTGCAAATCCCATCAGCTCTGCCTTCAAAATGTATCCAGAATCTGGCCACTTATCACCACCTCCACAGCTAATTTCTCTTCTGATCATTCTAGGAGTATTTTAGCTGTTCTCCTTGCTTTCAACTTCCCTCTCCCTCCACCCCTCATCACCACACACATACACACAGTCTACTCTCAACATAGGAACCAATGTCATCTTTTAACGCCAAAGTCAATTACATCACTCCATTGCTCAAAATCCTCCTATGGCACTCCAGCTCACTTAGAGAAAAGCCAAGGCTGTACAATGGTCTACAAGGCCCTACAGAGTCTGGCCCCCTGATACTTCTCTGACCTGATCTACTACTCTCTCCTTTGCTCACTGTGCTCCAGTGATGGTGGCCTCCCTGCCTTGAACTCACAGGGCACCTTTGTGCCTTGGGGCCTTTGCACGTGTTACTACTTCTGCCTGGAAAACTTTTGTCCAAAAACCCACAGGACCCACTCCCTCACCACTCCTTCAGACCTTCCCTCAAATCTGATCTTCTTAGCAAGGTGTTTCCTGACCACTCTACTGAAAATGGCAACCTTGTATTCTTCCTGCCTTCCTAATAATTTACTCCAAAGCCCAGAAAAGTAAACATTCACGCAGAGTGGGGTTGAGGGGCAGCAAACCTGTGCATTGTGTAGGAATCCATGAGGTGAGGAGGTCATCAGTGCAGGGGCCACTGGCAGAGGAAGTTTGAAGTCAGATGTCAAAGTCTTAAAAGGAAAAGATGGGTGGAGAGTGAAGAGTTCAGCCATGAGGAAGGAGGTTGGTAGCAGCATCAGGAGATTGGTTCTACTCAGAGAGGATTGATCTAACACATAAATACGTTAAAGGTAAGGCAGCCAAGTTTCTCCCAGGGGGAGAAGGGGGTTACAAATATGGAAAGGGATAAAACTAAAATGAACTGTGGTGTTGGATCGGAGCTGGAGGCTAATGTTAACTCATGCTTTCAGTATATACAGATATAGAAATAAACGTGTATGTAAATATGTGTGTATAAGTATTATGTATACATGTGCATAATCATACATATAACCCCAGCTCTGTCCACTAAAAAGATCCGGGAGCAGCAATACCTTACTAGCCACAAGCATACCTAGCACTCAGATCTTAGTTTCCAAATATCCAGTGTCATTATCCACTTATGGGGTCCAGGGATCTTTGAAAGTTGCTGATTACAGAGCTGGGCAGAGAAATTACAAGATAAGCCTGAAGCATCTTATATGCTAGAGAGAAAGGAAGTTCTCAAAGAAGGGGTTTTGTCAATATGACTCAGGTGCCAGCTTGAAAGGGCCCCCCACTGGCCAAATCTGGGAAATTTTGAGCAAGAAATTTAATAATAATGCTAAAAATTATAACTTGCTGAATAAAACAAAATTCATGAATTCATCCTGATATAAAGTTTTAAAATAATAAATAAATGCAGAGAAGAGAAAGATTTTCTCTATAGTATCAATAGAATAACCAATAAATATAATGAAAGTCATGGACCATCATAGTAATAATCAACCAAGAAATATCAACAGATGCTAAATCTATTGGATGAAAATTTGTGCAAAATGGGATATTTACATACTGTCAAAATACCTCCCCATAAAATGCTTTTTTAATTACAAAAGGAAAAAGAGTAACTTTACAGTGGAGATTGCCTCACAGATGTCTTCTTAATGAAGTGATCAAAGTTAACATTACCAATTATGAGACAAATTGAAATCACCTATCACTTGACAGGATGAAATAAGAACACAACTTTACTTATGTGGCATTCTTACATGTATAATTGGCATCTAACCATGAGGAACCATTAGATATACCCATATACAGGGACATTCTACAAAATGTTTGGCCAGTAATCTTCACAAGTGTCAAGATTGAAAGTCAAAGAAACACTGAAAAACTAGGTTTTTTCCCCAGCTTTACTGAAGTATACTTGACAAATAAAATTGTAAGATATTTAAAGTGTGCAATGTGATGATTTGATATACATATATATTGTGAAAGGATTCCCCCACTGATGAAAAACTGTTTTAGATTGAAGGACATTAAAAAGACATGACAACTAAATGTAATACATGATCCTGGATAGGGTCCTATTGTATAAAGAACATTACTGGGACAACTGATGAAACGGGATGAAATGGCAGTAAAGGATCAGTGCTAATATCCTGATTTTGATGGCTGTATTATGGTTGTATAGCAGAACGTCTTTGTTTGTAGTAAAGTAGTCAGGAGTGATAGCCACTTACTCTGAAATGGTTTGCAAAAACAGTAGTTTCTTGTAGTATTTTTGTTTTTTTTCTGTAAGTTTAAAGTAATTTCTAAATAAATATATAAACTACATTGTGAACCCGTTCAACACATTCCCCACTCCCCGCTCCACTTTATTTTTCTCGAGAGCACTTATCAACATCTGATATACAATACATTTTTACTTATTGTTGTTATCTGCCTTCTTCTACTAGAATATAGACTATATGGATTTTTGTATTACCTTTCCTTCTGTATTCTAGCACCTTCCACAGTGTCTGATCCACAGATGATGTTCTATAGGTATCTGTCCAATGAATTGACTTGTCCTGTCCTCAGGTGCAGATTGCCTGTGAGCTGGGGCTAAAGCAAGTACACAGTCTCAGCAAGCCAGTTAGCAGGCACAGCTCTGCTTAATGACATATATAGAAAAAGAATCTCTTCTCGAAAGGAAACACTTTCTGCAGAAATGCAGATATGCCTATTCCTAGACAAACATTGATTCACTATAAGGACAGTTTAGCCCCTTAGAGCCAGAGATTCCCAAACTCCTCAAATTTCCTTGGTAGTTTTGTGTAACAAAATGGACCACAGCAGTTTTTCTCCAGAACAAAGAAACAGTATGCTTCTGACTCACAGATACAGAGATCAAACTAGTGGACATCAGTGGGAGAGGAAAGGGGGCATGGACAAGATAAGGGTAGGGGATAAAGAGGTACAAACTAGTATGTATAAAAATAAGCTACAAGGATATATTGTACAGCACAGGGAATATAGCCAATATTTTATAATAAATTTAAATGGAGTATAACCTACAAAAATATTGAATCACTATGTTGTACACCTGAAACTAATATAATATTGTAAATCAACTATACTTCCATAAAATAAAGAATTAATAAATTAATCTTAAAAAAGAAACAGTCTGAAGTCTGCTTCTAAATCAATTCAAGTTACCTCTTTTTCAAGCCAGATTTAAAAAAAAAAAAAGTTTCTGGGCTTGAATGGACAGTTAATTGTTTTCTCGTCTTCTACTAATCTTATCAAACTTTTCAACATTCTTAGAGAAAATTTAAGTAAAGACCTCTTGTTCAATCATCTATTGAGATTTTTAAATGTACACTGGAAGAAGTCATATAAAATTTCCATTTGAAAAAGCAGTATTAATCTGAAATATTTTTACTTTATTTGTATTTTCTTTATTAGTCATACAGCTCTCCACAATTTAGTTAAATTAATATGAAAATATTATGGGAGGCAGCAGGAGTATTATAGCATAAGTCTTATAAGAATATGAGTCTTATAGTCAGAAAGACAAGGATTCATTCCAGCTTCACCACTTATTAGCAGTATAATCACGGGCAGGTTATTTAACCTTTCTAAGTGTCCGTTTCTTTATTATAAAACTGGTATGATAATGATAGTGTCTACCTTATAGGCTAATTGTAAAGATAAAAAAAATACATAAAACACTTAGCACAAGGTCAGCACATGGTGAGGAACATATAAATATTAGCTTTTATTTTTTGTAAGTGTAATTTAAATGTAAAATCCATATGTTAAATATAAATACGCAATAAACCTAATTGAAGGAAAATATATAACTTGCATTTTTTTCCTTCTAAGTTTCATTCTGGTAAATTTTATACATGGAGTCTCATTTTCTGTAACTCACATTAGCATATCCTTGAGAAATATCAAAGTGTGATATAAAGGTAAAGATGTAGCTTTGACTTTGCATTGTTAATATTTATGGGAAGCTCAAATTGTATGTAGAAATTATATTATTTCAGCTCGAAACTGATTTGTAAGATATGACATTTCATTTTCATTTGTACACATTTTGTCTCTAACTGATTAAATAACTTCCCAAATCAGCTTGAATTTGTCATATCTGTTTATAGCCAAAGATAACAAACAAATTGTTTGGGGGCTAATTTACATAGTAAGTATAGTGGAATTTTTGTTCTATATAAAGTATCAGATATAAACATTATTTTAATAAAATGCTAAAGAAGTTAACAATGTAACTTAGTTATATGCTATGTATATATTTGTACTCAGATCTCATTAAAATGTTAAAAATGAAGAAGTGTTACATGGGCTGCTCTTTTCTCTTTTTCAGTTGACATGGTTAACAAGTCTCATATTAAATCTGGTTTTGTAAAACTAGAACCAGTTGCTCCTAATTCATTTAACTCTAAAATTGGAGGAAGCAAGACATCTCCAATTCTCAGACCTAGTCTTGAGTTTCAAGTCTTCTGGCTTATGCCAAACTCAGCTAATTGCAGGAAAGCTTACACTGATTGATGATGTGATGGTGGTAGGTAGATACCTCAGCAGCTACAGCCCACAGGTTCAATGCAATGTTATTTCAACTGTGCCTTAATTATCTACTAGAGGTTAGCCCTTTTTGGAGGAGCAGTTAAGCTAGTGGTAAAGATTAGATCAACCTACTTTATATATTCAGATTTTCAAAAAAAGTTTCCATGAACTGCCAAACCAATGGCTTTTGTACAGTCAGGACAGGATAAGTTGTCCAGCAATAACAAAAATACTCTTGTATAGTCTACTGCAGATCAGCTGGTGGGCCAGGGGTGGGGGTAAGGGTGTCAGCTGGGGTTGTCATCACACAGGGGCACAGGCTTTTACAGCTTCTATCTAGAAGTGACTTGGATCACTTCTGTTCACATTTCATTATTCAGTACAAGTCACCTCCAGGTACAGGAAAGTGCAATCCTAACTGTATCTGGAAACACTTAGTGACTAGAACTAATCACTCTCTTACCTATTACAATTAATTCAATTCACATGGAAAATTAATTCAATTTACATGGCTATATTGTTTGGACATCTCCCGCTTCATCAGTACCTCATCACCCAGGGCTAATTCTGTCTAACAGAAGGATTTTTCTCTATCATTCTATGTACTTCCTTTTTACAGCTGTCACTCTCTTTAAGAGGAAGATTTATAGGAGAGAAGCAAACCCTTCCTTAGTCTATAATAGTTATGTTCTTCTTCTATATGGATCTCAGCCCACTTTTATGATTCCAGTATAATCTCCAAAACATATTAGCTACTTAGCCAAAACAATTCTGGAAAAGAAGAAAAAGTAGAAAGACTCACACTTCCCAATTTCCAAATGTAATACAAAGCAATGGAAATCAAGACAGTGTGGTGCCAGGAAAAAATAGACTTATAGATCAATGGAATAGAATTGAAAATTGAGAATTAAACATATACATCTATGGGTCAACTGATTTTTGACAAGGGTGCCAACACCATTCAATGGGAAAGGAATAATCTTTTCAACAAATGGTGCTGGTTGGTAACAACTGGATGGTTACATACAAAAAACTGAAGTTGTTTTCTTTGTATTATAAGTCTAACATTTCCTGTGCTGCATTGACTTCTTTGAGCCTCACAGGGCCCCAAAGTCCTAAGCATGAGATTCCTTGCTCTTGTGAGATATGCCCCCCACCCAGCAGGAAAGGCTTCCCATCTGACTAGTTCCTCTATCAGCTGCACCAGCTACAACCCACTCAGTCCTCAGTCTAATGGGTTTTATCTCTCTGCCAGACCTTGAAATTCAAACAAGCCAATCACAAACAAGCCAATGACCTCCCGTGGGAACCAGGGATCACCTCATCCTCTGGATACTATGAAGTCTGACTTCCACAGCCTCTACTTATTCCTACTATTCTAAAGCGCAACCCCCATGTGACCCTGTATGATATGCTGTGTCCCTCCCTGGGGCTGCAAGTATGATTGATTAATAAACATCTATTTGATTTCATCTGTCTAGTGTTGGATATCATGTGTTCAGCCATCTTATACTATCTATGATAGGTGATACCTCCCTCACCAACTGGGTAAATAGGAGGTGATCAAAACATCCTTACCTAACGACAGATACCAAACTTAATTCAAAATGGATCAAAGACCTAAATGTAAAAGCTAAAACTATAAAACTCATAGAAAACATAGGATTTGGCAAAGAATTCTTAGATATGACACTAAAATGATGAGCAACAAAAGAAAAATAGATAAATTTGACTTCATTAAAATTAAAAACGTCTGTGCTTCAAAAGACACCGTCAAAAAAGTAAGAACACACACAATGAGAGAAAATACTTGTAAATCATATACCTGATAAGGAACTTAAATCTAGGTTATATAAAGAATTCTTACAACTCATTTTAAAAAAGACAAATAACCCAATTTTTAAAATGGGCAAAGAATTTTTTTAACATCTTTTTTGGAGTATAATTGCTTTACAATGTTGTGTTAGTGTTTGCTGTATAACAAAGTGAATCAGCTATACGTAAACATATATCCCCATATCCCCTTCCTCTTGCGCCTCCCTCCGACCCTCCCTATCCCACCCCACCATCCCACCCCTCTAGGTGGTCACAAAGTACTGAGCTGATCTCCCTATGCTATGCAGCAGCTTCCAACTAGCTATCTAGTTGACATTTAGTAATGTATATATGTCAATGCGACTCTACAAATAACTCAATTTCATTTCTTTTTATGGCCAAGTAATAGTCCATTGTATATATGTGCCACATCTTCTTTATCCATTTATCTGTCGATGGACACTTAGGTTGCTTCCATGTCCTGGCTATTGTAAACAGTGCTGCAATGAACATTGTGGTACATGGTCTCTCTCTTTTTTTTTTAACATCTTTATTGGAGTATAATTGCTTTACAATGTTGTGTTAGTTTCTGCTTTATAACAAAGTGAATCAGCTATACATATACATATATCCCCATATCCCCTCCCTCTTGAGCCTCCCTCCCACCCTCCCTATCCCACCCCTCTAGGTGGTCACAAAGCACCGAGCTGATCTCCCTGTGCTATGTGGCTGCTTCCCACTGGCTATCTGTTTTACATTTGGTAGTATATAGAAGTCCCTGCCACTCTCTCACTTAGCCCCAGCTTACCCTTCCCCCTTCCCATGTCCTCAAGTCCAGTCTCTACATCTGTGTCTTTATTCCTGTCCTGCCCCTAGGTTCTTCATAACCTTTTTTTTTTAAGATTCCATATATATGTGTTAGCATATGGTATTTGTTTTTCTCTTTCTGACTTATTTCTCTCTGTATAACAGATTCTAGGGCCATCCACTTCACTACAAATAATTCAGTTTTGTTTCTTTTTATGGCTGAGTAATATTCCATTGTATATATGTGCCACATCTTCTTTATCCATTCATCTGTTGATGGACACTTAGGTTGCTTCCATGTCCTGGCTATTGTAAATAGTGCTGCAATGAACAGTGTGGTACATGACTCTTTTTGAATTATGGTTTTCTCAGGGTCTATGCCCAGTAGTGGGATTGCTGGCTCATATGGCAGTTCTATTTTTAGTTTTTTAAGGAAACTCCATACTGTTCTCCATAGTGGCTGTATCAATTTACATTCCCACCAACAGTGCAAGAGGGTTCTCTTTTCTCCACACCCTCTCCAGCATTTATTGTTTCTAGATTTTTTATGATGGCCATTCTGACTGGTGTGAGGTGATACCTCATTGTAGTTTTGATTTGCATTTCTCTAATGATTACTGATGTTGAGCATCCTTTCATGTGTCTGTTGGCAATCTGTATATCTTCTTTGGAGAAATGTCTGTTTAGGTCTTCTTTCCATTTTTGGATTGGGTTGCTTGTTTTTTTGATATTGAGCTGCATGAGCTGCTTGTATATTTTGGAGATTAAACCTTTGTCAATTGCTTCCTTTGCAAATGTTTTCTCCCATTCTGAAGGTTGTCTTTCCATCTTGTATACGGTTTCCTTTGCTGTGCAAAAGCTTTTAAGCTTCATTAGGTCCCATTTGTTTGTTTTTATTTCCATTTTTCTAGGAGGTGGGTCCAAAAGGATCTTGCTGTGATTTATGTCATAGAGTGTTCTGCCTATGTTTTCCTCTAAGAGTTTTATAGTGTCTGGCCTTACATTTAGTTCTTTAATCCATTTTGAGTTTGTTTTTGTGTATGGTGTTAGAAAGTGTTCTAATTTCATTCTTTTACATGTAGCTGTCCAGTTTTCCCAACTCCACTTATTGAAGAGGCTGTCTTTTCTCCATTGTGTATTCTTGCCTCCTTTGTCAAAGATAAGGTGACCATATGTGCATGGGTTTACCTCTGGGCTTTCTATCCTGTTCCATTGATCTATATTTCTGGTTTTTTGCCAGTACCATACTGTCTTGATTACTGTAGCTTTGTAATATAGTCTGAAGTCAGGGAGCCTGATTCCTCCAGCTCCATTTTTCTTTCTCAAGATTGCTTTGGCTATTCGGGGTCTTTGTGTTTCCATACAAATTGTAAAATTTTTTGTTCTAATTCTGTGAAAAATGTCATTGGTAGCTTGATAGGGATTGTACTGAATCTGTAGATTGCTTTGGGTAGTACAGCCATTCTCACAATGTTGATTCTTCCAATCCAAGAACATGGTATATCTCTCCATCTGTTTGTATAGTCTTTAATTTCTTTCATCAGTGTCTTATACTTTTCTGCATACAGGTCTTTTGTCCCCTTAGGAAGGTTTATTCCTAGGTATTTTATTCCTTTTATTGAAATGATAAATGGGATTGTTTTCTTAATTTCACTTTCAGATTTTTCATTATTAGTGTATAGGAATGCAAGAGATTTCTGTGCATTAATTTTGTATCCTGCTACTTTACCAAATGCATTGAATAGCTCTAGTAGTTTTCTGGTAGCATCTTTAGGATTCTCTATGTATAGAATCATGTCATCTGCCAACAGTGACAGTTTTACTTCTTCTTTTCTGATTTAGATTCCTTTTATTTCTTTTTCTTCTCTGATTGCTGTGGCTAAAACTTCCAAAACTGTGTTGAATAATAGTGGTGAGAGTGGACATCCTTGTCTTGTTCCTGATCTTAGAGGAAATGGTTTCAGTTTTTCACCATTGAGAATGATGTTGGCTGTGGGTTTGTCATATTGGCCTTTATTATGTTGAGGTAGGTTCCCTCTATGCCCACTTTCTGGAAAGTGGGCAAAGAATTTTTTAAATGGGCCTTTCTCTAAGGAAGATATACAAGTAGCCAGTAAGCACATGAAAAGACTCTAAATATCATTAGTCAACAGGGAGGAGCAAATCAAAACCACAATGAGGTCCTACTTCACACCCACTACAATGGCTAGAATTAATGGGTCAGATAATAACAGGAGCTGATGAGGATGTAGAGAAATCAGAGCACTCATATACACTTTGATGAGAGTATAAAATGATGCAGCCACTTTGGAAAACATTCTGGTAGTTCCTTAAACAATTAAACATAGAGTTACCACATGACCCAGCAATTCCACTTCTAGATATACACTCAAGAGACATGAAAATATATGCCCATGCAAAAACTTGTATAAGAATGTTTATAGCAGCATTATTCATAATAGCCAAAATATGGGGGGAAAAACCCAAATATCAATCAGTGGACAAGTGGAGAAACAAAGTATGGTATATTCATACAATGAAATATTACTTGGCCATAAAAAGAAATGAAGTACTGATATATAGTACAGTTTAGATGAATCTTAAAAAACATTATGTCAAGTGAAAGAAGTCAGTCACAAAAGTCTCCATATGAAATGATTCCATTCATAAAAAAGACCAGAATAGGCAATCTATAGAGGCAGAAGGTAGATCAGTGGTTGCTTAGGGCTAGGAAAGTTATGTGGGCGTAGGATGGTAATAGCTAAAGGTTACAGAGTTTCTTTTTGAGGTGAAGAAAATGTTCTAAAATTGAATGTGGTGATAGTTGCACATATCTGTGAACATATGAAAAATCATGAAATTGTACACTTTACAGGGGTGAATTATATGGTATGTGAATCATATCTCAATAAAGCTGTTTAAAAATACTAGAAGAGTACTGCAGTATATTCAAGAAGATAGACACAAATTCACAGATGACTTATCTATAATAGATTGTTAAGAAAAGTAAGCAAATTTGGTTTTATTCCTTGTTCGAACAGAATTATGTTTTCCTATAAAATATTTCTTGGTGTTAGTATTCAAAAAAGATAGAGTTGGATAATCCACTGCTCTAAATAAATATGGCATGTTGTGTTTTTATATGATAGACAAAACGGGGAAAAAAAGAAAATGGAGAGGGTTTTCAGAATTTAAGCTCTGCGTAAAAGATCCTGCTCTTTTTCCTTATTACAACTTCTCCTAGTTCCTTGAGACCATCATCCCTCTTCTGATTTGAGTTGCCTCTTTACAAAACTTAAACAGAGCTCCCTGAAATGATGCTCTCTTTAACCTTGGGGAGGCACGGTGGGGCCTGGATCGACTACAGCCCCACTTGGTAACCTCTGGCAGATAGCAGCCTCCTCTGGGGCTCCTCAGGGAGCAACCTAAGTGCTGCCCACAAAAAATGATGAGTAACCCTTTGTGCCTCCCGTTTTGTCATACAGTGATGAGCGTGGACAAGGATGTGTTTGTTCTATCACTTGGACATCCTCAAAATCTGCTTCAGTACTCAGTCACTGCCCATTTCCCACAAGTGAACCAGTAAGCTGTTGAAGGCGTTTGTGTTCCAGGCAACCAAGTAATACAGTCCATGCTCCAGAATGTTGGGGTGAGGAAGTCAGGCAGAACACAGGGCAGGCACAGCTGGAGACTACATTCCAAAATCTGTCATCATAAATAAGTCATGGTTAATTTGTCCTTTCAGCAGCCACCAAGCTAGCTACATGATGATTCTTCTAACAATGCATATGCATTTAAATGCATGGTCTGGAAAAGCTTAATTGGATTTGAAATCTCTTTCCACCATCCTAGAAAAAGTCCAACATTACATTTGTCAGTGAAAAAAAAAAAGAAAAAAGCTTTTTTAAAATCATTTTTGGAACTGATTTCAATTCCTATAAAATTTTGTCCTAAAATTTTAATTTTTTATTATATACTTATTTGTTCCATCAATAATGACTATCAGGAATTTAAATGGATGATCACTTAAAAGTCTTGATCAGTAATTGCTCATGGCTATTCTAGGGGGAAAATCCTGATATTAAAAATGATATGCTCTGTAGACTCTTGAGTCTGGCTTCTTTCACTTTGCGAAATAGTGAGATTTATCTATGTTGTTCCATGTATCAACAGTTTGTTCCTTTTTATTGCTGAGTGGTGTTTCATTGTATAGATGTTCCACAATTGGTTTATCTATTCACTAATTGATGGACATTTGGATTGCTTCCATCTTTGGTGATTATAAAGTTGTCATAAACATTGCACATAGGTTTTTATGTGGGCATAACTTTTCATATCTCTTGCATGACACCTAGGAACAAAATTACTGGTCATATGATAAGTGTGTGTTTAACCTTATGATAAACTGCCGTAACTGGTTAAAAAAAAAAAGTGATATGCTCAGAAAACAATATAAAATATGCTCAGAAAACAAATTGAAGTTTTCCATTAAAACATTTTAAAGGATTTTATTTAAAATTGCAGACAAATTCAACAGTAATATCTTCTGTAGTATTTGCTATTCATTATTCTCATTAAGTATATGTTACTAAAAGGTAAAACTGATAGTACAAAATTTTTTCCACCAAGACCTATAAAGATGCCTCCAAATGCCACAAAAATTGTCATTTCTATATCATTTTCCTGCCATGACATGAAAAAAGTTAGGAAAGCATTAGTTTAAATCCAATGGCCTGCCATTTTGAGGTTGCCATCATTAACAATATTTTCTCCTCCCCACATCTACCCCCACTCTCTCAGACATTCTTGTTTATGTCTACTAATCCAATTCCCAATCCTGTTTAACCTCTGGCATTTATACGAATTCCCAATCCCAGGCTGCTATGTCTTGCTTTAGAATGTTATCAAACTGTAGTGTGGGTACACAATCTTTCCATTTTTATTACATAAAGTCAGTAGGAAATGCATCCTCCTTTTCTGAGAAGAGCAAAACCATCTGTTATGAACTGAATAGTCTTCCCTTCAAATTCATATGTTGAAGCCCAAACTCCCAAAGTGACTGTATTTGAAGACAGGGCCTTTAGGTAATGAAGGTTAAATGAGGTCATAAGGGTGGGACCCTAATCTGATAGGACTGGTGTTCTTATAAGAAGGGGAAAAGACATCAGAAATCTGTCTCTGTGCGTGCGTACACACACACACACACACACACACACACACAAGAAAGATCATGTGAGGACACAGGGAAAAGGCAGTCTGCAAGCTAGGAAAAGAGGTATCACCAGAAACTGAATTTGTCGGCACATTGATCTTGGATTTCCAACCTCCAGTAGTGTGATAAAATATATTTCTGTTGTCTAAGCCATCCAGTCTGTGGTACCTTGTTATGGCAGCCCAAGCTCCACACTTGGTCCGTTACTACATATTTTTCTGTGTCTGACTGCAATCTATCATCTTTACTTGCTTCTTAGGAAAAGACAAAAACAGAAAACTCTCATCTCCAAAATGAATCCTTCCATCCATTCAGCCTTCCATCAAAGCTCCTCTCTGTTTCTTTTTCCCTTCTCTCTAGTATCAGTTACTTTGGAACACAGAACTATTAGTGAGAAGGTTGTTTGGGAGGCAAGAAATCAAAGTGAAGAGAGATAAATAGTCTTGGGGAAATTTTTGATCAGACAATAGTGAGATATGAAGAATTGTCCTTGCTCTTCACCAAAGCCATCTCTATAGTGATGAAAGCAATTCTCTCCAGGTTCATCATCACTCTCTCTCTGAGCCTGTTGGACTAACCGGTAGATTCCTGGACTTTGGCCTCCCTTTTCTAGGTTCTACACTCACTATCACCTTCTGTTAATTAATTTCCACCTAGAGATAAGTAATATAATTATGAACTGGTAAATTTTTTATTTACTGGAGTATATGAAGTTACAATTTAATTATATTACAGCTGTTTATATTTGATATGATTAGTTTATGCCTGGAGATTTTATCTACACTCACTGTCTCCATTTTCTCATTTTACACTCATTCCTCAACCTATTCCACAGAGATTGCTCTTGCAGTCTGCATGTTGCCAAATTTGATGGTTATTTTGCTTTTTTCTTATTGAACATTTCAGCAGCAATAGCACAATTCACCACCACCACTACTCCTTCTTAAAACAGTCTCCTCCATCGGCGTCCATTATACTACACTATGTCTCACTGAGCTCCATCTTCTCAATCTCCTATCCTGTTCCTCTGTCTCCACAGAATCTCTAAATGCTGGAGTACTTCCAGATTGGCATAGGACTTCTTCTCTTCTGTATCTGCACATTCTCCCTATTTTTTCTTAACCACTACCTGACCTTATAATACCATCAATATGTTGATGTCTCATAAATGTATATCTCTCCAGGTCTCCAGAAACACATATCCAAGTGCTTACTTGATATACCCACTTGGATGTCCAACAAGTAAATCAAACTATCTGTCCAAGCAGAATTCTTGATTTTTCCTCAGATACTGTTTCTTTCCAAGTTTTTCATAGGTCACTAAAGGGTACATCCACACATTAGGTTGCTCAAGCCAAAAACTAAAGAGTCATCCTTGATCCTTCTCTTTCTTTCGCCCCTTACATCCATCATCAAGTCCCACAGCTGCTAGTTTCACATTATATCTAAAATCCATCCTCTTCTCTCCACCCCCATTGCCACCACCCTAATCAAAAGTCCACTATGTCTCACCAAGATTGTTAAAAGTGTCTTCTAACTAGTCTCCTTGCCTTTGCTCTTGCCCTCTTCCAACCATCCTCCAAATGGTAATCAGGTTATTCTTTGTAAAACAAAAAGCAGATCATATCACTTACTGAATAAAAATCTTTCTATTATCAGAATAAAGTCCAAACGCCTTATCCTGGCCTGGCCCTTGCCTCCTCTTCCACCTCTTTTTGTACCAATTTTCCCATGGCTACATTCTGGCCATGTGGGCTTTATTTGGTTCCTCTTTGAAACCTCAGTGTCTTTGCACTTGCTAACACTTGCGGCTGTAAAGCTATTCCAGCTCTTCCCTTAGCAGCTCATTCCTACCCTTTAGGTTTCAGCTATATGACTTCCTCACAGAGAAACTCCATTATGATCTAATTCAAAATTCTTCCTACCTCTTCTTTGCCCTCTCTTTTGGTTCTCTATCTTGTCATCCTGTTTATTCCCCTCATTGTACTTATCACAATCTATAACTGACATATTTACCTGTTCATCTATCTCTTCCAGTAAGAAGAGGGGTATCTTATGTCTATATCCTTAGTCTCTATCAAAGTTTTTGTCCCTCAGTAAATATTGAATAAATTGATAGATGAATAAATGATTGAATACTATTCTGAACTTATACTCTAGTAACTGATAGCCTTGGAAATCTTTAGTTTATTTTCACATTTGCAGAGCTCAGAAAGAGCAATTTTTACAGGTGGCTGATTTGCATTCATTGACTGTATATTCTCCAAAATTTCACTCTCAGAGAGTAACTGACCTTAAAATTATACATGTATTATTTCCACCACCACATGCATATGTATATATACTAACTTGAACCAAGAAGGTAATTGTTGCTAAATTTATACTTCAGCAGCAGATCTGGTATCTTTTGGATCTGATTTATTTTCTGGGTTTCCTTCTAAACATCTGCTTTTATCATTTCTAAATTGATTTTGTTTGTACAACTTTTCATATGTTTTAATATCTTAAACCACCACAATCTCTTTTATATGCTATGATCTGACCAGATGCTTATCAATCCATTTTGTCTTCTTCCTGGGCACAGAACTAGTGTGGTAGTTCTTTGTGCTGTTCACTAAATATTTCTGACTCTGCCTTACAGACACATGGTCAGTTGCTCTTCTTTGCCCACCTTGATTTTAGGCAATGTCATCCGACTGACTTAACACTAACCAATGAGGAAGGAGAAGTTGCAGGTGTCATTATTAGGTGGATGCCTTAAGCATAACATTTCCTTCCCACTACTGTGATGATTGTGTTGGGTGACCAACCACCCCAATTTTCCCAGAACTGAGGGATTTCCTGGGACACAGGACTTCGAGATTCAAGATCACAACAATACCAGACAAACTGCTCTGGTTTGACTGGGTTCATAGGAAGCAGGGTTTTCAGTGCTAAGTCTGGAAAAGATCCAGACAGATAAGAATGGCTTGGTCATCCTATGATTTTGGAAGAAAGTGTTTACATGAAACCTCCACTAGCCTTGATTCCTTAGTGATTATTATGAACAGAACCTGTTACCCAACCCACACTAAGCATGTAGCATGAAAGAAAAATAAATTCAGTTTAGTAAGCCACTGAGATTTGGGAGTTTTTGTTTATATATCATAATCTGGCCTATCCTTAAAAATGCAGAAATTAGTACCTACCAGTGAGATGCTGCCATAACAATAAAACCTAACAAATGTGGCACTGGGTTCAGGCAACAGGTGATGAGGAAACTCTTTTCAAAGGCCGAAAATATGGTTGTCCAATACTATGCCATGGCAAAACATCTGACAGACCTGCCACCTGAAATGACTTAGATGGAAGATTATATAGCTGATGAACTTGTCATCCTAAAGGAAAAGGTTAGAAAGAAGTTTAGCAACATGTTCTAGTTGGTGTTGCCTACATTCAATGAGGTATCACAAGAAAATAAGAAGCTCATGAAAAGAATTGGTTGGTAATAAGCAGAAATATACGATTTAGAAAGAATGTACAAATTCTGTGATTTATAGGGTTGACAGAGGTAACTCTCCTCAAACCTAAATAGTAAAAGATAAAGCAGAGAATTAAAACTGATTAAAACTGAGCCTCCGGCAAAGATGAGAGCTAAGGTTTGTGAATAAATTGACTTGACACCCAGTATATGCCTTCAGTTGGTCAAAATGACCCAAGGCAAAAAATTATCAGACTTTGGTGGCTTCTGCCACCAAAGTCTGATAAGTCCAAGGTACTCCAATTAAGGTGAAACACCAAGAGATCATAATAAGATGAGAGTGAGAGTAACAGAGAAGAAGCAGATGATAAGAAGGAAAAGACATACAGAAAATCTAAGTATGTCTAGAAGAGAACTACAGGTGTGTGATAGGCATATAAAAGTAACTGGAATCAGATTAAATGCCTATTAAGTTTACAAGAACATTATTCTGTCAAATAAATCATGAGCCTAGACTAGAAATACCTGAGACTTTCTGAGTTTTAGAACAACCCCTGGCCTCCAACCTTCCTCAGACAGAAAGCAGGGTAGAAAAAAAGCTACTCAGCCTGTAGGGAGGGCATATTCTCCAACGTTCATTTTAGGTGAGACCAAGAGGAATGCTGGAAAGGAATACTCTTCAAAAGGGAAGACCTGAGAGACACAGAGAACAATGGACTGAGCAGCACCTTCCAGAAAGTAGAATTACCCAATAAGGGACATTCCCTATCCCTAGGGTAGGGGACCCTTATAACATGGAAAGATTTCAGAATCTTAATGGACCAGAGACTGCTATGTGTTCCCATTCATCTTCTTTCTGAATGGGCATGTTTATTGGGGTTATCCTATATCCTATACGATTATATATTATATACTGAGTATGCAGAGAGTTCATCTTGTAATTCTTAAGACTCTAGATCAAGAGGAGCTATATTCAGAGCTAGCTTAGAAATAACTACACATCACTCCCTGATGTAGAAACTACTATGTATCATGCAGGGATTAATCGCAACTTTGAACATGACCCATATTGAAAACTTCCTGCCAAGGAACACATGTTGGATTTCACTAAATTCTATTGTGTTAAGCCATGAACATTTGGGGTATTACGGAGTGAATATTTATGTTCCCCCAAAATGTATATGTTGAAGCTCTGAACTCCAGTGTGATAGTATTTGAGATAGGGCCTTTGGGAGGTAATTAGGGTTAGGTGAGGTCATGGGGGCGGGGCTCATGATGGCATCAGTGGCCTCATAAAGAGACACCAGAGAGTTTGCAGTCTCTCCCTCAGCCATGTGATAACAAAGAGAGAAGGCAACACACTAGGAAGTGTTCACACCAGAAACCAACCCATGCAGGCACCTTAATTGCAGACTTCCAGCCTCCAGAACTGTGAGAAAATAAATTTCTGTTGTTTAAGCCACCCAGTCTACGGTATTTTGTTACGGCAGCCTGAGATGACTAAGACAGGGGGATTTTTCTGTTTTAACAAGTAATATTTCCCTAATAAATACATGTAGTGTAAATTATTTTTTAAATAGCTTTTCAGTTGGGCTTTCTGATTCCAATGTCTCCTCTCTCAAATTCTCCAGGTACAGCTATGCCAGATTACTCTCCCAAAAGCAAACCTCTGATTGTTTCCATCATAAATGCTCCTCTTCAACTACCATATAAAATCAAACTTTACCTTTTCTTCCTTTCTTGATCTGTCTTCAACACACATTTCAATCCTATCTCTGACCGCCAGCTTGCGTACCTCATGCTATAAACTTTACAGCTTATATCCCTGTTTATCACCATCCAAATATGCCTTTTGTTTTCCTGCCTCCCACAACATGTATCAAAAGCAGGTATGAGCCATGAAGCAACCACCAGAGTGAGTAAAGAACTGCATTTGAGTTCTCTTCTCTCTCCACTCCCCTCCCCACTTCACCCCCTTATCCTCAGCCGCCTTCCCACAAGGAGCATAAATCTCCAGGAGACAATGAAATCTGTGGTAGGGAGAAAGGATTATATCTCCTCCTCCATGAGCCCTGGCATTTTAACACAATGGTTAAGTGTGTGTGCTCTGGAGTTACCATTCCTGGTTTCAAATCCCACTTCAGCAATTTGTGTTCTGTGTAACCATAACTTACTTAACTTCACTACTCCAGTTTCTTCATCTGTTAACATCGGAATAAAAATACCCAAAGGCAATGAAAAGAGCAAGCTACAGTTAAGGCAAATTTAAGCCATTCCCACCAGGTTGTGGACTTGTAATGCCAGATCATTTTGTCAGTGGCGTCAAGATTCAAAATTATTGGCACACCCTGATAAGCACAGCTGAAAATAAAGAGAAGTCTTGCCACAGAAGAGGCATGATGCAAAGAGAATGGACTTTAGAGCTATGTAGATCTAGATTCGAATGCCTGCTCTTATAAGGTGGTAGTGTGACTTTGAATCACTTATTCAACCAACCTCCCTGAACTTTATTTTTTTCTATATGGAAATGAGTATAATAATGTCAGCCCAATTGGACTGATGTGAGGATAAAAAGTGAGGTAACCCATGTAAACAGCCTTGCACATTTAAGCAAGAGCTCCCTTCTCTCCCCTCCATATCCATTACAGAAAGCAAGAGCAAAATTAATCCTCCTAATTCCTTAAGCTTTACTCTTTATCCCTAGCAATCTGATTATTCAATGTTTCTCCATGTTCTTTGCTTTCTAAGCATGTCTTTCCTAACACAGCATTATATTAGGTTTGTGCTTTTAAGAAGCAATACATATTAGCTAAAATGTGTTTCTGTTTTCTTTCCAGCGAACTAATTCTCACTGCAATCTAAAATATAAATAGCACTGTATTTCTTGCAATTGCTTGTGATCTGTGATCATGTTTACAAATTGATATGCCAGCAAATACCAAATTCATTTTCTTCTCCTGGCAACATTTAGTTGAACTCAAAAATTATACTTATCTGAAAATCAAGTTCAAAACTAGAATTAAAATTATATTTTGTACCAATATTGACCAGCAATATGATCTATTTTGTTTCCTTGTTTATGCACCTAGAAATTAATAATAGGCATCTAGTGCTTATTTCTCCATGGAGTAATTTATTCTCACTATCCATTAGGTCCTTTGTTTCATCTGCCTGCAGTAAGGAAACTAAAAGAAATGGACATTTCATGCTCATAGTCATTTTGCTTCAATATGAAAAACAAGTCTATAAATTTATTCATGATTGTTAGGCACTGTGGGATTCTAGTAAAATAGAGGGGGAGTATCACCATATTATAATGATAAACTAAAAATGCCTCTACACATTATTTTTCTAGAGTAATTCAGATTAGTAGCTTCCATCTAGAAACATCATAAAAGGTGTCTACATGGTAAACTGTCAGTAATTAGGGTTTTTCAATAGCTATTTTATTGCTGTTTCATATATGAAAGCTTGGGTGTTTATAAAAAACATTTTTTAATGCATTTTATTTTCATTTTAATAACGTATAAACACCTGAGTTTTCACTTCTAAACATTCATTCAAAATTCAGCTATCATCTACAAATTAAGTTACACTATCACTCAGAAAATGTCTGTAAATCAAAAGCCTCTGCAATCACATTATGTTCTATATATTCAATCAACGAATACTTGCAGGTCTATTAAGTGCAGACACTGTCAGGCCCTGGAGATACAATGATAAGCAAAACAGACACAGACTCTGTTCTCACGGATACAAAGAAAACCTCAGTGCAGCACTCAAGATGTGTGGAATGGGGAAGTAGATTTACTCATCGAGTAGCCGTCATAAATATAAAGTCCATGGCTATGTGTTATGAGAGGTGCAAAGGGGAAAAGAATTGCAGATTGGCTGAAAGTCACAGTCTGGAATTTTTTAACCTTCCTTTCTTCTCTTCATTTTAATTAAGATTTTATTTTTTTTAGAGCAGATTTAGGTTCAAAGAAAAACTGAGGGGAAGATGCAGAGACTTCGCATAGAGCCCCTGCCCCCAAACATGCATAAACCCACACCCCCGTTATCAACATCCCCCACCAAAATGGTACATTTGTTACAGCTGATGAATCTGAACTGACACATCACAATCATCCAAAGTCCATAGTTTACATTATGGTTCATGCTTGGTATTCATTCTGTGGGTGTGAACAAATGTATAATGACATGTATCCATCATTATGGTACCAAGCAGAGTATTTTCAGTGCCTTAAAAATCCTCTGTATTCCACTTACTTATCCCTTCCCCACCCCCTACCCTAATCCCTGGCAACTACTGAACTTCTTACTGTCTCCATAGTTTTGCCTTTTCCAGAGTGTCATATAGTTGGACTCATACAGTATGGAGTATTTTAGATTGGCTTCTTTCACTTAGTAATAGGTAGGTAAGATTCCTCCATGTCTTTTCATGTCTTGATAGCTCATATCTTTTTAGTGCTGAATAATATTCAATTGTTGGATGTACCACACTTTATTTATCCATTCACCTACTGAAAGGCATCTTGGTTTCTTCCAAGTTTTGACAATTGTTAATACAGCTGCTATAAATATCCATGTACAGCTTTTCTGTGGGCACGAATTTACAATTCTTCTGGGTAAATATTAAGGAGAGATGTTACTGGCTCCTACAGTAACAGTATGTTTAGTTATATAAGAAACCCATCAAGCTGTTTCCCAAAGTGGCTGTACCATTTTTTATGGATTCTCTATTCTATTTCATTAATCTATTTGTCTATTCTTTTCCAGTAACACACTTGGTTACTGTGGTTTTCTATCAATAGTAAGCCTTGAAGCTGGGTACTGTCAGTTTTGCAACCTTGTTCTTCTCCTTCAATACTGCATTGACTATTCTGACTCTTTTGCATCTCCATGAAAACTTTAGAATCAGTTTGTTGATATCCACAAAATAACCAAGATTTTGACTGCGACTGCACTGAATCCATAGCATATAATGAAATACATTAGATTGTTATTATTATTATTTTGAACAAACTGTTATCTATTAGATAAATTATGAAGAAAAATTAAAATTTTTATTTTACCTTCACTTATTCCTTCTTCCACATTCTCCCTTTCCTTTAAGTAAATCTGAGTTTCTGACCTACATTATTTCCCTTATCTTAAAGAACTTCTTTTTAACATTTCTTGCAAGGCAGACCTACTGGCAACAAATTCCATCAGTTTTTGTTTGAGAAAGTCATTATTTCTCCTTTGCTTTTGAATGATAATTTTGCAGGGCACAGAATTATAGGGTGGTACATTTTTTTTCTCAAAACATTTAAAATATTTCACTCCACTCTCTTCTTGCTTGCGTGGTTTCCAAGGGGAAGACAACTGTAATTCTTACCTCTGTTCCTCTATAAGTAATTGTTCTTTCTCTGGCTTAAGGATTTTTTTAAGGACAAAATATTCAGACAAGTATTCAGCTTTAACTTTCTGTAGTTTGAAAACGATATGCCTAGGGGTAGTTTCTTGGCATTTATCTGCTCAGTGTCCTCAAGCTTTGTGAATCTGTGAGCTAGTTTATGACATGAATTTTGGCAAATTCTCAGTCATTACTATTCAAGTATTTCTTCTGCTCCTTTCTGTCTTCTCCTTCTATTTCCATCACATGTATGCGTGTAGTTGTCCCACAGTCCTTGGATATTCTGTTGTTTTTTTCAGTCTTCATTCTTTTTGCTTTCCAGTTTCCACTGATTCTACTGACATATCCTCTAGCTCAGAGATTTTTTTTTCCTCAGCTCTGTCCAGTCTACATAGAGCCCATCAAAGGCATTCTTCATTTCTGTTATGGTGTTTTTGATCTCTTGAATTTCTTTTTCGTTCTTTTGGCTGGACAGTGACTAAGACCAAGTTCTACATGATTCAAACCCCATTCTCTTTTTTCTACGTGATCCTGATTTTTGACTTAGTTTCTAGTGAACGATTTGAAAGAAACACTGTATAAAAGAGCAGCAGTTTTCATATTTGTGTAAAAATCTAAAACTATGTTGAGGACTTAATGTTGTTCAACTAAATGGGACATCATTTGTACTGTAGTCCCCCTCAGGAGTTGTTCAACATGATAACCTTGTCGCATTTTCTTTCCCCTCCCTAGCTGCTTCCCACTTGCTACCTTCCAGCTGCCTTAGGTCCTAAGAGGAAAAAACAACAACAACAACAAAAAAAACACACAAGAGAAGTAAATACTAGGGAATAGCTTAATGATAGTATAAGGTTTTCAATTAGTCATTTTTTGTTGCATTTATTATTCTACTATGAAATATAAGGAGAAAATGAACAAAACTTTTCTTATTTGAGTCTACTCAGTGATGTGCTGGAGTCAGTTCACATCAGCTCTCAAGAGCTAATTGTTTTCATCTTTTTCCAACCTTTGATCAATAAAAACAAGATGGTACCTTAAACTCTGCCGCAGTGGATGTATTAGTTTTCCCATTGCTGCTATAACAAATCACCGTGAATTTAGTGGCTTAAAACAACACAAATTTCTATCTTACAGTTATATAGAAGTCTGTCACAGGTCTCATTGGGCTGAATTCCTTTCTGGAATCTCTAAGAGAATCCACATCTATAGATTTTCCAGCTTCTAGAGGCTTCCCACATTCCTTGGCTCATGGCCTCCTTTCCCCATCTTTAAAGCCAGCAACATTGCATTTCTTTGGCCATTCTTTTATAGTCACACCTCCCTTTGACTTTCCTCTTCATCCTCCCTGTTTCACTTTTAAGGATTCTTCTGATTACACTGGACCCTGAATAATCCAGGATCATGTCCCTATTTTAAGGTCAGTTGATTAGCAACATTAATTTCATGTGCAACCTTCTTCCTCCTTTGAATGTATAACTGAATATCTTCTCAGGTTCCAGGGATTAGGAGGTAGACTACTCTAGGGGAAGGCATTAAACTGCCAATCACAGAAACTGGCAAATGCTTAAAATCAGGACTTTTCCCCCTGGAGAGCCGGTTGTTAAACATTTACCTGCACACCACAGCTAGAAGTAATCATGAGGGAATATGAGGCAAGCCCCTTGTAAAAATTATAAGATTTAATTTAACAATTTAGCAATTTAACAGGATTCTTCTAACAAAGTTGCTTTGTAATTTAAGATGTTGAAATATATACTATATAACAAGGAAGGATAAATTACTCTTTGACCAGTCTAAACAAATTAAGTTTGCAAAGTACCTTCATTTAGGATGGATTAATATGGAGTCTGAAAATCTTGTGAACTATTAACTCTTTTCTTAGAAAAGATTTGCTTAGAAACAAACAGAAAAGCTTATCATGGAGCATTCAAGCTGTTGCCTTTTAAGATTAAAAAACAATAGCTGGGAAAGAGACCTGAGATAAATTTTTCCAGATGCTATTTATCATTCAAATAGCATCAAAAAATTCTTTCAACATCAGGCATGGATTAACTCAGCATCATTTTCAACTGAGGAGAGATGACCTACATATCAAGATTTTAATTCCAAGTCATAATGCAAATCAGAGAGGGTGGAACATTATAATGGCATGCTATGTGGGCAGGCATTGCTTGAGCAAACCTAGGGAGAAACATCAATCACACTTCTTAGACTTACAGCTCTGGCATAAAAGGGGGTCACCTTGTCTACATGTTGAAATCAATGATATTTGCAATAAAGAGTTATTTGATCAGATTGTTGGTAGTTGGATAAGCTTTTACTAGACAGTCCTTTTCTTTCCTTTAAGTTTTATATAATATGGCTTTTAGAAGTTTCCCATTAAAGTTTCTGATGGAAAGGGAGAAAGAAATGAATTCCAGGCTTTATAAATATAATAGCTAATATTTAAGTAATACTTATTCTGGCAGGAGATACATTAAGCCTCTAACATATATTATCTTATTTAATTCTAAAGACAACCTATGAGACAGGTCTAGAGGGTTCAGGGAATGAACTTGAAGTCAAATTGTCTGGATTCAAAGCCTGGCTCCACCACTTCCTAGTTAAGTTTGACTTTGGGCATATTTTTATGCCTTGGTTTCCTCATTTGTCTAAAAAAGTGGCGGGGTGGGAGTGGTAGGGTAATAAGTCTGCCTTACAATGTTGTAATTAGTAGTAAATGAAGTAATACATATCGTGCCTGGCTCAATAATGTTATCGATTATTGTTAGTTTCATCCTGATATGAGATCCCTTCTTATAACCTTTTCTCTTGACTTTTTTCTTTACCTTCTACCTAACCAAGAAAGGTGGAGATTTCCTCCAAAGATGAATTCTACCAACCACCTTAGAGGAAAGGAACAAACTGCTACAGTGGGAAATACCAAAGAGTAATAAATGTATATATAATTTCTATGTATACTTTTACTGGACTTGAAATTTAAATTTCAAATTTAGGGGTTCTGTTTTGCTATGCAGCAACTGCTATTTGTTAAGATAACAAGGTTCCTGCATGCCATATTTAAGCATTTTTGAATAAGGGGTTACAGAGTAGCATTCTAACATATCCTCTTACACCACTAGAAGTAAGCCTTGGATATATAAAAATGTTTCCTGTGAATTATTTTAATTATGCTGAGCATGCATTGCTTTTACAATTGGAAAGAAAAGAAAAAATGCAAAAAAAGAAAATGGATATTTTTTGGCAATGGTGACTATGGTATGTGGATTCTAGGAAACTTTTTGCTGTTGTTGTTAATAAAAGGAGGACATGTCTGGTTTTATTTGTGCTTATACCTAATTTTTCCTTCATTCAGATTCATCCTGACTGAAATGTTGTGAAATAATAGGCTTCAAATACCCGGATAAGAGATGTTTTAGTACAAACATAATGCTCTAGTTGGAAATTTAAAAGACCTATTAAAAAATTATCCACTGGTGGGGGGTGGTGAAGTAAAGCTCAGAGCCCTTTTGCTAAAGGCGCGCCATAATCTCCAATTTGGATTCTCTGCCTCCATCAAGTCACTTGTAGCCACTTATGATTAGCCACTCTAGACACTCGATGAACTGGTCTTTTATAAATATCTCTTGAACACCAACTATGTGCCTGGTACCATTCTACGTGTTGAGGATACATCAAACAAAACAAACAAACAAAACAGCAAAAATTGTCATCGTAGCGCTTACATTTTAGTGGAGGGAGATATATAAAACAAAATAAGATAATTATGTAACATATTAGACAGTAATAAGTACTGAGATGAAAACAAAGAAGGGAAAGGAGATAAAAAGTGATGAGAATGCAGTAGGTGTGAAATTTTGGACAGGGAAAGCCTCATTAAAAAGGTGGCACTAAACATGAATGGATTAAATGCCCCAACCAAAAGACATAGACTAGCTGAATGGATACAAAAACAAGACTCATATATATGCTGTCTACAAGAGACCCACTTTAGACCTAGGGACACATACAGACTGAAAGTGAGGGGATGGAAAAAGATATTCCATGCAAATGGAAATCAAAAGAAAGCTGGAGTAGCTATACTCATATCAGATAAAATAGACTTTAAAATAAAGAATGTTACAAGAGACAAGGAAGGACACTACATAATGATCCAGGGATCAATCCAAGAAGAAGATATAACAATTATAAATATATATGCACCCAACATAGGAGCACCTCAATACATAAGGCAACTGCTAACAGCTATAAAAGAGGAAATCGACAGTAACACAATCATAGTGGGGGACTTTAACACCTCACTTACACCAATGGACAGATCATCCAAAATGAAAATAAATAAGGAAACAGAAGCTTTAAATGACACAATAGACCAGATAGATTTAATTGATATATATAGGACATTCCATCCAAAAACAGCAGATTACACGTTCTTCTCAAGTGCGCACGGAACATTCTCCAGGATAGATCACATCTTGGGTCACAAATCAAGCCTCAGTAAATTTAAGAAAATTGAAATCATATCAAGCATCTTTTCTGACCACAACGCTATGAGATTAGAAATGAATTACAGGGAAAAAAACGTAAAAAACACAAACACATGGAGGCTAAACAATACGTTACTAAATAACCAAGAGATCACTGAAGAAATCAAAGAGGAAATCAAAAAATACCTAGAGACAAATGACAATGAAAACACGACGACCCAAAACCTATGGGATGCAGCAAAAGCAGTTCTAAGAGGGAAGTTTATAGCTATACAAGCCTACCTAAAGAAACAAGAAAAATCTCAAGTAAACAATCTAACCTTACACCTAAAGGAACTAGAGAAAGAAGAACAAACAAAACCCAAAGTTAGCAGAAGGAAAGAAATCATAAAGATTAGAGCAGAAATAAATGAAATAGAAACAAAGAAAACAATAGCAAAGATCAATAAAACTAAAAGTTGCTTCTTTGAGAAGATAAACAAAATTGATAAGCCATTAGCCAGACTCATCAAGAAAAAGAGGGAGAGGACTCAAATCAATAAAATCAGAAATGAAAAAGGAGAAGTTACAACAGACATTGCAGAAATACAAAGCATCCTAAGAGACTACTACAAGCAACTTTATGCCAATAAAATGGACAACCTGGAAGAAATGGACAAATTTTTAGAAAGGTATAACCTTCCAAGACTGAACCAGGAAGAAATAGAAAATATGAACAGACCAATCACAAGTAATGAAATTGAAACTGTGATTAAAAATCTTCCAACAAACAAAAGTCCAGGACCAGATGGCTTCACAGGTGAATTCTATCAAACATTTAGAGAAGAGCTAACACCCATCCTTCTCAAACTCTTCCAAAAGTTGCAGAGGAAGGAACACTCCCAAACTCATTCTATGAGGCCACCATCACCCTGATACCAAAACCAGACAAAGACACTACAAAAAAAGAAAATTACAGACCAATATCACTGATGAATATAGATGCAAAAATCCTCAACAAAATACTAGCAAACAGAATCCAACAACACATTAAAAGGATCATACACCATGATCAAGTGGGATTTATCCCAGGGATGCAAGGATTCTTCAATATACGCAAATCAATCAATGTGATACACCATATTAACAAATTGAAGAATAAAAACCATATGATCATCTCAATAGATGCAGAAAAAGCTTTTGACAAAATTCAACACCCATTTATGATAAAAACTCTCCAGAAAGTGGGCATAGAGGGAACCTACCTCAACATAATAAAGGCCATATATGACAAACCCACAGCAAACATCATTCTCAATGGTGAAAAACTGAAAGCATTTCCTCTAAGATCAGGAACGAGACAAGGATGCCCACTCTCACCACTATTATTCAACATAGTTCTGGAAGTCCTAGCCATGGCAATCAGAGAAGAAAAAGAAATAAAAGGAATACAAATTGGAAAAGAAGAAGTAAAACTGTCACTGTTTGCGGATGACATGATACTATACATAGAGAATCCTAAAACTGCCACCAGAAAACTGCTAGAGCTAATCAATGAATATGGTAAAGTTGCAGGATACAAAATTAATGCACAGAAATCTCTTGCATTCCTATACACTAATGATGAAAAATCTGAAAGAGAAATTATGGAAACACTCCCATTTACCATTGCAACAAAAAGAATAAAATACCTAGGAATAAACCTACCTAGGGAGACAAAAGACCTGTATGCAGAAAACTATAAGACACTGATGAAAGAAATTAAAGATGATACCAACAGATGGAGAGATATACCATGTTCTTGGATTGGAAGAATCAACATTGTGAAAATGACTATACTACCCAAAGCAACATACAGATTCAATGCAATCCCTATCAAATTACCAATGGCATTTTTTACGGAGCTAGAACAAATCATCTTAAAATTTGTATGGAGACACAAAAGACCCCGAATAGCCAAAGCAGTCTTGAGGCAAAAAAATGGAGCTGGAGGAATCAGACTCCCTGACTTCAGACTCTACTACAAAGCTACAGTAATCAAGACAATATGGTACTGGCACAAAAACAGAAACATAGATCAATGGAACAAGATAGAAAGCCCAGAGATTAACCCACACACCTATGGTCAACTAATCTATGACAAAGGAGGCAAAGATATACAATGGAGAAAAGACAGTCTCTTCAATAAGTGGTGCTGGGAAAACTGGACAGCTACATGTAAAAGAATGAAATTAGAATACTCCCTAACACCATACACAAAAATAAACTCAAAATGGATTAGAGACCTAAATATAAGACTGGACACTATAAAACTCTTAGAGGAAAACATAGGAAGAACACTCTTTGACATAAATCACAGCAAGATCTTTTTTGATCCACCTCCTAGAGTAATGGAAATAAAAACAAAAATAAACAAATGGGACCTAATGAAACTTCAAAGCTTTTGCACAGCAAAGGAAACCATAAACAAGACGAAAAGACAACCCTCAGAATGGGAGAAAATATTTGCAAATGAATCAACGGACAAAGGATTAATCTCCAAAATATATAAACAGTTCATTCAGCTCAATATTAAAGAAACAAACACCCCAATCCAAAAATGGGCAGAAGACCTAAATAGACATTTCTCCAAAGAAGACATCCAGACGGCCACGAAGCACATGAAAAGATGCTCAACATCACTAATTATTAGAGAAATGCAAATCAAAACTACAATGAGGTATCACCTCACTCCTGTTAGAATGGGCATCATCAGAAAATCTACAAACAACAAATGCTGGAGAGGGTGTGGAGAAAAGGGAACCCTCTTGCACTGTTGGTGGGAATGTAAATTGATACAGCCACTATGGAGAACAATATGGAGGTTCCTTAAAAAACTAAAAATAGAATTACCACATGACCCAGCAATCCCACTACTGGGCATATACCCAGAGAAAACCGTAATTCAAAAAGACACATACACCCGAATGTTCATTGCAGCACTATTTACAATAGCCAGGTCATGGAAGCAACCTAAATGCCCATCAACAGACGAATGGATAAAGAAGTTGTGGTACATATATACAATGGAATATTACTCAGCCATAAAAAGGAACGAAATTGAGTCATTTGTTGAGACGTGGATGGATCTAGAGAGTGTCATACAGAGTGAAGTAAGTCAGAAAGAGAAAAACAAATATCGTATATTAATGCATGTATGTGGAACCTAGAAAAATGGTACAGATGAGCCAGTTTGCAGGGCAGAAGTTGAGACACAGATGTAGAGAATGGACATATGGACACCAAGGGGGGAAAACTGCGGTGGGGTGGGGATGGTGGTGTGCTGAATTGGGCGATTGGGCAATGATAATTACCTTCTGAATTTAGAAACATAGAGGTCACTGATGCCCTAAACAGAAGCATTTTTAGTTGAGTGGTAAGGGTAAAACCTGATCAGGGTGGGCTAATAAACTTGAAAGAAGCAAAATTCAGCATAATTTTTGCTTGGCTCTTGTTTCAAGTACTTACTGGGAAGCATTTGTCAATTCTCAAAACTTCAATTTTTCGAATATACATAAATGCTACCCAAGGCAACAACTGTATTTAAATGTAGCTCTGCCTAGTGACCTCATTAAGCTGAGGAACTGACAAAGCAGTCTGCTGTATATTTAAATAAGCAGCACAGTAAAAGCATAATTTTAAACAAATTCATTTAAGGAAAGAAAAAAAGAGCACGTTATCTTTCCTGGCAGCATTGATACCTGATGCAGTCCTAAGTGACAGTCAACTTCCATTGCCATTGCAGCTTCCTGAATAGCAGTAATTGGATGTAATAGTGTCTTCAAGACATACTATATCTCATGCCAAATTTTACATTCAGTTTTATGTGGGAATGTCCAGGAATACTGAACACAGAGTTTACTTAAAGTTTAAGAATCTTAAAAGATCCATACAATTGTCTTCAATAGTAGAAAATGCTATTACTAATTTCTTAACGCATTTATTCGGAACTGCTTAATAAAATGTTTGTCTTTCAATTACTTAGCTATTTGTAACTATGGCCCTGTAGTTTTTTACACATTTTTAAACTTTGAGGTGATTTGTGCCAAAGCATCCAGAGTGGTTCCCAACATGGGTGGGAATGACACAATTTTGCCCACTAGGAAACATCTGGCAATGTCTGCATGCATTTTTGGTTTTCACAACCTGGAGAGGGGAGGAGTGCCACTGGCATATAATGGCAGAGGACAAGGATGCTGCTAACTATGCTAAAATAAAAATGCACAGGACAGGCCACTACAACAAATGGTCTGACTCA
Organism: Eschrichtius robustus; assembly: GCF_028021215.1. Classification (NCBI taxonomy): domain Eukaryota; kingdom Metazoa; phylum Chordata; class Mammalia; order Artiodactyla; family Eschrichtiidae; genus Eschrichtius; species Eschrichtius robustus. The sequence continues at coordinate 65,498,968 of NC_090831.1, read as the reverse complement.
GAAAGTCAACAGTGGCAAGGCTGAGAAACTCTGCTCTGGAGATTGAAATTATGCAAGAGACACGGGAGCTTAAAAGTATGGACAGTCAAGTAACTGAAATGCACTCTACATTCATTTCAAGACTACCTGGGTTCAAATACAGTTGGTCCTCCACATCCATGGGTTCTGCGTTCATGGATACAGATATGCCATTTAAGGAACTTGAGTATCTGTGGATTTGGGTGTCTGCGGGGGTGGGGGGGGGGTGTCCTGGAACAAATCCCCCAGATACCAAAGGACAACTATATCCACATTTGACTAACAGAATGAACTTGAATAATTTAATTCAAGTCTCGGTTTCCTTACTGTTTTTGAAAAAAATTTAAGCATTTGATATAATCCACATAATTTAACATTTAATTCAGTTCCTGACATGTAAAATGTGCTATTACTTCGTAAACACAAAGATTTATTATACCTATATATTAAAATCCAAAATTGTCTCACTAAATTCAAGTTTCTATAATGTCATGATTTACATATACCTATGTGGAAAGTTGATATATGACATGGTTAATTCTTGATTAGCCACCACTGAACCATTGAAATGTTCTGCTCATTTGATCATTTGAGATCCAGCTAAAAGGTCAGAGCTATGTAGCAGGTAACATCAATATACACCCAAACATTTTCTCTTACCAAATTCCAATTCCACAGCCCATTCTTAAAAAGTTAACTCTCACTCAAAATTGCTACTAACATACTTTCTAGCCTTTGAAAACCTGCCAAGACTCAGCAGAAGTTCTCAAGAGCTCTTCTTGGCCACTAGTTCCATGGTTAGTAGCGATGGACTCAGATCCAACAATCCCCAGCCAGACCACAGCGACTAACAACCTTAAAAATCTTCAGCAAAGAGAACGCCATGGTAAAAACCAGCATTAACAACTGCACATACTTCGACATCAGCCAGTAACAGAAATCTAGAGGTTTTCATTTTGCCCATGCCAAAGAGGCTTGAATAATCTTGCCAATCTACGTTCGATTTCCAGTTCCAGTTCTTAAATATGCCCTAGTGTTACCAATGGCCTACACACAAAATAAAAGTGTTTTATTAGAGCAGCTTAAAGTCTTATTTTCAAATTACACGAATACACAGAAATTCAAGAAACTCCTTAAATTCTAACAGTTTATTTCCTATACCCTAAGTTATAAAATTCAGAGTAGAGTTTCGGCATTAAATAGTGACACACATCAAGTTTCAAACTATTTATTAATCAGTGTAAACCCCATCACAGTACACCAACATGATTTTGTGCATTTAAAGGGGAAATATTTCCTGGTTAAGTGGAAAATTGTGCGGATGGCTTCTGGAAGACCTTCATTCTAAGCAGCTTTATAGTGAACATTTCATTTAGAAGTCTGGACCTTCTTTCTTCAGTTTGCTGTAATCTACATTCACTGAGTAGAACTTGGAAAAGAAAAAAGATATTTTAGATAATCAATCAAATACACAAAGATGGTACAGAAGTTTAAGATTATTTTTATTCAGCTTTCTATAGTAACAATTACAGACATTAATTTTGTATTAGGAATATTTAACAATATAAAAGTCATTCAAACAAAGACATTAAAATTCCAGTTCTTTAATAATGGTTTTGGTAAGGTAAAAATATTCAATCTTCCTCAGAAGAGCAGTGCCAGTATAATCTGGTAGAACCTATAAAAAAATTCTTCTATTTCAAGGTGAATAATTATGAATTTCTTCTGATACATACTTCCAATTCTTATGTTTTTACTTCCATCTCCACTACGTACACGGTGACTCTCCAACAGAATAGAGAAATACCAGTTATCATCCCTATTTGGTTAGCAAAGGGCTATAATTTAGATGGGAAAGATTTATAGCAATAAAGATTGGCTAGTAATATAAAGTAATACTTCGTTGTGTGTTTGTTTCCATACTTTTTAGATACAAATTGGCCTGCTTTGATGGCTTTTCTGTCCATTTTCTCTCTCTCACTTAGACGTTTCCTTAATTTCCTAACCCAGAATGCATCAAAATCAAATTCACACCTGACCACCTTTGGTACAAAAGCTTTTAAACAGTACAGTATTTCTGCTTTTAAATAATACTGTATTTTGGAAACTTTGTAATTTCCATGAATTTCCTTATATTCAACTTAAATTCTAGAAATATATCTTACTATCATTACTTTAAAAAACTGCCTCTAACTCTCAACAATTTTTTTAAAAAGTGATTTATACTTGATACTGCTCTAGAATTCCTACTGAGGAAACATTAGGATTTGTACATAAGCCCAAATAAAGCTATAATCTTGCGTTTACTCATTCTTATGCCAAAGAACACTGAAGAGGCTGTGCTATAATTACTTGGAGACTGCATTATTTAACTCCAAAAGAACCAAAACTGCAGAATTATCATCATTTTCTTCAGTTTTTAAGCAAGAAGCTCATAAATCTGTGTCCATTATTTCTTCAAACCCTTTTCTTTATTTCTCCAAACATACCCTAACTTCTTTATCTCTAATTGAAAAATTCTTATTTTATTTGACTTTTAAAAAAAGAAAAATTCCCAGGTTGTGAAGCTTATCCTTGAGATACGTACACAGACTTTTATAAACTTTATAAACATAAAAGTATGAATCAGTCATAAAGCAGTATTTTTTGTTCTGACAGTGTTCTCCTATGAAGCAACTGAACTAGACAATGAGACTTAAAAAGAAACTAACTGTATCATCTCTAACATATTAACAAAATATTAAAGGGAATATTTATAAAAGGAACTGCAGGTTATATTTTAAGAAATAAATATTTGTTGGGCTCTTCTAATAGATCCCAGGCACCGCAGGCAGAATGCTTTATGTTTATCTTAATTATCACAACCTTACTCATTCTTACTTTATAAAAGAAGCCATTGAAGATCAAGTTATATGACTTGCCAGAAGCAGGATCAAGCCCCTACACCCAAGCAGAGTGGAAAGATCACAGTACCTTTGCTAATTTTCTCAAAACTAAGCAGGCTTCTGATGTATTTGCTTTTATTCGGTTCCATGTGCCAGTATCAAAATACTCCGTCGAAGTTATTTTCAAATCTGCTTTATTTTTCAGCTTCCATGACCACATTCCTTTTCTCAATTTAATGGTGGCTACCTTTAAAGTTTTTGTAACAATAGCTGGGAAGGCACAACATATTCCTATCTCGGCTTTGGGGCATTTTATTCAGTTGAGAAGTGTTGCTAGGCCTTTAATGCTTAAATCCTATTTTAGCCCCCTCTTGTTTGTATTAGTTAGCTTCTGCTAGACTGTGAAGTAGCAAAAAATAACCACCAAATCTTAGCGGCTTACAAGAAAGGTCTATTTTTCATTCACATTATATGCCATTTATAAGCTGACTGCCCTGTGTTCTCTTCATTCTAATCCTGGGCTGAATGAGTAGCCCTTAACTGTCAATTTGGTCTCATACAGATGGAAAAGAACAATGGGGGAACTACACACTGGCTCAGAAGTGGCAGACAGCACTTCCCCTCACTTGATTTGCCAGAGCAAGTCACATGGCCAAATCTGATGTTAATGGGCCAGAAAAAAAATTATCTTAGGTGAGGGGAAGTGAATGATAGAGAAAGAATAATCTAGTCTACTAGTCTTCTAGTCTAGAAGCAGTAGTAGGCATCATCCACTCCAGGCTCACAAGCTTCTGGACTTGGTTCCCTTTTATTTCTGCTTGCAAATGTCCCAATTCTTCTAAACTCATCTCTTGGCAAGTAGAGCCAGCAACAGTCCACAAACATCCTGTTTTCCCAAAACCTTTTCTATAACAAACTCTTTAGGCACATGGTCTTCTTTCCAAGTTATAGCAGGTGACACCTTATCAAATATTTTGCCATTACATGATTCATTTTTCCAGGCTCTAATACCAGTATCTTGGCTATTCACAGCCCAATCTATGCCACACACATTAGTTTTTTGTTGCAGCAACGTTCCATTTCCAGCTCACATGGCCTCATACTGGCAGGTATTTTCATGTTCCAGAACATGATTAATAATTAGTTTCATTAACATAATCACTTGAAGAGCTTTCTGAACTATATACGCAGAGAATCCAATATGCTCTTTGGTGGAAGGACTAAGGCCTGTTTTTTTTGTTTTCTTTTCTTTTTTAAAGTTTATTGGATGTGGAATCATTTTCTCCAGAATGGACTAAAATTTATAGGACAGAAAAAACAGGATGCCTGTGTATCATTTTTTGAGTCAAAATGTGACACAGATTAGATGGTTCACTTCAGCTTCACCTGTGCATTTTTGTTTGTTTCTTGTAGCAAGATCTGTTTAGAGATTTGGAAGCCAAATTATAATCAGAAGGTTGAGTGGAAAGCTTGGAATCTGTAAAAGGTGACAGTTATCTTAAAAGTTGTTGTCATCAGTAATGACAGCATCCATCTCCATCAAGGAGGTATATCTGCTAAGGGGTCCTGAACACTCCTCGGTCAAGACACCTCTTCTTGAGAGTGCTCAAAGAAACTGCTATTTTTTGATGAAGCAGCTTGGTATAATGGAAAATTCATGGCAAGTTATATACTTTAAATGGGTAAATTGTATGGTATGTGAATCATACCCTAATAAAGCTGCCCCCCACCCTTTTTGACATTGCAAGGATTTTACCTTTGTATGCAAAAATTTTACAGGTAAGTAAAGCTGTGTTTGGGGAATCAATGGTCTCAGATTTTCAACTACATGGATGGACCTTAAGGGCATTATGCTAAGTGAGATAAGTGAGACAGAGAAAGACAAATACTGTATGATATCACTTAAATGGAATCTAAAAAACCTGAACTTGTAAAAACAGAAAGTAGAATGGTGGCTACCAGGGGATGGGGGGTGGGGAAATTAGGGAGCTGTTAAAGGTACAAACTTGCAACTACCAGACCAACAAGTTCTGGAGATTTAATACACAATATAGTGATTATAGTCAACAATACTTTATTATAAACTTCGAAGTTGCTAAGGAACTATCTCTTAATTGTTCTCAACACAAAAAAGTGATAATTATGTAACATGATAAAGGTGTTAGCTAACACTACTGTAGTAATCATAGTGTAATACATAAATGCATCAAACAACAAGTTGTACACCTCGAGCTTATACAATGTTGCACGTCAATCATGTATCAATAAAACAAATTAAAAAAAGTAAATGGCGTCAGTCCATGAAATCATTCTTTGGAAGAGTAGTTTCACAAACCAGTTTTCCAGAAAGATGTTAAAAAGTTTATCTAGAAGGTTTATGGTAAAATATAAGTTTCAACTGATTTTCATTTCTTCCTACTTATTCTCAGCTGAAATATGTCAACCATACCAAGAAGAAAGAACAGCCAACCAAACCAGCCACTAGATTAGTGCTACTCAAAGTGTGGTCCATGGACCAACAGCATCAACATCATCTAAAACCTTATCAGAAATGCAAATTCTCAGCCTCTGCAACAGATCAACTGAATCAGAATCTCTGGGGATGGAGCTGAAGAAGATGCCTATGTACACTGAGGTTTGAGAACCACTGCACTACAGTACCCAAGAGCAAAGAAAATATTAAACAAGAACTATACTATCTCTTTTTTTTCTTAGTCAAATCAGTAGAATTGAGACATTATCTTCATTTCACATACAGAGTCTAAAGCCTGTGAATAAAATCCTTAGAAAAAATATTTGTTAGAAAAATATGCCATTCTAATTTCACAGAACAATCTAGCAATTCTTCTAAGTTCATTATAATACAATTTTACTTGCAGATCCAATTTCAAAAAAAACCTACCCTATGACAAAGTTTATTAAAATACACTTTCCAGCAATTTTGAAGCAATTTTGTAGCTTACCTTGTACTGATCATTGGGACCCAGTTTGTTCCAGGGTTCTGGGTTATTCTTTTTATCCCAACTAAAAGAAATAAAACATTATAACTGTTAGAGTAATAAAACACTATTTAAAATAGTCTTGTACTCAAGAAGCTAACATTTCAAATAGATTAATCCCACTTCCTATCAGGTGAAGGATGGTGTTATTTTCATTATGGAGTTGAGAGAGACAGGATTCATAATAAGCAATCTCACGTAATCAATTAGAAAAAGGTACAACACAGAGCCTCTTGGGGCAGCTGTTCTTGTTCTTATCCTTGTCACAAAAAACTTTACACTTGGCTTTTACTAGTGTTTTCTATTTCATCAATGAAGTGATATATAGAAAACTGCATAGAAAAACAATGAAACAACCTTTTCCATGCCTGTTCTTTTACAACTTCAAAAAGAAGCCTTCCCTATTGTGGAAAACAGGCAAAAAACACTTAAACATACCAGCAACCCTGACTGTTTTATAAAAACAATTATCTCGATCCTCACATTACAAAATAGGTATTAGCAGTTCTACTCAACCAATGAGAAAATGAGACTCAGAGAAATTCAGATAATTTCATGAACCAGAAAAAGTAAATGACAACAGTAGAACCGGGATCTGAACTTACTGTATGACAACAAATTTCAGGTTCTTTATACTACTTGATGCTGCCTCCCTAGAAAGGCTGTGGCTCCTGAATCAGTTTGATAAACCATCAAAGTTCTAAACATTTTTAAGCACTTACCTGACATCTGGATTGAACAATGCCAGGCGCAAAACATACAGTGCTGCTCCAGTACCTCCCGCTCCAATAAATATGAAGAGGGGGATCAACTGGAACCAAAAACAAAATAGACAAGAATCAAGAGTCATCTTCATCAAGAGTCATCTTCAAATACCTACATACTGATAAAAATAAACTGAAAGACTACAGTAGTTTCTACACATTGATTTCCAAGTCTCAAGCCATCTTTTTATTTTATTTTTTAAAAAAACTTCAACAGCTTTATTGAGGTTTAATTTACATGCCATAAAATTCATTAATTGCAAGCATGAAACCACCAATGATTTGTAGTAAATTTATAAAGTTGTACAACCATCCCACGATACAATTTTAGAACATTCTCATCACCCCAAGAATCTCTCATGGCCACTGCAGTCACTCCCCATCCCCACACCCAGCCTCAGGCAACCACTAATCTGCATTCTATCTCTATAGTTTTACCTTCTCTTCAAACCGTCTTTCTAATCTTGTCTTAAAATTTGAAAAAAGATAGACCTCATATTGAGGTAAGATTTCTTATAACTACATTCAAAACAAAGAAATGTAATTTCCAAAGGATGTGAAGATAATTCTGGTTTAAATGTGGAAAAAGTTACATTCAAATTTTAAATTTTCCCGTAAAATATATCGCCTTTTTCACTTAATATTTATACATCACTCCCATTAAATTTCCCAGTTTCTTTCATCTCAAGGCTTGAAAAACAAGCTCTTGGCAAATTACTTAAGCTTGCTTCGATACAGACGTTACGAAAAATAAAAATTCTGTTAAATAAAGAGTCTGAATGAACAAACAGAAACATACCTATTATAAATACCGGTTTTACGCATAATCTCTGAAAACGTACTGCTACCAACGCTTAATGCGTCGTTAGGCAACTAGGTTTAAGATAAAAATTAAATATTGCGTAATTGATTTTTAGGGCCACAGCACGTTGATATGCAGGGGAAAATGTGAGATACAAAAGAACTCAACTGCGATTAAACTCCGCACTACAAAAATCCCCCCAAATATCAAGACGTCCAGACAAACCGAGCATTCCAAGATCAGAGACCCTCATATTTGCCTCAAAGCCTCATGGTGCAATGCAGTGAATACGAGACTCTACTAAACAGCACAACAAATAGGGTGCCTGACCTTTGCTGGTCTTTAACCCACACAGCGCACAACTATCCCTCTTGGTCCGACCAACCTGCAAGAGGACGCGCGCCCACCACACTGTTCCAACATTTTATTTTCCTCGAGAGCGTCCCTCACCTTTCGTGTGCCAGGCCAAACCCCACAATGCAAGGCGTGGAAGGTCAAAGCTCAAGGTCCTGGGGCAACCAGCAGAATAGGACAAAGTGAGGCAGGGTCCAGCCCCGAGAAACGGTAAGAGACTGCGAAGGAGAAAGCTCCCAGGGAACTGAGGCAGCCGCAACCAGACACAGGATGCACAAGTGAAAACACTGGGAAAGGGTTTAAGAACTTACGCTAGGATGCTTCTTGGCCTGACCGATGATCTGGCGGATCATGGCTGCGACAAAAGCCTCGAGCCCAGAGGAAGAGAACGTCAAACTCGCAAGGCCCGGGACTGAAGAGCCTTCGTGCCGAGGAAGGGCGGACGTCCAAAGTCACCCAGCACCTCCTACCTGAAGGACCCCTGGCTCGGAGGACGGCTTGCGACAGGAGGGCCCGGATGCGGCTGTCCTAAACAGTGCCTACTTTGATCCAGCAGCTCTCGCGTCCGCTCTAACCTGTCCAAATCAACAGCGTTCAACTGCAAAGTGAAACATTCTCATTCCTATGCTATGCATACTTCTGATGGGTAATTTTTTGCGTCAAAAGTAGAATCCTTCGATTGACTACACAGGCACTTTCTCGGTAGGCCCCGTGTTTAAAGAGGAGGAGGACAGGCGGACGCACGGGCGTCGCGTTCTGCGAGCCGGGTCCTTTTGTTAGCCTCCAGGGAGCCGGGTCCGCGCGCCGAGACGCTGGGGGCGCGCGTGCGGGGCGCGCGCCGGCCGCCGTGACCGCCGCTGAGGGAGTTGCGAGGCGCCTTTGGCTGCTGAGCGCCGGGCGACTGGAGGGCAGGTCGAGTCTCTAGCCGCTAAGGTCAGCGACTGCGGTTTAAAAATACTGCAGCTGCTTCCTGTCCTTGACTGTCGTTTACGGGCAGAAGTTAGAAACTAGTAAATGACTTAAAGATGGCAGTTGTCCTGTCAGTGTGATCTATAAACAGTTCCTGGTCCTCGCTTAAGTGTTCAACGCTGCAAAGACCTTTGGAACATTGCCACTATCCTCTCCCCGGGCCTGAAATTGCATTCTAAAAATATGTTTTTATTGGTCGTGTCGCTACACATAATCTTTTCTTGTACCCCAATACAATTGTCATTTATCTGTTTGTTTTTGTGTTTTAACCCGAAAGTCTTCCCTGGGACAGGCTTTAGTGGACACTCTGAACCCCCTCCAACCCCATACGTAACTTAAAGCATCAATCAAATGATCACACAAGTAATTGGGCCTGGAAAGAATAGGAAAAGTCACCTCTGAAAAAGTAATGTTAGACCTGAAGGAGGAATAGACGTTAACCAAGTGAAAGGAAGGATGTAGACATACAGAAGAGAGGTAATAGGTGTGACGGTCTGAAACTAAAGAGACTTTTTGAGAAGCTGAAGGAGGTCTATACGTATGGTTGGAACTTGAAGAGGGAGAGCAAGGCGGGAATCAGATCTGCTGGACCAATGGTCATTTACACAGCATGGGTTTTATGCTGAGAGCATTAGGGAGTTAAGCAAAAGCAAGATGTTGCGGTTGTAAATGATTGCTTTGTCTATGAAGAATGAATTAGAGGAGATAAACATGAAAGGGGAGGGACTGGTTAAGGGGTCGTTACAATAGTCCCTGTGAGATAATGGTAGCTTGGACTAGTATAGGGGATGTGATGATGACGAAAAGATTCCAGAGATATTTAGGAGGTAGCACCAAGACTTAGTGATTGGTCAGACATAGGGGAGTGGGAAGATGGGGGAGTCCAGGATGGTTTCAGCGGTTCAGTTCTGGCTGTGTGGATTTTGATGCCTATTATTGAGATAAAACAATAGAGAATGATGGATATGTATTTATGTAAAACCCAAGAGGACTTCTGTAGGGCAGAAGAGACATATAAACTAGAAGAATACATTTAGGATTTATTTATTTATTCATTCATTCATTCATTCCCACCACACGTCTTGTGAGATCTTAGTTCCCCAACCAGGGATTGAACCCGGGCCCTCAGCAGTGAGAGTGTGGAGTCCTAACCACTGGACCACCAGGGAATTCCCTAGGACCCATTTCATTAATAGAAAGTGAAGTCATGTGACTGAATGAGATTGTTTAGGGAGAGAAGGTTGAGTGACAAGAGAGACAAAGGACATGGAGCTGAGGAATGCCAATATGCAAAGCTTAGGAGAGGAGATATGGCCAGCGAGGTAGGAAAAAAATAATAAGTGGTGATTATTAAGATGACATGTCATGAAGCTTATGAAGACTGGTGTCTTTTTCATTCACTCAGTAAATCTTTATTAAGTACCTACTCTGCATCTGGCACTGTTCTAACTAGGGAGATAGCAGTGAACGAAAAAATTGTTCCTCCCTAATGGAGTTTACATGCTGGTTAGGAAGACAAACCATAAACAAACAATTAAGATAATTTTAGAGAGTAACAAACCAATAAAATACAATAATGAGAGAGAAAGACATGGAGTGGAGGAAAGAAGTTTACTTTAGTGAGAGTGGACATGGAAGGTTCCTCTGAGGAGGTAATATTTGAGCTGAAATCTAAATGAAAAGAAGGAGGTAAACTGCTGAAGATCTGAGGGAAGACTATTCCAACTGTCAAGAAAAATGGCTTTGAGATTTAAAAAAATAATAAATAAATAAAATGCTCAAGGGAGGCCAGTGTGGCTGACCCATAACAAAATGAGATCAGAGAGGTTATAAAGGTCTCTCTGACATTGACCTTATAAACTATGGTAAGGAGTATGGTTATGTTAAAAGAAAATATCAGCACAAAAATCATGGAAAATACTTAGAAGTGAACACAGAAGCCTAATAGCAATAAGTGTAGGTAGGCTTTCATTAAAGAAATTAGAAGCGGAAGACCGCTCCTTGCAATATTTTATTTTTAATGATAACACTTGGTAATAAAATAAGTAGGCATACAAGAATGCCACTGTTAATAAGAAAGTAAAATCCAGTGGCTTACTCTTTTGTCATTGACCTAGTTTCTAGAAGTAACAATAATATAGGTAGTCAAGTGATGCCTTTGGAATTGTCAACAAAGCAGGGTTAGAGAATATAAATTTCATTAAAAAAAATTTTTTTTTGGCCACGTGGCTTGGGGGATCTTAGTTCCCTGACCAGGGATTGAACCCGGCCCTCCGGCAGTAGAAGCATGGTGTCCTAACCACTGGACCGCCAGGGAATTCCCTAAGTTGCATTAAAGATTAACCAAAATATCCAATTGTAAAAGTTTAAATTTTGCACATTAAAGTTAGGGGAGTCTGTGAGCAATATTTTAAGCAGAGATTGGAAGATTAGAAGTGACAGTCTGGAAAAAGAAGCCATAGTAGAATATACATATTGTAAAAACGAACTTTAGCTTTAGAAGTAGGATTGGTATGTGTGGTAGATTATATTGTGTACAAATCCCTGCTGCCTCTCCCTGGAAGGGGATATCACTTACTTGCCTCATTAATGTCAGGCTTGATAAGATGACTTGCTTTATTCGCAAATGAGATGTGAAAAGTGGCCTGTGTCATGCACAGGCAGAAGCTTTAAGAGCCAACAAATGCCATTTTCTGTCTTTTCTCTCTGCTACAAGATCAGCAATGGTGTAGATAGAGCCTTCTGTGTCAGGCTGAAAACTACTTGGAGCAGATATGTTGCTGACCTACGGTGGACATGTATTGAGAATGAAAAACAAACCTTTATTGTTGCAAGTCACCAGATTTGAGAGTAGTTTGTTACTGCAGCATAGCCTAGCCTACTGTGACTAATACAGAATTTGGCACTGAAAGTGTGGTGGTGTATTATCATGATAAAAATCCTAAAATATATGACATTGGATTCAGGACCCAACAACATGTGACGAGGTAACTATTACCAGAGGCTAGAAGGATGGCAATCTATATTATGCAGTGCTGGAACATTTCGTGAAGCAATTCTCAATTAATTAGAAGGCAGTTAACATCCCTGATGAACTCAGAGCTTTCAGTGAAATGGCAGGCAAAGGGTATGTTAGGAACATGTGTCAGTTGCTATTCGCAACAGTTGACAAAGTAGTACAATAAAAAGAAGGACTCAGAAAATAATTGATCCATTTGCAAGTTATAATGATAGAGAATGGAGCATCTAGAAAGTTAGAGAAAAAAAAAAGAGGGAGATTTGCTTCCATATAGATGATATAGCCTGAACAAGGCAGAAGAAATAAAAGTTCATAGTGTAAGTGCATCATGTGTAGAAGGAATCGAGATGAGTTCAGTGTGAGGGAGCTTACTTTGCATAAGGAGGAGTTATAGAAAATGAAATGGAAAAGGTTAACCCAGATTTTTGAGACGTTTATTTGGAACTTTATCTTTTAGGCGGTGAAGATTCATAAGTTTTATATCTAAACACAGGATAAAACAACTACAGGGCATACTGTCTTAATCAATGAATTGGAGCTGTTTTTTACCATTCCACTCTGAAGACATGTGCCCTCTAGATTTCTTGTTCCTTTGTTTGATTTAATTTTGTGAACAACTTAAAAATCCAAAATATCAATTGTTCAAATTAAACGCAAGTTGTTCAGTGAATAAATCTAAAAAATCTAGGCAGTATATCAATAGCACCCAAAAAAAATTATTTCTCTTGCATGGTTTCTCTGAAGATTCAAGCCCAGAAAATTCTGGAAGGTATAGTAATTATATGTTGTTATTAATGTGTGACAGGAAAGAAAGAGCTTTATTCTTAGAGAAGAAAAATTTGATAAGTGAGCCATGGAGTGCAACTATATTAATGCAAATCGAAAGCAGAATCTTATATTTTTTACTCTGTTTGCATTTAGGCATTTAATTATTTTTCTAGCAGATAAATTGACAACCAGAGTTGTTTTTCTGCTAACACAAATACAAATTATACCTTCGCTTATTAATAAAGATTCTGTAGCTATACTTAATCTAAAAATAAAAATGTTTTTCCACTAGTATTGTGGTTGCTTAGTATAAACTGTATTTAATTATAAAATTTCTATAAGAAAAATGAAAACATAGTTTGTTCTGTGAAAGTTTACTTCCGCTGTTATAACTCTCAAAGCCTCACATCCTGTCATCAGTTTAAATTAAATACCTGAAGCATTTTATGTACAAAATTCAATGAATAGTAAAAAGTAAGGAAACTCTAGCAATTTAAAATTGTTGTACTTCTTTTCACTGAAAACTTCTGGTTAAATAATATTTTGGGAAAACTGTGTATTTACAATTTTTGGAAAATGATGCCATACACGTCTATCTTTAAATTATAGCTTTTTGAAAATAACTATGTTCTATTCTTCTGTGTTGCCATTTATTATCTCTCTGCAATTTCTATCTTTTCTATGAATCCATTCATTCAGTCATTTGTTCATTCATATATTCATTCATTAAACATATATTAAGTGCCTACTATGTATTGTTTATCATGCTAAGTGCTTAGGATAAAAATAACACAGTACTGTCTTTCTTCGACACCTTGTAGTCTAGCGGGGCTGGGAGTATAATTATTACAAAGCTTTAGGATAAGTGCTACAATAGGCACTGATACACAGCTTAGGTTACTTGGTGTATAGTGTCCTAACCAAGGTTAGGAATATGAATTCATTTTTGGAGATGCTGGGTCTAGGATATCTATGAAGTATCCAATCAGAGATGCTCTGAAGGCTGGCAGAAATATCACTCTTGAGCTCAAGAGAAAAGTTTGGTCTAGAGGTACAATATAAAAGGAAAGGTCACGTATGTGAGAGTTATGGGAATTGATGAGCTTGGCTACAAAGAATGTGTAAGAAGGAAAGTGTAAGGAAAGAAGAGGGTCAGTGATGAAAGTCTAGAGAATACTAACAAAATGAGGACCAGGCCAAGAAGGAGAAGTCAGAACAGAAAAGCTAGAATGAGTTAGAAATGTAGGCAGATATATCCATCAGGGTTCAACTAGAGAAACAGAGCTTCTAGGATATATGCATATATATATAATGAGGGATTTATTATAAGGAATTGACATTATGCAATTGTGGGAGCATTGTTTCTTATTGCATCTTGAAGTTAGCGGGAAAGGTAGTCAAGAAAGGAGGACATGAGGCACAGAAGCAAAGACACATTACAACCTATGGGGATGGGTGGGACCCATGAGGACAGAGAGACCACATTGGTCTCTCATTGCCCCCAGGCTCTCAACTTCAATGATGTGGGTATCCTGCCAAAGACACTAGAGCCCTTTGTCACAGAACTAGACATAAACCTAGTTTAGGAGTATAGAAACTGAAGGAGGAGTTTGGCAAGAACTGGAATACTAAGAGCTACCCCAGGAGATCTCCTGCATTTCTGACATACTTACTCCTCCTTACCCTCATTGAGTTGTAGTATCCCAATTTCCCCTTGCTAATCAAAGTCAATTACCCAAGCTAATAGAGTAACCTCCCATATGGCTGTTGATCGACTGGAATGAAGAGCCCCAAGTGACCAGGTGGCAGTTTCAACTTCCAGTTTAATGGAATCATTGCCCTATTCCCTGACAGAAGCATTCTTTTCTTGAAACTAAGACTTCTAGACCAGCAAAGCTACAGTTGCAGGGCTGGTCAGAATTTCACTAGTGGATTATTAGGGAAAATAATAAGAGCCACTCCCATATTATCTTTCACTACTGTCCTTCAGGGTTAATCCAGAGTGGAACTAAAGTGCTACAGCTGTCTGTTTGATATTGACAGCATTTCATACAGAAACATCTGTAAAACAGTCTCAAATATTTCTTCCTCAGTTAACTGGTCAAAGAGAGAGCTCTATGTAACCACAGGTGCAGGTTGAGAGGGGAGGGGGCATTATTGCAGGAGTATAAACGTAGGCATCTGTAACAGTTACTCATGCAATTTACTTACACCTTCAGGACCAGCTCAAACTCATCCAGTTTCCATTTGGTGATGGAATGCTGCCCTGCATATTCAGTCTTACAGCTTTGTTGGTCAGACAAAACCCAGTTCATGATGGATAACTCAGGTAGCATGGTAATTTGCTTCAAGTACCAACAGATCTGCTAGGTTATTTTTATTATTGAAGTATAGTTGTTTTACAATGTTGTGTTAGTTTCTGGTATACAGTTTACAGTGATTCAGTTATATATGTGTATGACCGAATATATATATATATGTATTCTTTTTCAGATTCTTTTCCATTATAGGTTATTAAAAGATATTGAATATAGTTCCCTGTTATATACAGTAGGACCTTGTTATTTATCTATTTTATATATAGTAGCGTGTATCTGCTAATCCTAAACTCCTAATTTATCCCTCCCCCCCTTTCCACTTTGGTAACCATAAGTTTGTCTTCCATGTCTGTGAGTCTGTTTCTGTTTTATAAGTTCATTTGTACCATTTTTTTTAGATTCCACATATAAGTGATATCATATGATACTTATCTTTGTCTGACTTACTTCACTTAGTATGATAATCTCTAGGTCCATCCATGTTCCTGCAAATGGCATTATTTCATTCTTTTTTATGGCTGAGTAATATTCTATTGTGTGTGTATATATATATATATATACCACTTCTTCTTTATCCATTCTTCTGTTGATGGACACTTAGGTTGCGTCCATGTCTTGGCTATTGTAAATAGTGCTGCTGTGAACATCACGGTGCATGAATTGTTTCAAATTAGAGTTTTCTCTGGATAAATGCCCAGGAGTGGGATTGCTGGATAATATGATAACTCTATTTTTAATTTTTTTAAGGAACTTCCATACTGTTTTCCATAGTGGCTGCACCAGTTTACATTCTCACCAACAGTGCAGGAGGGTTCCCTTTTCTCCAAACCTTGTACAGCATTTGTTATTTGTAGACTTTTTCATTATGGCCATTCTGACCAGTGTGAGGTGATACCTCATGGTAGTTTTGATCTGCATTTCTCTAATAATTAGAAATGTTGAGCATCTTTTCATGTGCTTGTTGGCCAATTGTATGTCTTCTTTGGAGAAATGTCTATTTAGGTCTTCTGCCCATTTTTAAAAAAATTTATTTATTTTATTTATTTATTTTTGACTGTGTTGGGTCTTCGTTGCTGTGCATGGGCTTTCTCTAGTTGTGGCGAGTGGGGACTGCTCTTCGTTGCGGTGCACAGGCTTCTCATCGCAGTGGCTTCTCTTGTTGCGGAGCACAGGCTCTAGGCGCATGGGCTTCAGTAGTTGTGGCTCGTGGGCTTTAAGAGTGCAGGCTCAGTAGTTGTGACACATGGGCTTAGTTGCTCTGAGGCATGTGGGATCTTCCCAGACCAGGGCTCGAACCCATGTCCTCTGCGTTGGCAGGTGGATTCTTAACCACTGAGCCACCAGGGAAGCCCATTCTTCTGCCCATTTTTTTATGGAGTTGTTTGCTTTTTTGATATTGAGTTGTATGAGCTGTTTGTATATCTTGAAACTTTAACACTTGTCGGTTGCATCATTTGCAAATATTGTCTCCCATTCTGTAGGTTGTCTTTTCATTTTGTTTATGGTTTCCTTTGCTGTGCAAAAGCTTACAAGTTTGATTAGGGCCCATTTGTTTATTTTGCTTTTATTTCTTTTGCCTTGGGAGACTGACCTAAGAAAACATTGCTACGATTTATGTCAGAGAATGTTTTGCCTATGTTCTCTTCTAGGAGTTTTATGGTGTCATGTCTTATATTTAAGTCTTTAAGCCACTTTGAGTTTATTTTTGTGTATGGCTTGAGGGAGTGTTCTAACTTCATTGATTTACATGCAGCTATCCAGCTTTCCCAGCACCACTTGCTGAAGGGACTGTCTTTTCTCCATTGTATATTCTTGCCTCATTTTTCAAAGATTAATTGACCATAGGTGTGTGGGTTTATTTCTGGGCTCTCTATTCTGTTCCACTCATCTATATGTCTGTTTTTGTGCCAATACCATGCTGTTTTGGTTGCTATAGCTTTGCAGTATTTTCTAAAGTCTGGGAGGGTTATGCCTCCAGCTTTGTTCTTTTTCCTCAGGATTGCTTTGGTAATTCTGGGTCTTTTGTGGTTCCATATAAATTTTAGGATTATTTGTTCTAGTTATGTGAAAAATGTCATGGGTAATTTGATAGGGATTACATTAAATCTGTGGATTGCTTTGGGTAGTATGGCCATTTTAACTGTATTAATTCTTCCCATCCAAAAGCATGGGATATCTTTCCATTTCTTTGAATCATCTTCAGTTTCCTTTATTAGTCTTTTATAGTCTGCATGTAAGTTTTTCACCTTCTTGGTCAGGTTTACTTCTAAGTATTTTTTTTTAACATCCTTATTGGAGTATAATTGCTTTACAATAGTGTGTTAGTTTCTGCTTTATAACAAAGTGAATCAGCTATACATATACATATATCCCCATATCCCCTCCCTCTTGAGCCTCCCTCCCACCCTCCCTATCCCACCCCTCTAGGTGGTCACAAAGCACCGAGCTGATCTCCCTGTGCTATGTGGCTGCTTCCCACTGGCTATCTGTTTTACATTTGGTAGTATATAGAAGTCCCTGCCACTCTCTCACTTAGCCCCAGCTTACCCTTCCCCCTTCCCATGTCCTCAAGTCCAGTCTCTACATCTGTGTCTTTATTCCTGTCCTGCCCCTAGGTTCTTCATAACCTTTTTTTTTTAAGATTCCATATATATGTGTTAGCCTATGATATTTGTTTTTCTCTTTCTGACTTACTTCATTCTGTATGACAGACTCTTGGTCCATCCACATCACTACAAATAACTCAAGTTCATTTCTTTTTATGGCTGAGTAATATTCCATTGTATATATGTGCCACATCTTCTTTATCCATTCATCCGTCGATGGATAATTAGGTTGCTTCCATGTCCTGGCTATTGTAAATAGTGCTGCAATGAACATTGTGTAAATGACTTTTTGAATTATGGTTTTCTCAGGGTATATGCCCAGTAGTGGGATTGCTGGGTCGTATGGTAGTTCTATTTTTAGTTTTTTCAGGAACCTCCATACTGTTCTCCATAGTGGCTGTATCAGTTTACATTCCCACCAACAGTGCAAGAGGGTTCCCTTTTCTCCAAACCCTCTCCAGCATTTATTGTTTGTAGATTTTTGATGATGGCCATTCTGACTGGTGTGAGGTGATACCTCATTGTAGTTTTGATTTGCATTTCTCTAATGATTAGTGATGTTGAGCATTCTTTCATGTGTTTGTTGGCAATCTGTATATCTTCTTTGGAGAAATGTCTATTTAGGTCTTCTGCCCATTTTTGGATTGGGTTGTTTGTTTTTTTTATACTGAGCTGCATGAGCTGCTTGTATATTTTGGAGATTAATCCTTTGTCAGTTGCTTCATTTGCAAATATTTTCTCCCATTCTGAGGGTTGTCTTTTGGTCTTGTTTATGGTTTCCTTTGCTGTGCAAAAGCTTTTAAGTTTCATTAGGTCCCATTTGCTTATTTTTGTTTTTATTTCCATTTCTCTAGGAGGTGGGTCAAAAAGGATCTTGCTGTGATTTATGTCATAGAGTGTTCTGCCTATGTTTTCCTCTAGGACTTTGATAGTGTCTGGCCTTCCATTTAGGTCTTTAATCCACTTTGAGTTTATTTTTGTGTATGGTGTTAGGGAGTGTTCTAATTTAATTCTTTTACATGTAGCTGTCCAGTTTTCCTAGCACCACTTATTGATACCATTTTAAAAGGGCTTTTTTTTTTTTTTTTTTACTTTCTCTTTTTGGTATTTCATTGTAAGTATAAAGAAATGCAACAGAGTTCTGTATATTAATCTTCTATCCTGCTACCTTGCTGAATTCATTTAGCAGTTCTAATAGTTTTTGTGTGGAGTCTTTAGGGTTTTCTATACAGAGTATCATGACATCTGCATATAATGACTCTTTTACCTCTTCCTTCCCATTTTGGATACCTTTTATTTCTTTTTCTTGTCTGATTGCTGTGGCTAGGACTTCCAATACTATGTTTCATAGAAGTGATGAGAGTGGGCATCCTTGTCTTGGTCCAGATTTTAGCAGGAAGGCTTTCAGTTTTTCACCATTGAGTATTACATTGGCTGTGGGTTTGTCATAAATAGCTTTTATTACTTTGAGATATGATCCCTCTATACCCACTTTGGTGAGAGTTTTTATCATGAATCGATGTTGAATTTTATCAAATGCTTTTTCTGCATCTATTGAGATGATCATGTGGTTTTTGTCTTTTCTTTTGTTGATGTGGTGTATCACATTGATTGACTTGCGTATGTTGAACCATCCTTTTGACCCTGGGGTGAATCCAACTTGATCATGGTGTATTCCCCTTTTTATGTGTTGTTGGATTCGATTTGCTAATATTTTGTGGAGGATTTTTGCATCTATATTCATCAAAAATATTGTCCTGTAATTTTCTTTTTTGGTAGTGTCTGTCTGGTTTTTGTATCTGGGTAATGGTGGCTTCATAGAATGACTTTGGGAATGTTCCCTCCTCTTTTGGAAGAGTTTGAGAAGGATCAGTATAAGTTCTTCTTTGTATGTTTGGTAGAATTGCCCAGAGAAGCCATCGAGTCCTAGACTTTTGTTTGCAAGGAGTTTTTTTTTTTCTTACAGATTCTGTTTCACTTCTAGTGCAGATTGACTAGGTTATATCAGTACATCTCAGTTGAAGAGCAATTTGCATGGCAGCTGAGACCTGTTGCAGAGCCCTGCCAAAAACTAGCAGCTCTTCAGGCTACTCAGTAAATGGGTCAGAATAACACCCAGATGAGGTAAATGTTGCCTCCAGAATCTAAAGAGACCCACATAGTATTATGCATTTTTGTGATAAGAGGAAGCAAATGCAGTAACAGATCCCTCACTTTGAAAGGCTATCTTGACATGTCCCAGACCATTGGAACCCTCGGAATTTCACTGAGTTGGCAGAAATATGATTTTTTTGATCATGTTTACTTCCCACAATCTAGCCTACAATTATCAATATGTTAGAGTAAGTGTTATTTCATTTTTACTAGATCAATTCAATATGATACCATCAGTGTAACTGGCCAGCATGATTTCTTGTGGGAAAAAAAAAAAGACACAAGGACGCTGCAGGTGGGCTGCCAAGTTGATATATCCCTGAGGTAAGACAGTCAGAGTGTATTACTAATCAACAGAAAGCAAACTGCTTTTCATGGTCTCTAATAACAGCAGTCGATACAGAAGCATTCTTCAGTCCAAGATCAAGGTGCCAGCAGATTGTGTTTTTGGTGAGAACCTTCTTTTAGACTTGCAGATGGGGGACTTTTCACTGTGTCCTCACATAGTGAAAAGAGAGAGCTCTGGTCTCTCTTCTTATGCTTATAACGACAGTAATTCCATCATGGGGACTCCACCCTCATTACCTTTCTAAACCTAATTATGTCCCAAGGGCCCCATTTACAAATACTGGCATATTGGGAGTCAGAGCTTCAACATATGAATTTGCGGGAGACACAAACATTCATATGCATAGCTGTTCAGAACAGCTATCGAACCTTCAAGGGATAGATAATTCCTATTAAATGTAACCATAACATTGAGAAAAGAATCTTCCATATTTATAAAGCATTAACCTCATAATAAAACTTGACAAGAATCATCCACCCATGCTTTCTTTAATCGCCACCAGACTAATTACAGCAGTTTTATTAAAGAAATATCAAATTCCTCAAAACGTGGGTCCCTAGTAAAACGTTATGAGTTAAAATTACTTGATCTTAAAACTGTTCACAGGGACTTCCCTGGTGGTCCAGTGGTTAAAAATCCGCCTTCCAATGCAGGGGACACGGGTTCCATCCCTGGTTGGGGAACTAATATCCCACATGCTGCGAGGCAACTAAGCCCATGCACCACAATGAGAGAGTCCACGTGCCAGAACTAGAGAGAAGCCCACGTGCCACAATTACAGAGCCCACGCGCTCTGGAGCCCATGCACAACTAGAGAGACGCCTGTGCACCACAACTAAGACCTGACACAGCCAAAAATAAATTAAATAAATAAATAAATATATTTAAAACTGTTCACAACTTGAACTTCCAAGATTGGCATATTAGGTTATTCAGACAATGCAGACTATATTTTTCTGTTCAAAAACATTGAAGAATATAGTGGGTTGAATAGTGTCCACTAAAAATTCGTGAACACCTGGAACCACAGAATGTGAACTTACTCGGAAATAGGCTCTTTGCAGATGTAATTAGTTAAAGTAAGGTCATATTGGATTAGGATGGGCACTAAGTTCAATGACTGGTATCCTTATAAGTAGAGGGAAGGGACACACAGACACAGGCACAGAAAGAAGGCCATGTGAAGATGGAGACAGATTGGATTTATGCTACCAATAAGCATAGGAACACCAGGAGTCACTAGGAAATAGAAGAGGCAGGGAAATTTTCTCTCCTAGAGCCTCTGGAGGAAATATGGCCCTGTTAACACCTCGATTTCAGACCTCTGACCTCCAGAACTGTAAGAAAATAAATTCTTTTTATTGTAAGCCACCCAATTTACACTTGCAGTCCTTGAAAACTAATACAGATTTTGGTACCAGAAGCGACGTGCTGTTGTAACAAATACCTAAAAATGAGGAAATGTCTTTGGCATTGGGTAACGGGAAGAATTTTGAAGTACATGATAGAAAAAGCCTACAATGCGTTGAAGAGAAAGTTGTTAGAAATATGGATATCAAAGGCAGTTCTAATAAGGGTTCAGATGGAAGTGAGGAGCACAGTAGAGAAAGTTTTTATCATCTTGGAGAATACTTGTATTGTCATGAACAGAACATTGGTAGAAATATGAACATTCAAGGTGCTTCTGGTGAGGTTGTAGAAAGAGAACATGTTATTGTACATTGGAGGAAAAGTGATCTTTGTTATTAGTGGCAGACAATTTGACTGAATTTTGTTCTGTTGTTGGGTATGAAGTAGACCTTGTAAATAGTGAACTTGGATATTTAGCTGAGGAGATTTCCAAGCAAAGTGATGAAGGTACAGCCTTGTTTTTCCTTGCTACTTATAGTAAAATGCAAGAGGAAAGAGATAAGGCTGAGAAAAATGAAGACGGTGCAAGATAGTGCCCAATATGTATGAAATTGACGTCTTGGAGAAGACTAAGAGAATAGAGAAGAAAAAATATTTGGAGCTATAATAACAAAGGTTATTCCAAATCTGATGTAATATATCAAACTAAAGATTCACAACTCTCTTCAAGTACCATGTAGAAGAAAAAGAAAACCTCACCTAAATACGTTGCTGATGAGAGTATAAATTGGTACTATACTTCGAAAATCTGTTTGACTTTTTCACTAAAGTTTAATATTTGAATACTATATGACCCACTAATTTCACTTTGAGATATAAACCCAACAGAAATGTGTGCTTATGTGCACCGAGACATGAACAAGAATACGTATAGAATCATTATCTATAATAGCATAAACTGGAAAGAACCAAAATGTTTATCAAGGGTAAATGAAAAATAGATTGTGGTACATTCAAGCATGTGCTTCCACAATGCAAATGAACTACAACTACACACAACAACATAGATGATCCTCACAAAAAAATATTAGTCAAAGAAACCAGAAACAAAACAACATATACTGTATGAGTCCATGTACATAAAATTTGAAAAAATAGTGTTAGACTCAAGAAAATGACTATATTTATAGGCTGCAGAGGGTATTAATTGAGGGGGCTCCAGAGAGGCTTTTTTGGTCTTGGCATGGATGGTGTTTATGAGGGCGTTTTGTTTCTTGATCCTTTCATCTGTATGTTCATTTTTTGCTTTCCTCTGATATTTTCCAGTAAAAGTTTTTTTTAACTGAGTTGTGTAGATTTAGAACAATGTTAGGGAGTTTGCTTATGTTCTGTCACTTAAAGACCTGATGGATTAAAAAGAACAGAAGGTATCATTTACATATTCTTGTTTCTTTGAAAGCTTCACCACCTTTTGAGTTGATGACATGAAACCTCCTGTCTCTAACTAACCTTATTTGTCTAACATACAATATTGTACACTTTATGATGTTGCGTCACTGATGCTGTCTTTGCCCATCTGCTTTGCTTTCTTGGGACTTACCCCTTGTGAAACTCAGCCCCTAAGACTGCCATTCATATGCACCAAAGCATAATTAAATATCTTGGCTTGTCTAAGAGATCTAATACACAGCTATTATAGCAAATATTGAAATACCTCTCACTTTCATCTTTTCTCCATGCAGCACAAATACTGATAACATTTCACAGTATCATTGTTAGTTTAAAAACAAGCTGTGTTACAGTGTGGATGAAACACTGAAAACACTATGAACAACATGAAAACACTATGCTAGGTAAAAGAAGCCAGACACATAAGATCATTTGTATGAAAAGTCTAGAATAGGCAAATCCCAAGAGACAGAAAGTAGGTTAGTGATTGCCAGGGTCTAGAAATAAGGAAACAAGGAGTAACTGCTAATGTGTTTGGGCTATCTTTCTGTGGTGATGTTATAAATGTTCTAGAATTAGATAGTGGTGATGATTGTACAGCTTTTGAATATGCTAAAAATCACGAATTTTACACCATGAAAGGGTGAATTATATGGTATGTGAATTGTATCTCAATAAAGCTGTTATAAAAACTCAGTCCGGAGCTAAGCACCTTTTTTTTTTTTTTCTAATAAATCTTTATTGGAGTATAATTGCTTCACAATGCTGTTAGTTTCTGTTGTACACCAAAGTGAATCAGCCATATGCATACATATGTCCCCATATCCCCTCCCTCTTGAGCCTCCCTCCCATCTGCCCTATCCCACCCCTCTAGGTAAGCACCTTTTTTAAAAAAGTTAATCTTGTTATGTCTAGAGAGATGACTAACTGGCTAGGGCACAAAGATTATTTTCATAATTTTTTGTGCATTAAAATTTTTTTACTGTGTGTACATATTATCTATGAAAAATTAATTAATTAGAAATTTTCATTATTATTCATTTTTTAATACATGTGGAAAGTTTTTACTCTGTAATACTAGAGCAGATCTTTGCCGCCTTGGGGAAAATTCTGTAGTCAGTATATTTTATATTATTTGAAAAGAGTGATTATCAATGAACCCTTTATTAGGAAACATTGAAATAATTTTAGAAGTTCCCAGTCATCCAAAGTTGCAGTTGAGAATTCTGATTCAAACCTGACTTCTATTCCTTTGTAGATATTCTGTCTTTTCGCTGTGGAAGCACTTAGGATTCTCTTGAAGATCAGATATTTCAGCACTATCTTTTTGTACTTCATCAGTATTATTTTGTCCTGAATATCTCTGAAAACATTAATTATCGCAAGATAAAATGATCCATGGACTCTCTACAGGGAATACCCTTAAGTCAGGGTTCCCCAACCCCCGGGCCTCAGACCAGTATCGGGTTGGGCCTGTTAGGAACCAGGCCGCACAGCAGGAGGTGAGCGGTGCGCAAGCGAGCAAAGCTTCATCTGCAGCTCCCCATCGCTCCCCATAGTTCACCTTACCGCCTGAACCATTCCCCCCATTGCTCACATTGCTGCCTGAACCATACCCTCCCCCAAGCTGGGGAAAAACTGTCTTCCACGAAACAGGTCCCTAGTGCCAAAAAAGGTTGGGGACCCCTGCCTTAAGGGATCACAAATGACAGCCATTTGTTTGGCTAGCTGCCTGCTCCAGCCCAAGTCAGTATTTCTTATTTTAATCCTAATAAAATAATAATTTTCCTTCTGTCATAGCAAGCACTTGTTACCAAAGGCTTGCCTTCAACAGCCACCATATTCCAGGTGATCACATTTCATACTGTACGTAACTGTTCTACCACTGCATCTGTATCTTATTTGCCACTGGTCATGAAGTTGTCACTGATTTTTGACACACACCAAGTCAATTAATAAACCTTTAATTCCCATTGTTGAGAAGTTGATTTATTTTCTGAACACCTTTCTGTAGCAAGCACTGTGTCAAACAAGATTTTAGTAGAAGAAATGGAAACCACTCTAAGTACTTTATTCTGAAAAGAAATTTGGTACACACAAAATCATTAGAAAGGCTGAAAGAGTGAAAGTCAGTGATCCAAAGAGGCTTCTAGTTTCAAGATCATACAACTGTAGCTGTGACCTAGATGTCAGAAAACAAAGTGCAGCTGTTGCTGCTAACATTTTCCAGATCTGGTTCTCCACCATGACCTTATTTATACCTTTGAAACTGGTGAGTAGATGCCAGAACGTAGATTCTATTTTCATAGATAATGGATCTTGTTTTGCTGCTGCTACAGCTAAAAGAAGGTGGTCTCTGTCTCCTTTTCACCTTCTAAATCTCATGATGTACATAAGAGACCTGATATAGATGAATTATATAATTGTCTTAAAGGTTTTTTAAAATTTAAAACCTCTCATGTTGGTAGTTTTACTTAAATGTTTATTGATTCTTGGTTGCCTATATGTTGTATACATAATGTGGTTTTGGTAGACAGAATTTATATATGTTGCCTAAGTAAGAAGTCCCGTTCATCTGGCAGATAATGAATGCAAGTTCTGTTTGTAGATTTCCTTGCTCTGATGGTTGTTGTGGGAGGGAAAAAGATAAGTGATGTAGGGAAGGGAGCATGTGAGTAGGCTCTACTTTGTGGTTTATGAGTAGTTTTATATGCTGGATCTTCCTATTCCTTATGGCAGTTCATGACACTGGGTTCATTATCCTTCTTTCTCCTATAAACCTGGTGCCCAGTCTGGTAATTTCTGTAATCAGACTTCTCATTTAATAAAACTGAACTTCAAATTATATACTGGGGAGAAACACTATTTTCAGCTTCTCTGAAAATGGATTGCTATGTGGCTTTTTTTCCTTCTTATGAATCATCCAGCCTATTATCCAAGTCTTAGCTCTTCTCACAGCCCTCATTATCTCTCATCTGAGCGTTATGCAGAGACTTTACTGGAAAAACTCATTTCAGTAACTCATCTCTTTCACCTGGATGAGATTATTCACTTTTTAGTCAGGTGGGTTTTGTTGGCAATCTGAGCCTACCTCCATAACTGTCAACATTCTTTTCTAGCCCTCAAAAGTTTGCTTGTGACACTCTTCTAAGATTTATAGCAGTATTATGCTTTTATGGCTTTATTTCTATTTTTATATTTCTTCTGTGATTTCAGCGAAATTTGGGGAGGGTAACTGAGATGTTCAGTTACCCTTTGTGAGCCAGTCCTATTATCCTTAGGTTTATAACAAACTGATTTCTACTTTTCTGGCTGCTTAAAAAACTAATCAGGATCTACAGCTTCTCACTCAAACCAGATAATACAATTCAATTTTTTTTTCATTTCTCTTGTTTTACTGCCACCAAGCACCCCATCTCTTTATCTCCAAATATCTTGGATTTGATTATAATCATTTTGAATTACGACTCTTCTATTTTACTTACCCTTGCTTATTAATTGTATTAAAACCCACACTTTTATTATCAATAATTATTCACATTTAATTGTAACTTTTATTTTCCTTTCCTTTTTACATCATGTTTTGCATTGCATGCCCTCCTATTTCTTGGATTTTTTCCTCCATTTTCCTGGAGTAATTATGGAGATAAGTTACTTTGTCATTTACTTCTCAAAAATTTTATTTAACGAGAGAGGCTATTATTATCATCTCCAGATTCTAAATGAGGAATCAGAGGCTCAAATAATTCAAGTTGACTTTCTAAAGACACAGAAATTCAGTGGCAAAGCTCTGACTCAAATTCAGTTCTCCAGACTGTTTGTTTGTTGTTTCTTATTTATGTTTCTCTTTCCTATAGCAAGTGTCTACAACAACAGTTTGTTGCTTATGTCACTACCTTTTGTAGGAGTAGCTTGAAGGGCCATGTCTAAATATAAATCTCCTTTTTATAATTATTGTTGATGATGCTTGTACAATCACATTAGGCTTGCTTCGTTGAACAGAATTGCGAATATTAAGAGTATTCTTTGGCAAAACACTCTATTAAGACTGTTTGTGGTTGCAGCTATTAGGAAGTAATTGTTCTTATAATATGTGTAGTAATGCATGAATACCTCAAATTTTAATGCAGAACAAAAAAAGAAACATGATGGATTATATAATAAAAATATTTTAAGAAGATAGCAGATTATTACAAGATACAAAATTTTCTAAGAATGCAGAAATTTACGTGTGCTTTCAAGATGTACAAAAAAGTTATAGGAGATGATATAATAGCAGTTAATAAACAATAAAAATTCTTTAACATAAAAATAATATTAAGTAATACAATATCTCTTATGAATATAGATGCAAAAATAGTCAACAAAATACTAGCAAAACTGAAACCAGTAACATATTCACCATGACTAAGAGGAATTTAAACAAGTAATGCAAGGTTGGTTCAACATATGAAAATCAGTCACTGTATTATTGTATCGTATTGAAAAACAAAGTGCAAAAACACATGATCATTTCAATAGACACAGAAAGAGTTTAATAAAACTCAAAACTCTTTCATATAAAAACAATCAACAACCTAGAAACAGAAAAGAAGTTCCTCCACCTGATAAAGGGCACCTGTGAAAACCCACAGCTAAATATGATTAAATAGTGAAAGACTGAAAGCTTTCCAGAGAGAGAATTCAATATGGCAGCATAGGAAGATACTGAACTCACCTCCTCCCACGGACACAACAGATCTACAACTACATATGGACTAATTCCCTCTTAAAGGGACCTAAAAACTGGATGAACAGAACCTACACAAGCAAGGGTAAAAGGACAGCATTAAGATGCGTAGGAGAGGCAGAAATACGGTCTCACCAAGAGAAAAGAAAATTACACCTGAGCCGTGGTGATCCACAATCAGGAGGGATTATAAAGTTACAAATATTTTCCCTGAGGAGCAAGGGATTTGAGCTCCACATCAGGCATCCCAACCCTTAGATCCTGCACAGGAGAGATGAGCCCCCAAACACCTAGCTTTGAAAACCAACGGGGTGCGGGGAGAACACATCCAGGAAAACTATAAAACTAGAAGGAATGGAAAACTTGTTCTTAAAGGGACCATGTGCAGACTCACTTGACTCAAAAACTAGCACAAAAACACCAGATTAAAAAGTGCATGGACCATAGATAAAGGGGATACATGTAGTAATCTTAGAGTATCTACCAGAGAAGGAGGAACCAGTTGGGACATTCCCCAGGGACTGAGACACTGGCAGGAGCCATTTTTGCAATCTCAGATTACCTTGCTAATGCCAGCAATGGCAGGCACCATTTTGAAACTACTCTCCCTTTAACTGTCAGCACCAGGGGTCAAATCCCACTGAGAGCCCTGCCCAGCCCTGTTCCTTGGCTCGGCGGTAGCTTTGCCCACCAGCACTCTGCGGCAGTCATGGCATCACCACAACAGGAGGGCACAAGCAGCCCACATAAGAGACACCCCTAGAACACCTGGCTCTGTTGGCTGGGAGGGATTGTGCTTCTGAGCCCAACAGGGCTACATAAGGCCACTTATGAGTGGTCTCCTACATAAGGCCACTCTTTCAAGACTGAAAAAGGTAGCTGATTTACCTAACACAAAGAAATGAATGCAGAGAATTAGACAAAATGAGGAGACAGAGGAATATGTTCCAATTGAAAGAACAAGACAAACCCTCAGAAAATGAACTCAACAAAATGGAGATAAGCAATCCACCTGATAAACAGTTCAAAGTAATGGGCATAAAAATGCTTACCAAACTCATAAGAAGAATGGGTGAACACAGCAAGAACTTCAACAAGGAGATGATAGAAAATATAAGAAAGTACCAAACGAAAGTTATAATTGAACTGAAAAATACACTAGAGGGGTTCAATGGCAGACTGAATGAGGTAGAAGAGTGAATCAGTGAACTGGAGACAAAGTAATGGACTCACCCAGACAGAGCAGCAAAATGAGAAAAGAATTAAAAAAAGTGAAGATATCTTAAGAAGCCTTTGGGACAACATCAAGCAAAATAACATTCACACTATAGGGGTCCCAGAAGTAAGAGAGAGAGAGAAAGGGTCAGTACAGCAATTCCTCAAAAAATTAAAAATAGAACTATCATATGACCTAGCTATTCCATTTCTGTGTATTTATTCAAAGAACATGAAAATACTGATTGACAAAAGATATATGCACCCCTATATTCATTGCAGCATTATTTACAATAGCCAAGATTGGAAGTAACCTAAGTGTCCATTGATTGGTAAATGGATAAAGAAATTGTGGTATACAACTGACCCTTGAACAACACGTGTTTGAACCTTACAGGTTTACTTCTCAGATTTTTTTCAATAAATATAGTACCTGTATTTTCTTTTTAGAGATCTTTAAGTGTGGGGAAAAGTTTGTATTCAATTAGAGATCACAATATGTGGAATCAAAAGATCTAAAGTTTAAGTCCTGATTCTATCCGAACTCTTTCTGCTTCCTGCCCTTGGGTGAGTCATTTATCCACTTCTTTGTTTTTGAGGTAGAGATAGCAGTACTCATATTTTGATTGCAAGGAGCGGGGAGGCGGTCAGTGACCCTAACCTCTGAGTTGCTCAGGGGTCAACTATATATATATATATATATATATATATATATACACATACACACACACACACACACACACACACACACACACACACATAAAGGAATACTACTCAGCCATTAAAAAAATGAAATCCTGCCATTTGTGACAACACAGATGGACCTTGTGGGTATTATACTAAGTGAAATGAGTCAGACAGAGAAAGACAAATACCATATAATTTCACTAATATGTGGAATCTAAAAAACAAAACAAAACAAATGAACAAACAAAATAAAACAAAAACAAACTCATGCATACAGAGAACAGATTAGTTGTTACCAGAGGGGAAGAGGTTGGGGAGTGGGTGAAATGGGTGAAGGGGGTCAATTGTATGGTGATGGATGGTAACTAAGCTTGTGGTGGTGATCACTTTGAAGTGTATACTGATGTCAAATTATAATGCTGTACACCTATAACATATTCTTATATATATGTAAGTTTTCTCAAAAACCTGTAAACTTTCCTCCTAAGATCAGAAAAAAACAAGGAAGTCAACTCTCCCTACTTTTGTTCAATAGCATACTGGATGTTCTAGCAAGGGAAGTTAGGCAAGAAAAAAAAAAAGGGAACTAGAAAAGGGGGGAAAAATTTAATGCCATTTCCTGGAAGTTGCACATACCTCTTCTGCTAACATTGCATTAGCCAGAACATAATTACATAACTGCACATAACTTCAAGTCATGAAATGAAGTCTTTATTCTTGGAAAGCTTGTGCCTAGTTAAAATTTAGGGCTTTCATTTTTGAAGAAGAAAGGGATAAAAGGTATTGGGAGACAACTGTCAGTCTCTTCCATATTTATTAAATGCACATCAAAAAAGCAATTAGCTATTTTAAAATCCTTTCTTTCTTTTTTCTTTCCTTCCTTCCTTCTTTCCTTCCCTTTCCTCTCCCCTTCCCCTCCCCTCTCTCCTTCCCCTCCCTTCCTCCCTTCGTTCATTCCTTTTTTTTTTTCCTTTTTAACACATGGATTGCAAAGTTTAAAACGGTTGTCAATCTAAATGCAGTATAGTCCCCTGAACTGGATCTTGGAACAGAAAAAGGATGTTAGTGGAAAAACTAGTGAAATTAAAATTTTACTTAATAATATTGTACTAATATTAATAAATAAAAACTGATAGTTTTGTAAATGTTCCAGGGTTATGCAAGATGTTGACATTAGTGGAAACTGGGTGAAGAATACACAGGAACTCAGTATTATCTTTGTATACTTCAATAAATCTAAAATTACTTCAAAAGTTAAAAGAATGATTGCTAATAGTCAATGATGAGGAGTTTGGAAAATTGGAGAGAATTCTCATGAACTCTTAGTGGTAATATATGTTAATACAGCCTGTTTTTAGAGAACAATTAAGCAGTATTTATAAAATTAAATGGTTTATGTATTTTCATGGAGAAAATCTACTTTTAAGATTTTCTCTTATAGAAACTTGAATGCCAGCTTTAGAAATCTCTTTTCCCTTTTAAATAATTCAGAATAATTCCTCCCAATGAATGTAGGAGGTTGTCAGAGAGAGGAATGTTTGGTTTTATAATTTCAGGGATTAAACAATCCATAGTATGGTTAATGTTTGAAGCATGTAGAATGGAAATGAAGTTCCTGGAGTGGAGTTGGTTAAATATTTAAGTTGCTAGGCTTTTGACTGGAGAAATAAGAGATCTGAAAGGCAGTGGGGAACATTAAGGACCAGATGCCACATTTGGATGTTGAGAAAATGAGTGGCTTCCATCTGAGGGGGCTGCAGGGTAACTTTCCACTTTATACAAGGAGGTACAAGAATGATCATCAAAAGGGAAAAGGGTTTACTAAGGTTTTAAAATTTTGGAATGGAAGTTTCCTCAGCACGATAGAAAGATTTGAGTGGGTACATAGCAGTGGTAGTTTGGGTCAGGGAACTAAAGGTTCAGAGAGATTGGAGGGTCAGAGAGACTGCATTTTTAGCAGTGATTAGGAACACAGAAATATGAGGTTGCAGTAACTACTATTGTGGTGGAATATCCTGAGGCATTAGAGGTAGTCCAGCTTTCGGGGAATCTGACTAGCCATACTCTCTTCGTCCTGGTCATTTGCACATGTCTTTTCTTTGGTCTGGAACCTCTGTCTCTTTTTCTCCCTTCCCCAGCCAGTTCAGACACTGTGTCTGGATCTAAATATAACTTTCTCCAGGAAGACTTATTATTATGTGTACTTTTTCTCTGGCAGTCCTTTTCACAATAGAGAGCAATTGCTCACTGACTTCTTTGTATCCTCAACTGTACCTTAAGCTCTGGCAGGGAAAAGATAACAACTTTCTTGCTGAAGGTTCAGCCTGTATGTAATCATCCCATGACTTGTACTATATAGGTATTTACCAATTTTTCAAATTTAATGTTATAAAATTTAATTCCAGTTTACAAAAGAATTCAACACTTTTTCTTTAAAGAATAAGCACCGCTACTGCAATGTATGATTTGATTCCTATATATTTCATTTACAGTCCTTTGTAACACGGTATTTCCCCATGTTACAAACATTAGCACTCAATGTATATCTGGGGAATAAATGAATCAGTTGAATCGGCTTCATTCAAATCTTCCTCTATCCTTGATATATAAACATTTAAAAAGTATTAATACTGCTCAGATTCTAACATTTTAACATTGTTTTTAAAAATAATTAACCTGTATGTGAATAAACGTGGCGTTTGAAACTGTTGAAGGACTGACGTACGATTGTACATACTCTCCTCATATTTTTATGGATTTAAAAATTCACCTTATAAAATAAATGATCTAAATGTATGCAAGGCACTATTCCACATTCATGGGGACACACATCCTGCTCCGTCTTGTCAGACACAAAAATTGGCCTTCCACGGATTTGGACTGAGGGCCGGGCCTCGGGGACTTATTGGCCAAGGGTCTGGAACTCTCTACTCCCCCCTCGCACTGCTCGGCTCCTCTCGGCTCCCTCTCGGCTCCCTCTCGGCTTCCGTTCGGTTCCGTCCGGCTCCGTTCGGCTCCTCCTCCCTGAGGGAGAGCGGAGGCGAGGCCGGCGCACGCGCCCTCGGCTCCTGCTGCTCTTAGGGCCGCTCTCTGCCTGGTGTTTTCACTTCCTTCTCTTCAGAGCTGTATCCGGGTCGTTGCTTTCCCTATTGTTTTAGGCAACCGGCCTCGGATTGTGTAAATTCTGAGTCTTTTGTTGCTTTTGTTGCAGGCTAATAAAGTTTTTCTTTCGTTTATTTTTTTTCTAGGAGTTTTAACAGGGGACATTAACTCCCCAGGGCTGCCGGGTTAGCCTCGCTGCCTGGGCCGGAGGGCGCCTTTGGCCGGGGAAGCGCCAAAGGAAGGCGCGCTAGCGGCCGGGGTCGGTTCTGCGAGGACCAGGGGCCGGGGGGCGGGAGGGGAACCGCGGGGCTGCACCTGGGGCGCCCCGGTCTGGTCCGCGGCGCCGCCTATTTTTAATAGCATCTTTTGGACTCGTTTCCTTGGTCTCAGTCCTCGACCTCGGCGCTGCCTGGGCTCTCGCAGCCTCTCCCTAGGTCTACTCCAAACGACCACCTCGGATTCCTTAGTAAGTGTGTCGGAGGCGTCCGCGGGGCGACAGGTCCATTTCAGCCCTTCTAGAAGTCAGGGCCGGCTGGAGCAGGGCGGGGGTGGGAGTGTCCTGCGGGAAGCTGGACCCTTCGTGGACGCTCCCCCTCCACGGTCCGTGGGAATGAACATAGCTTTTCATATTCCCTGGTCTTTGCATTTTCTATTGACTGTTAAACGATGTCTAAGTGAGGGATTACAAGCGAGTTTCAGAAGCAAGATGTTCAAGAGGGCCAGTTTCGATTTTGGTCGGCCTGGGTTCGTCTTTGCTGCACCTTGGGGCTGGAGCTGCCCGTGGATCTGCCCGGCCCTCCCCAGCCAGTGTTCCCACCCCAACCTTCCCCCACACCTTTTGCTGAGAACTGAATTAAGACAGAGATTTGTACCACCTGCACGAGGTCATCTGTACCTTCCCTCAGTACGACAGCTCTCCCCTGTGCTTGGCGTGATTATGAATGACGGTGTAATGTTTTTCTCTTAACAGTGGATCGCAGCTCCAAGAGGAGGCAGGTGAAGCCTTTGGCAGCTTCTCTGCTAGAAGCTCTCGATTATGATAGTTCAGATGACAGTGATTTTAAAGTTGGAGATGCTTCAGGTAAATGTTTCCTTCTCGCTTCCCTTTTCCCAGCTTTCTGCAGTTGAGCTGATTTTCAGACTTTTCTTAAAAAGAACCCGTTTAATTAAAATGCCAGTATAAAGTTAAAGCACATAAACTTTATTTTGTCTGTTTATTTCCCACCTTTCCCTAAGATCGTATCACTAGATACTATCACTGCTTCTGTTTTTTTGATACTTACTCAGATAATTATCAGAGAAGGCCTTATTCCAAAGATACAGTAATACTGTAAATCAACTATACCTTATTAAAAAACAAACAAAAAGGTACAAAGATGCAAAAGTGTTTTCTCTATTCTTTACTTTAAAATATATTCATGCTTATTTTATGGACAGAGGGGAAAAAAATCTAGAGATACCCTGAAGTAGAGTGCCATCCTGAGAATAACGTGAGCCATGAACAGCCCAGGAACAGAGTTCTCTTTTCAGATCACTTGGCATCCCCTGAGGGGAGTTTTGCTTTTTGTCTATTAGCTCCCTTACCAGAATAGAATTGACCAGAAAAGAGTTGTACTTTGGTAGGTGCTGGATCTTGTGGATTGGGCCTTTTAAAAATATGAGGTACAAAGTATGCCTGCTTGCTCGTTATATTTTGTGATTTTAAGAACAATAAACTTCTTTAAAGAGTTGTATATTCACATGGTACAAAATTGAAAAACAGAGAAGTGTGGTTTTCGTTTTATCTCCTGTTCATTGTAACTCACACACATGCACACATATATACATATAAAGTTTTCATTGCAGGAATCTGAGAAATACAAATTATGTTTAAATATTTTATGTGAAAAATACAAATACATGAACAATAAAAATTACTTAATTCTGTCCCTTTTGACAGAAATTTAAATAAAGTGAGAAATTGGAGCCCTTTCAGCTTTATCTTTTTAACAGTTTTAAAATATTCTTCCAGAGAATTTTTGATGCTTAGTCATATCTCTCTCCTTTCCTCTGGTTTTTCTTTTTCTTTTCTTTCTTTTTTTTTCTGTCCGGTATGGTAGGAAGGGATGAAATTTGGTTGTGTTTTGTTACTATTTTACTTTTAATGGCATCAGCAAGCAGAATTTGCATTGTGATTTACTGAGAACTTTTTGTTTCCACAATCTCATTTAATTTTTACAGTAACTCTGTTTAGCAGATATTATTTTACAGATAACAGGGGCACTGAGTTTAAGGAATTTGCATGAGGCCACTTAGGCCTAAATGGATCTAATCCAATTCTTTTGACTCCCAACATTTAGAATCTTTTTATTGCTTAGATCCTAAAAGTAGGTAGATGTAATCTTAAATTGAAACTACTTACTTACTGTATCAAGGTGACTAATTGAGGTTACTTCCAGCAATTAAAAGTTGTTAAGTTTATCTTGATCAATTTTTTTAAACCTTTACTTCTCAGCTCTTTCATCTCCCATTTCGTTTACTGTTGTTTGGTACTTCCAAAGAAGGGAAAGAGAGGGAAGGTAAAGGAAGTAAAATTCAAAGCTACTTTAGTGCTCCTGGTGAAAACCTTGGCAGAAAAGAATATTCTTGGCTAGAATGTAGCTTTGGTTTGTCATGGTTGAGATTGTAAACTGACAAAAATAGTTAGGTCTCAGAAGTTATGACTTAATTTAAATACCGTTAGGGAAAAACTCCAAAGCTTAATTTCTTTAAGTATTCCATAATTATTTTTATGAAAATAAATCCTGACTTTGTATATAATTTTTCTCTTTTTGTTTATTGAGATGTATCACTTCCCTTTACAAGGGTTAAAACAATCTAATGATACAAATTACTTTCTCAAAATAATTTTTGGTATCAAGCAAATTAGAGACTCCTGACCTTGTTAAAGCTTAATCATGGTTGATGGGAATTATCTGTTACTTGTGAAAGTGGTAGAATGAGTTTTGTTAGGTTGATAATTTTTTTTTGAATCTCCTAAAAGCACTCAAAAATGTATACTTTCTGTTACCTAGTCTGCTATACTTGTAATTTGCTTCCTGGGCCCCAAAGATCACAAATTTATTTGTGTAGTTCTTGATATATTATCATAACTGAGAGTTTAGAAGAAAATGATTTTGTCTGAAATAGGTATTAGTAGAAATTGAGTCATATTTTACACTCCTGGTTAAGGTGCATTGTTGTCTCCAATAGCTGAGATGTTGGCTTACTCTAGATTACCAGTGTTTCCTGTTTGAATCCTTTCTCGTCTCTGCATAAGACAGTTGGACTCTTACAGGAAATAAGACATTAGACTTATCACTGTTTTCCAAACATGCTGAAGTTGTGGAATCCCAACCCTATTTAGTAATAGGTGATTAAACTGGAGGTGGAGAAATAATAGCTAAATAATAATCTTTAATGATAGCTAATAATAATCTTTCTGATCAGAGCTTCTTTCAAAACAATCTGTAGACATGACTAACTCAATGAACTACTGACTTCCTTCAAACTTAATGTTAAAATGGTTAGATTGGTGGCCCTCAATTTTTAACTGATTCTATGCATCAGTTTCTTCTGATTTTCATTTTGAATTCTGAAATTCTGACTACAAAACTTCATATTTCTGTTTGGCTTTAAGAATAAATAGAGGGACTTCCCTGGTGGTCCAGTGGTTAAGACTCTGAGCTTCCAGTGCAGGGGGTGTGGGTTCCATCCCTGGTTGGGGAACTAAGATCCTACATGCTGCAGAGTGCAATCAAAAAGTAAATAAATAAATAAGAATAAATATAGACATTTCTGAAAAGTTATCACCCTTGCAGATAGACATAATTTTATTTTTGTGCTTCTCAGATGATAACATAGAGAAAGATAAATATTATTCAAAAATGACCTGCCAATAAAATTGGCAGGTGATTATAAACAGTTAATAATTATCAGGTTCTACCTTTAGAAAATTGTGAACTGAAAATAGATCATCTTTTATTTTATCTTTAATGTGAAAGTAGGGCTAAATTTCTCATTTTTGATTGAGGACAGTCAATAAATACATTTTCAAATTAGTCCTAAAACAGTGTGTAAGTGTATTAGAGTTATGGTGGTAACCACCAGAAGAACTGTAGGTAGAAAAGTTAGCTGGTACCATATGAAATTATCAGCTTTATAGGTCTAAGACAGTTAATTATTGGCAATTTCATGGTTTGGCCTAGTTAAAGTGGTTATATTTGAGACTTGGACTTAAGATTGGGTATAGGATAGGAGACATTTAAGATAGGATTGATTACATTTAGTAATCTACATAATGAATGATTATGAAAATAAATGCATATATTACTTTTATTAAACAAAACGAAATAGCAGTGCTGTGTCTTCCCAACCCCCTAGCCAAAGTAAGATGGCTAATTTTAGATCTTGAGCCATAGTTTAGTTGGTCCAAATTGCCAGAAAACAACTTAACTGGAAGAGTCAGGCTGAGAGTTTGCCTTGGTAGTATTTTGTGCTTAACTACCTTTGGCTAAGTGGATCAAGATATGTTCATTGACCAACTGTAGCTTTGTTTAAAAGCACTTTGCTGGATATTACGGTGAATTCACAAATAATGATAATGTTAGAATAATTAAATAAAATAGCAGATAGATGTTATAAGGCATGATCGATCACTTGTGTAGTTCAAGTCTTTCAAAGGAGATGGGACTACTTGAGACTGGATTTACAACGATTCTTTGAGGAGATGAGACTTGAACTAGGAACTGAAAGAGAAGCAACCTAGGTAGGGGAAACGTTAGGTGTTAAAAATGTGGAGGATGGAAAATATCGTTTATACATGGAGCTCAGGTTACGAGTAAAAGCGTGGTAGAAGAGATGAGCCTGGGGAAGTAGAATGAGGTCAAATTGAGGTCTTACATGCTAGACCAGTGTTTCTCAATCTCAGCAATATTGGCATTTTGAGTTGGTTAAATCTTTGTTGTGGAGGCTTGTCTTTTGTATTGGAGGATGTTTAGCAGCATCCCTGTCTTCTACCTACTCAATGCCAGTAGCATTTACTGTACCTAACCGCTACCCTAACCCTGCCCTTTTGTGGCAACCACTGTCTCTAGACATTGCCAGATG
Source organism: Eschrichtius robustus (assembly GCF_028021215.1). NCBI lineage: Eukaryota > Metazoa > Chordata > Mammalia > Artiodactyla > Eschrichtiidae > Eschrichtius > Eschrichtius robustus. The sequence goes on along the minus strand of NC_090831.1, from coordinate 65,461,304 downwards.
TTTTCTGTGGGAAAAATTGTACCCACTTGAGAACCACTGGTCTAGATCTACTAAGAAAATGTAGAATGACACAGCTGGAACTGGAGTCAGAAGTAGAAGATGAGTTGTGTTGACTGATTGGCTTTTTAGAAAGAGATATACTAGATGGGTTAAAAATGTTTCCAAGATGATAACTGAATAGTAGACTGGCGATCTGTCTGTTATCTGTTATATATATTTATAATCCTAATTACTGTTGCACCAGATCAATAAACAGAATAGTTAAATAATTAAGGTTGATGAACAAAGATGATTTTTTATATTGCAGAGTTAACATAAAACTCTGAATTAAATCATATTGATTTTATTATTTAATATTTATCATGGGGGAAACTTAAGCATTGAATATTGTGAAGGGATTCTTGAAGGTTGGTTTCTAATCTCTGTAACTGTAAAACATTTAACTGTCTGTTAGCTGAAATAGCTATATTGCTTAGAGAGGTTTTGATATATTGTGTTTGAGAAAGGTTACGTCTTATTTAACTGAATAGGAGGTAGGGATTTCCATGGTAAAGATTTTTCTTCTAATGTAAACATTTTTATTGTAGACTTAGAATTAACTCTGTTCTTATACCTAAGATAGCTGTATTTGAAATATCTGGTTTATTTCTCTAGTCTGTTACTACTTTTTTCTTTTATTTAAGGTTGTAAGAGTGATGGATTTGAAACGTTGTTTGAATTGGTAGGAATGGGAAATTTTTCATTACAGCCTACAAAAATAGAATTATAGACAGCCAAGGACAGTGATTTTCTCATTGTCATTATTACTAAGTAATGCCATAACTAAATGTTGTTTATCTCCATCCCTCAAGTGCATATGTACCAAAAAGAACTTATGACTAATCAGTTGAAGAAGTTATTTTTCAGAAATCAGAGAAAGATAAAATTTGATATATTCCTGATCCCAGCAGTTGGAGTATGGATAATGTGATATATGGAGAATGAAGGGTTGGGTAAGCTACTAGGATTTAATTCGTGGAAAAATCTCACATTCTTCTAATAATGTTAACAAATATAAAGCATTTAAATCTTTTTAAAATTCTGCTTTCTATTTAGGCATGATAACAAAACAAAATCAGAATCAAAGAGTTATCAATTTCCCTGTACTTTTAAAAATAATCGGTTGGCATTGGCAACAACAACCAAAACAAAACTGCAGAAATTCTTGACATTCTGTAAAATTTACAATAGCACAGTTGGATTGGTCTCAGTTTTGATCAGGAGCCCACGTTTGTGCCCCACTTGATCGTTCTTTTATATCTACTGTTATGTTTTTATTGGTAAAAATTATTAGGAGTACTTTTTAGTTACTTAGGAAAAAATTCTACAAGGTTAATCCAGAAGAAAAGTTCCTTTTCTCCATTTCCCAGGGCTGTTAATTATAGCAGTGCTTGCTTTAGTCAGTGTGCCTTAGAAGCGTTTGGTCAACTCTGCTTATTATTATATCCTTATCTAAAAATATCTAGGAACTATTATTTTTTACCAGGGGTATTTTTTCTTGGTAGGTTGGATTTAATTGTTTTGAGTGGTATAAAAAAAATCACTTCTTAATGATTTGTAGAGCTGTTGGACTGAAAATAAGTCCCCTATTTGTAAGTGACATTGGGTCCACGCTCTTTTGGAAATTTAAGAAGCTCACAAATCCAAAGATGTTTCCTAAGTTTGGCATGAATTTATTTGATGGTAAAACCTGACTGGAACTGATAGGAGTTTATTTGTAGCGTTTACTTATACTTGTAAATATTCATACTTTTCACTGCAGATGTATTTGATTGCAGTATAGTACCATAGACCTCACTGGAGGTGTTAGTGTAATATATTGTGCATACACTATGCTACCTTTCTAAAATCTGAAAAAAAATCTAAATTCTGTAACATGTGTGGCTCCAAAATTCAGATAAGGGATGGTTGGCCTACATGATATTGCTTTTGTGTCCTTTACAAGATTGTTCAGGATGAGAGTGTCTTGTCACAACAGTCCTGAATAAGATGTAGGCACCTGTATGATAATCTTGAGATTGACAGTGATTTTATAGGTTCAGTCAACATCCACTAAATGTTAGTCTTCATTTTTTATGTGATTTAACTTGCAGGATTTTTTTCATCAGCCATTTGTAAAGGATTTCTGAGATATTTTAGAAACCAGATACTAATTACAGACAATTTTTTTTACTTTGAACACCCAGGTAATTATAGAGGCTAACACTGGTTGAGTTAACAGAAATTAGAATGGTGTGGAAACATGAATTTTTTTCACCATTTTATTGTTACCCTTATCTTGGTTATAGGTGCAAAATATTCATCACCCTACAGATTTTACTATTGATGTTGGTTACAACTTGACTGTGACTGGTTTGTTTCGCACTGCCTCCTGCTCCCCTTCCACCAATAACCCTCTCCACCAATAACCCTCTCCACCAATATTTCAGATTTTTATTGATTTGATTATGTGTAAAGAGGATTAGAATGTTACTGAGTAATGTTGGTCTAAGAGGGCCTGAGCCGCCCTAGACAGGAATGGAAGGCACTTGCTAGAAAGCTTATGGTCCTGCATGAACTCTTTAATGTCCTCAGCCTATCTTTTTAGTGACTACTGTGCTTGCTCATTTCCGAGATGGATTAGGTTTTAAAAAAATGCATTAATCTCTTTCATTCTAGGGTCTGTAGTAGTTACTGCCTGGAATTTTTGGAAGTTTAGGTAACTCTTTTATTGATACGAACAGTATCCTAATAATCAGAAAAATTGATAACTTATCTTGCAACTTCCATTTTCTGTGCCATTGCTATTGTCTGTTTTTCACTTGTGTATTTGGTGATCCTAAAGTTGATTGGTATATTAGGGATGTGGTACAAATTGACTGTCATAAATATCTGTGTTCATTTTTGCTGGGTGAAGAGTGAGATAAATGAAACAAAGTTTTTGGGTCATATTTTTCTTGTTCTGAGTGTGACTCAATGCATGTAAGTCCATATAATTTATGACAGAAAGATGTAAGAGAAGAACAATTTGGTATGTATTACATTATCATAAAGTTAAAATCAAGTGCTCAATTTAAAAAGAAGCACATTTACTTTTCAAAAAAAATTGCCTCTAAGGTACGCAGTATGGCGTGAGATGTATGACACAAAATAGTGGTCCTCGTTTTAAAGCATATTTTAATTTAGAGTTACATATATTCATCTTCATTAGTGCTATATTGAACTAGAACCATTATTCCAGCTTCATTGATTTATTATTTAATCAGGTTGGGAACGTCTACCATTCTTTGACTTAAATTTGTTTATATTGTTTTGCAAGTTATTCACAAATTTTGGTGGTTTCATTTGTGTCAGCGTTGTGTGTGTGTGTGTGTATGTATATACATATGTGTGGTTTTTTTTTTTCTCATATTTTCAACAGATTCTGAAGGGAGTGGTAATGGAAGTGAAGATCCTTCAAAGGACAGTGGAGAAGGTTCCTGTAGTGATTCTGAAGAAAATGTTTTAGAGGAAGAACTGAATGAAGATATTAAAGTAAAAGAAGAACAACTTAAAAATTCTGCAGAGGAAGAAATACTATCATCAGAAAAACAGTTAATTAAAGTGGAAAAGAAGGAGGAAGAAGAGAATGGAGAGAGACCTAGAAAGAAGAAGGAAAAAGAGAAGGAGAAAGAAAAAGATAAAGAGAAGGAGAGAGAGAAGGATAAAGAAAAAGCAACAACATCTGATAATGTGGCTGCTTCTGCTGCTTCCACCACACCAGCCACAAGTCCTCCTGCTGCTAACACATCTCCTTCAGTCCCCACTACAGCAACTACAGAGGAACAAGTCAGTGAGCCAAAAAAGTGGAACCTTCGTCGCAACCGACCACTTTTGGATTTTGTATCCATGGAAGAGCTGAATGACATGGATGACTATGATAGTGAAGATGACAATGATTGGCGACCCACTGCAGTAAAGAGAAAGGGAAGATCTGCATCTCAGAAGGAAGGAAGTGATGGAGACAATGAGGATGATGAAGATGAGGGAAGTGGGAGTGATGAGGATGAGAATGATGAAGGCAATGATGAAGATCATAGCAGCCCTGCCAGTGAAGGGGGTTGCAAGAAGAAGAAGAGTAAAGTTCTTAGCAGAAACAGTGCTGATGATGAGGAACTGACCAATGATAGCCTGACACTATCTCAGAGCAAGAGTAATGAGGTAGATCAACCCAATTTTTATGATATCTGTCTGTCTGGGGAAAAGGGAATTCTTCTCTAAACCATTCTACCCGTTATATTAAGTGGCTTCCTTGAAATCCTGTTATAGACAGCTGTGGTAGTGAGTGAGCACCCTAACTGTAACATTTATTCATTTGGTCAGCCCGCCTTTATTGAGTATCTGCTGTTTGTCACCGTCCTCAAGGAGCTCACAGTCACCGTCCTCAAGGAGCTCAGTCTCTATACTTAGAGAAATATTTCTATGTCCATACCCTTGGGAAATAGTGGTTTTCCTTTCCCTTTTCTGTCCTCTCACTCCATTGTTCATAGGACTGCTGAATGGTGCTGAGTGGATTATGAAAACAAAGGTCACCTTTCTTTCAACCTAGTTATATCCATATCCGCATAAAAATTTAGACTTTTAGAATACTTTTGAGCAGGGCAACAAACAACTTAATGATCGTCTCAGGCTTTTAGAGATTCATTTTAAAGGTTAATTCCTTTTTCAGTTGTAGCACCCATCTGAATAGTCACCAGATCTTTGCTTTAGATGTATGGGAGTAAATACAAACTATGTATTTACATATTTTTAGTGAATAAGTTCTCTCTACAAAGAATGAAAACAAACAAACATTTCTTATCCTAAAACAAACATTACTATCATAAAACTACAGTAATGACTCAGTTCTTCCACTTGAAGTTCTACTACTGAAAGTTAGGTTTATCCATTGGGCCCAAGATGCAACATTCAAGACTCTTCAGTCAAACACATTTGTGTCTCTTTGTCTGTGTGTTTATGTATATGTTTTTCTTCAAAAGAAAGACTGAGTTGTCGTCTTACATGTAGATGTACCTGTTACATCACATGTAGAACTATAATAAGTCTGTCATGCCATTAATGTGTTTATAGTCTTAAAAATTCACTTCTTTAACAAGCACTTATTTTTTTGTTTTTTCATATTATTGAAATAGGTTAAATTGGTAGAAAGGTTTTCCTTCTATGCTTTATTTGTTCTTTTACATTTCTTCTGTTTACAAATTTTACATAGCAGTGATTTTCTATTTTAAGTTTCATTTAAAAATTTGGTGTTTTACCAAAATAATATATAGCAGATTAGGAGGTGTTATATGTCAGTAGAGATGAAGCAGTAGTTTATATTTTACGTTATAAACATTGGTTAACTTCCAGGTTGCCCATTTTCTTAAGAAGAACGTTGCCTGATTCCAGTGCTTACCTAATTCCTATCTTTAGGTAAAGGAAAATTGTCACTTGGAATATAGTATAGTATTCATAATGATGTAGCACAGACAGTTCCATATTTCCAGTTTAAGGAAACAGAAGTATGGAAAATCTAATTGTTCATACTTTATTTAAACATGTATCCAGTTTATTTTATAGCACTTAATACTAACCTATATCTACTGACTAAGGTTACCTTCTGCGGTATCACGTTCTTCATTTTTATTAGCCTGACATTCACAAAAGGAGGCTGGCTAGGATAGAAGGCAGTATGGATTAGATTTATGCTAAGGTGTGGGGGAACACCTGCACGTGTCTAGAAATTTGCCATGTAAAATATATATAAATTATCCATTTGTTAATAATCTGTAATACATAACAAGTTGCTTAAGAGATTGTAGACTATCCTTTATGATGCATTTAAAGGCCACATGTGCTGTTTAGTTTTTTTCCTACTAAACAGAAGAGATTTTAGTAAATAATGGGACTTTATTTATTTAGGTTAACAGTCCGAAAGGAATGAGATTCCAGGGCATTTCTTGGATAAGTGCCTTGATACAGTTGTCAAGAAGATTATTCTTACAGTAACTAAATGAATTCCTTTTGTGTTAATTCATGTTAATTTTCCTTTTGCTCTACCCTATGCAGAAATGTAGAAGAATTTATATAAGGTTAATTTTTGCTCAATAATATTCTGCCTGAAAGCTTGATAACTGTTTTTTTTCCAAGACTATTATTCAAACTCTTAAGTAATTTTTGATGATTCTAGTTCTATGTAAATGTCACTTAAATTAGATATTAAATTTTAAGAAAGAACTAATAGAAATTATTTTATATTTCTAAATTTCCTGTTCTTATAATCTTGATTTTGTAAAAAAGATGACTAAAGGTAATCCTTGTTGTCTTCTGGCCAACGTTTGTATTTTAATCTTCCTGGTTATTTTAGGTAGTGATACCTTGCCAAGTGTTCATTAGTTAATATGTATATATTTGATTATATTTGAAGTTTTATTTTTCTATGCTTTTACTTTGTTTTCAAATACTACTTTGTAATAGAGATAGCTGAAAATGTGGTTTTAGAATACATAATAAAATTGTATTTAGTCTATAAGCAGGAAAATTTTTTCTTGGGTGCTATGTCAGGTGCTTTTGTAGGGATATGGTGTTGGGTATCATGTAAATGATGCCCAGGAACTTTCATAATTTTGAAATTTCTTAGGGGAATTTGACATTTTTTTTTTGAGTGGAGGCCTTTTATAATTATTGGCTTTTAATGGTCTTACCATGCCTATGTTGTAGGCCTTGAAATGCTCTAGAGCAGTGGTTCTCAAACTGTTTGGTTCAGGACACCTTTATAGTCTTAAAAATTGAGGACCCCGATTATTATTCATATAGGTTATATCTTTTGATTTGCCATTTCCAATTAAAACTCAGAAATTAAAAAAAATGAGATGTATAGAAACAAGAGTTATTAGCTTGATGACACCATCCCGTGTCATGTAACTTCTGGAAATCTTCACCATACACCCATAAGAGAGAGTGAAAAGGCAAATATCCTTAGTATTTGCCTTTTGGATCCCCTGGAAGAGAGTTCCCCAGACCACACTTTGGGAACTACTGTTCTAGATTTGGGCATATGATAGCCTGCATTTTCTTCACATGGGCATATACCTTTGTCAGTAGCATTATGGCATTTTTTGAATTTAGTGCTATCTGAAACAATTTCCTTGGAATATGGTTACATGTCTTTTTCAAACTTTTATCTTGAAGTTTTTGAGGTTCACCAAGGTTATCTTGCCTTTAGTTTTCTGAAATAAATTTTTTGGGGAGGGCTGTATAGTATTTTCAGATAATGGTTCCCATTTTCAGGACTTTGAAACTAGAGCTTTGAATGAGAATTAGTATATGATAGAAAATCATCTCAGTATAAATTTTCAGGTGGATGTTTTTTACTTTTTTTTCATAAGGTTAAATAGATTAGATGTCTTGCCATGTGAAGAAATAGCAATTGTCATCTGAATTTTGCTAATTAAAATGTAAACATTTTGCCAAAATTTTTAAATAGCCATTTCTTTTGGGGGCTTCTGACTTATTAATCACTTGTCTTTTTACACATTTCAAAATAAAACAAATTGCTCTAAAGCCTAAAAAAAAAAATCAATTTGTAACATTGTACAAAAATTACTTGAGATTCTTGAAAATTTAACCTTCTTTAAAAACTTCTAGGAAGAACTATTGGTCAAACTTGGTATAATAATTTTTTCGCATTTTCAGAGCAATAGGATTCTTTTAATTCTGGTTTTATATGAAGGGTGCTGGAATTTCCTCCTATTAAACACACATATAGCTTAGTTAGAATTTACCCTGTTGTATATGTTATTTATAATAATCTTTGTGGAATACATATATAAATGAACACTAAACATATTTGAGAGCCCATAAAAAACATTGGGCAGAATCATTTTTGGTGTAAATTTTAAATCCCAAGGAGAAAAATGAAATAATTTACAATAAGGAGTCATTGATTTATTACTATAGTGCCCCATTTAATCTTAATAATTACCATTAGAGTCCATTAAATTATTCCATAATATTAAAGTTATATCCTAGATGTGCCATTCAAAACCCATTTTCCCAAATTCTATTTTTATGGAAAAATCATATTTTCAAATGATGTATTTTGTGGTAAAAACTTAAGCTTAAATATTTTCTCCGGAAACTTGAAAAATGGTATGTCTTCAGAAATATGCTATTAAAAATTGATACTAAATTGACTTTTGTATTCTGATCAGAGGTGCGCTTCAACCCATGTTTGATCTATTGAAGACAACCTAGATAACTTTTTAAGAGGATGTATTGTTTAGATTTTCCCATTGAAACATTGTCAGCAGTTTGGTTAGGGTAATACTGTAGGACTCTAGTTATCCCCATTTCTATCTCTTTGTATTTAATGTCTAGTAAGAGTCTCAAATGATGGAGATCAGAGGGTCAAAATTGCCAGTTAATTTTGTTTTCTCTGCCTCTAAATGATAATATGTGTAGAGGGAAAATGGAATAGAGATAATTTAGACATTTACTGTTTTTCTGAGCAAAATGGCCAAATAGGAAAATAATGGAATAGAACTATCTGTTGATGCTAGTTTTTCTGATCCATAGACATTTACTTGTTTCCCACATGGGTAAACCTCTTTTTTCAAGGGCTGATTAGTTTTTGTAGTTCCACCAGAGAAATATTGGCCGAGCCCATAAACATGAGTAGCCTCTCAGTCATCAAACTCTGGTTGTTTGCTAGATCTTTTTCTGGTCTGTGATTTTTTTTAACCTAGATGTGGTATTTTAAGAAAAAAATTTTTTGGACTTACCATGGGAAAATATTTAAAGTACCAGTGTTCATTGAGGCTTATAACCTTTCTTTTGGGGTTCCAAGGAAGATTCCCCAGTGTAATAAAAGGTCAACTCATGTTTCTCTTTTTGGACCACCTACAAAGAAGTACAGAGGAAAGGAGAATGGGAATGAACATTTATTGAGTACCTAGTATGTCTCAGGAACATTCTTGCCATACATTATCTTGTTAAGTCTCACAACAACCTGATGAGGTAGGTATTATTTTTATCATCCCATTTTACAGATTAGAAAACTACAGCTTCGAGGTTCAACAGCTATTAAGTGAGAGCTGAGAATGAAACCCAAGATCATTTGACTTTAAGGCAAATGCTGTTACATTTGAAGCATTGCTAATGGGATGAAAATCTGGGCAGATTTTTGTTTTGCTCAGAAGTACTGTACTAAAGTACTTTAAAACATGAGTTTTCTTTTTAGGAAGTTTTAATCTTTATTTGCTAGCGATGTCCAAAGCCCCAAACTATGGATACTTTGGTTTTATAACAAAAAGGAGCAAAATATAAAATTTTAAAATGCTAGAATTCTCAAGAGAAATGATGCCTCCTTGTTAACTTTCGCATTCTTTTTTGATTCGTTTTTTAGATCAGCTGCAAGTTTAGATTTATTACACAGAAAATATATTGAAAGAATGTTATTGTGACAGTCAAGTGTCTTTCAGATGTTATTTACAAATTGCTATTGAAATGACTCTAAATGTTACTTCTGGATATTGGTCAGTTTAAAAGAATACAGAAATATAAAAATGTTAACAGGAAACAATATAGTTAATGTGTGATATGGAACTAATTTATTTTGTTTCTGAATATGGTTAGGTTCTTAAATGAAAATATATAGACTCAAGTGCCATCTTTTATTATATGTAATGCTGAGCCCAGTGTGTTAAATATGACAAGAATCATCATCATGTTAATTTGTCATTTAAAGTTTAAATTCATAATGCCGAAGGTTTAAATTAAGTGGAGCACACTCTTCCCTTTATTTTTTTATATTCATTAATACATCTTCCTTTCTCCTTTTATGTTACAATTAACTAGGTATCTTTATTACCAGTTTTCACTAGATATTTCTTGACATAAACCTAATCGAGTACTCTGACTCTTCTAGCAATCAGTCAATCTGGATTCTTTTTTAGATGGTTTTCTGTACCTGTATACACAGATTTCCTATGCAGGCTTTCATGGATCTGTCGTCCAGTGGTTTGATGACCCTGGAAATTCTGGATTCCCCAGCACTAAAGGAGTATAGTCTGTAATATGCCATCACATACATATTTGCTTATACGTTATCTTGATTTTTTTTTACTGTTTAATATGTGTGTGTCTTGTCTCCCCAAGATAGGATTATAAGCTTCCTAAGTGTAGGAAACATGTCTTATACTTTTAAAACCCATATATAGGATTAGTAATTACTTGTGGGTTAATTTTTCCTTTCTTGTAGTTTCAGGGGTCAGATATAGATCCAGAATGGGAAAGCAGATGAAGGGTTGTTGGTTATAAGCTTGGTTTTATATTTCCTAGAGGAGAGAGAATATGGGACTTGCAGAGAAGTGAAAAATTAGGGAGAGGGTGCTTAGAGGGTCTTTGGACAAAGAGATTCACTTCTCAAACATAGCATACTTTGAAATTACTAAAATAATGGAGTACGCAGCATAATTTTGGAAATGCCTAAAATGATTTAAGGTGCGAATTTTATTTATTAAAATTACCTTTTAAATATGTGATTTTCTGATATTTTAATATTAGGACTCGCTGATTCTTGAGAAGAGTCAAAACTGGAGTTCTCAGAAAATGGACCATATTCTGATTTGCTGTGTTTGTCTTGGAGATAATAGTGAGGATGCTGATGAAATAATTCAGTGTGACAACTGTGGCATTACAGTCCATGAAGGTAATTTTGCTTTGTTTTGTTTCCTTTTAGAAATGGCTGGTTGACACTGCATTTATATAAGTAATATCAGCTATTTTACATATGTACTATACTAAGGTTTTCCTGTAATATTTTATGATATTTGAACTGAAATAAGACATACTGAATTTTCAAAGTATAATGGGTGTTATTTTTCAGATTATGTTCATTTAAAATGTGTTTAAAAATAATTAAAATAGATTATTACTGTATGGAAATCAGTATTTCTTTGAAGGTCATTGTTATGATATTTTCCTTCGTGGCATTATTTCTAGTTTTTAACTGAAATTTAGATATAGGAAAACGTCTAGTATGTTAGTCTAGTAGAATGTATTATTTAAAAAGTTATTGTTGGGCTTCCCTGGTGGCACAGTGGTTGAGAATCTGCCTGCCAATGCAGGGGACACGGGTTCGAGCCCTGGTCTGGGAAGATCCCACATGCCGCGGAGCAACTAGGCCTGTGAGCCACAATTACTGAGCCTGCGCGTCTGGAGCCTGTGCTCCGCAACAAGAGAGGCCGCGACAGTGAGAGGCCCGCGCACCGCGATGAAGAGTGGCCCCCGCTTGCCGCAACTAGAGAAAGCCCTCGCACAGAAACGAAGACCCAACACAGCCAAAAATAAATAAATTAATTAATAATTAAAAAAAAAAAAGTTATTGTTGAAGTCTAGTGGTATTATAGTTTCTTCTTTAATAGTTACACTTTTTAATTTTGAACTTGAAAGGAGAATTTGTAGAGTTCATCTTTTAAAATCTGAATATGTTGAAATATGTTGAACATATTTTTATATGTAATTACATATTACATATAATATGTTGTAATATGTTGAAAATGTTTTTCCTGATTATAAATTTTGAACCTTTTTTTAATGTAATTTTTTGTTGTACTTTATTTAAAATTTTTTATTTTGACATAATTTCTGACTTATAGAAAAGTTATAAGAGTAATAGAAAGAATTTCCGTATACTTGGCACTCAGATTTCCAAGATGGTGACATTTTGCTATATTTGTTTTATCTTTTCTCATATAAGTTTTTCCTCACCTCTCTGAGGGTAAATCGTAGACAAAATGTTCAGCTCTACCCCTAATACCTAATGTATATTTCTTAAGAACAAAGAACAAGGGCATTCTCTTACACAATCACATAATTATCAAAGTCAGGAAATCAGCATTGATAGAATACCATAATCTACTGATTATATTCACATTTTGCCAATCATCCCAATAATGTTGATTCTAGCAAAATAAAATCCAGGATTATGAATTGCATTCAGTTGTCATGTCTGTGTAGTTTCCTTTAATCTAGAACATATTTTGAGTCTTTTGTGTTTCATGCCATTGGCATTTTTGAAGAATACAGGCCAGTTCTTTTATAGAATGTCCTCAATATTGGGGTTTTCTTATGTTTTCTCATGATTAGTTTCAGGTTATGTGCTTTTGGCAGGAGTGCCACAGAAGTTATGTTGTGCTCTCAATGTATTATATTAGGAAGCATGCATGTATGTTTATTTGTCCAGTTACTGGTGATGTTATTCTGATCACTTGGTTGAGAGGGTGTTTCTCTGTGGTAAATTTATTCTTTTTTCCTATCAGTTAATTTTTTCTTATCAGGGCCATGACTACTGCAAAACAGTGTTTCTGTGGCCCTTTCTTACTGGCCTTTCTGGTATTATAGCCCTCCTCCCAAATACTTCTGGGCGTCTGCTGGACTCGTGAGACCTGTGGGGCCTGTGCTTCTTTAACCAGTCCTCTTGCCTTCATGTGAAGCTCCCCTCCCTTGCTCTAAGACTCACTGTGGGAATGTCTCCTATTACTGTTATTCATTCATTTTTTTTTTTCAGTAATGTTTGTTTAGTACCTTCTGTGTGCTAGGCATTCTGTTGGTTTTAGGCATGTAAAATAAACAATATAGACATTGCTGACCTCATGGAGCTTAAAGTATAGTAAGAGAGACAGGAATGAAAACATAAAACAATATGTATCAGGTGGTGGTCTGGACTATGGAGAAAAATAAATCAGGAAAAGGAATATTGGGAGTGCTACGAATGGGGGTGGTTGAGTGGGTAGGTGGAAGTTTGTATGTATAAAAGCTTACACAGAAAATCCTCTCTGTTAAGGTGATATTTGAGCAGTGACCTGAAGGATGTGAGTGAGCAAACCATGTGAATATTTGGGGAAAGAGCACTCCAGAATGAGGGAGTAGTGAGTAAAGATGTTGAAGTGGAAACGTGTTCGGGGTGTTTGTATAATGACATGAAGGTTAGTGTGGCGAGAACTGAGTGAGCTAATTAGTGGTAGAGGCAGAGATGGGGGCAAGCCAGATGAGGCCTTGGAAGTCATAGATTTCAGATTTTACTGTGATGGATCTGGGAAGACCGACATGAGTTTTGAGCAGAGGATTAATAGGATTTGATTTATGTTTTGGAAGGATCACTCTGACTGCTGGGTTGAGAGTAGACTGAAGTGGGTCTAAAGTGGGAATCAGGGAGACCATTTAGGAGACCATAGCAATGATCCAAGAGAGGAATAGGTTTTGAGGTGGAGAGTAAAAGTTTGATTTTAAATTTTTAGAGTTTAGGTAAGATATAGGGGCTGGCGAGATAAATTTGGGACTCATCAGTCTGCAGATGTTACTTAAAACTGTGAGCCTGGATGTGCTATCTAGGGAGTAGTAAAGTGGTCCTAGCACATCAGAGGAGATGGGGAACACATTGCCAGTGAGATAGGAGAAGAACCTTAAGTAGTGACCTGGAGGTTAAGTAAGGAAGATGTTTCAAAAGAGAAGGTAGCTCTCAAATACTGTTTTTAGAGTAAGATGAAAACCTGTCTTGTGGGAAATTACTCTAATGCAACCGTAGACCCCCAGTACACTACCAGGCAAGCCATCCCAAAGATTATGGGAAAAAAAGGGTTACAAACAAAATGTTTATATTACATGGTTTATTAAATAAATGTAAAATACATAAAAGCAAGGGGAAAGATACGGAATTAGTTAACAGACTATGTACTATCATTTCTGCCATATTCTGTTTTTCACACAGAACAACGCTAGTCAAATGTAGGACGGGACATTCCAAGAATGTTAATACTGTGGGCCATCTTAGAGGCTGCCTACCACAGATGCAGAGATTATATGGCATGTTAGTGTGCTGATGGAAGTGACCAGTGGAAAGAGAAAGTTGACAATTGATGATGTAAGGAGAGAAAGTGGAACAGTTGGTGGAGCAAGGGCTTTGAGTACAAGGCTAGAGAGGATGGGATCCAGTACCAAGTGGAGACATTTAATAGATAAAGGTAGCCATAGTAACTGGAGGGAAAATAGAATATGTGGATACAGATGTAGGTGGGTTGTTAGATGTGGTGGTCAGAGCATGTGGAAGTTATTTTCTGAATGCTTCTTATTTTTTCAGTGAAATAGGAACAGTCATTAGCAGAGTAGAGGTGGGGAGGTGTTGGAGATTTGAGGAGTGAGAGGTTGGTGTAAAATAGTTATTTGGGGGAAAAACACAATACATAATATTGTGTGGGTGTGTATACGTACATACATGTATTCACACGTATATATTATGTGTATATGTCATTACCAGATAGCAATAAGAGACCACTTTAGATTAGTAATGAATATAAATTGAGACCAGTCAACATGATTGTATGTATGCATTTTTTTTTTCCTCCAGGAGTGGTTCAGATTTCTTGGAGGAGTTACAGAGTAGTGGAACATCAAAAGCAGCAGCTGTGCTGCCATTGTTGTATTGATCACCACTGATGGTCACAAGTATGTTACCATTGCTTGTATTCATGACTGTCATTGCTGATGTGTGATGCAGGCATGACCAGTACTATTAGTGTTGTTGACTTTTCATCATGCTGAGGGCACTATCTCTACTTCATAGGTCATAGGTTTGACCATGGATGTGATTTTTAAGGCTAGCACAGTGGTTTTAAGAAATTAAATTGATTGCTAACATTTAAAAACTGGGAGATTTTATTTTACACATTCTGGAATTCGTTCTCTTGAAGTTCTGACAGCAGTAGGTTTTCACTCTCTTATGGCAACAGTCCTCTGGAGCTGAATAGGGCTGCCTCCTGCTGGTGAAGCCTACAATCTTCAGTTTACCACTGTCTTCTGTCAAATCCCTTGCTCATTTTTGATAGTTGCCTGGTCCCTAGAAGTGTATGACTGTATAGTGCCTCATCTACTTTGAGGGTGATGTGTCTTGCTGCTGGTAGGCAGGCTGCTACGGCCATGCGGTCTCAATGTCCCACAGCTATGATAGTAAAGCAACTGTTTTATTGTACTATAGGTCCTTTATTTTGGACTCAGGCCTGAGTCTCCTGGGGACTAGTACCATGTACAAATCAGAATGAACCCTCCCCTCTGACGTCTTGTCTTATTTATTTATTTATTGAAGTATAGTGGATTTATAATATTATATTAATTTAAGATGTACGAAGTAGTGATTCAGTATTTTTATAGATTTTACTCCATTTAAAGTTATTACAAAATAATGGCTGTATTTCTATGTGCTGTACAATGTATCCTTGTTATTTATTTCATACATAGTAGTTTGTATCTCTTAATCTCCTACCCTTCTCTTGCCCCTCCTCTCTTCCCTCTCCCCACTGGTAACCGCTAGTTTGTTTTCTATGTATTGAGTCTGTTTCTGTTTTGTTACATACGTTTGCTGTTTTATTTTTTTAGATTCCACATATAAGTGATAACATAGGTATTTGTCCTTTTCCGGCTGACTTATTCGCCTAAGCATAATATTTACTCTCTAGGTCCATCCACATTGTTGCAAATGGCAGAATTTCATTCTTTTTAATGGCTGAGTAATATTCAATTGTGTATACCAGATCTGCTTTATCCATTCATCTGTTGATGTACACTTAGGTTGCTTCCATATCTTGGCTATTGTAAATAATGCTGCTATGAACATTGGGGTGCATGTATCTTTTCGAATTAGTGTTTCTGTTTTCTTTGCATATATACCTGGCAGTGGAATTGCTGGATCATATGGTAGTTTTATTTTTAGTTTTTTAAGGAACATCCATACGGTTTTCCATAGTGGCTGCACCAATTTACAATCCCACCAACAGTGTACGAGGGTTCCCTTTTCTCTGTATCCTCACCAACATTGTCTTTGTCTTTGTCTTTGATTTAGTCTTGTACCTCTTGGATTCTTAGTATCAATAGATTCTTGTTTAAATGAATGTAGATTTCTGGAAGGACACCCCATTAGTTCTTCTGATGTGTCTAGAGCTATTAAAAGTTCATAATGATACTTGTGCTTCAGATGAATAGTCTCAATAATGGCAAATCTACTTTCTTTCTAAGGAAGCTTTGATTTTTTAGAAACAGCCAAAAAGTCTTTCTGAGTCAAGGCAGACAAAGAAGATTATCAAACTGAGTGGTAATTTCATTTAGGTCAAAAGCAAGTTGTGTCTATAAAGTCATGTAGCATTTTTTCTTGTGTTATTCATTTAAATGGCTCTGATGGCATTTGAGCATTTGCTAATGATTGCTCATTTTTCTCCCAAGACTAACTCGTTAGAATAGGGGAACTATTTTTATTATGGCAGAAGGAAGAAGGGAAGACACGGAAAGGGAAATTAATACTCCTGAGTGTGATGCTTTGTAGGCTTTTTGAGAGCAAGCTAATATGTGGAAAAAATAAATAAGGAAAACAATAAATACAGAAACTGAATAGTTTCTCTATTCAGAAACTGAATCTTTATGTTGTAGTATAATTGCTTTGTTGGGAGTATTGTTAATTCTGTGAACTTCAGATACGTTCAAACTTAAAGATGCAAATTGTAAATCAAAGTAAAAAATAAATCTTGAGTTTTTTCTTTTATTGTTACTACTTTCTTCCTTTAGTATAAATAATTTTCCCTTTCTTTCATTAATTTTGAGGTTTCTGTTGTATGATTGTGATTATATAATTCTCTTTCTCACTTTCTTAGTAGCTTTTCTTTCTTTTCTTAGTAGTAGTATTAGAGCTAATATCTTGAAAGATTCCTAGTTTTGGAGATTTTAAATGATCTGTTTTGGTTTAAGGGAGAAATGTTATTAAACATCAATGTATATTTTTATAAATCTAATGAATTAAAGTTATGATTAATATAGTGTTCTAATAAAATTGTTATTCCCTGTTTGTCAGTAAACATACCAAATATGGTATTTGGGATCCTTTTTAATGTAATTTCCTGTAGGTCATTTTTATCTGACTACTAGTCCAGAAGATTCCTTACCAAATATCACTATTTGTTTGAGAAAGGGTTGTTTTGATATGGATATACTCCTGACTTTTCCATTTAAGTTTTTTTAGTAGCATTTGGATGGCATCATTAAGAAATTGTGTTGATTAGTAGATCTGTGAAGACTTTTTCATCTTCCACTAGCTTTGTAGCAATCTTGTCTACTAAATAGAAAAAGAAAAAAACCCACATCAAACCCTGCTTAATAATCTTTGGTTACATGGTTGAATTTCTCTTTTGAGGAAAAGTAACAGTAATCCTCAATACAGTAATGTGCAGCCTGATCAGCATATATACATCCTGGAGCCGATTTGGGTCAAGTCTTACTGACACTGTTATGCACTGTTGCCGCCCCGTATTAATTGGAACCTGGGTTGAAAAAATAAGTAATGATGTGTGACCTGGTCCAAATAATGTAGATTTTTTTGTTTTTTGTCTTTTTTCTAGGTGGACCATGTTCTTACTCCTTTTTAGTTTTTAATTTTGTCTTCCTTCTCTAAAACAGGGTCAGCAGCCTCTCAGAAGTAGTTTCAATCCTTCAGTTGTTTATCCAAATAGGAGCTTTTATCACTACTTAATTATAGTTTTTTAAAAAAAATTTTTATTTATTTTTTATTACTTATCTCCATGATATCATCTTATTTTTTATTTTATTTTTTAAACATCTTTATTGGAGTATAATTGCTTTACAATGGTGTGTTAGTTTCTGCTTTATAACAAAGTAAATCAGTTATACATATACATATGTCCCCATATCTCTTTCCTCTTGCATCTCCCTCCCTCCTGCCCTCCCTAACCCAGCCCTCTAGGTGGTCACAAAGCACTGAGCTGATCTCCCTGTGCTATGTGGCTGCTTCCCACTAGCTATGGGTTTTACATTTGGTAGTGTATATATGTCCATGCCACTCTCTCACTTTGTCCCAGCTTACCCTTCCCCCTCCCCGTGTCCTCAAGTCCATTCTCGAGTAGGTCTGTGTCTTTATTCCCGTCCTGCCCCTAGGTTCTACATGACCCTTTTTTTTTTTTCCTTAGATTCCATATATATGTGTTAGCATACGGTATTTGTTTTTCTCTTTCTGACTTACTTCACTCTGTATGACAGACTGTAGGTCCATCCACCTCACTACAAACAACTCAATTTCGTTTCTTTTTATGGCTGAGTAATATTCCATTGTACGAATGTGCCCCATCTTCTTTATCCATTCATCTGTCAGTGGACACTTAGGTTGCTTCCATGTCCTGGCTATTGTAAATAGAGCTGCAATGAACATTTTGGTACATGACTCTTTTTGAATTATGGTTTTCTGAGGGTATATGCCCAGTAGTGGGATTGTTGGGTTGTATGGTAGTTCTACTTTTAGTTTTTTAAGGAACCTCCATACTGTTCTCCATAGTGGCTGTATCAATTTACATTCCCACCAACAGTGCAAGAGGGTTCCTTTTTCTCCACACCCTCTCCAGCATTTATTGTTTCTAGATTTTTTGATGATGGCCATTCTGACTGTTGTGAGGTGATATCTCATTGTAGTTTTGATTTGCATTTCTCTAATGATTAGTGATGTTGAGCATCCTTTCATGTGTTTGTTGGCAATCTATATATCTTCTTTGGAGAAATGTCTGTTTAGGTCTTCTGCCCATTTTTGGATTGGGTTGTTTGTTTTTTTGATATTGAGCTACATGAGCTGCTTGTAAATTTTGGAGATTAATTCTTTGTCATTTGCTTCATTTGCAAATATTTTCTCCCATTATGAGGTTGTCTTTTCATCTTGTTTATGGTTTCCTTTGTTGTGCAAAAGCTTTTTAAGTTTCATTAGGTCCCATTTGTTTATTTTTGTTTTTATTTCCATTTCTCTAGGAGGTGGGTCAAAAAGGATCTTGCTGTGATTTATGTCATAGAGTGTTCTGCCTATGTTTTCCTCTAAGAGTTTTATAGTTTCTGGCCTTACATTTAGGTCTTTAATCCATTTTGGGTTTATTTTTGTGTATGGTGTTAGGGAGTGTTCTAATTTCATTCTTTTACATGTAGCTGTCCAGTTTTCCCAGCTCCACTTATAGAAGAGGCTGTCTTTTCTCCACTGTATATTCTTGCCTCCTTTATCAAAAATAAGGTGACCATATGTGCCTTGGTTTATCTCTGGGCTTTCTATTCTGTTCCATTGATCTATAGTTCTGTTTTTGTGCCAGTACCATACTGTCTTGATTACTGTAGCTTTGTAGTACAGTCTGAAGTCAGGGAGCCTGATTCCTCCAGCACTGTTTTTCTTAAGATTGCTCTGGCTATTTGGGGTCTTTTGTGTTTCCATACAAATTGTGAAATTTTTTGTTCTAGTTCTGTGTAAAATGCCAGTGGTAGTATAGTCATTTTCACAATGTTGATTCTTCCAATCCAAGAACATGGTATATCTCTCCATCTGTTTGTATCATCTTTCATTTCTTTCATCAGTGTCTTATACTTTCCTGCATACAGGTCTTTTGTCTCCTTAGGTAGGTTTATTCCTAGATATTTAATTCTTTCTGTTGCAATGGTAAATGGGAGTGTTTCCTTAATTTCTCTTTCAGATTTTTCATCATTAGTGTATTGAATGCAAGAGATTTCTGTGCATTAATTTTGTATCCTGCTACTTTACCGAATTCATTGATTAGTCCTAGTAGTTTTCTGGTAGCATCTTTTAGGATTCTCTATGTATAGTTTCATGTCATCTGCAAACAGTGACAGCTTCACTTCTCCTTTTCCGATTTGGATTCCTTTTATTTCTTTTTGTTCTCTGATTGCTGTGGCTAAAACTTCCAAAACCATGTTGAATAATAGTGGTGAGAGTGGACAGCCTTGTCTTGTTCCTGATCTTAGTTGAAATGGTTTCAGTTTTTCACCATTGAGGATGATATTGGCTCTGGGTTTATCATATATGGCCTTTATTATGTTGAGGTAAGTTCCCTCTATGCCTACTTTCTGGAGGGTTTTTATCATAAATGGGTGTTGAATTTTGTCGAAAGCTTTTTCTGCATCTATTGAGATGATCAAATGGTTTTTCTCCTTCAATTTGTTAATATGGTATATCACATTGAGTGATTTGCGAATATTGAAGAATCCTTGCATTCCTGGGATAAACCCCACTTGACCATGCTGTATGATCCTTTTAATGTGCTGTTGGTTTCTGTTTGCTAGTATTTTGTTGAGGATTTTTGCATCTACGTTCATCAGTGATATTGGCCTGTAGTTTTCTTTGTGACATCTTTGTCTGGTTTTGGTATCAGGGTGATGGTGGCCTCATAGAATGAGTTTAGGAGTGTTCCTCCTTCCTTCTGCTATATTTTGGAAGAGTTTGAGAAGGATAAGTGTTAGCTCTTCTCTAAATGTTTGATAGAATTCACCTGTGAAGCCATCTGGTCCTGGGCTTTTATTTGTTGGAAGATTTTTAATCACAGTTCAATTTCAGTGCTTGTGATTCGTCTGTTTATATTTTCTATTTCTTCCAGGTTCAGTCTCAGAAGGATGGGGATTTTCTAATTCTATCATTCCTTCTACATTTATCAGGCAGCATTTATTTTGTAGAGAACTTCTCCCCTTTTATCCTTTTCAGTATTACTGTGGTCTCACACATTATTATCTATAACCTGATTACTCTTTCTGATGCTTAAATTGTCCAAATTTGACCAGTGAAGAGCCCCTTTCATCAGGCTCTTACTTACACGCACGTGTGCACATACGCATATGCATATTTGCACAGTCCCTGCCCTGAAATAAGTGCATAAATAAGATAAATTCCATGGTATTTTCCTCCCCTATAACTCACTCTATTTCACTCATCTCTTTATTTCTCTCACTCGTCTCTTAATCTTGAGATTCTTTTTCATATGAGTACATAGGGATTTTTTTTTCCATAGGGATATTTTATTATCATTTTTTAATGGTATGTAGTTAGCTATAGAATGGTTCAACCATAATGTATTTACTTTTTTTGTTTGTAGTTTTTTGCTTATATATAGTGCTAACAAATATGTCGTATATATTCATGTAATAATTTCTGTGGGATAGATTCCTAGAGTGAATCAAAAGATAAGTGCATTTAAACTGTTAACAAACTTTGCCAGATTGCCCTTCAAAAAGACTGTATTTATTTGTATGCTTACCAACAGTGTACAAACTACTTGATAACTCTGCAACACTGCATATTAATAAATTAAAAAAAATATTTTAGAGACTATCTCAATTAAAATATGTGTTCACTTTATTTGTATTGAAGTTTGGTATCTGTGGCTATTTTCTTTTTCTTTTTTTTTTTTTCTGTTACTTTCTTTATATTTCTCTTGTCATTTCTTGTCTTTTTCTCATTGACTTCTTGGAATTTTTTTTTTAATGTTAATCCTTTGTCAGCTATATGTGTTACAAATAGTTTTCATCCTTGTAAATACTTTTTCCACCCTGTCCTGTACCTTTTAACTTTGTAGTATTTTTCACTGTTTAGAATGTTCATTTTTATACACATATGTAGATATTTCTCTGATACTTTTAAAGTTCCAAAATGAACTTTTATCTAAAATTGATGAATTTAGAAGATGTGAAATTTTCTAAGGCATAATAGGAAACTAGTGTTGCTAGATTTTATGTTTTTGGTTTTGTTTTTTAATCAGGTGCCTAAGTGACAGATTTCCATATTGTAAGTCGGCCATGCAACTTTTCCTTAAACATTTCATGGTTAAACATGAACTTATTAAATGTTTTATTTTAGAGAAAACTAACTGTCCTTCATAATATATTGCATGAATAGTAAATAAAATGTGGGAACTATAGAACAGAGAGAAGATAAAACATTTCTAACAGTCCTAATATCCAGACAACCATAGTTAGTGCTTTTGTGTATTTCCTTTATCATTTCTTTTTCTTTTTTCCCTTTTTTAAAAAAATATACGTATGCTTGAGTAATTATAATTTAGGTAAGTTTTTTTTAAATTAATTAATTAATTAATTTTATTTTTGGCTGTGTTGTGTCCTAGTTGCTGTGCGCGGGCTTTCTCTAGTTGCGGCGAGCAGGAGCTACTCTTCATTGCGGTGCGCGGGCTTCTCACTGCAGTGGCTTCCCTTGTTGCAGAGCACGGGCTCTAGGCACGCGGGCTTCAGTAGTTGCAGCACGCAGTCTCCGTAGTTGTGGCTCAAGGGCTCTAGAGTGCAGGCTCAGTAGTTGTGGCTCCCGGGCTTAGTTGCTCCGCGTCATATGGGATCTTCCCGGACCAGGGTTCGAACCCGTGTCCCCTGCATTGGCAGGTGGATTCTTAACCACTGCGCCACCAGGGAAGTCCTAGGTAAGTTTTTAAGTTGAGATTTTGCTAAAAGATAGTTTTCCACACGTGCTTATTAAATGTATAACTGTCTATTTGTCAGAGTACTTATTTCATCTAAATGTAGATGAACCTCTTTTCTTTTTGGGTTGCAACTTGTCACTTAGTATAAGCACCTTTGTGACAAGATCTTGTAACTGACTTGTAATAGTAGGGTACCCCTGACTGTGATGTCAGTTATGATGTATTGATTGCACTGTGTCTGAAGAAAAATGTCACCTACATGTCATAGTACATGACGGAGCATTAGGTAGCACACTTGCCAGCAATGCATTAAATAAGGTCTACTAAGATATTTTCCCCCATTTGTTTATTTTTCAGTTAGCCTAGCCCTAGACTATTTTTATTTCTTAGCATATGCAAAAATATATTCTTATGAGTGTTTACTGAGTAGTAAAGTATGTTCAAGTTATAACCATTTGGACTTTATATGTGAGCAGGCACTTTCTCTCTTTTATGCTTTAGGATATATTTGTGACAGGTATCATGCATGTTATCAGTTCTTTTCTCATAAACAACAATATTACTCAATTTAAAATCTTTTATTTTAGTGGGTTTTGTAATCAGAGGTCTAGTGATAGGATGTTAAGTACAGAAAAATGTTTTAAATTTTGTGTTCCTGTTTTTTTATTTTCTATACTGAGAGACAGTTAGAATAGATGTTAAATACTTAACTGCAGATGAGGTAACTCAGCCTCAGAGATGTGGTTTGTCTAAAGTTACATAGCTAGAAAGTAGAAGACTGTAGGTCTTTTGGTCTCCCGTGCCAAGGTGAATGGGAAAATTTCCACTGATTTGGATTATACGTATTCTTGTATAACTCAAAACAGTTGTAAGCACATTTTATATTATTTTGCATTAAATATGATTTGTATAAGTTGCATGTGCTACCCAGAGGTTGATTGTTAGACAGCCATAGAACCATGTTTTCTCTGTTTACCCATTTAAAAACATGAAAAACCTATATGAAATAGGTTTTATATATCTATAAATTTTTTATTTTATATGTTTACCCATATAAAAAAAGACTTTTTTTCTGTAATCATATTGAAGGTGTACTTTTTGCATCTATTACTCAAAATTAGGTAGGAGAGAATAAACCTTGTTTTATGGTAGTTTAAATTCTTTTATCTATGGAAGAAAGAAAAATATTTAAAAATGTATTTAGTCATTAATTAAAATGGATTAGAGTGGATATAAATGCTAGAACTTTGGTCTAGAGCTCAGTAAACTCAACAGGTATGGCAGAGAAATAGGGGAAAAGTGGCAGGGGAAAGTGGCAAGTAAAGAACTCTGTAAGGGTAATAACACAGTGTGGATTATTTTTCAAGGGCAGTGAAGCTGAAGAAGAAATACTTATCCACTTGCTGGTTGTTCTTTGTGCTTATCTGATACCAGTCTTCTAGGTTACAAAGTAGGAATTTCCTAGGAGAGACCCTCAGAAATCACTTCGCAGGTTGTTTGTAGGTGGTTTAATCATTATGCAGGTGTTTGTCAGGTGTGTGGTGTATTCTTTAAAAATTAGAATTGAAACTGCTTTATTCTAAAAGAGTGAACTGCTGTGATTTACCTTGATATTGGTGAATGAGATGAATAAAATGGATAGTCACTTGGGGGTTTTATTATCTTGGGACTTTGTGTGAATACAAATGAAAGAATTTGCCTCGAAGGAATATTATTTTGTAAAGAAAATAGACTTTTCTCTTTGTAGTATTGCATAACCTTTTGAGAAATCAAATTGACTGTTTTTATTGTTTTATGATTTTTTTGAATAAAATATTTTGCTTACTGTTGCCTTTACTGAAGAATATTCTTCTATTGGTGATAGTTAATAATAACTACTCCCAGAAGAAAATTTTATTTCTTTTTCATTTTATAATTTATCATTTAAAAAATGTATATCTAAACAGAAGTGATGAAGTTGATAATTATTACCAAGCACAATTTAATGATATTAAAGAAATTAATATTTTGATTCCTTTTCTTATCTTGTGCATGATAGTCTAGCTCCTTTAAAATCTTTTCTCTGGCATTCTTTCGTATGACTTTTCAGATTATGTTAAGGTTCACCATTATAAAGCCTTTGAATAACATAAGCTTGACAATAATTAAGGGATTTGCGTGAGGCAGCTTATGTAAGTCACAGTTGCAAACAACTTTTTAGTTTTCTGCCTACTAGGATATTTTAATTATAATCTATATGGAGTGGTACTACTGTGTGAATAAAATACTTATGCATGACTGTTGACCTATGAACGACATCTAGTAAATTAATGTTGGTAGTTTAAAATTATTTATTAATGTGTATGGTTCTTTTTCTTTCTGGGTGATTTGTTCAACTCAGTATTTATTTACATACTTATTTATTTGTTTTAACTTGGATGTCTTTGGTGGTTATGAAAAGACGCTTTTCAACAGGCTCCTGTTGTCTGTGTAGTGTATAACCAGTTTCAGTAATCACATGATCTTACATTGGATGCATATAAACTTACCTACATGGTGAATCCTTTTGAGAGATGCTTGTTACTTATATATGTTTCTCATAGTGGTTTTTTTTAATGGCTTCAGTTTATTGAAGGGTACTTTGGGTACTTAGTGCCCTTTCGAATTTGGCACTAAGACTACCCTCCTAGAATAAACCTGGTCAAAAGTATCCTGGGAAGGTTGATAATAGGCTACCTGTAGAAGTGACCTATCTTGACAGGAAATAAATGTCTTAGGATATCAGAGAAATGCCCAAGCCTAAAGACGATGAACATACATTGGAACTAGAATAAGGTTGTAATCTATTTAATTACTACATATGCATTAAATTATTTTTCTTAAGTATGTTTTGTCATTAGGGCAGTATCTTCCTTTCTGGAAAAAGAGAGTTAGATAATATGAAGTTTGTGGTGTATCCAGCACTATTTAGGTAAAAGAAAACAATTTAGGAGTCATGACTATTGTAGTCACCAGGGAGGTACTCTTTATTATAAACCATCAATAATAGTTGATGTCCTACTCTAAAATGTAGAGAACTATGCTACATTATCTTCTTTGTTTGGTATGTTCATGAGGATATTTAAAATTTTTTTAATCACATTAGCTGCTTAAATAATTTAACCCTCAGAATATCGAGTTATCAGTGAATGAAAAGAGGAAAAAGAGTATTCTCGTCTTTTCATTCATTTCAGTTATGGATACATTTTTACGGAAGATAGAAGAATTATAAATGTTTAAAAAGATCAAATACCTTGTATAGCTCTAGATTGGCTCAGCTGTGAATAGAACTCACTTGTCTAACTCTAGTCTGAATTATTCAGATTGTTCTATAGCCTTAATTTATGTGTGTGCGTGTTTCTGTATTATTTTCCTTTTACTAATACTAACTTTGCATTTGTGGTTGCATGAATTTGTGTTTTAATCTGCCACCTCCAAAATTAGATCAGAGGTTTTTTGTTTGTATGTTTTGCATGATCATGGTCTTTTATATATGTGTTCAGTACAAAGGGAGCTCAAAAATATTTACTAATTAATAGTTCCTAGACTCAATAGTTCTGATTTCTTTTTAATGAAAATGCATATTTTTATGTATTTTTTTAATTAAAAAAATTTTTAAAGAACCATAAAATTTCCCCCTTCTGTAATGCTTTCCAGTAGGTCTAAAACTATCTTAAAGAGTCATTTATTTCATTGCATATACTATGGTAGGTGAAAAACTATTTTTATAAAATGATTTCACTTCTGTGTTTTGGCTTTAATATCATTCTTATAAACCATTAATTTTTCACTACTTCCTTTCCCTTTTTCTTTTGTAACTTTATAAATGTGAGTTTAAAAAATAAACTCTATTTAATCATACTCTTTTTTTCTTTTAGGTTGTTATGGAGTTGATGGAGAGAGTGACTCTATTATGAGTTCAGCTTCTGAAAACTCCACTGAACCTTGGTTTTGTGATGCCTGTAAATGTGGTGTTTCCCCTAGCTGTGAACTATGTCCCAATCAGGATGGAATTTTCAAGGAGACAGATGCTGGAAGGTTGATGTCATAATTCTGTTGGGTTAATATGCCTGCTTTATAATGCATATGCTTCTGACTGTTTTCCTATTTATGATTTTCTGAGTTACACACTTTCATTTGATTGCTTCTTTGTGTCTTTTTGGCATAGAGTAAATGGACAGGAGGCTACAGATCAGGGCAGGGAGGAGAAAAGATCATTTATTGAGGATCTGCCTTTGCCTTTATAACCCATAATCCCATTTAATCTTAGTAATGACCGTATGATAAGAGAGATGGTAAAGTTTCCTATTTTATAGGTAGTACCTGAGGCTCAGATCATTACATAGTTTTAATTTCAACAAGTCCATAGTTAAATTTGAACTCAGATCTGTTTGACTTCAAGAGTATATCAGGAAACAGAACCCATACAGTGATTTTAAAAGGGGATGTTTAATGTAAAGAATTACTAAGCTATGATAAACAGTAACCATAAGATATAAAAGAACTCTAAAGAATAACACTGTAGGGCTGAGGGAGGATATCCAGGGAATGACAAACTTGGAAGGAAGACACCTTCCCCAAGGCTGGGGTTCAGGCCTTGTTAGAGAAAGTGTAGTTCCAGCCTACTGGATGGCAGAGAAGTTGGCTCGTTTGCCTGGGTCACTACCTAGTCTACAGTTCTTGGCAAGTGGGTGGCTGGGCAGTGGTTCAAAGCCTGGAGTGTATGGTGTCTGTGTTGAGAGGCCCACAGAAAAGTGATCTCCAGCCTGGGCCTGCCGGGTCACTGAGGGACGATGCATGTGGTGGGGCAGAGCACTGGCGGATGTCCTCTTCCCATCCTGCAGAGAAGCCCCTTCCTCCTACAGTGCCTTCTTCCACTCCCTGCTGAGACAGCTTAGTATGATGCTCACTGTAAAGGAGAAATGCTGAAGGGATTCTGTCCATTGTTGCAAAGCAGATATTGAA
This sequence comes from Eschrichtius robustus, assembly GCF_028021215.1. Taxonomy (NCBI): domain Eukaryota; kingdom Metazoa; phylum Chordata; class Mammalia; order Artiodactyla; family Eschrichtiidae; genus Eschrichtius; species Eschrichtius robustus. The sequence goes on along the minus strand of NC_090831.1, from coordinate 65,433,993 downwards.
GGGTGGATTTGAGCTGAGAGGCAATAAATTGATAACTGGCACAAAGACCTGTGTTCTTTTCACTATATTCACACTCATCTTTATTACCACATTTGAGCAGTTGTCATCATCATAGTGTTGGCATCTTTCATGTTTTTTTTCTAAGGAGACTACCAACTGGGATGGGTGACTGATATATAAGAGTAGTTCCTAACCTTTTATATTTTATGGATCACTACTTACCCTCCTCCCCCATGTAAGAGGGGGTGCTCAATTTTTTATTTTGCTACATACGTATATTTCAGTATTTTTACTAAACATTTAATATTTTAACAAGAATAACAAAATAACTTGTACAAATTATCACCATTATTTTTCATATTTTAACATATTGAAAAGGATAGGATACATTTTATCCCAAAATAAAGGACAGTCTTTTAAATTTAATAAATTTTTTTTAGTAAAGTAAAAAATAGTTTTCTTATCTTTCTCATTTTTACCTCAATTGGCGGACAGGCCCTTGAGAAGTATTGCCATACAAGATTATTGGGATTGCATAGGGTCTACCATGGAATCTTGGAGAACCCTGTGTTGATGTTTAGGAAAAATGACTAAAAATCTTACCTCTTGTCCGTCATTGCCCATCCCCAAAATAAAATAAATATATAACAAATTATTTGATGTATTGACTTGAGTCTGTGGTCTGTATCATGGACAAGAGCATTATTTTATGTTTGGAGTGACTTTGGCCTAGAATTAGGGAATTTAGTACAACATTAAAAGCATGTACTTTCAGGTTGGACCGCCTATATTTGAATTCTAGTCTTTTCCTTCTAACTGTAATTTTAGATTTAACCATTTTATGCCTCAGTTTCCTAGCACTTTTGAGAGAATTAAATGAGATGATTTCTATAAACAGTGTAGTTTCTGGAGTGTAGTAAGTGTTTAATAAATATCTCCTTAGTTCTGCTACTGCTACTACTAGTGATTTTTATTACCAATATTATTCTACTTACTTAAGGTAATCATAGAATACCAACTGCATAAATTCTTTCTTATTAACTCTTTAGTCCTGAGAGTTGAAATTTATGGTGATAAATTGTTGTGAATAAGTATGGCAGCTTCGGAAAACCCAGAGCTTCGTTTTAGGGAAGAGCATTTATTTTACCTTTTTTCTTGTCAATAATTTGAAATCTCTATTGAAAAGCAACTATAAAGTAGCTCTCTTATCACACTAATATATAATATGTACTAATACATAGTCCACAAAATAACTTGGAAAGTTTTTCTGAATGAAGGAAAGGGAGGCCTCTTTAACCATTTAGTTTTACTGAGAGATATTTGTATTGACTTCTGTGGATCTTACATGTATGTAGACACCTCCCTTCATGGTGCAGCCTGGCAAGTTTTTTTAATACTGTTTGAACATCTTATTTGTGTTGATGCTCACACTCATACCTGTAGGCTAGTGTGGAAAGTACAGGTCTTGATATAGTTTGAAGGATGTAATACTAGCTTGAATCAAGGCAAAAAAAGCCAAGACATTTGACAAGCTATTTAGTATTCTAGCTAAAATGCAAAACAGATGAAAAGAAAGAACAATGCATGGAAAGAATGAAAAAGGTTTTGAAATTAACTTCTATTACGTAGTCTAATTAAACTTTTTCCCCCTCTGTTTCTGATGGGACCCACAAATTCTACAATAGAAGATGATGTGATTTAATGTGAGAAGACCATCAGCGCATTCTTATCATTAAATTTTTATTTTTTTTCTTAGGGAATGTGTTTTATCCTGTGTTAATGGTATTAAAAACCTGATTATAGGAAGTATTAGACATGCTTTAATATAATAGGGTACCACGCCCTATGCTGCAAACATTTCACATACGTCATTGTAACTTCCAAACTACATGGTGCCTACATGGTGCTCCGTTCCTAGTAAACACTTAATAATTAATTACTGAATGAATAAATGAAGGAATGAAAATAACATCCTGGAAGTGAATTTTTTAATATTGTTATAAAGGCACTACAAATACAAGACATTTCAAAATCAAATTTGATGGATGAATATAGTTCCCATTCTGAAATGAGTTTTTTGAGAAGTAGCTTTCTACTTAGTTTGCTTTATTAAAATATGTAAATTTAAAAGAATCTATTAATAGCTTCTATGCTAGAATGAAAATTCTGACGCTTTGTTTTTTGGTGGTTTTATGGGATGCTTGTTTTCTGCTCCTTTCCCTAATCAACATCTGTCTTCATAGCTCCAAGCAGAATGGATGGTAAAGTAACAAGGAAAATTATTCCTTTTTGATTTCTCAGTTTGTCTTAATTACAAGGTTCTAAAGTATGTGCAGCTAAACAAATGAACAAAAAACTATATACAACATATATTAAAAAGGACCAAAATTGTCTCAGCTGTTTGATATGTATTTTAATAAAGAGTCAAGTTGGCATCCTCACATGAGTGGTTGGGGGAAATGACACACTTGTGTGCCAATCACACTGAAATGTCAGTTTAAATCTGTAGTACTTGTGTGACTTGTACTAAAACATTTTAAGAAGGTCAGTAGGAAGCAAGCAGCCAGCTGTTGGGTTTATCAAAGATAAACTTGTACAGAGTACAACAGCATTTAACACACCAGTGGAGCATGAGAAAACTGCGCAAATTAAATTGAGAAAGCAGCTGCTTGTTGAAGATGTGTATCTTTATATTGAACTCCACAGGATGCATTTGGGAGGTTGGATTAAAACATTTTATCTAGAAAATCTCAAAACCTTGGAGTTTCTTCCCAATAAAAAAAGATAATTTTTAAAGATTTGTAACTCTTTTCCCCAGTACATCTATAAAGTGATTCTTAGTCTTATTTCTTTAAAACACATAATGCATCACAAAACAGAACCATGTAGCAATGATAGCCTCTCAAGCTGTGATAAAGCAAAATTTGTTGTTAATATTTTCACAAGGTTAAGAGATATTTGCCATCTCATTTTTACCCTCTGTCTTGCAGAAGTGATATAGATCTGTTTACATTTCAAAATCTAGTGATCCTGTGTTTTGTTTGATTGTAAGCAAACAGGGTGCCTAATATATTTTAAAAATGTTCAGAGCAGTTTTTAAAAAATGGAATTAGAATCAACTCCTATTTATTTTTTCTGTTTAGTATACTTAAACTGAACATTCTTTGTTTAGTGTTGTAGCATCATTCAGACTTCAAAAAATATATGTGGGGCACCTACGTTTTAGTACATAGGTTTGTATGGTGAACAGATGAGTTGAATGAAATATGACTTTCTTATATTATTACAACTGTTCTGTACAGTCTTCTAGCAATCAGTTTCAACCTGGGAAGAAAGAAAGTTAAGAGGCACACCAAAAATTGTTTTAAAATATGTCCTTAAGGATTATCTAGTAGCTTTTAGAAAAAAGTAACAGGAAAGAGCAATTTTATGTGATTTATGCAGAGTAACTTCCCAAGTCTTAAATTAGGATCTTTAATTCTCAGAGTGCTTAAAATAATGAATGTGAATACCTTTCCATGCATGTGAAAATGATGTTTCATTTGAATAGTGGTTTTGTGCAAATATTTAAGAATAACAGATAAGTGCAAAGTGCGGTGAATTTTAAGTGAAAGGCAATTATAGATGTTAACTCTCACCTTTGGCTAAGCTGCTGGAAAAGTAGCGCTTATTGCAGTTCCTTTTTCTATAAATGATATCATTGTATAGGTGTTCCGTATTCTTTAGTTGTGTGTCTGAGGTTGTGAAATCTGATCATAAAATTCTTGGAGTAGTTATTTGAGATGACACATATTTTACATTTATTTTCCTGTGGGCATTTTATCCGAAGGTCTGATAGCAAAATCATATCTTTTCTCCGTATAGATGGGTTCACATTGTTTGTGCCCTGTATGTTCCTGGTGTAGCCTTTGGAGATATTGACAAATTGCGACCAGTAACACTCACAGAAATGAACTATTCCAAATATGGTGCCAAGGTAAGGCAAAGTGTTTTTGATTGTCTAAGAGAAAGTTTTTACTTGTTAGTTTACATGACTTTTTACTAATATCATTGTTGACTACAGAAATGCTTATTACTAATTGTGCTATTGGAGAGCAGTTAGCACTAAATCATTTAGTATTGCTAGTAATTTTCCCAGAGAGCCAATAATGTATAAATTCCTCTGTATATTTGTATAACTTGTGGGGTAAAATGGTAGTTGATGCCACTGCTGTTTTCCTCGTATTTAGCACACTGCTTAGTGCATAATGAATTCTCAGACTACATCCTTATTTTTAATCAGTTGGATCAAATACAAGCTTAATTTCTGACTTTACTTTTGAAGTGGAATTTATTAAAATTATGAAAAGAGTACAAGAAGCACCCATTATTTTACTTCCACTGCAGAAGGCCAACAGAACTTTTTTTTTTTTTTTTTTTTTTTTTTTTTTTACTAGCAAATGATTCTCAGCCTCAATAGTTTATAAATAGGTTTTTAACTATGACTGAGTTTTAGGATTATAAGTGATAAGATTACCCACTTATGAATTTAAACTTAAGTATGTAATTATTGCAAACATCTTCAGAATACTAGAACTAATTAGGCAATGATATATTCTCTTTCCATTACTACGTATTGGGCAGTTGGGAAGGAAGACTCTTGAAGAGCATTAGTAACATATTAAAGGTGGGGTGGGAAACTTACAGATTGTTGGAAAATTCTGATTTGAAATTTTTAAAATTTCACAATTTCTGCTGTTATATCCAGAATATCCTCTTTGGGCTTTAAACACCATCCCCATCCGTCACCTTCTACCCTCGAATAATCTTGTGCTTTAGTTTGGGAGGTTGTAGCTTCCCTCTCCAGAATTAGATAAAGCTTCCAGGCCCTAGTATTGAACTTACTTTCCTGGTGCTCAAGTAATTGTACACTATCTTGTTACCTCTCTTAAATGCCTTTAAACTATAACAAAATAATTTGTCCACATTATCTAGTTGAGTAGGAGTAATACAAATTACCTGGTCCACCAGTGTTGGAAATGGAAGTTACTACCTTTTGAGGGCAGTTTCATAATTCATAAGCACAGCGCCTAGAAGGGAGTAGCTTCCATCTTTTTCAATAAGCACATGTTTTTACCATAAATATAAATCTAGAAGCAATTAAAAAACAGTAACCAGATATTACTTCATATAACTGAGACCAGCAGTGACCTCTGGACTGAAAAGGAGAGTCATTAAATGTATAATTATCAGCTGATTATTTTCATTATCACCTGCTTTTGTTTTGAAGTATTACTGGGACATGGAGTCAAAAAATTATGTACTCTCTAGCTCATCTGCAAAATCAAACCCAGTGCTGTGAATTATATCTGGGATAGCTCTCTAGGTCACATTGTCTATCCATTTCCTCCTCCTGATTACTTTCTCCCCTGTGTTCTCAGTTGCTCAGTTCCCTAGCATTTTATTTATTTACTTATTTTTAAATTTATTTCTTTATTTATTTTTGGCTGCGTTGGGTCTTCGTTGCTGTGCGTGGGCTACTCTTTGTTGCGGTGCACAGGCTTCTCACTGCGGTGGCTTCTCTTTGTTGTGGAGCACAAGCTCTAGGCACGCGGGCTTCAGTAGTTGTGGCTCCCGAGCTCTAGAGCGCAGGCTCAGTAGTTGTGGCACACGGGCTTAGTTGATCCGTGGCATGTGGGATCTTCCCAGACCAGGGCTTGAACGCGTGTCCCCTGCATTGGCAGGCCGATTCTCAACCACTGTGCCACCAGGGAAGCCCGTTCCCTAGCATTTTAAATGATTCAAGCAATTGAGGAAGATTCTGTTTTCTTCATTAGATTGTTGTATTGTCTTATGAGACTTCATTGTTGGAAATTTTTTCTTTGTGTTCACTCTGAAATCCCTTGCCCAATTTCATCATACTACATTAAGTCACTCACTCAGGGGACTGTTCTAAACAATTTGATTCTGTTCATAGTATTGACATCCTTTAAATAGTTTAATTTCTCCATTTCTCCCTCTCTGACCCCCTCTCCTTCTCTCTATCTCTTTTCTTTCTCGTCTCAATTTTTTGGTTTCATGTTCAGATTACTATTTGCTGGAATTTTTACCATACATATACTGCTGTTGGTGGAAAAAGACCCATAATTAGTCAGTAGAGTGTCAGGTGTTGGGAATGTTTTCACATCTGTACCCAGAGTCCTTTTCCTGCTATTTTTATTCATTGCTGATATGTCAGTTTGGTGCTGTATACCAAGTAGGTACTCACTAACTGTTATAGTATTATGATGTTTTTAGTGTCTATTGAAACTTTTTAATTTTATTTTTTTAAATGTTTCTCTCATATTTAATTTACATAGAATACATTTATTAAGCAGTTCTTCCTTAATCGTCTACTGGCAATCTTTCACAATTTAGCAGGTTTTTTGTGACGGTTCCTATTACCAGAGTAGTATATATTTTGAGACTAGGTTTTTCTTTTTCTCTCTCTGTGGCTTAGTTAAAAGTATAAAAAAATAAATCGGGGCGGTGGCATTTGGGGTAATTTCGACAGTTTATGCCTTTAGTTTTGCAGGTTTTCCCTTTGTATACAGAAAGAATGTAAATAATTGGCTATATTGTGTATTACTACCAATTTCACAAAATTGTTTACTTAAGATTACTTTTAATTCTCTTAAATATATTTTTAAAATGCATTATATCTTTGGTTGCAATGCCTAGATCTTTCAGCGAATTTTCTATGGCTTCTTATTTATTTTCCTTAATTTTTCCGAGTAGTATTATATTGTTCAAATCAGTGTAGCTTAATGGTTAAGAGCATGGACTTAAAGTAAGATTATCCTGGTTTGAAAACTGTCTTTACCTCAGTTTTCTCATGTGTAAAATTTTCTCATATGTAAAATGGAAATATAGTACCTCTTCCACATATTATTGTGGAATAGAGTGTCAAATGATTATATATATTAATATTTATAAAGTGCTTAGAATAGTGCCTAGCACACGGTAAGCCCTCAAATGATATTAATTATTATTATCATCATTACTATATCAGTGGAATTTTGTTTTTTTAGAACTATATAGAGAATTACTTTTTTCATATAAATACTTGGCTTACCTATAGTTATTGTTTGTATTGACATACTGTTGGTTCACTATTTGTATTTTGTAGATGCTTTGTATGAGAATGCAGTTTCTGTTCTGGAAATATTTTTGCTCTGAGACTTTTCCTGTTATTCCGTTGTAGGAGTGTAGCTTCTGTGAAGACCCTCGTTTTGCTAGAACTGGAGTTTGCATTAGCTGTGATGCAGGGATGTGCAGAGCCTATTTCCATGTGACCTGCGCTCAGAAGGAAGGTCTGCTTTCAGAGGCAGCAGCAGAGGAGGTAGGTTGATTTAAGTCCATAGTTGGTGAATATGTTCATGAGACTTTTCATGACTCCATTATGTCCTACAAACAAGTATGCATCATAAAATAAATTTACGAGTTTATTCTTAAAATCTTTGTCTAGATCACAGATCTAAAACTTTAAGAGTAAACAATATATATGAGTTTCTTCAGTGTTAAACCTAGCCATACATTTAGAAAACATGTTAAAAATCTTATAGTGAAATCTGACAGATAAAATGAAACATAATTCAAGGTGTTTTAAAGCATTATAATGTCAGCATATTTTATATGAGAATCTGAAATTATATTTGAGTAATAACCTTGCTCTGTTACTCTTTAGATAAAATCATTACTCTGTCTTCAGTCTTCAGTATTTGCATTTCTACTTCTTTACAATTATTTTTAATTCTAAAATTTTCCTACCAGAAATTTAGATTAAGCAATCAGTTGTTTTCAAAGTATGTATTCGGGACTCTTTAATATTCTTTCAAGGTCTTTGAGGTTAAAACTGTCTTCATAACAGTATTAAAATAGTATATACTTTTTTTGCTCCTAATTTTCTCACATGTAATAGTGGAGATTTCTAGAGATTATATAGCTATCTTCTTTAATGTCCACTATCGAGATATTAAAGAGATTTGTAAGAATGTAAAACAGTGCCACTCTTCTCACTAAATTTTTTTTGTTGTGTAAATTATAGTATTTTTCATAAAAATGTTATTTTTGTTAACATGTAATGGCCTTACTGTTATTTTAAAAATTACTCAATTTTAACTTCTAATATGCTATCTATAAATATAACTCACCTAGCTCTTTGGGGTCTTCAAAACATTTTAATACTGTAAGGAGTCCTGAGAGCAAGTTTTGTTGATTCTTTAAGCACTTTATATAGGCAGGTAATTGAGTATTCTGTAATTCTTACTTTATATTTGGGATATATTGTTATGTATATATGTTATGTTCCATCTTTTATTGGGTAAATTTTCAGTGTCATGTAAAAATATGTTTTTTATGTTGGGCTTTCATCTTATTCCATTTATTTCATAGATAGGAAACAAGTAAAAAAGATAATCTGATGAAGAAAATTTGTTGAGCAAATTTTGAAGGATATATTTTATCAATATAGGGATCCTATTGAAATTATATTTTGGGTACATAAATCTGTTTTTGTGTCAGTCTCTGATTCTGATGAGTTGTACTTTGTTTAATTGAAGAAGGGTACTAGATGAACACTGAGCATTTTCTCAGCTGTTTGGTAGACACAGAGGTACAATTATAAAATAGGGTCGTGTGGATTAGTCATGGCTATAACTCAAGATGGTGGGCAAAAGTGCAGAGAGACAATACAAGTAAGACTCAAGATCAGATAAATCTCAGTGAACAGCTGGATCAGGGAATCCATAAGGTATTACTCTCCTTCTGGCAAACTTTGAGTTTTGCCACCAGAAGGGTTCCTTTGTAGCCATTTCTTTTAGAACTTGTAGAAAGAGCTTTGCCTTTTATGCTATGGTAGTTTGGGTCTCTTTGTATAGCACCATCCATCATTATTTTTGGTAGACAGTAGCCATTTAATTAATGAAAATGTGTGAAGTAGCCATGTATGGGACAGTGGAGTATAATGGGGTCTATAGTGATTTAGAGAGTGTATCCCCATATCTAAAGGCATTCAAATTGAACTGAAACAAACAAAACACAATATTGCACTAAATAAATAGTTTGCAGTCTGTGGTCTCTATGTCTATATCTGTGGTCTAATCTGGAGAAATTTACAGGGAAAGTTAAATAAATCTGGATGTGGAAAGTAGGCCTGAGGCTTTTTCCTTACCTTGCTCCCTCCCTTGATTGATTAGGTAGGAATTCTGGATTCTGGAATAATGACTTTTCTTCCCATTTGCTGTCTTGTTAAATGAACTCTTTTTGGGGAAATGGTTTAAAGCATATTTACATATGTTTATGGTTTCCTCTTACAAACAGTTTATAGAATTGGAAAATCGTAAAGATTTCTGAACAGTGTTTTAAAACCCAAGACTTTGCATGAATCAGTATCAATGAGGTTTGCTCTTGACAGTAAGCATTCTGTTAAAATGAAGTTCTTGGCTACTTCTCATGGTTGTACTTCTGTAGATTAAGATTTATGTAATGTATATTTGATTAAGAAACAAATTTTAAACTAAAACAGACCTACTCTTTGTGGGTACACCTTGTCTTCTGTTTCAGTTTTATGACATTCTAGAAAGCATTTTTTTTTCTTTTTTAAAGACTGGTTTATAAAGTTGGATTTCTTACTTCTTAATGGCTGTTTTATATAGGCAGTAAAAGAAAGGTTGAAAAAGAGAATAAGTACCTCAGTTTCATCCAATGACATCATACACCTTAGCGTATTTTCATGTTTTTTTATAGCCTTCTGACATAGTACTTTATCTTACTGGTGAGAATGCATTTGAAGTTTCTATTCTTTTTGATCCACTTTGTGAAAATTCTAGATTATTTAGAATATTTAACCATGTTATGTTACAACATATCTTATTATTATTAAAACTGAACTATAGCACAGGCTCAGTTATGACTGAAACTTACATTATTATGGTTCACATCATATAGTTAGACTTAAGGTTACTTATATTTCATTTAAACCATATGGTAGTATGGTAGTATGATAAAGTATGATTTTGGTACTGTGAACATTATTATAATTTGTTACCATGTAGAAAATTCTCCTTGAAACAATGTAAGATAATTTATCGATTTTTTTCCCACAGCCTTTGATAATGCATTGCAATCATTCATGGATTAAATTTCAAAGGCTCAAATTAGATCTTTAGCTGTTGAACTGATGCCTTAATATTGCTAGAAGAACCAGGATGGATAGGAATGGCTCATGGTGGATCAAAAACTTTTCAAATGAATTCATCAAGAAGTTATGTTACTTAAAGTTAGACATTTTATATCAGATCTTCAGTGATACCTTTATGTGGCTGTGTTAGGCATTATTTTAAAAATTATTCTGGATGAACTCTTTGAGAGTTACTCAGATCACGTTCTCTCTCACTCCACGTCTAATCCATTAGCATATCCTGTCTTCAAAGTATATCTAGTATATGTCCAAATTCTTCTTACCAAATTCATTGCTGCTATCCTAGTGTGTCATCTTTTGTCACCTGGATTAATGTAACAACCTCCTAACTCTTTCTACCCTTGCCTTGCTAGAGCAGAGGGTGGCAATTTTTTACTACAAAGAGCCAGATGTAAATATGTTAGGCTTTGTGGGCCTATGGCTTGTGTGTAACTATTTAACTTTGCCATTGATTATGAAAGCAGCCATAGACAATACATAAACAAATGAACATGGCTGTGTTCAAATAAAACTGTATTTCCAAAAACAGGCAGCACCAGATTTGGCTTTCAGGTCATAGTTTGCCAATCCTTTTCCAGAGAATAGAGGACATTTTCAATAGCAGCTAGTATTATCCCATTAAAATCTAAGTCAGATCTGGTCACTCCTTTGCTCAAAACCCTTCAGTGGCTTTCTGTCTGATTCAGACTAGAGGCCAGTTTCTCTGCTGATTTATAAGATTCTGTGTGATCTGGCTTCACATTACCTCTCTGACTTCATCGTTTCCCCTCATTCAGCCTCATTGGCCTACTTGCTGCTCCTTTAATGAATGGCCAGGTGAACTCCTACTCTGGGCCTCTGTACTTGTTCCTCTGCATGGGCTGCTCTTCCCTCACATGGCTCATTCCCTCACTTTGTTCGGGTCCTCATTCCATGTCTACTACTCACTGGTCTAAAGTTAAAACCCTCTCCCTGCCATGACACTTTCTATTCCCCTTTCCTGCTTTATTCTTCCCTTTTAAAAATACCTAACCACTATCTAATATAGCTCTAGTAGTTTTCTGGTAGTGTCTTTTGGATTTTCTATGTATAACATCATGTCATCTGCAAACAGTGACAGTTTTACTTCTTCTTTTCCAATTTGGATTCCCTTTATTTCTTTTTCTTCTGTGATTGCCATGGCTAGGACTTCCAAAACCATGTTGAATAAAAGTTCTAAGTGTGGACATCCTTATCTTGTTCCTGATCTCAGAGGAAATGCTTTCAGCTTTTCACCATTGAGTATGATGTTAGCTGTGGATTTGTCATATATGGCCTTTATTATGTTGAGGTACGTTCCTTCTGTGCCCACTTTCTGAGGAGTTTTTATCATAAATAGATGTTGAATTTTGTCAAAAGCCTTTTCTGCATCTATTTAGATGATCATATGGGTTTTTAAAAATAAATTTATTTATTTGTTATTTATTTTTGGCTGCGTTGGGTCTTCGTTGCTGCACCTGGGCTTTCTCTAGTTGCAGTGAGCGGGGGCTACTCTTCATTGGTTGCGGTGCACAGGCTTCTCATTGCGGTGGCTTCCCTTGTTGCGGTGCATGGTCTCTAAGCACCCGGGCTTCAGTAGTTGTAGCACGCAGGCTCAGCAGTTGTGGCTCACGGGCTCTAGAGCACAGGCTCAGTAGTTGTGGCGCACGGGCTTAGTTGCTTCGCGGCATGTGGGATCTTCCCAGACCAGGGCTTGAACCTGTGTCCCCTGCATTGGCAGGCGGATTCTTAACCACTGCGCCACCAGGGAAGTCCCGATCGTATGGTTTTTATTTTTCAATTTGTTAATGTGGTGTGTCACATTGATTGATTTGCAGATATTGAAAAATCCTTGCATCTTTGGAATAAGTCCCACTTGATCATGGTGTGTGATAATATATATGGTTCTTATTTATCTTGTTTATTGTCTGTCACTTTCATTAGGACATAGATTCATGAGGACAAGGATTTTTTGTTCTTTTTTATTTTTCACTGTATCCTCAGTGCTTAGAATACAAGTTGATGGACAAGATCCCTCTGTCATTCAGCTTTTATTTGGTCAGCTGTTTAGCATTTAAGGTCTTTTTTTTTTTTTAAGATTTTATTTAAAAAAGAATTCTAGGGTAAAATTAGTTTTCAAACCATCATTTTAAGTATAGTGCCTTGCATATTTGATTTCCCATTTTTCCTTGTTTTGATTTCCTATTTATCTACGGGTATGGACTGAGAATATTTCCTTGGCACATTTTCTTGTGGTATTGGAATAACTTTATTCATACACGTGTCTCTTTATCTCTTTGGTTTGCATAAGTTGATGTTCACTGCTACCCCAGCTCAGTTTCCTGTTAAAGCGTGTGCTAGCAAATAGATCTGTTTCACTTTGGTACTTCTCTAAGAATCTTATTTAACCTTTATTTGAAGTTTGACTGTAAGAAATATGATTTATTTGGAATATATACAGAATATCAACTCCTCTAAACATTCTATGTAAGCCATATTATTAGATGCTTACATACCTGGGCAAAATTATTTTGATTCTTACCATTATTCCTTTTGCTGATGTGTGCTTTTTACATTTTTGTTGTTGTTGAAAGCCTTACTGATTTTGTTCTTTTGTATTAACTGGGAATGTTAGTGAACCTATTTCTCAGCACAGTGTTCTTTCTCTCAGTTCTCAATAGTAGGTATAGCAGTGTGTTTGCTTACTAATTGGTTTGTGATATTGTGAATTATGTAACTGATTGTATTAATAACTTCTTTTATTTTCTGGAAGTTTCAGAGCCACATTTGGAGTCTACTACCAATGTGCATGTGGCCTTTAAGATAAATACTGTGGTTGTTCATCTTCTTGATGTTGTATCTTACCTAGGCTTTTGGCAGCAAGTAATAGAATACTTAACTGCAATAGCCTAAGTAGTTATTAACTATCTCATACGACAGGAGGCATAAACATAAGTAGTTCTGGGGTTGTTTCAGCAGCTCAATGATGAAGTCTTATTTTATCCTTCTATCCCACCAGCATCAACACGTTTTTCTTTTTAGTTCCTAACCTTGTTGTCTCATGGTCTCAACATTGCTGGAATAGCTCTTAGTACTGTGTTCTTTCATTATGGAATTCAAAGTCAAAGAGAAGGGAAAGGGTTCTCGTATTACTAGGAATGAAAAATTTTCTCATACGTTCACTCCAATAGATTTTCCCGTCATCTCATGTATTGAAACAGTCATTATGGCCATCGTTAGCAATGAGATAAGTTGGGAAGGTAAAACCTGACATTTTTAGTTTCTGTCAAAGAAAATGGATTTTACAAAAAAGGAATATGTTGGAAGGGAATGACTGGGGGTGTGGTCAGCAACTAACAGTTTGCTACAACTAGCCTAAGAAGTTGGCAGTTTATTTCCATTCACTGTAGCTCATACCTAGACCAAATGAAGAAGTCTTTATATCAGCTATTAAAAGAAGGAAAAGAAGAATCAGGTGTTTTGAATTAAAAAAAAAAAAAAACACAAGTAAAAATGTCACCTTTCCCGTTTTTCCCTTCTTTGCTTCAGAGTAGAAGAATTCTAATATTCTGGGCCTTCTTTTCTCTGGGTCTGATCTGTTTCCTGGTCTTTGCCTTTTAATAGTGTCGTACCCTCTCCTTCCAGCCTCCCTCATCACAGTGGAACTGGCTTCTCAGTAGTCCTTCCTTTCCAAGGCTTTTTTTTTCTCAATGGCTTTTTACCCCAGTCAGAGCGGGGGGTCAAGTTAATACTGGCTCAATTACTTTGTGTTTTTTAGGGAATTCAGTTTAATAAATCAGAACATTGTTTAGTCAAGATTATTGTTATTTTTGATTTATGGTACATTTTATGCCAAAAGAGATCACCTGTCTAAACTCCAAACATTAGTATGGCTTTAGCATCTGTTAGTCAAGGAAAGAAAACAACATTCTACATTGAAAAAATAATTCCATAGACTGAATAGTACTGGCTTTATCTTTTATCATCACAGCCCCAAGTTAGTTCTATAATCTTACACAGAGCTTTGAGGAATACTCTGTATGTCTGGGCTTCATCTTATTTTTTCCTACCTCTTTTTTCACCTCATTCCATTATTCACTCTCACCTTCCACACGCACACATACACACACACTCTACAGTCCTTACTTAGTTTTTAAAATTAATAATTAAAACTTAATTAAAATTATCTTATACTTTGCATATTTTAATAAGCCACCTCAAATCCTTTTTGAATAATATAAATGATAAATAACATATAGGATAAAAACACACCAGTCTTGTTTTTAATAAAGAGTTTATATCATTATTTTTGAATTAACTTTATGAGTTTTGTATCAGTGTCTAAATTGAATATATACCATAAGACCATATTTTTATCTGTATTATAAACCACAGTTGAAAATAGTGAATTTGGAATGGTCCAACTAAGTGTAAGGAAATATAAAATATAATAATAAATGCAGATGGGTAATTCTTAAATATGTGCAGAGCAGAGTATTAGGGCTTTCCTAGATAAACTGATATTGGATAAGTTGAGCTTTAGCTGCAGAATAAATTAACATAGGTTTACTCTCTGTGTTTTAACAGATATGGTTAAAAAATGAAGAGTAGAATTGGATACTTTAAAGTGTTATATAATCATTAAATTATATATATTTTCGTGCTAGAAAGAAATATGTCAGATTTTAACCAGCTTAACATAAATAGTTAATACCTTTTAATGCTTTTGTGGAATCTGATGCCAAAGGATAATTTTGCTTTCCTGTACAAAGCCTTATTTTTCTGTTAGCTAGATTAGTATTAATTTTTTATATAAAGGTAAAGATAATATTTTAATGATGGATAAAGAAACTGCTATATATTTTTAAATAAATATAATTTAAATACATAAAAAGACTTAATGTAAATTTAGTTCACCTTGGTTTTAGACAGCCACATTTTGCATACAATGTGTATGAGTGTTTTAAGAATTGATAAAATACTTAAGTCATAAAAGTAGAAAATGAAAAAGTGATAAATGCCAAATGGGAAAAATATACCTTCAAAAATGAGATCAAGTTGAATACAGATTCTTAGATAGAACCCAAATACAAGATATCAATAAAGCTAAGTTGGTTACTTTCAGTTTTTATAGGAAGAAATACTAAACAGCTATAGACATAGTTTTGTTTATGGTTCAGAAATATATAAAGGACAAAATATGTACATTGTCAAATTAATTTTTCTCTTTTGGTATCGAGACACTAGGCATTTGGGCATTGAATTTGCATTTAAAATTTTCATCTGTAAAAAGTCTTAGAAATTTCAAGCACTAGAATAAGAAATTAAGGAATCTTGCTCAGATTTATTGTTTTTATTCTTTGGTCTTCATCATCTGGGAGTTTCAGATTTGAGTACAAGACTCTTTAAAAAATAAATTACAGCTGTATGTTAAACAAGTTAATCATATAATGCCTGCAGAGGCACTGCAGCTGAGGGCTGACAGAATTATAACTCAGCAAGTATTTGTGGAACATGACTGTAAGGAGTAAGTCCTTGTTGAATTCACGTTCCGAAACTCAGTTAAGTTGTGTTAACGGGTGACCTAAACTTTGTTTAGCAAACAGTGAGATTTATATTCAAACAAAGCTTCATAGTACTCTGTGAAATCAGTCAATCATGATTGAGGGCATGTGCATATGTGCAAGACACTAAACTCTAGGTATGGGGTGGAGGAGTTTGTCAGGGAGCATAAATATAGCTTTAAGTCACAGTATCAACCTAGGTGGGGATAGATAGTAAACACAATAAAATGTTCAACAGTCTTACAAGATGGCAATAAAAGATGTGACAGGTGCCTAGTATGGACAAGAAGTGGTGTAAATACAGAAAGAAGGTTCCCTGGAAGAATCAGAAACTTCAGCTGGACCTTCTTGACCTATCTGTCTCTTAACCTTTGAAACTATCTAAGGATTACAAATTAATGTTTTTACTGTCATTCATTCAGTATATTTGTTCAACAGATATATTGATCTACTGTGTATTAGGCGTTGCTATGGACCAGGGGTCCCCAACCCCCAGGCCGCAGACCACTACTGGTCCGTGGCCTGTTAGGAACTGGGCCACGCAGCAGGAGGTGAACAGCGAGCGAGTGAAGCTTCATCCGCTGCTCCCCATCGCTTGTGTTCCCGCCTGAACCATCACACCCCTCACCCCACCCCACCCCACCCCACCCCACCCCCGGTCTGTGGAAAAATTGTCTTCCACGAAACCGGCCCCTGGTGCCAAAAAGGTTGGGGACTGCTGCTATAGACCCTGTAGAGATAACAGTGAACAAAACAAACTGTGCTCTTAAGGTAGCTTACATTTTAGTGGCAGGTGGGCTCTCCTCTGACAGAGAGTGAAAAAGTTAGCCAAAAAAATACTGTGATAAGTATTGTGGAGAAATATAAAGCAGGATAAAGTATTTAGGGAGTAAGGGAGGTAGGGCAATGCTGTTTTATATGGGGAGATCAGAGAAGGGCTCTCTAATAAGGTGACATTTTATGGAAATATGTAAGGAAAATTGTAGGGAGCGTATGTTTATTTGAGAGGAGAGCATTACAGGCAGGGAGAACAGAAATACAAAGGCTCTGAGGTAGGAACATGCTTGGTTTGAGGACCAAGAAGAAGACTGGTGTGGCTGGTACAGAGTTAGGGGCTGGGGTTTGGTAAGAGGAGAGGAGGAGGTCATAGAGGTAGCAGGGAGCTACTTCATGTAGGGCCTGGAAAAACATGGGAATGACTTTGGATTTACACTCTGAGTGAGATGGAAGGCCATAAGAGTTGCATAGAGTATATATGAACCAACTGATATTTAAAAGGACTGCCCTGATAACTGTATTGAGTACAGGCTGTAGGGAGGCAAGGGTGAAAGCAGGGAGGCCAGTTAGAACTTTTACTGTAACAGGTTTTAGGATGGAGGTAATGAGAAATGACAAATTTTCTAGGTATTTGCTGAAGGATTGTGGAATGTAACAGAAAGAGAGGGTAAAAAGGGTGACTTCTTTTTGGCCTGAGCTTCTAGTAGAATGGAGTTGTGGTTTACTGAGATGGAGAAGACTGAAGGAAGAGCAGATCTGTTGCAGGAGAAAAGGAAACTGAGGACAGTTTTGGACATGTTGAGTTCAAAATGCCTATTAGACATGTAAGTGGAGATATCAGGTAGGTTGTTGGCTATCAGAGTCTGAAGTTTAGGGAAGCAGTCAAGGCTAAAGACATAAATTTGAGAGCTGTCAGAGTACAGATAATATTTATGGTGAGAAGACTAGATGAAATTATCTAGGTTATAAGAGTAGAAGGAGATGGGAAGAGGTCTGATGACTGTCATAGGGCTACGTCAGCATTCAACAGCATTCAAATTTGGGAAAATAAGGAGGAATCTACCAAGGAGACTGAGGAGGAGTGATCAGTGAGGTAAAAAAAAGAACTAAGGGAGGTATTTCAAAGAAGTGTTTCAAAGAGGGAGTGAGCAAATTGTGTCAAAGGAGTAAGATTAAGATTGAGAAATGACAATTGGAATTGGCAAAATGAAGGTCATTTTGCACTTGACAGGAGCTATTGGAGTGGTTGGGAGTAGTCAATGAAAACTTAGGAATGGAATAGAATTGAAGATAGCTAATATGGACAGGCCTTTAGATTTTTCCTTTTAAGAGGAGCTTAGAAGTGGAACAACAAATAGGAGCCCAAGGAAGGTCTTTTAAGTATTTTTAAAGGATATTACAGTATGTTTAGCATGCCATTAGAGAGAAAAAATGTGTAAGAGAGATAGACTTGCTGGAGGGAAGACGGGGTGGGATATAATTGCAACTGAAGGTTAAACTTAGAGAGGAACATTGGGCAATTTATCCATAGTAACAGGAGATTAGTCAGAGGATATGTGTAGACATGCAGATAGGTTGAGGTATGTGGTGATAGGAGGTTGTGGAAGTTTTTGTTTTGTTGCTTTTCTCCTCTCTTCGAAACCCTCTCCAGTGAAATAAACAAACAAGGTCATCATCTGCAAGTTAGGAATAGGGAGGAGATATTGAAGGTTTGAGAGAGAGAGATAAAGCTATTCAATAATTATCTACAAAAATGGAATACAAATTAATTTGAGAATGCGTTCAGCTGCTCAGGTACAGGTACAAAATAGGGGAAGAGTTGGATTTACCTGTGCCGTAGGTTTTGTCAAGCGAAGCTCATTGAGGAAGAGAGGAACAAGCAAATCGATGTGCCATGCGAAGAAGTAATTAATTGATGGACCATGAAATAATCAGGTAAAGAGGGCAATCATGTGCATGGGCTCTCGGACAGTCAGAAGACAGAAAGTCTGTACATTGGAGACCTGAAAGGTGTTAAAAACTTGTTTGAGTCTTAGAGGGAGTGATCAGGAAAGATAAAAGATGATGCTCAGAGAATGATATTTTAGGCATTGAATTATGGAAAGAGTACAGAATCTAGGTCCAGTCATGGGAATTAAATGGCTGAGGTGGAATGGATAAGAACATTGATGGTGTTGTAATTGAGAAGGTAAATATGATATGCTCCTAACTCATTATAGGATTTCAGTAAACACTTCAGTTTTATTAAGGTACCAATAAAGCATCCCCACTTTCTTAAAATTACATTGTTTTTACAAGTGCCAGTTGGTTCTCAGTGTACAAGACTCCCAGTAGTTTCTTTCAGTTTATATTCCTTTGATCTGCTGTATCAGTATTACTCAGGGAGCTTTGTTTAAAAAATATATATTTTTTAAGATTCTAGAACAAATCATGCAATCCAGAGGTCCACAGCCTAAATTAGACCTGTAGATACATTTTTTTGATAAGAATAGTGCTATAAAAAGACAACCTTGGGTTGAGGGGCATTCCACTTTGTCACATTGCTCCTAGTCCCCACCATTTACCCCGCATCCCCCCACCCCCTCACCCCCATCATTACTTTTGTCTTATAATTTTCCAGCGTCTTTTAGGCCCCTTTGCACGTTTACGTTTACTGGTACTTTTTCTCAAGGCATTCACGTTTAAAACTCTTTGCCTTAGACCTACTGAATCACAATCTCCAGAGTTGGGCTTTTGTCATTTCTGTTTGGAAACGTCCTTAAGTAAATCTGATGACAGGTAGTGGTTGAAAAAGACAGATCTTAACTTACTAGCAATGGATCTTGGGTCAGCAACTTAACCTCTCTTGTTTTCAGTTTTCTATCCATAAAATTGATATTAAAATAATAGAACCCACCTCATGTGGTAGTGTTAAAGGATAAATGAGATAGTATGAAAAAAGGCACCTGTGCCTGGTACATGGTAGATACTCAGAAAAATGTTTTTCCCTTTCTGTTTTCCATTGGGAGTAGGATCTTGAAAGTTTCTCTAGGCAAGTTGAAGGGATATTCCAGGTCAACCAATGCATTAATTAGGACACTATTTTGAATGGTTTAACAAAACCAAATAGCCAGTGACTTAAACAAAGAAGAAGTTGAATTCTTTCTACATTCCAGACTGATTTGATATTGGGGGAGTTTGGTTCCAGGGACCAGGTGCCTTCTTACTTGTTGCTTCATCTTCTCTTAGTCTGTTGCACTTTCTTACATGGTCAGAGATGGTTTATCACACCTTGACTGGGTTCCACCCCATTGGAAGGAAGGAAGAAAAGGTTAAGAGTAGGCAGTTTCCTTTCAAGGGTATGGTTAGGAAATTTCACAAACCTCATTGGCTGGAACTTATCACATGGCCATATCCAGATGCTGAGAGTCTGGAGCAGAGATTTTCTAGCAAGGTCGTCAAGTACCCAGTAGAAACTCAGAAGATTCTAGTACTAAGGAGAAGAAGGGGAGGATAGATATTAGAAGACTGGTTTCTGTCACAGTTAATATTTGCTTGGTATATCTGTTCCACTGTCTAAACAAGGTTAATCCCTTGGTCATTCTAGCCTTAGACTTAGGGTTTATTGTCCCCCAATCCCAAATAATGAAAACAAAAAAAAAAATTACTTGGGCTACCTAGTCCCTTTCAGATATCTTTTTGACCAGAGATGACTGGTCTTTTTAGCGAGTCAGAGTCTAGGTCCTAATGCTTAACTCATCTATGCAAGCATGAATCCTATCTCTGATAAGTCAATTTCAACCTTACCTACTACTTTAAAACAGTAGAATAGTTCTCCAGATCATTTTGACTACGGTTCAATGTGTTCTTTATTTCCATTAGCCTATTCTGTGACCAGGATGTAGAGTATGTTGTGAGAAAGCAACTGTGTGTGTGTGCATGCATTTTAATGCAATCTCCTGCCCATGTTTTTGTATTGTGTACCTATATGAAGTAGTTATTATTAAATCTGTTTTACTAATGAGTTAACAGAGACCCAGAGATGTTTAGCAACTTGTTTGGAGCCACAAAAATCAGTAAATGGTGGAGCCAGGATTTATCTCCAGGTTTTTATATTTCCAAATTCTGTGATCACAGTGTTCACAGTGCTATATTGTGACATCTTTGGATATCACACTGCAGAATTGGATCATATGCTTTTTTTTTTAATGTCAAGGACACTTTAGTTTTATTATTACGATGATTTCTCTTTTTGTACTTTCTCATTTGTTTCTTCTTTTCTTAGTGTCATCATTTCTCTTTGGGCTGTAAAACCCCACCTTACTAAGAGACCCTTTAACATAACTTAGATCAAAACCTATATGGATAGCTTATCTTTATTTTTTTCTTTGGGACAGACCTAAAGAATGAACTGCCTGTTACTTTGCTGGCAATCACATTGCACATTACTTTTTCTGGCTACACATTTACAATTTATTTCTATTTTTGATAGTAGATTTATTTTATTTTTGGTACCCTACTATTTATGAATAAAAAATGTACCCATTAAGGTAGTACCATGAAATATGACTGTGAGAGAGCTGTGTTTCCATCTGAGGTTTTAGGGTTTCATGAAGAGTTAAAGGGAATATCTAAAGTGTTTTATTGACAAGGCCTGGCCTTCTTAATCCATTTTTGTCCCAGGTAGAATCTGCATGTGCATTTCTAGTCAATTAGAAGTGCCCTACTTATCTGTGTTGGCTAGTCCTGTATTTTCTAGATATACTGTTGTTTTATAATATTAATCTATGTATGCATAACTTTAATATTTAATGATGGTTTCTACCTAAGATTATTGAAATCTTATTTGTTTTAAACAGTGATTATCTGTTTAGGTAACAAATATAACTAAATGGTAATACCTAAGATTTGATTTCAGTATTTTTAAATCCACAAGGCCCTTTAAAGAAAAAAAATTGCTAATTTGAACTTGATATATAGGATTAAGTTTCTAAAGCAACAATTTTTATCATTATGTATAAAAATTACTTCTGTAATTTATTTTAGGAATAACCAACACTAGGATATTCTTCAAAAAGGAAATATTATCTATTATCGTTGTTTTTTTATGACCCTTTGAAGTAAAAATGTTTACTTTTTCCCCCCTGTTTTTTGATATAGGATATAGCAGATCCATTTTTTGCTTATTGTAAGCAACATGCAGATAGGTTAGACAGAAAGTGGAAGAGAAAAAACTACTTGGCTCTACAATCCTATTGTAAAATGTCTTTACAAGAGAGAGAGAAGCAGCTATCACCAGAAGCACAGGTATGGATGGGATTCTTGCCAAAACTCATGTTTTTTTCTTTCAAGGTTATAGATTTCAGGGAATTCCCTGGCGGTCCAGTGGTTAGAACTCCGCGCTCTCACCGCTGAGGGCCCGGGTTTGATCCGTGGTCAGGGAACTAAGATCCCACAAGCCACGCAGCATGGCCAAAAAAAAAAAAAAAAAAAAAAAAAAAAAAAATCAAGGTTATAAATTTCAGATCTCATGTGTGTTTGCCAATGACATGTGAAGTATAATTGTGAAATCTGGTTAGTTACCTAGGAAGTGGATTGTCATTAAGGTAAATGGTGAGTATAGTTTGTGGTTGAATATATTACTTGTCACCTAGTCAACAAAGCAGTCATTTGTAAAGCATGCTTCCAGTACATTAAAGAATGTGGCTTAGAGGAAATTATTCTATCAGTGCAATATGTTGACCACATCTTTTTTCAGTCTGTTCTAATGTTCTTTTATGCAAAGAATTTGATTAGTTTGCCCATCATATAAAATGTATTTTTATGTAAATTAAGTACATT
Organism: Eschrichtius robustus; assembly: GCF_028021215.1. Classification (NCBI taxonomy): domain Eukaryota; kingdom Metazoa; phylum Chordata; class Mammalia; order Artiodactyla; family Eschrichtiidae; genus Eschrichtius; species Eschrichtius robustus. The sequence continues at coordinate 65,411,616 of NC_090831.1, read as the reverse complement.
TATGGAGACTAGTGCAAGGCTAGTTGAGAAGAGAAACTTCAGCTTAATCATATTAGTTTTTGACAATTCTGATCATAGACTAGGACAGTTGTTACTAGGGGTAGACCTGGTTTATTATAACCCAAGAATTATACAGTATACCTTAAGGACTGTGGATAGACATAATTTGCCTTGATATGTGAAATTCTGGTTATCTTTACTTTTTCTAAATGTGGAAGTAAAAATCATAAGGAGTATGTTCCATTTTAATATCTTTTAAAATTTGTATACATTTCTTTTATAGGCAAGGATCAATGCCCGGCTTCAGCAATATCGTGCCAAAGCAGAACTAGCTCGATCCACCAGACCCCAGGCCTGGGTTCCAAGGGAAAAATTGCCCAGACCACTCACTAGCAGTGCTTCGGCCATTCGTAAACTTATGCGGAAAGCAGAACTAATGGGGATCAGTACAGATATCTTCCCAGTGGACAATTCAGATACTAGTTCTAGTGTGGATGGAAGGAGAAAACATAAGCAACCTGCTCTCACTGCTGATTTTGTGAATTATTATTTTGGTCAGTATAGACACTGATGCATGCACGTTTTCATTGATGACAATTTGCCGATGGAGATTTTGATATGCTGTCAATTTTTAGAAATTTACTAGCAATGTTACATCTATCAAGTAAACGCATGTTTATTTTCCTAATAAGTTGTGGGTTGTTGTAAAATGCTAAGTTAATTTGTGAATAGAGTTAAAAGTGTTTTGAATAATGTAGATTTATCCATGTGATCATCCCTATGGCTAGCTTCTTCCTTTGTGTATTTTGTATATCAGCTTTTATTTTCTACTAAAGTAAAATTGGATATTTAATTTAAATAGAGAGAAATATGCGCATGATTCAAATTCAAGAAAATATGGCTGAACAAAAGAATATAAAGGATAAATTAGAGAATGAACAAGAAAAGCTTCATGTGGAATATAATAAGGTAAGTTGGCTATAAAACAAACAACATAATATATTACATCTTATTGATGATTTCTTTTGTGATTTTATAACATTTTTATTTATGTTTTATTTTGAAATTCCTCTGGAGTTTTTACAACTTGCCTACAATTCCGACCCCTCATTATTTTCATTACCATCACTAACACTTACTGAGTACTTTCTATGTGCCAGGCACAATTTTGAGCACTTTTACTTGTATTAACTCATTTAATTCTCATTTCAGCTTTATAATATGGCTTAGGATTACTGCTCCCATTTTCAGAGTAAACTGAGTCCTAAACAGGGGAAGTAATTTGCCCAGGCTCACATAGGTAGTCAAGTCATAGAGTTGGGGTTTGAGGCCAAGCAGTCTGACTCCATTCCTTATTCCTAACCACTGTAAAAACTTTAAAACCTATTTTGAAATTACTGTTTTTTTCTTGAATTGTTTGTTACTTTTGATTAAAAAAAAAAAGAAACTCCTAATTTAAATTTCCCTTCTACCCCTTCATTCTAAAGATGAGGACGATCAAAAAGAAATATATAAAAGCAAGTTGTGACTAAATGTTAGGTAATAAGTAACACGAGCATATAAAACCAAGATTGACTTATTGATAAATAATATTTTAAGTGATAAAAAAATTTGTAGGAAGTAAATTTCCAATAATCAGCCACACTGTATTGAAAAGAGTACTGGGATTCAATTCAAAAGACCTAAGGATTCTTGCTTGTCTTATGATTTTGGCTAAGTCACGAAAACCTGGTGATCCTTAGTTTTCTCATTGGGAAAATGGTGGGAGTGCGTCTTGATAGACTCATAAGGATTAATTAGCAGAATGTTTCTGAAATTATATAGTAAACTATAATAGAATATATAAATGTAGGCATCATTATTATCATTAGTAAAAATGGTAACATAAAACAAAATGCTTACATTTTGTTGGTGCTGCTTAAATAATTGGAGACCCTCATTTTTCAGTGTATTGTATTTGAATGTGTTAAAAATATATGGACTATAAATATAGATATTTTTGGACATTTATTAATAAATTATTTACATTTTCACATATTTTACTGTGTATTTTAATGGTTTACTAATTTGAATTATTTACATTGTAGCTGTGTGAATCTTTAGAAGAACTACAAAACCTGAATGGAAAACTTCGAAGTGAAGGACAAGGAATATGGGCCTTACTAGGCAGAATCACAGGGCAGGTTAGTTTCTTTCCAATTGCTATCTCTTTCTCTTCTTGCTCTCTATATGATTTCAAAGATCAGAACTCTAATACAACTGTCACTTCACTAACTAAAGAATTCCGTTTAATCAGGGCCAACTAATCCTCTGGGATAATGATTCCTGCCTGAAGTACATCTAGAGCTTTGGAAGCTGCCTACTGAGAACTTGTAGCTTAATTTGGTTGTTTTAACAGCTATCTTGTTTGCAGATTTTTTCATTTGCTCTAACTGATTGACCTGTCGTTTGTGATGAAGCTAAGATTTGAAGCATGAGTTACTTCTACCATATTCTTCCGCCTCTAATGTAGGGGTTTTAGATTCCTTGCCACATTTCTTCTGTCCTGTTCTTGTGTTATAATTAGTTCTTTTTTTTTTTTTTTTTTGGACCGGGGGGTGTGTAAAATTTAAACGGAAAACTGGAGAGATTTATTTTCATGTTGATTTGGTTTTGAACTGTGTAAGAAATGGTTTTTGAAACTTTCATGTTAAAGTGTAGTTTTTCTCCTTCAGTAGCTATTATTGTAGTTATGAAAAAAAATTAACTTTATCCTTGAACATATTTAGCCTTTTATAGTTCTTGGTATTGAAAAGAAGAATCATTGCCAAATGGATTTCTTTGAATGCTTTTTTTTTTGATACTGTGTACATAATTCTTAAATTAAGAATTCATTTGAATAATTTCAGTTATTTTTTTAAGGATGATGGAGACTCACTGTGGTCCTTTCACTATGAAAATAGTTTTGTTTGTGAAGGAAGGTTTTCAAAGAACAGATATTTTTCATTGTACTTGTTTTAAAGGTTTACAAAGAGTCAAATTCATTAAACAATTTGTGTAGACATATTATTTTAGAAGGTAATGCATACTGATATGTATTGTGCCATGCTGGCTTTGAAGATGCTGCTTTTGTGAACAAGGTGTATGTGGCTTATATTTTATAATGAATAACATAATATAAAAGGTGAGAATGAATAGTCGCATATGGAGAATTGACCTTTTTTTCTATTGTTAGGTTGTTGATGAATTTTTGGAAGATTATGGTGTTTTATATTTTATATTTAGATAAGTTAATATTGAATGCAAGCCTATTATTAGTTTATTTGGCAAGCTAGCATTATCTTTTGGCTTGGTTTGCAAGTTTGTCTCATAAGAATTTCCTATTTAGTATAAAACATTATCTACTATAAAAGAGCATTTTCATTTATTAAATCACTTGTAACAGAAGCGCATGCATTTCCTTGTGCAAATGTAAAATACACAGCAGAAGTAGAATTCATTTGTACCACTTGCAGGACACTTTTTTCCAGTTGGTTAAACAGATGCCAGCCCACCGGGCCACTGAGAAATGACTTTGATAGATGGTTGCTGTCTAGGAAGCCAGCATACTACTGATTAGTAGAAACCCAAAGAGAATCTACTTCGCTTTGTGGAGAGTTTGGTCCAATAAGATAATTTTTCTAATTAACCTTTGGAGCACCAGTGTAGCTGGGATGTTGAGGAAAATAAACGGCCTCAGTATTCTTTTTGTCAAGTGTACTTTTTTTTTTTTAAGTTCTTAAATTCTTGTCCTTGTCTTTCATTTTTAAAGCTAAAGTAGAAGTTTAATTTTCATAATGTTTTAGTGGTCCACTGAAAATCGATGAAAGTATGTTATTATAGGCTTCTAGGGGCAGTGACTGAGACAAAAACTCATTTTAGTCCTTTTTGCCAATGTAAAAGCTTGTAAAAGAGTTCCCCCTCACAATCCTAGCATATTAGTTGACTTGAGCGGTGCATAGAGGAAAGTTGCTTTATATTTTTTCTTTAAAACAAAATAAACTGCATTTGTTCAAATCAATAGAAGTTGAACATACCGGCAATTTTGCGAGCACCCAAGGAGAGAAAACCAAGTAAAAAAGAAGGAGGCACACAAAAGACATCTACTCTTCCTGCAGTACTTTATAGGCAAGTAATGAAATTATGATAGATTAATACTGTGTATTTTTTTTTCATTTTTAAAAATATTATTTATTTTTGGCTGCATTGGGTCTTGGCTGCTGCGCGTGGGCCTCTCATTGCGGTGACCTCTCTTGTTGAGGAGCACGGGCTTTAGGTGTGCAGGCTTCAGTAGTTGTGGCACATGGGCTCAGTAGTTTTGGCTCGCAGGCTCTAGAGCGCAGGCTCAGTAGCTGTGGTACACGGGCCTAGCTGCTCCGCGGCATGTGGGGTCCTCCCTGACCAGGGCTTGAACCCATGCCCCCTGCATTGGCAGGCGGGTTCTTAACCACTGCGCCCCCAGGGAAGCCCTTGTGTATTTTTAAACTAATACTTTTTAGTAACAAGATGCTTCAGATATTTGCGAATAAGTTATGTTTATATTGGAATTTAAGTTAAATGCATTTGAAGTTCATTTTATTAAAACCATCAAAGATGCTTTCCAGATTGAATGATGATAGAAGAGATTTTGCTCCTCTTTTAATGACAAGCTAAATCACTCTTTGTATCCTTTAAGTAACTGGGGCTATGTGTGCATATGTTCCATGGAAATGAACTGTCCTCTTTGGGGAATTGGAAAGTGACTTTAAATAATGTAGATGATTATTTTCTTAAATAGTTTAAATGATATGTTAGATAAATGGGCATTTATATTTTATTTTACTTGAATGAGTTTTAGAGGTTTACATGTGTTTTTAGTAGTGATGGGTAGCCTTTGCACAGTGGTGGATAATGAAGATAAGTTTTAGATTTGAATCTGTCTACATTTTTTTCTCTCTTGGCTCAGTTGTAATAATTTCATTCTCCCAAATATTTTTGTTCTTGGCTCAGTATTTTACAGTATTCACCATTATAGCAATTTTGCATAGTTATTAAGACTTCTTTCCATACTTCAGTAGGTTTGGATCTCACTATTTTTTCCATGTAACTGATGATATTAATTGAGAAAAGTCTAGAAGATGCTAGTATATGTTTGTGTGTGTGTATACATACACAAATCTATTATTCACGTACACAAGTATATATGCTTATGTAAATTTATAAATATTCTCCCCACAACCTCTTCCATTCTCAGAAATAGCAGCAATAGCAACAATATCAGTCTCTATAATTACTTTCTCTTCTTGGTTGGAGGCTCTCTCCATAGGTAATAGCAGATAACTTCCTTGAACTGTGGAAGCCCACTAGTGTTTTAGTGTACTTTATGAAGACTAGCACATTCTCAGTCTAGCTTTTCCAAATAAAATTGGTTCATTTGGAACCATCAGGCATATCACTTATGCTCCTGACTTTTTATCACTACAGTTCATTTTTATTTCAGAATATACTTTTAAGTAATTTTCCTTTTTTACTCTGAGCCACTTTGAGACCCAGTACTGGTCGTTGTTGTCATTGTTGTATATGTGTGTATGTGATCTTTTTTTCTAGGATTATTTAAAAATTCAAACATCATTGCTGTTTCTGTATATATATGGCTCTTTTAGGTTCTCAACAACTTTTTCCTCAACCTTCACATTCTTAATATAAATATACCCTACATTTTTAGGTCACGGTGTTTGTGCTCTCAGGAGTAGTTAACTTGTCCTTTTGCACAAGAAAAGTTGGATTTCTTAAGAACAAACAGAAAACTAAAATAACAGTAACAGGGACTTTTCTGGTGGTCCAGTGGTTAAGACTTCGCCTTCCAACACAAGGGGTGCGGGTTCGATCCCTTGTCGGGGAGCGAAGATCCCACATATCTCGTGGCCAAAAAACCAAAACATAAAAAAAAAAACAACAAAAAAAACCTGGAAGCAATATTGTAACAAATTCAATAAAGACTTTAAAAATGGTCCATATAGTAAATAAATAACATAATGTAACATAACAGTAACAACAATAGTAAAACTTCCCATTCTTTATAATAAATAATCAATTGGTATATTTTTAAGACTCAAAGTCTGATTTTGTAAAGAGACTTATATATGTAGCTTATTTACATGTTGAAGGTTCTTTGAAAGATTTATAATTAATGGTAGAAAATAAACTGAATTTTGTTTGTAAAGTAACTTCCTTTGTAGTTTTAGAGAGGTAGAAAATTGAAAGTTTTTTTGTTTAATAATTTGTTTCTAGAAAAAAATTGGTCTAATGTTAAATGGGTTTTAAAGTGATAATTAAAATTAAGATAAAGACAACGTTAACATAAGTATCTAACTTATGCCCTTCTCTGAAAAGTATGACACCAGCAATATTTAAATTTATACTAGATCCAGGCTATTTTTCTACATTCTCAAAAGTATATAGAACTAATAGTTATTGACATTATAAAAAGACATGTTACGAAAAAATATTTGATTTCAATAAAAGAAAAGTTAATATGGTAAAATTTTGAAATTTTAAAAATATGCTATAAGTTAACTGTTCACTATGATGATTATTATTCTAATCCTTTATTTGCTGCCTTTATTCAAAGTTGTGGAATTTGTAAGAAGAACCATGATCAGCATCTTCTTTTATTGTGTGATACCTGTAAACTCCATTACCATCTTGGATGTCTGGACCCTCCTCTTACAAGGATGCCAAGAAAGACCAAAAACAGTTATTGGTAAGTAAAATGGAGAGGATTTAGATGTTAGAACTGCTTTGCTCTTAGTTTCAACAGTGTAAGTGTTATATCATATTGCTTCATATAAAGTTTTCAGTAAGTTTTTAACTGATATTTTTATAATTTTTTCCAATTTTATTGAGATATAATTGACAGTTAAAAATTGTGTAGTTTTAAAAATAAACAAATGGGACCTAATGAAACTTAAAAGCTTTTGCACAGCAAAGGAAACCATAAACAAGATGAAAAGACAACCCTCAGAATGGGAGAAAACATTTGCAAACGAATCAACTGACAAGGGATTAATCCCCAAAATATACAAGCAGCTCATGCAGCTCAATATCTAAAAAACAAACAACCCAATCCAAAAATGGGCAGAAGACCTAAATAGACATTTCTCCAAAGAAGATAATACAGATTGCCAACAAACACATGAAAGAATGCTCAGCATCATTAATCATTAGAGAAATGCAAATCAAAACTACAATGAGATATCATCACACCGGTCAGAATGGCCATCATCAAAAAATCTACAAACAATAAATGCTGGAGAGGGTGTGGAGAAAGGGAACCCTCTTGCACTGTTGGTGGGAATGTAAATTGATACAGCCACTATGGAGAACAGTATGGAGGTTCCTTAATATAATTTTGAACACTACCTTACATTCTTTCTAAGACAAGCCTGGTAAGGTATAAATAAATAGTAAGGGTTTGATTCGTTAGAGTAGTTCAAATAGTAAATACTTATTTTAATTTTGGGGTACTAATCTTATGTTTCCACCACCCATCTGATCAGAATTTGTCTTGCATTTTCTAATTATTTAAAGAATATTATGAAGAGTATTACTTGACAGAGAATTGAGTAATATTACTTAAAAAATATTACTCAGCATAATGTCCTCAAGGTCCATCCATGAAAAAAACTGTGGTGTGAAATCTTTGAAGACTGAAAGAGGTAATTCGTAAAGGAAAAAAAAGTAAATCATAAAGTATTTATAATATTTGGGAAATAGAGTGTTACTAGATTTATTACGTTTAAAAATTCATAAAATCATTTTTTCTTTTATCCTTTTATTCTCTGGATATACTTTTATTTATTCTTTAAAGACAAAAAGAAAATATGTAGCACAAACCCTTCTATGAAGAATTTTGCAGGTAGTTTTTCCCCATGTTTGTCTTCATAATTTGTCTTCCCTTTCTCCCATTAACTCTTTTTTTTTTAATTGAGATATAATTGACATTTAACATTTTATTAGTTTTAGGTGTACAACATAATGATTTGATATAGATATATTGTGAAGTAATTACCACAGTAAGTTTAGTTGACATCCATCACCAAACAAATTTTTTTTTCTTGTGATGAGAACTTTTAAGATCTACTTTGTTAGCAACTTTCAAACATACAGTGTAGTATTATTAACTGTAGTCACCATGCTGTACATTACATCTCAGGACTTATTTATTTTGTAACTGGAAGTCTGTCCCTTTTGACCACCTTTACCCATTTTGCCCACCCCCTCCACTTGCCTCTGGCAACCACCTGTCCATTCTCTGTGAGTTTGTTTTTGTTTTTAATATTTCACATATAAGTGAGATTATACAGTATTTGCCTTTGACTTATTTCATTTAACATAACGTCCTCAAGGTCCATCCATGTTGTTGCAAATGCCAGGATTTTCTTCTTTTTTATGGCTGAATAATACTCTATTGTATATATAGACCACATTTTCTTTATCCGTTTATCTGGTGATGGACACAGGTTGTTTCCATGCCTTGGCTATTGTAAATAATGATGCAGTGAACATGGGAGTGCAGATATCTTTTCAAGATAGTGATTTCATTTGCTTTGGATAAATACCCAGAAGTGGAATTGCTGTCTCATATGATAGTTCCATTTTTAATTTTTTGAGGAATCTCCACATTGCTTTTCAGAGTGGCTGTACCAGTTTACATTCCCAGCAGTGCATGAGGTTTCCCTTTTTTCCATATCCTCAGCAGCACTTGTTATCCCTTGTCTTTTTTATGACAGTCATTCTAACAGGTTTGAGGTGATATCTCATTGTAGTTTTGATTTGTATTTCCCTGATGTAGTTTTCTATAGGCACCTTTGAAGATTTCCCTCTAAAAAGTGGGGAAAGCATGGGAAAAGACTTAACAAATAAGAAAAAAAAAACTATGGTATGAAATCTTTGAAGACCGAAAGAGGTAATTTATAAAGGAAAAAAAAGTAAATCATAAATTATTTATAATATTTGGGAAATAGAGTGTTACTGGATTTATTATGTTTAAAAATTCATAAAATCTTTTTTCTTTTCCTTATGCAAATTAAATATTCTATATATTAAATTAGTATTCTTCCTTGTTTTAGCATTATACAATAAAAATTATTTTTCTTTAGTAATTAAGATTTTTAAAACCTCCTTAGGTAATTATTCTGAACATAAGTTGTAGTGTAGGGTGCTGGGGATCAAGAAGGTACAGCAAATTGAGGAAAATCTCTTAGTATTTCAGTATGAAGGTAGTGCTTTGTCATAAATTCCTTACCTGAATTTTCATTATTTATACTTTAAAAATCCATTTTTAATTAATGGAATTTTTTGATTACATAAGGTTATCTTTAGTACTATGCATAGGAATTATAGATGATATAGATTCTCTTCCCTAATAGAATATATTAAGTAAAAATATACAGGATTAAGGTGAGTTTAGCTAAATTCATAGATAATAGCAGCTTAGTGGATTATTTTTTTCTATTTTTTTATTAATTAATTTATTTTTTAGTGGATTACTAAAAGAAGCCAGGTATGTGTTTTGATATTATGAAAGATAATTATGACTTTCCCCCAAATATATGTAATTCCATGGAATTGGACAGGCCATGGCTTTATCCTCAGTTATTATTTTTTAGGATCTTGTGTACCAGTTAATGTAGCAGAGATGCTTTTTCATATCTTAAAGGCTAATTATAAGATGAGGACTATAGGGACTTCCCTGGCGGTCCAGTGGTTAAGACTTCGCCTTCCAATGCAGGGGCGGGTTCGATCCCTGGTCAGGGAGCTAAGATCCCACATGCCTTGAGGCCAAAAAACCAAAACATAAAACAAAAGCAATATTGTAACAAATTCAATAAAGACTTTAGAAATGGTCCATGTCAAAAAAAACAAAACAAAACAAAAAAGGTGAGGACTATAGAGTTTAACAGATTGCTGAAAGAGTTGCAGGTAGTGTTTTCATCTGTGTTGGCTTTTTGTACTGCAGGTATCATGTGGCAGTTGTCTTGAACTAGGAATAGATAAATTTCTGCTTTGGCAGTTACGTTTTGTTTAGATTTTTCTGAGTTGTTCAGTGTTTTGTGGTTTTCAGAGCATAACATTTCTATTATCTGAGTGCTCTAAAGCAAGTTTCTTTGTCACCTAAATGTATTACTTTTGGTGGGGGTGAGAATGAGCATGAGAAGTTGGAGAATGTACTGACAAAGGTTATAGTTACAAAATGAGAAACACAGGGGAAACAATGGAAATAATGGAAATGAGATGTCCATTTTCCTGGAAGTGAGGTTCTCCTCCATCCGCAGGGCTTGCTATGTTTTGTTATTTATTTGTTTGTTTGTTTTTATTGTAGCGGGCTGTCTTTGTGCTGGGTAACAGCCTGAAGTGTAAACTTATGATTTTCTCATGTCTTTTCTGTCTTGCCTTTCCCTGGGCAAGTGTGGTCATTTAAAATTTTTTCCCATATATGCCTTTTCTTTTGAAGGTCCTAGTCTTTAATATCTGGTTCCCAAAAGGGGAAAAAGAAAAATGAAGGTGGGGGGTAAAGGGTACCAGTCTTCTAAGTGCTGGAAGTCACTTTAGAACAATGGGTGGGGTTTGCAATAATAGGAGGGGTCACCCACCTCTTTGTCTGCCATCATGTGATGAGAAGCAGCAATCAGTGATCAGAGCACAGATCCCCAATATTTGGAGGACAGGGTTCATTTTGTCCAACCTGGCTCCTAAAAGCTGTGACATGCTGCTGCAGGAACATGTGCACAGCTGTATGCCATGTGGCTTAGGATGGGGGATAGGTAGCTGCTACTGTACTAAGAGCTGAAATTGACCAAAATTAACTGTAATTTACCTGTGCCAGCCTTTCCCTGGAAGTTGCAAGCCTTCAGTAGACTCCAGAGTTCCAAAATAGATAAGTCAGACAGATTCTGCTAATGTAATTGTTGTCTAGGTTGAGATGCAGATTCCTATTGCTTTCTGTTCTGCCATCTTCCCCCCATATTTTTAAAAATTCTACTTTTTAAAATTAATTAATTGACTTATTTATTTTTGGCTGCGTTGGGTCTTTGTTGCTGCACACGGGCTTTCTCTAGTTGCCGCGAGCGGGGGCTGCTCTTAGTTGCGGTGCGCTGGCTTCTCATTGCGACGGCTTCTCTTGTTTTGGATCACGGGCTTGAGGTGTGCGGGCTTCGGTAGTTGTGGCACACGGGCTCGGTGGCTGTGGCTTGCAGGCTCAGTAGTTGTAGCGCACAGGCCTAGCTGCTCTGTGGCATGTGGGATCTTCCCTGACCAGGGCTCGAACCTGTGTCCCCTGCATTGGCAGGCGGATTCTTAACCACTGCGCCACCAAGGAAGCCCTAAAAATGCTACTTTAATACATTCTTTTCATAAATAAATTTATATTTTTTCTTTTATACGTAGTATAGGCCAACAACCAAAACGATCCATTTATTTTTGTTCAGCACTTCTTAGAGTCTGTTTTTACAGAACTTCCTTAGTTGGTATATTCAGCACAGCTTGCCATTAATTAAGATTCAAGGATATTATAGCTGTGACAAGACGTAGAGTCAGGGTCAATGAATGACTTTGATTTTCTGGTGTCTCAGTGTATGTCGCTTAAGGGAAAATCATGATTTCCTAATGGAAACTATCTTTTTAATCAGTACTGGGCCTCTTATGTTGGTTCACTTAAACATGTGGCAGTATTACATGTGTTTTTATTATACTTATTAGGGATACATGGAATTGCTTGATGCATTGTACTTACTGTTGTTTCTCTTACAGGAGTGTATGTGCTTTTCTGTATGTATAGTCGTTGTATACCCTATGGTCACATGTTCCTGTGCATATCTTCATATATTCTAAACATATACCTGAATTTTGTATTTACAGAAAACATAGCTAGTGCTGGAAGGTAAAAATAAATGTATGAACTTATATTTTTTTCTTTATGTAGGCAGTGTTCAGAATGTGACCAGGCAGGGAGCAGTGACATGGAAGCAGACATGGCCATGGAAACCTTACCAGATGGGACCAAACGATCAAGGAGGCAGATTAAGGAACCAGTGAAATTTGTTCCACAGGATATGCCTCCAGAACCCAAGAAGATTCCAATAAGAAACACGGTAATTTATTCCCTAGTTATCATAACCATTACAAAATTCTGAGGTCAAAATTTAAGGGGTGAGAAAGACAAAGGGTAAACATATACTCAGTAGCCAATGAAAGAAACATGTGTATTGCTATTGGTTATTCTGAAAAGTTTATTTTATATTATGAAATATACCAATCATACATGAGAATGTACAGTTTTTATATTCAACATAAAGCATAATAATAATGAAGGCCCATTGTGTTCACAAACCCACTTCAAAAACAGAATATTACCAAAGCCTTTGAAGTCACCTTTGAATTCCTCAGTACTCACTTCACCATCCATCTAGCCCAGAGGTCACCTCGTTTCTCAACTTTGTACTTCTCATTCATTCCTTTTTTAATACATATTGATATGTATGTATATATGTATTCATAAATAATACATAGTTTTTCAGGGTTTGAACTTTGTATAAATGGAGTCAGACTTTTTTCCTGTTATTTGATACTTTGACCAACATTATCTTGATTTGATCCACACACGCTGATCTGTGTAATTGTAGTTCATTTGTTTTCACTGATATGTAGTTTTTTATTGAAACAATAGATCATAATTAATTTATCTTTTATATAGTTTGGCAGTTTTGTTGTTTCCATCTTTTTACTTTTATAAACAACTCATTTTTAAATATCTCTCTAAATGTCTCCTGCAGCATGGTAACAGGGAGATAGGGTATATAGCAAGGCATGGATTTGCTTAGTTATAGGATATCTGCATCTTCAGTTTTGCTAGGTAATTCCAATATTCTCCAAACCAGTTTACACTTATACCAGTAATGAATAAGTGGTATAAGTTTTGCTCCCAAACATGTTTTGTCCAATGTTTTAATGCTTTCCAGTGTGATCCATGTAAAATAGTACATGGACATTTTATTTTGCATTTCCCTCAACACTTAGATGACTTAGAGCATGTATTTGTATATTTTTGGTCAGTTGTATTTCCTCTTCTAGGATATGTGTGTGCAAGTCTTATTCAGCTTTTCTATCAGGTTGTTAGCCTATTTCTCATTGAAAATTCTTTGAGGTCAGCGTTATTACCAGGTGCCTGGGAGCTCTACCAACCTAAGACCATTTTAAATAAAAGTTTGGCATGTGTGTCTCTTCCATTACATGAGTAGTGTTAATTTCTACTCCAAACCTATGAGGGGTGGCTTGCAGTTATGAATTCTTAGGGGAGACATTTTTCACCTTCTTACCTTGAGCCAAGGCAGGCGCATTTAAAAAATCTGCCTTCCCCTGAGGGAGATGTAAATATGTTTTTAGGGTTAGTTATCATCATTCATTTGTTTTATCTGTTTGGTTTTAGAGAGTCTTAATTTTTTTCTCCTTAAACTAACAGTTTTCTCAAAAGTTTTTTTTAATCTGTAGTAACCATCTATATTACAATAAAATCACTTAAAAGATTTTGTTTAAGAGAAATCACTTAGATTATTTCATTCAGTTTTGTGTTATGGACTCATTTGAAATCAATGAGGCAAATCTGGGAATTTTTATCTTTTAGATAATTGAAGTAGTTAATTTTGAGTGCTCTAAATTGATCAACTTGAAAGTTTTATCTATAACTTCCACTAGTTTAAAACACTTTCTAGACTTCACAAATATATTTTGTTTACAGATGAACTAGAGAGAATTTTCCTTCTTTAAATAAGCCTGTTTGTTTCTATTTCTAAAATATTTTCTATAACTGTTTGTTGCTACTATCTGCAGCTATTCTTAAAATCTTAGAGAAAAACTTATTACTTCTTCTTATGTCTATGTCTGCAAAATTATCCTCTTATGAAACATTTTTTCTAGTTTCTTTATTGTTTAAAGAAATCCTTAGAAACAGTATTATCATTTTTAACTTTGGAGTTGTCACATAGAGGGGAATTTTGTACATATTATAGTGATATTTATGTGCACATAGTTTAGTATTACTTAAGATAAATGAGGATTCTGTTTTTTTTTTTTTTTCTAATTTACCTGTCTGCTTTTCCAGCCTAGAATTACAAGGAAGCTTTTAAATTTTCTAATTTAGTCCAATTCCTCTCATCTTATTCTTTGTCTCTAGTTTTCTTGTGTTAAAGTTTTAGTCTTCTTGTAGATGTTGGTAGGTAAAAGACGAGAAAGGATTCTATGCCCAGTAATTTTAGGAAATATAGTATGGTTATTTTTTCTTTGGGGGGAATTCAAATGCATATTGAAGCTTTGAGAAATACTAATGTTTAGAAAAATGATTACTTTTCCTTATTTATCCTTTTTCCTAACTTATTTTATCAAAGAGCACTTTTTTCAAGACAATATTTTATTGTGGCATAGAGCACCATGAGGTACCATCTTTGGAAATGGTATTCTAGAGGCCACAGATTCCTTGCATCAGGATCACCTGGGGTGTTTGTTGAAGTGTAGACTTTGGATTCATCCTAGAGCTAATGAATTAGAATTAGGGGGTTGGGCTAAGCAGATATCTTAGGTGTTAGTCTTATGCAGACTAAAGTCTGAAAGTAACTCTCTGGATAACATTTATGATTATTACTCTTACTCTTTTCATTCTTCTCTGCCTTTGCTTCATCAGTCTATACAGCAGTTCAGAAAACTTGTGATGAGCATATTCAGTCGGTCAGGTAACAGATCGATGAACTTAAGAACTGAGAGATGTAGAAGAGAATGATCAGTCTCTTGATCTTGATCTTGGCTGAGTTTCTATTGTTACCTTAATTTTTTTTTTTTATTAAATTTATTTATTTATTTATTTTTTGTTTTGGCTGCATTGGGTCTTCGTTGCTGCCCGCGGGCTTTCTCTAGTTGCAGTGAGCGGGGGCTACTCTTCGTTGCAGTGCACAGGCTTCTCATTGCGGTGCCTTCTCTTGTTGCAGAGCACAGGCTCTAGGCGCGCGGGCTTCAGTAATTGTGGCTCGCAGGCTCAGTAGTTGTGGCACACGGGCTTAGTTGCTCCGCGGCATGTGGGATCTTCCCAGACCAGGGCTCAAACCCGTGTCCCCTGCATTGGCAGGTGGATTCTTAACCACTGCACCACCAGGAAAGTCCCTACCTTAATTTTTTATCGGTCATTTTTGTTTGAGTTGTATTAACATTTTAAAGTTTCTTTTCTTAGCACTCTGTTAATTATGGGATTTCAAGTATATTACTGCCTAATAATAATTTGTCAACCAAGTACCTTTCACAATAAATAACTGATTTATCTCTCCCTTTGTTTAATTTTTCAATTGTTGTTCCTAGTATCTTCCTACTTACACCTTTTATTTTAGTACATATGTTGCATTTTGGGATATTCCATCCTTAAATTCTTTCTAATAGTATTTTTGCTTTTGTTAGTTTTTGTTTTTCCTGCCATTATTCATCAAAATATAGTTCATTTCACAGTAGTCATAGTATTCTATTAGAATTTTGAAGAAAATTTTACCCTTGTGACATAGGGGATTCATGACAGAACTTAAACTTCAGTTTCTCACTTCAAAGTAATATCTCACTCATTAAAACTGTTGAAATGATCATCTCTTCTAAAACTTTCCATTTCTGTTAAGTTTGTTATGTTCCCTTGGGTTATAGTGATAGCACAGTTTTTAGAAAAGTAGTTTGGGGTTATTTCATGCTAGTAAAAATGATTTCATCTTGTTTCGGAAATCCATCTTGTGCGATATATGAATTGATATTCTGTTAGAATAATTTTATTTTTAAAAATTCAGACTTTACAGTATAATTAAGTATATATAGCTCTTTAATCTGTTTTTTTGAAGTCTGTCTCTGTGGAATTGTCCAAGAATCATCAAAAACAAAAAATGATCAGAGCTACTATAGATTGAAGTTCCATTTTTATTGAATATCTTTTCTTACCATCTGTTATTACTTTCTCTCCTTTTATACTTTATATCTTTATGTTTAAAAATAACATCATGGTGGTAGTAAGGGAGTGAAAGGGAGAAGGAAGGGATTCACATGTTGGAATATTTGAGTAAATCCTGATATATTACTACTATTAATTTAACATCTTTTTAAATCTATACTGCTAATAAATCCAACCATTTTATTATTCTGTATTTCTTCCTATTATTTGACCTTTGTGTATTTTACTTCATTACATTTTTTCAAAGGTAGGTAAGTCAGAAGTGGATGTGGGGAATTAGTTTACTTTTATATAAGATGGTTTAATAATAATAATAATACCTAACATTTGCTGAAGATTGATCATATACCAGATACTGTAGTAATCCTCCACCCTACTCCCTCTTTAAAAAAATAAGTTACTTTTAACTATCATAACTCCTATATTACTCAAAGTGAAACTGAGGCACAGAAACCTTAAGTAATTTACCTGTGATCTTACAGATAGTAAGAGGAATAGGAATTGAACCCAGACAGCCTGAATTAAGAACTAGTGTCTTTTCTGAGGTCTGTAGAAGAGCATTTAGTTGAGGTACAAATGGAGTAGTTATAAAAACATTTGATCATTAGATAGCATAGTTGGGAATGTGATGTTCTAATCTGATACCAAAATGGTCATGTGTCGTTCCATAGCGTAGTGTTATCTGTGGGAAGCCAGGCATATATCCACTTACTAACTCATGTAACTGAGTTCATTCACATTAAATATTACATTTAACACTCCTTTTCTTTGTACTTTCATTTAGGTGTGAACAATTTTCCTTTTCAAGCTTGTGCAAGTGCATTGGCATTAATCTTGTCAATTACAGTGTAATAGTGTAGAAGTTAATAAAATGTTTGAAGGTTATTTTACCCCAAGGAAATTGGTATTTTAAAAGATCAAACAAAAAGAAAAGAAAAAAATTAGAAGCAGCAAATCAATAAGTACACTGACAGCATGTGTATGTATGAACTGCCAGTATATGTTTGTTTTGCTGTTCTCTATTTTGGTTTGCTTTTTTCCCCACCAAATTGAGTACTATGAAACCTGCTGTGGGAAAAATGGTGTATGCTCTGCATTGAGAGTGAAGTTGGAGAAGTACATAGTGGTTTTCTTTACTATTTTTTTTCTTTCCTAACTAGTCTCTCCAAATCTACCTAAAACATTTGGCTTACCGCATCTCAGGTGTTTTTGATTAAGCAACAAATACCTTGATTGTTTCACTTGGTTTGATCAGTGTTAAGAGAGATGAGCCCATAGACTCAGTCTCTGTGCTCCAGTGCCGCTTTTGTGCCAAACAAGGCTGCTATTAGAAAAATGGCATCCACTTTTTCCTGCTGACAGGCAGTTGCCATTTATCATGGCCAAAGTGTGCAACGGGAGTAGAACACTTTGTTAAACCTTACTATATTTTTATTATTTGGATACTGAGGAAAGTCATTTTTTATTTCATTCTACTCTGATTTCTTTAATAAGGATTTATAGAAATCTGAAGGAATACAGCATATTTTGAGACAGTTGATTTAATAAGATATAGATGCTTTTCGAAGTGAATAGTCTCGGTGTTACTTTTTTCGCCTAGATTATTTTTACCCAAAGATCATAAAAAGATTAGCCAGAAAAGTTGTTTGAAAAAAATTATAGCACTAAAGATTCAGTGTTTTTTAAAAATGGGTTAAAAGAGCTATTTATCTGTATAAGAATGAAAATAGTATACTTTCAGAAAATACCCTTCTTAAACAAACATGGAGATTCTCTGTTTCATATTTTAATGTTATCATATTTAATTGTTAGTTATCAATGTTTTTGAAATTTATCATTCTGAATGTTAGAATTATTTTTAAATTAAGTTTTAACTATAAAAGTAATATGTGAATACTTTTTGTTCTAAGAAATTAAAAATAGAATTAAAGTCTTCTTTAACTTTTCTCCCAACATTCCCCTTCTCCAACCCAATTCACATGCCTTGAATCTATCTTTATTATGAGGGCACATATTTTGAACTTTGATTATCTGACATTTCTATAGGTATATCTGTCAAAAAAATAAGAAAAAAATTGAAGAATGAGCCATATGGAAAAGTAGTATGGAGATAGTTCAAAAAACATAGAAATATTCAAGTATTAATAAATAAAAGAGGAACGATCTGGTTTTAGAAAATTCTTCACATGTTGTTTCCTGCTCCAGAGATAAGACTTTGTAACATCTTCTTAGATTGGCTCACAAATACCCCATCTCCAGTATTTAAGCATCTCAGTAGCCATTATTCTCTTTTATTACTGGGTACAAATAGGAGGACTAAGTCTAAAGAAGAAAAAGGGTTGAAAAGCATATTTCTATTTAACCTTTACCTGTTATTTACTGTGTATTTTATATTTATTCAATTGTCGTAGCTACCCTATGAAGCAGTAACTAATATCATTGCCATTTACAAATGAGAAACTGAGGCAGAGAGTTTAAGTAACCTATCTAATAAGGACATACAGCTTCAAAGTGGTAGAGACAGGAATCAAATTTAGCTAGCTCCTGAGCCCATACTTTAACTACTTTATTAGGCTGCCTTTCTAGACAAGATTACTAGTAGTTGTTCCTGGTATTTCTTGGGCTAGAGTCACAGTATTTTCATGCTTCCAGCAGCTTAGTGACTAAGGGTTTGGTCAGGAAAATGGAAGTCACTCTATGGAGAATTATGGCCTTATACTACGGTTGGCATAGCTGAGGGCGTGGATATCAAGAAAGCTGTCGCCATAGGTCAGAGAAGGTCTGCTGAACATCAGAGAAACTGTCAATGAAATATCTATCCTGAAGCACCAAGCAGGTGGTAGGAGCTGACATTAGGTCAGAGAACCTGACGGTGAAGACCTCAGCCTGAACATCACTGGTGAGTGGGTAGAAAAGTGAGAGTTTGTGGGGAAGTCTGCAAAGTCTGACAGGACTGTGAAGTGGGAGCTGATGGAAAGGTCAGCAAGGCTACAGCATCTGAAAAAGCCAAGCATCCGACTCCCATGACCTCCTGATAAAACATGGCCTTCACTTTACTTATCTGCTTCAAATATGAGGTTACGGACATGGAACTCTCCAGGGAAGGGGGACTGTGGGGAATGTGGTTTCCACCCTTAGACAGAGTAAGCAAGGGTGGTGGTGGTGGTGGTGGTGTGTGCCAGATTGACCACAGACAATCTAGCATAGTAACCAACTGCAGCTTAAAAAGTGCTTAATGTAGTGCTTACTCGGCACACGGTGGGTGCCCTAAAAAGCAACATTTCCAGACTCCTTTCCCTGCCCCCACTCCTGCCCCCTTTTCTTTCCTCTTAGAGGACTGTGATACCGTCGTCTTCATCCATATTCTCCCAGCTCTGAGCCTTCTGCAAGGCAAGCATGAAGTTCTTAATAAAACGGTTATGTGAATCACTGACAGCATAAATACAGACAGTGACCTGAAGAGTTACAAAATACCAAGAGGATAACCTCAGTGTAGGCCAAAGAGGGTGAACGTGGGCTTTTTACAGGCTTAGCAGTATTTAAAAGGGACAGAAGTTTAACTCCTTCCCTAGCTTGCTGCATATCCAGTGGAGCCCTCACAGTGTTTGCCGTTGATTTACAGGTGAGTCACAAGTTTTTTCTCACCCTTGTATTTCTTTTCCTTTCTTTTTTTAGTTAATTAAAAGGAAGCATGAAAGAAGTAGAGAATCTTAAAAGATAAAGGTTCTTGTGATAGATATCAGCCTTGTTAACCCAATGACTCTCTTCCTCTGTTCCTCTTATTTATAAAAGCTACACAAATCAATATAGGGCTTTTCTCATTAGAGATTTTGACAAAGAGAGCCCCTTTTATTTTGATTACATTAAGCAATTCTTTCTTCCAGAATTCCTACAATTTATACCATCCATTGCCAGTGTATATTTCAGAAGTTGGCTTTGATGTAATTTATTTATTTTTTAGTGGCTGAGCCTATGCTTTGGATCCATATATTCAGTATAAATGGTATAATACCACTTTATAAAATAATAACTGTCATATGTCTAATTATACATTCTGGAGAAAGCTAGCAGTTTTCTCTAATAGTTTTAACTTCTGCATTAGCCAATAATAATAATTGGGGATAATTTTTAAATATAGTTTTCATTTATTGTAGGAATGAAAATGTTTTGTTTTGGGAACTGGGATCTCATTTATCATAATATAATTCAGCTTCTTTTGCTCTGGGAGAATTGCTTTACTTCTCCTGCATGAAAGCCTTTTTATAGGTATTAGTTTTATATACCTAGCCCACCTTTAAATGTAAAATGACCATACTTCATATATAGTGTTTTCCTTTGATTCCTATATTAGATAAAATATTTTTTCTTGAACTTCTTAAAATGTTATGTGGTTCTAATCTTTCAACTATGAATTTTTATTATAGTACTTTTTTTCTACTAGTTTAAAACAGTATCTTTTTCCTTCCACTTTTCCAGTTTGTCTCTGGCATCAAGCCAGAAGAACTTGTAATACCACTGACCTTGCTGTTTTAGTGATACGTGTTGCATTCACTGTCTAGTATCACGCAGTCTGTTTTATGATGTTATAGTATTCTAGTTTTAAGACTTAATTGCTTTGTTTTTTACACCTTTACGGATCCCAGTAATTCTGTAGTTATTTCATCTCCCCTGATTTTGCTAATGTTCAGCTTTATCTCACATCACTTAGAGGGTAGATAGTGACTTGTAATGCATACAACACAATTCTCAGCCTCAGTGGTTTGATCTTTATTTTGTCCTCTTGGGTAAACCTTCAGAGTCCAGTGAAGGGAAGACAGTACTTTAAGATGAACTTCTGTTTATAATGTATAGAAGCATGAATTGATGTTATATTTTCTTCACAATTGTCAAAATTGTAGGTAATTATCTTTTGTATGAGTGCTTTATATTTATTCCTGCGTTTAATAGTTAAGCAGTAAAAATTGCCTGCATGGGAATCCACGTCTTTCCATACTCTCTGGTCTTTGTGACTCCTTGTCCTACTCTTGAACCATGGATCAGGTTAATTTTTTCAATATACATCTATTGAGCAAGTAACGAGGTAAGGCACTGGGCAGTAGATGCTGAATAGAACACTAAAATGAAGACATGGTCTATGTCCTCAAAGAACTATGGTGATAGAAAGTTGACCCTCAAATAATGTAATATAAACTAGAAGGTAGAGTGTCCATATGAGAGGTACATTAAATTACCCTAGAGGTAACATAACTGAAATGGAAGAGGAAAGACAGAAGATTGAGGTGAGCAACAAAACTACAAGTTGACTATTAATACTAGTAGGAAAGTATTCTACTGGCTGAGAAAGTCTTTATTTTCCACTGCCCCAAACCTTTGTATTAAGAAGTTGAAATTTTTAAAGTAATAGCAAGCTGAACACTTGTAAAAGCATTGGAGCCTTTAGCATAAAATTTAGTGTAAAAATTTTGAACCACATTTAGATATCATCTAACACCTGTATTTGTCTTTCTTACAATATGTTTTTATGATAGGCATCTTGATGGCTGGCAACAGCTTCTTGCATTAGTAACTTGGCAAAATTTTAAAGAAGTTTATTCGATCAAATCTTAATAGCTTAGTGTTAGTACAGATTCACTTATCAATTAAGGTTATTGATGATTAATGACTTAGAGCACCTTCAGCAAAAAGTCACTTAATATTTCATTCATTCAGTTTTTTCAGATAAATAGGTGTGAACATTTTTTTAGGATAGCTCATTTCTCTTTAAATTTTTCCTGTGTTAAGGAAATTTTGATCATTAGTATATTGATTGATTGAAGTGTTTTTTTTAACTTAAATAACTTTCTCATATTTATTTAATTAGAAATATATATGGATATGACTTCTAATTATGCTTGAGAAAATAATCAGCCATTTAAAATGTAATGGTATTTTCCTCTCTAGGACAGTTTTTTTGTCGCATTATTCCCTGTAAAAGATAAATGGTACAAAATCAAATTCTTGAGTGTTTTAGACAGCATCAAACCCTGTAAGATAGCCTCGTGTGTGGTGGAAAGTACCTGGACTAGCACATGATAAATTAGAATTCTGGTCCATACTCTGGCAATAACCCTGTATGTGGCCTTGGATAAGTAATTTAACTTACCCTGTTTGTGCTCAATATCCTCATTTATAAAATAAATTAGATGATCTGCAATCTTTTCTAGAACCAAAAGTCTCTTTCTGAATTTCACAATTGTATTCATTTTTTATCCCTAAGACTGTTTATGGGAGGGTTAAAATACACACATCGACGTTCGAATAATCCGGAAACGGTAATACTTTGTAATTATACTATACTTCAGGGTTTTAATTTATTTATGTATGTATTTATTTATTTTATCATTTTAATCATTTTAAATGTACAATTCAGAGGCATTATGTACGTTCACAGGGTTGTGCCACCATCACCACCATCCACTTCCAGAACTTTTTCATCATGCCAAACAGAAGCTCCATACCCATTAAACGATAATTCCCTATTCCTTCTTATGCCCAGCCTCTTGCAACCACCATTCTACTTTCTATCTGTGTCAGTTTGCCTTTTCTGCATAACTCATGTAAGTGACTGGCTTATTTCACTTAGCATAATATCCTCAGGCTTCATCCATGTTGTAGCATGTGTCAGGATTTCATTCCTTTTTAAGGCTGAATTATATTTTTTTGTATGTCTATACCACATTTTGTTTGTCCATTCATCTGTTGGTGAACACTTGGGTTGCTTCCACCTCTTGACTTTTGTCAGTAATGCTGCTATAAGCATGGCGTATACAAACACCTGTTTGAGTTCCTGCTTTCAGTTCTTTTGGCTATATACATAAGAGTGTAATTGCTGGATCATATGGTAATTCTATGTTATACTCTTTGAGTGACCACCAAACTGTTTTCCACAGCAGCTACACCATTTTACATTTTCACCAGCACTGCACAAGGGTTCTAATTTCTCCATATTCTTGCCAACACTTTTTTTTTTTAATTTTCATTTGTTGATAATAGGCATCCTAATGGGTGTGATGTTGTATCTCTTAGTTTTGGTTTGCATTTCGCTAATGACTAATAATGTTGGGCATCTTTTCATGTGTTTATTGGCCATTTGTATTCAAGTCCTTTCCCATTTTTTGATATAGTAGTTTGTCTTGCCATTCTTGTGGAAAATCTGTTACAAATGTGAGGTTTAGGGGCTTCCCTGGCAGTCCAGTGGTTTAAGACTCCGCGCTTCCACCGTAGGCGGTGTGGGTTCGGTCCCTGGTTGGGGAACTAAGATCCTGCATGCAGCGTGAAATGGTAATACTTTGTGATTTTATTTTACTTTACTTTAGGGTTTTTAGTTTTGTTTTATTTTTAAAGATCACATTGGTTGGTAACCTTTATTTTTTCCCTTTTTGGCAGTTACCTTTGTTGTAATCATTGTCTTCTGAAAAAATCGTATGAATGATTACAAGAAACACTTGTGATCAAGTGGGCCACCAGATGTATATACTGCAGGGCAACGTATTTTCAAGATTTTATTTTTTTGAAATTTTCCTTTTGCTTCATTTACAAATGACATTTGATTGGCTTAGCCAGTTTTCTTCATGATAGCAACTTCCCGAAGATAAAATATTGTTCAAGAATAACAGAGCCATGCTCTCTGAACACTTTATGAACTTTTAAACAATAGCACACTTTTTACCCTATTACTGGTCTAAGGCTGGGTAGGCAGGAGTGAGGCGGATTCTGAAGGAAAGGATACAGTCAGACTGTCTCACTAATTAAATTTTGAGGATCCTCATTCATTCAGTTTATTTTTAAAGAAAGGAATGAATAGTTTTAAAAATAAACCATTTGCCCTTCATTGTATTTTCAATTTGTTTAGTTTCTTTGAATCTAAGACTGAGTCTTCTCATAGCCTTCAACTACCTTGTAAAATATCTCTGATAGACAGTTTTCCATATGGTCAGACATGTCAGATAATTTCTTAGATATTTTCTCTGAGCCCTCTCTCCTCCAGCTCTAATGTGAATTGGTTTTTTATGTTATCCTTGAACTTTATTCCAGCATCATCCTGGGAATTCCTTTTAACCTTTGGTAGGTGGAATTTCCTGTTGCTTGCCTTTCAGTTTCTTTTTTCATTTAGTCCCTTATCTTGATGGGGCAATGCTATCAGTGACTTGTTGAGTAAAGATTAATGAGAGGTAAATCTTTTGAGATGTTACATGTCTAAAAATTTTTACATTTCTTATATTTTATTAGTTATTTGGCTGTGTATAAAATACTACATATTTTTTTTAAAGCATCACTTGACTGACTCCTGGCTTCCAGTATTGCTTTCTGCATTCTAACTCTTTTTTCCCCTTCTCTTGAAACTCTTAGGATTTTCTCTTTCTGAGTTAGGATGAGTATGTACTTCCACTGTTTCTTTTAATAGCAGATGTTCTTATTTCATGATTGCAAAGACTTCTTTTATATCTTTATGAATATTAATTATATTGTCAAAATTTTTTTTTGTATCGTGCGTTGTCTGTGTTTGCTGTGGTTTCATTATTTCTATTCATGTTCATCTCTTTCATGTTGATGCTTTCAGATGCCTAAGGATCTTTGGATGTCCACTCCTATTTTGTTCTAAAAAAGGTAATTAAGTTTGTGTAGGGCTGATAAACCCATTGTTTTCCCTGTAGGGTGATTTTATGATTAGGGGGCTTTTTCTTTGGGAACCTCCTTAATGTCAGTATCTGTAGGTTTTTTCCACAATAATTCAGTAGAAGTATTCTCTCATCTCCTAACTGATAGGTATAATTTTGACTGTCAGAGTCCTGGACAGGTGAGGAGAAAGGGGCTAAAGGTCTCATGGTTTAGGAAGCAGAATTGCATTTAAGCTTCCTGGTTTCTGTTTGCTGCCTCATTGCTCCCTTCTCTGTGCCTGATAAACCCTTGTACAGAGTCTGTCTTGTTCTTTTTCTCCAGAGGATATGCCTCCTGTGTCCTATGGGAGAGGGGTAATCTCTTGACTGCATAGGGAGGGAGTGAAATCCTTATACCTTTATGTTACTGAAGTTTAACCCAAAGTAGCATTTTATTTCTTACCTATGCGAGTTTGTGTGATTGTAATATACTTAGGGATTTTGTTTTTCAAGTGTTAACTACTGTTAAATGCCCCATTTCCATCTATAGGATGATAGCTTTAATAAATTCATTTAGTGTATACATTTGATTTCCACAGTGTTGAGTATTGTAGGCAGAATAATGCCCCCCCCGCAAAGATATCCGTGTCCTAATCCCCAGAACCTGTTTATGTGTTACCTTACATGGCAAAAGGGGCTTTGCAGGTATGATTAAAGTTATGGACCTTGAGATGGGAAGATTAAGCAGTATTATATGGGCTCAATCTAATTACGTGCGGACCTAAAAGGCGAGGACCTTCCCTGACTGTAAGTTAAGAGGGAGATGTGACTACAGACAATGGGTCTGAGATATACAGCATCCCTGCCTTTAAAGATGAAAGAAGGGCGTCTTGGACCAAGGAATGTTGGCAATCTCTAGGAGATGGAATAACCAAGCAAACTGATTCTCTTCCTAGAGCCTCCAGAAAGGAATGCAGCCTGCCAACACCTTGATTTTAGCCCAGCGACACTTACGGTGTATCATTGTGGTTTTGATATGCATTTCTTTGTTGGCTAATGGTACTGTTGATATTGTAAAAGAAAAAAAATGATGTATCCCCTTTTCCCTTTCTGCTATCTATGCTGTGTTACACAGTGCAAAAATGATGTTCTAATTGGACTCTTTAACAAATGAAAAATGACAGAGATTGTAGATCTGTTGTAAAGCGTTAATTAATCCTCTGTCATTATTGCCATCATCCCTCAATTTTAGCTCATACGAACTAAGAAAGCAAAACCTAATGTGATACTATGATGAAGTTCTAGAGAAGTACTCTTGAGGAGTAATTAATTGAAACATTATTCACATAGCACTATTTTATTTTGCTGCCCTTGTCACAAGTGTAATTACGTTTTTTTTGGTATGTTTATTAGTTTAATAAATGAATAAACAGAGACTCTTTACATAATAAAGACCTGGTCATATATCTTTAAATATTTAAACTTCTGCTACATGAATGCTAGGATAAGTTCAGATAGTAAAACTGGGACCAACAATTAGAACTGTGTTATATGGAACATGCTTCCTTGTTATCCAGAATAATTGAGGCTATATGACTAACAGGGATATTTTTGGAAGAGTTTTCTGCATTGGGTAGAGAGTATTATATGAAATAATATTTGATTTTAATTTTAAGATGCATGTGAAATAATCACGATTAAATTCATTTGACCTCAGTATGTTGCGGGTTTCTTCTTTACGTTTCTAGTCCAATAGCCATCTTTATTCTCACAGTTACTCAGCAGCCTGGTTATCTAGGTACCTCATGCCTTCACTTAGAGTTCCAGTATCTTTTCTGGATCCTATGTTCAGTTATTTTAGTAATGCTTTTGCTACTGTCCTTGATTCTTTTATCCTCTTGCCAATATGAACTCTTTCTTTTTCCATTCCTGCCTGAGGGTTGCCAGAGTCACACGTGTGTTCCTTTGAGAATTTTTTTTCCAATTTGTTAGGCATTTTCTCCATACCCATCTTTAAGGTGAATGTAGTTTTATATCATTATTAAGGGCATTAAAATTATGACTGATTCTTAAATTTAAGAACAGTTTTGATTATAGTGAGATGTTGAAAGATCTGAGCAGTATGTGACTGTTTTTATCCTTCACTTTAGTTGCACTTACCATATTTATAAATCATTATCCATCTAATTATTTGTTTGGTATCTGTAGCCTCATGGGCCTGAACCCAGGTGGACAGGAGCTGTCCTGTGCACCACTGTATGTTAATTACCTACCACAGGAGGTACTTAGTTTGTATTTCACAAATGAGTTCTTTTCTTGTCCGCTGTGGCTATACATCTGAAGACGGTGTACTTTGAAAGAGTCTTTTTTTCTGGCCCTTTACAGTTAGGAAGGGAATTAGTCCCTTTCTCCTTGTACATTAATCATATTTCATTGGTGAAACTATAGAATTACTCTGAAGGTAGCCTGGGATACTTCTCTTTAAGTACCTTGTTAGACATTTTCTCTGCATTTTTTTTTTTTAAATGTGGAAACTTTTCACTTGCTTTTAGAGAAGGAAATTACTTTTGAAGAAAATATAAATTAGCTTAATGTTCCCTTTGAAGTTACTTTAAAATTGACCTTTGTACTTTCTGTCATATTTTCTAATAACTTTAATGTAACTTGAAAGCTTTCAGATTTTCTTTTCGTTTTCTTTTCACTCTGTGTCATCTAGTGACTTTTCATCTTTTATACAAGTGCCAAAGGGACTTGTTGAGACTATCTTTCCATAGTCTTTTACACAGTGTATCATCTTCTACTCTCTTTGAAGTTGTCAGGTCTTTCTTCCTGTCTCATACATTTTTATATTGTTTTGTATCTCTCCTTTTTTGGGAAGATAAATGCGGTAAAAAGTCAAAGTACTTTTTAGCAGCTTTGACTGAAACCATGTTGTTTTTCAGGATGCACCTTTTCTTATAGATCATTATTTTGGAAATAGACTTAAACACATCGTTAATCTGTTTTCCATTTTATTTAACAGTATAAATCAATAGCCTGCTACAAGTGCAGTCTTCATTTGAGAGAGAATCAAATATCCTAGAGTCTGCTTTCATTACGTTTATTTTTAAAATATTTTTTAGATGCTAGTTCAGTAGAAATATAGAAACGTTTAGATTCAGCCCTATTGAAATGACTAAAGTGTACTAGGCATTCATGATGCCCATGTCTTAATTTACTTGTTACCTTTATACTAATTGTTTTGATTAAATTAATGCAGTTCTGGGAAGAAAGGGTTATACATGGGGGCTTTCGATATTAGAGTTATTATTGAGTTTATTATCAGACCCAAGGTGATCTCTGAAGTACTAAACAGATTATATAAACTGTGTCTGTCACAGAACCTTAGAAGAAACCCTAGCAAAAATTTTTGTGGTGAACTAAACCATAATTAAGTCACTTTGGCTCACTTGGAAGAAATCCACTGTGGGTGTCCTTAGGTCAAGTAATCGTATTCAGAACCCAAAGGTTCCTGCTATGCTTTTTGCCTCTTGGAAATTCATCATTTTTATTTGTTTCCAGGAGCATGGAATAAAGGGAACAAGGACGAGGCAGAGCTTCAGGATTTTACTTATTTTGAATATACCGTTATCTATGAGAAGAGTTGTATAGAAACATTTATTATGTAGAATGTGTCTTTTATATTTTTAGGCTTGTGGTTATTTTAATTTAGAGTGTTAAGCCAATTAGATCATGATATTCTTTTTATTTTCCACCTATTTTCCTAACCCTGTTAATATAAATTAGATTAGATAAAAATAAACTCTACAGCCAACTGACGAGAAGGGAAAACACTCATTTTGGGGGATCACCATTCCATCTGTTGTATGCCGATAGCCCAACAGAAACAGGTGGTGCTTTTGTTCACACTTTGTTTATATATATAACATTTTTCTTTTGAATATTTTATTAGCTTTAATATATGATTGTTTTCAATATATTGTTTTATAATTGGAAAACAAATACTTATTTTTTAAGGAAATATACATACTGTATATATTTCATTGAAGCATTTTGAACAGCTGCCAGACAGCCCCAACATTTATTCCTCAGCATAAATCTGAAGATATTTTAGCTTGACAGGTTTTCAAGGTTTGACTATTGTCCTAATTAACATTGAATTTGGAATTTTCTCATAAATAAGCATTTTCTCTTTTTATATATAAATTACATAGGAGGGTATCTTTATGTTTCATCTAACCATGTATGGCTTATTTATTGTCATTTGTATAAATGTTGATTTGTCATCAAAAAGATAAGTGTTGAATTTAGAGAAATCAGTGTACAAATGAATATGTGAAATCCAGCTTAGTGATGTCAAAGATGCTGAGACACTGTCTTTTAGTTTTAAATTTAGTTCATTTGTGAAATGAATCATTCTAACCTTGGAAAAATCGTCATGCATCTGACTTAATTATAAATTAAAACAACCCAGCTCTAAACAATTAATTAAAATTTGTTGCATGTTTTCTAGTCCAAATGAGTGAAGTTATTGAAACATTTAATTATTTGTTTCAGATGAATAAGCTATTAAAATGATGCCTGTAGTTAAAAATGTTTTATTCTTTCCTAACTTAGATACATTGTCTCTAATATCATGCCACTCTTTGTGGATGATTTTATCACGTCCTGTTTTCAAGTAAATGTACCAAAGACAGATAAAGAGCCAGATGATCTAAGCAGCTCAGATTGTCAGTGTTCCCTAAGAAAGTTAAGTTCTTAAAAACTAACAAAGAAGAAAAAAATAGGAATGTGTCAAGATTTGGAATGATTTTCAAACTTTCATTTACTTTTAACAGTTTAATAATTGCAAAAGGAAGCACAATTTGGAAATATACCTTCAATCATTTGAAATGTCTAGATAATTTATTTGTTAAGTTCTAAAGCACATACTTGTTAAATAATGTTTTTCCTTCTTCTACACCCTGTGTTCTCCCTTCTGCTTTATTTATCTTGTTTCTAAAATAGTGTCAGCCTCAATGTATACCATGAAATGACAACCTGGTTACAAATACTTCTGTACATCTAAGATGGGGCAAGCTCTTTGATTATTGAAATTATTATTTGATTATTGAAATTTGTTGGATGAGCCAAACATGTTTTTTTTTTTCCTTTTTTCCATCGTTTCTCCCTCTTTTTAACTCCCCTTACATTTTCTGATTCATTCAGGGATACCATGTTTAAGATATCTTATCTGTTATGATTGTAGGCAAGTATGAGTTATAACAGTTACAGTTGCTGCCACTTCCTTAAAACTAGAAAAAAACCCCACAACTCTCAGCATTTTCTTGGTTGGGGAACTTGATATTGTGAAACATTGTGTTTGGATTAAATCCTCTTATTTTCAGTTTTTGGAAATACTAGTTGTGCGATAAATGCTAAGGCTTGCTGCAAGTTATTTCGGTAATGGATCATGTTAGCCATTGTATGTATAAGGTACCAAATTGGATAGAATATAGTGTCAGTTTGAGGTATTGAGGTCTCCTCTCCATTGGGTAAATTGTCTCATTTACTTGTTTCAAAATATAAAAACTCTTCATTTACGCATCCCAGTGTTACAGTTTATTTACATATTCAAGTGAGAATAAGAGATTTGCTTTCTTATGATAATTTGCTCATCTCTACTTGGGATTAAATTATTGATCTTGGATTTGTCATGCTAGAAAAATCACTGAATTGAGAGTTGAGAGACCTGGGTTAAGTTTACCTCTGTCAGTTATCAGCTGTGTGATCATCAAGTCATTTCCCTGGCCTGCTTTCTCAGAGCTCTAAGATACTATAATTTCATATTGCTTGTAACAACTATGGTTTTCCGGCTAGAATTTGTTTATGTTGCTTATGTTTAGTTATTTAAAATTACTGCAGGGACACATCAATGATTACCTTTTTGTAATATTGATACATGCATTTAAAATGACTGTTTTAGATAATTATATGTTTATTCATTTAAAAATATTACTTTAATAAAATATAAGAAAAAGGAATTTATAAATGCAGAGGTATGTAACTATGTCATTGTGTGATAGGATCATTCTGTGGCATTATGCTTTATGATGCTAACTGCAGTATGGGTTTGAAAAACTTCCAATTGATGGAATCAAACCAGATGTTCAAAGATTTAAAGTATTAATCAGAAATGATAAATAATTATATATCTTCAAAAGAATTGAAAACATGAACTTGGAGCATTCAAGTACTTTCATGAACTTGGAGCATTCAAAAATTACTTCAATGATTAGATGATTCAAAAACTAGATGACTCAGCAAAAGATGGGTTGAATGAAGAGAAATATGGAAATGTGTGAAGGCCTTTTGAGCATTCTTTAGATGTTTATAGAATTAAAATAAGTAATTTGAATATTTTTCCTTTGATATTGGTTATTAATTTTGATCACCTTTTTGAAATGGATGGCTATGTGCATAAATTATGCAAATTGAAAATAGATTACCAGAGAAGGGAACAATAATTCCCCTTTTTGTCAGTTGTTTTATCACTGTGAGTTTCAGTCGAAACACTTATTATTTATTTTAATAAAACAAATTTATTGAACTTTTACGTAATATGTATTGTATTAAGTTTGAGTCTAGAAAGATGAATATGACATGGTGCTTACCAGTTTTGGGATAAATTGCACTGGGGGAGAAAAATTGAAGCATGAGGAAAGGAGTGTCACAGAGGGGAAAGATGACTATACAAAGGGTTAGGCATAAGGTTTTAATTAGAACTTGGAGCAGTGTTGTCAATATTAAGGGCTGTTTTCAAACTTTAATGTGTGTGTGACTTACTTGGGGATCTTTTTTAACGGCAGGTTCCAATTCAGTATGTTGTTCCGGGCATGAGATTCTTCGTTTCTAACTAACTCCCTGGGGATGCCAGTGCTTATGAACCATGATTGATATTTTGAGGAGCAAGGCTTAGTACTAATTCTTTGGAAGTAAGAATAGATGTAGGGCCTGCATTTAAAACCTTTTCCTAGTTATAGTCTTACTTTTTCTTCCTTATTTCTTCCATAATGTAATTAAAACATACTGATTGGCAATATAAATGTAAATGAATATGTAGTCTATAAATTTACTTATTTTGAATGGCTAATTCAGTCAACTCTTGGTTATCTAGGGGCAGATTAAACAGTGCAGTTAGCCTGGGTACTGAATAACAAGTGACTGGGTATTGTAGAGAATTGAAATGACAGTAATTTAGAAAAACATTAATATTTTTTATATTGGACAGCAATTCTCTTTAGAATTATTTGGTACCTACTCTAACGTGGGAATGTTCTTTGATCTCAACAGTCAGGCAAAGTAATTTTGGGGAGGGGTGCCTCCTTTTTCTTCCAGTCCCTCTAAAGAGCAGTTACCTTCACATGGGGATTATAAACCTCCAGAGGCTGTGCTACATGGGTGGAGATTTTTAACATATTGGCTGCAAATCCTATTGTACTTATATTACTTTCAAACATATGGATGTCATCTTTCAAATGGGAAATGTGTTCTGAAATACAGGATCTAAATTTTAAGTAAATAAGCTTGAGTCACTTATACCATGTTTTTTTTAGTTAGTTTTATTTTAACTAGGATTGGGAGACATCTGAGACCTTTGCCTCCCACTTTTTTACAGCTGTTAAAGATTGTTTCTTTATGTTATTCAAACATGTTTGTGCACGCACGCACGCACACACAGAGGCATGCAACAGATGTGAGTCCAGGTTTAGCATTTTAGCTCTAGAAGTCGTGTAAGTTATGAAAATTTTAACGTTCTGCATAAATCATCATTGTGTGATGTGTATGAGGTGTTCAGAAATCTTCAAGCTAATTTGTCGAACTTATTTTTCTTATCAGATACCTGTGTTATTTAACAGTAGAACACTGTCACTGTAGAGTGTGTTTAATTTGTCATGTGTTTATTTCCTCTGACATAAATTGTAATAAAGTGCAATAGAGCAGTACAGCATTAATTAGAAATGCTAATTTTCCAAGTGCTTAACCGAAGCAGTAACATTTAACAGAGAAAATTTATTTTTATTATTAATTAAACATTAGATATTTTTGTGGATTTTTCTTTTTTTTTTTTCTTTTTTTCTTTTTTTTTAGAGAACCAGAGGACGAAAACGAAGCTTCATTCCTGAGGAAGAAAAACATGAGGTTGGAATAAGTTAAGCATATTTTACACAATCTAAATTTGAGAAACTTTCTTGCTTAAATTTATTTCTGTTTTCCTCATATCCTGATTTTATGTTTTGTTTCATCCTCCCTTGTATGGCAGGAGAGAGTTCCTAGAGAGAGGAGACAAAGGCAGTCTGTGTTACAAAAGAAGCCCAAGGCTGAGGATTTACGAACTGAATGTGCAACTTGCAAGGGAACTGGAGACAATGAAAACCTTGTCAGGTAAGCTGGATGCTGAGACCTTGTCTTTGGGGGATTAAGGCTCCATCTTCATCATTTTCTCATCACAGATATAATGGGGAAAACAAATCACAGCGTAGGACCTTTCTTAAAGTCTTATTTAGTGGAAACAGTACTTAAGAAACAGATTTCATCCACTTAGTAACCTGCAACACATGGTTATTCTCTGGATTTAGATGTAATTAAGAGTGATTATCTGGATTTTGCACAAAAGAGAATTAATTATCCATTGACAAGAGAAGTTGACCATGCTCTGCATATAGAGGCCACAAAAATGTATAATTTGATCCAAACCCTTTGTGCTAAGATTATTATGTTTTATCTCATAAAACAATAAAATTACTAAGTTCTGTTAGCATATTATAAAAGTTGAAGTTTATTAGCGATAATGATGACAGATAATTTTTCTTGACAAGAACTTCGTTAGCACTTATCATTTTTCAAAACAATGTGTTAAATGCTTCTCTCTTATGAAATAAAGAAAGGTGAAAAGATGGCCTAGATAGACATTTTTTGTTTTTTGTTTGGTTTTCTTCTTTGCTTCTTTGTTTTGTTTTGTTACTTTTTTTTTTTTTTTAAATCAGACATAATTCCAATCAGGAATCTCAGCTGATATGGCACAGTGGCTATTCCTGAGGGTCCAGAGACTGCTAATTTTAGCCATTTGCCTCTCTTGCTGAGATGAAGAAATTGCTCAAAGCCCTGGGTGAGATGAAGGAGTGGGGGGGTGATCAAAAGGAGACCTCATCTAAATAAAAGAGGTATCCTCTTTCAAAGGACAGTGACACAAAGAATCTTTTAGTATGTTACAGGAACGCTTTCTGATTTCCTTCAAAAATTGTCTTTTGATAAAGCCCTATTAAACTAACTCATGGCACAGAAATTAAATGTTTCAAAAAGAGTAAGTTGATAAAATGCATATTAGTACTGTTACAGGATTTTAAATATTTGCTTCCAAAATGATGTCATTTATTTGTCATTAAAAGTATAATTTGTTTGTTTTAATTCCTCAAGTAAAGGCATGTGGTTTTAAATTTCATGAGGTTTTTATACCATCATTGAGGAAGGTAATGAGAAAGTAAAAATTCCAGTAAAGAAATACAAAGTGCTTCAACAAAGTTGAGAAAGTCTATAATATTAGGCCACTGTTTTTTGAAGTAGTTTATGTAGAATATCATGAGAGCTCTCCTGGAGGTTAAACTCATTTAAGTTTAAGGTAAATTAGTTCTAATGTCAGAAGATACAAATGAATAATTCTGACTGCAACATAATTTTCTGATTTCTGTAAAAAAAGAAAGCATAAGCATAACAGTGGAGTACATAAAACAACAAAACAACGAAAATAAATAAAAGAAAAAATTATAAAAACAATCTTATGTAATGAACAAAAATTCAATCTAGAAGAAAATTCCCACGGGGGTTGAGGGTGGCATTATAGGGCATGATCATTTTGAAACAGTAGTTAAAAACTTAAAAGACCTGGTTATACTCTTTAATTACTTAAACCTATGTAAATATCTACCTCTAATTTATTTTTTTAAGATAGTAGCTTGATTCAGGCCTTGTTGCTGTAGGCCCTATATGTTTTTGCCAGGTTTTTATTTTATTTTTTTGGTCATGTATTTGAAAGAAAGAACCTAGAAAATAAATACAATTTTATTTTAAAAGCCACTTAATACAAGAGCATCTCCAAGACATTGTATTATATAGTTGTTTTTAAAAAAAATAGGTATCATCTTTCTTTGATTCTTGATAAGATTTTTAATTAATATTAGCCTTTCCTCTCATTTATTTAATTAGTTCCTGTTATAAAATTTTCATCCTAATTGCATTATAACATTCCAGTGTCTGGGATTTTTGTGAAAGTCTCATGAAAGGTAAAGATATTTTTGTTACTCTAGAAATGATGGTTAACAAAGTCTTTTTCCTTGGTTTTGCCTTGTTAAGAAGATAACATCACAGATTATATGCAAAGGTTTTAAAGAGGTTATGAAGAGGGAATTAAATGTTTTATAAATATTATATATTAATAACGTTTCTGAGGATAAAACAAGCTGGATATAAAGCAGTGCCATCAAGTGTTTTATGGTTATAATGTGATTGTTCTTTAAATATATATATATATATATATATACACACACACACATACACACATTCAGTTTAAGCACATTGCTCTTGGGATAAAGAAGAATTTTATGTAGAATTTCATGTGTTTAAAAAGGTACTCTTATAAGCTAATATCTGCCATTTCCCTTAACATCTCTTTTATTTAGTAATTGGCACCATCATTGTTTGCAAATCTGCCCCAAAAGCCCACACTTTTATGATTAAGTTGCATCTTAAATATTATGTATACACGCTATTTTTAACTTTATTTTAAGACATTTTAAATTACACTTTATTTTCCCTAAAGATATATTTCAGTGCTTGATCATTATACTTACTTTGTATGTCTATTAAGTTCTCTTATAAAATTAAACTTCTTGGATCATAATTTAATTAATTTACTTAATCTTCTATTGAATTTACTGTATTTTCTCAAGTTCCTTTGAACTAATGTACATGACTCTTTAGAATCAGCTGTTTAGCAGTTTTGATTTTGAAACCACACTTCTCTATGTAATTCAGGCTGTATAAAAAAGTTTTCTTATTTTATTCCTTTCTTTTTCAGTTATTTGTATATATGTATACATTAATTTACATGTATAATTTTTTAATATCACTAGGAAATTGCATTCAATTTATCAGTTAACTGTAATAATAGGTTCCAAATGTTATTTTCTGTTTTGTCTTTAAGTTTTTCTCAGGCCTTTGGCAAGTAATTTAGTATTTCTGGGTCTTAGTTTTTCCCTCTGTTGTACATGATCAGAATTGTACTATGCTCCATTACAGGCTTTGTGAGTAATTCTGTATGAAATAGTAGGGCAGTGGTATTACTTAGTAATTTAAAGAATACATATATGTGGGCTCTGGAATAAGGGTTCCAGTTGGTAAATATGATACAGTAATAATATAAATGCATATTTTTTACTTTTCAGAGAATGTGCATGTTTTTGTATATAATTATTCCTGCAATATGGAGAACAAAAAATTTGAATTTGTTGAAACACTTTCCCTAAAATGATTAGACTAATAAACTATTTCCACTAAACATGGGAAATATGAAAATTACCACAAGGTGTTAAAGAGAAAGATGGTTTACAGTATCATATGGATTTAAAAAAAAAAAATAGTGCTTCCTTTTTTTGCCATCTACTTTTTAAACTTAATTAAAATTTGTCTGCAAAGTTTCCAGTTGAAAATATATTCCTTTATGTTATTTAGTGCAATTAAATGCTAAAGGCCAAATTGAAACTGTCTTCGAATTGTGAGGTCTTTTGGGGTATTTATCTCTTTGCTGTGGATGTTCATTGCTGGAGGTACTTTTGAGCCCTTAGTGATATCTTGGTTTTGCTTCCACAGTTCCTGGGACATTTAATGCTCAGTAAATGCTTGGTAAATGAATGACTGTGCTACATAAGTAGTGACTGATTATTCTTTGCTGAATTAATTAAAAAAAACCTTTTACTATTATAATTTATTCCTAGAACAAATTGGTCACTCAGTATAAGTATTTGATGAAGACATTTAAAAGGCTTAATAAAGGAGGATTACTTTCATGTCACTAAAGAATCGTGGGTGAGTTTTTTCTGTGTATTAGGTAAAGAACTAGGACTCACAGATTTGAGATTAGTTAGTTGATACACTGATGTGACAGTAGAAATGATTCTTCTTTTTGAACATACTTAATTTTCAAAAGGTAGATTTTAGAGGTAGGTAGGCTTTTCTCCTCTATAAGTCTTTATCAAACTATCAAATTAGGAATAAGACCAAACTTTTAGGCCTCAAATTTTATCTTAACTGTGTAAACTCATTGTGACACATTTTATTACTTAATGGGAGATAGGAGGGAGCAAAAAGGTCTCCTAAAACTAAGAACCTTAAAATCCATTGGTCCTCTTAAATAGCATCTTTAATTTTTATCTTGTATTGTGGCCATTACTTAGAAGTAGTGAAGATAGGAGATGATCTATGAAGCTATTTTACTTTTATAGCTAAGTCCACCATTAAATGTTTGCTGTATTCTCTTCCTTATTTGAAGATATGGCAAATTATATCGATATTGAACCATTTTGGTTACAAGGTTAGGATGTTTGTTTGGTCTGTTAACAATGTTGTTAGCACTTTTATTTATTTCACAATTTAAACATCTAGCTTCTGAGTGCCTTCCCCAAAACCATATGGAGAAGGTGGTATGGAGGCTCTCACTGGTATGGAGGCTCATAGATTGCCTGGGTCATAGAAAGGGGTGTTTTCTCCCAGAGATTTGATTAGACCAAGAGAGCAAGGTTTAGTTGTAACTTTAGTTACTGTGTTCACAGAACATAAGATCACTTTAAATAGATTGTTTTAAATTACTTTAAAAAAGTGAAACCTAGTTTCATTTCTTTTAAGAACAATTAAGATTGCATTTGATAGGTTGCTTAAAACAAATAGAATGACTTATTTTATTTTGATTATACACTTACCAGTTTACTGTTTCTTATGCAGTTTATCACATAATAATCACTCTAAATGGTAAAATTTGCTTATTCATGTAGGAATATCAAATGATTGTAAAGTGATGGTGCAAATGTATATTATTTATACTTATAAATTAGAACTTAGAAACAAATAGAAATTTTAAAATGATTTGTCATCTAATAAATTTCAAATTATTAAAAGCATCTCCTGCACAAAGACATTTCTGGCTAATCTTCTGTTTCTTTTCCTTACTTCTACCAACAATTTCAAGGATAGGTTTTAGGTTTTTGTTTTGTTTTGTCTTGTAACCCTGAGTCAGTGATTGGTATAGTACAAATTACTGTATTCTAAAGGATTGTTTCCAAAGCTTAGATTTCTAATATTTCTTTCAATTATGTGTGGTAAAATATATCCCCTCTTGTCACCCTGATGTCCTGTGTGATATACCTCTTTCTTCAAGTTTCACTGCTATTAGCTCTGGAATATGTTTCACTTGGCTTTTCTCTCTTGAAAGTATGACCATCTTAAAGGCAAGGTCTCTGTTTTACTTATCTTTACAACTCCCATGTTCTTACTCCAAGTCACTGAGCAAGGATCGCCTCCCCGTGGTGGTTAGTGGCTTACACACTTCATAGGAGGTTGCGTTAAGCAATCATTGGCCAGATGTTAAATCTTCCTAATTTTTATTTTTAATATAAAATAGATTTAAAATAAAAATCTGATCTAAAAATAGATTTAATATAAAAGGCAAAGATAAAGTAGCATATCAAGATGTCTCAGAAAGCATATAGACTTCTTGTAACCCATAGCCTGAGGAAATATGCTGCCTAATTCTTTTAACAGGGTTCACATCAAAAGGGAAGATAAGTATAGCATTCTAAATACAAGCTGATGAAGGAATTATTTAGGAATTATTAGGAATTATTAGAAAATTTAAACAAAGGAATATAATTATGACCTGAAACTTTGTTTTCTTAGATTTTTAACTGTTTAAAAAACTTTTACATTTATGTTATTTTTTAAATAAGCATTATAAGAAATAGTTTATAGAAACAGCTTTTCAATGAAATTCTGATATGAATACCAAACAATAACATCATCTAATGCTTAAGTAAAATTGAAATTCAATAAAATTCAGAACACCTATTTCTGTCACATTCTGGAGGGTTTAACATAATTATGTCCCTATTTTGAGACAATATTTCTAAATTTTCATTTTGTTTAACAGTTTATTTTTAAGCTTTTTGATTTAAAAACAATAAATTATCAGGTCTACTTTAGTTTTGAATGTTTATTATAGTTTTTGAACACCAGGTCATTTAATTGTATTGACTTAAAAAAAAAAAAAACTAGTTAATTGAATCAGCTTAATACCAGAAGTAGAACTCTCTAAGAATGCCAATATTTAATATATGAGTAATGCTAGAATGTGTGAAGAAATCAGCCTGAGCATTAATAAACAAAAGATATTTTTCTTTTTTTTTTTTTTTGTCAAAGATAAGTAGGAAAAAAATGCAAATATTACAACTATTTAAAGTTTCATAATGTATCACCCTTCCTGATATGTTTTTTTAAATAGGTATTTTGACAAAATATGATCTTAGTAATTTTGGTATAGACAAAAAAAATTAAAAATCAAGTAAGAAAAATGGCTGTATCTACATAGAAACGTAATTACATGTGCTTTGTTTCAGTGTTTTTAAATCCAGACTGTGTAAACTACTTAGAGAAACAATAATTCAACTTCCCAAAAGTTGTAAATTCTGAATTAATGATGAAACAAGCTTAAACAGTTTCATGGAAATATTTTTTCAATTATTAAAGTGTATTTATAAATTGTCTTGTCTGATTTAGGTTTCAGGACAATATATTTTCCTATTTGCTCAAGCTTAGAATATATAGGAAGTAGTTTCAGAATTGCCAACCCAAACCACGGCAAAAATGTGAATCTAAGTTCAGTAGTTGTTTGGGTGGGTGTGTGTGGTAAAAGTTACATACAATGAAATGCATAAATGTTAAGTGAATAAATCAGTGAATTTTAGCAAAAGCATGCACTCATGTAACCCCCATTTCTATCAAGATATAGAACATTTTCATCACTCCCCAAAAGCTGTGCCCTTTCCTGGTCAGTCCCTCTTCTCAAAGGCAACCACTTCTCTATTTTTTTCCCTTATAAGTTGCCTCTTGTAGAGTTTCATATAAATGGCATGTTTAGTATTTATTTGATGTCAGCCATTTTAATGAGTGTGTGAGGGAATCCCACTGTGGTTTTAATTTGCATTGCCCTGATGTATAATGATGTT
The DNA here is from genome assembly GCF_028021215.1 of Eschrichtius robustus. Lineage (NCBI taxonomy): Eukaryota > Metazoa > Chordata > Mammalia > Artiodactyla > Eschrichtiidae > Eschrichtius > Eschrichtius robustus. Next base: position 65,371,651 of record NC_090831.1, on the reverse strand, counting down.
GAGCACATTTTCATGTGCTCACTGGCTATTTGTATGTCTTCCTTTGCGAACTAATTCTTTTGCTCATTTAAAAAAAAATTGGGTTGTATGTTTAGTATTGAGTATAGGAGCTTTTAATATGTTCTGGATTTAAGTTTTTTACAAATACATGTTTTTCAAACATATGCCCCTTATCTATGGCCTGCCTATTCGTTTTCTTAATAGTGTTAAAGAGCAGAAGTTACTAATTTTACTAAGTCCAATTTAGCAACTTTTATGATTATTGCTTTTGTTTCCTATCTAAGAAGTCTTGGCCTAGGTCCAGGTCACAAAAATTATCTCCTTTGTTTTCTTCTAGAAGCTTTATGATTTATCTTTTATATCGAGATATGTGATTCATCAGAAATTAATTTTTATGGTCTCAGGTAGAGTTAAGGAAGGTTTGTTTATTATCCCATGTGGGTTTCCAGTTTTCTAGCACCATTTGTTGAAAACGCTTGCCTTTCCACATTAAGTTGCTTTGGTTCCACTGTTAAATATCCATTTTTAAATGAGGGTCGATTTCTAGACTTTGTGTTGTGTTCCATCAAGCTATGTACTTTTTCTGTGCCAGTACCAGTTGTCTTGATTCTTGAGGCCTTATGGTAAGCTCTTTTGTTTTTCTGGATCCTTTGCATTTTCAAATGAGTGTTAGAAAGAGCTTTTTATTTTCATTAAAAAGAAGAAAGTCTGTGTGTGATACCAAAAAAGCACAGGCAACAACAGCAACAACAAAAATATATAAGTTGGACTTCATTCAAAATTAAAAATGTTTGTGTATCAAAAGAATCTATCAACAGAGTGAAAAGGCAACCCACAAAATGGGAGAGATATTTGCAAATCATACATCTGATGAGGTATTGATATCAAGAGTATAAAAAGCACAACAAATCATCCATAGCAATAATGAAAAAACCTGATTAAAAATGAGCAAAGGACTTGAATAGACATTTCTCCAAAGAAGATATACAAACGAGTAATTAGCACATGAAAAGATGCTAAACATTAATCATTAGTGTAACTCAAATCAAAACCACAATGAGATACTGCTTCAGACCCATTAGAATGGCTGTTATTAAACAAACAAACAAACAAAAATAGAAAATAACAAGTTTGGGGGAGGATGTGGAGAAGAAGGAATTTCATTTCTGAGTATATACCCAAAAGAATTGAAAGCAGGGACTTAAAGAGGTACTGTACATTCATATTCATGGCAGCATTATTGGCAGTAGCCGAATGGTGGAAGCAACCCAAGTGTCCATCAATGGATGGATGGATAAACAAAGTGTGATATATGTGTATAGTGGGATATTATTCAACCATAAAAAGGAAAGAAATTCTGACACATGCTATAACATGGATGAACATTGGAGACCTTAGGCTGAGTGAAATAAGCCAGTCACAAAAGAACAAATATTGTATGATTCTACTTAATATGGGATACATAGTCAAATTCATAGAGAAAGAAAATAGAATGGTGGTTGCCAGGAGCAGGGCGACTGGGGAGTTAGTGTTTAATGGGTACAGAGTTTCAGTTGAGTAAAATGAAAAAGTTCTGGAGATGGTTGGTGGTGATGGTTGCACAACAGTGTGAAAATACTTAATGCTTCAGAAATACACACTTAAAAATGGTTAAAATGGTAAATTTTATGTATATTTAACCACAATTTTTCAAAAGAAGCCTACTGGGATTTTGATTAGCTTTGTGTTGAATACATGGATGAATTTGGGGGAACATTAACATCTTAACAGTATTGTTTTCTGATCCATGAACTAGGTATATCTCTACATTTATTCAGATTTTCAAATATCCATTATTTTTTCTCATTGGATGTTTTTGTAGTTTTCGTTGTAGAAGTCTTGTATGTCTATTATTAAATGTATTCCTAAGTATTTAATGTTTTTTGATGCTATTGTATAAGAATAAAATATGATTTCTTTTAACTGTTTATGCAAGTGTTGAGAGCTACCAGGAGTTGAGGTAGTCAATTAGGATCACAAGCCAAGCTGAAACTTACAATTAAAATTATTAATTTGTTGCAGTAGTATAAGAGGCCAAACAGGAAAGGTTGCTGGTTCCCAGAATGTTCCATTTCCCCCCACTAATAAGGGTCTAGTGGATCAGTGCCAAAATGGGGAGCGGGTGGGGCATTAAGGTCACTACTGAGGCAGCCTGGACAGAAGGTCCTTGCTGTTTAATGGACCCAGGGGCTGGAGGGGAGGAAAAGGAGAAGGGGTAGGCAGTAGAAAAGTGCTGAGTCGGTGGAGCAAAGTGTCTTTAAGACCCCTCAATGAGGAGAGCTTGGCAGAGGTGCACAAGCAGTCTTTCAGTCTGGCTTTTCCATCCCCGACGGAAAGAGGCCTCAAAATTTGGATCAGCCTTACAGTCCTGGGATAAACCCCTCCTGATCGTGAGGTATTGCCTCTTTTATATGTGTTTTTTTTTTGGATTTCATTTGCTAATATTTTGATAAGGGTTTTGAGTCTCTATTCAAGAAAGTATTATTCTTTTAATTTCTTTTCTTAAGTCTTTATCAGGTTTTGTTAGTAGGTTATATTGGCCTTCTAAAAGGTGTTACAAAGTATTCTATTTTTTTAAAGCATTTATTGATTGATTTTATTTCTTCATTGAGTTTTCATTGAATTCCTCAATGAAACCATCTGGACCAGAGTTTCTTTGTTGGGACGTTTTTGGTAATTAATTCAATTTTAAAAATAGGTAATAGAGCTGTTGAAATTTTTTCTTTTGTCTTATGTTAGTTTTGGTAAGCTGTGTTTTTCAAGCAATTTATTCATTTCAGTTGGAAGTTGCTTCTTTTCTTTAGTCTTGCTTTTATTTTGAATGTGCACTACAACTATTTGCTTGAGACTGAGGCTTCATATAATATTTCGGATCATATTCTCTTCTTCCTTCTAAGACTATGTCAGTATTTACTTCTTTCATGTATCCTTCCAGACTTACATGATCCCATAATGATCTTTTTCTTACTTTGATTGCCCTTGGGACCCACATAAAATTCCACATCATGCTGTTATCCACTTGCTTGCAAATTGTCTATGAATTTTTACTTTTTTCACTAGATTAGGTCAGGCCTTCTATTTAGTCATGATGATTTTCATAGTCTTATACAATATGGCACAAGAAGTTAATTCAGAATAAATGCTTATTAAATTATTTACTGATGCATTGCTAAATTTGTATGTATTGCAGCTTTATACACTGAAATAGTATGTAATCACTTTGAGGGCAGAGACATTTCTTTAAATAAGTCCAAATTGATTGGTTTTTTCATTTTTAATTATTAAAAACAAACTTAAAAATAGTATATATGTGTTGCAAACAACAGCAAAAAAGAGTGGTAAATAATGGTTTCTCATTGACTGCGATTACTTCACTTGGCGTAGGAGATCTTAGTTAGTCCAAGCTTGTCACTTGCCAGTGCTGGCAAGTCACTTAATCTCTATGGATCTCAGTTTTCTTATTTTACTGGGGAAGATGTCAAGGCTATATCATCTCTGAGGTCTAACACACTAGCTCTGATATTCAAAGGTTATGTGATGTTCCAAGTTCCCAAATAGATACTGCCTATGTGTTTACATTCCGTCACAGCTCTCCTGTAAACACCTACTTTCAGAATCTCTTGCTAGAGTATTCTGTAACTATGTAGAATATGATTAATGATCAAGTCTCTTAGAGTGGAAGCCATTCTTGTTGCCCTTTCTCTCATTTAGCTAGAGAGGAGTGGAAAATAAGTCATTTCCTTTGATAAAGCGTACTTCCTTTGATAAAGAGCGAATATCTCTTTTCTTTTTTAAAATAACTATATTGAGATCTCATTTTCATACCATACAAATTCATCCATTTTAAGTGTAGACTGTAGTAATTTTTAATAAATTTATAGAAGTGTTCAGTTATCACTGCAATCCTATTTTAGAGACTTTCCATCACCTCAAAAAGTGTTGTGCCTCTATACTGTCAATCCTAGCTTCCACCCCAGCCCCAGACAACCATGGCAAATGTTCTCTTGTCACTGGTTCCTCATAGCCTATTCCTTTCCTGATCCTTTTTTTGTTTTCATCTTAATATTACTCTTATACATGATTCTGGTTTTTGTTTCGTTTTTTTCAAAAAAATTTTAATGCACTAAAGGCAACAAAGATTCTTTTCTAGACCAAACTTTAATCAGGTTACTGAACTTTCTCCTAAGCTCATCTGTATATTTCCTTATAAGGTCCAGTGTTAGCAAGAACCCTGCTAAGTTACTTTAACCAGAACCCCCCACCCTTGATATCTGATCACCCTAGATATCTGATCAGGTTCCTCATCCTCTACCATTCTGATCACCTTGGCCTGTCTTAAGCAAAAATCCTTTTAGTTCAGTTTAGCCAGAACCCCCTTAGCCCTGATGTTTCCGCTTACTAATTTTCTATCCGCTGATCCCCACCGTGTTCTTTGGCTATAAATTCCCACTAGCCCGTACTGTATTCAGAGTTGAGCCCAATCTTTCTCCCCCAATATAAAAATCCCATTGCAGTGGTTCTTAAATCTATCATGATGGTCCTAAATAAAGCCTGCCATACCATCTTGAACAGCTGTCATTGTATATGTTTTTTCTTTAACAAAGGAATTTCTAATAAAAGATATTTCTAATTAAAGTGAGTCTTGAAATGTGAACAAACTATCCCATTTTATTCCTTCTTCAGCTTCATATTTTACATTGGATGTTTTTAAAACAAGCCTGCTAAATTTATGTGAAGAGCCTAAATGTTATTAAATTTTAAAGTCTTTCTACATTTTGGGAGACAGTTTTATATAATGAATGATTAAGTGGGGATTTATAGCCACTCCGCTGGGTTTGAAACCTGTTTCTGTTATTTGTGAACTCTGCCTTTATGTTCCCTGTGGCTTAGTTTCTTCATCTGTAAAATAACCATAATCAGTAGTACCTAAACCATAGATTGTTGGAGGATTAATTGAGATAATACAAATGAGTGGCTTGGCACAAGTGTTAGGGAATTGTAAATGCCCTGTATATGCAAATGACAACTGTAATAAACCATTTATATAATGCTTACCGTGGGTCAGGTACCTCATGTATACATTTTGAATCATTTAATCCTTACAACTTCCCTATTAGGTGAGCAGTAGTATTATCTCCTTTGAATTGTTGGGGAAACCAAGGCATAGAGAGCTTAAGTAACTTCCCAAAAGAAAGTAGTGAAACTGATACTCAAATTCAGGTAGTCTGGCTCCAGAGCCTATTCTCTTAACCTATACAGTCTCAACATAAATTTACATTTCAGCTCCCTGGTAGAATAAAACTTGCCTTTGATAAATGTATTTGTTTCAGGCTAAATGATGACATCTCTTTCAAGATCATATCTGATGTTCTGTTTATATTATGGTTTTCAAGACTATTTGATGTTCGTTGAGATTGCAGTGCTATATATAATCTTTATTCTTCTAACTATGCTATTTGATTTTCTTTGATATTAAAAGGTCTTATTTAAATAACTACTTTTCCTTTTTAACTTTAGATGTTATTAAATTATCCTTTATTTGTATTTATATTAAATGAGGATGATAGCACTCATAATAAATCTGACCTTTGTAGATGTTTATCTCTGGGACATTTGTGTTTTTTGTTTTTTTGTTTTTGGGGGTTTTTTTTCTTTATTTTGTTTTTGGCTGTGTTTGGTCTTAGTTGAGGCATGCGGGATCTTTCACTGCAGCGTGGGCTCTTCATTGTGGTGCGCAGGCTTCTCGCTAGTTGTGGTGCACGGGCTTCTCTCTAGTTGTGGTGCGTGGGCTACAGAGTGTGTGGACTCTGTAGTTTGAGGCACGCCAGCTCAGCAGTTGTGGCACACAGGCTTAGTTGCCCCGCGGCATGTGGGATCTTAGTTCCCTGACCAGGGATCGAACCCAAGTCCCCTGAATTGGAAGGCGGTTCTTTACCACCAGACCACCAGGGAAGTCCCTGGAACATTTACTTTAAACGAAATATACTCTGTCCTTTTTAAGGTGCAAGTTACATCTTTTACAAATAACTTTAAGATTGAAGGGTATATGAATATTATATTCATTTATGTATATGAATGAATGTAATATATTTACATTGTATGTTATATATACACACATATTAAAATGGCATATGTGTACATATTTAATTCACACATATGATACATACATAATACTATATATATTAATTGAAGTTGCTGTTTGTGAAGATCTGTGATGCCATCTATATTTTTACCTTTTTGGTCACTAGTAATTTTAATTGTGATCATCTATTTACTAAATGCTTTTGTAGTCCCTCTGTCTTGAAGAACAACACACATCACTCTAATTATAGATGAAGAAATCTGAGTATATAGGCACAATGATGTGAAATTTTAGAGAGGTGAGTATTTGCATTAACCACCGGTTGTGGGGGAAAGAAAAAAGATGACAGCACAGTGTAATTACATTTGGTAGATTCAATTTGGAGAATAGATATACCTCACATATAGTCAGCCTCTTGATTACCTGTGATCTGAGGGCTTTGTTTTGTTCTGAGAAGAGAGGTCATTTAAATGAGTAGAACAATACAAGATAATAGACGAAGAATTGCAGTCCTTTGAAATTTAGTGAGCTTAGCAAATAAGAACATTGTTATTTCAGAATCTTCATAAAATAAATGTCAGTTTGTTCCTTAGTTGAGGAGTTTTGCATCAAGTTGATTCCTTCTTCAGCATACGTGAAACGGAGACTTAAATCTCAAGAAATACATAACCTCAGAATTATATAACCTTAGGGTGATCTTGTTCAGGTTTTAAGACGTGCGCACGCGTGTGTGTGTGTGTGTATGTGCGTATTATAACGTTGTATTTGAACAATGCTTTCATATTTCTATCTCTATTTTATGATTAAAGATAAAAATGAGAAGATTTCAAGCCTCATTTTTTCCCCTCATTTCACCTGATTCACTTATTCTTTAGATGTGGTATGTGTCGTTAGTATAACTACTTTTCTACTTAATGTTGTTGACCTATATGGAGAGGTTGTTAACTAGGAAAACCAAGAATATAATTTTCTTTTATTAAGGACAGTTTCTCTCTCTTTTTTTTTTTTTGTGGTAGTGCATTTAGTATTTATCTTAATAGGCTCAAAAAATGAACCTCACTTGACAACTTAATTAGGTAACTAACCGGGAAAAATGGTGGGGAAGGTATAGGGCTAAAATTGGGAGGTTCAAGACTGTGTCAACCATGAGGATGCAGATAACTTTTCTGGGAACCAGTGTTCTCATTCATAAAATGAGCAGTGTGTTAGATTGATTTGAAAATCCTTTTTAATTTTCACATTCTCTGATTTTATTATACCATAAGAATGAAGAAAAAGAGAAAGAAATTCTGGGATTCTGAATAATTTACAGCATAAACCTCCCACCAACAGTGCTATTTTTTTTAAAATTTTTTTTAAATTAATTAATTAATTTATTTATTTTTGGCTCTGTTGGGTCTTCGTTTCTGTGCGAGGGCTTTCTCTAGTTGGGGCAAGCGGGGGCCAGTCTTCATCGCGGTGCGCGGGCCTCTCACTATCGCAGCTTCTCTTGTTGCGGAGCACAGGCTCCAGACGCGCAGGCTCGGTAGTTGTGGCTCACGGGCCTAGTTGCTCCGCGGCATGTGGGATCCTCCCAGACCAGGGCTCGAACCCGTGTCCCCTGCATCGGCAGGCAGACTCTCAACCACTGCGCCACCAGGGAAGCCCAGTGCTATTTTTTTATTGTATTATTAACCCATAATATTTTTTCTAATTTTAATTCAGTTATATACTTTATAGGTCATAGCCTACCAGAAACATATGAGTTAATTATAAGGCAGCCACTTTTCATTTTTTACTAATTGAGATGTAGGTTTGTGAGGAATGGTTTATAGTAGAAAATGTTTTCTTTCAATCTGAAAAGTTTTTTTTTTTTCTTAACTCTGTAAAACAAGATATTATAGATTGAACTTTTAAATAGACTAAAACATTTGTAGATAAAAATAACATGCTATCTGGATATTTATAGCATATCTCATATTTGCTGTAGCTTTATAGCTCCTCATAGGTTTACATGTATGATGTATGGTTTCTTTTCATTTTAATTCTTAATTTTTCTTTTAATTCTTCATTTTAATCCTTTTTGTGAAGCAGTTTCAAGAAGCAATTACATTTATCCTAAACTGGAAGGAATTAATATTATAAATTTCTGAATTAGATCTTCCTATTACAATGCAGTTAATAGGATTTAAAGTTAAATGTAGTATACCTGTATACAGCAGGCTCCCATTTAAAAAGAGTTTTCTCCAATTCTGGCCTCACTTTCTAGACTGACCTCCTGTAAGAAAATACACAGTCAAGAATTAGGCTGACATTGTGAAATGACTTGGTAGCTGACTTTTACCACTGCACATAAACAGCACAGTTATTCTAAGTCACAGTATCACTTTCAGTCAGATAACCACTAAAATCACTGCACTGTGGTTTCCTGAAAATGCCATAATCCTTCAAATGCCACATTAAACTGAGAGAGAATACCATCAGTAGTGCCTGCACGGTTATGTAGAAGGATGAGCTATGAACCAAGTGAAAAGATGTTCTGGAAGAACAGTAACCTTTCCCTTGATGTGTGCATTTCCCATTACATTTTTGACACAAAATGTTGCAGAATGATTTAATGGTGGCATTTTGTTTTGCTGACTCCTTTTTTTCATTAAAAAGAAACCAAAGTTTAGGATAGGAATGTAGGGGAAGAGTGACCAAGCACTGAATTCTATTACAGGAATCTGTTTTCAAAATAAATAAGTTAAATTTGTTTTAGGAACATGGCTTTTACCCCTTAACATTTTATGTTAACTGTGATAGACAAATCATTTAGTTTTATTATATCTTTAAAACAATGTTGTTTGTTCTTTAAAGTTAGTTTTTTTCCTCCATTGTCCTCCCCTCTTCTTTTTTCTTCCTAGTAACTCTTGATCAGAAATGACATGTCAATAAATAGGAAAGCTTTGTTTAGTAATTACATAGACTGCACGTATTGCATGTAACCCAGAAAGCGTCCTACTTTTTATTGTCGCTTTAGATGTATATTACTAGAGCTGATTTTACAGGGAAACAAAGTACGAATATCACTGGTCTAAAAGATCAATGCCTATTAACTTTGAGAGGACACATTTCTATTGGGAATGAAGTCATAAAGTTGTCCCACATAAAAGTAGTACAAAGCTTTTTTGCACCTATGAAAACATGCTGAGAAAGAGAAAGAAACTTGCCAAAATATATTTTGTAAGACTTGCAGCATTGGACTTTCAGTTTTAATGTTAATATGGAGTGCCTGGATATGGGCCCCGTCACACAATTATTTAAAAAACAAAAACAAAAACTTGGGAATTTATTTTGCAAATACATATTTCTTAAAATCTCACTTTTGAAAAAAAGATACATCAGATAGTGTTTGACTAAACACTACTTTGGTCCCCCCCTCAACCCCCAGGATTATAAGAATATTCATAAAATGTGCAATTTCAACTAAAGAAATGGAAATTTGACTTGGAATTTCTCACTTAGTATGCCGTTTTTCCCAGCTGACTAACTTTTTAAATAGACTGTCACTCTTTATGAACTCTGTTAAGTGTCCATTATATTTAGTTTCCTGACCTGCTTTAATTCTGCTGCTCTTTCTTCCAAATGTCACAAAATGGAAGGGTTTACATTGAGTTCAACAATTCTTTATCTTCAAACTGTTATCTAGATCAAAAGAACTAATCAGAACAATATGCAGTGTGGATACATGTTTTCAACTAAAAATGACTTAGGGGCTTGTTAGTGATATAATTATATACCTTACTGAACAAATACCTTTATTTTTCTTTCCTTTCCTTTTTCTTCCTTTTTTCCCTTTCTTCCCCTCTGTCTCACCCTCCTTCCCTCTCCCTTCTTTCTTTCTCCTCCTTCCCTTCCTCACCCCCCAACCCCCGTCCCACCACCCACCCACTCTCTCCATCATCAGGACCAGAAAGCCACAGAAATTTGTTACATAGAAATGTCTTTTCTGAAAATTCTCACTTAATGGGAACTCAGTATAGGATTACCCAGAAAGATAATTGGGAAATTTAAAAAAACAGTGGTAAGCAATAAAACCAATGAAGTTGTAAAATAATGGGTAGGTTTAAGCAAGTAGGGAAGAATGGAGCAAGACATTCCAGAAGAGAAAAGAGACTTTGTAAGCATACTCAGGAAGATGGGAAGTCCTTTTATGTCAGTAGGTAGATTCAAGCAGAGATCTGTGCAGAATTATTTGACCTAAAATAGCACAATTTATGGTTGTTTTTTGGGATTGTAACATTACATAAGTAAGATATAAAAAGAAACTTTATAAGATGCTATTTCCTTAGCTATTACTATTTCCTAAAAATGTAGTTAAAAATAATTACAAAACTTAAACATGTTCAGGAAGAAAATATATACACACATACAATACACATATATTCTGGAAAAAATAAAAACCATTAGTAAAACAAATGTTTTGCATATACAGATAGCCTTTTATTTTGGAGATACTGTCATACTGGATTTAGAACACATTAATTTATCAGATTGTTTTTTAAGTACCAAAGCAATATATGTTGTTTGTAATCACTTAAATAATAAGTGTATAGAGGAATGTTATTTTCACCCTACTTTCTCAAAACCCTGTCCATTTGGGGTAACAGACATAGTTTAGTGTATAATCATCCATACTTCTTTCTTCTACATGCAAACAAAAAATTCAGGGCCCATTGGCTGGCCTCCTCCCTCTCTCCCTTTTACAGCCTTTGTAGGCTTTACTCTGAAATTTGTTTTTTGTTTTTTTTTTAACTTGAGAACACATAATGGACTTTTTCAGTAAATATAGAACTAAGCCAGTCTTTTAAATAGCTACAAAATAATGTGGATGTACCATAATTAATTGTAGTATTTCCCTATAAGTGGAAATTCATGGGTTTTTTTCTGTTTGATTTCTATCCCAAATTGAGTTTGCTAGACCAAAGTATATGCGTATTTTACATTTTAATGGATATTGTTATTTCATTTCCCAATAGACATGATTGTGTGAGGACGTTATTGCATAAGTTTTTGACAGTCTGGTGGGTAGAAATTGACAGTTTGATTTTATTTTGCGACTGCCTGTGAGGTTGAGTGTTTATTCATATATTGATTAGCCATCTGGATTTTCTCATCCATGTTTTGTCTTTCCACATCCTGTGCCTCTTTATTTATTGAGATGCTTTCTCTTTTATAAAAATGAGTTTATCACATATCTTTGTATAAGTTGCAGATCTTTTCTTTCAGGTATTTTGTGTGTGTGTTTGTATGTGTACTTTGCTTGCTAATGGTACTTTTTGCAAAATTGAAATTTTAATTTTTATGTTGTGATATTTATGTCTGAAAAAAACTAATACGTGTTATTATGACATAACCAACTAATATCTCATACATTATTTAGGCAGGCAGTGCATATTATTTGTCTTTGCCTTTTAGATGATCTTTGTGCAGTTTTGCTTGAAATATTTTTAAAGATCTGAGTTACTATGTCATTTAAAAATAATTTTTTATTTTACATTTTTGCATTAGCATAATATTAAAATGTTATTTTGCTTTACTAGTATATGTCAAATTCTGTTGATTTAAAGACATAATTCATTTTACAGAGACTATTTTGTTAATTTTTAAGTATTGAGAATGCAAATTTTCAAGCATGTTGAAGCTACTTGTCAATGTTGTACCTTTTGTGTAGTGTTTCAGACCTTGAGGAAGTTGGATACATGTTTGGTGATTGGACCTTGAGGAAGTTGAATATATGTTTGGTGGTTGATTACAGAGGCAAAAATTATTGTTTTCATTGAAGAAGTCACTGGCAAACTCTGAATTGCTAAATTCAATGGCCTTTTAATTTTCTATGTACTCTTCGTATTTGGTCTCATTTCAGCATTTAACATTGGTGACCAACGTTCCTTCTTAAAACTTTTGGTTTTCACAGTTTCAGTGTTTTACTCTAGTTCTTATCAGTGGCAAAACTGTGGTTCAAATAGTTGTATTTGAGAACCAAATTATTTGGGTTCTAATCCTCAGCCAGTAGTTATTAGTTTTGACTTTGAGTTAGTTATATACTCTCTGTGCCTTAGTTTCCTCATTTATAAACTGGGAATAGTAATCGTTCCTATCTCATAGAATTGCTGTGAGGATTAAATGAATAGAAATAGAAGTTATATGCCTTCATTAACTCCCTCTTAGTCTATTACAGTAACCAGCACCTTTACTAGTTTGAATGTCACCAGTCTCCATCTAGTTGTATAAAGAATTTGTTCATGTTGTACTTAAATTTGTACAGAAGCTTCTCATTTCTTACAAGGTAAATCCAGAGTTTAAAACATGGCTTCTAAGGCCCTCCAAACCTGACCTCAGTCTTTTTATCTTCATTTCACTTATTCACAGCTCCAGATAACCTGGTTCTCCTTCCTAAAACTTTCCTGTTAGTTTCATGCCATCTTGCTTTAACTTTAACTTGCTCTTATCTAAAATGATCACCTGTTTTTCTCTGGAATGAGGGCTTCTCAGTCCTTTATATTTAGTCTATATTTCTTGTTCCACCCATGCTTCTTAGTGTATAAGTACCATATCTTAATAATTAAGTTAATTTTAATGTTTCCAGTCCCACGCTCCATGCTTATGACATAGTATGCACTTTACATAACTGTAGAGAATAGAGAATCTACAGATTTTAATTAAAATCATTCGTATTTAATATTTTAGAGTAACAGTCATCAGATATTAGTGGTAACTTGGCTTACATTATTTTTACGTACAAAATACCAAAGCCTTATTTATTGGGTTGGCCAAAAAGTGCCTTCGGTTTTTTAAGTAAAAATAAAAGACACATTTTTCATTTTCGCCAGGAACTTTATTGACCAGCGTATTCACCCTTTTGTTCCACTACCTTCTGCCATTTTTCAGGCAACTTCATAATTCCATCTTCCCAAAACTTTTTATCTTTTTGAGCAAAGAACTGTTCCAGGTGCCTTTTACAGTCTTCCAGGGAATCGAAATTTTTTCCATTAAGAGAATTTTGTACAGACCTAAATAAATGGAAATCTGAAGGTGCAATGTCTGGTGAATATGGCCGATGAATCAGAACTTCCCAGCCAAGCTGTAACAGTTTTTGCCTGGTCATCAAAGAAGCATGTGGTCTTGCGTTATCCTGCTGGAAGATTATGTGTTTTCTGTTGACTAATTCTGGACGCTTTTCGTCAAGTGCTGCTTTCAGTTGGTCTAATTGGGAGCGGTACTTGTTGGAATTAATCCTTTGGTTTTCCAGAAGGAGCTCATAATAGAGGACTCCCTTCCATTCCCAGCGTATATACACAACATCACCTTCTTTGGATGAAGACCGGCCTTTGGTATGGTTGGTGGTGGTTCATTTTGCTTGCCCCACGATCTCTTCCTTCCGTTCCACATTGTTGTACAGTATCCACCTTCCATCACCCATCACAATTTGTTTTAAAAACGGAACGTTTTCATTACATTTAAGTAGAGACTCGCACGTGGAAATACGGTCAAGAAGGTTTTTTTTTGCTTAACTTACGTGCAGCCCCAACATCAAAGTGATGAACATAACCAAGCTGGTGCAAATGATTTTCAGTGCTTGATTTGGATCTTTTGAGTATGTCGGCTGTCTCCCGCGTGGTATAACGTTGATTGTTCTCAATTAATGTCTCAGTTTGATCGCTGTCAACTTCAACTGGTCTGCCCAACCATGGAGCATCGTCCAGCGAGAAATCTCCAGCACGAAACTTCGCAAACCACTTTTGACACATTCAGTCCGTCACAGCACCTTCTCCCTACAACGCACAAATCTTGTTTTGTGTTTCAGTTGCATTTTTACCTTTCTTGAAATAATAAAGCATAATATGCTGAAAATGTTGCTTTTTTCCCTTCCATCTTCAATGTTAAAATGGCTACACAAAAATTCACCAATTTTGATAAGTCTTTTTTTAAATGCACGCTGATAGGACAGCGGTCACATACCCTCTAACAAAATTGTTTCAAATGAAGTTAAAAACAACTAAGTGCTACTAGAGCCATCTTATGGAAAAAACCAAATGAAACTTTTGGCCCACCCAATAGATTGGGATGGTAGTTTTTGTCGTACTTTGTTGTATTATAATTTGTTTAGTAATTCAGTTCATTTTTTTCTTCATGGCTGTATTGTTCTATGAGTTAAGATATATTTAAACTCTTAAATGAGTTTTATTACCCTTAACATTCCTCTTGTGTTTCTAAGGATAGTACCTACTTCATTGAAATCTGAATTATCTTTAATCTGAAAATATGTAGGTTTACCATTAGTTTTTGCTAATTTTAACTGCTTGGGCAATGCAGAGTCAGTTATGTTAGATCTGACTAGCTCATAATCTAATTTTAGTCAGAGCAGAGGAAATAAGGCTGTACTTTGTTTTATAATTTTAACGGTCTGGGTTTCCTTTCCATTTTAATCTGAAAGAAAATTATTAACAGGTTGAGAATTTCTTTTTTTTTTTTTTTTTTTAAACATCTTATTGAAGTATAATTGCTTTACAATGGTGTGTTAGTTTCTGCTTTATAACAAAGTGAATCAGTTATACAGAGAATTTCTAATTTGGCTTCTGGGGTAATTCCATGGCAATAAAAGACACTGTGGTTCTTTCTTTACCTTTTTTTTTTTTTTTGATTTGTTTGTTTGCTTTGTTTTTTGATGTGAAACTTGAACTTTCATTCCTGACAGCACCTATTTCCATTCTTCTCATGCTCCTTATTTCATCACCTTTTCTCTTCCTTCTTCATATTTAACAAATGACCTCGTCTCCTGCTTCACATAGAAAACAGAAACCATCAGACAGAAATGCCTAAACTTTCTGACATGGAACCTGTAACTTACATATAACCTTATTGATATCCATAGGCATCTCTCTTCCACCACCCTTCCCTCACCTCTTTTCATAACAGTACAGTAGAAGAGGTGTTCCCTGTCACTTTTATCCAACAAGTACTCTTTACTCCAACCTACCAAACTATGTGGATTTTCTGACATACTCTTTTTAAAAATTCCTCTGTACTTTCCTTCTGCCTCAAATTTTACCCCACATATTCTCTCCCTGATAAATTCCTACTTACCTTTTAACACTTGCTTTAATCCTCTGTTAATCTTCTGTTTTGTTTTGTTAATCCTTTCCTTAACCTGCTCTCTCCTACTCATCAAGCAATGATAGTCTACCTGATATGCTTCATTGGCAGTTTATATAGGCCTCTATGGTAATAATACTTACCACTCTGTATTGAATCTCTCCTATTTTAGAGTCTTACACTTTTGTTCACTTGACCCCTCCATCAGACTGTGAATTTAATGAAGGGTTATACTTTATATCTCAAGTGCTGGGATAAAATTTGGCATACTGTAATCTTTCTGTAATTCTTTGGATGGATAGTTTGTAAAAGATCACTTGGTTAGTGTGAATTAGGTTTAGAACCCAGACCTCTTGACTTCAGCATTCATTATCATACTGTTTCTACAGGTTCTGTGTTATCAAGTCCTTACAATAATCCTACTCTTTCTAAACAGACTATTATAGTGCACAATTGTGTCCTTACATGCCCTATTAACAGTATTACTAGTTTTAATGAAATGTTTATACTTTTTAACACTTTTAGTCTAGTATCTGGATTGTTCATCATTTTAGTTGTCATTTTAGTTTTAGAGAATATAACTCCTTCTTCTGGATTAACTGCACAAGTCT
The DNA here is from genome assembly GCF_028021215.1 of Eschrichtius robustus. Lineage (NCBI taxonomy): Eukaryota > Metazoa > Chordata > Mammalia > Artiodactyla > Eschrichtiidae > Eschrichtius > Eschrichtius robustus. Next base: position 65,355,802 of record NC_090831.1, on the reverse strand, counting down.
TTTCATTGTTTAAGTACTGGAAATAAGTAAACCTTTTGCAGTGTCATGTCACTGTATGTCATTGGGTTTCCACATTTCCCTTTTGTGACAGTAGCTACTTTTATTCTGTGACATTTTATTCATTTAGTCTGGTCACTTGAGTGGAAATGGTACAAAAAACTTAATTCTTCATACATTTCTTGACCTTTAATCTTCACAGTCACATCTTTTTAAATTCTGTACCCATTATAGTAGTAGTAGTATATCCCATATATAAAATTGCTCACTTTATAAATTTCCTACTTCTTCTTGTTCTGATGTTGTTTGGCTGTCTTAAATCCCTGAAAATAATTTTTGGTAACCATATGTGATTTATTGATATCAGACAGACATGTTATCTGTGGGCAAACTTTTCAGTCTCATTAAGCCTCTTTTTATACTGGTAAATAAGAATAACTCTTATTTTATATATAAATATATATAAACACACATATATATATATATATACATAAACTATACATAACATTGCTCCCTTTATACTTCACTTCTTAACGTTTAGTACTCGAAGATACGAATTAGATTTGGGGGAATTTCCTGGCAGTCCAGTGATTAGGACTCAGTGCTTTCACTGCCGTGGCCAGAGTTCAATCCATGGTGGGGGAACTAAGATCCCGCAAGCCGTGCAGTGTGGCCAAAAAAAAAAAAAAAAGGAATTAGATTTGGAATTAGATTGTTTTCATCTTGTTTTTTTATCTTTATCAACTACAATTTTGATTTACACTAACTTTATTGGTTAATAGAACTAGAGTTAGAAACTAGAACACAGTAAGTGAAATAATTACCAGAATCTTCTGAAAATTGCCAGAATTTTCAAAAGATTCATTTACTGTTAAATCGGATTTTTTTTTTCATTTTAAAACCCTGCATATTTAAAAGAAAGAGAAAAGGTTCTTGTGATCTTTGTTCCCTTGCCAAAACAATACCTTTTCTCATTTACCCAAATTGGTTATTTTGATATTTAATTCTGTGCTAGGCAACGGTATGTTGTCATTTAACCAAAGTTTGTTTTATTACACCCTTACTTTAATTCTTTGGTGAATGAAAGTAAAGAAAGAAATTTAGAAAAAAATTAAGAAGTGAATAACCCAGTTTCTACAGCCTTTCTTTCATAGATACTCTATCAGTTACATAATTCTTTATAGTTTTCCTCTGAACCTTATCTGAATACTCCATAGTTTCTTTAAAAGTTGAAATTCAGAACTCTGGAAACATTTTTTAATGAGATACTTGATGTATGTCTATATTCCTAAAATACTTAGGCAAGTTTGAGAAAAATTACCTCATGACTATACTATTAAACAACTGTATGATTTGACTTTAGTATAATATTGTTCATGTATTCTGTGTGTGTGTATATGTCATTTTTGGTACAAAGATAATACATGAAGGGCCCTAAGTGTGATTTAGCCAGTTTTGATAGATTGAACTACATAAAAGTAACTCTTTGAGTATGTTCTCTCCAAATAATAGCAAGTAGAGGAGGACTTCTGCTTTGAGTGAAATTGCTAGGCACTCCCTGTAAGCGCTCAGTAAATCAGATGGACACAGACAGCTGCACAAGGAAGATAGGCCTAGGAAAGACTAAATAGGTGGGGTTCAGTCACATCCAAGTGAAATTATATCAGTCAATGACTTTCTTTTTAAGTGACTGGAATCTTCCGGACCCATTTCTTTTGTCAGTTTACTCATTGGTGTCAATTATTAAAGAATTGAAAAATTGCCTGATTATATCAAGAACCTTGTTGTGACATGACCTGTAAATGTAGATCTTTTTAAAAGGAAAGTTGAGTTTCATGTAGTGAGAGCCTTGAGCACTCTGACGAAAAATTTATTTGACTGTGCTTTTGAAGCTTTCATTTGTAAAGAAAGTATGGAATCTATTTTCTCCCTATTTTTTAAAAAATAAGATTCCTATGTTTATTCTCATCAGATTTATTTTCTAAACTATTTAATATTTATTAAGGATATTAAAATTCATTTATTTATTCATCCATCAAACTGTTATATGGAAGGTATATAAGAGACATAAGAATTTAGAGGATGATGGGAATATTACTAAAAGGATGAGGGAGAAATCTTATGTAAACCAAGGAGACATTTGAGTTGCATCTTGAAGTATGTATGAGCAGGTTTCAGAAGATTGAGATGGGAGGTACCAAATCCTTCAAGAGAATGAATGAATATGAATAAAGAAATAGCGTGGGATCCTTGGAGTCATTTGTAATGTAGGTTAAAGGTAGATTGGGGCCTGGATTCAGGCTAAAGATTTTAAGAGTCCTAATGGGGATTCATTGAAGGTAAGAGATAATAGGGAGAATAGTCCTTTAGGAGATTGATATTGTGGTGGCCTGTGTGATGAATGAATGGGCAGCTGGAGACAGACCAGTTTGGGGGCCTAGAACTTAGACTGATGGAAAAATAAATGGAAAGGATTCAATAGTTTCAGGAGACATAAGTTCACACTAGAAGTTACAGCAGATAATTAGCGAAAATGAGGAGGCAAGGAAGAAAGGGGAGTGTTAAACCAAACTATCCGACTTTAAGATAACTAATTTGAAAGAATGGTGATACCAATAACAGAAAGATTAGTGGCTATATTTATTTTTTGGAGAGAAATACAATAGGTCAATGACATAGAGAATTGTGAGATTTCTTTTTAGGAGTTGTTGAATTAGAAATTTTCAGAATGCACTTAAAGTTATGTGATTATAAATACAGAGAGGAATCCAAATCCTGGAAATAGATCTAGTAACTGTTACAGATCTGTTCTGTACAACTCAAGTATCCAATCCTAATTTTCCTACCTTTACTTTAAGTAAATGACTGTGTCTCTGTGTCTCTGAAGGTCTGGTAAGGAATCATGTTCCATAAGAACAGAGGAACTGAAAGAATTGGGTAGATGTCCTTGGTTTAGTGGGACCACAGGCTGAGTCCAGAGAAGTTGAATTATCTCATAGGAGATCCTCAAGATGAGATTGTTTAATATTCTGTGGGTTTTTTTTTAAAGCTTTGTTTTGGTTACCAAAGTATCTATGTGTATAAATAATATTTGTCTCTGCTTAGTTGAATGTCAACTGGTCCACCTTAAGTAAAGTTGTGGAATATTTGTAATTTGTCTCCTACCTCCCTTTATTTTTTTAGCTTTTGTTTCTATGCCTCTTTCTTTGTGATTTCTTCACACCAGCTGAATTTAGTCTACTTTAAGGCTCTTAATCTTTAGGGTACATTGAAATCACCTGAAAGGCTTATTAAACCACAGAATTTCTGCTTTGGACGCTCTGGGGTGGTGACCAAGAATTTATATTTGTAATAAATTCTCAACTGTTGCTCATTCTGATGATTCGGGGACCATACTCTGAGAACCACTGCTTTGTTCCAGAAGCCCTTTAGCTGAAGCTTTAAGATAGTGGTTCTCAGCTTGGCTAGAGATGCAAGTCACCCATAGGAAGAATTACAAACAACAACAATCATAAAACTATTCTTGGAGATTCTGAATCAGTAGGTTCTAAATCTGTGGAGTAGAATTTGGCAGAGGCAGAGTTAAGGCTAGCTTAGTCCTCATCTGAAAGTCTCCCTTTCTTTCACATTCTTAAGTTCATTGTTTATCCCCATTGCATCTAACTCAGCAACTTTTTCAATATCATCACACTGAATAAGAATCAGTAAAGTGTGAACACTCCCAGATCTTGGCATATTTGTCTCTTCCTCTATTTCTGTCTTTCTGGCATTCTTCGCCTTCATTTTTCTCTACCCCTGATCTGTCAAAGGCACCATGATGTGAAAATGATGACTTTAACATTTAAATTTAAATTTAAAGGGAGATGGGGGTGGGGGAGGGGGTGGGGGAGTGTATGTGAATCTTTGTATAGCTGCTCTATTTTTCTGTAAATCTAAAACTTCTAAAAAATAAAGTCTATTAATTAAAATTTAAAGGCAGGTAAGTGAAATTTTCATGTATATTTTAAAAATTTTGTTCATTATAAAAATATACTTACAAAAAATCAAAAATATAAAAAAAGTTTGAATCGCTATGATCTTATAGCATCTTAGTATATTTACTTTTATTCATATAATTTTAATAATTTTGTTCAAAAATTTTAAAACATATACCTGCTGTGCATTATTTGAAAACTAAAAATATCAGAGTAATCGGGGAACCATTTTCCATCATGACATTTCTTGATCTCCATTTCTTTTTTTCCCATTTTTTTGGCTTACTTAAGACTTTTCTCAGTGTCTACACTGTTCTCTATGATGTTATTCTGTACACCTTAGCTGCTTCAGTGTCTCCTCTTGCCTTCTTTCTATGTTTCTCACTTCTGATTAGGCCTCCTCGGATCCCACTCTGTTTGCCTTGGCTGTCCACGTTTTTTATTGCTAGAGTATAACTGCTTTCTGTAGCTCTAATGTATCTTGATTCCTCCAACCTTCTGGGCTTTTCTCTTGCCTGATTAAAGGGCCTAAACCCGAACTCCAGTCATTGAAGAAATTCTACCAGAATCCTCCCTAACTTTCAGAGCAGGCCATGCATTCTCCTGCTTCTTCATTTTCTGTTGAGCCCAGCTATTCTTTATTCTCCAAATACAATTATTCCAAGGCTGTCTTGAACATTTACTGAACCATTCAGGGTAAAAGAGTCTAAAATTTAAAATTAAATGCTTTATACCACTGTTCTTAGGAGTTACTTGGCCATCCCTAATGCTAAGAGTGTTCCCTTTATGCCCTAGACCTGGCTTTATAAAAAGCAGTGATCAGTGATTTTAGTTAATGTCTTTAGAACTAAATTGATGCTGTATTGTACATCATGAAGAGATTAGATTCTAAAGAGGAAATTAGAAAATAAACTGGGTCTTGTGAAGGAAACAACTTAAAAGTTACATTTTAAGAATGCTTTTCTGTTAGTAAAAATTGGAACAGAGATGTTTAATATTCAAAATATTTATATTTGGATAATGAAAGTAGATAAGCTGCCACTGAATCTTTCTTATTAAGGTGGTATTCTGATAAAATTTGGATTGAAAAGAAAATGTTTATTCAGTATATTTTTTTCCTTTTTAATTAAGTTGATTTGATGATTTTGTTAGACATGTGGAATAGCTAACCTGCCTCACACATTTAATAGTCAATGTATGACATTCTTTGATTTTCATATCTATATTAAAACATTAAACCTTTAAGTAACTTAGTGTGATTTATAAATATTTTTATGTTATGTTATCAGTGTTTGAATTTTTAAATTTTCTTTTTATTTTTAAAATAAATGCATTATAGACAAGTAAATTGTATTTAAAGAAAACAGAAGCCTGAACATGGTAACCATTAATTACATAGTGAAGTGTGGTATTTCTGGAGTATGCAATTTTAGAGTAGTAAACATCATAATTTCTAGCATATATAACAATGAAATATTTCTCGTTTCACTCATTTATTTTTCAGTAAAATTTATTTTTTGTCATTTTAAACTCATTTTCTATTGCAATGTGGTAATATTGTTAACTTGTTAACTTACACAAAAGGGATTATCTGTTGTTAAGAAAGACTGGGACTCCACCCATAGTTCTGTTACTGGCTAGATGAATGACCTTGAATTAAGTTACCATTATAGTCATTTTCTCATCTATAAAATGAAGGCATCAACCTCAATTTTTCCCCAGATTTTGTAACTTTTGTAACTCAAAGCAATTTCAAAACAAGTATTAATACTATACAGTTCTGAAAAGGATCTCACTCTTCTTTGACACTTGAATCATCTGCTCAGTATCACTAATAAGCCACAGGGAAAAAGCTACTGCCAGGGATAGAAGTGTATAAGTAACCCATTCCCTCTTGAGGCAGCTCTGACCACTGGCAATTTCTTTCTCCAAGTGAGCTAACATATCTCTTCTTAATAATTTCAATCCTTGGAATCATATGAAACAAGCATAATCCAGCTTCTAGTATTAGAAACCAACTATACTGTTTTTCTGGTTTGTCTTTCTTTTTTTTTTTGAAACATCCTGTTTCATCTGTTCCTCCTATAACAAGGTTTTGATTTGTGTTGGTTTTTTATAGTTTCAGACATATAAAATAGGCATATTAATGGAATTAGAATTTGTAGATAAGATTGGATATAAATTTTGGAGTTGGTGATGGATTTTGATATCTAGGTAATAATGTATAAGAATCTCATATTTTTAACATTTTAATTGAACCCCATAGAAATGTTAAAAGTCTGTATGAACTGGAAATTAAAATAATGCTAGTGTTAGATGCTTACTATATCCCAGGCTCTATTCTCTGCTTTCTAAGTGTATTATCTCATTCAGTTTTTAACAACAGTCCTCTGAGGTATGGCCATCTCCATTTTGGAGATTAGTTACTTAACTGAGGTACAGAGGCACTAAGCATCATGAAATAGAAATTATTCCAATTATATATTGAAATTGTGTTATATAAATTGTTATATATTAGAATACAGTTTTTTCCTTCCAGTAAATACTACTAGTGTTTGATAAATTTACTGTTGTTCATATTAGTTGCTGAGATTTATAGAGTGCTTATTAAGGGCCAATGTGCTAATGCTTTCTATAGTTTATCTCATGTAATCGTTAAGGAAACTCTATTACACAGATATTGATTTTATCCCTATCTTATGGGTGAGGAAATTGAGAAGTATTACTTGTTCAAGATCATACAACTAGGAAGTGGTAGAATTAGAGTTTTGAGTCTAGGCAGTCTTGACTGTGTTGCTAATGCTCTAATCATTAGGCATACTGCTCACCAAACTATGCTCCTTTAGCATATTTGACTTCATTGGGGCAAAAGTAGGTGCTTCTTCTTGGTAGGCATCCAGCTATACAGGATAACAGACCATTGGTGCTTGCATCAGGGAAGCCCTCTGAAAATAGTTAATTCCCTTTTTTCTACATTAATTTGTAAGTAAGCTTATTAGAAGCATATGGAATAAATACAAAGCCAAGACTTCAACTCTGATATAAAAGACCACATAGTAGTCTTTTGTCCTAAGAAGATAGCAGCCAAGACAAGTCATGTTGCTTACTCTGAATATTAAGTGAAATTTTAGGATGGAAGAATATTAGTTATAGCTTTATAGTTTTTTTCAAAGTTAAATTTAGATTTAATTAGAATTTAAAGTAGATTTCTGTGACACCTAATGTATCTGTTGGGTTGGCCAAAAAGTTCATTCAGTTAGTGAATCGTTCGATAAAATTCTTGGGGAAAATGAAAAATGTCTTTTATTTTTACTTAAAACCGAACGAATTTTTTGGCCAACCCAATATACCTTTACATTCCTCTCAGTGTTAAATACAAATAAATCTTTGGGTTGTCTGCTAGTCTCTATCGTTTGTGCATGTAATCAAAACTTAAATGTACTTCTGTGGTAAATGATGTGGTTGCTTCCTCTTTCATTTTGCTTATCTAGTAGTGCTTAACCCGCAGGCAAGGCACTTCTCAGAATATCAGATTTAGAATGTGCTTAAATTTCATCACTTGGAGCCTGAAGCACTGAGAAAAGTTAGCACATGTGACTATTTAACAAGGGAATTCAGCTCTTCCTGTCTATTTCCTTGTTACTCAAGGAGGGAATTCTCTTCTTTCTGTTTACTTCTCATATGTTGATAAGTACACTTCTCTGAAAACTGTGTTTCACGTTATATTCTTTTTTTCTTGTACAATTTTATTTTTCCTTTCTTTGGAGGTTATTCAGTTTGGTATGGTAGCTCGTCGATGCCATAGTAGTGCTTTATTTATCTGTGATTGTGCCACTTTTCACTTTCTTTTTCTCAGTAGAACTTAGAAGCATTAAACACATCTCTCTAATACTTAAATATTGAAATGAACTTTTTCTATGATGTGTGACTAGTTGGTAATTTAACCTCATCTACACAGATTTAAATATCTGAAGGAAATGATAAAATTTTGTTTTCCACAATCAAAAAGAAAGTTACTTCTAATCACTAGGCATCTAAAATTTCTCCTCTGAAAATGCGTCGGTAGGGAAGTAAATACAAGAGACACTAAAGAAAGTTTTGAAAAATAAATGCAAGTGAATGACTTGAAAATTTGGGCAAAATTAGTGTTTTATAATCAATGACCAGGTCTTTACAGTGAGGTGTATTCTCTGTCACTTTTGTTGCACAAATCTACTAAAATAGCTAGCTAGGGATATACTTTTCATAATTGTAACCAAACGTTTCCAATATAGTCTTTAAAAAAAGGAAGGCAGTATAGGCCCAGGGAATAAGAATCATCTGAACATTTCCTCCCTGAGACTCTGTACTTGAGTAGAACCAGTCCTGTAATGTACTGATTAGGTGTGCTTGTTTTCAGTATATTGCATGCTTTCTCAAGCATTGTTAAGTTGACATATTTGATGAAAAAATAGCAAACTGCTATTATTTAAAACATCTATTAATCAAATTACATATTTGCTTATATAAATGCAAACCCCTCATCATTTTTATATTTTCTTTTTTGTTTTAGTAAGATAGATTTATTGTGACAACTAAAAGTAATAATAATACAAGAGGCAACTCAGTGTTTCAAATGATAAAAAATAGTTCCATTTCAACTAGTAAGAACCTTTACAAGATCATGGCATTTAGGTTTAGGGCATCTATCTCTTTGGACCAGATCATATGTTATTTGAATCTACTGTGGTATTGTTAGTGTGTTTCATAAGACATAGTGCAGAGCTGCTGTGATCTTTAAATGTTAATGTTCTTTTCTTATCACTTTACTGTGTAGATACCCTTCATGAGACCCAACTCTGCCACTGCTCATCCTCGGAGGCAATCCTGGAAACCTCTTTTATAAGTGTGATTTTAAAAATGTGGATAACACTCTCAATAGAGTATATAAAGTAAAGGAGAACAGCTATCTTGTCTTTCCCATAAGCTTATCACTGCAAAAAGTTGCCTTTGCTTGTCAGGTTTGGATAGAATGTAATTGATTGGTTTGTTACTTGGACTGACAAGGCAGTTAATTTGCCTGTGTGGATTTTTTTCTCCTTTTTTTCTTCTTCAACTTTTTTTTTTTGCACTAATCAGAAACATTTGATATGTGCATTGTTGAAAAATACTAGATAATGTCTTGTCAGAATTGTCCTATTAAGTAATGTCTTCCCCTCTTGCTTCTTTGGCAAATGATATACAGTATTTGGACTTGAGAGTTATGGAAGCCTGTGGGACTTACATGCAATGTGCTACTCGTTGTTGAACAAATCTAGTAACAAACAAGAAAGAGAATGCATTCCATTAGTCTGCTATTCTGTTTCATCCAACTTAGTACATATATTCATATATGAAATGCTGCATTGGGAAACAACTGTAGACTATATTAAATGTTATTTCTATTTATAATATTCAGCAAAAGTGAAAGACTTGTGAAAGCGTATGGCATTCTAGTTTTGACTCGTTAGTTCTAGTGTGAAAGCACTAATATTAGTAGCATGCAGTTTTTACAACTTCAGATTTTAAGCTTGTAAATAAGAATATATCTGTGTTGATCTCTAGATATTTTTTAGTAATAACCAAATTTATTCACTCTTTACTGACTTAATACGAACTTTCTCTGTTCAGTATAATTTTATTTTTCTCAACCTTAAGTATGAGGTTACAAAATAAGGAGAGAGATACAAAGCTTTTGACTATACAACCTGCCAACTGAAAGATCTTCATCAACATTTGTATCTTTCCAAAGGTTTACAGAATTAAAATTTGGTCTTCAAGCTTTAATGAACCAGTTTTAAATCAACGACAGAAATATGTTGAATATTTCATCACTTCATCTTGAACTGATTTAGAAGAGACTCTTTGCTGAAATTGAAATACATATATACATGTAAATTGTCAACATGTCTCTTGGAATTTCCTGATTTATAAATGTGGTTTGGGACATCTTTTCAGGTATAGTGGCATTGAAAATAGTTTAAACATTAGGAATAGAATAGGAAATGTTATAGATAATTAAAAGCAAGTATAAATATAAAGTTGCTGTATGCTAGTAATCTTTAGTTATACTAAGGAACCATATTATTGGATATTTAATAAAAGCAGTATGTATATAAAATATGTATAAACTGAGATTATTAACTTATTGAAAGACCTTCTAACATTGGAGGAAAAATATTAATAACCTGTAGCAAAACCAGTAGGCTTTTTTTTTTTTTAGAAAAAGAACTCATTATTTATCACTGCATAAGCTTAAGAAAAAGTTGGTAGTTATTACTATTGCTGAACTCCAGCTGATTTTAAGAAAAATGTCAGATTGCCATTTTCTTAAAAAAGAATATGCTAGTGCATTTGGACCTGACTCTCCTTTGATATATGGTAAGATATTACTAGTGGTCATTTTATTTTAGATTTTTTTTGAAAAATCATTAAACCTTGTGGTTTTTGGTGACACTATTAATCAAAGTCCTTTCCACCTGGTTCTATTTAGAATACCATATTATCATCATTCTCCATCTTACTCTTTAGTGGTGGATATATGGTTCCATATTTGGTGCTAGCCCTAAGAATCTTTGTCACACATCACGAATATAAACCACATATATTCATAAGATCATTGGTCCTGCAAATGTGTATTTGGAGTAGAACTTTTGAAGAGAGTAGAATGAAACACTTTCTCCTAATAATCTCCTAGACGCTCTCATATTTCTATGGTACAAAATTAACCCTTTTCTGTAATTGGTCCAGTTGTTATTCAAAGGAGATATTAATGTGTATGTCAAGAGAATATACACTAAATAGTTCATATTTTACATACATGTATAGGAGAAAACAGTCCGACAGGTAAATGATGGTTATTTGTCGCATGATAGGGACAGAAAAAAAACACTGAAATATCAAGAAGTAAAATAAATAACTCTGAACTACAAGAAGAACGACATGGCAGTATATAGATAGCAGTGGTTCTCAAACTTTATAGTACATCAGAATCAAGGATTTGTTTAAAAGCAGATTGCTCACCTACTCCCCTCCTTATTTTCCTCCTCATTTTACTCCCTCTTACTTCTCCTTGCAGTTTCTGATTAAGTGGGTCTGGGATGAGGCCTGAAAATCTGCATTTCTAAAAGTTCCCAAGTGATGCTGAAGCTGGCCAGGGACATCCTTTGAGAACCATTTGTATATAATATTTTCAAAAGAATCATGGTGTTGTGCTTGACATTGATTGAAGGTGGCTTTAATCTTGTTAAAAGGGCCCTTAAATTTTCAAAAATACTTGTTTCTAGGTAAAAGAGATTATAGTAGTTTGCAGTACATAGAATATAACTTCTTTATTATACATAAGTTTAGTTAAACAGGTGTTTATTTTATACCTATTTTGGAGACAGCATTATTTTAGGTACAGAAATTAATCAAGGAACATAGCCTTTGTCCATAATTCACTAATTCCTTTGTTAGGAAAAGATTTGAAATTAGGATTATGTTTAACATGAAAACAAAAATTTAGCCTTAACCTTAATCCATTTTGTTTGTAAATGAAATTTATTTATCATTTATATATCATTGTTATTCGTGTGTTTCTTGAGTGTTTATCTGATTTTACATTTATAATGTTAAAAATAGATCACTGACCAATAAATAATAAGAATATTCACACTCATTATCCTATTTCCCTGTTTTTACATCCTATTACTTAACAGATCACTCTTTTTAAACACTTAATGTTCTTTATTTGACAAAACTTACCACTGTTTTACTTGATTCTCAGTATGGGAATATTTTATTAATATTTCACCAAAATCTATTCAAGGAATTCAGAAGGATTCTGTAGCAGAATGGAATACTAACATTACTAATTTTTCTTTAAATTTTCTGAAATCATTTTGACAATTAAAACTTGTTTAAGAGACTCAGCTTTAGAGTTGCATGGCATATGAAGGCAGAAATTTTTTCCTACCCAGTCAACACTTTATCAATTTACATAATACTAAGGATTGCGATTAAAAATATTTCTGAGATAGACATGCTTTGCAAATACTTTTTTTAAAAAATAAACATATAGACCTCTTTCTCCCAGTCCACAGTCTTAAGACTTTCTGCAGGCCTGCTGTAAGATTCACTGCTGTTCAGGTACATAAGATATAATGAAACTGGATGTTCATGCTGGGCTTTGTGAATCAAATGAGACTGACCCCCAGCCATTATCTCATTTATCTGATTTACGTTGTAAAATCAAGATCTACACTATTGATTAGAGAATAATTAGTTAATTATGAGCAGGGAAATACAAAGTTATGTGGGGCTTGAGCACAGCAGGTTGTACTGCTGAAATATTTCCAAGGGCATGAGCAGATGGAGATCAGTTTATTAAAGAACAAAGCAGATGTGTTTCAGGTATGAAAATGTCTAATCATTCTCTCATGCTGTGAAGAGGTACTTGACCTTATTGTGTATTTTTATATGAATTCTTTTATTTCATGTTTTAGTTTTGCCTTTCACTTTTAATCTTGTAACTTGACTACTGCAGATGTAGCTAGCTGAATTGATCCCATTATTTAAGTGATCATTAAACATGAATTTGGATTTCAATAATTATCCAAATATTTTTTCCAGTTAATATACTTTAGTGTTTAAAGAATATTTTTGTCTTTCCTATCACTCATTCGTTCATTATTGCATGTGATGAGAGTCTATAGTGACATTAATGAAAATATGTTCAAGACCTCCACATTAGCCTTTATTTGTGAAATATCATATAAAAGATATTTTCTAATTATTTAGAAAATGCTCATATTAGGTGATTTGCACTAGAAGTGTTGTAAAAAGGAATAAAGTTTGCCTTTATTGATATTAAATGTTATTCTAATATTGGTAGAGTGCAGAATTTTGTGCAAGCTTGTATTATTTTAAAAGTGATTTAACTCATGGGCCACAAACCTGCATTTTCTCCCTCTGTTAAAAGGAATAATTGAAATAATTGGCTACTGTTCAGTGAAAGAGTCTGTCACTACTGGTTAATACATTTGTGTAGGTGTTTCAGTTGCTAGTAAGATTTTATGTAAGTAATATTAAGACCAATTCTTTTGGTCATTCTTCTATAGAATTTTTGCATAGAAATGATGAAAAAGTAAGAAAATCCAACCCATCAATTCTCTTGATATTTAGTTGTGAGTTGTTTTTTTTTTTAATTGAACGGATGTAACAGTATATATTTTCAAGGTCGGTTCTTTATTTTACTCTATATAGACTTGGAAGGGACCTAAATCAAATGTTCATTGACATAAAAAATAGCTATGATTATGGATCAACCTGGTCATAAAACATGTACATTACTTTTCAAGTCCCATGTTGTGGATTTCTCTTTTTCCTGAAATTTAGCTGATCATCTGGCTATAAATTATTTATATAGGAGGTGCACTTTTTTTTTTGGTTAGTTTTGAAAAGTAGTTATTTAGTGTACTCTTCTAGTGAAATTATCAATTGGAAATTAAGAGAATTTAAGAAACCCTTTGGAACACTGGCCTGTCTCTTAAGTGTAGACAGAAATAAATAAGTTGTTTCTTTTTACTTGTGTGCATCAGATATCAGTAATCAGATAAACACATGACTGATTGCTCCCATGGATCATAGGACATATGAACATAAATCATTTTCTTCCTCTTCTATGTCTAGGGTGCTATACTTAACCATATCTAAGTAAGTATTTTAAATACATATAGAACTATGTTTATTTGGTCACTGCATTTTGTTTAATGAATGTGTAAAAGACCATATACATATAGCTGCTTTATTATTGACATCTGTATCCATTATGAATCTGATGCCTAGGAAGTTGTATTTAGTAAGAATCTAATTAAACAATGAGGTTTCCTTTTCTTATAAATGAGATTTATTTTATCTCACTTAAAATTGTAATATTAGAATGTCCCATAATATGTTAATGTGTACAGTTTTATTAGATGTTTAGAGGATATTCTTTAAGCATCCAGTTTGCATTTTATTAAAAAACATAGTGTATCTTTATAGGTTAGTTTTATATTATCTTTTAATATTTTAAGACACTGTCGTCCTATTTAATATATGTGCTATTGGTATAATAGTCTGTTTTTATTACATAGACATTTGTGTTATTTAATAAAGTATATTGTGTTATATCACTGCTTTCGTGGGTCAATGACTGCTTTTGCACAAGATTTATTATTTTGATACATTAAATATGTACTATATTATGTGTTGTAATTACGTGTTTCCAAGTATATGTAAGAAGTAGATGTAGAGGTCATAAATAATAATTTGATCAATAACTACTTCAACTCTATTTCAGCTTTTAGGTAGCAGAATGATTGCAGATCCTTATGAGCTTCTGATTTTTGAGTTTTTAAAATGATCTATATTTGTAACTTAGCCATAATTTGTTGACTGACAAAATTTGCTAACGTTTACAAAATGGTGTGTGTGTGCATGAAATAAATTATTCACTATTTTTACCATCTAAATTGTTCTTTGATTTCTAGGGTTCTTAATGGCATCTCTTACATTTGTCTATGGTGAATTAATTCTTGCAAATTCTGCTGGAGTTCCCTTGTATCACTCAGGATATTTTTGTTACCAGCACATGAAGCTATAGATTTATTCAATTAAATATTTTAGTGTAGAAACAACTATATTTTTTCCACGTGGAAATAATTTTAGTCATTTTTAGAAAAGGCTAATATTTATATGTTTGTTTATTAACAGAGTTATTGATTTCAAGATTAGGTTATTTCTTTTTCTTTTTGTTTTTGTTTTTTCCTCCTGGATTTTGGCAGTTCCTAAGTGTATTAACTACTCCTTTTTGCTACTTAGTCTTGGAATTACAGTTTTTTATTTACCATTGAGTGAGCTATAACTTGAGAGAACTCCCATGTCACCCCTGATTCTAACAAGCAAATTCTTCCTTTCCTCTGGAACCCATCACTAGTACATGAGTTCCATGTGTAGACTAAGTCATTCTAAAAAGTATCACTAATGAAGGAATCAGTAAGGATTAGGTCATTTCCAAATGGCATATACTTCAACATTATCTTCTAACAAATCTAGCATATAAAGTCTTTCTTTTCCCTTTTGCATTTATTATTGAGCTGAAAGATAACTTGAGTTTACAATTAATTGAAATCAGCTACAAATTTGAACTATATCAATGTAGCAAACTTGTTCTTAATTTATTAGCTTGAAATATATATATGTACATATACGTAACACATACACACACACACACACACACACACCAGCAAGAACCACATGTACATGAAGGTAAAAGGTAATGAATTATGATTCACCTCTATATTCATCATAGTGTTTGACTCTAGTTGTACACTAGAAACCATAATCTGCAAGTTATTATGGCACAGACTTATAAAGTAAATATGCAGTAATTAGGTTGTAATTTGATATGAACTAGGAAAGCATTAATACTATAACTCTTCACTTATCAAAAGCCCAGATTATTGGCAATCTAAACTTGCTTAAAAACCCTAAGTTAAGCAAAAAAGACTATAGTTAACCCAAATTGAGTCCATGTACTTAGTAGTTCTCATTTTCATGTTTTTTTAAACTTATTGTCGGGGAAATGCCGCTTAGACAGATAACACTGACAATGTCAGAAAGTAGTGACTGATATTTTTTAAGCAAGTGAGGAGGACCTGTAAAAGTTGAATACAAGAGTTCAAACAGAACAGCAGACTGATGATACTCATGTCCAAACACAAAAAGCTGTCACACTGTTAGACGTGTAGCGGCATCGATTACTCATACTTGTGACCCTGGAATGATAAAGATAGAGTAAATTATATTTAATGGATTTCCTTGATGAAGCAAAGAATGTGATTCTCTTTAAATTTCCCATTAAAGATGACTGAAATACTATTTTCCATGCTTGAAGGAATACGCCCTCAGCTAACTAGAAATCTCAACCTTCTCATAACTCATAAATGCTTATACTCTGAAGGGTCCTCTAACTATGTGTTTAATGTAATTGGAGTTTTAACTATTGAAGGGTAAATAAGTTGAATTGAGAAGAACAAGATTTTGTGGGCTTGCCATTTAGTTTTATGTAATGTTTGATGTTAGCTATATATTATCTATTACTTTTTCTTAAATACTAGAACAACAGGTATTTAAACATTTTAAGTGCTTTTAAATATATTTTTGGATGGTTTATTTGTAATATTGGCACAGTAAATAAAGTACTGTTTGTTATTCCTATTTGATTTGATTTTTTTGTATAGCTAGAATTATTATAGTAAACATTTTTATTCAAGTCCATCTCTTGAGTCTAAGTGAAGGTTTTTGGAAAAGTACATAAGTTTATTTGGTTTATGAGAAGGAAGTTGTAGAGGAAGGAGTGCCTAAACTTAAGACACATAATTGTGTTTTAAACTTCTTTATACCTGAATAACTTAGCTAAGTTGCTAAATTTTCTGAAACTTTTGATTTCTGAAATGGGTCTTTGGGAGATTGGGTTTTATAGCATGACATGAAATTTTTACTATAAATGTAGATTTATAGTTCCCTTTATTGTGAAAATAAATTGCTTTTCTTTGCATGTTGTTTATCACAATAACTCCTTCTCCTTTTTTTCTAATAAAAGTTATTTAAGAGTAATTTTGTACTTTAAGTAATATATGTCCTATAAAATGTCCTCCTTTCTTAGTTATGGATTCCTCAACTTTTTAGGTTTAAATCAATAAGAGTAACTATATATAAAGAGAATGTGACAGATTGGTTTGGAGAAAGTATTATTTTTTTAACTTACAAAAAAGCACAAAGAATAAGAGGAATATAACCCTTTCTATAAAATGTATACATCTTTGTTATTTGTTGTTAAATTTTGGTCTTGTTATTCCAACTGATGCAAAATTCTTTTTAAAAAACACTGAAATAATACAGATCTTTCTTCATTGTCAGCAGGATGAGATTGTCTGAAACGAAGAATAGGTATGATAGTTTTCTTAGATTTTGTACATCATAGGTGGCAAAGACACTATCAAAACATTTGTTAATAAGCTTTAAAATGTACTAGGAGGTACTTTGAAAAACCAATTGCACTGAAAGTGACAGGTAAATTTTTGAGAAAATTTATATTTTAGAAAATAAACTTCTTAGAATGGTTTTTATTTGCTGTAGATTATGTTAGCATGCTATAAACATTAGAAATTTTATTTACAATCTACCTTAACTTAGAGAAAGAGAGTGATGAGGTATATCAATTGTATAGAATTAAGCTTAGTGTAGCCTAGTAGAATTCATTAGATTTAAAAGTTTTTTTAAATAACCACAATATATTAGATTGAATTCATAATCTTGAATTATATATATCTTACATTACTTTTAAAACCATCTAATGGGCAAGTGATTATTATTGAAGTTCAAAATTGAAAATGTTAATGTTTGTTAGTTTTGAACACATAGGGTTATACATATAAATTTATTCCTATGCTGTTAACATTTCTACTATCAAAATGTTCTGAATGATATTTGTTTTGTTTATTTTATTGTTTTGGTATTTTGTTTTTCCTAAAGCATTTATTTCAGGTTTAGATTGTCTTTTTCATAAACATTAATTTAATAATCTTGTCAGCTAAGGATAGAATTAACAGTGTTACAGTTGAAATATACAGTAGTTTGCTGTTTTTCTCTGAAAAAGGTGTTTTTTAATATTATTTAAATATACTGTAAATCTGTTTACCCTGCAGGTGTGATGAATGCAGACTGTGCTACCATTTTGGTTGTTTGGATCCTCCTTTGAAAAAGTCTCCTAAACAAACAGGCTATGGATGGATATGTCAGGAGTGTGATTCTTCATCTTCTAAGGTAAGGGGATAAACTTATAAGAAAAAGTGTTGTTTCTCTTTATTTTGATAGCTTTTCTGTATCTCACCAACAGCTTCCTAACGTTAAAGAGAATTGGAATATGAAGGACCAACAGTTTACTCTATGCACTTTAAGAATATATTGCCTTGATGATTTTATTGCCCTTAAATTAAGGAGTAAAGAGCTCTACTGAATTATATAAATTTTCTCTATGAAATATTCTGGCTGTTTTGTGTATTCTCTATATTACTGTAGCATGTTAAATAGTTCTCTAGTAGCCAGAAAAGTCACCCTCTGCTAATTTACCACCCCTAGGGAATAACCAATAAAATCCAATTTAATTTTATAGATGACTCATCTTAAGATATAGTAGGTATATTGTGAAGGTTCTATAAGGTTTGCTCTTTGAGAAAACTAGTTTTTATATCCTAAAAATTTTTTCTGGTAATTATTTTAGTTAAGTAGAAAGGATGAAATATCTAATAAGGTTGTTTCATAGTTTATCTCCAATAATAAACTGTTGAAATCTTTTGAATATCAATATTATAACCTTAAATTGTGACGATCGACATTTTAAGATTATTATATGCTTTTTTTAAGTGTGTGAGTAAATAGCTGGACCCCTGATGCTTTGACTTACTTGACAGAAATATTAATTATATTTGAACTAAGACAGTATGGTCACCTGTGGGTTAATCAAATAACTCTTCTTTAAATAGACAACAGAAGTTAAGTGTCTATTGTAATATGGACCTCAAGCCATCTCTCCTAAATGCCACTTAAGTGCATTTGTTTTTCCTAGAGTGAATTAAAATTGATACTGAATTCCTGTCTGATCATGGAATCAAAAATATTCTTTTTATCAGTTAAAATGATTTACTCCAGCTTACCACAGAAGCCATCTGTAAAAGTTTATTTATTAAAAACTGCAGAAAAGCATTTGGCTATAGGAAAAAAAAAGCTATTTAAAGGGTTTTTTAAATAACCAAATTTATTAAAAATTTTACAAATTTGTATAATGATTATTAATATAGAATCTTATGCATTTTATTTAATAATCAAGCATTTTTGCTCAAGGTTTTAAACTATACAATATCAAGAATTATTTTACAGTCATTTTATTAAGACCCAGATTTAAGATGGAGCGTATTTAATATCAAAAAGTTTTATTACATAATTAAAAAATGTTTTCCAGAAATTGTATTTAAATGAGAAAAAAGTAATGGTGTACTATAGATTTTAAATAGTTGTCTTATGGGACTCTTTATGGTATAATATAATTTTTCTAAGTGTGTTTTTTGTTTGGGGTTTTCTTCTACCCTCAAAAAGCAATTAGGAAAGCAATTTTTGAAAAAAGATTTATTGCGTTTTATAAATAAGCCTTTTTGTATACATTCTTTTGAAAAGGTTTTATACTACTGTAAATATGTAGCATTGAATTAACTGCAGAGTGCCTTTGTTAAGTTATATAGTAATTTTGTTAATGAACATTGAAAATGCAAGAGGACATTTCACATATGTTGGGAATATACAAAATGAATATTTTTGTAAGTGCAGTAGGTGCATGCCAGTAGCCATTGAGATGTTCTTGTATTTTGCTTTTCCCTGTCTACCAGAGAATAAGATCTTTGGACTCTGAATGGAAATCCATTAGGAAGGCACATTGTTAGAAAAGTTGCATTGTATTAGCTGTACTCCGTTTGACCTGTGAATGAATGAATCCCAGATATAAACAGCCAAGACTTTTAAAATATCCAAATATGGTATCTACCTGACGAATGTCACAGCAGTTTATTGTAAGGATTACAGCAGTGAAATGGATTTGTATTTTTATCATATCAAGATGAATATTACATACTTCTACTTTTTTCCAATGAAAAATTAAGCTTAATATAATAGTTAAGCTGAAAGTTAAGGAAAATTAATTCATTCCCTTGAATACTTGTGTTACATCAACTCTGTTTTGCTCACTTTGAAAACTTTATTCCTGACAAGTAAATTTCTGTTTACATTTTCTCTTGTAAGGTGTTTGCTAGTATTGGGTCCCAAGAAGAAAACATTGATAGATAATGTCATGCTATATAATTCAGTAAATTGCTGCAGAAGCTTTTAAATTCAGAAAGCAGTATATTGTTAACATCTGAGTCAAGAAAATTAGTATCATTTTGGGGCCTAAAAGAAATCCACAATAAAGGTTAATATATTTTGCTTGTCCTTCATTCTGCTCTATTTGCTTTGGTGGAATGGTGTTTTTTAGGTAATACTAAGTATATTTGCCATGTTCATTTATTTTAATAGTATGAAAAACTGAGGTAGAAGTAGTTATTGCCAGGAGAAAGGAATCAGTAGCCAATAAATTTAGGTGGGGAAAAGTGAATATAAAATTGTTATAGCCATAAAATATATATCCAACTTTCTTTCTTTATGGTAGTCAGGATTATTAAGTCCAAGAAGTCTTAACATTTATTATAAAAATTTGACTCCCAAGTAATAAATTATTTATTTTGCTTAGAATTTTAGATTATATATGGTATGGGTGTGTAGCTGAAAATGTACTTGAAAATGCATTGCACTTTAAGTATTATTTAACTGTTGACATTGTCTCCAAATTTTGCATACCAGGGGAAACGCTAAAATATTGCCATGTATACTCTGAGTAGCATAATGTATTTATATATGACTTTGTCTTTCAAGTAATGGGTTTTTTTGCTGTAACCTTTATGAGAGCAAAAATCTTCTGTCGCTAATCCTGCCTATTGCTTTTAATTATAGGAAGTATAGAAATTCCACAAAAGTCTAACAAGATTCATCATATCTCAATCCATATTAAGCTTTAGCTCATGAAAGGTAAAATAAACTATATTAAATTAATAATATATAATTAATGATAATAAATTAATGATATTTATTTAATAACAATTTACCTAGCAGTAGAATGATTTTTTAATTGAGATATAATTGACTTATTATGTTAGTTTCAGATATACAACATAATGATTCAATATTTGTATATAGAATGACTTTTATTCTACCCAGATCCACAAAGTATGGCATGATAAGACTTTCTCTGCCTTATCAATCCTTCATAAACCTAGGTAGTCACTTTAGATTTCATGAAAAATGACCAGCTATATGGATTCAGATATATACATTACATGTAACGCACACGGAGACACAAATCTGCACACATTCAAACACATGCACAAAATATACTTTCTCCCATAGGCTATGCTTCAAAGATACTTGACTAAGGCAGCAGCTATCCAAGACAGTGTGCTATGTTTTTATTCAGTGGGGCTAGTTCATTGCTACTGATCACCATGCATTAGGTTTTTTTCTCTTGCTCTTTGCTGTGTTGTGAAAATACTGTTACAAATGAATGCTATATGCCTGGAAAAGCAATGTTATTTTATTCTTTCTCCTCCACCTCACCCATCTTTTATTTCTTCTTTCATCTTTACTTTCATCCATTCTCCCAAGCCAAATACCTGGAATCATCTTCAAGTCTTCTTCATCCTGTCCCAAATAGAAAATCACTTGCTGAGTCCTGTAAAAGTGTTCTTCCTTAAATATTTCTATGGTTTACTCTTTGCTCCTTTTCTCCACTGTTACTGCCTTGATTCAGTGCCTCACCTTTTCCTCATTCTATCAGTTCCTCCTATTTTAGAGGCTATCTAAATAAGTCTGCCAGACTCATCTCCTCTTTTATCCGTTCTCTTCACTAGGTTCCTTCAAAGTGAAGTGTTTGTACCTCAGGAGATAGACAAGATGACTAATTAAATTAATTCTATGTAGCATTCCATTTTAATTTCTATGTCTGAGTGTGTTTTCTAATGTAAGTAACAGGTTACTGCTGTAGAATAGGTATATAACTTCACACATATGTACTTATTAAGGTATGCATTTAAGATATTTTAGTATTGGGGTACATCAACAACAGTGTTTGGAGATCATAGTCCCACACTGCTACTAGAGTAACCTTCCTGAAAGTCTTTTTGACACACCACTGCTTTACATCTGTCAGTGTTTTCTCATCCTCCTACATATCCGGAATATAACTGACAAAATCAGGAAATTAACATTGATACACTGTTACCATCTAATCCTCAGACCTCATTCTAGGTTTGCCATTTGTCCCAGTAACGTCCTTAATAGCAAAATGATCCAATACAGAATCATTCGTTGCATTTAGTTTTTATGTTTCTTCAGTCTTTAATCTGGAAAGTCCCTTAGTCTTTCCTTGACTGTCATTTCATCGCCACTTTTGAAGATTACAGGGCAGTTATTTTGTAGACTTTTACTTTGCATTTTTATGATCTTTTCTTGTGGTTAGATTTGTGCATCTCTGATAAAAATACCACAGATGTGATGCAGTATGCATTCTATCAGGTGACACATGATTTCAATATGAACCATAAATGGTGATGCTAACTTTAATCACTTGACTGAGGAGTTCTCTGCAAGTCTTCTCCATTCTCTTCCCCTTTCTAATTAATAAGTAATTTGTAGGGAAGAACCTTGAGACTGTGTAAATATCCTATTCCTTATCAGACTTTCATTTTCTGTTTTCAGTGGGTTATATTGGTTTTTATCATTATTTATTTTGATGTTTGAATTGTCTCAAATTTGGCTAATGAGAGCCACTTCAGGCTGGCTTCTGTGTTCTTTTCATATGATCCCAGAAATCTTTGAGTGCTTCCTTACTAAAGGTGTTCTAGGCTCAACTTGTTCTTTCCCTTCCCCTACTCCTGGAACCAGTGATTTCTCCAAGGAGCTCTGCTTCCCTTTTAGTGGAAAATGGTATTTAGAAACTAAGATCATGGTACTAGATGTGCTCATTGTTACTGGGATGTTGCTTCTCCTAGGTCTTCTCAGTAGACATAGCCAAGGACTAGATGTATGTATGTACATTCATAGACATACACATTTACTTTTCTTTGTCTTCATAGATATTGGAAACCATTCTGGTTTTTTCCCTTTTCATGTTTATAACTCCCTCACTGAAAACTGGCTCCCATTATCCTTGATATATATTATAAGATTAATCCCCTGTTGTAAAACTAATCTCCTATCACCCTCCATTCCCCTGCTGCATGGACACCTTCTTTGCTTGCCATAACCTGATGGCTTTTAGATTGAATTGTTCAGGAAGGAGGGGAGAGAGAGGGATCGAAGACAGACATTTTTATTTTTTACAAGCTTCTAAAATTATTTTAATGAGTGGTCAGGAATAAGAACCATTGTTTTATGTATTTTACAAATTCTTCAGTTACTAAAAAGTTTTTAAGCTAAAAATTAATGTTTTTGCAATTTTAAAACAAGGCAAACTTCAACAAACTGATACTTTAAAATTATGTTGTATACTTACATATAAGATATAGACTTAATATTGTATTTGTTTTAAATTTTTATTTTATTTTGGAGTAGAGTTGATTAACAATGTTGTGTTAGTTTCAGGTGTAGGGCAAAGTGATTCAGTTATTCATATACATGTATTTATTCTTTTAAAGATTCTTTGCTCATTTAGGTTATTACAGAATATTGAGCAGAGTTCCCTGTGCTATACAGTAGGTCCTTGTTGGTTGCCTGTTTTAAATATAGCAGTGTGTGCATGTCAGTCCCAAAGTCCCTAACTATCCCTTCCCACAGCCCTTCCCCCCGTGGTAACCATAAGTCCATTCTCTAAGTCTGAGTCTGTTTCTATTTTGTAAATAAGTTTGTTTGTATCATTTTTTTTTAGATTTTGCATATAAACGATATCATATGATATTTGTCTTTCTCTGTCTGACTTACTTCACTTAGTATGATAAGCTCCAGGTCCATCCATGTTGCTGCCAATGGCATTATTTCATTCTTCTTAATGGCTTAGTAATATTCCATTGTATATATGCACCACATCTTCTTTATCCATTCCTCTGTCGATGGACATTTAGGTTGCTTCCATTTCTTGGCTATCGTAAATAGTGCAGCAATGAACATTGGGGTGTGTATATCTTTTTGAATTATAGTTTTGTCTGGATATATGCCCAGGAGTGGGATTTCTGGATCATATGGTAATTCTATTTTTAGTTTTCTGAGGAACCTCTGTACTGTTCTCCATAGAGGTTGTACCAATTTACATTCCCACCAATAGTGTAGGAGGGTTCCCTTTTCTCCACACCTACTCCAGCATTTATTTGTAGACTTTTTTATAATAAATTTATTTATTTTTGGCTGCATTGGGTCTTCGTTTCTGTATGTGGGCTTTCTCTAGTTGTGGCAGGTGGGGGCTACTCTTAGTTGTGGTGAGCAGGCTTCTCATTGCAGTGGCTTCTCTTGTTGTGGAGCACGGGCTGTAGGCGTGCAGGCTTCAGTAGTTGTGGCATGTGGGCTCAGTAGTTGTGGCTCGTGGGCTCTAGAGTGCAGCCTCAGTAGTTGTGGCACACGGGCTTAGTTGCTCTGCGACATGTGAGATCTTCCCAGACCAAGGCTTGAACCCGTGTCCCCTGCATTGGCAGGCGATTCTTAACCACTTTGCCACCAGGGAAGTCCCTGTTATTAGTAGACTTTTTAATGATGGCCATTCTGACTGGTGTGCGGTGGTACCTCATTGTAGTTTTGATGTGCATTTCTCTAATAATTAGCGATGTTGAGCATCTTTTCATGTGCCTAGTGGCCACGTGTGTGTTTTCTTGGAGAAATGTCTATTTACATATTCTGCCTGTTATTTCGATTGGGTTGTTGTTTTTTTGATATTCAGCTGCATGAACTGTTTGTAAATTTTGGAGATTAATCCCTTGTCAGTCTCATTGTTTGCAAATATTTTCTCCCATTCTGTGGGTTGTCTTTTTGTTTTGTTTATGGTTTCCTTTGATGTGCAAAAGATTTGAGTTTGATTAGGTTCTATTTGTTTATTTTCATTTTTATTTCCCTTACTCTAGGAGAGACAGATCAAAAAAGATATTGCTGCGATTTATGTCAAAGAGTGTCTGCCTATATTATCCTCTAAGAGTTTTGTAGCATCTGGTCTTACATTTAGGTCTTTAATGCATTTGGAATTTATTTTTGTGTATGGTATTAAAGAATATATATATATATATTTTAAATTAATTTTTTTTTGGCTGTGTTGGGTCTTCGTTTCTGTGCAAGGGCTTTCTCCTTTTGCGGCAAGCGGGGGCCACTCTTCATCGCGGTGCGCGGGCCTCTCACTATCGCGGCCTCTCTTGTTGCGGAGCAAAGGCTCCAGACGCACAGGCTCAGTAGTTGTGGCTCATGGGCCTAGTTGCTCCACGGCATGTGGGATCTTCCCAGACCAGGGCTCGAACCCGTGTCCCCTGCATTGGCAGGCAGATTCTCAACCACTGCGCCACCAGGGAAGCCCCCTAAAGAATATTTTAATTTCATTTTTTTACGTGTATCTCTCCAGTTTTCTCAGCACCACTTATTGAAAAGACTGTTTTTTCTCCATTGTATAGTCTTGCCTCCTTTGTCTTAGATTAACTGACCATAGGTGCATGGGTTTACTTCTGGGCTTTCTATCCTGTTCCATTGATCTATATTTCTGTTTTTGTGCCAGTACCATACTGTTTTGATGACTGTAGCTTTGTAGTATAGTCTGCAGTCAGGTAGCCGGATTCCACTAGCTCCATTTTTCTTTCTGAAGATTGCCTTATCTCTTTGGGGTCTTTTGTGTTTCCATACAAATTGTAAAATTTTTTTTGTTCTAGTTCTGTGAAAAATGCCATTGGTAATTTGATAGGGATTGCACTGAATCTGTAGATTGCCTTGGGTAGTATAGCCATTTTGGCAGTATTGATTCTTCCAATCCAAGAACACAGTATATCTTTCCATCTGTTTGTGTCATCTTTGATTTCTTTCATCAGCGTCTTATAGTTTTTGTAGTAAAGATCTTTTGCTTCCTTTGGTAGGTTTATTCCTAGGTATTTTATTCTTTTTGATGTGACTGTAAATGGGATTGTTTCTTTAATTTCTCTTTCTGATCTTTTGTTGTTAGTGTATAGAAATGCAACAGATTTCTGTGTGTTAATTTTGTATCCTGCAACTGTACCACATTCATTGACGAGCTCTAGTGGTTTTCTGGTAGCATCTTTAGGATTTTCTATGTATAGTGTCATGTCATCTGCAAACAGTGACAGTTTTACTTCTTCTTTTCCAATTTGGATTCCCTTTATTTCTTTTTCTTCTCTGATTGCCATAGCTAGGACTTCCAAAACTGTGTTGAATGAAAGTGACAAGAGTGGAAATCCTTGTCTTGTTCCTGATCTTAGGGAAAATGCTTTCAGCTTTTCACCATTGAGTATGATGTTAGCTGTAGTTTGTCGTATATGACCTTTATTATGTTGAGGTATGTTTCCTCTATGCCCACTTTCTGGAGAGTTTTTATCAGAAATGGGTGTTGAATTTTGTCAGAAGATTTTTCTGCATTTATTGAGATGGTCATGTGGTTTTTATTCTTAAATTTGTTGATGTGGTATATCACACTGATTGATTTGCAGACATTGAAAAATCCTTGCATCCCTGGGATAAATCCCACTTGATTATGGTGTATGATCATTTTAATGTATTGTTGGATTTGGTTTGCTAGTATTTTGTTGAGGATTTTTGCATCTATGTTCATCAGTGATATTGGCCTGTAATTTTCTTTTTTTGTGTGTGTGGTATCTTTTTCTGGTTTTGGTATCAGGGTGATGGTGGCCTCATAGAATTAGTTTGGGAGTGTTCCTTCCTCTGAGATTTTTTAGAATAGTTTGAGAAGCATAGGCATTAACTCTTCTCTAAATGTTTGATAGAATTTGCCTGTGAAGCCATCTGGTCTTGGACTTTTGTTTGTTGGGAGTTTTTTAATCCCGGTTTCAATTTCAGTACTTGTGATTTGTCTGTTCATATTTTCTATTTCTTCCTGGTTCAGTCTTGGGAGATTGTACCTTTCTAAGAATTTGTCCATTTTATTAGCATATAGTTGCTTGTAGTAGTCTTTTATGATCCTTTATCTTTCTCTAGTGTCCGTTGTAACTTCTTTTTTGTTTCTAATTTTATTGATCTGGGCCCTCTCCCTCTTTTTCTGTATTAATATAGGGCACAGTTCACTATTCTCTTTTTTCTAGGGTGTACTTGATATGGATCTCAACATCTTCTGTGTACTGAAACACCCCAAATGAAGATAACATCTTTTGGCATGGTTAAATGAACAGGTATTACTATAAATATTTCTTTTAAAAGGACATCATCCAAGTGATATATATTCACAGGTGCCACTGAGAATTTAAATACACATCATGTATTTTACAGTGACTGTGCCAGTTACGATTCTAGCTTTTCATCCCTGTTCATGTTCTGTTTTGTGAAAAGCCAAAAGGTGTACATGACAGGTCATTGTCTGAATACTACAAGATGAGCTATCTTAGCTTGGAGACCTCCATTTGGTTCACTCTTACTTGATCTTTCTAGTATAGTACTCTTTTTGAGTGGTAATAAGTTGACTTCATATGCATAAAAATCTCATCTGAATTCTTATGGAAGATTTTCTGGCACTACAATTGCATGACACACCAGCTCAGGCAAGTGTGGTACTTTTTGATAATCAGTTGTATTAGAAATCCCTGAGTAGGGAAGTATGATTTTTTTAAATTTTTGTTCTATTTTTCCAATTTTTTTTGCATTGAGCAGCTAGAATTCTGTAACTGAAATGCTTGCGTCAAATGACATATATAAATATTTACTATCGAGTAAAATAGTCATTGAGAATTTTGCCTCTTTAAAAACTGAACAGAACAATCTCTCCAAGGAGTATCTTGCCACAATACATTAAACAAGCACATTTAATTGAACCTGGTGATACTGGAAATTAAATGTCTGAGTTTTATGTATTATGAAGATTTATGAAAAAATAAAATTAAAATGAATTATCCTTTAAAGTTCTTTTAAATTTGAATCATATAACTGACCCATAAAACAGGACTTTTTAATATTTTAACTATTCATTTGACCTCTGGGATTTTATCTGGTATTAGGTTAGATTTTAAGTTTCTAAATTTAGCACAGTTGACGGATAAGTCATTTCCAGGTAAAACTTATACCACTTAACTGTCTTAATTCAGTATTCTTCTAGGACTTGTGTGACATTAGAGGTTATAACAATATGTTTTATCAAGCTTTACTGAGTTTTTTGATTTGCCTTTTCACTGATACAGTTATGTAAAGTCTGGAGAAAAGTTGTTTATACAGTATCCTAAATTAGAATCCCATAGGAAGATCTTTGGTAGTTTGTAGACTTACTGAAAGTCTGAGAATTAAAACTGTGGTGTGGTTATCCTTGATGATGGCTATAGTTAAATATTTAAACTTTAGATTTCATCTTTGCTAGTGTGTGGAATAAAGCCCAAACACTTCCAGGTGATCTTGTACCTTATCCTAGGCCAAGTCTGGCTGTTGCTGGTTACTCTAGCATTTTTCCTGGCAGGCAAAATTGTTTGTATAAATGTCTTTTAAGTCTTAATTTCTAATAGAGTGCTGTACTTTGAGACTAGTAACAGTGTTTTGTGAATTCAGTAAAAAGTTAATAGCCATTAGCAATTCTACTAACTATAGATGCTACTGTGCTTTAAAAAAAAAATAGTGTTATTTGTTTAAATTGAACGTTTATGAACTGAACTGAACTTTTTATTTGTCATTATTGACTGCTCAAAAAAGTTGTTTACTTGATTGTCCTAGACATGTTTCTGAACCCTGTCTGTAGGTAATATTTTCACCAAGTCGCAAATTTCAACAAAACAGATTGTTTATGGTTATTCTTTATAACAGAATTGGAATCTACACTGATCTGTTAGTTTTTTAACCTAGGGTACTTTTCATGGGGACTGTACATTACACATTAAGCACACTGGTATACTGCAATAAGTCATGGTCAGGTATTCCTCAAGAATCTTTTCAAAAACAGGATTTCTTTCCTCCAGATAAAATTTGTTAGTGTTTATGACGTCCATTTTTATATATCTCAGCATATTTATAGAGAAAGAAAATGATTAGAACCTCTAAAATTATACAGATGTTTTCTGTATTAATATTTTGAAAAATTGGAAAGACTGCATCATCTTTTAAGTTACGCTTTCTACAAACTGGGAAAACCAAGCCATTTTCTAATTCAGATGGCATGTGGGCTTGATGTGTTTACATAGCGTGCTGTAAACCATGCTGTGGAATACCATATGATGAGAAACTGAATCATAACTGAGATAAATAATCAAAGTACCGTAGGGTGCCATATATAGGACTACCTTTTAGAGCTCACTAACTTCATACTATCCTTTGGTGTAAAAAATTTATCTTTTTATTTTTATTTTGGAGAAGAAGTTACCTACTAAAAATCTGATGGCTAAGCTGAAGGATATTTCGTTACAGCTTTTAAAAAGTTAATAAGAATATTTTTACCTTATTAACCCAACATTTGACATACTAATTTTGGGTTATATAATATACCAAGAAGGAATGTAGAATATATTATTTATGTAAGCATATTATTTTAGTATTCATATGTAATGTGAGTGTGAGAGACATTGTTCATTGCAGAGATGGTCTTAGTTGAATTAAGTGAGCCCATTCCCAGAGTTGTGAAAGTAACACCTGAATGATAGGAATGACTTAAATCCTAGCTTCAAAAAACGGAGTGAGAGTTCATGTATTCTAGATGTAGATACAGTTAGATAGTTACTTCTAATTTTAACATTTAGTTTTACTATTTCATCATTTTGTAGAATTACTTCTCTTAAAAAATTGTCTTTCTGACCTATGTATTGTGGTTTAAGATGTACCCTTTTGCTAAAACTTAGACTTCTTTAAATCTAAGCTAAGAAAATTAAAAGTATGAACTCAGTTAATGAAATTGAGTTCGGAATTTAAGCATTCTAGTCTTGATTTTCTGATAGAATCTTATCAAGGCTAATAAGAAACTACAGATTAGGAGTTAGTGTGTTATGCTATGTTACATTTTAAGTCACTCAGTTTTTGACATCTCTCAAATTAGAATGTGTATCTATAAGTAGTTTATTTCTTTGTGATAATATTTCTTTTTTCCATAAAAATTTGCCATTAAATTTATGGAGTTATAATCTGAGGCATTGTTGAGTAAGAATATTGAGTAATTTTAAATGCACAGAAAGTCAAAGTATGCAGTGTGATGTAGAGGAAGGAGCTTTATGAGCTTTGAAAAAGAAGCAAACTGAGTTCAGATATTAACCATTTACAATGTTTGTGACTTTCAGCAAGTTGCTTCACTTCAGTGAGTTTCAGGTTACTCATTTGTGAAAGGTTTAATGGCAATATTTAGAATAATAGAGGCACTCAGTAAATGACACATCTTCTTATTCTTAAAAATAAGCAATCATTGGGCTTCCCTGGTGGCACAGTGGTTAAGAATCTGCCTGCCAATGCAGGGGACACGGGTTCGAGCCCTGGCCTGGGAAGATCCCACATGCGGCGGCAGAGCAGCTAAGCCCGCGAGCCACAACTACTGAAGCCCGCGCGCCTAGAGCCTGTGCTTCGCAACAAGAGAAGCCATGACAATGAGAAGCCCGCGCAGTGCAACAAAGAGTAGCCCCCCATTCACCGCAGCTAGAGAAAGCCCATGCGCAACAACGAAGACACAACACAGACAAAAAAAATACAAAAACAAATAAATAAATTAATTTTAAAAATAAATAAGCAATAATTTTAGCCACAGAGAGAACAGTTCAGAATCAGTGATAATGTTCTGATTTTTCAAATGTAAAAAATGTTTTTTAAAAGGAAGCTGAAGAACAGTTTTCTGTGTTTTATTTTTTATCTTCACACATACCAAGTAAAAATCTTTCTTGTCTCTTTTCAGAGTTTCACACTAAATAGAGTAAGGTCATGTCTAACTTTTTCATTCATGAAAAGGTCCATTTGTTTTAATTTCTTGCTAGAGTTTAAGAGGCATTGAAAGCTCTTTTTATAATTAATCTATTTTTAAACTAAGGCACTTATAGCTCTCCAAACTTTTAAAATTATATACTATTCTATAAGGTATTTCTTCTAAATTTATTGTGTAACATTAGCAAATCGTTGGTATTTTTTATATTGATGGCAATGACTGTTTCGCATTAAAAATAGAATTATGGTGCTCTGTGAATCGCACTCATCATATACTAATATGTTTATTTTGTAAGTAGAAGGAATGATATTTAGAAAGTAAAGGTTTACTATTATATTTAAACCACTGGCTCTACCAAGTATTGAATAATAGGAAAAGACATAACTGATACAGGCAAAAGTTCCCTTTTAGGGAAACTTGTTTTTAACTGAAGACATATTTTAATAGGTGAAGAAATATCAAAGAAATTTCCCATAGACAGGAGGGGTATTATTTCTGTGTCAAGGTCATGAAAACTATAAACTTGAAACTGAAATGAAAATAAAAAGTTAATAAAATTTAAAAGTAATGAACCACGAAAGACAGCTTTGAGATAACTTATGAATTCACTTTGTCAACGTGTATACAGTTTTTGATAACAGAAGATTCATCAAGCCTAACGAATAGCTTTTAGAGAACAGGCATATATATCAGCAACACATCCTTTTATTGTATAAACGTTTGAATACTTTTAAGGATGGAAATGTGGGAAGTTACGGGCTAGCACTTTTACATTCCTGTGGAATCTGGAAATTAAGGTAATTAGCTCTTAGGGCATACTGTGTAAATACATTTAGAATGTCATAAAATTATTATGTGGCTTCAGTATGTCTTACAAGCATTTGTGCCAAGAGAAATCCTCATTCTTAAGTAAATAAGGAAATTTATACTCATTCTCAGGTGCTACTAATGTCTTTCTTTTAAAAATGTAGAATCTCAATATGTGCTTTATATGTAAGAGTTAAAGGGCAGCGATTTATACATGTAAATTCTTTAGAACCCTATCTTTAAACCCCATACCTCTCTCTCTCTGCCACCTGCTCCCTTGATTCCCAGTGGAAGAAACCATTAAAAATATACTTCCTTAATCATAGCATATAAATTTCTCTATTTGTTTATCTTTATGTTACTTTAAAAGTGGAATATCCCTTTCTGAGAATATCAAATATGCTGTTCTTAACATATTTTCTGCTGGTAAAATGCTAAGTAAGGCAGATTATAAGACTGTGGCTCACACTATCCTCCCACTGCCCCATAGCCCCAGCTTAGTCCAGTCCTGTTCTATGTTAAATTGTTAGCTTCAGTTCTTATTTTGACAGGACCGTATGAACTGCCTTTAACTAACTTTAATAGGTTAGGTGAACACCACTTTATTTCTTCTTGTGCTTTATTTATCAAAAAAATTTTTTTGATCTTCTGATTTACATCATAGTTTGAGATTTTCATCACTTGTCAATCTACATAGCCCAAATTTCGGTGATTTCTCCTCAAAGTATAGTCTACAAACCACCTGCACTAGGATCGTCCAGAGTAGTTCTGTTAAGTAGGCAGTTTGGAAGGCCCATGAAGATCTGCTAAATCAGTATCTCTGGAATGGTTCCCAGGAATAAGCATTATTATAAGCACCACAGGTGATAATTATGCTTATTAACATTAAAGAACCACTTCTTTGACCCTAATCTCTGTTAAATTCCTTACACATAGTTTTGTCTCTAACTGAAGTATTCACTTATTGTAACTACAGAATATCATTCACTCTCAGACTTTACTCTTCTCTAAGAGGACTTTCAACCCCACAGGCAGGTTCAAGGTAGGTTGATGACATCTGATTCAGGTTCAGTACCATAGCATTTCTGGATTGCTAATATCCTATATTCCCTTTCTTCTTTCCAAGTTCTGGAATTGTCCAGCAACAGCTCAAGGATCTTCTCTGAGCTATAGATTCAGTTTGTCCCCATCAATCTTCCTCAGTTACTCAGCTTCATCTTTTTTCTACTTCTGTGTGGCTGTTGATACTGTTGGTAACGTCTTCCTTTTTATAAACTCCTTCCTTGCCTTCGTTGAACCTGTTCTCTTCCTGGTTTTCTCCCTTCTTAGCAGACCTTTTTTTTTTTTTTGGTCTTTTTGATAAGCTTCTTTGGCCTGTTTTCAGTCTCTTCTCACTCTGCAGGTGACAGCATCCGTACCCGCTCACTACCCTACCAGTTTTGCTACAGGAAAACCTGGGACTTAAGATTTAATGATCCATCTACTTTCTCTGAGTTCATGTTCATCAAGAGAGAGACTTTCTGCCTTTTAAAATATTATCCTTTAATCTAATAATTAAGACCTAATGTAGTGATAAATTTACTAATAAGTTTTAGTTGGCCATTTCCACTATCTAATAGTCTCCTTTTATTATAAAGCTTAAATAGTATTTGCTTAACTAGGAGAATACATTACAACTTGGTCTCCAAGGGACATATTAGTGTGGAGATATGATTAAATTAGTATAACTGAGGTGTCAGACTCTATTTGAGTTTTGTTTAAAGCTAGAGAGTAATAATTCAGAATAGCAAATTTTTAGTGTAATAAAACTAATATCCTTTATATTAAATATTGCTTTAAAAAATGCTTCTTACTCTTTTTTTCTCCTTTTTTCTTTTCTCTGACTCTACTTTTCTGGAGAAATTTGAAGTCAGAAAAAAATTACATACATTACGTGTGTGTTTTTTAATTTCTTAGGAATGGAATACATGGTTATTGTAGAATATTTGGAAAATTTTAAATACATAAAGAAAAATATTTAAAATTACCTGCAATTATAGCACCTAAATGTATTTATATTTCTGCTCATATTTTAGTGGTATATTCTACCTCAACCTACTCTCTAAAAATTGCAATTATATTATACATTCTTTTACATACTTTTTTTTCATATAACTGCATTATATGACAATTTTCCATAGTGTTAAATACTCTTTTCTAATGAGATTTTTAAGTACTATACAATATTCTTTTGCTCAGATATACTCTCAGTGTAATTTCTGGGTCAAAAAAATGAACATTTAAAAAATAAGAAAGTACCCTACTGATCTCAGGTGGCCTTGGCCTGCAGCAGCGGCTTGAAGCAGGATTTTGGTTCCCAGACAGAGATTGAAGTCAAGCCACGGCAGTGAGAGCGCTGAATCCTAGCCACGAGACCAGTGGCCAGGGACCAGGCCCTGGCGCATCAGCTGTGTAGAAATGAGTTTCCACATAGAGTTGGAAAGTAGTGAAGCAAGTAAAGTGTTTATTAGGAGGAAAAAGGGTATGTGTGGATAGACACATGGGTGGGCTCAGAGGGAGTGAGTCGCGCCCTCATGGTAGTTTGAATCACTTTTATGGGGCATTTCTTCTGGGTTTCCTTTGGCCAATCATCTTGATTTGCCTGGTTCTGAGTCCGTATTTGGTATATGTCAGGAACGTCCCATGTGTGCATGCGCATCTCTTAGCCAAGATGGATTCCGGTGAAGAGGCCTATGGGTAGCCTGACATCATTTCCTATGAGGTGACGCCCCCCTCCCTTTAGACCTTTGAGGAGCCTTCCTGCACATGTATAGTTGGGAAGGTCTCCTTGACTTCGAGAATGAGGAATATGTGGTCTTTTATCTGTTATCTGGGCAGGGCTCAGCTCTTCTCTCGCTCCTGCTGTTTTGGAGTATCTGTCCACAGGGGAGAAACTCCAGCTGTTCAGACTGGGGCCCATCTGTCTCCTGCCTCACTACTAGTAAAAATATTAGTAATTAACATTTATTGAGTACCTCTATGTGCCTAGCATTATCTAAGCACTTAAAATGTATAATCTCGTTTAATCCTCACCATAGTCTTTATGGTAGTTACTGTTTTTCATCTCCTCTCTGTGGAGTAAAAAAAATGAGGTTCAAAGAAGTTCAACATTACACAGCTAGTAAGTGGTACAACAGTGATTCAGACCCATATCTGCCTGATTCAAGAGCCTGTATTTTAGAAACTTTTCATTTATTGAAATAGGTATTCTCTATTCCTTGTTGCAAGAGCTTCTCAAATTAGATTTTGTCCTGAAGCCATTTTAGATGTTCATCATGTAGAAACTCAGATAATTTTTCTATTATAAATAAACACTGCTAGTAATAGGAAAAGGAAAAATACTTTTATTGTTAAGTGGGATCTATTTTGGTCTTTTTAATGAATGGGAGACTAAAGCCTGGAGGTAATTCTTAAATGAATCGATTAAGGATGGTCCTACTGTAAGGTATTAAAAGATAGACTATAACTCCTCAAGGCCCTTTCTTTATAAAGTTCAGTGAAGTATGTGTCTGTGCTTAGGGAGCTGCTGCTTGACAACATAGATGATTTATGTGGACCCAGCAGAATCTAATCTGTTGCACTTGGAGGGAGGTGAGGGAAAGGGATCTAGAAGTGAATTTTTTTTTTTTAATTAGGTATTAAGCATTGTAGTTTAGCTGAGTCAAATATTACTGTCTAATGTTTGTCATGAGTTGTGAAGCTTTGAAAACCTGTACTGTAAAAAGAAACTAAAACCAACCATATTCAGTCTCTTTGCAAAGATAGTTTAAGAATATTCTGTTTTGTGCAGTGTCAGCCACTTTATGTATAAACTGGAAGATTTTGTATATTTTTTTCAGTATTAGCATTATTTTGCAGTAAAAAATCCTCTTATTCAAAAATAATGCCTTGTCTATCAATGGATCAAATACTAATTATCATGCAGTTTAGATTCATTGGGTTAGTTCTTTTGTTAATTCTTTTGTTTGTTAACCAAAGAGTATGAAATTATTACCTCACCTATAAAAAAGTTTAAAAATGTTTCCCTCCTCCTTGACAGATAAAGATCCATATATGTAACTGTTTCTATTCTACTGTATTTCCACCTGTGACCTAGCTCAGCCATCTACATTCTTTTGTGATTTCAGACTTCTACAAATTATTTTAGCTAGCTTTAATATATTGTTCTCTTTTTTCCTCTGGACCATATTCATATGCTAAATTTAAACTCTGGTCACCTAAGATGTAATCTATTTTAATGTTTTCTCTGAAGGTTTCTTAAAGGTTTATGTTATAGTGTTATATCGTCATTGAAGTTAAGTTGGTTTTTTGTTAAATGTACCTTCAGTAACGGCTACAAATGATTATCGGCTTCGCTGGTTTGAAAACTCTTTAAAGTATGCTTATAGAGGTTAAATTTTTTAAGAATCACTTTGAAAAGTTCAAACTTCATCAAAGCATTTTATCAGTTCACTTCTGTGTTCCTGAGGGACTGGAGTATTTTCTCAGCCTCTAAAGACAAATGGTATTCTGTAAATTCTGTTTCTAAAATCAGTTTTTTAAATGTAGATTAGCAGATATTTGTGAACCAGATCCAAAGCATAGATATATAGTCTAAAGCAAGTCATGAACATGGGATGTTTCAGCATTATTTTCTTATTTTAATGCAGTGGTTTCAACATACACACACCAACAAAAAATCATTACTTAATAACTCAATTCAAACTTTATTCCAGCATCCAGTCATTAGTTTAGTTATTATTAATCAATTTTTCCCCACTTCATGTCATCTTAGGATTGTGAATGAAGTAGATATTTTTAGAAAACTTCCTTTTTTCTTTTAAAGAAAGCAAAGTGGTATATAATTTAGACATTTTCCTACCCTTTCCCTGGGACATTTAATGACAATGTGGAAGCTTTAACCTGTTTACAGCATAAATACTATATTAAGTACCATCTTATCCTCCATTTCTTTTTTTTTTTTTTTTAATATTTTCAGGCTTTTTTTTTTTAATTAATTAATTTATTTATTTATTTATTTTTGGCTGTGTTGGGTCTTCGTTTCTGTGCGAGGGCTTTCTCCAGCTGTGGCGAGCGGGGGCCACTCTTCATCGCGGTGCGCGGGCCTCTCACTGTCACGGCCTCTCCCGTTGCGGAGCACAGGCTCCATACACACAGGCTCAGTAGTTGTGGCTCACGGGCTTAGTTGCTCCGCGGCATGTGGGATCTTCCCAGACCAGGGCTCGAACCCGTGTCCCTTGCATTGGCAGGCAGATTCTTAACCACTGTGCCACCAGGGAAGCCCCCTCCATTTCTTTTTGAGTGCTTCTTTTTGAGTGATTCTTTTTGAGTTCTACTACTCATGAATCTAATATTTTCTGTGAGGTAAACTTTCTTTCTTCATGATTTAGCTGTTCCCAAATCCCCAAATTTTCTCCTTTCCTACTCTTTCTCCCCTCCTCATTTTTCCCAGACTTAATGAAAGCAGCATTTGGAAACATGACATTCTGTATATTTATCAAGTGTATTTGTGTTCCTTCATCAGTAAAAAGCTTCCCTAAGATAGGAACCTTCCTAATAGGGCCAAATACAATCAGTTGCCTTTTTTTTAAACTCACCATGGCAATTTGAGGGGGAAAAAAGTCCTGCAGTCTGAAACTGACACCTTTAAACAAAATTAATTTAAATAAAAGGATACAATAGAAATGGTCTTATCTGTTCTCTATATTAAATGCTTTAAGGACTATCCAGATTACTGTTTTTTAAATAAGCTTTATTTATTTATTTCTTTGACTGTGCTGGGTCTTAGTTGCACATGGACACAGATCTTTAGTTGCGGCATGCAAGATCCTTAGTCGCGGCACACAGGATCTTTTAGCTGTGGCATGCGGGCTCATAATTGTGGAAGAGACCACGTGCCAGATCTACTTCCCTGACCAGGGATCTAACCTGGGCCCCCCTGCATTGGGAGCACGGAGTCTTAACCGCTGGACCACCAGGGAAGTCCCAGACTACTATTTTTAAAAGACTAATTTTCCTTTTTTATTCCGATCAAAGTAAATTTTGTTCCTGAATTCAAGACAAGGTGCACATAGAAAGCAACTTAATTCTTTCATCCCTGTGCCTTTAAACAGCTCTGATGGATTTTCTTTTTTCGAGTGACTCATGGGTTTTCCAGTCTTCTGAGGTATTAATAGTCTTCTTTTTCAATATCAAAAATCTAGTCCAATTTAATATCAAGGTTTCAGTCTCTCAACCAGTTCAAAGCTTCTCCTCTCACCAGCTCAGACCTGCTTCAAACTGGGAAATCTGTAGTTTGGAAGGGGCACATACTGGAGTTTGACTCTTGTCCCTGTTTCCTTTTGTGGGTTTTTAGTGATTTCTCATTGCAAGGGCTTTCCTACCTGCTGCTCCCTTGAAGTGAGAGATGTGTTCTGTTGTGGGTTGCCTATAACTCATTTTCTGAACCTAAGTCCCTCTTGGCTCCTCTCTGATCGGCGTCACCCCACTCCTACTAGGCTGTCCTCTTTGGCCTAGATCCCTTTCTAGACAACAGAGTCTTGCTCTCTTTCACGTGTCTTTCTCATTGGTCTTAAGGTAAGCACATGCAACCCCTTGCCCTGTAAGCTCAGAAGAGCAGTCATTCCCCCTGCATCTTTGCTGCTCAACTACATGGATGCATCACCAGCTCAACTCTGTGTCCCTCAAAACTCCTAGAGGACAAGTTCTCTGAGTACTCTTCAGAAGCCTCTCCAACCAGTCTCTGTGTCCCTGAAACTCCTAGGGGACAAACACTTTGAATACTTTTCAGAAAGACTCTCTTATATAGGGACTTCCTCTAGAGTACCTCTTTTAAAGAAATCCTCTCCAATCTCACCTTTCCTCATTCTTTAGGCTTCTTTCTCCTTTGATGAATTACCAGACCAATTTTTGTGTGTGTGAGGCTTTGAAGAAAGTATTTTCTGAAGTATTTTATCAGTGTATATCTTTTAAAAATGAAATTTTAGACTGTTTATGAGAGGTAGAATGTCACCTACCCAATAGTCCTTTACTGTGAAAATGTCAAATACCCAATCATCGTGACTCAGATCATCATCTTTTTTCTTAGTTCTTCCACTTTTTCGGATACTTTCCACCAGTTCCTCAAGACTCCAGGACATCATCTTCTTTCTGATTTTACCTCCCTCCCCCCTTTTAAGCTATGATTTGGCACTTTAATGGATACTTTTAAAAAACATTAGAGCCCTCTATTATAATTCCTCAACTTTCTCTGGATCCACTGTGTTGTTTCATCTCAATTTTTTTTTTTCCTTCTGACTAGAAATAACTGGAGGAATTCATGGACTTAGGTTCACTACAAATTTTATGCCTCCTAAGTTAAACCAAGCCTCATTGCTGTCTTTTATGAGCTCCTGGATCAGATTTCTTAGAGCAGTTACTTCAGATATTTGCCACATACCTCAAGTCTCAGTTGTATTTACAGCACCCCCGTTTTTTCTAGATGACTCTGTTCACTGAGAAAAAAGGGGCCATACCCTTATCTCCTCCCAACCTTAGAAATAGTCCTTGTTACTTTTCCTACTTCAACCTTTGTTACTTTCAAAATACCTCCATCTCATTTCTTTTCTCAGAAGAAGAAAAAAAAATGTCACTTACTTTTGTTCTTTATTCCCAAAATCTTTCTCTTCAGATTCTAAGTTTCTATTCTCATTAAGCCCTCCTACAGAGTTTTCCAAATCGGTCTTTTTGAAAGATCACTTTTCACATGTCCTTCCAGGTTAGAAAACTCAAAGAAGGAGCTCTTCATTGTCCACTACTATAAGACAGACATCAGAGTTTTATCCCTGACTTTCAAGGCCATCTATAATCTGGCCCCATGCTAATATTCCAGATAGGTCTTCCTCTGTCTCTGTCTCTCTCTCTCCCTGCCTCCCTCCTTCCTTTCCTCTCCCTTTTACAGATATCATCAGGGTGTAATGCTTGTTTGTTTGTTTAATTGAATGTTCAGCTTAAATCCTAGTTTTCCCAGCAATCCGTAGGACTACACTAAAATTCTTTTTGCATTTTGCTAGACTGTTCATTTGACATTTGGTAGATGTTTCTTTGTATTGTTATTCATCTTTTTATGTCTAGGCTCTTTTTACCAACTAGACTGCAAACTCTTATGCAGAAGAATATTTTTCATAATTCCTTGAAGACAAGGAACCTGAATGTTGCACGTAATTTTTTCAGAGATAGATTTAAAATTGCTCCTGGTAGTTCTTCACTGCTAGCCTGTTTCCTGTTTGTTGTGATTGAAATTATTTTTTAAACTTTCATTTCGCTGAATGGCAGTAGAAGTGGTACAGCTTCTAGTTTTTGCCTTAGATGCCCAAGGCTGTTTGTTGAACAACAGATGGATGTCTGAAACATAAATTTCTGCCAGCCATGACCCAAATATGCAGAAAAGACCTACAATAAGAGACATAAGAGAATATCTATTCAGCGAGTTTAAAGTAATATCCTTTCTTAGAATTGTTTCTGTCTAGATCAGTCAGAATTTCTGTTAACATTTAAAAGTACCTATTGATTATAGTAAATTTCCTTGGAATAGAGATATTGTTTTAAATTAAAAAGAAACTGTCTCCTCCAGAATGAAGAACACTGGGGTTGTCTAAGAGTTTAAAACTAATCTGAAAGAAAATGTCTATTTCATATTTTGTACACAGCATTTGATAAGAAACATAATATTTGATAAGAAACAGTAACTTTTATTTATACAGATATTTTCTTTGTCTTGATGGACCTACCAATATAATCTGCAATAGGAACCTCATTTTACTGAAAAAAATCTGTGTAGTATTCAAAAGGTATGCCACATACTCTACTAGGTGCTTGAGATATACTAAAATAATCAGACATAAATCTGACCCTTAAAAAATATGTTCTATAGGATAGATAAGGCATGTATGGATATAATTTTAGGATTTAAAGTGTTAATACAAGATTTAAAGTGTTAAATGCCATTAGAAGGTACAGATAAACTACTGGGAATTAGAAGACTAGAAACATTGCTTTCAGATCCAAGAATCAAAAAGATTGTGGATAATGTGTCATCTGAATGGAATTATGAAAATTAGGTTGGATTTGATAGGAATGTAAGTCAGGATAGGCTAGGTTAAGCAGCACACACACAAAAATCCCAGATTTTTAGTGAACTAATACAAGTTGATTTCTCACGCAAGTAACATGTCAATACAGGTTGACAGAGCAACTCTGTACATCATAGTCACTTGAGGACCGAAGCTGATGGCAGTTTTATTTCAACATCTGTGGTCCAAGGCACTGTAGCAGGAAATATGGCAAATTATAGAATGGCTTTTAAAATCATATCTGGAAATTGACACATTTAACTCCATACAAATTATATAGTTATACCTAATGTTAAGAGGCCAGGAAAGTATAATGCTACCATGTGCTACCATATTTCAAAGGCCTTTCCGGTGTTTGAAGCAGCATAGGGGGAATCCTTGGAGAGAAGGAGTATGTGTACAATTTGTATTGGGGAAACTGCATAATAATTTGAAAAGCTGTAATTATACTAATAATAAATGCTAATATGTTTAATTTTTTTCTTTTTGTTTTTCTTGATAGACTTTTTTGGAGCAGTTTTAGGTTTACAGAAAAATTGAGTGGAAAGTACAGAGTTCCCCATATGCCCCCTCATTCCTGCCCCCACCCCTGTAATATATGAAGCTGTAATAATGGTTTCCCCTGTTATTAACATCTTGCATTAGTGTGGTACATTTGTTACAATTAATGAGACAATTAATAGATTATTACTAACTAATGTCCACAGTTTACATTAGGATTCACTCTTTATGTTGTATATTCTGTGGGTTTTGAAAAATGTATGACAGCATATACCTACCATTACAGTATCATAGAGGATAGTTTCACTGCCTAAAAATCCCCTGTGTTCCACCTATTTGCCCCTCCTTCCCTCCCCCTAAACTCCTGGCAGTCACAGATCTTTTTACTGTCTCCATACTTTTGCCTTTTCCAGAATGTCATATAGTTGGAATTACATAGTACATAGCCTTTTCACATTGGCTTCTTTTACTTAGTAATATACATTTTTCTCCATGTTTTTTCATGGCTTGATAGCTCATTTCTTTCTCTCTTTCATCTTTTTTTTTCCTTTACATTTTAGGTTCACAGCAAAATTGAGTGGACTGTACAGAGAGTTTCCATGTATCACCTGTTCCCACAGATGCACAGCCAACCTCCCCCAGTTGTGACATCCCGCACCTCAGTGTTACATTTGTTACCACTGATGAACCTGCACTGACACATCATTACCACCCCAAGTCCATAGTTTACATTAGGGTTAACTCTTGGTGTTGTACATTCTGTAGGTGCTGACATATGAATAATTATATCCATCATTACAGTATCATGCAGAATAGTTTTATTGCCCTAAAAATCCACTATGCTCCACCTATTTACTCCTCCCTCCCTTTCCCAAACCCCTGGCAACCACAGATCTTTTTACTGTTTCCTTAGTTTTGCTTTTTCCAGAATGTCATATAGTTGGAATCATACAGTATGTTTGGTGCACCACAGTTGATTTATCCATTCACCTATTGAAGGTGAGAGAGAAAATGTATGAGTACAATTAGTTTGTTGTATAATACAACAATCTTGGTTGCTTCCAAGTTTTGGCAATTATGAATAAAGCTGCTATAAACATACATGTACAGGTTTCTATGTGGGCATAAACTCATTTGGGAAGAACCAAGGAGCATGGTTATTGGATCATATGGTAAACGTATGTTTAGTTTTGTAAGAAGCTGCCAAACTGTCTTCCAAAGTAACCGTACCATTCTGCATTCCCACCAGCAATAAATGAGAGTTCTTGTTGCTCCACATCCTTGTCAGCATTTAGTGTTGTCAGTGTTTTGGCTTTTAGCAATTCTAATAGATGTGTAGTGATAGCTCATTATTGTTTTAATTTGCAGTTCCCTTGTGACGTATGATGTTGAGCATCTTTTCATATGCTCATTTTCTATTTATATATCTTTTTTGGTGAGCTATCTCCTCAGATCTTAATTTGCCCATTTCTTAATTTGGTTTTCTTATTGTTGAATTTTAAGAGTTCTTTGTATATTTTGGATGCCCGTCCTTTGTCATATCTGATACAGATCTCTGTGTCTATGAATTTGTTTTGTTTGTTCTTTTGGGGTTTTTTTTGTTTTTTTTAAGGTTACACATATGAGTGAAATGATAGAGTATTTGTCTTTCTCCATCTAGAGTAATACCTTCAAGGTCCATCCATATTGTCGCAAATGGCAGGATCTCATTCTTTTTTTTTTGGCTGCGCCATGCACGGCATGTGGGATCCTAGTTTTCCCCAACCAGGGATTGAACCCATGCCCTCTGCATTGGAAGCACAGAGTCCTAACCACTGGACCGCCGGGGAAGTCCCAGGGTTTCATTCTTTTTTATGGCCGAGTATGTGTGTGTATATACATATGTATGTAAAGAAGATGTGGCACATGTGTGTGTGTGTGTGTGTGTATATATATATATATATATATATATATATACACACACACACACACACACACACACACATGTGCCACATCTTCTTTATCCCTTCATCCATTGATAGACATTTAGGTTGCTTCTGTTTCAGAA
The DNA here is from genome assembly GCF_028021215.1 of Eschrichtius robustus. Lineage (NCBI taxonomy): Eukaryota > Metazoa > Chordata > Mammalia > Artiodactyla > Eschrichtiidae > Eschrichtius > Eschrichtius robustus. The sequence goes on along the minus strand of NC_090831.1, from coordinate 65,312,572 downwards.
GTTTTTAATTTTAATGAAGTTCAACTTAATTTTTTTCTCTCATGGGTGGTTCTTTTGTTGTATCTAAAAAGTCATGGTCAAATCCATGGTCAGCTAGATCTTCTCTTGTTTCTTCTAGGAACTTTATAGTTTTGCATTTTACATTTAGGTTTCTGAACCATTTTGAGTTAATTTTTGTGAAAAGTATAAGATCAGTATGTAGACTCTTTTTTCTTTCTTTTTTTCACATGGATGTCCAAGTGTACCAATGCCAATTTTTCCTTTTTTTTCTTTTTTTTCTTAACATCTTTATTGGAGTATAATTGCTTTACAATGGTGTGTTAGTTTCTGCTGTATAACAAAGTGAATCAGCTATACATATACATACAATTTTTAATATTCAAAAGTCAATTACTTTTTTATATCCAGCAATGAACAATTGGAATTTGAAATTAAAAACACAATACCAATTTCCTTAGCACCAAAAAAAAAAAAAAAATCATATACTTATATATAAATCTAACAAAATATGTACAAGATCCATATGAGGAAAACTACAAAGAAATAAATCAATATCAAATGGAGAAAGAAATCAAAATCAAATGGAGAAATATTCCATGTACATAGATAGAAAGACTTTACTTGATATTCTCAAGATGACAGTTCTTCCCAACTTCAATGATAGATTCAGTGCAAACCCAGCCAGATTCCTAGCAAGTTATTTTGTTGATATTGACAAACAGATCTAAAGTTTATATGGAAAGATGTAAGTCCTTGAATAGCTAAGACAGTATTGAAGGAGAAGAACAAAGTTGGAGGACTGAAACTATCTGACTTCAAGACTTAACTATAAAGCTACAGTAACCAAGGCAGTGTGGTATAGGTAAAAGAATAGACATAGATCAGTGGAACAGAATAGACAGCCCAGAAACAGACCCATGTATATGTAATAACCCAATCTTTGGCAAAGGAGTGAAGGCAATTCAATGGAGAAAATGTAGTCTTTTCAGCTAATATGTTTTTAATGCAAAGCAAGTGGTTGGGAGGGTAGATGGAGACCATATCATAAAGGGTTACAAATATTATACCATGAATTTGTAACCACCGAAGTCCTGTTTGGTGCCCTTTAGAGGATGTTAGGGATCAGGAGAGATATTATTTAGACCAGTGATTCACAAGCTTTTTCAGTCAGAGATTTATTTTATATAGTTTGCTACATATAACCTAAAGATTTTACCGAATAAAAAGCATGCTGATAATTTTTTGTTCTTTTCTTTTTACATTAAAAAATGCTGATCAGTCTCCACTAAATTGATTTTACTACCACTTGTAGCATTAAATAATTTGAAAAATACTATCTGTTCAAAGTGCTTTATTTTACAGTTAAGGGAAGTAAAACTCACAGAAGTAACCTCTTGTTAATCTCAGGTTTACACAGCTAGTTAATGGCAGAGCAATGACTAGGTTAGTGCCAGTTAGTGCTCTTTTTACAGTCATTTATTAATCTATCACTGAGCACTTCAGAAATTATTTTATATTGTCATTAAATCTGTTCAGTAATTAAAAACAAGTTTAGTGCTAAAATATAGATGTCTAAAACCATTTTGCAAATCATGAGTAAACTCAAACTATGGAAGGGTACACAGTGATTTATTAGGTAGAGCAACACACAGTCCGCTGATTAAGCTTTGTCAAAGACTGAACGCAGTCTTGTGTTATATGCGTGTTATATGAGTACTTGCACATAAACGTGCTGGTTTGTCTATTGTCACTGGAACCCACCTCTGTCTTCACTTGACATACTCTTCTAAGTCTCTGAACTTGATTTTATTCCTTCCCTCATCAGTGTCCCTCATTACTACTGCTGGTACAGACAATTTCCTGAAAATTTGTCTCTTAGATGTACTTGGTGTCCCTGTACTCTTAGTCAAATAGTCTCCTTTAAGAATAGACTTGGAATCAAATTGTCTAGGTAACTGTGTAAATTTGGGCAAGTGACTTAATGTCTCTGTACCTCATTTGCTTACTTTAAAATGGAGACAGCAATAAATAGTACCTACTTGTTAGGGCTTTTTTTTTTTTTTTTTTTTTTTGGCTCTTTTATTAGTGGTTTAGAGTCTAGTAACAGTGACAATGAACCTGACTAAAACCTAATTCACTTTTCTATTTAGTTGCACAGGAAAAAGAAATGAGGTAGTTTTCACTAAGATAAAGATGAAATACACATTTATGTCAAGTATTTCTGAAACACTGAGAATAGCACATCCATTGTGTTTTTATTTTTTATTTTTTTATTTTTATTTTTTTTATTAATCTATTTATTTATTTATGGCTGTGTTGGGTCTTCGTTTCTGTGCGAGGACTTTCTCTAGTTGTGGCAAGTGGGGGCCACTCTTCATCACGATGCGCGGGCCTGTCACTATCGCGGCCTCTCTTGTTGCGGAGCACAGGCTCCAGACGCGCAGGCTCAGTAATTGTGGCTCACGGGCCCAGTTGCTCCGCGGCATGTGGGATCTTCCCAGACCAGGGCTCGAACCCGTGTCCCCTGCATTGGCAGGCAGATTCTCAACCACTGAGCCACCAGGGAAGCCCGTGTTTTTATTTTTTTTCTTTATCTGAGGACCATTTAAAATTATTTTAATAGAATGTTGGCTTTGACTGTATTTCTTCAGTATTCTATAAAATTTAATTTTAATCAAGTGTTAATTTTTTGTATGTTTTTCACAGTATAAAAACATCTTTTTTTCCTTTGAAACTCCAACTTTGTTAAGGAGCAACAATTTCCTGCATTGGTAATGTTAAATGTAACTTTAGCTTTCAATTCATTGCTGCAGTTACATTTCCAGAGCCTGCTGTAAGAGATAAACCCATTGCAAATGAAGACAGTATTCATTTCCTTCCACCTCAGGCCACACAGAATTGATTGAGGTAATAAAATGACAGCACCTTGTAATATACTGAAGGCTCTTTAATTCAAAAACCAGTTCTAGCCTGATTCAGAGCTTGTTTAAAGCTAATTTATAGCTTGCATAATTTTCAGCTGGCCAAGGTAAAGGATGATATATGAAAACTGATAAAGAATTAACTTATGATACATTCAGACCTGTCTTGTTAAAATCAACCGGTATTAAAAAAAACAGAGGTGGGGGGATGGTGGAAAAAATAATTGGTAGTCTTTTGCTTCACATAAGTAACATTGTTGACAACAGTTTAAATTGCCCACCGTCTTATTTCAAACCTAGCTTCTTGTCCTTTCTTTGTAAAATCAGTTCTATTTGCATTTCTTATTTTGTGAAGTCCTTCATTTTTCATGACATATTAAGGTGAGTGTGAGGCTGAGTGCAGTTAGCAGCTGTTGTGACTTCCATAGCGTCAAATACATTGTATGCCACAGTGGCAATGCTGCTGCTGAATAGTTCTCTGTCGGCATTTTAATTACAAATAATCTTTTTCAAGGTGCAAGCTGGAAGGAGTGAGGGCTGTTCATTTTTATTTGGGCTGAAAAATCAGGATTAGGCCTTTTTGCCTTTGTGGGCTGTTTTTGCTCTCTTTATTCTAGCATATTTATTCACTTCTAACCCGCAAATAATACAACTACGATAGTAAAGTATTCTGTACTATGTATGAAGCCAGATTCTCAGAAATTTCATGTCAGCATTCACAAGTGAAACACGGATTACATTTTCCTTTTTAATGTTTAAATCTTTTGCATGGTTATTCTTTCCTCAAAAAGACAACAGTGGAGGATGGGCATATCTTTTGCCATATTCCATTATTATAGGATCCTAGAAAGTGCTGAAAACTTTCAGAAGTGTGTTTACCATTAGTAACCATGTGAATCACACTGTATATTGCAAATGTTTTATATATCAAAGCTAAAAAAGTCAATGAATAGATATAAATGTAAGGTTGGATATATGAGACTGAGAAATTTTTTTGTTTCTTCAGTGTAACTTGTCTAGATATTTAGGTATTAAGATGAAAAGATTTTGTTTAGTCTAATTATGATGTCGATGGTAAATGGTCATAATTTTAATTACTTTTTTGAAAGTTATAAGCATACGTGCTTATTATAGAATAATATATAAAGATGAAAATAAAAATCATTCAGGGAATAACCACTACTAACATTGTGTTAGTTTTACAACTTGAAGATTTCTATTTTTTAGATACAAGCTCCATTTTCATTTGGTTCACTGTCACTAAAACGTTAACTCCTTGACTGGAGCCATAAAATATAAAAACTTTCTTTTCAAAAATTATACTCCTTTTTAAGTGAATTTGGAGCCCATGTAACAAGTGATTTTGGAGCCCTAGTAATCCAAACAGAAACATACGGTTGTAATATTTTTCCTGCTTTTATAGCTTGGGGAGAATGTTGTTTTTAGAACAAATATTTTATTTTTCCCCCATATGAGTTTAAAAAATCTAATGAAGCCAAAGGCTTGAAGATATTCTTATTACAAAAAATTCAGGGAGCAGGAATATCTGTGAAAAAGTATTATTGTTGCTTTTATATTCAAAATATTTATATATAAGAAAAATTTTGTTTTACAGCAGAAAGTTTTTTTAGATAGGTTCTTTCAGCCTCACTGGAATTAACAATAGAAAGCCATTAGTTTTGAGTTAATTTACAGCAAATTTTGTCCCTGGCAAAGAATTGATTTATTTTATTTATTTATTTTTTTATACATCTTTATTGGAGTATAATTGCTTCATAATGCTGTGTTAGTTTCTGTTGTACAACAAACTGAATCAGCCATATGCATATATATATCCCCATATCCCCTCCCTCTTGAGCCTCCCTCCCACCCTCCCTATCCCACCCCTCTAGGTCGTTGCAAAGCACCAGGCTGATCTCCCTGTGCTATGTGGCTGCTTCCCACTAGCTATCTATTTTACATTTGGTAGTGTATATATGTCGATGCTACTCTCACTTTGCCCCAGCTTCCCCTTCCCCATACCCCCGTGTCCTCAACTCCTTTCTCTACGTCTGTGTCTTTATTCCTGCCCTGCCACTGCGTTCATCAGTACCATTTATTTTAGAGTCCATATATATCCTTTAGCATATGGTATTTGTTTTTCTCTTTCTGACTTACTTCACTCTGTATGACAGACTCTAGATCCATCCACCTCACTACAAATAACTCAGCTTCGTTTTATTATGGCTGAGTAATATTCCATTGTATATATTTGCCACATCTTCTTTATCCATTCATCTGTCGATGCATATTTAGGTTGCTTCCCCATCCTGGCTATTGTAAATAGTGCTGCAATGAACATTGTGGTACATGTCTCTTTTTGAATTATGGTTTTCTCAGGTTATATGCCCAGTAGTGGGATTGCTGGGTCATATGGTAGTTCTATTTTTAGTTTTTTAAGGAATCTCCATACTGTTTTCCATAGTGGCTGTATCAATTTACATTCCCACCAACAGTGCAGGAGGGTTCCCTTTTCACCACACCCTTTCCAGCATTTATTGTTTCTAGATTTTTTGATAATGGCCATTCTGACTGGTCTGAAGTGATACCTCATTGTACTTGATTTGCATTTCTCTAATAATTAATGATGTTGAGCATCTTTTCATGTGCCTCTTGGCCATCTGTATGTCTTCCTTGGTGAAATGTCTATTTAGGTCTTCCACCCATTTTTTAATTAGGTTGTTTGTTTTTTGATATTGAGCTCCATGAGCTGTTTGCATATTTTGGAGATTAATCCTTTGTCAGTTGTTTCATTTGCAAATATTTTCTCCCATTCTGAGGGTTGTCTTTTCGTCTTATTTATGGTTTCCTTTGCTGTACAAAAGCTTTTAAGTTTCATTAGGTCCCATTTGTTTATTTTTGTTTTTATTTTCATTACTCTAGGAGGTGGATCAAAAAAGATCTTGCTGTGGTTTATGTCGAAGAGTGTTCTTCCTGTGTTTTCCTCTAAAAGTTTTATAGTGTCTGGTCTTACATTTAGGTCTTTAATCCATTTGGAGTTTATTTTTGTGTATGGTGTCAGGTAGTGTTCTAATTTCATTCTTTACATGTAACTGTCTAGTTTCCCAGCACCACTTATTGAAGAGGCTGTCTTTTCCATTGTATGTTCTTGCCTCCTTTGTCATAAATTATGTGACCATATGTGCATGGGTTTATCTCTGGGCTTTCTATCCTGTTCCATTGATCTATATTTCTGTTTTTGTACCAGTACCATACTGTCTTGATTACTGTAGCTTTGTAGTATAGTTTGAAGTCAGGGAGCCTGATTCCTCCAGCTCCATTTTTCTTTCTCAAGATTGCTTTGGCTATCCAGGGTCTTCTGAGTTTCCATACAAATTGTAAAATTTTTTGTTCCAGTTCTGTGAAGAATGCCATTGGTAATTTGATAGGGGTTGCATTGAATCTGTAGATTGCTTTGGGTAGTATAGTCATTTTCACAATATTGATTCTTCCGATCCAAGAACATAGTATACTCTCCATCTGTTTATGTCATCTTTGATTTCTTTCATCAGTGTTTTATAGTTTTCTGGGTACAGGTCTTTCACCTCCTTAGGTAGGTTTATTCTTAGGTATTTCATTCTTTTTGTTGCAGTGGTAAATGGGATTGTTTTCTTTAATTTCTCTTTCTGATTTTTCGTTATTAGTATATAGGAATGCCAGAGGTTTCTGTGCATTAATTTCGTATCCTGCAACCTTACCAAATTCAATGATTAGTTCTAGTAGTTTTCCGGTGGCATCTTTAGGATTTTCTATGTATAGTATTATGTCATCTGCAGACAGTCACAGTTTTACTTCTTCTTTTCCAATTTGTATTCCTTTTATTTCTTTTTCTTCTCTGATTACCGTGGCTAGGACTTCCAAAACTATGTTGGATAAGAGTGGCGAGAGTGGACATCCTTGTCTTGTTCCTGATCTTAGTGGAAATGCTTTCAGTTTTTCACCATTAAGTATGATGTTTGCTGCAGGTTTGTCGTATATGGCCTTTATTATGTTGAGGTAGCTTCCCTCTGTGCCCATTTTCTGGAGAGTTTTTATCATAAATGGGTGTTGAATTTTGTCAAAAGCTTTTTCTGCATCGATTGAGATGATCATATGGTTTTTATTCTGTAATTTGTTAATATGGTGTATCACGTTGATTGATTTGCGTATATTGAAGAATCCTTGCTTTCCTGGGATAAATTCCATTTGATCATGGTGTATGATCCTTTTAATATGTTGTTGGATTCTGTTAGCTAGTATTTTATTCAGGATTTTTGCATTGATGTTCATCAGTGATATTGGTCTATAATTTTCTTTTTTTGTGATATCTTTTTCTGGTTTTGGCATCAGGGTGATGGTGGCTTCATAGAACGAATTTGGGAGTGTTCCTCCCTCTGCAATTTTTGGAAGAGTTTGAGAAGGATCAGTGTTAGCTGTTCTCTAAATGTTTGATAGAATTCGCTTGTGAAGCCATCTGGTCCTGGACTTTTGTTTGTTGGAAGATTTTTAATTACAGTTTCAATTTTGTTACTTGTGATAGGTCTGTTTATATTTTCTAATTCTCCCTGGTTCAGTCTTGGAAAATTGTACCTTTCCAAGAATTTGTCCATTTCTTCATGCTTGTCCATTTTATTGGCATACGGTTGTTTGTAGTCGTCTCTTATAATCCTTTGTATTTCTGCGGTGTCAGTTGTGATTTCTCCTTTTTCATTTCTAATTTTATTGATTTGCATCCTCTCCCTTTTTTTCGTGATGAGACTGGCTAAGGGTTTATCAATTTTGTTTATCTTCTCAAAGAACCAACTTTTAGTTTTATTGATCTTTGCTATTGTTTTCTTCATTTCTGTTTCATTTATTTCTGCTCTGATATTTATGATTTCTTTCCATTTACTGACTTTGGGTTTTCTTTGTTCTTCTTTCTCTAGTTGCTTTAGGTGTAGGGTTAGATTGTTCATTTGAGATTTTTCTTGTTTCTTGGGGTGAGTTTGAATTGCTATAAACTTCCCTCTTTGAACTGCTTTTCCTGCGTCCCATAGGTTTTGGGTCATCATGTTTTTGTTGTCATTCATTTCTAAGTATTTTTTAGTTTTGAGTAATTTAAAGCAAAATTTGTCCCTAGCAAAGAATTCATTTATTTTAAAATTACAGATTTATTAATGAGACATACTAAGAGAAAATGTTTAAGTAGTTTGTGTTGTTACTGTTATTAAAAATTGAGCATTTACCCATGTTTAACCTTTTAGTCACTGTGTTTATTTCAATGTATACTCACTTATTTCTTCTGATATTGAGGTATTTAATAATGACTTAGTATTATTTTCATTGTATAGGAAGATCAATTTTTTAAGCTCTGCTTTCTATTTGAGTAACTTTACATATTGACCTAGGGGAGAACATGATCAAGTTAGCCTAATGAAGTTAACTATTTGTCACCCTCTTATGAACTTCATATTGAGAGGAAATTAAAGACAAAGAGAAATCATCAGCCTTTGGTTTGAAATCAAATTTAAAGGATTTTACAAAGTTGTAGTAAAATTTAAATGAAGAATGTATCTATTTTAAACTAACCCTAAATATAGGTAATTTAAAATGTTAAAAGGCAAATGTCTGGAGCATGCCAGGCATTTAGGTTTGTTTCCAAAAGAAATCAAAAATAAATTACAAAAAATGAAATATATGACAAGTAATTTTTTGAACCTTTTAAGGTACAAAAGGTATAGTAAATCAAAACAGAATTGATGAGAGTTGAGTAACATTTTCCATAGGATATGACTTAATGTACTATTCCTAATAATGTACTAATGCATCATTGTGATCAGCGAGTCCACACATTGACTTCTAGATTCCTGTCTGTGTGTGGGGATAACCTGGCTTATGAGGACCCTACACACATTCATATACGTGATTATACACATGCATCAACCTTCTCATACCCCTGTACACCCCCCCACATACATTCCTACAGATGTTCCTACGTACAACTCTACACATAGCCCTTCACACACCCCCTACTCTTTACAAGACTCTATCGTACACACACCCTGTACATATATAGGCACACTCTACACTAAAACAAAACTTACTTTGTTATCCTTACTATGTGTGATGTACCTGATTTTATTCTTTTTAATTAAATTTCACTTTTAAAACAACTCACTAAACTCACTAAACCCACATTTCATCTAGACTAGAGCTGTTACAGTAGATCCTGACATATACAGGCCTATATTTTTGCTAGGTGTCTATGTATATGAATACAGATACAGAAGAAAATACAATCTAGGAGGAAGTAACATTTTGCTTACATTCTTAATTTTGTGTAGATATTTTTCAAGCTTTTATGTTGTGATCTTTCATTGTTCAGCAACGATGAGCTATAGATTTGTAAATTTCCTTTTTTTTTTTTTTAACCATGCAGTGGACAAACTATAAGAATATTCTACGTAGAAGTATTTAAAGAAACTAAGAGTTCAAGCAAAGAGGTTTAAATGATACGATTTGAAAGAGGTTCATATAATAGGATTGATATTTCTGTACTTTATGATAAAATGAAAGGCTTCGTGTTGGTAAAATGGCAGTACACTGCAGATTTTGGCATTATTGGAAATTGTTCCCAAGTACTTACTGACACTGAGAAATGTTCAATTCCTCGGAAACATCTCTGGTATACAGTCAGTCTTCTCATGTAAATGTCAAGAAGCCAATATTGTTTTATGTTTATTATCTGTGAGTTAAACCTCTTTTTTTATATGTCAGTTTTTGTAAAATTGACCTTAAGTAAAATATGCCTGTGGAACATCAGGTTTATAATCAGATAGACCTGGATTTGAATATCTGCTCCTCCACTTAGTAGCTTTGCCACTCTGGGGCAAATTCCTTAAGCCTTCTGAGTTTGTATTTCCTCATCAGTAAAGTAAAGGTAATATTGTGTAGGCAAGTTCTGAACATCAGAGAATAGCATATGTAGAATGCCTAGCATAATTACTGGCCCATTAAATTCTCTATAAATTGTAACACATACCATCGTGATTATTATTATTATAATTATTATTATTGTTACTAATCCCATGTTATTTTAATCCAGATTTGTGAGCAAAACCAAACCATTTTGTTACATGTGTGTTTGATTTTTCATAACCCAGAGGATAAGAGATGCCTAAGAACTTAGAGAAGCTCTTTATATAATAGTTGTCAAAAAAGATTGAGAAAAATAGGATCATGTATAAATTTGATTATAGACTTATAACCTATGGTTTCTAGATTAATATGGAATCATATATGGAAATAGTACTATTTCATGGTTTTTTCAGCAGAGGATTATGTGAATACTTATTTTCTAGCATCTCAATTTTTAACTCAGGCTCTTAGTGTTGAATTTCATATGATATTAAATTATTGCTAATAAAAGAGGTCAGTAGATACTGCAGATGTGCTCAGGCTTACCTAAAAAAGTAACGTCTGCCTTAAAAATTCAGTTTGCTAGAATTATAAAGCATTTACCCAGGGAGAGAATTGGTTCCCCAAGGTTATTTGAGGAAAATACGAGTTTCACCTTGAGTCTTATTCATAATGGTTTACTTCTCATTCATTTAAAATAGTGGAATCTTAGAATTTAAATCTAGAAGTGACTTTATAAAGTTACAGATCAACTGGTCCAATTCCCTTAGACCTTTTTTCCCTCAAGGTTATCACTAGTTAAGAAATCTAGAGTTCCAAGAGGTTTGTGAATGAATTGTCGAAGACCCATGATAAGTGGCAGGGCCACCAATGAGGACTTTGACTTTCTGTCTCCAAGTCCTTTGGTCTTTCTCCTATATAGTACTAATGCCCAGTGCTTGTTTATGTACGTTTGTGGTTAAATATCTTACAGCGCCTATATAATTCTTAAGTATTATGTAACTTCCATGATTATCTAATAGAGCTTATAATGTTTGGCATGTGTAGACAGAATAAAAATATTATCATTTTGATACAAAATAAGTGACTTTAAAATTTTCCATGCATTGTGTTATATAATAGTCTGAATTTCATCAAGAGCATAATTTGATACACAGTTCTTCCAGGAGGTTTAATCAAGGTACAGATGACATTCTTTGAAATTATCAGCTTCATTTTGCATCAGTGTAGTATGTGAATCTCTGATTATAGGTATTTTTGTGTTTCATTCTTTAAAACCTAGTTTAAAATTATTTCTAGCACCTGTAAGTTTTTATGCTTATGTCACTTTATTAATGATATTTCTGTTCCTACTTAATATTGCCTTCTCCTTTCCATGTAGTCTCTCCAAATGTGTAAAACTACTGCTTCATGGAAGAAAAAAATTGCTAGTATATTTTCCTCAAATTATCAGAGTATGAGAATTTGCCTGCACATTTTTTGGTGGTTACCTTTTGAATATCTAGATATCAGAAATGGCAAAGTAAAGGAATAATTTACTTAAATAGCTTCACTGTTTATTATTTTTACATTAGGATTTCTTAAACTTTTTTTTGGTGCAGGTTGTGGTTGGTTTGCCGCTACAGATGCTTCTCAATTAAAGCAAAGTTTTATTGTGTTTCCTCCAAAGTATGCTATAGAGAACAATGTTAAATTTATTATCAATGCAAAATCATGAACCATAAACACATTATCCCAAACACATAAAATTACAAATTTTTTATTTTCTCAGTAACTTTAGGTATCCTCATATTTAAAGCTGTTAGAAATACTTGATGCCCTTTTCTCTTCAGATGGTGATACAAATAGCAATTATTCACTGCTCCATAATGGATCATTTTTATCTACATCTTGCGTCTGTTCTGTTTATATAGAATAAATATTTATGTTTTCTCATTTTTCTCAACTGATACAGATAAAAGAGATTTGAAGTATCAGCTATAATTCATTTCTTGAAAAGAAAGGCCTTATACTGATATTGTATGGAAGAGAAAACTATCTAAATCATTTCAGCAGCAAGCTTATAACCAAGATAACATCAGCATTTTCCTTCTTGAAAATGTATCTTCCCTATATTAAAGTAAGGAAGCAGTATTTTATTAAAAATAGTATGAGAAGCTCAACCTATCATCACAAACCTAGCTTAAAGAAGATCCTGTTATGTTTGATAGGGAAAAAATAATGGTAAGGTTTTGTTTTAGTCACATGTTCACTATACAAGATCATCAAAAAATTCCTAAAATGCAAAAACAACAAAAAAAGTGAAATAGTTCTTATGTTAATAGTTCATAGTTTTCTACTTTTAAGTTCTCAAAACCAAATTATTATTCTACATAGATATACAGTGATAAGACATTAATGACTTAATGGCTAGTGGGCTAATGTCAAAAAAGTTATCAGTTTGAAAAATCTAAATTTTGTTTTCTGCTCATACACACGATGTAGCCCTGTAATTTAGTACTGCTAGCTGCTTATCTATTGCTGCTTATCTATTTTTTTGTAGTTAAATATTTGTTTAGGATAGGAGCAAGCTATATAACACTTGATCTGCATTACTTAAAAATTAGACATTAAAAGGTGTTAGTTACGTTAGAAATATTTCACATGCTTTGCGACTTCAGATTACATTTCCTGACTTTGACTTGGTATTGCCTTTTCCTAATGAAGAACAAAATTTTATTGAACTAAGGTCTATATGCTAAAATACATCCTTAGATAATTTTTTGAAGATGGTGTGTTACAGTAATTTACAAATAAAATATATAAACTTCATTTAGCATAAATGTTTTCTATAAATAACTATGTAGCATTAATTTATTTTAATTACTACTTTTTTCATATTGCTTATCTGTTGTGTAAGGAATTAAATGAAAAATTACTTTGAACTGTGTTTTTAAATGTATTAATTATTTTGTTCGCATTATGCAACTAATACATGTTTGTTATAGATAATTTGAAAAATGCAGAGAAATGGATAAAGAAAACAAAAGTCATAATCTACTTCCCAGGGATTACCACTGTTGGCATATTGATGTATTTCTTTTTAGCGTTTCTTCTTGCCTTCATTTTACAAATATTTACTGAGCCTTTTGTAAGTGTAGGGCCCAGTAATAGTTGTTGGGAGTACTGTGGTATCCATGAAAGGACATAACCCCTTCCTCTTGATGCTTATAGTCTAAAAGAGAATATAGACAAATGAGATGAAAACTATGGAAGAACTCAAGATACTGTTAAAACCAGGAGCAGTGGAAATAACCTGGTTTGATGGGTCCCAGCAAATATTCTTGATATTTTTAGAAAGTGGTAGGAATCTTCCCTCAATTCCACTACTATTATAGGCGTATGTTCTTACTTACATCCCCTTCCTCCCTCCTTCCCTCCTTCCCTCCTTCCTTCCCTCTCTCTCTCGCTCTCTCTCTCTCTCTCTGTCTCATGTTTTTAAAATTCCATTGGCCATTTCAGTGAGGATCTAGAAGGAAAAACAATTCTTATGTGCATATACCTTCATATCTGAAAAATGCATATTATTTTAAAACCACTGTGCATCATTGTCATTTCTACAAACTTAAATAAACTGAAAAAGAGCTAACTTCCAAAATGTCTACAAGGCAATTACTTCACTATGAGCAGAAAAGAATTTAGCATTTCCGAATTATTTTTATGATATAAATATATAAAATATACGTAGTATATAATATATATTGTAAAATAACAGTATAATAAATATATTTTATAAATATTTATATAAATATATAAACTTATAATTTGTATTATATATGAAATATATAATACTATAAAAAGTTGCTGATTCACTTGTTACAATTTATGGAAGTATTTTATTTTATCCAGTTTTTTTTTTGGTTTTTTTTTTTTTTTTTTTGATTTTTTTTTTATTTTAATTAATTAATTTATTTATTTATTTTTGGCTGTGTTGGGTCTTCGTTTCTGTGCGAGGGCTTTCTCTAGTTGTGGCAAGCGGGGGCCACTCTTCATCGCGGTGCGCGGGCCTCTCACTGTCACGGCCTCTCTTGTTGCGGAGCACAGGCTCCAGACGCGCAGGCTCAGTAGTTGTGGCTCACGGGCCCAGTCGCTCCGTGGCATGTGGGATCTTCCCAGACCAGGGCTCGAACCCGTGTCCCCTGCATTAGCAGGCAGATTCTCAACCACTGCGCCACCAGGGAAGCCCTTATCCAGTTTTTAACACTTCCATTTGCCTAAAGCAGCACAGTTTCGTAGCATTTTGTAAAGAAAATTTTGTATTAATATAATTAATTTAATCAAACAATTAAAGAACTGTTTTTCTAATCAAATAATCATGTGCTTTGTTTTTATCATCATGAAATAGTCTAATGAAAGTGAAAACTAACATGTGTTATAGATATATGTGATAGTACCACTAGGGAAAATATAAAAGCATATTTCATAAGAAAAAATTTTTTAAAAACCAATGGCAGATAGACTCTTGCATGTGTTGAGACTAAATTCTTTATTATGAATTATTATTAACTATATTAAATCAATTCTAGTGTTATTTTAGAATGCTTCATTGGAAAATCTAGGCTTATGACAGTATGTTTATGACATAGTTCCTAGTACTTTACAATCAAAATATGAGAATTCCTATAATAGAATATTTATTTACATGTTACAGAATTATATTTTGAAAGCAATAATTTTGGTATGATCTAAGACTTTATATTTGAAACTAGTACCAGAGGAATATCAGATAGAAAATATCTTAGTTCCTTCGAGAAGAATCTCTTCATTTCCTTTGACATGTTTTAACATTTCCCAATCTTTTGGAGAACTTCACCTCATCCCTTCTCCAGTTATTGCCCATTTCTGTACTACAGCAAAACTTCTAAATAGTTGTCTATACTCAGTACCTCCATTTTCTCTTTTTTCCTCTAAAATTGGAAATGTTTATAAAAAAAATAAGTGAAAGAGTTCAAAAATATTATATACCTCCTGATTACAGTCATGTAGAGTTAATTTTCAGAGTACTCAATTGAAGTTGGAAAGATCATTCTGATTTGACTGTTTATGGTTGAAGGTATAAAGGAACACATCTGCACTTGTTTTTAAAAGCATTTATAGAACCCTGCTACGTGTGAAAGTTTTCCTTTCATACCTCCATTCAGCTCCATATGTTCATTTCCAGCATAACTAGGACATGCAAACCTAAAAGGAGATATTGAAAAGGTATTCTTTTTACAGTAAATGCAGTAGACTCACTGTTAGTGCAAATTAGTGCTGCAGTTGTTTTTTGTTTTTTATTCAGACTGAAAGTCTTAGAGACCAGGAGAGAAAACGTATCATATATTATTTTTAGGGAAGGGATATTTTTATGCTGTAGGAAAGGTTTGATTAATATAGAGATATAAAATATAACACATAACAGAAAGCCCAAAGAAATAGCATTGTCAGCAGCCCAGGCTACCAGGAGTAATTTTACCATGATTCTTTTGGTTTTTCCATCATAGTTCAAAGATGGCTGCTATAGCCCCAGTCATTACATCTTTGTTCTTGAAATTAAAGAGTAAGAACAAAGTGCAAAATGGCATCTCCCTCTTTAACTATGTCAGCCAGCCTTTGATCCCTACTACTCCATTAAAATAGCTCTTGTTAAGATCACTTGCCATCTCTTTCTCAGTAGTCATGCCTGTCCTGAATCTTATCTGACCTCTCAACATCATTTGACAATGTCGACCATTCCCTCTTTCTTGAAACATTTTCTTATCTTGGTTTCTATGACCCTCAGAGTCCCCTAATATTCTTTCTACGTAAATGGGAACTCTTTCTCAGTCTTCTTAGCTGAATTCTCCACCTGTACCCAAGTTTTATTGTCATGGCATAGTCCTTGGGACCCTTTTCTTCTCTGTATGCCATTCCCTAGATGAATGCATATAGTCTCATCTATAAGTTGGGGACTTCCAGATTTCTGTTGGTAGCCCTGAACTCCTCCCTCAAGATCTAAATTCATGTATCCTCATGTTTGCCTGACATTCCCATTGGATAGCTAAAGATTGTCTCAAGCTTAATGTTGCTGAAATAGAATTTTTTTTCCTGATCCTTCCTCACTCCCACTCCCATCACAACTTACTTCTCTCTTAGTCTTTCCTAACTCACTACTACCATTTTTGTGTGCCCCAAACAGGAATCATTCCTAATTACTCTCTTTTGTTTATTCCCCAATTTCTACCTCGCAGCCTGTCCTGACTCAGAATCATGTCATACATCTTTCCATTCCCACCACTACTGCAGTGCTCCACACCACCATCATTTCTGATTTATACTGTTGCAGTTGTCTTCTGCCTTATTTCCCTATTTTCATTCTTACCTATAACCTCTACTCTTCCTTCTCTGTACAGCAACTAAAATAAGCTTAAAGCTCAAAATCATATTACTAGTATTAAACCCTTCAGTGGCTTCTCACTGTAAATGGAATAACCAGTGTGGCTTACAAAGGCAACCTAACATTGCCTCCTGCCACATATACTGGTGGTCATACATGCTGAGCTCATTTGCACTATAGGGCCCTTTGCCCTTGTTCCCGATGCCTGGACATTCTCTTCTCACAGATTAGTACCTGACTGGCTCTTTCAAATCATTCACGTCTCAGCCTGAATGCCACCTCTTTAGTAGAGGAACTTCCCTCACTACCTTGTCTAAGGAAAACTGTGCTCCCACACATTGTATTCCTTTCCTTTGTTTTTTCTACTACATCAAAATATGAAATTATTTATCTGTTAATAGTTTATTTTCTCTTTCCTGTTGAAGTTTAAGATCTCTGAGGACAAAGACATGCTGTTGTTTACCACTTGTTTCTCCATCTCCTAGAACAGAACCTGGCACATAGTAGACATTCACATATTTGTAGGTTAATAAACAGTAGAAAACATTTCTATATTATAAGTTTAAGTAATTCTTAACATTATAATTACCATTTGTATTGAAATACTAAAACTGTAGTTAGAAAAGGAAGCAAAACTGATCATTTTTATCCCGGTAAAAAGAAAAAGCACTTTCTCCAACCATGTACATCTGAGCTCAACTTTCGACCCTGGTTTTTGGAAATGTATTTTAAATTCTATAATATAATAGCTGCCATTGTTTTGAGCACCTACTGTGTAACACATTTTGCTAGTAAACGTAAACATTTTACTAGTATAGTTTGCATGCATAATCATACTTCCAATCCCCAAAGGCTGTTTTTTGAGGTTAGTTTTTAATTTTTTTACATTTTACAGGTAAGGAAACTGAGACTGAGAGGTCATGTAACTTTCCCAAGGTCACACCAATAGTAAGTGCCAAAACAGGATTCAGATAGATTTGTCTGAGGCCTAATGTATATACACTCTCCACTGTGCTCATGTAGATACTTTGGGTAAGAATACACAATTATTTTACAATATAAAATCGGTTCAATTCTTAGAATACCTAAATGCACACCACCCACACACACACAACGTCAGCAACATTTTTTGTTTTTATGCATACTCTATTTTTGCCAGCATTTGATTTATTTTTTTTAAATTTAATTTTATTTATTTATTTATTTTGGCTGTGCCAGATCTTAGTTGTGGCACGTGGGATCTTTGTTGTGGCATGCGGGATCATTAGTTGCGGCATGCGGGCTTCTTAGTTGCGGCATGTGGACTTATTATTTGCAGCTTGCGGCCTCTTAGTTGTGGCATGCAGACTCTTAGTTGTGGCATGCAGACTCTTAGTTGTGGCATGAGAACTCTTAGTTGCGGCATGCACGCATTATCTAGTTCCCTGACCAGGGATCAAACCCAGGCCCCCTGCATTGGGAGCGCAGACTCTTATGCACTGGACCACCAGGGGAGTCCCCAGCATTAGATTTAAAATCATATTGATTCATTATGGTCACTACTGGCTCATCATGACAAACAGTTCCAGACAGCAACTTAGGAGACTTGAATTCTGATTCCAGCTCTACTATTAAGTAACTGTGGGACCCTGGGGAGGTAAATTATGTATTTTAAGAATGGCTTCTCTATCAGTAGAGTAAAAAGAGTGGATCAAATGAACCATCCTCTAAGTAAAATACCTTCTGTCTCTATAATTTTATGGCTCTTAATAGAGAAGAGTGGTCTGGAAAACCACTGAAATCTGTTGTAACTTATGTTAGCATCTGACTTATTTCTTAAATGTGAATTGCTTATTTAATATATTGATTTGCTCTTCTTAGAAATACACACAGTGAGTAGTATTCTTGCTTCAATCAGTCTTGAAATTTAGAGAGGTAATTAGAAGAATATGGGTACAGAATTTAATAGTTGTCTTGAATAATCTATATTATTTTATTTTTTGTTATCTACCTTTGATTTTCCTCATATTACAAATAGAGGTGCTCACTGAATTCTCTTCTGCTTATTGCAGTGTTTCAGTTGATTCTCTTGACATTTCCAGGTATAAACAAATAGGGATGGTTTTACCTCCTCTTTTACAATTTTATACTTCATGTCCTTCTCTTGTCTAATTGTGTTGGCCAGTATCTCCAAAACAAGATTAAATAATAGTGGTATATTTGTCATCACCTTGACTTGGATTGTTTCTAGCGTGTTTCTTGGATTGTTGCTAGCTTTTGAGCTGAAAACGTGTGTTATTTTTAAAAAGTATAACAAATAAATATGTAAAATATAATAATGAAAATAAACTGGGAGTTGTAGAAGTATAATATGATGCCATTCATATAAAATGTTAAAATAAAAAAACATACCAGGGAGTGATTAATGTCCAATTCAGCGTATTGGTTACATCTGGTAAAAAGGAAGGAAGAGGAATGGGATGGGGAAGGAATATCCAGAGGGCTTCAATAAGTGTTATAAGTTATGGTTATGATTATTGCTATGTTTGCAACATTTTATAACAAAATAATTTGACTTGCTGAAGAAACAAGGAGGTGTCTGTTGAGGAATAGAGAAGATAGGAGGCATAAATTGAACTCACTTTTATAATTCAAGTGCATAAATTTCCTGAGAGCAGGGATGAGCTCTGTTCTCCTCTCTACCATGAACATATGCACAGCACATAGTAGGTATTCACTTATAATTTTTGAATGAAAAAATAGAGGAAAGAAAGGAGGATATTTTTCATTAGTTTTCCCTATTCCTTCTTTCTCCTTATTCTTTCGTACACATCATTAATTAAGTAAAGCTTAGTTTAAATAATTTAGGCATATAGATCTATTTTGTATATTAGAAGCCTACATTTTTTCTAAATGTACAAAATGTTACCAAGTTTTCCATACAGCTTTCCAGAAATCAACATATTATTACATATTTATTGTGCTGCTTGTGATGTATAAAACACATAATACAAATCAATTATTGGGTACACTACTTGTGTGCTGAGTCCTAAAAATGATTCATGCTACCTACATTCAGAGGAGGCAAAACGGTATTGCAGTCTCAAATGCCTGCTGTTGCTCAGTTATATTCCTGCTTTATCCTTCTTTTGAAATTGAATATGTCATATATCAACAAGACATTTCAAACTGTGGTGAAATACAGAGTATACAGCTTATTTTTTTTATTTTAAAAGAAAATTGGAATAAAAAGATCACATTCTGTTTATGTACTTTCTGTCTATGATAAAATACCTAACAGTAATTTAAAAAGTTAAGAAAAGTAAAATCATTTTTTTAATGCTGTCATAGTTCAGTGGAGAATTAGAAATTTATGTTTCCTAGGTAATTGTTGAACACCTGTACTACGAAAATTAGCACTTTCCAATTGTTTAATGAATTTTGATTGAACAATATGGTTGCCACATAATGTGGCCATGAGATCATTAACTTTTATTTTCTCATTTTTATATATTTAAACTTATAATTTAATTTTCACTAACTGTTCCATTTTGTCAGTTTTGTATTCAATTTAATGTTATACCAGGATTTTCTTTTGAGACCCTTCAGTTTGAACTCTCAACGTTTCCAAGAGCTTCCAAGAGTCCTTCATGGACCTACCTCTGTAGAAGCTTGTGATTCTTCTTCTTAAAAGTAGAGGCTATTTTTTCTTTCTCAGCAAGTAAGCTTTTGTGTTAATAACTGTCAAAGAATTGAGAAAGCCATGGACCTCAATAATAAATCCTCTTTACATGAGCTTATTTGAAGACAAAAGAGCAGCCATCCCAAGGTAATGGCAGAATTTTATGTTTCTCAGAAACTGATCCTTGCAACATTTTCCCAATACCCCTTTTTGTTCTCAACTATTCCTGTATCCTCATGAGAGTTAGGAAATATAACACAACAAATCCTAATATTGTCAGAATGCTTGAAAAAATGAAAAGGCAGTTGGTATGTTTATCAGGATTTCTCATAAATAATCTTCAGGGAGCAGAATTCTAAACTGTTCTGGATTTAAAGATTGCTTTCCAATGATTTCTGCAAGACAGACTTAGGATCTTTTTGTATAACTGAGTAATTAATGTGGTCAGTATCTGTTGGGCAAAAAATGAATTATTTTGGAAAAATATGTGAGGTTTAAAATTTATTGATCATGAGCAGTTCTACTTGTCTGTGTGGTATATTGGAAAGAGAACTCTTTGGAGTCAGACAGAGCTGAGTTTAAATCCCAGCTCCTCTTATATATTTAGGTATGTGACAGAGGGCAGTTCTTTAATGTCTTCAATTCTCAATTTTCTAGATGGGAAATGGGAATAAGACTTATCTTGCCTGGCATTTGTGAGGATTACATACAATGCATGTAAATACTCTGTATTTAATAAGTACTCAAAAAGTCAAAACTACTATTTGTTTCCCATGCATCTATATAGTAGGGAATTTATTCATATAGTCAAGAAATGTTGAGACACTGTGATATGATAGAAATGACACTAGCTTCTGAGGATACTGTGGTTAGCGAGACAGAGAAAATCTGCTATCATGGAGCTTCCACTCTAGTGAAGGAAGACAGATGATATATAAAATAAGTAAATGATCATTTCATTGTGATAAATGTTATGAGGAATGATCTGGTTGGTGGAGGAAGGGCAGGTTCCGTGCCTGAAGTCAGAGAACTCACTGATTAAGAACGTATAACAAAAACAAAAAACAAAAAAAACTAGGCATATAAAATTAAAGGCAGAGGAAAGAGCTAGTGCTATTTGTTCAGGAATCAGAAGGAAGACCAGCATGTTTGGAGCTGCTTGCTGCTTAAGCAAGTTGGAGAACTGTTCAAGATGAAGCCGGAAACGTGGAAGGGGCCAGATGATAATAGGACTTTAAAGGCCATGGCAGGAGTTTGGATTCTACTCTAAACACAGTACTATTGGAGGGTTTCAAGCAAATGTGGGATGTGATATTCTCTGTGTCTTAAAAAAATTGCTGCCTACTATATGGACAATAGGTTGTACAACTGTGAAATGGAAGCAAGAAGGCTGATTAGGAAGCTATTAAAGTAATCCAGGCAAGAAATATGACAGCATGGACTAAGATGGTAACAATGGAGATGGAAAGCACTAGACAGATTTTAGATACTCTGTGGTGATAGAGACAACAGGAGTTGGCTGTGGGGTGTGAGAGAAAGAAAAGAATCAAGGAATGACTCCTAGAGTTTGCATTTGAGCAATTGGGTAAATTATAGACCAAGAGAGGTATAAGGCTGTTTGGGGAGGTTGGCAGTGGTTAGGAAGAGGAATCAAGTTTGGCTTTGTACATGGTATGTTTGAGGTGCCTATTTAAAAGTTCAGTGAAGACATAAGTAGCAGTGGACATACGAGTTTAAAGCATGGAATATATGCCAGGCTGAAGATATAAATTAGAGAGTCATCATAAAATAGATGGCATTTGAAGCCCTTTAGAGCCATCTCCAGATAACAGAACAGAGTTCTAAAGACAGCGATGAAAAGAAGTTAAAAGAAATAAAAGATACGGGGAAAATTCAGAGAACTAGGAGAAGAAAATTAAGAAAGATGCCTATGTTGTATTGGTAAGAATGCTTTAACTGCAAGTAATAGAAAGCGCAACTACTTTTTTAATATTTCATACCTTGTAGATTCAGAATTGAGAATATTAGATGTTTATAAGGTGAATAAAGACATTTTCTTTGTCTTCTGATGTTATCTGTGTGTTGACTTTAGGTTTGCCACTCCTTATTCTTCAGGTCTCAATGTATCTGTCATTTTCCGGAGGGGGAGGAGCTTCTATGAAATTCTTAGGTCCTTCTAGTAAAACCCTCATAGCACTATACTTTCATTGAACATATCA
The DNA here is from genome assembly GCF_028021215.1 of Eschrichtius robustus. Taxonomy (NCBI): domain Eukaryota; kingdom Metazoa; phylum Chordata; class Mammalia; order Artiodactyla; family Eschrichtiidae; genus Eschrichtius; species Eschrichtius robustus. The sequence goes on along the minus strand of NC_090831.1, from coordinate 65,290,462 downwards.
TAATTGCAGTTACATAGTTGCTCAAGTAACCCATTGTTTTGGACACAGATTACAAGCTCCATAATGCTGGGAGTCTGTCTCTTATGTATCAGGTTTTTTTCTGTTTAGCACCTATCACAAATACCTGACACATAGTTGATAGTCAGGGAAGAATGTAAATGGCTTTTGTAGCTCTCTGAATGCTCTTTTCAAATAGGGTTTTAAAATGTCATTGTATGTAACATTTTTTCTAATGTTGTATAGCCTAGATCATGGACTATTGAGAAACACTTTATACTTATAGAATAACTCACTGGTCATAGAAAACATTAGTTAACTAAGTACATTTTCAGGCAGGCTTTATAAGTGATTTGGTACTTGCCACATGGCCTACTTTTTGGAATCATTTAAGAACATAGCAGTACATGGTTTTCATTATGGTAACAGTTTAAAACAAGGAGTTTAAAAACTAATATTTTTCTTTAAAAAGCTAAATAGTGTTTATATGGTTATCTGTGAATTCAAGATGTGGAAATGTGGCTGTTAGGTTTGACACTGATCATGAAATACAACTATTAGAGAAATTTTCTTGTGTGGAATTTTCTAAAATACTATTTTTAATTTTTCTTGAAGCAAAATCTACTTTTTGTCACCCATGAAAAATTAATGTGCCATAAGAAATGTGTTACTTGGATGTCTAATGAGCTATTAATTTCCAATAAAACTGTGAAGATTAATGGATTCACTCTAGGGAAAATAGCAGTCAACTTGAAATAGAGATATTTGAGGCAACTTAATCTGTTCACTTGGGAGTAAAGTTTTTAAAATTCACTTTCTAAACATAAGTTTACTTTTCAAAGGTATAGTCCTTTGATGTTAAGTTAATCTTAATAAAAGAGCAGTCAGTGTAAGTTACATTGAGAGGTATTTTTTTTAAAGATTCACAATACCACTCTTTGAGAATGAAGGAGGGTATATTATTTCAATGCCATACCCGAACTCTAGAATATCAATCATTAAAAAAAAAAAAAACAACTCTCCTTATGTATTGTCATGGTTTAGTTTTTTTCTCTTAACATTTTATACCTGATAGACTATAATATACTTTCTCCATTGCACTGTAATTCTGTGCCTCCCTGTCTTCCACACTGGAACACGGGCTCCTCTAGGCAGCAAGACATTTCATTCATCTTTGTTATTTCCAATACCTTTCCCAGTGTCCGACACACAATCATTGTTCAATAAATTTTTGCAGGAGGAAGAAAGGAAAGATTCTAGGAATAGAATTTACTTCAAGAGTTAAGATTATCTTAAAAAGATAAAATGTTTAATATGAGTCAAGGGATGAAATGTATTCCAGACTCTTCTAAAATGAGGAAATTATTTACCATTAACAGTTGAATCTGGTTCTGATGGTTCTTAAACTTCATGAATCCACAAAACACGGCAATGAGTTTCATGTGTGAAACATCACTCAGTATTACTGAATGACTGATTTTACTAGTGAGCAGTAAATACTGATTTATATTGTGGAATCTGTAATGAGCTGTCCATATCACAGAAATGCCAAAACTCTGTTATTCATAACTCTGATTACCTCTGCATACTATTTTGGTGGGTAACTTTATAGTATTTAAAACATAAGTATACTTATTTCTAAATCATCTAACAAAGCTCATTGCTTGCTTGTCTGGTTTTACTTTTTGTGTTGAGATAATTTTGATTTTAAAAGTATGAAGCACCCAGCTTCTCCTTATGGTAACATCTTATGTAATAGGATAGTTATGAAACCTGAACATCAAGTTACATAAATAACGTCATTTTCATTAAGGGAGTTTGTGTTACCTTTCACTTTTTGAATGTCTTCTACCTCTTCTCTAAAGTAGCACTAAGATTGTGATATTACCATTTATGTAAATTCTGTTTATTTCTTTGACAGTGATTTGATACATATGAGCTATAACTGTCCTTTGTTTAGAACGTCAAAACTCAGCAAAGGAAGTATAAAACTTCAGTATTTTCTCATATTTTTTATTATGGCATCAATTAAAATGGCCAAAGATTATGCTTTTTCTAATGGCAATATAGAAGTTAGTTTGGGTAAAATTTAACTGTAGGGCTTGACTAAGCCAAAAAAAAATTTTGTTTAGTTAGTTGATTTACAATATTGTGTTAGTTTCAGGTACACAGCAAAGTGATTTGTTTATACACACACACACACACACATACATAAAATATATTCTTTTTTATCAATACTTTTCCATTATAGGTTACTAAAAGATACTGAATATAGTTCCCTATGGTATACAGTAAATCCTTGTTGTTTATTTTACATATGATAGTGTGTATCTGTTAATCCCATACTCCTAATTTATCCTCCCCGTGCCCCCTTCCATTTTGGTAACCATAAGTTTGTTTTCTCTGTCTACGAGTCTGTTTGTTTTGTAAATAAGTTCATTTGTATTATTTTTTAGATTCCACATATAAGTGATATCATATGGTATTTGTCTTTCTCAGTCTGCCTTACTTCACTTAGTATGATAATCTCTAGGTCCACCCATGTTGCTGCAAAGGGCATTATTTATTCTTTTTCGTGGATGAGTAATATTCCATTGTATATATATACACTTCTTCTTTATGCATTCATCTGTTGGACACTAAGGTTGCTTCCGTGTCTTGGCTATTGTAAATACTGCTGCAGTGAACATTGGGGTGCATATATCTTTTCAAATTAGAGTTTTTGTCTTTTCTGGGTATGTGCACAGGAGTGGGATTGCTGGATCATACAGTAACTCTATTTTTAGTTTTTTAAGGGACACATACCATTTTCCTTAGTGGCTGCACCAATTTATATTCCCACCAACAGTGTAGGAGTGTTCCCTTTTCTCCAAACCCTGTACAGCATTTGTTATTTGTAGACTTTTTCATGATGGCCATTCTGAGCAGTGTGAGATGATACCTCATTGTAGTTTTGATTTGCATTTCTCTAATAAATAGCGATGTTGAGCATCTTTTCATGTGCCTGTTGGTCATCTGTATGTCTTCTTTGGAGAAATGTCTATTTAGGCCTTCTGCCCATTTTTTGATTGGGTTGTTTGTGGTTTGGTTTTTTTAATTGAGTTGTATGAGCTGTTTGTATATTTTGGAAATTAAGCCCTTGTCGGTCACATCTTTTGCAAATATTTTCTCCCAGTCCATAGGTTGTCTTTTCATTTTGTTTATGGTTTGCTTTGCTGTGCAAAAGCTTATAAGTTTGATTAGGGCCCATTTGTTTATCTTTGCTTTTATTTCTTTTGCCTTGGGTGACTGATTTAAGAAAATATTGCTACCATTTATGTCAGAGAATATTTTGCCTGTGTTCTCTTCTAGGAGTTTTATGGTATCATGTCTTATATTTAATTCTTTAAGCCACTTTGAGTTCAATTTTGTCCATGGTGTGAGGGAGTGTTCTAACTTCATTGATTAACATGTGGCTGTCTAGCTTTCCCAACACCACTTGCTGAAGAAACTGTCTTTTCTCCATTATATATTTTTGCCTGCTTTGTTGAAGATTAATTGACCATTAATTTATTTCTGGGCTCTCTATTCTGCTCCATTGATCCATATGTCTGTTTTTGTGCCAGTACCATGCTGTTTTTATTACTGTAGCTCTATAGTATTATCCGAAGTCTGGAAGGGTTATACCTCCAGCTTTGTTCTTTTCTCTCAGAACTGCTTTGGCAATTCTGGGTCTTTAGTGATTGCATATAAATATTACGATTATTTGTTTAGTTCTGTGAAAAATGTCATGGGTAAATTGATAGGGATAACATTAAACCTGTAGATTGCTTTGGGTAATATGGCCACTTTAACTATATTAATTCTTCCAATCCAAGAGCATGGGATTTCTTTCCATTTCCTTGAATCATCTTCGATTTCTTTTATCAATGTTTTATAGTTCTCAGAGTATAAGTCTTTCACCTGCTTGGTCAGGTTTATCCCTAGGTTTTCTTTTGTTTGTTTGTTTGTTTGTTTTTAATGCAATTTTGAACAGGACTTTTTTTTTTACTTTCTGATACTTCATTGTTAATGCAAAGAAATGCAACAGATTTCTGTATACTAATCTTGTATCCTGCTACCTTGCTGAATTCATTTATCACTTCTAATAGTTTTTGTGTGGAGTCTTTAGGGTTTTCTACATAGAGTATCATGTCATCTGCATATAATGACAATTTTACCTCTTCCCTTTTGATTTAGATACCTTTTATTTTTTCTTGTCTGATTGCTGTGGCTAGGACTTCCAGTACTATGTTGAATAGAAGTGGTGAGAATGGGTGTCCTTATCTTGTCCCAGAATTTAGTGGGAAGGTATTCAGCTTTTCACCATTGAGTATTATGTTGGCTGTGGGTTTGTCACAAATGGCTTTTATTCTGTTGAGATATGTTCCCTCTATACCCAGTTTGGCAAGAGTTTTTATCATGAATGGATGTTGAATTTTATCATATGCCTTTTCTGCCATCTATTGAGATGATCATGTGGTTGGTGTCTTTTGTTGATGTGGTGTATCACATTGATTGATTTGTGTATGTTGAACCATCTTTGTGACCCTAGAATGATTCCAACTTGATCATGGTGTATGATCCTTTTTATGAATTGTTGGATTCAGTTTGCTAATATTTTGTTGAGGATTTTTGCATCTATATTCATCAAAGATATTGGCCTGTAATTTTCTTTACTTAGTGTCTGTCTTTTTGGTATCAGGGTGATGGTGGCTTCATAGAATGACTTTGGGAGTGTTCCCTCCTCTTCAGTCTTTTGGAAGAGTTTAAGAAGGAGTTTAAGAAGTTTAAGAAGTATTAGTTCTTCTTTGTATGTTTGGTAGAATTCCCCGGTGAAGCCATCCAGTCCTGGACTATTATTTGCAGGGACTTTTAAAAAAATTACATATCGTATTTTACTTCTAGTGATTAGTCTGTTCAAATTATCTGTTTCTTCTTGATTCAGTTTTGTCAGACTGTGTTTCTAGAAACTTGTCCATTCCTTCTGGGTTGTCCATTTTGTTGGCATGTAACTGTTTATAATATTTTCTTATGATTTTTGTATCAATATTTATGCATTTTTCATTGTTATTTCTCCTCCTTCAATTCTTAATTTATTTGGGTCCTCTCTCTTTTCTTCTTGGTGAGCCTAGCCAGAGGTTTGTTGATTTTATTTATCCTTTCCTTTCAAAGAACCAGTTCTTGGTTTTATTGATTTTTTTCTATTGTTTTTTTAATCTCTATTTTATTTATTTCCTCTCTGATCTTTATTATTTCTTTCCTTCAGCTGACTGTAGATTGTGTTTGTTCTTCTTATTCTAATTCTTTTAGGTGGTAGTTTAGGTTGTTTATTTGGGATTTTTCTTATTTTCTGAGAAAGGCCTGTATTTCTATGAACTTCCCTCTTAGAACTTCTTTTGCTGTGTCCCATTGATTTTGTATGGTGTGTTTTTATTGTCATTTATCTTGAGGTATTTTTTTAATTTCATCATTGACCCACTGGTTTTTTAGCAGTGTGTTGTTTGGTCTCCATGTAATCATTTTTTGTTCTCATTTCTCTTTCTGTGATTGATTTCTATTTTCATTCCATTATGGTCAGAAAAGATGCTTGAAATAATTTCTATCCTTTTGAGTTTGTGGAGGTTTGTTTTGTGGCCTAGTATGTGGTGTATCCTAGAGAATGTTCCATATGCACTTGAAAAGAATGTGTATTCTGGTTTTTTTGGATGTGATGTCCTGTAGATATCAACTAAGTCTAACTGTTTTATTGTGTCATTTAGGATCTCTGTTGCCTTATTGATTTTCTGTCTGGAAGATCTGTCCACTGATGTCAGCGGAGTGTTAAAGTCTCCTACTATTATTGTATTCCCATCAATTTCTCCCTTTATGTCTGTTAGTATTTATTTTATGTATTTAGGTACTTCTCTCTTGGGTGCATATATGTTAACAAGTGTGATATCCTCTTCTTGTATTGGTCTTTTTATCATTATATAGTGTCCTTCTTTGTCTTTCTTTATGGCCTTTGTTTTATTTTATTTTTTAATTTATTTATTTTTGGCTGCGTTGGGTCTGTTGCTGCGCACAGGCTTTCTCTAGCCATGTTGAGCGGGTTCTACTCTGTTGCAGTGCGCAGGCTTCTCATTGTGGTGGCTTCTCTTGTTGGAGAGCATGGGGTCTAGGCACGTGGCCTTCAGTAGTTGCAGCATGTAGTTGCGGCATGCAGGCCCTAGAGCATGCGGGCTTCAGTAGTTGTTGTGTGTGGGCTCAGTAGTTGTGGCGCATGGGCTCTGGGGTGCACGGGCTTCAGTAGTTGTGGTGCACAGGCTTGGTAATTGTGGATCGTGGGCTCTAGAGCGCAGGCTCAGTAGTTGTGGCTCACAGACTTAGTTGCTCCGCGACATGTGGGATCTTCCTGGACCAGGGCTCAAACCTGTGTCCCTTGCATTGGCAGGCAGATTCTTAACCACTGCACCACCAGGGAAGTCCCTGGTCTTTATTTTAAAGTCTATTTTGTCTGATATGACTATTGCTACCTTCGCTTTCTTGTCATTTCCATTTGCATGAATACCTTTTTCCATCCCCTCACTTTCAATCTATATGTGTCTTTTTCCCTAAAGTATTTCTCTTGTAGGCAACATATTGTAGGTTCTTATTCTGTTATCCAATCTGCCACTCTCTCTCTTGATTGGAGCATTTAGTCAGTTGACATTTAAAGTATTTATTGATGATTATGTATTTGTCATTTTAAACCTTGTTTTCCAGTTGATTTTGTATTTTTTCTTTGTCCTTGTCTTCCTTTTGACTTTCCTTTTGTGGTTTGATGGTTTTCTTTTGTATTATGCTAGAGTTCCTTTCTTTTTGGTTTTTGTGAAGCTGTTGTATGTTTTTGATTTGTTATCCTGGTTTTCAAGTATGCTAACCCATAACTATACCTACTTGCTTTAGACGGGTAGTCATATAAACTCAAACACATTCTAAAAGGTCTACCTTTTCTTACTTCCCTCCCTGACATTTTGTGATTTTGATGTCCTATTTTACATCTTCATGTTTATCCTTTTGCTGTTCATGGTAGTTATAATCGCCTTTACTGAATTTTTTTCATTGTTTTTTATTCTGTGTACTGGCTTATTTAAGGGATGCATGTTTTTCCCTTTCAGGACTTTGAATATATCTCGTCACTCCCTCCGGGCCTGCAAAGTTCTGTAGAGAAATCAGCTGATAGCCTTATGGTAGTTCCACTGTAACTCACTGTTTTTCTCTTGCTGCCTTTATAATCCTCTCTTTAACTTTTGCCACTTTAATTACGATATATCTTACAGTAGGGCTGTTTGGGTTCATCTTGTTTGGGATCTTCCGTGCTTCCTGTACCTGGATATCTGTTTCCTTCTTTAGGTTTGGGAAGTTGTCAGCCATAATTTTTTCAAATATATTTTTGATCCCCTTTTCTCTTTCTTCTCCTTCTGGAATTCCTGTTATGTGTAGATTGGCATGCTTTGTATTATCCCATAGATCTCATATATTGCTTTTATTTTTTAAATGTGTCTGTCTGCTGTTCTGATTGGGTGATTTCTGTTATTCTGTCTTCCAGATCACTTATTCATTCTTCTACATTCTTTAGTTTGCTATTTATTGCCTTTAGCTAAGTTTTCACCTCAGAAATTGAGTTGTCTAATTTTGATTGGCTCCTCTTTATGGTGTCTAGTTCCTTGTTACAGTGATCTACATTTCTATTGATAGTCTTTCTTAATTCCTTCTGCATTTTTATTACCTCCTTTTTGAAATCGGGGTCTGGTAGACTGGTGAGGTCTGTATCATTGTTTGTTCATTTAGGGGGATTCTATTGTTTTTTAAGTTGGCAGTAGTTCCTCTACTTTTTCATTTTACTTATATTTCTCTGACTCTATGAATTTAGGAGAAACAGTTATCTACTGTAGTTTTAAAGGGCTATTTTTATGTGTGAGTGACCCTGTGTAGACCATGTGAGTCCAGTATCGTTGGTGCCAGGGTTGTTTTTGGTATGGATGCTTGCCAAGTCTTTCCTCGGGGTGTGCTGGCCCTTGTCTCCTTGATAGACGGTGTGTTTGGTGTTTTGGTGACCAGAGCCTGTGCTGGATGTTGGGCAGGGCCTCCTCTTTGCCCTGTGGTTCTCACAGCCCTGTTGGGGTTAGGGTCTGCTCCCCAGTTGTTGGAGTAGAGGCCCCAGATCCAATTCTGAGCTGCGGTGTGAGATAGGTGGGACTGGAGTGCTCCCTCTGGGAAAGGAGCCACTGCGTGTTCTTCCCCAGGAGCTGTCTGCCAGGATGTGTGACTCTGTGTTGCTGCCTGTCACCTGGTGTGTGTGCCCACAGAAATCACTGTTGCTGCCGCTGCACTCAGGGGCCACCTCCACTACAGGAGCGCTAGTAATCAGTTCAGATTTCAGCCCTGCCTCCACGTGAGCGCGCCCGGGAAATTCGCAAAACCCATGGTGGCAGAAGCTATGCCCTGCTGTGAGCACACTGATAATGAGGCTGCTATGGTAGATCCACACCTCTCCCTTACTGAGTTGACAGTGGGGCTCCTATGACAGATCTGCCTTCCATCCTGCGCATGCCCCCTGTTGTGGCCCAGGCCACACTCCAGGACCTTCGGGCTGTCTCCCCACAGCCAAACTGGTTCCTCTCCCTAGGTCTGTCTGCTGAGGCCAAGTTTCAGCACCTAGCCACTGCACTCACCAGGAGGCACATATCTCCAGCTGTGCTGGTCTCTCTACCCTGGGGGGCTGCAGGCCAGCTCCCACACTCTCCTCTCCAGCCTCTGAAGCTCCCTGTGTGTTTCAGCACATTTCCCAGCTGGTGAAGGAGGTTCCCAGGGGTGCAGGTCCTGTCCCGATTCCTCCTCTTCTCCCTTTTCCCTTCATCTTACCTGGTTACGTAGGGATCTTTCCAGCAGCTTTGGTTGTATGAGATCTTCTGCAAGCTTGCAGTAGGTATTCTGTGAGAATTATTCCACATGTAGGTATATTTTTGATGTATTTGTTAGAGGAGGTGAGCTCCACATCCCTCTACTCCGCCATCTTGATCTCCTCCACCCAAATTCTTTTAATATATATAAAATGCCTTTTAAATCTGTGTTGCATTAAACTCCTCATTGTATTGTGAAGGATAAACAATATGCTATCACATCCTATTGAAGAGGGCACTTCTTCCACAATGGCCAGTTCCACTATCAATGGCTATTGCTTATATTAATAAATAAATAAAATATGCTAAATATAAGTATTTTCCAGCTTGTATAATGAACTCAGTTATTGCTGAATAATTTCTAGTCATAAAACAGTGCATGTATGACTGGAAATTTTAATGAGCCAATCACTGATTTTTATACAACCTAGAAATTTCTTAGCTATGGAACTATAATTTGACTGGTAAGCTTGCATATCTTAAACATTTTTAGACTTTATTTTTGCCTCATTTTTGCTTTATGGAATTTTTTTAACTCCTGGGAATTTAAACCTGTATGTGTATGTTTAGAACAAAAAATAAAACAACATAAATTTAGAAATGTCTCTTCTCCTTGAGTACCTGTGGGAAAAGTAGAGGTTCATATGTATTGTCTTCAAATATTAGTACATTTAGGATTTTTGAAATGTTACATTTAGTGAATAATAGATGATTTATGCAAAAATACTTTCTAAAGAGCCTCTTTAAATGTTATTTCTTAATATACCATAATCTTTTAATTCATATACATTGGACTTGTGCTAGTCTCATTTGAAAATATACTTATATTGTCCCCTTATGGAATTTGAGGGGTTTTGTTTGTTTTATTTTTCTCTATAGTCAGTACTGACTACCCACCAACTTCAAAAGCAGGTAGCATTTTTTCTTCCAGTTTAATTGAGATATAATTGACATACATCACTCTGTATGTTTAAGGTATACAGCAAAATGATTTGATTTATACATAGTACATTTATAAGTGGAAGTTTGTACCTTTTGACTACCTTCATCCAGTTTCCTCCCCATTCACTTCTCCTCACCCCACCCCCTAACCCAAATCTGATCTCTTTTTCTATGAGTTTATTTGTTTTTGAAATTTAATTGACCTCCAATACTGTTAGTTCCTGTTACATAACATTCAGTACTTCTGTATATTTCAAGGTGATCACCATGATAAGCCTGGTTACATATGTTAGCATACAAAGATATTACATAGTTATTGACTATATTCCCCACACTCTACATTTCATCAAAAGCAGGTAATATCTTTTAAACCAAAGTGTTACAGATGAAGGAAAGTTAGGGGCCTCTAATGTTCATTTCCAGCATACACTTCTATGCTTATTTCCTAGATATTAGATAGTCTGCCAGAGAAGGAAAATATTTTTATCTTTAAAATCATAAGTTCCGCAGGGGTTATCAAACATAAGCCTTATACAGGAACTCATCTGTCAGAGAAGAGTGTGATGGTTTTCTTAGCCCCAGCAGGTTAGCACCATATCTTAAATATATCTTAAATACCTAAAAATTCATATTATGAAAGTTACACTTTTCTTCATGTTTATGAGAAGATATAAGCCTATAGAATTAGGTTTATGCTCATTAAGTGTCTAACCTAACTCACACTTACCATCCATCATTCATTTTCTTTTTTCTAATCCTATTTTGCCAGGCTCTTACCTCCCACTCACTGTTCTTCCTTTCCTATAAATATGCCCTCCCTAGATGACTGTACCAGTCCTTAGGGCCTTCCTTCCCAGGTCATAGAGATTCTCTCTTGATCTGAAATCATACATGGGAAATCCAAAGTCTTATTTTTAACTGTCCCATTTCCATGCCACCAAAAGCCACCACAAAGAAGTAAAAAGTAACAGGAGGAACTAAAGACTTAGAAAAGCAAACCTACTCTCCTAGATCTGCTCCAGAATCACAAACTGAGAGATAAGTGATTGCTCAACAAATGAAATAGAATTATTCATATATACTCATATGTGAAATTAGAGATTACTGTCCTTTTATCTATATACTTGCTATTAAAATAAAAGGCCATGATTTTGTAATATTAGGTAATGGGATATTTCTTTAACTATCTTTTGAGTCACTAAGTAGAGAAAAAAGGTAGAAATTTACAAAATAGCTCCATTTTGTTTAACGACTTATGTGTTTGAGCTAGGTTTACTAAGAACATCCCAGGTTACTTTAATTTTACAATGTAGCCCTAGACTTTTTATTTTAATGTATCTATTTTATTTATTTATTTTTGGCTGTGTTGGGTCTTCATTGCTGTGCACGGGCTTTCTCTAGTTGCAGCGAGCGGGGGCTACTCTTCGTTGAGGTACGCAGGCTTCTCATTGCAGTGACTTCTCTTGTTGCGGAGCACAGGCTCTAGGAGCCCGGGCTTCAGTAGTTGTGGCACGTGGGCTCAGTAGTTGTGGCTCATGGGATCTAGAGCGCAGGCTCAGCAGTTGTGGCGCACGAGCTTAGTTGCTCTTGTGGGATCAACCCTTGAACCCTTGTCCCCTGCATTGGCAGGCGGATTCTTAACCACTGCGCCACCAGGGAAGTCCTAGACTTTCTAATTAAATATGCAACTTCTGTCATAAGAAAAGAACCTCTTATGCTTTTTACTGTGAATTTAATTAAGCATTTCTTGTAAGTTCATTTCAGTATCTCTCATGGCCCACTGAAGTTGAGATTCAGTTGTAAAATAGTAGATTAATTACCTTTTGTATTAAATGAAATAAGAATCTCAAATATGCAACATCAGGAAATTTAATTGTGGTCTTCAATTGCTTATTCAATGCACTGGAAAACTGAATACAGAAGTACAGAAAAAAGGGCCAAAGGTTGTTAAATGTAGCACATCACACACATTTTGCACTTTACTTAATGATCCAAGTGTTTATTACTATGAAGTAAATGCACCATTTAAAGAATTAGAGTGGAATTGTAAAATGTTAAAAACTCTAATTAATTTTAGTCTGAAGCATGCAGCATGCTCATTTTTGCCTAAAACATTTTCATTATCGTATTTTTCCAGTTATTAAGAAAAACTTTTTCCTTATTGTGAAGCACTAGCATATTTTCTGTATTAAAAGCACAATCTTAAATGCCATTGAGAGTTATATCTGGTATATTTTTTTTTTTTAAGTTTATTTATTTTACTTATTTATTTTTGGCTGCGTTGGGTCCTTGTTGCTGCGCGTGGGCTTTCTCTAGTTGCGGCGAGCGGGGGCTACTCTTTGTTGCAGTACGCGTGCTTCTCATTGCGGTGGCTTCTCTTGTTGTGGAGCACGGGCTCTAGGCACACAGGCTTCAGTAGTTGCAGCACGCAGGCTCAGTAGTTGTGGCTCGCGGGCTCTAGAGCACAGGCTCAGGAGTTGTGGCGCATGGGCTTAGTTGCTCTGCGGCATGTGGGATCTTCCTGGACCAGGGCTCGAACCCGTGTCCCCTGCGTTGGCAGGTGGATTCCTAACCACTGTGCCACCAGGGAAGTCCCTCTGGTATATGTTTTAAATGAATAAAAGAGAGTAGTTTTTGACCTCAGATCAGAACAATATGTTATATATTGCTTTTCTATACTTAGTCTACAACTAACAGAACAGGTTAAGTGTGTCTTCATATTTTTCACCAAAAGCTGTGTATATACTACAGTTTTAAAAGAACCATTATTAAAGCATACAGATAATTTCAACTGTTAATTTGAATCCAATTACAGTAACTTTTCTCTGATTAAAGGAATATTTAAAATCTAAAGAAAATATCATAAGAAAATAGAAATATTTTAAGTTAGTACTTAGCTGTACCTTCTCACTTTATTTTACTGTTTGTACCACCATGTGTCTTTGTCTGCTGTGAATAGTAAATTCTGTAAAGTAAAAACAACTGACATCATTCTCTTTGAAAACAGACTCCCATTATGCTTACTTATTTCTGGAAATAAAGCTTATGTTTTCTAATTGTGAAAGTAATCTGTGCTCAGAGTAGAAATGTAAGATGAATGCATGGAAGCACAGACAAGAAAATAAAAATTAATAGCATCACCATTATAAACATTCGAGGTACTCAAGAAATTTTAAATAGAAAAATGGAAAGCAAACAGTTTATTTTAGCTGTGTATTTTTAATGTAGAGGCGACGGTTACCTTGAATTTTCTTCCACATAAAATCTTTGTGCATACGTCACACTTACTTTGAATTTAGAAAACTTGCATTAAGTAGTCACTTCTATTTTGTTTTTTTAAATCTTTTTATTTTGAAATAATTTTAAACTTACAAAAAGTTGCAAAAATAGCACAGATAATTCCCATTTGCCCTTCATCCAGCTTCCTGTAGTGTTATCATCTTCTACTGTTCAGTTATTTTATAGAGTGTTTATCTGATGTTTTCTCCTTACTAGATTTAGATTCATGCATTATTGGGAAGGCTACCACAGACCAGAATTAATGTGCTCTTTTTAGTGCATCTTACCAAACAGTTAATGTTAATATGTATTACTGGTAATGTTAACCTTCATCATTTGGTTTAGGTAGTGTTTGACAGATTTCTCCACTCTAAAGGTACTCATAAAGTCACCTTTAAAGATATAATGAAATAATGGGGAAAGTTTGTCCCTTTGTATAATCCAACCTTTAAAAGAAATAATTTAAAACTTGACAGTCTGTAGGGTAAATACAGAGTCATCTGTATTCATAGACTAATTTGAGTCCAAACATTACCTGAACAGTAGAAATTCCAGCTGCTAAAATAATTGCTCTTTGTTTGGAGTTGGTTACTTCAAGAGAAGGGAAAAGCAGGGTGGATAGGTTTTATTAATTGACATCAATTCTTTGAACTGTTATGAATCAAATTTATAAATAAGGAAAAATAGAGGGCCTCCTCTTCCAGATTGATGCTGCAAGCTGAGTAGTATTTAAACAGACTCTTCTGGGTTTTATTTGGTGGTAAAAGGAATCTAGTTTAGATTAAAATGGCAGTATTTTTACTTCTCTGTTATAATGACTCTTTTAGTCTCATGTTGCCACCTGGAGCATTAGCCCATAATTACATGGTCCATGTGTGCTTAGAAATTTTCATTCTCCTCACTACAACAATGCTGTCAGTGTACAAAGAGCAGGAAGGCCAAGGAACCACATTTAACTATTTGGCATTATGAGCGTTATTGTTATGTGCATATTCCTGAAATTCCACATGTAACTAGCAGATCTGCAAGGTTGCTATAATCAACATGTTTTCTGTAGTATAAATTAACAAGCTTAAACATTAAGAGGTAAACCTGTCTGCTTTCCAGCAGCCCCAAAGGGTACATTTTCTTGTTGGCTGCTTCAGAACACTTCATGAAACAAATGTCAAACTTGTCAGGGCTGTCACTAAGAAAATGATCCGTGTAGCAAGGTCTTCTTTCACTGGGAAAAAAACAGATGTCTTATCTTAGCAAAGAGTGACAAAAACCTACCATCTATCAGAAGAAAATTTTGCCTGCCTTTAATATCCAGTAGTGAAGAAATACTTTGGTAAAAAAACTTCCTTTCTTTGCAGTTTCATTCATTATACATTCACTTGTGAATGATATTTGATTTGCTGCCTGAGCTATTTTAATGATTTTATTAATCTTGAACTGTTATAAAGTTCTTATAAAAATTGACGTCTATAGAGAATGGGCTTGAGGACACGGATGGAGAAGGGTAAGCTGGGATGAAGTGAGAGAGTGGCATGGACATATATACACTACCAAATGTAAAATAGATAGCTAGTGGGAAGCAGCCGCACAGCACAGGGAGATCAGCTCCATGCTTTGTGACCACCTAGAGGGGTGGGATAGGGAGGGTGGGAGGGAGAAGCAAGAGGGAGTGGATATGGGGATATATGTATATGTATAGCTGATTCACTTTGTTATACAGCAGAAACTAACACACCATTGTAAAGCAATTATACTCCAATAAAGATGTTAAAAAAAAAATTGATGTGTAAACTTAGAAACACAAATTAGCACTTCCAAAAAAACAAAAAGAAAAAAAGCAACTTCTAAAATCCTTTCTGGAGCTTTATTATATCTAATTCCAATGTTTTATTTACAATGATTAAAGTCTTTTGCTGTTATTTTTATTATTTTGATGATATTATACCATAGCAGTTACGATGTGTTGGACTCTAGCAGTGGATTAAATGCCTTCTCTGCCCCTCCATAATCCTTCTCTGTATCCAGATCACAGCTATTCTTATACAAAGGAAGAAAGAGATTGTATCTTGTTAACTTACACAAATAGTTTAAAGGCATAGAAAGGCAAGATATTTTAAGACATTTTCTCTGCATAAAGAAACTTTTGTACCTGTCCTGAACAGGAGGCAGTATTAGAATAGACATGCATTTATTAACTATACTTTATTACTAAGAATAATTCAACAACGAAAAGACTGACATTATATGAAGAATGTTAGTTAATTATGAAAGTAAATATTATAGATACTTCGTAGTCCTCAGGATCATCAGGGTAACCAAGCTTGTTAAACCAGTAAGTCATATTGCTGTGGGAACTTAGCAGACTGTCCACATGATAAAGCCTCTACTTTTTTTCAAAAATTAAAGAATATGAATTTGATAAGGGTGATTTTGGCTTATGATATTTCAAATATTTTTGCTTATTTCTGTTTTCAATAATGTTTTAGTAAATTCAGAAGTGTAACTACTGGATAAGGAAGGATATTATGCTTTTCCAAATTACAGACCTGTCTTTTACTCATTTTTTATTCCACTGTTTCACATAGTTCAGGAAACATTTATTGGACCCCCCTATACACTAAATGTGCCCTGTTAGGTGGTAGGAATATAAGATAAAGAAGATAAAGCCCTGCCTTGAACAACATATAAACAAATTCAGTGCTACCTAACAAAAATTTCTTGCCACGTTTACCTGCTGTTTTAATACTTTCTGTCAGTGTTTCACTGACAGAAGAGGACAGTGGAAAGTGTGGAATAGGATTTGGTTTTTGTTGGGTTGTAATTAAAATGTAATCTCTAGAGATTCTTAAAGTGGAAACTACCTGTTCATTAATAGATTTTCAAGAGTCAGTTGAACATAATATCTCTATTCAGTAGAGACAAATTGGAAAAAATAAAAAATAAACAGCACACAGTGGCTATTATGCTTAGATAAATAAATTAAAATTACATTGCCAAAATTGATAGTCAGAAACCCCATTCCTAGCAGCCAACATATCTAATGATTCAGGTTGATTGATAATATTGATAATTTCTCTGCTTTCCTGGTGTTGACAAAGGCTAAATCACAGGTGCTATTGAAATTTAGAGACAATGTATGTAAAGGAAGCTTTCTCCACCTTAATGTTTATGGGCAAGGGTGTGGTTTTTTGTGGAAAACAAATATATATATATATTTGTTATATATATTATAACATTTAACATACATATCTTTTATATATATATAAACATAATATATATAAATATATATATGTTATATATATATAACATTAACATATATATAATATATATTTGTTATATATATATACACCTTGATTTGCATTTACTTAATAAAGTCAGTTTACTAAGCAAAGCTCAATAATTATTTAATTGAATTTGGTTTTATAAAAAGATGATACGGAGATGCAGGGTGATGTGTAGTGATATTGATGTTATTACTGCTGTCCAGAGATACTTAAGAAATTAAGCTACTAATACTTTAATTAACTCAGTAAAGAGTTAGTGTTTTTTACTTCCATTAATAAAAATGAAAGGCCTATCAGAAATATTGGGAAAGCAAGACTGCTTTGTACTTAGGTGTTGTTGAAGGAACATATATGATGAGATGGGTTATAAAATGTAAGATGAAATATTTTTCCAGATTCTCATTATTTATACTTTGGAGGTCACCATTTAATATTGAACACAAGATACACTTCATTCCTATGGAAGCAGACATTATGATGTCACTTTATTTATTCACCATGTTCCACAGGAACCTGCTATGAATTATGAGGCCACCACTTAGAATCGAAACTGTAGAAGAATGTAAGCATTCTGTTGCCTCACGTGCCCATTTTAGAGTTTCCTATTTTAGAACTGACTGATCTTCAGATAACATGGTGGCCACAAGTAATTGGAAAATTGGCAGACCTGTCAAGAAAGTATGCTGGATGAGACCAAAATGCCATGCTGGGTACATAAAATGTCTCAGAAGTTAAATTTACTGTTTTTTTATCAAATAGTGAAGTAAAAATATCTGATTGACCCCCTACAAAGGACACTTTTTAGTAGCAGGTGTTTTCAAAAGTAATTCTTAGGTCATTGATAAAATAAGTTGTTTTTAAAAACATACAGAAATTTTTACTCAATGTGTAGTATAAAACAGCACCCACTGTGAATGTTAATGTTTAAATGTTGCATAATTGTGCCATTTTGTTTATAGCCTTTCCCCTACGATTACTGGAGTCATGATAGTTAATTCTTCAGAGAAATGAAGTTGAAGTGTATTAAGTATAGGTGATAAAATGCCCTGAAGTTTATATTTTAATGTTTTCTAAAATTTATTTCACAGGAAGATGAAAATGAAGCTGAAAGAAAAAATACATCTCAGGAGCTCAACATGGAACAGAAAAATCCAAAGAAATAAAGGATTTTCTGCAGTGTTTTGAAAAGTTTGCAACTTATGTAGTAGCAGATGAAATTTCTAATTGTAAAATGTTAAATTGTAAAATCTAATTTGCAAAATATTCTCAATAAAGTCGTTGAAAATGAAATAGGAACGTGCGTTTGGAATTTGTATTTTTTTAAGAGCGATTTAAACTTTTATATAAAAGACTGTTAAAATATTTTTTTAAAATTCTTTACTGAAATTTGAGAATAAGAGACAGAATTTTATCTGTAACCCGTGTTAACACATGTGGATGACTTAAAAAAAAAACTCTGAAAGTCTTTTCCCCTTACAAGCCTCTGTTGTCTTCTTCAAGGACCTTAACAGAATCCCAATTACTATAAAGAAAGTCCAACATAGTTCAAAAATGAACAGGAAATGCTTGCATGTGAAAACACTGAAAACCAACTACTGCCACAAGATTAAATACCATTTTCTGATTTCTGCCAATGTTTTTGGCAGATGTCTTTGATTATCTAAAGCAGAGTTTCTTAAAATGAGAAGCAGTTTCTTAAAATGAGAAGCAGAACTTTGGAAGGCTTATAAGAGAACGCCAGCAGACACTTCTTCCCTGTGAGAATGAAATCTGTATACTTAGCCTGGAGCCATAGTTTTATCACAAGCATCTGACGAGCTCAGTAAAGGTGTGACAGTGGGACAGGCTGGCAGCTATGATACAGTAGGCTGAAATGGGGACAACTGCAAGTAGGCAAGATAGAAAATTCATTGATGTATAGCCTCAAATAATGTAACTATGGATATCAGGAAAACAGCTATATCCCACAGATTGGACTCCCTGGATGAATTTTGAAGCAGAGTTTGAGCCAAAGAAAAGCCTGAGTAGGCATGTCAGAGTCTGAGGAGGGCCTGTGCAATAAGTAAATACAAAGATTAATTTGACTTTTTCCCATTTTTTTTCTATTTTTTGGAATAGATATTACCCTATTTCAAAATACCCATATTCACTTAGATTGGAGTTACATTAGCGGTGTCACATTTGAAAAGAAACAATAATACATGATTTATATCATCATTAAAATCTATTACATATACTATGTTGTAGGTACTGTGCTAAACAGTATGCTTTATACCACTAATCATCCCTATTAACATATAAGATAGTTATTATTACTTTTCTTCACGTTACCAATGATCAAGCTGAGACTTAGGGGAAATAAATTAACCAAGGTTATGTAGCGTGTAATTGGCAGAGCAAAACTTCAAACCCAAGCAGTCTCACCCCGGAATATCACACTTAATTACTGTGAACTACCTATTAATGTCATACCTCTTTTCAATTCACTATCTTCCCCAAAAACATACAGTCTTTCTTGTTAGCACCTTATTTACCACCTGCTACCTCCCTTTTAATTATTTTTCTTCCCTAAATTCTTAGCCATGCTTAATTTGAAAACTTTGGCTTAAGTGAAATAATTTACTATTCCAGCTCCCCTAAAACATGAAAATCCTGCTTTATCTTTTCTACGTTGAGTTACGATGGAACAAGTGTAAAAGCATCTTACTGCTTCTCTACAATTTTTCAGTAACTTTTTGGCCATATTTTTCAGTAGACTGTTGATTCAGTTACTAGTGTGCTGTCATCTCATCTCTTAATACTTTCATTTCTAAAATAAGTTGCTGAGTATGAGAAGAACAGGGACTCTCAGCCACCCAACAGGCATTTTAAATATTTATATTTGTGATACCTTTAATCATTTAAAACTCTAGTTTTCCTTTTTAAAAATATTTTTAAATATTTATGTATCCCTCGGCTTATGGACAACGAGTAATAAAGTAAATCACTGTAAATTTCCTTTAGGGAAAATCTGCCGTATGAATTTATCAAATTTTTAGGGTTTATACACTTATGTCTAAATATATACACATAAATCTTGTTATAATGCTAAAAGATTGCCCACATTATATGACTAAGCTGGTCACTTTATTTGAATCAAATTTTGCATATTATGTAGTTTTTTATATAGAGTATAACATATTGTATTAGCTCAGGTTGCCGTAACAGAATACCTCAGGCTGGTTGGCTTCAAAAGCAGAAATGTATTTTTTCACAGTTCTGGAGGCTGGAAGTCCCAGATCAGGATTCAGCAGGTTTTGGGTTCTGGTGAGGACTCTCTTCCTGGCTTGCAGATGGTGGCCTTGCTTCAACCTCACATGGTCTTTCCTAGGTGAGTACACACAGAAAGAGGGCAGATGAGCTCTCTGGTCTCTTTTTATAAGGACACTAATCCTATCGGATCAGGACTCCCAACTTCATGACCTCATTTAACCCTAAGTACTTCCCTACTCCAAATACAGCCATACTGGGGGCCAGAGCTTCAACATGTGAGAATTGGCAGAGGTGGGGATGGGGGGAGGGGCACATTCAGTCCATAACTTATTTAAATAAGTCCAAATGCCTCTGTTATAACAATTCCAGTCATGTTAAGGAACACTAGAGTGAAGTCCCAATGAAATGTTTATGGCACTGTGGATTATATATATTTAGGATCCTTAGAAACATTAACAATTAGAATATGATCTAACAATTGATTTCTAAAGAAGACAAACCACTACACAGTTATATATACCTGTTTTATCACTATATCCCCATTACTTAGCTTGTTTCCTGACCCATACTGGGTAAGTTAGCTAAGTAACTAACTTAGCTTAGTTACAGCTAAGTCAGCCTGTAACTAACAATATAGAATACCTGAAAGACAAAACTTCTTTATACTTCACGATTCCTGTATAATTTCCACCCACTCAACTGAATTGTATTTTCTTCATGTTAGTTATTGAGCTATACTTCTTCACATTTTCAAAGAATTTAAAAGTAAAACAACTTTTAATCGGTACTTGTCTCTATCATACTTACATACATCATTAAAAAAAAAAACAAAACTGTATACAGAATTCTACTCTCTCCTCAGGGCTGTGGAACACATAGCAGAAGTAGAAAGAGGTGTTAATGCTGTCCTTGAAAGGAAGTTGCTGGGCACTAAAATGCCCAAGTTCTTAAATTCATCCAACAAAATTGCATTGGAACCTACTATATGCCATGCACTGTCTATCACCGGGGATTCATAACAGACAAACTCCCTCTGCTGTCACTGTCTTAAAATTCTTAATACTTTTTGAATATGGGATCCCACAGTTTTACTTTGCACTGGGCCTGCAAATTCCATAGCAGGTACTAACATATGTTGCTTTTACTCTTTAAATCAGTTTTATTGGAGTATAATTTACATTACAGCAACATGCACCTATTTTGAATTTGCAGTTCAATAAAGTTTGATAAATGTACATATCTACATAGGTACATTTATAGCATCTCAAGATATAAAGCATTTCCATCACTCCAGAAAGTTCTCTTTTGCAGTTTTGCAATCATTCACACACCCCTACTATA
Source organism: Eschrichtius robustus (assembly GCF_028021215.1). Classification (NCBI taxonomy): domain Eukaryota; kingdom Metazoa; phylum Chordata; class Mammalia; order Artiodactyla; family Eschrichtiidae; genus Eschrichtius; species Eschrichtius robustus. The sequence goes on along the minus strand of NC_090831.1, from coordinate 65,269,428 downwards.
GCAATGGATTTGCTTTTTTTTCTTGATTAGTTTGCCTGTTTTAAAATTTCATGCAAATGGAATCATTTCATACGTATTCTTTTGTGCCAGGCTTTCTTCACTCAACATAATATTTTGAGATTCATCCGGGTTATTTCATGAATCAGTAGTTTATTCCTTTTTATTACTGAGTACTTTTTCGTTGTATGAATATACAATTTGTGAATCACCATTGTGTGAATATACCACCTGTTGCTGGACATTTGAACAGACATTATACAAAAGAAGATTTACAAATGGCCAATAAGTGTATGAAAACATGTTCAACATCATTTAGTTATCAGGAAAAAATGCAAGTTAAAACCACAGTGAGTGACTACTGTATACCCATGGAAATGTCTGTGTTGTCCAATACAGCAGCCACTAGCCACATGTGGCTATTAAGCACTTGAAATACAACTAGTCTGAATTGAGATGTGCTGTAAGAATAAAACACATAACCAATTTTGGTGACTTAGTATGAAAAAAGAATGTAAAATATCTTAACTTTTGATTACATGCTTAAATGGTAATATTTGGATAGATTTGGTTAAATAAAATATATTACTAAAAGAAACTTCAACTATTTTCACTTTTTTAATGCAGTTCTTAGGAAACTTGGATGTGTAAATTCCATTGTATTTCTACTGGACAGTCATAGGTGATCATTTAAACTCTGATAATGAAATGTTGGTGAGGTTATAACACAACTGGAATTCATACAAAGAACTCAGCTAAGCCATATCAGGCTCATGGCCCATAGAAACTCAGAAATAATAATTGTGTTGTTATAAGCTGTAAATTTTGTGGTAATTTTTATGCACCAATAGAACTCCAATGGAGGTATTACATAAAAGGTTAGGGATAGGTTGCTACTTCTGGCAAGTTAGGCATTCAGCAATGGTAACCAAATCAAGAGTAAACACTAATATTATTTTCTATACACAGCCTTCATCCCTCCAGAATGTCCATTTTATTCATGAGCCTATTAAGAAAGCAGTGATGGAAAGAAGCAGACTAACAGCTAAGGGAATTGTCATCTTGTCCACGTGATTGCTGGTCCAAGTGTAAAAAGGTACACCACTTTGGAAGAGAGTTTGGAAGTTTCACATGAAGTTAAACATGCCCTTAACGTATGACCCAGTTACTCTGCTATAGATTTTTACACACGAGCAATGAAAAGATATGCCCACAAAAAGATTTATATATGAATATTTTAAACAACCTTATTCATAATATTCTTAATAGCCAAAAACTGGAGGCAACTTTTTTTCTTTTAAGTAGAAGTGGTGCTTCATAATGGTTATTCTTTTTTTTTTTAACATCTTTATTGGAGTATAATTGCTTTACAATGGTGTGTTAGTTTCTGCTTTTTAACAAAGTGAATCAGTTATACATACACATATGTTCCCGTATCTCTTCCCTCTTGCATCTCCCTCCCTCCCACCCTCCCTATCCCACCCCTCTAGGTGGTCACAAAGCACCGAGCTTATCTCCCTGTGTTATGCGGCTGCTTCCCACTAGCTATCTATTTTATGTTTGGTAGTGTATACATGTCCATGCCACTCTCTCACTTTGTCACAGCTTACCCTTCCCCCTCCCCGTATCCTCAAGTCCATTCTCTCGGAGGTCTGTGTCTTTATTCCCGTCTTGCCCCTAGGTTCTTCATGACCTTTTTTTTTTTCTTTTTAGATTCCATATATATGTGTTAGCATACGGTATTTGTTTTTCTCTTTCTGACTTACTTCACTCTGTATGACAGACTCTAGGTCCATCCACCTCACTACAAATAACTCAATTTCATTTCTTTTTATGGCTGAGTAATATTCCATTGTATATATGTGCCACATCTTCTTTATCCATTCATCTGTTGATGGACACTTAGGTTGCTTCCATGTCCTGGCTATTGTAAATAGAGCTGCAATGAACATTTTGGTACATGACTGTTTTAGAATTATGGTTTTCTCAGGGTATATGCCCAGTAGTGGGATTGCTGGGTCATATGGTAGTTCTATTTTTAGTTTTTTAAGGAACCTCCATACTGTTCTCCATAGTGGCTGTATCAATTTACATTCCCACCAACAGTGCAAGAATGTTCCCTTTTCTCCACACCTTCTCCAGCATTTATTGTTTGTAGATTTTTTGATGATGGCCATTCTGACTGGTGTGAGATGATATCTCATTGTAGTTTTGATCTGCATTTCTCTAATGATTAATGCTGTTGAGCATTCTTTGATGTGTTTGTTGGCAATCTGTATATCTTCTTTGGAGAAATGTCTATTTAGGTCTTCTGCCCATTTTTGGATTGGGTTGTTTGCTTTTTTTGATATTGAGCTGCATGAGCTGCTTGTAACTTTTGGAGATTAATCCTTTGTCAGCTGCTTCATTTGCAAATATTTTCTCCCATTCTGAGGGTTGTCTTTTGGTCTTGTTTATGGTTTCCTTTGCTGTGCAAAAGCTTTTAAGTTTCATTAGGTCCCATTTGTTTATTTTTGTTTTTATTTCCATTTCTCTAGGAGGTGGGTCAAAAAGGATCTTGCTGTGATTTATGACATAGAGTGTTCTGCCTATGTTTTCCTCTAAGAGTTTTATAGTGTCTGGCCTTACATTTAGGTCTTTAAGCCATTTTGAGTTTATTTTTGTGTATGGTGTTAGGGTATTCTGCAATAGTGTTTGTAACAACACTTTAAAAGTAATAACTATCTACAAAAGATGCTAATAAAGTTTAAAAAGAAATTAAACAACATACAAAAAATTGTAAAAATTCAACATTCAAAAAATAGTGTGATGCTTTCTTGAAAACATTTAATGTAGTTAAAGATTTTTAATGATTTCATGTTCTGTTTTAATGATTTTTTGAATGACTTTGCACTTGAAAATACATTGAAACACAAATTAAAACGTTTAAACCTTAACTTTATCTTCTGGGTAATTCTATCCATTTCCATTGGGATTAGAAAGCTTGACTGAGAGGGAAAGCAAGGTGTATACCCAGTTGCTCCAACTTTAAATGACTATAAACTGCTTTGAGTTTCAACTGTCTATGAACTTCTTTGAGTTTTATTTCCACACACATCAAATAAGACATGCTCTTTCCAAGGTATAATATTTCCCATTTGTAACTTTCTGATCATCCAGATGAAATGAAGTGAGTCTAGGTAGCTTTGCTTCTCTAATATTTTCTGGAAAGCAATAATTATATTCTTATTGTGTGTAGGGATATATTCTTTCGTATGTATATATTCTTTCTGTAAAACAATCACTAAGACTCTCCTCTAAGATTAAACATTTGGAGGCATTTGAAATATCCATACTCTTGTAATTTGTCTTGTTTTTCCCAGATGCAACAAATTGTTGCTCTTTAAGTTGGACGTGTACAAAACAAAAAACGGAAAATGTTTCCTGTAAGTGCATCTCTCCCATGGCTATGTAAGATTTATTCCAAAATCCACTGAGAAAGAAGAAATAAGTTCAGTTAATTGCTTTGACATTTTCCAATGCCTTGGATCCCTGAGGCCTGCACACGTTTCTATTGGTTAGGTGCTAGCACCACATGGAACTGGAGCAACTTACTACTCCTAAGAGTAGGCTAAATAATGTTTACTCTGAATAGTGAAGGTTGATTAGAAACCCTCTCCTTTTCACATTATCTCAAGAAAACAGTTTTTATACAGCCATGAATGAGCAAATTTCATCCCCGTCCCACACTAACCTGAACAATCATAGCAAGTAATAAATGTCTCCCCATGGTGAATTCAATGTGGAGTCTGGGGTTTTGTTATCTAGAGAGGAAGTTAAGTGCTAACAGCAACCGCGTGAAAACACATGCAACTATGGCATAATTCTGATTTGTTTAAAAAAAACGATTCATTTCCTTGTTACAAAGCCAACTAAGTACAACCATTTAAAACTGTTGAACCATGAAAGCCATTTTCCTTAAGGGTTTTAAATTTAGGAAGAGACGCATGAAATTTATGGCTTTAATGAGATATTCTTTGCCTGCAGTCAAGATGAGAGCTAGATCATTGGTTTCTCAGCATGACACCTATATGTTCTGTGCACTTGATATCATTAGGCTCATCATAACACAGCCAACATCACATTAACGTTTGAAAGGTTCACTTTTGTCTCTTAGTTTATGTCTTTCATTTACACCTATGGCATGCTAAATATCTCACTCTAGAATAAAAGATATACTCTACCTTTATCGATACTGTCAATGGAGTAAAAAAATTGCTATTTTCATATCCATGTTTCAAGCCACAGTCAATAGATATGGTTTCCAGGAAACAATAGATAATTGAATCAGATGTGTATATAAGTCTGAATATGATACCCTTACTTTTGATACATAAGGAGCAGAAAATGTGGATTGCCCTGATGCATGCAGTTCCAACCATTATTATTTTTAACATTGAGTCTAATTCTAAATGTGATAAAAGATTATTATTGCTTTTAAAGATAGATGAACTCTTTCAGGATATTCAGATTTCAGGGCAATGAGAAAGGCAACTTATTAAACAGTATCAGAAAGAGGTAATAACCACTGTAGAAATATGTCATTTTATGTTCTATGATGAAATAACACATATGAAAGAGCTCTGAAGAATCAAACCTACTATTTGCAAAATATCATTATTTTTTGACATTATACAATAAAATTCTATGATTAAGGAAACTAATCATTTAAGCTGTACTCTTAAATTTGTGCAAATGTTTGAAAGTATTTTATCTGTAAGTTTATGATCCCTGTATCGTTTATTATCATCAACAATTTCATATATTTGCAAGAGAGTGGAGAGCAGAGTACAATGAATCCCCATGTACTCATAACTGAGATTCAACAATTATTAAGATTTTGCCATGTCTGCTTTATCTATGTACTTTTTCCTCTCTCTCACCGAATTGTCTTAAAACAGATCCCAGACTGCAATACTTTTTAGCTTATATTTCTCTCCTTTAAACAATTCATTGCTGATTGAGGTATATTTCATTTATACATGCTTTTCTATGACAGATGCACATTTTGTTTTGTTTTTTAATAATGTGAGACAATAGGTTAATATGGTAATGGAAGATTGGACAACAGCATATTCTGCCTCATGCACGTCAGTCCACAGTCTTAGTGAAATTCAAAAAAATTTTGTTTTGTGTTTTTGTATTTTTTATAACAGTGATGGTCTAAGAAGCAGAAATTACACAGCATCACAGTTCACATTTGCGTTTCTGCACCTTAGGCAGAAAAATAGATCTAGTCAGAGCTGCAAATCATAAAGGAGAACACGTTTCAACCTCCAGAGCACTGCTGGACCAAGACATCTTTCTGATTATACTAATACGGGACAAAACTGGTGCATTAGAAACAAAGACCCAACACAGCCATAAAGAAAGAAAGAAAGAAAGAAAGAACGTGAGTTTCTTTAAAAAAAAAAAAAACTGGTGCATTCAGCAATGACTTCCAAAATGTATTTTGTCAGTAAAAATCAAATTAACAATTGAACATTGGTTCAGGGTTCTCTCTTTTTTTTAAGACTTTTTGGCAAGTATTGATTTGAGATTTGAAATATTACACTTGATTGTATCTAATTCTCTAAGTCAGGAATAGTCTTATGAAAAAGGTTTTAGTAGGCTGTTTGTCTTCATTGCCCTTAGACACACCCAATCTGTGAGTTCCTTCTTCCTTCACCCCAGCCTAGGTTTATCTTCCCTGAGGAACAACTTGTGCTCAAGACCTTTCCTTCACACCTACATTTTTCCTAGACTCCTCTGAAATCAAGCTCTCCTTCTGCCTCCCCTCCAATCCATGATCTATTTTCCATGGGGTTCCACATACTCCATTTAGTTATATCACAAGAGAACAGCTGACGAATATGGTGAGTGAATTCTTCGTGAGTCTATTAGTCAGGCTAGGCTAGGCTATGCTGTGGAACCAAACAATCCCTGAAACCTCAATGCCTTAAATCAACAAAAGTTTATTTCCCACTCACGTCACTATGTGATATGGGTTAGGTGGCTCTTCTTGGCAGTTCTTCTCTAATGTTCACATTGCAAAGTCTCCATTTCAGTGTTCACCGTGAGTGAGGGGGGAAGAGAGACAGAGACAGAGACAGATTCTGGTTCTGGTTGGGGAGACAAAAAGGGACACAGAAAATTGTCATGATTTAAGTGCTCCAATAGAGGTTGATAAAGGGTGATATATAGATCACAGCTAAATAAGCCCAGAGGTGGAAAAAGCACTCCATAAAAATCATACTTGAGTCTGACTTTGAAGACCTGGGATTTTATCAGAAATAGTAGTGGGAAGAGTGTTTCAGAGAGGTGAAAGAGCAGTATGCAAAGGTGCAGAGTTTTCAAACGTTAAAGACAACTCAGAGTGTCTGGATCCAGGAGAATGCAGGGCAGGAAGTGAGAGGAGCTGAGTCTGGGAAGATAGGATGACGTTTTCTTGTGAAAGCCTTTGGGTCTTTGCTAAGGCACTTGAATTTAGCTCTATAGAATTGGACATACATTAATATCAAATGGTAATGAGGAACTAGTGGTAATGGCTGTACAGTATTGTGAATGTAACTAATGCCACTGAGTTACACACTTTAAAATGGCAAGTTTTATGTTATATACATATTTTTTTGCCTCAACTTAAAAAATTAACAATAGAATATACCAAAAACCATTGAATTGTACAGTTTAAATGGATGAATTTTGTGGTAGGTGCATTATATCTCAGTAATACTTTTTTTTTTTAAAGAGTTAAGCCTAAAAAGTAATAAAATCGTATGAGGAGCTTTTAAGAAAATTGACATTTGAGCCCTATCCAATAATCAATTAAATCAGAATCTCTCAGGGTGGGCCGAGCATTCAGCAGCTTGAAAAGCGCTCCAGGTGATTCCAATGTGTGGCACAGAATCACTGCTGTAGGCAATAAGAAACCAGTGAAGAATTTTAATCAGGGGAATAACATGATCAGATTTGCATTTGAGGAACACAGATCCCTAGCTCAGAGCTTTCAGTAGCCACATACATGCGTATAGAGACTTTATTCATAAATGCCCAAACCTGGAAACAACTCAGATGTCCCTCAACTGGCAAATGGATAAATAAACTCTGGTATAGTCATATAACAGAATACCAGTTAGCAATTTAAAAACAAAACAAAACAAAACACCATCTTGACCATATTAACTGTATTTCTGATGCCTCAAACTCCATTGGCCAAGGCAGAATCTGCCCTTAGTTCCTTTTGGGCTTGTCTGCTGCCAGCCAAGCTTTCCTATTAACCTCAGCAATGTCACTCTCTTATTGTCACTCAAGCCAGAGACCTCTTTCATTTTGCCTTCATTTTTTTTTTTTAAATTTTATTTATTTATTTTTTTAACATCTTTATTGAAGTATAATTGCCTTACAATGGTGTGTTAGCTTCTGCTTTATAACAAAGTGAATCAGTTATACATATACAATATGTTCCCATTTCTCTTCCCTCTTGCATCTCCCTCCCTCCCACCCTCCCCATCCCACCCCTCTAGGTGGTCACAAAGCACCGAGCTGATCTCCCTGTGCTATGCGGCTGCTTCCCACTAGTTATCTATTTTACATTTGGTAGTGTATATATGTCCATGACACTCTCTTACCCTGTCACATCTCACCCCACCCCCTCCCCATATCCTCAAGTCCATTCTCTAGTAGGTCTGTGTCTTTATTCCCGTCTTGCCACTAGGTTCTTCATGGCCTTTTTTTTTTTTTTTCCCTTAGATTCCGTATATATGTGTTAGCATACTGTATTTGTTTTTCTCTTTCTGACTTACTTCACTCTGTATGACAGACTCTAACTCCATCCACCTCATTACAAATACCTCCATTTCATTTCTTTTTATGGCTGGGTAATATTCCATTGTATATATGTGCCACATCTTCTTTATCCATTCATCTGTCGATGGACATTTAGGTTGCTTCCATGTCCTGGCTATTGTAAATAGAGCTGCAGTGAACATTTTGGTACATGACTCTTTTTGACCTATGGTTTTCTCAGGGTATATGCCCAGTATTGGGATTGCTGGGTCGTATGGTAGTTCTATTTGTAGTTTTTTAAGGAACCTCCATACTGTTCTCCATAGTGGCTGTATCAATTTACATTCCCACCAACAGTGCAAGAGTGTTCCCTTTCCTCCACACCCTCTCCAGCATTTATTGTTTCTAGATTTTTTGATGATGGCCATTCTGACCGGTGTGAGATGATATCTCATTGTAGTTTTGATTTGCATTTCTCTAATGATTAATGATGTTGAGCATTCTTTCATGTGTCTGTTGGCCATCTGTATATCTTCTTTGGAGAAATGTCTATTTAGGTCTTCTGCCCATTTTTGGATTGGGTTGTTGGTTTTTTTGTTATTGAGCTGCATGAGCTGCTTGTAAATCTTGGAGATTAATCCTTTGTCAGTTGCTTCATTTGCAAATATTTTCTCCCATTCTGATGGTTGTCTTTTGGTCTTGTTTATGGTTTCCTTTGCTGTGCAAAAGCTTTTAAGTTTCATTAGGTCCCATTTGTTTATTTGTGTTCTTATTTCCATTTCTCTGGGAGCTGGGTCAAAAAGAATCTTGCTGTGATGTATGTCATAGAGTGTTCTGCCTATGTTTTCCTCTAAGAGTTTGATAGTGTCTGCCCTTACACTTAGGTCTTTAATCCATTTTGAGTTTATTTTTGTGCATGGTGTCAGGGAGTGTTCTAATTTCATACTTTTACATGTACCTGTCCAATTTTCCCAGCACCACTTATTGAAGAGGCTGTCTTTTCTCCACTGTATATGCTTGCCTCCTTTATCAAAGATAAGGTGACCATATGTGTGTGGGTTTATCTCTGGGCTTTCTATCCTGTTCCATTGATCTATATTTCTGTTTTTGTGCCAGTACCAAACTGTCTTGATTACTGAAGCTTTATAATATAGTCTGAAGTCAGGGAGCCTGATTCCCCCAGCTCCATTTTTCGTTCTCAAGATTGCTTTGGCTATTCGGGGTCTTTTGTGTTTCCATACAAATTGTGAAATTTTTTGTTCTAGTTCTGTGAAAAATGCCAGTGGTAGTTTGATAGGGATTGCATTGTGCCTTCATTTTTAAGAGTTATGATGTACATATAGTAAAATTCACACTTTTAATGTACAGTCCTGAGTGTTTTGACAAACCGTACACTTGTGTAACCACCACTACAATTAAGTCAGAGAACAGTTCCATCACAGCCCAAAATTCCCTTATGCCCCTTCATAGCCAACTGTCAATGTCTCCTCCCCACACCCAACCTCTGGCAGGTACTCTTCTGCTTTCTGTTCCTTTAGTTTTGCCTTTTTCAGCATATCATATACATGAAATAATATAGTATGTAACTTTTTGAGTGGAGAGTCTTTCACTTCAAATAGTTCATATGGGACTTCCCTGGTGGCTCAGTGGTTAGGAATCCGCCTGCCAATGCAGGGGACATGGGTTCGAGCCCTGGTCCAGGAAGATCCCACATGCCGCAGACCAACTAAGCCCGTGCGCCACAACTACTGAACCTACAATCTAGAGCCCATGCTCTAGAGCCCGCAAGCCACAACTACTGAAGCCCATGCGCCTAGAGCCCGTGCTCCGCAACGAGAAGCCACCTCAATGAGAAGCCCGTGCACCACAAAGAAGAGCAGCCCCTGCTTGTCACAACTAGGGAAAGCCCACGCACAGCAACGAAGACCCAACACAGCCAAAGATAAATAATAAAATAAATAAATAAATAAAATGTTTAAAAAAAAATAGTTCATCCGTGTGGCTTCATGCATCAGTTCATTCCTTTTTATTGCTGAGTAGTGTTCTTTGTATGGATGGACCACAGTTTGCTTATCTACTCCTTAGCGGGAGATATCTGAGTGGCTTCTTGGTTTTGACGATTATGAATAAAGTTGCTATAAACATTTTTATACAGATATTTGTGATGACATGATTTTCAGTTTTCTTGGGTAAATGCCTAAGAGTGGGATTGCTGGGTCATGTGGTAAGTGTATATTTAACTTTATAAGTGCTACCAGAGTGTTTGTCAAAGTAACTGTAACATTTTACAATCCCACCAGCAGTATGTGATGGCTACAATTGCTCCAGATCACATTCTCATCAGTACTTCGTATTTTTTGCTTTGTTTTGATTTGGCATTAGCCATTCAAGTGGGCATCTCATTGTGGTTTTAATTGGCAATTCCCTAATGACTGATGATGTTGAACATTTTTTCATGTGCCTATTTGCCATCTGTCTATAATCTGCTAAAGTGTCTGTTTAAATCTTTGGCCCATTTTTCTATTGGGTTGTCTGCAAAGTCATTTTTTTTTTTTTTATACTGCAGGTTCTTATTAGGCATCAATTTTATACACATCAGTGTATACATGTCAATCCCAATCGCCCAATTCAGCACACCACCATCCCCACCCCACCGCAGTTTTCCCCCCTTGGTGTCCATATGTCCATTCTCTACATCTGTGTCTCAACTTCTGCCCTGCAAACCGGCTCATCTGTACCATTTTTCTAGGTTCCACATATATGCGTTAATATACGATATTTTTCTCTTTCTGACTTACTTCACTCTGTATGACAGTCTCTAGATCCATCCACGTCTCAACAAATGACTCAATTTCGTTCCTATTTATGGCTGAGTAATATTCCACTGTATATATGTACCACATCTTCTTTATCCATTCGTCTGTCGATGGGCATTTAGGTTGCTTCCATGACCTGGCTATTGTAAATAGTGCTGCAATGAACATTCGGGTGCATGTGTCTTTTTGAATTATGGTTTTCTCTGGGTATATGCCCAGTAGTGGGATTGCTGGGTCATATGGTAATTCTATTTTTAGTTTTTTAAGGAACCTCCATATTGTTCTCCATAGTGGCTGTATCAATTTACATTCCCACCAACAGTGCAAGAGGGTTCCCTTTTCTCCACACCCTCTCCAGCATTTGTTGTTTGTAGATTTTCTGATGATGCCCATTCTAACAGGAGTGAGGTGATACCTCATTGTAGTTTTGATTTGCATTTCTCTAATAATTAGTGATGTTGAGCATCTTTTCATGTGCTTCGTGGCCGTCTGTATGTCTTCTTTGGAGAAATGTCTATTTAGGTCTTCTGCCCATTTTTGGATTGGGGTGATTGTTTCTTTAATATTGAGCTGAATGAGCTGTTTATATATTTTGGAGATTAATCCTTTGTCCGTTGATTCGTTTGCAAATATTTTCTCCCATTCTGAGGGTTGTCTTTTCGTCTTGTTTATGGATTCCTTTGCTGTGCAAAAGCTTTGAAGTTTCATTAGGTCCCATTTGTTTATTTTTGTTTTTATTTCCATTACTCTAGGAGGTGGATCAAAAAAGATCTTGCTGTGATTTATGTCAAAGAGTGTTCTTCCTATGTTTTCCTCTAAGAGTTTTATAGTGTCCAGTCTTATATTTAGGTCTCTAATCCATTTTGAGTTTATTTTTGTGTATGGTGTTAGGGAGTATTCTAATTTCATTCTTTTACATGTAGCTGTCCAGTTTTCCCAGCACCACTTATTGAAGAGACTGTCTTTTCTCCATTGTATATCTTTGCCTCCTTTGTCATAGATTAGTTGACCATAGGTGCGTGGGTTAATCTCTGGGCTTTCTATCTTGTTCCATTGATCTATGTTTCTGTTTTTGTGCCAGTACCATATTGTCTTGATGACTGTAGCTTTGTAGTAGAGTCTGAAGTCAGGGAGTCTGATTCCTCCAGCTCCATTTTTTTGCCTCAAGACTGCTTTGGCTATTCGGGGTCTTTTGTGTCTCCATACAAATTTTAAGATGATTTGTTCTAGCTCCATAAAAAATGCCATTGGTAATTTGATAGGGATTGCATTGAATCTGTAGATTGCTTTGGGTAGTATACTCATTTTCACAATGTTGATTCTTCCAATCCAAGAACATGGTATATCTCTCCATCTGTTGGTATCATCTTTAATTTCTTTCATCAGTGTCTTATAGTTTTCTGCATACAGGTCTTTTGTCTCCCTAGGTAGGTTTATTCCTAGGTATTTTATTCTTTTTGTTGCAATGGTAAATGGGAGTGTTTCCATAATTTCTCTTTCAGATTTTTCATCATTAGTGTATAGGAATGCAAGAGATTTCTGTGCATTAATTTTGTATCCTGCAACTTTACCATATTCATTAATTAGCTCTAGCAGTTTTCTGGTGGCAGTTTTAGGATTCTCTATGTATAGTATCATGTCATCCGCAAACAGTGACAGTTTTACTTCTTCTTTTCCAATTTGTATTCCTTTTATTTCTTTTTCTTCTCTGATTGCCGTGGCCAGGACTTCCAGAACTATGTTGAATAATAGTGGTGAGAGTGGACATCCTTGTCTCGTTCCTGATCTTAGAGGAAATGCTTTCAGTTTTTCACCATTGAGAATGATGTTTGCTGTGGGTTTGTCATATATGGCCTTTATTATGTTGAGGTAGGTTCCCTCTATGCCCACTTTCTGGAGAGTTTTTATCATAAATGGGTGTTGAATTTTGTCGAAAGCTTTTTCTGCATCTATTGAGATGATCATATGGTTTTTATTCTTCAATTTGTTAATATGGTGTATCACATTGATTGATTTGCGTATATTGAAGAATCCTTGCATCCCTGGGATAAATCCCACTTGATCGTGGTGTATGATCCTTTTAATGTGTTGTTGGATTCTGTTTGCTAGTATTTTGTTGAGGATTTTTGCATCTATATTCATCAGTGATATTGGTCTGTAATTTTCTTTTTTTGTAGTGTCTTTGTCTGGTTTTGGTATCAGGGTGATGGTGGCCTCATAGAATGAGTTTGGGAGTGTTCCTTCCTCTGCAATTTTTTGGAAGAGTTTGAGAAGGATGGGTGTTAGCTCTTCTCTAAATGTTTGATAGAATTCACCTGTGAAGCCATCTGGTCCTGGACTTTTGTTTGTTGGAAGATTTTTAATCACAGTTTCAATTTCATTACTTGTGATTGGTCTGTTCATATTTTCTGTTTCTTCCTGGTTCAGTCTTGGAAGGCTATACCTTTCTAAGAATTTGTCCATTTCTTCCAGGTTGTCCATTTTATTGGCATAAAGTTGCTTGTAGTAGTCTCTTAGGATGCTTTGTATTTCTGCGGTGTCTGTTGTAACTTCTCCTTTTTCATTTCTGATTTTATTGATTTGAGTCCTCTCCCTCTTTTTCTTGATGAGTCTGGCTAATGGCTTATCAATTTTGTTGATCTTCTCAAAGAACCAACTTTTAGTTTTATTGATCTTGGCTATTGTTTTCTTTGTTTCTATTTCATTTATTTCTGCTCTGATCTTTATGATTTCTTTCCTTCTGCTAACTTTGGGTTTTGTTTGTTCTTCTTTCTCTAGTTTCTTTAGGTGTAAGGTTAGATTGTTTACTTGAGATTTCTCTTGTTTCTTTAGGTAGGCTTGTATAGCTATAAACTTCCCTCTTAGAACTGCTTTTGCTGCATCCCATAGGTTTTGGGTCATCGTGTTTTCATTGTCATTTGTCTCTAGGTATTTTTTTATTTCCTCTTTGATTTCTTCAGTGATCTCTTGGTTATTTAGTTACATATTGTTTAGCCTCCGTGTGTTTGTCTTTTTTACGTTTTTTCCCCTGTAATTCATTTCTAATCTCATAGCGTTGTGGTCAGAAAAGATGCTTGATATGATTTCAATTTTCTTAAATTTACTGAGGCTTGATTTGTGACCCAAGATGTGATCTATCCTGGAGAATGTTCCGTGCGCACTTGAGAAGAACGTGTAATCTGCTGTTTTTGGATGGAATGTCCTATATATATCAATTAAATCTATCTGGTCTATTGTGTCATTTAAAGCTTCTGTTTCGTTATTTATTTTCATTTTAGATGATCTGTCCATTGGTGTAAGTGAGGTGTTAAAGTCCCCCACTATGATTGTGTTACTGTCGATTTCCTCTTTTATAGCTGTTAGCAGTTGCCTTATGTATTGAGGTGCTCCTATGTTGGGTGCGTATATATTTATAATTGTTATATCTTCTTCTTGGATTGATCCCTGGATCATTATGTAGTGTCCTTCCTTGTCTCTTGTAACATTCTTTATTTTAAAGTCTATTTTATCTGATATGAGTATAGCTACTCCAGCTTTCTTTTGATTTCCATTTGCATGGAATATCTTTTTCCATCCCCTCACTTTCAGTCTGTATGTGTCCCTAGGTCTAAAGTGGGTCTCTTGTAGACAGCATATATATGGGTCTTGTTTTTGTATCCATTCAGCCAGTCTATGTCTTTTGGTTGGGGCATTTAATCCATTCACGTTTAAGGTAATTATCGATATGTATGTTCCTATGACCATTTTCTTAATTGTTTTGGGTTTGTTTTTGTAGGTCATTTTCTTCTCTTGTGTTTCCCACTTAGAGAAGTTCCTTTAGCATTTGTTGTAGAGCTGGTTTGGTGGTGCTGAATTCTCTTAGCTTTTGCTTGTCTGTAAAGCTTTTGATTTCTCCATCAAATCTAAATGAGATCCTTGCCAGGTAGAGTAATCTTGGTTGTAGGTTCTTCCCTTTCATCACTTTAAGTATATCATGCCACTCCCTTCTGGCTTGCAGAGTTTCTGTGAGAAATCAGCTGTTAACCTTATGGGAGTTCCCTTGTATGTTATTTGTCGTTTTTCCCTCGCTGCTTTCAATAATTTTTCTGTGTCTTTAATTTTTGCCACTTTGATTACTATGTGTCTCGGCGTATTTCTCCTTGGGTTTATTCTGTATGGGACTCTCTGCGCTTCCTGGACTTGGGTGGCTATTTCCTTTCCCATGTTAGGGAAGTTTTCGACTATAATCTCTTCAAATATTTTCTCTGGTCCTTTCTCTCTCTCTTCTCCTTCTGGGACCCCTATAATGCGAATGTTGTTGCGTTTAATGTTGTCCCAGAGGTCTCTTAGGCTGTCTTCATTTCTTTTCATTCTTTTTTCCTTAGTCTGTTCCGCAGCAGTGAATTCCACCATTCTGTCTTCCAGGTCACTTATCCGTTCTTCTGCCTCAGTTATTCTGCTATTGATTCCTTCTAGTGTAGTTTTCATTTCAGTTATTGTATTGGTCATCTCTGTTTGTTTGTTCTTTAATTCTTCTAGGTCTTTGTTAATCATTTCTTGCATCTTCTCAATCTTTGCCTCCATTCTTATTCCGAGGTCCTGGATCATCTTCACTATCATTATTCTGAATTCTTTTTCTGGAAGGTTGCCTATCTCCACTTCATTTAGTTGTTTTTCTGGGGTTTTTTTCTTGTTCCTTCATCTGGTACATAGCCCTCTGCCTTTTCATCTTGTCTATCTTTCTGTAACTGTGGTTTTTGGTCCACAGGCTGCAGGATTGTAGTTTTTCTTGCTTCTGCTGTCTGCCCTCTGGTGGTTGAGGCTATCTAAGAGGCTTGATGGGAGGCTCTGGTGGTGGGTCGAGCTGACTGTTGCTCAAAATTAATTTTTTTAAGAAGTGCTTACAAACAATATATGTGAATATATTCTTTTCTTCCCTCCCTAGCCCAAAGGTAGCATACTATTTAAACTGCCTTACATCTTGCTTCTTTCACAGAACAAAATATCCTCATGACCTCTGCACTGAACGGCATGACAGTCTCCTCACTCTTTTTATGGCTGCATAGTATTCCACTGGATCAGCTACTATAGATTAACCAGTCATCTATTGATGGACACTTGTCAACCCATTTTCCTGAAGGTAGATAATATAATTCGAATAAATCAGTGTCAGTTTAGGATTAAAGCCCAGTCCTAGTTGACTGCAGACCACAGGCCCTGCCACACCTTCTTTAGGAGGACTGTCTTCTGGAAGAATTTTTTCTTTTATTCACTAAGACAACAACATAATGTACACAGGGAGAGTCAGATAACCAGAATAAAGTGAGGATGGAACTGCCCTCAGCACAGCAGGTGGCAGGAGAAAGGCACGGCGGCCTCATTCAGTGTCTGCCACATATTATGTGTGCCGACCGAGGAGTAGAGCTATATTTGTACTTCAAGGACCTCCTTCTCCTATTCCTTATGAAACACCATTTTGGGGGCCATCATTAATCTACAAGTCAAAGCCAAGCTTCTAGCTTCTACCCCTCATTGCTGAAAGGACAAAAAGGATACCAATATTTTTTTCCAATTAAAAAATCTGTAGCTCTTGGCCTCCCTTCTCACTTCTCTCTCTGCCTCCTGCACTTTCGCTTGGATGTCTAAAGCCAGACGCAGCAGGCACACCTTCTTATTCCTCCCAGACTCAAGGTCAAGGAGCCATTGTTGAGTGTCCTACATCTGAAAGGCAGGAGCCAGGTCCTTGTGATTCTTTGTTCACAATGTCCCTCACACTAGGCAATGTACAGGAGGCGTGACTTGAAGAGATGTGTGCAATTTCAAATGCTGAGCTCCGAACGCCTTTCTGTGCTGTATAAATTAGTTACTCAGGATGGTTTGGTATATAGACGCTGTTCCCACACTAGTGTTCTCATCCTCCTCATTAACCACAAAGCACTCTGAGAACACATTAAGGCATCAATCCTGGAAAAGTTTGGGAACTGGGCATTCTAGTGAAACCGTAGATTTTTCAATGTGGAAGGATCCTTAGAGATTAACTTGCCCAACAAACGCCTTTCACAGATGAAGAAACAGCATCAAAGAGGATGTACCTTGCTCAAGAGTCCACACAAGAATGAGTGACAGAGATTTGGTCTTCTGAGGGCCATTGCTTTTCTCTTTACATTTTATGCCTTGCTTTCAAAACTGTATGATTGGCCACGCTTTTTACTACTCTCAATTTAGTAAGTATATTAATGGGCTGTGTTTGATCTGCCTAAGCAGTCCTTGGTTTAAATAAGGCTGAAAGAAATCATGAAAAATTGTTGACCTTTGCAAATGTGAGGACTGAAGTGCCCTGCACTGTTTTGAATGCAATGGCAAGCTTCTTGGGTAGGGGTAGGGGTAAAAGAAGAACAGTTGCCTGGGCTGAGATCTGGAGAATGGCTACAGGTACTCTGGGCATGCTATTCCTCTCTTCCCACCTTTTCCCTGAGCATCTGGAACATTGCTGGTTCCAAATCTTCTGTGTCTGTATTTCAGGGCACATGAGTGTATCCCCAAGGGAGCAAAGGAGAGCAAGACACCCAGTTTCTATTATCATTTGGTGCTCAGTCACATTTTTCCATCTCAGAATAAATTTAATATCCTACCCACAGGGTTGACCTGTGCAGACTTAATCCATGACCTGTCCAAAATCTTATTCAATCTGCATCACCTCAAGTCATGACTTAAAAAGATGCAGGGTCAGAGTAAAAGTTGTTTGGTTGCTCTATCCTTGAAAGTGGGGGTGGGTCCAGGTCTAGTCCTTCAGTTTATAGATTCAGACTTAGTTTGATCTATTAGTCTGAGGACCATTGGATATCAAGCATGACTCATGATAAACAAAGTTGATGGCACTGATTCTGTCTGCCCAAGGAAACACCTACCCCAGACTCTGGGACAGTGTTCTCACCCATCTTCAAGCACATGATCCCAAACTGGATCAATCATCTTATTCCATCCCTGGGGCATCTCTCACAAAGGAGCAGATAATCCAAATCTGAACAATAGGAGGCGTATTTTAGGATTTTCTCTGCTGAAACTAGAAAAATAATTTCTTTCTTCTTTCTTGCTTCTGAACTGTATAAAGATATGACTTCAGAGCTGCTGGTATCTTCCCAGATGTAGAAAATCCCAACACAATGATGAGAGCAGAACGTGGAATTCCAAGTTCCATATCCTGAAGGCCCTGAAGCGGCCCTGAAGCAGCCCTGGTGCCTGAAGTTCCTACTCTGTGATTCAAATGGATAATTTTCTTGGAAACCCCTTTTGTTTAGCTTATGTTGGGTTTCTGTAAAATAGAGTCCTGACTACACACCAGACTCCCAAGAGTTTGTTTTACAAACTAGGTTTTCAATTTTTAAATTTATGCTAAGAAATATAACTGCCAAGGGGATTGGAATATTACTGTAGGCTGGTTAGCTTCTTCTCTTCCCCAGAGGACAGCCTATGTGGGAAACCAAATTATGATGCAAAGGTCTCTTTGTAAGTACAATGTCAGGATAAAAGGAGTAGAACAATCTCAAGGGGCACTTTCTATATCCCACGGCACTTTAGGGACATAATGCCTGTTAAGTAGGGCAGAGCAACTCTGCCAGCTGGACAAGGCCCCATTGCCGTACATAGTTTCTTAGAGGCACACTGGCAAACTTTTCTAACTTTTCACTTTAAAATGTCTTATCAACTACCAAATGATTCTGATCCCTCCATCCGATGTCATGTAGTTTTAAATAGTTCTATGACTTTGCTCGTTGCCCTTGCTACCCTCCGCCACATCAATCCCCTCACTGCCAGCCACCTCCTTTCTCTCCTCTGGCTGTAGAAATCCTCCTTAATCTTCTAGAAATTGAGAGCACACATCAGTTCCTCTGTGAGGCATTCCCATTTTTGTCCAGATCAGACTTTAATCCCACCCTCTCCTGTATTTCCCTTTAGGGCAAATTGCACTCATTTTGCAGGGTCACAAGCTGTGTTTGTGTTGTGTCTCCTTCTAGATTGAGTTCTTCGAGGACAGGGATTCAACCTGACCCATTCTTTCTGATGCCCAGTTTTTCACATACTCCATTGCAAATAGTAGATGCATAAAATACATGTTGAATGTTAGGTATGTTAGCATGAATTACCGCAGTTTTGTTTTTGTTTTACTTACAGGGTATTGTATTGCTCAGAACTTTTTCTGTAACATTTCACAGAAAGTAAACCTAAATTAAAAGAGTTTGGGGTGAGGACCTGAGAAGCAGGCTTGACCAACCAAATGACAGGAAGAGCAGGAACACAGCTAAGGCTTGAAGACAACTGGTCCCAGGGCACAGGCATCCTTGAGATTTCTCTCCGTCCTTGGTCTCTGCATCTCTTCCCACATACCACCGTGACCAGCTTCTTCCTCTCACTGGGGTATGTGGGAGCTTAAAGCTCCCCGTCTCATAATGCCACTGACCAACAAAGACCTGAAATTCCCCAGCTTGAGATGGAACATTCCTAGAGAAGTGTATGGGATTGTGTCATTGGTCCCGATTCTTCACTTCTCCCTGAATCTTTATCCTTTCCTTTTTAAAAAAATTTTTATTTATTTATTTATTTTATTTTTGGCTGGGTTGTGTCTTCATTGCTATGAGCGGGCTTTCTCTAGTTGTGGCGAGCGGGGGCTATTCTTCGTTGCGGTGCACGGGCTTCTCGTTGCGGTGGCTTCTCTTGTTGCGGAGCACGGGCTCTAGGCATGTGGGCTTCAGTAGTTGTGGCTCACGGGCTCTAGAGCGCAAGCTCAGTAGTTGTGGCGCACGGGCTTTGTTGCTTCGCGGCATGTGGGATCTTCCCGGACCAGGCATAGAACCCGTGTCCCCTGCATTGGCAGGAGGATTCTTAACCACTGTGCCACCAGGGAAGTCCTATCCTATCCTTTTGACTGTGAAGTCCTCCTCACAAGAGACAGACCACATATCTCACTTCTTGACTTTACCTGGATGAGGTGAAAACAGCAGTGTGCTGATTCCTAGTTCAGGCCTCAGAAAGTCTCTTTTGATTCTGTCTGGGCTCTTGCTCTTTGACTATTCCCTAAGAAGGACATGCCCAAGCCAGCCCTCAAGTGCCTGGAGACACATGGAGCACAGCCACCAGCCTGGTACAGGCTACATCTGCTGACCCTAGCAGACCCAGCTGTATGAACCAGCTCAGCCAAGGTCATCAGACACACCCAGCTGAGCCCAGCCTCTGCCAGCCAACACTCGTGTGGCCGCCAGCTCAGGGAAAATACATGATTACTGTTTTAAGCCACTAAGTTGTTTACCCAGCATTTTTGTGGCAATCGCTAATTGATACCAATCAAGTCTCAGCTTTGCAACTTTCTAGATATGTGGCCCTGGGCAAGACGCCTAACCATCTGGATTTCACTCTCCACCTCTGAAAAATGGAGATAATAATGGTACCTATATCATAGAGTTGTTGTGAGAGAAAGTACAGTATAAAATGTCTGGCACATAAAAACCACTAATATATTTTGTATTATTGTTACTGTTTCACATGCTCATCCACAAACAATTGTAGCCAGGGAGTGGGGAGAAGTCCTAGGGATTGGTCTGGCTTGGGCAGGTGCCATCTCTGGGTCAACCACTGTGGACTGAGGGGTTGAGGGTCTGTAAGGAGAAAGCGGGCAGCTCTCATTCAATGAGACGGTGGGTGTGGTGGAAGGAGCAACCCCCAGAGGAGGCAGGTGCTGATTTCATGTGAAGACAGGAGGCAGGTGGGACAGACAAAACAGAAAAAACACACCCAGTACGTTGTAGTTATTTCTAGAATCATAGTTTCATTGGCAAGCTCTGAATCACAAGAGATGGTTTCAGATACCCTACGCAGAGCAAGCGGCACGAGTGTATGCTGTCTCTTCTATTTACTAGGTATTTAATCTTAGGGACTACTAACTTAGCTCTACTTAAGTTCTTCGAATATTGGAGAATGCAAACAATAATTCCCATTCCCCAGCCTGGTTTTAGGAATTAAAGGAGATAATGTATGTAAAACAAGTGGTAAAGTAAGTGACATATAGCAGGTACTCCATAAGCAGTAGCTATCGTGGCTGTTGTTACTCTTGGCTCCTTCCATGACGTGCTGTTTCTCATTAGCCTCCGTGATTGGAGGGGACCCTTCATTTCTGGGGCTTTCTCTGCTGACTGCAGCCTAAAGCACACTCTATCAAGATCATGTGTATGATGAGGTCTGAATGTGAGCAAGCTGCCTTCATTTTAGTGCAGTTAATGATGAACACGTCCACGTCCCCAGTTTTTCAAAGGTGATGGACGCAGAAGAAACCTTGTGATATCTGATCTAGAAATCCCTTTTTTGTGTGCCGAATCTGAATTGCAAAGCTGTTATTAAAACCTGCAAATGATCAGCAGTGGTAAACGTGTGATATTAACTGCCTCTCACCCTCTTTGTCTCTCTTTGGCTGACACTGCTGACTGACGCCGGGAACTGGGGAGCAGCTCGCTGTGCTGGCCTGGAATTAACGTGTGCCTGGCAATGCATGTTCACAAATAGACCTTTGCAGGAAATTGCTCATTATTCTTGTGATTTCAGGAAATAAAGAAACATCCCAATTAATTCCCAAGCCCAAGAAAGGAAGAAGAGCAACAAGCAGTTTTCCTCTGGCAACATGAAGGGGAGAAGCAAATCGGATCCAGGTTGACTGCACAAGGTCACAATCTGATGGAGTGCATTTGTCCCTTCTCACCCCCAAGCCCAGCAGCAAATAGAAGCGACCTCCTTCTTGCCCAGAGGAAGATGAAGGTGAGCCTCAGTGGGCTGGCCTTCCTGGGCATGGGAAGCAATTGCCTTTGGTCACACCTCTGGATGGTGTCAGATGTGCTGGGGAGAAGGGAAGTTTGTAGTAGTTGAATGAAAGGATTCACCCTGAGGGGGAGATGCACAAAGAAAACATATCATGTCTCTATGTAGAGTTAAGTAAACTGCCAGTCATAATTGTAGATATATTCTCCAGATAAATTAACAAATTTCATCCCAGTCTTCATTCGTTAGAACGTGTGGTATATTGGAGTGAGCACAGGGAGAGGGGGAGATTGTACACCAAGTGCAGTGGGCTAGTTTGTTCTAATATGTTGCTGAATGTCAGGAAAGTGGGATCATGTGCACGATGGGTTGTCCTGGTGCTTGGCTATTAGTTCATCAAAGGCAACGTGAAGTCAGCAGGCTCAGGCATCTCAGCGTGTCCCCAGAAATGCCACTGCACTTACTATCCTTAGGGAAAAGCAGTGAATTCTCAGACTGGGAAGGGGCTGCAATGAACTATGGGGCTGCTGTGATCAGACAGAACAAGTAGTCCTGGCGCCTGGAGCGTATTCCAATGACTTCGCATGGAAGACATGATCAATGGTTTTTTTTTTCAAAGATCTTGTTTTTAGGTAAATTTACTTTCCCATCATGAGTGCCATGCTATCAGAAAGACAAATTAACTTAAGTGACTTAGTGCTCCTTTATGAATTACTTTCCAATTGTTTTTAATAGCATCTCTTTATCTCCAGCACAAGAAAACACAGTTGACCTTTAACAGCCTCTTATAAACAAACCCAATTGCAGTCCAGGTTTGCCACTTTCAGATCTTTATCTCCTGGCACCTTGAATCCAAACTCATCTGAATGCAGGTCCAGCTGTCTCTCTAATGGTACCTCTCCATTAATTAAACACTCTGTGCTTAACAGCTTGCATGCCAGCAGCTGTAAAGGATGAAAAGGCAGTTCTCCTTTAATCTATAAATGTTTATTTTCTTTTGGGGGGATTGGTTGGGAAAAGATTAAGTGTATAGGAGGATCACCAGCTTACAGAGAATGTGCGTGTTGAGGTGGAAGTTTCCTGCCACATCACATCAGGTGCATTTAGTAAGCAGGAAGGCTGTCTCCTAATCCCTGCAATTATAAATTATGAAGTGCTGGTTAAAGAAGCATCTCCCTCTGTCTGGGCTGAGGAATGTGTCTGTGGTCTCTGAGTACTTTAATGCGTGCATGTGAATGAGTTTACAGGGAGGAGTGAATATAACTCACATAGACTCGGACTCTGATATTTATGGGATCCTGTCTGCCCAGGGGCTGGGTCATGGCCTGCATATTCTTATCCTGCCGCAATGCATTATGGGACCCCCACCCCTTAGTCCATTTACATTTTTCCTTGTTTCTCAGACTCATTTATCACTGAACTGTATAGAAACTGTCCTGAAATAACAAAATAACAGGTTGGAAGTTGGACACAGCTTTAGCTTTTTCAAAATATTTTCTTAAAATACAGGAGCAGTTTGTGTGTGTGTGGTAGGATATTAGAAAATACAGGTAAGCAAAACTAAGGGAATAAAAGGATCATACTGCAAATATCTAGAGACTGAACAGTCAGTACCTTAGTATATATCTTTCTGGATCATTTTTTTGTCTTTTGGAATACACACACACATATTCTTAGTTAACAATATCTATTTTTCCAATTCAGTGTTACCTTCATCTCATCAAGTACAAGGCCATATTCACATTTTTATAATTGTCTCAAAAAGACCTTTTATATCTGGTTTGCCCAAACTAGGATCCAATCCAGAACCACACATTGTCTTTAACTGTTATATCTCCTAGGTCTTTTTCAACCTAGCCCGGTACATCTTTCCATGCACTAGTGTGTTGGAGTGGGCTAGTTGTCCAGGACAAGATTCCATGGCGTAGTTTAGGGCATTAACTCCCCTCTGCTTCCAGCTGTGCTTGTGCAGGCCTAAAGCTTGTATAGCATGAGAGAAGGCCCTGGGCAAGAACACAGAAAGGTTCACCTAGCATCTGTCCACTCCAGCTGCAGTGCAATCAGAGGTGGGCCAAGGTGATGTGATGTGGGCACCAGGAGCTAGAGCCCACGATACAAATTTGTCTGTACTTTTTTCCTCATTTTTCCTCCATGTAGTATTATTCATTTTGTTATTCTTTAGGAGAATTTCCTATAAACAGAAAGTTATCTAAGTCTAGATACAGTTAAATTAAGCATTTTGGGGAAAAGAATGGTTTGTTTATTTATGTATGCAAAGATGTACTAATATCTTTTATTTTATTTCCAAGAAATTAATTCTCAAACTTCTACTGAGCACCAGATATTGAGTGGGTGTTGATAAAATAACCCTGCCCTTAAGTTTAGCAAGTTTTGAAAAATAAAATATTGTGGTGCTGTGGGAGAATTTTATATGGAGTGTGGTGTTGGGTCAGAGCGGGGAACTGATCAATTCTTTCAGAGGAATGAGGGAGGAGGGAGGAGAGAGAAAAGTCTTCATTAATGCACTGATGCTTGACTTGGGTTTTCAAAGGCGACTAGATGAGGAGGAACGTGTTTTAGGTTGAGTTATTTTGGGAGCAAGTGTTATATCGGCAGCAAGCGTTATAGGCAGGAAAAAGGAAAACTTGTTTGGGAAACTGAAAGTCATTCTGTATGACTGGCGAGTGGGTGTAAAGGGGTAAAGCCAGAGTTGGAAAAAGAAGAAGGGACAGATCATGGAGACCTTGTATGTTAGACTAGATATTATATTCACTACTGATTTTACATGGAACATTCCTGGCAGGAACACAGATGCTCAGATGTGTTCAAAATTGTTAATTTGGGAGTATACAAAACTGTGATGTATAAAAACCAATAACCTTTTGTAGAAGGCAACTGCAGGGGCTCATCACGATTTAGTTAGTGAAGACTCTAATGCATACCTTTTCCTTGATTTGCAAAATGCAGCTATGCAGTAACTTCTTCTTGGGTCATGGAATTGCATTAGACATTAAATGTGTGAAATAGAAGCAACTTAGGAGAAGGACTGATGAGAAGTAGAATTGGGGTCTCCTAGGTCTCTGTTTGCAAGAGTTGATAGGCATGAGAGGAAGTAGACTACAGGAAAGTGGGAAACAGGAATGGAGGGTCCAAGCCAGGTCTGTTGCCTCTGGTGGCGCAGTTCTAGAGCCTTATGTCAAGTCCCATAAAGATGGACTAGAGGCCAAGATTGACAGAGCTGTTTCCATGAGGTATTGTGAGGCAAGGGGCATGGGCAGAGTTCCTTTGGTACCCAGAGGCCGAAGGGCAGCATGGTTGGCGAGAAGAGCATTCTTCTATTTCCTCAGGAGCACAGGACCACACTAGATCCTTGAAGTCTGGGAAGATCGGGAGATTGTCCCCTTGACAGAGGCATTCAAGTTCCTATAGTAAACATGACTGGTAGGACAGCATCTCCAAGTGCCTTTGCTGGTAGTAGTTACAAAGGAGAAGGCTGGAGCAAAAGCTGCAACATAACTCTGGCTGGAACTGACCACTTGGTATGGGAGCACTTTAGGGTGACCCTCTGGAGATTCCCCATAATAATCAGATGAGACTTTACAGGGGACAGTATAAGTGGATGGAGTCAGTGTCAGTGAAATTAATGTTAACCTAATGATAGATATTCTGAGTCCCATTTATTTCCACAGTGGGTGAGGCCTGGAAGATTTGGGTTACAAATAAATAATGGTAGACCAGGAGCATGCCTGGTTGGGTGTTGTGGTTCAGGACCCTTAGCTGTACCTGAAAGCCTCTCCTGTCTGTGTTTATGGCACCGTTGTGATGGTGTCCAACTTGTGGTCATATCCTCCTAAAATGTGTATTACTATTATGGATTACACTGTGAAGGTTAGAAGCACTTCAAACATGAGATATAATCATGATAAGAGGAGTCAGTCCTATTGCTCTGTCCACCCTTTGTTGGCTAGCTTATCTCATGCAAGTGTTGATCACTGCAAGGGAAAGAGGCCATATATTCAACCCCTTCTGTCAAAGTGAAGAGATTTATCTGAGTACAAGTAATGAAAGCAGGCAGGGAGAGGGGAAATATGGCCAGGAATCAGCTACACTTTGTGAGACAGTGATGTCTGGAGGAGTCGGTGACAAAAAGGAGAAAAATCAGAGACGGGTCACTGAGCACAGCCAGCAGCACCTCCAGGTGATGTATGATGCTACAGGTCACAGAGTGCTGCCCTCCTAACTGGGCTATGTAGGGCACTCATGAACAAGCAGATTTATTGTACTGTCACTGGTGCATCCTTGAGCAGAGACGATGTAGGGAATTGTGGGTAATAGGTTTTTGCTTTCTCTCCGATGGAAGCCTCCTTTATCTCAGCAAGCAGAGGCAGAGCAAATTGGAATTTATATATACATTGATTATGTTCCTATCCGTCCACGTTTTGTTATAGTATGTTTGACTTCTGTTGTTACAAAAATAATGGAATAAAAATAACACAAACTACATCATATGTAATGACTAACTTTTACCGTTTGTCTTTTCTGCTCTTCCTATATTTCTACGCAGAATCTACCAATATTTATAACATTTTAAATAATTGTGAGGGGATAATCAAATACACCTGGGGTTTCCTTTTTTAAGGATTAAAAGAGGGAGAGAGCCAATTGTGACAACATGGATGGACTTGAGGGCATTATGCTAAGTGACCTAAGTTAGACAGAGAAAGACAATACTGCATGATGTCATTGATATGTGGAATCTAAAAATGAATAAACATACCAAAAAACTCCCAAACTGCTAGGTGGTTGCCAGAGGCGGGTGTGGAGTGTGGGTGAAATTGGTGAAGGTGGTCAAAAGATACAAACTTCCAGTTACAAAATAAATAAGTCCTGGGCATGTAATGTACAGCATGATGACTATAGTCAACAATACTGTACTGTATATTTGAAAGTTGCTAAGAGAGGGGATCTTAAAAGTTCTCATCACAAGAACAATATGGAGGTTCCTTAAAAAACTAAAAATAGAACTACAATATGACCCAGCAATACCACTACTGGGCATATACCCAGAGAAAATCATAATTCAAAAAGAGTCATGGGCTTCCCTGGTGGCGCAGTGGTTGAGAATCTGCCTGCCAATGCAGGGGACACGGGTTCGAGCCCTGGTCTGGGAAGATCCCACATGCCGTGGAGCAACTAGGCCCTTGAGCCACAATTACTGAGCCTGCGCGTCTGGAGCCTGTGCTCCGCAACAAGAGAGGCCGTGATTATGAGAGGCCCGCGCACCGCGATGAAGAGTGGCCCCCACTTGCCGCAACTGGAGAAAGCCCTCGCACAGAAACGAAGACCCAACACAGCCATAAATAAATAAATAAATAAATTAATTAAAAAAAAAAAAAAAGAGTCATGTACCACAATGTTCACTGAAGCTCTATTTACAATAGCCAGGACGTGGAAGCAACCTAAGTGTCCATCGACAGATGAATGGATAAAGAAGATGTGGCACATATATACAATGGGATGTTACTCGGCCATAAAAAGAAACAAAATTGAGTTATTTCTAGTAAGGTGGATGGACCTAGAGTCTGTCATACAGAGTAAAGTAAGTCAGAAAGAAAAATAAATACCGTATGATAACTCATATATATGGAATCTAAAAAAAAAAAAAAAAAAAAAAAATGGTTCTGATGAACCTAGGAGCAGGACAGGAATAAAGACGCAGAGGTAGAGAATGGACCTGAGGACACGGGGAGGGGAAAGCATAAGTTGGGACGAAGTGAAAGAGTAGCACTGACATATATACACTACCAAATGTAAAATAGATAGCTAGTGGGAAGCAGGTGCATAGCACAGGGAGATCAGCGTGGTGCTTTGTGACCACCTAGACAGGTGGGATAGGGAGGGAGGAAGGGAGATGCAAGAGGGAGGAGATATGGGAACATATGTATATGTATAGCTGATTCACTTTGTTATACAGCAGAAACTAACATAACATTGTAAAGCAATTATACTCCAATAAAGATGTTTAAAAAAAGGTTCTCATACAAGAAGAAAAAATGTGTAATTCTGTGTGGTGATGGATGTTAACTAGACTTATTGTGGTGATCATTTTGCAATATATACAAATATCAAATCATTATGTTGTACACCTGAAGTGAATATGTTACATGTCAATTATACCCCAATTTAAAAAAAAAAGGAGGGAAGGAGCTTGACGAGATGGAGGGGGTGTGTTCACATACACTGTTGGTGGCAAAGTCACTTGGTGCACTGTTTTGGGGGAGCAGTTTAAATTTAAAACATGATTTTCCTTTAATCCAGCAATTTCACTACTAGAAAGTTTTCCCTACAGATATACTCATACAAATGTGCAAAGAGAGGTGCAAAGATGATCAGAGAAGCACACTTCAGAAGTAAAAAAAAAAAAAAAGGAAACAACCTAAATGTTGGTCAGTAGGGGATTTGAGTAAATGAATTACAATGCAACCTCATGATGAAATTACTCAACATTAAAATGACTACTGTGTGTTGGAAAAGCCAGCTGTAGAATAGTTTGTGGAGTATGACTCTATTTGAAAAGTGTGTGTATATGCTTGTATATGCCTAGAACATATTTGGAAAGGAATGGAAACTCTGAACAATCATTCTGGAAAATGTGACCGATGGGCATTTGCAGAGGTGGAAGTTAGATACTGTTGTACAAAAAATACTATATAACCAGCATCTTTTACTTATGTAAATTTTGAACGCACTTGAAAGTAAAAAACAAAAGGGAATATAATTTCAGGATTTTTTTAACACAACCTGCCTCAAGATAGGTGGGAGCCCCAAATGACAAATCCAGGTATGTCCCTATAGTGTGATCTTATTTTACATATCCCTCCTCAATGGGGTTTCTCCTCCCTCTTTTTAATTTCAGTATAATTTTTAGCAACTGCAAAATATGTCAAGGAAAAGGGAAAAATAAATTGAGTAAAAGTGGTTGTGTGGAATTATGAGAAAACACCTAGAAATGGTAGGAAAAAATCCTTGTGGACAGCCATCAAGCAAGAGGAAGGCACTGTTTACTCAAGGTTATTTCAACATTAAATTCTCAAGAAGCTGAGACTGGAGTTCTTGCTAATTTTTTTCCTGTGTAAATCTTGCAGGTGAGGGGAGCCAGCATGTTTCAGAGGGAGAGTGTCCCCGGTTCTCCGCAGGAATTTGAGCTGAGAGACCACCACACCCCGAGGTGTCACCTGCTATTTGGTATTACTTGTAAAGAAAACCTGTGCACAAGGCCTATACCTCACTAGCTAAACTGAACTTTGATAAAATGACCATTTTATTAAATTGACCACAATTCTACTCCATAGGCATCAGTGAGCACTTTCTATGTCTCAGGCCCTGCTAGACACTGGGGATATAAAGATGAAAGTGCATATTCGTACGGAGTTTACAATCTAGTTGGAGAAGTAAATATATGACACAGAAATTACAATTTAGCATGTTAACTGCAGTGAAGCGAGTAGGTTTAAGGTATAGTCACCAGGAAACACACACACACTGATATTTATAACTGAAAAATACATGCCCACTTTAGCTTCTTAATTCAGCTGAAGGAACCTACCACACAGACATCACCCTAAGCTCTTCTCAGGACAAACTCAACAGTGTTGTAAAATCACAAACTAATTGTGGGGACAAAAATAAACCATGATATAATTTTGTGACTGCCCATTTATGAAATGCATCCTATATTCATTCTTGAGAGGTTCCCTACTTCTCCGATTAACATTGCAATAAAAATCAGGGTCCTCTTTAGTTTTCCAAATCTGTTCATTGTGAAAAAAGAATTTTTCCTTCTGAATATGGTACAAGAAATAAACAATTAGATTTGGGTTATTCACAAAAACTTATTAGGAAATTCTGAAGCAAGACGTAGCAGCTATCAAAGAGTAAACAAGAGCGCTCTTGACATCCTCAACAAACAGTAAATTTTTCCTTTCCATCCTAAGATCTTCCACACTTGTCAATTCCATTTGCTTTTAATTATGCCACATGAGTAAGTCATATGGAAAAACAACAGATCTGTGTATGCTAATTATGTTTTGAAAGACAAAGAGATCCAGCAGATTTAACTGAACAGAATAAATATGTGTGCATTCTTTATTTTTGTTTGGCTGTCTGTTTTAACAAACACTACCCAGATTTACTTTAGCAGTAGTGTAAAAAGAGAGCAAAAGGAATTCGATAGGTAAATCTAGGATTATGTTCAACTAAAATAATGGAATTAAAAATAAAGAGCCCAAAAGTTGTGAAATATTTTTTTGTTCTCTAATTTGATATTAGGGGCCCTCTAGAATGTGAACTCTTTCTGGCTTTCCAGAAGGCTTTGGAGTTTGCCTCCCGCCATCTGCTGGATGGTATTAAGGTTTGCATGTGCACTAGGAAGAGATCTGGAAAGACATCCAGATTCTCATGTAATGTCTCTTATGCTACTGACCAAGGCAGAGTACCCTTTTCTGGCCTATAGCATTTTTCTGTGAATATGTTTTATCTTCCATCTTCACTGCCAGAAAGATGAACAGATTAGGTAAATTCCATTTACATTTTCAAATCTGATGTGTATAAAATATGGCCTTTGCCAACAGATGAGACTTAAGGACAGTGAGTGGAAGCAGAGACCTGACCCTCCTCATCACATGCTTGTTTGAAGGGTTATGTCCTTAAGCAAGGGGCAAAAAAAAAAAAAATAGTCTGATAAGCTGATCTACTAAAGTCTTATTTTATTTTTCTGTATTCTATCAAATATCTTATAAATAAAGATGTCTACATTAGGTTTATTCTGACAAATGAACTCTATGTGATATAACAATAGGGTAAAGAAAAAAGGAATTGATAAAATAATGAATATTTAAAATATTAGGTTTATGGAAAGATCATCACTTGAAATTGTGATTGATAATTTATTATTCTAGGATAACTAGGCTGACTTTGAAATCAAATCACTGTCTAAACACCTTATGAAATTCTATCACAAAGTAGTATAAATTCAAAGATTATTTCATTACAGACAGACAAAAACAAATAAGCAAAGCTGCAGAAAAATGCCCAAAGGACATTTTCTCATTGGATGAACACTGTGAGGTCTTATTGGTCATGGGTTAACTATTTGGTGTATTTTAGATTTTGAAATTGCTGGAGCATTCCCATGGGAAACAATATAGCCATTATTTTCATGGTAAAGATTTTTCCATCATCTCTATCTTTACCCTTTTGCCGTTACGCATGCATTATGGTGGTTGTGGCAGTGTTACCTGTATTTCTAACTGTACTTTAAGCCTAAAAACCTGTAATACTTCCCATTTAGCCAACCAGCCCTACTTTAACAAGTTAGGAAAAGAAATGCATTTGAAACACCAAGTCCTTGTGGTACAAATTGTGGGGTTTCATGGAAAACACCGAGCCAAATAGAAAGCCAGCATTTTATTCTTTTATGTATAGAATAAAAGTTCAGTGGGATTGCAGCATAGGGGACTGCAAAGGTCTAGAGACGAGGGACATAACAGAACTGACAGCTTGCTGTAGTCTTGTTATGCAAGATCAGTTGCTCAAAAACAGATCTGATAAATCTCACATTTACTTCTTGTCTGTCACTGAGGTTGGCCACTCTAACAGATGCAGATGACAAGAGGAAGGGAACTGTAACAAAATAGAGCCTTGCATCTCAGGGAAACCTCTGTCACTCCCCTTTTCATTTAAGCTCAGCACTGTGTCCCATTAGAGAAGTCTTCTAAACACCTCTTTATCTCTGAGCTGAGTTGATCCAGAAAAGACTGAGTTCCATGAGACTTGGGGAAAATAGAATGTGCATGAATAACTATGGGTGAAAACTCTTGAATGAGGCCACTTCTAAAAGACATTTGTTATTACAAGAGCCCCTAAATTATTTAGGAGAGTAATAACAATGGAAGTATAGGAAATAAATTCCATCATCATTATGAAAACAGCTGCCACTGGCAACTTTTAATATGTAGTCATGGTACATTAGAAAGTTCTTTATTTGTGCCAACAAATGATGGGAATGAAAATTTGTCCCTTCCTTCACCAGATATGTACAGTAGGTCCTCATTATTTATATATTTTGTATTTGTGAATGTTGGGGAACATGGAAATCTATATTTTTAACAAGCTTCCCAGGTGATTTCTATATTACAACATTTTAGAACACAGACTTAGGCTCCAAAAGCAGAAGCTTACCTACTGGCAAGCTGTGGTCAAATGGGAGCATGGGCATAGACTCCTTTTACTTTCCCTATCCCTCGCTTCAGAGGTAAACACTTTTAATGTCTGGGGTTTGCTCAATCTGTCAACCTCCAAGGCAGAAAACAGACAAAACACTGGGAGGCACTCTTCTTGGGAGTCATTATAGATACTCTGGAGCTCATCTTTGGGAAGTCCTAGAAGAGTAGGTATGAAGCTGCATTTAGTCCCCAACTACTCCAGTCTGCTCTGTCTGACCTTGGATCATGGTCTTTATGTTTCCAAGGCTCTGCTTCTTGAAGACAAATGGGGAATGATCCTAACACAGTAGTTCACCCATCAACCCTTACATGACTCTCCAAAATTTTCCCTCTAGCCTTCATCTCTAGCCTCCTCTTTTATCACTTTCTGCTCACTTACTTTGCTCCATATGCATGGGTCTGCTAATTTGCCCTTGAACAAAGGAACCTATTCCTGTCACAGTGTCTTTGCACTTGCACTTCCCTGGATCTTCACATGCTTGGTGAGAGATCTCATTTGATTTAGCTCTTTACTCATATGTTACTACATAAGAGGTCTTCTCTGGGTGCTCAATCACTCTCCTATAATCCTGTTTTATCCTTTAAAAAAAATGCCTCTCATTGATACTTGACATTATATTATATGGCTATTTTGTAACTGTCTTCACCCCAATACTCCTCTTCAGAATGTAGACCTCATGAGGATGGAGACTTTGTCTTGTTCATCTCTGTATTTTCTGCCTACTATGAAAAAGCTTGGCACATGTGAGTTCTCAATAAAATGACAGACTGACTGAACAAATATTTGTCCGTAAAGGGGTCTTTAGAAATCCTTTGGCCCCACTATCATTGCCATTCACCTAGTAAAGGGAATCCAAAATTTGATTGAACAATAGTTACTTTATGTTGCATTAATATATGCTAATATTTAGAATATGTTAAAATTAATATCAAGATATTAACACAGAACAAAGACAGTGCAAAGCACTTATGTGAATGCTTCCTGGGAAAATATTTTTCCTGTTACAGAAGGGTCTAGAAGAGTGCATATTAACTCGACATGTACATCTGGGGGTTGGGGGTGCTTTGAGTGGTCATAGGGTATTTCAGGATGCAGGAACAGCATGAACAAAAGCAAGTCATATTTTGGGAAACTGGGATTAATTACAGGTGACTAGAGATAAGGGCACATGGAGGGATGTGGAAAGGAATGAGGGTAGAAAGATAAAGCTAAGTTATAAATAGATTTGTCTTATGTAAAATACTCCACACTCAATTTTATTTGGAAAAAATGGGGAAAATTAAAGGCTTTTAAATGAAGAAATAACATAATCATGTCTGTGTTTTAACAACATAATACCAAAGGTGAATGGCACGTGGAGTAGAACAATTCTGTTGTAATTAATGAGGAGAGTTAGGTGGAGTCAGAGAAATATGGAAGAGTGTGGGGTGGTGGCCAGGAGGGAGGGAAAAGAAGAAACTTTCCTTAAGTAGAATCAGTAGGATTTGGGATAGTTTTGGGTGTAAATAGAATAGCCGTGAGCAACCCACTTAATAGTACCATCCTTTCCTTTGGGTGTTGGGTGGGTGTAGAACCCTACTAAATAAAATAATGCTTCAGAATGATCAAAGAAAGGGAAAACCATAGTCCCTAGTCTTGAGGAATAAACAGTGAGAATACAGGAAACTAATTGTTAATGCATCAGACAATTTAGGATTTATTGCCACAAGATTTAGAATTATTCAGATACCTGATAGGTTTCTCTGAGAGAGTTGTATAATAAAATGAATACAGAGCAGAGATTTAAAGGAAGAAGTCAGAAGGTAATTAACTTGAAAACAATAAGACTTGAAACAAATAACCAACAGGAAAAACTGATTTAAAATATGCACTTACATTAACTAACAATATACCTATTCAGCTTCATTAAGATAATTGTTACAAATACCTCCTTTGAGCCATCCAGAAAGCATATTATGGTTTTCCTATAACTCACTCAGATGTAACAATAGAATTGAGCAGTCATTCCCAGGCACTTAAAAAAATGAAAAAGGAACAGAGACTTATTTGATAAGTGGCAAGGGGCCAAGCGGAAATAGTGGCAGCAATTGCCCACCCTCATCTATTCCCTGTCCCATGACCAGACAAGCTCTCATCTGGGGCACCTTCCACTGGAATGCATGAGACTGGTGAAGGATGCAGGGGTTTTGGGGTTTTTTTCTGATCCAAAATGTTTATTTTTTTCTCAACTACAGTGAAAAAATGTTGACTCATATTGAAGCAATTTAGAAACGTACTCAGGCACAAAATGGAAATAGATTACATTAAGTTTAATATTTGTTACTAGGGTACCTGCTAAAAATAACATCGCAAAGTTTTATACTTCCTTAAAAGGGTTTTAACGGCTGTCACATGTATTGTATCTACTTAACTTTTTTTTTTAACTTTTTATTTTATATTGGAGTATAGTTGATAAAACAACATTGTGTTAGTTTCAGGTGTACAGTAAAGTGATTCGGTCATACATATACATGTATCTATTCTTTTTCAAATTCTTTTCCCATTTAGGTTGTTACATAATATTGAGCAGACTTCCCAAAGGATTAAAGACCTAAATTTGAGACCAGACACTATAAAACTCCTAGAGGAAAACATAGGCAGAACACTCTCTGACATAAATCTCAGCAGTTATCTTTTTCGATCCATCTCCCAGAGTAATGAAATAAAAACAAAAATAAACAAATGGGACCTAATTAAACTCAATAGCTTTTTTGCACACCAAAAGAAACCACAAACAAAATGAAAAGACAACCCACAGAATGGTAGAAAATATTTGCATATGATGTGACCGACAAGGGATTGGTCTCCAAAATTTACAAACAACACATGTGGCTTAATATCATCAAAATAAACAACCCAATCAAAAACCGGGCAGAAGACCTAAACAGACTCTTCTCCAAAGAAGACATACAGATGGCCAAGAGGCACATGAAAAGATGTTCAACATCACTAATTATTAGAGAAATGCAAATCAAAACGACAATGAGATATAACCTCACACCAGTCACAAAGGCTATCATCAAAAAATCCACAAACAGTAATGCTGGAGATGGTGTGGAGAAAAAGGAACCCTCCTACACCGTTGGTGGGAATGTAAATTGGTACAGCTACTATGGATGACATTATGGAGGTTCCTCAAAGATGCAGGTTTAATGGCACCTCCTTGACTGAGACATGGTAATGGCAGGTCCTCTTACCAAGGATCCTATTGATGAGGCAAAGGGAGGGGCACAGAGCAGCAGAGCTGGACTTCTAGGCACAGGTATATAGCATGTCAACTGTAACAACCTTGGTCTGTGATCTAAAAAGCTCCCCTTCTCAGAGATATGAGTTTATCCCTCAATGATTATGCACTCTAAAGAACTACTCAGAAAAGTGAGGGCTCAACTGATTTCTCTTACTTATGAAGACAAAGTTCAGTAAGACTTAGGCACTTTGTACTCATCATTTTTCATGGCTAGGTTGTACTCATCATTTCAAAAGTATCTCAAATTCACCGTAAACTCATCATTTCATTAGTATCTCAAACTCACCGTAAATTTTAAACCAAAACAAACTCAATATCCAGTGATAATATATCCAATATGGGTTTTCTTGCCTTTTATGGTGAAATAACTCTCCATAATTAGGGTAATCTCAAATTTTCTCATCTCCCCCAGATAGACTGTCACCAATAAAATCTTGGGAGACCCAGTGTTCAACTATTAATTATTGCTTGCATTTTTGGATGGCCAAACACAATATATGGAGTGACTAACTGGAATCTTCAACTTCAGTATTCATGTACAAATTTTCTCAGAAAACTTTGTTGTTCATCTCACCTGACCTTCACAAAGTACATGTGTGCTCAATTAGCTCTTAGGTTCTGTGATTTCCAAGCCAGTCTCATTCATCTTTGACTTCATAAAATATATGCTCAAGATGCCATATAGCAATCAAATAAGTATTCAGGAATTGCTCTTTTTTTTTTTTTTTTTTGAGAGAACACACTAAGTATGCATTTTATTCAGCTTAAGGATTTCATATGAAAACTCTAAGAATATAATACAATTCCAACATATGCAAATCCATATGATGGTCTGCATTATGACT
Source organism: Eschrichtius robustus (assembly GCF_028021215.1). Lineage (NCBI taxonomy): Eukaryota > Metazoa > Chordata > Mammalia > Artiodactyla > Eschrichtiidae > Eschrichtius > Eschrichtius robustus. The sequence continues at coordinate 65,233,618 of NC_090831.1, read as the reverse complement.
AATATTATTTAGAGGTAAAATTTTTAAGGTGAGAAATTTTTTTTTTTCAAATTCAAGCAGATTTAATTGTGGGTGATAAAGCACACAGACACAAAAAAGGTGACTTAGATTTAAGGCACACAAAAAGGCTAATGTACTCTTAGCAAAAGTAACAGGTGGAATTCTCTCCATGTGATTTTGGTCAAGTTTCTTTCCATGGTGTGTGCCCACATTCAGTGTCCATTGCACTGAAATACCAGGTTTTTATTATATCATAAACAAAATGGTGGTCAAGGAGGAGTTCATAAAAATGCTTTAGCCCTTAAGTGAAAGACAACAGGCAGAGTAGGAATTGCTCTTCTTTATTTCTTGGTTTTATAAATAAGTTTTTATGTCTTTTCTAGTCTGGTACATTAGTCAGTCATCTGTAGGTAGCCTCAGAAACTGAAAAATCTTCTACGTACATATACATATATGAGCACATCCATCATTTCTTATTTTCATAAAGATCCACTGCATAATTTAGAGAGTCCTTGTGACTATTATTGCTAGCAGTATTCCAATTGGAATATTTGTCTTGAAATTATATAGGAAGATTATTCTGAAGGCTTGGAGATCATGGGATTAACTGTAGAACTATGGCTTCAAAAAATAAAGAACTGAGGTCAGTAGGATAATGGGATGTACCTGGGGTCTGAGCATACTGGTAAGTCTGAATCATTTTATAAATGATTCAATTGCTAGAAGTCTTGCATTAAATAGAATTTAGAACAATAAACATTGTGTGCAAAGGATAAAGTGGGATAAAGCCCATATACTACCACAGGAAGCGTATTGTCCAACATGGGCAACAGACTTCAATACGTCATACTCTAGTAAAATGCGTTACATGGTGATTATCCCCAAATGAGGGATAAACAGGATGCTATGAAAAGGTAATCATTCTTAACAATGTAATTAGGAAACACTTTACGGAGGAGATGGCATTGGAACAAGGCTTTAAAGCCTTTAAAGACAAGGGAATAAGAACTAAGGCTGATGGAACAGCTCACTGCCATATCCAGGCCAGAGATAATGAAGGGCTAAAAGAGGCCACAGGGAATTGAGAAGGAATCGAAAGTGTGTTCGGGGAATGGCCTATAGTTGTATGGGGCTGGTGTGTGGGGTATCTGTGATTATGCTTTCCATCCTACTTGAGAGAAAATCAGAAGCCACTTCTATATGCCAAGGATGGCAAACATAGGACCCAAAGCATGATTTTAGGTAATTCTATTTAACTTTGCATTTTACAGTTGCATATGTCAATCCAGATTTAAGGCACACAAAAAGGCTAATGTACTTTTAGCCTTTAGCCTTTAGGCTAATGTAGGTCTACTGATGATACTGAATAATTTTCTGGTCCCCAGTGATACTGTGAGAAGTTATCGTTTCACATAATTGCATGGCATCCATTATGAACATTCATTTCCTTCAAATTTTTTAACTGAGTGGCTGTTAATTGCTCTCCTCACACCATGGTCCCAGGAATAATCACTGGTGGTTGTTCTCACTCATCAATAATGCTCACTGTGTCGCAGTAAATTCATCCATGAATATTTTCTGAAAAACTGTATTAAGTTTCTCTTATTGTATTGGAAAGAGCAGCCCCAAGAACAGACCTTTTGCCTGAAGTGTAATCATTAATTTTGCCCTTCTTGCCGAATATCTCTGATTCTTGCCTTGTAAATTGCCTATATTATCCTAGATTTAACCATAGTCTGAGATGACATTTACAGGAGCAATGTCCACATTTAGAGGGCTCCATGCACTTCCAATATACTCTGTGTAAGAATGCTGGTATGGATGGTAATCCCTTACTCATGGAGAGAAATGAGGTTCTGCTTCATAAATACATTTAAAGAATATACATCAGTGGGAGTGGAAGTGGAAAATAAAAGTATTCTTCAACAAGGCCATATAGCCGTTATGACATAGTGTCAAGGAAGAGAACAAATTCAGGGGACTGCCAGTAGGACATTGCCTCAGGGTAAAGACTGTGGTTGTAAGTCCCTTTACCAAGACATTTGAAATGATTAGGGTATCCACTAGATCCTTTTACATGGACAAAAGAGTTCCTACAAAGATTAAGGTCTTGGTTCTGTAGAAGCCAGAAACCTCTGAAGTATCTGTAATTGAGTCTCTAGAGAGAGGCATATCTCAAAAAGAATCTTGGGTGTCACATACTGACATTTTGGTGCAAAAATGTTTGGAACTTACAACATTTTTAAAAGAGCCATCTTGAAAAAATCATTGCCAGCCTGAACTAAAAGACTGAAATCATTTGAGATATAAAAAGGTCTTGCACCTCCCATCTTTCCTCAGGCAGGAATCAGTCTGGGAAAAGTACTCACTCTTCTAATTAGAGTTCTTACTACGTTTATTCCACTCCTGTTCTACCTCTGTATGTTGGATGTGTGCTGGGCAGATAACCTGTCTTTTTATTATGAGGCCTCTGGATGAAGAAGAGCTACATTTAGACCTAATGTAGATCATAAGGTCCTGGACTTTGAACTTGATGCTGTGACCAGATGAGACTTTTGAGGTTTTGTACATGAGAAGAATATTAACATAAAATAGAAAGCTGATAGTAATAGTTTGTGCGATTGCTCAGGGAAAAACTCCTATCTCCCTCCCACAGCCTGATTGATGCTAGGCTTGGCCATGTGTTTTGCATTAGCTAGTGGGATGTTGGTAGACATTATATAAGCAAATGCTTGAAATGTGCTTGTGTGGTGGTGCTTCTGTCACTGCTATAAGAACATGTCCCGGGGAGGCCGCTCGTCCCAGGAGGAGGGAGATGTGTAGAACAGAGCTTGCTCAGCTTCCCTGCACACCTGCAGCTTCAAGATGTCACCTTAGTCAACTCCAGACTTATGAGTATGAGAATGAAAACTTACCGCTGTCATGCCACTGAATGGGGGCTATTTGTTATACATCAATAGCTAACGGATATAATGCTATATCCTAGGCACTGAGTTCAGCACTTCATCATTTATCTGCCTTGTGAGCTATATTATTAGCTCCATTTTGCAGGAAACTGGAGTTTAGAGAAGTTCAGTAATAGAGTGTAGCCGATAGCCTGTCCTGTCTGATTATAAATCTTTTCTTGTTAACCCTAACAATACTTTTCAATGTTTTGGAAAATTCAGGTTTGATCCTTTTCTCCCACTTCCCCTGACCCTGCTTGTAAAGAATCCCTGCTTTTGGATGAACATACTCAGCGGGTAGGACAAGAAAGCTTTCTCTCTGCCCACTGCTGTTTTTGACCTAAGCAGAGATGACACTAACCAGGGCTGACCATGGTCCCAATGGTGAAGCTGGCAAAAGTTGATTTGAGGCCTTGTAATCACCCCCACTTTATGTTGCTATTTCTTTCTCCAGTGACGTGTACTACTCCTACCTTTCAAGTACGTTTTTTGAGTCCTTCTCAAAAAAAAAAAAAAAAAAAGGATTTGAAATATTTACTTGGTGAAAGAAACTCATCAGTACTGTGTGCTCTGGATCCTAGTTACTTGCATTTTAATCTTCTTATCTCTAAATGAAGATTGTGAGGGCTGGAGAGAACCTCTTTAGCCCTGAAATACTGTCATAAGTCAGTTTAGCTCTGAAGGGCAGGGAAGAAAGAGAAGAATGGTAGACAGTAGGTTAAAAGAAAGAAAGAACAAAATGTAGATTTGAGCTCACTTTAAGTGCTGGACACTTTACATGTATTCTGGTGTAGCATGTAGCCCACCTGGACAGAATCCGCCCTACTGAAGACATGGTATGTGGTGCCCCATACCCCTTTCATCTTCTTTTGGGTTCCTGGACCCAATTCCAACGTGTGTGCAGAGTGCTTCCCACATAATACCAAGCAGTTCTAGAACACCAGCAGGGTGTCTGAGAACTCAAATCTGAGCCTATCTGTGGGTGAAGACCAAATATATATTTATTATAAATCACAATGTTGCAATCTCCTCTGAAAAGCTGAACCTTGGCTGAAATAGCCAGGTAGGGGTCTTTCTCTAGCATCCCTTCTCACCAGTAGAAATGACTTACAGTTCTTGGGAAAAAGTCCCTTTAGTTTTTTTTTTTTTTTATAGCAAACTATGTCTTATATTGAGTGGATTTTACTTTTAAATTTGTAGGTTTTTCTCCACTAATGAAACTGATACTAGTCAAGGAAAAAATTTCCCCACACCTCACTTGGGACAGAATCTTTTTATGCAATGTAATTCATGACTTCCTTCTGGGAAGATATTAGCATGGCTAATAAAATACTAAGCAATATTCTGATATACTTTATGGGAATTAATGGTGCTAAAATTTGTTCTTGGAAAACTTGTCACCCATTCTTTCTAAAGAAGATCTTTTAGTGATCTTCTGCTTTTTTCTTTTTGTATTTGATCTAACAAAGGCTATTTAACATTTTTCTGTTTCTAAAAATGTCAGTACTAAGACTGAATCTTTCAATTAGCCTGCTGATTAAATTGGCCTCCTAACAGCAAAACTCTAACCAAACATTTGCCTGTATGTGTAAACAGCAAGATTATAACCAAACACATACCTAAAACTAAATCTCTGATATCAAAAAAAAATGTTTTAGCATTTGTCTGGGCCAATTCTTCCTCTCGTTGTGCGGCTTGAGGCTACCAATCCTCTCTGTGGTTCACCCTGTTCTTTTCACAGGCCAGTATCTTGGTGGGGATGGGAGCTGAATTCAGCCTTGGTGGACCCCACATTACATAATAAGAGTTGCAAAATGCCTGGCATGAAACATCTACTCAATGTTGATTTCTTTCCTTATTTGCTCTGCCGTTCCTTCCTTCCTTTTTCATTCCCTCTGTTCAGAGTAACCATTACCGTCAACTGGCTTTAGGGCAAGAAGATTTCCCCCCTGCAAACATTAGTCTCTCATCCTCACTTTTTGCTCATGAATTTTCACAATTTCCACTCTAAGTACTGCCTTTATGTTTTTAACAGAAGTCTGTTCTTTCAATATACTACATTAATCACAGAATGATTTACTTTCTCTCTGTGTGGCTGACCTTGCAGGTTGATCTTCATTGAACTTGAACGTGCTTGTCCCTCTTCTGTGGCTGGGGGTTGAAACAGGTGTGGGGATGAAACAGGTGTGATTGTTTTGTTCCAATCCCTTCAACTCAAAGAACAACTTCATGGCTGAGGTCAAGCTGAGCACAGAGCCCTCCCTGCTGGGCAGACACTTTCTGTCTGGCATCATTAAAGCCTATCCCTGACAGCAGAAGCCCAAGGTTGTCCTTTTCCCATCTCTTGCCCCCTGTGGTGTGTGCAGGCTAAAAATCACACTTAATCACTGCAGGAGATCTGAAACATGGGGACAAGTATCTTTATTTTGTAGAGGGGAAAGCGAACTCTCAAAGAGACTAGGTCAGTTTTCCCAAGGTCATATGGCTAGTGAGTGTAGGAGGGGGATTCCCATGCTGGCTGACCGTGCAGTCCGTGTGCTTTCAGTACACATGTCAGTAACTGCAATGCCAGACATGTTTCCTAAGACCTTGCTATACATAGTACCGGCTGTAGACCAGCATTACTGGCATCTCCTGGAAACTCGTTAGCAATACAGAATCTCAGGTGCCATCCCAATACTGAATCAGAATCTTCATTTTTACTAAGATCCCCAGGTGATTTGTACACATATGAAAATTTGAGAAGCACAGAGATAGGACATAATATGCAGCTACTAAATAAAGGCATAACGAGTATAAAAGTAATTTTAAAAATATGTAGGAAAAGTCAAGAAGTTCTGAAATCAGTCACCTGGGAGAATGAAGAAGAGACCAAAAGAATGGATGGAAGGCAACGTGCAAAGAGTAAAAGAGAAGAAATTCTCTGCATTCAATGTCAGACTGAATGGGCCCATTGAGGACTAAGCAGGGAAAAACAACAATATCAACTCATATCTAGATAAATGGAAGATGCATTTAGGATAAACTTAGGAAAAAACTGTTAAAACTTCCAGAGAGAAGAAACAGATTAACTAGGGAAGGAGAAGCAGAGATATTAGTTGCAAGAAGAAACTAGAATAATATAAAAATTCGGAAGGAAAATATATTTGAGCCTAGAATTTCATACCCAGTGAATCTATTATTCAAAGATCAGAGCAAAATAAATACATTTGCAAACACAAAAGTTGATTCACTTAGGATTCTTAGTGGCAGATCACAGAATTGTCTCTATCAAGTTTAAGCAGAAAAGGACTTATTAAACAATGCAGCCAGAGGCAGAGGCACTCACCCACGCCACTAGATGGAGCCAGCGAAAGCCCATGACTGTGGCCATTTTATGCTCAGTGCCCATGATGCTCAGATCTGGACATGAGGAACTCAGCTATAGCCCCCAGAGGAATCCGATGCCCTTAATACTGTGCTTCCCCAAAGACCAGCTCTCTCTGCACATGGCCTTCACTTGCAGGTGCACATTGCCATCTCTGAGCCTCATATGGGTGCATCTGCTTGGCAGAGCTGAGGTCCCATAGAGATACCTAGCTTCTCGGGGAGTGGAACCATAGTTTCCGTAAGAAAGACTCTGAAGAATAGGAAGGCAAGCTAGAAGAGGGGTTGAATCAGAGTTGAGTGAACCAGGTTACAGTGTTTGACACTCAAAGGCTCAAAAGAGTTTATAATTAGTAAACACACTCTGAAATAATTATTCATACTCCAGAGCAAGAAAAAATTTGAATCCAAGATGAAAAAAGAATTGCAAGAAGTATGGTGATAAAAGAAATTAGTGTTTGATGTATGTTTAAATGTGTAAATAATTTAAAAAATAATTTGGGTCAAAAATTTCAATCTATATCAAAATATAAAATAGGGGTACATGGGTAGCAAGACAGTGGAAAAGAGTTCTTGCTATTATCTTGTTAAGTAGAAATTTTAATACTGATTAATTTGAAACATTTTTAAAATTATGTTTCAGAATGTGTGCTAAAAATGTGTGGATAATCACAAGGAGAATTAAAAACAGAATGTATAACTTTCAAACAAGTACAAGAAAAACAATACAAAGAAAACTAAATTAACCTCACAAAAGATAGGTAGATTAAAAAAACTAGATCAATCCAGCAAAAGATCGATAACATTTTTCAAAAGACTAGAAATCTTAGGAATAGGATGCACAAAATGAGAAGGGAGGAATAAATCTAAACATATAGGTAATCGAAATAAATGCTAGTGTGTTGTGCCAATCTTTCAAAAAACAGATTCCCAGATTTTAAAAACCATGCCAGGAAGTTTCAGAATAAAGGGATATTCAAAGAATTACAAGCAACTGGTCACAAAAAGAAAGTGTAATAATTGAAATAATAGACTAAATACATTCAAGATGAAAAGTGCTAAACAGAGAAAAAAGATAGTTAATATCGATAAAAGGAATAATCAACCAAAAAGATCTAAATTCCTATTCTCCACATTGTTAAGTAATTACGTACCTAAGTCATTACTTAAATCAGGAAGAATTTATAGAAAATTATAGCACTGAGGGCTCAAGTTAAAAAATGGAACTAATGTATAATATTGTAGATATACAATTTTTTTTTCTATTTTAGAGGAATACAGAATCAGTGGCATACATGCAGAGCATGAAGGGAGTAAGAAAAATCCTTAAAGCAAACAGAACAAGTTCATAAGTAGAGACGAACTATGCAGATTCTCAAACAAAAAAGTTCAAACTGCAGCTGATTTGGCCCAAGAAAACCAAGTCTCCCAGAAGAGATCAACATAACTTGAAGAGCACAGGAAGAAAAAGACTTCCTAGTTCCTAATCAGGAACTAGAGGTTTATATAAAGCTCCACTGTATGGCATTTATACTGTACTTTCAGTATTTATGCCTTAACTAATTATTTATTTTACTTTATAGAAAATGTATTTGGTTCATAGTCTAAAATGTAGCTCCATTATGCTCAGTGGATAAAGCTATCACTGAAATTGAATAATATATATACATATATTTTTTTATATGATGCTACTTTTTTTAAAATTTATTTATTTATTTATTTATTTATTTATTTATTTATTTATTTATTTATGGCTGTGTTGGGTCTTCGTTTCTGTGCGAGGGCTTTTTCTAGTTGCGGCAAGCGGGGGCCACTCTTCATAGCAGTGCGTGGGCCTCTCACCGTCGCGGCCTCTCTTGCTGCGAAGCACAGGCTCCAGACGCGCAGGCTCAGTAGTTGTGGCTCACGGGCCCAGCTGCTCCGCGGCATGTGGGATCTTCCCAGACCAGGGCTCGAACCCACGTCCCCTGCATTGGCAGGCAGATTCTCAACCACTGCGCCACCAGGGAAGCCCCTGAATAATATTTTTAATCCATCGGAATATTACTACCACTTATATGATCAAATAAAATATTCTTTCCACAAAGAAGGTTGTAGTGTAGCCAGTCTTGATTTTCTTTGTATTTGAAACCTCTTGTTTCACAAGTGTAGTTACCCACTCTGGTTGGGAGACAGACACTCAGAGGGTCAAGCTGGAATTTACAATCATTTTAGCAGTTTGGTATTTTGGTAGGAAAAGTCATATTTTTCCCAAAGTCACCATGTTATACTCAGAAAATTCAGAAAGTGTTTTGGCGCTTGCTGTTCTTAGAGCATCTTCACCTGCACATCTTTGATAGAAGGAATTGGCTTGGTCAGCAGATCTTCCCTGGGACTTTTTCCCTTCATATTTACTGCTTAAAGTTCTGCTTCTTAAGGAGTCATTGTAATCAAGTGACACAATTTAGTATCTGCTAGAAATCAGAGCATAGTAAAAGTTTGCATTCTCAGTTCCTTCATCTGAGGACATCCACGTTTTCCAAGTCCCCTGTCAACTGTGACAAGTAGTGATTAAGAGGATGGACTTTAAAATAACATACACCAGCACTTAAATCCAGGCTCTGCTACTTAGTAGCTATGTGAACTTAAGCAAGTCATTTCCCTTCTTTGAGCCTCAGTTCTTGGTTCATAAGGTAGGCTTAATAGCAACAACCAATTTGCAGAATCAGATAATGAGACAATGAATGTAGTGCATTTGACACAGTGTTGCAATAAATGGTAACTATTATCAATACAATGAAATAGCTATAGATGTCCTTGGGAAAAAAGAAGTTAGCTGGGAGATCTCATAAATATCTTTATTGTTGTTTATCTGTTGATGGTGAACATGGAGCATTAGGGATTCAACGCAAGAGAAAAGAGAAAATAAAATAGAGGATTAGGGAGGTAAGCTGGAGCCATTCACCTGTAAGGACCTTAGTATTGTTTGCATGTCTCATCATAGGTATTTTGACAATATGAAGCTAAAGCATTAATGATAGGCCTTCGGGGGCAGCAATTCCCATTGCAAAAACCTTTCCAAATGAGTTAACTCAATCATTTCCTATGAAGCAGGCACTCTTCTATACACTTGGGGCATATCAATATATAAATTAAACCTGCTAGGTTAAATATTTATATATCAGAATGGTCACTGTCGCATAATTTATGTAATGGGTCTGGCCTGAAGTACAGGTAAAAACAGAACTTTTATTTTTCAAATACAGTCTAATTTGATCATGTCTATGCCAGATTGGCAGCAAGTGCAGTAAATCTATGGTGAGAAGGTGGGAGTCCCTCTTTCTTATGAATTATGCAAGAAACACACAGATTCAGTCAGTCCAAAAGAGCTTTACAGAGATTTTTCAGCTGCTATTGTTACTGCTGCTCTGCTGTGGCAACGCTGAAAGCAACCCCTTCAGTGCAAAGTATCAAGTCACACAGATGCCATGACTAGGACACCCGTGCTGGTTCAAATACTTGTGCGTACCCAGTGGTTTTTGAGAAAGGGAGCCCCAGTTAGCTGAGCATTATTCACAGCAAAGAGTGCTTCATGTCTGAGAGTTAATACAGCTGATCTCTAGGCACTGGGATTACGGGTAGTTTCATTTTTTTCACTTTGCTTATCTGCAATTTCTAATTTTTCTTTAAGGACATGAGTTACTTGTATTAATTTTTCAAGTTAAGAAAAGCCTCTTTGAAAGTGAACTTTATCAGTTGTATTCAATGTGAAATTCCTCTTCTAGAGTTGATTGAGAAAAGAAGATTAGGCCTGGATATTCACTTAAAAATCATCAGATCAAACTTTTCCTTTGTGCACTAGTCTTTTATTCAACAAATCATTTGGCACACAGGTTTTGTGACAGGGAGCCATGGATAGAAAAGAGACATGGCCCTACACTCATGTAGTTTACTGAGTTGTCACTAGATGCTAATGAAGCACATGGGTCATTTTTAGCTGCTCTGGCAAAGTCAAATGCTGACTTTCTGCTCTGAATGTGGTGGTTCTGCCATTAGAAGGCTCCAAATGGCATACCTACCAGTCAAGCGTTAAAGAATCCTTGAACTTGCAGATAGGTGTTTATACAGAGGTACAGAGCATGGTGAACAGATGCAGAGATGAGAGGCAGTTCCATCTGGGTTCCCATCCTGGTTCTGTCAGTGACTCCTATGTGACCTTGAACTAATTACTTAGTTCAGTCTTCATGGTTCAGTTTTCTTATCTTTAGGTAGGGACCCATAACAAATACTTATCTTGAAGTGATAATGTAAACTACGTGGCACAATACAGTTTTCCATAAAGAGTGTTAGTACCCACATTACTGACACCTGCATACCCCTGTTCATGTAAGGGCTGGATTGAACCCACCTCTTTCCTCCTCAAATCTTTCTCTGGTAGGTTTTGGGAAAATAGGACTTGAGCTATGTGTACTCCTGAGTTGGCACATACCAAGCTTGCTTCTCTGCTGTCTCCTAACAATTGCTCTCCTTGCTGTCATCTCCAGGAAGCTTCACACACCGGGCACTCCTTTCCTTACTCCTCAGAGTACCCTTAATGTAAAACTGCTGTGTCCAACAGCTGTTTACTGATGATGTGAGTAACACAAGGGGAACCCAGCAACAGAGCAGAATCTGAATACATGACATTGCTCTTAAAAAAATTCCCAGGTCTCACGGGGATGAGGGGTTTCTTGCTGTCATCTTTGTCTGTAGGTTCTTTTGCTGCCATGTTACCAGTCTTTTTGACTAAGACCCTCTTCCTGTCTCCCCAGATGCCTGGGAGTACATCTGATTTCTTTATTATAAAAAACAATTTGGTCTTCATCTAGATTAAGCTTCTGGGTCTACTTTTACATATCCAAAAAGAAACGAATGGCTTCTACTCAACAAAATAATCAATCTTTAAATCAATTCTTCATTTCTTCTAAAATGTGAAACTTAAGGCAGAAATTCTCCTCTTTTTTAAGAGAATATTTCCCCTTCTGCTAAACTAGCTACTGCTGTTGTCATTTCTGCCACATTGAAGCTAGATTCTGAGAACAGGTGGCTTGAAAACAATTCAGTAGACTGGGTGTATTCCTCTAAAACCATTTCTCTAGCTATACTTATGCTTTGAGGTGAAACTGTAAACTCCTTAATTTAATTGAGCTTAAATGGTTGTTTCTCCCTTTATTTCTGTGTTGATTTTTGTCGAATGCCTTGCAGTGCTTTCACAAAAGAACTTCATAAATTTGATTTGATTGATAACTTCCATAGGCCTCATAGGTACCAGGGCTGAGATAAAGCTAAAAGCAGAGCAGGAGCACTGTTTCAATGGTGGTAAGAGGAGTGAGGGATTACTTCAAATGGTATTGCCAAGATCATTTCAACACCTTAAAAATAGCTGATAAATGCCATAGAATAAAATATTGAAGTCCTCTGTTGAGTGACACCTGCTTGTCCAGATAGGGTTGGGTGGCTGCCAGTAGGTGAATTAAATGTCAGCTGGGTTTATACCATAGGAGGGAATCTGTTCTAGCAGTACTTGGACTGGAAAAAGGGAGTGAATTGGTAAAGAGCTGTTCTACAGCCTGCCCCTCTTTCAAGGAGCTGAAGAAAGCCCACTGAACGCCAGATTATTACAGGGTCAGGGTTGTGCCTTTCACCTATTAGCAGGCACAAGAGTAATCATTTTCCAGCACTAAGGATAAGGCTTTCTGAAGAATAGTGCCCGGATGAAAAAATGCAAGAAACAGATATGTATGTGTTGAAAACTCAGTAGCAGAACTTGAGTAAAATTCATAGCCTCTGGGGACTTCCCTGGTGGTCCAGCAGGTAAGACTCCGTGCTCCCAAAGCAGGGGGCCTGGGTTCGATCCCTGGTGGGGGAACTAGATCCCACATACATGTCACAACTTAAGAGTTTGCACGTTGGAACTAAGATCCGGTGCAGCCAAAATAAATAAAAATAAATAATTAAAAAAAAAAATCATAGCCTCTGGGTTTTGGTACTAACCTAGGAGGACACTGGAAAATAAGCAATAGATTCCTTAGCCTATTTATTTCAGGTTACCTTTTAAGGCTTGAAGATTCTCATTTCTTTGTTCATTACAATTTCAATTGTAATAATTTTTTAAATGAAAATAACTTTATATTTGGGAAGATATGAATAAAATATGCACATATTCAAATATTCAGGCAATAAAATTATTTTGAAATAGAAGGAAAAAATCAACCATAAACCACCATCGAATACAATTATTCCTACACTATATGATGTATATCTTTCCAGATGATTATATATATATGAGAGAGAGAGTGAGAGAGAAAGAGAGAGAGGGAGAGAGAAAGGGGAAACGGGGGGAGAAAAAGAGAAATACAAAAACGTATTTGTTTATGCATTTTTGTATACTTACAAAATGAGATCACACTATACATGATGCTTTGAAACATGTCTTTTTTCATCTAACTATATCACGGCATCTTTCCATGTTAATAAATATACAGGTAAATCATTTAATGGCTGCATAGCATTCCATTATATGAATGTATAGTCATGTGTTTATTTAATTTCCGATTCTTGGGGATTTGGATTATTTCTACTTTTTGCCTATTGCAAACAATGAGGTTGTTATGGATTAAATTATATTCCTCCCCTCCTCCAACAAATTCACATATTGAAGCCCTAACCACCAGTGTGACTATATTTGAAGACAGGGGCTTCAAGGATGTAATTAAGGTTAAATGAGGTCATAAGGATGGGTCCCTCATTCAGTAGGACTGGTGTCCTTAAGAAGAGGAAGAAGTATCAGGGATCTCTCTCTCTCCATGTATGAACAGAGGGAAGGCCACGTGAGGATACAGTGAGAAAGTGGCCGTCTGCAAGTGAAGGAGAAAGGCCTAAGAAGAAACCAAACCTGCCAACACCTTGACTTGGATTTCTAGCCTCCAGTACTGTGAGAAAATAAATTTCTGTTGTTTAAGCACTGGATCTGTGGAGTTTTGTTATGGCAGCCCTAGGAAATTAAGACCATAGTCATCCTAATGGATGTGAGGTGGTATCTCATGGTGTTAATGAGCATTTTGCATTTCCCTAATGATTAGTGATGTTGACCATCAAATACACAAAATTTGAAGCTTTTGACTTATATTAACAGTCTGTTCTCCAGAAATCTTTTACCAATTAAAGCTGTTAACACTAGTGCCTCATTTGCCCTCTCCAGCACCCATAGGTGATATTTATCATGTAACTTGTGAACAACACTCATCACAGATGTGGAAAATGTTGCTGTAAGCTCTTTGATTGCAATTAAAAGGTGCTACATTTCTTCAGTGTTAAATACATGGCCTGAGCAGGCACTAAAAATATACTTACTGAATTGAAAGTTACATTTTCAAACATATAATTGATCTTTAGAATGACTACATGAGGTTAAACGACTGATCTGATTCTTTTATATCTGCATTCTCTCTGCCTCTCCTAAGACCTCATACTTCCAATTCCTAAGTGTTTCATGTGGTCTCCCATCTCCCTACAGACTCTTTGATGATATTTAAGTTTACTTATCTAATCCCTAGTTCATGTCACTTTCCTTCTTTTAACATAATCAATAAATAACAGTTATTTTTTATAAGAAAGAAAGAAAAGGAGAGCAGGAAAGCATGTTCTCAATTGAGGAAGCTCACATCTCTTGAACAAGGGCCCAAGAGTTCACTGACATGTTGCACTACAACCTTTCATCACAGTTAACGTTTCTTTCTCTCCTATTAACTTTAAAGTGACAATTCTACCAGTAAAATCTACTAATAATATGTTCTTCAGTGAGGAAGTGGAGGCTGCTGAGTAGCCTTCCATCCGTGTCCTCCCCCTTCAATCTCAGATTTTAGTGATTTTTTTTTTTTTTGCTATATCTCTGACTTTCTGATAATACAATTGATAGAAAGAAGAGGAAAACTTTCTGGTTTAGACCTTATGTGACAAAATGTCCTGGCTTGTGTGGAAACTGCTTGGAGATTTCATTCTCACTGAACTCTGTATCTTACCTTGACTTTTTGTGCTTTTCTAATCAAAACAAAGAAGAAGCATTCAGTTTCTCTCTTTCCTGGGAATATAAAATAAAATAAATAAAAATTCAAATGTTCTACTGGAATGAAAAGGAAGCCATAAAATGGTTCAGCCTGCAGGCATACATAAAAACACAAAAAATAAAACAGCAAGCAAACATAATCTTTCGAGAGGGCATTTAAAGAATCATCATCATCTACCTTCCCACAGGTAAGAAAAGGAATAGACACCTCATATAGGTGGAATCATGCAGCATTTGTCTTTCTGTGACTGGCTTATTTCACTTAGCACAATGTCCTCAAGGTTCATCTATGTTGTTGCACATTGCAGAATTTCTATTTTTAAAAGGCACAATAACATTCCAGTGTGTGTGTGTGTGTGTGTGTGTGTGTATCTCCACCTTTTCTTTTTTAAAAGGCAGAATATTCCCTTGTATGTATACATATAAATATATACCACCTTTTCTTTATTCATTTATCTATGAACATCTTATGCTTTCTGAGTCACATTTGTCTAATTCTATTGATTTAATTCATTTGGTTTTTTACCTCATAGCAGAATCACAATATATTGTTCATCCCAAATTTCTCCCGCATTTTAATATGGGAACTTTTCCTCCTATAGTAGTACTGCTCATTTTGTCCTAAAATTTTCTTTCTAAATATATCTTTCTAAAATTTTTATTTCCTCATACGTGGAGCTAACATCTGAACTTTCCATATTCTTCTCACTTTTTTACTTAGTTAAAATTTTCCTGTGAGGTGTCTTCTGAGAAATTAAGAAGAAAAAAAATGGAAAAAAATATTTTGGGCAGTGAATGGTGGGGGAATATTAGAAGGCGCCAAAGAGTCTAAGCTTGTTTAATGTAACAGGTCTAACAAGCAAAACACCAAACTGAAAAACTGGCATGTAAATGTGTTGGGGGTGCTTAGGAGAAGAAAGAGGCCGAGAAAACAAGTCTATGAGAAAAATCTGTGAGGGACAGCAAGGTAAATAAAAAAAGATGAATCAGAACAACGAAGCAAAGCTTAGTTTATCAACATTGACAGAAGCTATAGGAGGGCAGTCTATAGATTTAAAAAAAGAAAAGATGAACATTTCAGGTATTTTATGTTGTCATGTACAGTTTCTTAAGGCATTGGTTTATTTTACTTAGTAGTCAAATTTTACGAAATATTACTAAAATGAAGAGGTTTGAACTAACAAAAGTTCGTTGTGTGACATTTATGGAGTGTCAAGCTGCAACTATATGTAATGAGATCCATTCAGGCATACTAATTAAAACATAATGTTATTATTGGATTATTGGCTGCTCTATGGGGATATTCATAATGAATTGAAGCTGTTGACAGGGTTTAACGAGATTTTCTACTTTTTTCATTCGTCCATCTTTTAATAATACCAGTAGTGCCCGTTTTTTATTTCAGTGGGGTGGCAACAAACAGTCCTTAGAAAAGCAAAACGCCGCCAGGCTGCTTCAGTGTTAAAGTGCTGTTGGGAATTGTCGTCAGCATTTTAGGATCATCTCTTTTTTCCGTACAAATTCCTCTTTATCTGCCTTAAATGGTAACATTGAATTTCTTGGTGTTGGCTGACAACACGCCAGCTAAGCACTGTGAACACCCAAAGCACAACTATCTGCAGAACAACCGTCTATGAAAAAACCCAAAACCTACCAGAAAAGACCTTCTACCACTAAAGACGTAAAGGAGGCATCACACAGAGACGGCCAGGAGGGGCAAACGAGTGATATAATCAAGGCCTCCACCCTCAGGTGGGTGACCCACAAGCTGGAGAATAATTAGAGAGCAGAGGTTCCCTCACAGGAGTGAGGTTCTGAGCCCCGCGTTGGGCTCCCCAGCCCGGGGGTCCTGCACGAGGAAGACGAGCCCCCAGAGCATTTGGCTTTGAAGGCCGGCGGGGCTTAATTTCGGGAGTCCCAAACGGCTGAGGGAAACAGACTTCACCCTAAAAGGCACACACAACACCTCACATGCACCGGGACCCACAGCAAAAGCAGTAATTTGATAGGAGCCCGGGCCAGACCTACCTGCTGGTCTCGGAGAGTCCCCCGAAGAGGCGGAGCTCCCTGGGGACCAGGCACCAGCCGCAGCCGCGTTTGGGAGCTCTTTCTACGCAGAAGCCGCTGGTAGCAACGCCAGGTAGGACCCTCCCTCTCGCTTATTAGCGCCAAAACCTGGCCCCTCCCAACAGCCTGTAGGCGCAGGTGCCGGGACGCCTCAGGCCAACCAACTCAGTGGGTGGGGTCAGAGCGTGACTCATCAGCAGACAGGCTGTCTCAGGTCTTCCTGAGCTCACAGCTGTCTGGAGATGCCGCTACACGCAGCCCTGGCCACCAGCGGGCCAAGACCCAGCTCTATCCACCAGTGGGAGGACACCGGCCCTGCTCTCCGGGAAGCCTACACGAGCCTCCAGACCAGTCTTAACCGCCAGGGAGCCAGACACCAGATGCAAGGAAACCGCGATCCTACAGCCTACAGCAGGCCAGACCCTACCCTGGGACCGGCTGGGCCCCGGTCCTTTCCACCAGCAGGCCAACGCAAGCTTCAGGACATCTCGGACCCCATACCCAGCTGTGTCAGGAGAAGCGCCCCTCCCCACCTCCCCAGTGATCTGACACTGGCTCTGGGATTCCTGGGCCCTGTAGCCAGACTCTGGGACCCGGCTCTTCCTGCCAGTAGTCCCACACTA
The DNA here is from genome assembly GCF_028021215.1 of Eschrichtius robustus. Classification (NCBI taxonomy): domain Eukaryota; kingdom Metazoa; phylum Chordata; class Mammalia; order Artiodactyla; family Eschrichtiidae; genus Eschrichtius; species Eschrichtius robustus. Next base: position 65,216,534 of record NC_090831.1, on the reverse strand, counting down.
ACCCCAGGACATGGCTTCACCCACCAGTGGGGCGGGCAGCAGCCCTGGAGTCTTCTGGATCCTGACCTCACCCACCCGTGAGCCAGCAAGAGTCCCAGGGCCTCTTAGGGTTGCGCAGCCAGCTGCCTCATGACCAGGCCCCTCTAACCAGCAACAGCCGCATTTGCACAAGGCAGGGCTTGGCAACAACTGCGCTGGGGCCAACCAAGCCTATCAGACCACCCACATTGTCAGTCCGCCTCAACAGAAGGACCCACACAGCCCTCTTACGGGGAATCCCTAGAGCATACAGCTTGGGTGATGAGAGGGGAGTGCCATGCAGGGACGCACAGGACTTCTACAGAGGCCACTTCCCCAAGGCTAGAAAGGTAACTGACCTACTACATATATAAAAATACCAGTAGTAACTTAGACAAAAATGAGGCAGCAGAGGAACATGTTCCAGACAAAGGAACAAGATAGAACCCCAGAAGAACCAAGTGGAGATAGGCAATCTACCCAAGAAAGAGTTCAGAGTAAAGATTGTAAGCATGATGGACTGTAATTAAAACAACAAAAATTAAAGATAGAGAGTATTAAAAGCAGCAAAGGAAAAGCAACAAATAACGTACAAGGGAACTCCCATAAGGCTATCAGCTGATTTTTCAGCAGAAACTCTGCAGACCAGAAGGAGTGGCACAGTGTATTCAAAGTGGTGAAAGGGAAAAACTTACAACCAAGAATACTCTACCCAGCAAGGCTCTCCTTCAGATCTGGTGAAGAAATCAAAAGATTTACAGACGAGCAAAAGCTAAAAGAGGTCAGCACCACCAAACCAGCTTTACAACAAATGCTAAAGGAACTTCTCTAGGAGAAAAAAGAAACGGCCACAACTGGAAATAAGAAAATTATGAAATGAAAAAGCTCACCAGAAAAGGCAAACATATAGTAAAGGTAAGAAATCATCTACACACAAAGCTAGTAGGGGGGTTAAAAGACAAAAGTAGTAAAATTATCTATATCCACAATAAGCAGTTAAGGGATACACAAAATGGTTAGATGTAAAATAAGATATCAAAAACAGTAATCATAAGGGGAGAAGGGTACAAGTGGAGGGTTTTAAAAATGCATTTGAAATTAAGAGATCAGCAGCTTAAACCAATCACGTATATATAAGCACTGTGCAGTGTTCCAGAGAAGACATACTTTCTTTGAAGTATTTGTATTATGATTTTTCAAAGCTTAGTCTTGTTGCTAGCTGCCTCTTCTATATCTCAAATTTATACAGAGAGTCTAGAATTAGAGAATTAAACAAACAATAACAAATCCCTGATTACTATTTGGGCACTAATTGGGTTTCGTGTATCCATTTACCCTGGTAATATAATGAACTAATTTATTAAGTATTTTCATGACATTTTTATTATTCCTTGAAGATTTCCAAGCTATTTGTATGTGGGCGTACACAGGCTATCTGTTATTAACTACATTAGGCACAAAGTAAAGAAAATGGTATGTTTATTTTTGATGCACAAGATTTTAACATTTCAGGGAAATTATATGCAAGCCTGATAAATGTAAAGCAACATTCTGAGTAAAATGTGTAATTATTGCTAGTAAACTCTGAGAACCCTGCTATCATTTGCTGTGGTTAGCACCATAAAGCAAATTACCCTATCTTTTGTTTTATATAGTTTGCTTCACAGATTGTAAGGTAACTACATGCTATATTCTTTGTCTAGAACAATTAATATAACCATCAATGGTAGTGGTTTACATGGCTGTAATTATCTCCGTCTTTTATACAGTTCTTCCTTATTAAGTGTTTTAATCATGATGTTGCTGAGTTTATCCTTTTGTTGATGCTAGCAGAAAATTGACAGTTTTCTCTTTCAGGAGCCCTAGGGATTTGATTTTTCTACTATGTTGAAGATGGTTCTTTAGTTTTAAATTGTATGATTTGCATGTAAAAGTCTTCCCATCTTTGTCCCTTCTGAAATTTGCAGTAGGTGTTTAATGAGAAAATTAAATAATTAAAAAATTAAATAATTCTACTAGTAGAATTATACTTTTAAATATTTTTTTTCCTATACTGTAAATCTCTCTTGAGCTCTGCTTCTCTCTGCATCTTACAACACTGTATCTGCCAATGCACCAGCAGCGGTCCTGGATATTTCTACCAGGGCCATGGCTGCAGCCTCCTAACTGGTTTTTCTTCCTCAGTTTCATTCTCCTTTCTTCAATTTTCTGTTCAAATGTCACTTCCTCAGAGAGGAATTCTCTGGTTCCCCAGTGGAAAACAACATTCCATCACTATTTCTATTTCCTTGCCTTATTTTTCTTTGAAATATGTATTTTCTTTGAAGTATATTTGTTGACTCTTTCCCCTTTAGAATGAGTCCATTGGTTCATGGACTTTGTTCCCTGCTGTATCTACTGTATCTATAGTCCCTGGCATATAGTACATACTTAATAAACATTCGTAATAAGACAGGAAATATTGGTAGGTGTCAATGGCTTAACACATTTGTGTTTTAAGTGAGAATTTCGAAAATACACTGTGCACGGTCCTAATCACACACACCACAGCAAAACTATGGGGCTTACGCTTGTGGGTCCCACAGGTCTGTAACCAATGGAGAAAAAGTTCTTAAATGGCTAACATCTTCAGGGCACAGCAAGAGGCAGTAGAACCAGGAGCTCAGTCTTTCTGTGAAAGAAGCCTATTACCTTATCATCATAGCTGCAGCTTGAGGGGCAGGCTTCTAATTAAACACACATTTAAGGGCCAACTGTAATCCATTCCAGAGACCACAGAGGATGGGTTCTATCTTTACTGTCTTCCTCTGCCACACTCTAGAGTGCCAGTATTTCCTGGAGGGGAGCTTCTACGTGTGTCTGGTGTCTTGGTTTTTACTTTGGGTGCCTGCTGCCCAAGGGATACCCCTTGATACCCTGGCTTGAGCTTGCATTTCTGGGTCCTGCAGGACTATAATAATCAGAGGATCGTTCTTGGCATGGTGCCACTCCCAGGACACTGCACAGAGAGCAGACTTTTTAAAAGCTTGAATGTAAGACCTAGAATCATAAAACTCCTAGAGTAAAACAGGCAGTAAACTATTTGACATCAGTCTTGGCAATAATTCTTTTTTTTTTTTTTCATTTGCCACCAACGGCAAAGGCAACAAAAGCAAAAATAAATAAGTGGGAGTACATCAAATTAAAGAGCTTCTGCACAGTAAAGGAAACCACCAACAAAATGAAAAGGCCACCTACTGAATGTAAGAAGTTATCATAAATCATAGAGCTGATAAGGGGCTAATATCCAAAATATATAAAGAACGCATACAACTCAATAGCAGAAAAAAAAAAGAAAAAAGAAAAAAAGGATTCAATTTACAAATGGGCAGAGGATCTGAATAGACATTTTTCCGAAGACATACAGATGGCCAACAGGTACATAAAAAAATGTCCAGCATCACTAATCATCAGGGAAATGAAAATCAGAATAATGAGACATCACTTTACACCTGTTAGAATTCCCTGGTCATCCAGTGGGTAAGACTCTACGCTCCCAATGCAGGGAGCCTGGGTTCGATCCCTGTCGGGGAACTAGATCCTGCATGCATGCCGCAACTAAGAGTTTGCATGCAGCAACTAAGAAGTCAACCTGCTGCAACTAAGAAGTCTGCATGCTGCAACAAAGATCCCGCATGCCGCAGCTAAGACCCAGCACAGCCAAAGTAAAAATAAATAAATAAATATTTTAAAAATAATAAAAATTTTTTAAAATAAAAAGAAAGATAAGAAAGAACAAGTATTGTTGAGGATGTGGAAAAAAGGGAATGCTCGTGCACTGTTGGTGGTCATGTACATTGGTGCAGCCACTATGGAAAACAGTATGGAGAAATTAAAAATAGAACTGCCATATAATCCAGTAATCCCACTTCTGGGTATATATCCAAAGAAAATTAAAACAAGATATGGAAAAGGTATCTACACCCTCATGTTCATTGCAGCATTATTCACAATAGCCAAGACATGGAAACAATGTAAGTGTCCCTAATGGATGAATGGCTAAAGAAGTTGTAATATATATATTACATATAATGAAGTGTATATATATATATATATATATATATATATATATATAATGAAATATTATTCAGCTATAAAAAAGAAGTGAATCTTACCATTTGTGACAACATGGATGGAACTTGAGGGCACCAAGTGAAGTGAAATAAGTCAGAGAGAGACAAATACCATATGATGACATATATATGGAATCTAGAACAAAACAAAACAAAACAAAATGAAAAACTGAACTCATAGATAAAGAGAACAAATTAGTGGTTGCCAGAGGCAGGAGGTGGAAGATGGGCAAAATGGGTGAAGGGGGTCAAAAGGTACAAACTTCCAGCTATAAGATAAATGAGTCTTGGGCATGTAACTTATAGCATGGTGATTATTAATAATACTGTATTGTATATTTGAAATTTGCTAAAAGAATAAATCTTAAAAGTTCTCATCACTAGAAAAAAAGCTTTGGTAACTAAGTAGGATAATGGATGTCAATGAAAAAAATTAATAACAGATCTAAGAAAAAAATGGAAAATTTTATTTGAGCCAAATTGAGGATTATAACCCTGGAGAAGTCTCTCAAATAGCTCTGAGAACTGTTCTGAAGAGGTAAGGGGGGAGGTCAGTATATATGTGATTTTGGTGAAGGGGATACGTGCAATCAGGCACACATCTTAGTAGAAGTCTGCTATTGGCCATAAGGAACAGACAGCTTAGTTAATGATTTTAGTGCTTTTCTAAGTAGGGGAAGATGCACGAATCCAGGTTCTTAAAAATTTTCTCCTGAACATATCTATCTGAAGGTTTCTTCTGCCAGTTTTCCCAGAGTACAGAGTGCCTCATCCTGATCTTCACCCTGAGTTATTTTCAGGGTGTATCGTAGGTCAGAGACTGCGGTGGCTAATGACATGACACTTGTACAACTGGATGGTGGGCAACATTCCTTAGTTTGCAATGCCTTCCCTTTCAGTCTTAATGTAGACCAAGGTTTGGGAGGCATTTCATGATCAATTTGTCCCACAGTGCTAGGAATGCTCATTCCAAGTCAGATGAGGATTTTTTTTTGATGAGCCACTCAACGTGCTATAGTTGGACTAGGTCCTGTTAACAGTAGCCAAAAGCCTCTGGACTGCCTGTCTTACTAGTCTATTATGGTTCAGGAAATTGTTGCCTCTTGATGCTTCTTCCCATATCTAGAGTTATACTATTACAATCGTTGATCTTCTAGAACTATATATTCAATCAATCATTCCAAGTCACCTAATCATCATTAATTTTATCTGAAGCTCAGTCACACGTTAGGTAATGCAGGTAATCTTGTAAAATAGGCAGACTATAAGTAGTGTAGGTAGTAACATTAATAAGGTCATAAGTAAATATTAAGAATTTCCAGTATCTCCCCAGGTCATCTGACCAGTCTGTTATGCACCAATCACTATCTTTAAGGGAAATGATATATTGGTATTGTACATAAAATTCACCAAAGATCTCTGCATAAGTTGTCTGTATAAGACAAGTAGTGGGTCATCGTGACCCCTTATAGAATTGTGGAAGGAATGTTGTCTTCTAAGGAGTTACATGGCTGGTGCCAGAAGGAGAAAAATTGATCTTTATAGTTGAGCAGGTATTTCTGCCATTGGGGAGGTCTGGTTAACGTGTAATGCAGATGCACAATGCACACTAGAGGGAAGGGAGGAGGCCCAAACAGGCAGAGAAAATTCTTATGTTTAAATTTTTCTTATCTTGACTTAAAATGTGAATTTTTATTTCATTATGGACTAACTAGGCTTTTGTGGTTATCATTTTGCAATATACACAAATATTGTATCATTACATTGTATACCTAAAACTAACATGTTGTTATATGTCAAAATATACCTCAAAAAAACCCCCAACAAAACAAAACAAAAACTATGGTTAAAGAGTTGTTTTACTGTGTTATCAAACGACAAGGTCCTTGTGAAAGACATATTTTAAATATGGATTATAATTTGCATTCAGGTAAACATTTTCATTAGTCCAGATAAAAGTGTATGTAGGCTTATGCCTGTAGTTCTATATTAATTTTCTCAGCACTAAAATATTTATTGAGCTTCATGATTAACATGATTTCTGCTAAGGATATGGCACCTTCATCTTATGTTGTTCACCAACCTCATTGTCATTAATGAGTGGAGTGATAATATTTGCTTTTATTTCTAGAATTTGAATCTTCTCATGACTTAAGACATTTATTGAAATAATTTTTGTAGGGGAGGAAACATTTTCTTTTTACTCTACCCATTTTAGGTTCTCCAGCTAGGTCCCTGTAAATTACACTGACAAAAGACAGATTAACAAGAGAAAAACAAATGAAAGTTTATTAACATGTGCATCGCACATATATGTGGTTGTACTCAGTGATGAGTAACTCACTGGTGTGGTCAGAGCCTGGGCTTGTGTAGCATCTTAACGAAAGAACAGTACATTTTTAGAGAAGTGACAAGTGAAAGGAAAAGGACTTTGAGTTTCTAGGGTGGCAAATTGTGGGAAGGTAAATGTATGGGGGAACTAATGGACAATAAAGTCTAGTTAGTAAAGTTTGATGTAAAGATTCCTCTTGTGCATCTCTGGGCTGATATGGGTCTAGAGTTATCACTGATGATGAACTTCTGTCCTTCCTGGTAAAGGGGGGCAGGGGACAACTTTACAAATTTATGTCCTACTTTTAGGCAAATGGGGGAGGGCAGAGAGCTTTTCTTTTTCCTTTTTTTTTTTCATTGAAGTGTAGTTGATTTACAATGTTGTGTTAATTTCTGCTGTACAGCAAAGCGATTCAGTTATACATATATACACCTTCTTTTTTAATATTCTTTACCATAGGATAATGAATATAGTTCTCTGTGCTACACAGTAGGACCTTGTTGTTTATGCATTCTATATATAAAAGCTTACATCTGCTAACCCCAACCTCCCACTCCATCTCTCCCACAACTCTCTCCTCCTTGGCAACCACAAGTCTGTTCTCTACGTCTGTGAGTCAGTTTCTGTTTCGTAGATAGGCTCATTTGTGTCATATTTTAGATTCCACATATAAGTGATATCATATGGTATTTGTCTTTCCCTTTCTGACTTGACTTCACTTAGTATGATAATCTCTAGTTGCATCCATGTTGCTGCAAATGGCATTACTTCATTCTTTTTTTTAGCTGAATAGTATTCCATTGTATATATGTACTACATCTTCTGTATCCATTCATCTGCCAATGGACATTTAGGTTGTTTTCATGTCTTGGCTATTGTGAATAGTGCTGCTATGAACATAGGGGTGAATGTGTCATTTTGGATTAGAGTTTTGTCTGGATATATGCCCAGGAATGGGATTGCTAGATCATATGGTAATTCTATTTTTAGTTTTCTGAGGAACCTCCATAGTGTTTTCCATAGTGGCTGTACCAACTTACATTCCCACCAACAGTGTAGGAGGTTTCCCTTTTCTCCACATCCCACGGAGCTTTCCTTGTATCTATTTCTTCTCAATTATCTTTATGCTAAAGTGACATATTTTGCTACCCTTCACCTATACATTATCTCAATTCATTTTTTAATGAAACTACATAGTCCTTTGTCCTAAGATGACCATTTCCTCAGTTTTAACATTAATTTTCTCATTCATATGCCTCTTTATGATTAGATCTATGAAATTTCCTACAAAAATCTTTAGAAATTTTGATTTAGTTTGTTTAATATCCTTTACTGATAATCCAAAAATAATGCTTTGGTGGACAGCTATCTTGACTTTCAAGAAAAATTACCTTCTTTGTTATTCATATAAATTTACCCTTTATTTTCTAATTACAACTTATTGGAGTTTTTAACTTCCAGCTGCCTTTAGAATTCCTGGCCACCTTTTTTTAAAGGATACCTGTATTAATAGTAACTTGAATCTATATAACTGGGCATAAAAAATTACTCAGAACAATATAAATATAAGCACTTTTCATTAGAAATTTCACTCAAAAGTATTTTTCTTCTAGTAAAAGCTAGTGAAGAGATATTATGAGGAAGAAACAGCAAATAACTCTTAATCTTTTCTTATTCCTATGAATGATTACATTACTTATTTAATCACATAATGTGTTGCTCAGTCTTTGAAGTATTATGCTTGAGGATAAAGGTTTTATAACAGCACTATTATTTGTAGTGTTGTTTTACCAAATTAAAAAGTTTTAGTGTGATATGATGGGATTTTATCTGTACTGGGTGAGCACTGTTACTTATCCTTTTTCTCTGGTCCTCCTTTAGAATGTAAATCAAATCATTATTCCCACTTAGAAGCAAAGTAATGCAAATTGAGTTACTTGAAACAAAGCCACCCTAGTGAGCAAGTTCTAATGTTGCAACTGGGGCTGAGAATGCTTCCTTGGTCATTTACCTGTACTTCTAAGTCCAAAGTTAACATCCATAGATGTTAGGTACACCTCATCTCAACCTAAGTGCCCCGAATTAGACACTTTTATGTTAACCAAACTTTAGCTGGTTATTAAACAGTAAAATCAAATTACACATTTTTTCTTATTTACATTTTAGTCCCCTTCCTTCCCTTTTCAACTCCTCACCTGCTTTGTCCCCAGTTACTCTGGTTTTCCTGCGAAAACCAGTGGAAATGCTTTCCACAATTCAATTTGCCCTTGGGACGACAGCCAGTGCTTTTCTGAGAAAAGTGACCTGATGACAGTTTTACTGGCCTTGTTTTATTTTTGAAACAGAAAAATAGCAAGTTCCCATCTTTCTTTAATTTTTTCTTTTCCTGGGTGAGAATGCTAAATGGCAGCTGTGTGGACCAAGTTCAGCTTTTCAGAAAACTGACTAATGGATCCTCTGATGAAAGTGCTGCTACCATTTGAGCACCACAATAGTTTCCCTCCTCCAAAAAACATCGAAACAAGCATGAAACTTGAAAACTGGAAACCAAAGAAACCTTTGTCATTTTGTTTAACAGTTACGTTAACCCCAAATTCTTTAGTATTTTTAACAAATGGACCGAGAAAGAATCCATCTATCCGAGTCCCAAAAACATAATTGAAAATGAAGTCAGAGTTTGTAAATAACCATAGCCACAATCTCAGGTACTTAGAGCTTTGAGGTTTGTGAAAGACCTGCAGGTCCTTTTTCTCATATCCCCATCATAATCACTATCATGATTGTTCTCAATGTGTTTTATTATCAATGATGACTAGTAATAATAAAATGTAATAATTAGGTTTTTAAATTTTGTTTTTGTTTTTACTAAAGCATAGTTGACTACAATATTATATTAGTTTCAGGTGTACGCCATAGTGGGGTTTTTTAGTTTACTTTTGAATTGTTTTAATTTAATTTTTATTTTAAATTGGAGTATATTTGATGTACAATGTTGTGTTAGTTTCAGGTGTATAGCAAAGTGATTCAGTTATACATATACATGTACCTGTTCTTTTTCAAATTCTTTTCCCATATAGGTTATTACAGAATACTGAGTTGAGTTCCCTGCGCTATACAGTAGGTCCTTGTTGATTATCGGTTTTATATATAATAGTGTGTATATGTTAATCCCAAACTCCTAATACATCCCTCCCCTTCACCTTTCCCCTTTTGTAACCATAAGTTTGTTTTCTATGTCTGTGAGTCATTTCTGTTTTGTAAATAAGTTCGTTTGTATCATTTTTTTAGATTCCACATATAAGCGATATCATATGACATTTGCCTTTCTCTTTCTGACTTACTTCACTTAGTATGATAATCTCTAGGGCCGTCCATGTTGCTGCAAATGGTATTATTCCATTCTTTTTTATGGCTGAGTAATATTCCATTGTATATATGTACCACATCTTTATCCATTCCTCTGTCAGTGGACATTTAGGTTGCTTCCATGTCTTGGCTATTGTAAATAGTGCTGCAATGAACATTGGGGTGCATGTATGTGTGTGTGTGTATATATATATACATAATGTATATATATACACATATATATACATAGATATATATTTTAAACATCTTTATTGGAGTATAATTGCTTTATACTGTTGTGTTAGTTTTTCCTGTATAACAAAGTGAATCAGTTATGTGCCTACATATATCCCCATATCCCCTCCCTCTTGCATCTCTCTCCCACCCTCCTTATCCCACCCCTCTAGGTGGTCGCAAAGCACCGAGCTGATCTCCCTGTGCTATGCGGCTGCTTCCCACTAGCTATCTATTTTACATTTGGTAGTGTATATATGTCAATGCTACTCTCTCACTTCATCCCAGCTTGCCGTTCACCCTCCCTGTGTCCTCAAGTCCACTCTCTATGTCTGTGTCTTTATTCCTTTCCTGCCCCTAGAGTCATCAGAACCTTTTTTTTTTAGATTCCATATATACGTGTTAGCATACGGTATTTGTTTTTCTCTTTCTGACTTACTTCACTCTGTATGACAGACTCTAGGTTCATCCAACTCACTACAAATAACTCAATTTCGTTTCTTTTTATGGCAGAATAATATTCCATTGTATATATGTGCCATATTTTCTTTATCCATTCATCTGTCATTGGACACTTAGGTTGCTTCCATGTCCTGGCTATTGTAAATAGCGCTGCAGTGAACATTGTGGTACATGACTCTTTATGAATTATGGTTTTCTCAGGGTATATGCCCAGTAGTGGAATTGCTGGGTCATAAGGTAGTTCCATTTTTAGTTTTTTAAGGAACTTCCATACTGTTGTCCATAGTGGCTGTACCAACTTACATTCCCACCAACAGAGAAAGAGGGTTCCCTTTTATCCACACCCTCTCAGCATTTATTGTTTGTAGATTTTTTGATGATGACCATTCTGCCTGGTGTGAGGTGATATCTCATTGTAGTTTTGATTTGCATTTCTCTAATCATTAGTGATGTTGAGCATCTTTTCATGTGTTTGCTGGCAATCTGTATATCTTCTTTGGAGAAATGTCTATTTAGGTCTTTTGCCTATTTCTGGATTGGGTTGTTTGTTTTTTTGATATTGTGCTGAATAAGCTGCTTGTATATTTTGAAGATTAATTCTTTATCTGTTGTTTCATTTGCAAATATTTTCTCCCATTCTGAGGGCTGTCTTTTTGTCTTTTTTATGGTTTCCTTTGCTGTGCAAAAGCTTTTAAGCTTCATTAGGTCCCATTTGTTTATTTTTGTTTTTATTTCCATTTCTCTAGGAGGTGGGTCAAAAAGGATCTTGCTGTGATTTATGTCTTAGAGTGTTCTGCCTATGTTTTCCTCTAAGAGTTTGATGGTGTCTGGCCTTACATTTAGGTCTTTAATCCATTTTGAGTTTATTTTTGTGTATGGTATTAGGGACTGTTCTAATTTCATTCTTTTACATATAGCTGTCCAGTTTTCCCAGCACCACTTATTGAAGAGGCTGTCTTTTCTCCACTGTATATTCTTGCCTCCTTTATCAAACATAAGGTGACCATATGTGTGTGGGTTTATCTCTGGGCTTTCTATCCTGTTCCATTGATCTATATTTCTGTTTTTGTGCCAGTACCATACTGTCTTGATTACTGTAGCTGTGTAGTATAGTCTGAAGTCAGGGAGCCTGATTCCTCCAGCTCTGCTTTTCTTTCTCAAGATTGCTTTGGCTATTCGGGGTCTTTCGTGTTTCCATACACATTGTGAAATTTTTGTTCTAGTTCTGTGAAAAATGCCAGTGGTAGTTTGATAGGGATTGCATTGAATCTGTAGATTGCTTTGTGTAGTATAGTCATTTTCACAATGTTGATTCTTCCAATCCAAGAACATGGTGTATCTCTCCATCTATTTGTATCATCTTTAATTTCTTTCATCAGTGTCTTATAATTTTCTGCATACAGGTCTTTTGTCTCCTTAGGTAGGTTTATTACTAGATATTGTATTCTTTTGGTTGCAGTGGTAAATGGGAGTGTTTTCTTAATTTCCCTTTCAGATTTTTCATCATTAGTGTATAGGAATGCAAGAGATTTCTGTGCATTAATTTTGTATCCTGCTACTTTACCAAATTCATTGATTAGCTCTAGGAGTTTTCTGGTAGCATCTTTAGGATTCTCTATGTATAGTATCACGTCATCTGCGAGTAGTGACAGCTTTACTTCTTCCTTTCTGATTTGGATTCCTTTATTTTCTTTGTCTTCTCTGATTGCTGTGGCTAAAAGTTCCAAAACTGTGTTGAATAATAGTGGTGAGAATGGACAACCTTGTCTTGTTCCTGATCTTAGAGGAAATGGTTTCAGTTTTGACCACTGAGAACGATGTTGGCTGTGGGTTGGTCATATATGGCCTTCATTATGTTGAGGTAGGTTCCCTCTATGCCTACTTTCTGAAGAGTTTTTGTCATAAATTGGTGTTGAATTTTGTCAAAAGTTTTTTCTGAGTCTACTGAGATGATCATATGGTTTTTCTCCTTCAATTTGTTAATATGGTGTATCACATTGATTGATTTGCGTATATTGAAGAATCCTTGCATTCCTGGGATAAACCCCACTTGATCATGGTGTATGATCCTTTTAATGTGCTGTTGGATTCTGTTTGCTAGTATTTTGTTGAGGATTTTTGCATCTATGTTCATCAGTGATATTGGCCTGTAGTTTTCTTTCTTTGTGACATCTTTGTCTGGTTTTGGTATCAGGGTGATGGTGGCCTTGTAGAATGAGTTTGGGAGTGTTCCTCCCTCTGCTATATTTTGGAAGAGTTTGAGAAGGATAGGTGTTAACTCTTGTCTAAACGTTTGGTAGAATTTGCCTGTGAAGCCATCTGGTCCTGGGCTTTTGTTTGTTGGAAGATTTTTAATCACAGTTTCAATTTCAATGTTTGTGATTGGTCTGTTTATATTTTCTATTTCTTCCTGGTTCAGTCTTGGAAGGTTGTGCTTTTCTAAGAATTTGTCCATTTCTTCCAGGTTGTCCATTTTATTGGCGCATAGTTGCTTGTAGTAATCTCTCATGATCCTTTGTATTTCTGCAGTGTCAGTTGTTACTTCTTTTTCATTGCTAATTCTGTTGATTTGAGTCTTTTCCCTTTTTTTCTTGATGAATCTGGCTAAAGTTTTATCAATTTTGTTTATCTTCTCAAAGAACCAGCTTTTAGTTTTATTGATCTTTGTTATCATGTCCTTCATTTCTTTTTCATTTATTTCTCATCTGATCTTTATGATTTCTTTCCTTCTGCTAACTTTGGGGGGTTTTTTGTTCTTCTTTCTCTAATTGCTTTAGGTGTAAGGTTAGGTTGTTTATTTGAGATGTTTCTTGTTCTTAAGGTAGCATTGTATTGCTATAAACTTCCCTCTTAGAACTGCTTTTGCTGCATCCCATAGGTTTTGGGTCATTGTGTTTTCATTGTCTTTGTTTCTAGGTATTTTTTGATTTCCTCTATGATTTCTTCAGTGATCTCTTGGTTATTTAGTAGCGTATTGTTTAGCTTCCATGTATTTGTATTTTTTACAGTTTTCTTCCTGTAATTGATATCTAGTTTCATAGCACTGTGGTCGGAAAAGATACGTGGTATGATTTCAATTTTCTTAAATTTACCAAGGCTTGATCTGTGACCCAAGATATGATCTGTCCTGGAGAATGTTCCATGAGCAGTTGAGAAGAAAATGTGTTCTGTTGTTTTTGGATGGAATGTCCTATAAATATCATTTAAGTCCATCTTGTTTAATGTGTCATAAAGCTTGTGTTTCCTTATTTATTTTCATTTTGGATGATCTGTGCATTGGTGAAAGTGGGGTGTTAAAGTCCCCTACTATGACTGTGTTACTGTCAATTTTCCCTTTTATGGCTGTTAGCATTTGCCTTATGTATTGAGGTGCTCCTGTGTTGGATGCATAAATATTTACAATACTTATATATTCTTCTTGGAAAGATTCCTTGATTATTATGTAGTGTCCTTCTTTGTCGCTTGTGATAGTCTTTATTTTAGTCCCTTTTGTCTGATATGAGAATTGCTACTCCAGCTTTCTTTTGATTTCCATTTGCATGGAATATTTTTTTCCATCCCCTCACTTTCAGTCTGTATGTGTCCCTAGGTCTGGAGTGGGTCTCTTGTAGGCAGCATATATATGAGTCTTGTTTTTGTATCCATTCAGCGAGCCTGTGTCTTTTGGTTGGAGCATTTAATCCATTCACGTTTAAGGTAATTATCGATATGTATGTTCCTATTACCATTTTCTTAATTGTTTTGGGTTTGTTATTGTAGTTCTTTTCCTTCTCTTGTGTTTACTGCCTAGAGAAGTTCCTTTAGCATTTGTTGTAAAGCTGGTTTGGTGGTGCTGAATTCTCTTAGCTTTTGCTTGTCTGAAAAGCTTTTGATTTCTCCATCGAATCTGAATGAGATCCTTGCTGGGTAGAGTAGTCTTGGTTGTAGGTTTCTCCCTTTCATCACTTTAAATATGTCCTGGCACTCCCTTCTGGCTTGTAGAGTTTCTGCTGAAAAATCATGTGTTAACCTTATGGGGATTCCCTTGTATGTTATTTGTTGCTTTTCCCTTGCTGCTTTTAATATTTTTTCTCCTTATTTAATTTTTGATAGTTGATTAATATGTGTCTCAGTGTGTTTCTCTTTTGGTTTATCCTGTATGGGACTCTCTGTGCTTCCTGGACTTGATTGACTATTTCCTTTCCCCTGTTAGGGAAGTTTTTGCCTATAACCTCCTCAAATATTTTCTCAGACCCTTTCTTTTTCTCTTCTTCTTCTGGGACCCCTATAATTTGAATGTTGTTGCATTTAATGTTCTCCCAGAGGTCTTTGTGTCTGTCCTCAATTCTTTTCATTCTTTTTTCTTTATTCTGCTCCCTGGCAGTTATTTCCACCATTTTATCTTTCAGCTCACTTATCCATTCTTCTGCCTCAGTTATTCTGTTATTGATTCCTTCTAGAGTATTTTTAATTTCAGTTATTGTGTTGTTCATCACTGTTTGTTTTCTCCTTAGTTCTTCTAGATCCTTTTTAAATGTTTCTTGTATTTTCTCCATTCTGTTTCTGAGATTTTGGATCATCTTTGCTATCTTTTCTCTGAATTCTTTTTCAGGTAGGTTGCCTATCTCATCTTCATTTTCTTGGTCTTGTAGGTTTTTACCTTGCTCCTTCATCTGCAGCATAGTTTTTTTGTCGCTTCATTTTTATTTTTTTTTGATGGGTGGTGCTGTATTCCTGTATTACTGGTTGTTTGGTCTGAGACATCCAGCACTGGAATTTGCAGGTAGTTGGATAGAGCTGGGTCTTGGTGCTGAGATGAGGACCTCTGGGTCTCACTCCTATTGATATTCCCTGGGGTCTGAGTTACTCTGTTAGTCCAGCAGTTTAGACTCAGATTTGCCACCACAGGAGCTAGGCCCGACCTCCGGCCTGGGAACAAAGGTTTTGCAAGCTTCGTGGTGCAGTAAAAAAAAAAAAAAGAAGAAGAAGAAAGAAAGAAAAAAAGGAGCAGTACAATATCAGAAAATAAAAAACAAGATAAAAGTAGAAAGGTTAAAAATATATTAGGAAAAACAAAACTATATTTGAAACAACTGCAACAAGGTAAAATAAAACCACAACAGAAAAAAGAATAAATAAATAAATAAATAAGGGGGGGGCAAGCCAAAAGGAGAGATCACTAACAATGTATAAAGAAAAAATAAAATTAGAAAAATAAAAGATTTATTAGGAAAAATAAAAATATAAAAGAATAAACAACAATGAATCAAGAAGGTAAAACAGACCCCCAATCTAAAAGAGGAAAAAAGAAAAGAAAAAAAAAAAGCCTTGGCTATGGGGGCGGAGTTTAGGCAGGGGGTGGAACTTAGGCAGGGGAGGGATTTAAGGGGGCGGGACCTAGCTGGGTTGGGGGGTGACCTGGGGCAGGGCCTCTGCTTATGACCTGCGGAGAAGGGGAGAGGCAGCACGTTGAAAGGAGGGCCTCTGCAGTGTGGAGTTCTGGAGTTTGGAGGTAGGGCCCTGGGTGAGGGTATGTGGGTGGGGTTTAGGTCCAGCGCATTAGAGGGGGTCTTAGAGGGGTTCTCTGAGTGTAGAGGTAGGGCCCTGGGTGGGGGTGTAGGGGCGGGGCTTGGGCTCTGCACGGCAGGAGGGAGGCTCTGAGGGCAGAGGATTAGGCCTGGGAGGCCAACAGGCTTCCCAGTGCCTAAGTAGACAGGGAAAGCACTGGCCCTGTTCCCTTCCATTCTTTCGTGCCCCTCCCCCACTGTCTCCCCCAGCATCTCCCCGGTAGCCGCTGGACCCCTAACCATGGGTGGGTCCCGCTGGGTGTAGGGACTCCTCCCCTCCCCTAGCCACCCCTCAAGGGTGCCAGTCCTGGAGGTCCGGCCTTTACTTTTGCTCCCCCTTCCCTCCCTACCACTCCTTCAGGACCCCTGTGGCTGGAGGGGACCTCAGTAGGCAGAGGATCAGGCCCGGAATCTCAACAGGTTCCTGGGAGCCCAAGTGGGCAGGGGAAACCTGGCTGTGCTCCCTTTTGATCCTCTGCCCTCCCAGTGGTTCCTCTGTTTCCCCCTTCGGGCATGGGATCCCTTCCCCTCCCACAGCTGCCCCTCAGGAGCTCCAGTCCCCTTCTGCCTCCACTTCTCCTCCCCCTTCACTCCCCCCACGCCCCACATCCTACCCTGTCGCTGGGGGTTCCTCCCATCCCCTTAGGTGTCTCCCCACCCCACCGGTGCCTGGTAGGTGCCCTAGTTGTGAGGAGACGTGAATTCTGCATCCTCCTAGTATGCCATCTTGACTCCACCCCGCATGTATATTTTTGAAGTATGGTTTCTTCTGGATATATGCCCAGGAGTGAGATTGCTGGATCATGTGGTAGTTCTTTTTTTTTTTTAATTTTTATTTTATGTTGGAGTATTGTTGATTAACAATGTTGTGTTAGTTTCATGTGTACAGCAAAGTGATTCAGTTATACATATACATGTATCTATTTTTTTTCAAATTCTTTTCCCATTTAGGTTATTACAGAGTACTGAGCAGAGTCCTCTGTGCTATACAGTAAGTCCTTGTTGGTTATCTATTTTAAATATAGCAGTGTGTACATGTCAATCCCAAACTCCCAGTCTATCCCTCCCTCCCACCCTTCCCGCCTGGTAACCATGAATTCATTCTCTAAGCCTGTGAGTCTGTTTCTGTTTTGTAAATAAGTTCATTTGTATCATTTTTTTTAGATGCCACATATAAGTGATATCATATGATATTTGTCTTTGTCTGTGTGACTTACTTCACTTAGTATGATAATCTCCAGGCCCATCCATGTTGCTGCAAATGGCATTATTTCATTCTTTTTAATGGCTGAGTAATATTCCATTGTATATATGTACCATATCTTCTTTATCCATTCATTTGTCAATGGACATTTAGGTTGCTTCCATGTCTTGGCTAGTATAAACAGCGCTGCAATGAACATTGGGGTGCATGTATCCTTTTGAACCAAAAAAGTAATAATTCTTGATATTTACCTGATGGCTAGGTACATTTTAATATACTCCTGAATACACGCTTTCATTTAATTCTTACGTTGAACCTATGTGATAGATATACCCATTTTACTGATGAATTGGTTGGGTCTGAAGAAGTTCAAAAACTTTGCCTCTGATCACCAAGCTAGTAAATGGCAGAGATGATATTCGAACTGTGGTCAATTTGATTTCAGAGTCTTAGCTTAACAATTACAAATATAAATATATTATTTTAAAGAAGAGTTGCCTGAAACTCGAAATCTATAGGATTATGTTAGTTTTCTTAGATTTGGTAATATATTTATTTTAGCTCAATTTGTTGAGTTTCATTGTACCTGTCTAAAATGTTAATATTTGAAGAATCAAGAAAATTATACAAAGGAGATGCATGAGTTGAATGTGCAAGTGGAAAATCCCATTTATTTTTTGTAGAGATCTTGGCAAACATTTTAAGGAAAAATAATCTGATAACCTCTGTGACAAACAAAGGCAAGGCATATCATTTAACTCACAGAGAGAAAGTGTCCATTCCTATACTTGGAGTTCTATGTTAGCATTTGAAATGTGTGCTTCAGTGGGGAGTAGAAGGCTCCTTTGTCTACTGCTTAGAGATAATGGATGGAGTGGTTAGAAAAGCACAGGTCATTTTGTGTCCATCTCTAAAATCCCCACTGTCATCCTCAGGGATGCCAAGTTTCCCTCTAGAAATTATATACCAGTTTTCTCTTTCCAGTAGGATATAGGACAATTCCAAAAAAATCACTCGAAATAAATCTGTATGTATTAATCAGACTTTTACTATTTGTTTTAAAGTTGTGATCAAATGTCTGTGGTTCAGAAAAGTAATCTAAAAACACTAAGATTAACAGAGATCACTGTTCCAAATATACAAGAGCACTCTGACACACATTTAGGGGTATACATGAGTATTGTTATGCTGCATGGCAATTAGGCATAAATGTGGAACAGTTTACATAAATAACTCTAGTGCTTTATTTTCAACCATATCAAGATTTCTCAGCCTATGAAGTTGTCAGTATTGGTGGCTTCTTTGCATATCACAGTACTTGTGAGTAATCTCTGACCTCTTAGAACTCTTGTGCATTTCAGAGAGTTTCCAAGAGTACGAATTTCTTTTCCCTAACGTTAAAGTTCTCTGTGGTCTACCACTGAACATTCCAACTCTACATCTGTTTCCTTCTCTAACTCCAGGCTCCTAGATCCGAAAATTTCTGAAATGAATATGCATTACCATCAGCATCACCTGAGGTATTTTATAAAAACACACATTCCCAGTTCTCTCTCCTGAACTATAGAATTAGAATCTCTATGCATGAAGGAAGTATGCAGACTGGAGTTCCAAAATCAGCTGTGTTGTTTTGGAGGTCTTGAAAGTGCAGATGAATTATATCATGCGCCTGAGATGTTTGAATGTATGATCAAGATATTGTGGGAAGAGAGAATACCCAGACTGGTGAGGAAAATAGTGAGAAAAGTCTCAGTATTCAGCTTTCCTTAAGTCTGTCTGAAATTTTTAATGAAGAAACCTGAAGGATGTTTGCATATTATATGTGTAGTGGACGTAAAGCACATGGCACAGAGTATTACCCATAGTAAGTGCTCATTAGTTGTTGCCTTATGATATTAATTCATTCTTTCAACTAATTTTTAAGTGCCTACAATGGTCAAGCCCTGTGTTAAGCACTGAGACTATAAAGATGAGCAAAAGCAGACATGACTTCCCCTCAAGCAGTATACAATGCATTGGTTAAGACAGACAATAATCAAATAAATACAAAAATGAATATAAGATAACAACTGAGACACACACTAGAAAGGGAAGAGAGAGTGTTAAGGGAATATATCTAAGAGGGAATTTGACCTAAGCAGAGAACGGGAACAGAATATGTTCCCCAGAGAAATCCAAAGGAAGAGTGGAAGTGTTGGAGAATTGGAGTATTTTAGGCAGAGATCAGCATGTGTTTTACAACCCTGTGGTTATTATAAATGCCTATGTTCAATGATTTGCTTCATTAAGTCTTTAGACTTACACCCTTTTATAGACTAGAAAACTGAGGTTATTTAATGTGGGCAAAGTCATACATGATTTAGCAGGTGATGAGTTTACAATTAGAAATCCATTTGGTTCCATTTGAAGCTTATGATCTTTCTTTTTTATTTGAGCATGAATGTTTTTCAAAGGGTAAATGACAGTAACATCTTCTCAGGCTTTGCTTACAGGAAAGTGTTAGAAATCAAGCATTAAGTGTATAAAGTTGGGAGTACAAGGGAAAGAAAAGAGGAATTTAAAGATACTTTCTTGCATCACAATTTTGTTGTGGGTTGAGAACCAATGGGTATGAATCCCATTGTGGTAGAAATGGCAATGTGGAAGCATCTGGAGTTTCCATTCTCTTCCAAAAGAGTAATTCAAAGTCAGCTCTGTATCTCTGGAGAAATTGTAGATGTTAGTGTCACCACCAAATTCTTGAAAGATGAAGACTGATGATTCTTATCACATCCCCAGTTAGATTAATGCAGAAGACAGGTATGTTCTGGAGGATGATGATGGATTATTATAAGCTTCATCAGGTAGTGAATCCAAGTATAGTTGCTTTTCTTGATGAGGTCTCCTTAGTTGAGAAAATCATTACAGCCCATTGAATCTGTTGTGTAGCTATTATACTGGTAAATATTTCCCCACTTTGTCCAGTAAATTGAAACAAACAAAACAAAACAAACAAACAAAAAAGAAGCAGTTTGTTCTTACCTGGAAGGGAGAACACCACACCCTTACTGTTTTGCCTCAGGGTCTGATCAGTTGTCCAGTTTTGTGCTACAATTTTGTCTAAAGGAAATGTGACTGTATCACTGTTCCACTGAAGGTCATGTTGGTTCACCACATTTATCACACCCTGGGCATATGAGGGGAAAGAGAAGTAGAAGAAACCCTGGAAGTCTCCATAAGATATCTTTCTAAGTGCCAGAAGAGGAGGATAAAACTCTTGACAATATAGCATACTGTCACTTCTTTGAGTACCTGGGGAATATCAAGATTTCTTCTTCAAAGTGAAAAACAAGTAGCTGAGCCTGTTACCACTAAGAAAGAAGTACAATTCTTTGGAATTGTCTTTTGTGTGTGTGGGTGTGCTTTAGAGGTAATGTATTTTACATCTGCATGTGTTCTATGACTGAAGTTTTCTAGAGCAAGCAAAGAGCTCTCTAACTGGTCCAGGCAAGCAGTATGCCATTTTACTTTAATGAACAAGCAGAAGTTGTGATGATAAAATTATCTGTGGCAGATTGGGAAGTTTAGTGAAAACAGGTCAAACTCCAAGAGGAGAATCCATAACAGACAGGAAGCAAAATAACTCTCTTTAGGCAAATAACTATACTCATATTAAGAAGTGGCTTCTATTTGTAACTAGTTCAGTAGAGACCTTAGGACCAGGGGATGAAGTGACCTGAGTTGTCCCTCATAAATTGATACTATCATACCTGCCTAGCCATTAAGTTGGGGGGTGCCCAGTAGCTTTCCATCATCAAATGGAATGTCAAATCAGCAGATCCTGAAGGCACAAGAAAGTTGCCTGAATAGGTAGTTCAAGCTCTCAACATGCCTACTCCTCATTGCCACCCCTTGTGAACCTATATTTGTGGTGACTTGGGGAGTTTGTTCTGACCTATTTATGGAGGAGAAGATTCAAGTCTGAATTGTGAATGGTGCCGCACGATATATAGTGCTCTTGAAGGACAGTGGGAAGGAAATTTCTGTAGCTGGGCTTAATTTCATAAATATCATATTGTCCTCTTTGGCAGAAGAAAAGGCTTGAGATAAGGAACTATATGACTCACTAGTAATGACTAAGATTGACTGGATGAACAGAAAAATTCAAGGACTGGTGACAAGACAGTCTAAGGAGAGGTAAATATTTGGGGGGGATTTTCCTAGAATGGTCCAGAATGAGAGAATATTTGAGTCTCATGTGAATTTTCATCAAAAATGCCCTACTCCACAGGACAAGATGACCATTCTATGGATAACAACAAATCTCTTCTCCAGCCACTCCAGTGCTTGTTTATTGGATTAGTTCATTTGACAAGTCAACAAATATTTACCAAATTCCTATACATTCTGAGCACTGTTTCAGGAAAGGCGTATAGCAATAACAAAAGAAAAAAAGTCCTCACTCTTATGGAACTTTTAAATTCTTCTAGTGGGAAAAGAAATATCAAATAAAAATATACATAATATTTTCAGGAGGTAATAAGTGCTAAGAAAAAAAAATGAAGAAGTGTTGGTTGGTAGAGAGTAATGAGGTGAAATTTTACATATTGTTTAGGGAATTCTGCACAAGTAAGGTGTAAATGTATTACAGCCAGCTTGGAATAGTTAGCAAAAACATGCTTGTTTTGTTCAAGAAACAGGAAGGTGACCAGTTTGACAGCAAGCAAGGGGAAAATTAGAGGAAGCAGAGGCCTGATCACGTAGGGTCTTGTAAACCATGATGAAAACTCTCAATTTAATTCTGAGATGGGAAGGCACTAGAAGGTTTCAACTAGAAAAGTAATGTGATATAAGTTATATTTTAAAAGGATCATTAGAACGCCGTGTGGAAAATAGACTGTAGAGGGTAAGGGGGAAAGAAGGAAACAGGTTAGAAAATATCCAGTGGTTCAGGAAAAGGGATGACAGATTAGACTAGGATGATTGTGGGTAAGGTGGTAAGAAGTGCTTGGATTCTGAATATATTTTGAAGGTAGAACTGACAGAATTTGCTACTGGCTTTAATGTGGGTATGAAAGAAACAGAGGCGTCAAGGATGACTGCAGTGTTTCTGGTGTGAACAACAGAAGGATAAAATTGGCATTTACTGAGATGAGGACTTTATGAGGCACATACTGTGGGGTAGGAAGAAATCATTTTTAGATATATCATTTTTAAGATTCCTATTAAATAACTGGAGATACTGAGTAGGTAGTTAGTTGTATGGGTGTAGAATTCAGGGAGGCGGTCTGACTTGGTGATTTAAATATGGGAATTCCGGCACATAGAGGAAATTTAAAGCTAAGAGTTGGATGACAGAAAGAGTGTAGATAGGGAAATAATGTCTAAGGATAGAGCATAGAGCCCTGGGGCACCCCAGTGATTAGAGGTTGGGTGATGAGAAGGATCTAGCAAAGAGGAGAAGTGAAGTAGGAAACGTGAGCCCAACAGCATGTATGTTCCTAACTAGAGATAGAAACGTGGCTACCTTGATTGTTTAGTGCCATCTGCAATTAGAGGGTCTGACAATGAGCCCCCTATTTGGTACTAACTCTACAGAGACCTGTCATCTACTTGTAACAGTTTGATTTTATTGAACTCCTTCCATCTTGGAGAAGGCATCAGTTTGCCTTCATTGGGGTAGATCATCCTGTGTTCAGATTGCTTTTCCTCCTGCATCATGCTCTGGCTGGAACCACCCAAGGAATTACTACATGTGGTTTACATAGTATCCTACACAACATTGTTTCTTTCTAAGGAACCCATTTTAGAGTGAAAGAAGTAAGGAGGTGGGATGCTGCTCAGGAATTCACTGGTGTTATCATACACCTGATCACCCAGAAGCAGCTGGTGTTCCATCCACAGTAGGATGCCCTACTGAAAACTCATGCCAGGTAGGAGAAAATCGTTCCTTTAACTATGTAGCATACTTCTGAATCAACAAGGACATATGGTGCTATTTCCTACATAACTGAAATTCATGGATCCAGGGTCAAAAGCACGGTTGCTTTCACTATTTTAACAGTCTCACAAAATCTTTTCTTTCCTTCTTGAAGACTCTGGTTTCTGAATTTAGCTTGAAGTGGGGGAATGCTTCCAGAGATACCAATTGTTTATTTAATTGGAAGTAGAGACTGTCAGCTGCCCATTTCATGCGTCTCTGATAACAAGGAGAAAAGAAAAAAGGGGGCTAAAATGTTTGGCTAGGGTGATTAATTCTGACCAGGAGGTGGAAAGAAGGTTGCTGCTATTCAGAGGGGGAATCAATCCTCTGAGGGTATGCCTATTATGACCAACACCAGTGGTAAAATGTACAGGATGACTAGAGCAACTCCATATAGGATCTGTCAGGAATAAACATTTGGATTATCCCACTGGGTAAATCACAAAGTGAAAATAATTTTTCTCTTAGGTATATTTTGGTTAAAAATCCCAATTCTAAACCATTATGGATGGCCGAAATCTGTTAGAAACAACACACTTTCTATTGCTTAAGAGATAAAGGAGAATATGAATTACTTTTAAAATTATAACTTAGGGAGCAATGATAGTTTCCAAAAAGAAAATCATTTGCTAATGGAGAATGAAACTTAGGGATTTCTGAAATGTCACTAAGAGCATACCACAAAGCAAGGGGAGAAATTAGAAAAAATTTGTTTATGATTTATTCTATGTTGGAGTTAATCATAGAAATGTCTGATTTGTTGAGTTGAAGCAGACTGATCAATATTTTCACCCTGATTCAATTGCTTTCAGGCATGGAGACACAGTGTTCAATGAGATCTCAAAATCAAAGTATGCAATTTCTCTGTGCTTTAATTTTCCATAATTAAAATAAGGGCAAAGCCTTATCTTCCTTATTTGTCATACCCACAATTATGTGCATTAACCCAAATTTTGTAACTAAAAGAAAATTCCAGTTTTGCGACAAGGAATATCTAACTTGAAATTGGTCACCTACATTTTTTCTTTAAAAAAGTAAAGTATGAAACCAGAAGTCAACAAAAAGTAATTGTTCTGTTTTCAAATTTCACATTAGACATCTTTCCATAAGGCTTGCGTGCAACATTTTCAGTGCAGGAAATGTTGCATCTTTTCAGTTATGGTTGGAGGGATTAAAACAGGGATGAGAAGATAAATGTATTCCACTATGGCACAGTAGTACCTTTGGTTTTCCCTTCTAATTTCACTGCCTCTTAAGAGAACTTCACTGTACTGATTAATTAGACAGATAAGTTAAAAATTGATAAGTTAGAAATTGATTAAATGATTTAGGAAGAATACAAAAGATGCTTTGGAATATTTTATTTTCTTACTAAAAGACTTAGGGAGATTGGATGGTGAGGGTGCAAGGGAGGTGGGGATGAGATGAAGTGACAGAATTTGGGGAAGGAAAATCTGTAGAGTACTTCCTATTAATAAGTTTTGCTAGCCCTCTCTTACAAATGTTCTCATTTAATCTCATGAGTACTCTGCAAGAGAAGTGTTACTATTCTCGATATAAGTTAGGAAGTGAAGACTAACAAAGGTGAAATAATTTGCCCAACTTACACAGTAAGCAGTAATGATAGAAGTTGAACTTAACTCTTCTGGCTCGAATAATCAAAGGTAAAGAAGGATGATGAAAGAGATCATGAGTTTAAGGACATTGCTTATAGAGCTGATCTTATAGAGCTGATAAATGGTCCTGGTATTCATGGTATGTTAACTAGGTGGAAGGTGAGCAACCAACTCATGGAAAGATCCTGCCAAGTAAGGAACTGCAAAATGCTGAATGATTAATTCTCCAAACAAGATAAATGTAGTTTACTGATTTCGTGTGTGTGTGTGTGTGTGTGTGTGTGTGTGTGTGTGAATGCAGTGTGTTAGAAGGACTGAATGTTAAAATAGCATGTTCATTTGACACATAGATTCTCAACAATAGGGCTTTTGGAAACTAAGTCCTCAGCTTTGGAGTTGAAAGAAAGAAATTACTTGTCAAGTATAGTTCTACAAAGAAACATATTCTATAGAAAAATGGACATTCAAAAGTATAGCTTTATTTCACCATGCTGGTGTAAAAGGATAGGAAAATGTAATGAACTTAAGGTCCCTTAGAAATTTCTATTTATACAGTTGTATGCATTGAAACGTATCTAAGCAGTCTGTACAAAGAAACCCATTTAATTGTCCTAAACCCTCTTTTTACCTAGTCTATTTGATCAAAGAACCCATTTAACATGGAGCATACATAAGCATTTCGAGGAAAACCAAGTCACGGGAGCACAATTTGAGGAACTATCCTACTCTCTAGGATAATGGCTTTTTTCAGATTCTTTAAGAACTTCCTATGAGTTACACTGAGTTCATATAGGAAACTAGATACTTACTCTAATAACTGGAAGGGAGTCAGTGTCTCTCCTGATATGCACAACATAGTTTAGGTATAATAGTCAATCTTGAAGTTTCCTTTTTTCTCTCTATTATTCCCTCCTTGTGCCTAACTTCTGCCTATTTTGTTGCAGTTGGTGATCAATACATCAAAGGAAAAAAATAGTTTTCAATGTACATGTCTACATGAAATGGTAAATTTTGTGAATCTTATGTTTGGTATCAGATTTCTCTGACCTCTTTCTATAATCTGTGAGCCTGGATTCTGGACAGTGTGGAAGACACTAGGGAGCAGTGGAGAATTCATGTGTAATAGGGTAATTAGGCAACTGAATTTCCCGTGAACGCAGGGAGAGCTTCTTCTTGGGATGCTGAAGGGTACACATGAGGCTTCAGGACATGGTACCAAATGGCTAAACAGCATGGGGGAGGTCTGAAGAGTATATAGTGAAACAGATACCAGCAAGCTATTTCTTGGGCAAAATACACAGCCAAATGTTTTCAGAGCACATTGGTAGAAATTAACAGTTGACAAAGACTGTATTTGAACTTTTCAGACCAAGAACCTGACAGTTTTTGAAACGTGTATTAACTTTTAAAAAATTTTTTAATAAAAAAGATTTTCTAGTACTAATACTCTAATACTCAGATTAACAGGTAAATGAAGTTCTCACATGTAGTGCAGTAGTTTAGGATGGCAGAGATTGAGTGCAGACTATGTAGCCAGAATGTCCAAGTTCACATCTTAGATCTATGACTTAATAGCTGTGTGGCTCAAATTTGCTTGCACAATGAATTATTGAGTAATGTTTTCAGCCTAATATTTGGTTGTATTCAACCATGTATGGTGTCCCTCTTTCTATGCAAGACTGTCAGTTGCAATCAGGCCCTGTGTCTGGGTATAGTGTAAAAATGTGTGAAAACCAGAATACCTTCTCTCCCTCACTCTGCCAAATACTGTCACTATTATTTCAGTTCAGTTAAAAAGCCATTGATTGAACACATGTTATGTGCCAGGGACTATATTAGGTGACTATTAAAATAAACTTCTTGTGTTAAGGAAATAATTCTCAGGAAGCCTGGGATGAGGTACATTTTTTTGGACTCAGAAGAATAATGTGTGAAGTGGTTGGCATTTCCCTTTTCCATGGCACTGTTAGTCATTGGGTGTGGCTATACTCTAGAAGCCTGGGGTTGAGGACTGAAGAGTGGAGAGAGCTGGACAGTGGCACCTAGAGTAAGTTGTGGAACCTTGACAGCCAACAAGGAGCTTGGGGTTGAGCATCTGACTTAGGTTTGGCAGGAAGTGTGCAAGATAAACTTTGCTGATGACCAAGTTTAGGTCTTATTGAAGGGAGAGGAAAAAAACTTGTAGCATGTGTTTTATAAACCTGTTACTTTAATCACCTTTTATGCTTTGGTTATAGGTTTTAGGATAAGAGGCTTGAGGATGTCAGAAACACATCATAATTCAATGATTTTTGTTCCTGCCATTTTCCACCCCATTTGGAAGTCATAATAGCCCATTTCTAGAAGCTGCTAATTCTTAAAAGAAAAAAAAGTTTAAATTGCCATTGATTACACTGACCTAGGAATCTCCTAATATCTAATTCTTGCATGAAAATGTAGCTAGCAAGATGACTCCTGCTGGCTTATAATATGCTTATTTAAAAAACCCACTTATCAGGCACAGAGCCTTGATGTGGATATTTGAACATAATTAAAATGAATTTGTAAGCCAAGTCAGTCTGTCAGATGTTTCAGTTTAAGTGTTCTGATGGGTGATGAGACTCAGCATGAGGGCATCCAAAATTGTCTTGTGAAATTTTAAAAAGTCAGCGAAAGAGGCTAGAAAAATTTTGACATTTAGTTCATAATCATTGCTTATTTGGAATTTAAAATTTTAGGTCAAGAAAGGTTTTGATTTTCTAAATTTGGATTTTACTACTTAAGAATCAAATATCATTCCATTGGCTTTTTTTTTTTTAATGACAGAGGTTATGTATTTTACCACAGATCACCTATGGAATGTTGGAGAGGTCAATTCAGTAATAATATAAGCATTTTTACCTCAGTTTCTGGGGTGAACAACACTACAGATTTCTCCTAAATAAATACAGGTAGCTTGAGGCCATTCTAATATCAGGCTATTTTAAAATGTGCATTTTTTTCTAACGAATGTTTCAGTTTTCTTGGACCACGATGCTCTGGTGCATGACCTTCTACTTGACAGCAATGTTCCACTGTAGCTCCCGCACAGGGTCATTACACAGGCTTATTGCTAAAGCCGGAATGGCCTATAGCTATTTGGAGGTGCACAGCCAGCTGATTGCTAACCCAACCCTGCCTCAGTTCAAGGCTTAAAGGAGCTCTGTGTTGCCGCCTTCCTAATTCCTGCAGTCCCACTGTACCGTCACCAAGGCTGTGGCATCCTTAATGCTATCAAGCAGGCATATAAGAGAAGTAAATAATTCGTAGGAGATGGCAAGGATGATCACAATGTAGGCTCTTTGCAGATTAGGCAGTACCTAATATGCAGCACAGATTTAGAAATCAGGTTTGGAGATAGGTTCTTAATGATTCTTTCACTTTGTCTGGATCTTTCCCTAGCATTCTGAGTTTAACCTTATTAACTTTAAGCCAATGCCCAACTGCTCAATAATAATTTCTCCTTCCTTGTTTATAGTCTTTCTGAAACATCTATAACCTCTTCCCCTTTACATTTTTGTTTTGCCTCTCAAAATACATTGAAGTATCACTCAATAAGATTTTTCATGGGGCTGTCACTACGTGCAGAGCTAGTATTGAATGAAATGTAGAATTAACTTAAGTATCATCTAGTTGGAGATATTAGATTTACATGGGTGAAATGTTTAAATAACAAGGCAGTATCAACCACTGTGAAGGGTCTGAGACTTTACCATACTTATAAGCTTACAAGTTGCCCTGTCACAGTTAGTTTCATGAATACTGGCAGAAGACCTGAGACTCTTAGGTCAGAGAACAAGGACTTCATTACTTACAGAAGGGAAAGCTACATGAGCATTAGCATATTTGAGTCAGTTCCCCTTGCCTCAGAGTCCCAAGGAAGTGATATAAATGGGCCAGATGAATGCCTGCACACTCACTGGGTTTTGATATAAGAAAGTAACCCTACGTTTAGGGAACCTGAATTTTTTTTTTTTTTATATATAATAGGCTGTAAGCATGCTTGCTGTTTGCTTCAGAGAGAGACACTATCTCTATTTTCCAGAGTTGTTCACTGTGCAATCATCTTTGAAAGAACAGTCCAGAACAAAGAACAGTCAGTGTCTCTGCTTATAAGATATGCAGAAAT
Organism: Eschrichtius robustus; assembly: GCF_028021215.1. Classification (NCBI taxonomy): domain Eukaryota; kingdom Metazoa; phylum Chordata; class Mammalia; order Artiodactyla; family Eschrichtiidae; genus Eschrichtius; species Eschrichtius robustus. Next base: position 65,187,556 of record NC_090831.1, on the reverse strand, counting down.
GCAAAAGATCTATGGAGAGTTGCTTCCCAACAGGCAACAGCTCTCAAGATGAGTCACCTAAGCAGTACTTGCTAGAGAAATTCAGAGAAGGGGGCAATGAGTTTGATCTTCAATACCAAACTCACATTACTTTAGTTCACAAAGGTTTTAGAGAGAAAGTTAACATCTAGAAATCTTTGAAAGGTGGGTAATACTCGGAAGGATAAAGAAAAGGGCAGTTGTACTTCTTTCGAGGAACACAGTATGAGTATGAGGCTGATAGGTTACGAGGATGCATTGATTCAGCCCTATTGCTTGTTAATCATCTGCAGCCATTCTGATTGGTTAGTGTCCGTTCTGTACTTATTGTTTAGAGTTTTAAATAGTAACAGCCATAGTAGTTGTATGGTGTGGGTGTAGTATGGCCTCACTGTTGCCGCTGGTTATCCTTCAATTAATGTCGCCAGATAAAGTCCTCTATTTTTATTTGCTAAATCTGGTAACCTTATCTCCAGTACAGTAAGGCTAGGTCTCTATGGTGCAGGAGCTCAAATCCAAACTGTCATTTACTTTTGTAGGTAAAGGGGAGCCATTAAAGGTACTTGGGCAAGGCATTATATAAATAGAATTGTGTTTTAGCAGAATAAAAATGATATCGTGTGCTGGGATAGATGATGAATCAGATCTTCCTGATTACCTAGAGAATTCCTGTATCTCTACTTTGGAGTGCGGGTGGAAAAAATGTATCCTAAGTTTAGGAGATGAGTGATTTAAGGTTGGGTTTCATGGAGACAGAGAATAGCTTCCATGGATGTGGTGTAAATAACACGTAGGGGAGCTATGCCCCAAAGCATGGTTGTGACATGCGTGACCTGTAATTGTTCTATGAGTGTCGATGTGGAATGTGTCACTAGTGATGCAACTGAGTGGTAGAGGACAGAGATGGCTGTCCCTTTTATTCTCTAGTCTGCTCTGAATTGAAAGAGTTAGAGGCAGGGAAACTTACCAGAGTGGCCAGTAAGGTATATGATTTCTATGCATTGTTTAATTTCTGTTAGGATGTGAGCCAAAAAAAAAATGGGGAAAAAAGGAGTTTTCACACATTAGGATGTAGATTTGGATAAACTTTCATTTATAGAAAGGCCGTGGGTTTTGGTGCCAGGCGTATTGATGAGGGGAACTAGGATGAGTAAAACAATGGTGGGGAACTGGGCAGGGGGAATGCATTCATAGCAGAGGGTAGCAGCTGAGGAAGGGAGTGATGAGAAATCAGGATGTCTTACCAGGATGTGGTAATGTACACAGAAGTATAACAAGAATACTGAAGGGATAGAGAAGCAAAAGCAACTACACAGGGGTAGCTCTAATATCCTAAGTATTAGAATGATGGGGCTTTATTAAAATAATTTTGTCTTCTCTGGGTTTCAGTGGGGGCCATTCAGATGGAATTTAGGTCTTTTGTTGTCTCCATTTGGAGAGAGCTTATGATCCTTCATGGTAAGTAGAAGATAAAACAAATAATAAGACAGTTTTAATTTTTTCTGAAAAGTGAACAAAATAAATCTGTTGACATGAGATTTGGTTTATTTTTCATTTGACATAGAGAACAGGTGCTGTAAAATATACTAACAGGTAATATTGGGGGGAATTTAGTATAACTGCTAAAGTTTATAAGCAAAGGAAGAAAAAGGCATACATATGAAAAGGATGTTGTCATAGAAGTTTTGTTTGAAGCACGGAGAAAATTAGTGCCATATTTCACAGTGAGGTACAAAACCATGATGCAAAAACTTCAAAGGAGGTATTTATTCTAACTTTAAAGCAAGATTGAATTTTGACCATTATATAAGAATAAATAATTACTCTACTGCAACTGTATTGGGAGACTTGACCATAGAGCTTTTTATTTAAGAGGCACCAGAAAATGTCAGCGGGCCTTCCAGGAAAGATCTGGCCCATAGTGTGTACTTTAAGAGATAGTAAGAAACAGAAATAACTTTCCTTTTGTTATATATTGTAAATCATGATTGTTGAATGTAATGATTACACAGTTAATCTGGCAATCTGAAAGGTAGAATCTATGAAAGAGAATTAATAGGGTTCCGGAAGTTTGGTGGACAAAACATATGGTATAAGAGTAACATTTGTACAGTCAAGCATGTCTAAAAAGTCTGATTTAAGCAGGCAAAAAGGAAAGCAGGTTTTCTCAAGCACCCTAATATTTTCCAAACTTATCAATGGGTGAAGCTTAATTTTTATAAAGAAAAAAATAAATAAAACTGGTTATCTTGTATGTCAAATTGGAATTTAGGGTTCAAAATAGCTGGATTGAACTCAAGAATATGTTAATCAAAACGAAAAATATAAAAAGTATCATTGGCCAACATTTACCCCAGGCATATAAGGTATAAAAATAAGGAAAAAACTTTTTTTTCCTCTATGTATAATATACATCAAGGACTTCACCGAATACAGGACATGGAGAACCTTTAAAATAATTCATCTAACAGACTAGAAAGTGTATTCCAGTTATTTATTTTCTTCTTAAAAAGGTTATGTGTTTTCAACTTTTCTAAAATGAAAATGTATTCTTTAAAAATAAATATTAAAACATTCTAGGTTTCTTCTCCAACATGAGGAATCAGATGTTTTGTGGGGAATTGGGAATATTGACTGACATGGTAGCTGTGAATTACTGAGACAGTGACTAGTCCCAAAGAGCAAGTACTCTCTTTGCAGGGTCAGTGCTTTGTGTCCGAAGTACCTTGTCTGGTTTATAATGAAAGGAAGGGCAGGAAAATTTCTCTGGGATGGATTGTCTTTTCTCCTGTGTGTCTTGACGGACTGTGACAAATAAGACTGTTTTAGCCACAGGAAATGAAGGAAAAGGCCAGAAAGAGGGACAGCAAGCTGGGGAAGTCAGAAAACTAGGCTAAGTCACAGTGGTTTGCCCAAACACATTGCAAGCAAGCCACCCACCAAGTAGCACTGCATGGCTGTAGTGAAATCTGTACAGTAGAACACCAGCATCATGCCCGGAACAGAGAGGCTTTTTCAGTTGGAGTCCAAACGCAGAGCATCTGTCACAAAGTCACTTATAATTAATTCTGCCTTTAAATTAGCGGCTGTCTTAGAACATTTTGCTGGTGGGTGGGTTGGGGATGAAGACACATTTAGAGTGTGATGGATTGAACTTGTCAGTTTTAGGGTCACCACAGTATCCAAGATCGTGCTTGTCTGAGGGCTGCTCATGTTTATAGAAGTGGTCATGACCTGTTTTTGACATCTTTGATATTTTCTTGGCAAAGACTAGAGAGGCAGCTATTTCAGTGAAGAATTTAGCCCATCAAATTCTTCTAATTCCTCTTTCTTTTTCTCCTACTTGTATTCACATAATTTGAAGGAAACCTGATTCCATTTAGAAAAATCATTGTCTTACTATTCTGCCAATCCCTGAGGTGATGGATACTTATTCTTTTCCCCACAGCACCGTTTGACTTACTATAGAGGGGGATAGCAAGACTACTTAATTCAGGTGTCCTCAGTTGCAGAGTAGAAGACTCTGGTGGTCATGGTGAGAGCAGGCCACCACTTTTACAAGTCTTCAGAGTGGACAGATGTTGCTAACCCTCCTCATGGCCTTTTGCTTCTGACTGTCTCCCTCCTTATTTGATTCCTCATATTTGTGTTCAGATATAACTTGCTGGATTAGCACTTGATGACTTGAGTTTCATACTTGGGTATATCCCATTTTATTTGTTTTTTAGGACACTATTTGAAGCTTGAGCACAAGTAGTACCTCATTTATCCACTAACCATAAATAAAGAGCTGTTTTGTGGGTTTTCCAGAAGATAATAATCATAGGAGCTAGCATATATTAAGCTCTTATTATGTGTTAGCACTTAGCTAAATACAAGTGTGGCAGGCAGCCTCAAAGATAACCCCCAATGATCCTGTCTCCTGGAATTCATGTATTGCATAATCCCTTCTTTCCAGTGCGGGCTGGATTTAGTGACCATGACATGATATATGTTTGTTGTTTTTAGCCACTAAGTTTTGGGGTAATTTGTTACACAGCAATCAATAACTCATACAACTTTAGATATATTATTTCATCTTTCTAACAATCTAGTGATGTAGGTATTATTATTGCTATTACGAAGAAACATTTTGAGAGGTTAACTACCTTGTCCAAAGTAATACAACCCAGGTGAAATAGGGACTTAAACGTAGATTTGCCTGACTCCAAAGCTGGTTCATAGAACTGTTCAGCTATTCTGTGTCGGGTAACAGAAGTTTTAAACATTAATGCATAAATAAAACTTAGGTTTTCCTCATTCATCAGAATGTTGATGCCATTGAAAACCTCTCTGCCTTGCAGAAATATAGGTGGACATTGTTCTGAACCTTGATTCTGGTTGTAGCTGGGAAGGGATGACTGTTCATGTGGTGTCCATGGCATTATTTCACCCCCAGGCCCTCTGGTTCCCTCTCTGCCTCCATTACTGGCAGCCCTCTAGGAAACGTGGCTGTTTTCTCTCCCCACTCCTGTCCTGCTTTGCTCTTGGCAATCAGCCTCACTTTGCTACTGACGAACTGTAGCTCTCAAGAATTCTGGAGAAAACACATTTTCCCTCCGGTGGAGTTATAAATATAACCAAACTCACCTTAATGATGATGTTAGATTAAAATGTTCCCTAGAGGTATTGCTATGCTTTGAGTCATATTTTCTCCACATCAAGGACATCAGATTGTTGCTTTTATGATAGTTTTTCTGCTTTGATGTATTTTTTTATTCTCCTTTATCTTAAAACACTTTCTTTACAGCCTGGGATGAATTGTATGATTTGTATGCAAAGGAAAAGTAGATAGACTCTGAGCTGAGCGTTGTTTTCTATTGCATGTGCTTGTGGATATTTTATTTTCCAGTAGAGGGTACAGGTTCACAGCTTTGTTTTGAATGACCAGGACAGCCAAAACTTCATTTTCACCTAAGTGGGTTATTACTCCATTTTTCATTTCATTTCACATTACTTGCAAATATGACCACATTCTCATTTCATTCCTGGATAACTGCAACAGCTCCTAACTATTCTTTCTGCTAGCATTGCATTCCTCTCTGGTCCAGCCGTTCTATGGCTATCCAAAGAGCTTTTCCAAAACCCCACTTACATCATAGTGTAAACTGATTATGGCCTCCAGCATATCTTTATGAAATAGCCTGAGAACTCTTCCTGGGGTTAAATGTAGATTGTGTAAATAAACTGAAATAGAATGTTTAGAGTGAGGACTTGACGAATTAAAGTTGGGCTTTGTCTATTAGAAATTATCAAATAGGTTTATGATGACTGTACCACTAATTCTGATGTATATTAAATTACATTCAAGTGTGAAAATGAGCAGGAAAAACTGATTTCTAGTTGAATGATAACCTCTAATATAATGAAAGTCATTTAAATGTCAATATAAATATTTTTAATTAATACATTATGTTGCTTGAGTTATGTGAGTAGTAACGAAAGTAACACTGGTGATAGTGATAGTAGGTAACTTGATGGAATACCTACAGTGGGACACCGTGACAAGAACCTTATATGGATTGTCTCTTTTTGATCCCCAAAAAACCCTATGATGTAGGTACTAATACCATCCTACAATTTATAGCTTATTTTAATTTCACAAATTAGCTCACTGCTTTTTTTTCAAATCCTAAGTAACTATCAGTCCTATTTTTATCAGTCAATAAAAATTTCATGTTTCTTGCTTGTCTCTTACAGGCATGTGCAATACAGTGGTTTAGGGAAATGAAATATCTTCTATCATGAAATATTATACTTCTCTAAATCAAGATTTATTATAGCTGTTTGAAGCTTCCACCTGGGGGAATTTTCTGTCATACAAGTCAAAGAACTTCTATTTGTTCTGCCTAGTTTAGCTGTTCTCTCTACTTTGCTGGATAAAATAAAAAGATGTGACAAAAGGAGACATTAATATCCACAAATCCATCTCTACAAAAGTGAAAATCGGTAGCTTTTATGACTCCTTGGCAAAGGGCTCCTTTTAGAAGGGAGTAGCAATTATAAATAATACTAATAGCTGTGGCTCTAGTAATAGTAGTCCATTTGTCTTAGAACCTTTTTTATAACTTTTATTTTTCCAAGTGAACCAAGATAGAATGACGTTCGTAGTGTCTCTATTATAGTTGTAGTGTAAAGATGGGTCAGGAAGAAAAAAATGACAGTAATTTTTCTTGCCTATTAAAATATACTGTAAAGAGTCATCAAGCATGAGTCATTATAATGTTCTTAAAGTTCCCAAATCTCTACTATTTCTGAACTTGTTTGATTTAGAACAATCACTTTGAGAGGTAACTTTAGATAAAAACAACAGCAAGATAAATAGACCCCAATCTGTTATAAACAATTACTTTTGGGTATGTGGTAAAATAAAAACCAATCCTCCCAAATATATCCTCCCCCCAAACAAGTCCCACTCGTAGAATCATGTGGTTGAAATAATTTAGAGAAAACTCAAAATTAGTCTTGGTTAAACATATAAAATATATTAAAGAAATCAACATATTCAGCACCAGTCACAACACAATTAGTTCTCTCAATTTCTTTCTTTCTTTCTTTCTTTCTTTCTTTCTTTCTTTCTTTCTTTCTTTCTTTCTTTCTTTCTTTCTTTCTTTCTTTCTTTCTTTCTTTCTTCTTCCTTCCTTTCTTTCTTTTCTCTCTTTCTTTCTTTTCTCTCTTTCTTTCTTTTCTCTCTTTCTTTCTCTTTCTTTCTTTCTTTTTTGGCCGTGCCTTGTAGCATGTGAGATCTTAGTTCCCAGACTAGGGATCGAACCCACACCCCCTACATTGGAAGCACAGGGGAGTCTTAACCACTGGACCACCAGGGAAGTCCAAGTTCTCTCGATATCTATATTTAGGTGCACAATATAAAAGTAATATGAAATAAGAATGTCAAATCAAAGGATGCATTTCAATGAATGAAAAAATAGTAAAACAACGACTAATTTAGGTACTTTGTATCTTCCAAGGATAAATGCCTTTAGTAGTCTCTTTGCTTGTGCATGCATATGTTCATTTGCCCAATTACTTGTGATTACTCTTGAATAATCACTTGGTGTTATGTTATTTCGGCTAAAATCAGGCAGTGATTCAAGGTAGTAGGAAAATAATTCTAATAAATAATAAACAATTTTTGAGTGATTTTGACTGTTCATATTGCTGTAGTGCACTCGATTAATTTACTAAAGTTAGCAAATCAAAAGTCTCACACCCCACCAGCCTTTACACAGTCTTGAGAGGCTTATGTGTTCTGTTAATAGTGTGTATTGTCAACTCAGAATCAATGGAATTAAGAAACATATTTTTCCAACTTGGCCTACTCTTGCAATATCCATATTATCTATATGTTTATCTGTACTTAAGTCCCTCTCCTAAACTTCCAGGCTTGGTACCTTAGTTTCAATTTGGATTAACCCTTCATCCTTATTCCCCACCTAGAGCCACAGTTTTGTCAGTGCTTGCTTTATCATGTGCCTCACATCCCCTTTTCCTCATTTTTTTAAAAAATAAATTTATTTATTTATTTATTTATTTTTGACTGTGTTGGGTCTTCGTTTGTGTGCAAGGGCTTTCTGTAGTTGCAGCGAGTGGGGGCCACTCTTCATCGCAGTGCGCGGGCCTCTCACCGTCGCGGCCTCTCTTGTTGCGGAGCACAGGCTCCAGACACGCAGGCTCAGTAGTTGTGCCTCATGGGCCCAGTTGCTCTGCGGCATGTGGGATCTTCCCAGACCAGGGCTCGAACCCATGTCCCCTGCATTGGCAGGCGGATTCTCAACCACTGCACTACCAGGGAAGCCCCCCTTTTCCTCATTTTAATCTCATTAGTTCAGAATCTTATCAAACCATGTTATCATCATTTTGCATAAAATTGTTTAATATAACCCTGTAACAAATAGGATAATATCCAAAATCTTTAGGCTGGCATTCAAGATATTTATAAACTAAAGCAAAAAATGTTCTGTCTGACTTCCCTTTCATTTCTTTCACATTCTACTCCAACTAACTTTATCTTTTAGCTGTCTTGGAAAATGCAATTCTCTGTCCTGCCTCTGTATTTTCACTTCTGATATTCTCTTTGTCCTTTCTAAGACCTCATAACCTCCTCAGATCATTCCAGTTTATAATAATCATTCCTGAGTTTGAAGTCAGAGAATCTGTTATTCTCAACTTCACTGTTACACTGTGCTCTTCTTCAGGACAGGACCATACATGTATTTCTTTATGTCTCTCCTTTGAGTATAGTTTAGGAGCCTTTAAATATCATCAAATTTTTAAAAAGTGTTCAGTTGAAGCTACTTAGGAGAATTCAATACACTGAATGTTATTGTTTCGAAAGACATGCTGTGACACCCTTTCTACCTTTTTCAGACCCCAGTCCCCTACCAACACAGAGGTATATCACGTAGGCTCTCTTATATGTGGATTATGGCACTCAGAGTTGTGAGGATTTTTGCTAATGAAACATCTCAACAGAGCCCTTGATTCTATAGGCAAGTTATTTCTTCTATGTCCACCACAGAATTAATAGCAAGGATAGTACTGTTTTGGTTGAATATGTATGTGGAACAGATTTATCTACAATTAACAAAAGTTCAGAGGCTAAAAAAGAACAAGATTTTAGGGAAAATTAGTCTAAATTAATGAACTTTTTTTGGTATTTATTTTGAACCTATAAATAGTGGCATTACATTTTTTCCTGGACCTTTATGTACGGTTTGAAATACTCTGGATAATCTGATACCTACTAATAAAAAAACAGTCTTTCCAAATGTCTCCATAAATTATCAAAATGTCCCCAAATTTTTCAATATTTCAGAACTCAAAAATATATCTCCTAAACAACCTCTTGAACACAGAAAATAATTTGACCACCTGTACATATGTACAGAAAATACACTCATTGTTCATACTGGCTCAGGGGTTCCAAATGGACCAGATAGATAGATAATTAAAATAGAAAGTTTAAAAATAGCTTATGTTTAAAATAGGTCTAAATTCAACTAGACCTAAGAACCTAGACCTAGAAGACAGAAGAAACAGAGTATTGCTTTTGGTTCAGAAATTGTATTGGGTAAGAATGTCTCATTCCAGTAAGTTTAAGTCTGCATTAGTTATTGAATTTGACAATTTGAAACAGTAAGTCATAATATAACTTAGCAGAAATACTATAATTTTCTAAAATAAAAAATAGAGGGGGGCTTCCCTGGTGGCGCAGTGGTTGAGAATCTGCCTGCCAATGCAGGGGACACGGGTTCGAGCCCTGGTCTGGGAAGATCCCACGTGCCGCGGAGCAGCTGGGCCCGTGAGCCACAATTACTGAGCCTGCGCGTCTGGAGCCTGTGCTCCGCAACAAGAGAGGCCGCGATAGTGAGAGGCCCACGCACCGCGATGAAGAGTGGCCCCCGCTTGCCACAACTAGAGAAAGCCCTCGCACAGAAACGAAGACCCAACACAGCCATAAATAAATAAATAAATAAAAACACACTCATTAAAAAAAAAAAATAGAGGGGATGTAAAATGTAGATTAAAACAAAGAGCTTCTGTTGATCCATAGGCTGTAGATTTATTCTGGAATCTTTCCTCTGAATAGTTAATGGGGTGAAGGTGGGAGGGAAGGGGTGTGACCCACGGGGTAAAGGGAAAATAGTTCTTGGAAGACAAACTGATCTATGTTCCAGACCTAACTCTACCATGTAATAGATAAATACCCTTGGGAAAACTACCTAACTTCTTAGTATATATCCTCACTTATAAAGTGAGGATTCTAATATCTCCTTCGCAGAGTGATAATGAGGATTCAACGAAATAATATATGCAAATTACATAGCACTGTGCCAGGCACCTAGGCACTTTTATTACATTAGCTCCTTGCCCTTCCCTTAGTAATAAAAATAATCTAGTTATCAAATAATATTGTGGGAAAAAGGATTTTATTGTTTTTAAGGACTAGGTATTTAGATTACTGTTAAGAGAATAATGATATAATATATAAATGTATGAGCGTTTGCTCCCCCATATGCCTATCCAATCAAAATATAATGTGAGCCACACATATAATTAAAATTTTTCTAGTAGCTGTATTTAAAAAAGTAAAAAGGAACAAAGGAAATTAATTTTAATATATTTTATTTAACCTTATATTTCCAAAATATAATTTCAACATGTAATTAATGAACATTACTAAGGAGACATTCTACATCCTTTTTTGTAATAAGTCTATGAAATCCAGTTGTTTTTCACACTTACAGCATATCTCAGTTCAGAATAACCACACTTCAGGTGCTCAATAGCCCCTGTGACTAGTGGTTGCTCTATTGGACTATGCAGACCTATGTACTTTTTGTGGAAGAAAAAGGAAAGAGGACACAACTCTGTAAACTGAGGACTTATTCCAAAAGAGGTTGTTTTAAACTGATAGGAGACTGTTCATACTGGTAGAAGCTGGTAGTGTTAACTGAACAGGGTATCCGTCAGGACTTTTACTTTCAAGTGACAGAACCACCTCTGGTTAATGTAAGCAGAAAATCAGATTTATTAAGGCTATTAGTTGGTTAACAATTGCTGGGACTGCTAGAAAACTAGACTTGGAGAATACCTAGTCAGAGACAAAGTCCAAATCATTCTGCAGAACTGGTACATCAAGACAGCACTGCTGAGAATGAGTATCTCTACTGGAACTGCCTCCATGATCAATGCTGGACAATAGAGATAATGCTAGAACTCTTTCCATTGCTACTACCTTTGGGAAATGGATGCAACTGCTGATTTTATTGCCAATATTGAGAGAAAGGATTTTGCACACTCCCTGCTTCTTTGCATCCCAGACTCTAAGCCAAGGTCTAGTGTGTGTGTATCTTATTGGTAGAACCTAGGTCATGTGAAAGCTGGGGAAAAAATTATTCAGTTCTCAGAGTGAGCAGTAGACACTGCCTCTCATCAAGATTCATGGAGTAGGGGATTCACCACGAATAGAGTTGGGTGCGGGTAGGGCGACTGTTATAGTCCAAAGAAAGACAACATCCACCTAACAAGCTTGGGTTTTCTAGCTATCGAGTGGGATAGGATGAGGTCTCCTGAAGAAGATTAAATTTTTTTAATGAATGTTAAAATATTACATATATGTGACACCTTTTCTTTCCAATATAATTGGAATACCCATGAAATTTGTGACTTTGTTTCATGCCTAAAATATAACATGAGGGGATTTTAAAAAGCTGTGAAAATGTGTTACTTGACCTTCATTTTTTTTATGGAAAGATGAAGTTCTAACATAGCATTTAGAAACCAGAGTAAATACATAGGAGTGAATGTTCTTATTTTGATATTGAAAGTAATTTAAATACTGAAGACAGAATGTATAGGAACCTGAGTAGGCTAATAAGTAACACTCTTATTCTCTGCCTGAGTGTAGGACTGTTGGAGATATAGTTACAGGCAGATGAAGATGAAAATGTCATTACTTTTATTGCTAGTGTGAAGAATGTGGCTTAAATAAAAACAAATTAGGTTTCTGATGCCTCCCAGATGGAGACTTACCCAGTATCACTGCCTCACACTCACTGGTTTGGGTGGCTAGAGAAGAAAAGAGACTAAATCCTCAATATTTCAGAGACATAATAGGAGACTCCATCTGATTTGGAAACCTGATCTACTAATTTCTTCCCACAGAATACTGGGTGAGCAGTGGCCATGAGCAGTGAGGAAGTGGTAGTGCAAAGGCCTAGGAGCCTTACGCTACCTAAAATCTCTCTCTGTAGGGAATCATGAAGAGTGAGGGACAAATATTCCCCATTACATTTCTAACTTTTTGTTTCTCTAAACCATTTGGCTTGTCAATTGGCCTGTGGTTTCCCAGGTATGTGACTATGGGTCCCGGAGGAGATCACCTCTTATACAGATGTGCTCTGACCTCCATGAAGGCATTCTCCTAATTCCAACAGGGCTCTGCTGTGCAGCTTTCTGGAACCACTGGTGAGCAGTGTAGACTTTGGTCCAGAAGGCTCTAAAAATGAGTGAGAATGGTATGTTATTTAAATTAATTCCAGGACTTTGCCCTACCCAGTGCTTAGAGGTCACCTTATTCTATTTCTCCTCTTACATAATATCTAGACACGGCCTACTGGAGCTCACCAGAGCGTATGCAATGAGATTGTACAACAACATAAAGATACTCCAATAACAAAATGCCGCCAATATAGAGGGGCCCCAAATTTGAATACCTGTGCTATGCTATCATCAAATTGCCAGGAGAAAATTAAAGTTCAAAGATTGAAAACACAAAGAAATTAAATTCCAGAATTCTCAAGTTAAATTCCGAAACAATTAAAGTCCCAAATCAAATTCTCTTGTCCTTGTGAGTTATAAATCCAATGAATTAAAGTGCAATTTTTTTCCTCTACCACTTCTTATATAATAGGAATTTTTAAAAACCAGGGCCTTGAGGCCCACTTAGTGTCTGTCTCTTTATACATCTGTCCTGGGTCAAAACATTGGCCTACAGTACAGTCCCCAACATAAAGTCGTGTATCCCTTTTAGAAGAAAATTTGTGGCCAGTGACATGATAAACAGTAAGTGGGATCAAACAACTCCCAGTCACACCTCATAGATAAGGGTTTGTTTTTCTTTTTTTTGGTTTTGGGGTTTTTTTGGCGACGCCACATGGCTTGTGGGATCTTAGTTCCCCTACCAGGGATCGAACCCAGGCCCCACAGCAGTGAAAGTGCTGAGTCCTAACCACTGGACCACCAGGGAATTCCCTAGATAAGTTGTTTTAGATGACATATTGTTACATTTTCCCAGTTAAAATGAGGAATCAATCTCTCATCATAAAAATGAGGTTGCCACTATTCCAGGGCAGTGTCTGTAGCCTTTTGTTTCAGAATTTGCCTGGCATACCAAGGAAGCTTAGGTCATTTACAGTACAACTGGCACACCGGACACCAGTTGAAAGATTGAAATTTTAGCCTGAGCTTTCTCGGGTAATGGTTATGTTACAGATAATAACACACATACACCAAAAAAAATGGTACAAACCCAGCAAAATGTCCCAGGCCTCCAAATACCTGCAGGGTGTTTAATAAGGCACTTTCTTCATATCCTAGGTGTTCTTTTATACATCCCAGTATCTACCATTCAGTTTGAGGAATTATCCAAATCAAGTCCTCCCCGAATGCAGTGATCTCATCCCTTTGGATCAGAGTCCCACATGGCATCATTTAAGAGCACCCCATTGCACCTCTGTGAGGTTCATATGCCACCAATAAACCCTATGTAGTACAATGATCTAGGACACAGTCTATAACATATGGGTGTTTCCTAACAATTATGTGATTGTACATTCTGTACCTTTATTTCTCAGTCTGATAAATTTTCATGGCCACAGTTCAAAATGATCAAACAGCTCTTATTAAGAAACACATTTCATAATATTTGTGTTATGTTTTCTTTCCTCTTTTTGTGGAGGTAGAAGTCAAACTCTGGAATATTTGAAGCATTATTTTAATGATAACTAACGAGTATTATAGGAAACACTCACACTAACTTATGATCCTCTCCATTTTAAGACAGAAAGAAATGTCAGCTACAGTTTTTCTTCTTACATTTGATACAGGAACACCTGATGAAATCACACTCACTCATACTATCAAAAAGTGTATCTATCTTGAGAGAAGACCAACTGGAAGGCCCTGAAGACTTGAGTATCTTCTCTGAACAGGTGTCAACTAATCTGGGGGCACATTTACAAATGGCATCCTGCTGTCAGCCCCTGACACCTGGTTGTTTTTTTCTAATCTTCATGGGAAAAGTTTCCATCCATTGGGATAATTGTAGCTTTTTAAGACATTTCACTATAATTAGTGAATCTGTATGTCAGTGTTTTTTAGTGTATTCCCTGATTGAATTGGAGACCGTTTTAGTTCTCCCCATGACCCGTCAAAGATAAAGAATTTGTTTACTGTAAATTGCACACCACTCATTCCTATATGCCATCTGCCACACTTAACTACACTGAGCTACAGTTTTCTAATAATAGCTCTTTGAGCTCAAGAAAAATCATCAGAGGTGTTCATCATACATGCTAAGGGAATATTTACTTCTCTCTATCAACCTTTTACTTCCTTTTTTTTTTTTAAATAAATTTTATTTATTTATTTTCGGCTGCGTTGGGTCTTCGTTGCTGTGCGTGGGCTTTCTCTAGTTGCGGCGAGCTGGGGCTACTCTTCGTTGCAGTGCGCAGGCTTCTCATTGCAGCGGCTTCTCTTGTTGTGGAGCATGGGCTCTAGGCACACAGGCTTCAATAATTGTGGCATGCGGGCTCAGCAGTTGTGGCTCACGGGCTCTAGAGCGCAGGCTCAGTAGTTGTGGCGCACGGGCTTTGTTGCTCCGCGGCATGTGGGATCTTCCCAGACAGTGTCCCCTGCATTGGCAGGCAGGTTCTTAACCACTTCACCACCAGGGAAGTCCCTCAACCTTTTACTTCTTGGTGGGATTTTCATTTTAGTGTATTAAGGTGAGATGATATTGTGCTTCTATTAGATAGTGCATAGCCAAACAGGGTTCAGAGATTCCCCTAAGTGGTAGTCATTTAACATATTTCTGAGAGGTGCACTTCCCAGAAAGGGTATAAAGTTCCAAACTTCAGAAAGGAATTTAGATTTTTACCATGGCTCTTATTGTCAAGTCACAGTCAAATCTGTGAAGTTTGCCTCTCGAGCTGTCTCACCTCCTGCTTTACTGTTTTCTCCTTTTCTTTTTTTTTTTTTTTCATCTTTTATGGAAACCTTGGGTAACCATGAAGTATATATGTCATGTTCTTAACTTACTCCTCACATTTTTTATTATTCCCAATGGCTCTCCTGAGCTGCCATATTGGAAGGAGTAATCAACAAATTTAATGCATTATTAACCAATAAACCTTGAATGTTAACAAGGTCTTCTTTCAAAAAAATGAGTTGCTGAAATGTATCTCTCAATGGCAACGTTGGATAAATAATGAAAGGTTTTATTTGGTTAGGAGTGTTCACAGCCCCTTATACTGAAAGAGCTGCCCTCAAATGAGATATTTATTCCTGTGGAGTCAGAACAATTAAATTTTTTATTTATAAAAATGAAATAAAACAACAACAACAAAACCACTTGTTCACTACCTCTTTACAAAGTACTGTAGTCCATTGCTCCTTGAGAGTTTTGTTTTTTCACTTGGATAATCTTAGAGGACACTGCATGATAGAGGAAAGCCAGCTGGCTGAACTTGAAGCACAGGTTGAATCCCTTTTTCAACACTTAATATTTATGTTCTCAAATATATCCCCAAACACTTGAGGATATTGATGTTACGACTTTATTTTGTTATCTCTGAGTCATTGCACTGCCAGAGCCCTCATTTAACTAACTGTGATGAAAGAGCGGCATAGATAGTCAGTCCTGCAGAGGACAAGCTGTAAACTTTTCCTTCGAAATTTATCTTTTGGACTTTGATATTTTTGTTACCAGATGTCCCCTGTGCTTCACAAGCTTGTGGATAAAATGAAATTGCATTTGTATTTACGACCACATTTCAATGGCTTTAAAACCTCTCTCAGTTTACTAGCAAGGTTCCCCTTCCCCAATTTTTCTAAGACTCCCCAGGGATGCTTACTCATGACCATGAATCAGTTATCTTAGAATAAATAGAAATTCAGACCTTTTGTCTGGACCCCACTGAGACTGACATCCACGTAAGTTTATCTGTCAGGTACATCCAACCTGTCAGGTACCTCAAGGTTCACTGGAGCCCCGCCTCCTTAAGTCAGTGCGAGCAGCCTCAAGGGCCCCAGGAGATGCACAGAGCTATGGGTTAGTTACATTTTCTCTTCCTCCTAGTTCTCCTGCCTCACTTGCTGACCCCCTTGCTATCACCACTGAATCTCTCACCTCTTTGGATGCTTTTCTCAGCCTTGAGGTTTCCTCTCAATGAGGAGGAGGACATTACTTTCCTTGGTGTCACACTCTGAAAGAAGACACCCACAATAAACTACTTGGGTTCCAATTTTTATTAGTTATGATGCTTCAACTCTTGACTGCACATACACAGAGTCATTTCACCAGACACACCCACAGTGCAAGAATGACTAAATGAGAATGGGTCCCAAAGGTAACCAAAAATGGAATCCAGAAGCAGCACTTCCATCTGTAATACAGATCCAAACACCTACTTCCTTATGGTACATTTTCAGTCAAAAACCCTCATTGTGCTTTTTTGAAAAAAGACATGATTTTATATTTTGAAATTTAACGTTGATGGTGGTTTGGTGAGTGGGAAAAAGAAGAATCATGGTCCAAGTTATTTACCTTACACGAGACTCCTATACCTCTACATAAGTTTGTGACATCCGATATATGTGTTGAGGGAGGGTTGTTTCCTCATTTCCTCTCTAGCCAAGCCACTGGCGAAGGAATGATATGTCATTTCTATCATTGATTACATCTAAGCACAGATTTTTACTCAAGCAAACTTCTTGTAAATTTTTATACTATTTGTAATAAAATGTTTTGGATTCTTAGAATTAATGTATTCATTTTGAGGTACGCCAAACACTTATGATATGAGGATAGTATGACAGTATGAGAGTTGGGGTTATAATTGTAATGTGAAAACATTCTCTTTTTTTTCTAATTTGAAATAATAGCATTAATTTAACTTAATGAAAAGCAGCATGAATTCAAGTGATGAAAAGATCTGTAAATTACTTGGTAGGTTTTTCCCTTTTCCTCTTCCTAATTACCCATGTTCTCATTATATTTTTATTCAGCTAACATCTATTTTAATTTTATTAGGTTATGACTTGGAAATACCTGTGTAAATTAGATACAGTCCTTACTCTTAAGGAGTTCATGGTCAGAAGAAACCAAATAGGTTAAACACACACACACACACACACACACACACATTGCACTTTATCAGGAACTCAAAAAGGGTTTTGAGGTTTCAACTCTACTTAAATGCTTCCCAAGTGAGCTTGCTACAGTTTCATAGATGCTGGCTTAAGACATGAGATTCCTGGCTCAGAGAAAAGGACTTCATTACTCATGGCACAGCAGGCAGCATGAACTTCATGCTCTCATGGATTCCTTCCCCACTCCAACCAAAATCCATGGCGGTGATGTAAAGTGGCCCAGGTAGATGTGTATATAGTAGGCTGGTATCAAAGTTGAGGAGCCTATTCTTAGGAAGCTCCCAGTGTTATAAAGAAGGCTGCTGGTGAACTTGCCTAACCTTCACCTTTTCTTTGATATCAACCCAGGTTAGGAAAAAAACCTGCCTTCTTCCCCCTTGAATGGAGACACTATCTCTATCTTCAAAGGCAGTTTGCCATACAAACATCCTTGAAAAGATAGTTGGAAGCAAAATCTATCACTATCTTTGCTCAAATGGGCAGAAATGCAAGAGCCCAATGGAAAATTGTTTCTCACCGCTTATCTAATAACAATAACAACAGTGTGATAAATTCTGTAGAAGAGTTATGGGTATGCCACAGAGAAGGGCACAACCAAATCTGACTCCTGGAGTCTAGGATAAGGAGAGATACATTTTAACCTGATAAGAAGGGAAGAAAAACCCATACAAAAAAACTTCATAAGCATGGAAACACTTACTGCTGCTCCGAGACTGCCCTCTAGCGTGTGAAAAGGCTTTACCTCCCTGGCATTTGGCTTTGATGTCTCTGCAGGATGAGAGGATGACCCATGCATCTCTGAGGATTGTTTTTTTTTTTTTTAATTTAATTTTTATTTTATATTGGAGTATAGTTGATTTACAATGTTGTGTTAGTTTCAGGTGTACGGCAAAGTGATTCAGTTATACATACACATTTAGCCATTCCTTTTCAGATTCTTTTTTAAAATTTTTTGGCTGCAGCATGCACACGGCATGCAGGATCTTAGTTCCACGACCAGGAATCGAACCCGCACCCCCTGCAGTGGAAGCGTGGAGCCTTAAGGGGGACTGCCAGGGAAGTCCCCCTTTTCAGATTCTTTTCCCATATAGGTTATTACAGATTATTGAGTAGAGTTCCCTGTGCTATATAGTAGGTACTTGTTGATTATCTATTTTATATATAGTAGTGTGTTTATGTTAATCCCAAACTCCTAATTTATCCCTACCCACCCCCTCCGCCTTTGGTAACCATAAGTTTGTTTTCGAACTCTGTGAGTCTGTTTCTGTTTTGTAAATAAGTTCATTTGTATTTTTTTTTTTAGATTCCACATATAAGTGATATCATATGATATATGTCTTTCTCTGTTTGACTTACTTCACTTAGTATGATAATCTCTAGGTCCATCCATGTTGCTGCAAATGGCATTATTTCATTCTTTTTAGTGGCTGAGTAATATTCCATTGTATATATGTACCACATCTTCTTTATCCATTCCTCTGTCGATGGACATTTAGGTTGCTTCCATATCTTGGCTATTGTAAATAGCACTGCAATGAACATGGGGGTGCATGTGTGTATATATATATATATATATATATATATGTATATATACACACACATATATATATATATCTTTTTAACAGCTTTATTGGAGTATAATTGCTTTACAATGTTGTGTTAGTTTCTGCTGTATAACAAAGTGAATCAGCTATATGCATACATATATCCCATATCCCTTCCCGCATGTATATTTTTGAATTATGGTTTTCTCCTGATATATGCCCAGGCGTGGGATTGCTGGATCATAGAACTATTTTTAGTTTTTTAAGGAACCTCTGCACTGTTCTCCATAGTGGTTGTACCAATTTACATTCCCACCAACAGTGTAGGGGGGTTCCCTTTTCTCCACACCCTCTCCAGCATTTATTGTTTGTATGTTTTTTGATGATGGACATTCTGACCAGTGAGAGGTGATACCTCATTGTAGTTTTGATTTGCATTTCTCATAATTGGCGATGTTGAGTATCTTTTCATGTGCTTTTTGGCCATCTGTATGTCTTCTTTGGTGAAATGTCTATTTAGATCTTCTACCCATATTTTGATTGGGTTGTTTTTTTGTTTTTGATATTGAGCTGCATGAGTTGTTTGTATATTCTGAGCATTGTTGCTTTGGAGGTAAAAACTAGCTCTCTGTTATACCACCTGGGGATCTATTTCTCTTGGTACTCCTAAGAATTTATACTACTACAAGTTTCTCTTACCTTAAAGCTTCCTTGATGCCTTTATGTGATGAGTTTAAGGGAACACGTTCTCTTGGGACTGGAGAACAGAAGAATAGCTTATTGGTTTTGATAGTTACCCCTCACTGCCTGTAGATTGTAAGTGTATGACATGAGAGTCTGGCCCAAATAAATGGAATCACGGAGACAGAATTTTAGAGCTAAAAAGTTCCAGAGTTATCTACTTGATCCCTTCTTTTGTTCTTCCCTATTTCTTTCTTTCTCAAACACTTTAATTGCTTATGTATTTATGTTCCATGCTGGGGATACAAAAATGAAGAACAATGGCTTTTTTGCTTAATGTCCTTGCAGAATATTATGGATAAAGAGACATCCCCATAAGGTTAACAGCTGATCTTTCAGCAGAAACTCTGCAGGCCAGAAGGGAGTGGCAGGATATACTTAAAGTGATGAAAGAGAAAAACCTACAACCAAGATTACTCTACCCAGCAAGGATCTCATTCAGATTCGATGGAAAAATCAAAAGCTTTTCAGACAAGCAAAAGCTAAGAGAATTCAGCACCACCAAACCAGCATTACAACAAATGCTAAGGAAACTTCTCTAGGTGGGAAACACAAGAGAAGAAAAAGACCCACAAAAACAAACCGAAAACAAATAAGAAGATGGTAATAGGAACATACATATTGATAATAACCTTGAATGTAAATGGATTAAATGCCCCAACCAAAAGACACAGACTGGCTGAATGGATACAAAAACAAGACCCATATATATGCTGTCTACAAGAGACCTACTTCAGACCTAGGGACACATACAGACTGAAAGTGAGGGGATGGAAAAAGGTATTCCATGCAAATGGAAATCAAAAGAAAGGTAGAGTAACAATACTCGTATCAGATAAAATAGACTTTAAAATAAAGACTGTTACAAGAGGTAAGGAGGGACATTACATAATGATCAAAGGATCAATCTAAGAAGATATGACAATTACAAATATTTATGCATCCAACATAGGAGCACCTCAATACATAAGGCAAATGCTAACAACCATGAAATAGACAGTGACACAATAACAGTAGAGGACTTTAACACCCCACTTACACCAATGAACAGATCATCCAAACAGAAAATAAATAAGGAAACACAAGCTTTAAATGACACAATAGACCAGATAGATTTAATTGATATTTATAGAACATTCCACCCAAAAGTGGCAGAATACACTTTCTTCTCAAGTACACACAGAAGATTCTCCAGGACAGATCACATCTTGAGTCAAAAATCAAGCCTTGGAAAATTAAAGAAAATTGAAATTGTATCAAGCATCTTTTCTGACCACAATGCTATGAGATTGGAAATCAATTACAGGAAAAAAACTGTAAAAAACACAAATACATGGAGGCTAAACAGTGCGCTACTAAATGACCAAGAGATCAGAAGAAATCAAAGAAGAAATAAAAAATTACAAACAAATGACAACAAAAACACAATGACCCAAAACCTATGGGACAGAGCAAAAGCAGCTCTAAGAGGGAAGTTTATAGCAATTCAATCTCACCTCAAGAAACAAGAAACATCTCAAATAAACAATCTAACCCTACCCTTAAAACAACTAGAGAAAGAAGAACAAAGAAAACCCAAAGTCAGTAGAAGGAAAGAAATCATAAATATCAGCGCAGAAATAAATGAAATAGAAACGAAGAAAACAATAGCAAAACTCAATAAAAGTAAAAAGCTGGTTCTTTGAGAAGATAAATAAAATTGATAAACCCTTAGCCAGATTCATCAAGAAAAAAAGGGACAGGATGCAAATCAATAAAATTAGAAATGAAAAAGGAGAAATCACAACTGACACCACAGAAATACAAAGGATTATGAGAGACGACTACAAACAACTATATGCCAGTAAAATGGACAACCTGGAAGAAATGGACAAATTCTTGGAAAGGTACAATTTTCCAAGACTGAACCAGGAAGAATTAGAAAATGTAAACAGGCCTATCAAAAGTAATGAAATTGAAACCATAAATAAAAATCTTCCAACAAACAAAAGCCCAGGACCAGATGGCTTCACAGGCAAATTCTATCAAATATTTAGAGAAGAGCTAACACCGATCCTTCTCAAATTCTTCCAAAAAAGTACAGAGGGAGAAACACTCCCAAATTCATTCTACGAAGCCACCATCACCTTGATACCAAAACCAGAAAAAGATATCACAAAAAAAGAAACTTATAGACCAATATCACTGATGAACATAGATGAAAAAATCCTGAACAAAATAATAGCAAACAGAATACAACAACACATTAAAAGGATCATACACCATGATCAAGTGGGATTTATCCCAGGGATGCAGGGATTCTTCAATATACGCAAATCAATCAATGTGATACACCACCTTAACAAATTGAGGAATAAAAACCATATGATCATCTCAATAGTTGCAGAAAAAGCTTTTGACAAAATTCAACACCCATTTATGATAAAAACCCTCCAGAAAACGGGCATAGAGGGAACCTACCTCAACATAATAAAGGCCATATATGACAAACCCACAACAAACATCATACTCAATGGTGAAAAACTGAAAACATTTCCACTAAGATCAGGAACAAGATAAGGATGTCCACTCTCACCACTCTTATTCAACATAGTTTTGGAAATCCTAGCCATGACAATCAGAGAAGAAAAAGAAATAAAAATAATACAAATTGGAAAGAAGAAGTAAAACTGTCACTGTTTGCAGATGACATGATACTATACATAGAAAATCCTAAAGATGCTACCAGAAAACTCCTAGAAGTAATCAGTGAATTTGGTAAGGTTGCAGAATACAAAATTAATGCACAGAAATCTCTGGCATTCCTATACACCAACAACAAAAAATCAGAAAGAGAAATTAAGGAAACACTCCCATTTACCATTGCAACAAAAAGAATGAAATACCTAGGAATAAACCTGCCTAAGGAGGTGAAAGACTTGTACTCAGAAAACTATAAAACGCTGATGAAAGAAATTAAAGATGATGCCACCAGATGGAGAGATATACCATGTTCTTGGATTGGAAGAATCAATATTGTGAAAATGACTATACTACCCAAAGCAATCTACAGATTCAATGCAATCCCTATCAAACTACCAATGGCATTCTTCACAGAATTAGAACAAAAAATTTTACAATGTGTATGGAAACACAAAAGACCCCAAATAGCCAAACAGTCTTGAGAAAGAAAAACGGAGCTGGAGGGATCAGGCTCCCTGACTTCAAATTATAACACAAAGCTACAGTAATCAAGACAGTATGGTACTAGCACAAAAACATGAATATAGATCAATGGTACAGGATAGAAAGCACAGAGATAAACCCACACACATACAGTCACCTAATTTATGACAAAGGAGGCAAGAACATACAATGGAGAAAAGACAGCTTCTTCAATAAGTGGTGCTGGGAAAACTGGACAGCTATGTAAAAGAATGAAATTAGAACACTCCCTAACACCATACACAAAAATAAACTCCAAATGGATTAAAGACCAAAATGTAAGGCTAGACACTCTAAAACCCATAGAGGAAAACATAGGTAGAACACTCTATGACATAAACCACAGCAAGATCTTTTTTGACCCACCTCCTAGAGTAATGGAAATAAACAAATGGGATTGAATTAAACTTAAAAGCTTTTGCGCAGCAAAGGAAACCACTAACAAGACAAAAAGACAACCCTCAGAATGAGAGAAAATATTTGCAAATGAAACAACAGATAAAGGATTAATCTCCAAAATATACAAACAGCTCATGCAGCTCAATATCAAAAAAACAAACAATCCAGTTAAAAAACGGGTGGAAGACCTAAATAGACATTTCACCAAGGAAGTCATACAGATGGCCAAGAAGAACATGAAAAGATGCTCAACATCATTAATTATTAGAGAAATGCAAATCAAAACCACAATGAGGTATCGCCTCACGCCTGTCAGAATGGCCATTATCAAAAAATCTAGAAACAATAAATGCTGGAAAGGGTGTGGTGAAAAGGAAACCCTCCTGCACTGTTGGTGGGCATGTAAATTGATACAACCACTATGGAAAACAGTATGGAGGTTCCTTAAAAAACTAAAAATAGAACTACCATATGACCCAGCAATCCCATTACTGGGCATATACCCTGAGAAAACCAAAATTCAAAAAGAGACATGTACCACAGTGTTCATTGCAGCACTATTTACAATAGCCAGGACAGGGAACCAACCTAAATATCCATCCACAGATGAATGGATAAAGAAGATGTGGCACATATATACAATGGAATATTACTCAGCCATAAAAAGAAATGAAATTGAGTTATTTGTAGTGAGGTGGATGGACCTAGGGTCTGTCATACAGAGCAAAGTAAGTCAGAAAGAGAAAAACAAATACCGTATGCTAACGCATATATATGGAATCTAAAAACAGACCAAAAAAAGGCACTGATGAACCTAGTTGCAAGGCAGGAATAAAGATGTAGACATAGAGAATGGACTTGAGGACACGGTGAGGGAGGGGAAGCTGGGGCGAAGTGAGAGTGACATCAACATATTTACACTACTGAATATAAAATAGCTAGTGGGAAGCAGCAGCATAGCACAGGGATATCAGCTTCGTGCTTTGTGATGACCAAGAGGAGTGGGATAGGGATGATGGGAGGGAGGCTCAAGGGGGAGGAGATATGGGGACGTATGTATGCATATGACTGATTCACTTTGGCGTACAACAGAAACTAACACAGTATTGTGAAGAAATTTTACTCCAATAAAGTCTATTAAAAATAAATAAAATGTATGTCTGTGCATACATATATATGTACTTACTTTTGGAGAAAGAAACACAGTATGATATAAGAAACTAATGAAAAGTTTTTCCTCTGAAGATGAGTAGGAGTGGGATGGGATAATATTTATGTGAGTGAGACTTCCCTGAGAATATCTTTTTACAAGATTTGAATTTTGAGTCATAGTTTTGACTTTTGAATCATAGTTTTGAAGTTTGTAAATATTTTATGTATGCAAAATTAAACAGTATCAAAAGAAAAAAAAATACTTGATGAACTGCTTGTACTCCAAAAAAACCAAAAAACAAAAAAGAAACAGTGGGAGCAGACATCCTTCTCTTTTTCCTCAAATCAAGGTGAAAACATTCACCATAATGTCTAATGTTACTTATAGGTTTTTCATAAATGCACTTTATCATGTTGAGGAAGTTCCTTCTATCCTCAGTTTGTTGAGAAAGTTTTTATTAGGAAAGGATGTTGGATTTTGTCAAATGCTCTTCCTGCATCCATTGACATATCATATGTTTTTTCTTTTTTTAGTTGTTTAATATGGTGAATTACGTTGATTGATTTTCAAATGATAAACCAATCTTACATTTCTGGAATAAAACTCACTTATTCATGATTTATTATACGTTTTCTATATTGTTGGACTTGGTTTGCTAAAATTTTGTTTCAAATTTTTGCATGTATATATTAATGAGGGATACTGATCGGTGGTCTTCTTTTCTGGTAATGTCTGGTTTTAGTATTATGGTCATGCTCTTTCTTTTAGAATGAATTGGGAATAGTTCCCTCCTTTCCAATTTTCTTGAAGTATTTCTGAAGAATTGATACTCTCTCTAGATATGTGGTAGAATTCACCACTGAAGCCACCAGGGCTTGGAGTTTCCTTTGTCAGAAGGTTTCTACCTAAAAATTTAATTTCTTTAATACATATAGGGCTATCTATGTTATTTATTTCTTCTTGAGCGAGCTTTTGTAGTTTATGCCTTTCAAGAAATTCTAAGTCATTGAACTTTTTCAGTTTATTGGTTCTTTCCTCTGTACTCTGGTCTGGAAACTCTATCAAAATACTTGGTTGGGGCAATCATAGGGCTCACCTCATTCATTTTTCATCTCTCAAGCATTGTTGTCTTCCATTGCCTAATGTCCAGTATCTTGCAAATCCTTATATATTTTGTATATATTTTGTTTTTTCAGGCAGGAGAGAAAATCTAAAATTCTTCATTTTGTCCAGAACCAGAGTTCTTGATCCAGGTATTTTAAACCCAGGAATAAAATTTTCTTAGAGGTCAAGTTGTTAGAAGTGACTGTATCAGCCCAACTTCATGAACATGAGTCTATTTCTATCCATCCTCAAAGGTAATACAATTACTAAATTATATTCATATTAATAATACTTTACCCAATTGAGACTAATTTAGGTTTGGTTGAGCTCTTTTTCACTTAAGAAAATGTGGAGCCTATCTATCCTAACTCACTATTGCTAGTATCCCTCCTTTCCAAGGGCTGGCCCTCTGTTACAAGGAGAGGGAATCTGTGCTTCAAGAGAGTACCAGAGATGATTGAGTATGAAAAACACCTGGTCAGTTTATTATTTGGAGTTTGGGGACTTATCTTGGATAGATCAACAATGAAATTATTGTTGAGTAAAATCATAAGTTTCCAAGAGAAAGAAATAGCCATAGTGATGGCTAAGTTATTAACCAGAGTAGTAATACATTATAACTGCCAAAGGAATGTTAACTTTATAGAAGTGAGAAACCCCTTATTTTCTGGTGGATTTGCTTATAATTGTTTATAGTTATGAAATATGCCAAAGCAGCTCAAGTCTCAATAAACCTTTTTCACAGTACATATTTGCAGCTGTTAGGCAAAAATCCTGACATCTGGGTAGAATATGAAGAAAACAAAAATATTTTTGTACAGCCTTATATTGAAAACAGACTGTACACTTAAACGCCAATTTTATTTGTGAGCTACCAGAGCTCATTTTCTCCATTATACATAGCTTCTTTCAAAATTTAATCTTACTACCTCCAAGTGTTTTAATCTTAAATATATATACACGTACTACATAATAATGAGATGATATTACTTAAACTTAAATCATTAGCTTTAAAATGCAGTTATTCTTACAAGCACATTTTAAGACAATATTTCACTCCACTAATTTTATCCTCTTAAAATGAGCATTAAGAAGAACAAATGTGTTTACAAATAAACGAGTATATAAGTAAAAATTATTGTGTGGTGACCAAGTATTTTTGTTTGATACTACTGCTGTGTCTCTCCTTGCCAAGTACTATATCCTCTTTTGCAGGAGAGGTTTCTATTTATTTTAATTACTTAAACATTTCTAAGCCTTAGGTCTTAAAGTTAATTAGGTCTGAAGTCATAAAGTTAATCAAGGGTCTTAGAATTACAATTTAAGTTGACACTAAAGAACAATAAATCTACTTGGTATTGAACACTTATCCCTAAAATTTTACTCATATAATACAAATAAGGTAACTGTGGATTTAGGTAATTTGTAGTGTTGCTTGAAGTTTACAAGAACAGTGCTTTAGATGTTCATTATTTTAACTCAATATAGTTTTAGATACATATTTACATCTCTGCAATCTTAATTAATTAATCTTAATTAATCTCTGCAATCTTAAGTAATTAATGCTTACTTATCCATCTATAAGACAGATATGATATAAGTTGTTTCCAGTAAATTGGCTCCCTATCAGAAAAGAAATGAGGGTCATGCATGAACCAAAATGTTGTTTGCATTTTATCCTACACTGTGACAATATTTAATCCATCCAAGTATTGCCATAATTAGGAGTGTTAAATATTGTAATTTTATATAAGATATTTATTTACAAATATTTATTTATCAATAATTAAAACATTTTTACACCAATATTTTAAAAAATATTTGAATAATGGTAAAATCTCAATACAGAAATTTTTCTTAAGGATGGCCTGATGCCTATCTGTTTATCTTTTGGTCTTTTTTATCTTAGTCACCAGGGACCCTAATCATTAAATGAATTTGTTCCCTTTTTGGAGACTTTTCTGCCTTTCTGTAAGGGGAACAGAATTATTTTTCGAACTGTATGATTGGGCCACCTAAGTTGGCTGTTCTCTTGTTCTCGGTACATCCCCTGCTTGACCAGTGCCTGCTTCACCCACACCGACTCACATGACTGACCTTCCTATATACTTATCCCTGCCCCAGTTAATGATTGTTCTAACCTTTAGATCAGAACATCTCCATATCCACCTGTTAGCCTATCAAAGGGGTGGTGAGGAGTGTGCCCCTCTGCTGGTTTCCCTGGTAACCAATGAGCCAACCTGACATCAATTACCCCTGTAAGTGGTAACCTCCCTCTCCCCCTCCCCCCAGGAGCAAAGACTGCCGCCAGTTCCTCCCTGCCCCACACAGTGGGGTGTCGCTCCAGGACCTTGCTTCAGATGTGTAAGCTCTGCAATCCATTAAACCATTGATGTCTCTGTCATGGACTCCGGGCTCTTTCTTCAGTCTTGAAGCTGGGCAGGTACAGGGCAGGGAGCAGCCCAACAACAATTTTACACTGTAATCAGCAATATATGTGAGTTCCAGTTGCTCTGCATTCTCACCAATATTTGGGGCTGTCGATTTGAAACAGATTTATAATTCTAGCCTTTCAGCATATGTGTAATGGAATTTCATTGTGGTTTTAATTTGCATTTCCCTAATGTATTATGTTGAACACCTTTTCATGTGCTCTTTGGCATTCTTGTTTTCCTTTGTGCAGGTGTATTCCTGCCTATTGCCCATTTACTTTTATTTGGATTGCTTTCTTTTTTATATTGAATTATAGCAGTTATTTATAGATTCTAGAAACCAGAACTCTGAAATGGATTTGGACTAATTTGAACATCTCTGAGATCTCTGTGTTTACATGAGTTTTCCTAGTTGCTGCATTTCTTAAACCAACACTTATTTTTGCAGATTTTTAAAATTGTCTTCTAAGACATTATGTTGGCAATGTTCTGATACATCTTGAATCTCATCCAAAGTAGCTCTTTGACAATTGAACTTTCACTCTTCATTAAGCTTTGAATTTCAGTATTTAGTCTTAAAAAGTAGCAGCCAAAATGTTCTTATCTTTATGTTAGGATATGTGATACCAGAGTGTTGTAAAAATAACTAATACAGGAAGACTTAGTAATTTGCTACTGGCTCTCCAAAGTTTTGTATACAATTTTATATTTTGGCTCAAGAAAAGATAATTTAAATTCTCTACTTTGAAGTGTAATCTCTAAATTGATTTTGTTACCAAACCAAACTTGGGTCCACTCGCCAGTGCAGTAAAGCCAGTCTACTGACACTGTGTTGTGGTGAAGGAAAGTGCAGCATTTATTGCAGGATGCCAAGCAAGGAGTCCAGGCAGCTAGTGCTCAAAAGGCCTGACGTCCCCAGTGGCTTTCAGGGAAAGGTTTTTAAAAGACAGGGTGAGGTAGAGGGTCACAAGATGTGTGATCATTCTTCTGATTGGTTGGTGGTGAGAACTGGGAGTCAACATCATCAACCTTCTGGTTCCAGTTGGTCTGGGGTCTACCTGCTTGTTGTCAGCATATAGTTAACTTCTTCCAAATGGTGGGGGTTTCAGTATCTGCAAAACAGCTCAAAGGATATGGCTCAGAATATTATCTATAGCCCTTGAGGAGGAACTAAAAGTCCTTGCCTTTTTTAATGGCTAAACTATTATTATTTTGTCTTGCTTGACTGTTTTCCTTTGTTTCTGCATTTTCTCACTTCTCTGGTTAAATTTATTCTTTGGAGCTTGTGGAAGGCCTAGGAGGCTAAAGTTTTTCTACAAACAAGAGGCAAGTAGAGGACATGGTGGGGTCTCTCCCAGGAAGGCCCCATGAGGTCCTGCTCAGCTATAATTTTATTTATTTAATCTTTTTATTTTAAATTTAAAAGTTTTCTGAAATAATTTATTTCAGGAAAAGTTATAAAAAAAATTATATGTGAAAAATTCTGTGTGAATTACCCTTCATACTAATGCTGCAAATGTTAACACTTTAATCACACTTACCTTGTGTTTTCTCTTGTATTAGGTAAATATGTAAAAAAAGTATTATAATTTTTTGAAGCATTTGAGAATAAGCTGCAGATCTGTAACACTTTATAACACTATAAACACTTCAGTGTATATTTCCTGTTAATGGGGATATTTGCTTTTATAACTATGGCACAATTATCAAAATCAGGAAATTAACACCAGTACAATACTATTATCTAATCCAAATTCCTGATTTAAATTTCACCAGCTGTCCCACTAATGTCCTTTAAGGAATATTTTAGAGTATAGGATCCAATCCAGAAACACACATTGCATTTAGCTTTCCTATCTTTTTAGTTTCCTTGAATCTGGACCAGTTCCTAAATCATTCTTTTTCTTTCATCCCCATGATATTTCTGAAGAGTGTAGTTAATTTATTTGGTAGACTCTTCCTCAATTTAGGATTGTCTGAGGTTTCATCTTGATTAAATTTGGGCTATGCAATTTTGGCAAGAATATTACAAAAATGATGTTATGTTCTTCTCAGTGTGCACTGTCAGGGGCCCATGACATTTATTTTTCTCATTACTGGTGAAGTTAACTTTGATCATTTGGTTAAGGTCATATTTGCCAGGGTTCTTCTTCCTATAATTAAAATGTCTTTTGTTCGGAATTACTTTGAGATCTTGTAAATATTCCTCTTCTTTTTACTGAGTCCAAGCTCATACTGCTGGCCCCATGACAGGCCAATAAGTGGAGAGATGAGTTGCTGGGGGCAAGGAATAGCGACTTTATTTGGAAAGCCAGCAAACCAAGAAGATGGTGCACTAGTGTCCCAAAGAGCTATTTTACCCAAGTTAGAATTCAGGCTTCTTTTATACTAAAAGCGGGGTGTGGTTGTCGCTGCCAGATCCTTTGTTCTTGCAGTCGTCCATGTAGGTCCAGTCACAATGTTCCTATAAACCTCCAGCAAGACAAATGTTATTCTCTGTTCTGCAACTTTTTACCTCTATATGAATGGAAAAGTGTTAAATGTTTAAAGGTCAGGGCCTTGAGAATGAGCTCTCCTGTATACTTCAGGCTATAGGCAACATTCTTAACTTGTAGCAAAAGCAGTAGAATACAAAGATAAGAGTAAAGGAAACAGATCCAATATGGAGTTAGATTTGTGCTTCCATATTACATTCTACTCAACCTTACACTTGCCAGCTTTAGTGTCTTGGATGATTTTTGCCTGGAGGAATTATTAATAGGTGGTTGTCAAATGGTGAGTTTTCTAATTCCAGTATTCCTTCTACATTTATTACTTGGCATTCTACTGCAAGGAAGAGCAGTCTTCTTTCCCTCTATTTATTTATTTGTGTTAGTATGGATTTATGGAGTCTTATTT
This sequence comes from Eschrichtius robustus, assembly GCF_028021215.1. Taxonomy (NCBI): domain Eukaryota; kingdom Metazoa; phylum Chordata; class Mammalia; order Artiodactyla; family Eschrichtiidae; genus Eschrichtius; species Eschrichtius robustus. The sequence goes on along the minus strand of NC_090831.1, from coordinate 65,157,089 downwards.
TATTTAATAAGGTATAATCCATTACTATCATTATTTGTTTTGATACTGAAATTGTCTCTTATTTGGCCAGTGGGAACTCTTGTGCCCTTTTGCCATGTCCCCATCCTTCTTTGAGCACTTCCTTACAAAACAATTGAACAGTATTTTAAAGAACTCACACTTGAGACTTGTCTTGTGTTTTTGTGACTATCTTATCCCCATTGTCTAAGGCAGACACTGACTACAAGAAATTTTGTCACTATTTGATTTGAACATTTCTCTAAGGTGATTTGTTTTAATCAAAAAAAAAAAAAAAAAAAAAAGAGACCTTCAGTGGCCACTTGTGATATATTAAATATGGCCATAGAATCTTTGCAGGCCCTTCCATCAAGCTCTGTGACTTGCTTTGGCTAATTGGATGTGGCAAGTTCCATTTTTACCTTCTTGAAATTTTGCCCTGAGATCACCGTGTAAGGAAGCCAGTCTAGCCCATTGGAGGATGAAAGGACACCTAGAGAGAAACCAAGGTTCCCAGTGATAACCAGTACTAACTGACACGTGAGTGAGACTATCATGGATCTTTTGGCATAGCTGACTCTCCAACTAAACTGGCTCCATGAGTGAGCTCAGGTAAAACCAGCAGAAGAATTGTTTGGCCAAACCACAGTATTATGAAAAATGATAAATCTTTTCCTTTAAAGCTTTAAATATTGGGATTGTTTGTTACTCAGGAATAATTAATGTGCCATTATAAATTCAAATTTTCTCTAGTTTAATAATTCCATGTTTTTAAGTGTTTTAGAGCTTTTCTCAATAAAACACGAAAAGGCAAAAGTCCTTTTGGGTCCCCTTGGCTGAAAGATCTATTTGGCTTGAATTAGATAGCCCCATGGTCACACAAATGATGAACCCTGCAACTAGCAGCATTTTCTCATGGAATACTACTTTTTATGTGAAGGAAAAACTTGGGTTTTTCAGTCTTGGGTAGTTGGCAGACACATCTCTGAAAATGAATGGAGTGAGTGTCACTTCAAGAAAAATATCTCCTAGTATTTTTTGCCAACGATAAAATTTGAACTTTCAAGTAAAAAATTTGCATTTTGGAAAACTTGTATCTGCCACTAGAAGCTTCACAGCTTCATAATACTCTTTTGATATTGGCGATATCAACTAAGGTGATGTTTTGGTTGTTATTTTGTAATGAAATTTGTCAGTATTTGGAAGATCCTCATAACCCGGTGAATCTGTATTTTCCAAATGACAAATGCATTATGTTACAAACTTATATATGTGTCAGAAAGATCCATTCAAGCAAATTAAGACCATGGATTTTAATGTGATGAGGTACAACAGGTTTGTTCATATGGTATCAAATTCCACATGCCAACTAACCTTTTTAAAAACTACCACTTGTAGACTTTTAGTGTCAAAGAAGAGTATTCACAATTATACAAAAGGCTATTAAATAATTCTCCCTTTTCCAAATATTTACCTGTGTAAATCCAGGTTTCTTCATTACTCAAACCAAGGCAACATATTGCAACAGGCTAAACATAGAAATGGGTATGAGAATACAGCTTATCTTCTATTAAATCAGATATTAAAGCAATATATTGAAAATAAATGGATATAACTCCCATAAAAAAAGCTATTTGGAGTCCTCAATTCTTTTTAGGACTATAAAGAAATCCTCAGACCAAAAGTTTGAGAACAGCTGCTCTCAGCACATGGGCAGCTGTGTATCTAAAAGATTCCCAGAGAATTTCCACTAACTGTAAACACAAAGGCCTACAAGCAGCTTCTTAAATACATAGGCAAACATATAGAGAATCCTGCGTCAAATATAATAATCTAGCCAAAAGGCAGACAGAAATGTGTCCAAAAATAAACCCTGCAGGAAGAAGACAATATATGCTCATGAATTCCTCAAACAGCTATAGAAATTCTCAACCTAAAGCATTTACCAGAACCTTGAGGTACCATATCTAGTTCCCCTTCCTGGGGGAATCTGATATCCCTTACATGTCAAATCACATGCTCCCACTCTGGAGGAGGTCACTGACAGGACCCAAACTGCAAACCTAAACTAACTTTCCAAGCTCTTATCTGGGATGGCAAAATGTCTCAAAAGCAATCATCTTTTAAAATGGCTGATGGACAATCGTCCTTTAAAATGGCTATATAATAGCCCCCCAAATATGCCGATGCTCTAATCCCTGGAAACTACGAATCCCATGGAACCTATGTTACATGGCAAAAGGGACTTTGCAGATGTAATTAAGGTTATAAACATTAAAAGAGAGATTGTCCTGGATTACTACATGTTAGAATCATATGGGCCTGTAAAAGTAGAGGCTTCCTCTGGCTGGAGATAGAAGAGATGGGGCTGAAAGGGAAGTCAGAAAGATTTGAAGAGAAGGACCTGATGCACTGTTGCTGGTTTGAAGATGGAGGGGGTAACATGACAAGGGAAGGAAGCAGAATTAAAGCACCAAGAGAGGCTTTCCCCTGATAGCCAGCAAATAAACAGGCACCTCAGTCCTATAACTACATGAACTGAATTTGTTCATCAGCTTGAATGAGTTTAGAAGATTCATCCCCAGAGCCTCCAGAAAGGAACACAGCTCAGCCAACACCTTGATTTCAGTCTGTGAGACTCTAAGGCAGAGGAACCAACTGAGCCACACTGTACCTGGACTTCTGATCTAAAGAGTTATAAGAATATAGATTGGTGTTGTTTTAAGATGCTAATTTATGGTAATTTGTTATGATAGCAATAGAAAACTAATACAATGGCCATTGGACTTTGACATGTGAACCCTCTTGAGAATGAGCCCAAGTTTTGACATCTCAGCAGAAACTTCCAGTCAAAGCTCAGGTACTGGAAGTTTAGGACAACACACAGGATCTCACCAGCATGTTTGTGCTGTTCTTTGATCCTCTTCACCATGATGGGTCTTTGTGAGAAAAGCTCATCTTGATGGGTCCTCCAAAACTGTAATAAATACTTTTCTGATATTAATTATGAGTTAGTATCAGCATTTTATTACAATTTTGCTGCAATTGAAAAGATCTCTAGCAGACAATTCAGAGATTTTTCTTGGTAATGATATGCACAGAAAAAAAAAATAAAAAGGGTTGTTCAATAATCATAATCATGGATGGACCAGACAGAAAGGGAAACAAATATCTGGTTACAGGTCAACTGACAGTCAACTAGGTTACTAGTTTCCCAGACTTCTAAAACCAACTGAAATCCATCAGAATATTGCTTAAGCATTTTATCAGGAATAATAATTCCTTCCCAGATATAAACTGAATGATATTACACTGAAGGTTCTGTCCAAGTCAAGTGTGGGACAATTTTTTTTGCAATTTTTTTCCTCCCCTCTTTACTGAATTAACTCCTACTTATATTTTGTATCTCATATCATGTATTACTTCCTCACAGGTTCTTACTGTGACCTTTCTAATTCCTAGCTCCTTATTATGCACCCATAATGTACTTCATGCCTCCATAACTCTTTTTTTTAAGTCTTTTTTAAAAAAATATTTATTTATTTATTTATTTATTTGGTTGCACCGGGTCTTAGTTGTGGCAGGTGGGCTCCTTAGTTGTGAATTGCAGGCTCCTCAGTTGTGGCATGTTAACTCTTAGTTGCGGCTTGCATGTGAGATCTAGTTTGCCAACCAGGGATCGAACCCAGGGCCCCTGCATTGGGAGCGTGGAGTCTTATCCACTGCGCCATCAGGGAAGTCCCTCCATAACTCTTTTTACACTTGCAATTTTACATTTGTTTTGTTGATTCTTTAAATAATGTTTCTTTCATTTACTAGACTTTAAACTCCCAAGGGCAGGGGCTATAACTGTTTTTGTTCATTATTAGATCCTCAGTGTTTAGTAGTGCTGGCCACATAATAAGGGCTCAGTAAATATTTTTAAGTGAAGAAATGAGTACGTTACCATTTAAATGTGGTGAAATATATGAATATCCTTAATAGAAAAATTGAGCTTTTGCTTTCATTCACAGTGTTTTACCACCACTTGCGAGGACCAGTGAGATGTATGGTATGAATGTTTGAGAACAATTGCTCTGGTTCACAGTAAATTTTAGGCCTGATTTAGACAAACTTTGTTCTGGTGAGAAACTGGCCCATTTTATAGTTGGAGAAAATCTGTTCTTTACCAAGTTTACTGAGATCAAATAGAGAATCAGAGGTGAGATTATTTTCTTAGGTTTGTCATCTATTATTTTAATAAATAGAAAAGCATCCTTAGGAAAAGAAAATAACTTTTTACATCACCAAGTAGCAACTGCAGGATGGTAATAGGAATGAGAGTATGTCTGTAAACTCAATATTTAGTTGTCTTGATTACAAATAGGGTAACATACCTGGGTGTTCTACAAAGCTCATATATTCAGGGCGGATGCTGTGAAGCTCTTCGTTTTAGTGGCTTTCTTTTCAGGATATGAAATATTCATTGAGCCCACCATGCCTTCTCCCTTTTTTCTTCACAATCCATTCTTCTGGTCACCTACTTACTCTTTTAGTGAATAGCTGTAAAATATCACGGTGCTTAGAAAAATCTCTTTGCAAATGTTTTTCTTTGTTTCTTTAACCAGGAGCCAAAAATATCATGTGTTTCTGTTTTGGGAATGTAACAAAAAGAGCTTCTGAAAAGTACAGATGGTGTAGCTGAGATAGGATGGCAATATTTTTTAGAGACACGTTTTTATAGAACCAGATGGTCTAGTATATTCTCAAACAAATATGTCACCTATAATTTGATGAATACCTTCCAAAGGAAAATAATTTTTTCAGGAGATAACAGATGGTATCAGTCAAAAGCATATCGAGATGCTTTAAGAAAAACTTAAATCTTGATGGCTCAAGTGATTTAACCAACAAGATTTTCTCCAATGTACCAAGCATGTTTTCGGATCTAAAATTTGTCATCTACAAATAATTTAGCCTGATTTCCAAACTTTACTCCATGGAGAATTGAATGCAACCTGCTTTATATGATACCTATGAAAATGATGAAAATTCCAAAGATGTTTTCTGGCTTTGTTTTTCAAGTATCTATTATATTATGGTTAAAAAAATACATATATGTGTCTTAAAACAATAAATAGTCTATATTGAAATACAAAATTATTTTAATAGGACTGAACTCCATTTACCTATGGGAGCATAAAGCTGTATTAATCATGAAATTTTGTTAGTGCTTTTCTTAAAGCAGCAGGCATATGAACATAATAGAAAAAAAAAGAATTCTGAAGCTGCAGGTATGGATTATTAAGGGGTACTTAGAATACGAGTCATTTATTTTGCCCTGGTTTTTGGCAAATAATACTGTAACAGGGTCATGGTTCAGGAACCCCAACATACTGATATGTTGATAGTAAGTCTAATGACATACACAAGCTTGAGGGGAAGGAGGTACAATGAAAATCAGAATGTTACCTTCCTTCATGCCTCATATCCATATGTAAACTGAGGTGGGACCATATAATTTATCATTTTACCTGTGATATGTTTGTGAGTAAAAGAGGCACTGATTGTATACATAAAATGAAACTATCTGGGGAAAATTGGGATATATATTCATCCCAAGTGTACACAACTAGTACCAGGATGAATAAGTCTACTGCCTTTTGACTGGCATCTTTTGGAGAGTGGTCATACCTTCTCCACTTTAGACATGGGTAGGTGGGTAATGCCAATGATTCTGTATTGTCTAGAGAAGGGGTCTCCAAACCCTGGGCCGAGGACCGGTATCAGTCCACAGCCTGTTAGGAACCGGGCCACGCAGCAGGAGGTGAGCGATGGGCAGGCGAGCAAAGCTTCATCTACTGCTCCCCATCGCTCCCCATTGCCTGCCTTACCAGCTGAACCATCCACCCCCCACCCCCTTCCGTGGAAAAATTGTCTTCCACGAAACTAGTCCCTGTTGCCAAAAATGTTGGGGACCGCTGGTCTAGAGTATCATTACTGTTTTCAGACTTTTGTCAATATTATAGGTAAAGACTTGTTTTTAAGACCATTTGCAATTCTGTTTCTTAGCATGGATCTCAAATAATTCAACATACATTTGTTTGTTTAAATGTAATGGGATTGAAATTCTGCTTGCAAGCATGATGTAATAGACCATGGAAGGGCAACAATCCCACTATAAGTAACAAATTAAAAAAATAAAATAAATTACAAAATTATGTTTTTAAAGAAATTGAATTGCTATATTAGTAAGGAGAATAGATGAACTAAAATTCTAGAGAAGGAAGAGCCTTCCCTAAATGGGTTCATGATTGCCAGCCATTTTCTTCCCTAGGGGTATTTCTTATTTGGTCTAGGAGTAAGATTGGCCATAGTCTAAATAGAGGGATCCTGCTGAGGGAAAAACTGGAGCTTTAAAAAAAAAAACTTGAGGTATAATTGACATATAACATTGTGTAAGTTTAAGGTATACAATGTATTTAATTGATACATTTATATTGTAATAAGATTGCTATTGTAGCACTAGCTAACACCTCTGTCATGCCACATAATTACCATGTCTTCTAGTGGTGGGAATAATTAAGATCTAATCTCTTCGCAAGCTTAATGTTTATAATACAGTTTTGTTGTCTATAATCATGTACTGTGTATTAGATATCTAGGACTTATTTATATACTAGTTGCAAGTACATAGTCTTAAAAAATTTTTATTGAAGTGTAGTTGATTTACAATGTTGTATTTAATTTCTGCTGTAAAGTCAAGTCACTCAGTTATGCATATATATATTCTTTTCATATTCTTTTCCATTATGGTTTATCACAGGATATTAAATATAGTTCCCTGTGCTATGCAGTAGGACCTTGTTGTTTGCAAGTACATACTCTTAAACAATATCTCTCCTATCCCTTTCCCGCTGCCCACCCCGACTCCATCCCTGAGTAACTACCATTTTTTCAAGTTTGGTTCTTTTTTTTTTTTTTTTAATTTGGTTCTTTTGAAGATTGTATAAGATAGTATGATTGATTGAATCCAGAGGGGACTCAAAAGTACAGTTCCTTTTTCTCATGAGACTGCTTGGGGACCGGCTCAACAGCTCTAAAAGGTGAAATTTCTTACAATTTCCTCATGCCTAGAGACAGGTACTGCCAAAAAGGGAAGGCTTGATGTTGCCAGTCTCCACATCAAAATATTAATACTTGACACATCAGTATGTTTGATATATATTTGAAATAGTATGGAGCAGGAAACTATAGAACTCAGCTCAAAATCCATAAAGGACAGAATAGAATCTCTCATAGATTTTCAGGATTAAAGAGACAAAGACCTTCCAAAGCCTAAAGCAAAAATCTAGAATGCCCATGCCCAAGGAACATTTTTGAACTAATGGTAAACTGCATTTAACTAAAACTACAACCTAGACCTGACTCAGTTAAATCTCTGGATTTAAATAATCAACTTTTTAACTTATCTGCCTGAGAGGAGAAAAGAATAACATTTCTTTGGGGAAAACAACATTCTCAGCAGGTGCTACAATTATTTTTTGTACAATGTAAAATAGGCAATAAAAATTATGAGACTATGAAAAGATAGGGTAGTATGACCAATAAGCAAGAGCAAAAATAGGCAATAAATACAGACCTTTAACATTTCTCATAAGGCTGGTTTAGTAGTAATGAACACTTTTAGCTTTTGCTGGTCTATAAAATTATTTATTTCTCCTTCAACTAAGAATGATAACCTTGCTGGGTAGATTATTCTTGGTTGTAGGTTTTTTCCTTTCAGCATTTTGAGTATATTGTGCCACTCCTTTCTGGCCTGCAAAGCTTCTGCTGAAAAGCCAGCTGGCAGACATACGGGAACATCTTTATAACCATTACCTCGAAGCCTTTATTGAGTAGATTGCTTATCTCTGTTTTCTTTTTCTGATGTTTTGTTTTGTTCTGTCACTTGGAACATGTTCCTCTGTCTCCTCATTTACCTGATTCTCTGTGTTTATTTCTCTGTATTAGGTAGGTTTGTTACATCTCCTGCTCTTGGAGATGTGACCTTATATAGGAGATGTTTTATGGGATCCAGCAGCACACTGCCCTCTGGCCATCAGAGCCAGATGCTTCAAGGGTTTTCCCTATGTGGGCTGTATGAGCCTTTCTGTTGTGTTGGGGCCAACTGCTGAAGGTGCATTGGTGGGTAGGACAGACCTCCAGCATAGCTGGCTGTGAGGCTGTTGGTGTTTGACTGCTGTGGGCATGCTGGTGGGTAGGGTAGGCCCCAGCACAGCTGAATGTGAGGCCTGGTGGCATGTGCCTGCTATAGGTGTGCTAGATGATGGTAGAATGCCATCTTTAAAGAGATGAAAGGAAAATAACAATCAATACAGTATTTTATACATAGTAAAATATCCTTGAGATAGCCTCATCCACCAGAGGGCAGACAGCAGAAGCAAGAGGAATTACAATCCTGCAGCCTGTGGAACAAAAACCACTTTCACAGAAAGACAGACAAGATGAAAAGGCAGAGGGCTATGTACCAGATGAAGGAACAAGATAAAACGCCAGAAAAACAACTAAATGAAGTAGAGATAGGCAACCTTCCAGAAAAAGAATTCAGAATAATGATAGTGAAGATGATCCAGGACCTTGGAAAAAAAATGTAGGCAAAGATCGAGAAGATGCCAGAAATGTTTAACAAAGACCTAGAAGAATTAAAGAACAAACAAACAGAGATGAACAGTACAATAACTGAAATGAAAAATACACTAGAAGGAATCAATAGCAGAATAACTGAGGCAGAAGAACAGATAAGTGACCTGGAAGACAGAATGGTGGACTTCACTGCTGCGGAACAGAATAAAGAAAAAAGAGTGAAAAGAAATGAAGACAGCCTAAGAGACCTCTGGGACAACACTAAATGCAACAACATTCGCATTATAGGGGTCCCAGAAGGAGAAGAGAGAGAGAAAGGACCCGAGAAAATATTTGAAGAGATTATAGTTGAAAACTTCCCTAACATGGGAAAGGAAATAGCCACCCAAGTCCAGGAAGGACAGAGAGTCCCATACAGGTTAAACCCAAGGAGAAACATGCCGAGACACATAGTACTCAAATTTGCAAAAATTAAAGACGAAGAATAATTATTGTATAACATACAAGGGAACTCCCATAAGGTTAACAGCTGATTTCTCAGCAGAAACTCTACAAACCAGAAGGGAGTGGCATGATATACTTAAAGTGATGAAAGGGAAGAACCTACAACCAAGATTACTCTACCCGGCAAGGATCTCATTCAGATTCAATGGAGAAATCAAAAGTTTTACACACAAGCAAAAGCTAAGAGAATTCAGCACCACCAAACCAGCTCTACAACAAATGCTAAAGGAACTTCTCTAAGTGGGAAACACAAGAGAAGAAAAGGACCTACAAAAACAAACCCAGAACAATTAAGAAAATGGTAATCGGAACATACATATCGATAATTACCTTAAACATGAATGGATTAAATGCTCCAACCAAAAGACACAGACTGGCTGAATGGATACAAAAACAAGACTCATATATATGCTGTCTACAAGAGACCCACTTCAGACCTAGGGACACATACAGACTGAAAGTGAAGGGATGGAAAAAGATATTCCAGGCACATGGAAATCAAAAGAAAGCTGGAGTAGCAATACTCATATCAGATAAAATAGACTTTAAAATAAAGAATGTTACAAGAGACAAGAAAGGACACTACATAATGATCAAGGGATCAATCCAAGAAGAAGATATAACAATTATAAATATATATGCATCCAACATAGGAAACCTCAATGCATAAGGCAACTGCTAACAGCTATAAGAGAGGAAATTGACAATAACACAATAATAGTGGGGGACATTAACACCTCACTTACACCAATGGACAGATCATCCAAACAGAAAATTAATAAGGAAACACAAGCTTTAAATGACACAATAGACTAGATAGATTTAATTGATATTTATAGGACATTCCATCCAAAAACAGCAGATTACACTTTCTTCTCAAGTGCGCATGGAAGATTCCCCAGGATTGATCACATCGTGGGTCACAAATCAAGCCTCAGTAAATTTAAGAAAATTGAATTCATATCAAGCATCTTTTCTGACCACAACGCTATGAGATTAGAAATGAATTACAGGGAAAAAAACGTAAAAAAGACAAACACATGGAGGCTAAACAATACGTTACTAAATAACCAAGAGATCACTGAAGAAATCACAGAGGAAATCAAAAAATACCTAGAGACTAATGACAATAAAAACACGATGATCCAAGACCTATGGGATGCGGCAAAAGCAGTTCTAAGAGGAAAGTTTATAGCTATACAGGCCTACCTCAAGAAACAAGAAAAATCTCAAATAAACAATCTAACCTTACACCTAAAGGAACTAGAGAAAGAAGAACAAACAAAACCCAAAGTTAGCAGAAGGAAAGAAATCCTAAAGATCAGAGCAGAAATAAAGAAATAGAAACAAAGAAAACAATAGCAAGGATCAATAAAACTAAAAGCTGGTTCTTTGAGAAGATAAACAAAATTGATAAACCATTAGCCAGGCTCATCAAGAAAAAGAGGGAGAGGACTCAAATCAATAAAATTAGAAATGAAAAAGGAAAAGTTACAACAGACACTGCAGAAATACAAAGCATCCTAAGAGACTACTACAGGCAACTCTATGCCAATAAAATGGACAACCTGGAAGAAATGGACAAATTCTTAGAAACGTATAACCTTCCAAGACTGAACCAGGAAGAAACAGAAAATATGAACAGACCAATCACTAGTAATGAAATTGAAACTGTGATTAAAATCTTCCAACAAACAATAGTCCAGGACCAGATGGCTTCACAGGTGAATTCTAGCAAACATTTAGAGAAGAACTAACACCCATCGTTCTCAAACTCTTCCAGAAAATTGCAGAGGAAGGAACACTCCCAAACTCATTCTATGAGGCCACCATCACCCTGATACCAAAACCAGACAAAGATACTACAAAAAAAGAAAATTACAGACCAATATCACTGATGAATAAAGATGCAAAAATCCTCAACAAAATACTAGCAAACAGAATCCAACAACACATTAAAAGGATCATACACCATGATCAAGTGGGATTTATCCCAGGGATGCAAGGATTCTTCAATATACACAAATCAATCAATGTGATACACCATATTAACAAATTGAAGAATAAAAACCATATGATCATCTCAATAGATGCAGAAAAAGCTTTCGACAAAATTCAACACCCATTTATGATAAAAACTCTCCAGAAAGTGGGCATAGAGGGAACCTACCTCAATATAATAAAAGCCATATATGACAAACCCACAGCAAACATCATTCTCAATGGTGAAAAACTGAAAGCATTTCCTCTAAGATCGGGAAGAAGACAAGGATGTCCACTCTCACCACTATTATTCAACATAGTTTTGGAAGTCCTAGGCATGGCAATCAGAGAAGGAAAAGAAATAAAAGGAATACAAATTGGAAAAGAAGAAGTAAAACTGTCACTGTTTGCGGATGACATGATACTATACATAGAGAATCCTAAAACTGCCACCAGAAAACTGCTAGAGCTAATTAATGAATATGGTAAAGTTGCAGGATACAAAATTAATGCACAGAAATCTCTTGCACTCCTATACACTAATGATGAAAAATCTGAAAGAGGAATTAGGGAATCACTCCCATTTACCATTGCAACAAAAAGAATAAAACACCTAGGAATAAACCTACCTAGGGAGACAAAAGACCTGTATGCAGAAAACTATAAGACACTGATGAAAGAAATTAAAGATGATACCAGCAGATGGAAAGATATACCATGTTCTTGGACTGGAAGAATCAATATTGTTAAAATGACTATAATGCCCAAAGCAATCTACAGATTCAATGCAATCCCTATCAAATTACCAATGGCATTTTTTATGGAACTAGAACAAAAAATCTTTAAATTTGTATGGAGACACAAAAGACCCTGAATAGCGAAAGCAGTCTTGAGGGAAGTAAACGGAGCTGGAGGAATCAGACTCCCTGACTTCAGACTATACTACAAAGCTACAGTAATCAAGACAATATGGTACTGACACAAAAACAGAAATACAGCTCAATGGAACAAGATAGAAAGCCCAGAGATAAACCCACGCACCTATGGTCAACTAATCTATGACAAAGGAGGCAAGGATATACAATGGAGAAAAGACAGTCTCTTCAATAAGTGGTGCTGGGAAAACTGGACAGCTACATGTAAAAGAATGAAATTAGAACACTCCCTAACACCATACACAAAAATAAACTCAAAATGGATTAGAGACCTAAATGTAAGACCAGACACTATATAACTCTTATAGGAGAGCATAGGAAGAACACTCTTTGACATAAATCACAGCCAGATCTTTTTTGACCCACCTCCTAGAGTTATGGAAATGAAAACAAAAATAAACAAATGGGACCTAATGAAACTTAAAAGCTTTGGCACAGCAAAGGAAACCATAAACAAGATGAAAAGACAACCCTCAAAGTGGGAGAAAATATTTGCAAACTACTCAATGGACAAAGGATTGATCTCCAAAATATATAAACAGCTCATGCAGCTCAATAGTAAAAAAACAAACAACCCAATCCAAAAATGGGCAGAAGACCTAAATAGACGTTTCTCCAAAGAAGACATACAGATAGCCAAGAGGCACATGAAAAGCTGTTCAACATCACTAACTATTAGAGAAATGCAAATCAAAACCACAATGAGGTATCACCTCACACCAGTTAGAATGGGCATCATCAGAAAATCTACAAACAACAAATGCTGGAGAGGATGTGGAGAAAAAGGAACCCTCTTGCACTGTTGGTGGGAATGTAAATTGATATAGCCACTATGGAGAACAGTATGGAGGTTCCTTAAAAAACTAAAAGTACAACTACCATATGACCCAGCAATCCCACTACTGGGCGTATACCCAGAGAAAACCATAATTCAGAAAAATACATGCACCCCAATGTCCATTGCAGCACTATTTACAATAGCCAGGTCATGGAAGCAACCTAAGTGTCCATTGACAGACGAATGGATCAAGAAGATGTGGTACATATATACAATGGAATATTACTCAGCCATAAAAAGGAATGAAATTGGGTCATTTGTAGAGACGTGGATGGATCTAGAACCTCTCATACAGAGTGAAGTCAGTCAGAAAGAGAAAAACAAATATCATATATTAAGGCATATATGTGGAACCTAGAAAAATGGTACAGATGAACCAGTTTGCAGGGCAGAAATTGAGACACAGATGTAGAGAACAAACATATGGACACCAAGGGGGGAAAGTGGTGGGGGATGGGGAGTGCTGGTGTGATGAATTGGGAGATTGGGATTGATGTGTATACACTGATGTGGATAAAATGGATGACTAATAAGAACCTGCTGTATAAAAAAATAAATTAAATAAAATTTAAAAAATATATCCTTGAAAAATAAAGGTGCTCGATGCTATCTATTATCTCAGTATATATTCTGCGAGAGAAAAAGGATATTAGTGGAAAATATGGTGAATATGAATAAAGTCTGTAGTTTAGCTAATAGTAGTGTTAGTGTTTTAGTTTTGAAGTGCACCATAATTATTTCAAATGGTAAGATTTGGGGATCTGGGTGAAGTCTGTAAAGAAACTGTCAGCACCATCTTTGCAACTTTTATGTAAATCTAAAATCATTCCAAAAATAAAAATGAAATAAAGAAGTTTTTAGATAAAACATGAGGACATTTGTCACCAGTAGAAGCAGACTATAAGATACGCTAATAGAAATTCTTTGCACTAAAGGAAAGTATTTCCAGATGGATGCATAAAACCAGAGGGAGAAATAAAGGACAATGGAAAGTATAAATATATGAGTAAATATGAAGGGATATTGGTGTTTAAAACAACAATAATAATATCTTTGTGGTTTATAATACATGTGAATATAAAGTATATGACTATAATGTCATAAATGTCAAGAGGCATGTAAATGGAGTTACATTGTTGTAAGTTTATTGCATTATTTGGAAATGATAATAGTACTAATATTAGGAGGATTGTATGATGGCAAAGGTGAATATTATAATCTCTAGGGTAACTTCTAAAAAGTAATAAAAATGTAAACAAACAGGCTAAAAGAAGAAACAAAAGGAAGTAAATAAAAGTTTACTGAATTCTACAGAAGGCAGGAAAAGATTTAAAAAGGAACAAAGACCAGATGGAGCAAAGAGAAACAGTTATTGAGATATTGTTAAATGCAACTGCATTGGTTATTACATATAATGGAGTAATCACTATTTAAAAGACAAATGGATTTTAAAAATGAGATTTAAATATATGCTTTCTAAAGAGATTCATTTTAAATAGAGACATAGATTAAAAGTAAAAGAATGAAAGAAGATATACCATATAAACTGTAACAAAAAGAAATTCAATATAGCTATAATAATATCAGGCATAGAAGACTTTACTGCAAGAATTATTGAAAGATATGAAAAAGATATTTCATAATGAAAAAGGATCAGTTAAACAGGAAGCCAAAACAATCCTAAACATGTATGCCCTTAATGATACAACTTCAAAATATATAAAAATTGACAAAATTAATTATGATTGTGGATTTGTCTATTTCTCATTTTAATCCTGTCAATTATATTCTAGATCTTGATCCGGGTAGTAATTGCATTTAACATTTGTGTACTGTATATATGTATATGTCAATAAAAAAGTTTATAAAAATACACTATGGGCCATTTATCCAGGTAACAATGTTTAATATGGTATATTTCTTTTATATTTTACCAAATTCCTGAAACTAAATAGTAAGTAGTTTTACATTAGATGTTGCTAGCATGTTTAAATTATGTTTGATAGATAGGAGAGGTCACAAAACTCATCATAGTCATAAAGAGTTTGTGACACACAGTACATGTAAAGGTTCCATTATCCTAAAAACATAGTGAGAAATATGGGTTAAATTGTATTTTAAGATATTCCTCAAGAAATGATCTTCTTTTTAAATATTATGGAAACAAGATATTACCATAAATATTGCCAGATCTAGAAAGACCAATAAATAGTGGCTAAACTTTCAGGAACATTTAGATAAGCAAGTTCTGAAATTAGTATTTATGTTCTGGCATCCTCTTAGACAATGCTATTAGGATACCTATTCTAGTATACATTGTATTCTTTAAGATACTTCAATTTCATTCAGTTCTCTTAACAACTTTCTAAGATATTAATGACCTATATTTTCCATATGAAACATTTGCATTTGCTGGTGGTTGATAGCTACCATATGTTTTTCATGGTTGTTGCTAATGATAATTTAGACAAGAATTTGGGAAAGTGCTATGAGAAATTTTTGTAGTGTGTACAGACAGTCCCTGATTTATAATGGTTTGAATTAAGATTTTTTGACTTTGCAATGGTGTGAAATAAGTTACATGAGATATTCAACATTTTATTATAAAATAGACTGTGTTAGATGATTTTGCCCAACTGTAAGCTAATACAAGTATTCTGAACATGTTTAAGATAGGCTAGGCTAAACTATGATGTTCCATAGATTAGGTCTACTAAATGCATTTTCAGTTTATGATATTTTCAACTTACAATGGGTTTACTGGGATGGAACCCCATCATAAGTTGAGGAAGATCTGTACTTTGTTCTAAGAGCTCTATAAAGTGATTATGAGTCTTATAATCTTTAAAATATTTATATAGATTTTTTTAGTATGTTTTGTGACAATTATTACATACTCAGGAAGCAACTGAGGTACACTTTAGTGCTGTACTAGTTGAAGCATTTGTAGACCTGGAGTTGGACTTAAAGGATAGGTTGGATTTAGACCAAGATAAAGTTTCCTGATACAGGAAGAAGAACCAATCATAGTATCATACTGAGAAAGAAAAAATATATATAATGAGATTCCCTGCCTAAAACTTAGATATTTGTGTAGAAGATGCCATGTGCTGCCTAGATTCTTCCTCAGGAATGGTGAATTTATTCCCCCAACTACAGAATATGCTGCTGACAGACAACTCTCAGCTCTCAGCTCCTTTTGGGTTTGTCTAAGTTGAAGAGAATCATGTAGCCAAAAGTCATACCCTCTTCCAGGAAAACCTGTATCCAAAGACTGAATGATGACTTTGTATAAAGGCCGGGCCCCCTTGCCCCAGCTCTGGACACTTCTGAGAAGTCATCCCAGCTCCAGAATATAGGGCTGACTGAGTTCTTCACTGAGACTACATTGTATTCAAACTTCTCTTTCTGTCCAATCCTTCTTTCTTTCCTTTCTCCCAAGTATGTTGCCTTGAAGAGAAAAGCTAATGTCAGTCTCAGAGTTTGCTTTGCATGAGTACAGTTATTTTCATAAGTTTCAGCCTTATTTGTTACTACATTATGGGGGATTAGGAGAGGGTTATTCATTGCTTGCAACAGAGTCGAAAACTGGAGAACTGTGTCTCTGCCTGGACGTGGGAGTAGTTGCTACTGAAGGCCATTGGAGGCCAGGAGAAAAGAGCGTGAGAGAGCTGCTTCAGATATATGACAGTGCAGCTGCAATCCTTAGAAGACATTGGTAGATGAGCTCCTGCAGAGGTGGGTAAGGATGGGTATATTGTAACCTGATCTTATGATCAGAGGTTAATGATGCCAGATATTCACAGTTAATCAAAGTCTTGGTGAGGACATAGGTTTAGAAGATAAGAGGATGTGGAAGAATGAAAAGTGGTATGTCAGAAGTTTCATTGAACATTTGAGAATGACCTACAGCTTTTATTTTTCCCTTTAAATAAGTTTATTGACAGTGAGCTGGAAAAGGCAATGGATTAATATATACAGATGACAACACCAGGCACCAATGTCATGAAGGAGGCAAGAATGATGGGAAAGAGCTGTGGAACTCTGAATGAGGTCCCCTCTTCAAGAGTGAGTGTGTGAGGAGGTGGAGGCCTGGGGTGTTGCAGGGAGTATGATGGGCATGTTATAGCTCTTTTTTCCTAGAAAAGAGAGGACATAAACCACTGAAGATAAGTAGAATTATTATAAAAAGGAATTCTAATAATTAGAGGTAGGAAATTCCTTGAAAAGTTAAAAGGAGATAGTTGAGAGTCTCATAATAAAATTGACCCATGTCATTTTTTTTACAGATAAAGAGTGGCTTTTTTTCTAACAAGGAAAATTTTAAGTTCAAACATGATATTGAGCATCTTGGAAATGACCACAACATTTTTTAATAAGAGTCCGGTAGGTCCCGAGCAATGTGTTTGGCATACAGAGGAAGTAAAGCTACAGTCTTTGCCCTTGAGAGGAAATAAGATTTTCTTTCATAGACAGAGTTATAAAAGAACACAATCCAAGGCAATGCACTTACTGAAAGATGAACAGTATGATGATGTGCCATTGTAATTTCCCAAGTTCATAGACACTTAAGTTAGAGATTAAATGCTGGTATTTTGTTTCCCATAAATGTTTACACTTCTTTCTAGGAATCAGAGGGCTGTAAGATTGGTTATTAGTTGTTTGAGCCCTTGCTCAGAGTATCCACAACTCCATTCATGTTGGATGATTTGCTAGGTTATAATCTTACTTTCCACCATATGTCATGGAAAATTATTTTCTCAAGTGAAAAGTAGATATCAAGAGTTGATATCTTTCCTTCTCATTTTGAAGAGAGAGATGTTGAGGTTGTGTGATTCCTGAATGCCACTGATTAGGAAGGCTTCCTTTGTTTCTCGTTTTTGGTCTACCACTTTCTCTGGTGATTCTTCACATCTCTTATGATTTGCAAATCAGTGGGGTTTGGTCTGGCATCCTAGAGAGCTTGGTGTTTTAGGTCTGTCAACTTCTTCTCTAAGATGTTGATTCACACTCTTGACATATACTTCCTTTTTTTTTTCACACACACACACTGTATTTTATTTTTACAAGAGATAAGTAGACTGACACCAAGCATTGTACATGGATGACCACAACAAAAGCAACAATGATTGCAATTACCAAACATGAAACACACTCATACTATGTCATAATATTGACATTCAGTCCAGTAATCCTCCACTGTAACAGCTCCTTTACTTTGCAGTGAAAATTGATGTGTATATTCTTTGCCTCTGAGTCCTTGTGGGATTTTTTTTTTTTAATTCAGACAGAAAGTCACAAAAATTATACTCATCCTCATCAGTTCACTCAGTCCCATGTAATTAATTTTTTTTTTCATCTTGATCTTTGGTTAGCACTTTTATGAGTTCATCAGTTTTTCATTAGAGTTCTGAAAATGCTTATTCATTCAGTTCAGCAGTACAGTCAGTTACCAGAAACCTGTACTTGTCAGAGTCTTTTCCATGAATTTCTTGAAGATGAAACCCTTTTATAGGAACATATTTGCAAAAGCATCAGAGTACACCCAGAACTGTCTGTAAATGACAAAAGACTTAAAAATGACCACTGTTAAAGATTTGATGAAAGTTCATAATAATGCAGTTGACAAGAAAATTAGTTATTTCTGAGATATACATTTTAAAGTAATAACTAGGATTATTACTTATAACATTATACCAGAACATATAAGATTTTTAGAAATTTCATGTAATGTCTGAAACATTTATATTAACATATTTCCATACATATTTCCATACAAATACAAATATAAGACGTTTAGAAATTTCATATAATGTCTGAAACCTTTATATTAACATATTTCCATACAAATACAAATATAAGATTTTTAGATATTTCATGTAATGTCTGAAACATTTATATTAACATATTTCCATGCAAATAACCCAATGAAAGTTTAGTATTAGTTGTTTTGTTTGTTGTTTTATACTGCAGGTTCTTATTAGGCATCAGTTTTATACACATCAGTGTATACATGTCAATCCCAATCGCCCAATTCAGCACACCACCATCCCCACCCCACTGCAGTTTTCCCCCCTTGGTGTCCATATGTCCATTCTCTACATCTGTGTCTCAACTTCTGCCCTGCAAACTGGCTCATCTGTACCATTTTTCTAGGTTCCACATACATGCATTAATATACGATATTTGTTTTTCTCTTTCTGACTTACTTCACTCTGTATGACAGTCTCTAGATCCATCCACGTCTCAACAAATGACTCAATTTCGTTCCTTTTTATGGCTGAGTAATATTCCATTGTATATATGTACCACATCCTCTTTATCCATTCGTCTGTCGATGGGCATTTAGGTTGCTTCCATGACCTGGCTATTGTAAATAGTGCTGCAATGAACATTCGGGTGCATGTGTCTTTTTGAATTACGGTTTTCTCTGGGTATATGCCCAGTAGTGGGATTGCTGGGTCATATGGTAATTCTATTTTTAGTTTTTTAAGGAACCTCCATATTGTTCTCCATAGTGGCTGTATCAATTTACATTCCCACCAACAGTGCAAGAGGGTTCCCTTTTCTCCACACCCTCTCCAGCATTTGTTGTTTGTAGATTTTCTGATGATGCCCATTCTAACAGGAGTGAGGTGATACCTCATTGTAGTTTTGATTTGCATTTCTCTAATAATTAGTGATGTTGAGCATCTTTTCATGTGCTTCGTGGCCGTCTGTATGTCTTCTTTGGAGAAATGTCTATTTAGGTCTTCTGCCCATTTTTGGATTGGGTTGTTTGTTTCTTTAATATTGAGCTGAATGAGCTGTTTATATATTTTGGAGATTAATCCTTTGTCCGTTGATTCGTTTGCAAATATTTTCTCCCATTCTGAGGGTTGTCTTTTCGTCTTGTTTATGGTTTCCTTTGCTGTGCAAAAGCTTTGAAGTTTCGTTAGGTCCCATTTGTTTATTTTTGTTTTTATTTCCATTACTCTAGGAGGTGGATCAAAAAAGATCTTGCTGTGATTTATGTCAAAGAGTGTTCTTCCTATGTTTTCCTCTAAGAGTTTTATAGTGTCCAGTCTTATATTTAGGTCTCTAATCCATTTTGAGTTTATTTTTGTGTATGGTGTTAGGGAGTATTCTAATTTCATTCTTTTACATGTAGCTATCCAGTTTTCCCAGCACCACTTATTGAAGAGACTGTCTTTTCTCCATTGTATATCTTTGCCTCCTTTGTCATAGATTAGTTGACCATAGGTGTGTGGGTTAATCTCTGGGCTTTCTATCTTGTTCCATTGATCTATGTTTCTGTTTTTGTGCCAGTACCATATTGTCTTGATGACTGTAGCTTTGTAGTATAGTCTGAAGTCAGGGAGCCTGATTCCTCCAGCTCCATTTTTTTGCCTCAAGACTGCTTTGGCTATTCAGGGTCTTTTGTGTCTCCATACAAATTTTAAGATGATTTGTTCTAGCTCCATAAAAAATGCCATTGGTAATTTGATAGAGATTGCATTGAATCTGTAGATTGCTTTGGGTAGTATACTCATTTTCACAATGTTGATTCTTCCAATCCAAGAACATGGTATATCTCTCCATCTGTTGGTATCATCTTTAATTTCTTTCATCAGTGTCTTATAGTTTTCTGCATACAGGTCTTTTGTCTCCCTAGGTAGGTTTATTCCTAGGTATTTTATTCTTTTTGTTGCAATGGTAAATGGGAGTGTTTCCATAATTTCTCTTTCAGATTTTTCATCATTAGTGTATAGGAATGCAAGAGATTTCTGTGCATTAATTTTGTATCCTGCAACTTTACCATATTCATTAATTAGCTCTAGCAGTTTTCTGGTGGCAGTTTTAGGATTCTCTATGTATAGTATCATGTCATCCGCAAACAGTGACAGTTTTACTTCTTCTTTTCCAATTTGTATTCCTTTTATTTCTTTTTCTTCTCTGATTGCCGTGGCCAGGACTTCCAG
The DNA here is from genome assembly GCF_028021215.1 of Eschrichtius robustus. Lineage (NCBI taxonomy): Eukaryota > Metazoa > Chordata > Mammalia > Artiodactyla > Eschrichtiidae > Eschrichtius > Eschrichtius robustus. The sequence continues at coordinate 65,136,246 of NC_090831.1, read as the reverse complement.
AACTATGTTGAATAATAGTGGTGAGAGTGGACATCCTTGTCTCGTTCCTGATCTTAGAGGAAATGCTTTCAGTTTTTCACCATTGAGAATGATGTTTGCTGTGGGTTTGTCATATATGGCCTTTATTATGTTGAGGTAGGTTCCCTCTATGCCCACTTTCTGGAGAGTTTTTATCATAAATGGGTGTTGAATTTTGTCGAAAGCTTTTTCTGCATCTATTGAGATGATCATATGGTTTTTATTCTTCAATTTGTTAATATGGTGTATCACATTGATTGATTTGCGTATATTGAAGAATCCTTGCATCCCTGGGATAAATCCCACTTGATCGTGGTGTATGATCCTTTTAATGTGTTGTTGGATTCTGTTTGCTAGTATTTTGTTGAGGATTTTTGCATCTATATTCATCAGTGATATTGGTCTGTAATTTTCTTTTTTTGTAGTGTCTTTGTCTGGTTTTGGTATCAGGGTGATGGTGGCCTCATAGAATGAGTTTGGGAGTGTTCCTTCCTCTGCAATTTTTTGGAAGAGTTTGAGAAGGATGGGTGTTAGCTCTTCTCTAAATGTTTGATAGAATTCACCTGTGAAGCCATCTGGTCCTGGACTTTTGTTTGTTGGAAGATTTTTAATCACAGTTTCAATTTCATTACTTGTGATTGGTCTGTTCATATTTTCTGTTTCTTCCTGGTTCAGTCTTGGAAGGTTATACCTTTCTAAAAATTTGTCCATTTCTTCCAGGTTGTCCATTTTATTGGCATAAAGTTGCTTGTAGTAGTCTCTTAGGATGCTTTGTATTTCTGCAATGTCTGTTGTAACTTCTCCTTTTTCATTTCTGATTTTATTGATTTGAGTCCTCTCCTTCTTTTTCTTGATAAGTCTGGCTAATGGCTTATCAATTTTGTTTATCTTCTCAAAGAACCAACTTTTAGTTTTATTGATCTTTGCTATTGTTTTCTTTGTTTCTATTTCATTTATTTCTGCTCTGATCTTTATGATTTCTTTCTTTCTGCTAACTTTGGGTTTTGTTTGTTCTTCTTTCTCTAGTTTCTTTAGGTGTAAGGTTAGATTGTTTATTTGAGATTTTTCTTGTTTCTTTAGGTAGGCTTGTATAGCTATAAACTTCCCTCTTAGAACTGCTTTTGCTGCATCCCATAGGTTTTGGGTCGTCGTGTTTTCATTGTCATTTGTCTCTAGGTATTTTTTTATTTCCTCTTTGATTTCTTCAGTGATCTCTTGGTTATTTAGTAACGTATTGTTTAGCCTCCATATGTTTGTGTTTTTTACGTTTTTTTCCCTGTAATTCATTTCTAATCTCATAGTGTTGTGGTCAGAAAAGATGCTTGATATGATTTCAATTTTCTTAAATTTACTGAGGCTTGATTTGTGACCCAAGATGTGATCTATCCTGGAGAATGTTCCGTACGCACTTGAGAAGAACGTGTAATCTGCTGTTTTTGGATGGAATGTCCTATATATATCAATTAAATCTATCTGGTCTATTGTGTCATTTAAAGCTTCTGTTTCCTTATTTATTTTCATTTTGGATGATCTGTCCATTGGTGTAAGTGAGGTGTTAAAGTCCCCCACTATGATTGTGTTACTGTCAATTTCCTCTTTTATAGCTGTTAGCAGTTGCCTTATGTATTGAGGTGCTCCTATGTTGGGTGCATATATATTTATAATTGTTATATCTTCTTCTTGGATTGATCCCTTGATCATTATGTAGTGTCCTTCCTTGTCTCTTGTAACATTCTTTATTTTAAAGTCTATTTTATCTGATATGAGTATAGCTACTCCAGCTTTCTTTTGATTTCCATTTGCATGGAATATCTTTTTCCATCCCCTCACTTTCAGTCTGTATGTGTCCCTAGGTCTAAAGTGGGTCTCTTGTAAACAGCATATATATGGGTCTTGTTTTTGTATCCATTCAGCCAGTCTATGTCTTTTGGTTGGGGCATTTAATCCATTCACGTTTAAGGTAATTATCGATATGTATGTTCCTATGACCATTTTCTTAATTGTTTTGGGTTTGTTTTTGTAGGTCCTTTACTTCTCTTGTGTTTCCCACTTAGGGAAGTTGCTTTAGCATTTGTTGTAGAGCTGGTTTGGTGGTGCTGAATTCTCTTAGCTTTTGCTTGTCTGTAAAGCTTTTCATTTCTCCATCAAATCTAAATGAGATCCTTGCCGGGTAGAGTAATCTTGGTTGTAGGTTCTTCCCTTTCATCACTTTAAGTATATCATGCCACTCCCTTCTGGCTTGCAGAGTTTCTGCTGAGAAATTAGCTGTTAACCTTATGGGGGTTCCCTTGTATGTTATTTGTCGTTTTTCCCTTGCTGCTTTCAATAATTTTTCTTTGTGTTTAATTTTTGCCACTTTGATTACTATGTGTCTCGGCGTGTTTCTCCTTGGGTTTATCCTGTATGGGACTCTCTGCGCTTCCTGGACTTGGGTGGCTATTTCCTTTCCCATGTTAGGGAAGTTTTCGACTATAATCTCTTCAAATATTTTCTCTGGTCCTTTCTCTCTCTCTTCACCTTCTGGGACCCCTATAATGCGAATGTTGTTGCATTTAATGTTGTCCCAGGGGTCTCTTAAGCTGTCTTCATTTCTTTTCATTCTTTTTTCTTTAGTCTGTTCCGCAGCAGTGAATTCCACCATTCTGTCTTCCAGGTCACTTATCCGTTCTTCTGCCTCAGTTATTCTGCTATTGATTCCTTCTAGTGTAGTTTTCATTTCAGTTATTGTATTGGTCATCTCTGTTTGTTTGTTCTTTAATTCTTCTAGGTCTTTGTTAATCATTTCTTGCATCTTCTCAATCTTTGCCTCCATTCTTATTCCGAGGTCCTGGATCATCTTCACTATCATTATTCTGAATTCTTTTTCTGGAAGGTTGCCTATCTCCACTTCATTTAGTTGTTTTTCTGGGGTTTTTTCTTGTTCCTTCATCTGGTACATAGCCCCTCTGCCTTTTCATCTTGTCTATCTTTCTGTAACTGTGGTTTTTGGTCCACAGGCTGCAGGATTGTAGTTTTTCTTGCTTCTGCTGTGTGCCCTCTGGTGGTTGAGGCTATCTAAGAGGCTTGATGGGAGGCCTATACTTCCTTTTTATTATTTTTCTCCCTGTGGTAGCAGTAGAATTAAACACTGTCTGTAGATCTGGTTTTATAGGAATTTTCTGAGCTCTCTTGAATTCTTGAGAGAAACAAGGTTCTGTATATTCTACTATGTTCTATACGTTGGTGAAAACTGTGGACCACTAACTTTTTGTAGCTCAGGATGCCTTTCTAGGGATTACAGGGGATAAACTAACGTTTTTCAGAAGTCTTCCGGGTTTGGTATCCCATTGACTCGGCATCCACCGTCAAATAGTTTCATTGACTATTCATTCATTAGAGGAGTACATGTATATTGAGATTCAGGAATACGCTTGGGGATCCCATCTCTCTTTAGCATAGTGGGCTGGAAAGGGTGCAAACCCAAATCACAGGATAATAAGACAACTTACCTTATTGACTGTAATAAGAATAACTTGGACATTTAAGAGGGCTCAGAATAAATTTGTAAGCCTCTTTTCTTTTTCTATTACTTGATATAATATCTTAAACAAGTTTGTATTTTCTTGTCCACAATTCCCAGTGTATGATCATTCCCTCAGTGATCAGAGATTTCCACATTTCTTGAGGAGAGTTAAGACTGTTGTAATTGGAATACATAGAGAAAGAATCAATGGCTGTTCAGTCTTTGACTTCTAAAATAGGCTTTTGAAACTCACATCAAAATCAATATTTTCAAAAGCCAAAGCTTGCATTAGAAGAACTGAGTTTGATTGAAAGAAAAACAGTCTCTTGAGAATCAAAAGGGAAGACTCTGAAAGAAGCAAGCACAGACACTAAGACAATATCAACAGATAGAAAAGAGAGCAGAGAAGGGTCCAACTACCCCACCCTCTAGGACACTAGATGAGCAACAACTGGTGTATCAGTTAGGAATTGTGTTTGGTTGCATTTAACAGAAATCAGCCAAATGTGCCTTAATCAAGCATGGGTTTATTTAAAAAGAATTCCAGTAAAAGGCATTCAAGGCTGGCACAGCAGTTCCATAATATCAATACCCAGGGCTCTATCCTTCTGCTCTGTTTTCCAGTTATCTCTATCTGGCTTTCATTCACATGGTGATTTCATGGTCACAATATGGCTGCTCCAGCCCCACATCTGTGTCCTCAGTAGACAGAAAATGAAGACGACAGGGAAAGGGAAACACTCCAGAAGTATGCTAAGGTATTAAAAGCTAAAGTTGCTTTTGCTACACTTAATTGCAAAGGAGTCTAGGAAATGTCGGGGTTTTTTTTAAAGTGCAGTTTCCTCAAAGAAAAATTTTACTGGTTTGGAGGTAAAAGCATGAAGAGTTGGATGGGAAATACATTAGGAGGATGTTGGTGAGACCTGAGACGTAAGTCCTCCCCGAGGGTACCACGTGGAGAGAAGCTGAGTGGATATCATTGTGCCAATGCTGTGAGCTTTAGGAAGTCTGTGCAAAGAATCCTCATTAATTTTGGAAGGGGAGGGGGCCAGGGAGGACTTTCCATTGACATCTGTCTGAAGCTTTTATAACGTGTATTTGAATTGCCTCCTTTGGAACTGGCTTTTCAATGGTTAGAAATTCATAGCCTCAGAAATAGAGGGTGGGAATGTTCATTGCAGCACTATTTACAATAGCCAGGCCTGGAAGCAACCTAAGTGTCCATCGACAGATGAATGGATAAAGAAGATGTGGCACATATATACAATGGAATATTACTCAGCCATAAAAAGAAACGAAATTGAGTTATTGGTAGTGACGTGGATGGACCTAGTCTGTCATACAGAGTGAAGTAAGTCAGAAAGCGAAAAACAAATACTGTATGCTAACACATATATATGGAATCTAAGAAAAAAAAATCGTTCTGAAGAACCTAGGGGTAGGGCAGGAATAAAGACACAGACGTAGAGAATGGACTTGAGAGCAGGGGAGCGGGAAGGGTAAACTGAGACGAAGGGAGAGAGTGGCATTGATATACATACACTACCAAATGTAAAATAGATAGCTAGTGGGAAGCAGCCGCATAGCACAGGGAGATCAGCTCGGTGCTTTGTGACCACCTAGAGGGGTGGGATAGGGATGGTGGGAGGGAGACGCAAGAGGGAGGAGATATGGGGATATATGTGTATGTAGAGCTGATTCACTTTGTTATACAGCAGCAACTAACATAACAATGTAAAGCAATTATACTCCAATAAAGATGTTAAAAATTAAATAAATAAAATCACTTGATACATTTAAGAAAAAAAACAAAAGAAAAAACAAAAAAAACCCTACTATGTATAAAATAAATAAGCAGCAAGGATATATTGTACAGCAGGTGGAAATATGGCCACTATTTTATAATAACTTTAATGGAGTTTAATATATAAAAATATTGAATCACTATGTTGTTCACCTGAAACTAATATAATATTGTAAATCAACTGTACTTCAACTAAAAAAATGGTTGACCAAAAAAAATGTTAAACTATATCACTTCTTAAGATACGGGATAGAAAAAGAACAAAGATGCCTCCAATTTATGGCTCCCATAATGTTAACTCTTTTTTTTTTTTTTAATTTTTATTTATTTATTTATTTATGGCTGTGTTGGGTCTTCGTTTCTGTGCGAGAGCTTTCTCTAGTTGCTGAGAGCGGGGGCCACTCTTCATCGCGGTGCGCGGGCCTCTCACTGTCGCGGCCTCTCTTGTTGCGGAGCACAGGCTCCAGACGCGCAGGCTCAGTAGTTGTGGCTCACGGGCCTAGTTGCTCCGCGGCACGTGGGATCTTCCCAGACCAGGGTTCGAACCCGTGTCTCCTGCATTGGCAGGCAGATTCTCAACCACTGCGCCACCAGGGAAGCCCTAATGTTAACTCTTATTCTGAAATCATGTTTCCTAACATTGCTGTCGTCAAGCTTTAAAGGTATAGTATTATCTATTCTGTTAAGTTCTACGGTATTATGTCCACCTCCATATCCCCATAGCCTATAAAAATACTTGATAAAGGAGTAAAGAGTTTCATAAATATTTGTGGAATAAAATAATTTAATAAACAAGTAATTGTCACCCTTTAAAAAAAAAAAAATGAAATAGAGGGTGGGTTTAATGACACATAAAGACAAGACACCAGCCAGGGAAGAAGGGAAAATTGCTCCTCCTCTTCATCAGGACTGCATGGGGGCAAAATTTCCTCCCATTCATTCCTATGGACAAATATTATAGACTATCTCTTTTGTGATTTAACATGTTTTCTTAAACTCTTTATAGCTCAAATTTCAGTTTTGAGAAAATTTCAGAGATGGAAAAATGTGGAGAAGGAATGGGAAGAAAACTCAAGAGGAATTTTCAAATAAAGCTGTGTCTGAGCTTAATACTGCAATAAATTCAAGAGACTTTCATCAACTGTTCACACTACAAAAGCAGTTAGAAATATTCCTGGACAACTTTTGGGAATTACCTTCATCATTGCTTTTAACCTTTGTGTCTGTGTGTGCTTCCCATTACGTTTGTTTGATTTATATTGTTATCAAAGTTGTTAACACTTCTAGCACAGGGACCTGCAGTAATGGATGTTCATGTGCTCACCATTTTTTTAAAGAGTGTTGGGCAAATAAGATGTTTCCTCTCACAGGCTGTCCCAGAGAGAACACATTGTAAATAAGTAATGCCGCCTAAAAAAAAGAAGGGAAGAAAAACTGTGTAGATTTTGATATATATAAACCATTTTTATTCTACTTCCATAGTTTCCAAAGTGAGAGACTAGATATTCTTTCTCCACCCAAAATGCATTAGATGGATACTTCCAGAGGTGTGTGCTTTTATTATGCTATTCATTTGATTCATGATTCATAAAGCACCTTTGTACGAAAGCTACCAGTGTCTAAGCCAACACACTGACTTTAAAGATATACTTTGGACATAATTCTCTGTGCTCTGACTAGAGCAGCAGGGAATGCCAACAGAATTTAAACTCCTGGTCTTTCAAAGTAAAATTTGATAAAGAGAAGCTTACCTAATATATTGTTGGTAAAAGTAAAAGGAAGACAATGACTAAGACACAAACAAAAAAAGAAAGAGTTGTTCTTTTTTGGAGCTATATTTTGAAAACAACAACAAAAAAGGTTAATCTCTGCATTCTCGCTATTAAAATATTTCCTCCACCTTCAGAAAAATAGCATTATCATTACAGAAAAGGGTAGTCAGATATTTTATTTTTAACTAGAACCAGAATACTATGATTCTGACTAGTTATTATAAGTTTTAAAATCTGAGAACCTCATTAGAGTCAGGGGTATATATGGGCTTTTAGTGGTTGGGGAGTCTGCCTGTTTATATTCTTGACATAGTTCCAAGAGTGCTAGATTCCAACAATCACAGACAACTCTCCTCTCCATTTGTTTTGATGAGCAGAGTCGTTCACACAATACCGATAAATTCTTTAAATGGTTTTTCTTATATAATGGGCTTTTACTCTTCTCGGTAACATAAACAGAGGAGTAAATAATAGCAGTTAGAGCAAAATGTAGTGGTGTAGCTAAGGGGAGAGCCCACTATTACCCCTAGCATTTTATCCCAGTAAAGCTAAAAGCTTTAAAATAAACGGTTTTTAAAGAAAATTTAAAAATTATCCTACTAACAAAAAAATGGCATCTTGTGGAGGATAAGTTTCCTGTTAAGCATATATTTAAAAGCTTTAAAGATATACTAAGCTGTGAATAAGGGAGGAAACCTTTTGTGCCCAGCACAAGCAAAACTCTTTGGATTCTACATCTAGGGTCTTGGTTAGCCATTGACATTATTGGTGAAGGATAAGAAATTAGAATCTCATAAATTCTACTCTAATTTGCTAGGGCCTGTTAGGAAATGCTACCCCAGCCTGTTACCGTTTCTCTCTGTGACATGGGCTTCAGGCATATGGAAATAAGTCTAGGGCCTTTCTGATTAGCTGGGAAGTGGCTCTTTTCTTCATTCATTTTTTTTTTTCAAAAATAGTAACCACTTTAAAATAATACATACATAGCATTTTTATCTTTTAATTTTTACAGTACCTTATAGTAATCAGACCATAGCATTTGTATCTTTTAATTTTTACAGTACCTTATAGTAATCAGAGCATGTGATATTATTCCCATTTTGCAGATGTGTATGAGATTTTGAGATTTGAAAAGTTTAGGTGTCTTACCCATGCCTAGAACATCCTATAGCTAAGATGGGAGTGTCCTAAAGTCTGGAGTCTGTTTTTGCTGTTAATCTTGTGTGGCTTTCCATGGCAGCAGGATTGAATGACCTCCAGAAATTCAGCGGGGCCAATTGGCTTGACTTCCAGTGTTGGTAGAGCCCAGATGCTCACTCACCAACCTGGAGGAGGGAGAGATCAACTGAAAGAGAAACATCTAATTCCTGTCTGGAGCTCACTCCCCCTCTCCTATAGCATTGTCTGTTTGAGAGTAGGGATTCTGTCTTCCGTGGTAGTTTTAGGTCTGGCACAGGGCTCTGGAAAATGTTCTAATGAAATACTTGTAGAAAAAGAGAAAGAGAGATTTACTTATCTCTACAGTGCTCAGATCACTTAGCTGTGAGTAAGCAATGCCTAATTGCATGGAGATTGCTGTGAGGAATAACTAAATCAATTCACACTTGATATCAATGTGCAAAGATAATGGCGGCTATATAGTATCCAGTTAAATGCACCATTCAGTGCCTTTCCCTTCCCTGCCCTTAACTTGATATGTAGATAAGAATTACTTTTGTTATTAGGTGTTCATTTTAGAAAGATGTGTTCTATATTTGGGAGAGATCTTCTATTTGATTAATGAGGTGCTAATATATATAAAAGAAATTAAGAAAATCTCATTAAGGAACCCAAAAGAATAATATTTTGCAAGTTGTAAATACATCACACAGCATCATCTCAGAGTTGGAAGGGTCCTTGGAGGAGCCAGGTGTCCTACCTTATGCACGAATTCCCTCTACAACATTCTGGATGGTATCTCCAGCCTCTACCCAAGTCCCAACATGGACAAAACCATTTTCTTACAACAGTTGATTAGAGTGCTGGATTCCTGTAATTGTTACAGCTCTTTCTAATACTGAACTGAAATCAATTTCCTCTGGATTCCACCCAGGCTGCTAGTCTTTAAAAAAATATTTTTCTTCTCTTCTGGGGAATAAAATGGCTCTAAACTTGCTGGGATGGCATTTAAACTTAAATTGAAAAATCAATGGGTGGTATAAGGCATATGAGTGTTTAAATATACTTTATGAATGGTTATTTGAACTGGATCCTTCAAACAATGCAAAAAGGGTAGAGAAAATTTGAGAATACTTCATTTTTTTCTCATTTGTTCTATTTTTAAGCATCCCATCACACTATTTCACTCCTCTAAGTGAAATAGGCATCTCAGTTTGGAACTAAACTGGAATTCAAACATCTGTGGGCATGATTGCCATCTAGTGGATGGGTCCATGATAAGTTCATTTGTAGTAAAAATAATGGTTTGGGGTGGGGAGGGGGAAGTTAGGAAGAAAGTGGTTTGTTTTGTTTGGGCACCTGACCAAGGAATTCAGATGTAGAGAGAAGCATGCTGTCTGCCTGTCATACTTTCCCTACATCAGTCTGTAGAACTACAGTGAGAAGATGGAGGGTCTCTTTGCGTGTAGGACTCCGTGAGATATGGAAAGTGATAGTGCTTTGGCTTTATCACAAGTTACAAAGTGTGACCTGAGTCACGTAGAGAGGTGTTTTCTCTGCACCTCTTTGAGTTCCTGGGGATTTAGTGCTCTGAGAGTTTTTCAGTGGTAGCATTTTGGTTTGGATAAATTGCATGGGATGGAGTTAAATAGGCAAAAGAGACGTTATTCAAGATTATCATAATGGGGAGAGAGTAAGAACTCAACTCCAGTAAGACAAAAGTTTGGAGAGTTTTAAAGCAGCGGGGTGAGCTAGTGGAAAGTAGCTAGAGGACATTAGTGGGGAGGTTGGGCCATGTGTTTAGTCCATTTGTGTTTGCTAATTGGCACTTATTGAAGTCAGGTTCCTACCCTCCTACAGAGACAGGAAGATAGGTGCCCTATCTTCCTCTATGTTTGTATTTAGAGGGATGACTCCCAATCCCTTGAGAAAGACATTCCTGGGTTGTAAAACTGACAAGAGACTAGGAGAAGATTTACATCTCAAAGGGGCAGAGGCAAAATTTACAGATGCAAGTTTTCCTAAGTGAATGCTCTAAGAAAGGTAGATCCGGGCGCTAGAGTCAGGAAGAAGCCTGTCTAAAGGTTAGCCAAGCTGAGCGAATGTTAAGGCTATCTTGGTCAGACATTGGTGTTTTCATGGAATATGGTCATAGCAGTAGAACTGAGAGGTACTGCCCTCAAGTGGTTTCAAGGGGGTGGGCATCACTGAAAAGACAGGGTTGGGAGACTTGTGAGGCTCTTCTGGAATGCCCAGAAACACATGGAGGGCTGTGCAAAGGATCGAGAGTATATGTGACATAGATAGAGGCAAGACCAGTGAAATTTGCGTTATTGCCATTAACGAGGTCCCACAACTGGCGAGGCCTGGGAAATACAGATTACTGAAGTAAAACATTTTAAACTGACTTTGAAACTTATTGCAACCTTTAGTCCAGGAGTGCATGTACTGAGACATGTTGCTTTTCTGGCCTTCATACAAAGGGTGCTGTGGTAGAGTGGAAATAACACTTCTACACAGCTAAAAGAGCTGAGTATTTTTGTTTGTTTTTTTTGTTGTATTCTACCATTTACCAGCTAAATAGTCTTATATGAGTCACTCATATTTCCTTTACTTCCTTATGAGGAAATTGGGGATAATATATCTACTTCACAGGGTTGTTATCAGGATGAAATCAACGTACCTGAGATCCTTTGCAAAGCCTTATGAACGGCAATTATGATGTGTTTCTTTTGACCCCCAATGTGTCTCATCCATTACTTAAACACAGCCTTAATGTGACCCCAGTCATGTCTCCGTAGGACCATTGTAACTTTTCATAATCAGACTATTTCTTTTATGCTCTGTGTATGTAAACCTACTCTAGTTCCCATTCATTTAAGCAGCACATACATGTTCTAAATAGATTTTTTTCCTCTCTATTTCATCTGTCATGCTTGATCTATGTACCAGCTCACCAAATCTTGGACTTGGACTTCCATCTTTTCTACATTACTCTCTCTCAGGAGGTCTTTTGTGATGAAATGGAAGTCAGTGGAAGTCTTGCCCGTCACACTCCTTCCTGAATACACATGTTGCCATTTGCTTGCTAAAATGTCTCAGTGCTTGCTTAGTGATTTTTATGTTCTTTATGGGTCTGTTTGAATTTGACTAAATTATACTGTGTAGCCATAAGCTGCTCAACACCAATATCTACACATGATAAATCAATTCAGTTTATAGAATATCTAAAGAAGCTGCCAAAGAAAAATCTGTGCTCTTTGATAGAAAATGTGGGTGTTGATAAGAAAAGAAAATCATTATTTGATGGGAGAGTTAAACATTTGCTTACCAGAAAAAAATAAATTCTTAACTTCAAAGGAATTGCTTATTTTTCCATTAAATACTCAGGACAAAAAAAAGTAACTATTTTGAGAGGACTATCTAATGATGCAGTCGCAGTTACTTTGGTATTTGGCCCTTGTTCTGTAGCAATTTAGTCTGAACAAGACCTGAGTGTGTGCTATTCTTTGGCTTTATGGTCCTCTAAACATAGGCACTGATGGCATTCACGATTATAGATTAAATAGGGCCAACTCTTGTCAGTAATTTGTTAGAAAACTCCCACAGAGATACCTATGGTGCAGCTGAACAATGATGTTGGTAGTGTGTTATTTTGCTTTAGGAAAAGCTACAGCATTCCAACACGGGATTCAATGCCTGGTACTGGAAGGTTCTTCTCTATTTGATGTAAATTAAACATTGAGTACACTATGCCTGGTATTGCAATTAGCATCTGGGCCCTGACCAAATTCTAATTGTGCAATTGCAGGTTACTTACCACTGGATAAGAAATATACTCCGTCATATCCTTACTTTGTTATATAATTTTGCCTGGGGTTGTGAAATCACTGTTGCATTCTGCCACTGTGTGCAGCCAGTGGGCTTTTAGAAATTTCAGCATGAAAGGCTCTCAAGAAAACATGAAAGTCTTTTAACATAAGGTTATCTCCAGGAGACTACTTTTTGGTTTAGTTATGTGATTGCATTTGAACAAATGTATTTTTCTTTAGTTCTACTTAGTGGTTTTTAAATTAATGGACTTTATGATAGGTTTTCAGATCTTGTGCTTTCAATTCCATTTTTTTAGGGGACGTGGCTAAAAGTTTCAGAATGAGATATGCAGTGTTTTGAGATGAAAAATAAAAGTACAATCAACTAGACATTATTTTGCTGATCTGAATTTTTTGCTGGAAATAAAAACAGTAGAAGGCTAGTATTCTTAAGAGAAAATAAAATTTTTGGAAGACAGCTGCTGGATAGTCTAATTTTTTTATTTATTGGTTAAAATTTTCACATTTTGAAGAAAATATTACTTGAGGTGCAATCTGATTCTTTGTGAGGTGGCAACAAAGGGCTTCTTGGTTTACACCAGGGTCAGCAAACTAAAACCCAGTGGCTCAGTCAAGTCCACCGCCTACTTTCGTAAACGAAAATGGCCGTGCCCATTTGTGTATGCATTTTCTATGTCTCCTTTTGTAGAGACAGTATGGCCTATAAGGCTTAAAATATTTACTATCTGGCCCTTTGTAGAAAAAAGTTTGCCAACCTGTGGTTTACATCATTAACTTTATCTTATGGAATCAGAGCTGAGTTTGTACAGCCTCAAAACTATGGGAGAATTAAACCACATATTTGACAAACAGCTAAACCTAAGACTTTTCTATCCCTTGTACTCTGGATAGACATTTGTGGCAACCACAAGCTTCCCTTGTTTTTCCTGCAGAGCCCCAGCTCTTGTCTGTGACTGTGGCACCAGAAATTTGGGGTGGATAGACTATTGTTGGATTAATGGTATGTATTTTTACCTAAACCCTTGAAATTATGTTTTGAATGCAATGGAAACATTATGCGGTTTGCAGGAGCTTCATATTTTAGGCTGCCTGTTTAGGACTGCCCTCGTGCTGCAGTTTGCACTTACACTATAAAGGTAGAACAACATACGTCTCTTCTTTTACTGTTAGCTCAAACTGATCACATGCCCTTTTCTAAACCATTACTGTAGACTAATCAGAATCTACTCCTGCATTTTGGAATAGGGTTACTTACCCCTGTAACACTTGGGAGAAGAGTAGACACCTGGAATGGTTATTCTCCTTTTGCCCCTCCAGAGCTACCCCGTGTCTGTCTATTTTATCTTGAGTTCCCCCAAAGCAGAACTTGAGAAAAGGGATACATGAAGATAGTTATTTTGGGAAATGATATCAGGCAATAGGAATCAGGGGACCGGAAGTAGTAAAACAGAGAAGGAGGTAAAGTTAATTCAAGAGAAAGAAGTTTGTTTTGTTTTTTTAAATTTTAATTAATTAATTTTTTAATTTTTTTTTGGCTGTGTTGGGTCTTCGCCTCTGTGCGAGGGCCTTCCCCAGCTGCAGCAAGCGGGGGGCCACTCTTCATCGCGGTGTGCGGGCCTCTCACCATCGTGGCCTCTCCTGTTGCGGAGCACAGGCTCCAGACGCGCAGGCTCAGCAGTTGCGGCCCACAGGCCTAGTTGCTTCGCGGCATGTGGGATCTTCCCAGACCAGGGCTCGAATCCGTGTCCCCTGCATTGGCAGGCAGACTCTCAACCACTGCGCCACCAGGGAAGCCCAAGAGTAAGAAGTTTTAAAGTTGAGTGTTAGTTACTGTTATGGGCAACTGGGGCTGACTGGCAACTGGGGCTCAGTCTAACAGAGAACATTTGAAGAACCCTGTAGATCCCATCTCAGAATTGTCCGCTCAAGACATGGAAGAAATTATATTTACCTATTGGTTTCCAAACCCCAATGGTCAAGGGTTGCCCCAGGGACCACTAACTTTCTATGTACAGTTTGAACATGCTGCAGAATAGGTAAGCAGGCTAGTCTCGTGTAGGTGTCTCACGTGGTGAAGGCAAAGGATTCCTGAGAAACAAGAGACATGCTGAGAAACTGAGTCCAGGGGCTATTGCTGCAGCTAGTTGACCTAGCAATGGCCAGGACAAGATGGTAGGCCAAGGGGATGTGAGGCAGGACATAAAATATGTATATTTCACTGCCCTCCTTAACCTGCTACATACCTCAGGGGCTGATATTGGTAACCTAGATCACCTGATCGCCTTTGCTATCTGGCTTCTCATTGAGTCTTGGTACCAGGAGACATGGGAGGAAATCCGAAGGCAGGAGAGAAAAATGGCGGGGTATTTATTTCCCCCGGTTTCCTCCCTCCTTGTGCTGCCATCGGCACAACTCCTATTGGGTAGGTAGTCCCACTTCTGTTGCTCCAGCTCTCTTTGGGTTTTGGTAACACCATTCTTTTATTCCACAGGCCATAGCTCCTTCCAGAAGACCTCCTGTAGCTATAGCTTTCCCCTGGGTTCAATAACCTCTTGTCCCTCTTTGCCTTCAAGCCTGAAGTAGGTATTAGCTCTCTGCTATTGCTGATCCTTGGAGCTTGCTCAGACCACTCTAAATAGTCCTTTCATTGAACTTTCATCTATTTAATCCTTTGATTGTAGCTTCATTTTCTGTCTAAACAAAACTGAGATTTTGTTAGCAGTAAAGAAGGGGAAACGTCTTTTGGGTTGGCATCTAAAAGTGTCTGTTATTTCTGTTAGGAGGACCAGAACAAACAGAAAGCTTGCCACTGGCTTCAATACACTTTGAAAAATGGCACAGAGATGAAATCCCTCTTCTGGGACAGCTTTCACCTTCAGTGGTTCCTACTCCCATATTTGAGTTGTTGAACTGGGAATGCTCTATTTAAAATTTTCACTGAATTATTTTTTCTTCTTATAATATTGATATCTTTTCAATGTAAAGGATTTAAACGATACAAAAAGGCATAAAGATGAAAGTGAAAATCTCCTATAACTCAACTACCCATAGATAAATATTAACATATTGGTGTGTATTCCTTCAGACTCTCTTGAATGGGTCTATAAAATAAATCGGCACCTCAATTTTATGTTTGGAAGGAAGACACTATAAAAAAGTAGAATGGGTGAGAAGAAATAAGGAGAATTAAGGCATCGTGTTGTTGGATAAGCACCAAGTTTGGATGTATCTATCTGTTATTATTCAAGGATGTGCAAACAAGAAAAAAGGAAAGAGAAGAGAAAAAAAAAAGAAAACAAAAAGAACAAATATTTACAATCCCTCAAAAAAAAAAAAACAAAAACAACACCACAATTCAAAGGAAGACCATGCTTTTAAAAAACATTTCCATGATTAAATACTTGTGACAACTTAAATGTCCATCATGGGGTAGTAGACAAATGAATTACGGTGGACTCAGTGCTACTTGCTCACTACTTTGAGAACAGTGTTACTTCAGTGAATAAATGTGATAGCCATTCTGTGATACATTTAAAGAAGTGTTTATAAACATGTAAAAAAGGTATTTGTATGAATGCTGCTTGTGTACTACTTTGAGAACAAAGTTGTTATATGTTAATAGAATGAAGTAGAATGTTATATGCTAATATGAAATGATCTTCAAGATATATTAAGTGCAAAAAAGGCTTATAGAAAATCATCTCATTTGTATTAAAAACAGAAAACATAAATATACATTTACATGCTTATATATACATAAAACATTTCTGGAAGGAAATGAGAAATTATTAACAATGTTTGATTATAGGAAAGGGAGGGATATTTGGGATAAGAGGGAAATTTGCTCTTAATTACATATATTTTTGTCATGGTTGATTGTTTTTCCTGTTCACATATTACTTATTCAACTAGTGAAGATTTACTAGAGGGAACACAATTACATCTTTATTGTGCACTCAATTAACTTTAAGAAGACACAGAATCTCTGAAATGAGAGAAGAAAGATGACATAAAAGAAGTGGAAAAGGGGTTTCTACACACTTGTAAGTATAAAATGAACTGACAAGAAAAGTTTAAATTGTAAAGAAATTAAAAATATAATGAGAAAATTAAAGTCTATGTTAGAAGCAGTACAGATAAGAATCCTCTCTCAGAGAAGCAACCAGTGACTTGGAAGACATCTTTCAACAATTCTCCCAGGATTCAGAGGATAAGAACACAGAGAGGAAAGTAACAAGAGTGAAGAGCACAGGTGTAAAAGACACCTGTTCAACCTAAAGAAAATTGGTCTTCCAAGAAGAGAGAACAAATTGAACACAGCAAACATCAGAAAATAACAGTATAAAACTTTCCTGAGGTGAAGAATATCCTGAGGCAGCACATAAGGCAAAGTGGGCAAAACGAAAACAATACCTAAACATATCCTGGTGAAATTTTTGAATTTCAACAGTAAACAAAGAATCTTCTGCACATCCAGAAAGAAAAAATAGAGAAATCTGACTGGTTTTGTTCTTTTCCAGCATAACAAAAAACATTAGATACCAGTGGAACAATGTCTGTAGAATTTTGGAGTAAATAAAAAGAATTTGAGCTCTAACCAGGAATCTCCTATTCAATCATGATATCATTCATGTATAGAAAAAGAATTTTTATTTAGCATATATTGATATATTTATTATGAGCTTTAGAAAATATACCCCTCATATTATTCCTGATAAAAAAGATTACTCAAAGGTACACTTAAACTAACCAAGAATTTTTTTTTGTAGATATACACAAGGTTATTCTAATATTTAAATGGTTAAATCAAAGGAACTAGAATAGCTAAAACAATTTGAAAAATGAAAAATTGGGAGAAATCAGTCTACCCAGTTTCTACAGTATCAAGACTGTGTGTTATTGGCAGAGAGATAGACACGTAGATCAATGGACAGAATAGAGAACCGAGAAATGGACCCACACAAATATGTCCAATTGATTTTTGACAAAGATGCAATCCAATGGAGGAAAACCAGCCTTTTCAACAAATGGTACAGAAGCAAGTAGACATCAATAGACAACCAGAGATATTCACTTTTGGAAAACCAAAGGCAATCAACTAGTTGGAAATAGAAGTAAAACAAAAAATATGATCAATATAGCAAAAAATGGGGAAAAAAAAGAGTAGGCATACAAGAGTATGCTTATCAAGTGGTAAGCATAAAACATATTGTAAATAAAAAGGGAACAGAGTAAGACCAAATATATAAAATATGATAAATTTAAATGGGTTAACCTTTTAAATAAGAAAATGAAGATGTTCAGGTATGGTTAACAAGCATATAACAAATAAAAGTACAAAACAAAATCTAAAAAGTTAAGCTAGGTGCCATGTAAGAGATACACAAGGAAGGGACATTTCAAAATAAAAGCTAGGAAAAATACACATTAGGAGAACACAACAGATAAAAAGCACAGATAGCAATATTAATATCAAAGAAAATAGAATTCATAGCAAAAACCATTAAATGGGACCCAGAGGTTCTTTTTGTATAAATTTAATAGTAATTAATTTTTATGTACTGAATAAAATCAAAATATATAAAGCAAACTAAAAATACTAGGAGATTTTGAACCTACCTCTTTCACTTTATAACAGATCAAAAAGTCAAACATAAAGAAAAAGAACATATAAATAAAACAATTTATAATAGTACCTAATAATATAACGACATTTACATTTATAATATAAATAATAAATATACTATGCAGTATTTTAGTATAGTAATATAGTATATAAATTAATAGCATCTAAATAACGTAATTTATATTTCATTGACATACTTCTAACTCTTCATCACTAACAGAATATACATTTTTGTCAACTCACAATAAAACATTTACCAAAACTGAGAAACTACTAGTCCACAAAGAAACTGTAGTAAGTTCTAGAAAATGGAATTATAACGAATACATCCTTTGGCCCTAATGCAAAATAAACCAGAAATTAATAATAAGGAAGCAAAACATCTCTAACTATTGGAGATGAAACAAACGTTATTGCAAACTAGCCTCCTTTAAACTCTTAAGTCAAAGAGAAGTTCAAATCAGTTGTTAGAAAAAATAATAACAAGGATGACATTAAATAAGAACATTAATGGCATATTATCAAAGCTGCAATCAGAGGCAAATTCATAGTTTAAAATTTTCATTATGAAACAAGAAACAAATAATTCACTCAAGAAATTATTAAAGGTAAAACCAAATAACATGAAGTTAAGCAGAGACATAAATTTATGTAAGCCTCATGAGGATATGGGCCTTGTCTGTTCTGTTCAGAGCTGGGAACCCACCTGTGTCCTGAACCTAGTTCAGGCAATTGATAAATGTTTGTTAAATTGATGTGTGAATAAGTGGTTAATAAGTGAATGAATAAAAACAGAATTTGTGGAGTAAAGACTATTAATAGAACTGAAAATATAAGATTTTCCTGAGTGCAAATGCCTGTTTACAGGGCAAAAAGATGAGCTGAGCCTAGTGTGGTCTTAGACACACAGGTGGAGAGTGCCAGAGGCCTCACTGTTCATTTCTGGAATGTTTGGCACCTGCTGGGGGCAAAATCTGTCACAGAGGGAGGCTTGTCTCTGGGAAAACATGCATTATGGCAGTTTAGTGGCACTGCAAGGGAAAAAAGCCATCCTTCCCACTCTTATTGCTTACCCTCGAAATCCTTTGAACAGGTGCTGAAGTCTTCCATTGCAACCTGAAAATAAAATCTTCATAATACCAAAAGTGATAGAGGCTTACTTTGAGGTTTCTTACTGATAGCAAAAGGTTTCCTGAACCCACAGTTCGAAATAGAAGATTGCTGCACTGCTGAGCCCTGAGAAACTGAAGGAGAGGGAGGGTTTTTATTGCTACAGGAAAGAATGTAGGATCATTAAAGACTCATTTGATTACTTTGTACATTTTCCCAATATTAATTCTCCAGAAAGAAAAGAGGAACAAGTAGAATCACAAGCTAATGACACATTGTTGGATACACTGACTGTGGAAAAATCACTTTTCATGGTTCCCTGTTTCAAGTCACTCTGACTGGCTTCCTTCATTTATGTGTACAACATCCCCTAGTCTTCTGATGCTGAGATGAAATAATAAATCTTTATCATTGTCAATCCTTAGTCCTCAAAAAATTCTCACTCTTTTGACCTGTGAAAAGACCAACCAAATTGAAACAAAAGCCTTAAAATTTCAAAATACTGAATAATGCAGATAATTGCAATTTTTTGGTCACAGCTCAGGGTAAGGTCCCACTCACCTGGCCTTCCACTTAAAAGAGCACAGCATACTCCTTTTAAATCAGAGTATTTCCCATGATCCTGTTTAGAATCCTAGCCATATCTAACTTCTCAGGTACTTCACATGAAGACTAGTTTGCCTTTTCGCTTTTGTTTGGAAGGTCACCTTCATCAGGGCTGTAATTAATTCTTGCCAGGCTAATAGTGTTCCCTGTGAATCACACAGGTCTTGAGGGGAGAAAATTGATAATCTAATAACCACAACAAAATGAGACATCTTCACCTTCCGGACCAGGTATCTGGCTCTCTCTTTTTTTGGCTGACACAGCTTGGTCTGTAGTTATGATTGCTCCTAGCTGTAGGGAAAATAAAAAATAGTTCATTGGCTTTCTTTAGGACAGCAGCATCTTCTGTTTCTGTTTTCAAGTACAAAGTCAGATTCTGAGTCAGTCCATCCCTTTACCTGGAAGCAAAGGCTTTTCATGCAATGAGATACGATGGCTTAGCTTGCATGAGGTTTTTGGGAAAAGGCCAAATATTCAAAAAACCATCTGCTTGCACTGCTCATAAATCACAGTAATGATTGCCCTTGATCTGCAGCCATTCCCTATTATAGAGGATATTGGTTTCCAAAAGATGTCACAGCATATTGAAATGAGATGGTCTCTTCCAAGCAGAAAATTCCTCTTCACCATTACATTATATAGTGGAGTAGAATTATGTCATGTTAGCCCTCAAAGGCAGATAGAATCTCAGAGAAGATGCAAGTGAAGGGGTGGCTGTAAATTTTGCAACTAGCATAAAGGACAAACTGCTAAATTTTTTTGTGCTTTACTTCAGTCAAATGCTGTAAGAATTTGAAATGATTGGGAGCAAGGAGTTCTATTTCTGAAGATGTCTTTTAACCAGGTGTCCATCTTGTCACTCGTAACACTGTTTCTCACCAGGAGCAGAGACAACGGCAGTTAATAGAATGAGTATAAAGAATGACGGTACTGCAAATAGCCCATGAAAGCTAGACACTGTTACTATTTAGCACTTGGAGGACCGTCTACAGAATGCTTGGCATTGTACAGAGCACAGGGGGTGACAGGATGTCTGGCCAATGGCTTTGATGATCTAAATGAGACACAACCTTCCAAGGAGCTGGCATGGCACAAACATGCTCCACTCATTTACCCTCTGTGGCAAAAGCCACTGAAGTGCTGGGTCTGAAATCCACAAAGCGTTGGGAAATCCTTGGTACTTTCTTTAACACCCAGGGTTCATTCCAGCTGGGCTGATCTGACAGCATGTTGCTGGGTGATCTGCAGGGAGATGGTTGCCATTACAGCCTCATACGTGGTATCTCTGTTGAGACAGTGGCTGCAATGAGGGCTCTCTCATTCTGAATTTACCATCTGGCCTGGACTCACTTGTGTGCTCTGTACTTACCTTGAGTAACACGAAAATTCTATTGTTACTAAATGGTGATATTTGCCTCAGCTATGTATTCAGATTGTCTTCAGTAAGCATGAAGTACCATAAGTGTGGTCAACTTTGATTAGCATTTTTGCTTTAAATTTGGTTTTCGTGACAGTTATGTGAGATCTCATTAAACTGTTTTAGCTCCTGAGGATGTTGGAATGTATTACGGTTCATGCTTGGGATGCGGAAGTAGGGGAAAGTCCAGAGTAGGAGAGGACAGGAGAAGACGGTGGTTAAGCAAAAGATTTTGGTGTTTTACAGACCTGGGTTTGTAGTCCAGTTCTACTACATACTTTGGAAATATATAACATTGAACCAGTTATCTAAGCTCTCTAAGGCTAATTTTCTTCATTGATAATAATAGTCCTACCTCATAAGAATGTTGTGAGGATTAAAATTAGACATATATGTGTATGTGTGTATACACACATATATGTATATATGTGCATAAATGTGTTATATATATGTAGTATATACATATATATGTGTGTGTATGTGTGTGTGTGTGTATATATATATATATACACACACACACATATTTATTAACATGGAGCCTGAGTGAGTACTCAATAGAAGGTAGCTACAATTCCAGGGCAGACTTAGGTAGAACCAAAAAGTTAGTGCCTGAAACAGAATTGAACAACCAAAGCGAAAGGTGATCCAATAAAGACTACAGCAGCGTCATTTCCTTTGACTCCAACTGGTTGTGTGTTTCACCAGTTCTTATGGGGACAGATTGAAAATTCAAATTGAATCAACACTGAGCACTGTGTGTGTGTGCGCGTGCACACTCACGTGAGTGTGCCTGCCTGTGTACGTATACTTCATTTTGCAAGGAAAAGAAATACTCTCAGTACACTGAGAGATAGGACACGTGGGAAGTAGGGAAATACAGGGAGCTGTATAATACAGCTCCTGTCCTGGGCTTTAAGAGCCTGGAATGAGGTTCACAGCTGCTCCAGTTACAGCAGCAGCTCCAGCGACTGCTGTGTGTATGAAGATTCAGTCATTTTTCACTCCTCAGAAAGAGATGCCTGTTACCGACCACCACCCCGCTCTAGTGAGCATACTTGGCTTGGCTGAAGTTATACCTTTCCCTGCTTCTCTTGACTTTCAGAAGAGCTCACTGTCTGCCTTCTGTTGCTTCACTCTGAGGACTGGGTCTCCCGTTTCATGTGTGCATTACTGGGCCATGCCATCCTGGCAAAGATAACTGATCCAGGGGTGGGCACCTGACCCAAGCTGGGAAAATACTCTTCTTTCTCACTGGAATTACAAAATCAGAATAAATAGCTAGGGAGGAGCAGCTGACTTTTGTTAATAGGCACTTTCCAGAGCAGGGTTTCTCAACCCTGGCACTCAACATTGACATTTTAGGCTGGACAGTTTGTCGTCCAGCTGGGGCTGTTCTATCTCTGCATTATACGATGCTTAGCTGCATCTCTGGACTTTACCCACTAGACACCAGCAGCATTCCTTCTCCTCCCACTCTCTCCCCATCTGCCACAGTGTCACCATCAAAACTGTATTCAGATCTTGTCAAACGCCCCTTTGGGGGGAAGTTGCATGGTCAGAACCACCGCTAGTCATTAGCAGGGAACGCTCAAAGCGCTGGGACACTGATACGCCAGCCTGGAGCAGGCCGTCAAGAGTGAATACTCTCTGTGTTCATTACATCAGTGATATCAAGGTGTTGGGCCTGAGAAAACAGGAAAAGGGAAATACCCCAGATGTTTTGGTTCAAGGAGTAGGAGATAACATCTGCAAAAGTTCTCGGGTTGATACGATGACATTTCTATGGCATTAGTGATTTAGAATATGTTGGGATATTATTTCCAACCTAAAATACAAGTTTATATACCTGGTGTCCCTGACATGGAGATGGAAGCACAGCACATGGCATGGTGGTCCTCTTCAGATTTTGAAGACAGTCTGTATCATATTTGAAAGAAGTATGTTGTACATTGTCTCCAACCTGTTTACTTAGCATCTTAGTCTGCTTTCATTTAGTTTTACTATGTCACAAATAACCTTGAGAATCTCAGTGGTTTACAAAAATAAGCATTTCTCTCTCCTTCACTTGCATCACACGTTGCCACGGGAATGCTAATCCAGGCTACAGGTAGGGTTCAGGTCTGCTCCATGTGGCCTTCTAGGGCCAAAGTTGAAAGAGGGCCACCTACCTGTGATGTTCTCTTGGTGCAGGACAGGGGTACAAGAGAGCAATTGGTAACACACATCACACCTTAAAGTCTCTTCTAGGAACTGGAATACTGCCATGTCCATCCACATTCCACTGTTCAAAGTAAGTCATATGGTGGGGAAACACAAAGTCTTTGAGACAAGGAAATATACTTTATCCACAGTGAACCGTGGCAAGAAAAGGGAGAGAAATAATTGTGACTGTATCACCTCCAGGTACCTGGAAACCTCCCAGAGAAAGAGAAGCACCCTTAACTCTCCCAGAGCAAAGTTCATGCTACTCTTTCCTCAGACCTTATAACCCAGCAAGTCCAAAGGTGCTGTTTGGAGACGGGGTTGCACAATGGAGTCTGTGATAAGCCCTAATGGGACAATCTAATGGTGGTCTCTAGAGTCTGAAAGCAGATCCATGCTCTTCTTTCCAGGTGATTATCCTTTTTAGAATGAGATCCCAACTTTTTTTTTTTTTTAATTTTTTTTTTAAGTACATATTTTTTTTTTAATTAATTAATTTACTTATTTATTTTTGGCTGTGTTGGGTCCTCGCTTCTGTGCGAGGGCCCTCCCTAGTTGTGGCAAGCGGGGGCCACTCCTCATCGCGGTGCGCGGGCCTCTCACCATCGCAGCCTCTCTTGTTGCGGAGCACAGGCTCCAGACGCGCAGGCTCAGTAGTTGTGGCTCACGGGCCCAGTCGCTCCGTGGCATGTGGGATCTTCCCAGACCAGGGCTCGAACCCGTGTCCCCTGCATTAGCAGGCAGATTCTCAACCACTGCGCCAGCAGGGAAGCCCCTGAGCTCCCAACGTTTAAATGGACTCTGGTGAAGACAGAATACCTGGTCCTTCGAAAGCTATAGTGTTTGAACTACTCATAAGCAACTAATAACATTTGATATATCTAGCTTTAAAGCTGGGTATGGCTGGTAATATTCCACCATCAAACCAGATCCTGAAGGCACAAATTACTTACACAATCAGGTCATACATACTCCTGTTGTTCACATTCCCATGAATTCCTTAGTCCATACCTATGAATGGTCTCATGGGTGGTTTCCTATGACCACTTGACTATAGATAAAACTGTCATGCTTGATTCTCGGTGCAATGCTGACATGAACTGAAACGGTCTTCAGTGTGACAGCTCCAGACAGGAGTGGCACTGAAAGACAGCGGAGGAAATTAAAATTCTTTGTGGCCAAAACAGCAAGCATACCAATATGCTATTTACTTTGGCCTAAAATCAGGATCGATCTTGATTTCTAGGCAATTGTTATTGTCTGGCCCTTGTTGGGGAAGAGCAAGATTAGAATATTAGTGACAAGAAGCTTAAGGAAGGGGCTGGTGTGGACGAGCTTAAAGCATGAAAACAATTGTATCTCATGCCTGCCTTTCAGAAAACTTTCCCTGTAGAAGACACTCTCAGTAATCAGGTAGACAGGATGGTCCATAGATGTCACCATTTTCCTTTATTATTCAGTATGGTGGTTAATCAGTGGGCTTATGAACAAGGCAGGTATAGTGGCAGAGATAGATGCTAGACTTGCTATAGGCTCAACTGTGTGCATTTCCCTTCACTAGATCTGACTTGCCTACCTAGGATCATTGCTGAGTGCCTAATTTTTCAAGCAATGGCATCCCATTCTGGACCTCAATCTGGCACCAAACCTCAAGGATGCTTTCTGGGCACCTGGTAATTAGATCAACTAAATTGGGCCCCTGCCATCAGTGAATAAATCGGGGATTTTTTTTTACTATTAGAAGAGATATGCATGCTCTGGATTCTCTTTCTTCCCTTCATACCTATGCACATCATCTATGAGTTTATTGAAGGTCATATGCACTGTCAGAGTAAACATATTATCACCAGATTCACTTTACAGCAAAAGTGCCCAGGCAATGAGGTGATATCCAAGGGATTAATGGATACTATCATGTGCCCTATCATTCAGAAAATACTGGCCTTATATTCGATGACCTATAAAAACCCAGCTGTATGACATGAGCTGGCAGCTATCACCTTGCAATTTTAAGGTGCTATTTTTTAAGATGCACTATGTGGTCTGTACCTGTTATTGGCAGATTTGTACAGAAAAAGAATCCAAGACATCCCGAAGCATTCCTATTTCCTTTTCTTTCTGAGAGTAGGTTACTCAAACTTTTCTTCACTTTTATGAAATACCCTAGTATACGTCTAACAATCCCTCCCCCACTTTTTGCTTCAGCTTGTCAGTTGGTTCAGTTCCTTGCAACCAAAAGATTCTTAATGAATACACCCTACTACTAAAGTATTCTTCTTGGTTTTTAAAATAGCAATAAGAGAAGCTCTAATGATCATTTTCATCGAGGCAAATAAGATAGTTGACAATTTTTCAAGAGTATGGCAGACATTTTAGTTGCATACTCCATATCTATCCTCCTTCACTTTATTTCTAAAAGACATTCTGATGTTCTTTAAGAAAGCAAGGTACCCAGCTAAAAAAACCTGCAGCAGGGGATGAATAAAGAGGGCCATAGGGACTTCCCTGGTGGTGCAGTGGTTAAGAATCCGCCTGCCAATGCAGGGGACACACGGGTTTGATCCCTGGTCCAGGAAGATCCCACACGCCGCAGAGCAACTAAGCACGTGCACCACAATTACTGAGCCTGTGCTGTAGAGCCCGTGAGCCGCAACTACTGAGCCTGCTTGCTGCAACTAGAGAAAGCCCATGCACAGCAACGAAGACCCAATGCAGCCAGAAAAAAAAAACCAGAAAAAAAAAGAGGGCCATAGCTCTGGTAACGTAGTACAAGTAGATGCTGCTTTCAGAAAAGACTTCTAAAGGGAACAATAAACCTCCCACCTTACACCCTTGGCCCTTCGCATTCCCTTCTTTTTCTTGCCTGGAGTGCAGAGTGAGTTGACTTTGGAGCTGTCTTGTATCCATGGATGAACTGAGGATGACAGAGTAGAAGGATCGAAGGGCGTATTTGTGGAGTCTGTAGACTAACCCTGGACTGCCTACTTCTGGACTTCCTCTAGTGAGAGAAGAGCTGAACCCTCTTTGATTAAACCCCTATATTTTGGAGTCTGTACATTTCATCCAATGCAGTATTGAACTGGCATACACAGTTTCCCTTTTTATTACAGTTTCAGGATTGAACAAAAAATCTTTCTATTTCCATACAGGTG
This sequence comes from Eschrichtius robustus, assembly GCF_028021215.1. Classification (NCBI taxonomy): domain Eukaryota; kingdom Metazoa; phylum Chordata; class Mammalia; order Artiodactyla; family Eschrichtiidae; genus Eschrichtius; species Eschrichtius robustus. The sequence continues at coordinate 65,110,046 of NC_090831.1, read as the reverse complement.
ACAGAGCTATGCAGATGATTTGAAGCTATTGAAAGTATAATTTATGGCTATGTTTTTTAAATTATAGGGATTCAAATAACTAATAATTTTTGTTAGAATTGCTATGATTTTAGCCGACAAAAAGAACACAGATGAGAAATTTAGGACAAAGTAGATTTTGATGTGCCAATTTCAGGCATATTTGTTTATCTTCAATTTATTTCCCCCAAACATAGAAATTACCTTATTTTTTAAAAGTGCTATCATTTCTGTTACCAATAAATTCTGCCATCACCAGGGAACGTGTTCTGCCCTCTAGTGGTGCTGATGGATTTGTGTTTTACCTTCAGCTCTACAGAACTGTCTCCAGATTTCCTTGAGGAATATTCACATTTGCCTCAGTGAGCAGGTAGTCCACTGTGAAGATATTTTCCAGGGCTAACACAAGGGTCATGTCTTTATTTTCTCTTGTTCTGTTTCTTACCAAGTAGTCTTTGAGATTTTGTACATGGCCAGCTGGGGGTTTTCCATTTTAGTTGTACAGAATTTTGTGTCAATATATCTACCATGTCAAAGCACGTGAACATAAACTTCAGGACCCCCAGGAGCTAAGGGCAATATCTAGGCCAACATCCAGACAGAAATTTGAGGATCTCAGTGTCCTCAAGCTGGAGGGGATCTTCAGGATCAGGTCACTAGAGACCTCACTTCAGAGTTGCCTGGACAAAGGCTAAGAAGGTGGAGAACCCATCCTACTCTGGAACTAGAATCAGGGAGCTAGGAACAGAGTCCTAATTTCCTATTTAGTGCTCTTTCTAGGACCTTACACATCTCTTTCCTTCTCTATTCAGACCTTTTCTCCTCATACCCACTTTCTCTTTAAACTTCCCCCCGTGTGACCATTCATAGCCAGTTCTACTTCTTTGGAATGTTTCCCGCTTAACTCAGAAAGGATTTGCATCTACTTGTTCAGTCATGATGCATTTTCTTTGCATGTATCTGAAGTCCCTAATCGGAAGTCAGAAGCTGGCTAACACTGCGAAGGCCCCTCTCCTGAGGCTCTGACAACAGTCTTCTGCAGGTGTCTTTTGCACTGACAGCTCAAAACCTCACCAGGAATTCCCTTCCAAGGCATTGCCTCCCCTCCTTGTATTTTAAGAACCTCTGTATCAGTTTCCTATGGCTGCTGTAATAAGACACCACAAAGTTGCTGGCTTAAAACAACACAAATTTATTCTCTTATGGTTCTGGAAGCCAGAAATCCAGAATGGTTTTCACTGGGCTGAAATCAAGGCATCGGCAGGGCTGTGCACCCTTAGAGGCTCTGGGAGGGAACCTGCTTCCTTACCTTTTCCAGTCTCTAGAGGCTGCCTGTATTCCTTGGCCTGTGGTCCCTTCCTCCCTCTTCAAAGCACATCACTGCGATCTCTGCTTCCATATCCTTTAAAGTTGAATCTCCCTCTGCCTGGCTCTTAAAGGACACTTGTGATTTCATTTAGGGTTCACTGGATGATCCTGGATAATCTTCCCATCTCAAGATTCTTCACTTAGTCCCATCTGCAAAGTCACTTTGGCCACATAGGTAACATTCACAGGTTCCAGAGGTTAGAACCTGGATATCTTTGGGGGCCATTATTCAGGCTACCATAACTATGCCTTCCCCTTCTGACCTCTACTTGGCCATCTGGTGACAACAAGCGCTGACATGTGAGTGCACTTTCTGATCATATTTGCAGCCCAAGGTGAGGGTGCCTACATAGGCTCATAGAAATATGAGCCTGCATTTAAAAATTTGTTTTGAGAAAGATGTCTTTGTTTGTCCAGATAGCAGAAGCTGTGCTGTGTACAACTCAGACCGCTTAGTGGTTGTGTTTTTCTGCCATAGGAGCAGAGATCATGACAGCAGTTGAGATAGAGGTGGCATGTGCTAGAGAGAGAGAGAGAGAAAGAATATGGCTGAAGAACACACAGCAGAGGTGGGAAGCCCTGCCATGATCCCATGGTCCTGCTTCCGTTCTTGAGGCTCATCTGAGTCCCCACCCTTACCCTGGTCTGCTGGTCAACCCTTTCTTGGTTTCTGTGGGATACCTTCATATCTAAACAACAAACTCCTTTTCTCTCCTCTTTGTCTGATTTTGCCACCCTTAACTAAGAGTCCTGACAAATGCGAGAATATAGAGACAGAGAAAGAATGTGGCTGGTAATGGGGTAGAGAGGGCAAGACCTGTAGATAAGAATTTGACTTTGATTCCATTGATATTAGGTGGACTGGGGGGAAACAGAGCTACTAGGCTGCTTGTCAGTGTGATATTCTGAGTCTGGTAAATGGTTTTCAAATGTCTAGATGTTGTACAGTGAAAGCTGGTGTTATTTGCAACCAAAAAGTAGGGAGGGAAATACTCGTGGCATTGAAAGAATAGTTCCTTCTATTCCCTGAAGCCCTGTTACTTAATCTCTTGAAGATTCTATAGTTCAAAGTGTTTTAACAAAAGGACACACACTTCATTAGGAAAAGGCTGTCACAGTGAAGGAAGAGAGGACTTGGAGATGTTCCTAGCCCTTTTGAAAGTCCCTAATCCTGGGCAACATCCTTGGAGTCACTTTAGAGATTTTATTTAGAACATGAGAAAGAAGCTTTCCAAGGTCATACAGCAGGTCTTCCCTACTTCTCATCTTTCAGTTGTAAACCTCCCTGGAAATGGCCCCGACTTAAGCTGGTATTAATTATCTGTTAGCCAGCAGCAGATAGCCAGCCAGAAGGAAAAATGGGGAAGAAAGGGTGACTGGGGAAGGTGGGCTGGTAGGGGTGGTGGTGGAGGACACAGTTTTGCCTGGGGTTGGCTGTGCCCTCATGACCACCTCACACGTCTAAAGCACAAGGGTGGAAACCCATATTTTTTTCCCAAACTTGAACAGAAATCAAATTTTGCTCATAAGACATATAGTCCTGCACTTTATTGGGATTTGAGAGCCTTCTGAATTGAAAAGGAAAGCTTAGATGGGATCCCCAGTGTCAAGTGTGGGAGGAGAGATACCCCCAGAGATACCATGTAGTGCTATGGCACGCTTCTCAGCCCAAGAACTACCTGAGTTAGCAATGCTTCTAGCAACCCCGGTTTCTCGGAGGAAATCAACAATGCCCACCTAATGGGGAATGAATTATGGCCTCTGGGACACTGGAAAAGTGACAGGGATTCTCTCTCCTAAGAAAGAAAGGGGTTGTGATTACCAAAGCCCCTTCCCGCAAAAGAGGAAGGAGGGACGGAGAGAGAAAGGTGGAGAGAGAGAGAGAGAAAGAGAGGGGGAGAAAACGGGAGAGAAGAGGAGGGAGAAAGAGAGAAGGGTGAGAGAGGGAGAGGGAGGGAGAAACATACTGGTAGCAGTGGGGATGCTGGCTGGGCAGTGGGGGGTGCAGAGACTGTGACAAAGAGTTCAGAGACAAGGGGAAACCTCTGAAGGAAATGGGGGACAGCTATGCGGTACCCTCTCCCCAGGAGGAGACCATCCCCCTGGCAGCACAGCGTGCCTGCACATTTCCTGCGAGAGACGGGGCCCCGCTCATTGCTAGGGTTATATTATAAATGTTAGCTCACCTGACAAGACATCTCTTAATCAGGGGCGAGAACTTCATGTATTTTTGATAGTGCACCAGTGATACAATCCCTCCCAGTTTAGCAGAGAAATACGGCAAGAGTAAATTGTCAGTGACAACATCGGTGTCTTCCCTAGGCTTCAGGGATTAAATGACAACAGTCACAGCCAGGACCCAACACGGCTTTAGGCATCTTTAAAAAAAGAAAAAAAGCAACCAAATTAAAGCCACATACATGAGGGAGAGAAGCCTCTTATCCTGGCAGAGAGACACCTTTGATTAAAGCTCAGTCTGACCTTCCTGCTTCATCTCCACGGAAATAGAGACACATTTCCTAAATGACAGGACTTTGCAGAATCATAATGAGCAGAAACCAAGATGCTTTGAGTTACATTTCCACCTTCATTCCTGGAGCGGGCAAAGGAGACAGCCAGGGAGAGGCTCTACTACGTGTTATCAAAAGAACAATGAGGCTCTCTCTCTCCTGTTTCTTTTGTGCAGAGGCAGAATTATCTGTGAAACAAGCAATTCATTCCTGGACACTTTAGATTGCTTTTCTGCACAGCCAAATTCCTACGTTATTAGCGTTTAGTGGGTGCCAGTAGTTTGATTGGAAATCTTCTATTTTGAGGGTGATATGTATTAGTAAATAATTCACCCTGCGAAAGCAACCCAAGCTTCAGGGAATTTAAAGCAAAAGCAAACCCCCAAAAAACAAATCTGTTTCAAAGTTAATGAGGGTAAAATAAACCAGAGGGTTTTACTTCTAGGTTCTTTGATGTTTCATAAATCACAATTACTTAAATTGCAAAGTGCCCAAGTAGGCTATGGAGTCAATAAGACTTTGCTTTTTTTTAAATCACATTAATTTTGTGGGGTCTAAACAATTTCTACCAACTTGGAAAATATGCCCACTGCAACACTGTATTGTTCTTCTTGTGAATTAAAATTTTAAAATGATAAAAGCTGGGTACTTATATTATTAGTACCCTCCATTTAACTTTTATTTTTGGTATGAATTATAGAACCTAGCACCTTTTTGGTACTCAGTAAAGATTAAAACATTGTAATATAATATTTGTATTGGAAGCAAGGTCTCAAAGAAATTATATACATATTTTTTAAGCTTGGAAAACAGTATACCCATCCATCATGTTTTTACATAAGCAGTATATGTTGCTAACCGGTTTTGGTGAATATATACTCATCTAAGACAGGAAGATAGATTTTCTGAAGATAAACAGTGCTTATTAAAGAGAAAAATTCTGCCAGTTTGTGTAGAATGAAACGACATAATCTCAAACAGCTTCTCCACTGTCCCCATTGTCATTTAATATGTTCTTTATGTATGTCAGGTCTGTGTTCCTGCAGATGGTGAGCATGTGTCCAATAAAATCTCACCTGTGCCTTCATAGGGGAGAAATGTGTTATGTTCACATCAGTGTTCCCAGGCGAAACACGTTGTGTTTAGCCTCAGTCTGCTTGAAAAGGAAAAAAAAAATCTCGAGAAGGGGCGCAAAGCCCATTCAAAACTGAGGACATGCTGCCCTCTTGTGGAGAGCTGTGGTGCTAACAATGTGCGTCCCGGATTGAGTGCTTTTTATTTTCCTAGAGAAGAAATGGTTTTAAGTGGTCTGCCTGATTAGGATGTCAGAACAGTATTTGAAAATTCTAGTGGCATCCATATTTATTATTTCACCCACCCTCTGGATGCAGAGGTCATCAAGACCCTCATTGTTTACTATTTTCACTACTGTTTACTATTTTACTGCCTTTACTATTCTTTTTTTAAAAAAAATCTCTGCTATACCTTCCCCCAAAAGAAAATATCCATCCCCTTCCTTCAACTACCTCCTCTTGATCCTCTTCCCTGTCTTTATTGATCATATCACTTTCTCTGTAAAATAAACTAAAGAAATCTGGACATTTCTGTTTTGTTTTTTGGTTATTTTTAATAAAAGCTAATTCATGTACAAATGGTAAATGAGTGAAAAATAAGGAAAATATTGGTGCTAAGCTGAAGAGATGATAGAAAAATGAAGTCGTTTATCCCCCTTCCCGCCCGCAGGTGCTTTGTTCAAATATCCTTGCTCCCCTCAACCCTGGCACACTGGTTTTCCCTTCCTTCATAGAAGATCGTTTTACCTCCTACTTTAATGAAAAGAGTAGAAAATAGTACATTAATCTGTATTCGAGTTATAATTTCCCTCCTTCATTTACCAATCGATCTAGGTCCGCATTCCAAACCCTTCCACTAGCTGCCAGAATTGCCCTGCCTCCGGGCAAGGCTAATGTTTTCCTCTCTCAGGAATGCACATCTCCTCGGGTGTGTCTGTATTTTGAAATTCTGCCCCTCTACTGGATCACTCCCAACTACTTACAAACAAACACATGTGTCTTCCACACTACAAACAAAAATAGAAAAAAAACAACCCACAAATAAAACAATACAAAACAGAACACACCTGCCCTCAATCCTGCACTGCCCTCTATCTCCAATCCTACTTCTCTGGACGTTCCTAAAGAAAAATCTACAAGGTCTTATTTCTTCCTTGTCTACTCATTGCTCAATCTGCCTGACCACTAAGTTCTAGAGCCTACCACTCCACTGGCCCTTTTGTGGAAAGAGGCCCCCAGCTGTTTTGCACCATCAAGTAGCTCAGCATCTCTGAAGGCTCATTCCCTAAACCACTAGTTCCTTGGATCTCTGAAAGAAGATTTTAGTGGTTCAGTAAGTGTGGGAAGTGCTATCTGCTACAGACCCGCAGAAACTCATAGTGCAGAGTAAGGCACCTAACGCTCTGAGAAATCCCACAGTAATGAAGTCTGATCAATTTAATTTAACTTAGAATTTCCTCAACATACCTGATTGAGAAATCCTTTTTTGCTTAATATCTATTAAGCACCTGGAGAAATAGCATTTCACTGAACACATGTTTTGCCATGCAAACAATTCTTGACTTATCCTTGAATATATCTTCTTGTAGGCATTTGCAGATCTTTTCGGGGGATAGATTCAAAGGAGGGATTTACCGAGTCTTAGGCAAATTCAGACAAATTGTCCTTCTATGCAGCTGTACTTATTTATAAAGCCAATGGCATATGTAACTGTTTTCTCACACCATTGTCAAATCTTGATATTATCAAATCTTTAAAAATTGCTGTGTAAGAAAGGAAGTATTATTGAGATTTAATGTCTAATTCTCTGAACTGTAACAAGGTAGGGACACATGTATATTTATACTTTCCCCTTATCTGAGAGTTGCTGTATATATTATTTGATATTTTGGGGGAGGTAGTTTTTATTCTTTATATATATATATTCTGGATTCTGATCTTTTGTCTTTTATGTAAAATGGAAATATTTTCACTCAATTTGTTACTTATGTTTTAATTTTTATAATGCTTTGTTGCAACATTTTTAAAAATTTGCTCCTTGCAGGGTTTAAAATTCTAGTATTTTCCTTTATACCTTTTAAGAAGACTTTCTCTTTATCCAAGAAAAAAAGTCTATTGTCTTATGTTTTCTGTATCAAACTTCTTTTTTTTTAAAAAAATTATTTATTTTATTTATTTATTTTTGGCTGTGTTGGGTCTTCGTTGCAGCACGTGGGCTTTCTCTAGTTGTGGTGAGTGGGGGCTACTCTTCATTGGGGTGCAGGGGCTTCTCATTGCGGTGCAGGGGCTTCTCATTGCGGTGGCTTTTCTTGTTGCGGAGCACGGGCTCTAGGCGCATGGGCTTCAGTAGTTGTGGCTCGTGGGCTCTAGAGTACAGGCTCAGTAGTTGTGGCACATGGGTTTAGTTGCTCCGCGGCATGTGGGATCCTCCCAGACCAGGGCTCGAACCCGTGTCCCCTGCATTGGCAGGAGGATTCTTTACCACTGCACCACCAGGGAAGCTCTGTATCAAACTTCTTAATTCAACATTTTAATTCAATCCTTTGATCTTATCTCAGCATCTACTTGTATTGGCACCTCTGTTCAAGTACATAAGTATTTATGGATTTATTTTACAGCGAATTTTAAAACATGATATATAGAGATTCTTGATGAGGATACTTTCAGGTACATATTTGGGTACAATATAGAAGGACAGTTTGGATGACAAAGAAAATATTCACTTTCCTTTGAAATGAAGGATATTTAGATAGGTAAAAGGGCATCTAGTCAGTAAATGTTCAGAATAGGCTAGATACTGATGCTTATCCTATTCCACGTTATTGGTAATATGTTATTCAATGGTATGTTTTTTTCATTTAGGCAGTTAAGGTTCATCTAAATTTTGATTGTTCTATTTGTTAGAATTTAAAATTCATGTCCTGAAATTCAGTCCAACACTCATGAAGATGTAACTGGCAGTCGCCTGACATCATTCTCTTTCTATATTCAGGAAATCTCCCTGTTCTACTAACAAGAAATACAGACAAATATTGTGCTAGATGAAGTCTGGAAGGGGCAGACTAAAAGGATTACAGTGTTTTGTAGAAGAGTAGAATAAAGTCACTACCTTCTTGACCCAGCAAATGAATGCCATTAGGTGATTTCTCCTGAGTTTTTGAACCAGCAATTAAGTCTCAATTAGTGATTTCAGTGCAAGGATAAGAACCAATTATAGAGACTCAGGGAGAGGTCTTTGTCCTTGGGTGCTCAGGTGGTTTAGTGCTGCTGATAAGTTTGTCAGTGGCACTCATGAAATAACTGGAACTTAATTTCATTCCCAAACCAGCGCTGAAAAGAGTAAGGGTCCTGAAAGGAAAAGCATAGAAAGCCACATTAGACAGTGACCTGCCATCCCAAGGCCCGACGACATGTGTGGGAGTTCTGCTGCAATCCCCTCCCTTCTGAGAAAAAAGTGCTTCTCAATTTTAAGGCCTTACAGGCTACACTTTGCTTCCAGCTTTTACTGGAGCCAGAAGGAATCAGTGAAATGGTCTCAACTGTTGGGGTTCAGAAATGGCCTACTTTAAATTCAAAGTAATTTTCCTTGGAATAAGGAGGTGGATCATTCAATTAGCATGAATTAAAGTGGTGTCTTGGGAGGGGAAGAGAGACAAAGGTACACGACCAGTCTGCCATCTCGAATTGCAAATTTGTGTCTGTGTTTATCTTCCCTACTTTCTGTTTCTTGTCATGAATGTGCGCCATCGTGGTGAGCATGATTTGGAAGCCAGAGAAGATGGCAAGGCCATACTGAGCCTGGTCCACGCACTGATGAGGACTGGCTCAATGAGGACCTGACTGTGACACGAGGAACGTCGTGCAGGGACATCGTTGGCACAAGTCAGACCTGGACATGAGCACGGGCAAGCATGGGCACTTTCACAGCAGCAAGAGCTGACTGCTGCGACGTAGAAGCCAACTAAACATAGTCAGTTGACTATGTGTTGACTATGATACCCTAATTGTCACCACGCACAGTGACAGGAGCTTTCCAGAACTTCTCCTCAGTCTGGCTGGAGAACTAGTGTTATCTTTGCTATACTGTGAACCACCTACCCTCACATTTCATCAGATACATCCCCTCCTTCCAGTGAGTGTACTCAAGAATTAAACTGCTTCTTTACCCCGATTGTAGGATACTGGAATGGGTCACCCTTAGGAGGAGAATTGCCTTTTTATTGTCAGAATGGAATGTATACAAACTCAGATAGGTTTCTGAGTCCAAATAGCTTTAGGAGAAGTGGTCCCTGGATTCAAGACACAGTTAAGTCTGGGAACTCTTTTCTTTTTTTTTTCTTTATTTATTTGGCTGCTCTGGGTCTTAGTTGTGGCATGCAGGTTCTTCGTTGCAGCACGCGGGCTCTATTAATTGTGGCGTGTGGGATTTAGTTCCCTGACCAGGGCTGGAAGCTGGGCCCCCTGCATTGGGAGTGCAGAGTCTAAACCACTGGACCACCAGGAAAGCCCTTGGGAACAGTCTTAGCTGTCATCAGAATATCATTATCTATGCCAATATGATGGCCTTTCTTTATTCTGCTCCAGTTTATCTTTCCCCGTATTTCTTTGTACATTCTTGTCTCAGGACTTTTGCGCTAACTGTTCCTTCTACTGGAATGCTTCTCCTTCTCTTTCTCCTCCTCCTTGAGGTCTCTGGTCTCCTCCAGCACATCTCCTTCTCTGGTTGGACTTTTTAATTTATTTACCATCCTCTGACATAGTGTATATTTTACTCACTTATTTATAATATGCCACAGAAACAGGGATTAAAAAAAAAAAACTGGTTTGTTCACTGCTGAATTCTTAGAGTCTGGAAGAGTACCAGGAATACAGTAGATGCTCAATAAACGTTTATTTTCAATTAATAAGTAAACATTCACTCTGCTCACTCTGAACTATCCACTGTCCCCTCTGCCTAATCCATGATTCCTGGGCCATTGCTTTTGCCCATTATCACAGGTCCGAATCCTATCCACCCTTCAAGGTCTGCTCAGTGTCACCTCATGCATAGACTCTGTTGATTCTCCCCAGTTATAAATAACATCGCCTCTCTGGCCTCCCTAGAACTTTTACAAACAGCACTTTCTTGTTTTTAATTGAAGTATAGTTGATTTACAATGTTGTGTTAGTTTCAGGTTACAGCAAAGTGATTCAGTTATACATACCTGTAGATCTATTTTTTTTCCAGATACTTTTCCTTTATAGGTTATTACAAAATATTGAGTATAGTTCCCTGTGCTATATAGTAGGTCCTTGTTGCTTATCTATTTTATATATAATAGTGTGTATATGTTAATCCCAAACTCCTAATTTATCCCTCCCCCCATCTTTCCTCTTTGGTAGTCATAAGCTTGTTTTCTATGTTTGTGGGTCTATTTCTGTTTTGTATACAAGTTCATTAGTATAATTTCTTGTTTAGATTGCACTTTCTAAATGGTATATATACTTATTTATATATGCCTTATCCCTATTGCTACAAGTGGTTTGATGAAAAGACATATTTCTTATTAGAATGAGTGATCCTAGAAGCATAACAGACTGTTAACATACTGCTTTTCACAGAGTATGTATATAACTGCCCAGAGCTTAAAGCTGTGGGCTTTGCAGTCAGATAAACCTGTGTTCGGTATTTGACTGCTCCCGTTTACTTGTGATGGAGGGTTTTGTGGTCTTTCACACCCATCCCTTGGTTATGGATCCTAGATTATGATTTTGAGATCACAATGTGGGGTGCTCTCCACGCACTACAGACCACCCCTTCCTACCTCCCTCCTTTTACCAGGTTATAGCTCTGGAGAACAGTGACTTTTTATCTTAACCCAATTGAGTGCCTAGGGCAGAGTAGAAATTCAAGAAATCTTTGTAAAAGGAATGAAATAGTAATTGTGAGAACTGAACTTTTAACAAATGTGTATGTTCATCCTCTAGGTACTGCTCAGTGAGTGAAGGTACAATGACGGTGGGAACTAGAAAATGCCAGACTGGAACCAGCGTGTTCTCTACTACATCACCCGCGGGAGACTGCAGCAGACGGTGAGAGAGAAATCGCGAGTTTAGGAATGAGCTCTCAGCTGTTGACTCGCTGGATAACCTAATGAGCCACGGCATCCTTTGGGTGCGGGGGGAGCGCAATTAATCGTTGGTAAAACAGGATTGTGGAATCCACAAGTTTTAGTGTTACTTAAAATCTGGATCACATAGTGCCTGCCCAGAGACAACCACCAACGTGTGTTGAATGAAAAAGTGAATGGGTCATTATTAATAAGAACAAAGATAATGGTATTAATTGATATCCTAGAATTATTTACTTTTAATTGACTTGTCATACTGTAAGACATTTCGGCGTTACTTTTTCAAGCTTGGTTAGTTACCTCTCTTCGTGGAAGATTTTTTTTTTTAATGTTTCTTTATCAAAGCATGCAAAGTATGAAAGGGAGTGAGTTATACCCTGAAATTGCACACATTCAGATAAATCACTTTTTATTTTCCATTGTTAGTATTATTTGTGATTATTAAATATGGCCCCTTTGCTTGTTTATATTCCCTCATGTTAGCATTTTCGACTGCATTTTACCTTCTCACGGTCTTATTTTTTCTTGGGGGTTATTGTTTAGAAGTTACTCAGTTTGTTACAGGTAGCGTCCCACGTCTGCCATCTAGTGGAATAAAGTGTTTAAGACAACTTTTATAGGGACAGTTGCAATTTAAATCAGGCACAGCGTTGCTCCTAAAAGAAATTACTCCTTTCATCAGAGTTCAAAGCAATGCCTGGACTCCAGCTTACCAGATTTGTGTAGTGAAACTGAAAATTGCATTTAATTTTCTAAAATGGTTTCTGGATATATGTTTGCTGTTTTATTAAATTTTGCAGAGCTTCTGAAGAATTGAGTAAAGAAAGGTAGCCCTGTTATATTTGCTGTGAAAAGCGTGATAGTGAAACTAATGACGGAAATGATTTTTAGGAGGAAAGCTAAAATTACAAGGAGGTGTATTTTCTGAGGACCATCAAAGGTCACAGCCATTTTTCATAGAAAAAGAAAATTACAAAAATAGGTCGTTAACCTTGTTAACTGTATACCATGGAGTATTTTAGGCTGTGACAGGTGTTCTTGAAAGACAAAGGGAACACATAGCTGTTTCTATGGAACAACATAGTAGCAGATGGTTTTACTTATATAGTTTACTCATATTTTTCCACATAGATGAGTGAAGAATATATTAGTTATTTTTTACCATCAATCCGTGATTTTTCAAATATATTCTCTGATTATAAAAGTAGCACCGTTTCCTTATAGATAATTTAGAAAACTTGGAAGTATATAAAAAATAAAAAAGACACCTGTAATTTTCCTTTCCAAAACACATATAACCACTTTTTTTTTTTTTTATCATTTTGATGTATTTCCTTTCAGCCTTTAATCTCTTCATAGATGTAATATATTTATAATTTTTCTTTGACAAAATTTTAATTTTGTTTAATTTGTTTAAGTTTGGTTCCACTTTTCTTAATTAACATTACAAGATGAACATTTTCACCAGGTGATTCAAGAACATAATTTTTAACAGCCATAAAATATTTTCCATAATTATGTACAAAAGTTATTTAACCAATACTAATTATTAAAAGCATAAGTGGTTTCCAAATATTTTGCTCTTGGAAATACTGCCACCTAGAAAGCAGTGGGGGAGTGGTCATGGTGGTGTGATGAATTGGGCGATTGGGATTGGCATGTATACACTGATGTGTATAAAATGGATGACTAATAAGAACCTGCTGTATAAAAAAATAAATAAAATTTAAAAATTAAAAAAGAAAAAAAAAGAAATACTGCCACCTTGAACTCCTGACATGTACGTATTGGTAAGAATTTAATTGTTTCCTGAGTACATATTCCCTTGAAGTTTAAGTGTTCAAGATTATGAAATATTTTAAGGCTTGTGATTTTAAGAGCAAAGTTACCTTTCATAAAGTTGTAATAATTTTTTTCAGGCTAGCATTGTATGACAGGATCCCTTTCATCTCACCCTTGCAACATCATTTTCATTTGATTAAATAGATGTAAAAAGAATATCCCACTGAATGATAATTTGCATATCTTTGATTATTAGACAGACTGAATTCTTTTATGTTTACCAGAAATTACATGTCTTATTACATCATTATTTGTACTTTTTTTTTCTCATGTGGTATTTTTCTTGTCAATTTGTTAGAGCGGTTTACGAAGTTAGGCTATTAATCATTTTTCATCATATATACTGCCAGTCATTTCCCCAGCTTGTCATGTGTGTTTTATTTGGCTTGTGAAGTTTAACTTTTTTGTGTGGAGTAAAATTCACCAAATTTTTCCTTTACGCTTCATTTTCAGTTTTTGTGTTCGGAGATGCCCCTTTTATTTTCCACTGTCATCTCTGTCTTTTGCATACGCTTTTCCATTTCCATTTCGTAGAGGCATGTCTTTTTGCATCTTTTTGAAGATACCCTTTAAAAATACAACTTATTTTCATTTGGCTCTTTATTAAACCATTTTCCAATGTAATTTTCCCCTTAGTCTTTGGGATAAATGAAGCAGCATCTTCCATAGGTCATAATTAGTGTAAATTTCTCTCCACTTGTAGAGAAGTTTTTATTATGAGAGTTAATTTTCAGTACTGTTATGAAGGTTTTCCTTTTTTGTAACTGGAATTTTAATGGGACACTGGGAGACGCTGGGTCATGAAATCCTTGCCATCCTAAACCATACATCTATTTAATATCTTTTATTCAGTAAGCATCAGGGGAGAGGGAGAAGTGAGTGAAGGCCGGGAGAAATGGAGATAATTCTAAATGATACTGTTGACGTGAAACAAGTAGACTGCCCGCTATTTCTCCAGCAAAGATGGGTTTATTCTGGACCAACAGAGAATTGCAATTCGGAGTCTGCAACCATGGAGAGCTACGTGCAAATCCCCCCACAGCAAGGGAAGAAGAACACTTTAGAGAGAGAAAGGAAGTTGAGAGGGCTACAGTAAACAGAGTCCATGGCTTTTCAATGGCTGAGTCCTGCAGGAAAGAAGAGCGTTCCTTCTTGCTATTGGGCTCCGCTAACATCACAGGGTGTGAGAGCTCCCCCTTCTGGTATCCCAACTCTATTTAATTAAACTTTATGTTTAATTTTTTATAATACTAATTCATGTCTGATACTGACAACAGGGATATGCTTGCCTTCTTGCTGGGATTGTGGGTCAGGTTAATTCCTTTGATATCTTAAATATGGAGTTCCGAGGAAATGGAGGCAGTCAGAATGGCTGGTGGTTTGATCCTTCAAACAGTTCTCCCGCCTGTACCTTGCTCAGCCATTACTAAATCATAGCATCTCAATTTTGTCCAATCCCTACTCATGGATGTGAAAGGTTAGTGAAATTGAGGAGTATGACATTCCAAGCCACAGTGTGCCCTTCTCCTGGGGTCCATCTGATAACCTGAACTTTCTGCCCTTCGGTGATAGGAAGGCACCTTGAATGACATTGCAGCTCTGCACACTTGTTAGTGGTTTTACCTTCTAATCCAAGATGAAGGCAAATGAAGGTAATGCCTATCAATTATGTTTTGTTCTGTTTTTTTTTTCTTCTTGCCCTCCTCCAGTTTCTCCTATAACAACACCATAATCTAAAGTTTAAATGCATATGAAGTGAAACAATAACATGGTAAAATGGTTAAGAGCCAGGCCTTGGTCAGACCTCCTGGCTTGAGTGCCTGATCCGCCATTACTACCTGTGGGCAAGTCACTAAACTCTTGCTGTGCCTCCCTTTTCTCATCCTTAGTGCAGTTATAATTCTACCTACTTCACTGAGTGGTTGTGAGGATGAACTGAGATAACCCAGCTAGCATATTTAGAAGAGGGTCTGATACATAGTAAGAGCTCTAGGATGTTATTGGGTGTGTAGAGTTGATCTCCTTTAAACAAGATACTCAACATGTCCAAGTGGGAACCTCATCACATCAAGGATAATCTAAGGGATGATAATTTTACACTCTTCCACCAGGGGTCTTCATAACTGTATTCAAGTGTTAATTTTCAGGGAGCAGAATTTGAAATGTTAGAAATTATAGATAATTTGAGAGGTCAGAGATATATACATTTTCTCCCTAATAATAATGCAAGTCTAGGTATTTGGGATTTGCCATTACAGCAGCCTCTTTGAACTAGCATAATTGAAAATGGGGAGTTAGGAGAGTTCCAGCTGAACTTTAGGGACCAAGGGACCTAGAACTTCTGCCTCAGGATTTCCTTCTTGCTTGTCTCTTGCTTTACTCTTCCCTCTCACTCTCAAATGGCTCTCTCTGTTTCCCGTTTCCCAGGCCACAGGGTCAAAAACATCGCTTTCAACAATTCCAAGTTTACATATTAATGCTCCGGCCACCAGAGCAACAGAATGAATCAATACTGCTTTCTAATTCTAGCTCCACCCATCCCCCAGACCAATACACTGGGACCCCTTATGGGACCATCCAGGTGAGTATGCTTCCCACTCCTGGTCCCATCAACTGAGACTCCTTAGGGCTGGGAGTTTACATAGAGAGTGTCCACGAAATGATGGTTTATAAATCTCTGTTGGGGCAGAGAAACTACAAATGCTAGAAATTATAGATAATGAAGACGGTTTAGAGAAAATAAGAGCTCTGAAATAAACATTTTATTTATTTATGACTTATGACTTTATACCTTACTTGAGACCACAAAACTTTGATGAGAATAGAAAGTGACTGATTTACAAAATTTTATTTTACCAAATAATTTGGGGGGGGGGGCACATCTATCAGTAAAGCAAAAATAGTACAGCTGTGGTTTATTTCAAACCGTATTCACATTTGACTATTCTTAAAATCAGTATTTATTTGAGGAGAACTATTTCTATAGCATTTAGAGCTGAATTCTTCTAAGATGCTGCTCGTTGCAGCTGATATTCAGCAAGTGACTTTTATAGGTCTAATTTGTCCTGCAACTATTGACTGTGAGATTTAGAAAACCCTAAGTAAGCTGTGTGTTCACTGCAGAGATTAATGTCTGTGTTCATCATACAAGATCTAAAACTGAATATAAAGTTCCCTGTCCCGTGTAAACAGATAAAGTAGCAAAGTGTGTTTTTTTCTGAAGCGCCCCTTCCCAGTCCTTGCTTCAATCTCCACCAACCTTCAGGCACCCAGTGTTCTCTGGCGCCCCCTTGTGACTGTCAGGAGATCCCAGAAAACTAGTTTTCAGAATCATTGTTGAAAATATTATATACTAGTTTCTTTCATTTTCGAAAGTTCTGTATTATTTCAAATTGCAGAAAAATAGAGATTAATAAACAGCCACTTACATATTCACCAGTTAGATTTAAGAAATATTAACATTTTACCATTTTGCCTGAGACCTGTCTAGATTTACATACAGAGTAAAGCACATATCTTAAACATAAAGTTAAATCAGGTTTGGCAAATACATGTTTTCATGTAACCCACACTGCTACCAAGAAATAGTGCTTTTCCATTACTCTAGCAAGCTCCCTTTTGCCCCTTCCCAATTAACTACAATCCCAAACCCCCAGAGGCAATACTGATTTCTATCAGAATTATTAGTGGTCTTAGAATTTTATGTAAATGAAATCATACTGTGTGGATTCTTTGGCTTAGAATAATGTTTTTGTGATTCATCCACATTGGTGCCCGCATTAATAATTATTGCTTTTTAAAAAAATTTCTAAGCAGCATTCTCTTGCACGAATATACCAGGTTTATCCTTTCTCCTATTGATGGACATTTGGGTTGTTTGTAGTTTTTGGCAGTTATGAATACAGCTACCGTGATCAGTCTTGTATAATTCTTTTTGAGGGCATATATTTTTGTTTCTCTGAGTAAATGCCTAGGGGAAGAACTGCCAGGTCATAGGGTAGATGTATAACATTATAAGAAAGCGCAAACAGCTTTCGAAGTTGATGAACCATTGTATGATCAGGCCACCGAGCTGGCTGTTCTCTTGCTCTCTCTACATTCCCTGCTCCACCAGTACCTGCTTCACCTACATCCTACTTGCAAGACTGACCTAACTACAAACTTGCCTAACCTTTAAATCAGAACATCTCCACCTGTTAGCTGATCAAGGGGGTGGTGAGGGGCGTGCCCCTCTGCTAGTTTCCCTGGTAACCAATGAGCCAACCTGACACTAATTGCCCCTATATAAGTGGTAACCTCCCCCTCCCGCGGGAGCGTGGACTGCCGCCATGTTCTGCCTGCCCTTCGCGCCCAGTGGGGTGTTGCTTCGGGTCTGTTGCTTCAGAAATGTAAGTAAGATCCCCCATGCATTAAACCATTGATGTTTCTGTCGCCACTGACTCCCCGCTCTTTCTTCCGGCTCGAACCTGGGCAGGTACAGAGCTCGCAGGCAGGCCTGCTGGGTGCAGCCCAGCAACCATTTTACAGTCTAATCAACAGTACATGTGAGTTCCAGTTGCTCTGCATCCTCAACAATATTCGGGGCCATCAATTTTAAACAAATGTATAATTCTAGCCTTTTAGTGTATGTGTAATGGGATTTCACTGTGGTTTTAATTTGCATTTCGCTAATATGTTGAGTGCCTTTTCACGTGCTCATTGGCATTTTTATGTCTTCTTTGTGAAGGTTTATCCCTGCCTATTGCCCATTTACTCTTATTTGGATTGCTTTCTTTTTCATTTTGAATTATAGTAGTTATTTATATATTCTAGAAACCAGAATTGTGTGACATAAAGATCAGAAAAGAAGTAAAACTGTCTCTTTTCAGAGAAGACGATAGTTTACATGGAAATTCTTATAGTAAGTTTTGAAATCGTGTAGTGTGGGTCTTGAAATTTGTATTTTTCAGGATTGTTTTGATGATTCTAGTTTCTTTGCATTTCCATATAAGTTTTAGATTCAGCTTGTCAGTTTCTTCAAGAAAGCCTGCTGGGACTTTAATTGATACCGCATTGATTTTATAAATCTGTTGCAGGAGAGGGAAGTGTCAAGTCCTGGGACCCACAGGAGTCCTTAGGATGGACTGCCGAGTGAGGGTTCTTGGCTTTGGGCGGGGAAGAATTCAAGAGCTAGCCAGAGTAAAGGGAAAGCAAGTTTATTTAGAGGGATATACAGTCCATAGGCACAATGGGAAGCCTCTCAGAAAGTGAAAGTGGCCCCAGGGCATGGGGTCATTAGTTTTTACGGGGTTAAGTAATTTCGTATGCTAACGAGTGGGAGGAATATTCTTGCTGTTGCGGGGAAAGGTGGGGATTTCCCAGGAACTGGGTCACTGCTCACGTTTTGGCCTTTTTTGGTCTGTTTCAGAACTGTCCCGGCATAAGGGGGAATGATATTTAGTATTACAATGAAGGTATGAGCTAAAGGTCAATGACGGAACTATTCTCAAAGCCACCTTGGTTTCAGCTGGTTCCAGCTGGTTCCAGCTGGTCTTTATCACATTCCAACAGCTGAGACCTTTCTTCACTATCTAGCCTTTGTGTCCTGCCCCTTTCCCTCCTTGAATCATGAAGACCTAGGATCTGCCTGGGCTGTCCTTACGAAAACAAAAAACCCAGCCAAACCAAGCCCTGCTGTGCTCACTGGTGCAAAGAGAAGATCAGGGCAGCTTAAGTGGTCTAAGAACCCTTCACATTCTTTAAAGAGACAAAGGATACTGTTGATTTTGTGTGTTTCGTACTCTGGATTACTTTTTCCCTCTCTCTGGGTTTAAGAGATTTTTTGAAATAACAAGGAACTGACCATTATACCATATGCCTTCACTGGCTTCTTGTGCAATAATATGGTGTTTTGAGTGTGCAAATGAGTTAGAGCTGGCAGCTGAATGATAGACAAATAGTGCAAAGTTGCCACCTTGGAGCTAGAAAGGAATTAAACAAAACCAATTACTTTCTTTCCCACCTTTTTCCTTTGTTGAACTTCTTTTTGATTTGATTCTGGTTACAGTGCCATAAACCTTGTTACATATGTATATCAGAATGTAAAAAAAAAAAAGACAAATATTTATTTAAAAATATTTTTCTCAAAAAAAAAACAGGTTTTGAATTTTAGCATTTTTTCTGCATTTTTTGAGATGATCTTGTACATCTTCCTCTTTAGTTTAATTTGGTGAGTTACATTTATTAATTAACAAATATTATTAACCAACATTGCTTGTTTAACACCTTACATCCATGTGATAAACCTGATTTTTGGCATCATATATTATCTTTTTTTTTAAACTTTGGTTTTGTTTGTTTGTTTGTTTGTTTATTTATTTATTTATTTATTTATTTATGGCTGTGTTGGGTCTTCGTTTCTGCGCGAGGGCTTTCTCCAGTTGCAGCAAGTGGGGGCCACTCTTCATCGCGGTGCGCGGGCCTCTCATTATCGCGGTCTCTCTTGTTGCGGAGCACAGGCACCAGACGCGCAGGCTCAGCAATTGTGGCTCACGGGCCCAGTTGCTCCGCGGCATGTGGGATCCATCCAGACCAGGGCTCGAACCCGCGTCTCCTGCATTGGCAGGCAGATTCTCAACCACTGCGCCACCAGGGAAGCCCTATATTATCTTTTTAATGTATTTCTGGGTTTGATTTGCAAATTTTAAAAGGGTATTTATATGTGTATCATGAGGGATATTGATATTGTTCCTCAACTTTCTTTACTTTCACTGTTATTCTCAGGTTTTCATATTAGATATTTCATATCATCACTTTTTTTTTTCTGAAGGAGTTAGTGTAAGATTGGTACTATTAATATTTCTTCCTTGAATATTTAATAGCATTCACAGGTGAAGCCATCTGGGCCTGAAATTTTCTTTGTGGGAATGTTTTAAACTACAAAGTCAATTTACTTAATATATAGGGGGAACATTTAGATTTTCTATTTCTTCTTCTGTCAGTTTTGATAATATTTGTCCTTCAAGGAATTTATTCATTTTGTCCAAGTTGTTGAGTTTGTTGGTATAATGTTGTTCATAATATCTCTTGATTATTCTCTTTTTTTTGGTGAGAAATTATATCTCAATGTAGTTTTAACTTGCACTCCTCTTATTATAAGCTAGGTTGAGTTTTTTTCATAGATTTGAGTGGCATTTCCATTTCTTTTTCTGTGACCTGTCTCTTCATTTCTTTTGTCCATTTCTCTATTAGGTTTTTTTTCCCCCCAATATTTAGAAGATCCTCATATACTAACCATATAATCCTTTGTATTATAAGTTGCAAATATTTTTCTCATTTATCTTTTCAGTTTGTGGTGGTTTTTGCCATGCAATTTGTACTTTAATGTAATCAAACACATATGTCTTCATGCTTATTGGTTCTGGATTTTATTATTTATTTATTTATTTATTATTTTTTTAACATCTTTATTGGAGTATAATTGCTTTACAATGGTGTTAGTTTCTGCTTTATAACAAAGTGAATCAGTTATACATATACATATGTCCCCATATCTCTTCCCTCTTGCATCTCCCTCCCTCCCACCCTCCCTATCCCACCCCTCTCGGTGGTCACAAAGCACCAAGCTGATCTCCCTGTGCTATGCAGCTGCTTCCCACTAGCTATTTATTTTACGTTTGGTAGCGTATATATGTCCATGCCACTCTCTCACTTTGTCCCAGCTTACCCTTCCCCCTCCCTGTATCCTCAAGTCCATTCTCTAGTAGGTCTGTGTCTTTATTCCCGTCTTGCCCCTAGGTTCTTTTTTTTTTTTTTTTTTCACACACACACACACACACACACACACACACACACACTGTATTTTATTTTTACAAGAGATAAATAGACTGACACCAAGCATTGTACATGGATGACCACAACAAAAGAAACAATGATTGCAATTACCAAACATGAAACACACTCATACTATGTCATAATATTGACATTCAGTCCAGTAATCCTCCACTGTAACAGCTCCTTTACTTTGCAGTGAAAATTGATTTGTATATTCTTTGCCTCTGAGTCCTTGTGGGATTTTTTTTTTTTTAATTCAGACAGAAAGTCACAAAAATTATACTCATCCTCATCAGTTCACTCAGTCCCATGTAATTAATTTTTTTTTTCATCTTGATCTTTTGTTAGCACTTTTATGAGTTCATCAGTTTTTCATTAGAGTTCTGAAAATGCTTATTCATTCAGTTCAGCAGTACAGTCAGTTACCAGAAACCTGTACTTGTCAGAGTCTTTTCCATGAATTTCTTGAAGATGAAACCCTTTTATAGGAACATATTTGCAAAATCATCAGAGTACACCCAGAACTGTCTGTAAATGACAAAAGACTTAAAAATGACCACTGTTAAAAATTTGATGAAAGTTCATAATAATGCAGTTGACAAGAAAATTAGTTATTTCTGAGATATACATTTTAAAGTAATAACTAGGATTATTACATATAACATTATACCAGAACATATAAGATTTTTAGAAATTTCATGTAATGTCTGAAACATTTATATTAACATATTTCCATACATATTTCCATACACATACAAATATAAGATTTTTAGAAATTTCATGTAATGTCTGAAACATTTATATTAACATATTTCCATACATATTTCCATACACATACAAATATAAGATTTTTAGAAATTTCATGTAATGTCTGAAACATTTATATTAACATATTTCCATACATATTTCCATACACATACAAATATAAGATCTTTAGAAATTTCATGTAATGTCTGAAACATTTATATTAACATATTTCCATACAAATAACCCAATGAAAGTTTAGTATTAGTTGTTTTGTTTGTTTTTTTATACTGCAGGTTCTTATTAGGCATCAATTTTATACACATCAGTGTATACATGTCAATCCCAATCGCCCAATTCAGCACACCACCATCCCCACCCCACCGCAGTTTTCCCCCCTTGGTGTCCATATGTCCATTCTCTACATCTGTGTCTCAACTTCTGCCCTGCAAACTGGCTCATCTGTACCATTTTTCTAGGTTCCACATACATGCATTAATATACGATATTTGTTTTTCTCTTTCTGACTTACTTCACTCTGTATGACAGTCTCTAGATCCATCCACGTCTCAACAAATGACTCAATTTCGTTCCTTTTTATGGCTGAGTAATATTCCATTGTATATATGTACCACATCCTCTTTATCCATTCGTCTGTCGATGGGCATTTAGGTTGCTTCCATGACCTGGCTATTGTAAATAGTGCTGCAATGAACATTCGGGTGCATGTGTCTTTTTGAATTACGGTTTTCTCTGGGTATATGCCCAGTAGTGGGATTGCTGGGTCATATGGTAATTCTATTTTTAGTTTTTTAAGGAACCTCCATATTGTTCTCCATAGTGGCTGTATCAATTTACATTCCCACCAACAGTGCAAGAGGGTTCCCTTTTCTCCACACCCTCTCCAGCATTTGTTGTTTGTAGATTTTCTGATGATGCCCATTCTAACAGGGGTGAGGTGATACCTCATTGTAGTTTTGATTTGCATTTCTCTAATAATTAGTGATGTTGAGCATCTTTTCATGTGCTTCGTGGCCGTCTGTATGTCTTCTTTGGAGAAATGTCTATTTAGGTCTTCTGCCCATTTTTGGATTGGGGTGTTTGTTTCTTTAATATTGAGCTGAATGAGCTGTTTATATATTTTGGAGATTAATCCTTTGTCCGTTGATTCATTTGCAAATATTTTCTCCCATTCTGAGGGTTGTCTTTTCGTCTTGTTTATGGTTTCCTTTGCTGTGCAAAAGCTTTGAAGTTTCATTAGGTCCCACTTGTTTATTTTTGTGTTTATTTCCATTACTCTAGGAGGTGGATCAAAAAAGATCTTGCTGTGATTTATGTCAAAGAGTGTTCTTCCTATGTTTTCCTCTAAGAGTTTTATAGTGTCCAGTCTTATATTTAGGTCTCTAATCCATTTTGAGTTTATTTTTGTGTATGGTGTTAGGGAGTATTCTAATTTCATTCTTTTACATGTAGCTGTCCAGTTTTCCCAGCACCACTTACTGAAGAGACTGTCTTTTCTCCATTGTATATCTTTGCCTCCTTTGTCATAGATTAGTTGACCATAGGTGCGTGGGTTAATCTCTGGGCTTTCTATCTTGTTCCATTGATCTATGTTTCTGTTTTTGTGCCAGTACCATATTGTCTTGATGACTGTAGCTTTGTAGTAGAGTCTGAAGTCAGGGAGTCTGATTCCTCCAGCTCCATTTTTTTGCCTCAAGACTGCTTTGGCTATTCGGGGTCTTTTGTGTCTCCATACAAATTTTAAGATGATTTGTTCTAGCTCCGTAAAAAATGCCATTGGTAATTTGATAGGGATTGCATTGAATCTGTAGATTGCTTTGGGTAGTATACTCATTTTCACAATGTTGATTCTTCCAATCCAAGAACATGGTATATCTCTCCATCTGTTGGTATCATCTTTAATTTCTTTCATCAGTGTCTTATAGTTTTCTGCATACAGGTCTTTTGTCTCCCTAGGTAGGTTTATTCCTAGGTATTTTATTCTTTTTGTTGCAATGGTAAATGGGAGTGTTTCCTTAATTTCTCTTTCAGATTTTTCATCATTAGTGTATAGGAATGCAAGAGATTTCTGTGCATTAATTTTGTATCCTGCAACTTTACCATATTCATTGATTAGCTCTAGCAGTTTTCTGGTGGCAGTTTTAGGATTCTCTATGTATAGTATCATGTCATCCGCAAACAGTGACAGTTTTACTTCTTCTTTTCCAATTTGTATTCCTTTTATTTCTTTTTCTTCTCTGATTGCCGTGGCTAGGACTTCCAGAACTATGTTGAATAATAGTGGTGAGAGTGGACATCCTTGTCTCGTTCCTGATCTTAGAGGAAATGCTTTCAGTTTTTCACCATTGAGAATGATGTTTGCTGTGGGTTTGTCATATATGGCCTTTATTATGTTGAGGTAGGTTCCCTCTATGCCCACTTTCTGGAGAGTTTTTATCAGAAATGGGTGTTGAATTTTGTCAAAAGCTTTTTCTGCATCTATTGAGATGATCATATGGTTTTTATTCTTCAATTTGTTAATATGGTGTGTCACATTGATTGATTTGCGTATATTGAAGAATCCTTGCATCCCTGGGATAAATCCCACTTGATCGTGGTGTATGATCCTTTTAATGTGTTGTTGGATTCTGTTTGCTAGTATTTTGTTGAGGATTTTTGCATCTATATTCATCAGTGATATTGGTCTGTAATTTTCTTTTTTTGTAGTGTCTTTGTCAGGTTTTGGTATCAGGGTGATGGTGGCCTCATAGAATGAGTTTGGGAGTGTTCCTTCCTCTGCAATTTTTTGGAAGAGTTTGAGAAGGATGGGTGTTAGCTCTTCTCTAAATGTTTGATAGAATTCACCTGTGAAGCCATCTGGTCCTGGACTTTTGTTTGTTGGAAGATTTTTAATCACAGTTTCAAT
Organism: Eschrichtius robustus; assembly: GCF_028021215.1. Lineage (NCBI taxonomy): Eukaryota > Metazoa > Chordata > Mammalia > Artiodactyla > Eschrichtiidae > Eschrichtius > Eschrichtius robustus. The sequence continues at coordinate 65,085,643 of NC_090831.1, read as the reverse complement.
TTCATTACTTGTGATTGGTCTGTTCATATTTTCTGTTTCTTCCTGGTTCAGTCTTGGAAGGTTATACCTTTCTAAGAATTTGTCCATTTCTTCCAGGTTGTCCATTTTATTGGCATAAAGTTGCTTGTAGTAGTCTCTTAGGATGCTTTGTATTTCTGCAGTGTCTGTTGTAACTTCTCCTTTTTCATTTCTGATTTTATTGATTTGAGTCCTCTCCCTCTTTTTCTTGATGAGTCTGGCTAATGGCTTATCAATTTTGTTGATCTTCTCAAAGAACCAACTTTTAGTTTTATTGATCTTTGCTATTGTTTTCTTTGTTTCTATTTCATTTATTTCTGCTCTGATCTTGATGATTTCTTTCCTTCTGCTAACTTTGGGTTTTGTTTGTTCTTCTTTCTCTGGTTTCTTTAGGTGTAAGGTTAGATTGTTTATTTGAGATTTTTCTTGTTTCTTTAGGTAGCCTTGTATAGCTATAAACTTCCCTCTTAGAACTGCTTTTGCTGCATCCCATAGGTTTTGGGTCGTCGTGTTTTCATTGTCATTTGTCTCTAGGTATTTTTTTATTTCCTCTTTGATTTCTTCAGTGATCTCTTGGTTATTTAGTAACGTATTGTTTAGCCTCCGTGTGTTTGTCTTTTTTACGTTTTTTCCCCTGTAATTCATTTCTAATCTCATAGCGTTGTGGTCAGAAAAGATGCTTGATATGATTTCAATTTTCTTCAATTTCCTGAGGCTTGATTTGTGACCCAAGATGTGATCTATCCTGGAGAATGTTCCGTGCGCACTTGAGAAGAACGTGTAATCTGCTGTTTTTGGATGGAATGTCCTATATATATCAATTAAATCTATCTGGTCTATTGTGTCATTTAAAGCTTCTGTTTCCTTATTTATTTTCATTTTGGATGATCTGTCCATTGGTGTAAGTGAGGTGTTAAAGTCCCCCACTATGATTGTGTTACTGTCGATTTCCTCTTTTATAGCTGTTAGCAGTTGCCTTATGTATTGAGGTGCTCCTATGTTGGGTGCATATATATTTATAATTGTTATATCTTCTTCTTGGATTGATCCCTGGATCATTATGTAGTGTCCTTCCTTGTCTCTTGTAACATTCTTTATTTTAAAGTCTATTTTATCTGATATGAGTATAGCTACTCCAGCTTTCTTTTGATTTCCATTTGCATGGAATATCTTTTTCCATCCCCTCACTTTCAGTCTGTATGTGTCCCTAGGTCTAAAGTGGGTCTCTTGTAGACAGCATATATATGGGTCTTGTTTTTGTATCCATTCAGCCAGTCTATGTCTTTTGGTTGGGGCATTTAATCCATTCACGTTTAAGGTAATTATCGATATGTATGTTCCTATGACCATTTTCTTAATTGTTTTGGGTTTGTTTTTGTAGGTCATTTTCTTCTCTTGTGTTTCCCACTTAGAGAAGTTCCTTTAGCATTTGTTGTAGAGCTGGTTTGGTGGTGCTGAATTCTCTTAGCTTTTGCTTGTCTGTAAAGCTTTTGATTTCTCCATCAAATCTAAATGAGATCCTTGCCGGGTAGAGTAATCTTGGTTGTAGGTGCTTCCCTTTCATCACTTTAAGTATATCATGCCACTCCCTTCTGGCTTGCAGAGTTTCTGCTGAGAAATCAGCTGTTAACCTTATGGGAGTTCCCTTGTATGTTATTTGTCGTTTTTCCCTTGCTGCTTTCAATAATTTTTCTTTGTCTTTAATTTTTGCCACTTTGATTACTATGTGTCTCGGCGTGTTTCTCCTTGGGTTTATTCTGTATGGGACTCTCTGCGCTTCCTGGACTTGGGTGGCTATTTCCTTTCCCATGTTAGGGAAGTTTTCGACTATAATCTCTTCAAATATTTTCTCTGGTCCTTTCTCTCTCTCTTCACCTTCTGGGACCCCTATAATGCGAATGTTGTTGCGTTTAATGTTGTCCCAGAGGTCTCTTAGGCTGTCTTCATTTCTTTTCATTCTTTTTTCTTTAGTCTGTTCCGCAGCAGTGAATTCCACCATTCTGTCTTCCAGGTCACTTATCCGTTCTTCTGCCTCAGTTATTCTGCTATTGATTCCTTCTAGTGTAGTTTTCATTTCAGTTATTGTATTGGTCATCTCTGTTTGTTTGTTCTTTAATTCTTCTAGGTCTTTGTTAATCATTTCTTGCATCTTCTCAATCTTTGCCTCCATTCTTATTCCGAGGTCCTGGATCATCTTCACTATCATTATTCTGAATTCTTTTTCTGGAAGGTTGCCTATCTCCACTTCATTTAGTTGTTTTTCTGGGGTTTTTTCTTGTTCCTTCATCTGGTACATAGCCCTCTGCCTTTTCATCTTGTCTATCTTCCTGTAACTGTGGTTTTTGGTCCACAGGCTGCAGGATTGTAGTTTTTCTTGCTTCTGCTGTCTGCCCTCTGGTGGTTGAGGCTATCTAAGAGGCTTGATGGGAGGCTCTGGTGGTGGGTAGAGCTGACTGTTGCTGTCGCCCCTAGGTTATTCATGACCTTTTTTTTTTTTTTTTTAGATACCGTATATATGTGTTAGCATATGGTATTTGTTTTTCTCTTTCTGACTTAACTTCACTGTGTATGACAGTCTCTAGGTCCATCCACCTCACTACAAATAACTCAGTTTCGTTCCTTTTTATGGCTGAGTAATATTCCATTGTATATGTGTGCCACATCTTTATGGTTCTGGATTTTGAGTCATAGTTAGGAAATCAGAATTGTTTCAGATGGGAGTCATTGTGTGAGAAAATCTCTGAGGACCTTTGTGCCTGAGACGCTTGCTTATTTTTTATTACTCTCTCATATTAGAGTGAAAATTTGGCTGGATATGAAAGGCTAGGTTCAAGTTTCTTTTACTTTGAAAAATTTGATTTGCTCATTTTGTGTCATTCAGGTTGCTGAATTTGTTGGTATAATGTTGTTATAATATCCTCTTGATTATTTTAATGTCTAGAGGCTCTGTCGTAGGTTTCCTCTTTCACCTGTGACATGGATAATGTATATTTTCCTTTAAAAAAATTTTTTTTTTGATCATTTGGGCCAGTCTTTAATTAATTTTATTGATCTTTTAAAATAATTTGCTCTTGAATATACTGATTTCTCTCTGTTGCTTGTCTGTTTCTATTATTGATTTCTGCTCTATTTTTCTTTCTACTTGGTATTTAGTTTACTCTCTTTTACTCTTTTTAGCTTCTATGGTTGTAGTTTAGATCATTATTTATCACCTTTCTTATTTCCTAATATTAGCATTTACACCATAGCGTTTCCTCTAAAGCTCCACTTCATCTGAGTTCCAAGAGTTTTGATATGCTAAGTTAACTTTATTTCTTCCCCTGAGCTCTTTGGAGAGAGAGACCTTGCCTTATTTAGTATATCTCCAGCACCTACTGCAATGCTTGGTAAAGAGTAATACTCAACAACTCTTACAATAAATAATATCTTTCCTTACCAATTTTCTCTGCTCTCAGTACCCTTCTGATAGCTGCTTTGTCAAGAGGTCCTTTTGTTCTCTGGTAGCATACAAAGTCCTCTCTGCACTAAGGGCCTGGGTTACTTCTAGCTCACATCCCCTCTTAGCTATTCAGGACATTCTTAGTCTTCATTTGCACTGTCAATCGTAACAGGTAAGATACCCAAGATCTTTTTATAATCAACAATAAAAACCACTTTAAGGAAACATCCACAGCTACATAAATTAAAAATAAAAAGCAAAAACCAATCTAAACAGATTTATCTCATGGGTGTTTTTCTCCTTCAAAACCTATGCCCTTTGTCCTTAATTCAAATTACTTATTATGCAACCTCCTCATGATCCAGGCAATGTTTTGTCCACCATGGTTAACGTACTTATTTCCTTACTGCAAGAACACAACTTACCTCTCTGAAGAAGTGGAGGAGAGAAATACATTAACACTCCTTTGGGATTCATCTGCATTAAGAACAATTGATGGAAACAAAGATTCACAATATTACCTGATTTTTTTTTATTAACATTTTCTAAAATCTCATGGTAACCTTCTTTTGCAGTCTGTTGCTTTAGACAAGCTCAATTTTATGCTGCCAAATTATGAACTATATAGAAGTGTGCATAGAACAGGTTCCTTATTTTCCAGATGTACATGATACATCTGTGGCTTCTTGAGCATCAACAAAGGCACCATGGCAGTTTTATAATGAAGACCCCAAACAGATCCTCTTGTTTTTCATTTAAATCAATTGTACATTTTCCAGTCAGAGCTGCTAGGCATAACAACCTTGGCAAGTTTATCTTAAAAACCATTTAGAGTAATTTGTGATGGAGATTGGAGATGATTTAGTTGCCTGACAGCTGCTCTGTAGTCAATCACAATGGCAGAAGTAAATTAATCCCCTGGCTTTCTCAAGAAACCTTTATGCAGACAATCTTGTCAAAGAGAAATGTGATGGCTCTAATATTAAATAGGTGTTGAAGCATGTTTTCTTTAAGGTACACAAAGCTATCCTGCGTTTGACTGCCAGCCTCACTCTCAGCAGCTCTTCTGGAAATGCTGAATCATCTAGGTCTTAAAGGGATGAAATTTGGAGCATGTCTACACAAAAATTTGGGAGAAGGAAATACCAGTTACGATTGTGACTCATTAAAGAAGCTCTTGAAGTTTTGTGTTCAAACCATAATTTGTGGAAACGTGGGCAACTAGGTTTAAGATTGTTGAAGCCAATTGATTTTTATAATATGAATGAAAACATTTTACAATGCAGTGGGTTTTATCCCAGAGAACAAGAGGGAACTCAAAATATATGTTTCAGGCCATCCTGACATGGAAGACAGGTTTTTGTTTGTTTGTTTTTTGTTTGTTTGGTGACTTTCCATTGTTCTGTGAAAAGTTGACAAAAACTTTTTGGAGGTGGAAGAAATAATGCTAGAGTAGGCCAGCTTTACTGACAAATGTACTGAGTTCTCCTCACTAAATAAATCATCAAGTTCATAGATGCCACAGACATACTTCTTACTTTTAAGATGATCCTTTTTCTTTTTTTTCTCTTTTCCTGTGAGGCTTTATGTGAAGATAGAAGGAATTTCAGATTGAATGCTCCATGGTCTGAATTCCAGGGAAATAGCTCAATGAACTCCAAACTGAAGTGTTTCTCCTTGTGATCCTAGTTAAAAATAGGGGATAACAGTTTAAATGCTTCACCCTGTAGGATGATGATAATAGCCTATGTTTGCAATTATCTCATTTCATTCTTGCCCCAACCTGTCAGGTAGGCAAGGCAGGAAGTAGTATTCCCAGTTTTATAGAGGGGGATATGGTAAGGTGACTGGCTTAAAGTCATATGGCTAATAAGTAACAAAACCAGCACTCTGACCTAGACTCTGGTGCTTTACCTCTGTCAAACTGCAGGGATTTCTACCAGCACCCTGACCTAGACTCTGGTGCTTTACCTCTGTCAAACTGCAGGGATTTCTTTTATTTTCTCCTTTGCTTTCTTTTTTCCTTCTAGGAAACAAACAGCTCCAAGTATTCACTGGAGTTATTATAAAATGTCTAGACTAAAGATTCCTATGAGGAAATAACTGGGAATTGTTACATTTCCAAAAATTGATCATAAACATATTTACAACTATTCTTTTTATGTCTGCACGTGAAAAGACTTGAGTTTAACTGGCTTCAAATCTGAGATCATCCAGCCAATTTTCTAAAAATGTGAGATATAAAAGTCAAGAGATTTGACAGTTCTTTTTTTAAAAAAAATATTACAGTAGAATTTTCCATTTTGGAATTTTGGTTATATTGGTAACATCTGGGGAGCTACTTAATAAGAACATATTTTAAATATAAGGTGGGTGTGGTAGGCTGAATAATGGCTTCCCCAAAGATATCCAGGTCCTAACCCCTTGAATCTGTGAAGATATGGCTTTACGTGGAAAAGGGGATTTTGCAGGTGTGATTAAGTTAAGGATCTTGAGATGGGAAGTTTATCCTGGATTAACCAGGTTGGCCCAATATAAACACAAGGGTCCTTATAAGAGAGAGGTGGAAGGGTCAGAGTTAACAGTAGGAGATGTGAAGATGAAAGCAAAAGCTTGGAGTGACACAAGGTTGGAGTGAGCCAAGAAAGGAATGCAAGTGGCCTCTAGAGGTCGAAAGAGGCGAGAAAACAGATTCTTCCCTGAAATCTCCAGAAGAAATGCAGACCTGCTAACGTCTTGATTTTAGATTTCTGACCTCCAGTGCTGTAAGAGAATAAGTTTGTGTTGTTTTAAGCCACTAAATCTGCGGTAATTGTTACTACAGAAATAGGGAAGTAAAATAGTGGGAATTTATCTTAGTTTTTTTTCCCCTTCAATTCAGAACATCTTAGTCAAGTAGAAGTGTATCTATTTTACTAGATTAAAGGCAACATTCTCTTGCATTACATTGTTTTATGTAGATTTGTGATATCTTAATTACTGGCGAAGTTTCAAGTTTTGTTTAATTGAACTGAATCTTTTCAAAGGAACATCTGATTTTTGTTGGAGAAAAGTAGGCTCCCTGAACAAACATTACTCAGATGTGGGCTTACTGTTTTTTTTTAATGAAAATGGTTTATTACATTTTCTTGTTATGAAAATATTTATTCTCCATGAACGTTTCAGGAAGTAAAAAGGTATAAATAAGAAAGTCAAAGTTGTCTGTAATCCTACCATATCTGGAAAATGCTCTGATGTCAAATACAGTCTAATCTTGTGGAGTTTCCCCTGAAAGCAGTGTGTTCTTCTCCAGTTGATTATCAGAGAATGAGGGCTCTGGAGGTGGGCTTTGGACCCGAGAATGAGCTTGAGAAATGAAAGAAGTAACACTGACAGATATCAAGGGTCTGTGTGGTGTTTAGCCTGATAGAAACGCCTCAAGTTGTCCTGGAGCCATGGGCTAGGACAGGAGACTCTAGCAAGGAACCCAGAGGATACAGCTAGACTTAGGCCCTATGTGTATACGTATACCATAAATAATGTTCCTCCTAAACACTTCCCTTTCCTCCCTTTGCCCCAGATCCTTCCATAGGGTCTTGGTGAAACTTATGGATTGGTCTCTTCTGCTGCAGAGAATTAATTGAAATTCTGCCTCTGGGGTGGAGTCACAGAGGTTAGCATGGTCTCCTCTTCCCAGGAGCTTAGGTGTTACCAGCCTTCAAAGAAGGAGTCACTTAGTGTTTGGTGGCTTCTCCTAACATCATGAAATGCTGTCTGGCTGCTGCAGAAGTACCAAGTCCCTTTACCAGTCAGGCACTGCTGCACTAGCTCTCAAGACTCTCCTTGGAGTCACTTATCTGCCATGGCAAGTATCCAGAATCTTCCAGATGTGAAGCACAGGGACCATCTAGCATTGGATGCTTGTGTGATGTAATGTCACCGAGGCAAATGCAGTAGGAGAATGACTGGTGCTACCTTGATTTCAACACCCAAATTAGAGAACTGAATTATGTCCCCTTCTTGAATTTCCTGTTGTGTGATTACATAAGCCTATCTCCTTCTTCAGACTCTTCAACCAAGAGACAGATGTAGAAGGGAGTCTGGACATGACTACCCTGATGTTGACCTTGTCTTCCATCTCATGGGTGAAGCAATGCAGGGGCGGTAGGCAGTTCAGAGGTACTTCTCAGCCCCAGGTTCACATTGTCTAACCCAAACTAGCAGCGGTCATAAGCTGAGGAGGCAACAGCAAAGTGGTGTGATGAAGAAGCTGGAGCTAAAGAATGCAAGGGACCTGTTTCTAAAGCATGTGAGACAGCATCCTGGGGGCCTTAGAAGTAGCTGGAGTTCGTGGTGAGGGCGACTTGATTTCTGACACGTTAGTGGTAGCTCAGGCATGTTTATTTGGGCGTGGAAGGTAAAGTGATGGCATGTGGAAGTTGGAGAGCCTGCCTTTAACACTGGCAAGCTGTCGTCTACAAGAGCAGCAATAGGAGATCCTTGTGTCATGTAGCGCTCTATGTTTAGAGGCAGCAAGAAAAACACCTGCTGGGCTGCCTTGTACAGCTGTGTAGGATTTGCTCTGAACAGTTCTGGTCTATGATGTACCTGATTTTCCCTGGAGTTTTACAGTGCAGCTGCCCTGCCATCTGACTTCTGTGGATTCAGGTATCTGAAGTTCAGTGTTGGGAAATAACTAATGTGCATGGGGTTGTCTGACATTATCTATCACATACTTGAGCATTAAAACCCTCAGGGGTTTGCCATAGTCTTAAAAGACATTTGACGTCAATCTGTCTAAAGATGAGACATCTATGAAAATGTGTGTGTGAGTGTATCAGTGTGTGAATGCGTGTGTGTTACAGCATGATCAACTTTGTTTCTTGGGATTCTAACGAAGTTATAATTGTAAATGTGTGTGTAATCTGCAAGACTTTCAATCCTGTTGCCTTCGATAATAACCAGGCTCAGAAGTTAACATTAGGAGGTGCTAGATACGGCTCTTTGTCGGGGTGGGGGAGTGGCAGTGGTGGTTGTGATGAGATAAGTGGATATACGGCCCCAATTTTTCTGTAGAAAATTTAAAGCATAACATTAAAAAATTTCTTTTGGAAAACAGATGTTGGATTCATGGTAGTTAAAATTTCTGGCTGTAGATAACATCTTGCATTAGACACTTTGCACTCAACCACTGATTCAGAAAGGAACAACAGTACAAATAATCCCATATGTAAAATAATCCAAAACAGGCTTTATTTGATGTTCGAATGCAAAGTAGCAACTTCGCCTGTAGTTGCGCTGAGAAAGCAAGCTAGCTCATTCAGGAGCAAGGGGGTGAAGACTTCTTGCAGGTGTGAAGACTTCTTGCAGGTGTTAGATATTACCTGGTTTCCCATTCTTCTTCACGAAATGCCTTCTGCCATTTTGCTCCATGTTGAGTACGAGTGAAACCTACTCTTAGATGGATGGAGCCTTGTGCTGGTGAGAGAGGCCAGGCCACCGAGGCCAGTTTGGACTTTAAGAATGGCCATTCTCTGTCAGCTTAGGTTGTTTCTACTTCAGGTTCAACCCCAAGCAGTGCAAAAGACTAGGTAAGGAAAAGAAAGAAGTGGACACAGCTCCTTGTTACCTCTCTGGTTCTTCAACAAAATCCACCTAAAGTTTGGTCGGTGTGACCCATGTGGAATGGGGAATCCTTTAGGTCAGGGCAGCTCTGCGCAGGAGCAGACTGCCATTATGCCGAAACCGCACAACTCAGATGGGATTTGAGCCCAGCCAAAACTCAGATTGGGACTCAAACCCACACTTTTAATTGAAATCACACACCTGGTCTCAGGACTTAATGAAGCTCAGGTTCTTTATGTCTCATCATCACAGAAAGAAATCAGTGAGAGACAAAGTGATAGGTAAGAAGTGGATTTATTTAGAGATACACACATTCCATAGACAGAATACAGTCTGTCTCAAAATGCGAGAACAGCCCTGAAATATGCGGTGGTTAGTTTTTATGGGCTGTGTAGTTTCATAGGCTAACAAGTGGGAGGATTATTCCAACTCCTTTGGAGAAACAGCAGGGATTTCCAGGATTTGGGCCACCACCCACTTTTTGGCCTTTGATGGAACTGTCATGGCACCTGTGGGTGTGTTACCTAGCATATGCTAATGTATTACAATGAGTGTATAATGAGGCTCAAGGTCTACTGGAGGTCGAATTGTCTGCCATCTTGGGCCTAGATGGTTCTAACAAGTTTATGCCATGTCCTCAATGGCTATGTCATTCTTTTAAAGGTTGTGCCCTGACCCCTTCCCTCCTGTTTCAATATCACTGGGCTGAGAATATACCACATTGGCATTTATCGGCTACCTACTACCATATAAGGGATTCCTAGCTGGGCACTAGTCCTATGTTCTTATTCTTACTGACTACACCTGCCAAAAAGATCATTCCAAAGGTTTTGTTTCTATCTTTTGGGGCACAGGATTCACTTGGCAATCTCCACTGCCTCGTTTTGAGCTCTGGCTAACATGAGCGAGGGTCAGACTGTGGTTATCCCCCGTCTTTCTGAGGCATGGCTGACCAACCTGAGACTATATTTGCCAGTCTCCTTTGCGGCTGGGTGTAGTTAGGTGAGCGAATTCTCACTGATTATATATGAGTGATACTAAGAGTACAAGTGGTACAAGAACCTGAATCCTTGATGATGTAACAGAGCCGGGGATCCAATCAGTCCTGCAGTGGTTGGTTGTGGTCTCCTGCGGTGTAAGATGATTACACACAGCCTCACTGTTTCAGCACTTTGAGTCGGGGTACTTGCAGCGGAAAGCATGCAGATGAATACTGAGGAGGCCAACTAGTTTATCTCTGGGCTTCTTGTCAGGGTTTCGTCCACAGCAAACACGACTGATTTAGACCTTTTCAGAATTCACAGGCTTAACTCTTCTGCCAAGTGTGTTTTAAATTTAGCCCGTCTCCTACCTGCTGTTGTTTAAGCACATGATTTATTGTCCTGTCAGTGGAGAAAAACTCTAGGTGATATACTGAGTGTTATTTTGTGAATCTTCCCAGCTACTTCTATTCCAGTATTAATTAATCTCTAGAACTTTAAGACTTTCTTGATAGATCTTATTTTATAACCCTTTAAATTGAATCCAAAGCAACTAATTACATTCTAGTCTAATTGATCTCTTTTTTTTTTTTCTTTCTTCAATTATACTTGAAAACTTTTATGCTTCAAAAACTTGGGAGTGAATAATTGTTCTAACATGACTTCCAAACTCCACAATTGCCCTAAGTTAGGAAAGGCCTGTAAACAATTAATAAACAGAAACCTCAATTAAATAGAGTTGGAAGACCAGAAAGGGAGGTCTCAAGCCCTGAGGCAATAGCAAAGCTGATGAGAAGAAAGACCCGCTTTCTTTCCTGGCAAGGACTCAGCCAATGAAAAGCTTTGGACTCTTTCTTTACTATAGCCCTCCAACTTCCTTCTCCCCCTCAATAAAAACGCTCTCTTTCCCTTGCTCTGTGGGGACTTGCATGTGCCTTGCCATGGTTGGAAACCCTGAATTTCAATTCTCTCCTGATCCTGAATAAACCCATCATTGCTAGAGAAATAGCTGGCAGTCTATTTGTTTTAGGTCAACAGGCCCTTTCAGCTTTCAAAAGCAATCCTTTGGAGGCTCTCCGGCTTCTACCTGCTTCCCTGGTGGCAAAGCCAATGTCACATGTTTTTGGTTTTCGTAACTTCCAGGGACCAAATTCTGTTATCTATTTCTGAGTAACAAATCATACACAAATTAGTGGCCTAAAATAACAATAATATATTTGGCTCACAAACCTGTGATGTGGGCATAGTTTAGTGGGGTTAGCTCATCTCTGCAGAGTAATGACAGGTGAGGTTTCCTTTAAGATAACTCACTCATCTTGTCTGTTATATTGGTGCTGGCTAATGGCTAGGGGTCCAGCCAGTGTTGGTTGTTGGTTGGAGACTTGATACCTTTCTAGAGTGGCCACTCCATGGAGCTAATTGAGCTCTTTCACAGCATGGTGGCTGGGTTCCAAGAACAAATGCTCTAAGAGAGAGGAAGAGGAAGCTATCAATCTCTTAAGCACAGCATCACTTCTACAATATTTTGTTGATCAAGCAGTCACAACATCTGCCCAATTCAAAACAGTGGAATATAGCAGAAGTAACAAAGAACTTGCAGCCATCTTTACCAGGTAGACGACATTAATTTTATCCAGATTTTAAAAACCAAGAAAAATGGAAACACATAAAAGTTAATTAATTTCCTCAAGGTCACACAGCTTGAAAGCATAGAGCTAAGATTTTAATCTAGGTGGTATTGTTACAGACTCCTAGTTCTTTACAAGTACATTTTTATGAGAAAATTTGACAAAGGAAAACTTTTTACAACTGATCACTATGGTTTAAGTCTGCCAATCAAGACCTAAAGAGAACCAAGTCTTAAAATATATAAGTATAGGAAGCACTCTGGTTAATCAGTGAAGCCTAACTTTTATTTCAGTGTGGTGATGTAACAAATTTTAACAATTATTAAACAAATTTTTTAAAATTTTATTTTATTTTTTATAATTTTTATTGGAGTATAGTTGATTTACAATGTTATGTTAGTTTCAGGTGTACAGCAAAGTAAATCAGTTATACATATACATATATCCACTGTTTTTAAGATTTTTTTCCCATATAGGGCATTACAGAGTATTGAGTAGAGTTCCCTGTGCTACACAGTAGGTCCTTATTAGTTATCTATTTTATATATAGTAGTGTGTGTATGTCAATCCCAATCTCTCAATTTTTCCCTCCCCCAACTTACCCCCTGGTAACCCAAATTTGTTTTCTACATTCTACAAAAAACTCTATTTTTGTTTTGTAGATAAGTTCATTTGTACCCTTTTTCTTTTGTATTCTACATAAGTGATATACGATATTTGTCTTTCTCTGTCTGACTTCACTCAGTATGACAGACTCTAGGGCCATCCATATTGTTGCGAAAGGCATCATTTTGTTCTTTTTTTTTATCACTGAGTAATATTCCATCGTATATATGTACCACATCTTCTTTATCCATTCCTCTGTTGATGGACATTTAGGTTGCTTCCATGTCCTGGCTCTTGTAAATAGTGCTGCAGTGAACATTGGGGTGCATGTATCTTTTCAAATTACAGTTTTCTCTGGATATATGCCCAGGAGTGGGATTGCTGGATCATATGGTAGCTCTATTCTTAGTTTTTTAAGGAACTTCCATACTGTTCTCAATAGTGGCTGCACCAATTTACATTTCCAATAACAGTGTAGGAGCGTTCCCTTCTTTCCACACCCTCTCCAGCATTTGTTTGTAGATTTTTTGATGATGACCATTCTGACCATTGTGAGGTGATATACCTCATTACAGTTTGATTTGCATTTCTCTAATAATTAGTGATGTTGAGCATTTTTGTATATGCTTTTTGGCCATCTGTATGTTATCTTTGGAGAAATGTCTATTTAGATCTTTTGCCCATTTTTTGGTTGGGTTATTTGTTTTTTTAATATCTATCTATCTATCTACTTATTTATTTTGGTTACCCTGGGTCTTCGTTATGGCATGCGGGATGTTCGTTGTGGCATGCAGGATCTTTAGCTGCGGCATGTGGGCTTCTTAGTTGTGGCATGCATGTGGGATCTAGTTCCCCCACCAGGGATCGAACCCGGTCCCCCTGCATTGGGAGTGTGGAGTCTTACCCACTGGGCCACCAGGGAAGTTCCGGTTGTTTGTTTTTTTGATACTGAGCTGCATGAGCTCTTTGTATATTTTGGAAATTAATCCCTTGTTGGTTGCTTTGTTTGCAAATATTTTCTCCCATTCTGAGGGTTGTCTTTTCATTTTGTTTATGGTTTCCTTTGCTGTGCAAAAGCTTTTAAGTTTAGTTAGGTCCCATTTGTTTGTTTTTGTTTTTATTTTCATTATTCTAGGAGGTGGATTGAAAAAGATCTTGCTGTGATTTATGTCACAGAGTGTTCTGCCTATGTTTTCCTCTATGAGTTTTATAGTATCCAGCCTTACATTTAGGTCTTTAATCCATTTTGAGTTTATTTTTGTGTATGGTGTTAGAGAGTGTTCTAATTTCATTCATTTACAGGTAGCTGTCCAGTTTTCCCAGCATCACTGATTGAAGAGACTGTCTTTTCTCCATCGTATATTCTTGCCTCCTTTGTCATAGATTAGGTGACCACAGGTTCGTGGGTTTATCTCTGGGCTTTCTATTTCTGTTCCATTGATCTATATTTCTGGTTTTGTGCCAGTACCATACTGTTTTGATTAATGTAGCTTTGATTACTGTTTTGGTTCCTCCAGCTATGTTTTTCTTTCTGAAGGTTGCCTTATCTATTCAGGATCTTTTGTATTTCCATACAAATTGTAAAGTTGTTTGTTCTAATTCTGTGAAAAATGCCATTGTTAATTTCATGGGGGGGATTGCATTGAATCTGTAGATTGCTTTGGGTAGTAATTTTCACAATATTGATTCTTCCAATCCAAGAACATGGTATGTCTCACTGTTTGTTTGTGTCATCTTTGATTTCTTTCATCAGTGTCTTATAGTTTTCTGAGTACAGGTCTTTTACCTCCTTAGGCAGGTTTATTCCTAGGTATTTTATTCTTTTTGAAGTGATGGTAAATGGGATTGTTTCCTTAATTTCTCTTTCTGATCTTTCATTGTTAGTGTATAGCAATGCCAGAGATTTCTGTGTATTAATTTTGTATCCTGAAACTTTACCTGATTCACTGATGAGCTCAAATAGTTTTCTGGTAGCATCTTTAGGATTTTCTATGTATAGTATCATGTCATCTCCATAGAGTGACAGTTTTACTTCTTTTCCAATTTGGATTCCTTTTATTTCTTTTTCTTCTCTGATTGCCATGGCCAGGACTTTCAAAACTGTGTTGGATAAAAGTGGCAAGAGTAGACATCCTTGTCTTGTTCTTGATCTTAGAGAAAATGCCTTCAGTTTTTCACCATTGAGAATGGAGAATGATTTTTGCTGTGGGTTTGTCATATATGGCCTTTATTATGTTGAGGTAGGTTCCCTCTATGTGTTTGTGGTCTCCTTTCCACAGGCTGCAGGATTGTAGTTCCTCTTGCTTCTGGTGTCTGCCCCCTGGTGGGTGAAGTTGGTCTGGAGGCTTATGTCATTATCCCCTTGATAAGGGGTTTGACTGGTATTGTGGTGACCAGAACCTGCCCTGGATATTGAGCGGGGCCTCCCCTTTGCTCTGTGGTTGTCCCTGCCCTGTCAGGGGCAGGACCTGCTCCCTAGTTGTTGGAGTAGAGGCCCCCAGATCTGTTTCTTAGCTGTGTTTCTGATCTGCAGTGGGAGGTAGGCGGGATTGGGGCATTTCCACTGGGAGGGAAGCCACTGAGTATTCCTCCTCTGGAGCTGTTCACCTGTGAATGTGCTCTGTTGTGTCCCCTTTTGCCCATTGTGTGGGCTTACAAAGTACACTGTTGTTGGAACTGCTCTCTGTCCCACCTTAACTGTGGGTATGCCGGCAATTGGCCTTGGTTGCTCTTAGGCATTGTTTTCACCAGGCCACTGGTGCAGGTCCCAGGACTGCAATAGTTGTGCACCTGGACCCGCTGTGGGAGGTATGGAGGCAGCTCAGACTCTGGTCTGTCCCAACCCCTGTGTGTACGCTCCCACAAAGCCCACGGCTGCTAAAGCCAGACCCTTCTCAGCTACAGGAGCACTTGTTATCTGTTCTGATGTTCCGCAGGTGCTGAATTTAGGAAGCCGTCAGCGGAGGTGTAACTCCATGGTTCATGCAGCCAGGAGGAGATTTCAGCTTTTTCCTTAGTCACACAGCCCCTGGGGCTCAGCTATGGTTTCATCCCCCACTCTGCATGTGTTCCTCCCACCAGAGTCTGTTCCACAGGTTGCTGGAGCATGCGAGCCCATCAGGAGAGAGGGGGCTAAGGTGGCGATCAGGCTGCCCAGGCGGTAGGGTGCTGGGTGGCAATCCAGATGCACGAGCCCATCAGGCAGGAAGGAGCCCATCAGGCAGGAAGGAGCCGAGGCAGAGATTGGGGTGCGTGGGCTGCCCAGGTGGGGAGGGCGCTGGGGTAGCAATTGGAACGCACGATCCCGTCAGGCAGGAGGGAGCCGAGACAGCGAGTAGTTTGCCCAGGCCGGGGTGGGGGGCGGAGGAGGCAATGGTGGGGGCGTGCGAGCCGGCTCTGGAGGGGGCCCTCCCTAGTGCCCATGGATGCGGGGGCCAGCGCGTTGAGTAGAGAGGCTGCAATGGCGGCCCTGCCCCCTGCGCATCACTCAACAATGGCACTTCCCTTCTGTAGTGATCAGGGCTTCCTCCACGAGCATTCTGGGTTGTGGAGCTCCTCACTCCCGTCCCCCCAGGCTGTCTCCTCACAGCCAACAGCAGTCCCCTCTCTGGGTCTGCTCTCCAAACTCCACATTCCCCCGTGTGCCCTGGTGGACACCCGCCTCAGCCTGGGCTGTGGCATGGACCATCCCTGTAGGTCTCACTCTGTCCTGCCTGCCGCAGACCGGTTGCTGGGCTCTCCTCTAAGCCCCCGAGGCTCCCCTTCTGTCCCAGCTGACCTCCCCCCTAGTGAGGGGGCTTCCCCAGATGCAGGAGCCTCTCCTCACCTTAACCTCCCTGCCAGGGGTGCAGGTCCTGTCCCACTTCTCCTCTTCCTTTCTTCTTTCTTTTGTTCTACCCAGTTATGTGGGAATCTTTCATGTCCTTTTAGGTGTCCAAGGTCCTCTGCTGGTGTTCAACAGGTGCTCTGTGAGAATTGTTCCATTTTTAGATGTATTCTTGGTGCGTTTGTGGGGAGAGATGAACTCCACGTCCTCCCACTCCTTCGCCATCTTGAGGGTCATCTAAACAAATTTTAAGTTTTAATAAAATTTAAATTCCCATTTTTATTTTGTTTGAACTTGGTAAGAGGGAAAATCTGGTAAGAGGGAAAAAAAGTAAACTTTTCAATCACTATAATTTCCCACAGGCTGTTCTGCCAGGTTAGCCAATACTGAAGCCAGTTTACCATGGACATTTTCTAATTTAGCAGAATCAGTTTGTAGACCAACTAAAAGATTAAGATACCAAATACTTTTCTTTCAATTAAAAAATCCAAAAGAAAATTTGCATGAATAAGAAAAATGATAGGCAGAGCCTCTGATGGAAGAAAGGAGAAAAATCGTAAGAATTTCTAAGCAGTTGAATGAAACAGGATACTTTTGGAGGTACAATCTGGTGGTCCTGAGAAGGATAAAAGAGAAGGGGAAGAACCAAAGTGATTGCCAGAGAAAAATAGAGAAGGGAAGCAATAAAATGTCCTAGTTTAGAAGGCTCCAGTTTTTAACATGGATTCTCCTGGAAAGTATATATATATGTATGTATGCATTTATTATTTTATTGTACATTCAAGATGATAAATAATTTTGAGTTTAACACTATGGTAAATATTAAAAGACGGAGGTCCACTTGTATTGTCTTCCAAACGTACATCCGTTTTATCTATGCTGTTTACTAAATAACTCATCATTTTCTTATGTAATTGAACTACCATAAAGATCATCTATTACTTCTCATGTATACTGGATGCTGTTTCTGGACTCTCTATTTCGCTCCACTGGTCTATTTGTATTTGTCTTATACAAATACAATGTTTAATTAATTTTAATATTTTCAAATATGTGGTATATCATTGTGGTCCTTTTCTTGGCTACTCTTTGGTAATAGTAATTTTTTTTTAAAAGAAATACTAACTTGAAGATTATTTTCTCCAATTAGAAAAAGCTGTTGAGTTTCTGATTAGAATTTCATTAAACATATATTAATTCAGGAAAAATTTTTTAAATTAACTTTTCATTCTATCCAGTTTAAAATATGATCTGATCTGGTAATTTAAATTTTTTTCAGTTTTTTTGTTTTTTCATTTAAAAAGTTCAGTCTGTAGTCTATTTCTCTTCCTACTTCCTTTTAAAAGATGGTATGCTGCTCTATGGGCATACTGAGTCTGTCCTCTCGGGAGTCTCCCCAAGAGTAGCACAAATGCCTCTTTAGTATTTTGAACACCTAGAGGAGAGCTATTCATCTGACAGCTTATGCTTATCACTGTTCATCTCCTTTCACTTTGGTTGGGAATGCCATAGGCCTTTTTGTTTTTAATTTTAATTTTATTTATTGTTTTATACAGCAGGTTCTTATTAGTTATCTATTTCAAACATATTAGTGTATATATGTCAATCCCAGTCTCCACCACTACCCACCCACCCCGCTTTCCTCCCTTGGTGTCCATACATTTGTTCTCTACATCTGTGTCTCTATTTCTGCCTTGCAAACCAGTTCATCTGTACCATTTTTCTAGATTCCACATATATGTGTTAATATACAATATTTGTTTTTCTCTTTCTGACTTACTTCACTCTGTATGACAGTCTCTAGGTCCATCCACGTCTGTACAAATGACCCAATTTCGTTCCTTTTTATGGTTGAGGAATATTCCATTATATATATGTACCACATCTTCTTTATCCATTCGTCTGTCAATGGGCATTTAGATTGCTTCCATGACCTGGCTATTGTAAAGAGTGCTGCAATGAACACTGGGGTGCATGTGTCTTTTTGAATTATGCCCAGTAGTGGGATTGCTGGGTCATATGGTAATTCTATTTTTAGTTTTTTAAGGAACCTCCATACTTTTCTCCATAGTGGCTGTATCAATTAACATTCCCACCAACAGTGCAAGAGGGTTCCCTTTTGTCCACGCACTCTCCAGCATTTGCTGTTTGTAGATTTTCTGATGATGACCATTTTAACCGGTGTGAGGTGATACCTCATTGTAGTTTTGATTTGCATTTCTCTAATGATTAGTGATGTTGAACATCCTTTCATGTGTTTGTTGGCAATCTGTATATCTTCTTTAGAGAAATGTCTATTTAAGCTTTTCTGCCCATTTTTGGATTGGGTTGTTTGTTTTTTTAATATTGAGCTGCATGAGCTGTTTATATATTTTGGAGATTAATCCTTTGTTCTTTGAGTTGTTTGCAAATATTTTCTCCCATTCTGAGGCTTATCTTTTCATCTTGTTTATAGATTCCTTTGCTATGCAAAAGCTTTTAAGTTTCATTAGGTCCCATTTGTTTATTTTTGTGTTTATTTCCATTACTCTAAGAGGTGGGTCAAAAAAGATCTTGCTGTTATTTATGTCAAAGAATGTTCTTCCTATGTTTTCCTCTAAGAGTTTTATAGTGTCCCATCTTACATTGAGGTTTTTAATCCATTTTGAGTTTATTTTTGTGTATGGTGTTAGGGAGTGTTCTAATTTCGTTCTTTTACATGTAGCTGTCCAGTTTTACCAGCACCACGTATTGAAGAGGCTGTCTTTTCTCCATTGTATATCCTTGCTTCCTTTGTCGTAGATTAGTTGATTAGGTGTGTGGGTTTACCTCTGGGCTTTCTATCCTGTTCCGTTGACCTATATTTCTGTTTTTGTGCCAGCACCATATTGTCTTCATTACTGTAGCTATGTATTATAGTCTGAAGTCAGGCAGTCTGATTCCTCCAGTTCCGTTTTTTCCCCTCAAGATTGCTTTGGCTATTCGGGGTCTTCTGTGGCGCCATACAAATGTTAAGATTTTTTTGTTCTTGTTCTGTAAAAAATGCCATTGGTAGTTTTATAGGGATTGCATTGAATCTGTAGATTGCTTTGGGTAGTATAGTCATTGTCACAATATTGATTCTTCCAATCCAAGAACATGGTATATCTCTCCATCTGTTTGTGTCATCTTTGATTTCTTTCATCAGTGTCTTATAGTTTTCTGAGTACAGATCTTTTAGTTAGGTCCTTAGGTAGGTTTATTCCTAGGTATTTTATTCTTTTTGTTGCAGTGGTGAATGGGATTGTTTCCTTTATTTCTCTTTCTGATCTTTCATTGTTAGTGTATAGGAATGCAAGAGATTTCTGTGCATTAATTTTGTATCCTGAAACTTTACCAAATTCATTGATTAGCTCTAGTAGTTTTCTGGTGGCATCTTTAGGATTCTCTATGTATAGTATCACGTCATCTGCAAACAGTAACAGTTTTACTTCTTCTTTTCCAATTTGTTTATTTTTTTATTTCTTTTTCTTCTCTGATTGCCATGGCTAGGACTTCCAAAACTCTGTTGAATAATACTGGCGAGAGTGGACATCCTTGTCTTGTTCCTGATCTTAGTGGAAAAGCTTTCAGTTTTTCACCACTGAGAATGATTTACTGTGGGTTTGTCGTATATGGCCTTTATTATGTTGAGGTAGGTTCTCTCTATGCCCACTTTCTGGAGAGTTTTTATCATAAATGGGTTTGCTCTGGGTTTGTTGGGGGTTTGTCATATGTGGCCTTTATTATGTTGAGGTGGGTTCCCTCTAAGCCCACTTTCTGGAGAGTTTTTATCATAAATGGGTGTTGAATTTTGTCAAAAGCTGTTTCTGCATCTATTGAGATGATCATGTGGTTTTTACTCTTCAGTTTGTTTACGTGGTGTATCACATTGATTGATTTGCATATATTGAAGAATCCTTGCATTCCTGGGATAAATCCCACTTGTTCATGGTGTATGATCCTTTTAATGTGTTGTTGGATTCTGTTTGCTAGTATTTTGTGAGGATTTTTACGTCTATATTTATCAGTGATATTGGTCTGTAATTTTCTTTTTGTGTAGTATCTTTGTCTGCTTTTGGTATCAGGGTGATGGTGGCCTCATAGAATGAGTTTGGGAGTGTTCCTTCCTCTGCAATGTTTTGGAAGAGTTCGAGAAGGATGGGTGTTAGCTCTTCTCCAGATGTTTGACAGAATTCACCTGTGAAGCCAGCTGGTCTTGGATTTTGTTTGTTGGGAGATTTTAATCACAGTTTCAATTTCATTACCTGTGATTGATCTGTTCGTATTTTCTATTTCTTCCTGGTTCAGTCTCGGAAGGTTATTCCTTTCTAAGAATTTGTCCATTTCTTCCAGGTTGTCCATTTTATTGGCATTGAGTTGCTTGTAGTAGTCTCTTAGGATGCTTTGTCTTTCTGCAGTGTCTGTTGTAACTTCTCCTTTTTACTGATTTGAGTCCTCTCCCTCTTTTTCTTGATGAGTCTGGCTAAAGGTTTATCAGTTTTGTTTATCTTCTCAAAGAACCAGCTTTTAGTTTTATTCATCTTTGCTGTCGTTTTCTTTGTTTCTATTTCATTTATTTCTGCTCTGATCTTTATGATTTCTTTCCTTCTACTAACTTTGGGTTTTGTTTGTTCTTTCTCTAGTTGCTTTAGGTGTAAGTTTAGGTTGTTTATTTGAGATTTTTCTTGTTTCTTGAGGTAGGATTGTATTGCTATGAACTTCCCTCTTAGAACTGATTTTGCTGCATCCTATAGGTTTTTGATTGTCATGTTTTCATTGTCATTTGTCTCTAGGTATTTTTTGATTTCCTCTTTGATTTCTTTAGTGATCTCTTGGTTAATTAGTAATGTATTGTTTAGCTTCCATGTGTTTGTGTTTTTTACGTTTTTTTCCCTGTAATCTATTTCTAATCTCATAGCGTTGTGGTCAGAAAAGATGCTTGATATGATTTCAGTTTTCTTAAATTTACCGAGGCTTGATTTGTGACCCAAGATGTGATCTATCCTGGAGAATGTTCTGTGTGTACTTGAGAAGAAAGTGTGATCTGCTGTTTTTCGATGGAATGTCCTATAGATATCAATTAAGTCTATCTGGTCTGTTGTGTCATTTAGTGCTTGTGTTTCCTTATTAATTTTCTATTTGGATGATCTGTCCATTGGTGTAAGTGAGGTGTTAAAGTCCCCCAGTATTATTGTGTTGCTGTTGAGTTCCTCATTTATAGCTGTTAGCATTTGCCTTATGTATTGAGGTGCGCCTATGTTGGGTACATATATATTTATAATTGTTATATTTTCTTCTTGGATTGATTCCTTCATCATTATGCAGTGTCCTTCCTTGTCTTTTGTAACATTCTTTATTTTAAAGTCTATTTTATCTGATATGAGTATTGCTACTCTAGCTTTCTTTTGATTTCCATTTGCGTGGAATATCTTTTTCCATCCCCTCAGTTTCAGTCTGTATGTGTCCCTAGGTCTGAAGTGAGTCTCTTGTAGACAGCATATATATGGTCTTGTTTTTGTATCCATTCATCGAGCCTGTGTCTTTTGGTTGGAGCATTTAGTCCATTCACGCTTAAGGTAATTATCAATATGTATGTTCCTATTACCATTTTCTTAATTCTTTTGGGTTTGTTTTTGTAGGTCCTTTTTTTCCCTCGTGTTTCCCACTTAGAGAAGTTCCTTTAGAATTTGTTGTAGAGCTAATTTGGTGGTGCTGAATTCTCTTAGCCTTTGCTTGTCTGTGAAGCTTTTGATTTCTCCGTTGAATCTGAATGAGATCCTTGCTGGGTAGAGTAATCTTGGTTGTAGGTTCTTCCCTTTCATCACTTTAAATATATCATGCCACTCCCTTCTGGCTAGTAGAATTTCTGCTGAGAAATCAGCTGTTAACTTTATGGGAGTTCCCTTTTATGTTATTTGTCATTTTTCCGTTTTTGCTTTTAATAATTTTTCTTTGTCTTTAATTTTTGTCAGTTTGATTACTGTATGTCTCAGCGTGCTTCTCCTTGGGTTTATCCTGCCTGAGACTCTCTGTGCTTCTTGGCCTTGGGTGGCTATTTCCTTTCCCATGTTAGGGAAATTTTCGACTATAATCTCTTCAAATATATTCTCGGGTCCTTTCTCTCTCTCTCTTCTCCTTCTGGGACCCCTGTAATGTGAATGTTGGTGCATTTGATGTTGTCCCAGAGGCCTCTTAGGCTGTCTTCATTTCTTTTCATTCCTTTTTCTTTATTCTGTTCCATGACATTGAATTCCACCATTCTGTCTTCCAGGTCACTTATCTGTTCTTCTGCCTCAGTTATTCTGCTGTTGATTCCTTCTAGTGTACTTTTCATTTCTCTTATTGTATTGTTCATGTCTGTTTGTTTGTTCTTTAATTCTCCTAGGTGTTTGTTCTTTAATTCTTCTAGGTCTTTGTTAAACATTTCTTGCATCTTCTCAGTCTTTGCCTGTATTCTTTTTCCGAGGTCCTGGATCATCTTCACTGTCATTATTCTGAATTCTTTTTCAGGAAGGTTGCCTATCTCCACTTCATTTAGTTGTTTTTCTGGGGTTTTATCTTGTTCCTTCATCTTGTACATAGTCCTCTGCTTTTTCATTTTGTGTATCTTTCTGTAAATGTGGTTTTCGTTCCACAGGCTGCAGGATTGTAGTTCTTGCTTCTGCTATCTGCCCTCTAGTGGATGAGGCTATCTAAGAGGCTCGTGTAAGCTTCCTGATGGAAGGGACTGGTAGTGGGCAGAGCTGGGTGTTGCTCTGGTGAGCAGAGCTCAGTAAAACTTTAATCTGCTTGTCTGCTGATGGGTGGGGCTGAGTTCCCTCCCTGTTGGTTGTTTGGCCTGAGGCATCCTATCAGTGGAGCCTACAGTCTCTTTGGTGGGACTAATGGCAGACTCTGGGAGGACTCACTCCAAGGAGTACTTCACAGAACTTCTGCTGCCAGTGTCCTTGTCCCTGCGTTGAGCTTCTCTTTTGTCTTTGGATGTGGGTATCCCCTATGGTGAGTTCCAGTGTCTTGCTGTCGATCGCCATAGGCCTCTTAAGAGCTGTTTCACAGATAAAGAAAACCTAGCAGAGGCTCTGAAGTAACCCCACAAATCCATGAAGTGACCAAAATTTTAAAACTGGGTGTTCTCCTCCTTTGTAGACTGTCTTTGGGAGTCTAGAATGAGGTGAGGGGTGGAAGTATTATTTCTTTATTCCACTTGCTCTTGAAATGGTGGCTTGGACATGTGCACATCCTTTGGAGTATTCCTAACTAAAGGATAGGAGTGGGTAGGGGTCCTCAGGCCAGAATCAGAAGAAGAGAACTGCCATTATTTTTTCAGGTCATGATAATAGGGAACATGATTGGTACATGGAAAAGGTCTTGGTATTTTCTTCACTTGGAGCAAATATCGATTTTAATTGACCTAAGTTAATTTATTCGTGCTGTTTTGGTTTATTACTTTCCCTACTAATTTGCTTGAACCGGGAAAAAATTGCAAGTTTAAAAAGTTCTTTTGATAATCCCAATTTCCTTTACAAGGAGTGAAAATTTCAGCAATTTCCTTTATTTTTTACATCAACATTTGGGCAGTGATCCATTTCTTTTGTCTAAAGTAATCTTTCTCTTAAAATGTGAATCAATGAATCATGGGCCCACTAAGAAGAAGGATTATGATATTTTCATCACTGGTGTCTGTAGAATATCGCATATAGCCTGACATATATTAGATACACAAGTAAATATCTGTTAATGAATGAATGGGTAAAGAAATGTATCTTATGTGGTTGCCAAGTCAGATTTTTTTTTAAATGTCAATCAATTTCTTATTAATTTATTTATTTTTATATTAATTTTTGGCTGTGTTGGGTCTTCGTTTCTGTGCGAGGGCTTTCTCTAGTTGTGGCAAGGGGGGCCACTCTTCATCGCGGTGCGCGGGCCTCTCACTATCGTGGCCTCTTTTGTTGCAGAGCACAGGCTCCAGATGCGCAGGCTCAGTAGTTGTGGCTCACGGGCCTAGTTGCTCCACGGCATGTGGGATCTTCCGAGACCAGGGCTCGAACCCGTGTCCCCTGCATTGGCAGGCAGATTCTCAACCATTGCGCCACCAGGGAAGCGCAGATTTTTTAATTAATGTTTTTCCTAGGAATTAATTTGCTCAAGTATAACATATCTTTGTTAGGAAACTTTTAAGTATGAGAGAGTGTTGGCTTACAAATTAATCAATAAGGGAAATAAAAATAAGCAAATTGTGATATAATTGAAGTACTTTCCGAATCAGGAAATGCAAAACTAAATGACAGAGTTGCAATGTTAAAGGTGAAAACTGCCATTCAAAGACGAGATATCACAGACTATTAAAGGAAGAATAAACTCTAAAAGAAAACTGTCAAAGTAACCTTAAAGTTATTCAGGATTTTTTTTCCCCAGATGGTTACCCAGTTGTCTCTATACTACTATTTATTAAAGAATTAATCTTTTCCTCATGGATTTGAATTAGCACCTTTTATTATAAACTGAATGGATTTATTTCTGGACTCTGTTTTGTTGCACAAACTGTACGTATTGAGTCCAAAAAGTTATCTTTTTTCAATTTTTAAAAATTTAATTTAACTAAATTAATTATTTAATTAAATAAATTAAAAATTTAATTTATTTTTAATTGAAGAATAGTTGATTTACAATGTGTTAATTTCTGCTGTATAGCAAAGTGATTCAGTTATACATATATACACATTCTCTTTTTATATTCTTTTCCATTATGGTTTATCATAGGATATTGAATATAGTTCTCTGAGCTATACAGTAGGACCTTGTTGTTTATCCATTCTATATATAATAGCTTACATCTGCTAACCCAACCTCCCCCTCCATCTCTCCCACAACTCCCTCCTCCTTGGCAACCACAAATCTGTTCTCTATGTCCGTGAGTCAGTTTCTGTTTCGTAGATAGGTTAGTTTGTGTCATATTTTAGATTCCACATATAAGTGATATCATATGATATTTGACTTTCTCTTTCTGACTTAACTTCACTTAGTATGATAATCTCTAGTTGCATCCATGTTGCTGCAAATGGCATTATTTCATTCTTTTTTTTTAGCTGGATAGTATTTCATTGTATATATGTACTACATCTTCTGTATCCATTCATCTGCCAGTGGACATTTAGGTTGTTTCCATGTGTTGGCTATTGTGAATATGCTGCTATGAACTTAGGGGTGCATGTATCTTTTTGAATTACAGCTTTGTCTGGATATATGCCCAGGACTGGGATTGCTGGATCATATGGTAATTCTATTTTTAGTTTTCTTAGGAACCTCCATACTGTTTTCCACTGTAGCTGCACCAGCTTACATTCCCACCAACAGTGTAGGAGGGTTCCCTTTTCTCCACACCCTCTTCCAGCATCTGTTACTTGTAGACTTTTTAATGATGGTCATTCTGACTGGTGTGAGGTAGTACCTTTTTGTAGTTTTGATTTGCATTTCTCTAATAATTAGCAATGTTGAGCATCTTTTCATGTGCCTACTGGCCATCTATATTTCTTCTTTGGAGAAATGTCTGTTAAGGTCTTCTGCCCATTTTTCAATTGGGTTGTTTGGTTTTTTTGTTGTTGTTGAGTTGTATGAGCTGCTTATATATTTTGGAAATTAAACCCTTGTCAGTTGTATTGTTTGCAAATATATTATCCCATTCTTTAGGTTGTCTTTTCATTTTGTTTATGGTTTCCTTTGCTGTGCAAAATCTTGTAAGTTTGATTAGGTCCCATTTTTTTGTTTTGTTTTGTTTTGTTTTTATGTCTATTGCCTTGGAAGACTGACTTAAGAAAACTTGGGTACCATTTATGTCAGAGAATGTTTTCCCTATGATCTCTTGTAGGAGTTTTATGGTGTCATGTCTTATATTTAAGTATTTAACTGTGCTCTAACTTCATTGATTTACATGTGGTCCAACTTTCCCAACACCATTTGCTAAAGAAACTGTCTTTTTCCCATTGTATATTCTTGCCTCCTTTGTGGAAGATTAATTGACTGTAGGTGTATGGGTTCATTTCTGGGTTCTCTATTCTGTTCCATTGATCCATGTGTCTGTTTTTGTGCCAGTACCACGCTGTTTTGATTACTGTAGCTTTGTAGTATTGTCTGAAGTCTGGGAGGATTATGCTTCCTGCTTTGTTCTTTTTCTTCAGGATTGCTTTGGCAATTCTGGGTCTTTTATGGTTCCACATGAATTTTAGGATTATTTGTTCTAGTTCTGTGAAAAATGTCATGGGTAATTTGATAGGGATCACAATAAATCTGTAGAATGCTTTGGGTAGTATGACCAATTTAACAATATTAATTCTTCCAATCCAAGAGCATGGGATATCTTTCCATTTCTTTGAGTCATTCAACAAGTTATCTTTCTTTAAAAATTTATTGTTTTATTTTATTGAAATATAGTTGATTTACAGTGTTGTGCTAATCTCTGCTATACAGCAGAGTGACTCAGTTATACACTTATAGACATCCTTTTTTTTATATTCTTTTCCATTATAGTTTATCACAGGATATTGTGTATAGTTCCCTGTGCTATACAGTAGGGCCTTGTTGTTTATCCATCCTATACATAATAGTTTACATCTGCTAACCCCAAACTCCTAGTCCTTTCCTCCCCCATACCCCCTCCCCCTTGGCAGCCACAAGTCTGTTCTCTATGTCTGTGAGTCTCTTTCTGTTTTATAGATAGGCTCATTTGTGCCATATTTCAGATTCCACATATAAGTGATATCATATGGTATTGTCTTTCTGTGTTTGACTTACTTCACTTAGTGTGATAATCTCTAGGTCCATCCATGTTGCTGCAAATGGCATTAATTTTGTTCTTTTTGGTGGCTGAGTAGTATTCCATTGTATATATGTACCACATCTTCTTTGTCCATTCATCTGTCGATGGACATTTTGGTTGTTTCCATGTCTTAGCTATTGAGAATAGTGCTGCTGTGAATATAGGGGTGCAGGTATCTTTTTGAATTATAGCTTTGTCTGGATATATGCCCAGGACTGGGATTGCTGGACCATATGGTAATTCTATTTTTAGTTTTCTGAGGAAACTCCACATTGTTTTCCATAGTGGCTGCACCAATTTACATTCCCACCAACAGTGTAGGAGGGTTCCCTTTTCTCCACACCCTCTCCAGCATTTGTTATTTGTAGACTTTTTAGTGATGGCCATTCTGACCGGTGTGAGGCGGCAGCTCATTGTAGTTTTGGTTTGCATTTCTCTAAATTAGTGATGTTGAACATTTTTTCATGTGCCTGCTGGCCATCTGTATTTCTTCTTTGGAGAAATGTCTATTAAGGTCTTCTGTCCATTTTTCGATTGGGTTGTCTGTTTTTTGTTTCAACAAGTTATCTTAATATGAGCCCACAAATTTAATCACTACCAAGGTAATGAAATAAAACATTAACAGCACCCTAGAAGCCGTTTCTTGATAAATATTTATTGAGTGAATGAATGAGAGTCTGTGGTGAGTAGTTAGGGTCTGTTTTCTACTCGTCATGTATAATATTATGAATGTGTTGGGTGAAGACATAAATGTGCTTACTAAACCCACAAATAGCGCAAAGATGGGAGCTAGTAATAGATTGGTTTACAGACAAGTCTTCAAAATTTCTCAAAAGTCAGGGACCATGAAATGAGACTAAAATTATGTAATATATAAATGTAAATGATTGAATGTCACTGTAAGTGCAATATTGGGAAGAATTCACAACTCTCCTTTATGGGAATATGACAGTTTAGAAGTGTTATTTTAAAGGACACTCTGAACAAAAACATGTGACTATAATCTTAGCATGTTCATATTATTGCTTGCTGTCAGAACAACGATGGTTTGACCTCATCTGGCATGTTGTTACAGTTGTGGGCATTTTATCTGAAGAAGAATGATATGCTGGAGAATGTCTGCAGTGGAATGACAGGTGGCAGGAAGTCTGTGAACTTCAAATCCTTTTGTATAAAAGGCACGTTTAAAGAGAAGCGAATGTTATCTGAAGCACGGTGATAGAATTGGCAATGTTTTGCTTGAAAAGGAGTTGTAAAATGACATGAGAGCTTTCTTTAAAGGCTTAAAGATTAGCAGTATGGTGAAAAGAATTATAGTTCTTGTCTGTAGTTCCAGAAGAGAATCTCACATTTGTTTGACATTTTCATGGTCCAGTGGTTAAGAGGATGGGTCCTGGAGACTGACTGGCTGGGTCCATGTGCCTGCTTTGTTGCCTGAGTCTCAATATTGCCATTTTAAAGATGAAAAAGGCTACCTCATCGAGCCTTTATTCAAATGAAATAATAATGCATGCTAAACTCTTAGTTCCATTCCTGTAGTAAACTTGAAACAGACATTATAATAGCAAATAGCAACTGTCTCCTTCTACCTTCTGTGTCTCCTGTATTTTTATTGTTCTATCTTGTATTTTCTTTATTTAGGGAAATGTCCTATTTGTCCTATTGGCCAACTACCTCAATAGGACAATCTGTAAAATGACTTTTCTTCTGACCTCAACTTTAACTTGCCCTTCCACCAACTTCTGCACCCAGCACTCCACTGACCCTGGTCTTACAAAGGTCAGCAATAACCAAATTGCCGAATGCAATAGATCCAAATCTTCATCTCACTTTGCCTTCTCTGCTATATTTTGACAAGCTTTTTTCTCCTTGGCTGTTGATATCACTTTCGTCTTGTTCTCTCTCCTTTTCATATGAACACTATCCTTTGTAAATGCATCTTCATTTTTTTACCCATTAAATATTGGTGTTTCTTAGGGTTGGCCCTTTGCACAGCGCTCTGGGTGATCTTATCTAGCTGAGACCTAATGACTTACAAACTTGAATCCACAGTTTTGGAGTTTTAACGCCATTGTATAAATCTCCCTGAGTATTTCTATTTGGATGTCTTGGAGTCATCTGAAACTCAACAGTTGCTCCCAAATCCAAATTTTATTCTGCATTATCAGTTTTAGTAAATAGCAATTAAGCTAGCACCTGGAAGTTACTTTCCATCAATTCAACTTCATTAACATTTCTTGAAGAAATCTTCTTCTCACATCTCCTCTTCCTTCCTTCATTCAGCTCTCATTTTATCTTTCCTAGACTGAGGCAGTAGTCTTCCATCTAGTCTCCAACCCACTGTTTGCGTGGCTGCCAAAGTGGCAGTGGGCTGGCCATGTGGTCAGGTAGAAAGGCAGTAGAAACCAGGCCTGTTAAAGGGTGGCCTATATGGGACAGGTCCTGTGGATATCACTGTGGGAACTTGAAGGAGGCATTAAAGTAAGACGTGTCAATGCTCATCAGAAGAACTCCCTTCCAGGTTTGGAAGGTGACTGAAATCAACAAGCAGATACCCTTGTGTGCTTCTGTGAGATACCATCGGGTCCATGAGATGAGTGGATGTGGAGGCACCGCAGCAATGCAGAGATGAGCTAAATCTAGACGTATTCCCCTTGTACCCTCTGAGGCACAAAATGTCAGTAAGAGCTGTTCTGTCGGCCAGCAAAACAGACAGAGACTGCAGATGGCCCTGTGGCAGATTCTCTGGTGGGAAGGTCCTGCACAGAGCTCACCAAGACAAGCTGAGACTGCTGTTGGTAGCCCGGGGTTGGGGGGGTGGGGACTACAAATGGGTCCTGACAGGAATAGACACTGACTCTAGACTGCTGGAAATACTCTGAATGCCATCAAAGAACTGGAACAGAAAATACTGCACCAATTTAAATGCTGAGCATCATTTCTTCAGACAAAGGGACTTGATTTATAACTGATAATGTCCAACAGTAGGCAGAGACATATCCTCCTCAGATTACTAGTCTGACAGAATTGGACTGGGCAGTTAAAACATTGGTTGTCTAAAACAAGGGGAGGTGAAAGCGTGAAGGGCTGGTTTACACACCTTCCTGAGTGTGTGTTCATACTCAATGTGAACATGAGTGGGCCTAAAGGAGTGTCCCCACTGGATATTCTTCTGTTTTTTTGGTGGATCTGGCAAAGAGGGGATGGAGAAGATGATGGTATAATTACTTCCCCATATCACTTCAACTTTTTTTCTTTTTCTTACATGATGCAGTGATCATAGGACCAGGGCTGCAACTACAAGGGCTGGAAGCAGGGATAATTCCTAAGCAAGAAACTATATTTTTAACCTTTATGTCAGACAGAATTCCAAAGGGCCTGATGGGGTGGGATGTATCTTCACCCATCTGGCAAAATTGGGATTAACGGTGAAGGCAGCTATATTGCCTGGTGGTAAAGATATCCCACTAGTTCTGTACCTTTGTAAGCTTACTCTGTGTGAAGAGGAGTAGACGGAGGGGAGGCACTTGCTAGACTAGTATTGCTGCCTGCATTCTAGACCCACACGATGGCCAAACCTAACGTTCCTTCCAAAGGCGGGAAAGTTTGAGTACAAACAGAGAGAAGTTAAAATAGTAGCTCTAGGTAAAGGAATGACTAAATGGGTTATGTAATGAGGGAAACTGAGTATTACATTAACACCTCATGAGAAGTTCAGAACAAGAGATGGTACTGTTTCTTAGCTCATTTATACCAGATGCCTGAAAGAGTGAAGCCGTATATTGCTGAGACCACTCTTGCTTTTGGAACCTGACAAGATGAAATGAAAGCCTGAAAATCTGAGTGGCCTCCCCCTGGGAGGTATTTTCATAAAATATGATGGTGGACTGGACAGTTACTAATGACTGAATGAGATTCTAGGACCAGTATCTTAATTTTTATGATTGTTTGCTGTAAGGGATCCATGTTCAAAGACCTGGGGTGTTGACAGCGATATAGTGATTCGTAAGAAATATATCTATTTGGTCACTCAGATATTCAGAGAAATATGTATTTCTCATGTGTATTTGGTTGGTCCATGTTTTCTGGCTCATAGTTTTAAAACTCTTGGAATTTCCCAAGTGATGGGAGCAATAAAGTTGTCTTGTGTTATGTTAATGAGGTGACTTCAGGAACTCACCCGAGGATGGGGGCTGTTTGCCAGGAGGACGGACCACGTGATTAGAGTGTTGGAACTTTCAGTCCCGCCCTCAGACCTCCAGGGAGGGGAGAGGGGCTGGAGATGGAGTTCATTCACCAATGGTCAGTGGTTTAATCAGTCATGCCTATGTAATGAAGCTTCCCTGAAAACCCAAAAGAATGGGTTCAGAGAGCTTCCAAGTTGGTGAACATGTGGAGGTGCTGGGAGAGTGATGAGCCTGGTGTGGGTATGAAAGCTCTGATCTTGGTTGGCCTCAGCCTGCAGCGGCTTGAAGCAGGATCTCAGTTCCCCAACTAGAGATTGACGTCAGGCTGCGGCAGTGGGAGTGCTAAATCCTAGCCACTAGACCACGAGGGCCAGTGACAAGGCTCTGGCTTGTCCGCTTTGTAGAAATAAATGTCAACAAAGAGATGGAAAGTAGTGAAACAAGTAAAGTGTTTATTAGGAGGAAAAAGGTACGTGTGAATAAGCACACATGGGCAGGCTCCGAGAGAGAGTTGCGCTCACTTGTATGGGGCACTTCTCCCAGGTTTCCTCTGGCCAATCATCTTGCTTTGCTTGGCTCTGAGTCCATATTTGGTATAACTCAGGGTCCTCCCCTGTGTGCACGAGAGTCTCTTGGCCAAGACGGATTGTAGCACAGAGGCCTATGGGAAGGTTGACGCCACCTATTATGGGGTGGTGCCTCCTCCCTTTTTGGTTCCCGAGGAACCTTTCTTAGCATGTGCAGTTGGGAAGGTCTCCTTGACCTCAAGAATGAGAAACACGTGGTCTCTTTATCTTTTATCTGGGCAGGGCTCCGCTCCTCCTTGCTCCTGCTCTTATCTTATTTTGGAGCGTCTGCCCACAGGGAACAGGCTCCAGCTACTCAGCCTGGGGCCCATCTATCTCCTGCCTCAGCTCCATGCCCTTTCCCCATACCTTTCCCTATGCATCTCTTCCATCTGACCTTTCTTGAGTTCTATCCTTTTATAATAAATCGGTAATCTAGTAAGTAAATGTTTCTCTGAGTTCTGTGAGGTGCTCTAGCAAATTGATCCTGAGGAGGCGGTCATGGGAACCCCTGATTTATAGCCAGTCTGGTGACAGCCTGGACTTGCAACTGGCATCTGAAGTTTTGGGGAGGGCAGTCTTGTAGGACTGAACCCTTTACCTGTGGAACCTGATGCTCTCTCCAGGAAGAGAGTGTCCAAATTGAGTAGAATTCTTGGACACCCAGCTGGTATCCGGAGAATTGCTTGTTGGTGGTGTGGTGAAACCTCACTCCTCTCTCCCACCCTGACCAGTGGAATTGGGTACAGGAATACAAATTATTACCCTTATGGTGGGGGACTCCCCTTCAATGCTCTAGCATTCCCTATCACCATATCCTACTTTATTTTCTCCACGGCAACTTGCACCAACAAGCATATTATATTTCCTTCCTTTTTTAAAAAAATGTTTATTGGAGTATAGTTGATTTACAATGTTGTTTTCCTTATTTCTTTATTGTCTTTCCCCTCATTAAAATGTATGATCAGTAAGGGCAAGTTTTGGGTTTTTTCTTTCTCACTTCCCACCATTCACAGCCAAGAATGGTGCCTGGCATATAGTAGATTAACAACGATTACTGAATGAATGAATGAATGGATAGAGAGATACACACCACATGCCATTGCCTGTGTTCAGCAAATACCACTTCTCAATCTGTTTGAGGGATGGTTTCAGACATCTCGCTAACCAAGTGGTCTTCTCAGACTCATGGTGCTTCACCATATTAGTGAAGCAATCGGGGAACCTTAGAACTGAATGTTTTCACATGGCATCTAGCATTCTCATTACACCTACCTTTGGTTTGACCATTTATGTTAAATTTCCAGTATTTTTACCTCTGGATGGAAAATAGAAGTTTCTTATGTGCTTGTTGTTCTTGGTCTTTATAGCCAAGTTCTAAAAGAGTGTTTCAGAAGATAGATAGTGATAATGCAATTAGATAAACATTTGTTCCATTTTTGTCCCCCAGAGGCCTCTAATGCATATGTTTGGAGATTTTTTTTCCCTACCTACTTTATTAGCTTTGAAAGTCAAGGCTGGATATCTAATCAGAAAGACAATTAGCAGTTCTCTGTGTTTCCAAGTTGGTGTTTTGTGTTTTTCTAAGTCCAGATGAGCTGCAAACGTCTTGCTCATTAGCTGGTAAGAGCCGACCACTACAGACAGGCTTCTTTCTCCAGCTGCTCTCCCTAATGTTGCAGAAACCTTCCTTTTCAGTTCATTAAATTTAACTCCAGGCAATTACTAAAAGGCAAGATAATTATTTTTTGTTGTTTCTTTGGCACTTCCAAAGTTCAGTCTCACATTAGCAGCAATGAGCCAGAGGGGTTTTTAAGTTTTTTTTTTTTTTGGTAGTTATTTCAGAAGATAGGAACTTAAAAAAAAGATCCATTCCAAATGACAAATATTTAGCTTTATTTTTCCTTTTATTTATATTGAAGTGCCCTCAATTGTAATCATTTTCTAATTTGGCTTTATAAGTACATGATCAGCAGGAAATATTTCTGAGTTTCATTTTGTACCAAAAATCTGGACTCTCGGTTTCCAATCAGTTGTTTGTAAGACTGAAAATAAATGGCTTGAAGGCCATTTTTAGAGCATAATTAAGAAATAGTTTGTGAATATGTGTGTGCTCTGATTTTTCACTAATTTTTGCCAGTCCCCAGTTCTGAAAAATTAAAGATAGAAATAAGAGGATCTTATAGATAGGATCTTGGATAGTATTCTGTGTTATGAATGCACCATTATTTATTAAACTTTCCATTGTTGATAGCCATTTATGTTTCATCCATATGTTTGTAATTACAAATGTGATAATGTCCTTATACTATATCATTGTTCACAGGCTTTATATCAATTATCTATCTACATATCTATCATCTTTGTCAACAGATGCTCCGCGTGGGCGCACACACACAGTGTACACACCCATACCACACATGTTATCTATTATCTATCTTTCCCTCTTACTGTATCTATTTATCATATCTCTCTCTAGACTTTAGGATCAGTTCCTGGAAATGGAATTGGTAGGTCAAAGGATATGTTTATTTTTAATTAAAAAACAGTGCTACATTGCCCTTCGTTGATTTGAATTAATATTTCCCCCACTAGTATAAACAAAAATCTTTTTTTCTTTTGCCTCATATTTCATAAGATCATATACTGTCAAACTTTATTTTCTTCATCTATAGGGTCATTGTTTTAAATGGCACTTCTTCAACTATGAATGTTCATGAGAATCTTTTTCATAAGTTTAAAAGTCACTTACATGTTCTTCTCTGTTCTTCTGACCCTGTTCTTATATCTTACCAGAAAGTAAAATGGAACTTTCAATCAAGGTTTCTGGTCCCCCCTTAGTTTTTTTGTTTTTTTTTTTAAACAAACTTTGTATAATATGCAGGATCTGATAACTGCCAGTGGAAGGTACTGCTCTTAAAAGTTATAGACTGTGTCTATGCATGGTGTTGCAGTCTAAGTAACATATGTACCAATTTACTGCTACATCTGCCTTGATTTAAATATTTTTGGCTAGGAATTGTTAATTTTTGAAAGCCAGTAGGATGCCTATTCTGAAGAGAATTGTATCAAAGTCCTCTTTAGTTTTTGGGTTTTTTAAAAATTTATTTATTTTTGGCTGCGTTGGGTCTTCGTTGCTGCTTGCGGTCTTTCTCTAGTTGCAATGAGTGGGGCTGCTCTTCCTTGTGTGCTTCTCATTGCGGTGGCTTCTCCTGTTGCTGAGCACGGGCTCTAGGCGCGCAGGCTTTAGCAGTTGTGGCTTGCGGGCTCTAGAGCGCAGGCTCAGTAGTTGTGGCACAGGGGCTCAGTTGCTCCACGGCACGTGGGATCTTCCCAGACCAGGGCTCAAACGCGTGTCCCCTGCATTGGCAGGCGGATTCCTAACCACTGCGCCACCAGGGAAGTCCCATCTTTAGTTTAGTTTTTATCGCTGAACAAATGTTGCCATAATCTTCTTGCAACATGCATTATACCATGATTACTACTAGACATGGCTTGAGTCCGTCATTTTCTACTTCATTATTGGAGACATTTTAATTTGATTTAGCTGTGGATTCTTACTTATAGACGTTAGAATGAGCATGAGCATACAAAAATTAATTTTCTTGTAATTTTTAAAGATCTTTTAAACAAATATCAGATCAAAATCCTGTCCATTATGACTCCTTCTACAGTTAGGATACTTGCTTCTTGATTTATTTTTATAAATTATTTTTCCCATAGATAGCAAGGTAGTATCATCAGAAGACTTGTAGCCCTTGGGAAAAGATAGTAAAAAGTGATGAACACACACACACACAAACCCCAGATGAATACTATAAATGAGGGAACCTTTTATAAAGATAAATTATGAAAGGGTACAGTTATACATCAGCTGTCAGACTGGCAGCTGGAGGGTCACTGGGGATGTGGTTTGACAGGGTTTTCATCACTATGAAAGACGAGGACACAGGCCTCTGACTCCCCTTAAGATGTTCACTCTCTCCTCCATACTACTTTCTAGACTCACTGCCTGACCCTGATTTTGAAATTCTTTTCACTCTTCCAGGAAATCAAGACATTGTATTCTAGAAGGAATGGATTTTAAATGGTCCATTAATGTATTTAACATGATTGCTGAATGTCCCCCTCTATTGTTCCAAAATGAATAATGGGGATTTGGGAAACACTTTGAATTGTAATTTTATTCTGTGCTTTCTGTTTTATTTTTGCTTTAAAGCAAGCAGATATTATAGCACTTGACTATTATTGATACCATAAAGTAAATTAATATAGTTTAAGACTTAATAGGATAGTCAGGCTGCTTTTATATCCTGGAACAAGGGTTTTTTTAAGAGATTTGCAATCGCCTTTTTCTTTTTTTTTTTTTTTTAACATCTTTATTGGAGTATAATTGCTTTACAATGGTGTGTTAGTTTCTGCTTTATAACAAAGTGAATCAGTTATACATATACATATATCCCCATAACTCTTCCCTCTTGCGTCTCCTCCCTCCCACCCTCCCTATCCCACCCCTCTAGGTGGTCACAGAGCACCGAGCTGATCTCCCTGTGCTATGCGGCTGCTTCCCACTAGCTATCTATTTTACGTTTGGTAGTGTATATGTATCCATGCCATTCTCTCACTTTGTCCCAGATTACCCTTCCCCCTCCCCGTATCCTCAAGTCCATTCTCTAGTAGGTCTGCATCTTTATTCCCGTCTTGCCCCTAGGTTCTTCATGACCATTTTTTTTTTTTTTTTTTAGATTCTACATATACGTGTTAGCATACAGTATTTGTTTTTCTCTTTCTGACTTACTTCACTCTGTATGACAGACTCTAGGTCCATCCACCTCACTACAAATAACTCAATTTCGTTTCTTTTTGTGGCTGAGTAATATTCCATTGTATATATGTGCCACATCTTCTTTATCCATTCATCTGTCGATGGACACTTAGGTTGCTTCCATGTCCTGGCTATTGTAAACAGAGCTGCAATGAACATTGTGGTACATGACTCTTTTTGAATTATGGTTTTCTCAGGGTATATGCCCAGTAGTGGGATTGCTGGGTCATATGGTAGTTCTATTTTTAGCTTTTTAAGGAACCTCCATACTGTTCTCCATAGTGGCTGTATCAATTTACATTCCCACCAACAGTGCAAGAGGGTTCCCTTTTCTCCACACCCTCTCCAGCATTTATTGTTTGTAGATTTTTTGATGATGGCCATTCTGACCGGTGTGACATGATATCTCATTGTAGTTTTGCTTTGCATTTCTCTAATGATTAACGATGTTGAGCATTCTTTCATGTGTTTGTTGGCAATCTGCATATCTTCTTTGGAGAAATGTCTATTTAGGTCTTCTGCCCATTTTTGGATTGGGTTGTTTTTTTGATATTGAGCTGCATGAGCTGCTTGTAAATTTTGGAGATTAATCCTTTGTCAGTTGCTTCATTTGCAAATATTTTCTCCTATTCTGAGGGTTGTGTTTTCGTCTTGTTGATGGTTTCCTTTGCTGTGCAAAAGCTTTTAAATTTCATTAGGTCCCATTTGTTTATTTTTATTTTTATTTCCATTTCTCTAGAAGGTGGGTCAAAAAGGATCTTGCTGTGATTTATGTCATAGAGTGTTCTGCCTATGTTTTCCTCTAAGGGTTTGATAGTGTCTGGCCTTACATTTAGGTCTTTAATCCATTTTGAGTTTATTTTTGTGTATGGTGTTAGGGAGTGTTCTAATTTCATTCTTTTACGTGTAGCTGTCCAGTTTTCCCAGCATCACTTATTGAAGAGGCTGTCTTTTCTCCACTGTATATTCTTGCCTCCTTTATCAAAGATAAGGTGACCATATGTGCGTGGGTTTATCTCTGGGCTTTCTATCCTGTTCCATTGATCTATATTTCTGTTTTTGTGCCAGTACCATACTGTCTTGATTACTATAGCTATGTAGTATAATCTGAGGTCAGGGAGCCTGATTCCTCCAGCTCCGTTTTTCTTTCTCAAGATTGCTTTGGCTATTCAGGGTCTTTTGTGTTTCCATACAAATTGTGAAAATTTTTGTTCTAGTTCTGTGAAAAATGCCATCGGTAATTTCATAGGGATTGCATTGAATCTGTAGATTGCTTTGGGTAGTATAGTCATTTGCACAATGTTGATTCTTCCAATCCAAGAACATGGTATATCTCTCCATCTATTTGTATCATCTTTAACTTCTTTCATCAGTGTCGTATAATTTTCTGCATACAGGTCTTTTGTCTCCTTAGGTAGGTTTATTCCTAGATATTTTATTCTTTTTGTTGCAATTGCCTTTTTCTTAATCAGCCTCCCTCCTTTATTTCCGGGTATTCCCTGCTCCCTCATGTCTCCCACTGGGATTTCCCATGCCATGAAATTAAAATTAAGAGAAAGCTATGACAGAATTCTCTTTCATAGACTCCATTCTCAAGACAGTTTTTCAAATTCCGTAGCCCACGTCTTCCTGGCATGTCCTCAGCTGTCATTCTTCCATGATGCCAGGCTCAGTCATTACTGATTTTATTTCCTCGAGTGCTCTGTTACTATTCTTCCCATGTCACAACATTGTGCTTTCTGAGGAATTTAGGTGAACATACTTGTGGCAAGTGAAATGAATATAAAATGATTCATGATGGAGTACTGACAACTTTAAGCTTTGGATGAATTAGTTGGTCACTTAACCCTAGTGGTCTCTTTATAATTGATCTCCTAATTAACCTTAACTACTCTTTGTCCATAAACCTCACAGTTCACTAATTCTTTTGTTCATGTATTCATCCAACAAGAACTTATTGTTCTTGCTATGTGTTGGGCTTCATTCCAGGCAAGGAACAAAACAGATAAAGACCTGGCCTCTGTCATGTGTGTGTGAGAGACAGTAAAAACACAACCACCATCCAAAAAGATACATAATATAAGGGGCCATAAAGAAAACTAAAGAAGAGCAGGAGGATAGAAAAGTGACAGAGAGTGTCAATGAAGGCTTCTCAGATGAGGTGGCATTTGAGCAGAGACCTGCATGAAGTAAGGGAGCTGCCAGGCCTATATCAACGGGAAGAGTGTTCCAGGTAGAGATAACAGTAAGGGCAGTGCTCTAAGGAAAGTGTGTGGTTTTAATAGAAGATTGGGTTCCAACTTCATCACCTCCATGTGACATTGGCCTCAAGGGTTAGCATGAGAGGGGAGGCGAGCATGCTCAGAAATAGCAGAGAGCTGGGGGCAGTGAAGCGGCAGGGGCCCCTGTAAGAGCATCTCTGCCTGGGATAGAAAACTAGATTGTGGAGAAATAAAATTCAGAAAGTTTTCTTTACCAAAAAATTTAAATTTAACTGATGGCCTAAAATTAACAACCACTTTGGTATCACCAAAATTGCCATTTAAAAATAATGTGTAATAGAGGACCAAATCCAAATAGCCAACATACAGGAAAAGATAAAAGTTGCTCACATTTGCTAGTCAGCAAGGAAATGAAAACAATGAGAGGGATTGATGTTTTGTTTTAGCCTGGACTGAGTGTTTTTCATAACTCAAATTGTGACCAAAGAGCTATGGGATTTGCATTATTAGAGTTGCCAAGGGGAGGACAAAGGACATTTTAGTGTGTTTGAAACAGTAATAGGAAAAGAAATGAAGCTGTTTTCTAATTGTATCTACTAAATTTAGCCCGTTTCTCTCTCTCTGTTCTCCTTTTCTACCCCTGTCCCCATCATATTCAGATGATATGACCAAGGAGAAAAATATGGCCGGATACGTATCAGATTGTTGACTTGAGTTACCTTGGCAGGGAGATGCTGTGGAGGAATGTGGAAAGGGGGAGGGGGAGTGATCTTCAGAAAAAAGACTGCAACATCGGAAAGTCTGACTGCATGTAAGCATTTTCGTATGTACATACTGTCTTCAGAGTAATTGACACCGACAAGACCTGTAAATTGTAGTGTGTGTTGGCTTTTCTTTGGAGTATGTTCAGAGTTTAATGAAAGGAATCACTAGGGACTCAGACCAGCAAAATGTAGACCAGTTGTGTTCATATTTGTGTTTGCAGGACATAAATTAGAGATGCAAAATGAAAAATGAAGTTAGTGATTGACTATGAATGTCCAGATACATATAAAGAAATATGTGGGTTATTTAAAAAATTTTCGTCTAGATTGAGCTGTAATGAACAATACAGAAAATAAGGAGACTGCAGATCACAGGTTTTTCAACAAGCGTTTGAGGCTAGCTGTATATTTTGAGTGGTTCATACACTGTGTTTAACAGGTTCCTTGCTCATTAGTTATATTTTAGCAAACAGCGATTTCAGAAAATGTTTTAGTTGCAAGCTACCCTAGCAGTAATTTATCTAATTTGTGCATCTCTTCCTGAATTTGTTAATGTGTGAATCTTAATTTTGGGAATGAAGGGGACCTTAATTTGTTAATGTGTGAGCTTCTGCCTTGTTTTTTAGGATTGGTCTTTTACTGGTAGACATAGGGGAAATGGACAGGGAGAGGCTCGCCTTCTGACTGAGGGGGAAAGAAGAGCTGCACCGTATTCTAGAGTATCTTATGATCCTCTGCTATTTAGTCTTTTTTAATTTACTGGAAACCAAGAGTTCCGTTGTCCAGGATGATTAATCTGTAGCCTCTGCAGACTTTTAAAGTAAAGGTTTGCATCTCTCAAACTTTCTAAATTGGAATTGTTAAAAAAAAAAAAAAAAAAAAAGACCCAGGAAAGCGCAGTACAGTAGTAAAAAGATTTGGTTTTCCACTGAAAAAAAAATTTAACCCACATTTGAGCAGCAAATGGTGCAAATTAAAACACAGATACACATGAGTAGAATGAAAATGATTTCCATGTTTATGTTCATCACCAACATAGTTATATACAAATAACCCATATGAAAATGTAAAAAAGCATATTACATCTTCACATGCCATCTATATTAACTGAATAAAGCTTAGTGACATTATTTGCAAATCTGTAGTTAATTGTACATAGACATTTTGTGCGTTAAAAAAGAAATGTACATAATTTAAAATAAATTACATTACACAATTTACAAAGTAATATTAACAAAAATTTCTTAGACAGCTGCCTCCTTACTTAAACAAAATATTAATAAATACTCAGGTAATTAAATTAACCAAAAAACATATTTAGGGGATTATAATTTATAGAAAGACATTGCAAATTTAATAAAGTTATATTTTACAATGACAGATACTGATCGCTTCAAATCTTTGTACTAGAAGTAGGCAGGAAAAAGTATCAGAAAGGAAATCTCAATGTTTCCTTTGAAAAAATAAACATAAATAGAGTCCTGAAAAATAGTTGGGAAAAGCTCACTGAGGGTTCAAAGTAGGTAATCTAGAAACTATTGTTTAAAAAAAAAATCTACAAAACACAAGACTGACACCCAGTGATTGTTTAAATAGACTAGAGGTTTTCGATCACTGGAAACATGACTCTCACAAGCTAAATGTCTTCATATAACTGCCATTTTAAGATCTGCCTTGGTAGAGGCACGAAAACATAAAACTACAAAATTAACTCTATCCATTTAGCATTTGTTTTACTCATTTCATAATGTAGACATAACCATTTTTCAGTTTCCCTGCTAGATACAGAACTATATCACACTGGAAAACATCCTTTTTATAAAGAGTCATGTCTGCTGGGCCCACACTCCAATTTCAGACGCCTGAAATCCTGCCCTGCACTCCCAGCCACCTGAGGGCAGGACCAGAAGGGACAGGCAGAAGTTTCAGTTCTCACATCTTAATTAGACCCAGGAAAGATCACTGACGTGATTCCTCAACAGATTTGTTCATGGACTGCTCTCCTTTCAATGCCCTCAAGCTTCGAGTGGAAATAGAACAAGAAACATATTTGAATTTGGTAATATTTTTACAAATAGTGAGACCCTGGATCATTTGGGAAGCCTGATTCTTGCAAATCTGTTCAA
The DNA here is from genome assembly GCF_028021215.1 of Eschrichtius robustus. NCBI lineage: Eukaryota > Metazoa > Chordata > Mammalia > Artiodactyla > Eschrichtiidae > Eschrichtius > Eschrichtius robustus. Next base: position 65,044,039 of record NC_090831.1, on the reverse strand, counting down.
ACCTTGATTCAGCCTAAGAATAAGCTCTTCTGTAAGTTTTGAAAGGTGCAGGCCTCCCTCGCTGTCTTGTAGGCTAGCACGTGGACAAAGGCACAAGGGGAAGATTGGTGGAGGCGGACAGTACTGGGTAGGACTAAATCTAAGGTAGGAATTGACATTTTTACAGAAAACGTCTATTTTTTTTTCTTTTGGCATGTCCTCCACAGCTTTTCTTTTTCACTCATGTCTTTGACCAGTACACTCTGTTTAAATCAACCTGTTCACACTCTAAATGACACTTTGACTCCAATAGGAAAGACATATAGGTATTCACCGCTTTTTTTTTTTCTTATTAAAAATGTAAGCATGTTTAGCAGAAGGTGGTTCTGAGGGAAGCAGACAAGATTAGTTGTTGATAAGAGAGCAGAGTAGACAGAGATCAGGCACTGAATATCATCATAAAGGAGAAGGATATACAGGGAGTTAGAGGAGGTTAAAAAAAAAATTGAGAGGTGTTACTTGCCACTATGACCACTGCCACCTGCCTGAGGGTAGAGAAGCCATATAGCCAAAGCCTGCCAGCATGGCCTGAGACATGGACATTACATAAGGAAAAATACTAACCATGTTGAACACTAAATCTAGAGTGAAGGGTGATGTGTGTGTCATTTTCACTCATTAAGCATTTTTCCTTGTTTTGAATGTCTTAGATATATATGTAAACAAAAGCCATTACTAATATTTTACAGTGCCTAGCAGAGTGTCTTACATATGATAATTCAATAAATATTTGTCTTGTTATAGGTACTTGTGCTTTGTTATATTTAACAACATGCTTTTATGCACTCCTTTTTAAATTAGCTTTAAGCTACACCAGAGTCCTCAAAAAGGCTTTGAAATAAGGATTGTGGTCAATTTCCTAGATTAGATACTGATGAATGAGCAAACCACCCTCTTTCAAGAGAGATCAGTTATGCCACTTCTATGTCGTTTAAATGGAAACGGTCCAACAAAATAGCATAATACTGTGTCAATATTTTTCATTTCTTTTTTTGAAACCAAGCAAACCTTCATACTTATAGAACAGTAATTCTTAATCTTTGTGGGCTCACAGACCATTTTGGTAAGGCAAAAGTGTCAATAGACAAGTTACTACTATATTGCCCTCCTGAATTCTTAGAATGAACAGGAGGAATAAGGTTTTGATGAAATTCCAGTAAAGTACTTAACTCATTATTGACTCATGCCAGGAACAAAAATAAGGCCATTTTCATGTTATAAACATGAATATAGTAACCTTCATTTGTCCAAAATAGTCAGCTAGCTACATTCTCCTCTTTGTACCTTTCTAACAAGAGGCCATCCAGTATTTATTTATCCTAATGATGAACTTCCAGTATGCTCCCTAGTGTTAGATCACATTGAACCTAGTTTCCTTCATATCTGTAAAAGGTAATCAATTATGAATAAAATCATCTTGTATTTTCATGACATTTTATAATGTTGATCTATTCATTTAATTTAAACTATAGGTAGGATGATACTGATCTGCTTTCTGAATTAATGACTTTTAAATGATTGTAAGTATAGCATTAGTAGCAACAATATTTTATTCTAGTCAACAATTTCAAGGGTATTGGGTATGGCACGCATTTCATAAGACTGTCAGTGAAACTCTTCAAGTAACTGCAACAGACTATTTCTCAACCATTTTGGACAAATGGAGTTCATTTTATTCAAAGAGATCAACTTGAGGATTATCTGGAAGACCCCTGAGTACATATATTGACAATCACAGTTTTAGGGTGACAATATTATTTTTGTCTTCCTCTTTAATAAGACAGATGAAATGGAATTTGTTTTTATGCTTTTCCTTGTTTAAATCCTTGGTTTAAGGTAAAATTCTCATTTGCCTGACATCCTGTTCGCTTAGAAATGATTTACATGTTGCTTAATACAGTGAATGTTGAATAAGGAATTAGTGCTTACCACATTTAATGCTTATCGAAATATGTAGAAATCTGTTTATTTGAGGGACAACGACATTCCAATCTATCTTTTGTAATCTTTGCAAATACTCTAGCAAACAGTAGGGGGAGTTCAAACTCTAGTATGAAGGTAAGATACCTTCTAGTCCAAACCACTTGTATAGCTACACAGCTACGTTTATGATAGAATAGCTTGTGATGCTAGTTTTTAAAGACCTGAAAACGTAACGTCCTTCCGTCTCCCAAAGGCTGTCGCAATAAATGTTGCCTGAAAAATGGTATCGCTTTTTAATGGCACCTTTTGAATTTTCCTTTCATACGAAAGAAACCAGCCGAGTTAGATATCATTTTACTGTGCCATTCCCAGGGCTACATCTGTGAAAAATATAGCTACTTCCAATACAGTGAGAAGTTGAATGACTGTTTTTCATTTTTTGAAATTAAACACTGACTGCAGTCTGAGGGTAAATGAATGAAAGCTCAAGATGACACAATGGACAGTGAGTTAGCACTGAAAAAGCTTCTAGACCAGGGACCAGCAAACCACACCAAATGTGGCCTGCTGACTTCTTTTAAAGGAAGTTTTATTGGAAAACATCCATGCTCATTCTTTTATGTACTGTACTGTGTATTGTCTACGGCTGCGTTCTCACAACAGCAGAATGGAGAAGTTGCAACATAGACCTGGCTGAAAATCTTTACCATCTCACCTTTTACGGAAAAAAGTGTGCCACCCTTGGTCTAGATATTTAATGAAGCCCTGAACAAAATATTTATTCTTCTCTTTTAAAAATTCTAGTTTTTGATATCATACCTTAAAAAGACTCGCTTCAAATTTTACCGGTGAGAAAGACAAAACCACGGATTTTGAAATACATTCCATCTGAGACTAGGAAAACAAATCAGGGAGAAAGAAAAAATCAACACACAATTTTGATTTCTTTTAGTTACAAAAATCACGAACACATTATTTTTTCCGTCTGCTCAGAATTAAAAAGACAACCAGCTCCTTTTTTTCTTTTCTTTTCTTTTTTTAACAAAGATAACAAGTATAAAAATCTAGTCATAAACAGCCTTCAAAGTACAATTAAAAGCCAACTAGAGGGATCCATCTTTTGGAGGGTTAGTGAGTTCGGGACTTAAACACTTAAATTACCGCCATGTTGTTGATTTCACAATGGCTGCAGTGATGAGGAAGAGTGTGAGCAGCAGATGTAATAGCTAATTCCATCCTGTCGCCATCCCAACAGAACTTTACTCTCTTTAGGACACAAGAACTTGTAAATGTCTCCATGACACTCTGAGCACACGTGTCTTCATCCCGTATGAAAAGAGGCAGTTTCTATGGCAATACTGGTTAAGTGCCTATCATGCTGCACTAATATAGTGCAAAAATGTGCCTTCCATATAGCAAAAAAGATGCAGGCAACCAGTTTGAAAATTAGAGAAAGTAGAAACATACTGTATTAACACAAGCAAATTAGTTTTCCAGACAATAACCGCTATAAAATACTGAACTTGAGGACTCTTCTAAGGTACTAGTACCTGTCCAGCATTTGTAGTTTGGAGAGAGACAAGAATTAAGTCTTATAAAAGGGTCTTTGCCTCTGAAATGCAGGTCAATGAAACTATCATCAATCACCAGGATGCTGAATTTATTCAGTGGGTTTTCTGCTCAGTTTAGAGTTTATCTTTATTCACCATTAAAATTGCTTATTAACAAGTACATAATCTGACATAATGTGTATCATCAATTGAGTATACATGTTGTTATGTTTGACTATAGTAGCGTAGAGATCTTGGTATAAACTCTTCATGCGAAAATGTTACTATGGTTAACTGCAGACAGAGGCTTGCATCAGGCATCCTAACTGGCCAATCCCACCACCGTTATTTTAGAGATGAAAGTGAATTATCAGTTGGTAGATTTCAGAAAGATCACATAAAACTCTCAGAATGCAGCATGTATTCAACTAAATCTCCTAGAATTCTCAAGGCTGATGGTTTCTATGTAAGTGGTACTGTCTTGATATCTCCAGTGGCACTGTGATTTTCACTCTTAATGATGATCTTTTAAGAAGTTACAATGTATTTTAATCCATACAGTTTGAATAGCTTTGTGGCCTCTGGATATCTACAGCAAAGGTAGAAAGCTGAGACTGGTTGTTGCAGGATAAGTTATGGTTTACATGTCTGCATCTCCATCATAGGCTAAGGTTAAAGGTTTCAGTCGGTTGTTTTGCCTTCTTTGGGGTTTCTTTGGCTTTTTGCTGTAAAGAAAAAAAAAATCATTAAAATTGGGAGAAAGAAAATCAATATTCAATTGCAATTTTAATTGTTTTAAATGAAAAAACTGGAAACATTGATAAACCTAAATTGCTTAATTGCCTACACTGCCTAAATTCAACCTTAAAATTTGATTTTCTGGTTTTTTAATTTCTGTTTTATGCTCTGAATAAACTTGAAACAGAAACCTTGAAATATTTTATTATCCTGTAAAAGATGAATTGTTTAAATGGAATTCCTCTAGTACTAACAATGGAAATAATGTTATAGTATAATCATTTATATTTGTCCATAAACTTTTATAAATAACACTATTTATAATTAATGTTTTAAAAGATAGTTGAATTGGGTATTACCATAATATCTTCCTCAGCAGTAATTCAATATAAAAATCTACAGTTCATCATAAGTATACAAAGTACTATTTGCTTACAGAACCAAGGAGAACATACTTGAGAAGATGGCCTGGGGCAGCTCTGGCTCATCTTCAGAAATTAAATGGCTCAGATTTGGTAGTTTTTAGACTATCTAAGACTAAAGCCATGCTTATTCAGAAATTCAGATGAACACTAATGTGGAATACTTATTTGAGACATTAGATTGCTGTTCCTGGTTATGGCCAGTTGAAAGTGTTTCCTCTGAAATAGAGATCCCCTTAGATTTTGAAATATTTAAACACTCACCAAGCTAGATAGATCATGGAGACAATGAAGACGAGTAACACAAATGCCCCAGCTGCTACACCGTAAACCCAGGTCTTTAGTCTCCCATCTAAGAAGAATGGATATTAGTCATTAATTTACATTAGTCTGGTATATATATGACAGTCTTTAACTACAACCAATGACCAGTCACATATGACCAAGTCCTTTCAAAACTCAAAATGAATTATTGCTTAGGCATAATTAATGATTAATGCAAAGCTGCTATAGTGAGTTAGATGGTCCTTCCTTAAAGATAAATTATCAATGAAAATTGAATTGAAAAGCAATGAAGTTTGAATTCAAGTTCAGATTTCAAGTTAACAGGTCTACATTTCTGCTGCTGCTTATCTGAATTTTCTTTTAAACCCAATATATGTGTAATGCTAATGTAAGCATTTTCTTCTGATTTTCATTCTATCTTTAGAATGGCAATTGTGAGAAGAGAACAAAAAATAATGCAATTTCAAGAAAGTCCTACAACTTTGAGTTAATGCTGACAGGTATCTCAATGTAAACTTTGTCATTTAAATATTTTTTCCAGATGATAGTAAATATATTTAACATTTTTGGAATTAATAATCCTTTATCTAGTTTATACTTAGAGTGTGCTTTAAAACTGATTTGACAATATCATTTGTAAAAACAGCCAAGTTTGATTAACATATAAAAGGATCTCTAAATAACTTTTTTCTACCTTTTCTATTGTATGGAATCAGGACAGGAATTTTTCTTTTTTTCCAGTTTTATGACAAGAACTTTTAAAATCTGGTTTTCTGGTCTCATTCTCTTTGAACTTCTCAGTTTTATATTCTGGATAAACTTCAAACGAGTGATACTATTAATGACTTTGCCTAACTTAACTTGATTCTCACACCAACATATATTTTCTGTTGCACACATACAGCTAAACATATGATTTTAGAATTAAAATTATAGATTGGGCAAACTGACCCCACAGATACTCTGGTTTATCCAATATTTGGAAGGCATCAAAAGCAAATTAGTACTATGAATTTTTTTTTTTTTTTTTTTTTTTTTTTTTGCCTAGAGCTGGATGAATTAGGGGTTCACTTGCTGGAAATAAACTAAGTTAATATTCTAAATACACTTTTTTTTTTTTCTCAATTCTAAAGATTTAAAAAATTTGAGTCTGGGTTCAAAATCAAAAGAGCTCTATTGGGTTTATTTGCCCTGAGAGAAATTCGACAAATATTTTTGGGTTTTTCATAAACCAAGAGCAAGGTCTAATTGTATGTTTTTAGAACATGTACCTTTTTAATATATTAAAATGTTCACTTTAGGAAAACTATATATTAAAGGAAAAATGACAATAACAATATTCTCTCTTTAAAAATCAGTTTTGATGTGAGGAGGTCTGCTTGGATTTTTGGTCAGGGTCAAGACTGCAAATGGCCATTTGCTGGTCCGCTGTCCTGGACACTGAGAGGAAGAGTTTCCCATGCTTACAGAAACAGGTCAACGTTACAAAATAAATTTTATTTTCAGCTCAAAACCTAATCAAGGCAGGGATGATGTGGTTAAATATGAATCACCCAAATATTGAATATACTTAAAAAAAAATTCCCAATAGTGATTCATCAGTAAGGGAAAGTGTTTTGACTAAATGCATTAAAAATAGAGATGTGCTGGCTATGCAAATCGCTTCCTTCCTTTCTCATGTTTCTAACGGAGTCAGGAAGTAGTTTATGCCTGGCTTTGCCTGGAGATTTCCTTCGGTCATGAACTAGTCATCCCTCTAGGGTGTGAGAAAAAGTGTCATGATCTTAGTTACCATATAGCTCTTGCAGCACATTTTTAAGCACCAGCTTAGTTCTAGGGCTAAGCATATGGTTGAATCAACTGAAGAGAGAAAATGTACAGAGTAAGGATAGTATCTGATGAGGCTTCAAGCTTTTGTTTGTAGGGATTCAAGTCCATTACTAGATACATTACGAGCTGTCTGTTGAATATGACAGGGGTCTGGTCAGTCTCCAAGTTTAGATTGTCCCATCTAGACAGGAAGGCTCCATCCCTGCCCCCGTTTATCTGGTGCTAGTATAGATTCTGAGTATTTGAGTGTGCCAACTCTAAGGGCTGGTAGAAATTGGTCTGGCTGCCAAGTATCTCCTGCATTGCTGATCTTCCTATTTAAGGTTCAAATATTTAACACTCTGTGGTGAAATGGAAAATTCTTTAATGTCTTTATAGTTTTATTTATTCGAGTTCTGAATGACAACACTGTTTTCCTAATATTTTCATTGTTAGATTTCTTTGTTCAATGTGAAAATAATTATACTTCTAAGTTTAGGACTGAAATTAAAATAAATAACATCAATCCTAAAATTTTTGTCAGAAGAAAGTAATTTCATTTTTCTGAATTTTCAGCATGAGAGCTTTTTTCGTAATAGTAGAAAATTATAATAATATATGGCAGTATCAACATAAATGACTACACATAAAATAATTAACTCATATGAAAATGCTTGCTCATTTTTTTAATCCTTTGGAATTGGTTAAATATATAGCTAAAGAATTCTACATCAACACTGTCTAGTCACTTCACCTGGCCCAAATGGCTGTAGAAACCAGGTCCTGCCCCGTCCTGCTGGGTTACTGGAGGGTTGGGTTGGATGTACTGCCCGACTGGTTTTCACATCTCCTCTTTTGTCCTCCACAGTGGGTATCACCACCACGGGGATAAGTGTGCATTGCTCAAGTGTACCATTGGAAGACATGACTTCAGTGTACCCTTCTTCACAACTGCATATCCTTGTCTGCAGGAGAACAAGACTTATACTGTACATGCAAGGTGATCTTTTTAAGCATAACAGACCTGACTTGAAGAGCAGGCTTTAAAGAAATATTGTTCTGGGAATTTACTTCATGTAACTTCTGTCATAACTACGTAAAAAAGAACACACTTTTTGTCCCTTTACAAACTTATTCTAACAGTAGAAGCAAGTGCATTCAGAATTGTTTATAGTGATAAAAGAAGAGGTCCCCAAATAGAATTTTTATGCCTCAAGACATGCTTTTTTGGGGTGGGGGAATGGATTGTACCAGAGGCAGTGGGGTGACAAATGATGAAGCTGGCTTGCCTACTCTAATGAATTCACACATACCTCGCTACAGTACGAGTGGGGTTGACTACACGGTGGATTACAAGACCTGTCAGCATCAGGCTGGCGCACCACCAAGCAGCCCCCTGCAGAACAGAAAATCATATTTTGACAAGTAGCATCTCTTGCAATGATTAAAAATACATCATTGTTGTAGACTTGTCTTTGAATCCTGAACCACCTTGGGAATCCCACAGACTTTTCTGAGGGCAGCTGACTGAAATATTTGGTTGACCTTGAGCACTTTATTTAGGATCTTGAGGCTCTTCTTATTCAGAGGAGACAGCATAGTACCTGCCACTCAGCAGGTGCTCAATAAGCACCTGTTGAATGGATGATTTTATAGTTGCTACTTTGAAAACACTAATTGCCTGCAAGCTATTTATCATAGTTTCTGAGTCCAAGTCCAGCACTAAAAAGCAGATTTAATATTCTTTTAAAATTCTTTCTTGGTTATTCAAATAAATAGTTTTCATGTTAAGATGTCCCTTTGATGCATGTGACTATCTTGTATATGTATTTTTTATAATACATGTTTGTTTTTGAGAAATTCACTAATTCAGGTTATTTTTTGGGTATAAGAAAACAAAGGCAGCTACTAAGTGTATGTTTGCACTATTGTTTTAACTTGACATTGCAGTTCTCTGTTTAGTCCTCTTCTTTCTTCCTTCAAGTACAGTACCAGGTGTGCCGAAGTTGTTGTTACAGTGAAGTTTCAAGACAAGAATAGATGTCCTAAAGAAACAGTATTGGTGGCATGGAAAGAACTGATAGTTTCAAACCATACTTGTTCAACTTCGAATTTTAGCAAAGCAAAAATTTTCCTTTATTTATGGAATTGGTGATCCTCTGGAATCTAATCAAAGGTGCCTATTAATTCCTTGCCTTATCTCTCTATATTATAAACCAAATATTCACAGAAAAAATTGTTATGGAAAAGCAGTTAGTCATTGCAAGGCAGTTGCAGTTACATGGCCATATTGAAGTTATCATCATTAAACATATGAAGACAGAGTAAAACAGCATCTTGAGTTTCTTATAAGGACAAATATTCATAAAATTAAAGCAATCAAGGTAGATAATATACTTTACATGCTTGTCTATTTCTCATAAAGAATCTCATTTCTCCTAAAAGATGGAAGAAGAATGCACACAGAGTTTATCACAAATCATTTACACATTTTTTTGGGGGGGTATAAAACAGCATTAGAAGGGAATAAATACATGGGATACTTATATGGAAAAGAAATTGAAAATATGATTTCTACAGGTAAGTCTTTTAAAATTTGACTTACCTTTGCATTGGGGAATAGACCCAATTTCAGTGTGAAAAGAGCTTTTAACAGGTAGAAGAAAAGGCAGACAGCTATTTTTTGCATCCATATTTGGAAAAAAAAAAAAAACACTGAAAACTAATAGGATCCTCTGGGGAAGCTGTAAAATTCCCTCTGAATAGTTTAAAGAAGAATGTAGACATTCATTTTCAACACCTGAGTTGAGTGGACCACCTCTACAATGCCTTTGGGTTCAGAAAGCCTATGCTTCTCTTCCCAGAACTCTGTCTCCCTCTGTTGCCTCTGAGAGTGGTGTGCTTGGAACAGATTTTTCTTCCAGAAAATGATAGTGTGAGAGAGCAAAGGGTTTCTTGGTAGGTGTCTTTTCTTTGTTATAGATGTATCCACTGGGAGTTGCTATTATCAAGTGTTTCTTAACACAGATTTCTCATGTATAAAATCTTATCTTCACCAGAATACAATCTGACATCCTGCTCTAGCTTTCATAAGGAGGAAATGAGTAATTAGGTTTCAATAAATCCAGGTAATTTAAAATTCAGTATAAAAATTTATGCTTTCCAAAAAGCATATCGACCCCTGCCTCCTATCATCTTACTGTAGATATTACAGTTAAATTTATAAATGGACATTACTCAGCGGCAAGAAAATGCACATTACTTTTTCTCCCTGCCAGAGGGTCAAAACAATGGCAGCAAGTCAGCAGGTCCCCCTGAACAGTTAATTGTCAATACTCAGGCTGCTGCTATGCTATGGAGATTCCTGTAGATGAGATCTCTACAAATACATTGTTTAAGAAGAGACATTAGAGCTTTGGGTCCATGGGCTTGAGGCTGAGGTTCTGTTCTGACCCTGGTTTCTTTGTAGGAAATTTGCAGGGTGGTTCACTCCATCTCTGGAGCCAATTTTCTTCCCTCTTCAAAGGGTCTTTGGGATCCCTTGCATTTACTGGACTCCTCAGACAAGGAAACTTCAGTAACTGTAGATTAGAGTAGTTCTTGGGGGTATATTTGGGTCAAAGGAAATTCAAAAAAAGTTCTTCATTTGGATTTCTTCTTTCAATGTACAATGATTTTTGACTTGGGACAGAGTAGGTAGATTGGCTACTCATATGCTCTGGGCTTGAGTTTTGCCAATAGGTCTTCTGTATTAATTAATAAAAAAACTATAAATCATAGATTTCTGAATTTAAGCAAAATATTTGGATTTGTGTAATCATATTCTCGTGGCAATATTTTTGGACCGCATGTATATTGCCTTTAAGGCACAGAAACAGAGTCAACAAAATATTGACTTTCTTAGCACGTAAGAAGTTATTAATATATAAGATTTCTAGGAAAAACAATCTGAGAATTATTTACTTAAAATCATTTATTAGAATTAGTATTTTAATTAAATTGTAGCAGCAATGTCTAAAATGGCTGGGTGAGGGAGAATTTAATTGAAACATTAAACAGTAAAATATTTTATCATTGGTCATCAGGTACACAGCTCAGGTGTCCTGAACCCAACCACGTGTGGAATACTGAAAGAATATCTTGGTTTTCTTAATTATTTTCTTTAACCAATTACATGTGTGTTACAGGAAGACTTTCAAAGAACAAAGAAATGGGAGGTTTACCTGTTACATTTATACCATCTGATCTTTGACACCAGACTGTTCGGGAAGAGCCCTTCCAAGCACTAGCCATCCATTTATACTCGTAACACTGTCCATCTGCAGGAACACAATAAACATTAACAGAGGCATTCTGTAGGCCAGCGGAACAATCATGGAGATAGGGTATTCATAAAATATTTATAAACAATTGGAAAGGGATGAGAAGTCCATCCTGAATGATTCAAATGTCAAGTTATTATCCAGAAGTTGCCATATAAATGTTACAAAATTCCAGATACATACCTAAATTCCAACTAATCTTCCATGTCTGCTGTCATACTATCTAATGTGAACCTGGATTTTCAATTTAATTTTATGTTTATTTGAAGTATTATAAAATATCCAACATACAGACAAGGACAGAATAATTTTAAAAATATTCAATTACCCATCATTCAATTTTAACTAATATTACCATTTAGTCATATTTGCTTTAGGTTTTTTTTTGCTTGTTGATGAGTAAAAAAAGTAACAAATAAACTTGATGTTCTATTATATTGCTTCCTGATCTGATCTCCCTCCTTGTTTCTCCAGCAATACCCAGTCTTCTGAAGTAGATACATGCATTTCTGTGACATGTTTTAAATTCTTTTAATATAAATAGAATGTAAGTATAAATATATACAACCTATAAATGATTTATATAATTATTTTTAGGTTTTTCTTTTTTGGGGGGGGTCTGTGTTGGGTCTTTGTTGCTGCGCGTGGGCTTTCTCTAGTTGTGGCAAGCAGGGGCTACTCTTCATTGCAGTACGCGGGCTTCTCTTGTTGCAGAGCACAGGCTCTAGGCGCGTGGGCTTCAGTAGTTGCAGAGTGTGGGCTCAGTAGTTGTGGCGCACAGGCTTAGCTGCTCTGCAGCATGTGGGATCTTCCCGAACCAGGGGTCGAACCCATATCCCCTGCATTGATAGGCGGATTCTTAACCACCGTGCCACCAGGGAAGTCCTTTAGACAGTCTTAAAATTTAAAAAGTATCATACTGATACATCTTTTTGAAACTTAATAGTCAATGTGATATGTATCATAAAATGTTATAAATGAAATATTTCTATGTGATGTTTTTAATGCAGACATAGTCAATGTATTTTAACTGCTACATAGAATTCCATGGTACTATCTACTACAATTTATTTAGCTATTTCCTCTATGGGTGGACTTTTAGGTTGTTTTCAACTTATGCTATTATAACAATGCCTCAGTGGTCAGTCTTGTGCAAGCCTCCTGGTGGTTCTTCAAGGTAAATAGAAGGGAAATTTCTGGGTATCACTGTAGGGACAGCTGAAACTTTACTAAATACAGCTCATTCTTTTCTTTAAAAGGTGACAATTTATATACCCACCAGCACTGAATAAGAGTTACTATTACTCCAAACCCTCACAAACATTTATAAATTCCAGATTTAAATTTCTTGTCAGTCTTGTGGGTGTGGAAAGCTATCTTGTCATTTTTAACTTGTAGTTGATTACCAAAGCTATTAAACAGTGAGAAAAATATTTGGGGGCATTTAGATTTCTTCTTGTGAATTGCTTATGTATATCTTTTGGCTCCCCCCACCCCTTTTCGTCTACTGAAATCTATGCCTTTTCATATTGGGGTGTGGGAATTTTTTATTCTAGAATAACAATTCTCAAATTATGGTCCAGGGACCAGGGAAGACTTTGACATTCTTTCAGAGTACGTGTGTGAGGATTTTCCCCTTTAACTACACACCTGGGTAAGTAAGGCTGGATTTTCTTCATATACATAAACTAAACTAAGATGGCAATAGACTGAATGCAGAAGCAGAGAAGAGAAGCCAGCTGTCTTCTGTTAAGCCAGATGTTAAGCCAGAGATTTGAAAAAGTGTAAAACGAGACCATGCCTGTCATTAAAGTTATTTTCTTTTTGTTTTGGAAAATAGTTATTTTTCAGGAAATATTTATGGTAACAAATTGAGTTATGATTGTTTTAAATAAATTATCAAGTATTTTAAAACATCAGTTGTCATTTTTTAATATGAAAAAGTTTGATATATATAACTCACAGAGAAAAGCAGTTTGGGGTACTCAGCAATTTTACAAGTATGAAATTGTCTTGGAATGCTGAAAAGATTTAGGATAGTTGTTCTAGACACTAATTCCTTAAAATTGACTTCACAGATATCTTTTCTAAGTCTGTGGCTTGTCCGGTAACTCTGTTTATGATCTATTCTACAGTGTAGAAGATTCAAATTTTGATTTAAAAGAATTTTTGTTTTTCATTTAAGTTTGTGATTTTGGTGTTGTACTGGGGAGATTTTCCTCATCTTTTTTTTCTACCCAACTTTGCTTTATTTCTTAAGATTTCACAATAAATGGGAGTTGTCTGTTTCTTTAAATTTTAGTAAAACTCATAATTAAAGCCATTTAGGTTTTAGTGTGTGTGCATGTGTGAGAATATTTGATAGACTTGTGTTTTTAATAGTTGCAGAATCTATGGTTTAGCTTCTCTATTACTCTTGATAAATAACATTCTAAGTTGTTGTCAAGTTTTGACATTTATTAGCAAAGTTTATTCATAGAATTATATTTTTAAACACTTTTATTATTAGTAGTAATTTTGTCCTTTTTTTTTCTTCATTGATTTTGCATGAGGTGGTCTATTTTGTTAGTTTGGTCAAAAAAACAAGCTATTGGTTTTGTTGATTATCTTGTTTATTTGTTTTCTATCTCATTGAATTTTTATTTATCAGTACTGTATACACTCTATTTCCCATTTTTTTTTAAATTGGGTTGAAAGTCTAGCTCTTATTAAACTTTTCTCCCTCCTATATAAGAATGTAAAGCTTCAAATTCCCTTCTAAGTACTTCTGTGCTGCATCCTGCATAACATTTGATATGTAATGCTCTAGAAATGTAGCTTTCAGTTTTCACTTCTGTGTGGGCATGGGGAGAATTTCTTTGCAATTGTTACTGATTCCTAATTTTACTTCATTGTCATTTCAGGGTAAACAATTCTTTTTCTTTTCTTGGGAATTATTTCATTTATTTTAACCTCTGACCTTTCTCTCCTTTACCTACCCAGGAATATGAAATGTTTTATCTGGTTGGTAAATTTGGGAAGACTTAACTAAGAAGGTGGATAATTCTATAATTCTTGGGTTAAGGCATCTAGCTCAATTGGCTTTCATTCTAAGCATTGTTCTCCAACATTCTAAGCTTTCTTCAACTTTTCAGTAATATAGATGTTATTTTGGCTCCTATTTGCTAATATATGTCATAGTCAATTGCTTCAGAACACAAGCAGGAATGAGAGGGTTGTTTGTTGAGCAAGACATTCTCCACTAGATAACAATTGTTTTTTCTTCATTTAGATTTCTTCTGTGCTCCCAAACTAGAACATTTTAATGCTCTGTGGTTCTTGTGAATGTCATCTATTGCTTATATTGGGTGCATGGCTCTATGTGTATGTACACATATACACACAGACATATAAAGGTGTATTTTTATATATGCTGTATGTCAAATTCAGACTAATCCTTACCAATACTTAGATTTATCAATTTCCGAGAATACAGTAAAATATCTCATTTTGCTGTTGCTTTGTAATTTTTCTTTCTTTCTTTTGATTTAAATAAATTGAGGATATTCTTAGATTCACACATCATCAGGGCTGCTACAGGTGTACAAATAACGTGCTCCTAATGATCTCAGCCTTCTTTAGCTCATAAAACTTGGAAATATTTTTACAATATTTCATTTATGAAGGGTGGCAAGACTTTTATTCTCTAAATATTTAGAATTCAGAATCATACCCTTAATTCTCAACTTTAAGTGATATCTTAGCAAATTTGCTTATTTAACAGAAAATTTTATATCTTATACTTTTGCTTATCAACACAAAACTAAAATAAATAGATTTTATGAATGGTAGCACTCACCATCACATGATTTTGTTTCTAACATCTGCTCTGGGCACAGATGTTGATTCTCTAGCTCTTGTATAATCACCGCTCTGGAACGGACCTGTATTCCACCAAAACCTAGGTCCTCACCATTCACACAGGTCAGCTGACACAGGCTCCAGGAAGACCACTCCTTCAAATAACAGTCACCTGCAAAACACAGGTTTGTAGTTTATACCCATACCCATAAAGAATAGCCAGCCAGATAATCATTTTCTGTTTAACCCGACTAAGCAATGTTTTTAGGTATGCCAGTCATTCATGGTATTTGTAAGATTTGTATAAGTATTTAATATTTGCAAGTTTGTATGTGGTTTTGTAAGTTTGTATTAATAGTGTTATTTTCTGAGTGGATGTTACTGAGTATAGCATATGTGTTGCTTAATGATATCAAAGGTAAACTATGGTTTGAAGGAGCTTGTCCATCATGATTTCCCTTCTCTTAAGTGACAACAATACTTGATTAAAACCTGCTACTATCACTCTTGTCATTATCATCATAAAGGGGTTTATTAAGCACTTGGTACTATTAAAAGAAAATCTAAATATACATAGGACTTGTCTTCTAGGTGTTCAAAATTTCAAAGAGCTTGAAGTCCAAGGCTGAGAAAGCTGGTATTTATGCTTGGTTTCTGTTTCTTCCCAAAGTTGTGGAGGTGAGACAGCTAACCAAGCAGCTGCAGTAGTGGCAATAATGAACACAATTTCCTCTGATCTACATCTTCAGTCAACTTCCTCCCCTTTTTTCAATTATTTATTGAAGAGTAATATACATGCAAAATGATGACACATCATAAATGCACAGATAGCTGAATTTTCGCAGTCTGATTAAATACCCATGTAACCAACCTCCAAAGCAAGCAACAGAGCATTCTCAGAATCTCAGAAACCCTCCTCATGTTATACATGGAATAGAACCATATGTACTTTTTTTAATGTCTGGTTTCTTTCACTCATTTATGTTCTGAGAACCATCACATATTTATGTTGCTCTAACTTGCTCATTTTTACTGCTGTGCTTTATTTATAAACAAACCACTATTTACATTTCGATTCTACTATTGATGGGCATGTGGAGAGTTGTAAATTTTTCCTAGTATGAGTCTTTTGGTGAACTTATATATGCATTTCTTTTGGGTATATAACTAGAAAATAGTTACAGTTATATAGGAATTGTTGGGCCATAGTATATCATGTGTTCATCTTCAACCATTTTCAGAACAGGGAAGATTTAATGAAATACACCTTTCTCGTATACTCATTCATTCTTCAGGACTGACTGCTTGGTGATACTGTTCAGAGGATGCAGTACATTTTGATAAACACAAATCCATAAGGGATTCTTATCACTTTAATTATTCCAGCCATATCACATGAATAATTTATATTGCCTTATATTATACTGAAGATGTCTAATGTTAGCAAAAAGTTACCTGGAGATCTGATTAATGAAAAAACTTCTTGTGCCAGGATTAAGACATCCTGGAAAGACATGAATTACTGACTAACAGATACATGTATAATACTAAAGTGGAGTGATCTTTGTACACCTTTACTATAGTGTGTCATTATTACTCTGTCTAATGTCATCCTAAAATGAAGAAAATTCTAGTAAATTTTGGAAGTGCTAAGGAAAAAGAAACTAAGAAGAATTTTTAAGTAGTCAGAGAAAGTTTTATAAATATTTATATCCCCTAGGAAATGCTACTTTTGGCTTACTCAGTTTTTAATTATGCAAGAGAAACTATTAAAAATAAGATAGAGAAACTCCTGTCAATATGAATGTAGTGTAACTTCACCTCAGTGACTGCAAACTATATGGAAGTAAAATATACCTTTTTACTAATAGGCTTTATCTCTGTGCTTGTATCACTTGACATAGTGTATTTTGACACAAAACTCAATAAATCTTTTAATGGTAGTCTGTGGATTATATAATTACCACTCCAGAATAATCCATGTCAAGCTTCAAAGATTTAACAACAGCAAATAAGTGTGAGGCATTGACTTGTACTAAATATATTTTTATATTTTGACCATATAAAACATTGTAATAATAAAACTACACTCTGCCTACCAAAGATATTAAGTGTCTGAAATGCATTTCCTACTTCAGTATTCTCTTTAAAGCTTATTAGCTCACATGCTGCTAGCTTTCAAAACCCATCACTGGAGAAAACTAGCAAGAGAGGAATGGAAATGAATAGATTGTAATTTACAAGAGGAGACCAGCCTCCTCCTGGATTTGTAATTGCTTTAATTAAAATGGTGAATTGCCCTGTTCTATGCTACTATGGGATCTTGCAGTTTTTCTTCACATTGTTTACCACAGATTTCTTTTTTTTTTAAATTTTATTTTATATTGGAGTATAGTTGATAAACAATGATGTGTTAGTTATAGGAATACAGCAAAGTGATTCAGTTGTACCCATACAAGTATCCTTTCTTTTGCAAATTCTTTTCTCATTTAGGTTATTACAGAATATTGAGCCAAGTTCCCTATGCTATACAGTAGGTCCTTGTTGGTTATATATAGTAGTGTGTACATGTCAATCCCAAACTCCCAATCTATCCCTCCCCACCTTTCTCCCTGGTAACCATAAATTCGTTCTCTAAGTCTGTGAGTGTTTCTGTTTTGTAAATAAGTTCATTAGTATCATTTTTCTTAGATTCTGCATATAAGTGATATCATATGATATTTCTCTTTCTCTGTCTTACTTCACTTAGTATGATAATCTCTAGGTCCATCCATGTTGCTGCAAATGGCATTATTTCATTCTTTTTAATGGCTGAGTAATATTCCATTGTATATATGTGCCACATCTTCTTTATCTGTTCCTCTGTCAATGGACATTTTGTTTGCTTCCATGTCTTGGCTATTGTAAACAGCACTGCATTGAACATCGGGTGCATGTATCCTTTTGAACCATAGTTTACTCTGGATATATACCCAGGAGTGGGATTGCTGGGTCATATGGTAGCTCTATTCTTAGTTTTTTAAGGAACCTCCATACTGTTCTCCATAGTGGTTGTACCAGTTTACAATCCCACCAACAGGAGGGTAGGAGGGTTCCCTTTTCTCCACACCCTCTCCAACATTTATTGTTTGTAGATGATGGCCATTCTGACTGGTGTGAGGTGACATCTCACTGTAGTTTTGAATTGCATTTCTCTAATACTTAGCAATGTTGAGCATCTTTTCATGTGCCTTCTGGCCATCTGTAGGTCTTCTTTGGAGAAATGTCTATTTAGGTCTTCCACCCATTTTTTGATTCGGTTGCTTGTTTTTTTTGATTTTGAGCTCCACGAGCTGTTTGTAAATTTTGGAGATTAATCCCCTGTCAATCACATTGTTTGCAAATATTTTCTCCCATTCTGTGGGTTGTCTTTTCGTTTTGTTGACGGGTTCCTTTGCTGTGCAAAAGCCTCTAAGTTTAATTAGGTCCCATTTGTTTATTTCTGTTTTTATTTCCATTACTCTAGGAGATAGATGGAAAGAGATTTTGCTGTGATTTATGTCAGAGTGTTCTGCCTATGTTGTCCTCTAAGTTTTTAGTATTCTGTCTTACATTTAATTTTCTTTATTACAGAATTAAGAAAATTCTTAATTTTCTTTTTTTGCAATATCTTTGTCTTGTTTTGGTAACAGGCTGATGGTGGCCTTGTACAATGAGCTTGGGAGTGTTCCTTCCTCTGCAATTTTTTTGGAAGGGTTTCAGAAGTGTAGGTTTAACTCTTCTCTAAATGTTTGATAGACTTGGCCTGTGAAGTCATCTGGTCCTGGATTTTTGTTTGTTGGAAGTTTTTTCATCACAGTTTCAATTTCAGTGCTTGTGATTGGTCTGTTCATATTTTCTATTTCTTCCTGGTTCAGTCTTGGGAGATTGTACCTTTCTAAGAATTTGTCCATTTCTTCCAGGTGGTCCATTTTATTGACATAGAGTTGCTTGTAGTAGTCTCTTATGATCCTTTATGTTTCTGTGGTGTCCATTTAACTTCTTTTTCATTTCTAATTTTATTGATCTGAGTCTTTTCCCTTTTTTTCTTGATGAGTCTGGCTAACGGTTTATCAATTTTGTTTATCTTCTCAAAGAACCGGCTTTTAGTTTTATTGATCTTTGCTATTGTTTTGTTTCTATTTCATTTATTTCTGCTCTGATCTTTATGATTTCTTTTCTTCTACTAACTTTGGGTTTGTTCTTCTTTTTCTAGTTGCTTTAGGTGTAAGGTTAGGTTGTTCATTTGAGATTTTTCTTGTTTCCTGAGGTAAGACTGTATTGCTATAAACTTCCCTCTTAGAACTGCTTTTGCTGTGTCCCACAGGTTTTGGATCACTGTGTTTTCATTGTCATTTGCCTTTAGGTATTTTTTGATTTCTTCTTTGATTTCTTCAGTAATTCATTGGTTATTTAGTAACATACTGTTTAGCCTCCACATGTTTGTGTTTTTTACAGTTTTTTTCCTGTAATTGATTTCTAATCTCATAGCATGTGGTCGGAAAAATTCCAATTTTCTTAAATTTACCAAGGCTTGATCTGTGACCCAAGATGTGGTCTATCCCGGAGAATGTTTCATGTTCACTTGAGAAGGAAGTGTATTCTGCTGCTTTCAGATGGAATATCCTATAAATATCAATTAAGTCTATCTATCTGGTCTAATGTGTCATTTAAGGCTTGTGTTTCCTTATTAATTTCCTGTCTGTCTGGATGATCTGTCCATTGGTGTAAGTGGGGTGTTAAAGTCCTCCACTATTATTTTGTTACTGTTGATTTCCCCTTTTATGGCTGTTAGCATTTGCCTTATATATTGAGGTGCTCCTATGTTGGGTGCATAAATATTTACAATTGTTATATCTTCTTCTTGGATTGATCCCTTGATCATTATGTAGCGTCCTTCTTTGTCTCTTTTAATAGTCTTTATTTTAAAGTCTATTTTGTCTGATATGAGAATTGCTACTCCAGCTTTCTTTTCATTTCCATTTGCATGGAATATCTTTTTCCATCCCTTCACTTTCAGTCTGTATGTGTCCCTAGGTCTGAAGTGGTTTGGATTAAATGCTGTGACCAAAAGACAAAGACGGACTGAATGGATATAAAAACAAGACCCAAATATACGCTGTCTGTAGAGACCCAGCCATAAAAAGAACAAAATAATGCGATTTGCAGCAACATGGATAGACCTAGAGATTCGTCATACTGAGTGAAGTAAGTCAGAGAAAGACGAATATATGATATCGCTTATATGTGGAATCTAAAAAAATGGTACAAATGAACCTATTTACAAAACAGAAATCGAGTCACAGATGTAGAAAACAAACTTACGGTTACCCAGAGGGAAAGTGGGGGGGATAAAGTGGGACATTGGGATTGACATATACACACTACTATATATAAAATAGATAAGTAATACGAACCTACTGTGTAGCACAGGAACTCTACTCAATACTCTGTACTGACCTATATGGGAACAGAATCTAAAAAAGAGTGGATATATGTATATGTTTAACTGACTCACTTTGCTGTACAGCAGAAACTAGCAAAACATTGTAAATCAACTATACGCTAATAAAAATTTTAAAAAAAATAAAGAGGAAAAAAAGCCAGTATGGCACTGGCACAAAAACAAAAATATTGATCAATGGAATAGGATAGAAAGCCCAGAAATAAACCCACGCACCTATGGTCAACTAATGTATGACAAAGGAGGCATGGATATACGTGGAGAAAAGACAGTCTCTTCAATAAGTGGTGCTGGGTAAACCGGACAGCTATGTGTAAATGAATGAAATTAGAACATTCTCAAATACCATACACAAAAATAAACTCAAAATGGATTAAATGTAAGACCAGACACTATAAAATGCGTAGAGGAGAACATAGGCAGAACACTCTATGACATAAATCACAGCAAGATCTTTTTGGATCTACCTCCTAGAGTAATGGAAATAAAAACAAAAATAAACAAATGGAACCTAATTAAACTTAGAAGCTTTTGCACAGCAAAGGAAGCCATCAACAAAACGGAAAGACAACCCACAGAGTGGGAGAAAATATTTGCAAACAAACAATGCAACTGACAAGGTAATTCATCTCCACAATATATAAACAGCTCATGCAGCTCAATATCAAACAAACAAACAAATGAACACACCCCCCCCCACCAAAAAAAAAAATAACAACATGGAATTAAAGAATGGGCAGAAGATTTAAATAAGACATTTCTCCAAAGAAGACATAAAGGTGGCCAAGAAGCACATGAAAAGATACTCCACATTGCTAATTATTAGAGAAATGCACATCAAAAGCACTCCTGGGCATATATCCAGAGAAAACCATAATCCATAAAGATACATGCACCCCAATGTTCGTTGCAGCACAAATATCATATGATATCACTTATATGTGGAATCTAAAAAAATGATACAAATGAAGTTATTTACAAAACAAACAGACTCACAGACATCGAAAACAAATTTATGGTTATCAAAGGAAAAAGGTGAGGGGGAGGGATAAATTAGGAGTTTGGGATTAACATATACATAGTACCATATATAAAATAGATAATCAACAAGGACCTACTGTACAGCACAAGGAACTCTAGTTATATTTTGTAATAATCTATATGGGAAAAGAACCTGAAAAAGACCATATACACACACACACACACACATCTGAATCACTATGCTGTACACCTGAAACTAACACAATATTGTCCATCAACTATACTCCAGTATAAAATGAAAATTAAAAAAGATAGGCAATTCACTTCCAATCTTGTTCTTTTCTAGCCCACTAATACACTGTTGCCCCCATATCTTTCTTAAGGCCATAGGGTCATGCTTGACACTGAGGTTATTTTGACCTTCTATCTACCCTAAAGTCCTATGCATCAAGCCCAAATTCCTAATCATTAACTAATCACTTCCTGCTATTTATTTCTAAACTCCTTGATACACAACGTTTGCTTTCTACATTTTCCTGCTTGTACCTCTGTGTCCAACACTGAATCAGAATTTCTTGCATTCAGAATTTTCTTCCATAATACTATTTTTTCTCACTCTTGAATGGTAATTTATCTAGGGGTAGAATTTTAGGTTTCATACTCTCCCTGTCAAGCATGAGCCTAAGGCCTTAATTTCCATTCTTTGCAGAAGTTAAAACTCGAGGGGGGGTGAGTGTCAACAGAGGCCACATAGGAGAATTGGACTTCACCCCCACCTGGCAGTAAGGAGGCAGTGCCCCCCTTCATCCACACTACAGTGTCTAGCTGTTGGCACAGATATTACTGAATGAGAAGACTGTTGACATCTCTTAACTTAGACTTATACATGCAATCCCTTCTCCACCCTGGTCCTGGTAAGGAATGGCCAAAGTACAAATTCTGTTTTGCTGTTGTTACCTGGGCAAGGCTGGGTGCAGGTTTCCTCAAGAACCACTTTTTTATTACCATCTATAACGGGTTCAATATCAGTACAGAATTCTTCATCCACCACCTTGCTGAAATCATCAGCTGACCCATCACTCACTACACAAGAAATATTCCTTTTTCTGGCCCCTTCGCCACACTGGGCATCCTGAAATGGAGGAAGAAATAACTAATTAGGAAAAGAAAAAATTCATTAGTTAGCTCATCGCTTACAGTCATCTCTGCACCATTGGTTTTGATTTATGAGCAGTTAAAGGAGCATTTGAAACCCTAGGGAAGAAGTCCTATAGGGCACTAGCTATAAAGCATAGCATGAACAATTTATTTGTTTTCTAGCCAAAGACAGGCAAATAAATTTTCATTAAAGTGAATCAGTCTCCAAATGGTTTTAAGATACAGGACAGGGAGTGCTTGTTATCGAAACTAATTAAACAGTTATGAAATGGCAAGGTACCTAAAATCTTTAACAGGAAACATGCTATCTGTAAGCTCTGAAAATACTTCTGAAACCAAGTCTCTCCAGATAAAGAATACACACTTCCATACAACTTCTTGAGATTGGTTACCTGCACTTGGCATGCAGACCACTGGCTGTATTGCCACCGATAACAGGGCTTCACTGGGCAAGGCTTAGACTGTTCCATCAGGGCAGGGCACGGTCTTCCATCACCCTGAAAGGGCTGGGTTACTGTTCTTCTTCGGATCATTTTTCCTTTAAGAAAAAAAAAGTGCAACCTCAGTGATACACTACAGTTGTGCAAGCATACATCTTATTGGGAGAAGGCATCAAAGACATTTCTCCCGAGATTAGAGGAACCAGTAAGGCTTAGATGTTTTGGAAAGAAAGATACCCTGATGCAACCTTTCTGCAGATTATCTGACATGACTTAAAGCAAGGGGGACATTTTATTTCATACTTCTTGACCATCAGTCTAATGCCAAATAAAGCACAAACAAACCTGTGAGGCCACATGTTTGAGAACACTCTGACCAAGGAGACCAGTCAGAAAGCTGACAGTTCACAGGACATTCCACCACGCAGGATGTGTTCATCTGCCAGTTCTTCTCCAGGCCAAGCTGAAAGGACAGAGGTAGATCTATTTGTACTGACGGGAAGGCATGACCACAGTGCAGTGTTGATGGAAGGAGGAAGGAAGGGCAAGATTGGAGCGGGGAGGAGAGGAGAGGAGAGGAAGAATAAGCAAGATGTATAATAAAATAAAAAGATGTCTGCAGGACAAAGACCCAAACTGTTAACAATATAAAGTGGTTCAATCCAGGAGAGTGGGAGCAAAAGGAACAGGATGAATAGAGGAGCCCATTTACTCAGTGTACTTATATATTGTTGAATTTTTTATATAAAAAATGAAAAAAGGAAGATTTAATCTCCAAATTAGTTGAATTTCCCTAAAGGAGGAATAAATAGGTATAAGCACAAATATTTTCTATTAGTTAAAAACCAGGAATATCATCAATATACAGATATATAATTGTATTTTGGGGATATTATTTATTTTTACATGTGCATGTCAAACTGAAAAAAGAGCGAGGTTAAAGACCAATTGCCACTCAAAACCAAAAATATAATGTACTAAAATAATATAAAATAGATTTAAAGTAAGCTACCTCTCTCAAAAGGAGGGGTGGGTCACTAGAATTTTTATTATGAATATTTTATATACATTTATTATTTTTTAAAAAAGATTTTCCCTTCTAAAACTGATCTCAGCAGCTAACTGTGGTGTAATTGTTATTTTGGCATTAGTCTCTCATCAGATAATAATGTTGTGCATTTTATTGCATTAAGTAGCATTACTTATTAAAGTATTCTACCTTTAAAAAAGGATGAGATTTCAAACTCATCCACTGTATATTCAAACATTTAAAAAGTCAAAGGTACAAAATAGCATTGAAATAGAAAAATTAAGAGCTTGTTAGGAAAGTGCAATTTTTTAAATTAGTAATCCTTGGGGATTTTCAAGACCTTTTTAATTTCTGCATGAAAGTAAGTTTACAGTGTAATTTATAGAGCAGAAAAAGGCAAAAGAAAATTTTTCTGAAATGTTATGTTGCGGTTCAAGTAGAACTCTTGGTTCTAAGTTATGCACTGAGAGAGGATCAGATCGATGATTTATGTACCAGATCCCTCTGTAAACACTCTCATTATATTCTCCATCAGTAATACTTGACAAAGCTGAGTATTTGGTATGAAAACTTTTACCATATCACTTAATTTAACATTAAATTAAATCACTTATAATCACGAGATTAGAAGTTTTAAGGTGATACGATAAAAATGATGTGTTAAATTTAAGGTACCTAATAGTTTCATGGAGAAAGGTTTTGAATCACAGAATTCAACTACTACTGGCTTATTTATTTCGCTAGAGGATTAAAAACGATGTCTGTTTACAGATATTTTGGGTATCCAGTAGTAAGACATTTCAACTCTGTACTACTTTTTCTCTTAAATTTCTTGTAGCTTCTTTTTCTCCTCTCTCTCTATATCTATCTACCCCTACCTACCTACCTACCTACCTACCTATCTATCTATCTATCTATCTATCTATCTATCTATCTATCTATCTATCTATCCTATCATCTATCTAATCTATCATTTATCTAAACATATGTTCAGGGATAAAAGAATAGGAAAGGAGAAACCAGTTATTAGGTATCCGGTGAATTAACGTCTGAAAAACATCAAAGACAAAAGTGCTATATAAATGCTGGATGGATTTAACCCTGATTTTCCTCTCTGTTGGACAGTAATGCCATCTTTCTTTTTGGCTGTTAGAGAAACAGCAAGAGTTAGCTACTGCTATTGCACTCAATTCAGGGTTTGCACATGTATTAGTAGGTAGGCAATCTACTGTTAAAAAAGATAGCCAGCTTTTCTTTTCTCAGGGCTGTTATTTAAGTCTACTGCTTTTTAGGGTGGATAAAATGGGATTTGAGTTGTTTAATCCAATTCCTGCAGAGATTAGCACTGCTCTCCCTGAATACAGTGTTTACTAAAATGTTATGATTTGAACCCCTGTCATCACAGTATTCAGACATTATAATATTTGTACATAAAAGTAAATTTATCTAGGCTCCTGGATACTTAATATTATTTCTCAGGTTTTAACCCACGTTTCACTTAAGAAATAAAAGGCCCTATTTATATCTTTGTCCTGTAGTCATGAGATATTTAAAAACTGGTCTTGTACGATTTGGGTTTAGCTTTCTAAAAGCTCTCAGAGCTATTAATAGTTATCTCATCCTGACCCAGGAGTACACTTACATGTGCATTTGCAAAAAAAGAGACATATTAACCAACTAGAGGTAGACCACAGAAAGCTCTCCAGCCTGTATATGACTATAATAATAACATTCATTAATAATAATGTTGTTTTTATAATGGTCACATCACTTCGATGTTATTAGTTTCAAAGCCAAACT
The DNA here is from genome assembly GCF_028021215.1 of Eschrichtius robustus. Lineage (NCBI taxonomy): Eukaryota > Metazoa > Chordata > Mammalia > Artiodactyla > Eschrichtiidae > Eschrichtius > Eschrichtius robustus. The sequence goes on along the minus strand of NC_090831.1, from coordinate 65,018,220 downwards.
GATTCAGGTATAAAATTTCTGATGAAATCTAAAGCAGTAATTGACTAAGTTATGTTATAAGATGACAGAGCAATTTATTAACTCAACAATTTGTTTTCAGCACATTTGGGAGCTCTGTTCCCACAGACAGAGATACAGAGTTAAATTAGGTCCACAAAGGGCTTCCCTGGTGGCGCAGTGGTTGAGAGTCCGCCTGCCAATGCAGGGGACATGGGTTCGAGCCCTGGTCTGGGAAGATCCCACATGCCACGGAGCAACTAGGCCCGTGAGCCACAACTACTGAGCCTGCGCGTCTGGAGCCTGTGCTCCGCAACAAGAGGCCGCGATAGTGAGAGGCCCGCGCACCGCGATGAAGAGTGGCCCCCGCTCGCCGCAACTAGAGAAAGCCCTCGCACAGAAACGAAGACCCAACACACCCAAAAATAAATAAATACGTAAATTAATTAAAAAAAATTAGGTCCACATCGATAATATCAAAGATATCAAATGGATTAAAATATTTCCATCTTGAGTTTTCCCTTAGGAGTTTGAATAATTTACCATGACCTTATAATAACCCCTAGGATGTGTAGGCAGAAGTCATGGTCCCATGTCTACTGAACCCTAATGAGGTTATAAGTTCCTCCCGGGTGTTGCATATCTACGGAGGCTGTTGCTTATCTTGGTTCATGTTTAACCCAGTGGCCTCAGATGCAGGAGGAGTCAAAATCTGTCAGGAATGTGAGTGCCCTTTTGGTCTGGAAACCAGACAAAATAGTCAAAACCCGAAGTGTAGCTTCATGAAAACTACCGAAGGACAACAGCTATGTTTTCTCGCATTTCCTAAGGTCATATTAGAAACGATAACATTACTTTTGTAAATTGGAGAATTAACAGTTACAATTCTCTGTACCTAAGAGACATTAATGGCAGACTATTCCTTTGTTTGAATTTCAAGCTCTCTCTTATCCAGACCTGAGTCTTAGACTCTCACAGCTGGGTATTAGATCCTAATATCAAAATCTGCTACCAAACCACATGCGATCAATGTTTTGCAACAGAGAGAATAAATGATGGCTCTTGGCAGGTGTCCCAGGCAACACAAAATTCATATGAAATTACAAAAGATGATGAGTAGTCTGATTAAGATTTATTGCCTTTATTCACCTTGATTACTTATTGTTCCCCAAGCATTTCTTTCAGAATAGGCTAATTAGCATACCTTTGGGCTCCAAGCAGAACAAAATACAGGAAATTATGTGTAGAAATCAGTAGTGTTGGACAGTGTCTCTTTTCAAGAGAGTGTTTAGCAGCCTCTGAATAGTGCCGAAAACATCTGCTGGCAACGAGCTGCATAAAGCGCCGGTCAGGTCACTTGGCTCAGCATGAATTGAAATTATTAGGGAAGAATTTACTCGCAAAGACATAACACAGCATCCCCTCACCTCTTCACAGTATTTCAGGTTAACCGACTTGCCATCACTTCGAACACAATCCAACATCCTTGTTTTCATGCCATTTCCACAAACTGCCTTCTCACTCAGCTGGCACGTACTCCAGTCTGGAAGGAAGGGAGCATATCAGAACAGAAGGCTATGTATGAACCGGATTTCAAATGAAACTCAGATGACCTGAATCCCATATTTAATTCACAACTGCTTCCTAAGCCCCGCAATCAATCATCCCACATGCAGAGCGTATGGGTACCGGCTTTGAACATATCTGGAGTCAAATGGAAATGCTGGCGTTGCACATCGCTACAGGGACTATTCCTGAGGCAGATGTCTCCCTGACAATCTTGCTAGCTAGCTGTTTGGTGATACTGTAGAAATGGCTGTGGCCTGCAGATCAAATGTCATTTAAAAACTTTTTTCCTAACGAAAGTAGAAATTTAAATTTCAACATTTTTGTTTAAGCAAAATAATCATAATTTTAATGGCTCGTACTTTAGGTAGTTATATCCAAATAAAACTGTCGTTCACTTACTGTCCGTACTGTAAAATGTACACTTATTTATTTCAAAATCACTTTGGCCATATTTATTTAATTCCCTTTATTATATGTCTTTTGCAAAATAATTCTTTTATCTTTCTTTCCAGGGTAACGTAGCATGCCCCAGAGAACTGTGATTTCATTGTGTCATGATAGGAAACTGAAAAACCAAAAGAAGCAAAAAGCCAATCTGACTGCTGTGTGTCACTGTACAGTTTCTGGGGTTTATTTTGGTGTGAAAATTACTTGGGAAAAATTCCAAAATAAGCTTCAGCGTTGCCCTAAGTCATATAAACCATGAAACTCTTCTTTCCTAGAGTATATGCCTTGATGGTATGAGATGAGGGTTTGGGAAAGAAATGGAATTTAGAATAAGCCTTTTTTTCTAAAAAACACTCATCTATCTTTTTTCACCTACACCTTTGATAATATTTATATCTCTGAAACGTTTATATTCTCTTCACGCACTTCTTGGCAAGCTTAAGATTGCTGATGTCTTTACAGCAGACTAATCACGCCTATGAACTGCCCCCACAGAAGGAACTGTTGTCCCAGTATTCACAGTGATTAAACACATTCTGAAGAAGAAAGACATCTTTCAATAAACTGATACCCATGGGAAGATATATCTTTTATGTGCACCTTCTGAAAGTGGGAGGGTGGCTTAAATAGGAACCCTCAGGCTATTCACCGTCTGCCTTAAGAGCTAATGTTTGTGTGATAATTTCATTCTCTATTTTGATGTTTATTAAAAATAAGGCAGATAAATATTTCTTTCATTTAATATGGAATTATTTCTGGCTAATGTTTGTGTGATAATTTCATTCTCTATTTTGATGTGTATTAAAAATAAGGCAGATAAATATTTCTTTCATTTAATACGGAATTATTTCTGGGAGAGTAAGCAGCATGTCCAAAAGGCATGCAGATGGAGTTGAACAATATTTCCGGAAATGCTGCTGAGATGACAGACGTGGGATTTGGCCTTTGACTCTATAAGGAGATGACTCTTCACGTACCTGTTACATTATAATCATAGTGGAAGCAGTTTTTGTTCAGGTTACAGGGTTCCTTCTCAACAGCATCAGGGCAGGCTCTTCCTTCATCAGCAGGTTGTCTGATGGGATCCGCTGACCTCTGCCGGAAACTGCTTTGATTGCAAGGCTGACAAAGAATAATATAGCTCCTCAGAAAGGTGAACACTCAGCCACACAAGAGCTAATGTATTAGGGAGAGCACTGGAGCAAGAGTTAGAACCTTTGGGACACTGGCTAACTTAAACAATCTCATAACACCTCAGTTTCTTCATCTATAAAATCAAGGTGGTGGATGAGTTTCTCATGTTCCATCTAGCTCTAAGATGCTGGGGACAGGGAATGTTGCCTGCCATTCCGGTACACAAAGAATGTTGCCTGCTGTCTCAGTTCTACAATGATCAAGGCACCAGCCACTGCAGCTGCTGCAGGTGACGTGCCCTGAGGGAAACAGGATGGAGAAAAAGAGGTAGCATTCTGTGCTTTGGATACTGACCCAAATTAGTTAAGATACATGTCCAAGGAATAATTTCAATGAGCCCAGATTCTTGCATCTTCCTATGCACAGGAAAGCACTAAAGTCATTAACTAGAGATGTCTGTTTTAGTGATTAGCAGTAATCTTTTGATGTCTGACTGTATGTTCTTTCCCAGCAAAAAAACTCCTGTTTATCCTGGCTCCTCCTTTACCTTTTCAGAGCAGTTCCTCAGAGCTATCTAAAAGGTTGTCTCCCAGGCTATAATCCTCAGTAAGATCCCCGAATAAAGCTTAACTTGCAACTTTTAAGCTGTGTGTGTTTCTTCAGTCGACAATGCTTAAGAGATGTGTCTAACCTGAAAAGATATCTGCACCCCCTTGTTTATTGCAGCACTATTTACAATAGCCAAGATATGGAAAAAACCAAAGTGTCCATCAATGGATGAATGGATAAATAAGTTGTAGTATAATTATACAGTGGAATATTATTCAGCCATAAAAAAGGAGGATTCCTACAATTTGTGACAACATGGATGTGGACCCTGAAGGCATTACGCTAAGTGAAATGTCAGACAGAGATAAACAAATACTGTATGATCTCACTTATATGTGGAATCTAAAAAACAAAAGAAAAAAACAAAACACATAGAAAAAGAGATCAGACTTACAGTTACCAGAAGTGGGGGTAGGAGAGAAGGGAGAATTGGAGGAAAGTGGTCAAAAGGTGCAAATTTCCAGTTATAAGATAATAAGTAGTAGGGATGTAACGTACAACATGATGACTGTAGCTAACACTGCTGTATGTTATACAGGAAAGTTGTTAAGAGACTAAATCTTAACGGTTCTCATCACAAGCAGAAAGTTTTTTTCCTTTATTCTTTTCTTCTTTCTTTCCATCATACCTATTTGAGAAGATGGATGTTACTGAACCTATTGTGGTAATCATTTCACAATATATGTAAATCAAACCATCATGCTATATGCCTTAAACATACAATGATGTCTGTCAATTATTTCTCAGTAAATCTGGGAGAAAAAGAGCCTATGTGTCAAATATTAATAGATACATCAGGGCTTCCCTGGTGGCGCAGTGGTTGAGAGTCTGCCTGCCAATGCGGGGGACACGGGTTCGAGCCCTGGTCTGGGAAGATCCCACGTGCCGCAGAGCAACCGGGCCCGTGAGCCACAATTACTGAGCCTGCGCGTCTGGAGCCTGTGCTCTGCAACAAGAGAGGCCGCGATGGTGAGAGGCCCGCGCGCCGCGATGACGAGTGGCCCCCGCTTGCCGCAACTAGAGAAAGCCCTCGCACAGAAACGAAGACCCAACACAGCCAAAAATAAATAAATAAATAAATAAACAAATACTTAAAAAAAAAAATAGATACATCACATCATCCATACACAAACACATACATATGCTCATATTAATTATTGTAGATCACTAATACAGAAATTATAATCTATCTATTTATCTAATATAGTTGACAGGACCTGAAAAACGGTTTTAAGGGTGAACTTTAAATAACTAGTTATATACAACCTTTATTTTCCTAATGTGCACACATGTATGCACACAAACACAACTTAGCGCTAATGAAAAAGACTGGTTGCCATTCTCCTACTGGTACAGTCTTGTTTTGAAAACACTTGGTTACTAAGATCAGAAACAGTAACTTCAAATCTGATGCTATGGAATTAAATAGAAAGTCATTTGCATATGCTTGTGAAACAGCTGATTCTTAATTGCAATTTAACCTGTATCCAAGTCAACTGCCAGCCCTGTTTTGCTCCTGCTCTATCAGTTGGCTGCTAATCAGCATCTTTAATAATGTTAACACTGAAATAGAAAATTAATTTCTCCTTGAAAACATGCATCTGTCCCATATTATATTTCAGCAAATTAATTCCACATTAGATGTATCTTTTCCATGATTTGATGCCATTCTGAAGTGTGCAGCTTTACAAAGGTGCACAAGGATAAGCCAAATTTCCCACATCATCAGCCAGTTCTGTTTCAAGTGACTCTCCTCCCAGGGTCCCATGGAAGAGGCCCTACGGGCTGCTGAAATCTAGAAGCTTTGTGTGATTTGAAACTCTCAGCTGGCTTTCCAGGCCCAAAGAGACTCAAGAGTCAGTGTGTGGAAAGAGATTCACTGATGCACAGCTTTCTTCTTTCTACTCCCTTTCTTACCAGGATCTTTTGCGTTTTAGTGTCAATACTCCTGCTGCCATACCCCTGCTGTGTGAAAGATTATTTCTACAATTTAAAATGGATTGGGCAAAAAGCAAGGGATGATAATAACCTGACACCATTGAAGTATTTTTACTAGATTTTCATTCTTTTTCCCTTTACCTGGAGGGAATCATTATCACCACTGCAGTTTTTAACATGCTGTGAATTCAAAAGCAAATGTAAAGGCATTTTGGGACTTCCCTGGTGGTGCAGTGGTTAAGAATCCTCCTGCCAATGCAGGGGACACGGGTTCGATCCCTGGTCTGGGAAGATCCCACATGCCGTGGAGCAACTAAGCCCGTGTGCCACAACTATTGAGCCTGCGCTCTAGATCCCACGAGCCACAACTACTGAAGCCTGTGCGCCTAGAGCCCGTGAGCCACAACTACTCAGCCTGCGTGCCACAACTACTGAAGCCCGCGTGCCTAGAGCCCGTGCTCCGCAACAAGAGAAGCCACCGCGATGAGAAGCCCGCGCACCGCAACGAAGAGTAGCCCCTGCTCGCTGCAACTAGAGAAAGTCCACGAGCAGCAATGAAGACCCAACGCAGCCAAAAAAAAAAAAAAAAAGGCATTTTGTGCTGGGTTTAGGAGGATGGTGGAGGAGCATAAAGCTTGCAAGAGGTTGAGCTGTTCCACTGTGAGTCCAAACATTGCTGATTTTAAATGGCACAGTCCTAAGAATGAAGTAGCCGAAAATACGCCTTGCTTTGGTAACTAATTTCGTAACCAAGCTATTATTTTCTTAATATTTTTAAAGTTTTAGTGGTTAAGGAATTAAGCAAATTCTACATTAATAAATGGTTAATTGTCTCACCAAAGTGCATCGGGTCCACGGACCCCATTCAGTTATCACACAATCCTCGGGACATGGTAATTTGCACTCTCTAGAGCCCAGAGGCATCTCTTCTGGGTCACAGAGGTAATCCTCTACATGGTCAGAAGGGCCATCCGCCGTGTTCTGCATGCATCTAGAAGAAAACATACCTATCAGTGAAGGAACTGGGACAACTGAACAATGGCCAACCCGTTAGGGCACAAGGTTTTTCATAAGACATCACCATGGAGGTGGGGGATGGGAAGCTTTGAATTTAATGAATAAAATTCTCCAAACATAAAGACGTAAAAGGATCTCTGCCTCCCATACATAGTTGTATAGCTTATGATTTAAAAATCTATGCTTGCATGTAGCATCATAATCTTTTAAAGTGATAGCCACTGTGTATACGCTCCGTGTACATAAACTATGTGTCTTCCTCTTAAAGGAGAGGGTCATTTACACCCATATATGATGCAGAAACTAATGAGTTCACCAAAGATATTCATAGATGGGTTACAATTTTGGAATATAATGCATGTTTTTCTTCGGAGGAAAATGGTGAATTCCATGGAGAAGGCAGATTCATATATGATGGAAGACAAGGCACGCCGAAATCTCCTAGGGAGAGATTTCAGTTAAGTGGTTTTGAGAAAGTAATTGATGGCATTTATCAAGTTGTTTTGTCATTTCAAAAGTAATTTTAGCTTCCCATCTGCTGATAACCTTAAAAGAAAGGCAGAAGTGAAGAGACAATCATAAGAAAAATAGCACAAATTCTCTAATCATGGTTGTTGGGGTCTTCCTATATCTTGACCTTTTTTACTGTTAGTTTTCTTTTTAACAGAACAAATTCAAACATGTTATTACATTTCATTGTATTGTAAGCAGTCATAAAGGGCTCCTTAGTCATCTCTTGGGAATCTAATTAATGTGGCTAGTACCAGACTTAACTTTTACTGTAGTTAATAATCTCTCAGGGCACTTTTTGAATAGAAGAGAAAAACTTTATCCCTCATTTGTAACTCAGAGAAGGTCAACCAAATTAATAGGTTTGGGAAGAGAACTGCATTGCAGGAGATGAAAAGGAAGGCTTGAGCTCTTAAGCTTCTCAAACCCATTGCAACGTTTTAAACCGTTGGTTGTATTACATTACCAATTATACCTGGAATGTCAACTTTTCTCAGGGATTTACAATCAGTAGGGACATTGCGTCTTCACAAATCTCCTCTGCAGAATCACGTTTCTATACAGTGCTGCTAATTTTAAGAGAAATGTGGTTTTCCTGTGGAACGCATTCAAAGACTGGAAAACTAAGCTGTTGGTTATGTCTTAGCCGGGTTTGTAACCTGGAAAAATATCCACACAAATACCGACCTCTGCATTTTTTTGATATTGAATAAATATATAAAAAGTAATCACAAAAATATGCAAATGTAGACAGACATTTATATAGTTTCATTGCTGAAGGAAAAAAATAAATTATAAATTTCGCTGGGAGAATTTTAGTTTCCCAGGAAAAAAGTTCTAGCTTCAGTGGCATTTTAAAAATGTTCTGTTGACAGCAGCTATGAGAGGACATGGCGCAGATGGGACAGTTCAATCTCCAAAGTTGGATTTGCTGCTAAGAAAAGATTACATTAATGTGAGGCCCTGACATGATGTACAAGGATTAACTTGCAAAATTACCTATTGATTCAAAGTTAAGGACAGATGTTCAATACTCTATTAAGTAGTTATGTGCATAAAACTTTGTTTTCAAAGGTATTTCTTTTCCTTCAATTTTTATTACACAGGTAATAGATTCATTTTAGGAAAATCACAAGAAATAATAAAAATTCACTACATTCTATCAGAGATAACCACTCTTAACAGACCACTATATTTAAACCTATATTTTCATTTCATTAAATAGGAGCAAACTTCACCTACTATCTGTACCATTTAGGAAAAACATCAACAATACATTATAAAAATCTTTTTGTGTTATTAACTGTGTTTCTAAGACATAATTTTTAATGATTACATTTGAATTCCATCATTTGAATGTGCCACAATTGCTAAAAAAAACCCTTCTTGTTGACATTCAGATTATTTATGTTTTATTTATTTGAGTTGGTATTAATGATATTTTTATCACTGTAGAATAGAATAAATATTTGGATCAAGTCTTGAGCCCAAAGGAAAGCACTTTAAGTTCATTTGCTTTCTTCAAATTCCTGGCCTTTTCTCCTTTCCATAGGAGAAGGGATTATGCTGTGAGAATACTGAACTATTTTAGAAAACCACCACCAAGTTGGAGGCCAAGGGTGGGTCCAGATGCCCACCACAGTTGTAGCAATAAGGGGGTGCGTTGCCTGCAGAAAATTCAAAAGCAACAATAGAAATAACCAAATCTGTTTGGTTTTTATTATCATCATGTGCTGGCAATTCTACAAAAATGTTAGTGAAAAAATATTCCTTCCCAGCAGGGGAAACCACTACTATTACTCAGTCTTTGCTATGTCACACCATCCTAAAAGAGAAAGAATGAGATATTTTGAAACCTGCTCTCTTATAGACTCTTCTGTCCTGAAATGTCACCCAATGCTTGCATCTAACAGGACATTTGACCTTAATTAGCAGAGGGTAAGGTCTGGGAGGTATACTACTGAATCAAGAAAGAAACATTATTACACAATCAGAAATTCCAATCAATACTGATCTTCTCTTTTCTCTGTTTGCATTAAAAACGTTTACTGGAAAAATAAGTTGACCAGAAAAGTTACTTTGTTTAAGATGTGTTTGGAAATGTTGAGAATACCTATTCACAAAGCAAAAAGAAGCAACATATACACAGATAGCCGAAGGGAAAGCCGAAAGAAGTTCTTTATTATAATTTTTCTACTAACAAAAAACACAACCTGATCAAATTTTTAATATAAGAAAAATATTTTTATATTTGAAAGAGAAATTTTAAATTTGGCAGAAGATTGGTAGAAAACAGAATCTCTGTCTTTTTCTTCCCTGTTTCCCTATTAACTCATTACCTCCATCCACCTCATCCACCTTTAAAAGTTACTCCGTAAAATAACTGGAGAGTTCAGATGGGCTTTTGAAAAAAGAGATAGAGACTATCTTTACTGGAAGAAATGTTTTACATAGTGTGCCAAGGTTTTATGATATAAACGATAACTTGTTCTACTTTCCTATTGAAACAGATTAAGAAATAGGAATCTTAAAATTCATGAAAAGTTATGTCATGAGTGAGAATGGGATTCTTCACAACAGGAGTTCTCAGGTTTTGGATGTTTTCATATTTTTCTTTACTGTGTGTCACTCAGCAGAGTTAGAAGAAACTGGTTGTAGTTAAAGAGTGACAAGAGACTTGAGTTTGAATGCAACTGTCCCTTTACTAGGTGTGTGCTCTCAGCACATTACTTAGTACTTCTGAATCTCCTCCGTAACGTGGAGATAATAAAGCCTCATATATTTGTTTCCCAGGTTTAAGACCCTTCAGGATCATATGTAGATGGTGTAGGGATAATTTAATGAGTTAATTTAATCGTATTACAATTATTACAATAATTTAATTGTATTAGGTTTTAGGGAAGTTCTGTGAATATGACACGGTCTCAGTTTGGAGAAACAGGATTTAATAAACGGGACAGACATGTAGATGGATCTTTCAAAACAGTGAGGGGTATGTGGGATATTTTAGAACAAGGCTGCTCAGTAGAGCTTTCTATGACAATGTAAATACTGTGCTGTCTCACAGAATTGCCACTAGCCACCTCTGGCTATCGAGCACTTAGAATGTGTCTAGTGTGACTGAGGAAATGCATTTTATTTAATTTTAATAGATTTAAAGTGAAATAGTCACACGTGGCTTGTGGCTACCCCACCGGACAGTGTGGTTCTGAGAACAAATGAGAGGCACGAGCCAGCGGGGGGTTTAGGGAAGGCTTCCTAGAGCAGATGAGAGTATTCAAAAGATAGCCAGTTTGATACAAAGGATAAAGAGTTTACAAAAGATTATCACTAAGATACAGTTAGAAATATATCTGACCTTTAAGGAAGAAGTTACTGGGGTTGGAAAATCTGCATTCATTCACCTCACATTCAATATGCAGCCCTTTCCCTGCAAGAGTACCTTGAAGCAAAGCTTCCTAAAATCAGAAGGCAGAGGATGATAAACTGCTGTTGGAAGCAGATCCCTTTAGAGCATTCTATGAACACAGACTCCATAAAAGTAAAATTGAAGACAATTTCATTCAGGAGATTGGGAGGAGGGCAAGCTCACGTTGGCACATGAGAAATCGGGACGTGGCTGTGCCTTTGCTTCTCTGTGTTACTAGGCTTGGCCTTACCTCACTTTTCGGGTTTGCACGCCCTCTCCACAGTTGTCCCGCATGTTCACAAAGGTCACCTTGCAGATGCTCCATGGCTCTGTAACCCATATGTACTGGCTGCAGTCACTGTGGCAAGGGACGACCTCATACACCTGAAACACACACGGTTCTCAATGACCTCACCTCACGGAACCCCATGAGGTGAGTGGGAACACTTGATATCACAGTTATCATGATATTCTTGTTTAGCTACTCTGAAGCCTTTCCTTTACTGTTCATTATTCTAAAACAGGACTATAGAGGATCTCTTGAGAGTTCTAGCAGTGAAGGGAACGGCTAACTGCGTTGTATCGTGCTGCCCCTCTATCACATTGCAGCTGGAGACTGGACCTCATGGACCACATCAGACACATTCTGTACTTTCCTAGACTGACCCTTACCACACAGTATTGTAATTTCCTGGGCCATATGTCCTGTTCACAGTTTCATGTGTCTTCAATACTTAGCCCAGGGTGCTCATATGTCAGGCATTCTATAGAGATTTGTTGAGTAAGATGAATAAATGAATAAAAGAATTAATGAATTAAGTAAGCATATAAAAGTAGCTGTTTTCAAATAAGTATAATTTGGCCTGTTTTCCAAATAAGTATGTATACCAATAAGAATTGTGTGTGTGTGTTCCATATATGAAACTAAATTAAAAGATAAATGATATGAAATAAAGCTATCTTAAAACTAACTAAACCTTGGAAGCAAGGTCTGAAATTGGTCTCATATTACACAGGTACTAAGCAGTGAGGGCCACATAAAACAAAGCAAATTGTCTCTGCTCTGGTGCCCATAAAGGCTTGCAGCCCCAGGTTTGGGGTGGTGTGGTTGGTTGTTTCAGGATTTTTAGCACAATGAACCAATTATGCTCTTTTCTCAGTGAGAAAGAAGAATGACTAAATAAATGAAAAAAAGGACCATAATCCACTGCAACAGAGCTGACTCAACCATTAAAGAAAATTGTCTCTTAAAATCATTTCAAAATCTATGATAACTCTTATTTCCTATTTTACACACACACACACACACACAAACTACATGAATATTTTATATAACTATTTAATTCCAGAAAATATAGATTTAAATAGTCCTTTGGAACCATTCTTTTGTGCAAATTTTAGTTTTACTAAACATCCAAGTAAAGTGAATAAAGTTGACCTATTCCACACAGGAATAAAAAGTGTGCACTGTTGGAGTGAGAATCTGTAATTACTGTCATAAGTTATCACCTTCACATTGGGTGCTGTATTAAAATAGGACTAAATACTGTTTTAGTATTTAGTAAAATATTACCCTACAAGTTGTGGGGAAGGGAACAACTGAAGGGGAAATGCCATCTTTCCTAATCCTTTGATGGCTTTCATTTTAATCCCCTACACTGGAGTGAATACAAATCAGTTCAGAGCCACCTCCTGCTACCGCTTTGAGCCCACCTGCACCTCTCCCTCTCCCTCTCCCTCTCCGAGAAGCATGCGACCATTAACAGGAGGTGTCATTGTCTTTTCAAGGGTGGTGAATTATGCTTGTTCTCCGCTACCCCTGTACCTTAGGCTCTGATATTAAAATGAGAAAACACATGTAATATGCTAGGAAGACAAAGGGAATAGCTGCAGAAGAAAAATTTTATGGAAAACATGTTTTTCCCTATAAAAGAAAAGAAATGGCAGGAAAAGAAATACATTCTCTGATGCCAGGAGTAAAATGAAAACAAAGAGCACTCTATTATGAACGATGAGGTTTAAAAGTTCTTACCTGGGCCTGGAGTAGTGTTCACCAGGAATGAAGAAAAGAGAGAGAAACAAAGATAAGTTAAAATGTCAGTATATTTGATGAGAAGAACTCATGTTCTAAGTTTCAAATATTATCCATATATAAAGGATTTTTTTTTTTTTTTTGGTAAATGATTAGAACATCTTTCTTAGACCTTGAAAGAGAAAAGCCACCTCCTTATTACTGTTTAAAATTAAGATACACAAATGAGTATTGCAAACAGCAAGTTAAGGAAAGGATTTGATGGGCAGGATGAAGAAATCTTAGAAAACTGAGTAGACGTCAAAATACGTATCATGGGGAATCAACATATGACTGCAAATATCTTGTGGTTCAAATTGTGAGTGGACTATCTATAGATTGATTGACTGACTGACTGATATATTGATTTTAACCCATCCATCCACCCATATTTCTGAGGAAATGGGGATTTGCTTCCTCAATTGGAAAATGGAACCTCAGAGATCATTTTCAAGGCAAAGTACGACTTAATTACTGAGGAACGTATAATTGCAGTAAAAATCTATATGATTTACGATTTTCAACACTTACACAAACCTTTGCATATTCTTTACTTTCCTAACATTTTACTAACAAATAAATCCCTGAAAGTTTCTATTTTTTAATGTAGAACATTTGTGCTCAAAGTCAAAGATTCAGGAATCTATTATTTGTTTTAGCTTTGATTTTTCCATTGTTCATGTCTCAATATACCACCAGTAGGCTGATAACAAATACTCAGATGTCCTTATCATACTCTGCATTAGATTATATCAGAGTGACAGAGAAATGGCTTAGGTTAAAGAGTTTTTAAGCAAAGACAACTTGGTACAACCAATTTGAACTTCTGCAAATTCACTATTTAAAAAATGCTAAGGCAAACATAGCTCATTTTAATTTTAAAATCTGGCTGTTCACATACACACTAAAGGTATGAAAATGTGTAGAATTTATTTGAATCATGGATTAAAATTTAAATTTACTATTGGAAATTCAAGATTTCAAAACTTGTAGAACCATATTCTTTTGTATTATAAACATTACATTTCAGTTATTCTGTTTAATCCGGGTCATGCATTTTCTTCTTTGGAAATATTCACTAGGACAGAGAAACTTAATTACCAGTAGATGGCAGCAGTGCAGTATATTATTCACCTTCAGTTGTATTTAAGGGCAAGTTCAGCAATTTTTCTTTGGGGGAAAAATCAGCATCCTTTTGGAGTACTTTCTATGCAATTTAATTCTCCACTTTCTTGGCCTTTAATCGATTTATTCAAAAGTTATTTTTATTTTCTCTATAATTTACTTTTATTGTGATGAACAAATTTAGATTAATTTGGGAAGGCAAACGTATGGGTAAGCAGTGTGTTTGGAGATTAAAATTAGAAAATCTATGTGTGTATGAAACATACCTACATATTTAAGGTTAGTTCATACATATGAATTGGTTCATTTGTGACTTAAATTTAAACATACGTCTTAATACCTACACATATTGTGTGAAATTCACTCTTTGTTAATTCACATGTAGGCCAAACATGGCAATAACTGTCTGATGAATCTTATATTACATTAAACTAGTCACAATTCCCCCCATTAGACATTTTATTTCCAATGGAACACGAGTAACAGCTATGAACTGCAGCTAACAAGGTGTGCATCCGAAGTCAAAGGAAGTTCCACATAAGATTGAAAAGGCCAATCACCAAATTGATAGATAACATACGGTTACTTTGACGCCATCTTTATATTTCTTTTTTCTTTTAATTTATTTATTTTATTTACATATTTTTATTTTTGGTTGCATTGGGTCTTCGTTGCTGTGCGTGGGCTTTCTCTATCTGCAGTGAGCGGGGGCTACTCTTCGTTGCGGCACACAGGCTTCTCATTGCGGTGGCTTCTCTTGTTGCAGAGCATGGACTCTAGGCGCACTGGCTTCAGTAGTTGTGGCATGCGGGCTCAGTAGTTGTGGCTCGCGGACTCTAGAGCGCAGGCTCAGTAGTTGTGGCGCATGGGCTTAGTTGCTCCACGGCATGTGGGATCTTCCTGGACCAGGGCTCGAACCCGTGTCCCCTGCATTGGCAGGCGGATTCTTAAGCACTGCGCCACCAGGGAAGTCCAGTATATTTCTTTTTTCTTAACATATTTCATATTGAACAAACTTAAGTAAATGTACAGAATATATTTCTCAATTTTAGACCCAAACCCATATACTTTCTTTGATTTTAATTTATGTACATGGTAATTGAGATGTCTTTTCTGAGAGTCTAGTGGATCTATCAGAAAAAGACAATCTTGCTCTCAGCGCACAAATTATTGTATAATAGTTTAAATACCTTGACAGTATTTCAAAAGCAGATTTCATTTTTATTTCCATTGAATTATATTAATATGTATATATATATAATACAGTGTACTAAATAAATCTCTTGAGAATACAGAGATCATCTATCTGATTTGGGATTTTAATAATTTACTCAGGCATTCTAAAGATAAAGTGGGTCAAACTTCTTATTCAGGGGCTATTATTTATTCTTCTCTATTTTGGATTAAAAAAAATAGATCATCGTGCAACTAGAAAATATTTTACAATATTCCCATTGGTAGAAAATACCTGGTTGACATGGTCCAGTTTCGGGCATGGTCTTCCTCCGTTATAGGGTTTTTCACGCAGCCATTTAGACCGAACCTTCACGCCACTCCCACAGGACTTGCTGCAGCGTGACCAATTGGACCACTCACTGAGCTTGCAGTCTGAGGGGCAAGGGATGATGCAGGCCTCTTCAATGTAACCTGAGTGGAGGAAAATGAGACAAGAGCCATCTCCTCCACATGTCACTTGCCTATTACTACCCACCATTCTAGCTCATTTAGAAGGTCCAAGTTTGACCTGACAGCGACATGCAAATGCAGAGATGTCTCTGTCGTTAGGGACTCAAATTAAATTCTGCAGGAAAATGACACATACATACAGTGACTCTGTTAAAATAACAGCTGAGCAGCTGTCATATGATCTGCTTAGGATTCATGCTCACCACATTTCAACATTTCTGACTTCCTGACAGCTCGTGTTTAATTGACGATAACCTGTCTGCTGCCATATCATTCTCATGTGGCCAGACTGATACCTTAAAAAAAATTATAACAGTTTTCTATAAAATCCTATCTGTTAATGTCACACAAGTTCAAGTGTCTGAGTCCATGCAACATTCTTCCTCAAGAAGAAAGCCAGACCCTCTCAATCAATATTCAAAAGGAACCATTTAACTTAGCACCTTATGGTTCCCCTTCACTGAAAATCAAGTCTGAGGAAGAAAAATGAAGGATGTTAAATAAACAATGCCTCATATTTTTATAGTGCTGTCAATTTCAAAGCACCTTCACACCTTGTATTCATTTGATTCTCTTGCAGATATTATAAATGTATTGGGCATGTACTGATGCTCTACTGGACAGATAAGAAAACAAATACAGAGAGATAACTGACAAGTGCAAGGTCACACAGTAAGAGATAGGGATAGGATTTCTGAGGTCTAGTCTAGTACTCATTCCATCAAATCACACAGTCAATTAACTTAAGAGTCTACAGATTTATTTTGAGAAATGGGAGCATTTTCCTTGACCAGTCCCTCACTACCAACTTGGCATTTCACAGTATCAGTTTATCACTATTGTTCTCAAGGCAAATAAGTGGAAAGAGCAAAATTCCTCTGGTCAAGAGTCGTCTGTCATACTATGCGGAGTGGTTGTTCTTGAAACAAGAAAACACTCTGTTCTTACCATTTTACATCAACATCAAAGATTCGATTTTGAAAATCATTATAATGTAAACAACTTATACTAGGAACTCTAGGTAGATTTTTAAAAATTTTATTGAGACACAATTTATATACTATAAAAATCAGCTCACGTTCTGGTCGTTAATATAGTCTGAGTTATGCAACCATGACCACCATCTAGTTTCAGAACATTTTCATTACCACGGAAAGAAACTCTATACCTATTGGCAGTCATTTCCCATTTTCCCCTCCCTGGCAACCACTAATCTACTTTATATCTCTAAGAATTCACCTATTCTGAACAATTTATAAAATGAAATCAAACATTATGTTTTATGATTGGCTTCTTTCATTTAATGTAATGTTCTCTGGGTTTTTCTATGGTGTAGCATGTGTTAGTACTTCATTCCTTTTTATTAACCAAATAGTATTCCATTGTATAGATATATCATATTTTTTTATCCTTTCATCAGCTGATGGACATTTTAGTTGTTTCCACATTTTGTATATTATGAATAATGCTGTGAATATTTGTGTACAAGTTTCTGTATGGACAAGTTTTCAGTTCTCTTGGGTATATATCTTGGAGTGTATTTAACTTTTTGTAGACGTGCCAAACTATTTTCCAAAGTGACTGTACCATTTTACAATTACACTAGCAAGGTATGAGTGTTCCAATTTCTACATTTGTCAAAACTTATTATGTCTTTTTTATTTTCATGTCCTTTGAAGAAAAAAACTTTTAAATGTTAATGAAGTCCAATTTATCTATTTTTACTTCGGTTGCTTGTGCTTTGATGTCCTATCTAGGAAACCATTATCTAATCCAAGGTCATAAAGATTTACACCCAGTTTTTTCTTCTAAGAGTTTTATAGTTTTAGTTCTTATATTTAAGTATATGATTCATTCTGAGTTATTTTTGTATATGTTAAAACATAGGCAGTCCAATTTCATTCCTCTGTATGTGATTACCAAGTTATCCCAGGCCCATTTGTGGAAAATACTATTTTTTCTACAGTGAATTGTTTTTGTACCCTTGTTGATAATCAGTTGACTCTAAATGTAAGGGTTTATATCTGGATTCTAAATATCACTCCACTGATCTCTATACCAGCACCACACTGTCTTGATTACTGTCACTTTGTAGTACGTTTTGAAATCAGAAAGTCTGAGTCCTCCTTTGTTCTTTTTCTTCCAAGGAAGTTTTGGGTCCCTTACATTTCCACATACATCTTTGAATCAGCTTGTCAATTTTTGCCCCAAATGGCAGATTTTGATAGGAATTGTGATGAATAGTTTGATCAATTTGGGAGTATTGCTATCTTAACAATCCAGGTACATGGAATTTCTTTCCATTTATTTAGGTATTCTTTAATTTCTTTCAATGATGTTTTGTAGTGTTTAGTGTATGTCTTGCACTTCTTTTCTTAAACTTATTCCTAAGTATTTTGTTCTTCTTATTCTAGGCAGATTTAAAAGAGAACCAACAAACACTGATTTCTTTTATTACAGTGAAATAAGACCACCTAAAAACCAGTATGACAGATCTAATCTATAAGCTTGTGCCCAAAGTGTCCTGACTTGATACAGTGTTAAAAAGCTAGCCAACTTACTACATAGTATTTCCTAGCCTTGCTTTATAAATTACCTGGGACACATGTTAAAAGTACAGGTTTCTGGCAACCCCAGACATTACAATACAGTTCACTTGGGATAGTGCCTGATTTTTGGAAATTAATATATTTTCTTGTGTTTATTCATCACTCCCTCTCTTTTTAATTGAAAATTTTCTTATTAAGGTAATTGTAGACACATATACTTGTAAGAAACAATATAAAGAGGTCCCCTGCATACTTTCGCCAGTTTCCTACAATGGTAACTAAAGTATAATTTCAACCCAGATACTGAGATTGATACAATCCATTGAGTTTATTCAAGTTTCACCAGTTTTACTTGTACTTATTTGTGTGTGTGTGTATGTGTGTGTGTGCGTGTGCGTGTGTGTGCGTGTGTGTGCGTGTGTAGGACTGAAATTAAGGAACTCTGTTGTAAGACACAGGAAGAATCAGCAAAATCTGGGTGAGAAGTAGTTTTGTGGGATATTTCTCTCTATATTATCTTCTATATTTTTGTCAAATATACACATCACCTGTTTTAAACTTATTGTAGTCTCGATACACAAAAGTGTATCTTTCCAAAGTATAAAGTTCACTGAACACATGCATGAAACCAACACTACTCCAGAACCCTCTTTTTTGTTGCCTTCCAATCACTACCTCTTCTCACATGGGCAGCTACTACCCTGATTTCTTACAATCTAGAACTGTTTTACTTTAAAAAAATTTATGTAAATGGAATCATACAGTATATACCCATGTGTGCTAGCCTTCTTTCACCCTACGTTGTGATGTGAGATTCATCCATACTGTTGCATGTTGTTGAAGATTATTCATTCTAATTAATGTATAGTACTCTATTGTGTGACTATATTATGGGTTTTTTAATTCATTCTATTGTTTGTGAGCATTTGGGTATTTTTCAATGGCAAGCTATTATCAACTGTACTGCTATGAACATTCTAGAACATGTCTCTTGGTGAACATACGTATGCATTTCTGTTAGGCATATTCCTAGGACTGAATTTGATGCCTCAGAGGATATGCATATTATATCAGCAAATTGTAAGTATAAAAGAAAACTTTTTTAAAAAGATGGGATCATGAATTTGGTATGAAGAGCAGGATGCAATGAAAGAATGCTCAAAAGTGGGAATTAGTCTCAGAGAATCTTCAAGGGGGCAGATGTGTCAGCCGGGGCTTTGCCAGCTGTGAAATACTGAAGACAGAAAGAAGATGTTAATGTTGAGTTTTGAATGTACTTCTGATATTGAAGAAGACTTTTGGAGTATGGATAATAATCCAGAGGGAAGTCCAATAGAGGACTGAAAAAGTACTTTACAATAGTGTTTACCAAAATTTTGAAAAGCGTAACTGTTCTTCAAACAGATTACCATGACCTACTTAAAGCTCATACTTTAAGTATGGTTTGAGGTGGGAAAACAAGCCCAGCTCACTATTTTGAGTTAAAATATGTTTCAAATCACATTCTCCTTTTCAATCAACACAGCCAGTAAATAAATCTATAAAGTATGTGATACTTAAAAATGTAACTCCTGATAGGGCCAGTAATAATTTGTGTTTCATAGTAATAGTTTAAGAAATAGAATCAAACTGTACAAATGTCTAAAGTCATTTCCAAATCAATGCCATCTGTAACCAGATTATTTAATGTTTGTAAAAGACAATGAATTAAGAAAAAATCCCAACTATTTCCAAATATTATCAATAGCTTAGTTAAAGGACACTAGTATTTCGAAGGTAATAAATTATTGAAATATTTCTAGAATTGCATTTTCCACCTTGCTAAAGATCAAAATGACTGCAAAAGTAAACCTCTAACCTTTTTGTTATTCAGTAATTATAGTTGAAAATAGAATCACATGATTTTTCATGTCACTACTACAGAGTAACAGATAAATGGAAATTCTTTCTTTCCATTTTATCTGTTGAAGTATTATGGCATTAGTGAAATATGTCATGTCTGACTTGAGTCTGATTCACACTGCACTTTCAAGTAAGCAGATATAAAATTTTTATGTTTGATCTTCCAATAGAATATTCCAGAGAATGTCTCTCAAATAAAACTCAATCCATTAAATTGTTGAAAGATACAGATTAGGCACTGAGATAAAGACAAAACTGCAAAAGAGTATAATGCTTAGCATTCCATTTTAATCTTCTAATGTGTAACAACATTCAATAATTGCCTGTCATGTTTATCTAGTACAATTAAACTCCTTAATGCTACTAGTGAACTGCTAGATAAGCATTCCCCTGTCTTCTCTGCTACGATCATTTGTGAGGGCAATTAACGCCAAACAATCATGGGGGATAGAAAGACAGAAACATTTGAAGCGTTTTAAGGCTAAATAAACTGCTGGTATCTTGTAGCAATTTATGGCTCCTGAGGAATGCTGGAATAAAATAAATGACTTCACAATTAGGGTGTTAAAACTTTAGTAGCTCAATACTGAACCTGACACATGGAAAAATCAAACTCCTGGCTTCTGATTGTATTTTTTGTATCTATTATCTATTCTGATGTCTGCTTTCCAGTTGAAATGAATACAGAACACTAGCAGGCTTTACGTGGCAACCAGAGGACTTACTGCCTTTGACATATATCCAGTCACCTCATTCATTTGAATTATAAATGTGCAGATAAAGTAGCTTTCAGCAACCCTCACGATTACTGTATTGTGCTGTTGAAAGGTGCACTGTTGATAGATTAAAGAATTCATTTTGAAAGCACGTGGAAAATATTGGTTGGTTCTGATTTACAGCTGTGTGAATGAGCAACGCTGGCACTCTATCTGATACATCTGGATTAATCTCAAAAGAGACCTGAAAAATCTCTCCTACTTAAATGTGTGTTATATGCACATGACTGCAATCGCAAATGAGAACACTTAGCTAGAACTTTATCTACTGTGGTCCCTGTGGATTTGAAAATACTGAAAAAAATCATTTAAAAATATTTTCAAAATGAACAGAATATTCTTTTGTAATTATATATTAAGAACTGATAACTTGAAAAGCTGCAGAAACTAAACTACTCTGTATATATCCAAACTCCTATAATCAACTGTTCTACCCAGATTCTTATATTCAATGTATGAAAAGTTATGAATCAACAATGGGCAATCAAAATTTTCATAGTGAAGTGTTCAGGTAAATTTATGTAACTGCAATGAAATGCTATTTTATTTATATTTATTTGTTTTATAGACATATGAAGGCATGTCTCTTCATATCTGCTAAATACCTACAGATTTTCTCAGAAAATTTCAACATTAGTTGTTTTTTTTTTTAATAATTTTATTTATTTTTTACTTTTGGCTGCGTTGGGTCTTCATTGCTGCACGCAGGCTCTCTCCAGTTGTGGTGAGCAGGGGCTACTCTTCGTTGTGGTGCACGGGCTTCTCATTGCGGTGGCTTCTCCCATGGCAGAGCACGGGCTCTAGGTGCACGGGCTTCAGTAGTTGTGGCACGAGAGCTCGGTAGTTGTGGCTCACGGGCTCTAGAGCGCAGGCTCAGTAGTTGTGGCACATGGGCTTAGTTGCTCCGTGGCATGTGGGATCTTCCCGGACCAGGGCTCGAACCCATGTCCCCTGCATTGTCAGGTGGATTCTTAACCACTGCGCCAGTAGGGAAGCCCTCAACATTAGTTTTAATTGCTGTGGGATTTTGTAGCTGTTGCTATTCCAATACTGGGAGATTACCCAATGACTAGGCACCTTCAGATTCAGGTAGCATACCTATGTACGAGTTCACCATCAAGGCCATTTCTTATAGCAAACTCTAAAACTCTGTGCTGTATAACAAAGACTTTGGCTGGTCTGTTTCCCCGATTCCTGGGAGGCAGCCTCTAAGCCCTGAAATTTCCTGAGTGATAGGAGTATCTTTGTTATTCTTGTTGGGCCTCTTCGACTACATGTGAAATTATGATAAGATGTCTAAGGAAGGGGTATGATTATACCACCAAACCAAAGACCAACCATGTGTTTAAAAGGTTGGGACTTTAAGCCACTTGATATCCTCCCAAACTCTGGAGAGAGGAGATTGAGTTCAACTGTGTGGTCAATGATTCAATTGATGCCTACATAATACAACCCCCCAGAAAGCTCTGGATACAAAAGCTTAGGCTGGTAAAGCACATCCATGGGCCAAGAGGGTGATGCCTCCTAGCTCCATTGGGAGACAACGTGGACGCCTTGGTTTGGGACCTTCCCAGCCCTCGTCTATGTGTCTCTTCTATCAACTGGTTCTGATTTTTATCCTTTTGCTATAATAAAACTGTAATTGTAATGGTGCTTTCCTGAGTTCTCCGAATCATCCCAGTGAATTATTGAACCTGAGGGGGTAGTGGGAATCCCCAAATCTGTAGCCAGCTGGTCAGAAGTGAGGTTGACCTGGGGACCCTGAAAGTGCACAGCTAGTGTCTGAAGTGAGAGCAGTCTTGCAGAGGACTGAGCCCCTAACCTGTGAAGTCTGGCCCAAATCCAGGTGGTTAGTGTCAGAATTGCATTCTACTTTCAGATGTATATTTTATTAAAAAAGGAAATAAACTTATTTATGAAAGAGCCCGTATCTATGGTTTATTTATTCAGCCAAATTAAAACTTTGGGAATAATTACATACATTAAGGCATTTATGGACTTTTCCCCCCAAATTTAACATTTATAACTTTAACTAACATTAAAATATTAACTAATATTAAAAATCAGCCCGTGAGCCACAACTGCTGAGCCTGCGCGTCTGGAGCCTGTGCTCCGCAGCAAGCAAGGCCACGATGGTGAGAGGCCCGTGCACCGCAATGAAGAGTGGCCCCCGCTTGCCGCAACTAGAGGAGGCCCTTGCACAGAAACGAAGACCCAACACAGCCAAATAAATAAATAAATAAAAATTAAAAGTGCTAACAATTTTAGAAAAAAAAAAATCAGAAAAAAGTTCTAAGAACCCACTTTGGAAGTAGGGCTTTGTCAGCAATATAAACATCATATTTGATGGAGTGTTCAGATTATGAAGTAACGGGAAATAAATTAACTTTGAAATTTAGTAGAGTGATTTTCTTTTTAACTTGATCCAATGCAGGGCATTGTTCTTTCAGTCAACAAGAATCATATACTGACACTGAAGTATTTCCAAAGGATAACCTTTAAACACTAGTTTGCTGGATTCTAGTAAGTGTTAAACATAATTTTTATAAAAAGCATTCTGTGGTCATGTACGTTGGAAAATTGTTGCGTTAAGCAGGTCTCTTCACCCCGAGCATTCTTTCTTTTTTTGTTTTTTTTGCTGATATGAACTGTGAATCTCTAGGAGAATGACTCAGACACTGCATTCTATGCTTATTAACTTTTTCCTATAGCATCTCACTGGACCAGTGAGAAACAGATCAACAGATCATCATGATATGTTGTAATTATAATGCATTAAAACTGGATTCATGTTTTGAGCTGTACAGAGTTTTAATGTTTAATCAGGCCTTTTTATGTCCATTTCCAGATACGGAAAAAAATGCAAAAGTCAACAAACAAAAAACAAAACCCCCAAACTTAAGAAAGTTTCTTCTTAAATTATTTTATACTTTAAAGTTTTAAAGCATTAAAGGTCAAACCTATGGCAAAGGGAGAGGAAACTTATGCAGATAAACTTCCTGAAATTTTTTTTAATGACTATTTTAAACAACCATTTTGTTTTCTGTAAATTAACTAAGATTTCCTGTAAGGGCTAAATTGGCCTTCAGTGCGACTAAGAAGAAATGGGATAAACATGAAGAGTAACTACAGGTAAAGATCTTCCTTTCAAATTTAACTTTAAAATGCCCACAAATGTGTTGGTGTGCTCTCAGGTTACTTTTTGAGCCCATTGATACGGCTTATGTCTAATATATAGTGCCTTCTTCATGCATGTACCAAAAAAAATTCCTTATGCATAAGCTTTACTCACTACATGACCATTTTGATGATGCTTTGAAGTAGAAAAAGACCTACGTTTTAAGACCTATGTTTTAAGAATGAGACTAAACTCAACTAATGGGACATAGAGCTTTACAATTATTTTGGATTGCAGGACATTAATGTAACAGGAATCTATATGAGGGTCAGTATCTTTATGAATTATGAAACCTTATAACACAACATGAGTAATGAACAACTCTGTGATTAATATCAATAACATTATCATAGAGATCAGCAAGATTACCACTCCTAGCCATTTCACTGAAATTAGCGTTATCCTTCCTCTAAGGCATTAAGAGGAAAACTGGGTCAGAGGCCAATAGAAAGGATGTGGAGTAAAACATAATAGCAGAAATTGTTGATAAAGGCAAAGATAAACAAATTTTTTTGTTGCTGTTGCAAATAATGAATTGTTCTTGGCAGTTAAATTTATTTTAAGCAGTGAAACACTTTCTTTCTAAAAAGCTGGAAAGCCCAGTAGGTGTATGGGATATTCTGGAGGCTATGTTTGACAGCCTGGCCTGAGGGGCTCCATGGAGCCCAGTTTGAAAACCTTGTAAGTAAGTAACAGATGAGTTGAGGTCTCCCTGACATGGAGCACACAGAATCAAATGATAACACCAGATGTTTTTCCATCACACACGACATGATGGTAGCTGCAGGAAAATTTCCACGGAAAGTCTCCCTCATCACCTCTCTAGTCCTCCTTCAGGGATCCTGTTAGAAAATAATGCTGGTATCCACACCTTATTTAAATTTGACCCTAGACTCCTGCTTTCTTTTTGTACCCACATATCCATAATAGCCCCTTCTTTATTTCCCTGGTTCTTTAAACTTGCAACTGCTACTTCAGGAAAAGTCTGTTCCTCACTCCCTGCCTGTCTTTTACATTTGAAAGGAAAAAGATCTCAATTGTGAATGATGACTGCAAAAGCAATACTAGCTTCATCTGTACTATCAAATGAAAGATTTAAATTCTGAAATGAATTAGACATTAAAAAAATACTACCAACTGAAAAAGCTTTTCAGAGAAATCAGAACTCCATTTCAGCTTATTTACAAAACTCTATTGCCTTTTCTCCCTGGTTTAATTAAACATGCTCTTCCTCAACTACAAGCATCCACTACGATAGGGCACAATTTCTCACTCAATTTTGTTTCTAATTAACCTCTAATATTAAACTTATATCATCTTCTATAGAATCCCATTACAAAAAGGAATACATTGCAGGTATATTATGGTTGAGTGGTCATGTAGGTTATCCTCAGAATCTACTCTCCTCATATTCATAATTATTTTTATCAGATGTACCCTGAGTTCCACAATGTCTTAAAAGTACATGCTCTTGAAGTAAAATCTACTTGTAGATTGAGTACTCTCTGAATTTTAAAAAAATCAATTGGGCACTTGTACCACAAATACACCCAGGATGTATTCCTTTTCTAAGTTTTGTTGATGGTCTTTTTTTTGTTCCTGTAAATTCTAATAGAAAAAAACCCCACACCTGTGGCATGTATACTAGAGTTTCTGACTGAATAAGGCAGCATCTGGTATTTACAGTTCCTTACAACATCAAGGGATGTCATTTAAACATGACACCTGCTTTAAAATCATCCACATCATAACTTCGGGAGGCTGGTGAAATAGGATGTAGATCGCTTAGGCTATTAGGCAATAATGTTAAATGCTGCCATATAAGGGTCAGCTATAGTTATAATATGAAAATATTTTATTAAAAAGCTTTTGTTTCACTTGTAAAATTTGTAGAGCTTTCTTTTTATTATAATACTTAGTGCTGTAGTGCAAACTACCTATGAAACAACCTGTAAGAAAGACTTTGAGTGCTAGCAAGGGTTTTGCAAAATATCAGATTTTAATGGGCATACTTTGAATCCTACAGATGCTTACAAAACCAACTGATAAAGCCATTCATTAATGTTCACAAGGTTCTCTGTAATATCATTCATAAACATACTAGGCAAAGAAAGAAAGCTTTAATTAAGAAGAATTAATATAAATCATTATATTTAAAAATTAATGTTAAAGGGAAATTAATCTTACACTAATAAGGCATTAGACAAACTATGCTGAACAATTCAATAGTGACTACAGTTAAAAGACAAACTGCAATAATCAAAAGGGTGTAATGTGACCTAAAATAAGTAGTACAGCTGTTTAAATGCCAGCATGATGGTCAAATGGCAGTACAAAGTCCTGAGAATTTTAGAGTCATTGGATCATGAATACTGAGTGCACAAAGTCAAATGCACACAACACTTCAATATAATATTGTATTCTGTTTATGAATACAGCAGTAAATAAACCCAGAGCTCTCTCTTATTTCTCTATCTGAACCAAAAAAGACTTTCCTCAGGGCAATCATTAACTTGCCAATATCCTTTCCACAGAAGATCCTATAGACTCATTCTGTTTTCAAAATCATATCTAAACAGGCATTCACTTTATAAAGACCCATCTTTACAAATTTCAAAAGTTTCCTAATGTTCTCTTGCCCACAGCTGGTAAGCAAGTGAACTATCTCCTGTGAGGTGCTGATTATTTTGCCTAAGACAGCATCACATTGTGATCCTCTAGGAAATGATCTTCATAGGCCTTTCGCACCAAGGTTAATAAAGCTCATGATCCCTACCAAACCCTGTGAGTGTCTGCATGACCCAGAGAAGTAGTCTTAAACTTTAAATGTGTTATAGAACCCCCTGGGGACCTTGTCAGAATGCAGATTCCCATTCAGCAGGTCTGCAATGTAGGTTGAATTTTGCATTTCCAATGGTTTTCCTGTGACGCCTACGCTGCTGCTCTGTAGATGGCATTCTGAGTAGGAAGGGTTTAAATCCTAGTTGGCAAATGACAGCCCAGGCTGACAGCCTGTTTTTGTAAATAAAGTTTTACTGGAACATAATTGTGTAATTCACTCATATATTGTCTATGGCTGCTTTCATTCTATAACTGCAGAATTGGGTAGTTGTTACAGAGACTTTCTAGCCTGCAGAGCCTGAAATATTTGCTATCTGGACCTTTAGGAAAACATTTGGTAACAAGTAATCTAACCAAATAGCTGATTCTTGAGTTTCCTCATGGGCTCTCCAAATTGGTATTTGATAGGTATCAAAGCAACATATTACTTTTAGGCGATAGGATACCTATGTATATTAAACAGCAGGGGCTCAGGAAGAACAGTCACATCAGATAGGCCTTTCTGCTTACTTGATATTAACAGATGATAAAATATCACAAATAAAATTGAATTCAATTTTAGAATATCTATTGATAGTACATTATGGCTTAAACTCCCTATAAGGAACAGCAAAGACAAATTTGCTGAGAGTAAAGATTCAAGAGAAGTGTCTGGAAGGAATTATGTAACTAAAAGGGCTGAAGACTTCAGCATCTGACATTTTTACACTTTATCCAATTCGCCTTCAAAGTGTTCCTTTGAGATAAATCTAATAGAAATGTTATTGCTTATTTTCTCAAGGAAAGATGAGTGGACACAAAGAGAATTAAATGAACATTCCATACTCCCAATTAAAGTTGTAAACACAGGCTGGGAAAAAGGAAGTTGTCACAATTACTAATATAAACCAAGAGATTAAGCTGTTGTCCAAATCTGGTGTTGTACAAAGCAGGCAATTCTGAACAATAAGCTTTAAACTGGAATAAAGAGACTTACCAATATCGATATTACTGGACTAATTCAGTGGAATGGGTGTGTGACTATTATTTCTTCTACCTACCAATTAGTAGGAGGAGAGAAGCATAAATATTTGATGAATATCATATAGAAAGTTTGTGGCATGTATATAGTTTATTCCAAAGATCTTAGTTGTTCTCAATGATCTGTTTGATTATATTCCAGAACTGTGACACAGAGGGAAGGACACTGTCTGGAAAAAAGGAAGCGTCCAAGCCTGATTGTGGATCAAATACAGCTACAAAAATTCTCTCCACCTCTTCACTCACTCATTCATTCTTTCTACAAATATTTACTGAGCACCTACTGTTCTAGGTGCTTGGGATACATGAGTGAATAAAGTAGTCCAAGATACCCTCACCAATCTACATTTTTGTACAGGATGAAACATAAATAATAAATACAATAAATAAGTAAATTATATGGTATGTTATAGAGTGATACATGCTTTTGAAATACAAAAAGTAGAGCAGGATAAGAGCTTTTGCGAGATCTGGGTAGGATTGAGGGGCAGCATAATAAAATTCTATCACTTATGTTTAAATGAAAATCTTGTACACGTGTACCTTGCATAAGCTAGGTTACCTCTAACATTCTTTAAAATATCAAGATTAAATGATATAATAAAAAAAAGTTCCAGAAATTCTACCTCTTGTTCTGTGAAATTTTAGAAGTGATTAACTTGAGAAGTACCTAGTACTATGTGCCAAGGCAATCAATTTCTAGTGAACCAATTAATTAAGATCTCAGAGTATTCTAGCAGTAAGTAGAAAATGTGTAATTTGGTTTTTTAATGATTTATAATCTGTTGCTAATAGTGACACCATTCAAGATTTCATACCAAAAGTAAATATACATAATTTGTATTATGATATCAGGATAGATAAATGCCAAAAATGTATTTATATATCAACATTTGTGCAGGAACTATATTTAATACCATATATCAGGATGGATGAACACTTACGTGGCTCCCAAGGTACTTTAAGATCTGATTTTTGGAGTATTGATATATTGCATTTCAGTACAGAGTCTATTCTTATGAGGAATTCCAGACATAATAGAATTGTGCCTCGAGTTTCAGACATTAAAAAAAAAAAAAAAGGGTGACCACATGGGAAATGACCTAAAATAATATACTTAAGCTGATGAAAGTCAAACTGTTTTATCAGTATAATAACTGATAATATGATCTACAGATGGATAACACAGATTAAGTAGAAATGCCATAAGGCCACTACTGAATAGGGTAGGGGATTAGTGTCTTTGTACTGCATACATGTGGGGATCAATTTTATGTTTAAACTGAAAGCCGTAAGAGACTTTTTCTTGAAAGTCACTTTCAACCCCATTCCCACCATTCATCTGGAAGCTGCTTTGGCCGAGCAAAGGCAGTGGTCATAGAAACTGCAAGTTAGCGCATGCCTAGGATAGAGCATCAAAGTGACAGCACTCCACTATCACTACCGGCATTGACAGAACAGCAGCAGTAATTCCCAAGAAATCAGGCAAGAGACACTCAATTTCCTCAGACTTTGAGTAAAAATGTTAGTAGACGCTAAAATATCCCATTGGACATCCATCTTAGATCAGATTTAAGGAGAAAGGAGTGATGTTGGATAGACACAAAGAACTAAACTGGAACAGTTCACTTAAACATCTTAGATTCTTTCACAATCTCCATGAAGTTCAGTGCTGCCAGGGACCCATCTTTTTTTCTACATGTGCTTTTCTTCTAGAATATACTACTGAATTCTTCATGCTTTGAATTGACAGTGCTAAGGCAGAAAGTCTACTGCCTTTGGCCAATTTCAGTTTTTCTGTACTTTTACTTTTTTCAAGGGATCAAACATTTTCGTGAGAGTCACAAGATATTTTTAAAGTTTTTTTTTTTTTCTAAAAATAAAATTGACTCAAGTGTCTTACTGAAGCTCTCATGCGTCTAATTAACAGGTCAAGGTAAAGTGAGAATATATGAGAGTCATTTTGAAAGCTCAAAGGTTATGTTAAAAACAAATGATTATCTTGGTGATTCACTATGCATAACAATTTAAAATGTGAGCAAACACTTACATGCTACATTTCAGGAGAAACATTTTTAAAGTGATCTTCACTTCTAACTATGATATTCTACATTATTATATCAGCTCAGAATGCGAAGTGCATTTACATTTTTCCTGGTATCTAATTAATAGCACCTATGTTATTTGATATAGAGAATAAAAAACTCAGTTACTCTTACAGAAGTTTTTCAAGGCTTACTAAACTCTTTTTAGTTATTGTTCTAAATGCATGGGATAATCTTAAACATAGCAATGCATGCATGCAAAATACTTATATCTAGAGCTTCAACATAATGGACTCTTATGATGGGTGCTTATATCACTAGACTTTGATAAAACAGTAATTATGAGATAAGGTAAAAAAATAAAAGTCAGGGTTTTGGGAAACTGTTTTGGGGACAGATTTAAGAGATTCCATAAATGTGTCACCATGATACCCCATAATGGTTTACATATGTGAGATG
Source organism: Eschrichtius robustus (assembly GCF_028021215.1). Classification (NCBI taxonomy): domain Eukaryota; kingdom Metazoa; phylum Chordata; class Mammalia; order Artiodactyla; family Eschrichtiidae; genus Eschrichtius; species Eschrichtius robustus. The sequence continues at coordinate 64,987,938 of NC_090831.1, read as the reverse complement.
GTCCTATTAGTTCATGTTGTTTTCTGAACCACATAATAAAAATGGAGGAGCACTGTTCCAACAGCAGAAGTTACTTCAGCAAGGTTGGAGGGTAACTACCATATCCCTCTCTCCCAGTAATTTAACTTATCTTCGTTAGGTCACCTCCGTGAAGAGAGGGGAATCAGTGTCCAGTGTTTGCAAATATGTGACATCCATGATTCAGGCTGACCCACTGTAAACTGATCTCATTCCACAATAAAAGGACAGACACATTAACATAAAACAATGAAGAAATATTGCTTAAGGCTGACTGTATTATGATGTAGAATCAAAGAGTTCACTGCATACTCTGGTCAAAACCACTCTTTATAAACTTTGGGCAATTCAATTACTGTCACAGTATTTTAGCTTCTTTATGATTTTCTGTTTGTTTGTTTGTTTGGAAATCAAGTTTCCGAAGTGTATGTACCTTTTTCTAGTTTTGTTTGTTTGGGCCAATCTCAGCTTAATGAGGAATAAACGAGATGTTTGAGTTTTCACCAACTGCAGCTTTCAGTCTTTCTCCTCTGCCACTTGATATCTTAGGCACGTCGCAAATCTTGCCAGTTCGGTTATTAAAAGTCTGTCTAGTTTAACACTTTATTCTCAAATTAAATTCAATCTTCTCTTCTCCTCCCTCCTTTTCTGTACACGGACTTCGTGTGGATTGCTGAGCCTATTCAGTAGACTCTGGATCTGCCCCAGGGGAGGTTTCTGGCACCATTTTTGCCTACACGTAAGGCTTCCTTATCACCAACTTCGGGACCTAGTTGCCAACTTCTAGACAACAAGTGCCACCGAATGTCCTGTTACATATAAATGATATATCAATACAGACAGAGTGGCGCCCCTAATGCTCAATTTAGAACACACTCCTGTAAACTTTCATTTCTCTCCATTCTGATACACTTGCATTTTACCTCCACCCCCAAAGACAGCAAATGTATAACAGTGAAGAAAAGTTGGATTACCATGGCTGTTACATCTGGATGTCTCCACGAGTCTGCCATTTTGATCGTAGCACGCCATTGCTTGGTAACGATATCCTTGACCACATTCCTTGATGTCTCCTTGTACCTTCATTCCCAGCAACACTTCCACTTTCCCCTCTGGCAAAATGCAGTCTGACCAGTTCCCCACAGGCTGTGCATTATACTTGTCACAGGGACAATACTGCGTCTCAATCAGGGGGTACAAATGAGAATTTTTACATTTTTCCTTCTTTTTACTTTTTCCTGTGGAGAAAATTAAGTTGGAAAATATCAGCATTAATATCAAGCATCCCTAAGTTTTTCTCCTTTCCTAAACTTCCTTTATCTTTAACCGTATTCAACAGTAGCCTATAAATAAATGCTATTTTCCCCCCTCCGTAGCGCGTTCTATGTAGGCTTTTGTTAGAACTGGGTGCTTTGCATAGTGAAATTTCTCTTATTTTCTCACTTAAAAATAGCCCATTTTGAATAAGGCACTAACTGTTGTGCTGAATTTTACACTCCTCAAAATGATTAAAATCCTCTCAAGTGATCATGTGCTTTCACTGACTGGGGAGTTTGAGGTAACTGCACAATTCTCTCCTTTATAACATGTGCAAAAATATGAAATGGAGAGAGAGAGTCACTGCACTGACATGCACAGTTAAGTAACTCTGTTAAATCCGAATAGATGGCTTAGTTATACAGGATTACGATTCAGAAAGTGAGATTTTTGCATTTACTTTTCTGATTGTGATTTTGCATCTTTCAGTATTTCTGAAAAATAATCACTTTGACATACTTGGTGATTAATGTAGGAAATAATAATATTCAAAATGAAGATATTTAATATCACAATAAAAATATTAGAAATGGTTTGTGTATAAATCTAAATAAATTCCCTTTTAAAATAAAAAACCTTGAGTATAACAGTAATATGTGCCTGAAAAATATCATTATTTTAATTAGATCATAATTTATATTATATCATATATGTTATATACTTTTAATTATACTGCATGTAACTAATTACATATGTTTTACGTACATTTATCTCTAACTTTCATAAGCTGCCTTATATAATTTTCAACAGTCTTCATTATGACAGCTGGATCATTTTACAACTTTAAATTCTGAATACTCTACTAGCACCAATATTTTTAGGTTTCTTTTGCCACTGACAATATTTCTGAGTGCATCAGAGTTTAGTTCATTATGACGGCTCCTGTTCCTGCTCGTTATATTACAGCTTTTTGTCATTGTGACTACCTTTTAAAATGTGTTTTCAGGTACAGAATTAATGCCATATTTCTCTTCCAGGATATGAAGGATAATCTGAGGCTGTGACAGTGAGAATGGCTTAAGAAAGTGAAGTGGCAACCTTTCCCCATATTCCTAAAAAACTCTTCTCCAAGTACTTCACTGTCTGTAGGTAATCCACCAAAGCTACATGTTTAAACCAAAAATTAATCTACCGCGTATTGTATAGGGAGACAGAGTTCAGTTTTCAAGGCTACTTTTTCTTTCTACTAAAGGTACATAATGCATCTGTCACTGCCAACTTACATCAAAATACGGCTCCGAATCCATTGCCGTATTATGTGTTAGTGTAACAATAATAACGCATATCTGTGCATTTTCCAAATACATTGTCAGAACTATCTTGGCCTGACTTTTTACTGTGTTTTTCCGCCTTGACAAGTGTTGGCTTTGGCATCCCAATTATTCTTACCAACAATGGTGCGCTTTCTGGTCCTAACTGCACCACAGTCTCCATTGCATGAAGAAAACTTGGACCAGCTGGTAAACTGACAGTCATCTTGGCAGGGGATCTGGCAGGCTTGGGTGAGGGCTGGCACGGGGCCTGCATACCGGAGACATTCATGGATACCAGTCTGTCCACCATCTTGCTTTCGACAAGTAATGGCTAAAGGGAAAGCAAAAAGCTGTTTATCATGAATCTGAATGTCTGTAATCACTCTGTAATTTAGGAATTAACCTAACATTTCTTACTCAGTCAAAGGAGTCCTCTTTTAATTCTTTATTTGCAGCAGAAATCTGGTAGGAGTGTTTTTAGTAATCACGGTAGTCATTAAATTGATCCTATAGGATTTTTTAAATAACAGATAACCCTCAGACACACACACACACACACACACTTAGCAGTTTTTATTAGATGCTATTAAGGATTTCACGTCACATGTGGAATATACTTAGAAATGAATTAAGAGACAAATAAATAATACATGGGTTCTGATAATAGTTTATGTTGAACTAAACATATTCATGGTGGTGCTGGGAGACACCTCATACCTTTAATAGTTGTTTTCATACCGTTGTCCACTCTGGGATTTCTATACAGAAGGGTCTTAATGGCAGCAAATTGGTTGGAAGGTTTGGGTGGAGAGAGAACACTTATGAAACTTGTGAAGCTCCATTTGCATAGAAAGCATGTTTTTGTTTTTTAAATTACGCTCAAAGTTTGTTGTGATGGCTTTGAAGTGGTTAGTGGTTAATGGGAGGAGGCGGTGTCAAAGTTCCCCACTCCCCTGTGTGTACAAATTCTTCACATGCACAAAGAACAACCATGAATTTAAAATGAAGACAAAAACTTTTAGCAATCTTAATCTATCATATCATAATTGACATTTCCAACAATTACATATGGACTCTCCAAAAACAGTCAAATAATTTTGGCTTTATATATTATTTTCCCCAAGACATTGTTCTACTGAATTTTTTAAACCAAGTCATAGTTGTATTATGTATTGAACATAAATGTAGAATTGCTTAAAGGTAACAGGTCTTAATGAAAAAGAGCAAGTGATGTTTAAGTCCTCTTTCTCCCTCAGCCAGTTCCCGCTGTTGGTTTTAGAAATACTTCATTTTTTTTTTTGGAGGAAGCAGATGAAACATTTAGACCTCGGTTCTGAAGTTAAGTCTTCATTGAACTAGCTTAAATGGCCCAGTCAGACTGATTTACATGGCACTTTCAGGTTTGTGGTCTTGGCTGACACTGCAGCTGGTCTCTGTCCTGCTCAGAATTCTATCATCATGAAACTAAGATGAAGGAGCCTGGCATTTTGATCCTAAATTACAGTTAGGGCACACAGGGCCCCAGGTTGGACAAGACTCTCTGGATCTGTACACTAAAACTTAACACCCAGTAGTATAGGACTGTGTGATGGGGTGTGTAAAAAGATTTAACAATTTTAGCAAAGGAAGCCTTTCTCTGTGTAGGTGAACACAACTTGTCGCAACTGCTGTAGGAAAAGTTACATAATTGTGCAAATGTAGGTGAAAACTCACCTATTTCTTAGCTATAGATATCTCTTCATTTAATATGCACAACATTGGAAGAGCCAATTTGTATGGCTAGACAGCGGTCCCTGAATTTTACAGATATGAAAACCTGGTTGAGTGGACTGTAGTAGCCTTTAGGAAGGTTATATGACAGGAAAAAATATTAAGTGCTCCAGAGAGACTCTCACCACTTGGGAGAGGAGTTGTCTGGTGCACTGTGGTTATCAGACCAGTGTAAGGTAGAGGCTCTCAAATCAAGCTGCGGATAATAATCACCTGGATAGCTTTTGGAAAAATGTCTATGCCCTTGCTAGACTCCAACATTCTGATTTAATTGGTTGAGGACAGGGTCCCAGGCATTAACATCTTTTTAAAGTTCCCTGATGATTCAAACACACAGCAGCAGGTAGTGTATTTCCACTGGCATCAGAAACACCTGGAATGCTATTAAAGTTGAAGATTCTTAGATTCGTTCCAGAGCTCCTGAATGAGATCTCTGTGTGTGAGGTCAAGGAAAATGCATTTATTTTCAAGTTGCTCAGATGTTCCTTATGCACATTCAAGCTTAAGGCCTATGAGCCTGAGTATTCGAGTCACTAGGATACGTTTGCCTGAGACTTGTGACTAAAACTGAAGGTCCTTTGGTACCCCCCAATCACCCTGTCACTGTGCCAAGCTTTGGGAAACAAAGGCTGAGCATGTAGGAATGAACTAAGGGGAGCTTAAACTTGGAGTACAAGGAGTGGACCAAAAAGAGCATCAATGTAGCTTGGAAGAATGTTATCTGTGGATTGGTATAGGAGGAATCCATAAAATGCAGTATATTAATAAGCTGACGTGATTTTGCAATTCTCTCTACACTTGCTTAAACAGTTTATACACAGTAAGCTCTGATAGTTTGTGGGCAAAGTTGCCCAAGGATGCTCAAGAGGAAGGATGGATAAAGAGGAAAATATTAGGCTTTTACTGATCAGAATATGTAGGAACCTCAGGAATGACTAATTTGGAAAATAAGAAATTTGACCATCAGAACTCTAAGCTATGAAGAGGGTCACACTGTTTATAACTGAAAGAACACTACAAAATTAAATTTATGTTCTTTGAAATAAGCCTACTTTTATCTAAGCATTCCAATTTGGTTCTCTGAAATAGAGACTTGACTATAAATCTTTTAAGCTAAATGAAATTGCCTTAAGTTCTCCATTAAGGTTTTCTCTCTAAGGTTCCCTGTTATAAATTTTATTTCATAATTGCTCCAACCATCGTCACATTAAGGGACACCAAAAAACCAAAATAAAATAAAGTAAAACCACTATCAATACAATTCCAGAAACTAATTTCTTCTGTGCAAATCTATACCATTTACATAAATCTAAAGCCTATATACCTGCAGTACGTAAAATCTCAAAAAGTATCTCAAGTAGGTGAAAAGAAACGATGTGTAATATTCCCAAATCTGTACTCAGAAACCCACTCAGCACGTCACTCCCCTTACCTGAGCATTTAGACAGAGTACCTTGAGTGAATTACTCATGCCGTGTGATCCAAACAAGTAGCAACGGTACCATTCGTACAATATATTGAAGTTTATCACACATCTCAACTTGTTTCTATTGTGACTTGGAGGAAATACAACAATTCAAACACAGGAATGTAATCTGAAATGAACTTCCTGCTATTAGGGTGAAGAAAACATAAATGTTTGGAAAGGAAACCATCTGGTCTCTCAACTTTATAAATCTTAAAAATCATTTTTAAGGCACTGAAACCAGGGTGGTTTTAACTGTAGAAAAGATGCGTCATCCTAAGCATGGTTTCCTTGCACACCAGAAAGCTACACATACCCAGACAATTGTATTTGTATTTACAGGTGCAGGATGCATATCTTGTGTATAATGATTATGCAAGTTTTCTTTGGGCTGAGGCCTTGTTAGGAAGAAGGGCCAAAACCCATGTTGCCCTATGGATGAATTACCATGAAAATGACCATGAAAGATTCTTAGTGAGGTCGGCATATATCAAAATAATTATTTTAAAGTAAAATTCCATCTTTAACTCTAGGCTGATTATATCCATCTGTTTTATTTAAATTTTATTTTATTTATATGAAGCACAGAAGTTAAGTGTCACAGACAGGCTGCTTCCAGCAGGCTGAAAACCTAGGAGACATTCATATGACTACTTTGTGGCTTACTTATAAATTAAGCTAGGCAAGCTCAGCCCATCAATACTGAGGGAATGTTGGAAAGATGAGCAAGAAAGCCAGTTTCTTCAACAAATAAATGCCCTGAGAAAGGGAGCTCAAATTGTTAGATTAAAAGTGACTGAAGAAATACTCTAGCCAAACGCAATGTGGAGACGTTTATGAACCCTGTTTTGAACAAACTGATTGTAAACAGGCATTTTTGAGTCAATGGGGGAAAATTAAACGTGGTATGAATATTAGACATGGTATGAATTATTCAATTTTGTTTAGTGTTATAATAATACTCTTGCTATGTTTAAAAATATTAGGTATTTATGGATGATGTATATCTTACCTGGGAGTTGCTTTACAATACTCCAGCAAAATCTCTTTAAGGCTATGAGGAGTGGCAGATGACCAAGAGTGACAGCATGTTAAAATCTGTTGAAGCTGTGTGAGTGATGACTACACGACTAGTATCCATTACCACAGCCTCTCTACTTTTGTGTATCTTTGAAACTTCCCATGAATTTAAATAAAAATGATTAATAAGTAGAATAAGTAGAGTCAATTCCAGAATGTTTTCATGTAAGTTGAATTTTGAGCTATGTTTTAAAGAGGAGACTAATAAAGGTTCCTGAAATGAAAGGGAATAGATAACATTGGTTTGAGCTAAAAGGACATGGATATCTGCGTTATGCATATATGAGTATGTAAATGGAAGGCTACCGATGCAGCTCTGAAGTAAATCTAATAGAATTCAGAATGGAGTTGCTCATCTTCATTTTCTTGAAGAGGAATGAAACACCCTTATTATTCAGGATGCACAAAAAGAAGGAGTTCTATTGGTCTGTGGATTGCCCTTTGGCATGCAAGACCATGTTGTCATTTCGTTTGAATAATCAGAGTGAAATAAATGACTAGATCTAAAATGTGCACACAGAAGTTCATTACAGGAAACAGAATAAGATCAATGCCCGAGTGCAGTGAAAACTGTTGGATTATTTGTAACAAAGAGTTCAAGGAGCTCTGAGACCTTATTTATTAAACTGAGCCATATTAACACGGTTTATCCCACAGCAACAGCATCTGGGTAGCCCTGGAGACAGAGTATTTTCACCAGACTGAGTGATTAGAGGAGTGATTTTTTTCCTATGGTGTTACAAAAAAAATGACAATAGTGAGAATGAATCATGTAGAAATAAAAAAGAAAAAGCTTAATGTGAGTGGGAGCTAGTTACCAAGAGACCTAATTGTGCTTAGAAATAAGACCAAACCTATAAATAATGCAAGAGGGCTCCAGTTGTTTACTAGGTGGATTTAATGATCCTGGTCTTTCTCTGTGTGGAAGAGATTTTCACTGACAAGTTTGCCAAATTACACTTCCTAATTACAATTTGTGAATGTAACTCTGGCAGAAGGGAAAGAAATGCACTTTTCTTTCTTATTGATCCTAAATAGTTACCAATGATCCCTAGTCTTATTGATGCTCATAATATGTGCAAAAGTCCTTCTCTGTGGACTTACTAGGAAATAATAATCAGCTCCCCATGGAGTAGCTTAGACCAAGGTCAGCTAGATCCTTGATTGGGATCTGGAAAGGGTTAACTAACTGCATCACAACGAACCAACTAACTGGGCATTGAGGAACCATCACAAAGACAGACATCCTGGTGTCAAGCTTATTTTATCAGCTATTTAAAAAATAGCAAATGCTAATCATCATTTTATGACAGGACTCTCATAGAGAGATAAAACAAAACCAAAATCCCCAAATCAGCTAGAATGCTAATAGTCACAGAAAATTAGAGGAAGCCATTTAAAAGTAGAAATAATTCTAGAAGTTTTAAATAACAGCTTATATAAATGAAGAGTACAAAAATGTTACACGGTAATTAATAAGTATATTAGCCCAAAGAAGAGTTTAAAAATCACGTCTGTGCAAAATTTCTTTAAAGCAAGCTCTTTGACTCTTTTTTACCTAGTTCTTTTTCTGTTTTCATTATTTTCATTCCTATTATATAACAATCTCTGAAAATTAACAGATTAATGTGAGTTACTGAGATAAACTGGCCCAGATATTCTGGGCCTAACTTCAACAATGCCTCTAAGGTATAATCTTTTAAAAAGAACAAAGTGGACCAGAATTTAAGCAAAAGAGTGATGCGAAAGGTGTCAATATAGTTTAAGCTACTTAATTTAAGCATAAGCTTTAAGCATATTTGCTCACAAAAAATAACAGCATAAATTGTACTTAAATACTTATATCTCACATTCTACAAATTCATATGGATTTAATATTGGTGGAGGGAAAATTAGAACTTTCTTTCTTATTCCTAGGCTTTCCTTGAATAACCTTTTTAACGAATAAGTGATGTCGGGTGAGGACTCCCAGGACCAGGAGGGTCCCTGCCACGTGAGGCATATAATTAAAGTTTTTTTTCTTTTTTCTGTGGTCTGGATTTGAGAATACATCTGAATCATGCTGGCTTCCACATAAAGAGATTGATGTCAAATCTCAGTGACAGGTTAACATTACAGTGGACATTCCTTGGCAGGCAAGGATACAGAGGGGGTGGGGGATTACGATAGGTAGGGTTGACCCTGGGGATTATTAACTCTAGCTCCATCTGATTTATAGAAAGTACACTTGGCAGGAAATAGCATTAAGATCAACACAGAGATTGAGCAAGAGTAAATTTGAAATTATTTTTATAACATCCCAGCATCTAATCGATGATATTTTTGCATCATATTCCTGGTATAAATATGTCACAAAGTAATAAACACTGGAATTATTTATATATACGTATACACACACACACACACACACACAGATACACACACACAGACACACACATATATACACATTTTAAGTAGTAGTGACATTGTCCTTTAGGGCAGTCAGAGAGAAAAAAATAAGTAAATTGTCCAAAATTGTCATTAATATGAGCCACCTCTTTTATTTTGAATGCAAAGGTAATGATAACTCTAGCTACGGCTAGTATGGCTATGTTTCAGTGACATAGTCACTGATCAATCAATAACTTAGCCCTCTAAATGCCATCTGAATTGTAGAAATGTGAGCAGAGAGAAGAGACAGCAGAGGTTACAGTTCCATTAAAAGTTTATACACAAGTGACTTGAATAGCATGAAGCAAATAGAACCGGTTTATACACTTAAAAATTAAATAGATTGTGGACATAACTTCACGTTATTTGCATTTCTTTTATTGACAATATTATAGGAAAGATGCCTATTTCAAAAGCCCTCTAAAATTTCCCTGTGAGATTTAAGAATGATTTAAGTTTTAAAATTGCAAAATCCTGTTAATTCCGTCTTTAAAATACCTCTTTCTCCTCTCTCTTTTTCATTCTTATACCATTAGATAAAATTTCCTGGAATACACCACCCTCGATATTCAAAGCCTTGCTAAAATTCTTTACTACTTCTAACTTCCTATTGTGTTCTAATGTAAAGCATTTCCACAGAAAGCACTTTCACATAGTTTTGAAATACACAGAATGTAGACTTGGTCAAGACTTGCATTTACCTGATTGTAGTAGAATCTTCCTATCTTCTTATGCCTGGGTTATTCTGACTCAGTTGTGGGTAAGGCTGATTCTCAATGATTTGCTTTACAGCGAGTGCCAGTGCTGAGGTGGTAAGCAGTTACCATTAGTGACTCGTTAAAGAGACTCTGGGAACATAACTGCCTCCCAGCTCCTTTGAAATGCATCACCAGGGATAGTTCCTACACTTGGAACAATTATGCTATTAATAGTACTAAGAGTAAAAATGAAAGTCTGTCTATAATGGCCACTTTTTAACAGGTGGCTAAAAGTAGGTGCAGGTGACTCAAAAGGAGAACAACAAGGATGGCTTGCTAGAAGCTGGTAGGTAAATTTAGAGTTATATTTTTTTCTACTAACAGGGAAGGTTCAAGTCATTTTAGAGAAAACGAATCATAAAAGGTGACCTTGTAAGTGTTCTGCTGAGTGAGGCATAGTATATGAGACACACATTATTGCTTTTCTATGCATACTTAGGAAATTAACTTCTTTTTTGGTTCATATGATATTTTTATTTAACTGAAGAAATCTAAATTATCATTTCAAAATGTAGTCCACATCAGAATGAAGGTCAAGATAAATCCTGTTCTTCCTGAGCCTTGAAATGCAGTGTTTTACAATTATAGCCCATCTCAATTCAAAAGCTAAATTTGATCTGTTTCAAGATTTCATAAGATTTCCAGTTATGAGAAGATTCACACAGAGTATTTGTTAACCCTCTTTAAAACAATAATTCCCTGTGCTATACAAGCTGAAAATATTGGACTTAAAAATCATATGATCATCTTTGACTCAGTTAGGTCTACCTCTGCTGCTATTGTCTGCTACTGAGTCCTAAAGTTATTTTCCTCTATTGTATGTGGAAAATCCATTTATTTTTACCCATTCCGACTACAGTGGTTCCAATCTGAGCCCTTATTACCTCAACCTTGCATTGCTACAGCAGCGTCCCGGCTGGCATCCAGACCCATGCGTCTTATCTTTCTAACTTATTCTGAACACGCTGACAGATAAAACACGGCTTTCATCAGGTCCTTGCTCCTACCACTTATTGAACAAGGTCTAAAATACTAATCCTGACATTTTTAGTTCTCTACAAAATTACCCCAGGCTCCAGCTCACATCTTCAGCGCTTCAATCTACCCGCTTTTCTGTGAACACATTTAATGTTTTTGTTTTTCTTACCTCAAATGCTTAACTTATAGAATTGTTCTCATTTTGTATTCTTTTCTCTTTTCTACTTATTCTAACATTACGGTACAAGTCAAGTCCCAGCTCATCCTTTAGATCTTTCTTAAGCTCTTTAGCTTCAAATGACTGCTTTTGCAATGGATTGGTTTCAGTCTTTAACTCATACTTGTTGGGTGACGTTACCAGTGATCTTATTTCCCTAAACAAATTAAATTCCCTGGGTTGAACATCTTCATCCCTTCCTGACACTCATGGCTCTTTCTACACTGTCTTCTGAATGCAGTCATAGTTACGTGAGTGCCTGAAATTAGAAAGTCTGAAGTATTAGAGAGGAAGGGGGTAGCTTCTCCACAGTATTTGCTGACTGATATTAAGCCTTACTACACAATTATTTTAATTATTGAAAAATCGCACAAGTTGGCATTTTTAAAGTCTCTGACTGGATAAGGGCAAAGATGGAAATAGCAAGAGTCTGACAGGTCAATTATGCAGAGTTCTGAAAACAGCCATGACCATCAAAAAAAAAGAATTTTTTGCCTTTTTGCCATTAGTAAAGATATTTCTACTCTCTTAATTCTCTCCTTTTCATGTTTCCATAGAAATATAGGCTCTAAGAAAAAAATCTTTATCAAGGCAATAAAGAAAAAGATTATCTTCATATAGAGGTTAAAGGAGTTCTTTGGAGTATATTTATGCATATATTACTTGTTATAATGCAACTTTCCCTTCCCAGATATCCCATAAGATTGCTGATAGAAAAAGTGGCCTGACAAATATGGCAAGATGAGGAAGCATTACTTAGGTACAGGCAGAGGAAGAGGCACCAGTAATGGGAACCATCAAAAAGGCAGGAGAAAGTGGCACTGAGGAAGCCGAAGATCCCTGTCGCAGTGGAGGTGGGTAGATATTACAAAGTAGTCACCTAGGATGAGGAATAAGCAGAGGTTTTCAGATTTGGAAATGAGAAGATCACTGGTAATCACAGAAAAAAATGTTTTTATACAGATTGTGTCAAAAAACAAAAGACCCGTGTTAATATTGTTGCTTTTATGCCTACAGTGATCTATGCACACATTCACTGAGGCCATGATCTAACAGGAAGGGAAAAGGAATTAACATTTAATGAAGATTTAATATGTGCAAAGCGCTGAAAGGATCATTATGTTCTCAGCTTCAGAGGGAGGAAATAAATAAACCAAGGTTGTGCAGTTAAGTAACAGAGTTTGAAACTAAAGCTGTTTTCACACTTGCACAGCTTCCGCCACATCTTAGATTTCCTCCAGTGGTATTCTACAAAAATATGGTTTTCATCTTTTTTACCTAACTTCATGTCACACTTTGATCCCTGGATATCATCTCTGCATAGACTGTAGAATACGAAAATTGGAATAATCCTGAAAGATCATTTGGTCCAGCCCTCTTTTCTTTTTTCCCCCATCTAAATAAACTGATACCCAAAAAGGTAAAGGGATGAATAAAACTCACATTGTATTAGTGAAAGAACTGGGACTAAAACTTACATTTCTTGATTCCCAAACTCACGCCTGTTTTCATCATAAACTCTATGTAGGGTCTAATTGTATGCAAATGTACGCTTGATTCAAGGAGGAATTAGCAAGGCATGACAAGAAAGTCTTATATCCCTCAATTTCTCCATGAATGGTTTCAAATGGGGAGAATGACTTTCAATTCTAAATACCTAAGTCTCTATAACTGTAAAGGGAGACAGTTATTTTTTAGCAGATGCTGATGGTGGAGGATACATAATGAAAAATAAGCATATAAAATAAAATCCTAAAAATCACTAGTTAATATTAATTGTAAACTAAATGTTATGTTTCAAATGAAGATTCCTAAAATGACTATCGTAATGGAAGATTTTTACAAAAAAGACACTATTTTTTGCAACTTTTAAAAAAGCAATCTTTTCACTGTAAAGAAAAGGGGTCCTGGATCAAATCAGCAAAAACTGGAATCCAATTCTGTGTGTTCAGAGTTCTGCAACATCATCAAATACATAACTACAAATGAGGGTGCAAAGCATGTTTTTATGAATTAAAAAAGGTGGCTGTGTATTCAATTACATATTCAGCTACATTTTAGATATGTAGCAAGAACTACATTCTAAAACTCAACATGATTAAAAAGAATCATGTACTCTTTACAGACTGAATTTGCTACATGTATAAATAACATGTTCCAAAGCCTGGAATGTAAGTATTATCCATAATATCTAGTAAATAATCATGGCAAGTTGGAAACATTTCCATCACTCATTTCTGCAAGAAACCATGTTATCTAGTAGCGTCGACAGATTGCAATCCACATATGGCAGGTTTAGAGTACATAAATCTGCCATTTAAAAATCAGTACTAAATATGAACAGAATTGGGGGTTGCCATGACAATGACAAGGATGTCGTTACTGAGAATTTCTGGGAAAGTTAACCAGTTATATTACATTTTATGCAATCACGTATATATAATGCATATGGGCAATGATGTAAGGATCTTATTGATTGTTAAGGTGACAAGCAAAGTGTTATGGAATACCATGAGCCAAAAGCTAATTACAAGAACACCAACAAAAACAAGCTGCAGTGTACAATCTATGTCCTAACGCTTTCAAGAGCTTGGTCTGATCATCTTCTAGATATGAATGAGGGGAAAGTTTAACCAGACGAGTTATGAACTAATGTCAAAGAACTAAGGACACAATTTAAAAAGTCAGGTTTCCAAGTTCTGGTGTAAGGTAGAATGGGTGGTAGCAGATTCTTAACTGCTTTTCTCTGTTTGCCTAGCATGGCATCAAAATGACAAACTCTTCAAGCTACTGGTTAAGTTAGTGCTGTTGGAGAAATGCAAAGCAAATCAACTGTAGAACGGGGCCTCCCACCTCTTGCCTGCCGTCCGGGCCCGCAGCCCTCCTGCGCTCCAGGGCTGTCCTGTTGCACGCTCCAAGGGACTAACTGGCACCTGCGCCATTTGTGAGTCTTCCACCTACAGGGAAAGAACAGAAGCCTCATAGAGAAGAAGCAAACGTACTAGGAAATCACAGAGACCCAATGCCAAGGAAGCATGACTTTGACCACTGCAAACAGGAATTTATTTGACAATGCTGATGAACTTAGTTGCAGGGCAGGAATAAAGATGTAGACATAGAGAATGGACTTGAGGACATGGCGTTGGGGGGGGGGGGAGCTGGGGCGAAGTGAGAGTAGCATCGACATATATACGCTACCGAATATAAAATAGTTAGCTACTGGGAAGCAGCAGCATAGCACTGGGAGATCAGCTCGGTGCTTTGTGACCACCTAGAGGGGTGGGATAGGGAGGATGGAAGGGAGGCTCAAGAGGGAGGGGATATGGGGACATATGTATGCATATGGCTGATTCACTTTGGTGTACAACAGAAACTAACACAGTATTGTGAAGCAATTATACTCCAAAAAAGATCTATTAAAAAAAAGTCCTATCTAAATTTAATTTAGATTTTCATCAAGGAATTATAAGAGGCAGCACTAAATATAAAAGTACTTCCTACTCCAGTGGAGACAAGAGTCCATCACTGTCAAGTTCTAAAGGAATGGACTCTACTGATAGCATTTAGCCTTTTTATTTTATTTTTTTTTAAGGCTGCACTGCGAGGCATGTAGGATCTTAGCTCCCCAACCAGGGATTGAACCCGTGCCCCCTGCAGTGGAAGCACAGAGTCTTAACCACTGAACCACCAGGGAAGTCCCACATTTAGCCTTTTTAATGATTAGGACTGCCAGCAGATGTATCCAGGTAGTACCAGAAGTGATGTGTTCCACTTTAGAAAGGTATATTTATTTTACATTCAAGTTATAAAATTGCATTCAAGTCATGAGCCTTTTGTATAGTGCTCTTTCGATTAGCATTGTAGGGGTAACTCAGAAGCTGCAATTTATAATACACTTCACAAAAACAAATCCCCCAAATAAATAAGTTTGGGCTAACAGTTAATGTTCATCATGAAAGCATGCAATTATACTGTTTGTCATCTCAGAATTAAACACAGATAAATTAAGATGACAAATTTGCCATCAATTTCATCTTAAATTATTATTTTGGGATCACACATTCCATCGATTGATGCCATAATATTTCATTTGTTGTCAGGACTGCAATTATTCACCACATCAAGTTTCAATTAGGTACTTTTTTTAATAGTTATGAAAAAAATTTTTTCTAATAATCAAGATGATGACATATAGCTTCAATAACCTTAATTTTCCTTGAGGTGGCCACAAATGAACAAAACAGATATCTTACTAACATCACTGAGACAAAGATGTCATTTCGTGACCCAGAATGCCAGCATTTATGAGGAACAGGTGCTCTTTGGAGCCAGGGGAGGAATGCTCAGGCTATTCCTGTAAGTGAAAAAGAACTGCTTCCGAAAGCATATGTTTCGTCATTATTAATCACTTTTCTGCATTTTCTATAGATTATATCAACGTAAGAAATTCTTCAAGCTCCTAAAGCTTATAATACAGCTTGGAAGTTTACACAAGTATTTGTGTCCCTGGAGATGATTTCAGTAGCAAAGCAGCTCTTTAAAACAGGCAAGAGATGGGACCCACAGTCATAAACATCCTGAGTTTATGGGCCATGTTGGCTTCCTTTTCTCGTTGTCGGAAAGACCATGAACCTGAAGTATTTTGCTTAGTGCATCGCTCAGAAGGCTTTTCCTTCACTCCATTACCTGTAGCTTTGGCACACTTGAGGGGCCTCGCAGGCCTTCTCTTCATAGAGAGGATCTGTGCAGTCCTTGCCTCCGTTGGCCGGCAGCTGAATGATGACCCGGTGCCGAGTCTGCTTCCTGATTCCGGAGTCCCCTGGAATGAGGCAGCTTTTTAAACCTCTGTTCTCTGCACTGATGAAAGAATCTCCAAATACCAGCCTGTGTGAAGAAATTACATTGCTTCCAGCTCCATGTGCTTTGACATCCCTGAACTGAGAGGCCTCGTCTAGTCATTTCCTAAACTCTCCCAAAGACTGCTTATATTGAAAGCCAATCAATGTATATTTAAAAATCTGAAGAATGGAGAAAATAGTTCCACAGTCAGCTAGTCTTCCTAATGCTCACTTACAACGTGATTGCTCTTTTGTATGCTTCTTTCCCCTTGAGAAATATGACAGATCTAATTAATCTGCTTTTCTCTGCCTTAAGTTTATTTTCATGCCGTTTCATATAGCCCCGTTTACCACATGGGACTCATACACATCTAATGAATCATTCTCAGGAGAATATATTCAATGTTTTAATGTGAAATTCTATTTCTTTGTTATTCACTTAATTTGAAATGTATAACTCGTAAATTATTCTAGTCATTTATTATTCATGTTAAACACTTTAAGATCTTTAATTCAGGTCACATCCTAAACACCCGAGCTGTAAGTAGTGAAATGAAAGTCGTTTCCTAGAGGCAGAATTTTTAGAGAAGCATTCAAAATAGCAATAATTACTATAAGTAAGTTACTCCAAATTATGTTACAAAAACAATGGAAATAATTAAGATTTACCTTCAATGAAGATATCGAATTGACAGTATTGCTGATATAAAGATGCTCAGAATTTTTTAGTATGAGAAACAGATGGTATATAAGACTTGACAACTTTAATAAAATACATTCCAACTTACAATATATACACTTTAAAGATGAATAGCCATATGTCATGAATTTGCTTACAAAAGAATTCCCTAAAGAATTACTTTAATAGAGTTCCCCTGATGCATTTACATGTTTTCTCAAGATCATTAAATATTTGATATGTAGACTACAGAAACAGAAAAGTTTAGAAGGGTTAGCAGCCCCTAACAGTGAAAGTTTAATCAGAACTGAAATGAAATATCCTTAAAGTCATTGTGTTCGTAGAAAAATATGATTTGACAAATAGAAGTTTCCAGTAATGGAACATCCTTTGACATGAAGTCAGGGTATCCCTCAACACAGTCTGGCCACTGACTCCTAGCAGTGTGACTTGAAGATTCCTGTATTAAATGGGAGAATGGATCAGATTAGTGATTCCTAAATGTCTGACTATATAGGAGAATTTCTCTGAAAAAATAAAAACAAAAAACCAAAAGCAGATTTCTCGGCATGTACCCAGAACTACTAAATAAGAATCTCTTGGGAGCTGGATGTGGGAATCTGTGGATGTGGGAATCTGATTTTTACAAAGCTTGCCAGGAAACGGTGATAAACAGCTAGGTTTGAGATCTACTGGAATAACTGACCATGGATGTCCCAATTTAAGATTCTAGAATTTGCATGTAACCTTTTACGATTATTCCTATAGTGGGGGAAACCTGTACTATTAATGACTGCATTAACTATTTTAGTGAATAGTTGGAATACTACAGGTAATGAAGTATGAAACTAGGGGGTGGAGGTAGTGGGTAGCAGAGAGTTAAAGTATTTGAAAATACTGTCATAGACTTTTAAGAATTGTAGCAATAATAGTTTGAATGCCAGCTGCAGCTTTTACATATTAAGTATAATTTATCTAAGAAAGATCGAAGAAGTGCCAATAGGACTTTTAATAAAATTGGTAATGCTATCTCCATCCATTATATTGTTCAATGACCCCTATTTTAAGGAATTTAATGATAAATTCCTCTAATAATTTAGAGCTAGGAAAAATCTTGTTTCCCTTGACAATCCGTTAAGAATCCACTGTGCTTCTGTTTTTTGCTTTGTTCACCAGAATCTCAGAGCTAATTTTCTTCTCAATTTCAGGAGCTTACCTTAACTTTGATTTTATATTATAATTTTTCTCTTCTTCTCCCCTCCCTCTACCCTATTTACTACCTGACTCCATGCTTTTTTTACACTATTATCTATTACTTTTCCTTTTGTTTTATATTTATGCTCTGTCTTTAATCTTTTTAAAAGACTATACAAACTAAATGAGCATTCTTATCATTTGTTTAGCACTGGGGGAAGGAGGGAGGTGTGTGTGTGTTTTTTAACAGGGGAAAGAGGGAAAGACCAAAGGGGAGCAGGTCTTTGTTTCCCAGGTGGTCGAAATTCTTACGAGTCAATAACTCTCCAACCCTTTTTAACCTGCAGATAAAAAATAGACATAGAATTGAGGCCAAGGGATCCACAGACTGGAGGGGACAATGAGAACAGCATCAGTGGCACCATATAGCCTGAAGCTCCTGGTCATTAACTACCTAAATATCACCTGGTATATACCCAGGGCTGTTCAGATTTGGGAAGCAGCAAGCAAATGTTAGTGTTTCAATTCTACTTTGTTTATTGACTTGAAAGCAAAAAAATCACCTAATATAAAACTCTGAAACATTCTAGTGCCTTCTCATCACAATCTCCACAAGTTTGTACTTGATATATAACACCATGATAACTCTTTTCACTTCCATAATTGATTCCACAATGGGAATCCATTTATTCTTATAAAAAAGTTCAAATACCTTAACCTTGCACAGCCCACAGGATAGAGATTGTGACCTGATTAAAGTGGAACATTCCAAAGCCATAACACCTAGAGAGGAAGTTTAATGGGGTTACACAGGAAGTGTCATGACATCCATGTTTCTACCCACTGGGAGGTTTGTTTCTTCCCAGATCGCAGTTAGCAAATTACACGTACACTCAAAGAAACAGCACTTTAGAGCTCTGCCAGTTACAGAGCCCTCAAATCAGAGTGCAGACAAAGGGAGAGCTACAGCACACGTTAAAAAATAAACTAATAAAAGTGGAAGGCTCCTAACTAATAACTTGAGCTGGCAAGTGTGGAATTTTACAATCTTCAGAGTTTCCCACATATATTTACACCCAATTTATTGTATGAGGTGGGGATACATACATAATTTCCATTTATCTTTGTGTTTTAGCACCTAAAACAGTGGTCACACAGAGTAAAGTCTTAATAAATGTTTGCTGAATGAGCAAACACATTTATTTCACTTCTTCTCAACTGGATTATAAATCAGCATCTTCTTTTCCTTTATATCCATTTCCTTAGAGTATTATACACATGGGTACTAAGTCTGTTCTTCAGTATTAATAAAAAATAAGGTACCACTTTGTTCATTGGAAATAATAAGCATGGGAAAAATAAAGGAATAATTGTATAGTGTTTGTACTTGAAAATACCTACTTAGGATAGGTAGAGAAAAAAGGGATTATATATTCAGAAAACATTTATGTGGTAATGGGCCATAGAGACTCAGAGGATATGTAATCTCTCACTCAGCTACAGCACTTTTCAGATATCTTAAGATATTCAAGATAAATTTCACTGGAGAAGTTCCTTGATGGAAGGATTTAAAGGTCAGGCAAAACTAAGATGGGTTAAGCTGGAAGCGAGGTGGATGGCAGGCTGGAGCAGCACAGTGAGAGGAAATTGAAAGGGAAACGTTTCATGCAAGAAGTAAAATGGAAAGGCAGTTTTCAGACCTTTGAGGGGTAATTCTAGCATAGTACTGTTTGAGGGCATCAAGGTAGAAAAGATGCCTCTGCAATATCCCTGCTAGCCCTCAAGTCAATAAATGTAGTAAGAAAAAAAGGAGTAAACACAATTTGAGCAGCCAAGTGTATTATTTGATCAAAAGTATTTATTTTTTAAAGATTAGAGTTACAAATAATTTATATGCATAAATATTTTCCATCTTTAATAAAGCCCTTTGTAAAAATTTATGAAAATTTGGAAACATTAACAAGTACACTGGTTTGAGGATTAAATTACTTTCTGTTCAATACTGATGTTTACCAGCATTGATTTTTCAAGACATATCATGAGAGAGGGCTGAATAATATTTCAAATTACTCTGCTTGTTCTTCCTGGAATCCTAAGCTACTCTGTTCCATTTTCTGCAATACTATACTGTAATTTTACCTATTTAAAGTGACTTAAAAAGGAGGGTAGCTCTACATTTTCATAAGTTCAAACTCTTACAAAATGTAAATTTTTACCTACAGAATTAAGTTTAAAAGAACCACCTCATTCCCAAATTAATTTTCGTTTGCTATTATCTATCCTTGAACATTCAAATTTTTAAGCATTTTTTAATTGCACGTGGAAGTCAGTGTAATTTCAATGAAGCTCGCCTTATTTCCATTTCATACCAAATAATGAAAAGCTAACTACATGCCATTGCTTTATTTTCCCTACGACAAAAGGCTAGTCTTCTATAACACCACTGTACCCTTATTCTCAGTTACAGCAGTCTACAGGTGAAACAGGAAAGGTTTCTTCCAGCACACAAAGCATCTTGGCACTGTGTCCAACAGCAAGCCCCTCTGCCAACCCCCCAGTCTTTCTTTTTTTCCTCAATACACAACTATAGTTATTCTTTTTAAGTCTGAGTGCCTAGGTTTAAGATTTCTGAAAGCCTTTTGTTCTAGGAGACTCAACACAGAGCTGCCAAATAGAACAGGTAGGGCTGATCTGCTGGTGGTGAGATGTGACCTGAGCTTGGCCAAACACAACTCCACATCTCAGAACCTCTTGCTCACAGGACAGCAGATTCCTGAGCTGGCATTCTTGCACTCCTTGCCCACTACCATCCAGGAGCTTCAGAGAAGACTAGTATCCTAGTGGCAGCATGCATTTTAATTTATAGCAGTTACCTACCTTTCACCAAGAGACTATCCCAACTGAACCCATTACATCTAACATGCCTGTCGCACCACAAGAAACTAGCACCCTCAGTCCCCCCTGCGTGTCTTCCATCATACCTGGACCACAGCATACAAGCTGTGCATAACCTTATTCAATTTCTCTTTCTTTTCTACCCTCTAATCTTTCCACCACTGTACCTAAAGGAACACACTGTCTCTCATCTCCAATCTCTTCTTAGAAAGTTTCCTTCACATTCTTTGCCAGTGGAGGCTGGCTCTACCTAGCCATTTCCCAGTCTTTTCTCCTCTCTTTACCTTTAAAAATATCTAACTCCTCTGAAGCTCCTGTCATCAATTTTACCATCAGCTGTCTACTTTGTAGCACTCATCCACCAACATTTCATTATTTAATGACCACAGAACATCCCTCACTGTAATCCTTTCTCTTCCTACCCCTGCAACCCCTTTGGTGGTTTGGGCATCCACATGGTTATCCCATCCAAGGCACGGGACTCTGAATTGCTGTACCTCCTCACCTCCGATGACCTTTTCCTGCATCTTGCATCAACTACTAGCTCTTCTGTTCAGGCCCCTGATGATATCAATCATCAATAGCTGCACATTCTCATCTTCAAACATATTACTTTCTGGTCACTCCTCCTAACCTTCTAGTTCACCTACTTTACTAAAAGTGAAAGTTCAGGGCTTCCCTGGTGGCGCAGTGGTTGAGAATCTGCCTGCCAGTACAGGGGACACGGGTTCGAGCCCTGGTCTGGGAAGATCCCACATGCCGCGGAGCAACTGGGCCCGTGAGCCACAACTACTGAGCCCGCGCGTCTGGAGCTTGTGCTCCACAACAAGAGAGGCCGCGACAGTGAGAGGCCCGCGCACCGCGATGAAGAGTGGCCCCCGCTTGCCGCAACTAGAGAAAGTCCTCGCACAGAAACGAAGACCCAACACAGGTATAAATAAATAAATAAATAATTAAGTAATTAAGAATAAAAAAAAAGTGAAAGTTCATCTTACTAAAAATTCTTCAAACTCAATCAAGATTGCCAATCCACTTTCCCAATCACTTTTTCACGATATCATCCCTTTTATGACCTCACTTCCATCCCAACCCACCTTAGATTCCATAGTTTGTTATTACCTAAGCACTCCATTGAAAACACCCTTGACTCTCTGTTTTTCTCTCCCTTTCTTGTACTCTTCTGGAAAAGCTCTGACCTTAATGAATGCTAATTATTTTCCTACAGCTTTCCTTCACTCGGGCAGCTGAACATGGCTGAAGAAACACTGGCAACTGTGTTGAGCAATTCCTTTTTAAAATGCATGACTACACGGGTACTCCATGTTGCCTATTACAAATTCTATTACATATTACTAACTTGCCCACTTCTGTACTCTCCAAAATGATGTCACATCTTCTTTTTTCTCACCCACCCTGCATTGTTCACTTGATCCTTCACATGCAGCGAGACATTAGAACAATCATTAAATGCCTTTTCTGTCTCATACCACCAGAACGTAAGCTTCCTAAACGCAGGAAAATTGTTTTCCTTGTTTACTGCTATATCCTTTATATATAAAATTGTGCCTGGTGAATTGCAGTTACTTGAAAAATCTGTGTAGAATGAAAAAAGTGAATGATTGCTTTAAAAAATATGTATGATGTTTAATGACACAGTGAAGCATCTAAAAACAATTATCAGTAAATGTACCAGCAAATCCTCAATAATAATAATCAGAAATTTGTATTAGTAAGTTTTCCTTCATCATGACCTAAATACTTTGCACATATTGCAACATAATTGAACTTCTAAGAAAGAATGCTTTCAATACACCAAGTTAAAACATTTACCAGATTCTGACCATATGCACTATGTAGTGCCTTTCCTACAGGAACTTATAATCACTATAGACAACAAATAATGTAGCTGTAGCTGAACTACAGTTCACAAAGCATAGAGCACTTTCCCATATGTTATTTCATTTTTGCCACAGAACAACTCATAGATGTTATAATCAAGGCTTGCAGAGATTAAGTATCTGGAGAGATTAAGGTCACTTGGCTGCTTTGTGGCCAAGATAGGTGTCCAAACCAGATCTGCTGATTCAAAGTCCACACACTCCATTATACCATGAAACTCACTACTCATTTTTATGTTCAAAAACTAAAACCTGTGTCCTGTTATATATGAGTAAATCTAATTTGGTCTTCTACAACCTGCCTCTGTTCTCCTTTCCAACTTCACATCTTGACTTTCCTCGACACACTCCAAGCTCCAGTGGGTTGGATCCCACTTTCTTTCGAACAACACATCTTTTTCATGGTCACTAAGACTTTTCCTGATGGCTTTGATCACTTTGGATTCTTTTATGCATTCTCTCTTTCAAAAAGGCCTCGTCTACCTTTTTTTCAACAAGATTTTCCCTAATATTTTTTCCCTAATATTTTCCCTGTCTCTTCCCTAGGGCTCTTCCTGCTTTACCACTAAATCTTGTTACTGAATCATGTAAATCTTACATTATCTGATCTATGAAGAAGAGTTCTACATTTTAAATGAGATCAAAAGCTTTTTTGAAGTTCTCTGCGGGGCCATCAATGTGCTAGTTAAGTACAGTAATCAATAAATTAGAAATGCAATAAGTATTTATGCATATATTACAGATGAGTATTAATTTAATAAACACATGTACAGTATTCACAATCTATTTGTTCCCTCGTCTATCTGCTAAAATTTTTTTAAGTGCCTTATATAAGTTATCACAGTTTGTCACATAAAATTTTCTGTATTTTATAAATGGTCAGAGAAGAGTAAATCAGTCTCTTAGAACTGTAAAAATCATCAGCAGAGATCAAATTAAAAATCACGTTATTTGATGAAATTTCAACCCTATTCAGTTACTCATTATCCTCCTTCCCCTTATTTATTTTTCTTCTAGCATTCATCATTGTCTGATTTATGCCCTGGCTTATAGTGCCACTGAATCTACAACTCTTCAAACCTGGTATTTTTCATGCCATGCACAGCAACCCAATGGAATGACTTGCCCAAGATCGTACCGTAAGTGAAATCACTGAGACCAGACCCTGGGGTCCCTCACCTGCACCATGGATTCCCCTGCCTCAAGACTTTGACTGCTGTGGCTGTCAGTGCTCACTGGCCATTTGGAGACTGGATCACTGTGGGGGGCCAGATCCTTTTATTAGCCCCCAGCAAGTAATTGATGTCCTTTGAGAGAATGAGAAGAAAGCTAAGGAGAGATTGGTTCAAGATGGTGAAGTAGAAGGACGTGCTCTCACTCCCTCTTGCGAGAGCACCAGAATCACAGCTAACTGCTGAACAATCATCGACAGGAAGACACTGGAACTCACCGAAAGAGATACCCCACACCCAAAGACAAAGGAGAAGCCACAATGAAACAGCAGGAGGGGTTCAATCACAATAAAATCAAATCCCATAACTGCTGGGTGGGTGACTCACAAACTGGAGTCCACCCACTGGAGTGAAGTCCACCCACTGGAGTGAAGGTTCTGAGCCCCACGCAAGGCTTCCCAACCTGGGGGTCCAGCAATGGGAGGAGGAATTCCTAGAGAATCAGACTTTGAAGGCTAGTGGGATTTGATTGCAGGACTTCTACAGGACTGGGGGAAACAGAGACTACACTCTTGGAGGGCACACACAAAGTAGTGTGCACATTGGGACCCAGGGGAAGGAGCAGTGACCCCATAGGAGACTGAACCAGACCTACCTGCTACTGTTGGAGGGTCTCCTGCAGAGGTGGGGGGTGGCTGTGTGTCACCGTGAGGACAAGGACACTGGCAGCAGGAGTTCTGGGAAGTACTCCTTGGCGTGAGCCCTCCCAGAGTCTGCCATTAGCCCCACTAAAGAGCCTGGGTAGGCTCCAGTGTTGGGTCGCCTCAGGGCAAACAACCAAAAGTGAGGGATCCCAGCCCCACCCATCAGCAGACAAGTGGATTAAAGTTTTACTGAGCTCAGCCCACCAGAGCAACAACCAGCTCTACCCACTACCAGTCCCTCCCATCAGGAAACTTGCTCAAGCCTCTTAGACAGCTTCATCCACCAGAGGGCAGAGAGCAGAAGCAAGAAGAACTACAATCCTGCAGCCTGTGGAACAAAAACCACATTCATAGAAAGATAGACAAGATGAAAAGGCAGAGGGCTATGTACCAGATGAAGGAACAAGATAAAACCCCAGAAAAACAACTAAATGAAGTGGAGATAGGCAACCTTCCAGAAAAAGAATTCAGAATAATGATAGTGAAGATGATCCAGGACCTCAGAAAAACAATGGAGGCAAAGATCGAGAAGATGCAAGAAATGTTTAACAAAGACCTAGAAGAATTAAAGAGCAAACAAACAGAGATGAACAATACAATAACTGAAATGAAAAATACACTAGAAGGAATCAATAGCAGAATAACTGAGGCAGAAGAACGGATAAGTGACCTGGAAGACAGAATGGTGGAATTCACTGCTGTGGAACAGAATAAAGAAAAAAGAATGAAAAGAACTGAAGACAGCCTAAGAGACCTCTGGGACAACATTAAACGTAACAACATCCACATTATTAGGGGTCCCAGAAGGAGAAGAGAGAGAGAAAGGCCCTGAGAAAATATTTGAAGAGATTAGAGTTGAAAACTTCCCTAAAATGAGAAAGGAAATAGCCACCCAAGTTCAGGAAGTGCAGAGAGTCCCATACAGGATAAAGCCAAGGAGAAATATGCCGAGACACAAAGTAATCAAATTGGCAAAAATTAAAGGCAAAGAAAAATTATTGAAAGCAGCAAGGGAAAAATGACAAATACCATAAAAGGGAACTCCCATAAGGTTAACAGCTGATTTGTCAGCAGAGACTCTACAAGCCAGAAAGGAGTGGCATGACATATTTAAAGTGATGAAAGGAAAGAACCTACAACCAAGATTACTCTACCCGGCAAGGATCTCATTCAGATTCGATGGAGAAATCAAAAGCTTTACAGACAAGCAAAAGCTAAGAGAATTCAGCACCACCAAACCAGCTCTACAACAAATGCTAAAGGAACTTCTCTAAGTGGGAAACACAAGAGAAGAAAAGGACCTACAAAAACAAACCCAAAACAATTAAGAAAATGGTCATAGGAACATACATATTGATAATTACCTTAAACGTGAATGGATTAAATGCTCCAACCAAAAGACACAGGCTTGCTGAATAGATACAAAAACAAGACCTATATATATGCTGTCTACAAGAGACCCACTTCAGACCTAGGGACACATACAAACTGAAAGTGAGGGGATGGAAAAAGATATTCCATGCACATGGATATCAAAAGAAAGCTGGAGTAGCAATACTCATATCAGATATAATAGACCTTAAATAAAGAATGTTACAAGAGACAAGGAAGGACACTACATAATGATCAAGGGATCAATCCAAGAAGAAGATATAACAATTATAAATATATATGCTCCCAACATAGGAGCACCTCAATACATAAGGCAACTGCTAACAGCAATAAAAGAGGAAATCGACAGTAACACAATAATAGTGGGGGACATTAACACCTCGCTTACACCAATGGACAGATCATCCAAACAGAAATTTAATAAGGAAACACAAGCATTTAATGACACAACAGACCAGATAGATTTAATTGATATTTATAGGACATTCCATCCAAAAACAGCAGATTACACTTTCTTCTCAAGTGCACACAGAACATTCTCCAGGATAGATCACATCTTGGGTCACAAATCAAGCCTCAGTAAATTTAAGAAAATTGAAATCATATCAAGCATCTTTTCTGACCACAATGCTATGAGATTAGAAATCAATTACAGGGGAAGAAAAACATAAAAAACACAAACACATGGAGGCTAAACAATACATTAGTAAATAACCAAGAGATCACTGAAGAAATCAAAGAGGAAATCAAAAAATACCTAGAGACAAATGACAATGAAAACACGACGATCCAAAACCTATGGGATGCAGCAAAAGCAGTTCTAAGAGAGAATTTTATAGCAATACAAGCCTACATCAAGAAACAAGAAATATGTCAAATAAACAATCTAACCTTACACCTAAAGTAACTAGAGAAAGAAGAGCAAACAAAACCCAAAGTTAGTAGAAGGAAAGAAATCATAAAGATCAGAGTAGAAATAAATGAAATACACAAAAAAGAAACCAATAGCAAAGATCAATACAACTAAAAGCTGGTTCTTGGAGAAGATAAACCATTAGCCAGACTCACCAAGAAAAAGAGGGAGAGAACTCAAAACAATAAAATTAGGAATGAAAAAGGAGAAGTTACAACAAACACCGCAGAAGTACAAAGCATCCTAAGATGCCAATAAAATGGACAACCTGGAAGAAATGGACAAATTCTTAGAAAGGTATTTCCTTCCAAGACTGAACCAGGAAGAAACAGAAAATATGAACGGACCAATCACAAGTAATGAAATTTAAACTGTGATTAAAAATCTTCCAACAAACAAAAGTCCAGGACCAGATGGCTTCACAGGTGAATTCTATCAAACATTTAGAGAAGAGCTAACACCCATCCTTCTCAAACTCTTCCAAAAAATTGCAGAGGAAGGAACACTCCCTAACTCATTCTATGAGGCCACCATCACCCTGATACCAAAACCAGACAAAGATACTACAAAAAAACAAAATTACAGACCAATATGACTGATATATATAGATGCAAAATACAGATGCAAAAATCCTCAACAGAATACTAGCAAACAGAATCCAACAACACATTAAAAGGATCATACACCACGATCAAGTGGGATTTATCCCAGGGATGCAAGGATTCTTCAATATACGCACATCAATCAATGTGATACACCATATTAACAAACTGAAGAATAAAAACCATATGATCATCTCAGTAGATGCAGAAAAAGCTTTTGACAAAATTCAACACCCATTTATGATAAAAAACTCTCCAGAAAGTGGGCGTAGAGAGAACCTACCTCAATATAATAAAGGCCATATACGACAAACCCACAGCAAACATCATTCTCAATGGTGAAAAACTGAAAGCATTTCCTCTAAGATCAGGAACAACACAAGGATGTCCACTCTTGCCACTATTATTCAACATAGTTTTGGAAGTCCTAGCCATGGCAATCAGAGAAAAAAAAGAAATAAAAGGAACACAAATTGGAAAAGAAGTAAAACTGTCACTGTTTGCAGATGACATGATACTATACATACAAAATCCTAAAGATGCCACCAAAAAACTACTAGAGCTAATCAGTGAATTTGGTAAATTTGCAGGATATAAAATTAATGCACAGAAATCTCTTGCATTCCTATACACTAATGATGAAAAATCTGAAAAAGAAATTAAGGAAACACTCCCATTTACCATTGCAACAAAAAGGATAAAATACCTAGGAATAAACCTACCTAGGGAGACAAAAGACCTGTATGCAGAAAACTATAAGACACTGATGAAAGAAATTAAAGATGATACAGATGGAGAGATATACCATGTTCTTGGATTGGAAGAATCAATATTGTGAAAATGACTATACTACCCAGAGAAATCTACAGATTCAATGCAATCCCTATCAAATTACCAATGGCATTTTTCACAGAACTAGAACAAGAATTCTTAAAATTTGTATGGAGACACAAAAGACACCGAATAGCCAAAGCAGTCTTGAGGGAAAAAAACGGAGCTGGAGGAATCAGACTCCCTGACTTCAGACTATACTTCAAAGCTACAGTAATCAAGATACTATGGTACTGGCACAAAAAACAGAGATACAGATCAATGGAACAGGATAGAAAGTCCAGAGATAAACCCCCGCACCTATGGTCAACTAATCTATGACAAAAGAGGCAAGGATATGCAATGGAGAAAAGACAGCCTCTTTAATAAGTGGTGCTGGGAAAACTGGACAGCTACATGTAAAAGAATGAAATTAGAACACTCCCTAACACCACACAGAAAAATAAACTCAAAATGATTAGAGACCTAAATGTAAGACTGGACACTGTAAAACTCTTAGAGGAAAACATAGGAAGAACACTCTGTGACATAAATCACAGCAAGATCTTTTTTGATCCACCTCCTAGAGTAATGGAAATAAACAACAAAAATAAACAAATGGGACCTACTGAAACTTAAAAGCTTTTACAAAGCAAAGGAAACTACAAACAAGACGAAAAGACAACCCTCAGAATGGGAGAAAATATTTGCAAACGAATCAGCAGATAAAGGATTAATCTCCAAAATATATAAACAGCTCATGCAGCTCATTATTAAAAAAACAAACAACCCAGTCCAAAAATGGGCAGAAGACCTAAATAGACATTTCTCCAAAGAAGACGTACAGATGGCCAAGAAGCTCATGAAAAGCTTCTCAACATCACTAATATTAGAGAAATGCAAATCAAAACTACAAGGAGGTATCACCTCACACCAATTAGAATGGGCATCATCAGAAAATCTACAAACAACAAATGCTGGAGAGGCTGTGGAGAAAAGGGAACCCTCTTGCACTGTTGGTGGGAATGTAAATTGATACAGCCACTATGGAGAACAATATGGAGGTTCCTTAAAACACTAAAAATAGAATTACCATATGACCTAGCAATCCCACTACTGGGCATATATCCAGAGAAAACCATAATTCAAAAAGACACATGCACCCCAATGTTCACTGCAGTACTATTTACAATAGCCAGGTCATGGAAGCAACCTAAATGCCCATCGACAGACGAATGGATAAAGAAGATGTGGTACATATATACAATGGAATATTACTCGGCCATAAAAAGGAACGAAATTGGGTCATTTGTAGAGTCGTGGATGAATCTAGAGACTGTCATACAGAGTGAAGTAAGTCAGAAAGAGAAAAAGAAATTATCGTATATATGTGGAACCTAGAAAAATGGTACAGATGAACCGGTTTGCAGGGCAGAAATTGAGACACAGATGTAGAGAACAAATGTATGGACACCAAGGGGGAAAAGCGGTGGTGGTGGTGGTGGTGGTGTGATGAATTGGGAGATTGGGATAGACATATATACACTAATATTTATAAAATGCATAACGAAAAAGAACCTGTTGTATAAAAAAATATATAAAACAAAATAAAAAAAAACATGTTATTTAATTTTCAATGATAGGTTTCTTTAATGAGTAAGTTACATCTATTTTTCTTCCCTTTCCAGACATATATAATATATATTAAGATAACAAATTCTTAGACTACTAAATTGGCTCTTAATTCTTGGACATATTCCAATATCTCAAATTAGTTTCAAATTAGTTTGGGATATTGCAATATTCCAAAATGTCTCATTTCTAATGAAATGAGAAAATTTTACCTGATTTCTCATTTTGAGGAGCGTCTATCCTAGAATCAATTTAATGAAACCTTTTCTAGTTTATTATTTTATTTTATTTTATTTTCTTGAAATGCTTTAGACCAAAAGAACTGTTATTTCGAAATATTTTACTCAAAATAAGGAAATGCCCAACATAAAGAAAAGGCAAATATTTTTCTACTTTCAAAAATTTTACTTACAGATGTTAAACTTGTGTGAGATTATTAATCATGTCATTATAACTGTAACTGCCTATGTTTTG
This sequence comes from Eschrichtius robustus, assembly GCF_028021215.1. Taxonomy (NCBI): domain Eukaryota; kingdom Metazoa; phylum Chordata; class Mammalia; order Artiodactyla; family Eschrichtiidae; genus Eschrichtius; species Eschrichtius robustus. The sequence goes on along the minus strand of NC_090831.1, from coordinate 64,957,449 downwards.
GAATTATTAGTAAATGGCCTATCTCATACCAATACAAAACATCAAGTATAAAAAATCCAGCATAAAATTTTCAAGCACATAAATTCCATGTAATCAATAAGCTTTTTCATTGTAGCAATGAATAGCCAACAATTGTCACAGAAGTACTAACCTATGAGAAATACTAACCTACAATCCTACTGCTGATTATGACGAAACTAAAGGATATCATATGTTATTTAGTTTTTAAGAAAGTAAGGGATAAAAGAAGAAAATCTGGATAAAAATGTCAATGACATTGCTTTATCAATAAGATTAATGCCATTAACATTTTTAAAGAGTTAATGCTAACTCTTTTTCTCCCAAAAGCTTTTAAAATGCCTTAAAAGACTTTTCAAATCAACATTTTCTATTCTTGCACACTATGTGGTTTAATCTATTTGCTATTTCGAGGGTATTTAAAACAGAAAAAGCATGAAAAGGAACTCATGTTTCAACTATATAAAATAATCACACTGTAAAAACTATCCATTATTAAGTTTATAATCTTATGTAATATCTTCAGGATTTAAAAAAAATTCTGGTGATTTAAAACAGTGGTTAAACTAGAAGTTGATTCTTTTTTCAAAAATTTTATTAATTAATTAATTTATTTTTTGGCTGCGTTGGGTCTTCGTTGCTGCGCACGGGCTTTCTCTAGTTGCGGTGAGCGGGGGCTGCTCTTTGTTGCCGTGCACAGGCTTCTCATTGCGGTGGCTTCTCTCGTTGCGGAGCACGGGCTCTAGGCCCACGGGCTTCAGTGGTTGTGGCTCACGGGCTCAGTAGTTGTGGCTCACGAGCTCTAGAGCGCAGGCTCAGTAGTTTTGGCGCACGGGCTTAGTTGCTCCGCGGCATGTGGGATCTTCCCGGATCAGGGATCAAACCCGTGTCCCCTGCATTGGCAGGCAGATTCTTAACCACTGTGCCACCAGGGAAGTCCTAGAAGTTGATTCTTAAATTGAATCTCTCTAGTGAGAGTCAAGAAGCATAAGTAAAAGCATAAAAGGAACTGAAGAAAATGTCTCTATTTGTCGAGAGAGTAAAATAAAAAATAGGAGACAGTGTCATTTGTGACACTGAGAGACAATGTGATCACTTACTGCATAAGTCACCTGGAGAATGCTCACATCTTTCTCAGCAGCAACGAGAAAGGACCCTATCCTGGAGGGTAAAGAACTAACAAAGTATCTGCCATGATATTAAAGGGTCTTTGTGAGTAATGAAAGCAAAAACAAACCAAACTGGGAACAAATCCTCATCTTGTAAATGCCTCATGTCATGTTAAGTGTTGGCAGAGGTACAATTTGACCACTTTTCTCTTTCCTTTATTCCCATCCTTTGGGTCATATAATTGAATCTGTACTGAATCTGGTCCCATGGCTATTTCTTGCCACTAAGTAGGTTGAGAGCCATGAGTATTGAGAAGATCACTCTATATTCTTTTTGAAATACATAAGGCCACTATACATTCTTCTAGAATCAATGTTAAAGGAAACATTATTAATAAAGTTTAGAATCCTTTCACCTTGATCTATAGTATAAAGTTATTTAAGCCAGTTTTGGCATAAAACTCATTTGTTTGGTACTCTAAAAGCTGTATTATTTTCTAGAAGGAAACCAAAATTTTATGGCATTCAAGCCAAACCAGGATTACACAGCCAGCCCCATGTAAGAATAAAAACATTGCTCAACCAGAGGAACTTGGAGGTCCCAGTGAGAGGGTTCCTAGGTGAACCTCCTTCAAAACTCTGCAGATAATACCTTCTTTACATGAGGAAGGGCATGATGTCCAGTCACTGTATGGCGTCACGATACAGTCCTTCCTACAAGGAAGCAGACAGGGCTTCACTGTTTCAGGTCGAAGGCTTTCAGGACACCTGGGAAAAGCAAAGGGAAACTACTAAACCTCTACAGTAATCCAGAAAACCAGGTAATTTAGTATCTTTAGAATTTTTATTGCTGAAATTGCTAAACAGCCATCAATCTGTATTATTTAACTTAACCTCTAGGAGCCTTTCTGCTTTTGACGAGGGCTATAAAACCAAAATAATTATTCCAAACTGAACCTCAATAAAGCTTCTCAAGGCAGGAAGTGTAAATTTAATTATAGTAATTGTGCTATGTAGAAGAAAATATAATAATTGTATTTTATCCATTTATAAAAATCTCTCCATTAATAAATCTGTATTTTCCAACATGCTTTATAAGAAATTTATGGAAGTTCAAATTACCAATTTAAGGACCCAGTGCTACATCTCTGTATAACTAAATAGGCTTATTGCCAATTATAATCTTCCAGGTTATTCTGCACTTTATTTTTACAAAATATGTTTAGCACAAAATAAATTTATAATGGAGTATATTCTATACATAGTATATGCTCAAAAACCAATATTGTATTTACAGCTATGTATGTCATAACAATTAAGTAATAAAATAATAAAAGTGTATAGCTCATTAAGATAAACAATTTTTGCTTTATTCCTTGTTTCATTCACTGTCTCTATTCTTATCTTTTCTTCCATTTTATTCCTAGTTTTAAATATTTTTATAAATTACAATATTTTTAGAACAAAAAGAGTGAATATAAATAAAACAAAAATAGCCAATAAGTAATTTAAAGAAAAATAAAACACTGTGTTCTTGACATAAATTATAGTAAAATTATTATTTAAAAAAAATACACCAAAAATATATTATTAGGAAAACAAGAGAAAAATAATGACAAAACACTGAAATGTCTTACACTATATAAGGTTTTCACTTCCTAAAAGATAATTTTAGGAAGCTGATGTATGAGTTTTAAATATACAGTTTTGTTTATTGTATACTTATTACATGGTTTTCAAATTTTCCAATCTTCTCTGCATCTTCACAATCTGATTCTACTATCATTAGTGGTCAAATGTTGGTCATGAACACTAGAAGAAGATGTATATTATGACAACAAAATATAATAACATAATTCATGTAACTAAAAGTACTTAATGCTCTGATTCCTAAGAAATTCTCTTTTGAGGTCATATCAATCTCTGACAAGTAAGCTAAGAGGCAGTGAAGAAATAAACCAAACAACCAGTATAACTGTTGCTGGAATAATTTGGCAAATTAGTGAAAAATGGGATTTAAAAATACTCCCCATAGAAGAAGCCAAATTTTTTGTTAAGTCAAGATAAACTCTTTCAACAAGTAAGTTAATCAGGTTTTCAGAACTGAACTATGAGTGAAAAAATCAACATCATTCATTTCCTTCTCATAATTTCTTTATAGTGCTTTGCTGACACTTCATTTTTGATATATCTATAATTTTTTTATCTACATATCCTATCTCATCCATAAGTATTATGTTCTATTCAGCTATACAGATACATGCCTTTCTCTCTCATTCTGTAACACTAGGGTTTATTTGAAAGTGGATTTTTAAAAAATATATTGGATTCAACATTTCAATAAGAAATTATCTCCCTGGTTTATGTTGAGCATAGGCTTGGATTTTCCTAATTGCTATGCCTACTCAAGGGCATGGACGGCAAAGAAATTTAGATGAGAATCATAGAAGGTAATGTTTTGTTACAATTGAGATTATAAATCACTAGAATTATAACTTAACCTACATGCTTAACCAGGAAATATTATATGGCAAAACCCCCATATAATCCTGTTAATTCTTTTGAAACTATGGAACTATTGATTAGTAATTATTATTGGAAGCACTCCTCCTCAATGAGGCAGTTTTATAACTTTAACAATGGGAGAGAATTACTCAATTACATGCTCTTCAAATTTTAGCCCTCAATAAATCAACGGAATTTACGTTATCATTGACAACCTCCAAAATTCTGTTTTATATGGTTTAGAAATTTCCTTAGCAAGATACTTGGTTAACTGTGGAGAACAAAATTACTAAAAACAAAGCCGTTAAATGAACACACAAAGATAAATTATACAGCCTAGATTGCATCCAGTAAAATGAATTCAGACTTCCTTTGGTGAGGCAATTGGTTCAGTCAACATGCTTCTTTTCTCCTTTGTACTGTTTGTATTTAGTGTCTGTGGTTTAAATCAAGGAATTGATTCTCCCCCAAATCTTTTTCAAGGTCAAATTAAACAGATGTGATAGGAGTTGAAGTTTGTTACTCGGAGGATAGATAAGATCAATAACATTGATTTTACCATTGCACAGTAATCTGTTTTATTAAGAGGAGTTTAAAACAAGATTTCTATTTGCATTTTTGTTTCAAATGCCTAGTACTGAAAAGCAGTCATTGAATTTAACATAGTATTTAGGCATAAGGGTAGTAACATTTTCTTCTGAATTCACAGTATTTGCTTAATTTTTTAGAACTTTAAGGGCAAAGTAAACCCATTTGATTTAACAAATCTATACTTGTATCCAGGTCATTGAATAAAGGCTGCAAGGGTAAAGCACATTTTTAATGGATTATTGTGGTGGTCTGACATGGGGCTTCAGGATACCCTTTCTACTGAATGATTTAATAACATTAATCCACCAGGATTTTCCACGCATAGGCTTGTGCATATGTACATCCACTGCTCAGAAATATATTTTGTAGTTTGCGTGAGGAAAATATCAACAGCAACATCTAAAAAGTGATTAACTGCAAAATAGGAACAGAGTGAGCTTACCCATAGAAGCTCAGCACAATAACCCTCCAATCTGTACCATGACAAGTTGGTCAGGTTATAACCCTCCACGGTGAATATTTCAACCTCTCTGCTTGTCCCAGAAAGACCCACAATTCTCCAGCACTTGGGACTTCCGCTTCTGCTGTTACTGCTATTGAATTTTAATACACTGCACATTAATATCCTTTGTTAGATTCATTACAACTTTAGCATTATTTCTATTAAAATATTGGTTTGGGGCTACCTATTAAGCATGTGGAATTGTTTCTCAATGTATTCAAGTCTTTTTGGCATGTATTTTCTAATATATTTCTTAATTTCAAAGTACACAAACAAATAAAGTATGGGACAAAATACTGCTAATGTCCAGAACCCTGGCCATTACTAAAAAACAACTCATAATGGGATTCTTATTATCCCCTGGAGTTTATCATATATCAGTTACATTATTATCCTTTCCCTGAAACACTAAGAACTATCTCAAATTTTTAAGAGAAAATATAATTTCTAAGGTTTATTGAGTGCTTACATTACTACATTGTTTTTCATTAAATCCCTTCAAAAATTTTTGAAAACTGAAGCCAGAATCTGTTAAGTAGTATGCTTAAGATCACACATGATACCTAAGCACTTAGCCAAGTATTTGGAAATTATGAGGCCATTTTTATACCAATGCAAACTGATGGGTTTTACTTTCCATGTTTCACATGGCTAAGATGATTTGAATTTTAAAAGATTTATGCTGTCTAAATCTCAAAAGGTAGAGTTCTTTTTTCTCTTGGCATATATATATATATTTTTTTTTTTTTTTTTTAATAAATTTACTTATTTATTTATTTATTTTTGCCTCCGTTGGGTCTTCCTTGCTGCATGCGGGCTTTCTCTAGTTGCGGAGAGTGGGGACTACTCTTCGTTGCCGTGCACGGGCTTCTCACTGCGGTGGCTTCTCTTGTTGCAGAGCACGGGCTCTAGGCATGTGAGCTTCAGTAGCTGCAGCATGCGGGCTCAGTAGTTTTGGCTCGCGGGCTCTAGAGCGTAGGCTCAGTAGTTGTGGTGCACAGGCTTAGTCGCTCCGCAGCATGTGGGATCTTCCTGGACCAGGGCTCGAACCCGTGTCCCCGGCAGTAGCAGGTGGATTCTTAACCACTGTGCCACCAGGGAAGTCCTTGGCATATATTTTTATAACTGATTAACTTTGTCTAACAAATAATTAGCCCAGTTATGCTATGACATGTTTTTGTTTATATTTCTCACAAGGCACATACAATATGCCAACTCTCTAGTTCTTTGCCCTCCCCTCTAGCAAATCGTTTGCCTTGTTGTTACGCTACTGGTAACTACAGTAAGAAACTGATGGTTTTTCTGCTTATTATAACACTCATCCTATCCTAAGGTTCTCTCTTGGGAATAAATGGCTTATTCATTTAACCATTAAAAGATATAATAAGTTTGGCCTCAGTATTTTTGATATAGTACTTTCTAGGGGAAATGAAAGGCAGAGCATAGAAGGCTACTGCCCAATTAAACTAGATCAGCAGCCTCCATAGCCTACGGATATAAAGGAGGTCATGGATGACCTCCACTGTTAGGACTTCGTATACTGTCATTATTGATCAGCCAGGCCAAAACCAAGCAGCTTTTTCATTGCTTCACTAGCTCAATAAAAGCAGAAACTGCTACTGTAACACTGAAAGTAGATACCACATAGAAAGATTTCTAGAGAATTTATGGATCCCACGTACAAGACTCTCAAGCTGTTACAATTTTATCAGTGGCTGCATTCAAAACAAAGAAGTCTTACTCTTGAGGCCAGGTATGATAAGAATCAAATGCTTCATTTCATGAAGCAACTAAAGCCTGAGCCAATCCCTGCATGGTTGGCCACAGGATTTACTGTTGTCATTCTAAAGCCCTTACTTTTTGGGTCCCACTTGGCCAACATTGACCCGCACACAGATGACTTTTCTTGTCTGCATGCCAACAGAGCAAGACGTCTCCCCGTTCCAAGTTGTAGTTGTGTTGAAGGATGAAACTGAGGTGTCCTCGATGCACTGGCCCCAGGGACCAGTTTGCCAATGGTACACAGTACAGGGATGCTCGTTACAGCTGCGCACCTCTTGCAAAGCACTGCTATTTGGACACTGAGCTCCACCTATAAAAATGGACAACATTAGCAGATTAGATATGGTGCCAACAGGAACCTTACCATTCTCTGTTCCTTGTAATTAACAATAACAATGATACCTGCCACTTATTAGCACATGTGACCAGCGCACTGCTAGGAAGGCAAATTGCATAGTAATCTTATCTCATTTCGCATGGTCTGGCTTAAAATTTAAACTATGTGGTATATATGATATTTGGTTTGGGGCACTCAGGAGAACCTCAAAGAGAGAGGCCATTATTCACTAGAGAAGATGAAAATGAGGAACAAATAAAGTCTATGTAATTGCTAACCAGGGGAAACATGGGCATTGAGACTCTGTGGATGGAGAAAACCTAGCGTGTTTTCAAATGTTATCCCTCAAAATGAAAGCCTTAATTACAGGCTTCAAAGTGCTGCTTATTTCAATGAATTAGGATTTAGGGTGATTAGAAACAGGGGTTTTAAAATCAACTGATGCTTTCTGACCTTCCATAGCATTATTGGAGAAGCCATGTAGTAATGATAATATCGTATTTCTTCAAATCTAAGATGTGATTGACTGTGGGATAAACCGTCATTTTATGTGTCCCAAAGAAAGAGAAATGGCTGCAAATTAAACTACAATACTTTTTATCAACTCTAATTTTTACTGTATGCTTATTGAAATAGCTTTGTATGACTTACTGACATAACTTTTAAAAATGTAACCCTTTTACATACTTTAAAAGGGAAGGTATTCCTAAAACTTCTTTACATTCAGAATCCAAATCTTTCAAGTAGCTTTTAGACTCACACTCATCAAAGTTTGTGTTCTCCTACACTATCATCTGTGTGGCATCGAACGTGTTCATGATGCAGGATTTCTTCAAGAGTGTTCCCCTGCTGTCTCCAGCGTTTTCTTCCAGGATACTGGTACGCATTTCTAAGTTCTGGTGCTGTTGCATTTTTAATCATACCAGAAAATGTCTATGAATGAGAGGTTTAAGCAAGCAACTGAGGAACGGTTTATTTTCCTTTCTCAAATGGCCCTTAGCTGTTTTTGTTTCTCTGTTTTTGGCAGAAATATCATGAGGTTGCTATTGCTCCCAGGAATAACAATGAAATTCACATGTACTAGCAATGAAAACTGTGTTATAACTGCTGCTTGGCCACAGTGATTTTAAAATGCATCCATTGTGGATAAAGAAGATGTGGTACATACATACAATGGAATATTACTCAGCCATAAAAAAGAACAAAATAATGCCATTTGCGGCAACATGGATAGACCTAAAGATTATCATACGTGTGAAGTAAGTCAGACATAGAAAGACAAATATCATATGATATTGCTTACATGTGGAATCTAAAAAAAAGCGTACAAATGAACTTATTTACAAAACAGAAATAGAGTTACGGATGTAGAAAATAAACTTATGGTTAGCAGGGGGTAAGGGGCGGAGGGATAAATTGGGAGATTGGGATTCACATATACACACTACTATATATAAAATATGTAATAAGAATCTGTTGTATAGCACAGGGAACTCTACTCAATACTCTTTAATGGCCTATACGGGAAAAGAATATATAAAAAAATAAGAATGGATATATGTATATGTATAACTGATTCACTTTGCTGTACACCTGAAACCCAACACTGTAAATCAACTATACTCCAATAAAAATTTTAAAAAATGCATCCATTGTAAGATGTAGTAATTACAGAGATGATGAAGGGTCAAACAGATGTGTCCTTTAATCAACAGAATATGGTGTGGAGTTGTCAATATGGAACTTTTTTATGTGCTAGCCCCATTATAAGTACTTTGTAGATGGGACCTCATTTAATATCCACAGCTGCTGTACAAGTTAAAAATTATAAAGTGGATGAGCCCATACAGATGAAATGATGCGGCCACAGTAACAGGAATTTAGGAAGTTTCTTACCACTACGCTATTTATAATGTCAACTATGAAAATAAAAAGCTTTATATTGTTAAAAGCAGAGTACTGGAGGAATTTATTGCTTACTTTATTAACAATTTGATCTAGTCAAACTTATGTAGTCTTTGGATTTCACCTTAAGAACAGAAAATAACTGGTTGTTCATGTGGAATGGCAGAAACCTTGGGTGTTCATCACACATATTTGTAATAGTAAATGGAGGAAATATTGAACATAATAAGAGGTGGGTTTTAGATATTAGGAAAGCAAGTCTAAAAAAGTTAAAAAAAAAAAAGACAAGAAAAAGTGATTCAATAGCTAGTGACCCTAATATGGAAGATGGCCTCTAAAGCTTGAGATTTGGGTAAAAGTCATAAACAAATCCACACCCTGAGCTGATCTTTAGGTATCATTTCATTTGTGAATAAGGACATCCGCTATTCAGCATATAAATCAGTAGGCAGTTTACGTGAGAATTTAACTGCGATTTATAATCACTTATGCAGTGTTGAACATGGGATCAACATCCGAATAACCTGCATTAAACAGCATTTCATTGCTGTCCCCTGCTTCATGAAGGTGAAAACATCTGTCACAGTTCATATCCTATCTTCCATCACTGGAAGCAATAAGTTTAGGATTTGAATAGGAACGACTCCTAAACCTGCTAATTGGATTGGGGAGAAATAAATGAACACTCTATTACCCATTTCCCTGAGGCTCTAGATTTGTCCAGCCTTATTTCTCAGGAAAACACATGCTAATTGTAGACATTTTACATAACCATTTTAACCATACCTTCATATTAATGGTGAAATTATCCTTCTTCAACAAAATAATGTGTGTCTTTACTTACCCCATTTTCACTTTGAGTATACGTATGCTATTTAAATTGTGATTTTAAAACTCTGAATTGCTTTTGACATTGGAATTCACTGCTTGGCTTTGAAAAAAATAAGAACTTCTACAACATCAGCATAACGTGTCCAGGAGCTACAAGATAACTGTTAAGTTTACAGACATAAAGACTATTTATTTTCTTGCCCCAATCCACATTAAAAGCCACATCAGCAGTTTTGGGCTGATGTCAAGATACTTGCACAGATAAGCCCCAATGTGGTCTTAATTATAATAACAATGTGGCAATTTGGAAAGCATCGCTTGGAGTAATCAGTCACTGCAGCATGGTCATGTTGTTTGGGGAATAATTTTATGGTTGAAAAATTGATAGATATAATACTGAATTTACTTATTATTTATCGGAAGATCTAATTCCAGACATCTGGGAATATTCCCTTTTCTGTAGTACTGGGGAGATTATAAAATGTCATCTGTGACAAAATTAGTGATAAGCGTATTTTTAAAAAAATCCTCTTATACATAAAAACGTGTGCTTCATACTAATGTGACTATTTAGATTTTCTATCATTCCACCAAAAGGAAAGACTTTATCATACTTTGATGAAATCCTGCTATATAAATAAACTTTCATGTTCATATGAAAATACCAACTATTATGTGAAACTTCTCTCTTAGGAATGAAAAAGTGACTTTTCCTCCCCACATCAAGCCCATAAGAAGCTTGATTAGGAAACATTTAACAGAACTATGGTGTTACTGGGTCTGGCATTGAAGTCCTTACAATTTAGATGGCCAATTGAAAAAAAAAGAACCTTTTCAAAACATTAATTAGAAACCTATGTACTGACTGCAATATGCAATGGTTACCTGTGCTTCAAGGGATATCTAGAGGGGTTAGAAATAATTCTTGCTACGCTCAAGGATCTTATAATGCAATGGAGAAAAGTAATAGGGGGATAAGTTGAGCAAAAAAATGAGTATAATTCTAGGTAGAATATAATAATTATGTTAAAAGAGGTATTTAGTATAATTGGGATTCAAAAGTGTAAGATTACGTTAGTTTGGGGGGTACTAAAAATGACTCAGGTTATTGAGATAAGGCATTGGTATGAGTTTTGAAGGAGTAGTAGTTTAATAAGCAGAGTTCTGGGAAGGGAGAGAAGGAAGGGAGGATTTTATTTAAGCAGAAGAAAAAATAAATAAAAGCAAAGGTACTCAGGCAGGCATGACCCTGGGAATTAGTAACATTGATGCAGTCAATTGGAGTACAGAGTCCACACAGGGAAGTTATTGGCAATAAGGAAGTAGACTGGGCTCAGGCTAAGAAGAAGCAGTTACAGTGTACTATGAATTACAGTTTTAAGATACTTGTAACTTTGCCTGCTACTGCAGCCCTAATCACTTTGATAGCAGACCACTGTGGATGAAAAGAACATTGGCAATGGCATGATTTCAGGGAATTTAATTGGAAGTGCGTTAGCCATAGAGAACCTCAAGAGACTCTGCTGCAGCTGCTACCCCTTCTACTTTTTTCCCCTTGTAGTAAAAGGTAGAAGACGTCCCAGTGTAGAGTCTGCATAAATCCTGTCTGGTGGTCCTGTAGGAACAGACTGAAGCAGAACTCCTTTTTCAAAGTCAGTAGTAGGAAGATGAGGAAGTGGCAGTATTTGCTTAGAAGTCACAGTTATGTGTGTATATACACATAAAATAGATCCTGGGTTCTTCAAATTCCTCTAGGAAATATAAATACTCCCTGATTCTTAGAATTAAAATCATTTAACTATAAAAACTAAGCAAGCTAAAATAGAAATATTCCTCTCCCCAATGTTTTATACTGCAAAATATAATTTTTGAAGATACTAATTATTTGAGAAAAAATTTGGCCTAATTTTATTCAATTGTCTCCATTCTCTGCATGTGTAAAGCAGGTGTAAAGACACACTAGCATTTTGCTGAAGTTATAATATCAGGTCATTCTGAACTTTACAAAAATAAATATTCTCTCATTTCTTGCTTTGTAAGGATAATTGAATCTATAATGAGAACTAACAGAAGTTACTGCTATATTCAGTGGAAAACATTTTGAAAATCATTTTTCCTTTTTAAGCCAAGTTTGTTAAGAATCTGTAACACAGGTTAAAAAAATGGAGGAGGCCATAAACCTAACATCAGTTTTAAATTTTTCATTAAAATTCAACTTACTACTATTTATATTAAAAATATGCCAGACTTAAATGTTAAAAGACGGCAACCTTTTAGAACTCCTGAAATAATTCTGAAGTAGCTCTTGGAATCCATCCTGTAGTTTTACAAAATACGAGGAAGATTTTTACCTCAAAGCATCAAACAAATCAAAAAGCAAATTACTAATCTTATTTAACTAAAAGTCAAGGCTTTGGAAGTAAGATACAAACACACACACACACAATTTTATTTTTTAAGTTGAAAAGAAATATTTTTACTTTCTCCAGTATATTATCTATCTCCAGTTGCTATCATTTGTGATTTGGTTTCCAAATGACAATATTTCAATAAGAGGCATTTTATGACATTTTTGTGTACTGCCGATACACAAAATAATAGGTCACATAATGTTACTCAAGATGCTATGAAAAGCAATTTTATTCAAATTGTTTTCATTCTATTATTTTTTGTTTAACTTTGAACCAACCTCAATAATTATAGGAAAATAAAAAGTATTATCAATAGTTTCTTCCCTTGGATCACTTGGAAGAAGTTATTGAAATGATACCCTATTACCCTAAAAACTTCAATGTGTATTTCCTGCAGTCAAGGGCATTTTCCTACACATAAGCACATTCAATATTTAAGATCAGGAAATTAACACTGATACATTGTTTCCATCTAATCCTCAGACCCATTCAGGTTTGCCAACTGTCCCAAAATATTCTTTATAGCAAAAGGGCCTAGTTCAGAATCAAGGTTGCATTTAGATATTATGACTTGTTAGTCTCCTTCAATCTTCCTTGTCTTTCCTTAATTTTCATAATTTAGACACTTCTGAAGTTTAAGGGCCAGTTATTTTGTACAATGTCTTTCAGCTAGGGTTTGCCAGATCTTTCCTCATGATTAGATTCTACAATATGTATCTGTGACAGGGATGTTACAGATGTGATGCCATGTTCTCATTGCACCACACCAGGAACACACGCTTTGCATGTGCCCCATTACTGATGATGTAAGCTTTGATCACTAGATTAAGGTGGTGTCTGTCAAACTTCTTCATTAGGAGGATACTTAAGATTGTAAATATAATGCTCTTCATCAGACTTTCAATTAATACATTTATTTATATCAAGTATGGATCCATGGTTTCCTCTCTTATTTAAAGAGTTATAACCAGCTGTTATCGTTATTTTGGCATTCACATTATTCCTGTATGTGGCCAGTGGGAGACCCTTCAAGCTAGCTTCTGTGACCTTTTGACATATTCTCCTCTTCCTTCCTTTCTGGCACAAGATTCTCCAGGCACATCTTGTACTTTTCCTATCTCAGCCTTAGAATCAGCTATTTCTCCAAAAAGCCCTGGTTCCTTTCATTGGAGAATGGCATTAGACACCAAGATCTGAGTGCCAAATGCACTTATTGCTATTATGGTCCTGCTGCTCTCATGTCATTTCAGTGGACAGAGCTAATATATGTATACATCCATAATAGGAATATATATCATACTTATGTTTGTATTTTATTTCTATGTCTAGATTTATACATTGGACACCATGAATTCACACTGATAACTTCAAGTTCCAATATAATACAATAGGGTTTATTCTAGTTTTCTTTCTTAACATACTTATAACTTCCTTCTCTAGCAATAAGAAACCCAACTCCTATTGTGTTTAATACATGTACCTATTTGGTCACTCCCCCACCCCAGATTATTCCAATCTCTCACTTCCATCTTCATTGCTGTACCCATAGGATATCTTCATCACTCTGCCCATACTCTGACACCCTGCGTTCGGCCACCCCACATTACTGAAACCCTCTTCATCCCTGCTTGGCTCCAACACCCCACACTGGGCTGGCTGCTTCAATGCTGGGATTCTCTCTTCACCCTGCTCGTGCCCTGGTATCCTGTGTTGGGTTGCTGCTTTTACCCTCTTATATAATCCATGCCCCCCCCCCCACCTCCCGACCCCTTTAGACTTCTCAGTGTCTCTGACACTTCATGCCAGGCCATCCTTTTCCTACTGGGGATGCTCATCTCACTCAGCCTGGGCTCTGACAACCCACTCTGGACCACTGCAGACCCCCCCCCCCCACCACCGCTGGCACAGATGCTCAACTGCTTGGTTCCACTTAATGATTTTGCAGATAAAATTGTTCAGGAAGAGAGATACAGAGCCTAGAAAGGAAGGGAAGGAAAGCAAAAAGAAAGTATAACATGAGGAAAAGGAAGTGCTATTCTATTATTCTATCATTCTTTTAATAGGAACAAAGAAATAATAAGTCATAACATTTTAACAATGGAGAGCTTATCTACTGCACTGGGGCCATATGGAATAATCCTCTATCTCACACACACACACACACACATATGGAAATAGAGATACATATAGACATAGAGGTAGACACACACATGCATACAGACATATAAAAAAAAGACCGGTAAGCCAGGGGTAAGACCAGTAGCCAGCACTCCTCTCTTTCTAGCACACAGTAGGACTATATTTCTTCTGCCCCGCTTAAAATTAGGTTCAACTTCCAGTCATGATTATATGATTTGCTTTGATAATGAAATGTCAGTGGAAATGACACAAATCACTTCTGGATGAAAGAATTTAATTGCTGATGCTTTTAAATCAGCAGATAGATTCCCCAGCTATCTTCTTCCTCCGGCATGAGGATTGTGAGGTAGGCCTTCATATGCAGGTGCAATGCTGAGACATTTCATGTAGGACAGACTGCCTTGGAGAGTCACTGCAGCAAAATTCCCAAGAGGGAAAAATAATTGTTTTTTTAAGTTACTGAACTTATGGGCTGTTACTGCAGTACAACTTAATGTTTCCTTATTAATACAAAGAGGTTATACTACTGAGATAAACAAAAGTACAAATGTATAGGTTGCAGCATTTATTTTGTAAATGCAGATAAATACATTTGTCCTGTAAGTTATTTCACCAGAAAGTTGTATAATTTCATGTCTTATGTTTACTCAATATATAAGTTTATTAATGTGATCTTTTCCCTTAAGGTTATCACAGTAATTTTCTGATCCACAGATAATTAAGAACATTTATGACACATACAAAATACTAATTCTTGGGGAATAACAGAAATACCTGCTTTTGTATAGAATTATAAAGGGTTAGCTAATTGGCAGGGAAACATGTTTTAAAACTTCCTGCAAATGCAGTTCCTAAATCATTTAAAAAATAGCTCAGAATTAGAAAAGGCTTATTTTGAAGAAAAGAAAATGTGTTTCAGTATCCAGCAAATAATAGGTATTATATTGTTTTTGAAAGATAAATTCTTCACTAAATATTTCACATAACTATACCAGTTTTTGTAGCTGTTATTAACAGAGACAAATAGCAGCAGATTCCTCATTGCCAGAGTTTCCTCTACAGTTTCCATTTAAAATTATGTTTTGAATTCATGCCTTTATGATTAACTATATACACATCTGTAATTTTCCAGCATGGGTTGCTTATGATGCAGCTATTAGCCTTCATTAAAAATCATCGAAGTCCCACACTTTCAAACTAAGTGGATGATACACACCAAACAACAATCATAAATTTTTGCCTTTAAAGCATTCCATGACCTTTCAGTGTGAAGCATCATGTCTATAGAAATAATGATCTGGTGAGTTCTGCAAGCATGGCAAAATCTCAGCCATGTGACTCATAGGGCGAAAAGTCACTTATTACTAGTCACACAGCAAGTGTCTGCAGAGCATAATGGATTTATAGGAAGCAGGGTGACCACAGATCTAATTTTAATGAAGCCCAAGACATAATCTGAGCTGATAGAGTGTGAAGTCTGAATATAATCTATACAAGGTTAGAGTTATTGTTTGACAACATAAGGAATATAATTTTGTCTCTAAAAGGTTCTATTTTTCTATTAGGTTCCATAGATACATTTTTCTTTTGGTAGCAAATAATAAAAATTATATTGAGGTGACAAGAAAAAGGTTTTTGGACGCTTTAAAGAAAATTCTAAATTTTCTCATAGGTTGACTATTTCAAATATGTTAAATTTTCTCCTATGTCTTAAGTCCAAGGTAGTTATATTTTTGCATAGAATCACATACACAGATAGCAAGTTTGATTAAGTAAGAATACTAGCAGATTTCTATCACTAAAATGCTTCATAAACAGAAAAATGAAATAGGCAATATGAAAACTCCTCCAAAATTGATTACTTGGAGGTTTACATAAAGAAACATGTGCTTACTACAAATAGAAATCATTACTTACTAGTGTTAAATGTGAATGGAGAAGTGTCATTCAGCCTGATAACATTTAAATAACATACGCCTATATTCTTGAGACAGAACATGCCTTAATGTGACAGAACTTGACTTATTTCTACGTTTCCCTTACTCCTGTGTTATTTTCCAGAATGACAAGATTAAATATGACATTATATCACCCAGTCACACAGAGGCCAAATTAGCATCTGGATACAAGCTTGAGAGACAATTACCAAGAGCCTTGTATTTCTCGACAATAAAGCTTGAACAACTGAGCTATAAATATATGAAAAACCTGTGCTTTATTCACCCAATAGGGTGAAGTGATTTAGGAGCCATGTATTTTAAAAATGAACACAATCTACATTCTGGATCTCAGAGCCTATGCTCAGGAACCTGAATGCTAGAAAATCCATGTAATTTTTAGTCAAGCAACAGTCATGCTGGTGATTATTTAAAATAAAGCTTACTATTTATGAGAAGGTAGAATATGATTTCATGGGGAAAATTGACTACTGAAACAGAGAAAAAACAATGAAACCTGACATTTGTAATGTGGAGAGTCATTTTCAAATTTTTTCACAGGTTTAACACTTGGAAGTAGAAAGAACTTGAATTATTAGGAGGGAGAAAAGGCAAAGTGAGTTCACTTTTCAAAGTCTTTTTGATTAAAGATCTATCTTCAAGGTTAATTCTGGGGAACAGGAGAAAGCTGCCCAATATGTCAAGAGATATTAAATCTTCTTGGATTGCTGGATTTCTGGAAGTTGATTTTTGTAAAACATCATCGTATCCAGGCTACACAAAGAAAATGCACCCCAACTTCTGGAAGAAACCTAAGTCCCTTCTGAAGCTGGTAAGGTAAGCTGACCTTACCTTCCTCTCCTGCATAGGCCAGGATGGACCGCGCTCGTATCTGTTTCCCTTCTGTGGTTTTCCCTGAGCAGGTGTGGGAGCAGGAAGACCACGCAGACCACATGCTGAGCACACAGTCCTTGGGGCACGGGGCATCGCAGGCAACAGGGATGGGGAAGATGGCGTCTCTGCACAGCTGTCTGTCAACTTCTTCTCCTGGGAAAGACATCATCACCAACAGTCTATCATTTTAAAATAATGTAAAATGAGCAACTGAAACCAGGCACCAAGATAAACTAGGTTACTTCCCTCTTGTTCTTAGTTAAAAGCAAAACCAAGAGAGTCACTGCATACTATAGCCAGATGCTAAAAGAACAGCAGGAAGGAATAGATACATAGATAAGATAGATAGATCGCTCGATCGATCCCTAAATGAGGCTTCTTTATTATCAGTGTTTGGGTGTGTAGATCAGTAAGCACATTGCTACAAGTATTTTATGCTGTGATACCTGCCCAGGAAGTGATTTTTATACTTATATTATTAATCTTTGCAATAAAGAGCATCAATGAAATATGTCTACGCCCCTTTATTTCATTATTGGAGATAAGCCATCATTCACAAATCATGAATCTATCCATAGCATGTACCATTTGTTTTCCTGAACCAACTCATATTCTCTGTTTGCAAACTCTCGTGTCTCCCAGAGAATTTATTTTTGTACAATTGGCAACCTTTTTCTTTCACTAAAAAATTAGTCTGTTAGTTGGAAATAGCCAGGAAACATAAATAATAGGATAGTAGTATAAAACCACTGGCTACAGTGATCCCACTGGGAAAGGGGGAAAAAACAACAAGGTAAGCTAATGGCAGAAGTAAGACTGTGTCATTCCAGTGCTTAAAACTCTTCAGTAGTTTTCTACTGCTCTTAAGATGAAGGCCAGATTTCTCAAAAGTTTATGAGACCTCAAATGATGTGGCTCTTGTTTTCTTTTCTAGCTTCATCTCACTCCACTCTTTCTGTTACTCACAAAGCTCTAGAGACCGGCACTCATCTAGCGTTTGAGTAAATGAAAGGATATATACAAAAGGTCAGTGAGGAAGAAAATATTGTTGCTGTTAATAAATGCCAAAGAAAACTAGAAGAATTACAAATAAATGACCAAAATACAGTATGAAAACGTCTGAACTCTGTGGCTTAGCTGGTAAGTGTAGGTGCTAATGAGGTCAGTGGAACGGAGTAAAACAATATACAAACAGGCAAAATTAATCTGCTGTTTTGCCACAGAATATATCCATAAAATTCTGGATGGGTGTATCAGAAACGTGTGCCTTGCGGCATTAGGCATTCAGATGAGAAAGGGTGACTAATCATGCCCTTCCTCGTTGCTATAAGCCAACAACTCAAAGCTGTTGGTCACCGATGGAGGGTTAGGAGCATCATTTGAAGGGACAGTCCTTTATTCATGTATTTGAAAAACAAAGACAGAAAATCAGAAGTCAATTGGAAATGCTCTAACATTAATAGCTACTAGTTTGTAGGGCCTTAAATCATTAGGCAAAATCAGAAGTCAATTGGAATGCACTTACGTGTTAATAGCCACTAGTCTGCAAGGCTTTAAATTGTTAGGCTTGCTCACTAGTAAGTAAGACTCACTAAAATGACTGTTGGGTCATCATTATATTATTCATTCTTCTTTAGTTACTCTGATCTGTGAGAAGATCTCCTTTCATTCTGCTTTTATTGGCTTTAGAGTTTGGCTTATATCCCAATAAATGATGTGATAGATTGTATGGTAGATACAGTACAAAAATCATTATAATCCAAAACATATAATATTCTACAATTTACATAATGACTCTTGAGTGTACTAGACTTTTTTCTTAGTGCAAAGAGGGGCCTGCATATGTCTTATTTCCTTTGTTGTTATCTTTTATTGTTCTATCTACTCTCATTCACTTTCATTTCCAATATTCTGTGAAAAGTAAGGCAAGTTTGGGGCTACAGCTTATAGTCAACCAGGAATTATAGTTTCGTGTTTTCTATAATACTTAATCATTTCTATTCAGAAAAATTTAATTCATCCTGCAACATTAGAGGAGAGTGTGCTACCTGTGTGCTATTACATTAATTTGCATGACATAAATAATACATTTCTGTTTCTTGTAGTGTAAACCTAAGGGATGTACAATTTTAACCTTTCTTGCTTTTTGAGTTAGTCTTTTTTTTTTCCCCCCAACCTGTGTCCCACACCTTATGTTAGATCTTTTTCACTCACCTTTTTCTGCTTAGTCAGGTGTATTTTCCTGTAAGCCAATTCCTTCTAGAGTCCAACTTAACCCTCCGTGGAGCTGTTAAGACCCACTTTGGATCCAGCCTCCAAGATTTCAGCATTTACTTCACTTTCCTCCCTGGCAGTCCCCCCTCTACACACATTCCCCCCCGCCACAGCCCCACAACTTTGTCAGGTGTGACCTTGCCCCTGTTTGCCCCTCTAATCGCTCCTGATTGCCCATCACGGTCTTGCATCCAAATAATGGCATTACGCCCTAGCCACAGTGACTTTTTTTCCTTTCCTCCTACAGACCAATCTCACTGTTGCCTTTGCATTCTCTCTTCCCTTTTCATGAAACTTTCACATCTTCACACAGCAGACTGCTTCTCAACATTCAGGTTTCAGTTCAATTGTCTCCTTGCTAGGGGAGCCTTCACTGACCATACACAATCTCACAGTAACTTCAGTTTATTTTCATGATAGTTTTATCACCACTAGAAACTATTTTAATTAACTGTTTATATGTTTATTATCTGATCCTACTACTAGAGTACAAGCTCAATAAGGGCATGATTCTTATCTGCCTTGTTCATTATTTTATACTTAGAACCTAAAACAGTGCCTGGCGCCTAGTAAGACACTAGATAATCTACTATGTGAATAAATGAATTAACTTTAAGCTGTTGTTCTAGGAAACCGAATGTTGGACTAGACAAATATGGATTTAAGTACAGTATTTCTTAAAATACCATGCATTCAAGTGGTCTGGGACTTCGCTAAAGTGTGTTCAGTGGACAGGCAGCATATGCCTCATCTGGAGTTTGCTAGAAATGCAGCCTCTCAGATCCCACCCATAAATCATAACTTGCATTATAAAAAGATCCCTGGGTGATTTGTATACAGGTAAAATTTGAAAAGCATTGCTCTAAGATGTTTGTTTTTTTTTTTAATTTTTATGTATTTATGTATTTATTTATGGCTGTGTTGGGTCTTCGTTTACTGTGCGAGGGCTTTCTCCAATTGCGGCAAGCAGGGGCCACTCTTCATCGCAGTGTGCGGGCCTCTCACTATCGCGGCCTCTCTTGTTGCGGAGCACAGGCTCCAGACGCGCAGGCTCAGCAATTGTGGCTCACGGGCCCAGTTGCTCCGCGGCATGTGGGATCTTCCCAGACCAGGGCTCGAACCCGTGTCCCCTGCATTGGCAGGCAGATTCTCAACCACTGCGCCACCAGGGAAGCCCCTCTAAGATGTTTTTGCCTTTATTCTCTTGTGGTTTGATTAGAACTGAATTGCCTCTTGAAAGGGCAGCTATATAAAACGAATTCATCTGGATTTCCTACCTAACATCATTCACTTCTCTGTGGGACTTCCCTTTATACGTCTCTTTATACCTGGGTGAAAACATTCATTCAATGAAGAGTTACTGATTGCCCATCTTTGGTCAGGCACCATGCTATGAATATTATATACATCATCTCAGCTAATTGTGACAACAGACTTCTTTTTTTTTGAGGTGTAATTGACATATAACATTAGTTTTAGGTGTACAACATAATGATTCAATATTTGTATATGATCACCACAATAAGTCTAATTAACATTTGTCCCTGTACATAGTTACCATTTTTTCCTTGTGATGAAGATTTTTAAGATGTATTCTCTTATCAACTTTTAAATATGCAATATAGTATTATTAACTATAGTCAGCATGCTATGCATTACATCTCCATGACTTATTTATTTTATAACTGAAAGTTTGTATCTTTCACAGCATATTTCTGACATGGATATTAATATGTATTTTTCACTTTAAAGGAAATTCAAGCTCAATAAGTTACATTTTACTGTCTCAAATTAGCAGAAGTTTGACTAAAGAAGCAGAGATTTGAACTGAGTTCTAACCAACTTCCCAGTCTACCTTTTTAACTGTTATGGTGGTAGGGAGAACTTGAGATGCCAAAGGAGATAAGAATGGATAAGCCTTTGTCTGCAAAGAAGTCAAGGAACCAGCACTTTAAATTGTTTCTCAAGGCACAGAGATGTGTGGTGGCAGCAACATACAGCCTCAGATATAAAGAGTGTGCATTGTTGATACGTCCAGGGTTACATATTTTGGCTTGTGACTATTGAACAAACAGCAATGGATCTGTGAGAACATGGGATCATTCAATGGACACGTTAATAAACTCAGCTAATTGACCATTAAATGGAACCCTTAGAAGCCTTGCTCTTTTTAAGCTAAATCTCCAGCATTCCTGGCATAAGTCATCTGGGAAACATTAGGGAAAAAATAATGTTGGGTCTACAGCTAGCACAGGTAACTCCATAACTTGTCATCTCCAGTCCCTTTCTGACGCTGTTACTTCTATCTTATTTTTTTATATAAAAAGTGACCCTGGAAATAAGCTCCTTACTTGTAAGAGCTGCAGAAAATAATTTCATCCCTCTTCCTCACACTAAAAGGTTTTTGGTTGATAAACATTAAGTAGATAAGAACTGTTTTGCGTGACACTGTATCAGAACATATAGCAGTAAATCAAAAATAAACATATCCAAATATCAGGTTAATTTATAATCTTTCCATAGAAAGAAATGGAAATTTTGCTGCTTAGCACTTTGGAAATTTCCATTTTTCCATATCAGCCACCCTATTATTAGGACATTTTCAACCACCATAGGCTTCCATTATAGAACCATATGAGACTCTGATTATCTGAATGTGCATCACCGTAAGTCTGGGCAGACACATCCGATTATCATGATGGTGAATGATGTAGTTCTACAACTCATGAAGGCACGGACCAGTGCAACCTGTTTTTTTTTTTCCTTTAATCTTTCTGAGGTTAATTTCTTGCTATTCTGAATGTGATGCCAACACTTAGAATCCTTCTCATGCTTGACTTTGTGTATTAAATATACTGTATTTTTTGGCATGCATTTCCGACATGAAAAGTTTCGAAGGACTGCTTTGCCTTTATGTAACATACTCACTCCTCACCCCACATCAAGCTCTAGGCTTTTTTTTTTTTTTTTAAGCTCTAGGCATTTTAACCAAATCTTTAAAAAATGCATATTTTACATGAAATATATAACACAGAAGTAAATGAATGAATCATTGTCCACATATTACAATTTACATCTTACTTTGAAGCCTTAACTGAAGCCTATCTTATTCAAACTTGGTGGTGAAACACTTTAGCAAGAGGTTGAGAAATAAAATGAAAATGCTTGGGTTTATTTATTTTTATGAACTCAAAAACGTATTTAAATATTTAAGTTGGTGACACTCATTTAACATTTTTCTCCATAAATATAATCTTAAGAATTTTTTAATAATTTATCATTTTAATCAACTTAAACATGTATTTTGGCACTTTCAAGTAACTCCCAAATTTCCCCTTTTTTAATCTATTTTCATGGATACCACCAAACTCTCATGAACTCTTCTAAAATATCTCCTCTCATTCTATTGCGTTTCCTACTATAGGATAAGAGAATTAAACATTAGCTTGAAGTAATTACACTAAAAATTCGTGAAGATTTCCAGAGAAGTAAAACAAAATGAGAATTGGGGTCAGAGGATAGACATTTTCTTTTCTTGGTAAAAGTATATACTGAAAGTTTATTGCATTCATTGTGGTGAAGCTTAAATGTAATATAAAAGATAAACCTTGGTTTATGAAGGTTTTTATAGTTTAGGAGTTGAGTTAAGAACACTGATACATTAAAAATATAATGAACTGTATTTTAATGTAAGGTGTATGTATGTTTAGTCCTATTCCATAAATGCCCCTGGCATCATCCTGATTTTTTTTAAATCATAGAAATGTGGAGATTGCTATGGTTGACTTTTAAAAAAAACTTTATTTTATATTGGAGTATAGTTGATTAACAGTGTTGTGTTAGTTTCAGGTATACAGCAAGGTGATTCAGTTATACTATGGTTAATTTTTAACAGTCTCAGTAGCACTATGTGCAGTGCACCTCCAGAAGCCATTGCAAAATCAAAACTCATCAGTGTAATGAAATTGAGAGGAGGGTAAGCAGAAAGGAGAAATCAAAGTAGAGAGAAACCAGATACAGAGTCAAGATTTTTTTTTTAAAAGCATACTATTTAGAAGGTCTCTAGTATTGTAACCTTGGGATCAGATTCCTCTTGCCGGACCTGTACAAACTCTATAGTAACCCTAAGAATTATTATTAAGTTGACAGTGTCTTTTGTATTCTTCAGAAATTGTCTTAAAAATTCATACTGACTTTTGATAGTGAAAGTCATTATTCATATACTTACTTATATATTGATAACCAATATAAATTCAATAAACAATTGAGATGGGAAAAGAATGGAGGCTCATATTTACCTAGATCTCCTAGAAAACATTTTCATATAACCACCTTATCTGAGCTTTAAAACAACTGTAAGACATGTAAGTCCAGAATCACTCTCAGCTTACTGAAGTAAAAGACTCATGAATTGAATCTTATAACTCTTTCTTCATTCCCCGTCTTGAAGAGAAGCTACACATCTCTTCAACTTAAATGGGAAGTTTCCAAATCATTTTTAATCCCTGCACTCCCTCTGCAATCACATCCAGGTAGTGAGTCTGATTTATTCAACATACTAAGTATTGCCTCACCCCATGTTCTCTTGCACACCATTTCACACTTTCCTCTGGCCTTCTGCTGTGCCCCATTTCCCCTGCAGCCAATCACCCATCCTGAACACAAGGGTGTATTTTTAAAATGCAGATATGAGCATCACAGTCTCCCCGATACCTATCAGCTGAAGGCCAAATTCTTACTAGAGCAGAGGACATTCTCATCTTCCACCATTGCCTCATGTTTTCCCTAAATTCTATCCACTGAAAGCTATTTGCTTTTCCATGAACTGACATGCTGCTTTCTCACTCCTCTGTCATTTCCTGTACACTGTTCTCCATGCCTTATTGCCCCATCATCTTGCTAAGTCATCCTTTAGGACTGGATTTCCTTCCTCTGTGAACCTTCTCTTTCTCAAACCGCCCAGATGGGGCTGTGCTCTATCCTCTCTGTTCCCACAGTGTTGTAGACATAACACTCTTTAAGACTTTTTATACTTGTCTGTTTACTCACCTTTACCTCCATTAGCCTATGAGAACCTTCTGACCAGAGATATTGTCTTATTCAACATCTTTATATCTGGAGTCCTTGGTTCAGTTATTGTCAAAACTTAAGAGTTTTGCAGAATATATTTGTTGGAGGAGGGAAAAAAATGAATTGGAAATCCCAGAACATAAGTTGCTTTCCTGAAAAAGCCACTGGTGTTTATATTGGGTTGGGTTGGCCAAAAAGTTCATTCGGGTTTTCTGTACAATGTTATGGAAACCCAAAGGAACTTTTTGGCCAGCCCAATATATTTCCAATTGATGGTTTACTAGAACCTGACCAAGATGGCCTTACCATTACCCACAGTTTGACTAAATTTTAGACAGGTTTCTTCCTGACTCTAGGTCCCTGACCTCCCTTTACTTAGAAAATTTATTTTAGAAAAAATGCAACTGTAAATTTTCTTTCTGCCCCTTTGAAAATTGTGTAAATCTTCTCCTAGCTTCTTGCCAGTTTTACAAACCAGGAAATGTCTTTCTCAAGAGTTGGGAACCATCTCTGTCATGGAAACATCAAAGAAGATAATGTCCTGATCTCCCAGTATGGTAGGTACCTATTTTCTTCATTGGGCACCAATTAGCAAACACAGATGGCCTAATGACAGAGAAAACATTTGCAAACTCAGGAGTAACTCAGTGTGCTCAACACATCGCATTGATCAATCTCTTCTCTTACATCTTCCAGTGTTTTTCCACTAGCTCACCTCAGGGCTTAAAAAACATCTTTCATTTCTGCAGAGCTGATTTTAGTTTCTCTCCAGTGTAACAGTCTAAAGTCCTCCTTACCTGTGTAACTTTGGTGCAGTTTTTATTTTGACCAACCAATTTATACCCAATTTATCATATGAATGTTATCTTTAGCTTCACTTTCTCTTTCTTTATATATAAAGAGAATACATAAAAAAATTAAAGATATTATTTATCTCTATATAAAATATAAATATTTTTTACCTATTGACTTTTAAATATCTTTAAACAATTTAGGGTCTTCATACTATAATTTTTTTTCAGAATTTTCCTCCTTTCTCATCATCTTCTTCAAACTCTTTCCATCCTCAATAAGTTTATCTTTTATGTCTCCACTCTGTTCTTTTCCTTGCCACCTTTCTTTGTTTTGTTATCTCAAGTCTCTGTCTATGTTTTCATTCTTCACAATCCTGGCAAAATTGAAACAGGTGACCCTGAGATAAAAACTTGCCTTCCTTCCCTGTCAGCAGCGACTTTCCAACTCCAGGCCCTAATGTAGTCAATAATACAAGCTTTAACCAGAAAAATACTAGAGCTCATCAATGAATTTGATGAAGTAGCAGGATACAAAATTAATACACAGAAATCTCTAGCATTTCTATACACTAACAATGAAAGATCATAAAGAGAAATTAAGGAAACAATCCCATTTACTTCAAATCAAAAAGAATAAAATACTTAGGAATAAACCTACCTAAGGAGGCAAAAAACCTGTACTCTGAAAACTATGAGACACCGATGAAAGAAATTGAAGATGACACAAACAGATGGAAAGATATACCAGGCTCTTGGATTGGAAGCATCAATACTGTCAAAATGACTATACTACCCAAAGCAATCTACAGATTCAATGCAATCCCTATCAAATTACCAATGGTATTTTTCACAGAACTAGAACAAAAAATGTTTAAGTTTGTATGGAAACACAAAAGACCCCGAATAGCCAAAGCAATCCTAAGAAAGAAAAACGGAACTGGAGAAATCAGGCTTCCTGACTTCAGACTATACTACAAAGCTACAGTCATCAAAATAGTATGGTACTGGAACAAAGACAAAGATATAGATCAATGGAACAGGACAGAAAGCCCAGAAATAAACCCATGCACCTATGGTCAATTAATCTATGACAAAGAAGGCAAGAATATACAATGGAGAAAACACAGTCTCTTCAATAAGTGGTGCTGGGAAAAGTGGACTGCTACATGTAAAATAATGAAACTAGAACACTCTCTAACACCATACACAAAAAATAAACTCAAAATGGATTAAAGACTTAAATGTAAGACTGGATACTATAAAACTCTTAGAGGAAAACACAGGTAGAACACTCTCTGACATAAACTGCAGCAAGATCTTTTTGGATCCACCTCCTAGAGTAATGAAAATAAAAGAAAAAAAACCAAATGGGACCTACTGAAACTTAAACGCTTTGCACAGCAAAGGAAACCATAAACAAAATGAAAAGACAACCCACAGAATGGGAGAAAATATTTGCAAATGATGTAACTGACAAAGGATTGATCTCCAAAATATACAAACAGCTCATGCAGCTCGGTAACAAAAAAACAAACAACCCAATCAAAAATGAGCAGAAGATCTAAATAGACATTTCTCCAAAGAAGACATACAGATGGCCAAAAAGAACATGAAAAGAGACTCAACATTGCTAATTATTAGACAAATGCAAATCAAACCTACAATGAGGTATCACCCCACACCAGTTAGAATGGACATTATCAAAAAGTCTACAAACAATAAATGCTGGAAAGGATGTGGAGAAAAGGGAATCCTTCTACACTGTTGGTGGGGATGTAAACTGATACTACCACTATAAAGAACAGTATGAGGTTCCTTAAAAATTAAAACTAGAACTACCATATGATCCAGCAATCCCACTCCTGGGCATATATTCAGAGAAAACCCATAATTCGAAAAGATACATGCACCTCAATGTTCACTGCAGCACTGTTTACAACAGTCAAGACATGGAAGCAACCTAAGTGTCCTTTGACAGAGGAACGGATAAAGAAGATGTGGCACATATATAGAATGGAATATTACTCAGCCATAAAAAAGAATAAATAATGACATTTGCAGCAACATGGATGGACCTAGAAATTACCATACTAAATGAAGCAAGCCAGACAGAGAAAGACAAATATCATATCACTTACATGTGGAATCTAAAAAAATGACACAAATGAACTTATTTACAAAACAGAAACAGAGTCACAGACTTCAAAAACAAACTTATGGTTACCAAAGGGAAAAGGTGGGGGGGAGGGATAAATTAGGAGTTTGGGATTAACGTATATACACTAGTATATATAAAATAGATAATTAACAAAGACCTACTGTATAGCACAGGGAACTCTACTCAATATTCTGTAATAACCTATATGGGAAAAGAATCTGAAAAAGAATGGATACATATATATGTATAACTGAATCAATTTGCTGTACATCTGAAACTAACACAACTGTGTAAATCAACTATACTCCAATATAAAATAAAAATTAAGTTTAAAAAGTAATAAAAGCTTTAACTTCATTTTTGAGATGAAACTCATTCTAAAAAAGCCTAGTAAATACAATGACTTGTTATAAAGAAATGATGAAAATTTTGTGCTAATTCCTTCAATTAAGGAACTTATGGTATAAATTGCCCGCTTAGTGAACAGGGCATTAGGCGAACAACTCTTTATTACTACATTAATGACTTCCTCTCCTAATAACTCTAGTTAAGGATTTCACTTGGGGTTAGGCAGAAAAAAAGGGTAAACTGTAAAGATTGACATCAGCCCCATGACTTCTGCCTCTGTTTAACATCAACTATCATGGCACATTTTAATTTTAATTAATTAATTACTCAATTTATTTATTTATTTATTTATTTATTTATGGCTGCATTGGGTCTTTGTTGCTGCATGCAGGGTTTCTCTAGTTGCAGCGAGTGGGGTTTACCCTTTATTGCGGTGCACGGACTTCTTATTGTGGTGGCTTCTCTTGTTGCAGAGCACAGGCTCTAGGTGCACGGGCTTCAGTAGTTGTGGCTCACGGGCTCTAGAGCGCAGGCTCAGTAGTTGTGCACGGGCTTAGTTGCTCTACGGCATGTGGGATCTTCCGGGGCCAGGGCTCGAACCCGTGTCCCCTGCATTGGCAGGTGGATTCTTAACCACTGCACCACCAGGGAAGTCCATGGCACATTTTTAACTGCATGTCCTCTATGTGTACAATATGATAGTGGTAAAACTGAAAGTACATGTGTTTTGCGATGAAGGTGTGAGATGTGTTTTCTTAACTGAAATTAATATTTCATTTTTATGCCTTTTCCTATTATCATTTTGTTCATCTGCCTGAACCCCAGATTACCCTGCTTTAATTTCAACCACTAAAAGGCGAATGACTCATGTTTATAAAAGCACCCTGGAAACTCTAGAAAAATCAAATAATAATTTTACCTCTGGCATTATTTAAGATTAAACAAAGCTTTATTCATTCTTAGTTCTGCAGATTTTTTTTATTTCATATTTTCATTCTTGATTAGTTCTTTCTTCTGACTTCATTCTTCTTAATTGTTTTTGAGTTTGAAATTATCTACACTGTTAATTTCATCTCTTCTAAATGTACTTTTTTAGTTAACTAGAAGTTAAACTGTCCTCGTTCAAATACTGGCTCTACCACTTACCAACTATGTGTTCTTGAGCAAATTATTTAGCCTCTGTGAGATACAGTTTCCTAACCTGCAAAATGGAAGCTAAATAATAGTAATATTTATTTATGGTACTGTTGTGCATATTAAATAAGAAAAATGATTTAATGAGGTCCCTAGCTCAATGTCTGGCACATAGTTTAAAAAGGTTACATATTATAACAGTGCCATGCCTACTTTAATCTTCTGTCAGTGGAGGAGTTGAACATCTCTCCCATATCACTGTGGAAGGATCTGCTCCATTCTAAACACCACTGTGTTTCAATCAAGTTGAGTTAATGTGATTAATAATTTTTTCCTTAGTTCTGCTTATAACATGGCTTGTAGAAAGATATTAGCAAATACCATTGCACTAAACTCACAGCATAACTTTCATATTCAGTAATTTTGGGTTTTTCTCTTTGTTAAAGTGTGGGAAATCCTTGGAAAAGCCAATTTATGTAATTATGACTATCAAATTTTACAGTTCATATTCTGAAAATTATTTAGAGTTGTGTTGTAAATATATTTTGGGCCTCAATCAAAAATTTAAATTTAAGAGTTATACTAGAGAATATTTAGCTCACAGTGATAAGCAGAAGTACCAAGATATGTGGCATCCTATAATGTTCCTTTACTTCTCTATGCAGTAAATAATTGCCACCAACTTTTTTTTTTTTACCATCTTGAAATTCTTAATAATTCTGTCATTGAACTTGTGATTTGTAAGTTAAGTCTGATGTAACAAAAGAGCCTGTATGTGAGCAGATTGGATATGCACAATCTGTGTGCCCTCCTAGTCGTGCTATTTAATTTGCATAGTGTTGTAATGCCCCATGACAATAGAATTCTGGCAGACCCATGAAGCTTGAGAATTCAGTGAGACTCAGAGTGAGTACTATCATGTTACACTTGTGACTAGGTAAGCAGAGTCCTTGAAGGGCCACACTTTCCAACTTAACCAGAACTTGCTCAGAAAGAATTGAACTCACAAAGAAGGCAGTTCCATTCCAAGAAACACAAATGACCAGGGAATCCTATCACATCCTTTCTTACTCCTGTTACTTGCCTGTATTAGCCAACCACTAATGCTGAAAATGACTTAGAAAGATAGAGCAACCTATGGTCCTTTTCCTTCAGTCCTTCCTTACTCATCAGTAACTTGAAGACAGAGTGTTGGTAGAATGTGTGCATATCAAGAAGTGAAATAAAAACAGCTGCATTAGTTTTATGGAGCATTTCTGCTATGCTGGTAAGAATAAAATATATATGCATGTATGAGTTATAAAATGCCAATTATATCATTTTGATGATTCTGCATATGAGTAAATGCCCTTATATTCACTTTTATTTTTTTTGAATTTTGTTTTATCTATTTTTTTATACAGCAGGTTCTTATTAGTTATCCATTTTATACGTATCAGTGTATACATGTCAATCCCAATCGCCCAATTCATCACACCACCACCCCCACCTGCCGCCGCTTTCCCCCCTTGGTGTCCATACGCTTGTTCTCTACATCTGTGTCTCAATTTCTCCTTGCAAACCAGTTCATCTGTACCATTTTTCTAGGTTCCACATATATGCGTTAATATACGATATTTGTTTTTCTCTTTCTGACTTACTTCACTATGTATGACAGTCTCTAGATTCATCCATGTCTCTACAAATGACCCAATTTTGTTCCTTTTTATGGCTGAGTAATATTCCATTGTATAAATGTACCACATCTTCTTTATCCATTTGTCTGTCAATGGGCATTTTGGTTGCTTCCATGACCTGGCTATTGTAAATAGTGCTGCAAGGAACACTGGGGCGCATGTGTCTTTTTGGATTATGGTTTACTCAGGGTATAGGCCCAGTAGTGGGATTGCTGAGTCATATGGTAATTCTATTTTTACTTTTTTGAGGAACCTCCATACTGTTCTCCATAGTGGCTGTATCAATTTACGTTCCCACCAACAGTGCCAGAGGGTTCCCTTTTCTCCACACCCTCTCCAGCATTTATTGTTTGCAGATTTTCTGATGATGCCTATTCTAACTGGTGTGAAGTGATATCTCATTGTAGTTGTGATTTGCACTTCCCTAATAATTAGTGATGTTGAGCACCTTTTCATGTGCTTCTTAGCCATTTGTATGTCCTCTCTGGAGAAATGTCTATTTAGGTCTTCTGCCCATTTTTGGATTGGGTTGTTTGTTTTTTTAATATTGAGCTGCATGAGCTGTTTATATATTTTGGAGATTAATCCTTTGTCCGTTGATTCATTTGCAAATATTTTCTCCCATTCTGAGGGTTGTCTTTTTGTCTTGTTTGTAGCTTCCTTTGCTTTGTAAAAGCTTTTAAGTTTCATTAGGTCCCATTTGTTTATTTTTGTTTTTATTTCCATTTCTCTAGGAGGTGGGTCAAAAAGGATCTTGCTATGATTTATGTCAAAGAGTGTTCTTCCTATGTTTTCCTCTAAGAGTTTTATAGTGTCCGGTCCTACATTTAGGTCTCTAATCCATTTGAGTTTATTTTTGTGTATGGTTTTAGGGACTGTTCTAATTTCATTCTTTTACATGTAGCTGCCCAGTTTTCCCAGCACCACTTATTGAAGAGACTGTCTTCTCTCCATTGTATATCCTTGCCTCCTGTGTCATAGATTAGTTGACCATAGGTGCGGGGGTTTATCTCTGGGCTTTCTATCTTGTTTCATTGATCTATATTTCTGTTTTTGTGCCAGTACTATACTGTCTTGATTACTGTAGCTTTGTAGTATAGTCTGAAGTCAGGGAGTCTGATTCCTCCAGCTCCGTTTTTTTCCCTCAAGATTGCTTTGGCTATTCGGGGTCTTTTGTGTCTCCACACAAATTTTAAGATTTTTTGTTCTAGTTCTGTGAAAAATGCCATTGGTAATTTGATAGGGATTGCATTGAATCTGTAGATTGCTTTGGGTAGTATAGTCATTTTCACAATGTTGATTCTTCCAATCCAAGAACATGGTATATCTCTTCATCTGTATCATCTTTAATTTCTTTCATCAGTGTCTTATAGTTTTCTGCATACAGGTCTTTTGCCTCCCTAGGTAGGTTCATTCCTAGGTATTTTATTCTTTTTGTTGCAATGGTAAATGGGAGTGTTTCCTTAATTTCTCTTTCAGATTTTTCATCATTAGTGTATAGGAATGCAAGAAATTTCTGTGCATTAATTTTCTATCCTGCAACTTTACCAAATTCATTGATTAGCTCTTGTAGTTTTCTGGTGGCATCTTTAGGATTCTCTATGTATAGTATCATGTCATCTGCAAACAGTGACAGTTTACTTCTTCTTTTTCAATTTGTATTCTTTTTATTTCTTTTTCTGCTCTGATTGCCGTGGCTAGGACTTCCAAAACTATGCTGAATAATAGTGGTGAGAGTGGACATGCTTGTGTTGTTCCTGATCTTAGAGGAAATGCTTTCAGTTTTTCACCATTGAGAATGATGTTTGCTGTGGGTTTGACGTATATGGCCTTTATTATATTGAGGTAGGTTCCCTCTATGCCCACTTTCTGGAGAGTTTTTATCATAAATGGGTGTTGAATTTTGTCAAAAGCTTTTTCTGCATCTACTGAGATGATCATATGGTTTTTATTCTTCAATTTGTTAATATGGTGTATCAAATTGATTGATTTGCATATATTGAAGAATCCTTGCATCCCTGGGATAAATCCCACTTGATCATGGTGTATGATCCTTTTACTGTGTTGTTGGATTCTGTTTCCTAGTATTTTGTTGAGGATTTTTGCATGCATATTCATCAGTGATATTGGTCTGTAATTTTCTTTTTTTGTAGTATCTTTGTCTGGTTTTGGTATCAGGGTGATGGTGGCCTTGTAGAATGAGTTTGGGAGTGTTCCTTCTTCTGCAATTTTTGGGAAGAGTTTGAGAAGATCTTCTCTAAATGTTTGATAGAATTCACCTGTGAAGCCATCTGGTCCTGGACTTTTGTTTGTTGGAAGATTTTAAATTACAGTTTCAATTTCATTACTTTGATTGTTCTGTTCATATTTTCTATTTCTTCCTGGTTCAGTCTTGGAAGGTTATACCTTTCTAGGAATTTGTCCATTTCTTCCAGGTTGCCCATTTTATTGGCATAGAGTTGCCTGTAGTAGTCTCTCAGGATGCTTTGTATTTCTGTGGTGTCTGTTGTAACTTCTCCTTTTTCATTCCTAATTTTATTGATTTGAATCCTCTCCCTGTTTTTCTTGATGAGTCTGGCTAATGGTTTATCAATTTTGTTTATCTTCTCAAAGAACCAGCTTTTAGTTTTATTATCTTTGCTATTGTTTTCTTTGTTTCTAATTCTATTTCATCTCTGATCTTTATGATTGCTTTCCTTCTGGTAATTTTGGGGTTTTTTTGTTCTGCTTTCTCTAGTTCCTTTACGTGTAAGATTAGATTGTTTATGTGAGATTTTTCTTGTTTCTTGAAGTAGGCTTGTATAGCTATAAACTTCCCTCTTAGAACTGCTTTTGCTGCATCCCAGAGGTTTTGGATTGTCATGTTTTCATTGTCATTTGTCTCTAGGTATTTTTTGATTTCCTCTTTGATTTCTCCAGTGATCTCTTGGTTATTTAGTAACGTATTATTTAGCCTCCATGTGTTTGTGTTTTTTATGTTTTTTTCCCTGTAATTGATTTCTAATCTCATAACATTGTGGTCAGAAAAGATGACTGATTTCAATTTTCTTCAATTTACTGAGGCTTGATTTGTGACCCAAGATGTGATCTATCCTGGAGAATGTTCCATGCGCACTTGAGAAGAAAGTGTGATCTGCTGTTTTTGGATGGAATGTCCTATCAATATCAGTGAAATCTATCTGGTCTACTGTGTCACTTAAAGCTTGTGTTTCCTTATTATCTTTCGGTTTGGATGATCTGCCCATTAGTATAAGTGAAGTGTTAATGTCCCCCACTATTATTGTGTTACTGTCGATGTCCTCTTTTATAGCTGTTAGCAGTTGCCTTATATATTGAGGTGCTCCTATGTTGGGTGCATATAAATTTATAATTGTTATATCTTCTTCTTGGATTGATCCCTTGATCGTTATGTAGTGTCCTTCCTTGTCTCTTGTAACATTCTTTTTTTTAAAGTCTATTTTATCTGATATGAGTATTGCTACTCCAGCTTTCTTTTGATTTCCATTTGCATGGAATATCTTTCTCCATCACCTCACTTTCAGTCTGGATGTGTCCCTAGGTCTCAAGTGGGTCTCTAGTAGACAGCATACAGATGGGTCTTGTTTTTGTATCCATTCAGCAAGCCTGTGTCTTTTGGTTGGAGCATTTAATCCATTCACGTTTAAGGTAATTATCGATATGTATGTTCCTATGACCATTTTCTTAATTGTTTTGGGTTTGTTTTTGTAGGTCCTTTTCTTCTCTTCTGTTTCCCACTTAGAGAAGTTCCTTTAGCAGTTGTTGTAGAGCTGGTTTGGTGGTGCTGAATTCTCTTAGCTTTTGCTTGTCTGTAAAGCTTTTGATTTCTCCATTGAATCTGAATGAGATCCTTGCTGGGTAGAGTAATCTTGCTTGTAGGTTCTTCCCTTTCATCACTTTAAGTATATCATGCCACTCCCTTCTGGCTTGTAGAGTTTCTGCTGAGAAATCAGCTGTTAATCTTATGGAAGTTCCCTTGTATGTTATTTGTCTTTTTTCCCTTGCTGCTTTCAATAATTTTTCTTTGTCTTTAATTTTTGCCAATTTGATTACTATGTGTCTCGGTGTGTTTCTCCTTGGGTTTATCCTGTATGGGACTCTCTGAACTTCCTGGGCTTGGGTGGCTATTTCCTTTCCCATGTTAGGGAAATTTTCGACTATAATGTCTTCAAATATTTTCTCGGGGCCTTTCTCTCTCTCTTCTCCTTCTGGGACCTCTATAACGTGGATGTTGTTGTGTTTAATGTTGTCCCAGAGGTCTCTTAGGCTGTCTTCATTTCTTTTCATTCTTTTTTCTTTATTCTGTTCTGGGGCAGTGAATTCCACCATTCTGTCTTCTAGGTCACTTATCCATTTTTCTGCCTCAGTTATTCTGCTATTGATTCCTTCTAGTGTATTTTTCATTTCTGTTATTGTATCGTTCATCTCTGTTTGTTCTTTAATTCTTCTAGATCTTTGTTAAACGTTTCTTGCATCTTCTCAATCTTTGCGTCCATTCTTTTCCCGAGGTCCCGGATCATCTTCACTATCATTATTCTGAATTCTTTTTCTGGAAGGTTGTCCATCTCCATTTCAATTAGTTGTTTTTTCTGCGGTTTTATCTTGTTCCTTCATCTGGTACATAGCCCTCTGCCTTTTCATCTTGTCTATCTTTCTGTGAATGTGGTTTTTGTTCCCAATGGACACCAACTTGTAAAAACTATAAGTTAAATAGCTGTGCACAACTACTTTCAGTCATCAAGCCTCTCAGGCATCTTCTGGATAAGAAGAAAAAAAGCTTTTTTTGGAAGTGTTGTGATGCAGTTTCACTGAACTGTAGCACAGTACTAAATGAGAGAAATTATGTTACGAAATGAAAAAAAGTTATATCTCAGGAACATTTTGAAGTTATCAGTACAATCAACAAAATAGTCATGTTTATTTTAATCTATTGGTTTAATTATTTTAACTTTAAAAGCTTATGTTTCATGTCTTCATCTGTGATGAAATACAACTCCTGTGTTGATCTCTCCAGCCTCACTCTCTATCCCATTAAGGCATCTTACAGGCTGTATCCCAGTCAGCTCCTCTTGCAACCTTGTAAGGATCTTTGTGGATGAGGGCCCTGGGAGTGGTTTTTCCTTTTGTTTTATTCATTTTTTTTTTTCCTTTTTTCAGGTCTTGGTTACCTCACATTCTTTCTCTTAGCGAGTCTCACATTTCCAATCTGTCCTGCAAATTACCAATCAAACAGTCTGCCAGCCACACTGCTGTGACTGCATTACACCCTTTAAGGACTCCCTGTAGTTCTCCAGATCAAGCATTCATACACGTCTGTTGTGTTTTAAGACATTCAACCATCTGTCCCCACTAGACATACCTTGTCTAGCAAATCCATTTCCCCTGCTCTGGGTATAGTTGCAACAAGATTAGGCTCAGGGGACCACACTGCTTGGAAAAGGATGACTCCAAGCCTTTATCAACCATTTAAGACTAGGTTAAAAACCAACTTCAATTTGTAAATCTTCTTGTTCAAAGCAATTTTTACCATCTCTCTTTCTGCACTCCTGCATTTTGGGATCTCTTTCATATTCACAAAAATAAAAAAGAAAGTATAGTTATTCTACAGATAGCTATTACAAGATCACAATGTAGAAACAAGTCTATGGAGTAATGGGAAAATTACAAAAAAAAAATTTAAGTAGACCTATATTTGACTTTGGAATCTTGCCATGATTAAGAAGACCAAATGACTTAGAGATATTATATGTATCACATAAAACATTCATTAATAAACAGTGTAAAATTTGGCTCACTGATAGAGACTGTGGATTGATAGGTGATTAGAGATAACACATTTTTTTAAGGGAGACATTTTGAAGGCAGTGAAATTTGAACAGAGTTTTGAGGGAATGAAAGTTAAGTAACTGGAAATGAGGAAGAGAGAACAGTAAAATAAAGGAGACTTTCTACACGGAAGGCTCTGAAGCAGAAACTAATCCAAATAATTAATCATCATCATTAATCTTTTCCAAGATCTTCCATTTTGTCCTCTGATGACCCTCATGTAGAAACACAGAAAGTTTGGACCATGAAGACTGTAGGCTGAGAGCTAAGTCGCAGTCTGTCCCTTTAATTTGCATCATTGTAGTGCAATGTCTGCTAGCAAATCACAGGAAAAGAATCCTAGGGAAAATAAAGTTTCACTGATGGGAGAAATGTTATTCTATTAATTGGTCCAAAAGCTGTTCAGTTCCATACTGAAAATCACAAATGTGTTAGGAAATACCAGCCCATTTCATCAAGAGTTAACATTTATAAAAAGTTGTTCAGGACCACCTCAGACTTAATAACAATTGCAAGAGTTTGTAATAAAAAAAAAAGGATAGTTACAGCTGATAGAGAAAGAGCATCATACACTCAGCAACTGAAATAGAAAGTCTCTGTTAAGATCAAACAAAGCCAAACCATGATTAATGAATATTTCCAGAAAGTAAACCTAAGAGTTCTATAAAACATTAGTATCTGTACTGATAAAGAAGGAGTTGATTAGACGGAGATGGGCCAAAATGGAACTCAGGAACCAGTCAACATAAGTGAAAATTAAAGGCCAATGAGAACAAAGATCTGGGAAAAGATAGAAAAATTACCCTAGTTCACTGTTTTCCAAACCTGGCGGAAGGTGGGGAGTGGTGGTGGTTCTAAATAGTCCTACCTTCAGGTCCCATTAGAAGATTAGTCAATTGGATCTACAAAGCAAGATCTTAGAAATATTTATTTTAAAAAGATCCCTGACACCTCCATCACATCACATCATTACCATTTCTTTTTTGTGGTGAGAGCATTTAGGATCTACTCTCTTAGCAATTTTCACATATATAGCACAGTGTTGTTATCTATAATCACAATGTTGTGTATTAGATACACAGAACTTATGCATCTTCTAACTGGAAGTTTGTGCTTTTTGTCCAACACCTCCTCATTACCCCCCACCCCCACTCCCACTCCCTGGAAATCACAGCTTTTTCAGATTCCACATATAAGTGAGATCATATATAGTATTTGTCTTTCTCTGACAGTTCACTTAGCATGATGCTAACACTAAGATGGTAATCATACTGCAATATACGTGTATCAAATAAACACCTTGTACACCTCCAAGTTACACAATGTTATGTGTCAATTACATTTCAATACAGCTGGGGGAAAAAAAGATCCCTAAATGATTGTGATACATCAGTGTTTGGGAGCTATTCCGTCTACTCATTTCTGAGGGAGGGAGGAAGGAAGGAAGGAAGGAAGGAAGGATTGACAGTTCAAAGTAAATTCTCAGTCATATTTGGGACTAGAAATTATATAGACTTATTTAATTAAAAGTAAATAACATTGTCCCACTGCATCATCTTAATTTACCTCAAATAACTCTTTGTTTTTGTTCATCTCAAGCCCAGAGTTGAAGCAATAATTTAGGTATTTTAAGGAGACATAAGTAAATCAGAGTGGGCTCTTTTTTACTTCATCTTCTATAAAGAGACTAAGTAATGAAGTTTTATAGTAGTCATTTCCTAATAAAGACATTTGGGGGTAATAACATTTTGTTTATAAGGTACTTTGATGAGTGCTATGTGGGCTATTTAATCATAAATCAATAAAATACAATTGCTGCTCTGAAGGAACACACACATTTATATCAATACATACATAATATAATTTGACACCAAATCTAAAAGCAAGTATAGGTATACATTAGTGGGAACTTCGCTCTTACAGGAAAGGGTAAATATTTTATAAAATTGAAACGTAACTAGATTAGGCTAAAGATATACAATTTTCTCACGTAAATATGGTGCTAATATTCAGTTGGTGTGTGCTGGCTTATACAGAAAAACGCACACTGCTTTTTAAAAACAGACCAATAGATTAAGGCATCTTTTCAGATTGGTAAGTGTTTGTGTCTTGATCAGTGAATATTTTGTTAAATATTACAAATAACACCCTGAGTGTAATCAACAATTTATTTATAAGTCCTGTTCTCTTAATTCCCAGAGTTCCCATTATAATTTCAAAGGAAAACAAAGTAAAACAAAAAAATCACACAGTTGAGCTCAAGAATCTTACACGTCTCTCCGATCTAAAGCTACCTACCACAGCAATTCAAGGTAAGATGATCTCTCATGTTTCTTTTCTGCTTAAAAACCTATAATAGCTTCGCACTGATTATTATATCCTGAATGAAGGGAAAGGAAATAACATTTTTGAGTACCTACTATGTGCCCAGCAAATGATCATCATGGCAATTCAACAGGTAAATATTTTTCTTAGTCACATTTTACAACATTTGAAATAGAGAATCAGTTTTTTTTTTTTTTCCTTTGCCCCAAGTCATCAGCTACTTAGTGCAGAGGCAGGATTTCAAGCCCACATTCCTAGACTCCAAAGCTCATGCTCTCTATCATAACATGCTAAATTCCAGGCATAAGCATTTTGTAGACACTTGATTAAAAACTGGTAATAAATATGAGTTTATATTTTACCCAAATCTATATACTAGTGCATTTTTCAAAATACACTTTTCTTTTTCTTTCAGAGTATAATCTACCCTTAAATTAGACCAATTCTATGTAGCATATTACAATCTGGAAATCATCAACAGTATACCTTTGAGAAATGGAATCACAGTAAAGTCACAACTTTTAATAAATGGATGCTTAATTTCTTTGGAGATTTATTCTTCTATGCAGTATAATTGTTTCTGACATTTCAGTAATGCTTTTATAAGCAACTTGACCTTTGATGCATTTCTTTTTTCAAGCACGGAGCTTGACAAAATGCCAGAAATAGAGCGTTCAGGAGGAGAGCTAAAAAAGTAAAACAAAGCAAAACAACAAAAATAACTGGGTTACAAAGCAATGCTTTTTCAGATAAAACTTTATCTGATTTATAATCTCACCTTCTGATTTATTTTTAATACCCTGCATGTAAATATATGCTATTTTACATTGTACTTCCATAATCTGAGGTTCAGAACATATGCAGTAACTAGGTAAGTAAGCTTCAGGGAGCACTGGCCCTATGAGGATAAATGTTCAATGTAATAACTGAGTAAACAAATAAAGAAAGAAGAGACATAAACAACAGTTACACTTGAACTCTTTTACTAAAAATCAGCCTGAATACTAAGGAAACCATGATCACATTCACTTCCAAACTGGCAGCGCTTTTATTCCCCAATTCTTTAAGTACCTGCTGAACAGTATCAATGAAAATAAAATAAAATCAACGTGACTACTTTCTATTGTAAAACTATATCTTCTAGCATTGTGTGCCAAGACAATGTTCTCCAGAAGGCATCAAAAAAATCAAAACCACTGTTGAACTGGAGAAATCTTAAAAAGTGCTTGGCTATGTGTATATCTGAAAGATGGAATAGAGGCTGCCTATTTGATCAAACAAGGAGAGAAGATGCAGGCAGAATGAGTTCCACAGCTAATGGGCTAAGACTTTTGAAGTCTCTACCCTGAGGGTAGGAACAGTAAGCTACTCTGCTTGGGTTTGGATGGACTTACAAAGCCGTGGTGGGGGGGAATGGATGAGATGAAATACACAGAATCAAAATAACAGGGGATTTGGGGAGTTAAGATTTTTAGACAAGTTAAGTTACTGGAAAGTCAATGCTAAGAATAACAATAGATACTCAAATAGGAAAATCTTGTTAGTAATATTCTAAGATCATAAATTTTTCAAGTGATACATTTTATAATGAGTCAGAAGTATAAGTAAATGCTATGATCATATGTGAACACTATGCTTCTATTTCCACTCTAAAGGACATGAACATAAAATCACAATCTGGAACTGATAACTGCTGACATTTATGAGCATTGCTATGTGTTAGACATGAGGTGTTTTACAGGTTTTAGCTAATGTAATTCTCCAACAATCTTATGAGGTACACATGGTTATTATACCCATATTACAGAGAAGGAAACTAAGGCATGGAAGTTGAATGATATGTGATTAATCTCTTACGATTCTCCAATAAAAGACTGTTGTACATACAGAATCAGAAAAGTGTGGAAAGAAAAGATATGGGAGTGATTCAGCTTAAGGATTGGGGGCGCACAGAAAAGGAAAGACTTGCCCAAGGTCACATCGCAGGTTAATGATATAGCTGGGTTTCTACTATTCATCCAATGATCATATGAAGCTAGGATTTAGGTATGAAACATTTGTTATTTCCTTATGTATGAGGCCATTACAGAGATTATAGATACTGTTTCACAACACTGTGCTCAATTTCCTGATGCACCAAGAAACACAAATTACACTCCTCCCAAGGGTCAGACACCTGTGCTATATAAACTGCTTACAATAATCTTGAAAAGCAGAAAATATCTTGCTTTTACATGTGAGGAAACTGTATGAATCAAATACAAAAGCAGTAAATCTCACTCAAGGATGCATGGGATTAAAAACATACAATGCGATTTTCTTGAAACAAAACAAAAGACACTGTGAAGAAATTCAGCCAAACAAGAGTAGAACCAAAGTCAACAACTTAGGAGTAGAAAAGACAAGAGATTATAGGCCTGATAACAAAAACGAAATATATGTCAGCAAAGGAACTGAGGCTAAATAATTGTGAGAATTCATTACAGAAGACCACATAGATGCCGTGAATCCAGAAATCAAACTATCCAACAGAAATCAATAAGGTAATTTTAATGGACATATATCTGCTGACATAAGCAAGATGTTTTGGTACATCTTCCAATAAATGGTACTGACAGAAATTCACCCCATTCCATTTTTCAGGACACTATAGAAATGAAGTAGTTCCTGAGAAAGCAATTCAAACAAAGCCAATCCCCAATCCAGCATTGTTTCAGAGATAGCATGGAAATCACCGATCATCCTGTTGGTAAACACATTTTGCAGTATAATGCACTGTTGATAATCTTTATTACTTAATATCACCTTCCACTCAGAAAAAAATTTACCTTAAGGATAACTGTCCAGGTATATTATTATCTTCATTGTACGTACGAGGCAGAGACTGCAGAGACGCAGGTATGTTTTGGAACTCCTGACTGTCAAACTGTGGCCATCATATTCTCTTTCGATTCAGTGTGCACGTAAATGGATTTGATAGGGTATCAATGCTTAGGAAGAGTTTTCAACTTATTAAGCATCAGAGGATGACAAAATTCAATTCTGCTTTAGTAGAACTGAGTATCCTCAATATCAGATTAAAATCCTTTGATAAAAGGAAATAATAATCAAAATTTTGTAGTGCATTTCATCGGTTGTCCTAATTCTTCTCTCTAAAATGTCTTACAAATAAATGGCCACTAATTCTAAACAACCATTTCCAATATTTGATGTGAGAGTCTAATTCCTTTTGCCTTTTCAACTTAAAGTAGCAATGATTTAAGAATTAATATTTAAATGAACTCAGCTATACAACCTATGCTTCAAAAAATATTACATTGTAAAAGAACTGTTT
Organism: Eschrichtius robustus; assembly: GCF_028021215.1. NCBI lineage: Eukaryota > Metazoa > Chordata > Mammalia > Artiodactyla > Eschrichtiidae > Eschrichtius > Eschrichtius robustus. The sequence continues at coordinate 64,915,531 of NC_090831.1, read as the reverse complement.
TTTATTTGATAAAGTTTACATGTTACAACTTGTAAATTTAGGGTGTACAGTATGTTACTTTGATACAGTTATATATTGTAATATGATTGCCACTGAAGCAATATTATCACATTACATCATAATAGTACAGTACTATTCACTATATTCATCATACTGTGCATTAGATCTCCATGGCTTATTTACTACTCATTACAAGCTTTTACCCTTAAATACTATCAATCATATCCTGCCTCACTCCCTGGTAACCACCACCCCATTCTGTTTTTTTTTTTTTTTTTAACAAGTTTGACCTTCTTTTAGATTCTTCATATAAGTGACATCACACAGTACCTGCCTCTGTCTGACCCATCCTACCTAGCACAATGTGCTCAAGGTCCAATGCAAATGACAGAATATCTTCTCTTTTCATGAGAATAATATTCCATTATGTATATATACCACATCCTTTTTTATCCATTCATCTGTGGGAATCTTTTTTTAATTCAAACAATTAGAGTAGAAGACTTAAAAGATAGAAGGCCAAGTACTGGGTGGGCCAAAAAGTGCCTTCGGTTTTTAAGCAAAAATAAAAGACACATTTTTCATTTTCGCCAAGAACTTTATTGAACAACATATTCACCTTTCTGTTCCACTACCTTCTGCCATTTTTCAGGCAACTTCGTAATTCCATTTTCCCAAAACTTCTTATCTTTTTGAGCAAAGAACTGTTCCAGGTGCCTTTTACAGTCTTCCAGGGAATTGAAATTTTTTCCATTAAGGGAATTTTGTAAAGACCTAAATGAATGGAAATCCGAAGGCATAACGTCTGGTGAATATGGCGGATGAATCAGAACTTCCCAGCCAAGCTGTTAACAGTTTTTGACTGATCATCAAAGAAACATGCGGTCTTGCGTTATCTGGATGGAAGATTATGCATTTTCTTTTGACTAATTCTGGACGCTTTTCATCGAGTGCTGCTTTCAGTTGGTCTAATTGGGAGCAGTACTTGTTGGAATTAATCCTTTGGTTTTCCAGAAGGAACTTGTAATAGAGGACTCCCTTCCAATCCCACCAGATACACAACATCACCTTCTTTGATTGAAGACCCGGCCTTTGGTGTGGTTGGTGGTGGTTCATTTCGCTTGCCCCACAATCTCTTCCATTCCACATTATTGTACAGTATCCACTTTTCATCACCCGTCACAATATGTGTTAAAAACAGGACATTTTCATTACGTTTAAGTAGAGAATTGCATGCAGAAATATGGTCAAGAAGGTTTTTTTCGCTCAACTTATGTGGAACCCGAACATCAAAGCAATGAACATAACCAAGCTGGTGCAAATGATTTTCAATGCTTGATTTGGGCATTTTGAGTATGTCGGCTATCTCCAGCGTGGTATAACGTTGATTGTTCTCAATTAGTGCCTCGATTTGATGGCCAGCAACTTCAACTGATCTACCCGAACTTGGAGCATCGTGCAGCGAGAAATCTCCAGCACAAAACTTGGCAAACCACTTTTGACACGTTTGATCAGTCACAGCACCTTCTCCATACACTGCACAAATCTTTTCTTTTTGCGTTTCAGTTGCGTTTTTACCTTTCTTGAAATAATAAAGCATAATATGCCGAAAATGTTGCTTTTTTTCTTCCATCTTCAATATTAAAATGGCTACACAAAAATTGACCAATTTTGTTAAGTCTTTTTTTAAATGCACGCTGATATGGCAGCTGTCACATACAATCTAACAAAATTGTTTCAAATGAAGTTAAAGACAAGGATGTGCTACTAGAGTCATCTTACGGAAAAAACTGAACAAACCTTTTGGCCAACCCAATAGTTTTTATAGTAGAATTGGGAATAAGAGTGCTGCCACAGATAGAAACATCAAAATTAAAAGCAGGTACTTTGAACATACATTTAAGGCAAAAAATTAAATACACTAGAGAATTTACATAATAAAAACGCTTAGATGGATTCAGGGAGAGAACTCCTTTCCATTAGAGTGCAAAATAGAAATTCATACAGCATTGGCATGTTTAGTGAATAAGGTTACGGGAAATTATACATGGTTAAAAGTAAAGGAAGGATTCAGAATAATGAGGAAATGAAGCATACTAAGCGAATGTCATTTGGCCACTTATTGCATTACTGGGTCATGCGTTAAGGCTTGAGATTTATATATCCGTGGGGCTCATTACCTAGTTTCTTCTCCTTCTGGCAGTGACTTGGCATGATAAGAATCTGGAATTAAGGGATGGAGAATCTAAGAGTGCTTTACAAAGAGTACCTGTTTTTAAAAGTACTTCTGAAACAAATTAAAGTTTTATGAGAACAATACAGGGATAAAGAGATCCTGGAGCAGCAACACAACTCCTAAAGCAGGACTAAAGCAGAGGTACCAGCGCGTACAGATCATTCCACCAAGGGACACTGCAAAATACACGTTTCAATGTTTTCAAGTTTTTCTGTTAATTAAATATTTTCTTAGCAAAGAAAATGCATTTTGCTACTAAATATAAGGACTCTCCTTGATGTATATGGCTGTTGTTGCACTTGGTTCATTTGTACCCTGGTCACTTTATTACTGATTCGACCACTTTCTAGGTTCCAGCTTCCACTCTTGCTCTTCTCCACTCAGCGGCCAGACAATCCTTTTAAAAACAATTCTGATCACATCATTCCTCTCCTGAAATCTTCCAGTAGCTTCCCATTCATGTGGAATTATCTCCCAAGTCCTAAAAGGCCCTCTATGATTTGGTTCTTGGTCACATCTACCCTTTTCCAGCCACACTGGCCTCTGTGACACTCCTGGAACACTTGAAGCATTCTCCTGTCTGGACTCTTCCTTCTGGCTGTAATACTTTCACGTCCCGTCTCTGTTTAACTTTCTTCTCCTAAGAGAGGCATTGCCCGGCCATTCTGTCTAAGATACTCTTCTCCCCACTCATAGCTCTCCATCACAACACCTTTCTTTGTTTCCAGGTATTTTTTCCAATTGTTATTGTAAAATATATACATTAATGTATATACAATATATACATTAATGATGCCTTGTATCTTTCTGTGAGTTTGTTCTGTCTCCTTCCCCTAGAATACAAGTTCTACAAAGTCAGGGATATTATCTGTTGTTCGTCTCTCACTGCTGTATTCCTAAGGTTAAAAAAGTACCTGGCACATAATACAAACTTATTAAACATTTTCTGAGTAAATAAATGAATGACACCTAGTGACTTTAGGCAGTCATAATAAGGAATACTTATAACTCAACTGAAAGACAACCCAATTAAAAATAGTCAAAGGACTGAAGAAACATTTCTCCAAAGAAGATACACAAATAACCAGCAAGCACATGAAAAGATGCTCAACAGCATTAATCATTAGGAAAATGCAAATAAAATCACAATGAGATACCATTTCACTCTCACTAAGATGGTTATAATAAAAAGAAAAGAAGAACCGGCGTTGTTGAGGACATGGAAAAACTGAAACCCTTACATGTTGCTGGTGGGAATGCAAAATTGTGCAGCCATAGTGGAAAGGTTTGGCAGTTCCTCAAAACATTAAACCAGAACTACCATATGACCCAGCAATTCTAGTCCTTGGCATATACTCAAGAAAATTGAAAAGATACGCCCGCACAAACACTTTCCCACAAATGTTCATAGCAGCACTATTCACAACAGTCCCATGGAAACATCCCGAATGTCCATCAACAGGTGAATGGAAAAACAAAACGAGGGCTATGGAACATTACTCAGACGTTAAAAAAGAAGGAAGTACTGATACACACCACAATGTGGATAAACCTTGAAAACATCACGCTAAGTGAAAGAAGCCAGGTACAAAAGGTCATATATCATGTGATTCCATTTATGGAAATATCCAAAACAGACAAATCCATAGAGACATAAAGTAGACTGGTGGTTGCCATGTATTGGGGGATAAGAAAACAGGGAGTGACTGCTTAGTGGGTACTGGGTATTCTTTTGGGGTGAGGAAAAATGTTTTAGAACTAAATAGCAGTGGTGGTTGCACAACATTGTGAAAATACTAAATGCCAGTGAATTGTACACTTTAAAACACAGTTACTTTCATGTTATATGAATGTCACCTCAATTAAAAAAAGAGAACAAAAAACCTTGATGTGTTTATAAGAGTCTATAAAGGCCCTCAGGATCTGTCTGGTCCCAGCTACATTCTACTACCCACCCTCGATCTATGTCTCCTACACACACACACACACACACACACACACAGAGTCACACTCAGCTCACACTCCTGGCCTCAGCTCAGCCTCAAACCAGCCAGGTGTGCTCCATCTCAGGTCTTTACACTTGTTCTTCCCTGCATATGGCACAGATTCCCCACACCTGCCTGACAGCTTATTCCCTCTTTCCTTTCGGGTTCTGCTTAAACGTTGCACCCCAGAGAGGTCTTCCTTGACCACCCAAAATAAACTAATATACTCTCCCATCTCTCTCACCCTGTGTATTTTTCTCCATAGTACTTATCATCATCTGACTCATGATATTTTACTTATTTACTTTTTAATTGTCTGTTTCCTCCCTAGAATGTGAGGTCCATGAAGACAGGTACATTATTTTCATCTTGTTATAACCATTACATGTAAACAGTGCCTGGCACAAAGTAGGCAATCAGTTAATATTTACTAAGTAAATTAAAATCATTTATATGAAGTTCCAGAATAAGTAAACATAAAATGCTTAGGGACACCTTCCTATGTGGAAAAACCATGTAATATGCAAAAGCAAAATGATGAACAAAAAATTCACTTAGAACATCACTCTGGAGAAGGGTTGGATAGGAACCAGAGGGATGAGGTCATGAGGGTCCAGGGAGTTTCAATTCTATTAGTAAAGTTCTATTTGTTTAATTGGATAATATTTTAATGGATGTTTATCTTTATGCTTTATGACATGTAATATTGTAAGATCTTTTGTATGCATCAAATATATCACAACATTTTAAACAGGTTAGCAGTATAATTATTGGGTAACATTTAAAAAATACTAAACATATTTAAACAAATTACTTGCTTCTCTTTTTTCAAGAATATTATTTTACTCTTTAGAAGAATGTAGGGACGTTTGGCTAAAACTGCATGGAGGCTCCAAAACTAAGAATGATCAACACTGGGTGGGGAACTCAGCCTCAGAAACAGTGACTTCTGTTACTCCATCCCTAACGCAGCAGGAAGGAGGTTTTCATCCAGTCCTGAACAGATCACCAGCTGCTTTGTATTTATACTCATTTAAAACTGTTTTCTTTTTGCTTTGAATGGTAAAATCAGTGATAAATGAATTCACAAAAACAGTAGCTACAGAGAAAAAACGTTTACATATAATCAGGAATCACATTAGAAAGCTCTGATGACATATTTAAGATCATTTATAAATCAAAATGGAGTAACTATGGTTCAGGAGCCGGGTGGCCACTGTGCATGTGGTTTCAGACACATTCCTGCATCACTGAGAACTTTTCTCTAAACTGCATCAAACACAAGGACAGCACCAGCAGTTTTCAAAATACTATCTGTAAGCAGCTACTAGCTGCAACCTTGTAACTTCAAAGTCTGCCTCCCCACCCCCTTTGCAACTAGGTAATCTTTTCGAACCCCAACCAATCCTTGCTTACCAAGCACCCTTACTTCTTGCCAGCTCCAATCCTAAATCTTGACAATTTATATAACCTTAGGGTTTTTTGCCTTTATAAGCTTCCCCCATTTTGTAGTCCAGCAGAACACAATTCAAGTGCTTCTTGGATCTGTGTCTCCTGGGCTGCAGTCTTAACAAATCCCCCCAAAACACATTTCTGTTGCCTCAACCAGGTTCTTGGAATTCTTGATTAACATTACATTAGAAAATTTTAAAATACATGGCTTCAACTGAAAATGGAAAAATTGTGCTATGATTCTGGTTTCTGTTCTAACAATGAAATTTATTTATTGGACTCTGTATTGGCCCTATTGCCCTCAGAACAATACAATCAGTTGCTGGGTATGTAATATTTTAACTTAATAGTCACAACTCCAACAAGACTGGCATCAAACAATCATAGGAGATGATGATGGAAAATTGATCTTATTTTTCTATTTGTTGATATACTGGGTTGGCCAGAAAGTTCGTTCAGGTTCTTCCATAAGCTCTTACGGAATAACCCGAATGAACTTTCTGGCCAAACCAATATCTCTGGCTGACCTCTAACAGTTGTCAACTTGACTTCATGCACATCTACCTTTTAGCTGAGAGAAGAGAATTCCTCTCTGATCCTGTAAATATTCAAGACAGGCAATTTAATAATCCAGAGTGCCTTAATTCAGCACAAGTATCAATAATCAAATATAATGTATTTACTTAATATGGAAATTTCACTTATCATCTACTGATCATGAAAACAACTTAATGTCATTGCATTTAGCTGGATTCACTGCCAGAAACTGAGTTATCACCATAGAAAATTAAAGCTTCAGAGATTTTGTCCACTTTTTTTAAGAGATGAATAAACTGAGCTGGTGATAGTAGAAAAGATTTGTCCAATGTTTTACAATTAGTGACAGAACTAGGATTAGAATTCATGTCTCTTTATTCATATTTCAGTAGTCTTTCCAGTATACCTCTGGTGATGATTTGCATACATAATATCTTGGTTGTACTATCCAGGTATATAATCTCAAAAGTTGCTGAGAAGAGCAGAGTACTGCTTTGGCTAAATGAGTTGGGATTTCGTAACTGTGACTGGCCAAACCACAGTAAGAGCCTGTCAAAATATTTCAAGCAGCAGTATCAATCACGATTTAGAATATACTGTGACTAAGTAGTGAATGAAAGTTGTTTATATAAAGATAAGAACTTCTGATTGTGGTCATTTTTAAAAGTTATTTGCCAATTCCCCTTCCTATTAATTAGAGATTTCTAAGAGCTACTATTTGTATGCATTTTTATTTTAAGCTGTATTCTAGCTATAAGGAGGTATAATACCTAATTAGTAATTTAATGAACTTACTGAAAATAAATTCTACCCCAAAGGTTACATGCATACATGGAATACACTCATAAAATCAGAGACTTTAATATATCGATCCATTTCTTGAAACAGGAAAGGCAGAACGGAAGATAAGTAGGGTTGTTGATTAAGCCTAGCTAATGTCTTTGTACCCTAGGAAAGACTCTGAGAATTGATTCATGACTCCAGGTGACCTACTACAGATTTGTTAGCTCTTCCAGAGTAGAAATTATGAAACTGCACGTCACTGATGCAATACAGCCACCCACCTCCACCTTCCTATAAAAGCCAGTCGACCTTGCCTGTGTGCAGAGATGACCTTGTTTGTATATGTACTAAGGCCACTGTCTGGCTTTGGTGTAAAAATGTCATAAATAATATTTTGGTTATAAATTCTTAATTATCTGCAGAACTCTTAATTCCCTTTTTCTGAAGAAAAAAGTAAGCTATTTACCGATAATAGAAAATTCCACACAACAACTTCTTTACAGAAGAAATAAGCAAGCAGAATTTAAATTGCACTTTTGAAAGATTAAGTATTAATTTTAATTGAAAATCTGGATATACTTAAGTAATTCCTTAGGAGACACCATGTGAGTTTAATAATGAACTTGAATTTGGGGATACGGTGCCAATTATTCCATAATTTCATTAGGACCTCTATTTGGTAATAGGAGGACATACATATCTTTATTTATATTGCTGTTATCTTTCAGAATTACAGTAGTGGTCATGTAGAAAAAGTCTTTACAGGATGCAAGGGGATAAAAGAGAGAAAGTAACAGTATTATTCCCATACCAATAATTGTTTTTAGATGTAAAATGCATTGCCATCTGTCACATTCACAGTCAACAGCTTAAGCAAAGGAACGTAGAAATATTTCCATATAATTTAAAAAATCAGAAAACCACATTTCAAAACCTACTACATACTGAGATAGTAAAAAAAAAAAAAAAATGTTTTCCTTCCTGAAACACAGCTATGTCATTAAAATGCATTGAGTATAACAAAGTACAAGCTATAAAGTAAAGCATAAGCACAAGGGAGTCAGATAAGAGAAGAGAAGAAAATTCCAACACACAATGTAATATTTTGGTGTGAGCTTTTGATTGCCATTTTACCTCAAGTCCTTTTTTAGGGCCTTCTATTGATCTGAGCTGTCAGAAGACAACTACACTGCTTGAAACACAACTTCATTACATGTCTTGTATAGAAAGCACATTTTAAAGATGCATATAATGAGATACATGGAAGAGGATTTTGTAGTAGGCTTATTTTTCTGATACTTTATGAAAACCAACAGACATAGCATCTCTATATGCTAATGTGCTTTCTTCCAATCTGGAATCAGGTGCTTTTCAGGGAAATTCAACATTTGTAAGTGAAGAACCAACAAACTATTCAGATTTACAACTCTTTCTGGACCACCCCCATGGAGGACACTAGCTGAAAGAGCCACAGAGAGATAAGGCAGACAGATTGCTATGGAGAGATGAAAAAGGAACTGACTTCAGAGACACAGGGACCTGGGTATGAAGAAGAGGTTGCCTCCTTGCTAGATGTGTCACCTTGGCCACGTTTTCTAACTTAGAGCTGAAGTGGCACTCTGCTCAGAGTCTGGAATGCAGAACTTTAAAAAATGATAGTGTCTGTTTGTTCTCCCCATGCTTTCCTCCCATAATCTACTATCTTATAGCTTAACTCAGAGAGACAGACATGCTCAAATAAGAGTAATACAAGGAGAGCATCATACAAGCCATGATAGGGATACAAAGAAATTGCTACTATCAATAGAATGCAAGGCGAAAGCATTTGGTTCTGAGGGGAAGAGTGAGGGAGACTTTGTGGAAAAGACCTTTCAATTTGGCTCTTAAGGAATAAGTAGAATTTCAATAGAAATATATGGGTAGGAGAGTGTATATTAAGTTGATGGAAAAGCAGAAACATGGCATACATAACTGAATGGTCTGAGAAGTATCAAGCTTCATTCACGTGTGTGCTGGCACCATTCTAGGTACAGTGCATACATCAGTGAACAAAATATAACAAGCATTCTTTTCCTGACAAAGTGCATCAACTGACTAACCTGGTAGAAGGAAGAGAAAGTAGGGGAAAAAAATGCACAAGTATGTATCAGATTATTTTTTGCCTGATATTGTATTATACAAGAGATATTTGCCATATATGTGCTATGTGCCTAGAACTATGTGCTGTGGGTAATTAAAACCCAAATAAATATGACTTGTGGTTTCCCAAAATTTATAATCTAGTCCAGGGGACAAAATGAACTCATGTGAAATAATAAATAATCACATTTTGTGGCACTGACTATAAAAGACATCAGTTAAGAAGAGGAGATAGCCCCCCCTCCTCACCGGGTCTGTGGGTCTGTCCGGCGGCCGGGCTGTCTTTGCGGACCCTGCCCTGTGACTGGGAAGGACCCGGCAAGCCCGGCGTGTGGTGTAGACGAGGACATGGTGGGGCAGCTGCCTGCTGGCATCCTCTGCACTGCCCTCCATCCCCCAGCCGGTGTGGGAAGTAAAGATCAAACTGAAAGGGAGGGAGGCATGGAGGCAGGAGCTAGCGGAGTGATGGGAAGCACATGAACCAGGGCCGACACCCGTGTGGCTGACAGGGTCTTGGTGCTCTGGGCAGGTGTCAGGCCTGAGCCTCTGAGGTAGGAGAGCCGAGTTCAGGACACTGGACCACCAGAGACCTCCCGGCCCCTCGTAATATCAATCAGTGACAGCTTTCCCAGAGATCTCCATCTCAACACTAAGACCCAGCTCCACTCAGCGACCAGCAAGCTCCAGTGCTGGACACCCCATGCCAAACAATTAGCAAGACAGGCACACAAATCCATCCATTAGCAGAGAGGCTGCCTAAAATCATAATAAGCTAACAGACACCCCAAAACACACCACCAGACGCGGTCCTGCCCACTAGAAAGACAAGATCCAGCCTCATCCACCAGAACACAGACACCAGTCCCCTGCACCAGGAAGCCTACACAACCCACTGAAGCAACCTTACCCACTGAGGGCAGACACCAAAAACAAAGGGAACTACGAACCTGTAGCCTGCAAAAAGGAGACCCCAAACACAGTAAGTTAAGCAAAATGAGAAGACAGTGAAACACACAGCAGATGAAGGAGCAAGGTAAAAACCCACCAGACCTAACAAATGAAGAGGAAATAGGCAGTCTACCCGAAAAAGAATTGAGAGTAATGATAGTAAAGATGATCCAAAATCTTGTAAACAGAATGGAGAAAATACAAGAAACGTTTAAGAAGGACCCAGAAGAACTAAAGATGAACTAAAACAAACAATGATGAGCAACACAATAAATGAAATTAAAAATTCTCTAGAAGGAATCAACAGCAGAATAACTGAGGCAGAAGAACGCATAAGTGACCTGGAAGATAAAATAGTGGAAATGACTACCACAGAGCAGAATAAAGAAAAAAGAATGAAAAGAACTGAGGACAGTCTCAGAGACCTCTGGGACAACATTAAATGCACCAACACTCAAATTATAGGGGTGCTGGAAGAAGAAGAGAAAAAGAAAGGGACTGAGAAAATATTTGAAGAGATTATAGTTGAAAACTTCCCTAATAAGGGAAAGGAAATAGTCAGTCAAGTCCAGGAAGTACAGAGACTCCCATACAGGAAAAATCCAATGAGAACACACCAAGACACATAATAATCAAACTATCAAAACTTAAACACAAAGAAAAAATATTAAAAGCAGCAATGGAAAAGGAACAAATAACATACAAGGGAACTCCCATAAGATTAACAGCTGATCTTTCAGCAGAAACTCTACAAGCCAGAAGGGAGTGGCAGGACATATTTAAAGTGATGAAAGGGAAAAACCTACAACCAAGATTACTCTACCCAGCAAGGATCTCATTCAGATATGACGGAGAAATTAAAACCTTTACAGACAAGCAAAAGTTAAGAGAATTCGGCACCACGAAACCAGCTCTACGACAAATGCTAAAGGAACTTCTCTAGGCAGGAAACACAAGAGAAGAAAAGGACTTACAAAAACAAACCCAAACCAATGAAGAAAATGGTAGTAGGAACATATACACCGACAATTACCTTAAATGTGAATGGATTAAATGCTCCAACCAAAAGACATAGGCTCGTTGAATGGATACAACACCAAGAGCCATCTATATGCTGTCTACAAGAGACCCACTTCAGACCTAGGGACACATACAAACTGAAAGTGAGGGGATGGAAAAAGATATTCCGTGCAAATGGAAATCAAAAGAAAGCTGGAGTAGCAATTCTCATATCAGACAAAATAGACTTTAAAACAAAGACTGTTACAAGAGACAAAGAAGCACACTACATAATGATCAAGGGATCAATCCAAGAAGCAGATATAACAATTGTAAATATTTATGCATCCAACAGAGGAGCACCTCAATACATAAGGCAAATGCTAACAGCCATAAAAGGGGAAATCGACAGTAACACAATAGTAGGGTACTTTAACACCCCATTTTCACCAATGGACAGATCATCCAAAATGAAGATAAGTAAGGAAACACAAGCTTTAAATGATACATTAAACAAGTTGGACTTCATTGATATTTATAGGACATTCCATCCAAAAACAACAGAATACACTTCCTTCTCAAGTGCTCATGGAACATTCTCCAGGATAGATCATATCTTGGGTCACAAACCAAGCCTTGCATATTTAAGGAAACTGAAATTGTATCAAGTATCTTTTCCGACCACAACACTATGAGACTAGATACCAATTACAGGAAATAAAGTATAAAAAATACAAACACATGGAGGCTAAACAGTACACTACTAAATAACCAAGAGGTCACTGAAGAAATCAAAGAGGAAATCAAAAAATACCTAGAAACAAATGACAATGAAAACATGACGATCCAAAACCTATGGGATAAGGCAAAAGCAGTTCTAAGAGGGAAGTTTATAGCAATACAATCCTACCTTAAGAAACAAGAAACATCTCAAATAAACAACCTAACCTTACACCTAAAGCAATTAGAGAAAGAAGAACAAAAAACACCACAAGTTAGCAGAAGGAAAGAAATCATAATGATCAGAGCAGAAATAAATGAAAAAGAAATGAAGGAAACGACAGCAAAGATCAATAAACCTAAAAGCTGGTTCTCTGAGAAGATAAACAAAATTGATAAACCATTAGCCAGACTCATCAAGAAAGAAAGGGAAAAGACTCAGATCAATAGAATTAGAAATGAAAATGGAGAAGTAACAACTGACACTGCAGAAACACAAAGGATCATGAAAGATTAGTACAAGCAACTACAGGCCAATAAAATGGACAACCTGGAAGAAATGGACAAATTCTTAAAAAAGCACAACTTTCTGAGACTGAACCAGGAAGAAATCGAAAATATAAAAAAACCAATCACAAGCACTGAAATAGAAATTGTGATTAAAAATCTTCCAACAAACAAAAGCCCAGGACCAGATGGCTTCACAGGTGAATTCTATCAAATATTTAGAGAAGAACTAACAACTATCCTTCTCGAACTCTTCCAAAATACAGCAGAGGGAGGAACACCCCCAAACTCATTCTACGAGGCCACCATCACCCTGTGACAAAGATGTCACAGAGAAAGGAAACTACAGGCCAGTATCACTGATGAACATAGATGCAAAAATCCTCTACAAAATACTAGCAAACAGAATCCAACAGCACATTAAAAGGATCATACACCATGATCAAGTGGGGTTTATCCCAGGAATGCAAGGATTCTTAAATGTATCAATCAGTGTGATAAACCATATTAACAAACTGAAGGAGAAAAACCATATGATCATCTCAATAGATGCAGAAAAAGCTTTTGACAAAATTCAACACCCATTTATGATAAAAACACTTGAGAAAGTAGGCATAGAGGGAACTTACCTCAACATAATAAAGGCCATGTATGACAAACCCACAGCCAACATCATTCTCAACGGTGAAGAACTGAAACCATTTCCACTAAGATCAGGAACAACACAAGGATGTCCACTCTTGCCACTATTATTCAACATAGTTTTGGAAGTTTTAGCCATAGCAATCAGAGAAGAAAAAGAAATAAAAGGAATCCCCATCAGAAAAGAAGAAGTAAAGCTGTCACTGTTTGCAAATGACATGATACTATACATAGAGAATCCTAAAGACGCTACCAGAAAACTACTAGAGCGAATCAATGACTTTGGTAAAGTAGCAGGATACAAAATTAATGCACAGAAATCACCTGCATTCCTATACACTAATGATGAAAAATCTAAAAGAGAAATTAAGGAAACATTCCCATTTACCACTGCAACAAGAAGAATAAAATACCTAGTAATAAACCTACCTAAGGAGACAAAAGACCTGTATGCAGAAAACTATAAGACACTGATGAAAGAAATTAAAGATGATACAAACAGATGGAGAGATATACCATGTTCTTGGATTGGAAGAATCAACATTGTGAAAATAACTATACTACCCAAAGCAATCTACAGATTCAGTGCAATCCGTATCAAATTACCAATGGCATTTTTCACAGAACTAGAACAGAAAATTGCACAATTTGTATGGAAACACAAAAGACCCCGAATAGCCAATGCCATCTTGAGAAAGAAAAACGGAGCTGGAGGAATCAGGCTCCCTGACTTCAGACTATACTACAAAGGCACAGTAATCAAGAGAGTATGGTACTGGCACAAAAACAGAAATATACCTCAATGGAACAGGATAGAAAGCACAGAGATAAATGCACGCACATATGGTCACCTTATCTTTGACAAAGGAGGCAAGAATATACAACGGAGAAAAGACACCCTCTTCAATAAGTGGTGCTGGGAAAACTGGACAGCTACATGTAAAAGAATGAAATTAGAACACTTCCTAACACCATACACAAAAATAAACTCAAAATGAATTAAAGACCTAAATGTAAGGTCAGACAGTATAAAAGTCTTAGAAGAAAACATAGGCAGAACACTATGACATAAGTCACAGCAAGATCCTTTTTGACCCACCTCCTAGAGAAAGGGAAATAAAAACAAAAATAAACAAATGGGACCTAATGAAACTTAAAAGCTTTTTCACAGCAAAGGAAACCTTAAACAAGACGAAAAGACAACCCTCAGAATGGGAGAAAATATTTGCAAACGAAGCAACTGACAAAGGACTAATCTCCAAAATATACAAGCAGCTCATGCAGTTCAATATCAAAAAAGCAAACAACCCAATCCAAAAATGGGCAGAAGACCTAAACAGACATTTCTCCAAAGAAGATGTACAGATTGCCAACAAACACATGAAAGGATGCTCAACATCACTAATTATTAGAGAAATGGAAATCAATACTACAGTGACGTATCACCTCACACCAGTCAGAATGGCCATCATCAAAAAGTCTACAAACAACAAATGCTAGAGAGGGTGTGAAGAAAAGGGAACCCTCCTGCACTGTTGGTGGGAATGTAAATTGATACAGCCACTATGGAGAACAGTATAGAGGTTCCTTAAAAACTAAAACTAGAACTACCATACGACCCAGCAATCCCACTACTGGGCATATACCCAGAGAAAACCATAATTCTAAAAGAGTCATGTACCACAATGTTCACTGCAGCACTATTTACAATAGCCAGGACACGGAAGCAACCTAAGTATCCATTGACAGATGAATGGATAAAGAAGATGTGGTACATATATACAATGGAATATTACTCAGCCATAAAAAGAAACGAAATTGAGTTATTTGTATTGAGGTGGATGGACCTAGAGTCTGTCATACAGAGCGAAGTAAGTCAGAAAGAGAAAAACAAATACCATATGCTAACACATATATATGGAGTCTAAAAAAAAAAGGTTCTGAAGAACCTAGAGGCAGGACAGGAATAAAGACGCAGATGTAGAGAATGGACTTGAGGACACGGGGAGGGGGAAGGGTAAGCTGGGACGAAGTGAGAGAGCGGCATGGACATATGTACACTACCTAATGTAAAATAGATAGCTAGTGGCAAGCAGCCACATAGCACAGGGAGATAAGCTCGGTACTTTGTGACCATCTAGAGGGGTGGGATAGGGAGGGTGGGAGGGAGATGCAAGAGGTAGGGGAAATGGGGATATATGTATATGTATAGCTGATTCACTTTGTTATACAGCAGAAACTAACAACCATTGTAAAGCAATTATACTCCAATAAAGATGTTAAAAAAAATAACAGGAGATAATGTAGGAACAGATTTCATTCACAGGTCTTTTTTTTAATGTTTCCATTTTCACTGTTCATTGATTTAGACTTCCTGACAAATTTGTTCACCAAATTTGAACATGCACCAAAGTTTTACTCCTTGTATCTGTTCTACTGAATGAGGATAAATCATTCATAGGCCTTGAAGTTAGGTAGACCTGAATTTGAATCCCTTACTTCCATTTTCTAGCTAGATGACTTTTTTCTTGTTTTTAGTATTTTGGTTTTACTTGTATTTTTATTGAAGTATATAGTATGCATATGGCAATGTTCTAAAAAAAACATACAGTTCAATAACTGTCACAAAGCAAACACCTGGGTAATCATTCCTCAGAGCGCAAAAGAGAACACTGTCAGCAGCCTTGAGCCCACCGTGCTCCTGCATGACCATTCCAACTATTTCTCCTTCCCTCTTCCCCATAGTAACCATTATTTTGATTTTTAGCTCCGTTGTTTAGTTTTGTCGCCTTTTGAAATTCATAGGAATAAGGTTTTAACATTCTTTATATGGTTTTAGTGCACTTATGCCCACATTTCTCTTTGGTACATACTTAGGAGTGAGTTTCCTAAGTCACTGGCAATGAATATGTTCATTTTTGCTAGGCAACGGCAAACCGTCACTTTTCTGCAGCAGTGTTTGCGAGTTCTCTTCCTCTGCATCCTCACTAACTTTTGGTATTGTCTAACTTTTTAATTTTAGCCATCCTGGTGTGTGTGTAGTGGTATAGCATTTTGGTTTTAATTGGCATTTTTCAGTTACCAATGAGTATGTTTTAATATATTTATCGGCTTACAACGTCTCTTTTGAAAAATATCTGTTCAAGTCTCCTGATGATTTTTATTCTATTGGAATGACTGTGCTTTTCTTACTGAGTTGTAGCAGTTCTTTGTATATCCTGAATACAGAAACTTGTCAGCACATATGTTCCTTCATTCTTTCTTTTGCCTTTGCATGATCTTAATAATGTTTTGCGACAAGTAGAACTTTTTGACTTTAACTTATGAATCTTTTTCCTTCACAAGTGGTTAAAGAAAGCTTTCTCTATATCAGTTTATAAAGTTAATCCCCTATATTATCTTCTAGATTAGAAAGGTTTATCTTTTATATTTTGATTACAATTCAGCTAAAATTGATTTTTGTATATTGTTTGAGGGATCAAGTCCCTATTTTTTTTTATTGCTATCCCATTGACCTAGCACCCTTTATTGAAAAAAATTTTTTTTCTCTATGCATTTACATTTCCAACTTTATCATACATTATAAATATGTGGTTCTGTTTCTGGATTGTGTATTCTGTTCAATTGACATAAATGCATATTTTGCCCCAACACCACTATGTCTTATTAGGTTAATGATATATCTTGTTCTCCAATACAGAATATTCTTCCATCTTTCTGTTTCCTGAGTGTATTGCTTACTTGTGGTCCTTTGAATTTCCATAAAAATTTTAGAGTAAGTTCTAGATTTCCTATTGAAGAGTGACTGAATAATAAGTATAAGTATAATTTTTATTACAATCTTATAGTTGTTGGATGTTTAATATACATTGACTTGAGCTGATAATTAACTAATTAATTCATATAATTGGTGATAGTGTATATCCTTCTTTGTTGCTTATATTAGAGGGAAAGCTTTCATATTTCACCACTAAATATCATATGTGGTTTAGTATTTTAATCATATACTTATCAATTTAAAGAAGTTTCCTTTCATCACTAGATTGCTTCAAGTTTATATCCTGAACAGAGGTTAAATTTTACCAAATATCTTTCCTGAATCTATTGAGAAAATTATATGTTTTCTCCTTTACTTTGTTAACTAGTTGAATCAACTGTTTGATTTTTGAATGATAAACTGACCTCACATTCCTGGAAAAAACCATAACTAGTTGTTATATATTACCCTTTTTATATATAATTGGGTATAATTTGCTAATTTCTACTTATAATTTTTGCTTCTAATTTTGATATCCAATTTTGACTTTAATTTTGGTATTAATATTATGCTTGGTCTCATTAAATAAGTTGGGAATTATTTCTATTTTTTATTCTCTCAAAAATTCGTATAAGTCTCACAGTATTTTTTCCTTAATATTTTTGCAGTACTTGTTAGTGAAGCCATCTGGATTTGTACATTTCTTTATGGGAAGATATTTATTTTGGATTCAATTTTAGTGAACTGTATTTTTCTGGAAATCTGTTTTTTTCAGCTAAATTTTTAAATGTACTGGCATCAAGTGGTTAATCATATCCCTTTACTATTTTTTATGTTTTTATAATCTCTAATGATGTCCCCCTTTTTACTCTGAAATTGGTAATGTGTACTTACTATCATTTCTTTCTCTTCATTTGCTCTCTGTATGGGTTTATAAATGTTAGTCTGTTAAAAAAGAAACTTGTGTTCATTTATCATATCTAGTGCATGCTGCCTTTTCTATTCCATACATTTTTTTGCTCTTAAATTTTTTCTTCCTATTATTTTGTGCTTATATTTCTAGATTTTTTTTTAAGTGCAAGTGAGGGAAATTAACTCGTTGATTTTTTTCAGTATTCCTTTATTTCTAATATATATGTCTTTAAGATTATATATTTCTTTTACATATGGCTTTAGTTGCATCTCATAACTTTTGATATATAGTATTTGCACTATAAATCAGTTCAAAATATGTTTTACTTTCCATTTTGATTTTTTTCTCTGATCCATTTACTGCTTGGAAAATTATTTCTTAATTTCCACACATATGAAGAATTTATATATATTTTTTAATATTGATGTCAAGCTTAATAGTACTAGGATTAGAAAGCACATTCTGGAAGATTTGAAACCTTTTAAATATACTGATACTTGCTTTATGTCCCACAATATTTAAAGATTTCATATTTATTGAGAATTGGATATTGGACTATTGGATATAGCATTCTTCTAGTTCAAATTTGTTAATTGTGCTTTTCAAATCTTTGTTATCCTTACTGGTTTTTGGGTAACTGCTCTATCAGTTATTGATAGTGGTCTATTAAAACCTCACGCAAAATTTATGTACTCGTCTCTTACAATCCTGGGCAACTTAATCCAATATTCATGATTAAAGTGATCTGAAGCTAGCCTTCAGACTCTTTGTGTATTGGTCTATTTTTTATTTATTCTTTTGATTTATCGTAGGGTAGAGCTCTTTGAGATCTCATCCTAAAGACTGATGTATTCACTAAGGCCCCCCCTTTCTTTGGCTAACCCTGAACTCTAATCCTTGTCTACATAGCACTATGTGGCTATGAAAAGCTCTGCTAACCTTCTCAGCCACACAGCCTCCTGTTCTAGAGTTGCAGCGATCCACAGAGCTGAGACTACTCAAATACCAAACTTATATTTTTCTTTTTTTTTCTTTTTTTTTTTTAGAGAGAATGTTTTGCTTATCTCTTTTCAATTTTATTTTTTTATTTTATTTATTTATGGCTGTGTTGGGTCTTCGTTTCTGTGCGCGGGCTTTCTCTAGTTGCGGCAAGCGGGGGCCACTCTTCATCGCAGGGCGCGGGCCTCTCACTATCGCGGCCTCTTGTTGCGGAGCACAGGCTCCAGACGCGCAGGCTCAGTAATTGTGGCTCACGGGCCCAGCCGCTCCACGGCATGTGGGATCTTCTGGGACCAGGGCTCGAACCCGTGTCCCCTGCATTGGCAGGCGGACTCTCAACCACTGCGCCACCAGGGAAGCCCCCCAAACTTATATTTTTGCCATTCTCCTCTCAGATCTTTGGCCTGTAATTCTTCACTAGCTTGTTAGCTCTCCAGTGTCTTCAAACATTTCTACAAATATATTTTTCCAGCCTTTTAAATTGTCCTTAGAGTTAGTCCTAATTATTACTCTTTCATTATCAGTAGTGGAAGTGTTAATAGCTATGACTTTAATAAACTACTTACCCCGAGTCTCAGTTCATTCTACTATAAAATAGAAACTAAATTACTACCTTTAAAATTTTCTAGTGCATACTTTGCATATAGTAGTAACTCAGACAAGAATTATATTTGACTTCAACTATACTTCATTTACTTAGAGATCTGATCTAATCTGGTGGTTTTATATATCTTTATACATTTGACAAGCCATACTTCATTTCCTGACATCTCTTTTGATGTTCTATCTCATATTCATCATTTGCTGGTTGCTTTCAACTTACTTATGTTGCTAATATCTCATATACAAACTAATTCATCTAAATAACCCTTCTTCTCAAAGTCACTTGCTCCTGTAAATTAGATAAATCTATTTGTGGTAACATTGTTTTTCCAGTTAGCCCCTATATTTTGAAGGTATGTTTGAATCAACTTTCTACTAATATTTGTTTAATTTCAAAGATGTGATTTGTCCTTAAAAATATCACTAGCCTACACTCTTTTAGTTCCATTGCATGAATCTTGTGAAACTTAGCCTCCTATCTTTGGACTAGTTTAAATGTCTCCTAATTCTTCTACTTCGGACACTCAGACTCTAACCTGCAGTTCTGTCAGGTTAATACAGTAGTCTTAATACAGCATTTGATAGTATTATACTTTCCCCAAAAAGCTTTCAAGGAAATGTGGTACATTCAATAATAAATACCAAGCCATTAGGTGGCATGCACGCCCTTCTATAATCTTATGTTACTGACTCTCACTTCAACTTTATCTCCAAACTACTTTCAGATGAAACTCATCTGAACTCCAGGACACATGTGCTCCTCCTCCTTTTGTTTTCACTAACCAACTTGTGCATTTTCTCCCCACCTTAGAACCCCTTCTTCCTCTCTCAACTTTTTAAAATCCTTCACACCAAGAAATGCTGAATCAGTCTGCACCAGCTCTGTCAAGTCTTCCTGACAACTATAGCTGGAGGCAATCTCTAACTTCTGAAAACCTATAACATCTGCAATATAATGCTTTGACAGACTGTAGTCGTTGTCAAAGGGAGCTAAACTTTAAACTATTTCTTAGCTCCACAATCTTGAGTAGGTTACTAGTTCCCTGTCTGCAAAATGGATTTAAAACTAACTCTTTTGAAGGGCTGCTATAAAGATTAGATGTGATAGATGTAAAAGCTGAACACAGTATAAGAACCTGGTACATAATAGTTGTTATAATAAATGATAGATATTACTTCTATCATTAATAGTACAACATTTAAATTTAATTGTGGGCTATTTTTATCGTCAATTATATTTTATGTATATATTCCATATATGCTACAGGGATATAAAGTCCTTTAGAATAAGAACCATGCATATACATACTTTTGCAAATCCTGCAAATAATGAGTGCTTGAAAATGTCTGTTGATTGATATATTTACATATGAGTACATACTATTTTTTAGAAACAGACTTGCTGAATATTTTAGGTTGATAAAAGAGGTTACAGTTGTAAAAATACTTCAAGTTTTGGTATAATCTGACTAGAACCTGAACCATTCCAGCTTTCATTTATGAAGGTAGTCACTGAAAGTTCTGTAAAATCAGTGGACACAAGCATATTGATTGTACTCAATGACGGAAGCCTTCTTCTGTTGAATAATCCAATCAAATGCCATTTTGGCATAAGAGAAAAAGTAATTTGATGACAAGCGAAGGCCTCAGTGTGGGCGGGAGGAATCAATTTTAGTCATGGAAACAAGAGGGATCAACGTGCACACCACCAGTCTACAACTATATTGAAGAGTCTTACAGGAAATCAGTGTGCTGACTGGGCTACTCAAAAGAAAACCCCACACATATTACTTTCCAAAATGTAATCTTTTAAAATTTCTGTGCTTTTATCAGATAATTTTCAAAACATCACCAATAATGATTGGATTATTAGTGATCATTTAAGGAACACAGTGATAATAAACACATACTACATACTCAGACATTTCATACATCAGAATATATCTGCATATGTATACACACACACAAAGATATGAAAAAGAGTGCTCAACTTGAGCTGCCCCATTAGTAGTACTACTTTCCCATTATAAAATGTCATCTAGGTCACCTTCCGTTCTCTTAGAGCTTTAAAGAATGAAACATACCAAGTACATTTACACAGCCTTGCATTTTCAAAGAACTTTATACATAATTACTAATTTTAAAAAAATTATTTGCTAATTGGCGAGTGTTTTTTCTGAGACAGAACTGTCTAGAGACACTGAGTCACAAGCTTAGGGCTCTGACATAGAGCCACATGGTTAAAGAAAACAAACTTATGGTTACCAGGGGGGAAAGGGGGGGAGGGAAGGGATAAATTGGGAGATTGGGATTGACACATACACACTAGTATATATAAAATAATCATCAAGGACCTACTGTATAGCACAGGGAACTCTACTCAATACTCTGTAATGACCTATATGGGAAAAGAATCTAAAAAAGAGTGGATATATGTATATGTATAACTGATTCACTTTGCTGTACAGCAAAAACTAATGCAACATTGTAAATCAACTATACTCCAACAAAAATTAATCTTAAAAAAAGGAGTATTCATAGCACAATGCTTTCATTGTAAGACTTTTTCCTTCAAAGGACTGATTGGGGAGTGAGAGGAAAAGAAAATTGCTATAGCAGTTACAGGCAGTCACTACCTTCTGATTGGTTGACTCCAAAGTTCCAGGCAGATGTCTGGAAATGGGAATTTAATACATTAATTAATTCCTATATAATCTTGCTTCAAACAAAGTTTTAAAGTAGTTTGCAGCACCTAGCTAACAGTAATGAAAAAGTTGAGTAATAAATTTATTTTAAGAAGTACAGACATTTGAGAAATGAAGTTAATACAAGCGGTTGTGCATATAAAATCCCACATATTGGTTACAGGTTCCTCATAATCTTAGTTCTCAGCTTTTTAGCTGGCAACATAAAGGGGGATTAAATACAAAATCCATCCAAGAATCGAACTATTTTCAGGAAAGGTAAAATTGTTCTTGATTTAAGAAACCAGTAAATTTCTTCCCACAATTTTCATAAAGGAGATAGTACATAATTTAATGCATAAGTGTTACCACACTTTCACATGCCGTTTGTGATAGTGTCTTCAACATAGGCACATTAAGTAAAACAATTCGGTGAAAAGGCAATTGTACAGAGCAACTTAGAATATATTTTCGTATGGAAAATACTACACCTGACTATTATTTTCTAAAAAGATTTCATAAACCCTTTCTGATATAGAGTTGAGCTAGATTTCTGAAATTAGTCCTAAAACTTTAAAGTTTCTAAGCTCTTTAGCTCCTAAATCCAAGCAAGGTGCGACCAAAATTAGGGAAAGGAGAATTCGGGCCTAATAAAAACTTTGATAGTAGGGACATTCATGAAAAACTCAACTGTAGGAGAGCGGTAAGGCGGCAGCACTATTTGCCAGCATGAGGGCATTCATCATTCTGTTAGTTATTCAGAGGACAGAATTCCTAGTTAGAAGCCCAAGAGTCAGAGCCTGCTTCCCCCATTTCCTTTTAAAAGTACATGTGTCCCCACAAGCCACTAGACAAATGTCCAATTGAAGTAGGTCACTTTGCCTAAACAGAACTAGTAGAAATCAATATTATTTAAAATGTTCTTTGGATAAATATTTCATCACATTGATTTATAAGTTTTCTTTCACTCTCATGTTTATGGATACGAGTTAACACTTACCTGCTGTTTTAAAGTATTTTTCTCATTTATCCCTGGGCTTTGTCTTTTGGATTGTTTCTTTTATTTTTGGTTGCTACTATAAGAGACAATCTGAGATAAAACCTGTTCTTGACAGTTAAAGAATAATTATTCTTATTAGGGTATCCTGCATCATTATAAATAAATCATTGTAAATAAAAGATAAAATAATGATCAGTTTAATGTTAAAACATTGAATATAGGAACCAGATTATATCAGGGCTGTGGGAACTATAGTATTAGAGTTCTTTAAAAGTTTCTATCAGCCCATTGCTTTCACTTCCCTTACAGGAAAATATTTATTGTGGTAATGTTTGCTCGGTTTCTACTATAATATGAAAGTACTTGGAAAATTAAAATATCAAGGCATAGCACACATTTAATCAAAACTATCAACAGGTACATATGGTATTTTTCTTTTGTTAAACATTCCCTGTCCCTTTCAGGATAATCTGCACTAGGTGTTCTGAGGCATTTTAAATATTTCTGTAGAATTTGAATGCCAAAGAAATAAAAGGATTATCATAGTTGACAAACTCAGATCACTCTCTCAATGCCCAAACTACAAAGAAAAGTTACAGGAAAATGGTGCTTTATTAGTAGTAACATGAATTTTAATATAAAAGATACTTTCTTAAGACCTAAGATATGTATCACACCATTTTCAGTTCTGTGTTGATTCTGCACTTCGGTGAATGGAAGGTTCACAAAGTTCAATGCATTATACAAAAACTACTTAAAGCAGTAGTTAGAAGCATAAGTAAAAATCAAGCGTTCTGATCCCTCTAAAAATATGGCTAAAGTCTTTACATTAATATATTGACTTTTGCTTTTCGAAAATAATTACTAAACCAGAGACACAGGCACTAGAAAATGAAAGTAATGGCAATAATCGTATCACTCCATCTCTTTCTCTGAGAGCATCTTTCTTTGACATAAAAAACAATTTTCAAATCTCTACTAAGGAAAATAAAGAAAAGCTTGACAGATAATGGAGAAATACTCTAAGCTTTTAGATGGAGAGGTTATACATAATAAAGATGTCAGTTTTGTCTAAATTCATTTAAGACTTGCATAATCCACCTTCCTACACTGTTGGTAGGAATGTAAACTGGTGCAGCCATATGGAGAACAGTATGGAGGTTCCTTAAAAAACTAAAATAGAGCTACCATATGACGCTGTAATCCCACGCCTGGGCATATATCTAGAGAAAAGCATAATTCAAAAGATACATGCAACCCAATAGTCATAGCAGCACTATTTACAATAGCCAAGACATGGAAGCAACCTACGTATCTACCAACAGATGAATGGATAAAGAATATGTGGTATATATACACAATGGAATATCACTCAGCTACAAAAAAGAATGAAATAATGCCATTTGCAGCAACATGGATGGGCCTAGAGATTATCACCGTAAGTGAAGTAAGTCAGACAGAGAAAGACAAATATCATATGATATCACTTATATGTGGAATCTAAAAAATGATACAAATGAACTTATTTACCAAACAGATACAGACTCACAGACTCAGAGAATGAATTTATGGTTACCAAAGGGGAAAGGAGGGGAGGGATAGATTAGGAGTTTGGGATTAAAATATACACACTACTATAATATAAAATAGATAGCACAGGGAACTATACTCAATAAACCATAATGGAAAAGAATCTAAAAAAGAATATATACACATGTATGTATAACTGAATCACTTTGCTGTACACCTAAACTAACACAACATTTTAAATCAACTATATTTCAATAAAAAATTTTAAAAAACTATACCTCAATTTTTTAAAATGTAGATTTGGTTTCAGAGTGGGACCCAAGATTTGGATTCTGGAGTGGGACCCAAGATTCTGCCTTTCTAACAAGATCCCGGGAGATGTTATGCAGCTGGTATATGGACCACAATCTGAGTAGAGAGAGAAGAGAGAGCAGACAGGAGAGGCAGACAGCCTGCAGAGTCAGCTAGTTCCCAACCCTGTATTCAGATACTCCTCTGACCATGTATTTATCTAGGCACATATTGCTCATAAATAAACTACTGTATTCTTTAAAAAATTTAAAGGGACTGATAATCACAATGTTCTAATAATATATACAAATAATACATACAGAGAGGTTTTCTCTGTAAGTTATGTGTCCTCCAAACAAACATGCTTTAAGCCATGTGGACATTTATTATTCTCTGTATTTCTGCATAATGACTCTTCTGTCATTTTCACTGATCTATTTTCTTCCTTGATCTTGTACCCACAACCCCTGGAAAAATAACAAAAATAGGAAGCAGTTCCCTGAAAGATGCAATTTGCCAAAACTCACATAAGAAGAAATAGACAATCTGACTAGGCCTATATCTATTAGGGAAATGAAGCAATATTTAATAACCTTCCAAAACAGAAAGCATCAGGCCCAGATGGGTACCCTGGAGAATTCTATCAAACATTTAAGGAAGAAATTATACCAATTCTCTGTGATCTCTTACAGAAGATAGAAGCAGAGGGAATACTTCTAACTTCTTAACCATAAGGCCAATATTACACTAATAACAAAACCAGGCAAAGACATTACAAGAAAAGAAGAATACAAACTAGTATCTTTCATGAATACAGATGCAAAAATCCTCAACAAAATAGTAGTAAACGAAATCCAACAATGTATAAAAAGAATTATTCATCATGACCAAGTGGGATGTATCCCAGGTATATAAATAAGGCTGGTTCAACATTCAAAAATCAATTAATGTACTCTATCCCATCACCAGACTAAGAAAGAAAAAGCACATGATTATTTCAACATATATAGAAAAATTATTTGACAAAATCAAACACCCATTTATGAAGAAAGAAAAAAAGATTTGTATATTCCCAGTCAAAAATTTACCCAAAAAGTGAACTTACAACTTAGAAAAATGACTTACCAGTGAATATTTGAAAGTCTACAAAAGAATAACAGGGAGATCAATAGACCAGAATATATTGTACAGCCCTCCTTCATAGTAATTATTATGACTAATACCTTTTCCTACACAAAGACATTCTCTCTATTCTGTTCTCTTTCTTGCAGTTCCTTTTAGGTCTTCTTTATTGGCTACTCCATTCTTACTCCTTTTAGTATATGCTGCAGACAATTTTTTTTTTTTTAAGAATCCACATTTTGGGTATTATTCCTCAGAGTAGCTTACTAGAGGTGGTATAGATGAACATACTTGAGGTTTATAATATATATTGTTTACCTTCTAAAGATCATAATAATTTACAATTCTTCCTCTTTGTGTAACCAGCTTGGTTGGTTCAGCTGTAACAGGTTTAAGACTTGTACCATTTTTACAAAAAGCACGAACCCTACTCATTTAGAGTAACACTTTTGAGTGTTTCAGTGAACCTTAAGTTGAAACTAATACGTCTCAGATGAATAATCCTTTTCATGGATGTAGAAACTTCTTAAAATAGATGAATATTTTAGGTAAATAGAGCGGTGATTTGGTTGTAAAAACGTTTTCAATCTTTATATGGCATACGTACTTAGCCAGGCAGAAACAGAGCATCATATAGTCTGAGTTCGCTGGGGTGCTCTGAATGGCCCCAGTACTCTATTTTCCGCCTCTCATGAATGTGGGCAGTCAAAATAGAATAATGGGACCACCCTACTTCAAAAGAATTACTGCCATTCTTCTATGAGAAAGAGTAAAGTTGTTAAGAAATCGAGATTTACTTAATTCAGAATGTATGATTAATGCATACACAAATCCACATGCAGTAAAATTTTGTAAAAGAAAAGTTCAAAAAAATAATTTTTTTCCCTGAATTTGACTAAATAATTATGGGATTATTTAAAAAGAAACAGCAGGGAACCAGCCTTGACTTTCTTAATCTTAGCAGGAGATAAACACATCCATTTTCTGGGGGTGAAAGGTACATGCTTCATACATATTATTATGTATTTCACATTTAACATTAACCTTTCTATTTACCAAAGCTACATTTGTAAGTCCATTTTGAAATGCTTTTATCAAATTATGAGAAGAGGATATGATTTTGTGAATAAAGGCAAAGGATTCTTTCATGACTCAGATGCAGCTTTGGTTTCTTGTTTTCCCCTCACTGTAATCAATTAACCATGCCTGAGTACAGTCCATCCAAACAGCATAAAGTTATTATTTAATTTAAATCCACCCTGCTAAGAAACTTCATTATAAATGAATGCATTAAAGTACCATAAAATACATAATATTCGTCACACTAAATTGAAAATATGAGAAAATCAATTTTTCAATTAAAAGCATAAGAACAATCAACTTTTTTTAACTTTATTTTTTACACAGCAGGTTCTTATTAGTTATCTATTTTATACATATTAGTGCATATATGTCAATCCCAATCTCCCAATTCATCCCACCACCATCACCCCCCTGCTTTCCCCCATTGGTGTCCATATATTTGTTCTCTACATCTGTGTCTCTATTTCTGCCTTGCAAACCAGTTCATCCATATCATTTTTCTAGATTCCATGTATATGCATTAATATACGATATTTTTCTTTCTGACTTAATTTACTCTGTATGACAGTCTCTAGGTCCATCCATGTCTCTACAAATGACCCAATTTCATTCTTTTTTAAGGCTGAGTAATGTTCCACTGTATATATTTACCACTTCTTCTTTATTCATTTGTCTGTCGATGGGCATTCAGGTTGCTTCCATGACCTGGCTATTGTAAATAGTGCTGCAATGAACACTGGGGTGCATGTGTCTTTTTGAACTATGGTTTTCTCTGGGTATATGCCCAGTAGTGGGATTGCTGGGTCATACGGTAATTCTATTTTTACTTTTTTGAGGAACCTCCATACTGTTCTCCATAGTGGCTGTATCATACATTCCCACCAACAGTGCCAGAGGGGTCCCTTTTTTCCACACCCTCTCCAGCATTTATTGTTTGCAGATTTTCTGATGATGCCCATTCTAACTGGTGTGAAGTGATACCTCATTGTAGTTGTGATTTGCACTTCCCTAATAATCAGTGATGTTGAGCACCTTTTCATGTGCTTCTTGGCCATCAGTATGTCCTCTTTGGAGAAATGTCTATTTAGGTCTTCTGCCCATTTTTGGATTGGGTTGTTTGTTTTTTTAATATTGAGCTGCATGAGCTGTTTATATATTTTGGAGATTATTAATCCTTTGTCCATTGATTCATTTGCAAATATATGCTCCCATTCTGAGGGTTGTCTTTTCATCTTGTTTAAGGTTTCCTTTGCTGTGAAAAAGCTTTTAAGTTTCATTAGGTCCCATTTGTTTATTTTTGTTTTTATTTCCATTTCTCTAGGAGGTGGGTCAAAAAGGAACTTGCTGTGATTTATGTCATAGAGTGTTCTGCCTATGTTTTCCTCTAAGGGTTTGATAGTGTCTGGCCTTACATTTAGGTCTTTAATCCGTTTTGAGTTTAATTTTCTGTATGGTGTTAGGGAGTGATCTAATTTCATTCTTTTACATGTAGCTGTCTAGTTTTCCCAGCACCACTTATTGAAGAGGCTGTCTTTTCTCCATTATATATTCTTGCCTCCTTTGTCAAAGATAAGGTGACCATATGTGTGTGCATTTATCTCTGGGCTTTCTATCCTGTTTCACTGAGCTATATTTCTGTTTTTGGGCCAGTACCATACTGTCTTGATTACTGTACCTTTGTAGTATAGTCTGAAGTGACGGAGCCTGATTCCTCCAGCTCTGTTTGTCTTGCTCAACATTGCTTTGGCTATTCGGGGTCTTTTGCGTTTCCATACAAATTGTGAAATTTTTTGTTCTAGTTCTGTGAAAAATGTCATTGGTAGTTTGATAGGGATTGCATTGAATCTGTAGATTGCTTTGGGTAGTATAGTCATTTTCACAATGTTGACTCTTCCAATCCAAGAACATGGTATATCTCTCCATCTGTTTGCATCATCTTTAATTTCTTTCATCAGTGTCTTATAGTTTTCTGCATACATATCTTCTGTCTCCTTTGGTAGGTTTATTCCTAGCTATTTTATTCTTTTTGTTGCGATGGTAAATGGGAGTATTTCCCTGATTTCTCTTTCAGATTTTTCATCATTAGTGTATAGGATGCAAGAGATTTCTGTGCATTAACTTTGTATCCTGCAGCTTTACCAAATTCATTGATTAGCTCTAGTAGTTTTCTGGTGGCAACTTTAGGATTCTCTATGTATAGTATCCTGTCATCTGCAAACCATGACAGTTTTACTTCTTCTTTTCCAATTTGTATTCCTTTTATTTCTTTTTCTTCTCTGATTGCTGTGGTTAGGACTTCCAAAACTATGTTGAATAATAGTGGCGAGAGTAGACATCCTTGTCTTGTTCCTGATCTTAGACGAAATGCTTTCAGTTTTTCACCATTGAGAATGATGTTTGCTGTGGGTTTGTTGTATATGGCTTTTATTATATTGAGGTAGGTTCCCTCTATGCCCACTTTCTGGAGAGTTTTTATCATAAATGGGGGTTGAATTTTGTCAAAAGCTTTTTCTGCATCTATTGAGATGATCATATGGTTTTTATTCTTCAGTTTGTTAATATGGTGTATCACATTGATTGATTTGCAAATACTGAGGAATCCTTGCATGCCTGGGATAAATCCCACTTGATCATGGTGTATGATCCTTTTAATGTGTTGTTGGATTCTGTTTGCTAGTATTTTGTTGAGGATTTTTGCATCCATATTTATCAGTGATATTGGTCTGTAATTTTCTTTTTTTGTAGTATCTTTGTCTGGTTTTGGTATCAGGGTGATGGTGGCCTTGTAGAATGAGTTTGGTAGTGTTCCTTCCTCTGCAATTTTTTGGAAGAGTTTGAGAAGGATGGGTGTTAGCTCTTCTCTAAATGTTTGATAGAATTCACCTGTGAAGCCGTCTGATCCTGGACTTTTGTTTGTTGGGAGATTTTTAATCACAGTTTCAATTTCATTACTTGTGATTGGTCTGTTCATATTTTCTATTTCTTCCTGGTTCAATCTTGGGAGACTGTACCTTTCTAAGAATTTGTCCATTTCTTCCAGGTTGTCCACTTTATTGGCATAGAGTTGCCTGTAGTAGTCTCTTATGAGACTTTGTATTTCTGCAGTGTCCGTTGTAACTTCTCCTTTTTCATTTCTAATTTTATTGATTTGAGTCCTCTCCCTCTTTTTCTTGAGGAGTCTGCTAAAGGTTTATCAATTTTGTTTATCTTCTCAAAGAACCAGCTTTTAGTTTTATTGATCTTTGCTATTGTTTTCTTTGTTTCTATTTCATTTATTTCTGCTCTGATCTTTATGATTTCTTTCCTTCTACTAACTTTGGGTTTTTTTGTTCTTCTTTCTCTAGTTCCTTTAGGTGTAAGGTTAGATTGTTTGAGATGTTTCTTGTTTCTTGAGGTAGGATTGTATTGCTATAAACTTCCCTCTTAGAACTGCTTTTGCTGCATCCCACAGGTTTTGGATCATCGTGTTTTCATTGTCATTTGTCTCTAGGTAATTTTTGATTTCCTCAGTGATCTCTTGATTATTTAGTAGTGTATTGTTTAGCATCCATGTGTTTAGATTTTTATACATTTTTTTCCCTGTAATTTATTTCTAATCTCATAGTGTTGTGGTCGGAAAAGATGCTTGATATGATTTCAATTTTCTTAAATTTACCCAGGCTTGATTTGTTGACCTAAGATGTGATCTACCCTGGAGAATGTTCTGTGTGCACTTGAGAAGAAAGTGTAATCTGCTGTTTTTGGATGGAATGTCCTATAAATATCAATTAAATCTACCTGGTCTATTGTGTCATTTAAAGCTTGTGTTTCCTTATTAATTTTCCATCTGGATGATCTGTCCATTGGTGTAAGTGAGGTGTTAAAAGTCCCCCACTATGATTGTGATACTGTCGATTTCCTCTTTTATATCTGTTAGCATTTGCCTTATGTATTGAGGTGCTCCTATGTTGGGTGCATATATATTTATAACTGTTATATCTTCTTCTTGGATTGATCCCTGGATCATTATGCAGTGTCCTTCCTAGTCTCTTGTAACATTCTTTATTTAAAGTCTATTATATCTGATATGAGTATTGCTACTCCAGCTTTCTTTTGATTTCCATTTGCATGGAATATCTTTTTCCATCCCCTCACTTTCAGTTTGTATGTGTCCCTAGGTCTGAAGTGGGTCTCTAGTAGACAGCATATAGATAGGTCTTGTTGTTGTATCCATTCAACGAGCCTGTGTCTTTTGGTTGGAGCATTTAATCCATTCACATTTAAGGTAATTATCGATATGTATGTTCCTACTACCATTTTCTTAATTGGTTTGGGTTTGTTTTTGTAAGTCCTTTTCTTCTCTTGTGTTTCCCACTTAGGGAAGTTCCTTTAGCATTTGTTGTAGAGCTGGTTTTGTGGTGCTGAATTCTCTTAGCTTTTGCTTGTCTGTGAAGCTTTTGATTTCTCCATTGAATCTGAATGAGATCCTTGCTGGGTAGAGTAATCTTGGTTGTAGGTTTTCCCCTTTCATCACTTTAGATATATCATGCCACTCCTTTCTGGCTTGTAGAGTTTCTGCTGAGAAATCAGCTGTCAACCTTATGGGAGTTCCCTTGTATGTTATTTGTTGTTTTTCCCTTGCTGCTTTTAATAATTTTTCTTTGCCTTTAATTTTTGTCAGTTTGATTACTGTATGTCTTGGTGTGTTTCTCCTTGGGTTTATCCTGCCTGGGACTCTCTGTGCTTCCTGGACTTGGGTGGCTATTTCCTTTCCCATGTTAGGGAAAATTTTTGACTAGAATCTCTTCAAATATTTTCTTGGGTCCTTCCTCTCTCTCTTCTCCTTTTGGGACCCCTATAATGCGAATGTTGGTGCATTTAACGTTGTCCCAGAGGTCTCTTAGGCTGTCTTCATTTCTTTTCATTCTTTTTTCGTTATTCTGTTCTTGGGCAGTGAATTCTACCATTCTGTCTTCCAGGTCACTTATCTGTTCTTCTGCCTCAGTTATTCTGCTATTGATTCCTTCTAGTGTAGTTTTCATTTCCGTCATTGTATTGTTCATTTCTGTTTGTTCTTTAATTCTTGTAGGTCTTTGTTAAACATTTCCTGTATCTTCTCGATCTTTGCCTCCATTGTTTTTCCGAGGTCCTGGATCATCTTCACTATCATTATTCTGAATTCTTTTTCTGGAAGGTTGCCTATCTCCACTTTATTTAGTTTTTTTTCCTGGGGTTTTATCTTGTTCCTTCATCTGGTACATAATCCTCTGCCTTTTCATTTTGTCTTTCTTTCTGTGAATGTGGTTTTTGTTCCACAGGCTGCAGGATTGTAGTTACTCTTGCTTCTGCTGTCTGCCTTCTGATGGATCTCAACATCTTAGTCATTGTTATGATTATGATTTAATCATTGTTATCATATAAATGATTAGATCAATTCCAGGAATACAAAGCTTAAATAACCTACTACTTCTAAGTAACAGAATTAATACAATTATGCTACCATTTTTTTTTCAAGTATTCCTGGTATATAAAATGTGATATTTAAAAATTACAACTTTCACCAATATTATAATAATCTATCAGTCTTCTATACTTTTATGTAGATGTCAGAGGTGTGTATGTATAATGTTTAAATATGGATTTCTCCAATAATTATGAAAGACATACTTACAGCTACATTATCAGGGGCTCTTTAAAAAAAAATGTTCAGTATAACTTCTTTCTTCATTTACTTGCCGGATCATACTAATTTCGAACATTTCTTCTTTTCATTAGCATTATGACAACCCATAAAACATCTTTCATATTCTATGAAATATATAAAACATAAATTCTAAAATATGTGGATTCCCCTACTTTCTACATTTAATGTGTCAGGGGAACAAGTGAGCATCAATAACACTGATTAAACACAAATTCCACTACAATAAAGTCCTCAGGATTATTCCTAGATCAAATATTGTGTTAAAGACAAATATACTTCTTACTTTAGTTTAAAAAAGAATAAGAGCATCTGTCTCAACTCCCTTCCTCTCTGCTATTGTTGGAGTTTTATTTCTAAATGATCTGATTATACCACCTCCATAGCAGAACACTTTTTTTAAAAATTTATTTTTACTTAAAAAAAATATCTTATACAATTTTTAAAGGTTGCTTTCCATTTACAGTTATTACAAGATACTAGCTATATTCCCCATGTTGTACAATATATTCTTGGGTCTATTTTATACCCAATAGTTTGTATCTCCCATTCCCCCACCCCTATATTGTCCCTCCCCACCCCCTCCCCACTGGTACCACTAGTTTGTTCCCTATGAGTCTGCTTCTCTTTTGCTGTATTCTCTAGTTTGTTGTATTTTTTAGATTCCACATATAAGTGATATCATGTAGCACTTGTCTTCCTCTGTCTGACTTATTTCACTTAGCCTAATGCCCTCCAAGTCCATCCATGTTGTTGCAAATGGCAAAGTTTTGTTCATTTTAATGGCTGAGTAGTATTCCATTGTGTGAGTTTGTATATATGTACCAAAGCTTCTTTATCCATTCAACTGTTGATGGACAATTAGGTTGCTTCCATATCTTGGCAACTGTAAATAATGCTCCTATGAACACTGGGGTGCATATATCTCTTTGATTTAGTGGTTTTTTTTTTTTTTCCGGATATATATCCAGGAGTGGGGTTGCTAGGTTATATGGTAGTTCTATTTTAAGTTTTTAGAAGAACCTCCATACTGTTTTCAACAGTGACTGAACTGATTTACAATCTCATCAATAGTGCACAAGTGTTCCCTTTTCTTCACATCCTCGCCAACATTTGTTATTTCTTGTCTTTTTGATAATAGCCATCCTAACAGGTGTGAGGTGATATCTCATTGTGGTTTTGGTTTGCCTTTCCCTGATGATTAGCGATGGTGAACATCTTTTCATGTGCCTGTTGACCATAGCAGAACATTTTTAATACCAATAGAATGGAACAGAGTTTCTTTTACTTGGCTTCTTTCATGGTCTGGTATCACTCACAAAGACTTATCTCCTTCAACTTTCCAAACACAAATTAGGTAGTGACATATCCAAATATTTGCAGCTCCTGAAACAGCCCAAGTTCTTTCACACCTCTGTGCTTTTGCACAGCTGTGCATTTAGCCTAAAATAGACTGATCTTCTTAAGAATTTTTATTTATCCTTTGAGTAAACACATAAATCATCTCCTTTTTTAAGCCTTCAGTGACCCTCCGAGGTAGAGAGTAAACCCTACCCACTTTTCCTCTTAGCACCCTGAATTTATTTCTAGTTTAGAAATTACTGTACTATGTTAAAATGATTTGATTACACATTTTCCCATCTCCAACTAGGTGCTTGTTGGGATGGAAGAAGCTATCATTAGTATATCACATCACTAGCACATGCTACAAAATGCCTAAAACAGAGCATTAAATAAACGTTGTGGAATGGATGAATGAATGAGTCTAAGTAGCAGACTCTTACAGATCTAACCAATGTTCAAACCAATTCTAAATGTTGTTTAGAGGGTTCTAGCCCTCTCATGGCATATGGCAATTTTCTGGGTTGTGTAACCTAGAAAAGCCCAAACTAAATATTCAGAAGGCTGACTGCATACATTTCTTATTTAAAAATTCTGGTACAGCTCTGAATCAAACTTGACATTTTGGAATCTTAACACTGGGCTGGCCAAAAAGTTCGTTCAGGTTTTTCTGTAAGATGTTATGGAAAAACCCAAACGAACTTTCTGACCAATCCTCCATTAAAACGTACCAGGCAGAAATTTTGTGACATCATGTCATTTCTATGATCTCTACAATGATGTCCTGCAATGGAATGTTTCAATGTCAAAGGAGTAGAAGAGAATGGGAAGGATAAAAAGCATCTTGTAACAATAGTGGCAAAAAAAAAAAAAAAAAAGATGCCTTGAGGCACTTTAGACACTGCACCATTTCTGCTGGCCTACTTCTGCTTTGGTAAGGACAACTGATGTTTTCTTTATCTAACATCAAATGCTCTGAAGATATAAAACAAGGCCTTCTTCTTCCAACCAGACTGTTGCCCTGAATTCTTTTTACTGAGAAATCTCCTGTAGAAATTAGCTTATTCAGAAAAGCCACTTTTGACCCTTCTTTAGCATAATGTAAAGGTTTTGCAAATGGTTCATAGACATATTTTTAAGGAAAATAGAGATTGAATAATTGCTTAGAGGCGAATTTTGGATACATCTGGGAGTATGAGCCCACGTAGCCATTCATTCAAAGTGG
Organism: Eschrichtius robustus; assembly: GCF_028021215.1. Taxonomy (NCBI): domain Eukaryota; kingdom Metazoa; phylum Chordata; class Mammalia; order Artiodactyla; family Eschrichtiidae; genus Eschrichtius; species Eschrichtius robustus. Next base: position 64,880,355 of record NC_090831.1, on the reverse strand, counting down.
GAACTAACTCGCTAGTCTCTTTCTGTATCAGTTAGATCTATTCTGGGATAGAAATAATGAAGAGACTTTACTGGTTTAAATAATGACCTCAGGTAAGGATTAAAATTGGCTTCAGGTGAGGATAGTATAGATTCAATGGCTCAAATGGTACCAACAAATACCTCCACCCCTGTCTTTTACATTATCAACTTTATATAGTGACTCTGGATAGCTCCAGTATCTCTTTTAGTTTCTTCTGCACAAGTTCTTGGGTGTATTTTCTCTTGCTAGCCCAAATTGGGTCATACACTCATCCTTAAAGCAATCACTATGGCCAAGTAGATGGAATACAGCTTTGGCAAGTACAATCCCAGCAAACCTTGTGAATACGTTTGGGGGATGGATGAATTCCTCAAAGAAAAATCAGAGGCACAGTTAATGAGAGAAGAGAATGAATGAATGTTGAGGAGGCAAGCAACACATGATGAACATATATCTTTAAAATTTTTATATCAATTTAGCAATTCTTTTAATCAAGGATTTAAGACTTTAAGATATAAGATCAAAGATTTAAAATTTTTACTAGTTAATTTACTTAAATTCTTTACTCCCTTTTAGCCTATTGGTAAAACTGAAAATCAAGAAAATGCACTGTATTAATCTTATAGCTTTTCATACCTTATTCCCCATTTCAACACTAGGTGCTCCTGAAATAAGAAATCTCAGATTGAGGATCACAGCTAAGCCTTACTTCCTAATGTGGATTTTTGGGGAGTATTTTGGGATACCAATGGTCTTAAAGTTCGAAGATTACTATAGATTTATTTTCTCAGATATTTAATTGCCATTCCACAAAAACATTCCCTGATCTGATATATAAACCAAGTGAAGTCCAGTTTCTGACTAGCTTATTATCTCTCTAAGGAAAGAGAGAAAACTACAATTTTCTGTGCATGACACAGTGCATTTCTTACATCATATGAATATAAAATGCATAGTCATAATCTATACTTTAAAATTGACAGCAATATGTTATGAGAATTAATTTTCAAAACTTGGTCAAATTCAAATAATCTTAGTTCTCTTCAGAAGGCATTACTAGCTCAATACTAATTTGAATCAATAGCATGTGTCAAGTGGAAAAAAAGAAACATCAATTCAGACATCTATTTCCTTGTGTAACAGGTAAAAGGATTTTCTATGATGAAATTTTACTATTATATAATACTTATTATTTTCTGATAGCTAATAGAACAAAGAAGCAGGCACTCATTTCTGTAAGGATATATACATATATAATATATAATACATATATATATAATATATATGCATATGCTTTTGAAAATACACTTATTTTATAATATATAGACACATAAGTTTTTGAAAATACACTTATTTTATGAGTGTTATGAAAATAAATGAGATAGACTGTAAATCATTTGATCGGTATGGGTAAATAAAATTCTTATCCTTAGCCAAACAAACAAAAAAGAATGGTTTTTGTGCTTAGTCCCGTTTTTCACTATTGAACTCATCTCAAATGAATGATAGTAACAACAAATACTTAAATAGTATTTATTATGTGTCAGGCACAATTCTTAGCACTTAACATATATTAACTCATTTATACTCTATAACAATATTATGAGTAGGTAACTGTACTATCCTAGTTTCACAGATGAGGAAACTTAGTCACAGAGGATTTAAGTAACTTGCCAAAGAAAATGGTAAAGTTAGCATCTGAACCCATACTTAGTGCTTCAATGACTGGGCTCCAGAAGATTGAATCTCAGCAAAAATCAGACTAATGATAAAATGCTATTAGAAGAATCCTTCAGATTATAGGTTTTTATGAACAATCTGTTTATTTTTTCTCTTTATGCAAATGCAGTGGCTGTTTTGCTCTGGTGTACTGGGACTTGAGAGTAATGGAATTTGAAGGCATATTGAGATGGTAATAGAGTGTGCAATTTGGTGTCATGCTTTATCTGACATCTGGTAGGCAAAGTTTGAATTTGCAGTGAGACCATTAACAAAAGTTTACTTAAGGAGAAATTGCGAGCCATTTCCTGAAAGGATGTGATGTTTAGGAATAAAAGAAAGCAAGAAATTGGTGATGAATCAGAGATTCACTATTGACAATCTGTTATATGGAGCACAGGGCTAGGAAATAGGTATACCAAAATAAATAAGACATGATTCCTACCCCACGGTAACTAATAGTATAGAGGGGATAATGGGTAATAGTAAAGTGGAAATAACCAAATTCTATAAAATGTACAATGATGTAATAAACAGAAGGACAGAAAGACAACTGGTAAAAGGACCAGATGAGATCAGGGGAGACATTCTGTGATTCCCAAATAGCTCTGAACTTTATGCAGAAGGCAACAGGAAGCCAGCAAGAGATTTTAAGCAGCTAAATTATATGATCAAGAGAGGATGTTTGGTGGGAGACCTGTGATCCCCAGATAAGGAAAATCTGATCCCGGGATCCCACTACCTCTATTAACTGCCTTAATTCTTCCTAGACAATCAGTTTAACTCTTTTAACCCCTTCCATTGTTGCAACCCTTATCTAAGCCTCACGACTGTCTCTCACCTGAATTATTGCAATAGCCTCTTCACTGTTTCTTATCCACTCTTTCAAAGTTGATTCTCAACAAAGCAACATGAACGATTCTTTAAAAACAAAAGTCATTTCCCGTTATTTGTCTGCTCAAACCCTCCAACAGATTCCAACTTAGTCAGACTGAAAGCCAAAGCCCCTTAGTGGTCTCACTCCTCCATAACCTACTCTAACCTCATCCCTGATTATTCTGCCCCTAATTCACTCTACGCCAACCACACTGGCCACCTTGTTGTTCCTCAGATTCAAAGCAGTTCCCTCCTCAGGGTCTTGCATTTGGTGTTCCTTCTGCCTAGAACATTATCTTCCCAGATTCTCATGGGGCTGACTTCTCCACCTCCTTTATGTCACTTCACAGCTGTCACTCTGTCAACAGGACTGAGCAAATTGTGGGGCTATGAACTAGGTGAGGAAAACTGGAGGAGAAACCAGTTTTGGAGGAGAGAAGATGAGTTTGACTTTGGTACATACTGATTTTGAAATGCCAGTAGGGTTTACTTGGAGCTTCCAGGTAGAGCTCAAAAGCAGAAGGTTGAAAGGGAATGTTAACATTTAAAGAGGAAGCACAGAAAGAATACAGCATACAGGAAACAGAGGAAGTAGCCTGTGGTAGATTAAATATGTCTACAAATTCTGACAAGAAACTCCCATCAAAAGGTATAATCGAGTCCATTATCCCTTGAATCTGGCCAGCCCTGGGACCGTCTTTGACCCAAAGAAGTAGCTTTATGATTGTTCCAGAACCCAGGCATTACAAGGTCTTTCATCTGTTTTGCCCTTTTGGAACACTGCCCTGGGATCACCTTGAAAAGAAGCTGGTCTAGTCTACAGGTCTATGACAGGACACACAGAGGAAAAATGAAGTACCTACATTGATATTAGTGAGGCCAACTTGCACATCATCCACACCAGCCCTCCAGCTGAGTGCAGCCGCACCAGTGAGCCCAGGAGGAACCAACAGAGGAACTGCCCAGCCAACCAACAGAATTGAGAACAAAATTTTTAAAAAATCATTAAGTTTAGGGTGGTTTGTTACGCAGCATACATATCTGGTAGAGAACTTGGTACCTAGAAATGGGGTGCTTCTTTACCATAAACCTAAAACATATAGCAATGGCTTTGAGACTTGGGGTAGGTAAAGTTTAAAAAGTAGGTGAGAAGATTGTTAATGGAGGATGGAGACAGAAAAGGTTGTTAATGGAAGATGTAACATCATCATGTTACATATTGATGGAAAAATTCTCAGAACTGTTGCTTATAGAAACTTGCAAGACAGAAAACATATCTAATGGACCTATAAATCTAGACATTTCCAGAAAAGAGGTTAAAAGTGTCAAGTTAATTTTTTTACCCTGAGAATGATGATATAGGGAGAGAAATAAACTAAAAGAGGAATAATCAGTGTGCAGTTGGAATTAAGATGATGCCATGATATACTGAAACGGAAAATAAAATTGTTTCTCACCCCTGGTTAGCTGGCAAAAGATTTTCAGAGAAATATATGGCCTAAGGTAAAAATCAGCTCAAGGATGTAGCTAAAAATTCTTTGATAAGACCTCAGAAAGATTTAAGTGGTATTTAGAAGACTCTCTGACTTTTAAAAGGCCTCTAAAAATCTTAAAGGTAGTTTCCACAGCAGCCTCATACGTGGCTCAAAGTAAAGAGAGGCTTTTTCAAAGACAAATTATCCAAATTACGGATATGGCTTTGGTGCCACGGAGTGACCTCCAATGAGATTCTTAAGAAACCCAAAACAATTTAAGAGTGTTATATTGATAAAAACACTGTCAGCTTGGTCTTAGAGAAACTGAAACATTTCAAAATGAATAAAAGGACTCCAGGCTCTCTGATTTACATGGGCAGAAGGCAGACTGAGAAAGTTCCTCAGCTATAAATATGAGCCATTTCTTATGGAAAAGGCAAGACATCTTATGGAAAATCCAAGATCCCAGGGTGAAGAACGAAGAGCCAAGAAGAAAAATGGGCTATGGAACCACTCTCAGAAAACAAAAATAGGCTTAGATCAAGGAATTTTCCCTGCCCGTGGTATAGGGGAGACAGGCTGGGTCTTACAATTGATGTAGACCAGAGACTGCTGAATGTTTCCTATTTTTCTCATCTTCGAGTGGGAGAGTCTATTCTGATTTTCTGGTCCCTGTTAAATCATTGTATGTTGTATGTGTGGAGAAGGTTATCTTGTCTTTTTTTGTTCAAAGCCCTCTGATTCAAGAGTAGCCATACCCTAGAAACCAAAATTTCTGATTTCAATCTGAAATCAGTTTCTTTGTGACAAGTAACATAAAACAAGGATTATATGAAGCCATTATCTTAAAGACAATCATTTTTCATAAATCACTTTGTGAAAAGCACCACACTAGTGTATAGTAAGATCTTGAAGGAATGTGTATGTTAGGTGCAGGACAAAAGAGTTTCATTTTTTGGGAAAGTTAATTATCTGAATGATTCAAATTTTTATTACATCTACAAATTAAAATATCTTTCAATATGAGAGTTATATTTTCCATGTCTTGACACCTTAAATAATTATCCAGACATTCAGCTAAACAGATAGATTCTGTAGGACTGAGTCCTTTCTAAACTCACAGGAAAGGTTTCTGAGTACAGGATTTAATTAATGATAAGAAGATTTAAGCACTACAATAAACTACTTTTTTTAAAAAACTTAGAAAGGAATAACAATATACAAGTTAGGGACAAAAGCGCTTGAACATTTACAAGTTTTTAAAATAAACACTAATCCTATCTTCTGAAATAATTTTTTTTGATGTGTGCGTGGTATTATGTGGAAGATACATAGCACAATTCTGTTTAAGAAGTCAAGTTCTATAATTTTAATTTGATCAAATGAGACTGTCATATTATTTGTACATAATAAGAGCCTATATATTTATTTTTATATTTTATGATTTATTTTTCCCCTCAAAAAAATCTATCATTAAAGGATAGCACTAAATGACTTTGAAATGCACAGGAAAGAGTTTGCCAAATTGCCTCATGGGGCAAAACATCTCCTCTGAAAGTAAGAGCTCAAAGCAAATACGTGAAAAAAATACAAATAAGAAAAGAGTAGCCACACCCAATTGTTGTCCCCGAGATGCCTCATCTATATTTGAACTAGATGCAGAACATGAGGTAGTGAACTTTAAGCCTGATGGCGTAACTGCATGAGAATTCTGATGGTCTCAGGTGAAAAAGGGGTGTACTTTGCATGTGGGAGGAGTGAAAACAATTGTGACCAGAGGGTGGACTGTAGTGAATTAAATTCTTTGCCACAATTCTTCACAATGTCTCTCATCAAGCGGTAGAGCCTATTTCTCTCCTCATTAAATCTAAGTTGTCATCAGGACTTCCTTTGACCAAAAGAATGTGGCCGAAGTGACACTGTAAAAGTTCAAGAGGCTTGTCAGCTTCTGCTTCTGTCCTTTTAAAAGCAGTGCCCTACAACCACCATGTAAGGAAGCTGGTCTAGCTCAACGGAGAATGAGAGCCCCTGTGAAGAAGCACCAATGCACCTTAGCAGGCAGTTAGCAGCAGATGCAAAATACGTGAGGGAGCCCATCTTGGATCTTCCTCCAGTCACAGCCAAACCTCTCCGAGTGAGCACAGTAAAACTTGAACAGGAACTCTGCAGAATCATGAGAAATCCTAACTGGTTTTGTTTTCAGCCAGTGAGTTTTGAGGTGGTTTGTTATCTGGCAACAGTTAAATGATACACAGCTTGAGAGGGAGGAAAGAAATCAGAGGAATGGAGAATCAATGAAATCAAGGGAAAACAAAGTCTGACAGGGGAGATAAGAGACGAGCAAAGTCACAGAAGCAAAAAAGGGAAGGATAATGTAAGGGATGAGATCCATCTGTTAGGTTGAAAGATGTGCCTTCTATCGTACTGGCTTTTACTGACCCAGCTATGAGAAAACTGGCTGCCCTGGGTTGTGTTAAGGCATTTGACCACTTATAAAATGAAAGGCTGTTTTCTCTTGCATTTGCCATTTGAAGTGGTAGATAACACTTAGTGGGAAATTTATATCATCCTATTAAGTGGCAAGCAAACTACTGTTCACTTAACTTTCATCTGAGGTTTCTGCTATAACTAACCTACTTTAAAGAAGAAAATTCCTTACAAAACCCTACTCTTTGCTAAGACATTGATGTGCAAAAGAACACTGGCTCAATCCTGATGGCTTCCTTACAAACAAAAAAATACTTTTTATTTACAGTATATCAAAATATATTATAATATATATCCCCCCCCCACACACACACAGAAGATAGATCAGGGTATCTGATGCCAGATTTTTTTAAGGCCAAAATAAAATTGTGATTACTACAAACCAACATTGAAGAATAACCTATTGTCTTAAGTTTTCTAAAAGGCTATAATGACTTTCATCTTTACAACAAATTGAATAGAGAATCTCAATGCAATTATAGGAAACAAACTCTTACCAACAGTGTTAGATGATCCTAATTGTAAAGTAAGGGACCTTAGATTTAAGCATAATATCCAACCTAATTATATTGCAAACGCATTAAATGGCATAGCATTCTACAGGAAGGAAACTCCTTAGTTGATTTATTGCTTAAATTATGGAAAAACAATTCAGTTATAGGACGTATTCTTGCATTTAAAAGATCAGCTTTTCCATGTAATGGCTGTGTAATTTGTGTTAAGAAGTAGATTCCAGTTCCAAAGAGTGATCATGCTTTTGAAATTGTATTCTCAACTAGCTCTACAGATATTTCAATTGATCTGAACTTGAGCTCTTGCCAAAGTTTTTGAAGCAAATCCTAGGTTAGTTTCCCTTATAAACTTACACAAATTTTAACTTAAGTTTTCATCACTGCTCCTTGTGTATTATGATGTCCATCACTGATAAATAATTATGAAAAAATATAGCACAAAAGGTATTATTCTGACAGAAAAAAGCAAATATGCTTTCTGTCTCCTCTGTCTCACAATTTATCATTTCTAGGGTGATCATATTACTTATTCTCCAAACCAGGACAATTCTGGGGACAAATGGGAGTGCTATCAATAATAACCTCAAGAAAATGGTACTATCCTGATCAAAACCATGAGACCAAATCACCTATTTCATACCAAAGGGTATTTCCAGTTATCTGTGGCCGTCCTCAAACTTTTTCTCTTTCTTCCTTAAGATCCTTACTCTCACTTCTCCTCCTAGAACTATCTTTCATTCTCTTTTATCATTCCCAAACTGCTTACCTCTCTCCCCATACTACCAGAAGTAACTTAAAAATTCTCTTATTTTGCAGAACTCAGGTCTTCTCTTATTATCCAGGCAATGTAGACAGTACTGCAGATTTGTCAACCAAAATTGTCCCAAAGTGTTTCCCTAAACTGGAAACTATATCCTCACGGGGATTCCTCTGTAGTATAGAAGACACTGTTACCAGGTTTTAGGTTTGCTTTAGTATACACACATTTATACTCCTTCCCACCGTATTTGGATCTCCCTCCTGTACAGTATTCTTGTCCAGCTTGGATCCCTGAAGACTCCTTTTACTGGATCTTTGCACCCACCTATCAGATTCTGCTGCTAATATCTCATTCTTGACCTTTAGCTGAATGGCCTTGGGCACTAGGGTGGTCTGGCCAATATAGAGAGCTCGAAGTTTCTTGGATCCACCTTCCTCCTCCCAGCCAGCATCTGTGGGCCAGTGGTGACTGGTGTGAGAGTATAAAATCCCAGCTCCTTTACTTCTAAAGCTAGAAGCTTTGGGGTTTAATTTACCCTCCAGAGTGTCTCACCTAATTAGACTGAGACTGCAACTTTGGTGTTCCCTACAGAAAAGAGTTAACTTAGCAGGCCTGAGACTGTTATCCTTAGACACTCTTGCTCACTAGGCTGGCCTTTGGCTTGCATCTGGGACCTTGAATTTCTGGAGGGCTCCACATTCTCTAAATGATAAGTGTTGTTCAGTGGGCTTAAAGTATTCATACAAACAACATGGCTTATATTGAACACCTGCTTTCCTTCTGGGAGTCTGGAATTTTGGTATGTGCTAGGCAGAGCGTGACTGCATGGCTGAACCAATATAAACCCTGGACTCCTAGGCTCAGGTGAGTTTCCCTGGTAGACAACACTTCACACATGTCACAATTCACTGGTGGAAAAATTATGCATATCCAATTTGACTCTGCTGGGAGAGGACTCTTGGAAGCTTGTGCCTGGTTTTCTCTGGACTTTGCCCCATGTGCCTTTTTCTCTTGCTAATTTTGCTTTGTACTCTTTTGATGAAATGAATCATAGCTGTGGGTATGACCATATGCTGAGTTTTTAAGTTCCCCTAGTTAATTAAAGAACCTGGGGGTGGTCTTGGGAACCCAAGACACACTCTCCTTTCACTATTTTGCTTCTTTATTTCCCCTTCTCTTACTGGCTTCCCCTGGGAGCACATCTTTAAAAAACTGTGGGCATCCTAATCCTTGACATGGCCTATGCTTCTAGGAGGGCTTATGAACATTCTCAACCAGACAAAATATGAGTTTCAACTATAAGCTTTGTAATTTCTCTCTATTCCTGGAACGATTTGTTCCTTACCCTGTACTCTTTATTCCACATATCTCTATCCCCCTCCAAACTGTTACTCTTTAATAAATATATATTGGACAAATTAATTCAGCATTTATATAATTTGTAAATTGTATACAAATTGTACTACAAGGCTTAAAATAGAGCAGAGCAGTACCTCGCCCCTTTTCTCCCCATATTGAGTCCTGTTTTCCAGAGACAAAAATTTTCCATTTTTTTTAGGAGCTTATTCCTGATTTACCTCAAGATATCAGGTATGCCCTTACATTCCTCTTAATACTGAATACCTGGGGAAAGAAGAGTACAACATAAACTACTTGGGAAAGAAATAGCATTCAAGTCTTCCCTTCCATATACTCATATGTGGATACATATCTCATTCCAGTAGGAAGAAATTGGTGGTAAAAATTCAGAAAGACTAAGCAGTCACATGACAAGCCAGTACCTGGGATATTAAGTTCATCTTCAACCATCTTTCACAGTCAGTTCTTTTGGTACTTCCGATGCTATACAGAAATGATTCCCCCCCAAAAAAGGCAGAAAATCTTACTTTAAAGGCTTGCTTCAGTATTACTCTCTTAGTGTTCTTTTTTTTTTTTTTTTAATTTATTTATTTATTTATTTTTGGCTGCGTTGGGTTTTATTTTATTTTTGGCTGTGTTGGGTCTTCGGTTCGTGCGAGGGCTTTCTCTAGTTGCGGCAAGTGGGGCCACTCTTCATCGCGGTGCGGGGACCGCTCTTCATCGCGGTGCGCGGGCCTTTCACTATCGCGGCCCCTCCCATTGCGGGGCACAGGCTCCAGACGCGCAGGCTCAGTAGTTGTGGCTCACGGGCCCAGCTGCTCCGTGGCATGTGGGATCTTCCCAGACCAGGGCTCGAACCGGTGTCCCCTGCATTAGCAGGCAGATTCTCAACCACTGAGCCACCAGGGAAGCCCCGCGTTGGGTTTTCATTGCTGCGCACGGGCCCTCTCTAGTTGGGGAGAGCGGGGGCTACTCTTCATTGTGGCGCGTGGGCTTCTCATTGTGGTGGCTTATTTTTGCTGCAGATCACAGGCTCTAGGCATGTGGGCTTCAATAGTTGTGGCTCGCGGGCTCTAGAGCACAGGCTCATTAGCTATGGCGCACGGACTTAGTTGCTCCGAGGCATGTGGGATCTTCCCAGACCAGGGCTCGAACCCCTGTCCCCTGCATTGGCAGGCGGACTCCCAACCACTGCGCCACCAGGGAAGTCCCTTAGTGTTCTTAATCATAGGTCTTCTTCAGCATTACCCAAATCCAGCCAGTATGCTTTGGTGCTGGGAATCTTTGGGTAACAGAGTCAGGTCTTAGGTTCCACCAAAACAATCCTTTTGTCATTTTAGTACAGTGGTTCACAAACTTCATTGTGTATCAGAACTATCCAGAAAGCTTCATAAAAATGCAGCTTTCTGGGACTTGCCTCCATAGATTGTAATTAAGTCCGTAGATAAGACAGGAATCTGACACTCCTTTACAAATACCAAAAACAAAATAACAAAACTGTGGTTTTGAAATTCACACAGAAAGGTGTCAATACTCTGATATCTAGAATAGAACACATGGTAATGAAATATAGATGGTATCATTTATCTTTTTTCAACAGAGGGGAGGGAAATATGGAAACAATACTTGGTTTACAGTATCCTTAAGTAATCAATAAGATTATAGATTATGTTTTGACTTTCAGCCTAATAGCCTTGCTTTCTTCTGTCTCTAACCAACCAATCTGGGAAACAAAATACTCTTGCCTCACCAATTTACACCTTTAAATAAAACACAAACAAATTTTGCAAAAACTGAAAGAAAGCAGATTTTGGGTTTTCTCATAGGTTCAACATTTACTAGGATTCCACTCGGCACCCTGACCCATTACCACCAGACCTTTAGAGTAGTTCCTGTGTTTGTACCCATAGGTCTGGGATTGCTTTTCTGACAATCTTTAAATTATGAGTAATATTTTTTTCTATTACACATAAAATGTTTCTCTCTTCCTGGACAGTCTAATTGTCTTCTGAGTTCTCTTTCGCCTTGCATTTGTTACACCCCTCTGTCAGACAATCTACATAAAACTCCTCCTGGGTGCTCTCTCAACCCTCTGTCAACCCCGTTCCTTAGAAGACAACTGGAAAAATGGACAATAACAGCAGCAGCAAATCCTAATGATCTCAGAAGCCTGGATAAAGAATACTTCAGAAAAGAAGAGACTTTAAATGCTTTGAGATCATTAACAAAGTGGTGAAATTTGTGAGGAAGGTGGGAGAGAAAACAGTCTTTCTATTATTTGCTAGATTCACAGGCTCTAATTCTTCACTTCCCTAGTTGAGCTTTAACTTAATTATAAAACAAAATCTATAGCCACAGCCAGGCCTAGAGGTAGAGTCTGTACAACTAATCAACTTTAATTCCCTGGGCTCGATTTAATTACAAAACGACATTTGGTGCAGCTGCTAAACACTTACCAGGTGACCACATGATAATACTGGAGTAGTATTTACAGGTCTCCAGCTTTTGCACTGATTCTCACAGCACAATTATGTTTCAGTTATACATAAATTTGAACAGCCTCTAGGATTTATAATAAAACATTTTCTTGATTTTATACATTCCTGTAGTTGAGGCAGTTAAAACACTGAATTGCACGACAACTAATATATGTCAGGGAGTAAAATGTAATGACGGAGGAGATGTCCTGATAATGAACAATAATAACAAACTGAATATTAACAACACATTTCTTACCTTTTAAAACTCATTCTGTTTGTTAGGTGGACAAAGTGAAACCAGCTTATGTATACTGAGTTATCAATTTGCCTTTTAGGTTACAACATACATTACTTTCCAACATAACTAGACATATCTAACTCATTCTTCTTCTTGTTCTTTAATGTTCCACAAGACAATTTAGGAGGTGATTATATGTGCTACAAAATATTTTTTAGCTGACAGAATTAAAATTAACCACTGTTGTTTTTAAAATAGCCACCTCCTCTAGTACATTTCAAATATACTCAATTTGCACAAACATCCAGGAAGACCACCGCAATACGTGAGATCTGATTTTTCATTTTATAATATTTAGGCAGAGGTTCCATGCACAATTAACTTTTCATCTTAAGAGTTTTTTTCAACCTAGCCCATGCAAATATACTTTTTATAATATCTGGGATCCCACTTCCTCCCTAGGTCTATAGGAGGATAAGAAAAATTATTTAAATTGAGGAAAAGGAATCAAGAAGTAGTATCATTAAGGAAGTCACTAACGATACTAAAATAAATATGACCCTTACTGTTTCTACAGCAACTCAGATAGTAATATAGAGTGCCTTTTAATTCAAATTAGGATTTTAAGCACAACAGAATGCATTCCATTTGCTCTTTTTCCTAGATGTTAATCACCTTTTCTTTCCCTTTAGAGTAGAACTGAGTAAAAGCTAAAGAGAGGATATATCATAGCTAATTATACCTACAGAGAAAAAAGCGGCATTCATCGTAAAATATCTGGGGCAATAATCCCCTCTTCACCTTCCAACTTCAAGTGCTGGTTCAGATTTTACCTGATGCTGTCCTGCATGACTACCTTGGACCCTGGACAAAGACAACACTGTAGGTTTCAAAGTTGAAAGGCTAATTTCTCAGTACTAGCAGTGTCTGTCAGTCTCTTACCCCAGAGAGTATCTTTCTCTACTGAGCAGTGATTGAGTCACAGGAGGTAACAATTCTGCTTGCTGGAAGAAAATAGGATGGAAGGAATGACGACAGTTACCAGATGTTCCAGTGCCCCTGAGGGGGCACCAGAATGTTCCTGCATACGCTGTAAACAGCATCAACTGTCAACCATGGGACCCCGGGGTGTGGTGTTCATGCTGCTCTGATGTGCAGTCTCAGGATTCCAGAGTTGGAAGAACCTTGAAGATGCTCTTAGCCAGAGGTTTTACACTACGTCTGGGGGAGTTCTTTGTTTCCTAAGTGTGATTCAGGCATTGCTGAACAATAAGGGGGAATCTCCCTGAAACAGTAGCAGCACTCTTGGAAAGAATGTAAAGCGCTTAAGTCAGGGCTAACAGCAAGACAGGATATTTTATCCAACAAAAATCAGTCGTAAAAGTCCAAGGTAATTCCTAGAGTTCAAGGAAAGAACTTTGTGGAAAATCCCCGTCCCAGTGGCTCTATGACATTCCTGGAAGGGAGGCCCTAGAGCTCAGAAGGTTGATTCAGGAACTCTAGGCTGCGATAGGCCTCGTGGCTTGGAAGTGTGGAAATTAAAATATATTACTAGGACGCAGTATCAGGGTGGGAGATGAAGGCTTCTAAAGGCAAGTCAACCAATGCTTACAACCCTTCTTTATTTACATGTCACTTTCCATGGCAAATAGGAAAAAAAAACACTTAGAAAAATGTTACCTTTCCTTGTTATTTTAAAATTTGTCAATTTTACACATTGCCTTGATGATGGTTTCTTATTCTATGTTACCTGTTTTCAAAGTAAAGAATACCTTGTGATTGTTCAAGACCCTCTCCACAGCCACCATCAGGAAGGAAGAAAGGAAGGAAGGGAGGAAGGAAGGAAGGGAGGAAGGAAGGGAGGGAGGGAGGGGAGGAAGGGGCAGCTATTTCTGTGTTTGTAAATGGAACCAGCTATGATGTGAGAAGACATGAGATTTTAACTTAAGGAAAACCGTATCTCCAGGGTCAAACAGACATCCATAAAAGCAGGATAGATAATCTTTCTCACCATCACTGTTGATGCACACAACTTCTTGAATTTGAGTGCCTGGACCACACTCCCTTCCATTATCTGGTTCACAGTCTCCTAGCCTCACTGCTTTCCAGTCATAGCAGGATGGCTCCTCACAGGGAATGGCTTCCAGTAAGTGAGGGCAGTTCCCAGCGCCCCCAGAGCCTCCAGTGGGCTCATTGGTAATGCGCCGTTTCCTCAGTTTAAAACCTGAATTGTTGGGGAAGGAAAATATTTACTGTTACCATCATGCGTTGAATATTTCAGAAGGCTGAATGAAACTCCAAGTGAAAGCTGGATGAGGGTAGAGGGTAGAATTCATATCTGCTTTAATCATTAGTGTATCCTCAAACTCTAGTTTAATATGAGCTCATTAATAACTTATTAAATGAATAAATGAATGAATAAACAGAATGGCCAAAGAGGGACTTTTGGTGTCAGCTTACTACAGTAAAAGTAAAGCAAGAATGGGCTGGAGAGAGAGAAAGAGAAAGAGAAAGAGAGACAGAGAGAGAGGTGATTGGTTGATTTGGAAAGTCTGTAGTTGTAAAATGTTCAAAGACACAATAAAATCTCAAGCTATTCAGAAATATTCATGACCAGACAAAAGTGCTATTACTTTGAATTCCTCAACAGGATCACCTGGTTAAATTTGAAAAGGAACCTCTGAGAAGTTGGATAGTTTCAGGAAATTGTCTCTTGAAGACTTAGTTGAATTTAGAATCCCCAGAAATTTGAATTCCGGATATAAACCATCTGGGCTCTAACAAAGAGTATTCAAAGTCCTGCTCTGTGCTTTAATAACACCTAAGTGCTGCCCTTTCTGACAATGTAAAACAAAATTAATAAGTCTGTCTACTGCTATGTGAATATATTAGAATCACTAGAAAACTGTCCTTTGAAACAAAGTAGAAAAATGTTTTCAATTACTCGATCATGTGAAAATTACCATGCTGAACATGTAGTAAACAATTGCATTTATTCTATTCCTTTTAGATATATTATTTGCATTATAAAAGCAATATTCATTATTTGTTTGTTTACCTTCAAAGTAATAAGTAGTTCTGTTTATTAGGCACTAGCTACAGGTCAGGCAATGAAATAAGTGCTTTATGTTTAATTCATTGAATCTTTAAAGAAAACTTGGGTGCCAGATCATATTACATCCCTTTTACAGATAAGGGAACAAAGATTTAAATAAGTTAATTAACTTATCTAAACAATAGAGGACAGACTAGGTTTTGCAATCCAGGTCAGCCTGACACCGCAGCTCATCTTAACCACTGCACCAACTGCCTCAGATGCTCTCCATCTGTTGTCTAAATTAACAAGCATCTTGCCTACGTTCCGCAGTTTTAATCTTCTGGTATCATCACCAGAATAGGTTTATAATTCTTTTGTGCTAAAGATCAATACTCTTTAGCCATTCTGGAAAATACTGCAAATGAATGATCACAGGAACACAGAGCAGCATTTGTTAATAATTCATGGTTTGACCCAATTGATGGGAGTTTTAAGCATGCCATTTTAATATTACATACCTTTTTTGCCTTGCTGGTCATTACAATTTTCGTAAGTACAAGGTCCCCAAGCTGTCCAAGGTGAAACCTCACATTCAATAGGACAGGGAATGTGGCACAGCTGTGTCGTATTAGGGGTAGGGCCAGCGCATGATTTCAAGTCCACTGGTTTTGAGGCTGTTTGGAGAAAAAGAGAGGTTCCTTAAGAATTAAACAGATTGTTACGGTCAATAATATGATTTTTCAGAGCAGTTTTGTCTATGGAGAAGGAAAGTGCTTAAAGAAGTGCCACCAAGACATTACTCGAATGCTTCTCAGCTCCATCCTGAGAATAAAAGGAGAAGGAGTTGGGGGGGGGGGGGGAAGAAGCAGTGTAGTATAGTCAAAGGAAACTGGGCTAGAAGTCTTGCAGATCGTTTGATCACCAGCTTCACCACTAATTAGTCATGCAATTAATAATGCTGAGTCTAACTTTCCTAGTCAGTAAAATAATCCTTACAGTTAATTTTATTTCTAAAATTTTATAGTTAGGTTCTAAAAAAGTAGAATTTAGAGGACTGAACAGAGTAGGAGGGGAACTACAGCTTTAACGTATATGGAAAAAATCTCCACTGAGTGGCTCTGGCAGAGCAGTTCCCCTTCCCTTTTGGTCTGCAGAAAGGTAACTGATGGATCTGATGAAGGAAGAGCTCAGGCCACCAAATGGGGCATCTCTATCTCCAACTGCATGACTCACCAGATACTTTCCAGAACTTTAAAGAATATACTATTTGCATATGTGATCCAAAGCTCAGAACTGCTAAGGGGACAAATTTATAATTGTCCACGTATGTTCATGGGTTGACCAACGAACTGTGTATAAATACTGCTAGCCCTTGCTTCTCTTCTACTATGATGACTGCAGTTTGGCTATCTTGTACAGCACATATATTTGATAGTTAACGTCAGAAGGTGTCCACAGTTCTGGTTAAAAATGACTAAGAATGATACTTAAAACTTTATGGACATCAGAAGAGAATCAAGTTTACTACTGTCATAAAAATTTTGAGAAGTAGATGTCTTAAGACATACATTTCCTTTAATAAAAGCTAGCCCCTGTTACTCTCTGATACTTTGAAATGCCCATGCATGTGGCACAGAAGCCTGAAATAATAAGAGGTCTTAGCTAATTCTTATTCTCTTTATGTAAAGGACTATCAAATTCCAATTGCATGGGATTGCATATAGAAGCTCATAGAGAAAATAAAATATTTTCAACTATATTATCCTAACTTTTAAATAAAAGTACTAAATATATCTGCTTGTAGTATAAACACTAAAGCAAACTGTAGGCACTTGTATATCTCTCAACTTTCTGCACACACAATCATAAATGCTACCTAAAGACTAATATATTAACTCCTCTTTCTGCCACAGCTTTTCAGTTCTGAAAAATATTCTATAGATTTTGTTTCTTATTTTTTCTTCCTAGCAATACTTATTTTCATCCCCTCCCACTCTCCAGCCCCCCCACCCCACCCTGGAACACACACACACACACACACACACACACTGCAGTGAAAATAAATGACTGGCCATCCCTAATTTGCTTAGCATGAGCACCAAGTGCATTCTCACTTAAGTTTATCAGAATTGTTGCTAATTTCTATCATAACATTAGGCAAAGCCAAAAATGATTAATTGGATTGCTTTCCAACAGTGAAAGTGCTTGGCACACTGATGACAGAAAATACAGGAATAAATGTTTCATTTCTCTGAATATAAAAAAATGACATCAATGATATATATCTCACATAAAACGATTTGTTTTTAATATTGTTACAGGTGTAAGAGTCTTGTGATGGTTAATTTCATGTGTTAACTTGCCTGGGCTAAGGGATGCCCACACAGCTGGTAAAGCCCTGTTTCTGGGTGTTTCTGCGAGTGTGTTTCTGGAAGCGATTAGCATTTGAATCAGTAGACTAAGTAAAGCAGATTGCTCTCACCACTGTGGGTGGGGCATCAACCAATCCACTGAGGCCTGAATAGAACAAAAAGGTGAAGGAAGGGTACATTCCTTCCCTTCCTGAGTTGGGATATCCATCTTCTCCTCCCCCTGGACATCAGAGTTCCTGGTTCTGGGAAACTGGGAATTATACCAGTGGCCCACTCCCAGGATGCCAGGAGCTGATTCCTATAATAAATCTCCTCTTACATATCTGTATATATACTATTGGTTCTGTTTCTCCAGAGAATCTTGACTAATATAAGTCTACAGTATGAAGAAAAACTCCTATAACTGCAAATTAACATAAGTAATTCCTTCACTTGTTGAATCCTTCAGACTATCATTTAAATTAGTGGTTATATGTAATAATTACCCGAAAAGTCTCCATTTTTTTCCTTTCAATTAACTAAAAGTAACTTTAGTCTTTAGTGTTACTATATAGTTTTGGAAATTACAGTTACTATAAAGGGAAGTCTACTGAGCATGCAATTGTGAGAACTATGATTACAGCCTGAAGAAATATATTTTATATATAAGGTTGAAAACTGTAGGAGGAAAATACAGTTTTTAATTAAGGAAAAAGGTACAAACATTAATTCCTGGCCATTTTTCTAAAGCTTAATTTTAGCTCTTGGTGTATTTTGAATAAATAGAATAATCAGTCACAAATTCTCCTTGAGCTATTAAAAGAGAAATGTGATGAATAAAGGCTTAAGGAAGTATTGCTTGAAGCAAAATACTCTTAAGATCTTCTGCTAAGCTGAGCAAATCAACACTGAGATAATACGGTCCTTGAAAAATAGACCAGCTAAAAAGTGGCACTTGCTACCTGATTCTACAAGGATTAAACTGTAAGCTGCTGTGACTGCTGAGCTTCAACATACCCTGAAAGGAGTGCAGGGTGGAGACCAGGAAGGAGGCACCCTGTGCTCTGGGAAAAACTGGCAAAACAGGCCTTCAGATAGATATTTTCAGGAGAAGATTTTATGAGCCTAATTCTTGCATGTCCCCATATCTGAAATGGCACTAAAATCCTTCATGGTGATGTCTGCTCCTCGTGACTAGCAGCAACCTTCTGCAAAAATGTGTGCTTGATTGCATGTACTCCCCGCCCTTCACCAAAATCACATATATACTGACCTTCCCCCACACCTCTTTGGAGCAGTTTCTGAGAACTATCTGAAATGCTATCTCTTGAGCCATAGTCCTCGTTTTGCCCCAAATAAACTTAACTCACAACTCTCAACATTGTGCATGTTTTTTCAGTCGACAATAGCCTCAATTTTACAGATAACTTTCTATCTATCTATCTATCTATCTTTCATTAATCAAAGAAACACAGGGGGAGAATATTTTCTGTATGATTCTATTCCTTTGGTGATTTTCATTAAAGGTTTTCTTATCCAGTATATGCTAATTCTTTTTTTTTTTTGCATTTTCAATTTTTTATTTAAAAAAACACTGTAAATAAATGTTCTCGGCCAGTTTTACAAATATGAGTCACACAATTATTGATCTAACTGGTGGGGTTCTATCTTAGACCTTCCCTGGCATACAAAGAGTTGGCAAATGTGAGGCTACCACTTTAAACCTCATGCCCATAGCACAGACTGACCAGTGGAGGTACCAGGACCAAACTACAGCCAGAAAAAGAGAGGGCCTTGGGTAGTGAGAGCACAGGTTCAATAGAGTCAACTCTGTGCCTGTAAACAGTATATGCTGATTAATGTAAACCACAGATACTAGTTGAACTCCTCAAAAGTGGTCTTTTTGTTTTGGCAATTGCCCAAGATTTATTTGGAATCAGTGTGATTAAATAATGAAGTAAAGAACAGACCCAGGAGATCTTACTGGGTTCTAGTTTAATCTGTGGGATACAATTCCCATAGTTTTGTATTACATAATGTAGTGTTTATTGCTGATCCCTTGTTCTCAAATATTGAGAACTATATTTTCTAAAATGGCCCAGTCATTATTCTTATATAATTTTACTAGAAATTATAAAGAAATTGTTCATCCAGTACAAGTTCCAAGGAAGTATATATTAGACTTGACTTATTGTTGATCTCTTGAAAATAAAGGAGACCTTTTATTGTTCTCATACGACTTAAAGGGTTTTCAATTATATGTACTTTGTATGCTTCACAAGGTCATAAAAGAATGTCTGAACTTCTCAGGACTTAATAGAACAAACAAAAAAATAAAACTGGTACATTTTTGTAGGTAGGTCTGAAATATTTTTGTATTTGTATATTTAGAGTATTATGATGGAAAAAAATTCATTATAGGAGGTAAACTTAAATCCATCTGTTTCCAGTAATGTGGCCAATGAGGTATTCTGAAAATATACTCACTGTATAATCCCTAAGAACAGTGAATATATAATTTTTTGAATTAAATGTTTTATTCTGAGATAATTATAGATTCACATGAAATTGTAACCTCACAGAGATCCCATATACCCTTTACCCAGTTCCCCCCAAGAGTCAGATCTCACAAAACTATAGTATAATACCACAATCAGAATATTGACATTGATACAGCCAGGGTACATGTACTGGGTTGAATAGTGCTTCCCCCCACTCAAATTCATGTCTACTAAAAACTCAGAACATGACCTTATTTGGATATAGGGTCATTGCAAATGTAATTAGCTAATGAGGTCCTACTGGATTCAAGTGAGTCCTAAATCCAACGACTGGTGTCCTTATAAGAAGGCCATGTGAAGACACACAGAAAAGAAGACACTGCAATAATGGAGAGAGATGGAGTGATGAAGCTACAAGGATTGCCTACAGCCACTTTGCTCCTAATCTTAAGAGGCAAAGAATTCAGTCTTTCGCCATTAAGCATGATGTTACCTGTAGGTTTTTGTAGATGATCTGTACCAGGTTGAGGATGTTTCTCTCCATTCTTATTTTTCTGAGAGTTTTTATTATGAATAGGTGTTAAATTCTGTCAGATGCTTTTTCTCCATTGTTGGATGTTATCATGTGATTTTTTTTTTTCTTTAGCCTGTTAATATGGTGGATTATATTAACTGATTTTCCAATATTGAACCAGCCATGCATCCCTGAATAAACTGTACTTGGTCCTATATATACATTCTTATAATGTATTATAAGAATATAGAATAATGTATTATAAGAATATAGAATAAGAATTATATACATTCTTATAATGTATTATAAGAATAATACATTATTCTTATAATGTATTACTGAATTCTAATTGCTAATATTTTTGTTAAGGATTTCTGTATCTGTATTTATGAGAGATTTTGGTCTGTAGTTTTCTTTTCGTTCTAATATCTTGGTCTTTGTTCCCTCTTTTCCTATTTTCTGGATAGAAATGATCTGTTTCACATTGAGTGAGTTACAGTAGTTTATAGTTTTTTTATTTTGATTTTTAAAATTCCTTCAATTTAGTCTAAGTTGTCAAATATATGTTTACAAAGTTGTCTGTGGTATTCCCCTGTTATTCTTTTGCTGTCTGTAAGGTCAATAGTGATACCCTCTGTTTTATTCCTGATGTTGGTGATTTGCGTCTTCTCCCTTTTTTACTTTAGCAGTCTTGCTAGAGTTTTCAACGTTAATAGTCTGTTCAAAGAACCACCTCTTTGTTTCACTGATTTTCTCTATTGTTTATGTTTTCAATTTCACTGATTTCTGTTCTTATTTTTATTATTTTCTTCCTTTTGCTGGCTTTCATCTTATTTTGCTCTCTTTTTTCTTGGTTCTTGAAGTGGGAGTTAGATCATTGATTTGTGTCTTATCCTCTTCTAATGTAAGCATTTAGTGTTATAAATTTCTTTTTCAGCACTGTTTAGCTGTGTCTCACAGATTTTTATATGTTATATTTTCATTTAATTCAGTTCAAGTATTTTGATTTTCTTTGAGAATTCCTCTTTCACACATGGCTTATTTAGAAATGGGTTGTTTCGTTTCCAAGTGTTTGCAGACTGTTATCTTTCTGTGATAGAATTCTAATTTGGTTCCAATTGTGCTCAGAGAACACACTGTGTATGATTTAAATTCTTTGAAATTTGCTGAACTTTGTTTTATGGATCAGGGTATGGTCTATCTTAGTATATGTTTCATAGATACCTGAAAAGAAGACGTATTCTGTTGTTGCAGTGTTCTACAAATGCTTAATAAATTCTGTTGGTTGATGTTGTTGAGTTCTTCTGTATCCTTGCTGATTTTTGTTTGGGGAGTAGAATGTTGTCATCTCCAACTTTAATTGTGGATTTGTGTATTTCTCCTTTCAGTTCTATCAGTTTTTGTTCACATATTTTGTAGTATGTTGTTTAGTGCATAAACATTTAAGATTTCATTATCTCCTTGGTGGATTGACCCTTTATCATTATATAATGTCCTTCTCTATTTCTGGTAATTTTCTTTGCTCTGATGTCTAATTTATCAGATATTAATATAGCCACTTCTGCTTCTCTTTGAATAATATTTTCATGATTTATCGTTTTTCATTACTTACTTTCAACCTGGGATATTGCTATATTCGAAGTGAGTTTCTTGTTGAATGTGTATAGTTGGGTCATATTTTTTAATCCACTCTACCAATTTGTGTTTTTTCTCCTTATAAGTCTAATTTTTTTATAGGTACAGAATATATTTTAATTTTCATATTGTGTTAGAAGCAAATTAAAACATTGCCTGAATAAGCACGTGTTAGGGTCTTTTAAAATCTGCTCCCACTGGCATTTCTGAGTGGTTGTCTTCTCTCACTCCAAGTCTGAGATGTGGGAGGCAAAAGGAAAACCAAGGGAACTCAGCATCTTGTCATTTCTTGAGTCTTAAAATCTCTAGCTTGCCTGCCTCCCTCTTCGACTTTCAGAGTCATCTTAACGGTCTGTTTACTATATAGTGTTCAGGATTTTTTTTTAATTTAGTAAGAGAATTAGGAAAAATTACATCTTTTCTATCTTCCTGGAAGCAGAAGCCTATATGTTATTTTAAAAATAAAACCTTTCAATTTTATAACTAGGATCACAAGAAAGGAAAATCCTCCAATGATTCCCCAGATCCACAGCATGAATCTGGTATGGTACCAGAGTCCTAAAGCTGGCCTCTCCCTTGAGGCAGTACTGATCCCAGGTCATAGAACTTGCATATCCAGAGTTCTTTAATTACCAGGGACAAAGGAAGGCATTTTCAGACAGAAAATGAGAGTTAAACTATAACAAACCATCATTAAGGAAATATCTAAAGGATTTATTTCTCATACAAAGGAAAGTGACCAGAGAAGCAGGTTCTAAGACACCAGATGGAATGGTGGCCAAAGAAAATATTAAATGTGAGTAAAAGTAAACGTTGACTGTAAAAGCATAATTATGATGATTAAATAGGGGAGTGTGGTAGGCAGAATAATGGTCCCCCAAAGATCCCATGCTTTAATCCTCTGAATTTGTGAATATGTTATCTTAATGGGAAAAAGGACTTTGCAGCTGTGATTCAGGGTTCAAACCCTGAGATGCGGAAACTATCCTGGATTATCTAAATTGGCCTAATCTAACCACATGAGTCCTAAAAAGCAGAAAACCTTTCCCAGCTGGTCAGAAAGGTGAGATGGAAGAAGAAGGAGGAGAGATTCAAAGCATGAGAGGTACTTGATTTGCCATTTCTGGCTTTGGAGGAGAGGGGTAAAGGCCAAGGAATGTGCCCTCTAGAAGCTGGGGACAGTCCCTAACTAGCAAGGAAATGGAGATCTTACTTTTCCAACTGCAAGAAACTGAATTCTGCCAACAAGCCGAATGGGCAAGGAAACAGATGCTTCTCTAGAGCTTCTAGAAAGGAATGCAGCTCTGCTAAGCCCCTGATTTTAGCCAGGTGAGAACCATGTCACACTTTCGACCTACAAAACTATAAGATAAAATGTTAAGTTTTTGGTAATTTTTTATGGTAGTGATAGAAAACTAATACAGACAGTTATAAACAGCAATATAGAACTAAAATACAAGACTACATAATATGTAAGCTGGTGAAAGGTAATCAGAGGTAAAGCAGTTTAAAGCCCTTAGCAAGGTAAATATATTAATTATAGACTGTATTCATTTAGGTCTGGACCTTAATATTTTAAGGTAATCTCTTTATATAAATAGGATAAGAATGTGTAAATTCCAAACTAAGGGAAACAACGTAACAATAACAAAACCGTTGCAATAAATTCAAAACAAGGCAAGAAAGAAGAAACAATGAAACAGAAAAAATGTAACAAGGAGAATAAAATAAGATGGAGGAAATGAATACAAGAGTATAAACCACTAAAAGTCAAAGATTATCAGACTTAATAAAAAAATAACATCTGAAATGACATTTTATATCCACTAGTTTATCAAAAAACTTAGATGTTTGACAATACCAAGTGCTGGAGAAGATGTGAAGCAGCCAGAGCAGTTAAACACTGCTGGTAGAAATTCAAGTTGTTTTACCCATTTTGGAAAATAACTTGGAATTTTCTAGTATGTTTGAAGACAGGCATACTCCCAGATATATAGTTTGGAAAAAGCGAGCAGACATCAGACATTTACCTCAGGAGATATTTATAAGAATTGTCACTGTAGCATTGTTTATAACTGCAAATATCTAGGAATAACTCAGGTATCCAACAAAAAGGGAATGGATACTAAATTATGGTGTCAGTACTACGGTGTCAATACAATGCTATACAGAGGTGGAAATAAATAAACTACAGTACAATCATTGATATGATGAAACCCACAAATATGTATCAAAGAGTGAAGAAAGCAAGCCAAAGAAGAATATATACTAAATCAGCAGTCCCCAAACTTTTTGGCACCAGGGACCAGTTTCCACGGAAACTGGTCCACAGCCTGGGGGTTGGGGACTCCTGTACTAAATGATACTATTCATATAAAGTTTTAAAAAGCAAGCATTATCATCATGTTTTGGGATAAATACATAAGTCTGGAAAAGAGGAGAGTGGCCACCATTGTCTGGGAACTGACCTGATCTTTTCAGCTAGGCTATGACGGAGTAAGACAAAAATAAGACTACTTCATTTGTCTAACTAAAAATAAGGTCACCGTGGGAACAGCCAAAATATCAAATATTACCATCTCCCAGCTAATATGAGTGAGTTCTGCTTCTTTATCAATTACAGCTTGAGACTCTCTCTAGTCTTTCCTACTTCCAAATAAGGTTTTTTAAGATACCTGGTTATAGAATTACTCT
The DNA here is from genome assembly GCF_028021215.1 of Eschrichtius robustus. Classification (NCBI taxonomy): domain Eukaryota; kingdom Metazoa; phylum Chordata; class Mammalia; order Artiodactyla; family Eschrichtiidae; genus Eschrichtius; species Eschrichtius robustus. The sequence goes on along the minus strand of NC_090831.1, from coordinate 64,855,696 downwards.
TGCTTCCTTACAGCATTCAATCCACAGCAAAGCCCACTTATTTAAAGCCCCCTAAAATAATTACTTAACTGAAGCCCAAATCCTAATATAAGTGCTTTCTGACACTCGTACTGAGATGCCCCTGGTTGCCCAGGGTGTGGGCTCTCCCTTGCTGCAAAAAGTAATAAACCCAACTTGTTCAAACACAGGTGTGTACCTGGTGGTCTCTGGCTGAAGAGCATGGGCATGTCAAATACACAAAGAAAAGCAAGGAATGTTAAACATAAAATTGAGAATAGGAGTCCCACATTCTGTGATGGAGTGGATGTGATTTATTTAATGACAAATGCTTACTGGCATTTACAATGTACCAGGCAATGTTATGGTGCTCCAAGTACTTAACAAATATTAATTCATGTAATTCTCTCAAAACCCCATGGGATAGGTATTTCAATTATCCCCATTTGGGGTGGTGGTGGTGGATAATTATTTCCAAATGGGGAAACTGAATATGGAAAGGTGAAGTAACTTTCCCAAAGTCACACAGCTAGGAAATAGTATATTTTGGACTCACATCCAGGCAGTTTGGTTCCATAATCTTCAGTGTGTACTTCTAAGTACTACTCCATGCGATCTTGGAAGGATAAGTGAGGGAGCTTCAATGATATGTAACAATATGTAATGACACACACACACATGCAAATACATTTGAAATAGGTCATAATGTATTAAAGTACAGTTAATGGGGATTATTAATATTGTAAATGTATGTCATAATAGTAAAATGAGGCTATCAAGATAATCCAACATCAGCCCTGGTGGTCAATCATTGAAAATTATTCTGACTTTCATACATCAGTTGGGAATGGAACTAAATTTTCATTCTACAAGATATCAACAACTAGCTGTCCAACTAAATTACTATTAAAATGGGATGTTCTACACCTATACTGTTAATAATAATAGTAAATACTTATATTGAATTTAGTAAATAAATTCTTTCAATCCTCACAGCAATCTCATGAAGTAGGTACAAAAGTAGTAATCCCAAATTTGGAGATGAGGAAATTGAGGCACAGAGAGATTAAGTAACTTGCCTAAGGTCACACAGCTAATTAGAGGTAGCTGGTATCTGACTTCAGAGACCATGCTCTTATCCACTTTGCTATATACTATGATATGACAATTAGTAGAAGCCGCGTTCTTCCCCCATTTTTTACTCCGACTCCTAGAAGTCTATAATATGAAGGGTGGCCTGACTAGAAGACATACACATTTTTTAAACAGTCTATTTGATTACTGTTGTGGGAGTGACAGAAGAAACTGGGAGTGATATTTATCTGGCAAGTGAGTCCTCAGTATTTTAATACGAAACATTTTAGATTCTCATCCATTTTTAATACTAAATTTTTAAAACTAAATAATTTTTGTTCTAATGCCTAAAAAATACACCACATGTGTATTTTAAACCTTTTTTATCATGAAAATATATATTTGGATTCTTAAAACATTTTAAATGACAGATCTCACACCCAGCCTACTTCAGACCTATTTGTACAACAATATGCCTTTTCTGAGTCATTCAAAAGATATATTAGGGTTCAAAGGTTGAGAAAAATGCAATAGGTTTAATAATTCATTCATCCATTTAGCAAAATGGCTGAGCATTTTAGGCATTCAAAGTCTCCTGATACTGTATTTATTTTCCACTGTCTTCCCTGAAAATCTATCTTTTTCTTGAAATAGCATTGCTTCTTCAAACAAGCTTATTTGATTGCTAATTCAAAATTACAAGGAAATTCTCTTGGATTTAAGTCTTAGTTTCAGTACAGGAACTGACCAAACAATATTATTAAACATAAGGATGCCTGATAACAAAAGAGATTCCAAAGCTCTATAAATAAAATCAGTTACAAATGGCTTTCCTTTCCTCTGTTCTTATATTGCTCAATGTGTTAAGATAAATATTAGACGCCTACTCTGTGCAAAGCCCTGCCACTGTGTTAGGAACGTTATGCCCAAGGGTGCTATAGGGTCAATGGCAGTGGCAATGATGGTTTGTTTGTTTTTCTTAATTATTACAAGTATGTGATAGTAATTTAGGGTATATTTAACCAAAGTAGTTTGAATTCCACGAAGGTTCTATTGATGGTTTACTCAACCCTCACTTACCGCTAGATGTAAGAATTGATGTCAAGCAAATAAAGAAAGCCTATGTTCTGAAAATTAATCAAATTCTACATGTATCAGTGGTTGCTTAAAGCTTTTTGAAGATGTTCTTGTACTAAACTTTATTCACGGAAATTTCTTTTATCTTTCACAGGCTGGTATAGTTAGTGGGGACATAAAACCCATTTCCTTCTTAATAATAGAGGGCATTGTTTTAAGATAATACACTTATTCTGCAATCAATTTTGCAACCATATTTAAAACGATGGTTGAGAATTATCTCTCGGTATTTAATGTGCTTTGAAGCTTACTGCCAGTCCTTTCTGCCTATGATTAATTCATTATAGAGCTATTGTTTTGGATTAATCATTTCTTATATTAACACAAGACATATAGTTTACTTAGGAAGCATACATGATAGTCTTGAGTGCATTTTCTACACCATAATTAATGTTTTCAGTATCCGATGGACCGTCACTGCTTCTGTGCAGCTCACGAACTGATAGCCATGATTTTCATCCCCAGGCCATCCTGTTTTACCACAGCTTTCTTCCTCTTTGTGCTTGCTTGTGCTTGCTGTTTGGATAACCTCTTGAATTGTGTTGAGGTCACAAATCAAAACATTTGAGGCCACAAAACATTTTTTAATTTTGTTTTTCTTATATTAGACAATTTCAGAGCTAAGGTATTTGAATGGTCCCTCTGTTTGAAACTGTGGTATATTTACATCTTTCTGACTTCTCTGTTTGCTTATTCTTTGGGGGTTAAAGCCCAGGCTTGCTCTATCTTGGTTTTAATAGTCAAGTGAAAGTTGCACTGGATACATGTCATAAATTTAGGTAAGGTTCTTCCCAAATATCCCAATAATGAATATTTAGGCCCAGATTAAAATAAGAAGAGAGCATTCCTCTTTCTTTTCTTCTCAGCTATATATTCTAGTTTTAACTTTTCAATTATGGGTGTTAAGGAGACTGACGGTGGGGAAGGAGCTAGCCCATGAACACTAGCAGTGTTGTAAACTTGACAGACTGGGCAGACTTCCAAGAAAGCCGTCTTCTCCCTATAAAGGACTCCACCCACCCTGCGGCTGGTCTGCTGTCAGCACAGTTAGGAGGGCACCAAGTGATAGGCCTGTAACTTCTTTTGCCTGCAGCCTTCACTCTGCTGTGCTGATGCCAGGGAGAGGACTGTCAGGTCCCTTCCTACTTCTCTCAGGAATTCTACTCAATCTCACAGGTGCCTCTGTTCCTTCCATCTGATATCAATATCACCCTAGCAAATAGAAACTCCTTTAAGGGTCTAGCCTCTGGACGGGCTCTCTCCTGGTTTCAAGGACTGACACAGGTTTTTCCTCTAGTTGTATATTCCACTGGTCATTTTAGAAAATTACAGAGAGAGGTTCATATGCCTGTGCTTACAATGCCATACTCCCTAGAAAACGACTATCCTCGTGTCTTGACTCAAATAAAACAGAACTGCGCTATCCTTCTAAGTATTTATAGGGACAAACATATGTCAGGTAATTTCTCTCAGGGACCCAGATTCCTATAAAACAAGAACATTTAAAATACATGGGACTGTTCAAAATATATACCTTCATAGCAATGTCAATCATATTAGGATTTAAATTTCACAAACTGTATCAACAGCTTGACGAGGACATCACTCTCCTAATACAGGGATGTACCATCTGTCATAACACTGCAGTATGAGGGGTTTTTTTTCCTTTTTTTCTTTCTTTTTTTTAAAATACAGGACATATTGTAGAATAATCTATATAAAAGTCACACTGAAATCTTCCAACAACACACTATTATTGACTCAAGTTACCATTTACAATGTCCCTAACTTGGAAAATAACATTAATAAATATTATAAATTAAAATAAGCCATTTGGGGCCTGTATGTTATCCACAATATAATGACAGAGAACCTTAGCAGTTAGAATTTCAAAGAACTGCAACTTTCGCTTTAAAAAGGGTTATTTAAAAAATTGGAATATCTAATCAAACAAGGCCTGCCACTAGCTCCAGAGACTTGCTGAGCTCCTCCAAATATAATTGTTCTGATGATCAAGTGTATTAGTCTGTTAGGGCTGCCATAACAAGATGGCACAGACTAGGTGGCTTGAACAACAGAAGTATATTTGCTCACAGTTCTGGAGGCTGCAAGTCCAAGATCAAGGTGCCGGCAGGGTCAGTTTCTGTGAGGCCTCTCTTCTGGCTGCCTTCTCACTATCCTCACACAGTCTTCTCTCTGTGCGCTCATCTCTGGCGTCTTCCTCTTCTTCTAAGGGCACCAGTCCTATTGGATTAGGGCCCCACCCTTTTGATCTTATTTAACCTCAGTTACTTCTTTAAAGACCCTATCTCCAAAAAAAGTCGCACGGGCGGTTAGGGCTTTAACAAATGAATTTGGGGGGAACACAATTCAGTCCATAATACCAAGCTTGATGGGATACTGAAGAAAAAATAATCTGTGATAATGACTTAAGCATAGTCATATTCACTGGCATATTTTATCAACTTTTCCCTGTTCTTCTGGGGGAAAAAAATCTATGCTAAACTTGTACTCACTCAAGTTTCTCCATAGCAGGTTGCTGCCACTATTACTCTCTACACTTTATTTAGAAGCAAACAGAGGTAAATACCTACAGTATGAGATTTTCTGTTTTTCCTTAAATCTTCCATCCTTTTCTCAAAATCTCCATTTATAGAATTCCAAGTGTAGAGTCCCATTTCCTGATCACTGCACAGACAGAGGATGAATCTGATAAAAGAAAAGTTTTATGGCTTTTCCTTCTAATGTCTTGGTGTTAAAAAATAAAATACAACCTGGAACACTGAGTCAAAGGCCAAAAGCCTGATTTGTGGGCAGCCTTGAACTGTAACCTCAAAACTACTTACCACCTACAAACAAACCATTGTCATAATGAGTTACTTGGATCCAGGCCCACTCTGATTTTCTGGCCCACCCAGTTATTTTTACATATCTCAGACCTGATTCTTATTCTAATTACTTTTCTCTACTTAAGTCTTTGTAATTACTCCTAAATTTCCCCTTACACTTTGTCAGGATCAATATTTGTGAATATTTACTTAAGTAACTCACTCAACAAATGTCTACTGAACGCCTACTAGGTACCAGGCACATACTGGTACACAGAGATGCTCAGGATTTAGTAGGGAACAAAACAGATAAAGGTGTCAGCTTTCTTGCAGCGGAATACTCATTGAGGGAGTGGGGAAACCTAAAAGTAATAAGCTTAATAAACTACTAACTGGTATTGTATGGTATAAGGCAAAAAGGGCTATGAAAAAAGACAAAAGAGTAGAGGAAGGGGTCTGAGAGTGTGTGGGAGAGAGGTGCGCAATTTAAAGTAGGGTGATCACATCTAGCCTCTTTGAGAAAGAGACATTTGAGACAAGGAGGGAAGGAGGGGATGGGGTTATTAGCCAAGCACAAGTCCGGGGAAAGAACATTCCAGGCAGAAGGTGTGGTACGGGAACTGCAAAGGAGGTCCGAGGGATTGGAGAAAAAGCAGAATGAGGCAGAAGCATGGGAGATGGGGTCAGGAGACAAGGGGCAGAAGAGGGAGATGGGCTTTTACGTGGAGTGAACTGCAGCACAGAGGCAGGGCTTTGAGCACAGGAGTGACACAGCCTGACCTGTGATCCTGAATGACTGCTCTGCTGCTGTGTTGAGAATGGACTGTGGTGGGACAAAGGACACCTGTCAGGAGGCAAAAGATAGTGTTTCAGACCAGGGGTGATAGTGGAGGTGAAGTGGTCAGATAAATATTGAAGGTAGAGCTTGAGGAATTTCCTGAGGAACTGATTGTGAGAATGAAAGAGAGAGAAATCTAGAATGACTCCAAAGATTTTGGTCCAAGCAACCAATATCTAACTTTTGGTGGTCACTGCATCATTTTTCCTTGTTCTTGACCTTTTAGACTGTGATGAGTCTATTTTCTCACACTGCCTTTCAGAAGATCAGGATCCTATGCTCCATACAACGTTGCAATCGACAGGAATCCCAATTCCTCCTCCCTGTACCTCTATCCCCGCCCTGTTATGCTCTACCTCCAATTAATCCACCCGTTTCTGCAGCTGCCAGCTGTACTGGCAACTCTGGACTAAACTGCTGGGTTTGACATTTCAACAAAGTTTCCGAGATGTCTAGATTCCCCCTTTATTAGGCTATAACATGAGGGCTGCTAAGGTTCAGCCCATTCATGGTAAGACACATGAAATCCATGTTAAGACTTCTTGAAAAAAAAAAAAAAAGCACTGAAGTTTCTGGCATTAAACTCTAGTATGTGTTTCTAAAAAAACCAACCGTCAAAGGTGGCTGAGTCACAACATCGCTTGTTGGAAAATGTCATCATGTAGCATTAGAGCTTTTTGGAACATGCAAAGTTACTGATTTCTGGGTCTGGGGAGTAGAACCATGATTTTCAGGATCCATGCTTAACCTAACAAGAGTGACTTTTCAATTTTCAGTGCATGCAGCAATTACTGGAGGGTGGGAGTGAGGAGAGGGGTTGTTTTAAAGAAGCAGACTCCTGGGTACCATGACCAGAAATTCGGATGCACTACATTTGGATTAAAACCTAAGAATAACCTCAGAATATGGATTTTTAACAAGCGCTTCAGCTGATTCTGATGCAAGTAATGTTCAGGTTACCCTTTGAGAAACACAGCGATGCAGGACTAGAGTTGAAGTTAACCACAGGATGCCGTATCACTGTGGCACTAAATGCTTATCTTTTAGAAAATGTCATTCATATTCCAGAATAGAGATGCACACACTCTTAAAGAATTGCTTGCTATTGTCTTTGGCCATAAGAATATTAAGAATTATTTCTTCGGTGGTATATTGTTTTCTATTGGTGGTGTATTTCTTCCTGGACATTTTTCTAAGCTTAAATCCACCTTTTAATTTATGGTAGCATGTAAACTGAGTTTGAATACTTTCCCCAAGTTTACACTATATTCTTTTAAATAAAACTGCATGGAAAATGATACTGGAGATTTGAAAACATCTGCCATTGTAGATCTCAAGCCTCACTAGGAAATGCTTCTGGAGCGTTGATACTAGTGATCTCCTTGACTCACTTTTGTGGGCTGATAAAACTGCATTTTAGGGAAAACGGATAAAATTGTGGGAGAAAGGGGGAGATCCCTAAAGCAGATTGGCTCGTATATTTTGGATATTAAACACTTATCATACAGGCGCTTTGCAAATATTTTCTCCCATTCCATAGGTTGCTTTTTCATTTTGTTGGTGCTTTCCTTTGCTGGGCAGAAGCTTTTTAGTTTGATGTAGCTCCACTACATCATTGTTTATTTTTGCTTTTGTTGCCTTTGCTTTTAGTGTCTAATCTAAAACTCATTGCCAAGGCCAATGTCACGGAGCTTACCCCCTATGTTTTCTTCTAGGCATTTAATGGTGTCAGGTCTCACATTCAAATCATCAATAAATTTTGAGCTGAATTTTTATTAATTATTAATGAACCTCTCTTACATTTTATCTCACAGATCTTAAACTTTTTAATCTCAACTTTATTTCTTTCACATTTGTGTTTTTCTTGACTTCTAGCCTATATTAATGAAAATCTTATTTTTTTTTCATTTTTATTTTTTATTTTAATGGTATTTTGAGTATATTATTACCTCATTACTTTTCTTCTAAATCTTTCTGTGCAATTTAAAAACTCTACTCCTAATCTCTCCTATTATTATTATTTTTAAATTCCCTGTTCTTATATAGTTCAGATTTTTTTCCTCTGGAAGCAAAAATGAGAGATCCCGCAGCAATGTATATGGAGTGGGGAATTCTCCTTTTACTCTGCTGACCTTCTGATTAACCCCAAAGCGTCTCTGAGTGTTTTCAAATATCCCTTAAAAAAATGGAACGGTCTTGGTTTTTAATATTACACATCATTCAAAGTTTACATGAAGAGCTGCATGTTTTAAAATCCATTCAACCTGACGCAAAGAATCACTGAGCGTGGGGAAAAAAATAAAATGTCAGCATTACAGCCCAAGCAAGCAGGGACTGTAGGCATGGGGGTGTGGAGAGGCTTTAACCTTCTGGCTTCAACTTGATGAAGGACCAGGTGGCATACAACCTGAAAAGAACTCTTGAGAGGATATTTAGAAGTGGATCCAAAACTAGGGATCTTGACTTATATGTATTTCGCTTGGTTCTTGTGTTCTGTCAAGATGACTTCTGTCTCCAGTCTTGATGAATTCATCAAAGAACCCTCTTGGCTGTGGCATTTCTCAGCTCCATCCTCAGGTTAGAGGAAAGTTTGCCAATGAGCTCAGCAGGATTTAAGTTGGAAGGCCGCGTTCATTTGTGAAGACTCATATTAGGCCAGCTGGCACCAAATAAATCTGAGAAACCACAGATATGAGAAGGAAAGCTGATCTTTCCTCAAGACTATGGGTTTTGGTTCCACCAGATAAAGCTCTCTGGAACTGAAGAAATGGTGGAGGTGCCTCAGATCCTTTATCTGTCACCCAAAAATGAAATTAGGGATGTTATTCTGGGAGAAGGTAGAGAACTGGGGCCTAGAGGCACTTACTCAATTCCCAAGGTCTAAGCTGACCATTTTTTTTCAGCAAAGACACTGCTTTATTATCTCTGATGAGATTTCAACCCTCATTTGTTATCTTTATTCACATGTATATATCATGTGTTTTTTCCTCTGGATGCTTTGAGAATTTTCATCTTCAGTGTTCAGAAATTTGAGTTTACTGTATTTTTGTTGTCGTTTTTATATTTATCCTGCTTGAGTTTTGCTGAGCTTATCACATATGAAAGTTGATAGTTTCTTTTTCAACGAATTTGGGAATATTTTGGCCTTTATTTCTTCAAATAGCTTTTTTCTCATATCACTCTCTCTCTTCCCTATAATATCATTAATACATGGATAGTCTGATATTATTTCACCAATCACGGAGTCTCTCTTCACTTTTTTTCCCCTCTATCTTCTTTCTCACTGTTCTTCAGATCTGATCATTTCTATTGATCTGTCTTCAAGATCAATAACCTTTTCTTCTACTCAGATCCAATAATTTCTATTGATCTGTCTTCAAGATCACTTAACCTTTCTTTTGCTAGCACCAAGAATTAAACAGAATGAATTTTCTACTGCAGATCTGTTACGTTTCTGAATTTCCATATTCTTATGTCTATTTTTCTCTTTATACTCCCATCTGTTCACTCTCCAAGACAATCTTTTCCTTTAAACCTTTGAAAATATCTATAATAATAGTTCCTTAAAGTCCTTGTCTGCTAACTGTAATATCTGAGTCCTCTCAAAGTATATTTCTACTGACTGCTTTTTCTTGATAACAGATCTCTTTATTTAATTTTGCACGTGGAATAACTTTTTTTTCCTTCTGGCCGCACTGTGTGGCTGCTTGCGGGATCTTAGTTCCTTGACCAGGGACTGAACCCGGGGACTGAACTAAGTGAGAGCACTGAGTCCTAACCACTGGACTGCCAGGGAATTCCTGGAGTAACTTTTTATCGTACTTTCTAGACTTTGTGAATGATACGTTGTAGAGAGTCTGGATTATGTCATCTTCCTTTATGAATTTTGTTCTGTCAAACAGTTAAATTGCTAGCAGATCCTTCTGATCTTTTCAAGCTTGGTTTCATTTGGATTAAGGCTTGTCTGGTTCAGATTTGAACTTGGCTGTGACACTGTGGTCCTCACTCCTAAGCCATGAGGGCTGAGGTGTTCAGCGAGTATTCTCATCCTTGCGGGGCTAGAACTTTGACATCTCCCAGCACTGCACTACCTGTTCCATCACCCCTCAGCCCTCAGCCTTGCAGCATAGGATCTCTGCTAGACTTCACAGAGTCTCAATCTGCACATGTGCAGCCCAGCCCTGGGACAAGGCCCCATGGGATATCCCCACATAGACTCCTGGACTCCACCCCACTCCCCTCAGTGCAAATGCCCTTTCTCTGTACCCTGCCCTGAAATTTCCAGTCATTTCAGCATCCTAGAATTCAGATTTCTAACTCTTTAGTTCAGCAAGACCTGATGCTATGCTTGTCTTCATTTTTCCTACTCTGTGTTAGGAGAGGAGACCCTCCAGTAGAAGAGTGAGGTGATTGATCACCTCAAAATTGTGGTTATAGTTTTCTGCAGCTTGCTGTTTAATGTCTAAAAGTAGCTGTTTTGTAATTTTTGTCCAATTTTATAGTTATTCTTATTGAGAGGGTTCCAGTTACTCAATTATAGTTGGAAGCAGAAGCCTAACAATATGCTTGCTTTTCTGATGATTTAAAATATTTAGTTACCAGGTTTTGTGATATATTTCTAAATATGCATATCATAACGTTCATCTCTCTGGCTATCAAAGTAATAATTAGTTGGAAATCATATATACCAACCCTTGGAGGTCATTACTAAGTCTACTTATTCATTTACTCAACAAATATTTACTAAACAATTATTTTGTGTTGCCTATTCTGTTAGTGATTATTTCCCCCCTAAGTAGCTTCAAGGGATTTATTTTAACACATGTATTAAATAGATCATGGAACTTGTACTATTCAGGTATATTGTACTCCGATATTGTTTTAAAACTTTTATTTATTCTGCCGTTACAAGAGTGTATGGAGGGGAGACAAGCACACCTGAGTGTTATGATTGGAGATGTCAAACAGGAAGATAAATATATGATTTTGTTCTTCAGAGGAGAATTTGTGAGAAGATATATAAATTTGGGAAGCCAAACAATACCTTAGAGTGCCAAAAAATATCACTGCCCAATCATCCTCTCTCACATCATCCTATTTTGATCCTCTGCATAGTATTTCTTGCTATCTGATAATTTCTTGTTTATCTCTTGGCTGACAGTTTGTCTCTTTCCATAAATATATAAACTCTGTGACAGCAAGAATCTTGTCCATGCTGTTTACTTCTCTATTTTCAGCATTTTAGAACACTGCCTAGACATAGACAGCATTCAGTAAATATCAGCTAAATAAATGAAAGAATGAATAACTTCCTGACATAGTAAATGGAAACAGGGACATTATATGTATAATTTTACTGTAATTAAATAGGAATAACCTTAATAAACCATTCACTCTCAGACATAATTACTTATTTAAAAGAAAGGCACATATTTTAAGAGAAGTATCACTTAGAGGGAAGGTAACTTTTTCTCAACATCAAAGTGACTGACAATTAATAACCCTAACTCCATGGCATAGTGGTTAAGAGCACAGGTTCAGGAAGCAGACTTTTTGATTCACAACCTGGGTTATGATATTTACTAGCCATATACCTTGGTAAAATTATTTAATTTCTCTATACCTCAATATTATATAATAACAGTACTTCTTAGGCTTGTGGTGAAGGTCTAATTAACCACTAAATGTAAAACAGAACAATGTCTTACGTGTAATAAGTGTCTATCATCTTCTCAATCCTCCTCATCATTATCATTATCACGTCAAGTTAACTCATTTAGGTCCATAGATTTACACTTGCAAATTATTTTATCTTGAAGAAGATACCAGAAAGTTAAACTGCTTCTTCTAAGAGATGGCATTAATGTCGAAGCTCGTCTCCCTTGCACCTGTATCAGATTTTTGCTATGGGTTAAGTGCTGGAATAGACTTAAGGACCTTTGATATTCCTTTATCTGTGTCTAAGCTTTTTCTCTGTCCTACATCTAGTCAGCTCTGAACTCATCTCACTGTTCGAAGTGGATCATATTTTATTCAAGTTTATGTCTTTGTCAAGCCTTTTGATTTTCTTTTAAGGATGCTAATCCTATTCTCACCTAGATGATGGCTGGAAAATGTGTCTCTGCATTTAAGTGCAACTAAACAGAAAGCAGAATAAACGTACTCCAGATCCCTGTGTCAGGGGATGTAAGGGAACTCTCTGCCTCTCAATATCTATCAAAGCTCTGAGGAGGGTTGCCTGAGGGAATAGCTGTACATCTATTCATTTAGATATTCTGAACTCGATCCCTGGGTTATCCTGCTTAGCAGAGACCTATAAATCTGTACCGTATCACATTAATCCCTACTGATTTGCCTTTCCTGAGTTACACTTTCATATTTATGCTAGTGGCCTACATTGAGGAAAACTGCTTAAAGAAAAAGCTTCCTTATCAAATTCACTGTGGTGTTTACACTACAGATGTTAATGAAGTTGTAATGCAATATAGTCACACTATCCTCTTTAGGAAGCCCTACTGATGAATTCTTTCTGACCGTAAAACCAGAAATTATGCTTTTCCTTTACAACTGGTTTCTACTGTCTAATGGATGCTGTGAATTTCATAATTAACACACTATTCCTCTTTGCATTGGCTATCAAGCTTAGAGTTAAAACTATTGGTCCCACTTCAAGAAATTCACAGGATCTTATGGCACACATTTCATACATTATCTTTATTATATTCATCATTGGTTGGATATCCTCTTTCTACTAGTATTTTTCCTTTGCCCCACATTCCTCACCCACTTATCCTTAAAATGACTGTATCTCCTTTTATTTTATATATTTACATAAAACAAAGTGGGGCACAGGTATTAAAAATCACATAATACAGAAGATTTCTAACTGCATAGAATAAAAGCTGCTTGATAAATTCAAGTCACTCTCAAGCCATCAATATAAGTTATCTTCCCATAAATAATATCTACTACAGGGAAATCTACATATTTTTACGGAAGACAATCATTACCCTCTCTAAAGCACACTGCACACAGCACAAATGCATAGTGTCCACGTGGAAAGAATGACTACAGTTCATAGCCAATAGCTGCAGGCTTGATTCTGACAGTGGAAAGTCTGGAACAGAGCAGTTCTGTTCCACTTAGGTGACTTAACACAATACAGTAAAGGTACCTTTTCAGGTGATGTATAGGAAATTGCCACTAATCAACAGCTCTTGACCTACAAAACTAACAATTTCATATGATTCAACACAATACTGGTTCACATGCCCATGGGCAAGACTTCATATTGACCTTATAGAACCATCTCAGGGAATGAATCTCTTAATTGTGTTGAATCATAAAAGGGAATTAAATTATCCTTAATTTTCTTTCAATTTTCTGTTATAAGAGGCAGATCTCCATGGCATTTTTGTTTATTTTTGCAACAGAAATATCATCAGATAATTTAATATAATACAACTACTTTCAGTGATTTTGATAAAGTTGTGGGTGGCTACTGTACCCAGTTTTTTATTCTGAAGCAAATTCACAGGGCAGAGGAGTAGGACTAGATAGAATTTAGACTTGGAGTCAAAAAATGGCTCAAGTCTGTCCTCTGTCACTTACTGTCTGGTATGTCTGCGAAAATTTACTCATGCATTAATAGGAAAACACTATCACAACATGTTAGTTTCTTTGCTTACTCCCTTTGCTATGAATTTTTGAAAGACAGTGAGAAATGGATCAACAGCTAGTGAAAAACATGATTTTTTATTTTCAAAGTACTTCTGGAAATTCCTAATGGAGGAGGAACTTAATTGATCCCAGCCTTTCTAACCAGACCTAGCTGAGGACATGTAAAACAATAAGACTCTTTTGTAAATTTTTGCATCTGTTTATTAATATTATTTTGACCAAAAAAGTTAAGGTCTCCCAGGCATAGTGCTGCCTAACCAATGTGGTTTTAGAAGCCCAGGAATCCTGTGTAACGTTAGGGGCAGATGGACCAGTGTGGCACAGGCTGAGCAATGATGAAAGTGTGCTTTTAGAGCAACCAAACAATCCCATGGTTATTGCAAGCATTTCCTTCAGAGTCCTTTGGCAACAGAGTGCTGCTTAAACTTCTCAAGGATTCAGTGTCACAAAGTAAGGGAAGCTGTAATTATTCTGCCTCCCATAAATACAGAAGTAAAATAAGCTCTATTTCTTTTTGCTCTGAAATAATACAAAGGAAGTCTACTTTTTCCAAGAAAGGAGCAATTTCATGTATAATGTAAATACACGAAAGGATTTTGAGACATACTGAAAACAGATTCCATGAATTATACATCCTCCGTTATGTTTCTCAACTAGCAAGGCCAGTATACAATTACGCCTTTATTACATGCAAAATGCTTGGAGTAAAACTATCATTTAAAAAATTCCTCCCTTTTTCTCAATTTAAGCAGAAAAGTAAACACATAAACAAAAGCAGTTAATACTCATTTGGCATATAGTAAGTGCAAGGCCTTATGCTAGGATGTGTTTTACATATGTTATCTCATTAAGCCTTTGCAGAGGAAAGGAAAACAAAGGAGGAAAAGAATGAAGTTAGTGAGGCATACAGATTAATTCAAAATGAAACACTGTAAATTAGATGTCTAGGAAGTAAACATCCTCTCACTGAAGGGCTTTTTAATCTCTCTTAAAGATATTTCTAAATGACACAATTCACAAACTACCCAGACCTCTGGTAAGAATAATGGATCAATTAAAATTTAGGTGGGAAAAAGTGCCATTCCCTCCTTAGAAGCTTAAAATCTTGGGGAGTTGGCATAATACTCATGAGGCAACTGTAAAAGCACAGAATTCTATGTAATCAAATGGTAACTTGTGTAATATAGTATAAGAAGGGCATAGGCTTTGGATGAAAAAAGATCACTGAAATCTTAACAGTGTGAAAAAGACAATTTGAAACAGGAGATATGTGGATAGTTGTGACAATGGTTGAAGGCATTTCAAGTCAGATAATAGAGAAGCAGCACGAGAAAAGGAAAAGAAATGTCACTGGTCTCTGTTGCAACAGGCAGGTGACCCTTGGCTTAGAGAAAGTTCTTGTCTATAGACAGACACAGCACAGAATCTGAAGCTGAGAACATGTAGCTTTGCTGAATATTGAAAATATGAAATTGTAAACTGATACATCAAAATCACATAATTACAATAATATGGATGGCTACTTTAAGTTCTTAGGTTGTGTTCAATATATAATTTTTTTCATAAATTAGTTGACCCACAGAGGTATTTTTAGTGGATTCCAGACTAATAATATGGATCCTTGTATTTCAAGTGTATTTTTGTGTGCAATAAATGGTGAAACCTTTTCAAGATGAATCTGTTGTCATGGCTTCCTTTTCCCATTGCTATTCTACCCGGTTTATTTCCCTTTTTATTGCCCATTGCTTTTAGAAGGAATAAATATTAATGAGTTCCACAATGTAGTTTGTACTCCTCTGTTAACACTGGTAAGAGTAGCTACTCCCTATTGAGCAATCATCAGCAAGGCAGGGAACAGCCCGCCACAAACCACTTCTTGTACATTCTTAGATTGCAGGAGTGTGCCTCTGAAAAAAATGCTATTCATTCGCCAGCACAGGTCCCTGAGTGTTCATTTCAAAATTCCTTCTGGTGCTATCATTCATCTACAACTGACTCGATGAAATATGTGCTTAAGGGTTACAAAAAGCACACGTAGTACAGTCACTTGATAGTGTAAGGTTATGTGACATTTTATCTAATGTTTTTCTTTCATTAATGGAAGGTCCTTTACTAACAGCTATGGCTTCTTTCCATCTTGGGTTACAGGTATAAAGTGAGATGAAACAGTATCTCAGTGTAAAGTGTTCTTCCTCACCAATTTCCTAACTTAACTACTAGCAAGGTACAGTGGTTTTCTAAAGATTTGCAGCTCAGGGACCTAAAACTAGGGCTCAGTGAACATAACTAAGACCAATATGAGAACTGAAAGTTCTACTTCACTTCTGAACACAAAGAGTGACTTTTCCCAGTCACTGCGTTCTCCCCAGTTTTATCTCTAGAACTTTGGGAAACCTGTTTTCAGGACACGAATGCCTGTGTTTCTGTTTCTCATCTTAATGTACTGATTCTCTTTGGCTCTAATAGAGGCCAAAAATCTGTGTTAGAATTTGGGACAGATTCATTAAGAAACCCATGAGGCTTAAGGTCAGGGCGCTTCACATGCACAGGACCCTTCTGAAACCCTGACAGAGATCTTACTGATTTTGTATTTGGAATTTAGCTTTTTTTTTTCTTTTTTTTCAATGCATAGATTACATAAGCCTTGGGCCTCAAAAAGAAGGAAAAATGGATTTCCCTTTCCCTATCCCAGTCTCTCCCAAAGCTTTGGAAAGGGCCTTTTAAAAGGACCATCATGAGCTTTACGGTAAAATCATCTCCTAATTATAATCACCACGGTGCATATAAAAAAAACAGAGATTCCTGCACCCATTTCAGACCTACAGAATCACAATCCCAGTGGATAACATCCAGGGATTTTTGCATTTTCTTAAAGCATACAGGTGATTTTTAAACTACATTTTGAAAATATGTGATTTCCAGAAAAATGATATACCCAGTGAATAAGGGTAAAGGTTCTTTGTTAAGGATGGACCATGGTTGTAGTATATTTTCAGATTTTAACTGAAGAGCCCCAAACTGGCATGTCTGTAGAAGTCTCTCCATGTTAGCCTTGTGAAGGGGCAACCCTGAACCTCCAGTAAACAAAGCCTTAATACGAGGTTATTTGAGGTTCGGTTATATAAGGTAGGTTCTAAGCTCCCTGACAGGGATCAAGTCTGCTTTTTAAAACATTCTATATTCAACATCTTAATCAGTGGTGCAACCTAACAGTTGCTCAGTATGTACTGAGTGAATGAAGGAATATCAAGTGAGATATCCAAATTTTAACACTTCATTGATCAGCTTGTGATCGATGTTCAGAAAAGTAACACGGGAGAACAGACACAGAATGAGTTTAACATTAACCCACTGACACATAAAAAGATGCTCAACATCGCTAATTATTAGAGAAATGCAAATCAAAACTACAATGAGATACCACCTCACACTGGTTAGAAAGGCCATCATCAAAAAGTCTACAAATAACAGATGCTGGAGAGGGTTTAGAAAAAAGGGAACCCTTCTACATTGTTGGTAGGCATGTAAATTAGTGCAGCCACTATGGAGAACAGCATGGAGGTTCCTTAAAAAACTAAAACAGTTACCATATGATCCCGCAATCCCACTCCTGGACATATATCCTGACAAAACTCTAATTTTAAAAGATGCATGCACCCCAATGTTCACTGCAGCACTATTTACAATAACCAAGACATGGAAGCAAGCTAAATGTCCATCGACAGACAAGCGAATAAAGAAGATGCGATACACACACACACACACACACACACACAATGGAATATTACTCAGCCATAAAAAAACACAAAATAATGCCATTTGCAGCAACATGGATGGACCTAGAGATTGTCATACTGAGTGAAGTCAGACAAAGAAAGACAAATATCATATGATACCACTTATATGTGGAATCTAAAAAAAAAAATGATACATATGAACTTATTTACAAAACAGAAATAGAGTCACAGATGTAGAAAACAAACTTATGGTTACTGGGGGGAAGGGGAGGGGAGGGATAAACTGGGAGATTGGGATTGACATATAGACATGACTATACATAAAATAGATAAATAATAAGGACCCACTGTATAGCACAGGGTACTCTACTCAGTACTCTGTAATGACCTATATGGGAAAAGAATCTGAAAAAGAGTGGATATGTGTATAACTGATTCACTTTACTGTACACCTGAAACTAACACAACATTGTAAATCAACTATACTCCCAATAAAAATTTTAAAAAATAGGTAAACAACAAGGTCATACTGTATAGCACAGGGAACTATATTCAATATCTTATAATAGATAATAATGGAAAATAATCTGAAAAAGAATATATAATCATATATATATATCATTCAGTTATATATATATAACTGAGTCACTTTGCTGTACAGCTGAAACTAAAACAACATTGTAAATCAACTCTACTTTAATAAAAAATAATAATATTAAGCAATCGATGCCATCTGTTCCTTCCCCACATTAAACACTTAAACTTCACAGCAACCAAATAATTAACATAGTGCCTTAATAAACACAATCAATACTCTCACTGTCATCATATCATCATCATCATCATCATCATTATGGTATCATTTCCTTTTAGAGTGGGCATTTGGGTCTTAAGTGTAGGTATTTGTTGTAAGTATTTCATTAGACTTCATATTGTTGGAGAAATGTCAATGTGTCTAGCCTATTAATATTTTTTGCATCACAAAATTATTATCTAGTATGTTTTATCCTTTCTAGCTTAATATCACTCACATATTTAACAGCACACCATCTATGACTTTGTCAAAGGCACCAACATACATAATGAATTTTTATTATCTTCTCTGGGTAATAATTCCTTTGTCATTATTACCTTTGTCTAAGTAATCAAACCAGTGTCATTCACCTTTCCCATTAGCAAACTGGGAAAAAAATGAGAATGATACAAAGGGAGATAGGTTTGAAATACTCATGAATTTTCAGATGTTTCCTTCAGTTTTAAAAGTTTAGTCATTCTCATGTTTCACTGAACAATATCAAGTTAGCAACATAATTTTTATTGAGTTTTATGTGTGTGAAGATTATACTTCACTCTAAAAATACTGGAGAAAATTCTGGGCATTTTTGATTATCCAGTAAAATTTTCTATCAAATGCTATTTAATCAATCCAACCATTCAATCTTCTAGATAGTTTTGACACTGCACACATATATAACTTAAATCAATCTCATGGTTTTTCTCTTGTTAAAATAAAATTTTCAGCTGCACTTTGTATATAAAGATGGCATTACTGCCTGGGAAATACAACGTGTGATCTGTTCAGGTATTTTCCAGCAGTGGTAAATGTTTGGACTGAGTAATCCACACTCTTAGTTTGATCACGGCAAAAAACTTATAATACAGTTGGTTGGTCTTATAATAATAACAAAAACGAAATGACTTTCTGTAATAACCTTTAACTCTGACATTTGAAAAGTCATATTTCTAGATTTTTTTTTTTAAAGGAATTCCTTATTTTTATTATTTATTTATTTATCCATTTATTTTTGGCTGTGTTGGGTCTTCGTTTCTGTGCGAGGGCTTTCTCTAGTTGCGGCAAGTGGGGGCCACTCTTCATCGCGGTGCGCGGGCCTCTCACTGTCACGGCCTCTCTTGTCGCGGAGCACAGGCTCCAGACGCGCAGGCTCAGTAGTTGTGGCTCACGGGCCTAGTTGCTCTGCGGCATGTGGGATCTTCCCAGACCAGGGCTCGAACCCGTGTGCCCTGCATTGGCAGGCAGATTCTCAACCACTGCGCCACCGGGGAAGCCCCATATTTCTAGATTTTTAGTCTTTTTTATTTGGTATTAATTAGATCGTCTCTAAGAAAACAATGATTTTTTTTCTCTTGTTCAGTACTTTTATTGAATTGACTGATTTTTATTTAATCCCTTTTAGAAAAGTGTGTATATATATAATGTATTTTTGTGTTAATAATTATTCTTAATTTTTTAACAGGCATAATAACTTAGTAATATATAAGGGTGTTCAATATCTCTACGCTTTCCCAAACAATATTCTCCTTATTATTTCCTCCTGTCATATATCATTGGTGGTCATTAGCTAATTTACAGTGTTTTAATCATGAAAATTATTGTTGTTGCTTCACACATATTTATACTTATTTAGATTACCCAGATGCTTACCAAACTCTTTGCACATCTTGAATTCTTCTCTTTCTGGGTTCAATTTCCTTCTTTCTAAGCATCATTTAGCAGTACTTTCAGGAGGGTTTATTAATCCTTTCACTTTTGTCTTAATTTTGCCCATAGTTTTCAAAGATAGGTAGCTGGATAAATAATTTTAAGTTGACGGTTATTTTCCTTTCAGTACTTTCAATATATTATTTTTATTATATTGATCTTCTGTAGCTGTTGAGAATTTCACTGCTAATTTGTTAATTCTTTTGTAATTAATTTTCTCCTTCTCTCTGTTCCTTTTAATATGTCTTTGGAGTTGATGAGCTGAGAATTCACTACATTGTATATAAAGTGTACATATATTATTATCCTGCTTGCAAATTTTCTTGATCCTGTATATCTTGTCTTTCATCAATTCTAGACAATTCTCTCATCTTTTCTCTTGATTCTCTCACTCTGAACCTTCTTGTTTAGTTCTTCATGACTGTTATCCTTGCTTTCACTCTCAACTTCTGTTTTCAGTGTTGCATTTTGAATAATCTGCTTACATTTGTCTTTAGTTTACTGATAATTGTTTATCTCAATCTGTATAATCTACCCATTTGTTTATTTCCAGTTAAATTATTTTTCAGTTCTAGAACTTTTGTTTCTTTTCTTTTTCTTTTTTTTTAAATCTGGTCTTTTTAATTGTGACATTATATTTAATGTTCTAATTTTTCCTTTACATCGTAAATAGGTTTTAGCATATGTATTTTATAGTTTGTATCTGCTTTTTCTAATATTTCCAAGTCTAATATTTGCAAATCTAATATTTAGTCTAATATTTGCAAGTCTAATTTTACTGTTTGTTAGGCATTTTAAATCCTGTTTACAATGAATAATTTTTCCTCATGTAGTTCACAAATTTGAATGGTGCAGTTTATCTGGCAAAATCCTGCAGCTTAGTTACGGTATTCCCCTCTTTAGAGTTTTTGCTTTTGCTATGTCAGGCACCTTGCTAATACCACTGCCTGACACCATTTCTTATATTAATTTTCAGCTTTGTGGTCTTTGGACTTATGGAAGTACCATACATTTGAAACTTCAACTCATATGAGTACAGGCCCACAGATGGAATTTTTAGGAGAGGTTTGTTTTTGCCCTGATTTAAGGCTGAAGCTGATCTGCTTCCTTGTTATCTCCCTCTATAGGTAAGTTGAATTTCTCTGCTCACTCAATCATTGATGCTATAACCCTTTGAGGCTGATGAAGTAATGCAGTATTTCTGCTTGTACTCTCTTTCTCTGAGTACAAGTTTATGTCATGCCCTCAAGTCCCCATAATGTAAACCCTTGTTCTGTACCATCCCTACCCAAGGGCAACCACAGAAAGCATCATCTCAGCCTTCATGGTTTGCTTTGGGAGATTGTTTAGTTAATCAAGACCTCAGTTCTGCTCTTAAAAGTATTTAAAACAATATTGTATCCTGAATGTCTAGGGTTTTGTTTTTTTTTTTTAATTTTATTTATTTATTTATTTATTTATTTATGGCTGTGTTGGGTCTTCGTTTCTGTGCAAGGGCTTTCTCTAGTTGTGGCAAGCGGGGGCCACTCTTCATCGTGGGGCATGGGGCTCTCATTGTCGCGGCCTCTCTTGTTGCGGAGCACAGGCTCCAGACGCGCAGGCTCAGCAATTGTGGCTCACGGGACCAGTTGCTCCGCGGCATGTGGGATCCTCCCAGACCAGGGCTCGAACCCGTGTCCCCTGCATTGGCAGGCAGACAGGGCAGGAAGCCCTGTCTAGGTATTTTGTAAAGAATGATTTTCAGCTATTCTAGTCTGCCATGTTGCTGGAAATGTAGCGTAAGTGCAATTAAATAGACATTTTTAGGTAAATAAAGTTACGTAATGTGCATCAAGATATAAGGTCAAGCAGAAATGAAAAACAGATTTCCTGATTATCTGTCTGGGGTTCTCTTGAAAGTAGTCTTAAGATGAAAATTCAAAAGATATCTATATAATTAGAAAGAGGAAAATAGACATATAAAACTATTCTCTTAAATGAGTGGCCAACCTGACACAAAGTATATACATTTTGACTCTCATCATTTGATCTAACAACTAGATCATGTGTCCTCTATTCAAAGTCAGAGGTGTGAATAGTGAATTATTCAGGGGTGAAGAATGGTGTGTGTGGATATAGCCCCTAGCTGAAATAGAGGATGTTTAAGTGTACCTGAAACGCTGAAGAGATAATTTTCAGACAAATTCAAAAGGAAATTGTACTATTTTACAAAGGGGAGAGTAAACATGTCAAACAACAAATGTTCATTAAACATTGACTAAGTCAAAGGTACTGTAAGCATTGTTATCATGTTTACACAACTTCCGAGCTGCCTCATTATATTTTTCTTTGATTGCCTTTTTGGTTGAATACTTCCTGACATGTCATTAGTAAGCTCTTCCTCTACTAAAAATTGTAAGTTACCTCTGGGGTAGACCAATGACCAGCTTAATCTAATTCTCAGAATGTAAGTTTTTATTAGCTTCCATCCCAATGGCTGAAACCTCTTGGCATCTCACCTTCCATTTTGTAATCCACTGATCACAGAGAAATTTCCTAGGGAAACAGCCCTTCTCTTCCACAAAATATCCAGAGGACTGATTTCCGAGGAAGGTTTGATTCCTTCAGGGATTTAGGATTTAAGACATAGGAATGTTTTAGTTATTCTATAATTATATCACAGAGATTTTTACAACCCACTGCACCAGTGTAGGCTATGTTTCCCAAAAGTAGCCGTTATGTGATTTAGTTCCTTCTTCATTTACCGTGGGAAGATTAAGAGAGCACAAAGTGGTGTGTTTAAAAATATAATGATAAATTATGAAAAGTGTTTATACCTTCATTAATTTACCACAACAAAAGTGTTCATAACCAAACTTTATACATGCTTATATAATTATGGTATTATCCTAGTGACATTTTAAATAACTAATTAATTAATTAATTAATTAATTTGGCTGCATTGGGTCTGTGTTGCTGCGTGCGGGCCTTCTCTAGTTGTGGTGAGCGGGGGCTACTCTTTGTTACAGTGCGCGGGCTTCTCCTTGCAGTGGCTTCTCTTTGTTGTGGAGCACGGGCTCTGGAGCGCACAGGCTTCAGTAGGTGTAGCACACGGGCTCAGTAGTTGTGGCTCACGGCCTCTACAGCACAGGCCCAGTAGTTGTGGTGCATGGGCTTAGTTGCTCCGCAGCATGTGGGATCTTCCTTGACCAGGGCTCAAACCCGTGTCCCCTGCATTGGCAGGCAGATTCTTAACCGCTGCACCACCAGGGAAGTCCCCTAGTGACATTTTAAAGTCAGTAAATTTAAAAATCTTTTTATGTTTTTCTATAATTTATATCTATATAATCATGTTCTAGAAAGACAAGAAACACGAAATCATTTCTATTTCATGGGACAGCTTCAATCTATTTCTAGCAAAATAGAAAGTAAAAGTAAATTACTATCCTTCCTAGAAGGTTTAAGAATTATATCAGGGAATGTATAGAGAATCCGGATACACATTTCTGATTGAAATGTTATGCAAAATAGTCTCACGCACCTATTATTTCAAAAGTGATGGATAGGAAAGATGCAGCACTACACTTCGATGTACTCTCTGATATTTACTTTCTGAAATAACAGGGAAACAGCACCATAAGCATAGCCTTTTTTTTTTTTCCATAATAGTGTTGACTGAAGTGGGCTAGTCTGTGGAAACTGTAGAAGAAGACTACAATTATAAAGAATTTGCATTTCATTTAGGGATGGTGACTATTTTATTCTTATTTCTTTGCAGATGGGAAAACATGAGCTCTTTATTCATCCTTCTGTCTACCATTCATAGTACAATCATCCTTCCCTCAATCCATCTTTCTATTGATTCTCCAAACCTTTCTGCTGGTTTATCTCATTCTGTGTCATCATACAGGCTCATTATCCAGGCTGTCTTTCTTAATAACCTCAAATCCCACAGACCTTATCCAGATTTCGGTGTGGATTATTTGATACATTTTCTATAAAAGAATGTTCTAAAATTTCCTATAATATAAATTGCAGTAAGTTTTATGGTGCTTTATAACCAATACCTTTGATGCCCCTCATTTAAAAACATGTTCAATCTGTATCAAATGGAAGAATTTCTTGAATTGCTATAGCTAAAATATACTTTCAATTCACTTCGAACTCTTAAAAAAGTCAATTCGCGTTCATGCATCTAATGATCAGCAACATTTTCATCAGCTTTCTAGGACTTACACTGATAACCTCCCCGTGGGCAAGGCCTCGTCCTGTCATATCCTGAGAAGGATAGATTTCATGCCAGAGTAAGTTGGATATTCTTCAAGCCTACTGGAATTCTGAATAGCCAGATGACAGAAACTGTCAAAGATTTTACTACTAAATCTTCTCAGTACAGAACTTGTCAAGCCTTTCTTCTAAAGAAGTGATTATGGAAATTTTGATCACCTGAATATTGTGTAAGAATTGGGAGAATTCCAAGAATAAAATGTGGATACTCTTCAATATCAAGTAGATATATTTTTCCTATTGTCTATAGATGCCATTGCCAACTTAATAAGTATTCTGATAATTCAACTCATTTCAAGTTTTGAATAACATACTTTACACTTTGTGAGTACTTTAATAATAAATATTTCAATTTTCTGCAAATTAAATATATTAGCTCCAAGGAAAAGAATTTTTAGGGCCTCGTGTGGGGTGAGTCACTTAACAGTAGTAAATACGCCAGTGAATAAAGTGATTTAATGTGACCCTGCCTTTGTGCTAAGGTGGTCATTATCATTCTTCTGTGTAATATGATGTACGAAGATAATAAAGGAAATTTATGTGAATTTCATATCACTTGTTTACAGTATTTTTTGTATCAAGGAATTTTATTTTTGAGCTAAAGTATTTTATTTTGAATTAAGGTATTTTTAATCGTTTGCTTATGTGTGAAAACGACATTTATAGGACACATAGTGTGAATCTACAAAAACAACAGTGTAGTCCTTGTTCTTCAAATTAAGTGCAATATGAATTGCTCTTAGAGTAGGTTGTTGTTCATGGTTACACAGTCAGGATTTCTTGAGATCAGTACCTTCTAATTAGGATTGAATGAGGAAGTTATTTTGAGAGGTTTCCCTGTTTTTATAAAACAGCTTTCATTCTTTCATATTTGTTTAAGAAGACAGACTGTGAACAATCTTCACAGCCCACAGTCTAATTGTTCTCCATTCACACATATTTACAGTCTTTACACGTCACCCTTGGGATGCTGGTGTATTAAACAAGTTTCCTGTTGGGCAATGTTAAGTACTTCTAGGGGGAACTCACACAGTCTAAGTTCTGAGAAAAAAAAGCTGCAACTTTTAGCAAGAATCAGCTGTTTTTGCAAAGACTATAAGAGGTTTATTAATATTCTTGGTATTTGACATGAAAGGACACAAATTCCTAAGTTATTCATGTTACATACTTACATGATTAAATATTAATTTTAGGTGAATTGACTACTTCCATGTCTATTAATCTCTGCTTTGGTATTTGCTTTAGTCCAACAGATACATCTTAATAATAATATTCTTTGTGTTTTCCCTTTTTTCTGTGACTTTTACTTTTGTTGCTCTGCAGTGCTTTGACAGCAGTAGAAGGGGAATTCTATGACAAAATGATTTTTTAAAATGTCCTGTTGCAATTCAGAATTCTGAAGGATCTTTTTGAAAGCAATAACCTACAGGATATAACTGACATTCAGAAACTAAAATCTGATCTACCTCTAGCAGTGAAATTATACTACTCTGAAAGGACTGCTATAATAAATCCACCTAAGGGTGTTAAAAATGTAGCCATTAAAGTGGCCAGGACAATATTAATGCACTAACATTGCATGCTTTATGGTATTTCCTTAAAACCTCAAGATACGTTAGTAGTAAAATGTATCCCTAGGCTAGATTCCTAAATGAGCTGACATGCTGTGTAAAGCTAGTGGATACAAAACAATTAAAATTTTCAAGTTGCAAATGTAAAACTTTAGTCCTTATTTCCTAAGAATTACTGTTCACTGGTGCCACTCCTTTTTTTGGGGAGGCAAAGGAGCCATCTCTTCTTTTGTTTTGTGAAATGCCCATTTCTCTTGGTTCTTTCCCTTCTTTCTGTTTTTTTGATTATTCTTTGTCAGATTCCTTCTCTGAATATTTCTTTTATTTTGATCTTTAATACATGCTGTTCCCTCTGCCTAGAATAAACTCCCTCTTGCATTCCTGACCCACTTAACTGTATGAAGTGTATGTGTCATAACTCAGCTCAAGTTCCACCTCCTTTGTGAAGGTTCCTCTTTCTATGATCTCCCTATGGTTATTCTAAAACTCAATTATAATGCATATCATACTGCATTATAACTATTGGGCTGTTCGTGTGCCCTCAAGATGACCATGAGCATTTTCCTGACATGAAGTTTGTATTGATATTTTTATCCTCACCACCATACACAATTTTTGGAACTCTCCTGGCAACTAATCAATATATGTTGAATGTATTAGTGATGGAAGTCCTGCAATCCCTCAGGTAGTGAAATGTAAGAGGGTCTGCTTACAGCATTGCTTGAAAAGTCTCATATTTGTATGGACTAAAGGGCTACTAATTGAATATAAACTTGATCCAATAATGATTAGAATTTTAGAGTTGAGACAGGGCAGAAGTTGAGACACAGATGTAGAGAACAAACGCATGGACACCAAGGGGGGAAAGCGGCGGTGTGGTGGCGGTGGTGGTGTGCTGAATTGGGCGATTGGGATTGACATGTATACACTGATGTGTATAAAATGGATGACTAATAAGAACCTGCTGTATAAAAAAATAAATAAAATTAAATTTAAAAATTAAAAAAAAAAGAAGTCATGCCTTTGGGTTGAAGACATTTTCCTGTAGTTTTATCCTGTATTTATTTCTTTTAAATTCAAATTGAAATTTTCACTCAATACCATAATTAACTTATTTTTTCAACCCCATTATAAACAGCAAAATAAGATGTTCTTTTTACAAGCACGTTTTACTTCTTCTTATATGAAGAAAAGAAAATTTGGGCTTTGGAACACATACTTGCTTTCTATATGTATCCTTACGAGATACATCTTTATTCTATTTTTATAATTAATTACTCCTACTAAAGAGAGGTTTGTCAATAAATCAGAATGGACCAAAGATGGAACTGTATTAATTATTTTTACAACCATAATTTAGACTATTGTTCACCATAGTCAATATCAGTCATAATGTGAACAGAAATATGACTCTTCCTGCCCCAAACGGCTACATATATACCCCTGCAGGATGATCCCACTCTTGGTCTCCACAGTTGAGTACTGGAAAAGAAAACAGTTTACCTTCTTTGTCCTTGTGGGTGTTTAAGTGTGAGAGGAGGTCCTCGTTGGCCTGCACACAGTACACCTCTCGGGTCTGGACCCCTCCTCCGCAGAGGGCCGTCTGGTTGCCCCGCCTCTTGTCCTGCTGACTGAGCAGAGGGTCCACACGGCACTCGGTCCACTCTGTAGTCCTCCAGCCATACCTAGATAAAGAAAATGATGGCAGTGGCAACCTGTTTACTGGATAAAACTTTTCTCCACTCCTATTTTTTGTTCCTCAGAAAGATTAATCTGGGGCTTCCCTGGTGGCGCAGTGGTTGAGAATCTGCCTGCCAATGCAGGGAACACGGGTTCGAGCCCCGGTCTGGGAAGATCCCACATGCCGCGGAGCAACTAGGCCCGTGGGCCACAACTACTGAGCCTGCGCGTCTGGAGCCTGTGCTCCGCAACAAGAGAGGCCGCGACAGTGAGAGGCCCGCGCACCGCGATGAAGAGGGGCCCCCGCTTGCCGCAACTAGAGAAAGCCCTCGCACAGAAACGAAGACCCAACACAGACAAAAATAAAATAAACAAAATAAATAAAAATTTATTTTAAAAAAAAAGATTAATCTGAAAAATACTTTCCTCTTGAATTAATCTTAGACTGTATCTAAGGTACAGGTTCAGTTTCAATCCCTTCTTCTACATCCTCACCCCGCTCCATTTAAAGAGGTGTTAAATTTAAGATGATCCAGTTTTAATCGCAACTACTGGAAGTTACTTATAAATATTTTATGAAACGAGAGCATAATGCTGAAAACATGAAATTTTATGTTCAATTAAGCTGAACTCAGGCTTGCCCTTTCTCGATGCTTATAAACAAAGGAAGGTTGAATCTGAGAATGGAACACATTCTAAATGATGATGAACCCAAACATTTGTTTTGTCTCTAACAGAATGCATGAAAATTGCTGCTTCATACTGGATCAAAATTATAATTGTGTGTTAGTAATAAAAATGTAACATAATTCAGAGTTTTCTCTTTACTGTTGAGAATAAGAGTTGTTTTTTTTTTTTTTCCTGTAGCACTGAGCATCCCTGACGAGTGCTGATGAATGATGAAAAGAGCTGACGTTTCTAACCAGTGGAACACAGGAAAGATGATCTGTGATTCTAAATTAAAGCTCCAATAAAGATTATGATGTGAAAAAAATGTCAGGGGATTGTCAGCCCAACACATGCTTTAAGGAGATAGACAGGGAACCATTTCCCGATGCCACTGAAGATAGAAAGTGATGGCATTTCTCCACCTCAAGGAAAATGGATATTCTAAAAGCACAAAGAAAATGGCTCATGTAGCACTTTGTTTCACTTTAACCAAGATGCCTCCTTAGGAATCAGATTAACAGCCAACATAGGTACAAATGGGTGTGCTAATGTTCACCTCAGTTAGACAGAAAGGTTAAGTGGGCTCTAGGATGTCTCATCTAGAGGCTTTGCTTTGTCAATGGTAAAGTTTCATGACAGTAAAGCTGAACTTCATGCTCGTTTTTTAGGTTTTATAAGTGGGGATTCATGGCTTAGTAGAGGTGCAGGACTGGGGCATCAAGGAACAACACTCTTGACATACATTTATAAAAGAAGTGCAGCATTCAGGTCAATTCTAAAAACATGGATACTTGATGCCTTGGGAGGAGAGACAGTGAAGGAAAGTAAAACCAAACAAGTCATTCATTAGGGGAGCTAAAATGAAAATTTTGTTTTTTTTTATAGAATGGAGTCCCAATTTAGGTCATCCTAAGGAGTCCTGTGAGAGGAACAAATTTTTAGTAATGTCAATTGATTACACATTCTAAAAAGATGCTACCGTCCATAAAGGGTTAGAAGAAAGATTCAGAATAGAGATTTATTTTAATTAATAGTTAATGGCATTTGAATATTTGAGAGGATAAAGAATAAAACACTTAGCTTGGGACAAAAATGGAAGAAAGTTGTAGGAGACAAAACACTCTGATTAGAGAACCTGGCAACTTCCCTGAAACTGTTACGTAGAGGGGAACACACAAGTCAGCAGGACAGGCGGAGTAGTTAAGAAAACTCTCCAGAGCGTTCCGTCACTTGTTTATATCAGAGAAGGGATGATTCCAAAGTGCTGCATAATTGAAGATCCTGTATGAATCATTACTATTCTTTGTTATTATTATTATTACTGTTAGAAATGGGAGGAGGAGGAGGAGGAGCAATAATAGTAGTAATTTTCCTCCTCACTGTGTCATGAAGTTCAAGCTGTCTGCATGTTCTCTAAATATCTGAAATATTCCAGGGAACCTTTCAGTGAAGCTTGTGCATATCTACTGAGAAACTAAGATTCTGTAAGTTGTTTCATAAATATTCTATATTCAAACTAAGCTGAAATATCTTTATCACCAAGATAATTCACAGTAATGTCTTAGAGATGCTATTTTTTAAGGATAAAAAGAATATAGTTATACTGCCAAATATTTCAAAATTAGTCTTATTTCATCTGAATTCAATGCGCATTTATTGGGCACTTACTCTGTGCCTGGTCCTATGACATGCAAGCAATTAAAAAACAAACAAGCCCCACTCCCAAGGTTCATAAGCAGTCTTTGTCCTGAAGGAGCTTAAAGTCTCATTATTTTGATGTAGCATTTTACACTATTCAATAGGAATTGTTATATACACTACTGAATTTTAATAGGACTTGCTCAGTAAGCAATAGGAACCTGTATTTTGAAACTTTATTTTACCTTATAGACTAGATGACAAACTATGGCCAAATCCAACCTGTCCCCTGTTCTTATAAGTAAATTTTATTGGAACATATCCACACTCATTTGTTTACATATTACCTACAGCTCCAATGGCAGAGCTGAAGCGTGACAGAGACACATGTGGCTTGTAAAGGCTAACATATTCACTATCTTCTCCTTTACGGAAAAAGCTTGCCAATCCCTGTTATAGAAAATACACAAGCAGGGAATTGCCGTTAAAAATCTAACTTTCATGGAGACTGGGAAATACAGCTTGTTAAAGACACTTTTATCCTGTAAAACCAGTATTTTTTATAGGATAGTGTTTGTAGAGAGATATTTTTCTACTTAGAATTTGTAAAAATCTCTATTTCTCAACATACTGCCCGGTTGAAATCAAACTGCTAAAGGAACATGCAGTTTGGGCAGACAGGGCAGCAGATGCCACCATCTTTAATTTACTCACATGGCACAGGGGGCAACTCCATCTCCTTGAGACACACAGGGTTCTTTTTCCTCAAGTTCTGGACACTCCTTCTCACTGCCAATAGGAAACTGCCTGATGAGCCGCGTCCTCACACGGGTGCCTTTAGGGGATGCCATATCATGGCACGTTTTTGAGCAGGGGCTCCACTCAGACCACTCTGACACCTGGCACTCTTTGGTGATCACACAGGCCTGGAAGGTCAGCGGCAGCTTCTCTTGTTGGCAAAAGCTGCAAAAGAGCATTAATATTCTCATCACAGACTCATAGGCAGGCATGAACTTTGTCTTCTACACTCCAGAGTGAAATCAGCTTGGACATTTTTATTTCTACTTGGAGGTACAATTCCAATTTCATTAAAAATATATCAACATTTACGATGTGTAAAAGCTGTTAGACTCAAAGCTAACATTTGCATTTCCTCCTATTTTGTAAGAGTTGTTAAACCATTCATAGGAAATAGAAAATAAAGGGATTATGCAAAATTAGCTGAAATTAAGTTTACCATATTGTTCATTTTACTCATTCCAGATTTGTTTTAATTTAGGAAATGAGGAACCAAGAACTGTTAACATATGATAATTTCCATTCTGTTTAGTGATTTAAATAAACATGCCTGGGTAACTAATACAATACTGAACAGAAAAAGTAATTTAATTTATGCTTAACATTATTTTTAATACTGGTTGAAACTTTAGCTGTCAATTACAATGTATGCTTATTCAAATACATCAACTTTTCCAGTTCATACTTTAATGTAAGGTATACATATGAGTATATTAATTAAATACATCATAAGCATTAGAAATATAAATCTATTTAAGCTATATTACTGTAGAGATATCCTCTAAATAGATCTCTAATTCATCAATGAAGTATTTATGTTCAAATTCTTATCTATCTAATCCTCCTTGAATTAGAGGGATGTTGAATTCTAAATTGTAATGTCTACATACGAAGATGAAGATCATGTTACAGATGTCATCAACTACAGGCATATGCACTTTGAGGGGTTTTCCTGGAATTGGATGGCCTTGCGTTGATTCTTAGTTGAACTCTTGCCCATTCTCAGTAACTAGTAGCTCACGTTTACAAGACACAGGAGGCATGTTGCCACGATAGGGCATCTGTTCCAATGGGAGAGTTCACTGATAATTCTGTCTCATCATTCAGGTGCTATATTTAACTATGATAATCAACCATACAGAGAGGCAGGTCCATTTTAATATAACAACTCACATACAATCTTTCTAATTCTACTGGCACGTGTACAAAAATTGCATTCCTAGGAGACAATTAGAGCTCAATACGTCAAAGTCAATTTGTCTGAGCTGAGAGGTCTGGGCAGGAGAATCATCTGAGAGGGGCAGTAAAAGGGCCCTGTAAGTCAGCTCTGTTCTTCTTATAACAGCAGAGAGGACCAGAATCCCAGTTTTACTCAAATGTCATATATTGAGTGTTAATGATGCATTAGGTACAACACTAACCTTAGAACAAAACTTTCTCTGTGATGAACAAGTTTTCACTCTAACACTTGTGAGTTTATCCATGAAAACCAGGCAAAATAATGACCAAATGATGACCTCTATAACTCCTTTCTTACAAAACTCTCCATGTTTAATTTCCTCTTAGATACATTTCTAATCCTACATGAGATTGTATTCATATACATATACGCATATGTTACCCTCTAGGTGTTACTTATCAAGTCCGTATTCTATGTAGAGGCAGAGAATTAACAATCCCTTTTAATCTTTTGTGGAGAATTTGACCATCAGTTAAATACCTCCAGTTACAGTTACCTGGTAACCTGATGAAAGCTGAAATATCAGCTATGTTACTAGATAATATTATTTATGATACAATGATCAATTTTGATAAATTCCATTTGCTCTGGAGAAACTAAAACTACCTGGTAGGCAGCCACAGCTTTGGGCTTGCCTGAATGTGTCAGTTCTTGGAATAGGGCTTGTTTTTTGTGTGGACTTTGCAGGCTATGACTATGGGATCACTTCAAGAGATATCAGCACCTGTGGGGCCTGAGACTTTTAAGCCAAGGCAACTCTTGGACTTGTCGGATGTAGAATTATCTTCTTCCATCTGAACTGTGCTGCATGGATTTCTAGAGGAATTACCACCAGATGAGGAATGACCGTTGCTACAATGATGACAAGTTCTTTATCTTTCTAAGTAGACTGAGGCCAGACGGCAGTCTTGTGTGTCTTGTCTATCTGAAAGTCTGCACAGCCTAAGTTTAAAACTTAATTCATATTACCTCATTTAATGCTCCCAATAATTCTTTTATGTGGGTACCATTATCATTTCCATTTTACAGGGAAGAAGTCTCTGAAAGGTTAGGGAATGTGTTTAAGATCATATAGGAATGTGTAAGTAGGGAACTGAAATTTGAACTTGGATTTTCTAAAATCAGAGCCCATTTTCTTAATCACTCTGCCCTACTGCTTCTCACAGTTTAAACTGACTGTAAATCTCAGTTTGTTAGAGCAACTGCTGTAGCTGAGGTCAGTGCCAAGGTTACTGGCACATTGTGAAGCCAATAGTTTCACTATTTCACAGCCCCAGGATTTGTACCACCCTAGCACTTTGCAAATGTGCTACTTGCTCTAAGGAGGACTTAGTAATTATGGAAAAGTCAAAACAAATACATTTTCCTGATAATGTTAACAATTTTTAATACAGGTCCTACATATGAGAAATCAGCAGCATAAACATGAGAACAGTATTAAGTTATATGAT
The DNA here is from genome assembly GCF_028021215.1 of Eschrichtius robustus. NCBI lineage: Eukaryota > Metazoa > Chordata > Mammalia > Artiodactyla > Eschrichtiidae > Eschrichtius > Eschrichtius robustus. The sequence goes on along the minus strand of NC_090831.1, from coordinate 64,822,592 downwards.
TATATAGTTTTTAATATATGTGATGTATATAACATACCTACCTATTTATCTATCTATAGTTTGTTTTTCCTTTAATTTTCCAATACCATTATTTCAGCAAATGTGAATCAAGTAACTCTACATATTGGGCTTTAGAAGTACAAAGACAAGATTATAGTAATTAAATTGGAAGCATATAATTCTGCTTGGGGAGGCACAGAAGGCTATATGAAGTAGTACATTACTACGAAGTTTTCATATTGAGTGAAGGTAATCAATGGAAATATGAAATAAAAGTCTTTTCTTTGTTTGTTGGTGGGTGGGGGAAAACATAGATTTTTCCTTGGCCTCAGTGTAAGGAGTTTTTGTTGAGCAGTGGAAATAAGAGTGGAATTGAAGCCTAGGTCCGATCAAGAGCAGTTATGTAGATCCAGAAAAGCACCTTCTGTGTGTGAGAGAACCACTCAAAGTTGTGGAGCATAAAGGACATGATATTTGTATTTTATGTAAATTCCAATAGTAGGGTGCAGGACAGAACAACAGGGTATAAGATGAGAAGCAGGCTAACTATGATGATGATGATGATGATTACAACATTAATATTTATAGTAAATATATATTGAGCGCTTACTATGTGCCAGACACTGCTCAAGCTGAGTGAGGTATGATTATGAACATGAGATTAATCATCATTGCATGTCTACTGTGAGCCATGCACTGTATTAAGTTTTACTTAGAGTATCTCATGTAATCCTTAAAACTATTCTGTAAGATGGAGATCCATCTTTTTTCTTTTTTTTAAGATTAGGAAATGGAATCTAAATGTCTCACTTAAGTCTAGATAAAGTAGCAGAACTAGGATTCTAACTAGATCTTTCTGCTTATGAGGCTTATCAAAGTGTGAACAAAGGCAATGGCAGTAGAAATTAAAAGGGGTTACAAACTATAAAAAGGGGAGTTAAAAACTATACAACCTGATGGATAGTTGAAGGGGTTAAAAGAGAGGAAGGAGTCATTAAATAACTTGGAAGTTTCTAGCTTTGGCAATCTGGTGAGCATCCCTGCAGTTCTTCGAAATGGAGAACATGGAATAAAAAGCAAGTTTCTGGCAGTTGATAACTGAGTTCAACATTATTATCTTCATTTGATATGGACACATCCAGGACATATCCAACACGCAGAAATGTCTAGTAGACAGATCCAGAATTAAGGATCAGGGTTTAGTTGAAAGTTCTGGATGGCTTGTATACTTTTAAAAATCATGAGCATAACAGAGTTCAAAGCCAAGGCCACAGGAGTAGCTGAGGGCTCATGGGGCTCATTTTAGGCCTGAATAATTCACACATGGCCTTACAGCGGACTTTCGTAGGTTCATGAACACTGTGATGCATATTAATTTCATTTTGTAATTGTTAGTGAGACTAAATAGGATCACCAAATCACCCATGCTTACTAAATTATTCAGCTGCCATCCTCAACCATTTTCTCCTTTATTCTGCCCATGCAAAAAGTTGACACTAGACAGCTTAGGGGAACTATCCATTTTGGTTCATTATGGTTTTCCTGAGAACATGCCTCTCTGGACGTCAAAGGCATAGGCTACGCTTCTGCAAGGGCAGCCTGGTAGAAGATGTGACGGTCACTGTGACAGTTTCCTTTTCATTTATGTGGTATATTCAGGATAGCCGAGACGGCTAAGACTGATAGAACAAAAGTTTGGCTTTGAGACAAAAGCAGATATTACTTAATCACCTTGTATCAGACACGGAGGAATCAGGCTAAAAAAAAATGAAAAAGTGGAGAGCAGGAACTTCAAGATGGCAGAAGAGTAAGACGTGGAGATCACCTTCCTCTCCACAAATACATCAGAAATACATCTACGTGTGGAACAACTCCTACAGAACACCTACTGAACGCTGGCAGAAGACCTCAGACCTCCCAAAAGGCAAGAAACTCCCCACATACCTGGGTAGGGTAAAAGAAAAAAGAAACAGCAGAGACAAAAGAATAGGGACGGGACCTGCACCAGTGGGAGGGAGCTGTGAAGGAGGAAAGGTTTCCACACACTAGGAAGCCCCTTCGCGGGCGGAGACTGCGGGTGGCAGAGGGGGGAATCTTCAGAGCCACGGAGGAGAGCACAGCCACAGGGGCGCAGAGGGCAAAGTGGAGAGATTCCCGCAAAGAGGCTCGGCGCCGAACTGCACTCACCAGCCCGAGAGGCTTGTCTGCTCACCCGCCGGGGCGGGCGGGGGCTGGGAGCTGAGGCTCGGGCTTCTGTCGGATCCCAGGGAGAGGACTGGGGTTGGCGGCGTGAACACAGCCTGAAGAGGGCTAGTGCACCACAGCTAGCCGGGAGGGAGTCCGGGAAAAGGTCTGGAGCTGCTGAAGAGACAAGAGACTTTTTCTTGCCTCTTTGTTCCCTGGTGCGCGAGGAGAGGGGATTAAGAGCGCCGCTTAAAGGAGCTCCAGAGACAGGCGCGAGCCATGGCTATCAGTGCGGACCCCAGAGACGGGCATGAGACGCTAAGGCTGCTGCTGCCGCCACCAAGAAGCCTGTGTGCGAGCACAGGTCAATCTCCACACCTCCCCTGCCAGGAGCCGGTGCAGCCCGCCACTGCCAGGCTCCCATGATCCAGGGACAACTTCCCCGGGAGGACGCACGGCACGCCTCAGGCTGCTGCAACGTCACGCCAGCCTCTGCCGCCGCAGGCTCGCCCCGCATCAGTACCCCTCCCTCCCCCCGGCCTGAGGGAGCCAGAGCCCCCTAATCAGCTGCTCCTTTAACCCCGACCTGTCTGAGCGAAGAACAGACACCCTCAGGCAACCTACACGCAGAGGCAGGTCCAAATCCAAAGCTGAACCCTGGGAGCTGTACAAACAAAGAAGAGAAAGGGAAATCTCTCCCAGCAGCCTAGGAGCAGCGGATTAAATCTCCACAATCAACTTGATGTACCCTGCATCTGTGGAATACCTGAATAGACAACAAATCATCCCAAATTGAGGAGGTGGACTTTGGGAGCAACGATATATATATATTTTTCCCTTTTTCTGAGTGTGTATGCGTATGCTGCTGTGTGTGATTTTGTCTCTATAGCTTTGCTTTTACCATTTGTCCTATGGTTCTGTCTGTCCGTTTTTTTTTTTTCTTCTTTTTTTTAGTATAGTTTTTAGCGCTTGTTATCATTGGTGGATTTGTTTTTTGGTTTGCTTGCTCTCTTCTTTCTTTTTTTTTATTAGTTAAAAATTTTTTTTTGATAATTATTTTTTATTTTTTATTTTAATAACTATGTTTTTTATTTCATTTTATTTTATTGTATTTTATCTTTTTCTTTTTTTTTTTCTCCTTTTTATTCTGAGTCGTGTGGATGAAAGGCTCTTGGTGCTCCAGCCAGGGGTCAGGGCTGTGCCTCTGAGGAGGGAGAGCCAAGTTCAGGACACTGGTCCACCAGAGACTTCCCAGCTCCATGTAATATCAAATGGCGAAAATCTCCCAGAGATCTCCATCTCAACGCTAAGACCCAGCTCTACTCAAAAACCAGCAAGCTACAGTGCTGGACACCCTATGCCAAACAACTAGCAAGACAGGAACACAACCCCACCCATTAGCAGAGAGGCTGCCTAAACTCACAATAAGGTCACAGACAGCCTAAAATACACCACCAGACATGGTCCTGCCCACCAGAAAGACAAGATCCAGCCTCATCCACCAGAACACAGGCACCAGTCCCCTCCACCAGGAAGCCTACACAACCCAGTGAATTAACCTTAGCCACTGGGGGCAGACACCAAAAACAACGGGAACTACGAACCAGCAGCCTGCGAAAAGGAGACCCCAAACACAGTAAGTTAAGCAAAATGAGAAGACACAGAAACACGCAGCAGATGAAGGAGTAAGGTAAAAACCCACCAGACCTAACAAATGAAGAGGAAATAGGCAGTCTACCTGAAAAAGAATTCAGAATAATGATAGTAAATATGATCCAAAATCTTGGAAATAGAATGCAGAAAATACAAGAAATGTTTAACAAGGACCTCGAAGAACTAAAGAGCAAACAAACAATGATGAACAATACAATAAATGAAATTAAAAATTCTCTAGAAGGGATCAATAGCAGAATAACTGAGGCAGAAGAACAGATGAGTGACCTGGAAGATAAAATAGTGGAAATAACTACCACAGAGCAGCATAAAGGAAAAAGAATGAAAAGAATTGAGGACAGTCTCAGAGACCTCTGGGACAACATCTAAAGGCACCAACATTCGAATTACATGGGTCCCAGGAGAAGAAGAGAAAAAGAAAGGGACTAAGAAAATATTTGAACAGATTACAGTTGAAAACGTCCCTAATGTGGGAAACGAAATAGTTAATCAAGTCCCAGAAGCACAGAGACTCCCATATAGGATAAAACCAAGGAGAAACATGCCAAGACACATATTAATCAAACAATCAAAAATTAAACACAAAGAAAACATATTAAAAGCAGCAAGGGAAAAACAACAAATAACACACAAGGGAATCCCCATAAGGTTAACAGCTGATCTTTCAGCAGAAACTCAGCAAGCCAGAAGGGAGTAGCAGGACATATTTAAAGTGATGAAGGAGAAAAACCTATAACCAAGATTACTCTACCCAGCAAGGATCTCACTCAGATTTGATGGAGAAATTAAAACCTTTACAAACAAGCAAAAGCAAAGAGAACTCAGCACCACCAAACCAGCTTTACAACAAATGTTAAAGGAACTTCACTAGGCAGGAAATACAAGAGAAGGAAAAGACCTACAATAACAAACACAAAACAATTAAGAAAATGGTAATAGGAACATATATAGCGATAATTACCTTAAATGTAAATGGATTAAATGCTCCAACCAAAAGACATAGACTGGCTGAATGGATACAAAAACAAGACTTGTATATATGCTGTCTACAAGAGACCCACATCAGACCTAGGGACACATACAGACTGAAAGGGAGGGGATGGAGAAAGATATTCCGTGCAAATGGAAATCAAAAGAAAGCTGGAGTAGCAATTCTCATATCAGACAAAATAGACTTTAAAACAAAGACGATTACAAGAGACAAAGAAGCACACTACATAATGATCAAGGGATCAATCCAAGAAGAAGATATAACAATTGTAAATATTTATGCACCCAACATAGGAGCACCTCACTACATAAGGCAAATACTAACAGCCATAAAAGGGGAAATTGACAGTAACACAATCATAGTAGGGGACATTAACACCCCACTTTCACCAATGGACAGAGCATCCAAAATGAAAATAATTAAGGAAACACAAGCTTTAAATGATACATTAAACAAGATAGACTTAATTGATATTTATAGGACATTCCATCCAAAAACAACAGAATACACTTTCTTCTCAAGTGCTCATGGAACAGTCTCCAGGACAGATCATATCTTGGGTCACAAATGAAGCCTTGGTAAATTTAAGAAAATTGAAATCATATCAAGTATCTTTTCTGATCACAACGCTATGAGACTAGATATCAATTACAGGAAAATATCTGTAAAAAATACAAACACATGGAGGCTAAACAATACACTACTAAATAACCAAGAGATCATTGAAGAAATCAAAGAGGAAATCAAAAAATACCTAGAAACAAATGACAATGAAAACATGACGACCCAAAACCTATGGGATGCAGCAAAACTAGTTCTAAGAGGGAATTTTACAGCAATACAATCCTACCTTAAGGAGCAAGAAACATCTCAAATAAACAACCTAACCTTACACCTAAAGCAATTAGAGAAAGAAGAACAAAAAAACCCCAAAGTTAGCAGGAGGAAATAAATCATAAAGATCAGATCAGAAATAAATGAAAAAGAGATGAAGGAAACGATAGCAAAGATCAATAAAACTAAAAGCTGGTTCTTTGAGAAGATAAACAAAATTGATAAACCATTAGTCAGACTCATCAAGAAAAAAAGGGAGAAAACTCAAATCAATAGAATTAGGAATGAAAAAGGAGAAGTAACAACTGACACTGCAGAAATACAAAGGATCATGAGAGATTCCTGCAAGCAAATATATGCCAATAAAATGGACAACCTGGAAGAAATGGACATATTCTTAGAAATGCACAACCTGCCGAGACTGAACCAGGAGGAAATAGAAAATATGAACAGACCAATCATAAGCACTGAAATTGAAACTGTGATTAAAACTCTTCCAACAAACAAAAGCCCAGGACCAGCTGGCTTCACAGGCGAATTCTATCAAACATTTAGAGAAGAGCTAACACCTATCCTTCTCAAACTCTTCCAAAATATAGCAGAGGGAGGAACACTCCCAAACTCATTCTACGAGGCCACCATCACCCTGATACCAAAACCAGACAAAGACACTACAAAAAAAGAAAATTACAGACCAATATCACTGATGAATATAGATGCAAAAATCCTCAACAAAATACTAGTAAACAGAATCCAGCAGCACATTAAAAGGATCATACACCATGATCAAGTGGGGTTTATCCCAGGAATGCAAGGATTCTTCAATATACACAAATCAATCAGTGTGATACACCATATTAACAAACTGAAGGAGAAAAACCATACGATCATCTCAATAGATGCAGAGAAAGCTTTCGACAAAATTCAACACCCATTTATGATAAAAGCCCTGCAGAAAGTAGGCATAGAGGGAAGTTACCTCAACATAACAGAGGCCATATATGACAAACCCACAGCCAACATCATCCTCAATGGTGAAAAACTGAAACCATTTCCACTAAGATCAGGAACAAGACAAGGTTGCCCATTCTCACCACTATTATTCTACATAGTTTTGGAAGTTTTAGCCACAGCAATCAAAGACGAAAAAGAAATAAAAGGAATCTAAATCAGAAGAGAAGAAGTAAAACTGTCACTGTTTGCAGATGACATGATACCATACATAGAGAATCCTAAAGATGCCACCAGAAAACTACTAGAGCTAATCAATGAATTTGGTAAAGTAGCAGGATACAAAATTAATGCACAGAAATCTCTTGCATTCCTATACACTAATGATGAAAAATCTGAAAGTGAAATTAACAAAACACTCCCAGTTACCACTGCAACAAAAAGAATAAAATACCTAGGAATAAACTTACCTAAGGAGACAAAAGACCTGTATTCAGAAAATTATAAGACACTGATGAAAGAAATTAAAGATGACACAAAAAGATGGAGAGATATACCATGTTCTTGGATTGGAAGAATCAACATTGTGAAAATCACAATACTACCCAAAGCAATCTACAGATTCAATGCAACCCCCATCAAACCACCACTGGCATTTTTCACAGAACTAGAACAAAAAATTTCACAATTTGTATGGAAACACAAAATACCCTGAATAGCCAAAGCAATCTTGAGCAAGAAAAATGGAGCTGGAGGAATCAGGCTGCCTGACTTCAGACTATACTACAAAGCTACAGTAATCAAGACAGTATTGTACTGGCACAAAAACAGAAATATAGATCAATGGAACAGGATAGAAAGCCCAGAGACAAACCCATGCTCATATGGTCACCTTATCTTTGATAAAGGAGGCAAGCATATACAATGGAGAAAAGACAGCCTCTTCAATAAGTGGTGCTGGGAAAACTGGACAGCTACATGTAAAAGAATGAAATTAGAACACTCCTTAACACCATAGAGAAAAATAAACTCAAAGTGGATTAAAGACCTAAATGTAAGGCCAGACACTATCAAACTCTTAGAGGAAAACATAGGCAGAACTCTCTATGACATAAATCACAGCAAGATCCGTTTTGACCAACCTCCTAGAGAAATGGAAACAAAAACAAAAATAAACGAATGGGACCTAATGAAACGTAAAAGTTTTTGCACTGCAAAGGAAACTGTAAACACGACGAAAAGACAACCCTCAGAATCGAGAAAATATTTGCAAGTGAAGCAACTGACAAAGGATTCATCTCCAAAATTTACAAGGAGCTCAAGCAACTCAATATCAGAAAAACAAACAACCCAATCCAAAAATGGGCAGAAGACCTCAATAGACATTTCTCCAAAGAAGATATACACGATATACAGATTGCCAACAAACACATGAAAGAATGCTCAACATCATTAATCATTAGAGAAATGTAAATCCAAACTACAATGAGATATCATCTCACACCGGTCAGAATGGCCATCATCAAAAAATCTACAGACAATAAATGCTGGAGAGGGTGTGAAGAAAAGGAAACCCTCTTGCAGTGTTGGTGGGAATGTAAATTGATACAGCCACTATGGAGAACAGTATGGAGGTTCCTTACAAAACTAAAAATAGAACCACCATATGACCCAGCATTCCCACTACTGGGCATATACCCTGAGAAAACCATAATTCAAAAAGAGTCATGTACCACAATGTTCATTGCAGCTCTATTTACAATAGCCAGGACATGGAAGCAACCTAAGTGTCCATCGACAGATGAATGGATAAAGAAGATGTGGCACATACATACAATGGAATATTACTCAGCCATAAAAAGAAACGAAATTGAGTTATTTGTAGTGAGGTGGATGGACCTAGAGACTGTCATACAGGGTGAAGTAAGTCAGAAAGAGAAAAACAAATAGTGTATGCTAACACATATACATGGAATCTAAAAAAAAAAAAAAGGTCATGAAGAACCTAGGGGCAAGACAGGTATAAAGACACAGACCTACTAGAGAATGGACTTGAGGACACAGGGAGGGGAAAGGGTAAGCTGGGACAAAGTGAGACAGTGGCATGGACATATATACACCACCAAATGTAAAATAAATAGCTAGTGGGAAGCAGCCGCACAGCACAGGGAGATCAGCTCGGTGCTTTGTGACCACCTAGAGGGGTGGGATAGGGAGGGTGGGAGGGAGGGAGAAGCAAGAGGGAAGAGATATGGGGATATATGTATATGTATAACTGATTCACTTTGTTATAAAGCAGAAACTAACACATCATTGTAAAGCAATTATACTGCAATAATGATGTTAAAAATAAATAAATAAATAAGTAAAAAGAAGAAAAAAAAGTAAAAAAAGAAAAAAAACAAATGGAGAGCAAACTTTAACATTTGTCTTTAAAGAGACTTCATTTTAAAAGTTGAAAGAGCACAAACACTTCTGACCGTTACTTTTAAACTCTGATTATCCAGTATATTTAACATTTTTTATTTTAGGGCAAGGTTAAAACTGATAAACTGTAGATTACATTTTGTTTCTTTTTGATAATTTAAGTTATACTACACAAAAATAAAGTGCTGTTTCAAATCTTTTTTCCTAAAATTACTTCTGTAGTCCATTTAATAATCATAACACCTGACAAAATATACCTTCTTTCTGAAGGTAGCCTAATTAGCCTCCCAAAATACCATTATCATTCTTTAGCTTCTTAAATAGAAACTTTCCAGGACTCTCATTTCCTTAAGATCAAATCCAAACTTTCCTTTCTGGTAACTGAAGCTCTCTATAATCTGTCACTGCTTCCACGGCCCTCTCTCTGGTCGTCACTCAGCCAAAATTAATTTTCTGTCTTCCTCCCCAGTAGCCTGCAATTCTGCCCAGTCTCCTTACTGTCTCCAGATAACAGTGGCCTGCTTCTATCTACCCACTTTTGTCTACACTATTTGCCATGTGGAATCCCATCTCCCATCTTTCTTCTGTGTCTCTGTGAAGCGAACTCGCTCAGGACCTAGGTGGTATGGTTGAAGCTCAGGAAAAGTCTCGAAATGCGGCCTGAACCATCCCTCCCCAAATAGCACCATCTGATAATTTTTCCTTCTCACGGAAAGCAGATGAAATAGTAGACTGAAAATACAATGTCGTAAGTTATTGGCAAGAAATGTGTGTCCTTAGTGGCATGGACATATATACACTACCAAATGTAAAATAGATAGCGAGTGGGAAGCAGCCGCATAGCACAGGGAGATCAGCTCGGTGCTTTGTGACCACCTAGAGGGGTGGGATAGGGAGGGTGGGAGGGAGACGGAAGAGGGAGGAGATATGGGGATATATGTGTATGTATAGCTGATTCACTTTGTTATAAAGCAGAAACTAACACACCATTGTAAAGCAATTATACTCCAAAAAAGATGTTAAAAAAAAAAAAAAGAAATGTGTATCCCTTACAAATAGGTAGGCTGAATATCTGCATTGAGGTGGCCCAAAAGTGACATCTGTAAATCCCCCATCTGAAGTCTCTTTGCTTAGAATCGACTTGTTTAATCCCTTTCTTTCTCGTGTCTCCTCTTTACTGATAGAGAGATAGATAAATAGATATCGATATATGAAAAAAAAAGCTTTTTCTCTTTTTGTTCTAATAAGGCAAAAGAGGAAAAAGAAGTCATAGTAGTTATGCTTGGAAATCACCATAGGCCCACTGTTTCTAATTCAGGGAAAGTAATAAAAGGGATCAGAATAGTTTCTCATCATCTTGCTGAAGCCTAACATCTGTAGTACGGGGCTCTGGAGGTGGAAGTTATTCCTGAAGGCTTATTCTGACCTAGAATTTTGCTACTAAAGGTTTGGTCTGTGGACCAACACCATGGCAATTAACTGGGAGCTTGTTAGACGTGCAGAGTCTCAGACCCCCAGGTTACACTACTGAGTCAGAATCTGTATTTTAACTACATTCCCAGGTGATCCATAAGCACACTGAAATTTGAGACCACTGGTGGAGAGCTAACTCTCTCGACTACTGAAAAAATAGAAGCCATCCACTATTTACAGTTGGCTAATCAATCTTTAACAGTATAGCCTTTCTTCCTGCAGACAACAGAAACTGAGTAGATCACACAAAATGGGATTTATTACCAGATATTAGGTGGTTTATAAAATAACTGGATAGGCTGAAGGAGAAGGCTTCTAAGGACAATTGCAGCCCTCAGAATCACATAGCCATTTCTCTGACCCATACAGCTGCTTTTGGGGCTGCAGGAAGCCACACTTCTGGCACAAACTTCCCTGTGAAATGGGTGCTTTTCTCTCTTCCTCCCGACCTGAGTTCAGAATCTAAGCCCAGCTCTAGCACACTGTTGGAATCTAAATCACATCCAGAAACCTGGCTGCAAGCGACTTTGGGAAGTATGGTTTAGTTTTCTGCCCTTATAGTATAGGAAAACCCCACTAGAGCAGCACTAGTCAAAATGTGGTTCATGGAGGAGGGCAACTGATTGTTAGGGGTATGCAATGAGCTAAGCACAGGAACTGAAACTAAGTACTGAGGCACTGTTACAGCAAGTTGAAGTTTGCAACACCTAAGCACATGATCAGTAGATGCAATTCTATGAACAGGTCATAGGCCAGTTTTGTTAATGATGAATTCCATGGTGAGAGGCATACAGTGTGAGCTACATGCTAGACTACGTAGGACCGTGTTACTGGATCAGTAGGAAATCGAACAAAAACGAAAGTGAAAACCAGCAACCCAAATCTGATCCTTCCCTGTAGATAGCCTGAGAAGCACTACTCTGCCACCAGAGTGGCATGATTGATGGGTCAGCCAATATGTGGTACCCCTCAATCCCAGCTCAATGCCTAGCTCGTTTATGAGGCCTATGGACTGTAATGAGCTCATATGACTTTTCAGAAATATAAGTCATTTTGGCACTTAAAATATTTATAAATAAGATCCATAGCAACGTATCTTTCTTAGTTGCTGTAGAATTAGCCTACAATAAGCACTTAAAATATTCTTTTTGAATTAAAGGACATGTTTTCTTCCTGTAAAGATGCAAATGAATTCAATAACACTATTCATGTTACAGGAGGATTTTCTACATAAAGGATAATATCTTAAATGTTTTCATAATATTAACAAGCATCCCCAAGTTTTGTAATAAGAACAAATGTAATATCGTGTTCAGAGTAGATTAAAATATTCATTTTGTTGGTATAAAGCAAAATCTATTTGTAGGCTTGTATGCCCTGTTAGGGCAGCATGGTCATGTATTTAATTTGACTACATAATTTGTTCCAAGAATGAAAGTGGTTGTCCCTATCCTGGCCTGCAAAATATGAAGCTATGGACAATGTTCACAGCAGCACTATTTACAATAGCCAAGACATGGAAGCGACCTAAGTGTGCATTGACAGATGAACGGATAAAGAAGATGTGGTGTCTATACACCATGGAATGTTACTCAGCCATAAAAAAGTGAAATAATGCCACTTGCAGCAACATGGATGGATGCAGAGATTATCATACTAGGTGAAGTAAATCAGACACAAGAAAAGACAAATATCATATGATATCATTTATATGCAAAATTTTAAAAAATTGATACAAATGAACTTGTTTACAAAACAGAAATAGACCCACAGACATAGAAAATAAACTTACGGTTACCAAAAGGGATAGTGGGGAGTGGAGTGAGAGAGAAACTAGGAGTTTGGGATTAACATATACACATTACTATATATAAAATAGATAATCAACAAGGTCCTACTGTATAGCACAGGGAACTATATTCAACGTCTTATACTAACCTATAATGGAAAAGAGTCTGAAAAAGAATATATATATATATATATATATATATAAACTGAATCACTTTGCTGTACACCTGAAACTAACACAACATTGTAAATTAACTATACTTCAATTAAAAATATGGTAAAGAAAATATAAGGGTATGAAACTTAAACCATATACAGAGTATTAGTGTAACTCTACACTAATAAATGACATGCTTTTTGAGGCAGATGCATTTTTCACATTTACAAGATAGCCATCAGCCAACTGACAGTCATGTCTGTAGTCCCATTTCTTATGCTTACATACAAACGATTTAATTTTAAAATTATATTCAGAGGTTAATATAAGAATATTCAAATATATATTTATTTTTCCTACCTATCTACTGTTTGCTTTTCCAATGGAAAAAAATGAATGGACCAAGAGGATTGCTCAGTTGTCTGAGTCCCCAGTTTGTAACAAGATAGAAATTGATGAATGCTGTGCTCATACTCAAGAGACCCAAGTCATTTCTAAACTGCCACTCTTGAGATGCATGACTCTGATCAGGTAGCAATTCTTCTACCATGTAGCTTTTCCATATGATGAAATTACATTTTCCTAAAAGACCTCTAAAGTCCCTTTCTTCAGTAAAATGGAACTCTTAAGTCTTCATAATCTAACCAATCTAAATTCTTATTGGTTTGTGTTTTTTTGGATTGAATCTTTAAAAAAGTACTTTTCCCACCTCTAACTACGTTCAAATTGTATTCCTTTTTTTTTTCCTCCACAATTATATAGTGTAAGGACATTTATCACATTTGTAGTTACAAACGTATGGAAGCAACATAAACGGCTATAAATAATGGAAAGTTTAAATAAATAAATTATGGTGCGTACATAACACAGAATACTATGCAAGATCCTATCTATAAGATTGTCTTATTTGTCTTGGATTTTTCAGAACTGGGAACTGGCAAAAATTAGTGAAAAATCATAGCACACATACATATTCACAAAATATTTCTTAATTATGCTCTAAAAATGGTCTTCAAACCATTTATTTTAAATGTTACAATTAATTGGAAATTGAGAGCCCAGATGTTTTAAAAATACTTTTCCCACCTTTAACTATGTTCAAACGGCATTCCTTTTCTAAGCACAGACTTCGATTTCCTCTCATTTTGCACTTATTTATCCATTTGAATGAACAGTTTACACATTTTCCGGGCTAATTTCATTTCTAAGTGTGCCCTTTCCTTCACAGAATTCAGCAAGTTAGAAGCAATAATTCTTATGGAAGCAAAACGCATGCACAAATTACTTTCCTTATAAAGGCAGAGGTCTTTCTCCTTGCTTTGATATTTGAAAAGCTTTTGTTGAGCTGCTGGGAACACTGCCAAATGGTGTCACCTGCCAGCTGGAGGGATCATATGCTCCCTATTAAAGCTGAGGGCCACGCTGCTGGTCGGCAGCTGAATGTGAGGGTATCACCACTGCAAGTATTTGGTAATGGGGTAAACTGCTAGAGCAGTGAGGCCTCCCTGGAAGGGCCAGTACGTACATTTTCTATCCTTTCGCACAGTGAATGCTTGCATGCAGCTGCTTCCTTATCACCCATGCTATTCCAGCCGGCAAACCACAGTGAAGATTCATGGCACAATCCCAAAGCCACCCCAAGTGAAAACTCCAGATAGCTTTATGAGACAGGGTGAGAACTACCTAACAGACTTCTAAAATGGTGTCACATGGCAATGACTGATTTGGGCAGTTCTTTTCATTAAAGGCATTCTTCAGCATTAAGGAATTTTTGTCTCTGTTTTCAAGCTCAGACTAAAGAAAAAGAGAATGGAAACATAGCCACAAAGATATTTTGGCATTATTTTGGATTCTGCACCCAATTTCAGATGTGTGTGTGTGTGTGTGTGTGTGTGTGTGTGTGTGTGTGTGTGTGTGTGTGTGTGTGTGTGTGTGTGTGTGTGTGTGTGTGTGTGTGGCGGGGGAGGGCGTGTGCAGCATCAACAAGCAATTCTTGGATACCAGCTGGGCATCCGAGAATTCAACTTAATTCTGACACTATCTACCCAGAGATAGCGTCAAATTCCAAAGGCTAAGGGTTCAGTCCTACAAGACTGTCCCCATCCTCTCACTTCAGATGCCAGTCATAACTCCAGGTTGTTTCCTGTACTTCTGATTGACTAGCTATAAACCACAGGTTCCCAAGAACCCCCTCCTCGGGTCTGATTAACTTGCTAGAGGGGCTCACGGAACGCAGAGTAAAAACATTTTACTCACCAGATGAGCCATTTATTACAGAAGGATATAACTCAGGACAAGCTGGACAGAAGACATGCATAGGGCAAGGTATGGGGGACGGTGTGGAGCTTCATGCCCTTACCAGGCAGGTCACTCCATCTGTACCTCCACTTGTTCACCAACCCAGAAACACTCCAAACCCAGTCCCTTTGGGTTTTCATGGAGGCATGATTGGTTAAATCATTGGCCATTGGCAACTGGTTCAACCTCCAGCCCTTCTCCTCTTCTGGGAGGCAGCGGGGTGGGATTGGAAGTTCCAACCCTTTAATCACAGGTTGGCTTCACTGACAGCCCCTAGCCTTAGGTGCTTTCCAAAAGTCATCTATTAACATAACAAAGACACCTTTATCACTCTCTACACTGAGGAAATTCCAAGGGTTTGAGAGCTGTGAGCCAGAAACCGTGGATGAAGACCAAATATACATGAGAAATAAGTTCTGGTCATCTGAATAAACAAATATATATTTTTCTTATAAATCACAATAACATGTATCAACTATTTAAAAGGAAAATTACTAAGTATCAATTCAAACACTGATTAACTGTCATGATTTTATGAGTAACGAAAGAGAGAGAGAATTAGTCTAATATATCCCAGTTAAGGGATAAAAGTGAAAGGCAAGAAAGCTTTGGGGCAGTGATAATGATCGTAAATTCTTTTCCATATAGACACCGGATTCCATCAACATTCACCTGACCTGGCTAACTCCCCACTGCTTGGACAATCTGAAGGTCCCAGTGATTACTCTATTGAAATTAGTATAGAATCTAATCATAAAATCTAATTCATAATTCATAAAACTGTAAGAAAAACAGAATGCAGTTTTTCTAAAACAAAATACCACGTTTCCTGCTTTTGATCACCATTTCTAGGATATTTCTCTGGTCTTTTTCTCTTTTCTCTGAACTTTCACTCTCTTAGATGAACACCCATAACCATGCTCAACTAGAATAACTATGGACGTATTTCTATTTACCTCAAATAGAACAGCTCTCAAACCGAATTCAACATCTTCCCCTCCAACTGACATGCTGCATATCTTTCCCAAACCTCCTGATTCTTCACTGTCAACTCTCCCTTATGCTAATTAGCAAAAAGCTATCACAAATCGTTACATAGGACATCTTTTCAGATCATCCTCTGATCTCCATTTCCACTCTTATCGTCCTGAGCCAAGTATTCCTTGTCCTGTGTCAGGAGTAAAAGGATAAACTGCCATTTTTCTTTAATCTGCCCCTGCATACAATGTCCCACAATGCCCTGTCATAATGACCTGACAACTTTATATTTATCCAATTTATCATCTGCTCAAGAACCCACAATGGCTGGCTTGGAGCCCACTTGATCCAGCTGGAGCCATTTCTCCTGACTTTCAAGGTTTTCACATGACCCCTATCATTTTCTCATGGATGTGGAGACACAGCACACTGACTGCATTCTTCCACTTCTTTATAGCTCCTAGTTCTCTCTGGCTATTTTAATTTTTCAAACACCTACTCAAGCCCATGATATTTTTATTCAGTACTGAATTTAAAAGGGGGAAATTTAAAATATTCATTTAGATGAACAAATGACATACTCAGAATTGAGGAGATTTACTTGAGTAGTAATCCCTGTGACAAAGTAGCAGAGCTGGTCCCTAAGAATAGTACATCATCAGGATTTACAAAGAGAAATGAACTGGTTCAGAGCAGGTAAAACTTACATGAAGGGAGAAATCCTGCTTCGCACAGGGAAGGATTCCTAAATATTATTGCTGCTCAACTCGTAAAGAGCCACCTAGAAAGAGACCAGGTCTGGAAGAGCTGAGGCGGGCTCTAGGTGAACACCCATCAGGATAGCGTGGTGTGGCCTTAGGAAGGGAGGCTAAAAGGACTTTATAGTGAGAGGGACTCCTGGATTCTCACCCCCAGTTCATGCAGAGAAGCTTATTTATGTGTTTTTTTTTTTAATACTGAAGGCTAAAGTTTAATTTTGTTTAATTAAATGTTCTGGTGCCATTTTTTGTCTTTTTAATGAGTGGCAGAAAAGAAGAGAATTGGCCTGGGGAGAATGAAAAGACCTGCACTCTTGTATTTTCTTTGCAACATGATCTTGAGCAAATCACTGATCTTTTCTGACTCTCTAAATTAGGGACAGCAGCATTTGGCTTTTCTATTTTATGACATAGTTGTGAGAATCATGTGAGTAAACGATACAAAAACTACTTGAAAATGGTGAATTCTTACAAATGTTAGATATGAAGATGACGGCAAAGATGAGATGGATAAACATAAATATTTGAATCAAACTTTCAGTATTAACTTTCTTCTCTGGAAGTTACATAAACTTTCACTTAACCTAAAACTGTTATCTCCTCTGACACAGAAAGAGACATTTGATTATTTACTGTCTCTTGTTCACCTCTAATTTCTGCATGTGTGATACTATTTTCTCCCCTATTGGACTTTATTCTTCCTCAAATATTGTAGTCTTATTTATTCGTTTATTTTGCCTCGATACTGGGTATTGAGGCAAAAACCCAGTATTGAGGCAAATACTGAGTATATCTACTCAGTATATAACATATACTCAATTTATAAACTACATGATGGAGACAACAAGAAAAAAATCACCGTCAATGCAGCAGGTGAAGGTAGTAAAGGGTACTTTATACGTGTTAAAACTGGAGAAGAGACTTTAAACTGGAAGATACAAAGACTTCTTGAGAAATGGTACTTTAAAATCTCCCACCCACTGCTCAAAAACTCTTTAATAAATTCTTGAAATATGGAGTATGTAGGATGAAGAACACAGTTTGCTTAGTTCTTTCGACACTGAGAAAAATGGGAAAGCTAAATCTTTTAAAAGAAGATAATTCTATTTGCCTTTCCATAATGCATTCTTCAAAAGGCTCGGGAAGAAACCAAAACATTCAGAAATAGGACTTAAAAATCAACATCTTTAGGTATATTGCAATAAACAGGAAAAATGAAAAGTCATTATAACTATATGGAATTCCTGCTAGAATATTTGTTCAACTTAATGGAAAAGTACCTATTACTAGCTATATTTTTATCTCATCATTTTTTCGCTATGTTCCAATATATGTATCTCGTAATCTCAAAATTATTTCTCTTTAATGGTAGAAAGTTCTTTTGTTGAATTACAGAGTTACGTGGAAGAGAATGCTTAAGGGAGATTAATAAAAAGGAGAGGGTAGGTCTCTGTTTAAATACCTATTTGACATGTTATAAGACATAGAGGGTTTTGAGTTATAAATGCAAGTCTGATCTAGACAATAATAACCACAGATGTGAAAGAACCTCATCTTTCAACCTGACTTGTACATATTTGTCAAAACTATGAGAACTTGGAAAGATATTTTTTCAGTTAAAATACAGTTTTCTTTTATTGCAAGTCTATTTCAAGTGTTAGGGAAGATCTACCTAAATCAACATTTAACGAGCAATAAAAGAAATGAATCCAATTTTTATTTTAGTGGATGAAGGCAATGTATTAAATATATGCAGAGGGCACTTTTAAATATACAGATTTTAATTTTAGGAGGAAGAACTGACTACAATATGTTATTTTATCATACTACATATCCTATGATAACTGATTACTAAGGCTATTCTTCATAGTATATTAATTCTAACATTAATGGATAGCAGTGTACACAGGCAGGAGACCTATTACTTTTGAAAACAGTTACTGTACATTAAATGTTTACACAGTAATAAATATTAATGATCAATTTCATTGATATTAATAATAACCATATCATTGATTTAATGGTTTGCTAGGCACTACATCTCCTTATTTGTTCAGAAAAGCTACTATACAGACTGTATTTTTAATCATATGTAATACATTGATAGATATAATAATATTATAACATTATTTACTGGGCTTTAAACTTCCTGAATCGAAGCAATATATGGGGCTTCCCTGGTGGCGCAGTGGTTGAGAATCTGCCTGCCAATGCAGGGAAAACGGGTTTGAGCCCTGGTCTGGGAAGATCCCACATGCCGCAGAGCGACTAGGCCCGTGCACCACAACTACTGAGCCTGTGCATCTGGAGCCTGTGCTCCGCAACAAGAGAGGCCGCGATAGTGAGAGGCCCGCACACCGCGATGAAGAGTGGCCCCCGCTTGCCACAACTAAAGAAAGCCCTCGCACAGAAACGAAGACCCAACACAGCCATAAATAAATAAATAAATAAATAAATAAATAAATAAATAAAATTTAAAAAAAAAAAAGAAGCAATATATGAAACACAGCAAATGGATGAAAGCAATGAAATGATCACAATGGAATTCACTGGTCTTAACACGTACCCTCATCATCCAGAAGTAACTGGCCCTATGGAAAGATAGAATAGTCAAAAGATATTTCAGTTAAGGTGCCATCTGAGAAAAAATAGCTGGTGAAGTTGGGATATTTTACCTGAACCAGCAGTAAATATACGGTGCTATTTTTTTCAGAGGCAATATACATATTTCTGGGAACCAAAGGGTAGAATAAGTTACATCTAATGATCCACTTGAAAAAATTTTGGTTTGCAGGACTTTGGACATCCTGCTGTAGAGGTTTTAGCTTCCAAATGATGAATGCTTCCACTAGCAGATTATGTCTAGTGATTTGGAAGCTGATGCAAACAACAGGCTGTTTTTGGTTCTTCATGCCACTAAATCAAGCAGCAAAAAAAGGAGGAGTTTCTTAGTTGGTGCGGTGATTCGTCCTGTATCATCACAGGCAAATGGAGGCGCTGCTTCACAATGGGGGTGCCTCCTGGTACCGCCATGTCTAGTGTTATGAAGGCAGATCTACCAATCTCAAACCAACAGGGAATGCAAGGTTTGGGTCATTCCACTAGATAAAGGATCCTGAACAGCTGCAATTCTAGGTGAGGGTGAAAGGAAAACTGAATACACACTGAAAGAACTAAGTTACATATCACAGCTATACTCTTGTAACAATTACAGAAACTAGTATTGGGCTAACTTTTCTTTCTTATTCTATTATGTATATATGTTTTCATTTATATTAATCATATTCATTTTTTCTCCCTATTGTCCTTTCTATTTTATATAGGGCATTCTGGTGGTGGATAATATCATGATACAGATTTATCTAAATTTTGATTGTAGTTGATTTGGAGAAATAAATATCATCAAGGGATGGAATTTAGTGAATATTTAGAATCTGGAGAGAAGGTGAACATATTTTCCTCTGTAAAAGGGCTGGTTCAATTTCAACAGCATGTTGCTGTTACTACTGATATTTGAAATATTAGAATGGAATCAAAGTATTATAAATATTGAGCATCCAAAAAAGGGGATGACTCACCAAGGCAAATAGCACAGACTATCTTACTTCACTCTACTCCAGCATCCTTGGAGCATGTCTTCGTGTACATCAGAGACTGGAAGGATGAAGACCAGGTATCCTGGCTCCCTTGCAGCTTGGGTTACACATGTGGCCTAGATAAGTAAATGCAACTGTATGCAACTTGGAAAGGATATGAACACTACTTCAGGCAACTTAAGGAATGAGATCATCCTGAGAAGAAGGCAAGTAGTCACAAATGTCTGGCTATTCTTCACCAGCTAGTGTTCAGCTTCTGGCTTTAGGGGTGCTGAATAGGGAGTGGTGAGTAAGACATGGGACCTCTGCTGGTACTCTCCCCTGGTGGGACTGGGTAATTCTCCCAGCTGTACTTTTTCTGGCCATGTGGCTTCAAAGCTTGTTTCCCTGGCTCTCTCTGGAATTCTGCACTCTGTCCATTGCCAATAATAAACTCCTTTCTGCTTTTAAACTAGCTGTTATGGAGTCTCTTATTTGCAGATAAGACAACTGACCAGTATGCTAGTTTTCTAATAAATTCACTTAAGTCTGTAATTACTGTTTTGGCCAAATACCAAATTATGTATTTTCATTTATAATGTATTCAATTTCTATTATTTATAAGTGGCTTTCAATTTTTTAGCTTCATCCCCTCTTTAGCTGGAGAGTATATATTTTTCTTTTGGCTCTCTTTCAGTTGCCAGTTTCTAAATGTAATGTGCAATTATGGTAAATGTAGTCTGTCTGAAATAAGTAGAAGAACACTGATTTAATCCAGATTTGTCTGGTCTCACCCAGTGTATTTTATCTACCACATTATATAATTTTGACCTCTGTGATTTCCTCCATTATTTTAATTACTTTAATGGAGGAAATCATCCACAAATTAGATAATATTTATTTGCTTTCTTCTATTTTCCTCCATTATTCAACATTTTAAAAATATCTCACTAGTATTCATTTTATTGTACTGTGTACAGTAAGGTTTTAAATTTATTTTTAAAAATGATTTTCTGTTGCTAAATTCTTACACATTACTAATGTCACAGTACTGTTTATTGAATAAATTTTCCTTACTCCACTGATTTGTGATACTTTCTTTGTTATATACAAAAATTTTAAATAGATAAAATCTTTTTTTCAGATTATATTCCATTGTAGGGTATTACAAGATATTGAATATAATTCCCTGCGCTACACAGTAAATCTAGGAAAAACCTTTTAATACTTCACTTTTTATATGTATCTCTGCACCAGTATAAGCACATTTTCAACATCATTACTAGTCGCCATAACTTTTGACGCATTTGCTACTCCTACCTTCACGAAGTTGTCCCACTTCTCAATTTCTCCGCTTTTAAAAGGAAAACGCATCATCACAAAACACACTTAGAATTAGTTCAGAGTGGTGTTCTGATTTCACCTCTCTCTCCCCACTAAGCTGGACATATAAATTTTATAATTTTATAAATTTTATTATAAGTCCAGAGGACGTATGTGGGAACACCAGTAACAGATTAAGGCACATGTCCTGTAAACAACAATGTGGTCTGACAATTTTGATCCAAGGCTACCTAGAGAGGCAGAAATAAATTTTTGGAGAGCATTGCCTTATCTCATCCAAGTATGATCTTTAAAAAGCAGAGCCAAAGTTGAAATTCAGTCTTTTCTCAATTTCTCTCACACATTAAAAGGAGTCTATAAAATGTGTTTCCCAGCAGCCGTGATTAAATTGCTGGTTTTCTCTTATTCACTTAAATCCCAGGAAGTGGCTCACTGTTAAATTATTTCAACCCTTCCCTCTTGGTTCCGAAGGCTCTCTCATTCTCACTTGGGCCATTCCCTCCTTAGCTCTCCCCAAGGTCTTGTTTCACCGTAGGCCACAGTGCCCTGAAAAGTCTAGTTCTTCTTTTGCTCTAATTGCTTTTCTCGAGAGAATACAACCCTGCAACTTCTTTCCTTTTTTATCTTGAGAGAAAATAGGCAAAAGGGAAAATATTACATAGTAAAATGAGCAGAAGAAGGTTGTGAATTCTCACAGATTGATTTTTATTCTCTGACGCCACCATTCATTTAAATGTTTTTATTTTTTATTCCCACAAGAAAAATGTGATTTAGTTCTAGAAATTTACAAGCCAAGATAAAATGAAAAGAAAACGTGGAAAACCCCATGGGACCAGCAGTCTTAGACTTGAGGTCGCGTCCATGGCAGCCCCGTGGCAGGGGCGGCGCCCGGTCAGGCCACGACCGGAGTCTGGACCCAAACGCCGCCTCCAGCGTCTGCCGCCGTCCCAGCTGGGCCTCAGCGGGCGGCGCTCCACAGAGTGGGTCCGGGGTCGGCTCTGAGCCCCAGAACTAGAGGCTGAAGCCTGGGCCCGGGACCCAGGCCCCCTGGTTCGTGGTCGCGAGGTGGAAGCCCGCCTCCTTCGGGTCGTCCTCGCGCAGCTGGCTGTAGCCCAGGCTTCCCACTGGGGGCTGGGGGCTGGTGCCCCGCTTCCCACTCTGCTGTTCCCTCTTGGCGGGCCACGTGGGGAGCATGGAGGGGTCTATGGGGAGGGGGGGTCTCGCGGAAATACTCATGCTTGACGCCGTCCTTTGCGTTGACCCTCCGTCCAGCGAAGTAGGTCAGAAACTTTTTCATGAGGTCGAAGCCCTGGTCTGAAAGCAGAGCCCCGAAGCGCTTGCGAAGGTTGTTATACGAGTACTCGGTGAAGGTCGTCTACTTGACGGCGGGGAGGTCTTTGTAGCGGGCAAGATTTTCTCACTGGGGGGTCCCCAGGTCCTTGAACACTTTGTTGATCTGATCGATTTCTGACTTCCCAGGGAACAGCGGCTTCTGAGTCAGCAGCTCCCCAAAGATGCAGCCCACCGACCACATGCCCACGGCCGTGGAGTACTCCTGGGGGTCAGGAAGCACTCAGGGGGCTGGCGGGTCGGCATGCCCAGGGCGGGCTAAATGTTTTTATTGTTTAAAGGTAATCATCATCTTATTCTTCAAGGAGACTCAGAAAAAAAGTTGCTGAATAGATAACATAAGCAATATCTTTAGAACTGACAGTGACGGTGTACCAGTGCTTTGCAAAATAATTGCAAGCAGTTCGAGCAGATATATCCAAGCAAGACATTCTATGGAACCCAAGATTTCCTCTAGCCAAGAGAAACATTCTATCTGGTCCATAGTATTTTGACCCCTCTTGAACTGCTTTATACAACTGTTATATAAACTTGCGCTCCAAAATTCACCAGCAGCTGACAGAGGAAACCAGTATACACACAACACACACACGTACACAGACACATATTAAATAAGAATCATGTTTCATTTCTTTCTACTAGTTGCCCAGGTATATGGATCTAACTTCTGTTCCCAATTGCTATAGCTAACCTACAAACGTGATTTTAAAACTTCATATAATATCTTCCTTCCCTTCCTCTTTCACTAATTGCATTTACATATGTATATATGTATATATCATTCATTCATTTGTTAATTCATTTTGCTTTATTATTGTAAACCACCCCCAAATCCTTATTGGAAGTAGACAGATTATAACTACATTATATGAATGCTAAAAGAGACCTGAAATAAACTTCTAACACTTTTATGGTTGGCAAATGACATTAAAAGTTCACACTACTTAGCATTCTATTTATCATAGATTATCAACAATCACCAATTCCTTCGTTGTTACATTAAACTTACCTTTTGTTAGATGTTAATGTCTGGTCTAATTTGGAAGTGAACTAGGATAAAGGTAAATTAACCACAATGTTTTGTTTCAATACTTAACGACTCTTCTTTAAGTAATAGGCTATTTAAGATCTAGAGTTAATTGAAAAGTGCCATTATCAAGAGTCTGTCTTCAATTAGCAATCAGAGAGGTAGAACGCGTATTAGTGTATTTGAAGACCATAGGTCTCACTGCCAGCTCCAGGCTCCAGTGGGAATTACTGGAACATGAACTCTTGACTAGTAACACTGTGCACTTCCTTAGACAGGATTCAATTTACATAGACTGTGTAACACAGTCAATGTTACAAGGCTTTTCATCTCTAGTTATTTTTATTATAGTATACTAATTTCAATCTAAAGCACAGAATAAATTTGAGGTTTCCTATTTGCAGAACTTCTGAAGATAAGAGAACTGAAATACCATATTACTAGTTAATGCCTTGATTTAGTTCACATATTTTCGTCTTCTGTACGAAATAATTAAAAATAATTATTTCAGTGAACTTAAATAAAGCCCCCAGGGAACAAATTTTTATTGATCGCTGTTATAGTTGAAACTGCTTTGTTCACCCAAGCAAAAACATCATGCAAATGAAATAACTGACATAAACACTGGAAAAGATGAGAGAGAAATTTCTTTTGTTAATGCTACCACTGTATACTATGAAAACATAAGAGACTCTAATAAAACATTTTTGGAATTAAAAAAAGAATTGGCAATGTGGATGGATATAAGTTAAAAAGACATAAAAATCAATAGCTTTACCCTTGTAATAAGCACCTAGACATGGAAATATTAAAAAAATTCTATTTATATTGGCAAGAAAAAAAACACCTATAAAATATTTAGGAATAAAGACAGCCAGAAATATTCAAAATTGATATAAAAATTATAATGTATTATTTTAAAAGATGATACACAATACAAGAGCAGAAGATACAGAAAACCATAATATAGTCTTGCTGGTAGTTTATAATTATATTCAAATATAAATTATTCCAGTTAAAATCACAACATGGTTTGTCCTGTAATTAGATATAAAGACCTGTGTTAGAATAGCTAGAAAATCATTAAAAAGAAGTAGGAAGGAGCACACTTGCCATTCCAAATATGGGAAAATACATTATATATTCCCTAGAGAAAAATGTACATGCTATTGAACAGGAGAAGAAAAACATATCAGTCATATAGTATAGAGGATCCAGAATTAGAATCTGAAAAATCTGAGGTATTGATAGGTCAAGTAAATGAGGAAGATAGGACCTTTTAAAATGGTGCCAGCAAAGCCAGATGTCCAGAGGAAAGAAAATTTAAAAAAGGAAGCCCTATCTTTCACGTACATACACAAAATAAAGTCCAGAGAGAAATAATGTAAATTTAAAATTAAAACAACACAATATGTCTTACAAGAAAATCTAGGAGACTAAATTTGTAACCCATAACTAGGAAGGCCACCTTAACCTCAACTGAAAATGTAGAAGCTGTAAAAGAAAAAAAATACATATCTGATGTTTTAAAAATTTAAACTTTGTGCTAGTCAGCAGATTTGTGAATTTGAAAAAAATTTAATGAATATTATGAAGACTTAGTTACCATAAAATAACATGAGTTACTATAATCTGATAAGAGCAAAACACATAAAAGAGAAAAAATACATATCTTTTGTTTATTATATACACAGATGCACAGAAGAGGAAACTCAGAAGTCCATATGCGAATGATAAAATGCTCAGGTTTGCTACCCAGGGAAATGAAAATTCAAATAATAATGCTATGTCACTTGATAGGCATGAGACTGGCAATAATTTAGAGCTTTTGTTTAGAGGAATGAGAGGAAAAGAGTAACCTCAAACACTGGGAATGCAAATGTTAGATGTTACCACCTTTTCAGAAAGCATCTAGAAATATCTTTTAAAATAAAATTTGACCCAGCAATACTACACCTGGGAATATGCCCTATATAAATAAAAATACCAATTCACATGGAAATATATATGAGGATATTTATTGCAGGCTGGTTCCTGGTAGTGATAAACCAGAAATAAAGTTAACCCCATCAACAGGGAACTTAAGAATTTAAAAACAATGGATTAGAACTATTCTGTATAAATTGGAAAGGTTTCTGTGAGGTTTTATTTAGCAAAAAATAGGACACAGAAAAATGTGTACAATATGATCTATTATTAAAAAATGAGCAAAATAAGTTAGCTGTGCATTTGCATACATATATATAATCAATATGTGCAGGTTCATATGAATATAGCTTGTTAACATAACACTTCATGGGGGAACGGGATGTGCTTGATGTGCTAATATGATTCAAGACAGGGAATAACAATAAATTTATGTAAAATTACATGATACACTATAGATACATAATGTGATGCATAGGCACCAAAACATTAATGGTGGTTATTTCAGGGTGGTTAGATTCTAGGTGGCTTTTACTTTTTCTTTATATTTTAATCTATTGTTCTCAGTTTAAAGATAATATTATTTACATAAACAGAAAAATAAGTTTGTTTCCATTGTGTACGAAGAGTAATAAAACTAATTTTTAAAAAAATCATTATATTATGTAATATTTATGAGCTAGAGGGCACACGGCAAGGAAACATGATAAGCAAATAAGAAACAAAAAGAAACTGGTTCCATTTACTGTTACTGAAATGTACTGGATTTTCAAAGCTTTGAGATGTAAATTTCAATGTAATTTTATAATATTGACAACTGCGACAAATGCTCATAAGTGATTAAACTATGATTTTTGCCACCATATCTAGGCATTAACAACTAAGTTTCAAAGATAAATTTTGATATGATTTGTGTGCTTTATCTAGACTTTTAAATTAAAATAGCCATACGAGTAGAGAACAATTTTATTCTTTACAATCTTTGTACTTTCAAGACCGTAGGGGATATGGAGAAAGGCACAAGGAAATATGAGTATCAAGTGATCCTAATTTGTGAGTCAGTTTAAATATTTATGAATTTCTGATTGTATAATTAATATTTAACTCTGTTCTCTTCCTAGAATAATGTGACAACTTTATAATATTCTATTTGTGCCAAAATCACATCATTTCTGCCTTTGTATAAGTGCAAATTGCTGACACTGCACACCCCTGTCAGGTAGTACTCACCTCTAACCTAGAGCGAGGTTCTAGTCCGGTGCAACACTTTCTGAACATCCGGTTTACTTCTCTCTCAAATCCAGAGAGTAAGTTGGTAAAAGCAAACCATGGGGTTGACAAACATATGATCAGTTACGTGATGATTTTTCTCAATAAAAACTAGTTATCTAAGTAATTAACAATTCTATTTTTCTTCATACCTTTCTTCTTCTACACATACCTTAAAGTTGTAATTCCAATAAGTGCTCAACAATCATTTTCTTTTACTGAAGTATGTTGTACTATTAGCAATTTTTCTTTAGCATTTTTTAGAAGTCTAAAATGTTCTTTTTACCCATCTTCCCTTTTAAAAAGTTTCTGGACAAAATTTACCAGAATTTTTTTTTTTTAAATCAATGATATACCTATGGTATTAAGGTTACTGTCCTAGATTAATGTATTTAACTTACATATAGAAGTACTATCATGCATTTGTATACTAATGAAATAATAAATGCAATGCATATAAGGAGATTACAGGTATAAGACATATCTGAAATTCTAACTTTTAAAACTGACGTTGCCAGCGTGGTCATTTCTAATAGAGACGATCCATGCAGAACAATGGATGCAGTTTCAGGGGTTGCATTTACTAGGTGTTAATGATTACACCCCCTCATCCTTTGGTAGCTGTCAAGCGCTGAGCACCTCCTCAAAGTCCTCTCACAGTAGAGGGAGAGGGAACAAGAATCAAGAGACAGTCTCAAGTAGTTCACATTCTACTTGACAAAATACTGCATATGAATGATATAAAACATGTTCTTATTATCAAAAGCAAATTAATCTAGCACAACTGAGGCACTTCATTTAGGCTCAGGAAGATAGAACTAGACCTTTTTCATCATTACTGTTCATTCAACCTGTACTTTTCCATCACCCACTCTCAGCAAATGTCCCTGGCAAGCAATAAACGCTCGCTATGGATTATACAGCTCTGACCATATCAACAAAATAGGACCTACTCCCAACCCCTGCCCCTACTTCCAACCTATTCTCAGCTTCACTTGTTCCTCTGGCTCCCCTGGGCTCTAGACTGTCAGCTTCATAATGGAAGTATGAGAGAGAATGAAGCTATGCAAAAGTATGTCACCAGTGTACTCTTACCAAGAAACTCCACAAATCACATTAGGGAATATTTTCTTTTCAAATTGATTTATTTCACAACACTCTGCTTTGGTTGTTCAAATGCAAACAGTTCCAGAAATCAAATCTGCAAGTCTAAAATTAAGATGCCACAGCAGAGCATATGCATCATTCATGATGATTTCACAGTGTTTCCTAGTCTGATTTACAGTTGTCAAAATTAACATTACATGACATGATCCGTTATGTGTTTCACTCAACACTGCATCATCCAAATCATGACAAATTCAATTAAAACTAGCTTCGATTCACTTCAAGCCTTCCATTGATTTCTTTTAGCTCTTTA
Organism: Eschrichtius robustus; assembly: GCF_028021215.1. NCBI lineage: Eukaryota > Metazoa > Chordata > Mammalia > Artiodactyla > Eschrichtiidae > Eschrichtius > Eschrichtius robustus. Next base: position 64,794,168 of record NC_090831.1, on the reverse strand, counting down.
TTACCCCTTCCTTTCTTTCTGCCAAGATACAAACTTTATATGATTCTAATTATGACATCCCTTTAGTAACAATTTCTTCACAATTTCCAACACAATCCTCATTTTCATATTTTAATTATTTAATTGCAGATTTGTTTTACCTTACTTTTCTTTCCTTGATTTACCTGTATTGTGTAGAAAACCCCACATTGTTCTGAACTAAGTCACAGAATTCTGTCTCTATAGAGGGGTTGCTGTAGACATTAACCCCTGACATTTAACGATACAAATATATAAATGAAGTCTCTTTACATCTAGCTTTATGTTGAATGTACTGTCTTATAAGCTAGGAAACAATTAAGGATGAAATAGTTAAGAAATGTTGTCAATAAATGATTTTCCAATGGAAATCTGTGATGCAGTAATTCTTCAGGGAAATCTCTGATTTATTTGAATATCAAAATAGTCAATGACATTAGCTATCACAGATTTATATAACATTTGTTGACTATCACAAGTCATATAAAGATTATCTTTAAAGATCCTTTATAGTGTAACTATCCGTAATAGTATAACTTTTACAAAAAATAGTTTTATTTTATGCTTAGTAGGATGTAGCTAAAGATAATATCTTACTAATGATATTCTGGATCCTTCTAGAATTTAAAATAGTTCTTCTGTATTGTGTGAGTGGAACCCAAGATTCTGTGAGCATAGCAGAAAAACATATTCATAGTAAAATGTGTATATTTACAAAGTAAATATTACCATATTAATATTGGTCTTATCCTATCATATTAAAGATACAAAGATGTAAAAAAGGTGTTCATTTTACTTTGCAAAATCATTAGACATCGATTTCTTTCCTCTTATGTAATGCAACTCTGTCCTTTTGAAAGGGATTTCATGAACCTAAGAAGGAAAGGGCTGTGTTCTTTTCTTTTTTTGTTTTCAATGATCTTTACCATCTAATTATTTTAAAGCCATACTTTACTATAAATAAAAATTCATTTTGCTCAGCCACGTCAATTTACACAGCAATTTTACACACGTAGTTTTTTTTTTATATTCTCACAAAAATCCTAACACATGTATAATGCAGGAATGTTATCCCCATTTTGGAATTAAAAAATAAATGGTAGGATTCTGACTTAAATCCAGACAGTCTAAGTTTGATGCTGGTGTTCTGTCAATTACATCAGTTGCATAAAATGATTTCTTTTTTTTTTCCATGAAACTATTCCTTGAGTGTCTAATACGAGTTAAGTTTCTAAGCACCTAGCAGATGGGGACACTACATCCTCTTCTCAAACTAACCAAAAGAGAAAGGTGCTACCTCTAAAAGGGCCACCAAAGACTCATCTGTCTTAACTTCTCTCTCTTATTAGTCTGTCTGAACACCTAACATTGTTCCCCTCATTATTCCTTTCTAATAACAAAGTGAAGAGCCATGTTTTATTATGAATACATTATATGAATTTGTTAGGTTAAATAATCAGTAACCATAGAGGAGCAATATAAAAGCCAGATGGAATTTAGACTGAGTCATGAAAGTCTCCAAAATGCCATTGCATGGGTACTGCTTAGAAAGGCTTTAGATAATATATCTACTTAAATATAGAAGAGAATAAAGGCACAAATAAAAAATAGAGTCAAAGGGACTTCCACAGAGGGAGACACTTCGGCTCAAAGAAAAAGTAATTCATAATTTTACGCCTGTTCAAACTTCACAGTTCCTTGCACCTCCCTAAAATACTGACAGATTCTTGGAACGTCTAAGTTAGAAGGTAGAGATAATCAAGGTCAGTGCTATAAAAACTTATTTTTCAAATTAAATATTAAACATATAATAGGGACTTATTAAATATTTGCTGAATAAATAAATAGATGCAGAAGATGAACAGCCTTTGGAAGAGAGGACATGTGTGTCCTCAGACCATCGGCCAACTCACTGCTCTTCTCACCCAGGGTGAGGCTAAGTCAGGCTAAGGGCCTATGAAGCAAAACTGAAGGAGGCACCGGCAGGCCCCTGGGAGTGAGTGAATCCCTAAGTTTTGTGCCTTGGGAGCCTCTCTTGCCTCCTGCAAGTTGGGCCCTATTCCCATCCCCCCACTAATCTACTATGCCTTGATGAGGAGTCCTTCTTCCTTATTCATAATCTAGAAGAAAAAGGCTAAGCCACACCCCTTCGCGGACCTGGGCAGACTTGGTGGTGGGGAGTGAGTAGAATGAAGCAATTATTAAAAAGAAACCTCTTTCACATCCCTTTCTTTTCTTTTTTGAAAGGGTAAAGCCTGGGGAGTGTAGAGTTTGGCTAGCACACATAATTATAAGGCTCAAAAGTGATATACGTGGACATGTTTAACAAAGAGAAGAAAACCTTAGTTATCATCATCATGAAAATTTATCCACAGGGACAGTCAGGGATCAGCTTCAGTGCTTTGGCATCATCCCACAGCATCCTTGGCTATGATCTATTATGTAAGTGGGACCCCAAATAAAATGGCCAGTTTAAAGTCTATATATTAGTTGAGGAGCATGAAATAGCTGACCACCAAAATAGGAAAGGCAACTTCTTTTCTTTCTGTTTCTACTACTTGCCAGTGTTCCATTTTAGCTAACCCAACTATCCTAGCGTTTTGTCATTTATTGGTCACAGTTGCGGAAACTAGAGGCTCAAGGCAAGCAGAGATCAAAGATACAGTCAAACTTTTCAATGGAAATTGCCAAGATTGAATTTCCTCCTAAATTGATTCTGTATTGTCTGTTTGACCTCAATATTCCCAGCACTGATACCTTGATCCAGGTATTCCTCACCCCATTCTCGGATTATAAACATGACCTAAGCCCTGGCTGCCCATACTCTAAAATCTGGGCCCTCCAATTCATTCTGCATGCCATTCCTGTTTGTGAACATAATTCTGTCCCTGCTGACTGGAAAAACCTTCAAATTTCTTTGCCTTACTATCTTCGCTGTCCTCTACAAATAACCTGCTCATTCTCAATTCTGAGATTTTTTAAAAAATTATGTTTGACTTGGAATGCTCACTTTTCCCATCACACCACACGTAGGTAAATACAATCCATTTGGGGGAACTTGGTCAAATTCTGTTGCCTTATCAAATTATTCTAGTCAATATAGATGCAGCTTTCTCTTGAAAACTTTAGTCATTTTATCTTAGATTTATCTTTCCATCAAGTATTGTTACCAACTATGAACTATATATTATACAACTCATAAAGGACAAAAACTTTCTGGGTCTACATGGAGTTAAGAGTAATTTAAAGTAATTTTACTTATTTTTTTCACTTTTTTTTCTCCTTGTTTCTCATGCATAGAGTTAAAGATATCAAGTGCAGGAACAATGCTTTCCACAGAGCTGAAACTATACAATGTCTACCATAATTTAATTCACCTATTTCTTTTTAAATTTTACTATACAGGATCCCTGATAGGCATGAACCTGCCAGAGAACTGCATTTTTGATAAACTTTGTGAAACCCTATATAAAATCCAAAATGTATCAAGTCAAAATTGATTTTTTAAATCAAAAACATGCTTTGTTTGTTCCAGCTCTCTACACTGTACATGACTGTACCAACATTCCAAGATCTTCAAAGTACAATGGCTTCTTGTATTAAGCACAGCACAGTTATTTTGTTCATTTACAATTCAACTGCTATCCTGGTAAATACTACCCAAACAAATTTTCCATGATCACATTCTTTTAAAATGTAGTATCAATAACCACATATCTATACTAAATAGAGAAAAAAATCTGTCAAAAAAATTGGGGGAAAAAAACTGGATAATCGACTTAAAATAAAATGATACAAAATTAGAACAATAAAGAACACAGCAAGGTGAAAGTGTGAGAAGAGGCCTAAAAAATAATGCCCAATATATAAGCAACAATTTTAAGGAAGAAATAAGACAAAACACATGAAGTTACTAACACCATGTATTAGTAGATTCTAAGAGTGAGCATATTCTTAATTAGGTTATACAAATAATGCATTAATGATTTATTAAAATCCTTATCCCACGTAGATTTTTTTTCCTTTTGAAAGTATTTCCTCCCATTGAAATTCTTCTTGTTATGTTCCAGTCAGACAGAGATTCAGTACTACCCATATAAAGCTGGTAGAATTCCAGCAAATAAAACAGAACAATGGATGAGATCAAAATTGCTGCCAAGGAGATGCAAGGTCACTGCCCAGACAGTGGCCAGGCTGCTTAAGGAAGTGTCCGCTCAAGGAAGTTTCTCAAGGAAACATGCTCTCACACCAGCTCAAGGAAAAAAGCTAAACTTAGAACAGTCAAATGGGAGATATTAATAAAGCTCTGAGGAAAAAATGAGGCAGTTGGAATGGACTTTAAAGTTTATGTGAAGGAACATTAGGCATTGATATCTACACTGTGGCTTAAGGTTATTAGCCCCGGCCCTAAATGCTTTCTTGTAAGTTAAACATATTTTAAAAGCTACCTAAGAACTTCCTTTTAATTGTCCCATGATAGGATCATCATTTAAACCAAAAATACTCCTGGGAGGCAAAAGAGACAGATGTAGGAGAGGTGAAGATATCCTAGGCATGATGGGACAGTGGTACCTTAGGATGTGGGAAGTGACTCTGAGGGTCACACTGATATTTTTGAATTTGATATGTTTACAGGTGGGTATTGACAATATTAGCCTTTTAGTTTGCTGTCATCAACACCAATTAATTGATAGTTACGACTAAGTAGTTTAATGGCTTCAAGATGTAAAAACAGAAATAAATACGCTTACAGTATAACTAAAAATGCTAATAAATGGACTAAAGATTAAGCTAAATAAGCTAATGCTCAGAAACTATTGGAATACGTTTACAATATTAGGAATGATACATTTTCTATGTTCTATAGAAAATATATTTTATATAATTAGGCAACAGCAATTGTTTGGTGTTAACCAGGCACAATAATATTGAAATATATTCTAAGTAATGTCACCTGAATGGTCTAATATCTATATTCTACATTCTATATATTCTATATTCTCTTAGTTGAATATGACTTATCTCTCGAGTTATTTACATATTTTGGTTACTTTCTTCAGAATCTACAGAAATTTCCATTTTCCCATTGGCCTTACTTGACTCCATATTATTCACTAAAAGGCTCAAGTTCCAAGACCAAACACTCTCTTAAATTTTAATCCTTTGACAAACATTTATTGGAGGCTAGGCACTGTCTTAGTTGAATGGGGGTAAATAAAGACTAAGTTAATAAGTAAACCAGCAATGACACAGTAGTAGTTCTCTGGCTCTAACATTGTACTCTAGTATATGTCAAGGTTAGCAGAGAACAAATTACAAACTCACATGGGTTAATTCAGAAGAGTTTAATAAAAGGATTACTAACAACAGCAACAGCAAGGGCAGTGTTACATCGCCAAGGGATGGTGAAGAGCTCTGGGGCTAGCTACTATGGGCAATTTATCACCCCAAGGTGACAAAGGGACCAAGAAAAGGATTTTAGCAGCACTGAGCTAGATGCAGAGCAGTAGGAGAGGGCTGCTGGGCAGGGGCTGAAGCCTTTTGTTAGAGGAACTCAGACACTGCTGACCCCGGAAGACAGAATGAATACCCCAACACCCCTCTCTTCCCACCTTCTGATAGACTGCTGCTGCCTCCCGTGGGTAGAGCCCAACCAGGAAGAAGAGAATTGGGAAGGCTTATTAATGTGCTGCTCACAGATCAGCCTCCAGGCACATAAGCAGGATCTGGAAGGTCTGCGAGTGACTCTCTAAGGGTAAATATAATATATGCCCAGTTAGTTCTACATTTTGAGAAAAGTAAAGGTTTTCTGGTTAGCCATATATTATCTACAAAAGAATGTGGACATATTGACTACTTCTTTAGTCAGACGTGGCCAGAAAGCAGCTGAGGCAAGCTCCTGAGAAATGCTGGTGAGTATCTGGCAGGCAAATCGACACTGGGGATATTACAGAAATTTTTTAATCTAAAAGCCTGCTATTTATGCATGAGAAGTAGTAATTTTATAAATGGATTCTGAATAACCTAAAACTAGTCAATATTACTTTAGGAAGTGGGCAATTTACTCCCTTCTTTTTGGTAAGGTCAGGATAAGATTTGCAGTTTCACTGATTCACAGTCGTATCCTGGGAATGGGCCCTCAGGAACCATGCAGCACATCAACTGAGGAAAAATCTTGCAGTTACTTTCAAGACCAGGAGAGCTGTCTTATTCTACAGGCACTGCATATACATTCATTTCCATGTTTCACAATAAACTGATTTGTGGAACACGTTGAAAATTAACTTTCTGCCAAGAAAAATATATATGACTTTTTATATATATGACAATTTTTTAGGTATGGTTTTGGTTCAAGGTTCATTGGAATCACAAAACTTGGAAGGCCTTTGGAGAATTTTTAAGATCCCTCCTTCTTTCGCTCATCACTGCCCATTGCCACACACACATATGGTTTATGGGTGAAAAAAAACTGAGTCCCAGAAAGTTTAAATGACTTGTTCAATTTTGTGGAGCCATGAGTGCACAGGTTTCCCTACTCTTACTGAGTACTTATTTCTCATAATTATCCATTACTTAAATTCCCCTCTTGTTGACTGAGTGAAATTTTCAGACTGTTGTAAAGCCAGTGGCTTTATATTGAACTTTTATATGACCATTCTAGAGAGCAAGCCTAAAAGAGAAGGATGGAGTAGTGAACAACAAGTATCCTAGAGTAAAACAGGAATCAGGCATAAAGAGAGAGACTGTGTTGAGAAAAAATACAACTTCCTATTCAACAGATTTAAGTTTGAAGTTTAGAGGGCATGTCAAAAAAGCATGAGTTTAGGAAAAAAAATCAGAAAGTCACTTGAGCATGATTCATTACTATTTGAAATGCTAAGGTTGAATTTATATAGAGACTAAAAAAAGAAAAAGAAAATTGATAACAAAATGAGAGAAAAGTATTCCAATTTGTCAGTATTTCTAGGAGTTACTAGATTATTTTCCTGTTCATGTATTACCCAGTTTTTTAAAAAGATGATTGATTTCAGAGCAGTTTTAGTTTTACAACAAAATTGAGAGGAAGGCACAGAGATTTTCCATATACCCCCTGCCCTCACACATGCACAGCCTCTCCCATGACCAACGTTACTCACTAGAAAGGTACATTTTTTACCAAGGATGAACCTACTTTGACACATCATAATCACTCAAAGTCCACAGTTTACATTATGGTTCACTCCTGGGGTTGTGCATTCTGAGTTTGAATGAAAGTACAATTGCATATATCCATCATTATAATATCATACACAGTACTTTCACTGCCCTAAAAACCTTCCCTATTCATCTCTTCCTCCCATTTAATCCCTGGCAACACTGATCTTTTTATTGTCTCCATAGTTTTGCCTTTTCCAGAATGTCACATATGTAGTTGGAATCACACAGTATGTAGCCTTTTCAGATTGGCTTCTTTCACTTTCTAATATGCATTTAAGCTTCCTCCACGTGTTTTCATGGCTTGATAGTTTATTTCTTTTTAGCACTGAATAATATTTCATTGTCTGAAGGTAAACACAGTTTCTTTATCCATTCACCTACTGAAGGACATCTTGGTTGCTGGAGGCTGAGTTAATTTTTGTGAAGGGTGTAAGGTCTATATCTAGATTCTTTTTTTTGCACGTGGATATTCAGTTGTTCCAGCACCATTTGTTGAAGAGACTATCATTGCTCCATTGTATTGCTTTTGCTTCGTTATCAAAGATGAGCTGACTATATTCATGGACCCAGTTATTTTTTATCCTTACGTATTTGTGCCTAAAATGTCTGATTTATGGAGTTATCTGGAAGCTGGATAAAGCTACTTTTTTTTTTTGTCTTAGCCAACAGAAATCTGTTTTAAATTCTAATTCTTATTCCCTCAGGAATTTACTGGGCTGAATTTTCCACACTTCTTGGCAATGCTTCCATTAGATTTATAATTACAACTAATTGCCTTTGTCAGACAATACAACAAAACAATGGGTGTTCAAAAGGAAGGTGTTTTCAAAAGTAGGCTCTACTTCCACTAAATACTTCTTGTATTACATATAGCAGATTTCATAGTTCTTCCTGAAACATGTTCCCTTGAAATGCATATTCAGGTCTTTATTTCAGGAATTGGGGACCTGGGACAGCTAAAAGCTTTCCAGATGTGAGGGTGGCTTACAGCAAAGCCTTAGATCTTACAAGCCTTAAAGTTATGCTTGCTGCAATCTAGAAATGTCTGCCTCCTATATCCCCTTCTTCTCCACTTCACTTTTGACAACTTAACTCAGCCAAGAGATGAGGGGAGGTATGTTCTGTTCCTCCAGCTATACATCCCCTGTGGTTCTAGGGTGAGGAACTGGATCCTAAGGGACTTTCCCCATCGCCTCTGTGGATGGTCCACGCCCACCTCCCAAGACTGAGATATTCCAAGGAAAAGATTCTTGAACGGATCTTCCTGGATTGGGTCCTAATTACTTTAAAGGAATCTCGCCACCTCAAGTCCTAGATTCCTCCGTCCTTTAGATCTGGATTTTTCATGTGGATACTTCCTTTCTCTCTTTCTTTCTTTCTTTCTTTCTTTCTTTCTTTCTTTCTTTCTTTCTTTCTTTCTTTCTTTCTTTCTTTCTTTCTTTCTTTCTTTCTTTCTTTCTTCTTTCTTTCTTTCTTTCTTTCTTTCTTTCTTTCTTTCTTTTTTTTTAAACTGTAAACAGAAGTGATTATTTCCTTTATTGGTGTTTCTGGCTAATTTCAAGGCAGTGAATTAAAATAAAACTACCTTTACTCCCTTATGTTTAATTAGAAGTCACATACTGCAATGGACTGAATGTGTGTGTGCCCCCAAAATTCGTATGTTGAAAACCTTAACCCTCTGTGTGATGCTATTAGGAGGTGGGACCTTTCAGAGGTAATCATGAGGGTAGAGCTCTCATGAATGGGATTAGTGCACTTATAAAGGAACCCTAGAGAGAGCTCTCCTCCCCTCTTTCTGCCGTGAGAAGATACAGTGAGAAGTGAGCAGTCTGCAACCTGGAAGAGGGCCCTTACCAGACACCAGATTTGCTGATGCCTTGATCTTGGACTTCTCAGTCTCCAGAACTGTGAGAAAAAAATTTTTTCTGTTGTTTATAAGCCACCTAGTCTATGATACTCTGTTATAGCAGCCTGCATTGACTGAGACACGTATCTCATTTGGTAATAACTACATGGCATTCCACAGGTGGAAGCACCATGATTTAAGTAGTCCTTTATTGGTTGGATTTAGATTGTTTTTCTGTAACAAATCATGCTACAGTGAGAGTTGTACACATATTTACACAGATATATTTTACAAAAATATTTCCAGGAATAAAATCACTGCTAAAGGAATGTGTATTTTTAATTTTGACACATACTATAAAATTATTTTTCAGATATTTGTATCTATTTTTGCCCCCACCAAAACTGTATAAGAGCAACTCTTTCCCCAATTTCTTTAATATTAAATACTATTGTTGATAAAATAGCAAGCAAGTCTCAGACTTCTATCCATACAAGGTCTGTTTGCAGGATTGGCCTTTGGCTGGCATCTGGGAACTTACCTGGTAAACAGTTCCCTACATTGATATAAAATTTTCTCTAAATGATAAAACTGCTCTAAATGATAAAGTGGCTCTCTGTGCCCAATTTGTTTGAATGTGATTTATGGTGAATACTTGCTTTCCCTCTGGGAGTTTGGAATTTTTGTACATGCCAGGTTGAGGCTGCCTATGTGATCAACTGCCAATAAAAGCTTGGGGGCACTGAGTCTCTAGTGAGCTTTCCCAAGTAGACAATGCCTGGCCGTGTTGTTGCAGCTCTTTGCTGGAGGAGTTAAGCGTAGGCTGCGAAACTCCTCAGGGAGAGAACCCTGGAAGCTTGCTTCTGGTTTCCTCTCATCTTTTCTCCATGCACATTTTCCTTGGCTGATTTTGCTTTGCATCCTTTCAGCGTAATAAACCTTACCTATGAATGCAACTATATGCTGATTCCTCTGAGTCCTTTTAGTGAATCACCAAACCTGGAGGCTGTAATCCCTGATACACTATCAAACATTTTTATTTGCTCATTTGACAGGTGAAAATGAGATTTTAAATGTTTTATATTTCTTAATTATGACTGAAGATTAGCATATTTTCTCTGACCTGATCCTGTCCTTTGCTGATTTTAATAGACTTTATTTTTTAGGGCAGTTTTCAGTTCACAGCAAAATTGAGTTGAAAATATAAACAGTTCCCATATACCCTCTGCCTCGACACATGCATAGCCTCACCCATTACCATCATCCCCCAGAGTGGTACATTTGTTACAACTGATGAACCAACACTGACACATCATTATCACCCAAAGCCCATAGTTTATATTATGACTCACGCTTGGTGTTGTACATCCTATGGGTTTGGACATAAATCAACCGTCATAGTATTACATGGAGTGGTTTCACGGCGTTAAAAATCCTCTGTGCCCTGCCTATTCATCCTTCCCTTCCATCTAACCCCTGCCAGCACAGATCTACTTATTGTCTCCATAGTTTTGCCATTTCCACAATGCCATATATTACAGTTGGAATCATGCAGTGTGCAGTCTTTTCAGATTGGCTTCTTTCACTTAGTAATGTGCATTTAAGTTTCCTCCATGTGTTTTCTTGGCTTGATAGCTCACTTCTTTTTAAGCAATGAATAATATTCTATTGTCTGAATGTAACACAGGTTCTTTGTCCATTCACCTACTGAAGGACATCTTGGTTGCCTCTACGTTTTGGCAATTATGAATAAAGCTGTTATAAACATTCATGTGTAGATTTTTGTGTGGACCTAAGTTTTCAGCTCCTTTGGGTAAATTCTTGGTGAAGCAAGATTGCTGGATCCTACGGTAAGAGTATGTTTAGTTCTGTAAGAAACTGCCAAACTGTCTTCCAAAGTGGCTGTACCATTCTGCATTCCCACCAGCAATGTAGGAGAGTTCCTGTTGCTCTACATCTTCACCGGCTTTTGGTGTTGTCGTTATTTTGGATTTTGGCCATTCTAATAGGTGTGTAGTGGTATCATATTGTTGTTTTAATTTGCATCTACTTGACGACATATGATGTGGAGCATCTTTTCATATGCTTCATCTGCCATCTGTATATCTTCTTTGGTGAGGTATTTGTTAAGGTTTCTAGTCCATTTTTTAATCCAGTAGTTTGTTTTCTTACTGTTGAGTTTTAAGAGTTCTTTGTATGTTTTGGATAATAGCCCTTTATTAAATGTATCTTGCAAATGTTTTCCCCAGTGTGGCTTGTCTTTTCATTCTCTTAAACTTATGCTGATTTTTATATTAGATTTTGGACTTTTTCCCTAGTGATTTGTAGGAGTTCTTTATGCATTAAGAAAACTAGCTCTTTGTCAGTTTTACATATCACAAATATTTTTTCTTCATTTGCGACTTGGATTTTAATTGGTTAACATTTTTCCTGAGCAGAATTTTCTTTATTCAAATAAATATAATCGTAGAGATGAATCTTTTCCTGTATGTTTTCTGCATTCTGTGGCCTAATAGGTCACATAAGGATACTTTCCTTATTTTGAGACTTTAACTTTCTAGCCTTTCTTCTAGTATTTAAAAAGAAAACATTTTTAAGTACTAAATGAACCTGGACTTTGTTTGGGTATACAATTTAAAAAGGGATACAATTCTTTTTTTCCCTTCCTTCTTCTTCTTCTTCTTCTTCTTCTTCTTCTTCTTCTTCTTCTTCTTTATGTGGCAAAGCAATTGCCCTCCAAACAAAAACAAATTGATTAAATTATATCTTTTCTTCCAACTTGGAAATGCTCCTTCACCATTGGCACCATACTGCAGGGTTTTGAGGAGCTTTTCTCTAGACCCTTTTCTGATCTGATTATTCATGTGCTAACATGAAATTATTATTATTCAAAGAATAAAATGCATTTAATTATCTTGTGACACTAGTATTTTCTCTCTACTTTTATTTTTCAGAATTTTCCTGGCTTTTACTTATTTTCCTCTTGTTAATTTTATAGTAACAATGTAGGGACAATTGATGTATTTATTAGATGTTCTAGATAGGCACACATTTACTTTTGTACTTTCAAAGTCTGGTATTATGTGCAGAAATTTTATAATTAGGTTTATTAACAGAATTTTTACTATTGTAAATGGGATATTTTAATTTTTTGTGTCCATCATGTTTAGCTAATTGTTGTTTGCATCTAGGGAACATACTGATTTTGAGATATTATCTTTGTGTCCATCCACCCTATTGAGGTATTTTATTGTTTATAGTATATTTTCAATTGAATATCTTGAGTTTTCTATAACATCTGGAAAAATCTTAATATTTCCACCTGTTTTCCAATTTTCATTTCTTTCTCTTTTCAACTACATTGACTAATACTTACAGATCAATGTTAACAGTGAAGATAATGTGTTGTCCTGTCTCATTTTTGACTATAAAGGAAATGCTTCTAGTGTTTCAGAACTGGGTACTAACCTGGTCTTTGGTTTGGTGTCTCTTTGTCTCTCTTCATAAAATTGTTCTATATCAGGTCTTCCATGAGGACATTATTTCAGCCTCCTCTACCAGAATATTGGCCCTGTGCAATTTCAATCTGTGGATTAAAGTCCTCCAACTTCAGGAAAGTCTTCTATTATATTTTGGGGGGTTTTGTTTTGTCTTGTTTTGTTTTTCTTTTTTCTGTTCTTTTTCTGGTCCTATCTTTAGGAATCCCAGAATTTTATATAGTGATCTCCTTTCCAGACCCATCATCTTTTTAAAAAATTGGAGTTGATGTTCTTAAACTGTTCTCCATCTCACTGACTCCTCTTACCACCAAATATTTTCCAGTTACTGTTGCATGTAATGTGAATTTATTTACTTGTTTTATAATTCTCTTCCTTGTTTTTTCTGAGCTCCGTCAAATCACTTTTAAAATTCTATTTTCTTGACTCTTCTTTGAATACTAAAATTACTTCTGGTTTTGATTCAGAAGACCATATTTTCTTTAATATGTTTGGTTTCTTGAAGAGCTGTTTATCGAAACTTTCAAAACAACTCTTCACCTGGGGTAAGACTCTGTTCAAGCCTGGCTGAACATCACTGGTTCACAGGGAAGCCCCCTGTGTCATGGTGTGTGTAATGATTTAGAATTCTCTTCCACTGGTCATCAAAACTTTAATCCCCAAGTCCATCAAACTAATAGTCTTTTCTAGGCAATAATGGCATAGTGAGTTTCCCTCAGTCCTGTCTATTATGCCATTCTGTTTTCAAACAGAACACAAGGATGCTTCAACAGCCCTTTCATTAACACAGACCATGCCATCATAAAACATGCCATTAACCTGGCCCCTCAGAAGTTTCAGGCTACTCTTAGAGATTTTGAGTGTTCACGAAAGCTATAAAGACATAATGCCCCTTTAACTTTCCTCCCTCAATTAGATCTATTTAACTTATAGATTGAAAATTAATCTATAATCTTCTCTATCAATTGTGGTTTGGGACTGTGATTGTTTCCTATTGTCGTAAAAGATGGACTTTCATTCATGTTTTTCATTCTTACTGATCTTAGTCTGTTTGAAAGCAGAAAGCATGGGAAATCTATCATCTTTAGCTTTGAAGTTCTAGCAGCAATTCTACTAAAATTGTTTTTATGTGCCCTATGAACTGCTTCCCCAAGATTCTTAGGTTTATTTAGATAAATTCATTTAGTTACTGTAATAGGACTGTTTTAGCCTTACTAAATGACTTTTTTATCCTCTTACACAATAAAATTGTTTCTGAATTTGATATAAGATGAAACACTTTAATCATCAAGTCTTTCACCTGTGGTCCTGTTCTTTGTTGGAGTTATCCATCTATTCTTCACTTTAAAAAGCTCCACTGGTATGGTGTAATGTTTGAGAAAAATGTAGGCAAAATACCTAATTGTTGTATCTTCTTTACTAAGACTAACTTTCTTACTCATATATATTTATTCATATCATTCTTATATATAATTGTCAAATAAGAGAAATATTAAGAAGCAATTTGTTTAACATAATACTTAATCTATACCCTAGTAAGTTATAACATACATGCAACTACCATTTTATCGGAATAGATACGGTATTTCTAATGGAATATAAGCACCCGGCAGAGGATCTACAGATTTTTATATCTATTCGCTTACAAATAACTGGATGGAAATATCAGGCTCTATGCAGTAGTAGCTACTACCCTAATTATACTTTTAATTGAGTAGTCAACACGAAATTAAATGTCTACATCATATTAACCTAGCGACAGCAGGAGACAACTCAAGTTGCCTTGGAGGCTTATTCAATTACATGGTGGGAGCCAAGTAACTAATATAACTGTAACACTTCAGGAAAAGAGATCAGAAAATCACCAGGAAAGGACAGTCAGAAAAGAATTAAACAGGGATTGAAATTAAAATGTCCATGACACAGAATCAGAGGTGAACACACACACACACACACACACACACACACACACACACACACACACACTCTCACTCTCTCTCTCTCTCTCCCTCTCCCTCTCCCTCTCCCTCTCTCAAGGAGTTACAGGGAACCTGGGGAATGAAGGCAGGAGAAGCAGCCTTTAGCAAGACCAGGAAAAGAGTTGGATTGATGACCTCAGAACAGAGAGAGAGCAAATTACTGTACGGCTGAAAGAAAATCCAATTGTGTATGTACAAAGAGGGAGTAACAAATATCCTAAAAATAGCGACCAGAACAATGATATGATGAGAGAAATTGTCTTAGGCAGATACATCAATTGTTTGTTTACTCACTTATTTAAACTATATCCTGCTCCAAAAAGGCTTTCGGTCAGCTTTCAAAATCCATAGATAGCAAAATCATTAGACAAGAATGAATGAAAGAAAATAATGAGGGTGAGAAGAACATGAAGCCGGTGGGGGCTATTAGTAAACAACACGCATGCCACACAGTCCTACTTATGTTCCCAAGGTAAACGGAAAATGTGATCTATAACAAGATTTCCAGGGGCCATAAGGAAAACGATCCAGATGCTCACCAGAAGCACATGGGTTGAGACTTCAGTGAAATTTATCTTATGTGTTTTTAATCAAGAGAACAGACTGTGCAATGGAGTAGATGACACTTCCAATGTCATTTCTACAATAAATATGATATAAAATTCTGAGTGATGTTGCCATAATTTCTCTCAGTTCAGTCCAAATCATAGCTGCATAAATATTTCAGAAGAAGCAATTATGCAAATGATCCAAATAAGCCCCTCCCAGATGGTCTGGCTTATCCAAGAGCAAAATTTAGAATATCCAGAAAACATCATACCCTTTATATAATCCTCAATGAATATTTTCACAAGAAATAAATCATGCATGAGAAGTCTTTCATAATATAGTCATTATTTACCCAGAGATAATTTGACAAATAATTTCTGTCTAGACAATGCAGTCAATGAATTACATCTTTTCTAAAGTAAGCTACTCATGATTAAATAACCTCTACTTACCTTATTTTCTGCTGGTTTCCCTCTTCTTCTCCGGGGAGAGTTATTCCATTTTATAAAATGTAAAAGGAACTATTCTTAAGTATAGCTCCCTGGGTGGTTGTTTAGATTTTGTTTATAGGGTAATTCTGAACATGTTATAAACTTGAGGAAATTATAAGTGTGCCTTATTCTTACTAAAATAAGTATCTGAATTGAAAATTCCCAAACTCCAGCCCGCTACAGTTTTTTTTTTCCCCATTATAGATGAAAACAGCATTACTGACCTAAAGAAGCAATATCATCTCATAGAGAATCTCTCATGCTTTAGATTTTGACAGGAAAATTTAAATTACCTCTAGTGGTATAGTGCCTAAACATGTACAAAACAGAGGTAACTTCAGGAAAACCACAAAAGCTTAAATGTCTTCAAGTGGAAAATGTCCCACTTGGGGGTAGCTCGTCCTAGGTGTACACATATGAATTCCAGGACTTAGTACAGTAGGTCTTAAGTACTCTCTAGCCCATGGTCTTGACAGAGAGACACACTTATTTAATGGTAATAAAATGTTACCTCAAATCAGCAGCTTTCCCCGTCTTGTTAGTACACATAACTTCTCTGGTCTGGTATCCAATCTGGATGTCCCAATATTTGTTCTCTTGTCGGTTCTGTCTGTTTCTATTTCTCTTTTTCTTGATCAGTTCACGGGCCTCCGGATCCTTCACTCCTTTCCCTCGGTCCTTGCCCCGTTCTTTATTCTTCCCACGTCTCCTTGTTTGTCTTACTTGCCTCGAGTGGGGTATCGAGCACGTGCTCCAGGGCCCCACCTGCAAGCTGTACATGCTCTCTTCAGCTTCACAGGCACCGGACTGGCACACCTGAAACTCAGTCAGATTTGGACAGCCTGAGCCTCCAAATTGGGGGGGCGCCACCACGTGACGCGTCCGGTGCTGGAGCCCACTGCCACAAGTCTTGGAGCATTCTGACCAGGCAGAAAACTCAGACACAATGCAATCTTGCTGGCAGGGAATGAGGCAGGCCTGTTCCAGAAGAGGCTTGGGCTCAAAGTACTCACAAATGATATCCTCCGCAGGGATGTCTTTCTCTTTCTGGATGCACATTATCTCTCGCACCTGAATGCCTTCTTCCCCTTTAACGCACTCAAGGGGTTTCTCCAGGCTTTTTGAAATCACAGGCTGACAGTGATTCCAGGGTCCCAGCCTCCAGTCGTATAACTCTTTGTGCCAGTCACAAACTTTGAAACAATTCTGCTGGTTACTGGGTCTCTCGGCCTGCTTGCAGTTTGTATGCAACGTTGTCCATCCTTCCACATGAGCACACCACACAGCCCGGGTCTGAATGCCTCCTGGACCACATTCGTCTCCCATGCATCGGCCCCATGGACCTAAAAACGATACAAGAGTTAACAGTGCTACTAGAAGAAAACTACAAATTACTTCACGTTCCAGAAAGGCACTTCAAGATCTAGCACATTAACTTCCCTGAACTGTTACAAAGTAGGTCTCTGTACATGACTGTTGGAAAGTAATGATCTACACTCAGTATTTTTGCAGAAGGGGAACTGTGTCACAGAGTCTATATAAGGTAACTGCTGGGACAAGTTCATTTTGAGTCCTTTTGGGATTACTGAAAACTTGCTTTTATTCATTTTCTTAATTTTAAGTAGGTAGAGAACCCTCGGCTCATTAAGAACCCTTGTTTAATTTTAGGTAGGTAGAGAACCCTTGCTCACATTAGAAACTAGTCACAGTGAAAAGCCATTACTCCTGCCTCATAACCATCACATTCATTTCACTAATTGGCAAAGAAAACAGCTGCTTGTGAAAAACTTTGTCTCCTGCAGACTTTTCTTTTCCTGGGCAATTAACTATTTTGTAGAATATGCTCTCTTCCCTCTCATTTTCTGTTGTTGTACATACGATGACCGAAAGAACCTATTAGTTGCATACGTGTGTGCTGACAGAAGTGTTTACTTTCTTGTAACCAAAGGTGGGAAGTGAAAAATTCTTCATTCTAGCACATTCTGCCTTTAAATTTACCACAAAAAAAATTTTTTTTCTCAACTCCACAGTGAAATGGAAAGATGGGTAAGAGAATTAAAATTTAACTAAAAGATTTTTGGAATGTTCTGCATGTTAAAGGGTTACTTCGAGTTTATCAATTTATTCATTTCCTAAATATGAACTACTTGGCATTATGGAGCAATTTTATGGAATACTTAAGTCAGTGGCTTTAAAATGAAATGTGGGGTTTTTACCTTAGAATCCTTCTTATCATAGATTGAAACCTACTTATATCTGCATATATCATTTCTTTTTTTAAGGTAGATAATAGGATTCTCAAGGCTTTAATAGACAAATAGCAATTTATATAATAGAGATTACATTATTTGGGAATTTTAAAGAAATGTAATAATCATATAATTACATGATTTTCAAAATGTGGTCCCTGGCATTTGAGGAATGATTTGATGTAGACTAGAGCCATCTTCAATAGGCTGTGTGGGAAGGGGGCGAGCAGCATACAGGGTCCGGCTCTAGGGTCACTCAGCCCCACCCCACTCCCTTCCTCCCTCATTGCTGCTTCCCTAAGAAAAGCTCCATTATTATTATTTATTTTTATGTATGTTGAGATTATACATAGATTTTGTCTAAGAAGAGGCTTCTGTCACTGAAAAGTAAAAACCACTAAACTACGCCAACAGATTCACTCTATGAATGAGGAAAACAAGTGACAAGGAGGGGAGGTGACTTGCCAAGTTCACATCTTAAATGAATAAAAAAACCATCCTGGATTTTAGATTCCAGTTCTGACTTTTATTTTTATTAATTATCCTAGATTTCAGACCTTGAGACTTAGATACTCCTATACAAAACAATTAATCTACAAAGAATGAAATATGAAGAATGTGCTTATATTTAAACATTTAATTTTGTTTAACTAGGAAGATGTTTACAACTTGAAGATATTAACTTCATTACAAATGGAATGATGGAGTTGTAAATAGAAAACAGATTGACTGAAAATACTGTGCTAACTAACCACAGTTGCATGAAAATTTGGCATACCTATATATCATTACTTTATGAAGTTCATATGCATATGTAGAGCATTACAAGTGGCTTAAAATACATTTAGGGAAACAGCTTTCCCAGAGTGCTGATGTCAAAACTTTATGAGCTAAGAATGTCAGTGAGTTTATTACATCTGTAAACATGGAATACCTGATAATATTTTAATCTTATTTTTAATTTGTCAAAGGAAAATATATATTCATAAATCTGTTGACGCTCTCTTAGAGATTTCCTAAATATCCAGTTTGGGAATCAGAACGTGGGACCCTTCTCAAGGGAGCACAGTAAAATGTATGAAATTTTAGTTAATTCCATAAATCTTTGTTATTTATTCCTTTTCCCCTTCATACTTGAACAACAGTAATCTTTATTTCTCATCCTAAATAAGCATATAAAGATACGTTTATGTTGGATCATCAAGTTAGGAGTAAGCTATATGCCATTAAGTCTAAATTTCAAAATATAAGTGTCTTGCATTAACTCAAAGTGTAAAACCCAGGTGTAATTCAGGAGAACTTCTTGATATTTTGTTTTCTAATCTTTGATATTAATTATGAAATTAGACTGATGAATCAGACTAGGACTATTAAGAAGTTAGTCTTTTATCCTCCAAGTAAAAACAAAAAATTTTTATAGAAAAGTTACAAATCTGGCACTTAAAAATATTTAATTGTACTCTTTAGGTAGGTTGTACTACTATTAATGGGTATGTTTCAACTAACTGATGAAAATTAATATTTTATTACCAAAATCTGAGTATACAGAATGTGGACTGACTTTAAGTCTGTGTGTTATTACTGAGTAAGGAAAACACATACTAAAAAACAAACCCTCTAAAACTATGAAGCAGAACTATACAACACTAGTTAACTACTACGTTTGAAATTTACCCTAGACAAAATAAGGATGGGTGAAGATATTACTCTTATAAACCAAATTTTATCAGAAAACTCCAACCTTTCTTATAAGTTTCTTCAAAAATAAAAGTGAATGATGGTTACTTTGAAAATGATCCATGGTTTACAAACATCAAATTAGGGAAAGATCCCTTCTTACACATTCTTAGAACACTCCGCATGTCTCTCACATCATGTTTACCACAATTTCAATTAGTTTATTAAATAATAGTTTGCCAATATCTGTTTATCACATTAGACTGACTCAGTGGCTCCTTAAGAACAGAACTTTGCCTATCTTCCGCAACATTTGGTTTGATCATGTCTTTTAATTTTCATGGCTGGCTTTTGAATGAATTTCCTCAGTTATTTTGTTCAGAAAAGAGAGAATTTAGTTCGCAGATTTTATTATCCAAGGCATTGATATCAATGCCAACAGAAAGAAAGAAACTGAGTTTGAGAAAAATTCTACACTACTTCATATACATTGATAATGAATAAGCATTTCCAAAGTTGACTTAGATAACTAGAAAAAGCATACATTCTATATACAAATTCAATTCAATTTCCATTCCAAAAATATTATCATAGATTCCTATTAACCAGCTAGTAATAGATAACATTGTTGGGTTTATTTTATCCCAAGTATATTTACATTGAGAACCAGAAGCTAGGCTATCCCAAGAAAACTCTAGAGATCTATAAAAATACTAGGCTAAAGGGGGAAAAAAAACGCATAAAGTCACCAGTGAAAGTAGAGGTGGCAATATAATCACAATTGAACCTAAAGAAAACTCATTCACTTTGCAGGGTATCTTATCTGCTATCATAACTTTTCATTACACCATGGGTATTGCACTTGTGTCCAATTAACAGACCTCTTGAAAAATCAGATCTTCACCACTGCACACCAGATGAAGGGCCGTCTAGTTCTGTCCTCCAAGTAGTCTTAAAATAATCACATACTGAACAGAAAGAGAACCACATCTAAAATTGCTCTTGGCAGCTAAGAATTATCAGCCCAATTAGCTACCATGTTTCAAGAAGTACAAATGTTTTAAAGTGCAATTTGAAAAGCACAATATGCAAACTCTATCAAGAAAAACATGAAGTTGTCTCCCAAGCACAATATGAGAATATGGTATTTAATTCATAGGTCTCTGCACAAATATTAAATTGTAGCCCCACATCTCATATTACTAAGAGTGGGAAATGGTGGTGTTGGAAATGTTGTGTGTGTCTGCGTGAGTGTGTGTGTGTATGTGTATCAGGATGTTTGTATTTTTAACAAGAATAGAAAGAATTTCCATTGGTTTCAAACTTGCTTCCTTTATTATTCTTGTTCATGATTATATACAGAGAACTTGGAATCTAATTGTGCAAAACAAAAGATAGGCACCTTTCTACTTAAGGGCTTGGATAATGTCCCTTTATGGATGGAAATGTATTCCTGCATACAGATTTGTAGGATTGTGTTCGTTCAGTATCATGAAAGCACTTCTAGGATGTAGGTTAAAAAATACATGTAGAACACTTAGCTTGACAGATTTTATGTAAATTGAGAAAAACATACTGGACATCTTATTCCACTAAAAAGAAGTTAAAACAAATGTTTGCATATACAAAATATTTATGTAATTGTTAGACTCACAATACAAATATTTTCACTTGGAACTGATGCAATATCATGCAAAATTGTTACAACAACTTTAAATGAATGCTACTTGGCTTCATTTTCCACTGACTAGTGCTTTAAATATAATTCTTAACTCAATTTCCAAAAATGTTGATAAAATAATGAATTTATTTTTATTCCCCCTAAGGAAGATTTCATAACATGCCTATTCTCTTCACGTCATTCAAAACTCTCTCTTTATGTCAGTCTACAAAAGACAGCCTTTTAAATTTAAAATTAGTATGTTGCCCACCCTATTCAACACCGACTCCTTCAAAGATTGTTTTTCTATATGTCAAGGGCATGAGAACAATAAAAGATTGAGTCTATAAAAGGCCACATTACTGACAGGTGGCTAGCAACTGTTCCAAAGAGCCTTATAAAAGATAAACACTATAAAAGGAGCATGAGAAAATTATGCAAACTACTTTCTGTGCCTGTTTGCTATAAAACTCTCAGATGAGCCAGTTTCTTGTTTGACTAAATATGTTTGCATCCTTCAAATGAGATGGTGCATTTTCCCTCCTGGATTTGTTTATGGAACAGCATGTCCTAGTTTACCATGATCAAGGAATACACAAACAACTTAGTAATATATGAAATTCTGTCTCATGAATGCTGCACAGTATCCTATTTTGAAATGCACAAGTCACAGATTTTTTTTTTAATATCTTTATTGGAGTATAATTGCTTTACAATGTTGAGTTAGTTGCTGCTCTATAACAAAGTAAATCAGCTATACGTATACATATATCCCCATATCTCCTCCCTCTTGTGCCTCCCTCCCACCTTCCCTATCCCTCCCCTCTAGGTGGTCACAAAGCACCTAGCTGATCTCCCTGTGCTATGTAGCTGCTACCCACTAGCTATCTATTTTACATTTGGTAGTGTATATATGTCCATGCCACTCTCTCACTTCGTCCCAGCTTACCCTTCCCCCTCCCTGTGTCCTCAAGTCCATTCTCTACATCTGCATCTTGATTCCTGTCCTGCCCCTAGGTTCATCAGAACCATTTTTTTTTTTTAAGATTCCATATATATGTGTTAGCATACGGTATTTGTTTTTCTCTTTCTGACTTACTTCACTCTGTATGACAGACTCTAACTCCATCCACCTCACTACAAATACCTCCATTTCGTTTCTTTTCATGGCTGAGTAATATTCCATTGTATATATGTGCCACATCTTCTTTATCCATTCATCTGTCAATGGACACTTAGATTGCTTCCATGTCCTGGCTATTGTAAATAGAGCTGCAATGAACATTGTGGTATATGTCTCTTTTCGAATTATGGTTTTCTCAGGGTATATGCCCAGTAGTGGGAATGCTGGGTCATATGGTAGTTCTATTTTTAGTTTTTAAAGGAACCTCCATACTGTTCTCCATAGTGGCTGTATCAATTTACATTCTCACAAACAGTGCAAGAGGGTGCCCTTTTCTTCACACCCTCTCCAGCATTTATTGTTTGTAGATGCTTTGATGATGGCCATTCTGACCTCTGTGAGGTGATACCTCATTGTGGTTTTGATTTGCATTTCTCTAATGATTAGTGATGTTGAGCATCCTTTCATGTGTTTGTTGGCAATCTGTATATCTTCTTTGGAGAAATGTCTATTTAGGTCTTCTGCCCATTTTTGGATTGGGTTGTTTGTTTTTTTGATATTGAGCTGCATGAGCTGCTTGTAAATGTTGGAGATTAATCCTTTGTCGGTTGCTTCATTTGCAAATATTTTCTCCCATTCTGAGGGTTGTCTTTTCGTCTTGTTTATGGTTTCCTTTGCTGTGCAAAAGCTTTTAAGTTTCATTAGGTCCCATTTGTTTATTTTTGTTTTTATTTCCATTGCTCTAGGAGGTGGATCAAAAAGGATCTTGCTGTGATTTATGTCATAGAGTGTTCTACCTATGTTTTCCTCTAAGAGTTTTAGAGTGTCTGGCCTTACATTTAGGTCTTTAATCCATTTTGAGTTTATTTTTGTGTATGGTGTTAGGGAGTGTTCTAAATTCCTTATTTTACATGTAGCTGTCCAGTTTTCCCAGCACCACTTATTGAAGAGGCTGTCTTTTCTTCACAGTATATTCTTGCCTCCTTTATCAAAGATAAGGTGACCATATGTGCGTGGGTATATCTCTGGGCTTTCTATCCTGTTCCATTGATCTATATTTCCGTTTTTGTGCCAGTACCGTACACTGTCTTAAGTCACAGAATTTTTTTTAAATTCTCTTCGTTTTTACTTGAGCAAATCAGTGTAGGAAAAAAACCTTAGAAATTACTGCTAATTATCAGGAAAGAAAATTCTTCATAAATCCCATAAACTAAAGGTAACTAGTCTTCATATTTTGCCGTCATCCAATTAGGCAATTAAAAATATATTTAAATAAATTTAAGGTCATCCTATAAGTTGTTTTATAATTTGCTTTTTAACTACACAATATGCTATAAAAATAACTCTATTTCAATAAATGTTGGGGGGCTCAGGTATATACACACACACACACACACACACACACACACACACAAAGACTGACCCTACTAGACAGTTAATCTCATATGTTCTTCATGTTCGCACAATTAGATCTAAACTATGGTTGTATGGCATGTTGTATCAATTTACCATGATTTATCTAATTGATATTCTATTTGCGGAAATTTAGGTCTTATAAAAATAAAAAATTTTTCCAACACTATACAGAATGTTACAATAAACATCGATTGTTATATATTGGTCAGGTAATTTAGCCAAGAGTTTTGCAAATTTTCAAGCTTTTGATACATCTGGTATTGCAAATGTGTCCACCCAAATGTACCAGTTTGCCCTCCAAACAGCCATTTGTGAATACACATTTTTTTCCCTTATGTCTACAGACTGCTAGTTTTCCAAATTTGGGCTTCTGTTGGGGGAATCTGATGTGCTTATTTCCTCAGAGGGTCCATCTTTTGACTACTTTAACTACACAGATAGTCTTTATTCCCTTAAATCCAATCCTTTATGTACTGTGGTCTACATAAGACCTCAAACCTTCTGGAGAATTGCTAGTATCCTCCTTTTTTCCAACACTGAAAAATAAGTTGTTTTATTTTGTATTCATTTTGGTCATTTCAAAGGATTTTTGCTGTGCATAGAAGCAAACATGGGATCTTAAATGTCTGTCTTGAAATAATCCCACAGATTGGTAAACTGAATGCCTGGCATACTGTACCATTCTATATTATACTAATTGATTTAATTATAAGTATGCACTCTCTCTAGGAGACCCCTTTGTGTAGATTTATCAACATAAAAACAATTAAATTTTGAATATTCACTGACCTAAAATGGATTAAATTTTCTTTTTAAAGGAAAAAAAAGGAGTGCTCATAACTTTTTTGACTTGAGTTTTAATTTAATTTCACTTTAATTTAAAATATAACTCTCAAATGACAAATCAGTTTGGTGGATAAGGAGAGATCACGGTGAAGTCAAGCTGAGCTTTCATCTTCCATAAGTAATTAAACTTTAGTAAGAAATTATATAAGAGTATCAAATTAAATGTACAAAAATTAGAACAAGCTCTTTAAATCTGATGAGACAATGAATGATGAATCAGTGACTAGGATAGCTGATTTCACAGTTGCCAAATATAGTAATCTATTTTCAGGCCCTATCAACTTGATCTCTCTTACGAAAATTACTTAACCTCTTTGAATCTTGATTTCTCCCATTTGTAAAACATAATATAATATGTACCATGTCATTAACTTCCATCGTCTCATAACACTATCTGAACCATAAGCTAAGTATCAATATTATGAGGAATATTTGTGATAAAGTTGTGAAATGCTTTTTTCTCACACAAAAAGATTTCATTTTTATGTGACTTAATCTTTTAAACTCTTCATGCATCAGTGGTGATTTCTTTAGGCTAGACTCCATGCAAGTCTGTTGACCCATGATCTCCTTGGAAGCAGATCCTTCAGCACCAGTCAACCTTCAGATAACTGCAGGCCTGGCCAGTCTTGACCACAGCCTCATGAGAGACCCTGAGTCAGAACCCCCCAGCTAAGTTGCTTCCAAATTTCTGACACATGGAAACTGAGATAATAAATTTTACTGGCTGTAATCAGCTAAAATTTGAGGTAATTTGTTATGTAGCAATAGATACCTAACACAGACTATGGTCCTTGAAGCCGTATGCTGTCATAACCAAAAATTTAAAATATGGGAGTGGCATATTGGAACCAGGCAGTGGGCAGAGCTGGAAGGACAATGAGGAAAGTGTTAGTAAAAGCCAAAGGTACTTTTTAAAAACTAGACTGTTAGAAGAAGGCTAATGGTAACTGCCAGTAAGAACTTAAAAAGAAGTGAGATCTCCAAAGAAGACATACAGATGGCCAAGATGCACATGAAAAGATGTTCAACATCACTAATTATTAGAGAAATGCAAATCAAAACTACAATGAGGTATCACCTCACACCAGTCAGAATGGCCATCATCAAAAAATCTACAAACAATAAATGCTGGAGAGGGTGTGGAGAAAAGGGAACCCTCCTACACTGTTGGTGGGAATGTAAATTGGTACATCCACTATAGAGAACAGTATGGAGGTTCCTTAAAAAGCTAAAAATAGAACTACCATATGACCCAAGAATCCCACCACTGGGCATATATCTGGAGAAAACCATAATTCACAAAGATACATGCACCCCAATGTTCACTGCAGCACTATTTACAATAGCCAAGCCATGGAAGCAACCTAATTGTTCATCAACCAGATGAATGAAGAAGATGTAGTACATATATACAATGGAATATTACTCAGCCATAAAAGGGAATGAAATAATGCCATCTGCAGCGACATGGATGGACCTAGAGATTGTCATACTGAGGGAAAGAAGTCAGACAGAGAAAGACAAATATCATACGATATCGCTTATATGTGGAATCTTTAAAACATGGTACAAATGAACTTATTTACAAAACAGAAATACAGTCACAGATGTAGACAACAAACTTATGGTTACCAAGGGGGAAGGGAAGGAGGGATAAATTGGGAGATTGGGATTGATACATACACACTAATATATATATAATAGATAACTAATAAGGACCTACTGTACAGCACAGGGTACTCAGCTCAAAACTCTGTAATGACCTATATGGGAAAAGAATCTAAAAAAGAATAGATACATGTATATGTATACCTGACTCACTTTGCTGTCCAGCAGAAACTAACACAACATTGAAATCAACTATACTCCAATAAAAATTAATTAAAAAAAAAGAAGTGAGGAGAATGTTACAGAAATTTGAGGAAAGGGGATTCTTATATCATGACAGAAAGTTTAAGCAATACTGTCACCTACAGTCATGGAAAGTAGAAAATACACCTTATGAACTGGGTGATCTAACTAAGATTTCCAGTCAGAGTGTTGAGGGTGCCCCCTGGTTTTTTTTTTATTAGGATATCTCTAATAAATAATCCTTTCCTAGTTGCCAAATCCATGTCATGTCATGAATATAGTGGACTAGTGTGATGTGCTTTTTGACAAAAGGCAGAAGTGTTAACTATCCCCAGGGTAAGGGAGTGATTGCGTCTGTTATATAGTCTCAAGTAAAAGCAAAGAGCTTTTGATCCTTTTTACTAATGAGAATTGAAGAAAACACCTTTGCTAGATCAGTATCTGCATACCACGGGCCTAACACTGTGTTGATTTATTGTAGTTTAAATACCACATCTTTCATAGCAGCTGCAATTGGGCCTAACACGTGGTTAAGTTTACAGCAGCTTGCTGTCATCTTCTATGATCCATCCAGTTTTGTTTTACCTTTTTTAGAAACAACACAGGTCAATTAGACAGGAATATGATGTGGACCGTGTCTCCTGTATCTTTTGAATGTTTGATGTGGCACTAATTTCTGTAATTCCTCCAAGGATGTTATGTTAGACCCTAACACAAAATGCCTCACTTCCTACCTACAATTCATCTCAATCTATCATCTCCATCTATCAAAAAGTCAGTCTTAGTAACTCTCAGCAGTAAGCTACTGTATGTCAGCCTAGCAGGTGATATTGCAAAGCATTTATCCTCTTGCCCCTATTCCCCATTGGTCAAGAATGGTCCCATGATCATTAACTCCCTCACAATTTCAAGCTGTGCGAGAGTGAGTGCTAAGTGGGTTTCTGCAGGCGTCTTGCACTACAATGTCAGAGAAGCTCTGGGAAAGTAGACTGCTCAGCCTATGATAAGGTGCAGTCAGTTTTCATCTACACGAATCTAGTTAAACCTGTGCAAAATTGGAAGTCACAGGAGTGACTGGAGGTGGAGGTGAAGTCATGTGGATTGGAGATGGCACATAAGTGACATCTCATGCTTAGCAAATGATGGTTTTTGTTTGTTTTTTGTTTTTCTTCTAAAAATGCCAAACCAAAGTCATCTATCTTTTAATGAACACTATACCTTCAGGACAAAATTGCTAAAGGCTGAAGATGCCTGAATTTTTATCATGTTTATTTATTCATTTAACAGACATTTAGTATGGGCTTACAATGTGCTAGGTGCTGTGACAGGAAAGAAAACAGATATGTATTAAGATAAGAAAGCACTACAAAAGGTGGAAACATCAAAAGATGGAAGAAAAAACAAAATATGGTATATACATAACATTGAATATTATTCATCCTTAAAAAAGAATGAAATTCTGATACACGCTACAAGATGGATGAGCCTTGAAAACTTAGGCTAAGTGAGATAAGTCAGACACAAAAGGACAAATATTGTATGATCTCACTTATATGAGGTACCTGGAATGGCCAAATTCTTAGAAACAGAGGCAGAATGCTACCAGGGGCTAAAGGAAGGAGGGAATGGGGAATTACTGCTTGATGTGGACAGTTTCCGTTTGGGATGATGAAAATGTTCTGGAGATGGTTACTGGTAATATGGTTGCACAACAATACGAATATACTTAGCGTCACTGAATTGTTCAATTAAAATGGTAAAAAGGCAAATTTTATATTATGTACATTTTACCACAATAAAAAAACATATAATGCTACAACAAACTTTAGCCAACAATTTTTATATTCAATCTATAATCTTATGAAACTTCGAGAAAATTCTGGATATAGCAACATGGTGCCAAGGTTCTAGGAAGTTACTGCCAAGTTCAAAGCCTTGGGGAATTCTTAAATTCCTTAGGTCTAGAAGCAATTTATTTGAAACTTTCAAGCAAAAAGGGAAGAGCCAATTATAGATCTAATAGACCCTCCTTGTCTTATTAAACACTGAAAAAAGACAGTAGCTCAGAAATGCCACCATTATCATCTTAGGTCTAGTGCCTAGCATATTAAATACATAGTTATTATAAATAATATATTCTAAGTTCTTCTGATGATGATACACTGTTAACTGCATACCTCTATAATTACAATATATTTTTAGTCAGTAATGTGAGATTATGGATATGATCTTCACAAAATGGAAAATCAAAATGAATGGGAGTAACAACTTTTGACATCTGTGCTGTTTTAATAACCCAACTAAAATATATTTTATTCTTTGATTATTTAGGACATTTTTTTGCACATACTTTGGTTAATAAATATGTACATGTCTTTTACTTTTGTGTAAAGCTCATTTTAGGTATATATTACGATTTAATACTCCCCTGCATATAATAAACCACTCTAGTAAAACAGAACCAAAGTAGATTCTCCCCCTAACGTGATGTTACAATTAATAAGGCTAACAAACAAAAAATGTTCATTTCTTCCTTTCACGCACTGGGGCAAGACTGCATTACAGGCAATTATTAAGGATAACAATAAATTCCGTTTTTATCTTCTTACTTAAAAGGACTACAGTTATACATTTAGGAAACTGAGAAGTATGGCTTCTTTACAAGAGACTATAAAGCCTTCCTTCATGGTTACCTTAGTCAATGCCCTTATGCATCGCTGTATATTTTCATAATCTCCACATAATTGATATCGCACTAAATGCTGTAATTATATAGAGTTAGAAGTAAGCAATTCAAATACCTGAAACATTTAATTTTCAACACACTAATCGGTATGTATATGAATGTAATTGTAAATTATCTGTAAATATACTTTTTAAATACAAATGATTTTTGTTAGCAAAATACTTCATCTGAAGCCAAGTTAATCTTTCCAAACTCCACGTGTCCAAGGAACTTGAGTGTACAGTTTAGGGCGGTAATTTGCAACATCAGTGACTTGGAAATGTCTACTAGAGCTTAGATTATTGTTTCCATAATGGGTAAAGTCAAGTGTAAAGCTTTTGTAAAGCTAAGCATGAGCTCAAAATTATAACATGCTGTGAAAAATAATCAGTAGGTAATTTAAGATTTGAATGCATATGCTTCAGTTTCCCAGAAAGTGAACTGAAGACTATCTTAATTTTTTAGGAGGCTCTTCCCAACTTTGATAAAATATAACCCATAAACATGCACAAATTTCTTAAGAATTAGATTATTTGATCAGTATTTTTCATGTAATAATTTTACTTTGGAAAATATGGCATATGTAAGATAGCCCCAAATTAAGTTATAAAATGTAGAGCCATAACTGGATTTGATCAATGTTGAGTATTTCTAACTTATGTCCTTTCTTAATAAAATCAGATATTCAGTCTTATCTTCAAAGAAATGTCACCAATAAAGCAGTGTTGAAGATGCATACAGTTCTGTTAGTTGTTTTTTTTAATAACTGTGGACAGTATATCTTTAACTAGGGAAAGTTTCTTTTAGCCTAAAACATTAAGATCTTATTAAAAATTAGGGAGTCAGAAATAAGCATCCATTTTCTGATTTTTGTTTCCATGTACATTTCTGTGTTTGGATATAAATTTCTCCTTGATTATTAAATTTCCACGGCTGACAAATTCCACAAGTATTAAATAGCTATAATTTAAAAATCATATTATATTAATACCAGTGTATTAGGCTAATCTATACTTTAAGACACATCATTACTCTTTCTGAAGACACATGTAGATGTAACACTTCTTTTGCCTGATTTAAAAGCACAGTAAGGGGCTTCCTTGGTAGCGCAGTGGTTGAGAGTCTGCCTGCCAATGCAGGGGACGCGGGTTCAAGCCCTGGTCTGGGAAGATCCCACATGCCGTGGGGCGGCTGGGCCCGTGAGCCACAACTACTGAGCCTGCGCATCTGGAGCCTGTGCTCCGCAACAAGAGAGGCCGCGACAGTGAGAGGCCCGCGCACCGCAATGAAGAGTGGCCCCCACTTGCCGCAACTGGATAGAGGCCCCGCACAGAAATGAAAACCCAACACAGCCAAAAATAAATAAAGAAATAAAATTTTTAAAAAAGAAAAAAAAAATCACAGTAAGGATGCATTTAAAAAACATAATATATATCAACTGAAGTTAACTCAGGGCATTAATACACATGGCTTCACTGAGTAATTGGTTCCAAGAATATGACAGAGAATCAACTAAGGCAGATGGTTAAATGAGGCATAGGGGAGCTGACAGTTGCACATTCACAGAAATTGTAAAATTTAAAACTGAAGGACACGATAGTGATAAACAGTGCAAGATCTTCAGACCATCAGAAGTTAAGTGCAGCTTACACAGTCATTACTGAAGCCTAGGTCAGAACCCAGATGTTGTGACTTCCCAGCTCACGTTCTCTGACTTCCCACTCTCACATTCTACCGTAGGAGACTTTAATTCAGATGAAATAGCTCACACTGGAACTCTATTTCTCAAACTCTAGTTAGTAAATTATCAAAGTAGCCTCAGGCTCCAAAAATTATTCACTAATTTACCATTATCTTGGAATCTGTGATTTGGAAGCGGCCACAGAGATCCTGTAATATTTATAAACTTTCTTCAATCTTTCTTAGGTTCTTTTAGCCTCAGATAGAATACTTCTGGTGACAAGAGTTCATTGTTTAGCAAAGTTGCCCATTCTGGTAATTGTCAGCTTTATTTATTAGAGATTTCTTTGCAGTATTCCTATAAAATCTTCCACTCTAAGAATTCTAATCTAAACACTTCCTTATAGTTTTACAAATATTTTAACACTCCAAACTAAATACTAACCTCCTTATTTTTTCTTATTCCTAAGAAGACTTCTGGTCTGATCATTAGGCTTGTTGCTTTCTGTTGCATTGTTAGATTGTGCAATAATACAATAGAGCAATCTGGAAACTAGTAAATAAAATGGACTAGACAGATAAATAAAACACCTGACCACATCCACATATCTTTTATTCTAATTGAGATAAAAAAGGTAATAACCTCATATCCATTTCAACATGATGAGTCTCACCCAAGCTTCTTACATTAACTCTGTTAACTCATCTCACACATATCCTGTCGAGATTTAGACTTTTTTGATTCATACTATGCTATGTAATGAACTTACTCACTATGGCCACTCTTTTGGTAATTGCTCGGCTAACTCAGCCCTGTAAGGACAAAGGCACATATTGAAAAATCTTGTCCCTGAATATATATTTCTTCAATGAATCCTTATCCAGAGTCCAACTCAAGGAACTAGAGGTATGTTTCACTTCTGAGCTCTTCCAGATTCCTTAACCAGCAACACTCTCTGACCCAGTTTCTTGAGGTGCCATGCATTCAGTTATCACTCCCCAAACCTTTTCTCTCAGAACGCTGTAATTCCACTGCATAGTCCAGACTTGATAACTTTTAGGTTATGTTTGAAGATAAATGTTCATAATATATGTTTGCATGCTTTGATATAGTGTTCATATAATGCCACGAAAAATTAGGCTAATTACAAAGCAAATGCTTTACACATCTATCTGTGTCAATTTAGTATTCTTTTGGTGGAAAGGAATGAGAATTATTTAAATCAAAATTACACTCATAAATTAAATTCTCATTATAGGAAGTAATTCCAGTGCTAAAAATGTTCTGAGCATTCTATACTGAATGCTCATTATTTGCTAGAGTACAAAGGTCATAGGGGCTCACAGTTCACAGATGGTCTCCAGGCTGAATAGGACACA
Organism: Eschrichtius robustus; assembly: GCF_028021215.1. NCBI lineage: Eukaryota > Metazoa > Chordata > Mammalia > Artiodactyla > Eschrichtiidae > Eschrichtius > Eschrichtius robustus. The sequence continues at coordinate 64,761,981 of NC_090831.1, read as the reverse complement.
CCAGAGGGACAGAGGAAACTTGCATTTAGATTACCTAGACTGTGTTCCTTACCAGAATTTAATTCTAATTTTTAAAAATTTTGTTTTTTTGTGGTAAGAACACTTAGCATGAGATCTACTCCCAGCAAATTTTTAAGTGTACATTATTGACTATAGGTACAATGCTGTACAGCAGATTTCTAGAACATACTGAAACTTTATGCCCATTGATTAATAGCTCCCCACTTCCCCCTCCCCCAGCCTCTGGAAACCACCATTTTTACTCTCTGCTTCTATGAGTTTGACTATTTTAGATAAGTCCACTGTGTATCACATTTTCTTTTCTTTTCTTTTTTTTAATTAATTAATTGATTTATTTTTGGCTGCGCTGGGTCTTCGTTGCTGCATGCAGGCTTTCTCTTGTCGAGGCGGGCGGGGGCTACTCTTCGTTGCAGTGCGCGGGCTTCTCATTGCGGTGGCTTCTCTTTGTTGCGGAGCACGGGCTCTAAGGCACGTGGGCTTCAGTAGTTGTGGCACCTGGGCTCAGTACTTGTGGCTTGCAGGCTCTAGAGCACAGGCTCAGTAGTTGTGGCGAACGGGCTTAGTTGCTCTGCAGCATGTGGGATCTTCCCGGACCAGGGCTTGAACCCGTGTCCCCTGCCTTGGCAGGCGGATTCTTAACCACTGCGCCACCAGGGAAGCCCTGTACCACATTTTCTTTATCCATGTATCTGTTAATGGATATTCAGGTTGTTTCCTCATCTTGGCTATTGTGACAGTGCTGCCATTCCTCCAAAGAAGACATACAAACGGCCAAGAGGTCTAAGAAAAGATGCCCAATATCACTAATCATCAGGCAAGTGCAAATAAAACCAAAATGAGATATCACCTCACACCTGTCAGGATATTATCTAAAAAACAAAAGGCAACAAATACTGATAAGGATGTGGAGAAATTGGACCACTGTTCATGGGAATGTAAATTGGTTCAGTCATTATGGAAAACAGCACCGTGGTTCCTGAAAAAAAATTAAACATAGAACTACCATATAATCCAGCAATCCCACTTTTGGGTATTTATCCAAAAGAACTGATGTGAGTATCTTGAAGGGATGTCAGAAGAATTTATTTTATCTTTTTGAGGTATCCACTTCGGCTCTGGCCATCAATTTAGATCACCTGTTTTTCTTAACATGAGAGTTCTAACTAATTATTTAATACCTATGTCCCTGTTCATACTAATACTGTACCTTGTTAACTGAACAATTCCATTCGATTTAATAAATACTATGAATACCTAGAATTTTAAGCATCCACATCTCTTTGCTAATCCAAGGAATCAGAATTATTTCTCTCAATTACCCATGAACTTCTTGAGTTAAAAAATACCTGAAATCAGAGGTTGGTGGAATTTTCTTTCACATTATTGAAAAGTCATTACTGGAAGATTCCAAATAGTTTTTAATGTAGAAAAACATAAATGAGCATTGTTATCTTCTTTTTAACTATTGATTATTAACAACAAGTTCTGAGGTAAGTTCAATGTGACCCAATTGTTAAAACTGCCACGTAGTAAATTTCATATAATGTTCTTTTGGCCTTATTTTGAAGAGTGGGGATGAGAAGACATACACTTTAGCAAACTAGCCTTAATGACATACTTTAAATCATAGCTCCTTGTCATATATCACAAGTTAACACTCAATATTTTTAAATAGTAGAATGAGTTCTGTGTATTCCAGTCAGAGAGGAAAAACAGGTTCACTGGAAGCCTAAAGAAGGAGGATATTATATTCCTACTGGGGAACTCAAAGCTTGATGGAAATAATGAGATCTGAGTTGGAGAGGCAGAAATGGAATCACGGGACATAAGGTTGACAGCTGCTAGTGTGGGCGTAGAGAGTGCCAGGAACAGGGGACAACATGGACAAAACCAGAAAATGAAGATTGTATAAATAAGTAAGCACGTGGAACATAGATCTGAAAAGGAAAGGGAGCTTGGGACCAGGTTGGGGAGGCACTGGAAACTTTTCTGTAGGTGAATCCTAGTTTAATATATTTTATAATACCTACTATAGGTAAATCCTAACTTCCTTTCAATAATCTGCTTTCATTGTGCTCATTCATTCTCTTCTCACACTATGTATGTTTAAGAGAATTTCTCACATTATCTGTCCTACATATTCTGACCTCTTGTTACAGTGTCCTATTTTGTTTACCAAGTATTTTGCATATGCAAACCTATTTCTCCAGTAAGATTTTAAACCACTCAAGGACAGGAGCTTTGACATGCTCCTTTTGTAATTCCCACTATAATGCTAGACTGCCAATGAAAGTTCATATGAAAGTTCTTTCCAGAGTACATTTAAGATATAATTGGGATTGCTCCTTAGTATATACTTGCTGAGCTGTAAGAGCTAGCAGAAGACGGCTGTTTCTAGGAATCCTTGAAGGAAAAGATCTGAATTAAAACAAATAGCTTGACATCCTGTATGAATTATCAAGAGGCTAGAAAATAGAGTACCCTAGCTATGGAGGTCTAGGTTATAGTACACTCAGAAAGTGACAGTAATGAAAGTCAAGCACCAGATAGGATGGCCACGCTGCCAGCATCAATAGGGGACCAGCAGTCTGTTAGTTCAGCACCAAAAACTCATTAATTGAGTGAGAAAAATAAACCATAGTTTAAGAAAATTTGTGCCTGAAAGCTAATTCAAGCCTTAAGGACATTAGGCAATTAAATGGTAAAGCATGACTATTTCTTTTTAAGAAAGAGCCACCCATGATTGTTGAAAATGATATTTAATTTAGTAAACTTTAACATTATTAACCTTCTGGTTTCTTTTCTATTTTTTCCCTGAGGTGGTCATCAGAAGGATGCATGCTTATCATGTGTATTTTACTTTAGACTTGTTTGTCACTTGCTAATATGCTCGTGAAGATGACTGCAAGAAGTGATGGAATTCAAATTATTTTCCCCACATAGGCCTTCTTTCACCCTGATGGTGTTAATAGTTGACTCATTATTTCAATGGCATTTTCTTCAATGTCACGGTGTTTCTCTGAGGATGTGTTACATTTTCATAATTGCTATCTTCCCAAGCATTCTGGCTTCTCAATGTGACAAACACTACACCTAAGATTTGAGATTCACAGCTCTCACAGGAAATCTCCATCTCTTAGAGGGTTTTTAAACTCATTTTGCCAACGGCTGAATTTTTTATCTGTAGATAAGCAGTTTTTCAGAATTTTATGCCATAAAAAAATTCCAGTCTTATGTTATTTTGATATCTTGCAGTTTTCATGACATAAGGAATTATAATGCAGAGGCTACTGGTGAGGGAACTCTTTTACCTCTGACCTCTCTGTAGCTCCTAGAAAACATGGTAATTTTTGCTTGTCTTGAAAAGAAAATGAGCACACGTAAGGTGCACTGGAAAGTATTTTAAGATTCTTAGCAGAACTCAGTAGACTGCTATATGCCTAAGAGGATGAGTGAAAAACCCCCGATAATTTTATCAAGTAAGGGCATATTTCTTAGGACTTAAACTGCACTTTTTGGAGGTATTTCCAAAGGAATAATATTTGACATATTTTGGGTTTTGAACTTATTCAAATTAAAAAACAAACAACAACAACCAAAAACGTCTTTCATTTACCTCCAGCTCTTTTGGTTAAAAATTCGAATAAAACAATTTTGAAAGAGAAAATGATTCCAAACTTCATCTTTTGTTACAATCAACTGTATCTAAGATAAACATTATAAATTCAAGCAATGCTATTGGGATTTGCCTGCTTTTCTATTAAGCCACAATTTGGTGTCAAAAAAAAAAAAAAATGACAGTCAAGTAAGAATTGAAGAATAGTTCAGCAGAATACAATATTCAGAAGCATATATATGCAAGTAAAATATAATGAGGTGGCATTTTAATATGCAAGTAAAATATAATGAAGTGGCATTTTACATTAATAATACATAATAAAATATATGAATAAAAAAAAAATAAATAACATTGAACTCTTGACTAACTCTTTGACAAAAGCACTTAATCTCTACCTGGTAATATACAACAAAATAAATTGCATAGGTATAGAAGAGTTAAATATTGAAAAAAAAAAAACCAACCAGAATTGAGAAAAACGTGCAAATTTTTATTTTTATTTTTTTTTATTTTCCACATTTATTTATTTATTTTTTTCACACACACACACACACTGCATTTTATTTTTACAAGAGATAAATAGACTGACACCAAGCATTGTACATGGATGACCACAACAAAAGCAACAATGATTGCAATTACCAAACATGAAACACACTCATACTATGTCATAATATTGACATTCAGTCCAGTAATCCTCCACTGTAACAGCTCCTTTACTTTGCAGTGAAAAACGTGCAAATTTTTAAAACATAGAAAGACATCTTCTGTCACTGACTCTTATACTTGCTTGTGCCTGACCAATCTTTCCAATGAGATCAATTACAAAAGCTAAACTTAACAAAACCTGAAGTCATCAGAGAAATATGAATGCAGCAAGAACTTGGAGAACTAATACCCCAGACAAAAATGAAGTGCATAATAAGTAGTCTGAGATTTGTCTCAACTTGTACCCTTGAGGCATTTTCCATTTCTTAAACTATGAGCAAGAGGTGAAAAAGATGAGCAGAACTTTTAGCAGTTTTATGGACCTGAGAAGAAAATATTATGTCCAGGGTTGACCAGGAAGAAGAAAAACAACTCAGCTATCAGTTATAATTTCCAAAGGCTACACTTGTGGATAAAGGAAAAAGAAAAAAAGATAAGCTTTTAAGATTAAATTCAGCTGATTAGAAGCTGAATTTCAGCCTAGATTAAGATGATATTTCCATAGCCTAACACCAGACACACATAAAAATCCTATCTGAAAGATTATGTCAATTATACAGAGTCCCCACGCCCACAAAAAAAAACCCACAAAAACAAAACAAAAAAAAAACCGCAACAGCTGGCATTCAGCCAAAAATTGCTTTGAATACCAAAATGTAGGAGATTCATATTATCAGGGTTATCAGACCTTCATGTTTAAGTAACTGTGATGGATGTTTTCCAGAAAGTGGAAAACATGACAAAGGATATCAGCAGAGAGCAGAAATCTATTTTTAAAACAGTCAAATGCAAAATCCAGAGGTGAAAAATACAATAACTGAATTAAGAACTTAACATAGATTTAGCAGCAAAAGGGCCAGTGAGATAGAAGATAATTCAGTTAACCCAGCAATCTCACTACTGGGCATATACCCAGAGAAAACCATAATTCAAAAAGACACATGCACCCCAATGTTCACTGCAGCACTATTTACAATAGCCAGGTCATGGAAGCAACCTAAATGCCCACTGACAGATGAATGGATAAAGAAGATGTGGCACATATATACAATGGAATATTACTCAGCCATAAAAAGAAATGAACTTGGGTCATTTGTAGAGGCATGGATGGACCTAGAGACTGTCATACAGAGTGAAGTAAATCAGAAAGAGAAAAACAAATACTGTACATTAATACATACATGTGGAATCTAGAAAAATGGTACAGATGAACCAGTTCACAAGGCAGAAATAGAGACACAGATGTAGAGAACAAACGTATGGACACCAAGGGGGGAAAGTGGTGGGCGGCAGTGGTGGTGGTGGTGTGATGAATTGGGAGATTGGGATTGACATGTATACACTAATATGTATAAAACAGATAACTAATAAGAACGTGCTGTGTAATAAATAAATAAATAAAATAAAATTCAAAAAAAGAAGAAAATTCAATTAAAATATCTAACATGATGCAAAGACTGAAAAAAAGAACATATGGGACATAGAAGAAATCTTTACAATTCAAACAAGATAACAGGAGAAAAAAAATCCAAGAAGAAATCATTCAGGAAGCAATAAAGAAAGACTGGAAAGCTAAATCCAGGTGAATATTGAATGTATGAAACAATGATAATATGCCTAGTGGGATTTACATTTATATAGAATAGAAATACATACCACTAAGAGTGTTAACAATAGAAGATGGGATAAACAGAGGCAAAGAGTTTTAAGGTCATTGAATTTTCTGGGATGAGACAGAATTACTAATTTAGAGTTGACTTTAATGAATTTAAGTGTACCAGTGAAAGATTATCCAAACAATGTATAATTAATGAGCTATCAGAGGAGAAATAGTGATAATAAAAATAATTAATGAAAGAAGAGAAAAAATACATAGAAAAAATGGAAAAACAGAAAAACAGTAAGATGGTATATTTAAACCAAAATGCACGAATTTACATCAGATGTAAAATAAATAAATATCCCAGGTAAAAGACAAGGGTGGTCAGATTGGATGTAAAACTGAAACCCAATTCTTGCTGTTTATGAGAGTAATGCCTTAGATAAAAGGAAATTGGGTTATAGTCAAAAGATGAAGCAAATTATAGCATAAAAATACTAAACAAAAGAAAGCTGGTAAAGGTATATTAATATCAAAGTATATTTTAAGAAAAGATGCAAATATAGACATTTAATAATAAAAGTATCAATCCACCACTATAATAAAATAGGTAAAATTTTCCATGTACCTAATAACATCCGGCCCCAAAACATATAAAGCTAAAATTGATAGAACTAGGAGAAATACACAAATTTATAATTATAATAAAAGACCCTAAGACACTTCTCTTATTAACTGATACCACTAGCAATTTAGAAGATTTGAACAACATATTAACAAAATCAACATAATTGACATATATATAACCTTGCATCCAGAGCTACACAATAAATACTCTTTCTTTTGAATACACACAAAACATTAGTCAAGACTGATTATATGCAGATGTTAAAGCAAATCTCAACAAATCTCAAAGGACAGACATCAGACACAGTATATTCTCTGACCACAGTGGAATTAAGCTACAAATCAATAACAACAAGATAAATAGACTTTCCTTGAGTGCTTGAAAATTAACAATATGCATTTAAATGATACACGGGTCAACTAAGGAATCACAATGGATATTAAAAACTATTTTGTGGTAAATGAGACTAAAAATGTGATATCAAAATTTGTTGAGATAAAGCTAAACTAATTCTTAGAAAAAAGTTTACAATTTTAAGTGCTTAAATTACAAGTACTTAAAAAAACTGTAAAAACCATGATCTAAGTATTCGCCTGTAGAAATGAGAAAAGAATAATAAACTCAAAGAAGTAGAAAGAAGAAATAATAAGGGTAAGAGCAGACATTAATGAAATGGAAATCAAATATTGCATAGAGAAAGCTATTTAAAAAATATACTGATAATACAGATAGACTTCAAGACTGAGAAATTTTTAAAAGAGAACAGCTACAAATGACTAATATTAGAAATAAGACAGGAGACATCCTTAGAAATTTTGTGGATATTAAAAAGAAAAAGAGGGTATTATGACAAATCTTAAGCCAAAAAAATTGAAAATTAAATGAAATAAATTTCTAGAAAAACACAAAAATTATCAAAACAGACATTGAGATATAAAAAAGTTTAAATACATATTGTTCTATCTATTCAATTCATAGTAAAAACATCCCCACAAAGAAAATTCTTGGCCCTTGATGGCTTTATTGGTGAATTCATTCAAACATCCAAGAAAAAAAAAAACCAAAACACTTTGTGATAAGCTGATTCCTAAAATATTCCAGAACACAGAGGAAAGGGTAATCGTTACCAGCTCACTTTACAGAGTCAGAATAACCATGATCCCAACACCTGACAAGGACATTAGAAGAGAGGAAAATTACAGACCAATCTATCTCATAAACACATGTAAGAAAATGCTTTCACAAAGCCAATCCAACAATACATCAAAAGGATAATACATCATAACCAACTGGAAATTCCTCCAAACATACAAGACTGGTTTTAATTAATGTTTGAAAATCAAACAATGTAATGAAATGAGAATTCTCAATATGTATTGTTAAGTCAAAGTATAATATATTAGACTAAATATAAAAGAATCTCAATTTTGTTGGACAAAAACATAACCAGAAAGACATTTGCAAAATGCTAATAGTGATTTTTTTCTGCCTCATAAGATAATGGATTTTAATCTTACTCTCCATTTTATTTTTCCCTTGATTTTAAATAATGAATTATGATAAATTTCCTTAAAAAAAGAAATGTAACACATTACAGTAAAAAACTGAAATCATCCTACGTTCTGGGCTTTTTACTTCTAGATACCATTAGAACTAAAAACTGCCTATTTATCCACCCCTTGTATTATACTGGTGCTCTCTGGACTCACCCCTATTAAAAAATCTTGTTATTCACCTTTTATTTCTTTCAGTCTCTATCATCCATAGTTTTTTATGAAAGATTTTTTAAAGTTTCTAACATAAGGTATTTCAAAAAGGCAAAGAAATTAGCTCTTAAAACAATAAATAGGGTTTCTGAAGTAAATACCTCAAAGCATACGTATACTATCCCCATTTATAACAAAATATAATCTATGGCAGTCAGAAGAACAGAGTGCTAATAGTATACTTGGTATCAGATTAATTTGGGTTTGTGTGGATGCTTGTCTTTTATTATACTTCTTTATATTACTTAACCTCTGTAAGCATCTATTTCCTCATTTTTATATAAAGGATGATAACAGAACACAGCTCCTAGGGATGTTGTGAGTATTAAATAGATCACACACTTAGCATGATTATTACTGAAAGGGAAAAACCTAGAGATCAGAAATCACATTTGCCTAAGGTTCAGAGACATAGTTTGACATTTTAGTTACTCAGCGATGAGTAGCAAATAGCCACTGAATCTGATGCCAGGTTGTATATGGCTATCAACTCTAACATTTTAAACAGATTTGCACATAGAAACATAAAAGATAAGAGATACATGCTTTCTAAAGCACTTAAATTACTACCAAGGATAGAGCAGCAGAACAGATTCTCAACTACATGATGGTAACCTTAAACTGCTTTTTCTAACCTCTGAATACTGTCCCCTTAACAGCATTTACTGAGACCCCAGTTTTCCTTGGGAACAATCCTTCCCTTTAGACTCTATCCATGGATCACCTTGACAGCCTCTTATCTCTGTTACATTTTTGTTTTTCTTATCTTCTCTTTCAAGGGTTGAATGGAATCAATAAGAGAGTGTCACTTTCTAATAAGATGGATGCAAATCAAGGAAAAGGGTGACTTAAGTATTAAGTTGACCGTTCTGTTACTTGTAGGAGAATTTCACAATTCAGGAGCCATCAATACCAATCCGCAGGTAAAGTAGCATCAAAGGCTTTCTCTGTGATGTCAAGCAGAGTTTACTTGGCTGCTTCTTGATGGCATAGACACATTTAGATTCCAAATAAAAGGAAGGAAAAATCCCCGGTTGTCTCTGCATATGTAAGGTCATGCAACAAAGCTTATTTCTAAGGAGGAAATGTGAATGTTGGAAGAACCAACCTTCTGAACTAGTTATTATGCCATGATGCCAATTTCCACTGAAATTGTTCCTGCCCATTAATGTTAATTACGAATAATTTTCAGACCCTGCCAGCTAGAACAGCTTTGCAGGCATATAAATTCAATAAATACGGTACGACTAGAACTAATAAGTACTAAGGTTAAGACCTAAAACCCCAGAGGAAAATAAGGCAAATGTGAGTTGGGTTTCTATTGTGTCCTCAACTGAACCTTTCTTGATCTTTCAGCCACATACATCCCACACTCAAAAGCTGTTCTCATCCCTTCTCAAGAAAACCTTCTGTAGTGTGACAATTATAAACCCCCCAAAATATGGGATATAAGGGGTTTGGAGCACTCATCTCCTTTTGTAATCTCTAGATGTCTGCAGATAAAACTCCCTTTGTATAGGGAATTTTACTTTACTAGACGGAGAGGTCTCTAAGACTGTGGGGCACGATGAAAAAAAGCAGTCTTGTGAGACTTAAAGATGAGCCACCCACTTCGGACACTTTTAGCTGCAGGAACAGATCCAGGTTGTGGGAGATCTGAAGCTTGTACACTTTGGGAGCCCTCTCTAAGGAAAAAGAATACAAAATTACAGATACAAAATTACAGATACAAAATTTATTACAGATACAAAATTACAGACACAAAATTAGATCCAAGAGTGAGTTTTTACATAGAATGAGCAAACAGACACATTCTGCAAGTTTTTCAAAGACAAACAAATATAAAAAATATTTGACCGCTCAGGGCTTTAGAAGGTCTTTTGCAACCGAGAGGCTTTATTCTCTTCAAAGTAAACCATCCTCTAATTAGCCAGGTAAAGGTAACCAGGTTATTTACCTCATTGATTCTCAATTAATTATTTGGACCTCAAAAGGCCATAAGGAGTAAAAAAAAAAAAATACATTTAGAAATTATCCTGGGCAGTTCCTGTGGGTGTTCAAATGGATGGCAGGTAATAATTAATATTATTATAAATTACATTCTGCCTATTACATACTGCCTATCACAGCAACTAGCATATATTGGAGACCACCCAGCATTTTATTGAATAATATCTTTTATGAATTTATTATCAAGGAACACATAGTACATTTGACTGTCCAGTGGTGATGAAACTTTTTTATTCCTTTAAATATTATTCTAATCTATAGTGCAACAATCTGTTAAAAATTAAAGATATGTTTTATAAAGTATATCAAAAAGAATGTAAAACAAAGTTTTCAAAAATATGAAGGATGACATTCCATTTTATAGGAGCAATGAGTTAATAATTTAAGAAAAGGAGGAATTAAAACATTTGAAATTCATTACTGGTTGCTTCATTTAAAAATGGTTTCTAATTTAATACAAGCATATTAAGTCAGAAAAACTAAAATGTCAACTCATATACTGTAGAGTCTAGACAGTATTGTCATTTAAAAAAACAGGTTTTATACTAAGTGCTAACTGTCTGAACTGATATAGGTCTAGTCATTGAACAATATAGGAGGCATTCTCAGCTTTGTTAACAGTTCTCTTTACATTTTCCTACAAAATCAATATTGCTTCAACCTACAAGCATAAACATTTGTACTCTTTTTTATGCTTCCTCTTTGTCCTTAATAGTCATTATTAATCATGGACCATTTTCTATCAAAAACTTAGCTTCCGAATAGCAACAGTTAAAATAAGGTTTAAATTAATATTAAGAGTAGGGCAAAATGGAGAGAAGAAAAGCATCTTTTCTCTCCAATGTACTTGCAGTGGTCATACATTACAGCCACACTAAATAAACATACTCCTGAAAAAGATGATGTTCCCTCTGGGCCCACAGTCTAAATGCCAATAAATGTTAATGATTAAACAAGTATTTTGTTATCAGTAACCCATTCATAAATCAATTTATGAAACTGAGAGTAATCTATGACTACCATGATTTTTTGATAATCCCTGTGATTTACTGTAATTAAATTATATAAAACAACCTTGAAAAAATCTGAAATGAACTGCTCGTTTGCTTTATTAAAAGCACTTAGAAAAACCCCAAGCCATACATTAAATAAAAGTATGTGGATTAGGAGAAAACAACATGCACAACTTTAATATTAATAGTTAAACAAATGTATACTCTTTTAAAGTTAGAAGAGGCTTCAGAGACCACTGAACTCAAATGTTTTATTTTGTGTACATTGAAACTCGAATGCTGAAGTGATATTTCCAAGGTCAAGGTGGGAATCATGATAGCAAACTGGACCAAGAAATACCGGTCTCTGAAGTCGGTGCAGTGCTCTACTCTGGATGTGAAATCTATTTTTCCGCATAAGATGTGGAAGTATTGTGGTTTTTAACCTCACAATACATCAGCACAATTAATCAAGAATAAATGAATACAACAAACAGTAAACACTTATAAGACACAACTAAGAGTTAAAGGGCTGCCCTAGGGAGATTCACAATTTTATGATGTCAGGAAATGGAAGTCCTAAAATAGAGATATGGATGGAGGAAAGTGCAACACAGAGGAAAACACATTTAATCTAGCCTTCTATCCTGAAAGAAATTATTTCATTAAGATAAACATTTACATGAAGTCAAATAATGAGCCTGGGCATAACTGGTTAAGATATACATGGTGTAAGTATACAGATTTTCCCCACTATTCCGAATTCTCCACCTAAATTAAAGCCAAGTTCCAAAGAAGACGGGCTGGAATAGTATTTTTAGATGAGTGGCTCTTGGCTATGTCTATGGCATAACTCTCAGCATTTCCCCTAGAATCAGGGTTTGACATGTTCCCCAGTTCAAGCTATTTCTCACTTAATATTTCTATTACACTAATCCACATGCCATTATGTATATAGAGGGTCTCTGCTACAGAAATGTCCCACATGGAATATGAAAGAACAGAATAAAATATCAATTCATTGATTTATAACTTAAATAATGAATTCTGCAGTTAATATGCACAGAAAACCTACCTCACAAGAGAAGAAAGACCTTTACCTCTGACCACCCCCAACAGGAAATATTTCTTAGTGTGATAGAAATACAACACTTAAAAGACAGTTTTCAAAAATCAGTATTTTAAGTCATTAATTAAAGATTTCTTTTCCTTTCAGCTACTATATCATGTGTAGAGATACAAAAAATAAGATGCTTCGCCAACCAGTGTGAGAGAACTCTTTGAAACAGACACTCTGCAAGTTGAAGAATGCTGTAACTTAAGAATGTACAAAGTATCAAGTGACCCCCAAATAAATGAATGACCGCAATTGTTCAGGAACTTAAGAGGAAAGATCAGGCCACCTTATTTTTTGGTTGTAGTCTCCCTAATTCTAGATAAATTATTAGTGCTTAAAAAGAGTAAAACTTTTGGTTTTTAAAAAGTCTTATTATGTCTAGAGATTTATGAATATAAATTAATGTAAATAAACAAGTCATAACCAGAATCTATGATCTCCCTTTAGAGACACAATACCTCTAAATTTATCTATTATCAGTACAGTTCCACAGAAATTAGGAAACAGACATTGCCTCATCCAACCAAGTATAATCCTCCATCTAAGAATCTACTGTTCCTAAATACTCCTTTTCAGTCTTCCAGACCTTTGTTACCTTATTGGAAAATATGAGCCATTTTCATTCCCAGTGACAACTCTCCCAAACTTTTCATGTCGAGGTAGTGCTATATTTATGTGTGTGTGTACATGTGTGTTACAAATATCAGTACCATAAGTTGTAATGTGCAGTATTCAGCAGGCATGCAGCAACAACAACAAAAAAAGGGGTGGGTGGGGAAGGTTTTTTGGATTAACATATTACTGAGAAGTTTAGTTTGGCTATAATGTAGAATATAAGGAGAGAGACACAGATTGGAAACCTTGTTTTCACCAGATTCTGGACAGCACTGAAGGTTGAGGTAAGGAGTTTATGCTTGAACCTTTAGGGGAATCTTCAATGAGTAGGCAGAGGCTACAATTTAAGGGTCTGTGGCTGTAAAATGGAAGGGGGAACAGATGCTCCAGGCATCCAGCAGGGCACAACCTGGTTGGGGCCTGAGTTCTGAATTTTCATATACATGAAGGAGAGTATCTGTATTCAAGAGTTTGCCTTAGGGTTCTCCTAGGTAACTAGATAAACTGATAAACAAATATAACCCTATGTTAATGGGTGATAATAGTTGATCTTTTACTCTGACGCTGTATGAACACGTATCTAACATAGCCCTGCTGAAAACAAACTGACTTTTACCAAAGACATCATGGCTAAGCTGCACATTTCTGGGATTCTGATAGTTTAATAAAGTGATCCACTGGGGCAGAGGGGCCTCATATCAAAGCACTATAGACAGTATTAACTTATTCAGCAAAAGCACAAGACATATATTTCAAAGTCCTTTGTACAAATCTATTATTCACAGAGATTCGATCCTATCTTTTTGAAGATGATTTCAGAGTATCTTAAGCTAAGAAAACTGGATCCCAATACTCAAACTGCTCCCCAATATTTCTACCTCTTTACTGCTATGATGTTAAATTAATACCTCTGGTTAAATGCTCACATTTTCTTAATAGTCCAGCAGCTAGCACAGCAACTGGCCTTAGATGGTGAGACTCCCTGACTTATGTAAAATAATGCTATTTTTCATAAGATTTAACACGTTTCATAAGATGTGTCAAATTTCATAGAGAGTTTTTCACGTGTGCAGTTCTGTAGGCTGACAGCAGATAATGAAGAGCTCTCCTGTCCTGTCTATGTAATATATGAAGCCTACAAAGGAACATTAATGGACCTTCAATGGTAAACAGTGGGAAAGGAAAGTAGCAAATGCTTTTAGTTGCTTTTCTGATGCTCCCAGCACTAGTGAAATCAATCTTCAAAATGAGAGGGGAATCTAATGGTCAGCTCCGCTGACAGTCTCTGGTTGTGCCCCTAGCACTAAATGGTTTTATTTATAAGACATTACAAACTCCTAGGATAAAACAGTTTACTTTTCTGTTCCAGATGCAATTCAGAGCTATAAATTGTTTATTAGTAATAATCAAATACCTCATTATTTAAATTGTAGAAATAACAGTAAAATGATTTTATAGGCATGAGTATTTTGAAGTCTAGAAGACATTCCTCTTGCTGAGAAATATCCCATAGAGCCGACCTTTCGTTCATTGATTATTCATCATAATTTCCAATTTGCTGAATAGCTGTGAAACCCATTTACAGTTTTACACACCCTTTTAAAAGACGATCACATAAAATCTTTGTTGTTTTAAATTTTCTAATTTGCGATACTTAGCTTTATAGGTAGATGACTAGAAATATACAATGCATATAACGTATTAAAAAACAGATAAACAGAAGGTTCAATTAAGAACATATTTTGGGTTATCATGAAATCTTACTAGGGCAATGAAACACAATGTACCCATTTCATCTGTAATACATGTAATCCAAATAAGGGTGATTAAAATTTTCCATAGCAATGTCAATTTTTTCATTCTGTGGTTGTCTATTTAACAGATTCCTAAAGGGAGTAGGAGAATTTATAATCAGTAGTATGTTGAACTTCTGATGATTAGTGGTATTAAGAAAATAATGTTTACTGTTTTTTCTCTTTGCTCTCTTTGCTTTATTCTTTTTTTCCTCTCATTTTTTTTTAAAGAAAATAGGCCAATTATTATGAAGAATGGAATATAGTCCAATTTGGGAAATTTCAATTCCTAACTTACATAAAATTATTCTTGTTAGAGCTTATAAAATATTCTAGAACTTCTGGCATACTTGATATCATAACTTTGAATGTCTGCTCATTTCCTGATTGTCAGTATTTCTAATTAGAGAATCATTACACTTCCTTCTTTCTTTCAGGTATTCCCACGGGGGAAGCATTAAAATCCTCAAAGAGATTTTTTTTAAACCCAGGATTATAATTTCTGATTTTACTTTTTGCTTAAAATATTTTTTCTGCTCTTACTGTTTGCCATCAGAGTACAGCAAGTGCAATTGCTATTTAAAACGTACTGCATTAAAAAATATTTGGTCAAGCTGGTATCTAGCCAGTAAACTTGCCTTCCACTCTATTATTAAAATTCTCTCATTGGCTTACGTGTTGATACTATCTTAGATTAAGTTGAGGTGTTAATACTACAATTATGAGTCATTCTATTACCCTTCCATTTTGAACAAATGTTGCATATTTATGCTTGTACCATATTATGTTACATTTCAAAGGACATAAATGTTAAACCTTCATTATCAATACAGAACAATCATCTTTGTCTCACTTTTAACTTTTGCCGACAATTTTAACTTGGTTTAATAGTGTGACACATTTACCTTTGGTGGGCAGTTAAATTACCTTATAAATAAAAAGTCATTATGTGTGTCACAATGCTGTGTGAAGGAGCCATGGTGGAGGCGAAAGGAAATCTGTGAACTCTGGCTGTAATGGAAGCAAATTCATCAAATTTTTTTTTTTCAAAATCTACTTCTTTGCTTATCTCACTTTGAATTGAGAAAATTGCCATGTTTGACAATTTCTCTTGACCAAGAGACAACCTAAAATAATTTTAGCTTCAGTTGAATTAAAATTATAATAGTTTTGTGCCAAATATTTAGCATAAATATCATTTAAACACTTTTCATCAACTATAATGTTCTGAAAAAATTACCCATTAAAAAATACATCAAAACATGTATCTAGAGGTGCACATTTTTCCTTTTGCCTCAGACTGTGATATGGTTCAGCATGGCAGTAATCTTTATTTACAGTTTTGATATTTTCTTCATGATGGATTTTTTGCATTAATTTGCATTTCTAAAAATATTACATTAAAATGTTACTATTTTGATTACTGAGTGGAACCCCCTCACTTAAATTTTGCACTGAGAAAAATACCTCACTTGCCTCACTCCAGTTCTGGCTCTCATTATATAACCAAATCACCAGGTGTGAAAAAATGTGCACTAAAATACAGATAACATTTAAAAACTAAAATGAATTTTGCTAATAAGCAGTAAGTCGAATAACAAGTCTACATATTTAAAATTTAATTATTTTGACTGTGTGTAGTAAGTTGGAATGACTGTCCTATGGTAAGGATACTGGTTTATGGCTTTAGTGATTTATGGATAGATTCTCAAAAGTAAGAAAAATGAAATGTACATACACACACACAGCTCATGGTCATATTTTGTGGCAGACATTCTTAAATCGTTCTTCTCAGTAAAAAATCTGAAGGAAAATATTTTCTTTACATCACTGGAAGGGGAAAACAGGATTAGTTTTTACTCTGAAGCTTTTTACTCTGAAGCTCAGAAGCGCTCCTTACACTTCCAAGTATCTTTTTCATTTCAACTTTTAGACTATCGCTGCTTGAGCATACTTTTATCATCTCCAAGGAATATTCTGACAAAGAAAACTAGAATGCCAGTGATAAGCCAGACATTAATTCAAACATTCATATCCCATAGTTGGTCATAATAGGTCTCATACCTAGCAAGCCCTGTGCTAGTGGTCAGTGAAGCCGACTGGTGCTTTCCTGCAGCTCAGGGCAGAGCTCCTTAACTCTGCTGTGAGTTAGAATCATCTGGGGAACTTCTAAACAATACTGATACCTGGCCCTTACCCAAGGCCAATTGTTGGAAATTTCTAGCAGATGGAGCCCAAGCACCAGTATGGTTTTCCAAGCTTCCCAGATATTTTAAAGTGCAGCCTGGATTGAAACTCACTGGCATATAGTCTAATGGCAAGAACATACGCACTGCGTACAATCACTCACCCATACATTCAAAATGACAAGATGCCATGGGAGAACAAAAGGATACTGCTTTAGTAAAGAAGAGGGACCACCTCACAGGATGCACAGACAGACTTTCCTGAGAGGTAAAACCTAAACACAGACTGCATGATGACGCAGTAGCCACACAGTGGGCAAGCATAGGACATTTCAGGCAGAGAGAGAAACATGAGCAAATGTTCTGAAGAGGAAAAGAAGGAGTGAGTGTGTAGGACTGTAGAGCAGAGAGGGGAGAGTAACAAGAGGGAAAGTTAGGTAGGTATGAAATGGGGGTGGTGGAGACGGAAACTGACCAAGAAATAAGAGTTTTGGGTGCCTACCCCTCATCAAGCCAACTACTCTGAACTCGCCTTGCATTACCGCAGTTAATTCACATAGCAACCCTTTGATGTCCGTGGTAAGTGAAATGTAATGGTTCAGCTACAAAGAAAAATATAATAAAGATAGACTTCACTGGAATTCATGTAGATAGAAAGTAATTTTTTAAAAAAGAGTAGTATCCCTGTGTCTCTGTCCTTCCTCTATTTGTTCTCTCAAGTAGGAATAAACTTTTGTAGGCTTTCCTTCTTTTTAAGATTAAAATGTGGCCAAGAATTAATTTCTATACAATACAGAGAAAACATTTAAGATATGACAATGTAAGCTCTAGCCATGATAGGGCTATGTCATAAAGGATTAAGCTACAGAGTCTGAACAGAGGAATTCTTTATTTGACAAACTGTGGGCCACTAATTATAACCAAACTGGTTAAAGCTGCTAAAATGATAACTATTATGTCAGGTCAAAGCACTTGCTGGTTCAACGACTGCTTTCGATATCACGGTGTGCAATAAAACACTTTTCTCTTACTTGTCATTTTCCCTAATTTGATGGGAATAAAGAAGTAACTCTTACTGGAACAGGGTTATGACTGAATAACTGACAGTGCAGAGAGTAGACTTGACTTCTGTGACCTTGGCCTTGTCACATCCTACTAAGAAAAGGTTTTGAGGATCTTTCTGAAAAACAGAATCCATGCTCCTCTTTTTCTTTTTTTTTTTGGTCAATTGAACATGAAATCATGGTTTTCTTTTACCAAATTAGGTAAATGATGTTATCCTCTTAAGAGCCATAGGTTAATGTCATGGGTCATTTTAGTCCTGCTTCTATGGTCATATTACTTTAGAAAATGGAAATGTCATCCCCAGGTGCCATTCTCCTTGAGGCAAGAAGGTTAACCCACAATTTTGAAAAATACGAGGTCAAGCCTTTAGAAATCAATAGTAAGTGGAGTGAAGATAGCTTTTTATGCATGGAACCTACTCCAATTAAGAAAGCGCTCACCCAGTTGGAATGAATAAAGAAAAAAGGTTAGCACTGGACAAAGACCACTGAGCATTCCTGGCAAGCTGGGCTCCAGAGGTTTGTTATCTGCCTGCATTAAGTTCAAAGCTTTGGCTGTTAATAAAATGCTGCCAAATTATAAATTTAATTTTATTTCAAGAAGAATATTATGAGGCTTGTTTAGCTTCTGGCAAATAAAGAATTCACAGTAAATACCAAATATGAACCTAAATAGTCAACATTACCACGTATTCTTCTTAGAGTGAAGAAAAAATCAGCACTTCATAGTCTCCTGAAATTCTTCGAGTAATTTCCTGTCATGAAATACGTGCTGAGGCTGATGTCTGTGCTTTCTCTTCAGCTCTGTTATTTAAGGAAGTTGCCCCAGTATTTCAGAAGGTGGAAGTTTGAGACTTCCAAGTTTCACCTGCTGAGGACTCTTGCTCTATGATACACATACTGACCCACCCTGAGAGTCCTTTAGGGAGATGTTAGCACCCTGAAGGCTAATTTTTGCCACTCCCCAAACAACTCATGCTTTCCTCAAATCTTCTCCATGGGGAAAACAAGGCAACAATTTCCCTACAAGAATCATTTTAACATATGTGTGTGTGTACATATGTCTGTATATTCATACATATACAGACATATATATACATATATGGGGGGAGGGGGAGAGAAAGAGAGAAAGATTACAACTATACACATTTTTTGTGCTGATACTCCTAACCTCCCTCCTTAGCTGAAATATTCCCGTTTAAAATGTTAGCTGAGTTGAACACAAGTGTTCATGTAGTGGGATACCTGGATGATACTTCCTTTACCAATCTTTAGTTTCCCTTTAAATTCCTAGTGGTATTTTCTAAGTAACAAAATGTTACCTAAAGTAGATAGGTATCAGTGATAAATTTAAGTGAAACACTGAAGTCATACAATCATAAAATTTATGCAAGTCCTCACTATTTTTTTTAAAAAAAGAAGGGTGACATTTTTATATTTTGGGAAGAAATTATTTACCTATGAATAAAATGTCCATGATGTGTTAGGTTTTCATATCCTTTAAAGTTTGGGGTGAACGTAATTCCAAATGAAGGAAATAATACACATCCATGCATTTATTCAAATTTCTTCAACACTTATTTTTTGAGCCTGGTAGGTCCAGCAGTAGGGTAGACACTGAAGATACAATGATGAACAAGAAGATTGATTCTCTTGGCCCTCAAGGAACTCACAGTCCGATAGGGAGACAGACATTAATCAAATGCTCATGGTAAAACGCACGGAAAATTGCAATTGTAATAAATACTACCAAAGAGAAGTACATGGTAGTAAGAGAGTACAACAGAGGTATTTAACCTGGACCAGGGGGTCAGTGGAGGCTTCCTAATGGAATGAGAGGGTAAGCTGCCATAAAGGCTGAAGAGAGGATAACTTGGCAGAAAGAGATCTACCTTCCCATCAGGATACAGCTGCCTTTGAAACTCTTCCAAAGCTCATATTCTACAGATCCTTTTGCAAGAGTGATGTATAAATGTTATAATTCCCTACATATAGCTTCTTGTGGGATGTTATACAAATATATAAAAGATATTAAAAGAGAAAACATTCATATTTCTCCTAAGCCTAGAGGTAACCATGAAACAGGAAATACTATTCTCAAAAAATATATATATATAATATTCAGATATAAAATAATAATTTAACAAATAAGTGAATATTTAAAAATCACACATAGCATTACAGAAATATTCTGTCAATTAGAAGGCAGAGAAACTCCAAAAAAATTTCTACTTTAACAAAACCCAATCACAAAAAGCCCATGTGCATGATTACGTCACCAGTGTCGAATGGAGTAACATGTAAAGCTATGAGAGGCTTGGGTAGGGCAAAATGGATCCAAAGGTTCTAGCTCAATAAAAGATGATGCGATCGGGAATGACAACCGAAATCTGTGGGAGGAAGAAAGTCAAGAGTAGAAATGATGGTTACAAAATGTGAAATCTGGAAATAACGCATACTTGGATTGGGCGTAATTATAGGTCTTGTGCAATGGCTTCACGTAGTTCCTACTGAAACGTGTGCTAACAGTGCTTCTGATATACTTAAATAAGAAGAAGATAATTTATGTAAATAAAATGGATAAGGTGATCAATCCGCATGGCTATATGACAGGTGTATTATTTCAGGAGCAATTCTCTATCTCCCATGGGAAAACAGGACAGCTTTACTTTAGGCCATTGGTTTTACACTTCTGCTCTTCAGTTTTAGCAGCTGAATATTTTTTAAAAAGGCTAAAATATTAGGCAGATGCTCAATGTAATAACAAATAAGGATAAAGCTGAACTGGTTTGAAGAGGATGCTGTTATTTAGTTAGCTCCATCACTCTCATCTCCCCCCTCCATCCTCCCATCCCACCCAAGTACCTCAAGTATTCTTACAAAACACTTTAAATATGACTGTTTTAAATCAATTTAAAGAAAACAACTTTCCTTAAAATAACAAGAACATTTTAGGGAATGTTCTTGAGGTGAATCTTGGAACATGTGAAATGTGAACCTTGGAATTAACTTTTCAATACGAATTTCTAGACCTAAATATTGAACTCTGAAAACAAAGCATCCTGTGAGATGTGTAACATCTTACTAAAAATAATATAATTTAAGCCTAATAGTTGAAATCCTTCAGGAAAAGATTCTATGATCATGTCTATGGCTCCCCAGACAGCCCTTAAGCCTTTGTTTGAGTCACTTCCTCAGATACTAACTTGTATCTTGCAACTACAGGGAATCTCAAGCTACAACAATTTTTCTAAGAGAATATGCTGTTGAAATATTAAATGTATCCCTCATGATTCTTAGCTTCTATGCTTAAGCCTAAACTAGTGAACTTTCAATACTATAAACTTGTCAAAATTTGTACGAAACATCTTAAAGAGAATTCAAAGTAGGAAAAAACAGAATTGTACTTTGATTATGTAGACATACGTTTAAATTCGTAATATAAGAAACGTTTCTAACAAAGGATATATACAGTCTTGTGAAATGTGAAATCTTGAAGATATGTGCATATTATAATCTAGTAAACTTATTGATCTAGAACACTATCAAAAACAAGTATACCATTTGACAGTTCACAGAGTACATTTATGCGCTAACTAGATGGAGCCTCATAACCTAGTAAAGCTAGTAATAACAAAACCCACTACATATTATAATTTTCAAGTAAACTCAGGAACTTTAAAGTGATTGCTCCAAGTTAGCTAGAAAGCAATCAACATGAGACTAACATTTAGTCTGGAGTTCAAGATTAGCACCACTGAGCTGTCCAGTCAGAATATTAAAGATAAGGTTAACCATAGCTAGACACCATATTATTTCGTTTCCATAAGAGAAGATTAATGGGTTAGGGGTAATAAAATAGTAGTACCTTTGCTACTGACTAGCTTTATTCTCTGTTCCCCTTATCTTGAAGACAAGGGTAATAATACTTCCAGGATAATAGTTGGAGCAAATTAGAAAATACATGTGCATAGAACCTGCCATGTATCAGGTTCATGTACCATGATAAACGGTAGCTGTTGATATGGTTCACAACATTACTTTTATTGCATGTATATTTTTGAAAATTTTTCTATAATATATAAGATTTATAACTAATTAAGGCATCTATTTTACTTCTCTCATGAAAGCTCAATAAATATTTTTGGAGTAGTTTATTTCATAAAACTCAGAGGAATAATTTCACGTATTTTTCTCAACATCTCAGTCATTAGGTTTATAAGCGTACTCAAAGAGGTTTTGCATTGGGATTTTAAATATGCAGGTATGTAAAGGTATAAGTGAGTGTAGCTAAGTCTTGCCACTCTTAAGTACTTATTTCATCTCTCATTGATTCCCATGCTCTCATTTTGCTGTACCTCTTGGCTATCTTTCTAGGCCTGACTCCAGATGATTAGTGACTCCATTTTGGACTTTTTACAGTGTCACTCTAGATATGTCATTTTCAGTTATTGCTGTTACCTCCATACATTTTAAGCAAGGGCAAAAAGTAGACCAACTCTATGCTCTTCCCAGGCCACCAGAAACTACAGCTGGACCAAAATCCATTGGTGAAGAACAGGATTTGGATACACTACACTACATTTGTACGTCTGTTCCAAGCCAGCCACTAAAATTCAAGCTCTACTCTATCTCCATCATAGCGCTTTCCAGTAACGCTGAATACTGAGAGTATTCAGATACAGGGTAGAATACCAATGAAAGGGCTGAAATGACAGATGCTGCTTTGTAGAGAGAGCAGCTGACTGTGACCCCAACAATTGAATATGAGGTGGTAAAGCTTTCATAAGTGCGGAGATTGTTCATCACACTGCTCACGAAGCTTGTTAAATACAGTCCACGGCAAACAGAAAAGAGACAAGTGGGTTTCTATTTGAGCAACGTTACTCTGAACATAGGCACAATATTTGAATTGAAGTATGCAATAGGCTTCCTATTCCAATTTTTCAACCTATATGTATTAAACTGTTATATTCCATTTCTCAGAACTATAAAAATCCATTGATATATCTATCAAAAGAGTGGGAGTTCGAAGTCTAATTCTGGAGGACTATTTGACAAAAATTTTAGCATAAGCGTTATGTACTGCAGTGATGTGATAAGTTCCAGAATATAAACCTAATGTAAAGAAATGAATTTTTTTCTTTGACAAAATAACATCTACTTTTTCTAAGAGGTGACCGCACTTAACAATGGTGTGTATCTTTTAAATTTATTTACTTGCACAGGAACAAGTATATAATATTAATGAGCTCACACTACATTTAGTTAATACTTATGGCTATAGACAGCACACCAGACTCAGTCTAGTTTTTTAAACAGATTTCGCCAATGGTTGTACAACTGTGAGGATACTAAAACCAGTGAATTGTATATCTTGCTTTTACCTTTTGACTTCCTTAACCCCTTTTTCCTACCCCCCACATCTCCTACCTCTGGCAACCACCAATCTGTTCTCTGTATCTGTAAGGTTT
Organism: Eschrichtius robustus; assembly: GCF_028021215.1. Lineage (NCBI taxonomy): Eukaryota > Metazoa > Chordata > Mammalia > Artiodactyla > Eschrichtiidae > Eschrichtius > Eschrichtius robustus. Next base: position 64,738,388 of record NC_090831.1, on the reverse strand, counting down.
CTTTTTCTTTTCTTTTCTTTTTTTTTTTTTTTTAAGAATCCACATGTAAGAGAGATCATATGATATTTGTCTTTCCCTGTCTGCCTTATTTCAGTAAGTATAATGCCCTAGAGGTCCATGAATGCTGTTGCAAATGGCAAGATTTCATTCATTTTTATGGCTGAATAATATTCCATTGGGTATACAGACACACCACAATTTCAGTATCTATTATCCATCAATAGAGACTTAGGTTGTTTCAATGTCTTAGCTATTGTGGATAATGCTGCAATGAATATGGGAGTGTGGATATCTCTTGAATATCTTGTTTTCATTTCCTTTAGCTATATACCCAGAAGTGGGATTACTGGATCACATGGTAGCTGTATTTTTAAATTTTGAGGAGTTTCCTTACTGTTTTCCACAGTGGCTACACCAATTTAGAGTCCCACCAACAGTGCACAAAGGTTTCCTTTTCTCCACAACCTCACCAACACTTGTGATCTTTTGTTTTATTGATAATAGCCATTCTAACAGGTGATGTCTCATTGTGGTTTTGGCTTGCATTTCCCTGACAATTCATGATGTTTAGCACCTTTTCATGTACCTGTTGGCCATCTTTATGTCTTCTTTGAAAAAATGTCTATTTAGATCTTCTGCTCATTTTTAAATTAGGCTTTTTTTTGCTATTGAATTGTCTGAGTTCTTTATATATTTTAGATATTAACCCCTTATTAGATAAGATTTGCAAATTTTTCTCCCACTTTCAGTAGTTTGTCTTATTTTGTTGATGGTTTCCATTGCTGTACAGAAGCTTTCTAGTTTGATGCAATCCTGCTTGTTTATTTTTACTTCTGTTGCTTTTACTTTTGGTGTCAGATTTTTAAAAATCATCACCAAGACCTGTCAAGGAGCTAGTACTGCCTATATTTTCTTCTAGGAGTTTTATGGTTTCAGGCCTTATGTTCACATCTTTAATCCACTTTGAGCTAACTTTTGTGTATGGTGGAAGATAGTTGTCCAGTTTCATTACTTCACATGTGGCTGGTAAGTTCCCAACACTATTTATTGAAGAGATAGTCCTTTCCCCATTTTATATTCTTGAATCCTTTGTGGTAAATTAATTGACCATATATTCGTAAGTTGATTTCTGGGCTCTGTACTCTGTTCCATTGATCTATGCATTTGTTTTCATGCCAATACCATACTGTTTAGGTTATTATAGCTTTGTAATACAGTTTGAAATCAGGGAGTGTGATGCCTCCAACTTTGTTCTTCTTTCTCAAGATTGCTTTGGTTATTTGGGGTCTTTTGTGATTCCATACAAATTTTAGGATTGTTTGTTCTATTTCTGTGAAAAATGCCACTGGAATTTTTATAGGGATTGCATTAATCTGTATATTGCTTTGGGTAGTATGGATAATTTAACATATTAATTCTTCCAATTCCATGAGCATGGAATATCTTTCATTTATGTCTTCTTCAATTTCTTTCCTCAATGTCTTATAGTTTTCAGTATACAGGCCTTTCACCTTGTCAAATTTATTCCTAGGTATTTTATTCTTTTTGATTCAATAGTAAATGAGACTGTTTTCTTAATTTCTCTGATAGTTCATTATTAGTACATAGGAGTGTGACAGATTTTTGTGTATTGATTTTGTACCCTGTAACATTACTCAATTAGTATATTAGTTCTAACAGTTTTTTGCTGTAGTCTTTACAGTTTTCCATATATAATATCATTTCATCTGCAAATAGTGACAGTTTTACTTCTTCCTTTCCAATTTGGATCCCCCCTTTTTTTTTCTTGCCTAACTGCTCTGGCTAGGACTTCCAATACTATGGGTTTTTATTTATTTATTTATTTATTTATTTATTTATTTATTTTTAAAGTTTATTTATTTTTGGCTGCATTGGTTCTCCACTGCTGCACACAGGCTCTCTCTAGTTGTGGCGAAAGGGGGCTACTCTTTGTTGCAGTGTGCGGGCTTCTCATTGCAGTGGCTTCTCTTGTTGCGGAGCACAGGCTCTAGGTACGTGGGCTTCAGTAGTTGTGGCGCATGGGTTTAGGTGCTCTGCAGCATGTGGGATCTTCCCGAACCAGGGATCAAACCCGTGTCCCCTGCACTGACAGGCGGATTCTTAACCACTGCGCCACCAGGGAAGTCCTCCAATACTATGCTGAATAAAAGTGGTGAGAGTGAGCATCCTTGTCGTGTTCCTGATCTTAGAGGACAAACTTTCAGCTTTTCACCACTGAGCATGACATTAACCACAGACTTGTCATATATGGCCTTTATAATGTTGAGGTATGTTCCCTCTGTACCCATTTTGTTCAGAGTTTTTATGATAAATAGGTGTTAAATTTTGTCAAATGTTTTTTCTGCATCTATTGAGATGATCATATGATTTTTATCCTTCATTTTGTTAATATGGCCTATGACACTGACTGATTTGTAAATGTTGCAACAGGCTTACATCCCTGGAATATTCAATTCGAGTGGGATTATATTAATTTGCTGAATGTCAGAATCCTTCCCTAGACTGTATCATTTAATCTCAGCAATAACCCTGTGATCAGATACTATTATTCATATTTTATGGATGAGGAAACCAAAACCCAGTGAGGTGAATAAATTTCCCCTAATCACACAGGTAGCATCTGAATGAAATATTAAACCAAGTATATATGACTTTAAAGTTCATACATCTTTCATCACAGAATTATGTCTTCCTGTTCATCTCTTCCTGATCATAATATACCTTAATTAAAGGAGAGTATTGGCAAAACAGAGAGTATATCAAGAACAGTCAGGATAATGAAGTGTCTTAGAAAATATGACAACCTAAAGATTATTAACCCTATAAGTAGTCACTGATTCATTTATCCAATTAACGTTTAATGAGTGCCAAATGTGAGCCAATCTCTTTGCTAGATGCTAGAGTTCCAGGAAATTATCAAGATATCTGTATCCTCCATAGCATACTTAGTATTAGAGAGAGAGAAAAAAGAAAATACTGATTTCCATGTAGTGCTAGCTGTATGCATAAGTTACTATGGAAAGACAAAACTGAGTACCTAATCTGTCTCAAATGGGGTAGAGCAGAATGGCCTGACCAGGGAGGCTTTAACTGAACTCACATTACAGGACCCAAGAGAGTCAGGCTGTCAAATGAGACAGAAAGGATACTGGGAGAGGAGTTAGTTGATAGATAATATGGAAAACTAAATGTTGGTGTGACAGTATATTGGAACATAGTAGTAACTAATTCTGAAAAGCAAGCTAATAGTTTGAACTTCATTTTGAATATGGTGGTACTCCAATGGCATTTTTTTAAATTAGGGGAATAACCACAAAAATCCACATTTCAGAGAGACTTTATGGCATCAGTATAAAGACTACACTGAAGGTGAGCATAATTTAGGACAAGGGGACTAGGAGGCTATTGCCATGGTCCACAGCAATGATGAAAGACTGAAATAAATTTCAGCGTATGTGGTACGTGCTGAATAGATATGGATGTGAAGTAACACAAGGAGTTTAGGAAGACTGTGGTTTCTAGACTGAGTCATTTGATGAATGCTGAGGTCAGTTACTAAGCTAGGGAATACAGAAGTAGAACCTGGTTTGGTGGGGAAGACGATGAGTTTAGCCTCAATTCACACGTTGTGTTCCAAGTTCTGTGTGACACAAAGACCTAGAAGTGTTTGGTAGGCAGTGGAAAAATAATGAGTTGGTGACATGGTTGGTAACTAAATCCATAAATAAGGATGAACTTGTCAAGAAATAATATATTATTTTAAAGGTTTACCATAGGAAAAAAGATTAGACTTCTTATGTGACTCCATTAATCATATTTAAGACAAATATCTAGAAGATACTAGGAAGCAAATTTTAATTCAGTATAAGGAAGAATTTCTAAAACATGTTCTGAAACATGACGGGGCTACCTCAGAAGGAAAGGTTTTGGTAGTGTTCAAAGAGAGGGGCGTATAAACCGTTAGGAATGTCAAACAGGGAGTTCCTGATCTACTAGATCAGGGTTTGCAAACTCACATACCTACAGGCACTAGGTAAGAAGCATTAATAATTGAAGAATCAGCAGTAATATAATATGGAGAGAATGTCCAATCTATACTAGAACATGAATTCTGTTCTGATTATGCTGATAAGAGAATATGGACTCACCACTACAGTTTTAATCAGAAGTTCAAGAAAATTGGAAATACAAATTCATTATCAAGCTTTTAAATACCTGCAATGAATTCAATATCTTTAAATTTGGTGAGGCTAAATTTATTGCCATCTCTGTGGATTAACAATGGACTTTGATGACATTTCCCACTGTGAGATATATGGTTTCTTTTAACCTATGCTCTCCAAATAAATATTGTAATTTCCAGTGTTTTAATACATAATAGTTTAATGTTTTCCTATATTTGCATCTAATTGTATTATTTGTCATTGGCCAACCTATCTTTTGCCTTGAATCTTCCAAAACTTTCATGTATTACATTCCCTATGCTTAGAATAACGTCCCCACTTGACTCAGACTGTTGACTGCTTATTAACTCTTTAAGGCCAACTTACGTCCAAAAGTCCTCACAGATTCCCTCCGGAAGAACAGAATTTTATTTTTCCGTAATTCAGCTAACAGTTTTTTTTCATGTCTGTTATATGCTACCACATTTGTGGACAACAAACTCCTTCAGGATACTTATGACTGACAGTTTTATGGCTCATGTGGTATTCTGCATAAATTTAATGTGTAGGAAATATTTCTTACATGAACATCAAGGCAAATCTTGAGATTATGCAATGAGATAAATATTTTATGTGAATACGCAAGCAAGAGGCATGCACAATCCTTGTTCTTCAGCTGCTTATTGAACTCCAAGAGATAATAATAATCATTATTGATCCTTTACAGTTTATAAACTGCTTTCAAATGTCTTCTTGTTAAACCTTCACAAGAACTCTTCAAGATGAGAGAGAAAGCTATTTTTATTAACCGGCTACCTAAAGATCTCTGTGTAGAAATGCAGGAACATGTACAGTAAGAAGACCAAACTGAAGGTCACTTAGTTTCTACACTTAGGAGTCTTCCTAGGAATTGAAAATCATAAAGTTCCTCCACTAAAATTAACACCAATTAAATGCATGTTAATAAGCACTACACATTGCCATCTTCTAGTAAACTACTGCCGATACCTGGTGTTTCAACTATATATATTATACAACTGCACCCACTTGATTTGGAAGCTGTTGACTGTTTTTACTGTATAATCATATTAAATTAACCTTTGATGAATTCTGACACTTAATATTGTAGGTCTGCTGGCATGTCTGATTCCACATAACTTTTTTTTCCAAAAATGGAAATTTGTTGACTATATGTATCTAAATATGATTTAATGATTATTTCTCTGTAAAATATTTTCATAAAAATTACAAACCAGAAAAAAACACAACCTTCCTAGATAACACTGGGCTGATTTGGGGAACAGAAGTTGTGATCATGACAGATAGGAGCTTCTGGCTGTAGAGGATTTACATAGTGAATCTAAGAAATGATTTCTTTTTTTTTCTTTCAAATTTCATGCTTTGGCAAATCAACAATACTGTATTTCATTTCAGCTCTCATATAATTTATTCACTGCTGCAAAGAGACAAGACCCCCTAGGGAACTTCCCAAATCTATGTAATGTTACCTCTTACTATATTTTCCATTTAGCTACAGCTGACAGATGTGACAAAATTGCAAGTAGCCAGGCAATTCCCCCAATCGGGCCTATAGAAGCAATTCCCACAGCTGCACAGAAGAAAGACTGCAAATTATTCCACACTCAGGTTAAATTATTTCAAGTTAATTTGCACTTGAAGTTCTCTCTCCAAAGACACCTTTATTTCTCAATGTATCACAGAGCTGTTCTGGGCTGATTCTATTTAGGTTCAAAACAACACTTCAAATTGGAAATCATCCAACACAGAAAGGAAGTACAAAGATTTCGGAATTTGCTGATTTCAGAAATGGTAATGTGAAGAGAGAGCAACGTTAATTACAGAAACTAACAGTTCTAATCATTTTAAATAGGTACCTAAAATTGGAGAATCAGATCAGGTTTTGAGTCAGCTCTGTAGCTCAAGTCTATTTCTTATTTTATATGAAGTGACTTAAAAAATAAGCATATCTGTATGTAGGTGCCTTGCAATGTTACTGATTGTTTTGCTTTTGCATTTACAATGTCAATATACCTTAACATTGCTAAGAGGCAGATAACTAATTAAGAGCCAGAGAAGCCCAATACAGCAAATTTGCAGCAAGAAAATAAATGAACTTCTGTCATACTAATAAAACAGCGTGACTTCTGTGTTCAGGTTAGTTCGAGGCTGACCTTGAGGCATGGAGTTTCACATTCTAGCTAAGCACTGCAGCCTCACTCTTCTTTTTAAATTTAATTTTTATTTTACATTAGAGTATACTTGATTTACAACGTTGTGTTAGTTTCAGGTGTACAGCAAAGTAATTCAGTTATACATATATCCATTCTTCTTCAGATTCTTTTCCCATATAGGTTATTACAGAATATTGAGCAGAGTTCCCTGTGCTATATAGTAGGTCCTTGCTGACTATCTATTTTACATATAGTAGTGTATATATGTTAATCCCAAACTCCTAATTTATTCCTCCCCCCATCTTTCCCCTTTGGTAACTATAAGTTTGTTTTCTATGTCTGTGAGACTGTTTCTGTTTTGTAATTAAGTTCATTTGTATCACTTTTTTTTTTAGATTACACATACAAGCAATATCATATGATATTTGTCTTTCTCTGACTTACTTCACTTAGTATGATAATCTCTAGGTCCATCCATGTTGCTGCAAATGGCGTTATTTCACTCTTTCTTTATGCAGCCTCACTCTTTAAAACACATTTTTTTAAAAAATCATGTCCTTTAGCCATAGAGGAGAGAAAATGAAGTATACGAATATACTTTAAAATAAAATTAAACCCATATTGTACTAATATTGGTCTACTTTGATGATGCTTTTTAATGTCTTCTCCCTGAAGAAAACTGGGGAAAACCCACTAGAAATGTCTTCCTAGTAAAAAGTACTAATGAAAGCTCTGCATCTTTCAGGTGTCCCAACTATTTGTTATCACTGGTTGTTAATTTTCTCATCAGTTTAAGTTTTCTGATTTTATGACTATAATTCCTGAGCTCAACTCACAAAGTATACATAAAAGTAATATATAAAGTATAAGTAAATCATGCACAAGGCAGAAAGAATCCTTAAAAATTGAGCAAGTGTGTTACCTTCAAAGTTAGTTATGATGATGAAAATGTATTCTAAATAAATAAATGTTGCATGTAACATTTTAAAAATTCCCCTTCAAACTCACACTTAATTTCAGAACACACTAGTTTTGCTGCTTGATGACAGCACTTCTCCACGGTGACATCTTCAACTTTCCATCTGTGTAACTGAAGTGTAACCGTTATCACATAACTTATTTCTTGGATCTCATGTAAATAGAGTGTGTTATAAAAGTGATTACAATTTGTATTGATGGAAATGTCAAAAAAGGGCATTGAAGGTATACACATACATGGTTGCTTTGTCCCAATACATCTTGTGCTGCTCTAAACGAAATCTTAAACAAAATTTTTATACACGGTTCTGAAGCTGAATCAGAACAGTAAGAAGAATATTCTTAAAACTGTATGGAAATAGTATTTATTAGTTGAAAATTTTATAAGGTTATATTTATTTTAATTGTTTGTAATTATTGAAGGTTCACTATTTTCATAATTACTTTCTGAAAATGACAAGCCATACAACGTGCTAAAAGATGTGGAATGTATTTTACAGGTCTTCTGATTGTAGATCAGGTTAAATGGATATCACTTGTTGGATCAATTTCTGGCAGACTTCCAACTCATGGGATAACGAAAGGGAAATTGATTAAATAATGTACTCTCTTTTTCTACAATAATAGTGCAAAACATAATAAAGGGCACTCATTTCGAATACAAACGAACCACATGATATTGGAAATGTCTTACAACTTTTAGAAAGTAGTTGGGTTTTATGTAATTCTATTTTTCCCTACTGAAAAATCCACTTAATAAGAAAAGAAAATTCAAGTCTAATACAAAGATTACTAATTCAAATTAACAATTAATACATATATTGGCTTCAGTAGAAAAAGTTAACAGTTCAATGTACAACCAAATGGCAGGAACTTCACAGGTAAAGCCTTTACTAAAAATTATCTTATTGCCAAAACTGTAGTTGGAGTGTTTTCCTGTTGTGTCTGTTTACATATAGCCCTTCCCGAAAGTAGGTGAAAGACTAAATTATCTCTCACGAACATTTCTAAAAATCATAATAATTTATTTTGATCTTAATGGCAATCTCCTGTCAGGATTGTTGTGCCCTGGATGTCATGCCTGTTTGCTCTCACTGCCTTATCTCTCTAATAAAGTATTCCTGTATTCATGATTGCTTCATAGCCCAAGGAAAAAGAACAGACTTCATCTACAAGTAACTCCAGCTTCACACTGGAAAAAATGACAATTTTAAATAACTGTATGCAAATTTATATGCCTAGGTTGTTTGCTTTGTCAATTTATATGCCTATGTTTTTGCACTGTCCTCTTTAAAGCAATGAAATCTTTGATTATTAATTTTATTCTATAAGAACATGAAAAACAACCTCCCTTTCATATACTGATTTTTAAAAATTCTTTTTGTAATTCTTATTATTTTAAAAAAAGGATTTGTATGATTTAAAATAGTGATATTTGCTTTAAAATTTGAACATGCAATAAAATTTCTTAGGGCTCTAGTCGCATGTTTCAACATATGCACACCATTCAAACTGTTAAAAAATACAATGTGTGGGTTCTTTTCTTTATGTGGGATGCTGCATACCCAGATAAATAAGACAATGCAAGCAGTATGTAGTAAATATATTATCAGGGTTTCATATACAATTCATACACATTGTTAACATGCGGATCTTTCTTTAAAGACGTATACAAATCATTTGAAGATTCATGGACGTGAGTTATTCTCTTTCTCAGCTCTGCAATCCATTTGTTTCATCCTTTGAATTTTCTGAACAGTTTTTTCTAAGCCATATAGATCACTACAATTTACTAGAAGGATACTAAAACATAGAAAATGAAGAAAAATATTTCAAATTCCATTAAGATCTTTTTCCTCATCTATACTTGGCAAATGACAGAAACTGTAATACAGAAGCTGTTGGTTTCTTCTTTTTTCCTAGTGCAGTGCTTCAAAAACTTTACTGTGCAAATAAATTATCTAGTATCGTGTCAAAATGCAGATTCTGACTTACTAGGTCTAGGGCAGGAACTGATATTCAGCATTTCTAACAAGCTTCCAGGTGATGTTGGTCCTCAAGCCACATTTTGAGTTGCAAGGCTCTAGGTGACATACTCATGCTCCTTCTGTCCACTTCCCAAACACCTACAGACCAGGCTACGCTCCCTAAGGCTGACTCATGTGATACTAAGTGGGCTACAGAGGGATCCAACTTCTGACCCAGTCAGTGTCTGCCACTGTCTCTCAGATAGAGTGGATAGCTACATAGCTAGACAGATAGATAGTAGATAGATATCTTCCTATCTCTCTCTCCTTCTCTCTCTCATGACCTGGGCACACCTCAGATCACCTTTTCCCCTGGAGATGATTTTTCATGCTGAGCTACTGGCTGCACCACGTCACCTCCAAGTCTTAACTCTGACTGCAGCCTATGTGTATTTCCTGGGTCTGAGGTCCGTTTTGTGTCTCAGTCTGTCTTCTACTTCCAAAGAGCTTAGCAGGTTAAGAACATGTGCACTCAGTTTGTTTGTTTGTTTATTATTTTGGCCACGCCACTCAGCATGTGGGACCTTAATTCTCCGACCAGGGATCAAAACCACGCCCCCTGCACTGGAAGTGTGGAGTCTTAACCACTGGACTGCCAGGGAGGTTCCCACTCAGTATATTTATGACAGTACTAGTTTTCTATTACTGTCACTACAAACAGAGCCGCTTAAAATAACATTTATTTGATCAAACTTCAGTAAGCCACAAGTCCAGTATGGTACCGCTGGGTTCTCTGCTCAGGGTACCATGAGACTAAAATCACATGTCGGCTAGACTGGGTGGTTGCCTGTAAGGTCTGGGGAAAAACCCACTACCAGGCTGATTCGGTTGTTGAGAGAATAAAGGTCTTTGCTGCTGCAAGACTGTGGTCCCTGTTTTCTGGCCGGCTATCAGCAGGGGTCACTCTCAGGTCTTTTCCAGTCTTTCTCTCCATCATTAAAGAAGTCAGGGGACCTCAAATCCTTCTTGCTTGAATCTTTGACTTCTGCCACCAGCTTGAGAAAACTTTCTGCTTTTAAAGGGCTCGTGTGATTTTGTCAGTCAGGTCCACCTGGATAAATCTCCATACCCTAACATCAATTGAATTTGAATTTGAATTACATCTGCAAAATCTCTTCACAGCAGTACCAAGATTAGTGTTTGATTGAATATCCAGGAGCTGGGAATCATGGGGAGTCATCTTAAAATTCTGCCTGAGCAAATTAAATAATTCTTTGTGCTTCAGTTCCTTCATTTGTAAATGAGGATAATATGAATACCTATCTCATAAGATCTTTTTGGCAATTAAATATTATAGTCTATATGAAGCATTTAGAACACTGTCTGGATCAGGCTAGGTATTCAGTACCTATTAGCTGCAATTATTATTATCAATATGATGGTCAGTGACATCTTTTCTTTTCTTCAAACTTATTTCTGCCTCTGGGACTATGCTAGCTCAGTGTAATTCTTCTTAGCTTCTCTAGATAGAAAACTACAATCATGTCTGCTCAGCCCTCTGGAAACTCTCCAAAGAAGATGCTCAATTAAACAGCTCTTTGAACATACAAATGGCCAAGAGGCACATGAAAAGATGCTCAACATCGCTAATTATTAGAGAAATGCAAATCAAAACTACAATGAGGTATCACCTCACACCAGTCAGAATGGCTATCATCAAAAAGTCTACTAATAATAAGTGCTGGAGAGGGTGTGGAAAAAAGGAACCCTCCTGAACTGTTGATGGGAATGTAAACTGGTGCAGCCACTATGGAGAACAGTATGGAGGTTCCGTAAAAAACTAAAAATAGAGTTGCCATATGATCCAGTGATCCCATTCCTGGGCATATACACAGAGAAAACTCTAATTCGAAAAGATGCATGCACCCCAATGTTCACAGCAGCACTATTTACAACAGCCAAGATACAGGAGCAACCTCAATGTCCACTGACAGATGAATGGATAAAGAAGGTGTGGTATATATGTATATGTGTGTGTGTATATACATACACACACACACACACACAAACAATGGAATATTAGTCATAAAAAAGAAGGAAATAATGCCATTTGCAACAGCATGGATGGACCTAGAGATTATCATACTAAGTGAAGTTAAGCCGGAGAAAAACAAGTATCATATGATATCGCTTACATCTTTTTTACATCTAAGAAAAGATACAAATGAACTTATTTGCAAAACAGAAATAGATTCCCAGACATAGAAAACAAACTTATGGTTACCAAAGGGGAAGGTAGGGGGAGGGATAAATTAGGAGTTTGGGATTAACATATACACACTACTATATATAAAATAAACAAGGACCTACTGTATAGCACAGGGAACTCTACTCAGTGTCTTGCAATAACCTATAACGCAAAGAATCTGAAAAAGGAATATACACACACACACGCACACACACACATACACACATACACACATATAAATGAATCACTTTGCTGTACACCTGAACCTAACACAACATTATAAATCAACTACACTTCATTAAAAAAGAATTGAAAACAAACAACAAACAACTCTTTGAAGGGACATGCTCAAAGCTGAGAAGTTCTGCTCAGGGAAAACATGCACAACACTCTTGGCTAAGTGCCTTTCTCTAGGTAAGATCAGCTCTCTGAAAGGCCCTCCCATTGTTTTCACTCCTCCCAACCAAGCTAACGTGTACTGTTGCACATACATTAAAACTTTCTGGCAGTGTTCAAACTCTGGTGTCGAAAAACCTTCCCCAACTTGTGTTAAATTGCTAATTACAGACACAGTAGCTCATCTGCAAACAATGAAAAATATCTTCAAATTCACACACACACACACCTGTGCTTATTGTTTATTATTCCTGCTTTACAGTTCAGAAATATTAGGATCAAAGAGATTTTATTTCAGAATGAATATAATTTATTTTACTAAATAAAAGTAATTTCACCACACCCAATAAGTGGCAGCACCACGATTAAAACTGTACTGGCTCTCTCATTAATCATGGTTGAGAAGTTGGTATTCTTCTGGAATTAATATTTGCCATTACTGAAGATATCTGTAGTTCTTAAATGTTTGCAAAAATTTACTACTATGTACTAGCAAAGTGCCAGGCATGATATCTTATATGAAGTCGGCACTTAAAAAATTTTTGTTCAGATAATATTAAAATTAAATACAGCAGTGTCTGACTATATTTGACCTTCTCTTTCCCTTTGATTTCACCTATACCTATTATATCTTCCTAATGCTCTAATCAAATAGACTCTGATGGACAACAGGACTTACTGAAATGCACTGAATGTGCTTCATAGAGCATATCTTTTTTGAAAGAGGAGCAAAGCCGTAAGATCAGAGAAGCTTCAGTTAAAGGCATCCCCTCTATCTAGTGCAGTGGAGGAAAAAAAACTGCTCACACTGAAACTGGAGTTAATTGGGGTATAATTGGCAACAAACATAGACTTGAATTGGAAACACAACAGGTTTCAGAATACATTAGATTGTCAATTAGTGGCATCTTTGAACCATAAACCAATCTTTACACTAATTCTATACACAGAACAAGCATTTAATTGCAAGGAACAAAGCATTGGAAACCCTCATTAGGGTCCCCTAATACCAGTGGGAAAAAGATAGTTTCTACCTACAACAAGTTATTTGAACTTTTAATCAAACTTTAAAGCAAAATTGAAAGCAATGAATCATGGTACACCATTACTCCTAATTACACAAGGCTGCCTGAAATCCAAAATCCTCAGCATTTTCAAATTAAACATAAGGATAAATAAGAAATACAGTATTTTTAAGACATAGTAAGAAATAGTAGATAGATAATAGCACACCTTGGCATACCCAAATATGTCTTGCTGCTAATAGAATTACAAGGTTTTCTTCCCAAATCATGCACAAGATATAATTTAAGTGACTTAACCTTGTGGGGAATAGGGATACGCGTAGAATATCCCCCTGAACTGTTTTAGTACAGTTTCTTCCTCACTGAATTTCTTCGAGGGACAAGGAGAAGAAGCAGAGGAGACAGAGACCCTTGGGCGTCTCACTGGTATTTGGATCCTCAAAAGGTCACACAGACTGGTTCCATCTCTAGTGTTCTTTGTGTACTTTTCTCACCCTCCACGCCTGTGCCAATTCTGCTTGAAAACAGTTGAGCTATACTTTTGTCACTTGCATCTAAAAGAATTCCATCTCTATTATCCAATTACCCCAAGTCGCATCCTGGAGTAAAAGACCAATCCTCATACAAAATCACCAATTCTAGATTATGCTTTCTGAATATGATTTATCTTCCAGCTGGATTGTTCAACTATTCCCCCTACAAAATTTTTTGCAGCTTCACTGGAATCGTGAGTATATTACTTCTTTGATTGTCTCACATTTTCCCTTATTAATCTCTGACACAGTACCCTATAATTTCATTAGTGGTCCTGCCAATGTTCTAATATCTTTTTGTTGTATGCTTTCTCCATACCTGCACTGAAGTCTCCCAGAGTTGCTGGGAAAAAATCTACTCATAAGCCACATTATTATCATTATTTTCATTATAAATTCATGATCATTGTTCTCGTATAAATTCTGCAAATCATATTTTCTCTGGTCAATTCTGAGACACATATTCCATCAAAAAAGGAAAAGCATTTTAAATATTCTCAAATCAAACTTACCCCTTAGGTCCAGGATATAAACTTGTCTCATACTTCAGATCAGAAAGAACATCACTGCATGAGTTTCAACTTTCTGCTACCAAACCTACAAAGCTGTCATTGTTTTAAATATTGCATAGTGATTAAGTTCCTGGGCTTTAGAGCTGGGCTCTTCCACTTATTAATAGTGGCATTAGCCTGTTAGTTATTTTCTATAAGACTCAGTTCCTTCATCTGCAAAACTGGAATTTAATAGTCTCTATTTTATTGAGTTGTTGCAAGGATCAAATTAAATTATGCATGTAAAGTGCTTAATATGGAGCCTGGCACACGATAAGCTTAGATAAATAATAACCATTACTGTATTATGGTTGTTATTATTATTGTTATTATTATACTGTGGAACTACTTTCTCTCCCTTACTTTTTTTTTTTTTTTTTTTTTTTAATTACTTATTTATTTATGGCTGTGTTTGGTCTTCGTTTCTGTGCGAGGGCTTTCTCTAGTTGCGGCAAGCGGGGGCCGCTCTTCATCGCGGTGCGCGGGCCTCTCACTATCGCGGCCTCTCTTGTTGCGAGGCACAGGCTCCAGACGCGCAGGCTCAGTAGCTGTGGCTCACGGGCCTAGTTGCCCCGCGGCACGTGGGATCTTCCCAGACCAGGGCTCGAACCCGTGTCCCCTGCATTGGCAGGCAGATTCTCAACCACTGCACCACCAGGGAAGCCCTCTCCCTTACTTTTTGTTTCAACAGACAAAATTCTCCCCTACCAAAGGCCAAAGTTTTCACACATCTTTTGAATCCTTTCCAGCTTCCTTCTCCTTTTGTTAACAGTGCTCAGTGTCAAGCAGTAGTTACGGAAGGGCTTCATAAAGAGCAGTTTTTACAACACTTTGGAAACATTTATACCAATCGTGCTTCTCAGGGTGGGGTTTGTAACCTGAGGCTAGCCTGGGGTCCATGAATTATACGTGAATTCATGGATGTGCTGTTTCTCTCACTCGCTTCCTAGGGAGAAGGTCCTTAGCTTACATTCTATTTGTGGTTCACGACCAAGAAAAGGTTAAGAAACAAATTGCTCTCTAGCTTCTGAGACCTTTGGGGGCATAATAGGCCACATTGAGTGGTGGTTTGGGAACTATATTATGGGGCCCTATAAAGAAAATCAAACAAGTTAACATGCTTCATTTAAAATAGTTCTCCAAGCAATTATACTCCAATAAAGATGTTAAAAAATAAAATAAAATAAGATAGCTCTCCAAAGAAAAAACATACTGTCAGTGGGCGCTTCACCCAAGATAAGTTTAATGGCTGCACCATATTTGAAATGCTAATCATCAATTGACATTTCAGAACTAAGTGACTTTAAAAAATACATTCAAAGTACTATGACCTGACTGATTTAAGCAAGTGATTAATTCCCCATGCAGAGAGAGGAAGAATAAAAGCAATGTTGGGTTACTGCACGTAATTTAAAAGTATTTGTCACTGTTACACTGACAATTTGAGATAATATTATCAAATAATGGGAAACTGACTCAAACCTATAGGTATGGTGTAGTAAGTAAAATAAAAAGCCTCATCATGATTGTATTTGCTTAATAAGAGTCACAGAAACAGTTAAATACCCTAAAAACATGTTTAAACTACTGAGGTGAGGAAATATCATATACAAAGCTTAAAAGTACCTATGATACATTTCAGTAACTTAATATACAAGTATTAGCAAATTTAAATGAGCCAGGCCTAGGTACGTCTTTTACTTCCGAAAGGTGACCCAGTGATATTCACTTTGATTTGGTGTTACGGTGATTCCAGGAATCCTATTTTCTTTTCAGAGGCACATGGGACTTTGATTTCCTCTTACTTCCCTTTCAATCAGACTATTGCACCTGGGTTTATACACTGTATCCCCATTTTCTTTTATCTCTTCCTCAAAAAAGGACCGGAGGAGATATGCCCTTAAATTGGGAATTGAGGGATGCAGGAGGATTTTTAACTTTTACATATTTATCAGGTTTTATAATAAGATTTGTACTGTATTTTAGGTACACTTCATCTAACTTGGTTTAGTGGGCAAGGGGTTCCTTTATTCTATGGGAAAATGTTTTTGGAGTACCACAACCCATTACAAATTAATTTCTATAAATGAATCCCTGAGTGTATCAGGGATTACCAAAATAATTATCTTCCATGGTTCAAAAACCTCAGTTTCTGTATTCCAATCTTACTGTTATTCAGTGTCTCTAAGAACACCTATCACATAGTAAGGCTTCCAGTTGGCCCATAATATAGGCTGTTTGAATAAAATGAGTGAGCACATAATATGTTATAACATATAAATGCACATAATTATCAAGAATAACATTTCTATTATTACAATCTCCATGTTACACAAATGATTCACATTTAACTTTTTACTAATATACTCTGAAGCCATATTGATCTGGTCCTTACAAAATGTCTCAGAATTACTGTAATTTTACACTTGAAAATTGATCTAATGTTTGCTATTCCATGTAGACAATACCTAAATGTAGTATTGTCAGCCACTATATTTACATTAAAATGTGCTAAAAAGGTACCACTTTGCAATTTGTACACATACTTCTTTTCGTTATAGTTACTACATGTGTATTGCTCCGGTGTCAGACTAAATGCTATGGTCTTGAGTATGAATACACACTAAATATTTATCAAACTAAGCGTTACTTTCATTGAGATGCAAATGACTTTTCAAAGCAGGGATTGCACATTAAACTTGCAAGTGGGAAAGCACACAATGAGACTCCAGAGGCTACAGTTCCTCAGAAAGTAAAGAAACTGCCATTAGTTTGCAAAAATATCCTTTATATTTTGGCAGCTACACAATCTACTTTTATTCACAAGGCGGGTCTATTAAGACAGGACACGTGTTTCGCTTGTGTTCAGTAGTCTATTAGCATCCACTTAAACCCTATATATTTAGGTTAATCTTCCTTTTTAAAACTTTCAATCACGTGGGTTTTGAAAATAGTCTAAAGATTTTGAAAGGATACCATTTAAAAACAAAAATATCAACTGCTTGGCAGGAACACATTTGCTTCTTAAAACAAGCTATATCTATAAACCAGGTAAAGTAACACAAAACAGAAGAAATGAGTTCTAATCACTTTCAAAGATTAAGCCCATGCTTAACAGAAAGAAAATCATTAATATACATTTATCAGAGTCTAAAGAACCAATGACTTATTGGTAAATGGGTGATCAGTCATCTTCTTGTCATTATCTGAACAGAGCAGATACCAAGCAATCCACTCAGCTCTGATTCAGGGTTTTTCACCTTGTTCTTTGTACATAAGAAGAGTTTCTCATTGATGTCATTTTCATTTCTTTATTTTTTAAAACATGAACTGAAGAGGTAGACTAAAGTGCAGTCTAGAGAAAACTGTTCGTAAAACATACAACTGGCTTAAATATAAAATGGAATGAATTTCCAAAATGATTTAACCATTGAACTAAGGGGGTCACACTGAGTTTAGGAAATGAGATAGTCCTTTCTGCCCCGGATGCAGAACCACCACTTTGAAACAGACCTCTGGATTCTTATCTCTAGCCATGACACCATTAATATTTCTGATTCCTTCCACTGCTTTTCTTGAATTCATGCCCAATTAGCTGTAAATCACAGTGAAGCCACAGTGGGAAGTAAGCACAGTGTTTGTCTTTGCAAGAGTTCTTTGGCCTCCTGGTTTGAATGCTGCCTCTCAGTTATGGAGCTATTAATTTTTTACAGACCTTCTGTTTACCACCACACCGTCTCATATGCCAAGTGTGTTTAGCTGCTTGCTGAACCAGTATATATAATTCTGTTGGGTTTAGGAATCATGGAAAATTCTGGGCATTTATTATTAAGGGGAGCCCCAACTGACTTTTGCTTTGCCATTTGTTAGCTAAAATCAATACATTCTATCATTCTAATCTCTGCAAAACCTCGGATATGTGTGCCTGGCAGGCAAAACCGTCAGAGAGACTAAGATCTTCCCCAGCTGTGGAGAAATCTTATTTTTATTTTTAATTAATATAAAATGCACATTGAAACCAGAGGTTGAAAGACCCAAAGGAATCTGTTCTAAAGCCTTCAGCAGTGTGTGGTACACTCTCGTTTCCTTGTCTGCATTTTTCAATGCTTATTTGATATTCCTTTGAAATTCACTTGGCTTGGGCCAAAATAACTCTTGAAAGTGAAAGAAGCTCATACAAATAAAATATTTTATTCAAGGATCTTAATGTTTTCTCATTTTTTTCCTAACAGTCTGTCATAACTTTGAATATGCATATTTTATCTCTTTCCCTCTCCATGATTTCTTAAACCTAAAAAAGCAGCACGTAGCTGAATCAGACTGAGGAATGCCAAGGGGTTACTCAAATATTCCTTGCAGTTTTCCCCACTTTAAACTCTTTTTCACCCCAGTTCTCTAACCTGGAAGTGAATTCCAGCTTCTCTGCCTAATCACGATTTATTAATCTTCAAAATGCCTGGCTTAAAGCCTAGAGTTAAAGCCAGTTAAACAGATACTTTATATATTATAAGGATAATGTAGGACAATGCTATAATTTAGTACTCAGTGTTAAACGTTTACGCATGTCGAAATATTTGTCATAAATTATCAATACTTCATAATCATAGGTACTATTAAAACATATTTAGTTTTTAAAAAATCAAATGGATTTTGCTCATGTTTTCCATAGGTTTGAGAATGTTTCCATAGGTTTAAAAAAAATAAAATAACCAGTAATGAACAGAACTCATAAATGTTTACTGTTTGCTTTCTATTATATATTTGCCTATAGCTGTATTATGTTCTATTGAGGGTGCACAAAACTTCTAATAAAATCAATCAAAGATCAACAACTCGAGATAACAGAGTACAAATCAACATAAAACCATATGACCTTTAAAATAAATCATTTACTCTTTTAGGAACTAGGTTTTCTCAGCTGTAACACGGAGACTTTTGAGTCGATTACCTTTAAATTCCATCTTAGCTCCAAATTGTTGTACCATTAAAGTTTTCTCCACTTACTCTAGCCCAGGGATTTATGTTTACTCTGAATTCAAAAGTTTTGGACCACTCACTCAGCTGGAAGTGTTATATGATGTGTCATCTCTTGAATCATGGTCTAATACACTGTACTCCAATATGCTATTGCCACAGTCATTAACAAATAGCCATTGTGGATCAACTAAGCATAATTCTTAGAAGTTTAGGCATACGGAGTATCATCTAACGGGACTGACAGATTTCTAGACATTGTACATTGGCAAATAAAACATACCAACATAGGAAACATAATGGAAATCTAAGCAATGTATGATTGATGCTACATGAGTGGTTTAGAAAATTATTATAAGAAAAATTCAGAAAAGGAAGAAATTGAATAACCTTGATTTATTTTGAAATGACTATGCACTAAACTCTGTATTAAGCCCTGGAAAAATAAAAAAGATAAGACCTCTGCTCTCATGGAAATCACTGGTAAAGCCTAAGCTAGTCTACGAAGACGACAAGGCTGTAGGGCTTTTGAATCATTTATCCAGAATATTTAAGTCCCTGCTTTTTGTAGGCTCTCTGCTCAAGCTGCACAGGTTCAATGTGACATGTATCTTTATATTCCCCATAGTGCCTTGTGCACGGTAGGCACACCCAATGATACCTCGTAAATGATTGATTCTCTTAACCACATGAATTTATACTCACAAATACCCTACTACAGCCGGATCAGCCTGAGATAATAAAAATCTGCTGACATGATTTAACACCACCTGGGCGTCAGGACTGCTGTGCTTTCTGACTTATCAATCTCATGATTTGGCCTGGTAAATGAGTTATGGACAGTTGAATCACTTGTGATTCAGATTTGATTTTATGGCCATAACTCATAGCTGGGATGGAAGGAGCCAGAAGGAGTGTCTTCTCTACCCATCTTCAATTGCTGTCTCTTTTGGTCTATATTTCAGTCTGTATCTGACATATTATTTAAAAAATATAATAAGGCCTTTACAGACACCTAAGAAGTAGTTTAACTTAGCTTTGATAATGTTATATTAAATCCCTGGAAGGAACCAGTACTTGGAGGTTGCAGAAAATGGTCCTTTATCAACAGGGAAATAAAAGACTTTTTAGAAGGTAAACCATGACTGGGAGGTCACTGAAGGAACAGCAAGTTTGTCAGGAAATGTAGTATTTCCTGCTAGTTAAAGCCTGCTACCTTCCCATGTGAGATAGAAGCTGAAGGTACTCTGGCTTCTGAACAGGATCAATGCAAATAGGCTTTCCTACCTGGACACAACTTCGTATAGCCAGTCTTGCTGACTGCTAACTCTCAAAAGGGCAGGTAAAATACATGTGTGATCTATAAACTTCTTTAATGCCACTGTACTTAAGAATCTTGTGAATATTCAGTAAAACTAAATGTTTTACAATGTGACTCTATTGAAAACACAAATAATTGAATAAGCACAGAAAATTGAGGGATCCGCTGTATGCATTAAAGTGGTAGTTTCAAAGCCTTAACAAGCATCAGAATCCCATGGAAGCTTATTAAAACATAAATTGCAAGGCCCCACCCCAAGAGTTTCTGACTCAGTAGGTCTGGAGTGAGGCCCAAGAATGTGCATTTCTTACAGGTTTGCAGGTAATGCTGATGCCAGTGGACCATGGAGCAAGCCTTGAGAACCAGTGCACTAAGAATTAATTAAATATATTTTACACACACATACACACACATACACACACACACACACACACACACGAAGAAAGAAAAGAAAACTTTGACAGCTATTGCTCAGTGACTTTCCTAATTTCAAAAACATGTACTTCCTGTAACTCATATTTCTTTCAAGTCACTTGGGGAACCTGAATTAGATTCTCAGTAATTCTGATTTTGTTTCATCGACCCATCAAGGCTAAGTCTCAGAGATGGAGTACAGTAACGGGTAGTGTAAGTTTTCACGTAAAAAAAACATGCAGCAAAAATTTACCCTAGAAGTCCCAAGGCAGTGGAGGCTAGAATTATTTGAGTGTAGCCATAAAATGCAGGGTAGATATCCCCTGCTGAATTCTTGCATACAGAATTAAAAAGTACTTCTTGAGTTCTAATGCAGAGAGCATTTGTATGCTCACCTACTTCTCAAGAAAGCACGATTAAGTTTGCAAAATGCTCTGAGGAGGAGAAGTGCTTTATTATTTCACCCAAGATGCCAAAAAATATGTTTGCAGTATTAAATTTCTATTTGTTACAAGCCCCTATTTACAGACTATCATCTACTTCAGATCATCACAGTATTATGCAGGTTATATCAAAAATGAGAACAGAACAATATATAGTTGAATGTAAGTTTTAGGATCTAACAGCCTCATATTTGCTAATCAAATGATAATTGTGATTGTTACCTAATATGATAATATAATGTATTTATCAAACGGTTTGAAGAGAGCCAATAAGACAATATTTGCTTTATTTGCAATATTTGCTTTAATAAGTTATTAATTGGCCTTAAGATGTATCTACTAAATAATGTGTGTACTAAAGTGTTTTAATTCAGCAAACAAAGAATCTTCAGTTTACTTCCCTTGTAGAAAAAAGCTTTAGGAATATTCCTAATACTGTCTTATTTATTTTCCAAGGACTGCTAAAAAGTCTTAGAAAGTTGAAGGAATAGAAATCAGATAAGCAACTGTGCTCTAAGTATTTAGTTGAACACACAGGCAAGGAACTTTTGATGATTTTGTGCCTCAGTCATTTCCAACCATGGGTTTTGTCCTCCACTCCATGTGCTATAAATGAAGGATTTTATAGAAGAGCAGAAACTGCCTACTCTTGAGCCACACAGCCCAGACTTCAAATCTGTGTCCTACTGATTAGTTGTTGTGTCAATTCCTCCTGGTGAATGTGACGTTCCTGGACCCAAATGAAGGTTTTGAAATACCACTTCAATCTTCAATCTGACATTTATTTCTTATAAAACCAATTAATCTCTATTCCTGTGTTTCTCTTCCCTCTCTATATAGATTCACACTTACACTTCCATGCTTTAACATCCTCAATTTCCTCATCAGGCAAGTGGCATTCTAATTAGCTACCAGACAAGACTGTTACTAGGATTATGCGAAATAATAAATGTGAAGCTATAAGACAGAGCACAACGTAGGTACTAAACATGGTAATCTTTGTAAGGAAAAAAATGCTAACTGGTTATATCCCAACGAGAACTGATAGAAGTCTGTGATTCCAATGACAATAGGCAACTCAGCTGTGCTCCAATTTCATCTTTTGGGAAAGCACTCTGAACAAGAGAAATGTGGTCAAAGACGAATTCATATGGGAGTATCCTAGTTGAGATGAGAACTGGTTATTTACCACCTTTGTATTCATATCAACAAAAGCCTTAGGACTATCTTTAAGGTGCTCACTTATCTGGATTTCTCTTTTCGTCCCCAGAGACAAACAAAATACTCAGCTAAAACCTTCTTCCCAGTTAACACACGAAGAGAAATGTTCAAAGGAAACCCTCTTGCAAGAAACCACGTAATATGAATGGGAAAAACTACAGAACTTGTGTCTATGGTGTATGTTTCCAGATTATCTTGCAGCTATTTACTGGGGCTACTACGTGGTGAATTTACCTAAAAGAATGATGACAGCATTATACAAAATGACAGGTCCGTTTACTCCTGGGTGATGGGCTGATCCTATGTATTAAACCCTAATATTACTGTCCACAGTCTACTACAGTAGCTAAAGATTATTCATTACTGGTTTGTGCTTGGGCTTATAAGCCATAAATAAGTAATCATAAACCAGTGAAAGGAACAGATAACTTTTCCTCTCGCCACATAAAATGCCATTTTGCTTTGAAGTTTACAGATCATACACATGTCACCTAACCTTTACTGTAATCATTTACTTCTGGAAAAGGTCAACATTTTGATATAGCACAAATACACTCATTAATCTAGGTAGCAGATTTTAGGTATTCTCCTCACTTCCAAATATCGGCAGTTATTTTCATTTCCTATGTGCACAGCTACTGGCCAGATCTCAGGTATCCATGACCCAGATGAACCTGATGCCGCAGTGGTCCAAGTAGAACATCAGATTTGTTGCCACAAACTTAGACTCTGCATTTATTTACTTACAAGGGACTTCTCTTTAATCCTACATCAAGTCTCATATCCAAGGGTAAGGTAATAAGCAAGTGGCTGACTGTAAGTTATTATAGGAATCAAACTTTTTCGTTTCCCATTTAGAAATCATAAATTTCCTAACAAGCTTTCTTAAACTGTTAAGTCAAAGCAAAGGGCACAATTCATAACACAGAGCAGACAGTAATTCTAGAACTCGACGAGCTTAAGTCCCTTCCAATGTGAACATTCTAAGCCCAGGAATTAAGTGTCAAATTTCCCCTTCCT
Organism: Eschrichtius robustus; assembly: GCF_028021215.1. Classification (NCBI taxonomy): domain Eukaryota; kingdom Metazoa; phylum Chordata; class Mammalia; order Artiodactyla; family Eschrichtiidae; genus Eschrichtius; species Eschrichtius robustus. Next base: position 64,714,921 of record NC_090831.1, on the reverse strand, counting down.
TTGAACTTCCACAGCGTGACATCTCTACTTGCCCCTAATCAACTATTCATCTTAGTGTGTCCATGCATATGTAAAGACTGACTGAGTGGACAGATAATCTTCTTAATTCTTCCAAACACAGGACGCGTTGATCTACCTATAGCTCTAAAGCTGTGGCTCATCAATTAACAGTTCTGCATAGCACATTGTTGCTGAACCAGTTAGCAGCCAACTAAGTCATGCAAAACTCAACTCCTGAGACTGGCACTTTGTGTTTCACTTCCATTCCTCAAAATGGGGAAGGACTAGAAGAAACTATAAAATAGGCCAAAAAAAGAAAAAAAGAAAAAAAAAAACAGATGATCCTACTTTACAGGGTTCAAGTTTATTTTTATTATCCTTTCCTCTCTAAATGCCTCCTTCAACTTGGCTAAAACATGCCATGTTACGGTAGCGAGCAGCAGTTTAAAAACACATGAATTGATTGATCATCTCTTTGTCATAAATAAGACTCTCTGCTCATTCATGCTCTGAGAATGAGGTCTGAATTTACTGTCACTCTGCCCCTTTAGCAGATTACTCATGTGGGCTTAAACAAGTATATGAAGAATAGAGGGAAGCTTCCTGGACAGAGTAATTTATAGAAACTTATTACATATATCAGGAAGCAATTTTAAGCATATCTTATGCATGAGAATCTTTTTTTAAGGATTAAGAAAAAAATATACCTCAACCTATATTATAGAGGTCAGATGATCATTATTTCTCAGTCTAGTGACAAATCTCTACAAATTCAACAGGTACACTGAAGCCAGATATCCCCATGTCACCTGAACTTTGTAACTCTTATCAGTGGGTCCTGAACATTTAACATGACTCAGATTTTATTAAATGTAATGCTGGTAACATAGTCTTTCTTGAAATAGTAACAACCAATAGGCAGATCAAGATCAGCCCTTTTAAAAAAGTGAATAGAACAGAATAGAGTAGAAGATAATAGGAAAGTAAAAAAAAAAAAAGAAAGAAAAAAAGAAAAATATCACAGTGCATCACACATAACAAGGGTTTTATTTCTTGAAACTTTTAAGTTGCATATGTGTGTGTATACTGAGTCCCAATTTTAAAATTTTTAATGAGGGTCACAGTAAAAAAAAAAAAAAAAGTTTGAAAAGCACAGATGTAATAAATCCTGCAGTACTGAAATAGCCAAATGTGTTAATAAAATAATTGTCTAACAATATTTCAAAGTGTGCACTCTGTGCCAGGCGACATTCACAGTGATTTACCTGCATTTTCTCAGTCCTTGCATTAACCCTGGAAGGTGGGTATTTTTATCTTCCACTTTGTACACATTGCGCTACTGGGACATTTATCTGAGGCTCCTCTAATAACATTTTGGTTGAATTAGTACCAAATAATGCATGTTTTCATAAGTTACATGAAAGTATTTCCTTATAAATGCCACAGAAAAAAAAAAAAGCAGTTTGTCCAGAATTATAGTCTAACCAGTGGAATATCTGGAGCCAATAAAGACCATTTGACTAAATTTGCCAGAAAACCGTGTACACAGAGTACTCTGCATCATTATTCTTTCTCTTTGATGCCCCTCTGCCTACATGGATCTTCTCAGTCAAGTTTAAAGAATTCCAAGCTTGCAAGCTACAACAGATTGTTTAGCATGGCTGTTGCAAGAGGAGTATCCATGTTAGCTGAGCAAATCCAGGAATAATCATATGAAGAAGGGGACCCAGGCAAGCACACTATTCTCATTTTTCCTCCTGTGAGGCTGTGCAAATATGGCCAAGTGGCTTCTATGGTTCTCCCATGCTTTATAGCAAAGAAGAATTAGGTGGAATACCTTGCCTCTTCCAGGTCAGTACAAGCTGGGTCAGGAATTGGAAGTATTATTGTTCAAGAAGAAAACTGTGTATGAAAGAAGTGAATAGTTATACTGAAGTTATGCAAATTAAACTCTAAGTGGAAAAATCAGATTTTCTTTTGAAAGGAAATAAACCACTTGTTACATTGCAATGAAGCTTCATTTGTGAAGAAGCGGAAACTCCCAGTTTATATAACGAAGGTAAGTCTACAAGGACCCTCCAAAGCAAAACAAAATCAGTTTTGCATTTGCTGATTAAATAGTATAACAGCAATTCTAATAGAAAGAGAATAAAAGCCATGATGAATGCTTAAATTTTTAAGGTCTCCATTTCTAAATGGCTTTATTCAGCTTAATTAACTGAGAAGACTGATTAAACTAGTTAGAAATACATGTGTATGAAACATAACTCATACGCATACAACCTGCTGTTAAGATTATTTTCTCCCGTCTCTCAGAGCAATAAAATTTTGATTTGAGAATTATGTCATATTATAGTTTCGTGTTTAAAACACAGAGTGCCATTTAATTTTTTAAAAAGTATTACTTTGTTGCCTACCCAAGTTACAGTGTTATTTGAATCTGAGATGTTTGCATTTAAATTTCTGCAGAAGCCTGGGACTCTCATTCTTATTTCACTGGCCGTAAAATAGCACAAGGTGCTCTACAGGGTCTAATTCACCTCTTGTTTCCTCATCCCTAAACCTTCCAGAGGGACGAAAAACAGTAACTGATGGACAATCTCTAACGTGAAAGCCGTTTTGTAAATATTAAAAAGTAAGTCGAATTTCTGTTTGTTCTGCAACTACATGAAAAGAGCACCATTTTCATTAAGGTAGAAAATAGAAAACTAGGGGAAACCCATGGACCCTAGAATGGATGACATGGAGTTGCTAGGAGTGTAGAAAGAAGAGAACCCATCAGGATGTGATGACGACGCCAGCGAGGAACACAGAGGCACATCTGTCTGCCTACTGGGCCCCTCGAGCAGCATGCCAAGCTAACACGGATACTGCTTTGCCTCTCTTTCTAGCCACACTTCTTGCCTTTCCAAGTTCTTCCCACAAATTCCTACCTGTGTATCGCGCTCTTCCACATACAGGGATTTACACCTGTAGTTCACTCTTCCTACAAAACACCCTTCTTTCAACTCTCTCCTGTTCAATGCTCTGTGACTCTTCCAGTCCCAAACTGCCACATTTAATTCATCTCTCCAGCCAGCGTATAGCAGATGACAATAATCAAGTAGAGATTAAGAGGTAAACAAGAAATGACAACATATGGTTTCAGGGAGGATGATATGGATACATAGAATGCTATGGGGAACAGAACAGAGGTGAATAATGCTGCCTTGCTGCTCCCACAGACATCCACACTCCCTTAAGCCACAGATTCCGGCTCTCCTGCTTTGCTACCCCAGTCTCTGGTTTCTGGGCTTTGGGATCTTGGAATTTAACTATGACCTTGTAAAACTTCTATCACTAAGTTTTTCAACAGAAACAAAAACAAAATCACACAACCCAATAGATTATTCAGTAGGTATCTTCTAACTCATTATATGCCTCATATTATTGCATTTTTCTTGTTCTTATTGCCACTAATCATATTTATGTTTACATCACTGTTGCCTACAGTATTCTCCAAACTGTTTTTTAAATCTGATAGTCAATTTTATACATCAGCTTGACTGGGCCATGGGAATGTAAGGGTTTATCATGATGAGACTAGCCTTTTAATTGGAGGACTTAGTAAAGGAGACTGTCTTCTCCAATGTGGGTGGGCATTATTCAATCTGTTGAGGACCTGAGTAGAAAAAATAGCAGAGGAAGGGCGGTTTGTTCCCTCTCTTCCTGCATGCTGAGCTGGTACATCAGTCTTCTCCTACCCTTGGATTGCAATTTACACCATCAGCAACCCTGGTTCTCAGGCATTTGGACTCAGCTGTAATTTACACCACCGGCTTGCTTTCCAGGGTCTTAGGCTTGCAGATGGCAGATCATGGGACTTCTCAGCCAATCATACGAGTGATATATAATTGGTTTTATTTCTCTGGAGAACCCTAATAGAATATCTCTATTTTTTTCCTCATTCCAATACATTTTATGTACATGGCTGTCCTATTTGTCTTTCTGAACGAAAGCCTTATCATACTGCTCCTATAATAAGGATAACGACAACAAAAATAACAATATAGTACAAACACAAAACCCAGAAAGCAAACAAAAAAACCTCAGTAGCAATAAAGAACCTTCATAAATTGGAATCATTTCTCACCTTACATTCTACTATTCTTATCATGAACTCTTCAAATCTCTTCCTTGCAAAAACAGCACACTTCCCCATGGCCACCATTTGCTCATAATTGTTCTTATAAATGAAAGAGGGTAGAAGGTAACACTTATTAAAAACTTATCATTTGCAAGTATAGTGCTAACTGTCCTAACATATTAAAACCTAAACTTGACTTGATTCAAAGGTCTGATTGCAGGAACGGCATGAAAGCAAAGAAGGTGATCTCTCTCAGTCAGAGGTAGGTGTATAAAAGGTGGCCTATACACTAGTCTGTCCTTTTAAATATCCACATGACCAGGGTTCTCCCTTAAGCCATCTTTGTTGCTTACATTTGTGAGGAACCTCCTCCACTCTTGTTACAGCAAGGCCTCCTTTCCCTATTCTCCTGCCTCCACGTGGAGGGACTTCTACTGCAATCACATTCCTGCCTCTTCTCACTCCTTCTACCACCTCACCCTTTATTTACTCTTCTCCATGGAGGGAAGAGAATTAAGCAAAAGAACTGTACAACGCCTGCCAAGCCCCTTTCTCTCATTCTTTCTTGGAACCAACCTTTCCGTAGGATGGCAAATTCTGATCTGTTCTCTGACATTTGGGCTGCCGCTATGGAGAAGTCTATCTACTGTCCACTTGTGAGTGTTACTAGGAGGATATGTCTGTCTAATTCCACGGCAAAGTACCAGGGAACCCACTGCGACAATATTTCCCTCGATCCACAAATCTGTTATTTCTATTTCCATCTGTGTCTGACTCTTGTCTCTTATTTGGTTCCAAACTAAGACGTGGATATAAAGTGCTATTTGTTGGTCTCCTAGCTGCTCCAACCTCTGATGTCTTTAACTAGCACTTTTGTGCCTATAGTCCCAGATACATGTCTTCATATGGTTCCTATGATATTTATTTTGTGAAGAGCTTGCAGAGTACCTTCTAGATAATCTTTTCTAGGATCTTAGCCCATCTGCACCTTCCGAAATCAAAAGCTTCTCTCTATGAAATTCAAGACAACTAAACTTCTCAAAACTTTATTCTCTATGTATTGTCAAAGATTACCAACAATATATTTGCAATCATTACTGAAGTAATCTACATAAAAGGAAATGTAATTTCTTTTGGACCAGAGCCTAAACACAAGTTTGTAAAGAGCACTCTGCGTTCTCACTTGAGAGTACTTTAATTTTCTTTGATATATAGCATAGCAAATGCAAAACTATGCAAAGATTAGCAAGCTCGTGTTTTGCAACACAATTTGTATGCCTCTTTGTATGAGGGCTTTTTTGATCGTAGGAAGGCTCTAAACAACTTTATATATTTCAACTTTATTCTTTCCATCAAACTGCTTAACCCACCTAAGTATATATGTATATACAATTTGAACTATGGTTGTTTTGTTTACTATGTCTAATCTGGTAAAATATTCAAAATAATCTCACATTTATATTGACCTATTAAATATCTGCAGTTTGAATACTGGCACATTCTATACATTTTATGAATAATTAAAAAGCTTGTGTTAAGTGGAACTAGCTGCCAGTACATCCCAGCTAGGGTCTACCAGGAAACAATGTGTACAATTGTGATAATTATCCACATTCTTTTCCTTTAAATAAGTCATTAATCTGTGCCTAAATTGCTCTAAACAATAGGTCCTAATATAGCATTAGTCTACTGAGTGCATTCACTGAGGATAAGGAACTGACTGAAGAATTAGCTGATAAGAAATCTTTACCTAAAACACAGGCAGAACACTCTTTGACATAAATTGCAGCAATATCTTTTTGGATCCACCTCCTAGAGTATGAAAATAAAAACAAAAATAAACAAATGAGATCTAATTAAACATAAAAGCTTTTGCACAGCAAAGGAAACCATAAACACAACAAAGAAACAAACCACAGAATGGGAGAAAATATTTCCAAAGGAAGCAACTGACAAGTGATTAATCTCCAAAATATACAAACGGCTCATGTAGCTCAATAAAAAAAAAACAAAACCCAATCAAAAAATGGGCAGAGGATCTAAATAGACATTCCTCCAAATAAGACACACAGATGGCCAAAAAGCAAATGAAAAGATGCTCAACATTGCTAATTATTAGAGAAATGGAAATCAAAACTACAATGAGGTATCACCTCATACCAGTCAGAATGGCCATCACCAAAAAGTCTACAAACAATAAATGCTGGAGAGGGTGTGGAGGAAAGGGAACCCTCCTACACTGTTGATGGGAATGTAAATTGGTACAACCACTGTGGAGAACAGTACGGAGGTCCCTTAAAAACTGAAAAAGAAAGCTCCTTATGATCCAGCAATCCCACTCCTGGGCATATATCTGGAGAAAACCATAATTCAAAAACATACATGCACCCCAATGTTCATAGCAGCACTACTTACAACAGCCAAAACATGGAAGCAACCTAAATGGCCACTGACAGAGGAATGGATAAAGAAGATGTGGTACATATATACAATGTATTATTACTCAGCCACAAAAAAGCATGAAATAATGCCATTTGAAGCAACATGGATGGACCTAAAGATTATCATACTAAGTGAACTAAGACAGAGAAAGACAAATATCACATGATATCACTTACATGTGGAATCTCAAAAGGTGATAGAAATGAGGTTATTTACAAAACAGAAACACACTCACAGGCTTCGAAAACAAACTGATGGTTACCAAAGGGGAAAAGTGTGGGGAGGGATAAGTTAGGAGTTTGGGATTAACATATACACACTACTATATGTAAAACAGATAATCAACAAGGACCTACTGAATAGCACAGGGAACTCTACTCAATATTCTGCAATAACCTAAATGGGAAAAAATTCTGAAAAAGAACGGATATATGTATACATATAACTGAATCACTCTGCTGTACACCTGAAACTAACACACTGTAAATCAACCATACCCCAATATAAAATAAAAATTAAATTTAAAAAAATCCAGAAAACTGAAGAAGTTGTCACATAATCCACAATCCTTTTAAAGATTAAAAAAATACACAACACAATACAATATAACTTAGAGGCATATTTGGGTCCTAATTTTGTTCAAATAATTTAAGACAAAGTAAAGTTCGGGCATATAAAACTTTGAATTTCATTGAAAATTTCCTTTTTTGTCTCAACAGGTTTTAAACATAGATACCAATGTTGAAATGGGTAAATTATTGAAAGCAAAAAGGATGTCAAAGAAAGCATCAAATTTATTACTTTATAGTTATTGAGGAATTTTGCACCTGTTATTGCCAAAAGAAGAGCTGGACTTCATCTTTTCTGTACAAACATATTATCTTTGTGTGAGTGCGTATGTGTTCTTTTTAAAGTCTACATAAGGCCAAGTGTCACATCTTTCGTTTTCTAGAAAAGGTAAGCCTTTTGGTCACCTTCATAAAACCTGGATTAGCAAACTTTCCTACTCCTTTGATAAATTCTTTTCTAGGTTCCTTCCATCTTCCTGCCTTAGCTGAAACCAGGCTTTTCACTGTCAAGTCCATTTTCTGCAAAGTGCCTTCTAATATATAAGAATGATCCCTCTTATTTTCTGCATTCCATCTCTGCTTTCTTGGGGATCTAGGTCTTTAATTATCACCATTCCCTTATCCTTAATCTCTTTCTACTGGCTCATTTCCATCAGCCTTTAAATATGCTCAAGATTCTCTCAGTTTAATGAAGCAAAACAAAACAATAACACTCCCCCTTAATCCTACGTTGCATTTCAGTTTCTGCCTTTCTCTAACCTATTACTTGTAGCTTAACTCATCCAAAGTGGCTATTTCCATTTCTTCACTCCTCTACCTATAAGCCACCTACCACCAACTGGTTCCCACCTCCATCACTCCTGAAACTGCCAGCATCATGGTCACCTCAGACGTCTACGTTGATAAATCCAGTGGATCCTCCTCAGTCCCTATTTACTTGGATGTTCAGAAGCAGTTGACATTCTTGACAACTTTCTCTTCTTTAAACGTTATTTTCCCTTGTGTTTCAGAGTCTTATAGTTTTAGCTTACCACTCTTGATTGCTCCTTCTTCCTCTCCTTTGCTAGGTCCTTCTACTCTGCCTATCCCCTAACTGATGGGACTCCTTAAGGTCCATTTAGGCCCTCCTCCATTCCTGCTCTGTATCCTGAGTGATGACATCTAATCTCACGCTTTCAATTACCAAGCATATGCTTATGAATCGCAAATCATTTTCTCAAGGCAAGACATTTAGGCTTCTGACTAATATAGGAAACTGTTAGAAAACTCCACTTTCTACTTCTATAATCAACATGTACAAAACAAAACTAATCTTATCCCCCAAATCTGCTTTTTCCTCAAATAGTTCTAAGAAATCCTGAATTAGGCCACGTCTCTCCATTCCCACTGCGCTCCCCTAAAGCGGCCACAGGCATCTCTCACCTGGATTACTGAGACGGCCTGAAAACTCTTCTTTACACCAAGTCTTCTTCCTCTTTAATTCATTCTCCAAGTTACCACCCCAGTGATCTTTCTTAACTGGAAAACTGATTTTTACATTTTTATTTAAAACCCTTCAATCATTCCCCAAGGGTCTTTGGTAAAAACGCAAAATTCATATGCTATTCCAGGCCTTCCAGTATCTTGCCCCACTCTACCGCTTCAACCTCATTTGGAGTCTCTCTTTTGCTCTCTGTGCTCCATATATACTGAACGCTTATTACCTTTTTGCCCCTAAGATCCTTTAATATGTTCTTTCCTGCTTCAAAACTTTCCCATCATCTTTGCCTGGTTAGTCTGTACTCTTATTTACACTAGTGGCTCAAACTACATTTTGTTCCAGAAAGCCTTATTTGTCCCTCACAACCCAGTTAGGTCCTGCCCCTGAGGGCACTATGGCACCGTATACTCTCATCATACCATTGATCAGGTTTATTTACACACTCTTTTTTTTTCATACTGTTTTGTTTGTCTTCTTAGTCAAACAGTAAACTCACTGAAGTCAGATAACATGCCTGTCTTCATAGATTTTCTTCACGACTCTCAGTTCATACACAACAGAAATTCAATAAACGTTTTTTTTTTTTTTGATAAAATAGTGTGTGAAGTGGTAATACCTTCTGTGTGTATGCATAGGCTTTAAACAGGAACAAATTTATATTCCATATACATTTATGAAATATCTTTGAGCTATTAGGGAACCAAGAATTAATCTATTTCAACACTCTCACTTTTAAAATGTGAAAAGATTTGATGCAAAAAGATCAGTAATTTGCCCAAGGTCACAGAATTAATTTATTTGTTTTCTTGCTAATTTACATTTCCAAGTAACATACCTCTCTCTCCTTGCTTCCTTTATTTCTTTTTTTTTAAAAATAAGTTTATTTATTTATCTTTGGCTGCGTTCGGTCTTCGTTGCTGCGCAAGGGCTTTCTCCAGTTGCAACAGATGGGGGCTACTCTTCGTTGCGGTGCGCGGGCTTCTTATTGCAGTGGCTTCTCTTGTGGAGCACGGATTCTAGGCACACGGGCTTCAGTAGTTGTAGCACGCGGGCTCAGTAGTTGTGGCTCACAGGCTCTAGAGCGTAGGCTCAGTAGTTGTGGCACACGGGCTTAGTTGCTCCGCGGCATGTGGGATCTTCCCGGACCAGGGCTGGAACCCATGTCCCCTGCATTGGCAGGCGGGTTCTTAACCACTGCGTCACCAGGAAAGTCTGCTTCCTTTATTTCTTTATGTCAATCATGTAGATGTGCCTTCTTCATAAGATTTTGAAAAGCTGAAGCTGTTATTCATTTGGTATTTAGATACACAAATAATCTGAATTTAAAATACTGGTCTAGACAAACAAATATATGTCTTTAAAGTGTTTTACATATGCCAAAACTCGCTTCTAATATCCGTACAATTGTTATTTTTATCACCTCTCCAAAATACTGCGGTAACATTTTTGATTATGTACAAAAACAAATGCAGCAATAAAGCCTGTATATTTTCCATCCCTGAGAACTATCTTCTTGAAATAAATTCATTCATTCATTCATTCAACAAATACTGACTAATTGCCTGCTAGGTTTCAGGCACTTTTCAAAGTGTGTTGCATATGGCAATGAAGGAAAGAAAAAAGTCCCTGACCTTACAGAGCTTGGCTCTAGTTGAGGGGATAGAAAAATAAACCAATAAATAACTTAAATGGTAAGTTAGATAATAATAAGTATTTACTAAGAAGATAAATAAAGCAGATAAAGCAAACATCTCTGTTATTTGTTGGTTGGTTGATTGGCTTTGCAGTTTTATCTGGAGCTATGACCAGAGGTTCTCATTTGAGTGAAGATGAAGGAAGATAAGAGAACTGGCCATGTACCTATGAGGGAAAAGAGCATTTCAGCAGAGAGAAGAGCAAGTTCAAAGGATCTGAGGTATAAGCATGACCGGTGTGTTTTGATCATAACAAGGAGGTCAGTAGGGCTGGAGCAGAATGAGCAAGGAAAAGATTAGTGGAATCTTTTCAGATAGGAGGTAATTGAACCAGACCATATAGGACGTTGAAGGACACTGTAAGAACTTTGGATTTTACTCTGAGTGAAATGGAAAGCTCTTGGAGGGTTGTGTGTACTCTAGCTGCTGAACTGAGAATAGACCCAAAAGTAGCAAGGGTAGAATCAAAAGACTAGTTAGGAAGCTACTGCAATAATCTGGGCAAGAGATGATGGTGGCTTGAATCAAAAGAGTAGGAGCAAAAGTGGTGATAAACTGCGGAATTGGGATATATTCTCAAAATTGAGGCCATAAATCTTGCTAATGGGTTGAATGTGCGGTATGAGTGTAAGAGAGGGGTCATGGATGACATCAAGGTTTTGTGCCTAAGTATATAGAACGAAGTTGCCATCTATCAACTAGATGTGTTATTATTCAGAATATTAGAGTAAATACTGTTCTGGAGGCAAACTATAATAATCTCTAGTACAGCATTCAATACAGTGCACAGTCTTCCTGCAGTGAAGCCAGGATAGCTCCATTTTTGGAATATGCAGCAGAAGCATCTCTTTATTAAGCATTTTCAAGTAACACTCCTCTGACCTTACTCTGTGGTATTGACAGCAGCACTCTATACTGATTTTATTGCTTATAAAGGGTCATATGGAATATTACTGTGGATCAAAACCTAGGCAAAAAGTTTAATTAAGGAAAAAGAAAATATGTGTGTTTACAATATATATACATGTATGTGTGTATATATATTTTCCCCACCATAACAATGTATTATTTAAGCCTAAATTTTGATATTTTGCTATTTGGTGGATTAAGAGTAGTTTTCAACTTATTTTCAACATGTTGTGGACATTTAAGGAAGTTGAGTTTTTAAAAAGGAAAAAAAATTTTTTATGTTACTGAAAAATAGTTCTTTTCTTTCTTATATACCTGAGTACCCAAATCAGTGCATGAACATAAGGAGATACATATGCATAAGTACATGTAACAGCTAAAAACGACTGATCAAGCCTGCTGTGTAAGCTGTAAGTACAGTAATCAAAAAAGTAAACGTTGAGATGTTTCTCCCAGATCAAACCAGGGAAACACACTTTTAAAAAATCCCTAAATACAACCCTTTAGTTGTATTTTACAATACAACTATTACTGTATTACAATACAATACAACTACGTCCTTTATGATAAGGACGATGCCTAAATTAAAGACACTCCTCAAAATTAAGATCAAAGAAATCGCAGAAAAGCAGAAAAGATAGCAGAAAAGATTTAACTGATCAACATTTTTTTTGGTAAAATATAAAATTCTACTCAAACGTGAATCATTGAAAAATAACATATTTTTATATTTCAGTTTTGATGTCAATCCTTTGCACTTTTAAAACAAAATGCTAAACTTTTAACATACAGAAGCATTAATTCAATATAAATCCTACTTTCTAATTCCCAGAGATGCCTGATGACACTTGTTAACTTGATTACACATGTAGTGAAATAGGATTAAAAGGATTAGGTTTATATTCTTAAACCCAAGATGCTCTTACCAGAAACTGTATATAGGGACTGAACTTGCTTAAGCACTGCACACAGCTTCTATGATAAATATTTGTACCAAACATTTTCAGATATATTGTTTTTTGGAATATTTTTGTTGTTAAAGTTACGAAAGACTTAGCTTGTTTGGCTTTGAATGGCAGGGGATTTACTAAGACTCACTACTTTCTCCTTCTGTAATTTTACATTAATTTAGAACCCAGATTGGAAAGTGACATGTCAATAGGGTCATTAAAAAATGGAAAACTGGGCTTCCCTGGTGGCGCAGTGGTTGAGAATCTGCCTGCCAATGCAGGGGACACGGGTTCGAGCCCTGGTCTGGGAGGATCCCACATGCCGTGGAGCAACTAGGCCCGTGAGCCACAACTACTGAGCCTGCGCGTCTGGAGTCTGTGCTCCGCAACAAGAGAGGCCGCGATAGTGAGAGGCCCGCGCACCGCGATGAAGAGTGGCCCCCGCTTGTCGCAACTAGAGAAAGCCCTCGCACAGAAACGAAGACCCAACACAGCCAAAAATAAATAATAAATAAATTTTTTAAAAAAAGGAAAATTATTTGTATTTTTTATGACTGAATTTTATGTAGTTAATTAGTTTGAAAATAATCTACTTTATATATTTGAAATAGCCTTCTATTGTGTATGCTGTGATGTTCATGTTATTTTTCCATGTTTATATATGTGCATGAAATAGATCTGAATATCCCTATCATATTTACTTAAACATCTAAGAGTATTTGTGTGACTTTTAGTGCAAATCTCTTGCTATCCCTAGGCCTTAATTATCAAGAGTGTTAGGTTTAGAGAAACAATTTGGTTCAAACTGTAGGTTCAGTAATTATTTGCTGAAAGTCCTAATGAGTTATTTTATTCTGTGTGAGTCTGTTTTTTCATCTATAAAAAAGAGATAATAATTTAACAGTGTTGCAAAATTAAATTTTACTATATATTTACAGTAAAGATAGACTGAAACGGACATAAAATCTTAATGCTTCAATAGAAACAATTTCAATTAGAAACACTAATTTGCATTGCTCTTCTTTTATTGTGGTTATCACACTGTGGTTTGATCACACTTTAACGTTATTTAGAAAAAAATTGTGCTTTATAGAGAAACACAATGATGTGAAGCATTTTTCATAAGAACTACAGTAAAATAGAATTTAATATATGTACTGCCAAATGCCCTCCATCGTTCGGCAAAGTTGTGCAGTCTTGAATGATACAGTCCATTTTGGCAGCTGAACCAGAGCTCAAAAGGGAGATGTGAATAAAATACCATATTTTATATTTCTAACATAAAATGAACCTTTCTATTAATAGTTTGACAATGACAATCCATCATGCCTCACCTAATCTAAAGCTTCTGCACACATTATAGTTTTCGGTCTTAGAAATAATGATTAGGTGCAGCTGTAAAACACAGTGATTCAAAATGAAAGGTTCATTAGTCACATAACAGGAGTAGCACCAAAGAACTGCACAGGGAAATCTGGGATTTCCCTTTTGCCTATCTTTTGGTACTCAATCTGTTTTGGCCTGAGGTCTGCATGCAGACAGATGCCCAGAATTGATTTTTTTTTTTTTTTTTTTTGGTGCCCTAATGATTCCCTTTGCCCTCTTTGCATTAAATTGATTGAGGTGGCAATGACTATGCTGATATTCTAAATGGACTGTGAGTCCCTCACGGCACACCTGAATCAAGGAGAAATACAATTTGAACCGATATTTTTTCCACATTGGCTATTTTATCTGTGAGTACCACATGAATTCTGACCAGTGTATGAGTAGTGCTGAAATTAACTTATTTTCCCCTTATATCGTCTCCCATAGTCTGAAGAAACAACACTGGCTTGGGAATCATAAAACATAAATACCTCATGCCTAGTGGGTCTCATGTTTTCTAGATTACCTTTTCAGTCACTGAAGAATAATTTCTCATATCCACCCCAGTCTCTCTCATAATGAAAACCAGAGGTTTGGGGCATAGCTCTTGACAAGGCTGTTGGAGTTCTGATAAGAGCTACATGACACACCAAACACTGGTTGGACGGCAGGGGTTCTGAGGTTCCCCCCAGAGGCATCCAGATATTTTTGAATTTAATCTTGAGACCCCAGTACTAACATTCTATCACATTATAGGTGGCGTCTTTCTAATGAAAATGTAGGCTGCAACTGACAATATTCTGCCATTGTACCAGGAATGTAGCAGGCAATGGATACATATTTGTGAAGCTGAGTCATTGAGATTGTTACCAATATCACCAGATATCCATTTTCAACTCTCTTGAACTCCTCATTCATTTCTTCCCTACCGCCTCCTTGCCTTTTCTTTCACTGACCTTCTTTTTTTCTAGGCCATCATACTTTCATTCTAATTGCAGCAGTCCCCTTCCTGTTCTCTTTCACCCTACCAAGAAAGTGTGAAATCTCAAAATGATAACACCCATAATAAGGGGAAGGAACAATTCAAAACAATAAACCAGTGGTGAAATAACTGATTAAATATATCACCTACAAAAACACCTATTATAAGGAACACCTTCATTTATTACTCTTTCTCTAAATTCATTTTGGGACCAAAATGTTGAAATAATTGAAATGCACTATTACCAACTTAGCACAATGGACAGATGTGGAACACCAATGAGGGTTTTGTGTTTTTAAAAAGTGAAAGATATCATTACATTCTTTATATTTTTCTAGTTTACTTAGAAGGAGATTTAATATTTCTGTTTTAAATTAATAACAGAAGACCATCTCAAAACAGTACTTAGAGTTATTTCAATATCAATAGGATTTGTTCATTCATATTACTGAGATTTACTTTTCCTTTAGGATACATCCAGTATTTTCCATTTCCATTGACAACACTAACACTGTTTACCTCACTACTGCAATAGCTTACTAACTGGCTTCTTTCTTTGGTCCTTAAAATAAACCTGATTTTATTTTCTCTTACAAAACCCTTAAATGACACCCCATTGTCTATAGCTCTCTTCAAATAGGAAGCAAGCTTCATATGGTGTTTGTGAGAAGATGCACTGGAGTGTTGTAGAATCTCGTTATTCCAAGCGTGGTCCAGGGACCAGTAGCCTAAGTCATCTGGGAGCTTGTTAAAATGCAAACTCTCAGATTCCACCCCAGACCTACTTTATCAGAATCTACAAAAAGTTCTCCAGGTGTTCTATAAATTTTTACTCAAATTATATTTTATCTATAAAATAAAAAACACATTAAGAATTGCTAACATTTAGCATACAAATCAATACTGGTGCCTTACTTACTCCATTGGCTGCCTATGCTATTCTGAAAGAAGGTCAGAATTAGATCAAGTAAAGGCATATTTAAACTTTTCTTTCATTTTCACTTGTTTAATATATTGGAGTTTCCTTGTATATTAATACATAGATTGAAGTGTTATATAATCTAGAGTAGCATAAATCAATTTTCCCAAAATAAATATATGGCATGAAAGTGTGAACATGAAGTGAAGATCGGACGAAGTATGCAAACACAAGTGAACAACAAACTGGCAAAGCAGATTCTGCTTTTCCTACTACAAACTCTTTTTCAGTCATCTGGCGGGGGTGGGGATTGGGAACAATGACAATCTAGTCATATCTGATAAGAAACTGACCAGTAAAATTATTGAGATTATTTGAATTATGATACACAAAAGCTATTACTAACTAACGTAAGTGTACTTTGTACTTTGAGGTTTGCATTGATCAAAACCTAAACTTCCCTCAAAATATTACAAGAACTGAGTAGACTGAGAGAGGCTGCCAGTATCAATAAGTACACTAAATATTAGTAACACTTAATGCGTTTATTTTCTAGTACCTCAGGCTTCATGGTGAACAAGACATTTTAAAACTAAAGATTTCATTAATAATGACAAACCTCTTTCTCTTTTCCAGCAACATTAAGAGTTATGATACACCATCACTTAACAGAAATGTCCTAAATTAAATAACATTTTCAAGTATCTTTTAAATTTCTAACTTAATAATGAAATAATTTAATGAAATTGTACCATTAGAGGAATATAGCTTTCTTCTGCCCTGGTCAAAGAAAATGACTGAAGTAATATATGGTAAACAATATGATAACAACTTAAACAAAATCCTTTGTCAGCAAACTTTTGGGGAGAATCACACAGAAAATACTGCTGATGAGTTAGCTGAAAGAAGAGGCATATCAAATTAGGTAATTTTCGGAGATTGCTCATAGTGAGACTCAAATATAAAAGTTTCTGTTCTGTCTTAGCTCATGAAAAGTTTAGTTTGGGACAGTAAA
Organism: Eschrichtius robustus; assembly: GCF_028021215.1. NCBI lineage: Eukaryota > Metazoa > Chordata > Mammalia > Artiodactyla > Eschrichtiidae > Eschrichtius > Eschrichtius robustus. Next base: position 64,698,467 of record NC_090831.1, on the reverse strand, counting down.
TACGAATATGTATGGAGAAAGGTATGTTATGAGTGGTGGATGACATTTAACGAAAGTGGTGTTTTGTGCGGAGACCACTGTCTGTAAGGGTAACCACCGATGAAGTAGCTTCTAGAGCAAGGTTACTAAAAGATAACACTACATGTTATCTCTGCATCCTTCCAGGACAGTGCAATGCGAGGAAGAAGTTGAAGCGTGAAGAGCCAAAAATGCTATACTATGTTTTAGAAGCAAGCAGGCAAGGAAGCAAGCAAACAAAAACCCAAGATCTACAGTAAATTCTTAACAATAATCTGTAATGATATATGGGCAGTGATCGTGAACATCATTTATACTACAGAATGCTTTGCTGGTTTGCTCATGTAAAATGCTTTAAAAAGAATCAGATTTAAAGGTACACTGAACAGTTTTCTCTTATTAAAAAAAGAAATCCAAATTTACTGACTTCTAGAAGAATGCTGCCTACTACATTGTTTGGAAAAGAGTATAAACATATTTAATCTGTCTTTTCAAGGTAGTATTTTAAGCAAATGAAGTCCCCATGGACACTATGCACACTTATATTTGGAGTCAAAATTTGCTCACTTGTTTAAATGTTTGAAATAAAGATTTTCAGCAGATTTTAGACCTATATGTTGAATGTATAGGAAAAGTCTTCCAATTAGTTTGCCAAACAACTGATTAACATTAGTGAAGACAGAGATACAACCAGCTAATAATGAATGTGGAAATATTCAACATCAACAACATCAGCATACTTTCTATCATTGGTGAGTGGATTTGAAATGACCATCATGATTTAGTAAGCATGAACAATGATATATTCTTTCCTTTTGGATTCACCTATTTTGTTGCAGAATCATTTTGCACCTAGACACATTGCACCTTAACTGAGCTCAGAACCAGATCTTGAAACTTTGTATTCAACGTGTTTAATAGGAATTTAAAAAAAAGAAGTGAAGCATTTTAAAAACAAAATTAATAATATTCAAATTAGTTATTAGCTAAATTGAGTAACGTTTTTTTAATTTCTCTGTTTATCTTATATAAAGTATATAAAATAAAAACAAATGGCGCTTCTGGAGGAGATAAAATGTACTCTAAATTCCTTAATCTTATTTTTCCCTCTTTTTAATTTATATTTTTGTCTTATAAAAATTAATGTTTTAAAATACAAAGTGTTATTTTATATAATGCATTACATTATACTTTATTGTGAAATTAGTACTCTAAACTTACTGTTTGGATATTACATTTTTATTTTCCTCACCTTTGGTTCAAAATAAGAGCCAAATACAAGATATTTCTGTCTACAACTTACCCTCCTCACCCAAACATTTCAGCTAATTAAATGTTTATTAGCTTATCCTCCTGTACACTGGTCAGCAGTTATAACTCATGTTCAGTTCCTTTATCTTTGGATCAATACTACTCATCTCCTGCAGCCTGGTGGCCACCCATTTTTGAGTCCTATCTTTCACTGAATATCCCTTTTATATTTTCTTTTCTGTCTCCTGAGATTTTCTCAATCCCCTGAGAGCTCCTCAGCTGTTTATCTGGTAGTGCACCCATTTGCCCTCCACAAGGCAACCTCAGTTGACCTTCTCATTCATATTTCTTTCTCCTACACCAACTCTGTACTCCAGTTAAAACAGCCTCTCCATCTTCTCCAGGACATACCATGTATATACATGGCCTCACCTTTGCAATTTGCTTTGACCACTATATTCTTAAAAATGCTCTTTTTGTCCTCTCTGCAACCTAATTAGTTCCCTTGAAGACAGTTCATATTTAACTTTGTCCCTTTTCAATAAACTGAATCCATTTTTTTTCTCCTGAAATCCTATATTTATTCCCTATGCAGATAATGTGCCTTGTGCTATATACACTGTCATATTGTACTGTTGTTCCGTAATACACAGTGATGTATTTTCCCATTTAATTATTTTGTTACTTTTCATAAAAATAACCTTTGTATCTATGAAGTTTGAACTTCCTTGAGGGAAGATAACTTCTGATTATTGTGCAATCCCAAGAGTGCCTACCATGCTGTTGACAGAGAATAGATGCTTCTTAATACAGTCTTAATAATTTAGGAAAGATTCATCAACTGTGTATAACGCATATGTTTAACTCATACAATTAAGAGTTCTAACTACTTCCATTATGCCTCAGAGTTATTAGTAGAAATTACATGTTTACAGTGAATTCTTAAAGTCAAGTTAACCCAAGTTTGCTTGGGTTAAAAAACTGGTCTATTTCTGTTATCTCAAGATCACTTTTTCTTTGACTATTTCATCATAGTCTACTTTATTTCACTTGTGCAGTTAGAGTAAGTTCAACTGCCTAATGTAAATAAATAATACAAGCAATGAGCCACACAGAAATCAATCCACCTGTAAAACAGTAATGTAATGTGGTTGAAATGACAAAGGAAATCAAACTATAGACTAAATCTCAGACAACCTTTGCAAAAGAATCTAATTTGTGCCTCATGGAAACAGACAAATTTTGTTGATAGAAGAAGTATTATGATGTATGGCCTTCCATTCGTCTCCTTCAAAAATGCTATTAAAAAGCCTTATATACTTAATCACTCTAACCACTATCACAAGTAATGGCACTCTAAGTCCAGCTTATTTTAGTGTTACACGAAAATTTAAACAAATACACCAATGTTTATGTATGTTTTGCTGTGCATTTCAGGCATTTTAACAGTGCTAATAAGTGAATATTCACACAATTACACATAAATTTAGAACAATGCCATTCATTATTTAAGGATTTTTAAGAGTGTCTCTCTGGAAAAAAATCCTCATGGCAGAGATATGATTTGATCTGCAAAAAAAGAGAGGGTGTTTTTATTGAGCATCAAATACATGGGTACGTATTTGATCTTTCAAAACATGAACACATATTTTTATTTTAATAGAGATTCACATGACATCCTTTGGTAATACCTTTACAGTAAGATTTTGAAAAACTGACCATGTATTGCTTCAAGTATGATAATGCGTAATCATTAAATAGATAAGCCACAATTCAGAAATGTAAAATAAAACTGTGAAAACCAAGTGCAGTCATCCATGTGGCATACTGCAGAACACAGAATGCAAAGTGAGTGAAACCATGTTAAACATGAAATTAATTCTTATTCATGAGCTTAACCCTACAGGGATTACTCTTCCAAGCTTATATGTGCTTTCATCTTTCAAAATATTTTCAGCACATTTTAAAGTCAAAGATATTTTACACTGTACCTATAGTATATAGCGTACGTATAAAACACAAAACAACATTTACTCATGTAGTGAAGACCTTTCAACTATTTATAAAGCAACAAAACAACAACAACAACAGTAAATGTGCTTTCAACTCCATCTATAGAACACTGCCTAACCTTGGATCCAGAGTTAATTATCTTTACGGCTTTGAAAGTACATGTAAAAGGCCTATGGCAGTGACCTTACTGTAAGATTATCAAATGGAAGTGAGGGCATACGAACCATGGTTGAAAGCCTATTTCTTCAGATGAATCATTTTCAAAGTTTGTAACCTATACACCTCACACAATTTTCTTTAAATGCCTTCAAAGAATGTAATTTCAAAGGCACATGTATACTGGATTTGACCCTGAACATATTTAGTGACATCGAACTACCTCTTATAACTATGAACTTTTAGTAAACATAGCCCTTGGAACATAAATATCCAAACAGTATTGACTAGTGTTAATTACCCAGAACTGTAACTAAATATACTTGTATGAGAAAAATGACTGACAATATTTGATGACAGTTCTATCGTCACCAACTAACAAACCAATCCCATCTCATGTTCTCAATAAGACAATTTCTTTCCATGCTGGGTTTTGTCCTCTAAAAAAACCCCTCAGGAAATTGGCGTTTCCTATGGGACTAATGCATATAGGATTAACCGAAAAGCAGAAATGACATATCCACGCACTATAGGTGTGAGTTCCTCCACTTCGTATTACGTCAGTATCACCCAAGTTATCTCCATTGCTGAATTTTGACTGATAGCTCCAAAAGTCAGAAACTACATCTTGACTTACATACAGTGACATCTTCATGTTGATGTTGGTGTTCCTTAAATGACATTTAATGATAAAAAACCAGGATATATGTGTTCAAAAATAATGCAACTCTAAGAGCCTTTGATCTCTTTATCTGCTCCTGTATCACTTTTTAAAAATTTTTTATTTTATATTGGGGTATAGTTGATTAACAATATTGTGTTAGTTTCAGGTGTACAGCAAAGTGATTCAGTTATACATACACATGTATCTATTCTTTTTCAAGTTCTTTTTCCATTTAGGTTATTACAGAATATTGAGCAGAGTTCCCTGTGCTATATAGTGGTCCTTGCTGGTTATCTGTTTTAAATATAGCAGTGTGTACATGTCAATCCCAAACTCCCAATCTATCCTCCCCCTGACCCTACCCCCTGTAACCATGAGTTCGTTCTCTAAGTCTGTGAGTCCTGTATCACTTTTATGTAGCTGTTAGAGACAGAGAAAACTATTGATGGCTTGATCTGGCTGAAGTAATGTTGAATGTAACTGAGGAGAAAAACTCATCTTCCAGTACATAAGAGGCAGTTTTTAAACACAGTGTGGGGAGTTGAGGTCTGAAGGAGTGAGACTTTTACAAAGTCCATGCTGAGAGTTCAACATGATTGAGAAAGATATGTGATCTGAATAAGAAAAATTAAAAACAGAGAGCTGTACATAAGTTGGAAACTAAGGATCTCTTCCTTTTAGATCCCCTTGTATTACCTCTTTGACCCCTCTCTTGAACACCTGTAATACTGTTTTGGTTTCTCTTAAAGCACTGATAACGACCTTTCTTACGTTACTACTGTTTATGTCCATATTATTTTCTTTTCTAGAATGTAAACTTCCTTAGGAAGCAAATTGCTCCAAAGGATAGGAATTTCAATTTATAAAATTTTTACTCCACACAGGGAATAACACAGTACCTCACTGTGTTTCCTGAAAACTATGTGACTGTGGAGAAAGAGAGAAAGTAATTGAATAAACTTCCATTTTTTTCGACAAAGCATCTTTTCCCTAATTTTATAGTCATTTTTAAAATTTTCTTGTCAATGATTTTTATTGCTTAGAGGACTAAATTTAATTATCTTATTTTTACCAGAGGCTATACTTATTGGAATTTCCCACCTTTATAAGTTACAACACTTTTCTGTAAGAACCCTCTGCTTCTTCAAATAGGTCTTCTTACACATTCAAATTCCCTCTGTGAAATGCTTTCCGTTCTCTAGTTGTTTATGGCATACACATTTCCAGCTCAAATTCTTAGTACTCTATTGGAGTGTTAAGAATATATTAGTTGGTGAGAGTTTTTGAAGTATCTATAATGTCACAGTAACAGAACTATGTTTCTGTATATTAAAGAGAGGCAGGGAATGATGTATTATAATTAATTGACTCTCAAGCACAATTTTATGGATTAGTCTCAAAATTACTTTTTGTTTCATCTGAATCTGTAAGAAACAAAAGTTGACATAGTGTAACATGATGCTAAAATTGTTAGTATTCATTCTTGGATAGATAATGACACTTTTGAATCATGGGAAAGCAAAGCCAAGTGTTTCGTTTATAAATATAAATATCTTGTTTTCACATTCTTAGCTATGGATGTAAAATGGACATATACATAAAAATATTCTGTATTAAAATGAAAAATGTATGACCAGAAAAATGGAACCAATATGAGCTGGTTTCTTATACTCAAATGGCAGTATATTATTTCAAGCGTTATAGTAAACATACTTAAATATATTAAGTTTTAAACATTCACATGGTAAATACATAGTACTTAAAGTTCAACAATGCTTTTTCTAACATACTTAATTTACAACTAAATTTTCAGGTTAATATCTAGGCAAAGAAGCAGCAAATACAGTGTTTATAGACATTGAGTGAATTCTTTTCTAAAGATGAATACTTAGAGTAAATAGAGATATCACAGATGCATCTAAGATGTTCTGAATAATAATCATTAATAATAATAAACTAGGTCCACATGATAGGAGTCAGAGCAAATTTCTTCATCTTTTGTAAAATTCTAGGGCTGTTCAAAGCTTTTTTAAGGCTGCAAAAAGAAAGCACTAGATATTGTTTTTATTCTTCTGGAACCAAAATCATAAAGGAAAGCCACCATTTTTCTTGATACTCAAAAGAAAGGGCTAAGTATACCTACAATAGTCATTTATACAAATGGAAAACTAAGAAGAACTAAATGATAAAAAAAGGCATTCTTGACCTCCAAAGGAGGATACTGACATTTACTTCGTTTTGTTGACGTAATAAGAAGAGTATTTTATATGCCAGGGGAAACTCAGATCAGACTGAGGGGAGTGTCTGCTTCTGAAGACAGAAGTTTTATGTGTGATGGTGGTAGGGAATGGAATTAGTGACACTTCTTTTGGACTAACACCAAATTTGCCATTTTCTCAGAGGAACAGGTCTCCTAGGAATATTTGCGCCAGATAAATATTATCATTTCATCATTTTCCATGTATAAATTAAAACCTAAGATTATAAAGAAAAGGTTTGAGGGAGATGGATCAGGATAGTGGAATAAGAGGACATGGATCTAACTTTCCCCCACAAACACATCAAAAATACATCTACATGTGGAACAATTCTCACTGAAAACTAATTGGAAACTGGCAGAAGGACCCTGGAACAACGAAGGCCGTAAGAAAGATCCGCACATAATTGGATAGGAAGGAAAGAAAGGTGATCAGATTGGGACCATGCCCCTGGGAGGAGACTCAGAGAAAGAGGGAGAATACACGGGTGGACAACTACTCTGAGGAGAGAGTGGTAAGAGTCACAGGTTGGGCACCCTAGTCTTGGAGTGCTACATCGGAGACATGAGCACCCTTGACTGGCTGGAGGACCACTGGGACTAACAGGAGGGCTGTGGGAAGCCTGGACTCGGCTTGAGAGGAGTGTGTGTGCTGGCTTGACCCCAAGGCAGGGCAGAGAGGGTGGAGAGAAGACTCATTTAGTGGCTGCTAGGTTTCCTGTGACCACCTCGATGCATGCCCCGGCCCTAGCCAAGCAAATGTTCAGGCCCAGCTCACTCTACGTCACAGCATGGCACTGGATCTGGGACAGCCACAACGGGGGAGAAGACCTGGCCAATAGATGTAGAGGTGAGCCTATCCTAGGGCAGAGCCTGGGTGTAGCAGTGGTGGCCATTACTGGCACTTACTCAAGCAGCACATCAGAAGCAGCCCACAACTCTGGCAGCAGCTGCTTGATCAGGGTTCATGCCCCAGTATAGGCAGAGAGTCCATGTAGGCCCTGCCTGCCCTGCAGTATGGACCCACAATAGGCAGAGGATGGCAGAAGCAGGGGGCAGTGACCCACTGTAAGTGACGAACAGGACTTGCACCCAAAGCTGCATCTGAGCAGAGTGAGAGAAGCAATTCTAAGTGTATGCACAGGCAGTGCATCAGAGACAGCTTGGACACCTCTCTGTGGTTTACACAAGCCAAGAGCCCACACAGGCCCCCCTGTGCTTCAGCATTCCCCCACTCTAGGGCATGGGTCCCAGTGTGGGGAGAGAAGAAAACAGACCCCTCAAGGGAGCAGAGCCAGAACCCCCAGGGCTTCTGCTCCAGCAGCCTGGGAACAGATCTCACACCTGATAGGGTGTTGATGGCCACTGAGTAGAGGGAAAGTCCCAACTCAAACCTGGCTCCAGCTCTAGACCCTCCATCTTCAGTCCCACCCCCTACCAAAGCAGTAACTGCCAGCACACCCGGAGGAAAGACATGCCTTGCATCCACGTCAAATCCAGCTTTCCCTCCAAAGGCACTAGGCACACACAGTCTGTATAAGGATGCTCCCGCATAAGAACACCCCTTTGAGATCTCAAGAAGTAAGTGTTTAACCTAAATTCATAGAGGCAGATAAAGTTAAGCAAAATGAAAAGGCAGAGGAACTGCTCTCAATGGAAAGAGCAAAAGCAAATCCCTGGAAAACAAACAAACAAACAATTTATCAGATACAGAATTCAAAGCATTGGCAATGAAAACATTAACTGAATTAGGGAAAAGAATAAATGAGCACAGTGAAAATTTTAACAAGGAACTAGGAAACATAACAAAGACCCAATCAGAAATGAAGTATTCAATACCTAAAATAAAAAACACGTTAGAAGGAATGAAGAGCAGACTAAGTGATAAAGAAGAACACATAGGTGATTTGGAATATAGAATAATGGAAACCACCCAATCATAAAAGCAAAAAAAAAAAAAAAAAATTTTTTTTTAAATTAACACAGTTTAAGACATCTCTGAGGTAATATTAGGCACACCAACATTCACCTTATATGTGTCCCAGAAGGAGAAGAGAGAAATAAGGCTATTGAAAATGTATTTGAGGAAATTTTGGCTGAAAACTTTCCAAACCCAAAGAAGGAAAGAGATATTCAGGTATGGAAAATGCAGAGGGTCTCAAACAAGATGAACCCAAACAGACCCACAGTAAAACATATCGTAATCAAAATGGCAAAAGTCTAAGATACAGAGAGAATTCTTAAGGCAGCAAGAGAAAAAGAGTCATATACAAGGGAATCCCCATAAGAAGGACTGATTTCTCTGCATAAACTTTGAAGGTCAGAGGGGGTGGCATGATATATTCAAAGTGCTGAAAGGGAAAAATTTGCAACCTAGGATACTCTACCCAGAAAGATTATCATTTAGAATAGAAGGAGAGATAAAGAACTTCTCAGACAAGCAAAAACTAAAAGAATTCATCAGTACTAAACCTACCCTAAAAGAAATGTTGAAGGGTCTTCTCTAAATGGAAAAGAAGAATCTTTAGGAGAGAGAAAATCCCACTTGGAAAGACAGACAAATAGCAAGGACTGAAGATTACTTAAATAAGCCAGTATATAGATTAAAAGACAAAAAATTATAAAAAACCACTGTAATTACTATAATAAACTGTTAAGGGATAAGCACAAAGACATAAAACATGACATCAAAAACACCAAATGCAGGGGAGAGGATTAAAAAATGAGGATCTTTTAGAATGTGTTTCAACTTAAATGTCTACCAGTTTAAAGCAAGTAGATATGATTATGGGTAAACATATATGAACCTCATGGTAACCACAAACAGAAAACCTGCAGTAGATAAGCAAAAACCAAAAAGAAAAGAACTCAAGCATACTACTAAAGAAAATCATCAAAGCATAAGGGAAGAAACAAAAAGAATAAGAAATGAACATAGAATTACAAAATAACTGGAAAACAAGTAATAAAATGGCAGATAAGTAGATAGCTATAAATAATTACTGAAATGTCAATGGACTAAATGCCCTGATCAAAAGACATAGGGTGGCTAATTGAATAAATAAAACCAAGACGCTTCAATATGCTGCCTACAAGAGACTCAATTCAGGGCTAAAGACACACACAGACAAAGTCAGGGGATGGAAAAAGATATTTCATACAAACAGTAACAACAAAAAAGCAGAGGTAGCAATACTCATATCAGACAAAATGGACTTTAAAACAAAGGCTGTAACAAAAGACAAAGAAGGGTATTACATAATGATAAAGGGATCAATACAAGAAGAGGACATTATACTTGTTAATATATACAGACCCAATATAGGAGCACCTAAATATATACAGCAAATACTAAGAGACATAAAGGAGAAATTGGCAACAATACAATAATAGTAGGAGACATTAACACACCACTTACATCAATGGACAGATCATCCAGACACAAAATCAATAAGACAACAGTGGTCTTAAGTTACACAATAGACCAGTGGACTTAGTAGATATCTATAGGACATTACATTCAAAAACAGCAGAATGTACATTCTTTTCAAGTGCACATGGAATATTCACCAGGATAGATCACATAATAGGCCACAAAATAAACCTCAAAAATTTAAGAGGATAGAAATTCTATAAAGCATTTTTTCCAACCACAATGGTATGAAACTTGAAATCAATTACAGAAAGAAAAATGGGAAAAGAACAAACACATGGAAAAATCAATGGGTCAATGATGAAATCAAAGAGAAAATTAGAAAATACCTTGAGACAAATGAAAATGGAAACACAGCTTTCCAAAATCAGTGGGATGCAGTAAGGGGAGTTCTAAGAGGGAAGTTTACAGTGATAGAGGCCTTCCTCAAGGAACAAGAAAAGTCTCAAACAACCTAACATACCACCTAAAAGAATTAGGAAAAGAAAAACAAAGGCCAAAGTCAGCAGAAGGAAGGAAATAATAAAGATTAGAGAGGACATAAATAAGATAGAGATCAAGAAAACAACAGAAATGATCAATGAAACCAAGAGCTGGTTTTTTGAAAAGATAAACAAAATTGATAAAAAAAAAAAAAAAGAGGACCCAAATAAACAAAATAAGATATGAAAGAGGAGAAAGGAGGAATAACAACTGATACCACAGAGATAAAAAAAAAACTATAAGGGAATACTATGAACAGTTACATGCCAACAAACTGTACAACCTAGAAAAAAATGGAGAAATTTCTAAAAACATAAAAGCTGCCAAGACTGAATCAAGAAGAAACAGACAATTTGAACAGACTGATCACTAATAGTGAAACTGAATTTGTAATAAAAAAAAATCTCAGCAAACAAAAGTCCAGTACCAGATGGTTTCACAGGGGAATTCTATCAAACATATAAAGAAGAGCTATCTTTCTCAAGCTATTCAAAAGAATTGAAGAACATGGAACATTCGCCAATTCATTTTACAAGGTCACCATTACCTTGATACCAAAACCAGACAAAGACACAATGAAAAAAGTAAATAACAGGGCAATATCTTAGATGAATACAGATGCAAAAGTCCTCAACAAAACATTAGCAAATCAAGTCCAGCGACATATTAAAAGGACTAAATACATGCTCAAGTGGGATTTATTCCAGGGACACAATGATGGTTCAATATTCACAAATCAATCAACGTGATATACCACATTAACAAAAGGAAGGATAAAAAACACATCATCAGCTCAAGAGACACAGAAAAAGCATTTGATAAAATTCAACATTCATTGATGATAAAAACTCTTATATAGTGGATATACAGAGTACATATCTCAACATAATAAAGGCCATTTATGACAAACCCATAGCTAACATCACACTCAACAGTGAAAAACTGAAAAGCTTTCCTCTAAATTCAGGAACAAGACAAGACTGCCCACTCTTGCCACTTCTATTTAACATAGTATTGGAAGGCTTAGCCACAGCAATCAGAGAAAAAAAAAAAAAAAAAGAAAGAAAGAAAGAAAAGAAAAGGCACCCAAATTGGAAGGGAAGAAGTAAAACTCTATTTGCAGGTGACATAATACTTTATATAGGAAACCCTAAAGGCTCCACCCCAAGACTACTAGAACTAATAAATGAATTCAATAAAGTTGCAGGATACAAGATTAATACACAGATATCTGCTTTTTTATTCACTAATAAAAAACTATTAGAAAAAGTAAAAAAAAATCCCATTTAAATCATACCTCCCCCCCAAAAAAATACCTAAAATAAACTTAAGCAGGTGAAAGACCTATATCCAGAAAAGTATAAAATACTGATGAAGGAAATTAAAGATGATACACAGAAACAGAAAGATATCCTGTGCTTCTGGAATGGAAGAATTAATATTTTTAAGGTGACCATACTACCCAAAGCAATCTACAGATTTAATGCAATCCTATCAAAATACCCATGACATTTTTCACAGAACTAGAATAAACAATCCTAAAATTTATATGGAACCACAAAAGACCCCAAATTGCCAAAGCAATGTTGAGAAAAAAGAACAAAGCTGGAGGTATCACCCTCTCAGACTTCAGACTATACTACAAAGTTACAGTAAGCAAAACAGCATGGTACTGGCACAAAAACAGATACATAGATCAATGGAACAGAATAGACAGCTTAGAAATAAACCCATGTACCTATGATCAATTTATTATGACAAAGGAGGCAATAATAAACAATGGAGAAAAGACATTCTCTTCAGTAAGTGGTGCTGGGAAAACTGGACAAGCTACACGTAAAACACCATATACAAAAATAAACTCAAAATGGATTAAAGAAACAAGTGTTAAGACCTGCAACCGTAAAACTAGAAAAGAACATAGGCAGAACACCCTTTGACATAAATCATATCAATATTTTTTGATATGTTTCCTAAGGCAAAAGAAATAAAAGCAAAAATAAACAAATGGAACCTAATTAAACTTAAAAGCTCTTGCATAGAAAAAGAAACCATCTTCAAACAAAAAGAAAGAAAACAGAATGGGAGAAAATATTTCCAAATGACATGACTGACAAGGGATTAATATCCAAAATATATAAGCAGCTCATACAACTCAATATCAAAAAAAAATGAACAAACCAATCAAAACTGGGCAGAAGACCTGAAGAGACATTTCTCCAAAGAGGACATGCAGAGGCCCAACAGGCACATGTAATGATGCTCAACGTCACTAATCATAAGGGAAATGCAAATCAAAACCACAATGAGATACCACTTCACATCTGTCAGAATGACTATCATCAAAAAAATAAATAAATAACAAATGTTGGCAAGGATGTGGAGAAAAGAGAACCCTTGTACACTGCTGGTAGGAATGTAAATTGGAGCAGCTCCTATGGATAATAGTATGGAGGTTCCTCAAAACACTAAAAATAGAACTACCAAATGACCCAGCAATCCCACCTCTGGGTATATCGGGGAAAAAATGAAAATACTAATTTGAAAAGATACATGCACCCCAATATTCACAGCAGCACTATTTACAAAAGCCAAGATAGGGAAGCAACCAAAGTGTCCATCAACAGATGAACAGATAAAGAAGACATGGTGTACATACACACACAGAGCTGTTAAAGAGAATGAAATTCTGCCATTTGCAGCCATGTGGATGGACCAAGAGCATATTATACTTAGTGAAATGACTCAGGAAGGGAAAGACAATACTGCATGATGTTGTTTATATGTGGAATCTAAAAAATAAAACAAACAAATGTACCTAGCAAAACAGAAACAGACTCACAGATATAGAAAACAAAATAGTGGTTACCGGTGGGGAGAGGGAAGATGAGAGTGGCACAATAAGAGTATAGAATTAAGAGAGACAAACTACTATGTATAAAATAGATTAGCAACCAGGATATACTGTATAACACAAGAATAGTATGATTTTTTATGTTTTATCTCCTTTGTTAGATTCCCAGTTCCTTGCCTGCTGGATCGAAGTTCAATTAACATCACATCCATAACAGCACTTAGCATATTATTTTCAGATATATGTAACAAAATAGCATCTCACCAAACACTTGTTAACCCAATATGATCTAAATATAATATAGTACTAGCAATGCCTTTCTCTTCTTTAGCAATGGCAGTATGACTTAGTGGTTAAGCATGTAGATTTTGGAGCTCATGGCTACTTACTAGCTTCGCAGTCTTTGACAAGTTCCTGAACTTCTTTGTGCCTCAGAATCCTCACTGTAAATTGGTGACGATGTTTGTGGTAGGCAGAACATTGGCCCCCTGAAGATGTCCCTGCTCCAATTCCCAGAACCTGTGACTATCTTATGTGGCATGGCAAGGGGGAATTAAGGTTCTAATCAGTTCATCTTAAAATAGGGAAATTGCCCTGGAATATCTATGTGGGCCTGATGTAATGACAAGCATATTTAAAGTGGAGATGGGAAACAGAAGAGATAAGTCAGAGTGAGAAAGATTTGAAGATATTACTTTGAAAAAGGAAGGGGCCATGAGCTAAGGAATGCATGTGGCCTCTAGAAGCTGGAAAAAGCAAAGAAATGTATTTTTCCCTAGAGCCTCAAGAATGAACAAAGTCTTGCTGTCATCTTGATTGTAAGATCATAAATTTGTGTTGTTTTAAGCCACTGATTTTCTGGTAATTTGCTACAGCAGCAACAGGTAAGTAATATACTACTAATGGGTACATCACAGGAATTCTGAGAGGAATAATATGTAAAAGCACACAGATCAGTGTTGGATCCACTATTATTATTACTGGGTGGCCCAGGATAAAAATGATATATGCTTCATGAAGGAAGTGAATCTTGTTGGACTGACATAATTTGGCTACAGAGAAGGTAATAAGGAAAATCCTAGGAATATGAACATACTTTGAGCAGTAAGGAGATTACAATGTTTCAAGAAATATGATAAATTTGGATAACTTTAATGAGGCCACTGAATGGAAGAGCTTGAAACACAAACAAAAAAATTAAAATTTAATATGGTGATAAACTGAAGGACAAAGGCTTTTGAGTACTGGAATGACATAGAAAAATGAAAAAGTTGTTGGAGGAGAGAAAAGAGATCAAAATAAAACCATTTACGAGAGCGTTTCACTCTTGCAGGTAAAAAAACCCCCAAAAAACAGGTAGGTAATATGCTGATGAAGAAAGAGGAAATAGAAAAGTATATATTTAATTAAATCACATTCTTGGTTACCAGACGTTAGCAAACACTACATTCCAAGCCACCAGCATCTCTTGACTGGACTACTTTAATATCTTCCCAACTAGTCTTTCTACTTCTCCTCGTCTTCCTATCTTAGCTTGGTTTCCCTAGAAAGTAGAGGAAGGGCAAAAGTTTATATGTTTCTCTTGTGTTAGGAAGTGCAATCCCAAAAGAAACAAAAGGGAGGAATGGTAGGTCAGGCGGAGAAGAAAAAGCCAATAACAGAGTGCATTACAATGCTGGCCATGGATTGATACCAAGCACAATGGATTGCTCACTCTTTCAAGACAGACATTTAAGAGACCACATGAGCTACTCTATCTCAAGACAATCTGTTTTGAGGAAGAGAGAGAGAAAAATCTGTCCATATGCTCTCTTCTCCTAATGGTCAAAGACTCAGCCTGGAGTATTAATTCCCCTACAACTCCAGATTGTGCTTGCATGGACACTAATAAGATCTCATGCATCTCACACCTCAATGGCTTCAGTAAGGCCCCAGAATGGAAGGTGAGAGGCAGGAGACACAAGCATGAGGAGAAGCAATCTCAGGTCTTGCCCACATTAATTTGGAAGCCATGGTGACTGGGTGAAACTAGTCAAGGCCTCAGAGATAGGTGCAGCTGCCAGTACCTGATGAGGTGCATTTGAGGAGTGTGATACACCTATCAGCAGTCTTTTCTTCACATAGCACGTGTTATGATCATTTTAGAAGCTAAATTCAGATTGTGTCCACCTCCAATAGCTCCCCAGCGCATTTAGAAGACAACTCAGACTCTACCATGACACTCAACCTCCCTCCAACCCCATCCCTTCTTTGCACACTTTGCACCAGTTGTGCTGGTCTTCTTGCTGCTAATCAGATATGCTAAGTTTCTTTTCCATCTCAGTGGTTGAACACTTAGGAAAGGTGTTCCCTGTCCTGGAAATATCCTTCTTTAAGATATTTAAATGGCACTCTCCCTCAGGTCATTTGATGTTTTCCCAAGTGTCATTTTTTGAAAGACGCCTTCTCTATCTCAATGTACCTTCTTCATCCCACAACATTTTTATTTTCAATTACCTATCTTCAGCTTATGTTACAGTACTTGTCAGTCCCTAAAAGTTTATTATGTATGCATTTATTTACCACTCTATAGAGTCTGCTTTTCTGCTAAAATATACACTCCCTAAGGTCAGGAAGTTTACTTGTCTTGTTCCCTATGATTTTACCAGCACCTGGAACATAGTAAGCACTCAAATATTTGCTGAATGAATGAATAAATGACTTTAGTTTTACCATAATACTGTTTCTGTAAATAATTCTGGTAGAAGAAAAGAAATTGTCATTTATTAAATGGTGACCATATAAATTATTATTTAAACTGGGACACTGAAGAGCATGTCAACATTTGCTGAGTACCTATTATGTAAATGATTATGTAATTCATTGTCCAAACTGGGAGAGTGCAAGGGGTGCTATTAATAATTACACCAGAATAGCAGGCATGGTTGCCCTTGTGTCCTAGGTACTCTGGTAGGTATTTAAATGTATCGTGGCTTTTCCTCCTGATGTACAAGATGTTTGGCTCTCTGTAAGATTACCCTGCTTTGTGCTCTTGACTTAGGAAAGACTTTTTTAAATTGAACTATAGTTGATTTATATTAGTTTCAGGTGTACAACATAGTGATTCAATATTTTTATAGGAAAGATTTTTTTTTTGGCCGTGTTGGGTCTTCGTTGCTGCACGCGGGCTTTCTCTAGTTGTGGTGAGCCGGGGCTGCTCTTCATTGGGGTGCGTGGGCTTCTCATTGCAGTGGCTTCTCTTGTTGTAGAGCACGGGTTCTAGGCACGCAGGCTTCAGTAGTTGTGGCTCGCGGGCTCTAGAGCGCAGGCTCAGTAGCTGCGACGCATGGCCTTAGCTGCTCCGTGGCCTGTGGGATCTTCCTGGACCAGGGCTCAAACCCATGTTCCCTGCACTGGCAGGTGGATTCCTAACCACTGAGCCACCAGGGAAGCCCAGGAAAGACTATTTTAATTAACCTATGGCAGGAAACTTAGTCCCTGCTTAAGAGATACAAAGGGAGCACAGACTTCTCTTCATCTAAAACATTCATGCCATGCCAAGTTCTGAGTGAATGTTTATTCATTATCCTGTGGCCATCCTCTCCCCCATCAGTAAGATACTGAATACACTTAATAATTAATTTTGCAGGAATATAGATGCTACATATATATACTGAAAAGATGAACACTGAAATAAGCTCATGAGCAATTTTTCAGTCAAGTTGTCTAGTGTTATATTATCTTTATAATAGATAAAATACTGGATAGATAAGTGGAAATAAAATATTGGTTTCATTAAATTTATAACCTCTGTGTATTCATTGGTTAAAGTTAATCTGAGATAATATTTTTAAATTATAAAGCTAACACCTCTAGGAAGGCAAAAGGAAAGTGAAATGTAAAGTAAGATATATAGTATCTATATAAATCAATTTTTTAATAACTATGTTGATGACAGAAACAAAGAATATAGTTGAAGTTCTCATATTACCTCCAAACTTTATATAAATTTACTGTTTCCAAAACTAAGGTGCATACATTGTTTAATATGGTGCTCACCCCAAAAATACTAATGTTAGATAATGCTGGCATGGTAATTTTTATTTTATAGACGTGAGTGCTAAATCTCAAGAATAAGTAACGTGTCCAAAGTCACACAAGGCTTAATCTGGAACTTAAACCCAGGCTTCCTAAATTCATACTCCTTCTATTCCTTCAAGCAAGTCTTTTACTTTTAACTTCGGGAATACTGAAAATTTGTAAAATCAAAATTGAGCCTCACTGCTTCTTGCTTATCATCTGGTTATGGTTTTCAGAAGAAACTGTCAAACTCAGAGGTAGTACAAGAACAACTGAACTTAAGATAACTGGAAAAAAATAATTTAAAAAAGAAATGATCAGATTCAATTGTCTTTGTAACAGAGTGGGGGGAGGGGAAATAACTAAATCCAGTTCCTGTTTTAAGTTGTCATTTAAAAATTTGATTCCTCTTTCAAGTGATTAAATTAGTAAAAACCAGATCCTTTGCTCATTGCCTCAATTTTATTTTCATTAAAGAGAAATAAATTGAACAGTGATTTTTTTTTGTTTCAAGAATAAACCTACTCTAATAATATAAAATTCTCAATTCAAATCGTTGTGATAGTGGCTTGATGTGTTGATAGAACACATTCTAAGAACTCCTACACTGTCTAGTAGATGAAGTGCTCAGATGCACAACCCAGAAATTCCGTATCCACTTCTAACAAATTCTCATAGAAAATTCACATCTTTTCAGCTGAAAGGAAAACCTTTGTGCATGTCACTTGCACTCACAGTGATTGCCAGAAGTCTTGGATGTTTCTATTAATAAGGATCCCTGCTGTGGCTGCACTTCGTGATTTATCACCTTCACATCTAAGTGGGAGGAGGTCAGATCAGACAGAGCAAGCTATTCATTCAAAGGTGACATTTCTCCTTCCACAGCCAGCGCTTTAAGACATAGTAATTCATACCCAATTAATGGCCGTCTTTTGTGTCATTATGATTTTCTTCATTGCGATTCATAATACAAACTGCTACTTTCTAATATAATTCTTCAAAAATATTACCATTAAGGGTAAGAGTGTGCCTCTGCAATCAGGAGCCCTGACTCCTTTCCCTTACTGAAGAAATCAGCTATATCACAGTAGGCTTATCCTTTATTCAAAGGGTAAAGATCAAAAAATTCTATGATTTAAAATACCGTGCTACACATTACTGCCTTTCCAAACTCTAATTTATAGTCAATGACATTTGTTTACCTATTCTCTTTCATTAACATTTATGAAAGCACACAAATATTTCGTAGCCCTAAAAGATGAAATACGTAGCAATGCTTTATTGACTTTTGTTATCTTTACAAGGCAGCTCAATAATAAAGAGTTAAGGTGTTTAGAATGTAACACTGAACCTAGTTTTACTGGTACTGTATTTCCTTATCTCTTAGACCTGAAATTTACAGCAATTGGAAATAAATTTATCCTCCACTGGGAATATTCATCTAGATCTCAGAGTTCAAATTTATAGTCTGCATGTTCTTTAAAGTATCTCATCAATTTTTGGATGAGTTCAATGGAGAGCAGTATTTCTGTGAGAATATTAAATAATTAAGAATAAACATTGCACTCCCTTCTATATTCTAATTCTATCCATTCTGGTTTCAGATTTTATTTTATCTTCAGTTACTACATTTTAATATATTCCTCTTAGTGTGTAACGTGTTTTCTCAGGGATACAGTTCCTCTTGGAAACTGTCATTTCACTCTAGAGACAAACTACAACATGAAGTCACATGAAGACTAAGTACAAGCTAATGTGAAAACTCACTTATTTGTATAGAAAGCTCTAATATCACTGGACTTACATTAACACATGTCAACAGTAAATAAAAAGTAAAAATAAAAAATATTTTTATTACTGTCAAAAAACTCACTTATTTTTATTATCGTCTATAAACACTCAGAGCTGTATTAATAGATAGAGATCTGTCTGCCCAATCCTATGCTATGGTCACCAACCAATACCTCTACATTACACTTAGGGATCTCTTCAAAAAGCACTTCTTGCCTATGTTATGTGATATTCAAGCTGTCTATAAAGAATTACAAGCTGTCTATAAAGATATTCAAACTGTCTATAAAGAATTACAAGGGTCTTGATTCTTTTTTAAATTCAAGTTTTAGGTAAAATTAATGAATGGTAGAATATCCCATCATTAAATAAACTTTGCCCATGTTGTTAACCTTTGATGGCACCTATGAATTCTTCCCAACACAACCACCTGGAATGTAAACCAGCTGTCAGACATTTTACACAGACTAGATTGACATGGCCTGACATGATATAGCACTTTGGAGGGTCTTACACTTTCCTTCTGGAGATGCCCTGATTTTTAAGGAACCCAAAACTAATCCACAGCTTTCACAGAAATTTAACATCTCATGACTTCTCACATACCAGGTTGAGTATTGCAGATAAACGTCTTTAATACAATTACTGTCCTGTTAATAATGGTCTAGAAGGAGATCTCTTTTTTTGACCTTAATATAACTGCCTTACTGGATTAAAATTAAGCCCTACGTTCATACTGACAAATGTACCAAAACATGTGGCAATAAACTTGTAGAGCAAGCCTCTTCCTGGCATCAAAAGATTGATTAATGAATGTACATTTGTTTTCAATTCAAATGAGTAGATTAATGTGTTTACATAAATATTTATGATACCATGTTTAATTGACCTTTAACTGGAAACTGTATTAACTTCTTGGTATTTTCAATTATTGCATTCATCCTTATAGTTTGTATATGAACATTTACCTTGGAATAATTACAGAATTACAGAAAAGCTGTAGAGTGTATAAAGAGTTCCAATATAATCTTTACAATTTCCCCTAATGTTAACATCTTAAACACCATAGCACATTTGTCAAAACTAAGAAACGAACATTGGTAAACTGCTATTAACTGAATTCCAGACTTTATGTAAATTTCATGTTTTTTTTCCTCTAATATATTTTTACTGCTTCAAGATCCAATTTAAGATTCCCTCACTGAATTCAGTTGTCATGTCTCCTTAGGATACTCTACACTATGACAGTTCTTCTTTTTTTATGAACTTGACAGTTTTGAGTAGTACTAGTCACATATTTTGTAGAATGTTCCATAATTTAGGTTTGTCTGATGCTTTTCTTAAGATAAGCTTGTGGTTATTGGTTTTATGAACAAATACCTCAGAGACAGAGTGTCTTTCTCATCCTAATATGTAAGGGGTGCATCATTTCAACTTGACATCGTTAGTGATGTTAACCTTGATCATTTGGCTAAGGTAGTGTTTGCCAGGATTCTCCACTGTAAATTGACTATCTTTCCTTATCCATACTTAATCAAATTGTTACATGGGTACAATTACACTTATATTGTAATCTAAATTAGTTTTATCAATTTAGCTTCTTGGGTTTATTCATTGATTCTTTCATTCCATAAGTTTTAAGTCTAGCACATGTCAAGCCCTGTGCTAGGTGCTGGAGATGCAGAAAGAGAAGACAGTCTCTACCTGTAAGAAAATGATTACCTAGTATGGATAGATAGATATAAGTAAATGAACAATAATTCTACAGTGAATATGTTGCTGCTGTAAAGATGGAAAAGGAGATCTTGTGAGGCACAAAGCCAGGAGAGTTTAATTTCTCTGGCAGGCCATGGAAAACATCTTGGACAAAGTGACATATAGTCTTGAGTCTTAAGGAGGGCAATAACCAACAGAACAATGGAAAAGTAGAGATTTTTGGCAGTGACAAAAGTATGTAGGAAGGCACAATGGTATTCACAGAACAGGCCACTTCCAGGGAAATACAAACAGTTTTTGTATGTCAGAATATATACGGAGATTGCAAACAAGAGGGCTGAAGCTATTTGCCAAATCATGAATGGACCTATGCCATGTGAAGGAATTTGTGCTTTAATTCAAAAGCTAGGGAACTCTAAATAGGGGATCTGTATACTATGTGATTTTTACTTTTTTTTTTTTTTACATTTTTAATTGAAGTACAGTTGATTTACAATGCTTTGTTAATTTCTGCTGTACAGCAAGGTGATTCAGTTATACGTATATATACATTCTTTTTCTTACTTTTAAGAGCCGTCTGGCACAGTGTCAAGACAGAGAGGCCAGGTAGAATGCGACTGAAGTACAGAGGGCCTGTGGAAATGGAGGGAAGTGAGTCATTTGCTAAATTGTTTAGAAGACAGAACTGATAAGACTTAGTGAACTGATTAAATTTCAGGAGTGAAGAACAGGTTTCTTTCTGGGAAAAGCTTGGATAGGAGGAGAATGAAATGAAGGTTGTTTCCGATAATGAAGCTGACTGTCAAACTTGTTCATGAATATGGCTCGTAGGTGATTGGAGGTGAAGCTGTTTCCCAACTTATGAAAGGTATTTTGTTCTTGAAAACACTTTTAAGGCAAAGTATAGGAAGAAATTTTAAAAGTATTTGCCATTTAAATTGTTAGCTCACAAACAGCTGAACAGTTAAGAAAAGCAAACGTGTATTCTTGATATTTCTGTAATTTAATCTTTAATCCTCTCCCAAAGAAAACTCAGAACAAAGCCAAGAGAAATCATCTAAAGGCATGCAAATGACATAAAAGATTATTTAAAGTATAAATTTCCAAACTACGTACACCCTTAGAGTTAAGGAGTAACACATAATTTGCTAGGTCCAGTGCAAACTGAAAATGCAGGACCCTTTTTCAAAAGGCAATAAGTAAGTGCTAACAAATATCAGAAATGAAAGAGGGGACATCACCTTACAGCCCATAAAAATTAAAAGGATAATAAAGGAATACTATGAACAACTCTGTGCCCACATATTTTATAACTTAGATTAAATGGACCAATTCTTTGAAAAACATTATCTTCCAAAACACACACAAGAAGAAATAAGACAATCTGAATAGGCCTATATCTACAAAAGAAATTGAATCAATAATTAATAACCTTTCACACAGAAATTACCAGGCCCAGATGCGTTCACTGGTGAATTCTACCAAACATTTAAGGAAGGAGTTATGCCAACTTTCTACAATCTCTTTCAGAAGACAGAAGCAGAGGTAATACTTCATTATATGAGGCTAACATTAATACCAATACCAGATAAAGACATTACAAGAAAACTACAAACCAGTATTGCTCAAGAACACAGACACAAAAATGTTCAACAAATGTTAGCAAATCAGATCCAAAAAAAGTATAAAAAGATATACCACAATCAAGCAGGATTTATCCCAAGTATGCAAGGCCAGTTCAACACTGGAAAATCAATTAATGTAATCCATCAAATCAACCACTATAAAAAAATCACATGACCAAATCAATAGATTGATAGAAATATCTGACAAAATCCAAATACCCATTCACGATAAAAACTCTGTAAACTAGGTATAATGGTAATGCTCTTAATAAACACTACAAAAATCCTACAGCTAATTTCATACATAATGATGAGAAACTGGTGTTCCCTCTGAGATCAGACAGAAGGCAAGGATGTTCCCTATCATCACTCCTTTTCAACATTGTACTGGAAGTCCTTGCTAATGTAATAAGGAAAGAAAAGGTATATAGATCAGGATGCAATGTAAAACTATCTTTGTTTGCAAATAACATGATCATCTACGTCGGCAATTTGAAAGAATCTCCTGGAACAAAAATCTCCTGGAACTAATGAGCAATTACAGCAAGGCTGCGGGATACAAGGTTGCAGTATAAAAAAATCAACTGCTTTCCAATATAACAATAATGAAAAAGTAGAATTTGAAATTAAAAACACAACACCATTTACATTAGCACCCCAAAATGAAATACTTAGCTATAAATCTAACAAAATATGTAAAAGATCTATATGAGGAAAACTACCAAACTGCAGTGAATGATAAAGAAGAACTATATAAATGGAGAGATATTCCATGTTCATGGATAGGAAGACTCAATATTATCAAGATATCAGTTCTTGCCCACTTGATCTATGGATTTAATTTACCAATGGAGCAAAAACAGTCTCTTCAACAAACGATGCTGTCTTTGTCTGGCTTACTTCACTCAGTATGATAATCTCTACGTCCATCCATGTTGCTAAAAATGGCATTAGTTCATTCCTTTTTTATGACTAACATTCCATTGTATATATATATATATATATATACACCATATGAACTTATTTATAAAACAGAAATAGACTCACAGACGTAGTAAACAAACTTATGGTTACCAAAGGGGAGGGGAAGAAAGATAAATTAGGAGTTTGGGATTAAAATATATACACTATTGTGTAAAAAACAGATAACCAACAAGGACCTACTGTATAGCACAGGTAACTATACTCAATCTTGTCATGACCTATAATGGAAGAGAATGTGAAAAAAGAATATATATATAACTGAATCACTTGGCTGTATGCCTGAAACTAACAGAACATTGTAAATCAACTATATTTCAAAGAAGATTTTAAAAATTAAAATTAAAATAAATAAAAACAACAAATGATGCTGGAACAACTGGACATCCATATGGGCAAAAAAATGAATCTATACACAGATCTTAAACCTTACCCAAATATTAACTCAAAATGGATCAAAGACCTACATGTAAAATGCAAAACTATAATACTCCTAGAAGAAAACCTGAGGAAACCTACATGACCTTGCGTATGGTGATGCCATTTTAAATACAACAACAAATGTACAATCTATGAATGAAATAATTGATAAGCTATACTTAATCAAAAACTTTTGCTCTGAGAAAGACAATGTCAAGAGAATGAGAAGACAAAACACAGACTGGGAAAAATATTTGTAAAAGACACATCTGATGAAAGACTGTTATCTAAAATATAATAAGAACACTTAAAATTCAACAATAAGAAAACAAACAACCAAAACCTTGGACACCTCACCAAGGAAGACATACAGATGGCAAATAAGCATACGAAAAGATGTCCCACATCATATGACATCAGGAAAATGCAAATTAAAAGAACAATGAGATACCACTATACACCTATTAGAATGGCCAAAATCTGAATCACTGACAACACCAAATGCAGGTGTGGATGTGGAGCAATAGTAACTCTTATGCACTGCTGATAGGAATGCAAAATGGTACAGCCACTGTGGAAGACAGTTTGGTGGTTTCTTATAAAATTAAACATATTCTTACTATATGATCTAGTAGTCATTCTCCTTGGTATTTATCCAAAGGAGTTGAAAACTTATATCCACACAAAAACCTGTACATGGATGTTTATCGCAGTTTTATTCGTAATTGCCAAAACCTGGAGGCAACCAAAATATCCTTCAGTATGTGAATGGGTATAAAACATTTGTCCAAATCCATAGAATGTACGGCATCAAGAGTGAACCCTAAACTATGGACTTTGGTTGATTATGATATGTCAAAGTAGGTTCATCCTTGGTAACAAATGGTAACATCACTCTTGTGAGTTATGTTCATAATAGAGGTGCGGGGACCTCTCCCCCCAATTCGTGTATCGGGGCAGGGGATATATGGATATATGAGAAACCTCTGTACCTTCATCGCAATTTTGTTATGAAGCTAAAACTACTCTAAAAAATAGTCTTCTGGTAGAAGTGCTGTTAAAGATACTAAACATAAAGCTTTCTCTTTTAGAAATAGTTTACTTATAAAAAGTAACTGGGGCAACAGTGATACATGAATAATAATGTAACTACAAATTACAAAAAATATTTTCATGCCACTATTTTATATAATTTGATAAATAATAATACATTGTTAATACATATGATATCTTTATTGATCATAAGATTTTTGTGCTTATATTTTTGCAAATTCATTTATTAGGTCATCACAATGTATACTTTCATACTTCATTATTCTCTGATAAAACTGAAAACAATGTCAGTCCCTCTTGGACAATACAGGATCACAATTAACTTTTGATAATTTTGAATTTTGAGAAATGTCTTCCTGCTGATAAAACTGTTAGTGGAGGTGTTAAGAGTACTCTATAAAGTTCAAAATAAGGATAAATTCTGAGTTATGATTTTGAAATATAAATTTTAGAACATCTAGAGCATGCAAAAACTTTCTAAAAAGATTTAACTCTATATAAATCAGTACTGTGTAAGTTTTAATTTAACTTTAAGGGTAAATTTATACAACAGAATTTTAATGTTTCCTTGGGCATTTCCTATAACTTATGGAGGTTATACAAGAAACTAGATTGGATTTAAGATTTATACATAATTCAAAAACCCATTTATGTCATCTATCACTGTATCTTCAATTACAAGAAAAACTGGTTTAAAAATTGTCTTTCTCTTTAATTGGTTCATCTGAAGTTCATATGAAACTGTTCTTTTCCATTGGATATGATGATCTTTAATTTTAATTTGTATTTCTAAACCTGTGTATATTGGCTTTGCAATATTACATTAGAGATTCTAAACTTTTGTAAGAATTTTGATACCTCCCCGATAAGCTTAATTGCAATGTCCACTTATACAGTATTATAAAGTAAACTTTGTAATAATTTATTCACAAAGTTTACTGTCCAACCACCTGTTCCAGCTCTCAGGCCAGATGGTTAATATCTGTATAGATGTTGGTAGATATGAAACTGAGGAACGAAAAGGCAAGCTGGCCTCCCATTGTGGGTCTCAGCACCGCCTGCACATGGAGTCCTTTCCCCCTCTCACGGCTGCAGTCGGTGCCACCATCACTGTGTCTGCTGCAGCTGCCACTGTCACCACTGTTAATCTGGGCACAGTTTCCAGATTAAGGAGGGACCCACCTTGGGGTCCCACTGCATTCTGGACTGTTCTGAGATCTGAGATCACACGCATGGGAAAAACACTCAAGAAAGTTCTCTTTGAAAAGATTAATATGCTTATAAACTCCTAGCAAGACTGATAATAGGGAAGGATGAGAGGGAAGGAGAGAGAGATTCAGAACATAAATTACCAGTATCAAGAATAAAAAGGGGCATTATTATAGATTTTTAAATAATTAGAGCCAAACTTCATAGAATTAGTTCATGAATTTCCTTCAACAAATATAGAGCAATATGAACAACAATAACAACAACAACAACAACAACAGAGAGGGAGGAGTACAATTTTCAGAGTTACTACATTAAATTTCCACTTTTTAACAAAAATAATTGTAAGACACAAAAAGAAACTAGAAAGTTTGATCCATTTATAGATAAAAGCAATCAGTAGAATCTATCCTCAAGGAAGCCCTAATGTTTGACTTAGTACACAACGATTTAAATCAAATATTACAAATATGTTCAAAGAAATAAAGGAAATCGTGACTTAAAAAACTAAAGGAAAACATGAGAATAATGTTTCACAAACTAGAGAATATCAATAAAAGGACTGAAATTATAAAATATAGGGAGTAGCTGGGAGTAGGGAGTTTAGGTAAGGAGATGTGGCACAAAGATCATGGGTTTAGCAGTCTGCACTACAATGGAGAGAAGACACACTGAAGTCACATGATGAGGCCACACACAGGATTCAGATAGCAACTGACAGAATAAAGGGAATAAAACGAGGAAATACATAGTTTTCACCTTAGGGAATATTACTATCGTAGAAGTTACAAATATCTACTGCACCACTACCAGTATGGACCTTTCTTCTGATTCTGCCAAGACAGTCTCCTTGGAAACGGCTTTCTTTTATGTGCTTTTATTTCTGCTTTTGTGATTTAGGTCATGCAATTAATCCTGCCTCGAAGGTAAGCAAATCATTGTCATTCCTCAAAATCTGTCTCAGTGCCATCTCCTAAAAACCTTTCCTAATATTTCAGCTGTAATGACCATATCTTATTTCCTAGGGCATAATTGATTCTACCAGATATTGTATTTCTACAACTGGGAATGATTTTGCCTATGAAAGGCCGTTGGCAATGTGTGGAGACGTCTGACAATGTCTTCAGAATGGAAAACAGTGCTACTGGCAGCTAGTGGGTAGAGGGGCCACAGATGCTGTTGAACTTCATACAGTGCATAAGACAGCCTGTCAAAACAAAGAATTATCCAAAAATTTTATTAGTGGTGATGTTGACAAAATCTGGTTTAGGTACATACTATAAAATAGGTGAACACTTCATACAAATCTTGAATAAAGTATTTCTCACAATATCAAGCATCCACATTGACTTATTATAATTCCAACTAAAAGTATAAATATGAAAACTATGAGGTCATGGGCAAAATCCTAAATTCAAGAACACTATAACATAGGTGTGACAGTTTATGTCCTCTGTGAAGCAGATGCCAAGATACGATTGGACATACAAGGTATTTACAGAGAAAAATGCTAATTAAGACTAAAAGGGAAGGGGCAGAAGTAATGGGGAGCCTTTCAGTCCTTGATGTAGTCCTCTTACCTATGACAGAGATAGGGAAGAAACGACGGGGTAGACAAAGCCTCAGACTGAGGCATAATTCTGGGAAGTCTCAGTCAGGCTGATGGGAAGTGTTTGGAGCAAAAATACAAATTAGAAGAATCTCTTGTTGAGCAGGATGCCTTAGCTCTAGTACTCCTGCTGTGGGCAGTCAATGGCTGGGAATAGCCCAGGGGAAGCATGGTCCTGGCATCGACACTACCCACTACTTATGGATCCAAAGGTGTGGCAGCTGCAGGCTGTCAGTGAAGCATGCTTCCAGAACCAAATTTTCTCACATAGATATCTGAGCAATATACCTCCATGACCACCACCATAGTTATCTGAAATCATTCAATATGAAATCATTTTTTTTCCTTGTTTGTCTACTACCTTCAATAACACAGTTAAAGGAATATCATCTAATAGCAAAATAAAAAGAGGTTGCTATATTTATGAAACCAGCTGTGTCATTCACTTTGGGGCTTGAAGGTTCAATGTAATCATATTTCTAAGTTAACAAATGCATGTATTCAAGGCATATGAGTTCTGCAGTTCACCTGTTATAAAAATAAGTTAGACTTTTTCATATGTTTATGTTTCAAAGAAATACTCCTTGGAAACACAGCTAGGTGTTTTCAGTTAAATAACTTGAAATAAAGTAAAAAAGAATTTGTGTGTTTACAACAATTTTTAGATAAATAAAAGTAAAAATATGCCAAATACATTTTAAAAGCAGTCTAGAAAAGACTGTTATGCTCAAAATAAAATTTTGCGTATACACCTACATTTTTATGTTTCAGCTAAAATCTAAACAATGTTTAAAGATACTTTGCTCAACCTATCTCAAAGCAACTTCATCACTGTATATGATTTTAAACAGCCCTATATTCTAGTTTCTTTATTTACATAGTCAATGCACCAGGTTATTCATTCAGGCTCCTTTGATTCCTCCCATTTTCTCTCCTCCATATTCAGTATGTTACCGAAACCTAAAGATCCCACCTCTTAAATGCTCATAAAGCCATTTCTTCCTTTCTTTTCCTCTTGTCCCTATTCTGGTCCAGGACTTCTTTACCATTTCTACTTATGTAGCATAAAATATTAATTTCCCACTTCAAGTAGTTTCTTCTACATTTCTTTCATTCTTTGCACTGTTGCCAAAATAATCTGAAAGCATATCCCATCCAAGTACCCTTCAGAGAATCCTTTGCTGTCCTATAGCCATTAGCCAGCCCTACGTGGATGAATTCCAAGTTGATATCTCCAGCTCCACCCTTTTCCTTTAATTTCTGCATCATATATCCACTACCTACTCAGAACTCTATCTTGATATCTCACACACATCCTTAACTTCACATGTCCTAAGTAAACCCCTTATTTCCCCCATAAACCTGTTCCTCTCCCAGTCTTCTCTTTCATAAATGAAAACTTCATCCTTTAAATTACTGACTTCTTTCTTCTCATTTTATCATATCCAGTCCATAAGCAAATGCTGTTGAAATTACCTTCAAAATATATCAATTTTACGCATTCAAAAAATATGTATTAAGCCACTAATATGTAGTAGGTACTGTTTTAAGTGTATGGGAAACTGCCAAAAGTCCCTGTCCTCCTGCAGCTTACATTAGACTCTGAGGAAAAGTCCACAGAGAGAGCAATGTAAACACAACTTTGAAAGTACTTGTTATCCCTCAAACTAATGGCACAGCTTCTTCCCTACTTGCCAACCCCCATCCCTGTCTAGGACACCCAGCCCCGGAGTCCATCACTTTGATATTAGAGGCTAAATGCTATTGATTGCTCATGGAAGTTTCAGAAGTTTAGACTTACTCTGATACACACTGAGTATCTAGATCTCCCTCATGAGCCCAGAAAAAACCATGAGGGGCAGAGAAAGGCTGCTGTTAGGCTAATAGTTGCTGTTGGGTAATAGTCAATGGTGAAATTCAAAATCATGTTTGTAGAGAAAAGAACATAGTTGAAATAATATGAATATTAAGCATCAGATTGAAAGGTGAGAAAAGGCTTTAAACCGAAGTTACGGATAAGAAGAGTGTGGTGCAATGGAAAGGGCAAAATTTTATGTTGCAGTCTGTGTGAGTCTGGGTTCGAATCCATCTTTTATTCAAATAATAGTAATTGAACCCCTTTTATAGCCAAGAACTTGCCCAGACCCTTGGTATATCATAATGAACAAGTACACTCTCCTTAATCTCATGAAACTTATATTTTAGTAGGGAGAGAAAGACATTAAAACCATTATCAAATAAACAATAATATAATAACAGATGTGGGGAAGAGGAAGAAATATAAAGCACAGTCATAGGGTAGAAAGTAACGGGGGAAGGTGCTATTTTAAGTAGGATGGGCAGTGACCTCTCTGATAGGATAACATTAAGTTGACCAAAACAGAGTGTATAGGAGGTGCAAACACACTGAGATGGACACATCCTTGCTTTAGCAAGGAATAGCAAGAAAGCAGTTGTGACTGGAGATTATAAAATACATAGGAAAATGGAAGATGAGAACAGAGAGTTAAATCATTCAGGTCAAATGATGCAGGGCTTACATAATCATGGTAAAGAATATGAATTTTACTCTTAGAGAGATGGGAAGCCACTGGAAGTTCTTGAGGATAATTTAATTATACTTTAAAAGAACCACACTTGTTTCTTTGTTGATAACAGACTTTGGGGCAGAAGCAAGAGTGGTGTTACAGAAATCTAAACTCTTACTTCCTTCACTTTTCTTTTGCTCTAAATGATTACAACATAAAACTTCCCAGAATGAGTAGACTGAGATTAGGGGTACTTTTTTGTTATTGACAGATTAGAAGCTGACTCCTTTGATTCTCCAGAATGTTAATATTCTTATTCCCTTTGTCCACTGCAACATTTCTTAAGACTTAGAGTAAATATCTTTTATGGGCTTTCATAAAGTATGTGTAATACAGTGAATATCTGATACTTATTATTCTCTTACCCCCAGAGGCTAGTAAAGTGCTAACTACTAATTTTTACATTCTAGAATAAATGATTTAAGGATAGGCTTAATTATTTGTAGAATAGGCCAATACAGTAGTAGTAGTAATTATATTAATAATAACTATATATCATTTTTGCTAACCACTTACAATTGCTGGGCAAGATGCTAACACTATATATACTTATGTATTTATATTTACACAAGGTTTCATTTTTATTGTCACAGAGTCTCTAAGAAATAGGTGCATTTATTATTATCATGTTACTGAGATGAAATAGGGGTTTAATGGTGCTTACATAACTAGCCCAAGGCCACAGGTAGAGAAAGTGGTGGACAATTAACTGTGTCCAGCCGTCTGAATCTAAAGCCAGTAGGCTTTAGCTACCCCTGGCTTGAAAGAAGCAGCATGGCTTGAGATCATTCCTAAAAGAGGTTATGCTCCATATCTGGTAATATGGTGGAACTGGTGTCTAGAGAAACCCTCTTAGTGTAGAGCACCTAAAAATTCTACATAAAACATAACATGCATATTTTAAAATGCATGGCTGATCAAATAGAAAAGGGAAATTCTCAGATGCAGAAATGATGAGAAAACATTAATTCAGTGAGACAAGAAGATGCTAAAACCTTTATTTGCCAGAGGTACATCTTCATTCACCTTTGATGGTATAGGATATGGCTTTAAAGGTTAAAGATATACTGGACATATGACAAAGTCTTAAAGCAGCTCAAAATGGGAAGTCAAATTAAAGACCAATACAGGACTTCAGGACTCCAACCGGATGAATCCACTGATACACTAAAGACAGAGGGTTAAGGTCGTTTCCTGTCACATCACTGTCTCTGTTTGGAAGGGAATAAGAAAAAAAGTTTCCTTTGAGAATTCGTAACCACATATCTGCCTTTAAAGAGTTGGGATAGGAATTCATACTACCTCTATGGTCTAAAACCATAGTTGACAAAGTTTTTCTGCAAATGGCCAGATAGTAAATACTTGAGAGTTTGTGAACCATATGGTCTTTGTTGGAGCCACTCAATTCTACCATTGTAGTAGAAAAAGCAGCCAAGAACAAAACATAATTGTGGCTGTATTCCAGTAAAACTTTATTCATAAAAGCAGGCAGCAGGCTCAATCTGTTCTGAAGGCTGTAGTTTGCTGATCCCTGGTCAAAAGTACCTTAAGTAAAAAATCAGTTTTAAGTGGCCCCATGCTGGTAATGATACAGGGACCTGGCAGAAGAAAACACAAAACACTTTTGGAGAAAATACTTCAAACCCAGGCTTCAAAGAATTCCCATAAATAATGTTCCAAGGAATAGGAGTTCAACAGGAAAAGAAAAACCAGGAGCAAAAGTCAACAAAAAGCAACACATTACAGTTAATATGTGCAAAAACGGCAAGTAATGGAATTATAATCTAAGAATGTTTACTTACTTAAAAGAGTAACAGCATGTAATAAAAGTATGCTGAAATAAAGAGGCTATGAAAATGACCAAGTAGTTTGAAAAACTAGTAATAAAATAATCACAAATAAAAGATATGCTTCAGGGACCTCCCTGGCAGTCCAGTGGTTAAAACTCTGTGCTCCCAATGCAGGGGTGTGGGTTCAATCCCTGGTCAGGGAACTAAGATCCCACAAGCCGTGTGGGGAAGCCAAAAGAATAAATAAATAAAGATATGCTGCAAATTAGAAATTCAGTGAGAATGTTAAACAGCTGATTAGATACAGCAGAAGAGAGGACTAATGAATTGAAGTACTGATCTGTAGAAATCATTCACAGTGTGACACAGACATGAATGCATGACAAGGAGAAAAAGAATGAGAAGTTCTAATATCTCTAATCAGTCTTCTGAGAATGAGGGAAAGCAGTTTCAGAAGAGGAATGACTAAAAATTTTTCACTATTCATAAAAGATACCAGGTCTCAGATTCAGAAAGTCACGTGAATTTTTAGAAGTAGAATTTTTTCAAAAATCACATCTAGAAGCATAACACCAAAAACAAAGGAATATATTAAATTTTCTCAAAGTGCTAAGATAAAATATCTGTCATCCTAGAACTGTACACTGTGAAAAGCATTATTTCATAATAATGGTGAACTAAGGACATTTGCAGATACCCACAATTTGAGACAGCTGACCAACTACATATTCTCATTAACAGAACTTCTAAAGAACACACTTCATAAAGAAGTTATTGAGCCCAAAAATCTGCCAAGCAGTACATATATGTGTATGGATTTAAGCCATTATTGACTGTACAGGCATACATCTCAGTTTATTGTGCTTTGCTGCACTTCACAGATACTGAATTTTGTTTTTTTTTTTACAAACTGAAGATCTGTGGCAGCCCTGCATTGAGCAAGTCCATTGGCACCATTTTTCCAACCCCGTTACTTTTTGTTTTTTGGAGGTTTTTTTTTTGGCTGCATTGGGTCTTCATTGCTGTGTGCAGGCTTTCTCTAGTTGCAGCGAGCAGGGGCTACTCTTCGTTGCAGTGCACGGACTTCTCATTGCGGCGGTTTCTCTTGTTGCGGAGCATGGGCTCTAGGCGTGTGGGCTTCAGTAGTTGCAATGTGCGGGCTCAGTAGTTGCGGCACGCAGGCCCTAGAGGGCTCAGGCTGCAGTAGTCGCAGCGTGTGGGCTCAGTAGTTGCAGCATGCGGGCTCTAGGGCATGCAGGCTTCAGTAGTTGTGGCGCACGGGCTTAGTTGCTCCACAGCATGTGGGATCTTGCCAGACCAGGGATCGAACCCACGTCCCCTGCATTGGTAGGTGGATTCTTAACCACTGTGCCACCAGGGAAGTCCCCCAACAGCATTACTTTTTAATTAAGGCATGTACATTGTTTTTTTAGACATAACACTGTTGCACACTTCAAACTACAGTGTAGTATAAACATAACTTTTATATGCACTGGGAAACCAAAAAATTCTTGTCACTTGTTTTATTTCAATATTTGCTTTATGTTGGTAATCTGGAACTGAACTTGAAATATCACCAGGGGTATGCCTCTCTAAAGAATTAATAAGACTATCTAACATTTAGGGAATAAAAATGTAAAAATTAAATATGATAAATAATATCAAATAAGTTGGGAAGGTGTAATTTGATTTAAAGCAGTCTAAGGCACTTGTATTTTGCAGAAGGAAGCAACAGTAATTAACTTTAGAATTTGTAAATTTAAATATTTCTGATAAAATATCTGTCATAACCACTAAATAGCTAAGAAGCATAAAACTACCAAACTAGAAGATCAAAAAAATTAACTGAATGAAATTTGGGGAGATTTAGAGGATTACAAGTAAAGTACATTTACACAAAGGCAGGAATAAACATGTGTCAAAAATAAGAACACCCAGTAATATTCACTGGATAGTCATTTCAGAAATATCAATGTAGCTAAATTTCTACTAGATAAAAAAGAAACTAGACGTAATTTTGCATTTCATATCCAAAGAATAGTGATACAAGCTTGAATTGCTGTTCATCATTATGTGGACTTTGCTAACTCAAAAGTATCAGGCAACAAACGTAAATGTTGTGAAATCCAATCTTCTAATTCACTGAGCTTCCAGGAAGGATTGCAGAACTCCAGCCTCACAGGAGGCCAATTATAGCAATGTAGCCTCCAGGCTCACATAATCACAACATCCGTAAAAGTCCCCTTCATGGATGGTTTACAGTAGATTTTTTTTAACAGCTTTCATGTTGTACCAGAGGTTTTAGCACATACTGTGCTAATAGTATCAGCAAACAACCAATTAAAAACCAGATAATCAAAATTACTACTTTTACCTGGAACTAATTTATGAAGTTTAACTTGTTCTAACCTGATACTAATCATTTATTATTTAAAGTACTTAAAAGCTAATTATCCACTAACTTTACATATTTTGGAACACAAAAAATACTCAATTATAGTATTCTAATTTATTATTCTAATACAAACTTGCCATACTGTTAAGATAGTGATAAGACAGAAACATGTCTAACACAAAATTACAAACATGTCAAACAAACAAAACATCTGGTGGCAGACCTTAAAGGTTTAATTGCTGTTTGTGAAGCCTGAGGAAAAATTCAATCACATCAAACACTGTTTAAGACTTTTATACTCAATTTTTTAAAAGTAAACCCATTTCTAAATACAAAAGTTGCCCTGGGGGCTTCCCTGGTGGCACAGTGGTTGAGAATCTGCCTGCCAATGCAGGGGAAACGGGTTCGAGTCCTGGTCTGGGAAGATCCCACATGCCGCGGAGCAACTAGGCCCGTGAGCCACAATTACTGAGCCTGCGCGTCTGGACCCTGTGCTCCGCAACAAGAGAGGCCGCGATAGTGAGAGGCCCGCGCACCGCGATGAAGAGTGGCCCCCGCTTGCCGCAACTAGAGAAAGCCCTCGCACAGAAACGAAGACCCAACACAGCCATTAAAAAAAAAAAAAAAAAAAGTTGCCCTGGGTGTTCATTAATGAAATGTATTTCATTATTGGTTAAACAAGATATTAAAAAAACAGTATTTTTTCATGGAAAAGGGAAGTCCCAAATCTGCTAATCTAAAGTTGAAAAAGATATAATGCCTTTGACCATTACAATTTTGGTCAATATATCACATACTTGCAGATGGAATGACTTATCTAGAAACACTTTCTTAGAGCTTATTTCACAAAGAGGCTTTTAGCATGGAATTTTTTTTATAAGGGGCATTTATCTCATTGTATATAAAAAGTGTGTCCTTGAGAAGGCTATATTAACATGTGCATGAAAGAGTTGCAAACGACAAATTTTAAAAGCCTCTTATTCTTTTTACAACAGCCTTCAAACCTTTCTCTCTTTTGATATTACAATTGTATTTCTAACTAAATTGGTTTGTATTTCATCCCAACCCCTTGTTCAAAATTCTTTATTGTGTCCCTATCATCGACCAAAAAAAAAAAAAATCAAAAAGAAAGTTTTGTATGACAGATAAGGCCATTCTGAATTGTTTTAATACTTTCCTATACAACTATTTTTTTCAAAACAAACTATGCTCCTACCCTACTGGCAACCAAATCATCTCACAGGCAGACATACACTCATGCTGTTCTCTCTGCCTCAGATGCCTTCTCCCATCTCTGTCCTCATCTACCTTACAGACTTTATTCAACTTTCAGGTCTCAGCTAAAATGGCACTTCTTGGGGTAATTTTTGGCTGCCTATATCTCCATTCGATTGAGTTAGATGCTTCCTCCTTTGTGCTCATAGAAATTAAAAATATTTTTACAATGCATTGTTAGGTGTGTATGTGTATGTACATATGTATGTATAGTATATACATAATACATGCACAGGTGTACCTGTATATGTATATACACATATATACACAGATATCTATATAGTGTATGTGTACATATACTTTTTATATAAATAAAACCTAACATATAGCATAGTGTCTGAAAACAGTTACTCAAAAAGTGAAGTAGATAGATTAATAAAGCTTGTTAGCTCTTCCAATTTAGTTTATCAATAAACAATCAGTTTTTACCACCTTGATTTACCTGTAGAACATAATTTTCCTTAATGATTATAGCAATATTTGTGGCTGGTCATTAAATATTGTTCCTGCCTTTCCAGAAGAAAAGATATTTCAGTAATTGCTTTAGTTTTTCTCACAGCTCTTCTCTACTGCTCATTTTATCAGGATTTAAAGATGATATATTTTATAAAAACATGTCAGTTGGAAAGATAACATAAAATTTGCTTTGTGGAGTAGTTACAATACGACTATGATTAGTAAAAGAGGAGATCAGACAGATTTTGCAAAACTCTTAAAAGAATTTAAACTGTATGATCAGTCGGTTATTCATTATATTGCTAAATATTTTCCTCCCTTTACTATTTTAATTCCTTCCAATCAAAAATCAGAAAAATATAGATTAAATCCTGCAATTCTTCCTTTTAAATACATATGTACTAATTTATTGTTCTAAGAGATTTATCAATAATTCACTACAACAGGATTATTCAATCCTAGCTTAAATCTCAGAAGTTGAATGATTCACACTAAGGCAGAAAGATTATGTCAGTATTTGACAACATGGTTGTCTCTTATTAAATATCAATGGGGGACTTCCCTGGTGGTGCAGTGGTTAAGAATCCGCCTGCCAATGCAGGGGACACCAGTTCAAGCCCTGGTCCGGGAAGACTGCACATGCTGCAGAGCATCTAAGCCCGTGCACCACAACTACTGAAGCCTGCGGGCCTAGAGCCCATGCTCTGCAACAAAAGAAGCCACCACAATGAGAAGCCTGCACACCACAACGAAGACTAGCCCCTGCTCGCCGCAACTAGAGAAAACCCGCATGCAGCAATGAAGACCCAATGCAGACAAAAATAAATAAATAAATAAATAAATTTACTTTAAAAATAGCAATGGAAGTTAAATAAATAATATTTACAAATAAACCCTGCTATACAAATGGATAAATAAGAAAAGGGAATGAAATTATAATGATCTTAGGCAGACTGTCATGTAAAGATCATAAAGAGAATCAGATCAATATTCTGAATTATTAAAATCTAAATCTTGATTTCATTATAATTTTGAGTAACTATGGGTGAACAAATATAGTAAACTAATAGATCATAATACTTAGAAGAAACTTTAAGATGTCAATTTACTCTACTTCAGCCTTCTGGCAAATATGTTATTTCTAATGAAGCAACTAAATTTCAGAAAATTTAAGTGAATTTCCCCGGTTATATAGTTCACTAACTCTTAAGGTAGGAAAAACTATAAAAATAGGCCAAGGATTTCAAGAGGTTAATATGTCACACCCTAACATAGGGAGAAATGGTTTGAAAGTATATAACAGTATGAAAACCCTAAGACTTGCCCAGCCTTGGCATGTGTTAGTGAGACATACCAGTCAACAGCAATGTGAATAGCACTTTTCATCAGTCCCAAAGGTAACCAGCTACCTATGAAGAACTGCAAATTATACTAGCTCATAGCTAACAAATGCTTTCACTACTTAAAAGTTGCTTAGGCTAATGGAAAATTTAAATATATATGGTTTGTATAATTTCTAGAGAAAGAACTTCAGCTATTGCCAACTTAAACTTTGTTTTTCAACTACGTTTTTTTGGTTTATTTTAGTAACACATCCTGTCATTAAGTGAGAATACTACATATTTCACCTGCTTCAAGTCTCCTGAAGAAAGACTGGTTCCCTTGAGTAGTTTCATACAAGTGCATAGCAGCAGTCTTCCATTTTATCCCCAAACTGGTTATGACTCTATAGTCTGTCCCTTCTAACCTATATATCCCAAACATGTATGACACTATAAGGAAATAAATCCCATTTTCCTTACAAAGAGGCCAGAACCTGAGCAACTTAACTGAATAATGATAATCATCTGAGCTTGAGTTCCCATCTCGAAGAATAAACAGAGATTACTTTTTATCCTAGACAGAAATCTAAACAGTTTGACTTTGCAATGATCTAGCAAAACATATTCTAACAACTGGGTATGCACACTGTCTATTCAGTGATACTAGACCCTGAATAAATAGTTAAAAGTTAAAAAAAAATACAACTACTTATATGTGGAAGGACAATGAATTTTAAAAGAAGGTCTATGCAGTCCCATGCCCCTTGACCTTCTCTTATTACTACTGCCCGGCGAACCTTTTCAAGATGAATGGTGTATATCTTTATCTATGACAGTCCATTTAGCAATCACAATATTTCCTTTAAGTTAGATAAATTGTCCAGTCACTTAACAAGAAGAAAGGCCAACATCAACTGCAGCAAAGGTCACTCAATCTAGTTTTGTTCTATATTAAATTGTCATCAGAGCTGAACAGCAATTTCGTCAATAGCACATCTAACTAGAATGTTCCAAAACTTAGAAATCAACTGCCTGCCACTATGGGAAAAACAAAGTAGGTAAATAAGACACAACTTTCCAAGGCAAACTCAAGGGTATTGAACCCAAGATCATTCTCTCGCCAAGAGTCTCATTTATCATTTAAAATGAATATGACTTTTAGAAATAACTCAATTGGTTCAATGTTTGTCCTTCTAGAGATTACACAAGTGAATGTCATGTGGACTTTTTATAAGATTGGCTTACTCTGCCAAACTAGCCAAGCAACGAATATATGAAAGAAGCAAAGTATATTATGATATTATGACCTGAATCTAATCATGAGGAACCTGTTACACAGATCTAGAATGAGGGTGATCTACGGGACAAGTGACCTGAACTCTTCCAGAGATTAACTGCCATGAAGAACAGAGGGAGGGAGAAGGACTCAGAATGGAGAAGAATAAAGAGCTCAGCCAATGCAATGAGTGGGGCTTGGCTTATCCAGGATTAAAAAACCACCAGGTAGTGAAAAGGATGTTCAAGAGAAACTGGGTAAATTTTAAAATGTGGGAAATTTGAAAACTATTATTTACTGTATTAAGTATGATAATGTTGATGTAGCTCTGTAGGAGCAGGTCTTTGTTTCTGGGAAACGCATACTGAAACATTTAGGGGAAGTGTCATGTTTGTAGACAGCTTTTGATGACTTGGCAAAATGGAAGAGTGTGTGTGTGTCTCTGTGTGTAGACTGAGCAACTGTGGGAAGAGATAAAGAGTTCCATGAATGTAGGAAAAGAGTGTACAGAGGTACATTGCATATTATTTCAACTTTTCCATGGGTTTAAGACATTTTAACTGTTTTAAATCAGATGTTATTCATCTGCTCAGAAATCTGTACTGGTATGCCATTTTATTTGGAATTAGGCCATTCTTCAGAGGGGCCTACAAAGCCCAACATGATCTAATTCCTCATAATCTCTCTGATCTCTTTGTTCATAATTCTCCCCATTTTGTTCATTCATTTCAGCCACTCTGGCATTTTTGTTGCTTCTCAAACATATCAGGCATGCCTTTGTACTGGCCTGTTCCCTCAGCCTGAAACACTGTTCCTCCAGACATATTAATTCCTTATTTAAAGGCACTTCAATGAGACCTAGTCTAACCAACTTATTTAAAATTGTAACTCAGCTGCAACACACTGTTAACCTGTACATTTTCTTTTTTATATCACTTCTCAAAATATTACATATTTGATTACATAGTAGTTTCACTTTTACTGTATGCATTATCCCAAAGTAAGCTCCAAGATGGATGGACTTTAGGGTTTTATGCTCATTGAAAAAGCTAGGAGAGTTCCTGGCACATAAAAGATTCTTCATTAATTCTTGTTCAAAGTTTGATGAAAGAAGAAAAGCTTTATTGCTTTCTGTTTAGTTAGAAAATTAAAGATATTAGTGCAATTTTGTGGTGCAACACAATGGGTTGGGGAAGATAAAAGCACAAGGAGGAAACAGCTCAGCACAGAGACACAGAAGTTTGGGAGGAGATCTAAGGAATAAAGAGTTGGAATGAGAGATGACCTCAAGATATCCTAGATATCTGCTCACTTTTACAATATGAATGGGGAGCTGAAAAGGGAGTGAAATGAATATATTGTCTATCCTCTAAATATTTTGTAATGTGAGAAAGATCATTAACAATCAAAGGATTTAGAATAAATATAATCCAGTGAGACCCCCATGAAGTATCTGATAAGTAACGTGCAAGAAGTATTTAATCAGAATTTGAGTAAGAAGACTACACTTGTCAAGCTATTTACTATCCTAATGACTGTACTTATGTTGAGATTGTGTATGACCTGCCTTCAAAGCTCATTTGCAAAAGAGCCTGGGCTACTACCAATGCTTGTTGTCCTATAATATATTAAGGACATTGGCAAATGGAACCATATGCTTGTCATGAGGCAAAACCACCTACTAAGTTTTCCATATTTCAAATACTAACATCACCAGCGCAATCATAAACCAGCTTAACACCATAGGAAACAAACAAACAATGGCATGTAATTCATATTTGTGGCAACATGAAATCATTTAAACTGTCGGAGAGTGGAGAGGTGAATAGGAATCTTCAGGTTGGAAGGCATGACATTCAAAGCTTCTTTTCAGTATATGCATTACATTGTCACTCTTCTCTTTCTGGATACTTAGGTGGGACTTACTTAGGAAATTAAGTGATGGGTATGATCAAACGTGATCTCCAACTCTTAGAGATTCTGAGCATAGAAATAGACTTCTTGAACAAGGACACTGAGACCATGGTTTTATTTCAAAAGTGTTGGGAGATTTTCCATGTGTTTAATGTACATCTTAGGTTTTTAAAAGAAAAGATAAAATTAAGGACAACTTATTATGCATCGTTAACTTATAATACAGAATAATTTGCCTTTGAAGCCTTATTTTAAAAGTAATATTTAAATGAAAAATACATTTTGAATTACAATCACTTGGCTTACAAATTTTCTGGAACACAATCAACCTCAACATCCCAAGCATCACAATCCTTTATGCTTTCAAACACGTGGCCTATCGTAATACATTTAATAGATTTTAAGACAATCATTTGCAAAGCAAGCTAGTCCACAAAATTCATTCCAAATATATTTGTAACCAAACAAGAGTTAATTATTAAACAATCAATTGTGGTGGTCCTTTGGTTGAGACTTAAGAAAGTGAGTCCATAAGGTTATCACTGCATTGCCATTTAACATTAGCGTGTGATGATAAATGAGTTTAACTAGACATATATTTTTCTTGTTCAGGATCTATTCCCCAAGAAATGGTCAGCAGGAAAAAACACTTTTGTAAGTAAAAGTCTTTTGAGTGTGTTTAGCTAGAAACACTTCTGGTATTTGTATCTAAGGCATTTACCACTCCACATGTAATTCTGTCTCACCTGTTTTATTAATTTTGGCAAATAGTTCTTGAATCCCT
Source organism: Eschrichtius robustus (assembly GCF_028021215.1). NCBI lineage: Eukaryota > Metazoa > Chordata > Mammalia > Artiodactyla > Eschrichtiidae > Eschrichtius > Eschrichtius robustus. The sequence goes on along the minus strand of NC_090831.1, from coordinate 64,657,075 downwards.
ACTATTTATAAAGTACTACATGTAGTTTTTCCATTTATTTATGTAAAATAAATATTTCTATTTATTTATATCCAGTTGATTTACTTATACCCAATAAATAGTTGCAAATTTAGTTTTATTCACCAGTAGTTTAATTCTTAATGAGAAATATTTCAATGAATCCTCCTAACTTTAATCTAAAAGCATTTTATGATTACTTGCAATATATAGCAATTATTAATTTCAAGCATCTTAAAAGTTAAATAATGTAAACAAGCCACAGTTTTGAAAACTGGATTTCATTTATATTATTCTAATCTTAATTTGTAATTCCTTGTCACTATTGCATTTCATGTTAATACGAAACACTGAGATATGTCTAAAGATGTATGTTAGAAGTTGACTGTCAACTGTTGTGATTGAAACATTCATACCACTACTCCACGTGTTTGTTCTTCTTTCACACATTGAACTGACAATTCTGTGATCTTTATGTATATTTAAAAGACTTAGAAAATACTTGAAGAAAAAAATAACATCAAATTGTTATAATGAATACTTCTATAAAATTATTTTATTATCAGTCACTTATTTGAATTATATTTTATTATTCCCAAGGGATCAAAGTTAGATCACAGTTAATTTTAAGTGATTGGTGTTTTAATAATTAATATTACACTCAGAGCCAAATCAAATATTTACTTTGCTAACATGAATAATAACATTTCAAGAATTGTATTTTAACTGCAATTTCAATAATCTGGTTTAATCTTAGGTTTGCTCAATATTTAATATTAATGAAATTATTACTTACAAGAAACTACAGAGTATATTTTCTGTTTTTCTAGAATCAAAAGCATACTTTAAAGAGCAAGGTCAGTCCTGGTAGTGAGCCACATTTTACCAATGTTCTGCAGGAAAGGACTAATATTATCAGTTGGAAATTGACAAATGTAGTTTCAATCTGACTTGTGAATTTTATCATTACTCAAATCTTCCTAAAACCCCCTCTATTCCACACCAAGGGCTAAATGCATTGTGAGAAACGCATCTTAAACAGGATTATCACAGATAAGTCTCGATTGTGTGGTTTAAATGATTTGTTATAAGCTTTCAGTATTTTGAGAAAAATACGCATGGCATCACTTCCATTTTAAAAAATAGTCACTATTTATTTACACTTCGCGAAGTAATAATACTAAAGCAAGGACAATATTTATGGGTTAATAGTCTTTATCTCCAAATCCACTGAATATACTAAGCTTTTGGCTAAATAAAATTATTTATGGTACAGTAAAAGACAGCATTTTCTGTAATATATTCTATTTTTTAAATCAAACATAATAGTTATATGTGAAAGGAAGAAATGTATTAATATCTATAAGTTTACCTAATAAATATAAGAACATTTAAAGATATTTGCATTTTTTTTTTGAAATTTAAAAGGCTAAAAAAAAAAGACAAAAAGGACAACTTCTTCATACAAGTGTCCCATAACACCTTTCCTTTTTAATTTTTCCCTCACAGGCTAATTTGTCAAAGCTGAAAAAGATACATTTAATAACACTATTAAAAGATTTGTTATCACAATTAATATTATGAAACAGACTTACAATTTAAAAGCCCATAAATATATTTATAACCATTTCTCCACAATTATAAAAATCAACAGTGGCATCTTTTCAACCTGGTAAAATTTGCATACTAACTGCATTCTAGTCACTTCTAATAATAGATGAATAAATGGCCACAACAATCAAATAGTTTTAATTTAATGTTCGTTAGAAAAGTAAAAATAAAACCAAGACAGAATATGAAGCTATTGAAAATGTTATAAATACAGAGAGAAAACTGTCTGGCATGTGAAAAAATAGGTGTACATTTATAATTCAATACAAAAATAAAAAATAAAAAGTAAATACAGCCAATGCAAAAAAGCTCATTTAAAACATTGATAAATGAAGTGACAGTCATCAAATTTCAATCTATATTGACTTGATATAACAAAAGCAGTTATTATCAGATTACTATATGCAATTCCAACCAAAATTCTAGTGATATTTTTTCCTAAAGTGTGGAAATGGGACCCTAAAATTCACTTTGAAGAACAAAAGTCCAACAACAGCCAAACAGTTTGAAGAAATGTAGCAATGAGGCCAAATTGCATTTTAAAAGAAGTATTTTTTTAAAACTACAATAATTAACACTGATACTTATGCAGGAATCAACAATAAAATTAAAGTTAAGTTAAATTAAGTTAAATAGATGGAAGAGTCTACGTAAGACCCAGCATACCCAAGAATTTGGTATATAATAAAGGCACCATCACGTTTGTTGAGAATGAAGGGATGACTATTTTTGGGACATTAAAAAACACTCTCTTAGAGTCCATGGTAACACACAATAAATTCCACATAAATTTAACAATTAAATGTAAGATCAATACTAAACAATAACAGCATTATAAGAAATCTTTAACAACCATCATAGACAGTGAGTAATGACCTTCTAAATGTGAAAGCGATGAATTTTACACAAAGGGGGTAAATCAAACACATTTGAATGCATAACACTTTGAATTTCTTTCTTTCTTTTTTAAGAAGAGGAATGACATGAATTTATTCTGTCTCAAAAAGGGTAAATGATGGCTATTTTTTCACAATTTCCAATGTGTGCTAAAATTAAGTATAATCCTAACTATAAACCTAAAATTATGGACAACCCCTTTCTAATAATAACACTAAAGTCTCCCCAAAATCCTGGTAGTTATATTACCAAAGAATAACTAGAGACCAAGCATCAGCAGAATTTTGTTATTCTGTATAAACAAAAACAAATAAACAAACAAAAGGCCATCAAAACCCCCCAACATTTCCATGGTAAAATAAATCTGAAGAACGTTTAGTTAAGCCAAGTAAAATAGATTTCCTTACTGTAAGAAAATAAAAATTCTTAGAACATCTCATGGAACTGAACTTTAGCAAAGCATTGTGCTTTATTCCTGAATCCAAATAAATTTTTTATTTCACCTAAAAGGATTAAAATGTTCATATATAGAACACCCCTATATTAAAAATAACTTGATGTTGTCCTGTTCTGAATTTTCTTCTAAACTTCAGGATAATTCCTATAGTTCCACCTGATTACCTGGTTAGGACAACATAAGGCAACTAGAAAATGGGCCACAGCTACCGTGACAAACTCAATACCCAAATTCTATTGCTAAGACTTTGAATTTCTACATGGCATAATTATAAAAGGGTATTAAGAAGAAAAATTGCATATAAGATATATAATAAAAAGCTTATTACTAATGAGAAGAAAAAAACTAACCACAGAGAAAAATGAACAAATGCCATGAAGAGACCCTTCACAAAAATGTGCAGACAAAAACAAGTAGACAGAAATGATAAGTAATCCAAGTTTACCTAATAATAATCTGTGAATCACAATAATAATGGGTTTCATATAAGATGCTGATGAAAGAAACTGAAGATGACACAAACAGATGGAAAGATATACCATCTGGATTGGAAGAATCAATACTGTTAAAATGCCCATATTACCCAAGACATTCTGCAGATTCAATGCAATCCCTATCAAATTAGCAATGGCATTTTTCACAGAACAGGAACAACAAATTTTAAAATTTGTATGGAAACAATAAAGACTCTGAAGAGCCAAAACAATCTTGAGAAAGAAGAATGGAGCTGGAGAAATCAGGCTCCCTGACTTCAGACTATACTACAAAGCTACAGTATTCAAAAAGAGCATGGTATTGGCACAAAAGCAGACACATAGATCAATGGAACAGGACAGAAAGCCCAGAAAAAAACCCACACATTTATGGTCAATTAATCGATGACAAAGGAAACAAGAATATACAATGGAGAAAAGACAGTCTCTACAGTAAGTGGTGCTGGGAAAACTGAACAGCTACACCTCAAAGAATGGAATAGAACATTCTCTAATGCCATATACAAAAATAAACTCAAAATGGATTAAAGACCTAAATGTAAGACTGGATTCTATAAAACTCCTAGAGGAAAACATAGGCAGGACACTCTTGGACATAAATTGCAGCAACAGCTTTTTGGATTTGTCTTCTAAAATAATGGAAATAAAAACAAGAATAAACAAATGGGACCTAATTAAATTTAAAAGCTTTTCCATAACAAAGGAAACCATAAACAAAATGAAAAGACAACCTACGGGCTGGAAAAAATATTTGCAAACTATGTGAGAAACAAGGTATTAATTTCCAAAATACACAAACAGCTCAATATCAAAAAAAAAAAAAAAACCCACTCAAAAAATGGGAAGAAGACCTAAATCGACATTTCTCCAAAGAAGACACACAGATGATCAATAAGCACATGCAAAGATGCTCCACATCACTAATTATCAGAGAAATGCAAATCACAACTACGAGGTATCACCTCACACAGGTAACAACGGCCATCGTTAAAAAGTCTACAAATAGGAGGAGCTTCAAGATGGTGGAAGAGTAAGACACGGAGATCACCTTCCACTCCACAAATACATCAGAAATACATCTACATGTGGAACAACTCCTACAAACACCTACTGAACACTGGCAGAAGACCTCAGACCTCCCAAAAGGCAAGAAACTCCCCACGTACCTGGGTAGGGCAAAAGAAAAAAGAAAAAACACAGACAAAAGAATAGGGAAGGGACCTGCCCCTCTGGGAGGGAGCTGAGAAGGAGGAAAGGTTTCCACACACTAGGAAGCCCCTTCACGGGTGGAGACTGCGGGGGGCAGAAGGGGGAAGCTTCGGAGCCACGGAGGAGAGCACAGCCACAGAGGTGCGGAGGGCAAAGCAGAGAGATTGCCCCACAGAGGATCAGTGCCTACCAGCACTCACCAGCCCAAGAGGCTCGTCTGCTCACCCGCCGGGGCGGGCGGGGGCTGGGAGCTGAGGCTCGGGCTTCGGAGGTCAGATTGCAGGGAGAGGACTGGGGTGGGCAGCGTGAACACAGCCTGAAGGGGGCTAGTGCACCACAGCTAGCCGGGAGGGAGTCCGGGAAAAAGCCTGGAGTTGCCGAAGAGGTAAGAGACATTTTTTTGCCTCTTTGTTTCCTGGTGTGCGAGGAGAGGGGATTAAGAGCACCGCTTAAAGGAGCTCCAGAGACGGGCGCGAGCCGTGGCTATCAGTGCGGACCCCAGAGACGGGCATGACGCTAAGGCTGCTTCTGCAGCCACCAAGAAGCCTGTGTGCAAGCACAGGTCACTATCCACACCTCCCCTCCTGGGAGCCTGTGCAGCCCGCCACGGCCAGGCTCCCGTGATCCAGGGACAACTTCCCCGGGAGAACACAAGGTGCGCCTCAGGCTGCTGCAACGTCACGCTGGCCTCTGCCGCCGCAGGCTCTCCCCTCACTCCGTACCCCTCCCTCCCCACTGTCCTGAGTGAGCCAGAGCCCCCGAATCAGGTGCTCCTTTAACCCCGTCCTGTCTGAGCAAAGAACAGATGCCCTCAGGTGACCTACACACAGAAGCGGCCCCAAATCCAAAGCTAAACCCTGGGAGCTGTACGAACAAAGAAGAGAAAGGGAAGTCTCTCCCAGGAGCCTCAGGAGCAGCAATTAAATCTCCACAATCAACCTGATGTACCTGCATCTGTGGAATACCTGAATAGACAATGAATCATCCCAAATTGAGGAGGTGGACTTTGGGAGCAAAGATATACATATTTTTTTCCCTTTTTCTCTTTTTGTGAGTGTGCTTCTGTGTGTGATTTTGTCTGTATAGCTTTGCTTTTACCATTTGTCCTAGGGTTCTGTCTGACCGTTTTTTTTGTTTGTTTTTTTTACTTTTTAAAAATTTTTTCTTAATAATTATATTTTATTTTACTAACTTTATTTTATTTTCTTTTACTCTATTTTCTTTCTTCCTTCCTTCCTTCCTTCCTTCCTTCCTTTCTTTCTTTTCTCCCTTTTATTCTGAGCCGTGTGGATGAAAGGCTCTTGGTGCTCCAGCCAGGCATCAGGGCTGTGCCTCTGAGGTGGGAGAGCCAAGTTCAGGACACTGGTGCACAAGAGACCTCCCAGCTCCACGTAATATCAAACGGCGAAAATCTCCCAGAGATCTCCACCTCAACGCCAAGACCCACCTTAACTCAACGACCAGCATGCGACAGTGCTGGACACCCTATGGCAAACAACTAGCAAGACAGGAACACAACCCCATCCATTAGCAGAGAGGCTGCCTAAAATCATAATAAGGTCACAGACACCCCAAAACACACCACCAGACATGGACCTACCCACCAGAAAGACAAGATCCAGCCTCATCGACCAGAACACAGGCACCAGTCCCCTCCACCAGGAAACCTACACAACACACTGAACCAACCTTAGACACTGGGGGCAGACACCAAAAACAAAGGAAACTATGAACCAGCAGCCTGTGAAAGGAGACCCCAAACACAGTAAGGTAAGCAAAATGAGAAGACAGAAAAAGACACAGCAGATGAAGGACCAAGGCAAAAACCCACCAGACCTAACAAAAGAAGAGGAAATAGGTAGTCTACCTGAAAAAGAATTCAGAATAATGATAGTAAAGATGATCCAAAATCATGGAAATAGAATAGAGAAAATACAAGAAATGTTTAACAAGGACCTAGAAGAACTAAAGAGCAAACAAAGAGTGATGAACAACACAATAAATGAAATTTAAAATTCTGTAGAAGGGGGCTTCCCTGGTGGCGCAGTGGTTGAGAATCTGCCTGCCAATGCAGAGGATACGGGTTCGAGCCCTGGTCTGGGAAGATCCCATATGCCGCGGAGCAACTGGGCCCGTGAGCCACAATTACTGAGCCTGCGCGTCTGGAGCCTGTGCTCCGCAACAAGAGAGGCCACGATAATGAGAGGCCCGCGCACCGCGATGAAGAATGGCCCCCACTTGCTGCAACTAGAGAAAGCCCTCACACAGAAACGAAGACCCAACACAGCCATAAAAATAAATAAATAAATAAACCCAAAGTAAAAAAAAAAAAAAAAATTAAAAAAAAAAATTTTAAATTCTGTAGAAGGGATCAATAGCAGAATAAGTGAGACAAAAGAACGGATAAGTGAACTGGAAGATAAAATAGTGGAAATAACTACCACAGAGCAGAATAAAAAAAAAGAATGAAAAGAATTGAGGACAATCTCAGAGACCTCTGGGACAATATTAAACACACCAACATTCAAATTATAGGGGTCCCAGAAGAAGAAGAGAAAAAGAAAGGGACTGAGAAAATATTTGAAGAGATTATAGCTGAAAACTTCCCTAATATGGGAAAGGAAATAGTTAAGTCCTGGAAGGACACAGAGTCCCATACAGGATAAATCCAAGGAGAAAAATGCCAAAACACATATTAATCAAACTATCAAAAATTAAATACAAAGACAAAATATTAAAAGCAGCAAGGGAAAAACAACAAATAACACACAAGGGAATCCCCATAAGGTTAACAGCTGATCTTTCAGCAGAAACTCTGCAAGCCAGAAGGGAGTGGCAGGACATATTTAAAGTGATGAAAGGGAAAAACCTACAACCAAGATTACTCTACACGGCAAGGATCTTATTCAGATTTGAGGGAGAAATTAAAACCTTAACAGACAAGCAAAAACTAAGAGAATTCAGCACCACCAAACCAGCTTTACAACAAATGCTAAAGGAACTTCTCTAGACAGAAAACACAAGAGAAGGAAAAGACCTACAATAACAAACCCAAAACAATTAAGAAAATGGTAATAGGAACGGAACATACATATCGATAATTACCTTAAATGTAAATGGATTAAACGGTCCAACCAAAAGACGTAGACTGGCTGAATGGATACACAAACAAGACCCATATATATGCTGTCTACAAGAGACCCACTTCAGACCTAGGGACACATACAGACTGAAAGTGAGGGGATGGAAAGAGATATTCCATGCAAATGGAAATCAAAAGAAAGCTGGAGTAGCAATTCTCATATCAGACAAAAGAGACTTTAAAATACAGACTATTACAAGAGACAAAGAAGGACACTACATAATGATCAAGGGATCGATCCAAGAAGAAGATACAACAATTGTAAATATTTATGCACCCAACATAGGAGCACCTCAATACATAAGGCAAATACTAACAGCCATAAAAGGGGAAATTGACAGTAACACAATCATAGTAGGGGACTTTAACAACCCACTTTCACCAATGGACAGATCATCCAAAATGAAAATAAATAAGGAAACACAAGCTTTAAATCATGCATTAAACAAGATGGACTTAACTGATATTTACAGTATATTCCATCCAAAAACAAGAGAATACACTTTCTTCTCGAGTGCTCTTGGAACAGTCTCCAGGATAGATCATATCTTGGGTCACAAATCAAGCCTTGGTAAATATAAGAAAATTGAAATCGTATCAAGTATCTTTTCCGACCACAATGCTATGAGACTAGATATCACTTACAGGAAAAAATTTGTAAAAAATACAAACACATGGAGGCTAAACAATACACTACTTAATAACCAAGAGATCACTGAAGAAATCAAAGCGGAAATCAAAAAATACCTAGAAACAAATGACAATGATAATACGACAACCCAAAACCTATGGGATGCAGCAAAAGCAGTTCTAAGAGGGAAGTTTATAGCAATACAGTCCTACCCCAAGAAACAAGAAACACCTCAAATAAACAACCTAACCTTACACCTAAAGAAGTCAGAGAAAGAAGAACAAAAAAAAACCCCCAAAGTTAGCAGAAGGAAAGAAATCATAAAGATCAGATCAGAAATAAATGAAAAAGAAATAAAGAAAACAATAGCAACGATCAATAAAACTACAAGCTGGTTCTTTGAGAAGATAAACAAAATTGATAAACCATTAGCCAGACTCACCAAGAAAAAAAGAGAGAAGACGCAAATCAATAGAATTAGAAATGAAAAAGGAGAAGTAACAACTGACACTGCAGAAATACAAAGGATCATGAGAGATTACTAAAAGCAACTCTATGCCAATAAGATGGACAACCTGGAAGAAATGGACAAATTCTTAGAAATGCACAACCTTCCGAGACTGAACGAGGAAGAAATAGAAAATATGAACAGACCAATCATAAGCACTGAAATTGAAACTGTGATTAAAAATCTTCCAACAAACAAAAGTCCAGGACCAGATGGCTTCACAGGCGAATTCTATCAAACATTTAGAGAAGAGCTAACACCTATCCTTCTCAAACTCTTCCAAAATATTGCAGAGGGAGGAACACTCCCAAACTCATTCTACGAGGCCACCATCACCCTGATACCAAAACCAGACAAAGATGTCACAAAGAAAGAAAACTACAGGCCAATATCACTGATGAACATAGATGCAAAAATCCTCAACAAAATACTAGCAAACAGAATCCAACAGCACATTAAAAGGATCATACACCATGAGCAAGTGGGGTTTATCCCAGGAATGCAGGGATTCTTCAACATACGCAAATCAATCAATGTGATACACCATATTAACAAATTGAAGGAGAAAAATCATACGATCATCTCAATCGATGCAGAGAAAGCTTTTGACAAAATTCAACACCCATTTATGATAAAAACCCTCCAGAAAGTAGGCACAGAGGGAAGTTTCCTCAACATAATAAAGGCCATATATGACAAACTCACAGCCAACCTCGTCCTCAATGGTGAAAAACTGAAACCATTTCCACTAAGATCAGGAACAAGACAAAGTTGCCCACTCTCACCACTATTATTCAACATAGTTTTGGAAGTTTTAGCCACAGCAATCAGAGAAGAAAAAGAAATAAAAGGAATCCAAATCAGAAAAGAAGTAAAGCTGTCACTGTTTGCAGATGACATGATACTATACATAGAGAATCCTAAAGATGCTACCAGAAAACTACTAGAGCTAATCAATGAATTTGGTAAAGTAGCAGGATACAAAGTTAAAGCACAGAAATCTCTAGCATTCCTATACACTAATGATGAAAAATCTGAAAGTGAAATTAAGAAAAAACTCCCATTTACCATTGCAACAAAAAGAATAAAATATCTAGGAATAAACCTACCTAAGGAGACAAAAGACCTGTATGCAGAAAATTATAAGACACTGATGAAAGAAATGAAAGATGATACAAACAGATGGAGAGATATACCATGTTCTTCGATTGGAAGAATCAACATTGTGAAAAAGACTATACTACCCAAAGCAATCTACAGATTCAATGCAATCCCTATCAAACTACCAATGGCATTTTTCACAGAACTAGAACAAAATGTTTTACAATTTGTATGGAAACACAAAAGATCCCGAATAGCCAAAGCAATCTCGAGAAAGAAAAACAGAGCTGGAGGAATCAGCCTCCCTGAGTTTAGACTATACTACAAATCTACAGTAATCAAGACAATATGGTACTGGCACAAAAAACAGAAATATAGATCAATGGAACAGGATAGAAAGCCCAGAGATAAACCCAAGCACATATGGTCACCTTATCTTTGATAACGGAGGCAAGAATATACAATGGAGAAAAGACAGCCTCTTCAATAAGTGGTGCTGGGAAAACTGGACAGCTACATGTAAAATAAGGAATTTAGAACACTCCCTAACACCATACACAAAAATAAACTCAAAATGGATTAAAGACCTAAATGTAAGGCCGGACACTATAAAACTCTTAGAGGAAAACATAGGCAGAACACTCTATGACATATATCACAGCAAGATCCTTTTTGACCAACCTCCCAGAGAAATGGAAATAAAAACAAAAATAAACAAATGGGACCTAATGAAACTTCAAAGCTTTTGCACAGCAAAGGAAACCATAAACAAGACAAAAGGACAACACTCAGAATGGGAGAAAATATTTGCAAATGAAGCAACTGGCAAAGGATTAATCTCCAAAATTTACAAGCAGCTCATGCAGCTCAATTTCAAGAAAACAAACAACCCAATCCAAAAATGGGCAGAAGACCTAAATAGACATTTCTCCAAAGAAGATATACAGATTAGCAACAAACACATGAAAGAATGCTCAACATCATTAATCATTAGAGAAATGCAAATCAAAACTACAATGAGATATCATCTCACACCAGTCAGAATGGCCATCAGCAAAAAATCTACAAACAATAAATGCTGGAGAGGGTGTGGAGAAAAGGGAACCCTCTTGCACTGTTGGTGGGAATGTAAATTGATACAGTCACTATGGAGAACAATATGGAGGTTCCTTAAAAAACTAAAAGTAGAACTACCATATGACCCAGCAATCCCACTACTGGGCATATACCCTGAGAGAACCATAATTCCAAAGTAGTCATGTACCACAATGTTCATTGCAGCTCTATTTACAATAGCCAGGACATGGAAGCAACCTAAGTGTCCATCGACAGATGAATGGATAAAGAAGATGTGGCACATATATACAATGGACTATTACTCAGCCATAAAAAGAAATGAAATTGAGTTATTTGTAGTGAGGTGGATGGACCTAGAGTCTGTCATACAGAGTGAAGTAAGTTAGATAGAAAAAAACAAATACCGTATGCTAACACATATATATGGAATCTAAGAAAAAAAAAAAAAGGTCATGAAGAACCTAGGGGCAAGATGGGAATAAAGACACAGACTTACTAGAGAATGGACTTGACGATATTGGGAGGGGTAAGAGTAAGCTGCGACAAAGTGAGAGAGTGGCTTGGACATATATACACTACCAAATGTAAAATAGATAGCTAGTGGGAAGCAGCCGCATAGCACAGGGAGATCAGCTCGGTGCTTTGTGACCACCTAGAGGGGTGGGATAGGGAGGGTGGGAGGGAGGGAGACGCAAGAGGGAAGAGATATGGGAACATTTGTATATGTATAACTGATTCATTTTGTTATAAAGCAGAAAGTAACACACCATTGTAAAGCAATTATACTCCAACAAAGATGTTATAAAAAAAAAAAGTCTACAAATAAAAAATGATAGGAAGGGTGTGGAGAAAAAGGAACCCTCCTAAACTGTTAATGGCAATGTAAAGTGGTGCAGCGACTATGGAGAACAGCATAGAGGTTCCTTAAAAATCTAAAAGTAGATCTACCATATGATCCAGCTATCCCACTCCTGAGCATATATCCAGAAAAGATGAAAACCATAATTCAAAAAGATACATGCACCCCAATGTTCACAGTGGCACTATTTACAACCGCCAAGACAGAGAAGTAATCTAAATGCCTATCGACAAAGAGGATGTGGTATATATACTTAGCCATAAGAAAGAATTAAATAATGCCATTTGCAGCAACAGAGATGGACCTGGAGATAATCATACCAAGTAAAGTAAGTCAGACAGAGAAAGACGAATATCATATGATATCACTTACATGTGGAATCTAAAAAAAAAAAATGATACAAATGAACTTATTTACAAAACAGAAACAGACTCACAGACATAGAAAACAAACTTATGGTTACTAAAGGGGAAGGAGCAAGGGAGGAATAAATTGGGAATTCAGGATTAACAGATACACACTACTATGTATAAAATAGATAAAAAACAAGGACCACAGGAAACTATATTCAGTATATTATAATAACCTATAATGGAAAAGAATCTGAAAAATAATGTATATATGTATGTATAAATGAATCACTTTGCTGTACACCTGAAACATTGTAAATCAACTATACTTAAATAAGTAGAGTGTTATGAAGCTTCACTGATTAAAAAAATTGAGTTTTGACAACAAAATTGCTCAAACTTAAATAATAATAACCAGCATTGGTAAGTATTTGTTGAAAGTGGCACTCGTATACTGCTAGCTGGAGTATAAATTAGAATAATAATTTGCAAGACAATTCGCTTAGAATCATACAATTAGCCTTGCCTCTATGCCAATAAATCTCTATCTAGAAATGTCATCTAAGAAAATAAAGATATAAGATTTAAGTAAAAGACTTTAAGGCACTATTACCTTTAACAAAAAATGGGAATCAACACACCCATTAGAATAGCTTTTAATTAAAAAACAAACAGAAAACAACAAGTGTTATACAAATATGTGGAAAAATTGGAACCCATGTGTACTGTTTTTTTTTAACTTGAAACATATGCTTTATTAGTACTCTAGATTTAGCATCATCTTTTTGGAAATGATTACTTGCAGTACTACAATTTTTTTTTTTATATTTCCATTTAATATTTGGAAACACAGAAGTATTACATGAAACAGCATTGCCAAATATTGCACAAAACATTTGGATCACTCATTATATGTGTGTTTTTATCTGTGTGTATGTGTTTCCCAACCTTTCACTTTTCAAAGGCTTTGGCTTTTTTAAAAAATTTTTTATTTTATATTTGAGTACAGTTGATTAATAATGTTGTGTTAGTTTCAGGTGTACAGCAAAGTGATTCAGTTATACATATACATGTATTTATTCTTTTTCAAATTCTTTTCTCACTTAGGTTATTACAGAATATTGAGCATAGTTCCCTGTGCTATACAGTAGGTCTTGTTGGTTGTCTATTTTAAATATAACAGTGCGAACATGTCAATCCCAAACTCCCATTCTATCCCCCCCCCCACCGGACTTTCCCCTGTAACCATAAGTTCGTTCTCCAAGTCTGTGAGTCTGTTTCTGTTTTGTAAATAAGTTCGTTTGTACCTTTTTTTTTGTTTTTTAGATTCTGCATATAAGCAATATCATATGATATTTGTCTTTCTCTGTCTGACTTACTTCACTTAGTATGGTAACCTCCAGGTCCATCCATGGAACCCTTGTGTACTTTTGACAGAATGTAAAATGCTACAGTTGCTGTGAGATACAGTATGGTGGTTCCTTAAAAAACTAAAAATAGAATTACCATATGATCAGCGATTCTAGTTGCGTATATACCTCAAAGAAATGAAAGTAAATAAGTTCATTTGTTTACACATTACTATATATAAAATAGGTAACTAATAAGGACCTACTGTACACCACAGGGAACTCTGCTCAATACTCCGTAATGGTCTATGTGGGAACAGAACCTAAAAAGAGTGGATATATGTATATGTATAACTGATTCACTTCTCTGTACACCTGAAACTAACACAACATTGTAAATCAACTATACTCCAACAAAAATTTTTAAAAAAAAGAAATGAAAGTAGATTCTTGAAGAGACAGCTGTATGCTCATGTTCTCAGCAGGATTATTCACAATAGCCAAAAAAGTAGAAGCAACCTAAGTGTCCACTGACTGATCAGTGAATAAATAAACTGTGGTATATACCTAGAACAGAATGTTATTCAACTTTAAAAACGAAGGCCATTTTGACACATGATACAACATGGACAAACCTTGAAGACATTATGCTAAGTGAAATAAGCTAGCCACAAAAGGACAAATACTGTGTGATTCGACTGATATGAAGTACCTACAGCAGTCAAGTTCATAGAGACAGAAAGTAGAATGGTAGTTTCCAGGGCCTGGCAGGGAGGAGGTAATGAGGAGTTATTCTTTAATGGGTACAGTGTTTCAGCATTACGAGATGAAAAACGTTCTGGAGATGCAGGATGGTACTGGTTACACAACAATGTGAAAATAATGCCACAGAAAGGTACCCTTAAAAATGGTGAAAATGGGGCTTCCCTGGTGGCGCAGTGGTTGAGAATCTGCCTGTCAATGCAGGGGACACGGGTTCGAGCCCTGGTCTGGGAGGATCCCACATGCCGCAGAGCGACTAGGCCCGTGAGCCACACTTGCTGAGCCTGCGCGTCTGGAGCCTGTGCTGCGCAACAGTAGAGGCCGCGTAGTGAGAGGCCCGCGCACCGCGATGAAGAGCGGCCCCCACTTGCCGCAACTGGAGAAAGCCCTCTCACAGAAACGAAGACCCAACACAGCCATAAATGAATAAAAATAAATAAATAAAATCCCATCTTAAAAAAAAAAAAAATGGTGAAAATGGTAAATTTTGTTATGTATATTTTCTAACAATTTTAAAAAAGCAAAAAAGAATCAAATTAAGTGTTCCATAAATTAATAAAAATAACTATGAACATTCAAATAATGAAATATTTACATATTTTCTATATATTCCCCCAAAATATCCTCACTACTCTAATTATAAACGTACATTTGGTAAGTAAAATAAATGAGACCTGATATTCTTTTTAAAGGTAAGGTAAGTGGAGTAGGCTTCCTTTGTAGACCTCTTCCGATGGTGAAGCAGATGTTTCCTAAGGCATGACTGGCTCAAGGGAATTGCAATTTCAATTAAGCAAACTGAAAATGATTCTCTAGATAGGTTCTATGGGGGAGACAACTGCCTCTTTGTAGAGGAGCAAAGATCTGAAACATGACCATTAGGGCGTATGTTTCATTTTCTCCCCCAGGGCAGCTAACAAATTTGTAGAAGAAGCTGTTCTAACCTCACGTATGAAATTCTGCCCCTGAGACTGAATCTGCATATGAAAAATCAGTCCCAATAATGAAACACATCAAGCTGCTGAGACTACAATGCCTGTAAGGAAAATGTTGAAGGCTTTATAACTTTTCAGAACTCCCTAGAGAGAAAAAGAAAATTCAAAAAAACCTTCCCTTTATTATCTGGTCACTATTCACAACCCTATTTGCTAATAGAGTGGGTGGTCCATTATAATCAGATCTCATTTTCTGTTTTATGACTTTATATAGAACCTACTTTGAATTCATATTATGCTGGGTGAAGAACTATATCATGTTTGTCTCTTTTGGATTCTTCTGTTTTAATGTTTGCTTATGTTTCATAAAACATGGGGTTTTATTTTTCCATTCTTCATACCCCATTTGTAAAATTTTTAAAAATCAGCTTCTGAAAGCGTAGTCATTATATCTATTGAATGAACTGATGAAACATTATAGAAGTGTTCTAAAAGAGCCAAAGACACATCCTAACAATTAATACAATTGTTTTCATTTAAAAGTCCTAACACTGGAGAGTTTGAAAGTATTCCATAGCTAAAAAAAAGAAATTGTGAAACTCCAATTATTAGTGGTTCTCTCCCATCAGGCCCAGTTTAAATTTAAGGGATTTCAGCCATCAGTGGCAAAGACTATTACCTTTGAAACATTGCTATAGATGCTGCAGTTGATTTAACATCAACAAGTCTAACCGTTCTACATTTGTCCATTTAGGCATTCATTCTGTATATATTCTTAGTTGTTATAAAAGCATTAAAAGATATAATTTATCATTTTCAAGAACAGAATGGAAAGCAATGCTTATTTTGCATGAGAGCAAATCACAAGAGATAACGTGCGAAGAGAGAAATACAAAAAGTAACATACATTGCTCAGCTCAATTTCTGAAAAGCCCATTTCCTTGAGAGGATGCAAAGTTATAGCTGTCTCTACCAGCAGAAGGGGACATTTTGTGCCATTTAATAACATTTTCAAGAATTCATTATACTTTTTTCCCACAAGGAGAACAAAATTCAGTAAAGATAAACCTCACAGTTCCAAAAACACAGAGAATATTAAAGCCAATAGACCCAATAAACTCACAGAAAAGACTATCATTGTGCCATAATGGTACAACAAAAGCTGTTACAAATGTAAATTAATTACACACACACACACTTTAACTTGTAGCCTTAAGCCAACTGTGGCCAGCATCTATGATGTAGTGTATTCTAATATGATTCAAAGTCTACCTACATGGGTAGATCATCCCCCTTACTGAGGACTCAGAGTAGGGAATGGAGAAGATGATTCCTAGATCTTACCTATTTGTGTGTCTTCTAAATTTCCAATGTTCATCTTGGGTAAACAGTCCTATAGAATCCCCTACCACTTAAAGTCCATGGATGCAAGGAAGGCATTACTGAAGTCGAATTCAGCAAATCTATATTAAATTAATAATATTTAACAGGAATGAAATAACTGGTATGGGAATTGTGGCTTGGTTTCCTTTTGAACCTGGTATATTTTTTTCTATTATCGTTCTGAACATATTACACAATGGAAGCTGTTAAAATTGCATCTGCTCCTACAACAAAAAAACCCTTCTCTGCGCAGGAGATACATTAACAGAGTTCAGGTGTCAGTTTCTAGATGGGGCTTTGGAAAAGATAAACCACTAAATAGATTCCTAGGAGTCCCTAAAAGACAAAAGCATCTTCATCACACATTTTAACACTTGATTCAAACATAAAGCCATTCATTATTACTCACTAGATAATGCTTTAGTTATGACTAACCAAGTTGTAACACTTATTTGATGGGTAGTTATAGTTTCACATCTATTTTTAATGATTTGTATGTGGTTAATAGTGTCAACAAAAATAAAGCTCAATATAACCGAGTCCCTGTTTTTGAGGAGATCAAACTAAATGGACAGTACCTTTAAAAACTAATGAAATACTTTTAAAATGATAAAGAATGATATTCATATCCAGAGATCACAATTCGAGCCTTATGCCTAGAGGGACGATTAAAAGAGAAAAACTGCATACCGATTTTTTAGAAACTACTCTCATGTGAACAGAAACTGTCACATTGAAATCATACACTGAGAAATATACCCAATGATTCTACCAACTATATACACAAACAAAATATATAATATCCTTATTAATTTTTAAACATCATGCAGATTCTGCATTAATAATAATGTATATGCACTTTTACATACATTATCTTATTTTGTTCTTATACCAATCCTATGAACAAGAATATTAATATTCACATAAAACAAATGCAAACATCATAAGTGTCATTAACTTTTTGACCTAGATGTACTATAGAGATTTCCTAAGTCTCTAATAGATGTGAAATGTAAGGATAAGAGAAATTGAATGATTTGTCAAAGATCAATCTGCTAGTTAGTACCAGAGATATAGGTTTGACACAATGTGATGTCCTTTTCACTATACCAAGTTACTTTAATTGGAAAATAGTGTTTACTCCATCAATTCTATAACGTACTACCAAGAAGTATTTCATCCAACTTTAAGAAATATCCACTTCTGCTCCATGTTAATGTTCCACCCCACACACACCCCTCTCAACTTTATCCATGTTAACTATATCTATTTAGCAGTTAATTCCCAGACAAGATCTCTTATTAGGTGCCCTCTCCCATATAACAGATCCAAGTTTCCCACTCCTTCCTGGATATGTTTATGTGAATTTCTTTTTGACATATCAAGGCCAAGAAGATCAAAACTAGGTTCATTATCTAAAAGTACTCTTTACCTGTGTGTTTTGCTATCTTACTTAAGGTCATGTTCTATCTACAAGAAGAGGTAAAAATTCTCAGAATCATCTCAGTATATGCCTCTAATTGACATCCAAAGTTTATGTACTCATCCTCGCATTTCCCCATTCTTTTCCCACCACTGTTTATTTCTGCTTCCATAAGCCTAGCCCTCATCCTCCTTTGAATGAATCATTATATTAACTTGCTTATTGATGTCTCTACTTCTAGATGACTTTTCAAGTCATCAATCAATGGGCTGCAGAATTAATATAAAACACAACTAAATAATTTATGAACATACTCTGTGACACACAGAAGTAAAAACTTTGGCTAACTATAGTAAAATATTTTACTGAGTATATCAAAAGTGTGGAAACCAGAATCACAGGTGCCCTCAGTGGTTTGTACCACCTGGGTTCTGTGTCTTATACAGTTTCCTCCCATAGTGAACAAGGCTGATTTTGTAACCAATCAGATATTGTGGAAATGACAGCGTATGACTTTCGTTACTAGGTCATAAAAAATATTCTGGTTTCTGCTTTGCTTTCTCTTGGATCACTAGTTCTGCTGGAAGCCAGCTGCCATGTTTTGAGGATATTCAAGCAGCCCTATACAGAGGTCTGTATGGTAAGAAACTGAGGTCTGCAGCCAACAGCCAGCTCTAACACGCTGGGCATGCAAATGAGCCACTTAGAAGTGGATTCTCTTGCACCAGTCAAGCCTTCAGATGGCTGTAGCTCTACAAACATCTTGACTTCAATCTTAAGGAGATCCTGTTCCAGAAGCATCCAGTTAACCCATTCCCCGAATTTCTGACCTGACAGAAACTGTGAAATAATAAATGTTTATTGTTTTAAGCCACTAGGTGAGGTGTTTTAGTATTTTTTTTATACAGCAATGGATAATTAATACGAGAGCTTTAATTTCCCGGGGAACATTATGTAGCAATAAGATATCCTGGATAGAGAACATGGGTGCTAGGTAAGAGACAGTAGAAGCAGATGCTGTATAAAGCACTCTACAAGGAGATAAAGAAAAAGAAGGCAATTCTGCAACCTGCATTCCCATGTAAAAATCCACTTTAACAGCCTTTTCCCGGAGTTCATTTTATTCCATACATGGTTAATGTGTTTGCTACAAATGAAACAGATATTGTCAAAACCTGGGTTGATCCTAAATAAGAAAGACCTGCCAAGTCACATGTTACTCTTACTTGTGTATTTATTGAACATCTGTTTGAGATACTAACAAATAAACAACAAAATGATTTGGCTCTACAATGAAAACAAGACAATTCCTCTTCTCTGTTTTGAAATCCACTTGCTAAAGTGTTCTATCTCTAAAAATTTAAGGCAAAAATAATATTTGAATATCTTAAGTAGCTGTAAATTAAAATAAACATGTGCAAAGTATCCTAACATATGGACCAGGGTTTCCCAAGTTCTACTCTACACGTTCTTTGTTGCAGGGGGCTTCCCCCCGTACTGTAGGATGCTTAGCACACCTCTTGGCCTCAATTCGCCAGATGCCAGTAGGACCATTCTCTCTACTGCTCCAAGTCATGATAATAAAAGAATGTTTGCCGACATCATCGACAAGCGTTTCTGGGAGGGCAAAATCACCCTTGGCTAAGGACCACGGTTACAGACTCCAGGATGTAATGTAATTTATAAGCCTTTAATGGAGAAATTTTTTTTTTTCCAGCAAGTAGGAATGTTCCCATCTGTTCTGTAGCACTTCATACTTCAGGTAATGGCCTTTAAAAAGGCCTTAAAATCTTATTTTATTTTATACATGTAAAATAAAATACACATGTAAAATGTAAAATTATGTGATTCTCTCCTACTTAATTAGATTTATAGATATTTCTGCCATGAAATGTCTTGCTGTGGCACACGTGGCTACAGAAAAGGAGAGGGAATGATTTCTGCAGTAAGAGGGACTTCTTTGAAATATTACAAGGTATTTGAGATACTTTTCCATAACGAATGATTAAATTATATAAGTTTTTCCACTTTAATGACTGGGGAACATCTATTTCATTGAAATCTTGATTATGAAAATTAAAAAAAAATAAGCTACTTTTGTTTTAGTTATGGTTCCTGCATAATCAAACTGTAACATAATGATCTGAGCATTCATAATTTATTTCCTCGTAAAGGAAACATTAGTAGAAGGATGGGAAAGTGAGACACAGAATGGGGGGGAGGGCAATAAAGGACACATGGTTAAACTAGCTGTCACACAAAGCAACTGAAGCTTAAACTCACTAGGGAAACTCGGAGAGCCAATACAGAATTACCAGTTCACTGTCATCTGCTGAGGGACAACTGGGGTATTTGTACACCAGCCCTCACTGACTGTTGTTTGAGGGCTACTGCAAGAACATTAAGCATATTTGACCTCCTCCACAGGCAGAGAAAGCAGACTTCAGTGGCCAGAGAAGGCCCTCAGACAAATAAATACAGAATTGGGCAGTTAGAAGTCAAACAGCTAGTGAGCTAGAGAAGACAGACAGGTGGGGAACTGGCTGCATCTGCTGATTTGTGATGTCTATTATACAATAAAT
Source organism: Eschrichtius robustus (assembly GCF_028021215.1). Classification (NCBI taxonomy): domain Eukaryota; kingdom Metazoa; phylum Chordata; class Mammalia; order Artiodactyla; family Eschrichtiidae; genus Eschrichtius; species Eschrichtius robustus. Next base: position 64,636,308 of record NC_090831.1, on the reverse strand, counting down.
ACCATAGTCAAGAAACGTCAAGGCAGTATTGCCTTCTTAATTAGATATACCTGTATATTTGCAAAGAGGAAATGTTTGTCTTTCCATATTGAAGATGCAATAAAAATGTCCTTTTAGGAGAATCCAAATGAACTAAAAAATGCAAAAAACAATTCCCCCTTTGGTTTACCAGTTAATTAATATAGGCCATAATTACCCACTTGTTATCTGTTCGTTTTTTATAAAGTATATAATTTTTTTAAAGATAAAGAAGTTTTAAATATCCCTGTTGACTGAAAATTACAGCATTAACAAATTTAAATTGCACAGAAAGTTACAAAATAAAAGTCAATACCTCCTCCTCTGAAACCAGGCTCTCTCCCTAATCTTCCTAAAGAAAGCTATTGTTAATATTTGCGTGTTATTCCTTCCAGAAATCCATATATATGTATTTATTCTATTCTGACTGGGGTTCTTTAGTGCTTCCTGAATCTTAGGAGATACATCTTTCATCAATTCTGGAAAATTCCCAACCAATATTTCTTCAAATACTGCCATATGAAATTCCAATTAGATATAGGTTAGATCAACTCTTTTTTCCTTCCAATGTGCCTTAACCTCTTCCATAATTTCCAACTCTTTTTGCTCCATTAAATTTAATTTCTTCGCCTTCTTCCAGTTAACTAATTCTTTATTCATCCATACCTAATCTGCTCTTAATTAATCCACTGAATTCTTAATTTCAATTATTACTATTTTTGTTTGTTTGTTTCTAGGTTCACTTCCTTCCCTTTCAAATATCCCTCTTCTTCTTGGATAGTAACTGTTTCTGCTTTCAGAAGTTTTCACTCCATATTGCATTTTTCAGTCATTCTAAACATACTTTTATAGATCGGGGCCAATAATTTCATGCAGTGAATAATAACATCTGTAGTTTCTCTTGAGCCTTAGTCAATTTTTATGTGTATATTGCAAACAGAATGTTGTGAGCAAATATTCAGACTATAGGAATACTGTAAATTCTGGGTTTGTGGTGACTTTTGCCAAGTACTTCAAGGAACTCAAAAGAGACCGCTATAAATTAACTTCTCACATTATTTAGGTAGTACAATTTTGAACTTTAAATATATGAAATAGAGACCTATGATTATACCCCTCTTTTTGCAAGGGTTTATAGCTCTTTGCATGTCTGAACTTTATGTGGGAAGTCTCAGTTCCAACTGCCTACCTCTTCTATTTCCATAGCCTTTTCTCCTGTCCTCAGCTTCTTACAAAAATCCAACTTCCCTGATTAAGTTTGTACACTACCCTTCACTGTAGGGTTCACAACTCTGGATTGCAGTATCATTTTATTTCTGGCTCTTCAAATTTCCTTTTCATTCTTGTGAGCTCACCCCTACTTTCAATGTTAGACTACATTTTATTGAGCATTTACATTCTGTGTAAGGAGGTCTTTCATGATATGCAGTATTTCACAGTGTGTGAAACATTATCTCTGATTTCATCTACTCATTCCCACTTTTACCTGCTCTTTTTCTTCACTGTTTTAATCCTGTCCCTCAAATATCTCCTATTCCTTTGGCACATTATATGCCCCTAATTGCTTTTATTTCTTCCATATTCATGATTATTAAAGTAATGTTCTAATAAGTACTTTAAATTCACTCACCTAGTTTCTATATTTTATATCATATCCCGAACATTTAATATAGCCTACCCTCAACTGAACTTCACATACAGTTGCTATCAGTTTGCCAAGCCTTAATGAAGAAAGCAATTCGCTAATCTTTTGCTCTACAAAACAAAGAAAAAACAACAAGCACAAAAAACCTCTCTCAAAATTCAAAAGGGTTAATTTGTAATCTTTAATTAATTCATCTTTCACTAAACCTTGGAGACGTTTTTCTGCTTTCCCCTCAATGTCATTCCAATTTCAATCTGAAGTAATTTCCTTTAAAGAGGCTTATCCATTACAGAGTATCTCTGCATATTAATTCATTTATTTCCTTCTTCTCAAAAAATAACTTGTTTTACTTATTATTTCCTTTTATTTTGAATGTTCAATTGTTCCTTCTGCAACAGATCCTTCATCACATTGTAGAATGTTTTGTTTATTATTTATATTCACTCTTCTCCCACCTCTACACTGGGACAGACACTGGACCAACCATACAAAAGCCATCATTAACCCTACTCTCTCTTACCCTCCACTATAATAGAGACAAGCAAACCAAATTACTCCATTGTGCATTCTCCCTTGCAGTCATGAATAGCCATGCTACAGGGCTGTGGCCAAAACAAATATAGCCAGAAAACCCTGAGGGAAAGATTCCCTCATTAAAAAGAAAGGCAGGGGACCTTCCCTGGTGGTGCAGTGGTTAAGAATCTGCCTGCGAATGCAGGGGACACGGATTCGATCCCTGGTCTGGGAGGATCCCACATGCCGTGGAGCAACTGGGCCCGTGTGCCACAACTACTGAGCCTGCGCTCTAAAGCCCACAAGCCACAACTACTGAGCCCGCGTGCCACAACTACTGAAGCCTGCACACCCTAGAGCCCGTGTGCTGCAACTCCTGAGCCCACGCGCCACCACTACTGAAGCCCGCACGCTGTAGGGCCTGCGTGCTGCAACTACTGAGCCCACGTGCTGCAACTACTGAAGCCCACGCGCCTAGAGCCCATGCTCTGCAACAAGAGAAGCCACTGCAATGAGAAGCCTGCACACCGCAAAGAACAGTAGTCCCCACTCGCAGCAACTGGAGAAAGCCCGCGCACAGCAACAAAGACCCAACGCAGCCAAAAAAAAAAGAAAGGCAAAACCTTGCAAGGAGAAGTGTACATTTTCTTTCTTTGTCTCTCCCACTTTCTGCCTGGAACGTGGTTGTTAAGTCTAGAGGTGCAGCAGCTAGCTGTCTTGCAATTGCTGTGACCTTACAAAAAAATGCTAAGAACGGTGAAGTAAAAAAGCAAAAGGCACCTGAGACCTTAATATATTTTTCAGCCACAGAACTCTCTAGACGCTAGAGAATACTCATTAAAAAACAAACAAAAACTACTGTAGTTTGACTTTTGTTACTTGCAAACCAATATGATATTCAATATCTTTCTTTGGTATCTCCCTCCCTCCACACCCAGCTGACAAAAATTAAAACATTAAACAAACCATATATGCTTGCTAATCTTTATTTTGTCACCAACCATTCACACAATGCAGTGGCTACAAACTGGTGGCCCTCAGGGCACGTTAGAGCCAAGAGTTACCTGCTTGGCTCTAAATAGTTTATATAAATTTTAAATGAATCACCAACACTTAAGCATTAGAAAATGTTAAATTTTAGAATTCTGGGTTCATCAAAACATAAAAAGATTAGGGAACACTGGACTGACCCATACTTCCTGAGAGCAACACAGTTGAAGTTGTATAACGGCTGCTTTTGAAACTGAAGCAAACAATACAATGGAGAAAAGACAGTCTTTTCAACAAATGTTGCCTGGATATTCACATAAAAAAAAAAAGAATCTAGACACAGACCTTACACCCTTCCCCAAAATGAACTCAAAATGGATCACAGATATAAATGCAAAACACAAAACTATAAAACTCCTAGAAGATAACATAGGAGAAAATGTAGATGACCTTGGGTATAGTGATAATTTTTTAGATACAACATCAAAGGCACAATCCATGAATGAAATAATTGATAAGCTGAACTTCATTAAAATAAAAAATGTCTGCTCCGTGAAAGACAATGTGAAGAAAATAATACAAGCCACAGACAGGGAGAAAATATTTTCAAAAGACATTGTTGATAAAGAACTATTATCCAAAATATACAAATACCTCTTAAAGCTCAACATTAAGAATTAAAAACCAGATTAAAAAATGAGCCAAAGACCTCACCAAAGACACAGATGGCAAATAAGCATATGAAAAGATGCTCCACATCACAAGTCCTTAGGAAATTACAAATTTAAATAACAACCGAATACCACTACACACCTATTTGAATGGCTAAAATCCAAAACACGACAATGACAATGCTAATTTCTAGTGAGACTGTGGAACAAGAGTAACTCTCACTCATTGTTGATGGGAATGAAAAGCGATTCATTTACTTTGAAAGACAGCTTGCCTGTTTCTTATAAAACTAAACAATCTCTTACCATATGATCCAGTAATCAACTCCTTAGTATTCTTACCCAAAGGGGTTGAAAACAGGTTCACACAAAAACCCACAGACGGATGTTTATGGCATCTTTATTCATAATTGCCAAAAGCTGGAAGCGACCAAAATGTCCTTCAGTAGGTGAATACATAAATAAAATGTGGTACATCCAGACAATGGAATATTACTCACTGTTAAAAAGAAATGAGCTTTAATTAAGCCATGAAAAGATGCGGAGAAGATTTAAATTCACATTACTTAATGAAAGAAGCCAATGTGAAAAGGGTACATACTGTACGATTGCAACCATATGACATTCTAGAAAAGGCAAAATTATGGAGACAGTAAAAAGATCGGTGGTTGCCACAGGTTAGGACAGGCGGAACACAAGATATTTAGGGCAGTGAAAATACTCTGTGTGATACTATAAAGATAGATGCATGTCATTACACATTTATAAAAACACATAGAATTTACAAAAAGAGTGAATCCTAACGTAGTCCTAAATGAACTATATGGACTTTGGATGATTATGACGTGTCAATGTAGGTTCATCAATGGTAACGAATGTACCACTCCTGGTGGGCAATGTTGATAGTGGGGGCGACTGTGCGTTTGTGAGGGTGACGGGGTATACGGGAACTCCTCGCACTTTCCACTCAATTTTGCTATGAACCTCAACATGCTCAAAAAGACAGTCTATGAAAAAAATTGAAGTGAGCACTATCCTCCAGGTCATTACCATCCTTACCTAGTCAGCTTTGTCCACTTGCAGCACATGCCTGCCCTCCATGGGCATTTACCACTTGGCAGTCTGGATTTTGTCTTCACTGATCAACTAATCTCAATAGCCTTTTCTTAGTTCTTCATCTCTTCAGTTTCTTTGGGAACACTGTCACGTCTGAGCACCCCCTTCTTCTGTTGTGTACGCTCTCCTCCCTCAGTCTCCTCTAATGCTGTATTCTCCATGTTCTTCTTCTTTGGTTTCTGTTCCTGCCCTTGCTCCAAAGGGCAAGTGTTGCCCTAGGATCTTTCCTCTTCTTTTCTGTCTCTATTCATTCTCGGTCTGCTGTACTAGAGAATCACTCAGAGTGGAACAGTGTTTCCACACTCGTACCTTCCATTCTCACTACTCATGAGCACTCTGAAGCACCAGTTCCAGACTGCCAGTGCCTTTTGGAATATCCAATTGAACATCCTGTAGTCACTGCAAAGTCCATACATCCAAAACCAAACTCATCATCTTCCCTACAGAGTAGGTTTGTTTCTCTGTTTCTCCTCTTTTTTAACGACACCACCATCCTACAAGTTTTTATTTGACCTATGAACAATCTTTTGCATCTAATCCTTCCCAATGATTTCTACAAGCCCACTGTATTTGTCATCAATATGTCTTGCCTGTATTACTGCAGTCATGATGCAGCCACCTTTAGTATTCTACTGTTCTTTCTTGATGGTTCTGCCACGTTAATCTTAAAACAGAAATTTAATAGTTACTCTCCTACTGAAATACCTCAACTGTTTTTCAACTGCTTAATTTTATCTGGCATGTGTCATTCTGTAGTCTGGCCCAAATCTACTGACCAGATTTATATTTCTAAGGTATTCAATATTCCCTGTACTTTCCCCTGATTTTTTTTTAACTGAGAGCCTCTTGGTATTATTCACTGCTGGGAAAATGTCTTCCCTTCAGCTTCTACACAAGCCATGTATGCCCAGCACATACTATTCAAGGCCTAGCCTGTCTTTTTAAACTTTTAACAATTATTTGAGTGCAGACAATGGGGCATGCTCTTTCTTAGACACTGATAAAGAAGACAGTGTGGAGACTAGAGTGTGTCACAGAGCTGTGGGTAAATTCACAGGCTCTGGAGTCAAGCTGCCTTTATTCACATCTTAATTCTATCACTCACTTGGAGTTTTTAAGTCTTTTGTGACTGGATTTCATTACCTGTAAAATTCATACAATAATATAATGAACCACTGTGGCTCTGAAGACTAAATGAGTTAATACTCAGCACTGAGTAGTAACAGACTAAGTACCGAAAATAGTAAGTTGTCAATAAATGTTAGCTGTTGTTATTGCTATAGTCTAGTGAGGGAAATCATACAAGAAGCAAGAAGTTATAATAGCAATAAGTGCAATGAAAAATATTAAACTGAGTGATTTATCAAATATCAATAGTAATTCAGGGTGAAGAGACAGATTGGATGGTCAGGGAAAGGCTCTTTGAACAGGTGACAGTGGAGCACTGACCTGAATTACCAAAGCACCCAGTTCCCCATAGATCCAAAGGCAGGCTTTCTAGGCAGAGGGAATAACAAAGTGCAAAGGCCTGAAGTGATGTGTTTAAACAACATAAAGGCCAGTGTGCCCGGAACTTTGTTGAGCAAAGTAGAAAGAGACAAGAGATTAGATCAGAAAGACGGATGATTAACCAATCGTGTAGGGCACTGCAGTCCACTGTAAATGGTTATGCTTTTAGTCTACAGGAAAAGGGGAGCCCTTGGAGTATTTTAAGCAAGAGCATGCATGATCACTGGGACTGCTATATGGAGGGCAAAAATGGAAGAGGGAAGACCAGTTAGGAGGCCACTGTAGTCCACCAGACAAGAGAGGATGATACCCCCAAATCCTCTTTTCAGAGTAGATAAATCTTTGTCTTTTAAGAACCAACTCAAAAAATACCTTTGTTTTAAAAACTCTCCTGATCTTGCTTTAAACTGCCATTTATCTGTACTTCCCTTATGGCACTTGGTGTATAATTACTCATTTGAGTGCACTTCTTCCTAAGTATCCTCTAAGCTCCTTATGAGCAGGATTTATGTGATATGAACTGCTGGGTGTCCAATTTTGTGTCATAAATATTTGCTGGAGAAAGTAAATTTGTATACGTAATTTCGCATATCTAGAATCAATACTAAAATACTATAAAATATTAATAACAAAATCTTTGTTCTGCATTGATATTTTTCTTCCAATAATTATTTGAAAATTAAATCTTTGGAGATACGATGAGAGGAGGCAAGGAGATGCAAAAAGTGTACTGAAATAGAGATTATAAGTGAAGTAAAGATACTTTTGGAAGTCTAAAAGGGGCAAATTAAATATTTATTGACTTCCTAATCAGAGTCAAAATAAAAGCAGATATGACTCAGCTAAAACTGCTGAGTGTTTTATAATGAGGGCAACCAAATTGTTGGGGGTTGAAAATCAAATTAAACAGCTCAAATACTGCTATACTGTACAAAAAACAAAAATAAATAAAACAGAAAGGACTGGTGCTGACCGTGGTATATGATAACCAATATTGTTGAGACAATACAATAATTACACACTCTAAGGGAAGTAAGTTGTAACATATCTTTAGAGTGGCAACATTTACACAGAAGGAACAGTAAGAGCAATTGTATAGAGATTTGAAGGAGCTTCAGAAAAGAACAATCAGTTCCTTAGTTTGCAATAGAATGGCTTCATATTCAGCCCTTCAAATTCTTATATGTTGGTTCATTTCCTGTTTTAGTACAACAACAAAAAATTAAAGTTTATAAAGTAAGACCTTCCTAATGAGGGATAAAAGGAGCATTTCTGCATGAGGAAATTAAAAATTACATTGCTTCCACTTAAAATTTTCCTAATATTGTAAAAACTTTGAAGAATATTAGGCTGACAAATACTGATAAAAATCTGATAAATTAATGTCTAGAAAAGCTTTTGCCAAATGATTTTTAAGATTTTTAGATTCAGTTACACACATACATGTATATACATATAAATGCCAAAAATATATATTATTACAAATTTATAAAAATAAAATACATATACAGACTGGTAGACAATAGTCATTCTGACAAGTCAATGAGACAATAGTAATCTTTTTTTAATTTCTGTAATTTTTATTCAAGAAATAAAATTTTAAATAAACATTTTTCCACTGGGTTGACCACTCACAAATCTTACTGCTGTCACCATTTCTTTAAAGCACAAAACCCATTCTACATATCCCCTTGTATTCTACTGTAACATGCAATCATGCTTCTAATATTATGAAGAATGAAAAATAGTGAGGAAGGTTGAAAATCAAGCCATGTATAATTTTCTTATCTACTATAAATTTACAAGGTCAAAATAAAACTATATTTGAACCTTTTATTTCTGCAGACAACATTAATAATGTGTATTTAATTAACCTGGTAGGACACAGACTAGTCAATACTAATAAATACAGTATAAATAAATATATAGTAATATAAAAGAAAAAGAAATTATAAATATAATAAATAATATATAAACAAATATAGTTTGAGATTACAGCCTAAAACCTTGAAGTCTGCATGACTCAGCAGCTTGTTCTGATTACCCCTCAAAGTCCTCCATCCAATTTACTTGGCAACTGGTATTTGTTATCTCTTATTATAGAGAGCCATGGCAATTTTGTTGGACTGCTCTCCTACCAATAAATACATTATTCTCCCCTCCCCATTATCTCCTTTTCTTAGAAAATTGTGGAGGATAGGCAGTTAGATCAGATATGTTTACCTTCTATTAAGGATTGGGGAAAAATTGTAGTTCCCCAAAGCTGAGCTGATTGTGACAGCTGAGGAGTTTTTGTAAAGTATGTTTCATGGTGAATCTTTATCAGCTCATAGAACAAAAGTTTCATAAAGAAAATTCCTTAGTAAAGTATGGCAGCCTAGGTATTTACTGTTGTCTCCCTTTTAAGAAAATATTCAGACATAAAGAGCACATAACCTATAAAGTCTAGTTCTTTAAATTTCAAATATTGGTACTAATGGCTATTCTTTCATATAAGCAATGAAAAATAATTTATGCATTGTAAACTCACAGATGGACTGCATGCAATGAGTGATGTATGTAAAGTAATGATGCACTGCACCATTTCCTTTCTGTGGATGCTTCATCTTGTTCCTGTTTGCTTCCTCCTCTTCCTTGCCTACCTCTTTCTTTGGGGCATTCCCTGGTGCTATCCCCAGAAGGTTTTTCTTAATTTTACTCTTGTTTACTGGTGGTCTATTCATTTTATAACTTCACCTAAATTTTCCAGAGACACCTTCAACTTCATATGCCTAAAAAGTAAACCATTAGTTCCTACCACTCTTCCCTGTGCATTTCCTACCATAAACACAGTCACCCAGACTAGAACCTTTAGAACTGTCTTTCCCACCCCCTCCATTTCACTTTTTCCATCTTATCTGTCATTGCTTTTACTCTCTAAACATCATTCTATTACCTCTTCATCATTACTGCTTGACTGAAGTTTCTTACCCTTTCTGGCTTAGATTATTCTGCATCCTAACGGATCATTCTGCTGGGAATGGAAAAGCTTTTCAACTTTACAACAGAGCTTTTCCACAGCAGCAGAGCGATCTGCTTGCCCTAAAGCATAAATCGGAAGGTCATTCTCCTGTTAAAAAGTTCTTGATAGCTGCCCATTGCAAACTACTATTCGTGGTATATGTGTCCTTAATAATCTGACTCCTAACTCCAAGCTCTGTCTTCCTGAGTTTATTACCAATTCTGCTCTCCCTCAATATAACTGTAGCAAGCCTTATAGTGAAGAAAGTTTAATCAGAGCTTCACTACAGAATGCAATCTACTCAAATACAAATTCCAGGAGAAGTACATCTGAATAAACTAACCAAGGTTATTTGTTCAGCATGCAGTAAATGCAATAGCTCCCAACTGTATCCAATGAAGAAGCTGTAATTCCAATAAAAGACAGAGAGGGGAAATGCATGGGTAGCCAAAAGCAAACATAACAAAACACAATTTTTTTAAAATTTCTGCTATTTCACAGGTCAGCAAACATTTTCTGTAAAGGGCCAGAGAGTAAATATACAAATATAATTTCCATACAGTCTTTGTCACGACTATTCACCTCTCCATTGTAGCATGGAGGCAGCAATGGACAATGTGTAAAGGGATGGACATGGCTGTGTGCCATTAAATTTTATTTTCAAAAGAAGATTTTGGGCAAGATTTGGCCTGTGGGTTGTAGTTCTTCAATCTCTGCAATGTATCATAGCACCATGATTTCAAAGTAAGACACCCATGGATCAATTAAAATTTTGTTGTCTGTGTTCAATGAGTTATTACTGGAAATGAAAAAGTTACATTAAACTGTTTGGTATCTCCAAATGAATAAAAGAATTATACAGCCTCTGTGCAAGAGAAAGGGACAACCACAGAAGAAATTAAGCTAACACGATGAAATGGTAAGACAATAAGAAGGGTAAAAGGAGAGACTAAGGAGGTAAGAAGTATTTCAAGTCATCAAACTGGAATGGCACATTTTAATATCTACTTTTTAAGCAACAAAACATAATTACCAACACCAAAAAATTCTTCCAGTATGTAATGGAAAAACATAAAGCAATGACAAAGAGAGCTAAGACAGACAGAAACTGAAGAGTGAACTTCAAAAAAGTTTCTGCCTCTGAGGAAGAAATCAGAAGTTTTTCACAGAAATAAAATTTAGACTTAAAAAAAGAAGCAAAAACTGAAGAATCTGGAAATCATGGTAATACAATGTACTGTATTTTTTCCTTCTAGAAATCTAAACTAAGGATATAGTCTGAAATGAAAAAATTTAAAAAGATATATTGTTTCAATGTCAAAAGTGGAGAAACCTAAATGTAAAAAAATTACAAAAATAATCAAAAAGGAATATTATGCAGTCATTATATAAGATATTGATGCTTTCTGAAAGTCCTGTGGAAATGCTATACTTTACTTTTCAAGCAAAAAAAAAAATCAGATATAAAAATTTATAAACAGCTAATTTCAAACTGTTCTTTTTTAAAATAACTGAATAAAACAAAATGAGAAGACTCATGTGTAATGTTAACAATGCTGCCTTGGACTTCTAATATGATGTTTTTCTGCCTCCTGTGTATTCCTTTTCTTTTTCAAACATTTTTAGGAAGAACAAGTAAAAAACAGAAATAAATAAAAACTAAATGTGCAAAGGCTTTTTCAATCTGGTGATCAGATTATCCATGTAAAATGATATAAAATTTTGGAAAGTTTAGGAAGAAAAACAGAATGAAACTTAGATTCCGTTTTCAAAAATGAATGTAATATAATGAGGAAAAGAGAAGAATTGGAAGAACAGGAGTTTTCAAGTGCACAAAGATTTTCTAAGTTACATTTTCATTTACTGAATTATATTCTAATATATTTCACTTCCATTGAACTCAGTAAAACACAGAGGGTAAAAGATAAAGAAGTCTGTGAGGTCAAGATACATGTGTTATACCTCCTACCACTTTTTTCTTCAATATAAAAATAAAGGATATACTACACAGAAACAGAAAAAACAATTTTACTCAGAACCTGAAAAGTTATAGTCAGTACTTCAGAGCTTATCCAGTCACTTGTCATTGTTTCTCTGCATAATTAAACTGAGAATTTCTTACTAAGTCAAACTGAATAGCATCTCCCTGGCCTAGAATCATATCCATATCAAACTTATGCTCAGGAATTAATGATCATTAGTGATGTCCTTCAGACCAGATATAAAGGAAAATGGAAATCTCTTCTCTTCTACACATCTAGTTCCTTCTCTCCCCCTTGCTTCTTTTCTAACAGGCAATGCGATATAAGGATTTAATTCAGGTCAATCTCTTACTAATCCACAGCATGAACGAAAAAGCAGCATAGCTGAGGGGTCTGTACCAGCATTAAGCTTGCTTAATTTTCCAGTAAGCTTTAATATCACCACCTAAGACCTAAGAATCAATAATGAGGAGCTCATCTTCATAAAGTCACCTAAAATATAAGTCTCTTGCCAGTGAGACGTTTATCAACATCCCTCCCACCCACTCTACTATCATACAAAAAGCACACATACCATCTTTGGTTTCTTCAAAATAGAACTAAATTCTTTATGTCAGAGCACTGTGCACCAGAAGGTTTACTTTTTTAAACTGTGCTATATTTAGGGACAATAACATACCAATGGAATAGAAACAGGATTTCATTTTTCCAAGTATCAAGAACAATGAAATAAATTATATACCTAATAAATACTACCATTGGCCTTGGAACACTGTGTCCTCAAGAACAGTTTCAAACATGTATAATGTAAGTTGCATGTTGTTATATCTAGAAGTTAGAGAATTTAGTAGTGTGATGTTTTTTAACTAGATTATACTTTGACTCTTGAGGGGGGGGGGGTTTCTTTTTATTTTTACTGCACCAGTACCCAACCTTGGATTTTGCAGAAAATTAGAGAGATATTCATTTTAAGGAATTACAGCATTCTCAAGAAAATGAGCTACACTTTAAACTTTTAAAATATACGTGAATTATGAAACCCTGATGAAAGAAATCAAAGATGACATAAACAGATGGAGAAATATACCATGTTCTTGGATTAGAAGAATCAATATTGTGAAAATGACTATACTACCCAAAGCAATCTACAGATTCAATACAATCCCTATCAAACTACCAATGGCATTCTTCACAGAACTAGAACAAAAAATTTTACATTTCGTATGGAAACACAAAAGACCCAGAATAGCCAAAGCAATCTTGAGAAAGAAAAACGGAGTTGGAGGAATCAGGCTCCCCGACTTCAAACTATACTACAAAGCTACAGTAATCAAGACAGTATGGTACTGGCACAAAAACAGAAACACAGATCAATGGAACAGGATAGAAAGCCCAGAGATAAACCCACGCACATATGGGTACCTAATTTACGACAAAGGAGGCAAGAACATATAATGGAGAAAAGACAGCCTCTTCAATAAGTGGTGCTGGGAAAACTGGACAGCTACACATAAAAGAATGAAATTAGAACATTACCTAACACCATACACAAAAATAAACTCCAAATGGATTAAAGACTTAAATGTAAGGCGAGACACTATAAAACTCTTAGAGGAAAACATAGGAACAACACTCTTTGACATAAACCACAGCAAGATCTTTTTTGACCCACCTCCTAGAGTAACAGAAATATAAACAAAAATAAACATATGGGACTTAATTAAACTGAAAACCTTTTGCACAGCAAAGGAAACCATAAACAGATGAAAAGACAACCCTCAGAATGGGACAAAATATTTGCAAATGAAACAACAGAAAAAGGATTAATCTCCAAAATATACAAACAGCTCATGGAGCTCAATTTCAAAAAAAACAAGCAATCCAGTTAAAAAATGGGCAGAAGACCTAAACAGACATTTCACCAAGGAAGATGGCGAAGAGGCACATGAAAAGATGCTCAACATCATTAATTATTAGAGAAATGCAAATCAAAACTACAATGAGGTATCACCTCATGCCGGTCAGAGTGGCCATTATCAAAAAATCTAGAAACAATAAATGCTGGAAAGGGTGTGGTGAAAAGGGAACCCTCCTGCACTGTTGGTGGGAATGTAAATTGATACAACCACTACGGAAAACAGAATGGAGGTTCCTTTAAAAACTAAACATAGAACTACCATATGACCCAGCAATCCCACTACTGGGCATATACCCTGAGAAAACCAGAATTCAAAAAGAGGCACGTACCACAATGTTCATTGCAGCACTAATTACAATAGCCAGGACATGGAACCAACCTAAATGTCCATCAACAGATGAATGAATAAAGAAGATGCGGCACATATATACAATGGAGTATTACTCAGGCATAAAAAGAAACAAAACTAAGTTATTTGTAGTGAGGTGGATGGACCTAGAGTCTGTCATAAAGAGTGAAGTAAGTCAGAAAGAGAAAAACAAATACCGTATGCTAATGCATACACATGGAATCTAAAAAAAAAAAAAAGGTACTGATGAACCTAGTTGTAGGGCAGGAATAAAGGTGTAGACATAGAGGACACGGTGTGGGAGAGGGAAGCTGGGGCAAAGTGAGAGTAGCATCGACATATATACACTACCGAATGTAAAATAGTTAGCTAGTGGGAAGCAGCAGCATAGCACAGGGAGATCTGCTCAGTGCTTTGCGATGACCTAGAGGGGTGGGATAGGGAGGATGGAAGGGAAGCTCAAGAGGGAGGGGATATGGGGACATATGTATGCATATGGCTGATTCACTTTCGTGTACAACAGAAACTAACACAGTATTGTGAAGCAATTACACTCCAATAAAGATCTATTAAAAAATATATATATGTGAACACACACACACACACACACACACACACACAGGCACATGCAAACACACACACAAGCATTCACAGAACTCCTGTCTTCTTAGGGAGGAAAGAAAAAATGATATTAAAAACTCAAGTCACATAATATTCTAATAATCCTAAACTCAGCCCCCAGTAGCATTTACAAGCCATTTATGATTTGTCAGAAAATGATGCTATCTATATATAGAAAATCACAGTTAAATTCAAGCTTTATAAATAGCAGATGGCATTCAATTACTTTTCTGGTAATGGCCTGATTTAAAAAAAAAGTTTTAATTCTAACACAGTTTGTAGGCTCCAGTCATTATAATCCATTTTATTAGTCCACAGGTTTAAGTTTTAGAATATTTGATTGAAATAAGGATACTTACTTATAATTCAAATATATATCATATTATTCAGAAGAACTTGTACATAATTTATAAATAAACACACACATTTGTTGGATTGTTCTCTGAACCCCTTTCCTTCTGTTTCCTGAACAGGATAGAGACCAAAAAATTTGGAACCAATGAATCTGAGTATGCAATGAACTGCTGGAGTGAGAAGCCCTAAGAAATACGGAAGATATTTGAGAAGAAGAGAAAGGAGTAAAAAATATGGGCTCAAGGAAGACCCAAAAGAAGAGTCAGCAAACAGCTAAGCAATACTTCATCTAGTTCAAAATTTCATATAAGGTCAACCCATCAACTACTTTCAAATAAAATTTTGATCATTATAAACTGTAACACTTCTAATTATGCTTCGACTGTTTCCTAGAACTGTGCTAAGACATGTATATTTGGTACTTCTTTGAATTTAAATCCAGCATAACGTTTTTTAAAGCCATAATGACACCTAAATGTAAACAGTTAGCAAGCATGGATTAGCTTTTATAATCATCTTCAAGATAACTCTGCACAGGTCTCTACAAGAATCCATTGGTATTGTGATCACAACTGCATCCTACTTATATATTGATTTGGAAGTTATCTTCATTTTTATGATATTGTTTTCCATCTAGAATATGGCATACTTTGCTATTTACTGAAGCCTTGCTTTATGGTTTTCAATGGAATGTAATCATTTTCTTCACTTAGGTCTTGCTTTTCTCTTGTTAAATTTCTTTCTTTATATTTTATGTATTTGCCACTGTTATTTTTTATAATGAAAAAGGTGCCTTTCCCTTTTTTGTTTGCTTAGTTACTTTTAAAATAAATATAATCTTTATATATTCATCTTGCGTCCAGCCACTTAGCAAACTTTCCCATTAGTGGTAATATTTTGCTATACTATATTAGATTTTGTAGCTTTACAGTCACAGCATGTGTAATATGGTTTATAATGTATGCATACTAAAATAACATTGCTGAGTTATCATTCAAGATGCTATTCAAATGTGAGTAACAAATTGAATGTGTGACAGAGAGTCTTTTTTTATTTTTGTTTTCACTTCTAAGTCTGGAAAAAACTCTCTAAAAGAAGCCACTAATAGATAAAATTATTTGAGGCAAATTCTAGCTAGACTTCACAGACAACCTGGAAAAATTCTCAGTTAGAAACTCTGCGCCAATCAAAATGACTCTGATTAAATATATATACATTATATACATTTTTATGCATATTTTCTTACCTTTTTTCCTCCAGTAGAAATTAAAAAATTCTGCTTTTAGATTTAACTGATTCATATTTCAGAATACTGATGTTATTTAAGGATAATACATTTAAGTCGATGTTATTAGTGGCAATTTAACTTCTACATCACTCATTTGCTTTCTCAATTTTACTCTTCTAAGAGTAGATGCTTGTGGATTTTCACTTTCACATGCTAAATTACTTTGTAAATAAAAGTAGGACACCATCTCAGTAGATAATCAAGCATGTATTACTCCTTTGAATGACCTCAAAAATAGTTATTCAATTTACCTGTATTTAATTTAGAATACTGCCTCAGAAACTAGTAACATTTTAAATAATTTACCAGAGAAAATTTAACTCAGCCACCTAGACCTTCATCTTAAAATAAAATATACGAAATTCAGACATTGTGAGCAACATGCAGGCAGAGGCAAAGGCAGAAGCATCAATCAGAACTAATGCACAATTACGATAAAAAGTTTGCATAGGATTCATCTAACCATCTGTGTCCTATTAACATGAACAGAGGGGGTATAATTATTCACACTATCTTCTTACTACTATAATAGAATTATGTTCCTTTTTTCTTACTTCTGTAGAAATAAAACATGCATACGAAAATGTATATAAATCATGTATTCTTGATGAATATTAATGAATTGACCACACCTGTGAAACCGTTATTTAAGTGATTTGAGTAACATTTTCATGTTTTCTTTTAATACACACAAGGACAGAACTAACAAATATTTTATGTTATTAATGCGTGAAGTCAATATATAACTGATAAATCAGATAATCCTCTTTAAGTCTTTTATTCATTTTGAAAAATCAAGAATAACACCATGTACATATATTAGCTATGACATTCATACTTTAGGGAAAATAGTGCTATATGAAAGAAATAACATTAAACATATTAGCAAATAATATAAAAAGCACTTTACCCCTTTTATTTATTACATATCTATATTTTGTTTTAAAGCTAGGAGTCTAATTGAACAACTTCTATGATCACAGTCACAAAAAAAGAATCACTGTTTTAGTTATAAGACTGGTTAGAATAGGCATATGGATTTGGGCAAATAAATTCTTTACTTTCCAGTGAAGAAAACTCTACAGCACTGATGTCCTTTTCATTTGTAATGACCTCATATGATACACTGTTTTAATTTACATTGAGTTTTAGACTACATAATGCTCCAAATTGTATTACTTCATAACTGCATCAGGAAAACATTAATGCTCAGTTAATAAAGCTATTCCATTTTGTATAACAAGAGGAACTAATAATACATTTAATTAGAAACTAAAGATTTTTTATTCTAAGAAGCTTCATCAATCTTTTGTGATGTGCAGATGAATGAACTGAGGCTACAAGCTTAAGAAACCTGTCCAAGATAACAATACTAGAAAGTGCCAGAAACAGGATTTTAAACCAGGTGCCTTTGGAAAGAAAAACACTAATTTGAAAAGGTATATGCACTCCAATGTTCACTGCTGCATTACTGAAAGTAGTCAAGATACGGAAGAAATCTAAGTGTCCACTGACACATGAATGAATAAAAAAGATGTGGTATATACAGACAATGGAATATTACTCAGCCATAAAAAAGAAATTTTGCCACTTGTGACAAAACAGACAGATCTAGAGAGTATTGTGCTAAGTGAAATAAGCCAGAGAGAAAGACAAATATCACATGACCTCACTTATATGTGGAATCTAAAAAACAAACCAAAACAAAACAAAACAGAACGTCATTCTGGGGGGTTGCCAGAAAGGGGTGGGGGGCAAAATAGGTCAAAGAGATTAAGAGGTACAAACTTCCAGTTATGTAAGAAATAAGTCACAGGATGCAGTATACAGTATAAGGAATATGGTCAATAATGTTGTAATAACTTTGTATGGGGACAGAGTGTTACTAGACTTACGGTGATCATTTCATAGTGTATGCAAATGTCAAGTCACTGTGTAGTACACCTGAAACTAATATAACATTGTACATCAACTGTATTTCAACAAAGACAGAAACAAAACCAGGTACATCTGAGTTCACCCCTCAAAATATCATGGATTCCAAATTAATGTAGTCAACATTACTCAGTTATAATTTTAAGTAGTCACACCTACCCATATAAAAGTTTAACACATATAACTTCAAATATGTAAAATATTTTTCTAAAGAATTAGAAAAAATAAGTAAAATCTGTTCAGATTTGGAAAAGTGAGTAGCTACATGGTTTTTCTTTTGTACCAGAGGAAGAAAATGAAGTCCAACAACAACAAAAACAATTACAAAAATACAGAACAATGAAAATAACCACACTAAATCTGTAAGTTATAATCATGTTTTTGTAACTTGTTCAAGAGCAAAAATTTTAAGCCTGTGATATTATGCACATAGTATATTATTCTAATTAGGCAAACTTACTACAAAACTACAGTGACATATATTTAAGAATATACATGCACACTCTCACACGGCATGGTTATTAGGAACAATTTTAAATTAGTTCACATGAATGCTTCTAGTGTTACTTTTGTCAAATGAGGATTTCGCATCTCACAGGCAGTGTTTTGGTATGATTTTTAAAGCCGTTTAATGTTGACAGCTTTTCTGCCTACTGTGTGTGATATAACTATCTATAACCATAAAGACGCTGCTATGCTCTTAACAAAACTTTTTAGTCTCCAACAACGAGCATTTGTTTTCTAAAGGCTGAAATTTCCTGTTTTTAGAGTAGAGGAATCTTCTCGACTGTATCACGTTCTTACTCTATACCTAAGTGGCCCTACACAATCTGTTTCTTTCCCCAAATCAGAGTTCCTCCAGCTTAAGTTCCTCCAACATAGACATATGACATAGACATGGCACCTGCATTATCATCACCTGGAGATTGTATGTTGAATTAAAAATCTTGTAGTGGGAAAAGGGTGTGGGCACTGTGACCATTTTCTCCCGTGCTACTGATGCAAACAAAACTTTAAGAAATGCCAACTTTGTGTTAGAGGCCTTGAGGCTATTGAATCTGAGACTGTGAATGTGTGATCACTACCTTGTGGGAGAAGCCGAGGAGAAACACTGAAAAAGGTCCCTGGATCCTGTGCTTGTGCCAACACTGGGACAGCTTATTTGCATTTAGGAGTAAATAGAATAAATAAAAGGGAAGGATGGCAAAAGGATGAGTTACGAGTGGGGTGGGAAATAGTTACTTTTTGCAGTTCTGTTCTTTCTCATCTTTATATCATTGGGTAAGTTAGTCAACCTTTCTATGATTAAATTGAGGATATAAAAGTACCTAATAGATTTTTGTGTATATATGTGTTAAATTATTTGATGTACAATGTCAGACACTTATTAAATGTTCATTAAATATTTCCGCTACTATATATTCATCCATCCATCCATCCATCAAACTACCATCTGCCTCCTAAAATGTGTCAAGCTCTGTGCTATGTTATCAAAAAACAAAGATGAGAAAATCTAGATATGGCAAAATCTTTCCCATTAGGAAGCTTAAAGCATTATGAGAATACACATATTAATCAAATAATCACTCAGATATTAAATAACATCTGTGATAAATATAGAAAAGGAGAAAGAGATGGAGCTAAGGGAATATACAGTAAGATAACGTAAATGTTTTCTTGAGAAACCTGAAGGAAGAGCAGGAGTGAATACAGTAGGGACAGGTGGTACCTTTTAGGCAGAGAACAGCACGTGCTGGCCGCCCTTGGGGCTGCTATAAATGCCTCAGTTTGGGTGACTATTCTTGGCTGGGGATTTTATCTGAAATCATTACAATTCTTTACATTAGGAATTTCAATCAATATTTTTTAGTTGAGAAAAGTGAAGCTTAGAAAGAGCAATTACTTAAGCCAAGTCACATGAAATGTAACAAGTAATAGACCTAAGAGTGGAAATTCCGATCAGTTCAAAGTCTATTATTTCTTACTCTATTCGGGTACAAATGTATTTCAAAGTGTAAATGATGTTAAAGGCCTCTCCAGAATTAATAGAAGAGTCAGATATCAGGAAGGAGCTAGGTCTATAATAGTGGGAGTGAGGAGACAAGGAGAAGGAATGGTAAAGAGGAATTTGTCTCTTAAGTATCAGTGCTGGAAGGACGACAGGTTCAGTCTAGAGACACTGCATGTAGAGTAATTGTGGGATAACTGAATGATCTTGTCCAGAAGGCAACTGAATGCTATTAAAATTATTTTGGTTTACATTTTCTATTTCAGAAATCTAAATGAATATTTAACAATTTTTTACAACCTATCATTTACTCTGCCACTGAAGACAATCCTATTATTAAATAGAATTTATTTGTAATTAATTATCATTCATTTTTATTCCAAATTAGTAAAATTAGGTTTTAGAAACATATGATTAGGTATTCTTTCCTTCTAAGCAAGATATTTATGCACAATATTGATTAAACGATTAAAGTGCTCCTTTTGTGGATTCTTGGATTTAAATACTGTGTATTAAGAGAAAGATAGATTTCTTAACTATTTTCCAGAAAACATATGTTCAGCTGGATTTGTCAAGATGTTTCAAAATTATTAGCTTCCTATAAAAAAATGACATGCAGAACAGATTTCTTGACACACATAGATGTAAAAATAAGCAAAAAAAACCCCAGACCTACATATCAACTTCAAACTCAACACAACTGAAATACAAGTTACTTAAAATACTTTTGGAGATTTGTTAAATGTGCTACACAAAATCCTATACATAGTGTTCCAGTCTGCATGGATTAAATCGGCCAAGACAATGGTTATGGCTGATAAATTATATTTTTATGATATCACGTGACCTTCAATTCCTAGCTAATGGTTAAGGCTAATATCTCTTTCTCAAAGGAAATGGAAACCAGGCTTGTAACACCTTTAATGCTTTAAATATTGTGACTGAATTTTAAACACTTCCATTGTTTGTTTAATGAGCTGCCTGGTAGTGCTCAGTCCCCACACCTGGGGCCAGAGAGGCCCCATCTGCAGGCTGAGCCCACCCACCATTTGACTGAGACTGTGGAAAAGTAATAGGGGATTTACACACATTTGGTGACTCCGTAAAGAAACAACATTAATTCTGGTAATTTGGGGAATTAAGTCTGATAATAAATATTTTTTTCTTGTTCACTATCCTCAAGCCCTCAGATTTCCTACCAGTTCTGGGAATTGAGTAAAAACTTGAATCCCTGCACTGGTTCCCTGCCAAAGGCTGTAATTATGCCAGGGCCCACCTCTTGGTCATTACATCTTAGCCTACTACCTGCCTACACTTCTATTCATGTCAAGTCTCTTAACCTTTAACCCGTATACCCAGACTTGCTCCTCTTGTTTACTACTCAAGACTTCCCATTCATGTTCCCACTGCAGTAAATACTTGTATTTCTTCTCATTCCAAAAGGAATTTGAAGGAAATGGAGACTGTCTCTTTTCTATATCGCAATGATTGATCCCACACCATCAAGATATTAATTGAAACATTATGTTGTATTTATTATTGTTAGCACTTATAGAAGCACCATGTGATAATATAATATTACCTTTGTTTACTAAATACAAGTATATGCACTTGCTATTTCACTTGTGGCCACGGTTCTTTCTCTTATTAATGCAATGTTTTCGGACAAATATGTGTATATTTGTTTATATACATATATATGTATATAAACAAAAATCTCCACAGACTTCTAATGGTCCCTGATAATATTCTAATCATGGAAATCTTTTAACACCTCTCTAAAGCTTCTTTAGAGAACATAATTCCCTTATATCATGCACAGATGAAAAGATTTGATGATAACTTTTATTGACTCACATCTGATCATATGGCTTGGAAATGTCAGCGAATAATATAATGTAAAATAAATCATAGTGATTTCAACTTTAAGACAAATTTATAATCATATGCAGTTTTAAACATCTGAAATATCAAAACCCACAATAATTTTGTTCAGAAATGGTGATAATATGCTTACATTCAATACCATTTATGTATCACTCTCTTAAAAATATAAAATAGATAATCAACAAGGACCTACTGTATAACACGGGGAACTCTACTCAATATTCTGTAATAACCTATGGGAAAAGAATCTGAAAAAGAATGGATTTATGTATAACTGAATCACTTTGCAGTACACCTGAAACTAACACAATATTGTAAATCAATTATACTCCAATATAAAATAAAATTTTTACGAAATGTTTAAATAAAAAATGAAAATACGGTGAAGTTACAACATACATAGGTCGCAGAATTTCACTTGTTTTGACTGTAACTCTTTTGCAAAAGAATATGAATTATGTTTGTCTTATTGGTTGATTTCAGGTGTTTTCAAGGGCAAAATGGAAAACTATTCAGTGATTGATTCTTCATTTTTATTCTGATCTTCATTCAAAAATCACAAACAGGGATTTCCCTGGTGGTCCAGTGGTTAGGACTCTGCGTTTTCACTGCCGTGGGCCCACATTCAGTCCCTGGTCCGGGAATAAGATCCCACAAGCCGGGAGGCACAGCCAAAAAAAAAAAAAAAATCAAAAGCAGTTCTAATTGTCATACTTTTCTGACCTACAACACATTATTTAGAGTTATCCCTGTGATAGCTGGAGCACATTTAATTTTTTGTAAGCAAAACAGAATCTATTTAACGCCCTATGATCAGCTGAATATTCACACAGTTCTTCCTCACAAGGCTAACCACTGCTCTTCAGGTCAGGAAATGTAGCTCCACTTCACGTTCTTAAAACACTTATTTTTAGATGTGTTCAAACTTCAACCTCTGCAATAAATTCCAGAAATACATTTTTTGTATTTCAGGAAAAAAATTTTTAAAAATAGAAATAGAAATAACTCCCTAAATAAATTTCAAAAGGTAAACCTAAATATAACGTTTTATTAAAAGTTAAGTCACCAGGAATTCAAACACTCAATGTGCAAAACATAGAGCTTTTGGAACGTGGACTTATAAACAGTACACCTTCCCAAATAAATGGTAAAAAGGAAATATATTAGCATTTATAAATAGGAGACTTCAACGTTAGTCCACAGAGTTTAGAAACAGTTGTTGGTATACAATCATTTTTTAATAAATAAATACAAAGGCCGATGGGTGGGGCTTCTTGTGTGAAAAATAGTCTTGTGTTAAATCAGATTGATGCCCTGCCCCAGTAGTTCTTAGATGATCAATTTATTATTGGTGGCTTAAGATAAGCAGAGCACTGTTCAGAACCTGGAGTAAGCAAGCAGGAAAGGCCCATGGGGAGTAGGTAGTGAGCGGAGAGCTGGTGGAGCAGAGGTGTCCAGCACGCAGCTAGGAGAATGCAGGTGCCAGCGCCCAGGCAGTCTCCTCTCTGCTGCATAGCTGTGTCTTAAGCTTCCTACTTTTCCCATCCAATATCATGTCTCCCCTCCACTGCTAATCTAAGACCGCCAGCATAATTCCTGCACCTGCATTGAAATATTCAATGCAGCATTATTATTTTTATGGATTGAAATCACTTAATCCTCCTCCTTTTCTTCCCCCACCACTTGCCTCTCTCTCTTGCTCTCATTCTCTCATTGTTTCTCTCTTGAACACACACACAAACCTATCTCCTTCTAGGGGCTTCTGATTTGCCTTAAAGTTTTAGGTTGACATGACACAGACCCAAGTCACCAATACTAAATGCCTTCTCATTTTTTTCTAAGAAAGATGTTTAGAATCTGTCTGCTATACCCTCAGGCCTTCTAAATTACATGTGGCTATGGCCAGCAGATGCCAAAGGCCAGTACTAAGATCTGTGAGGACGTGGGCTTGGGGAAAATGGAAGCAGGAACTTATTTGCACAAATATTTCAAAATATTTCATAAATATTTCTGATCAAGGTAACAACCTGAAATAAGTGTCTGAGAGAAAGGTATTCCCACATACTACTTACTTTGGGTATCAAGAAGGATCAAAATTATTTACTCTAAAGTCTGCTTTCTTAAATATACAGATCATATGGGAAGAAAACATAAAAGGCGGCAAAAATACAAAGCACATTATTGGTTTTATCATCGTTTTCATTTGAAGACTTATATAACTATAAACGAAATTGGAATAACATTAAATACTGCAATTTTAGCCCCACCTAAACTCAAACTTATTTTGAATAAACCATTTTAAATGTGACAAATTATTCACAGTAGTAATTTATGACTGAAATTAATACAGTATGCTTTTTATTTTTCAAGAAAAGATTGATCACACCTAAAGCTTGGTCTGAGCAGTTCACTCTCTGTAAAAGATCACCTGACATGAGTTTTAAATCAATGAATATTTCACTATAACTATAATACACAAGCCTGAATTCTATTTTTTTTTTTTTTTTTTTTTTTGCCAAAAAAAAAGATTTGTCTCTTGCAAAGCTAACACTTTAAGCCTATTTTCCAGATCTCAACTAGGATTAATAATTCTAAATTAATACCAAAATGAATGATAACCAATAAACAGTACACTGTCAGAACAATATTGATACCCACCCCCATACCCATCTTCTAAATGCCTCATTGTTCTCCTATCCTAAGTACCCCCGAGGGCCTCTCACTGTCCCTCACCTATCTACCTGCCTATACATACACAGCTCCCCAGAACTCTCCTTCCGTCTTGTGAGAGTTTCTGATTATGCCAGGCTGGAACACCTCCGGGCCCAGCTCCAACCTCTTCAGGATAGTTCAGAAAGAAACCAAAATAAACAAACAAAACCAACCAAAATAATTATACATCAAAATGGAAAAATATATTTTAACATATTTAAAAGTTATCAATTAAAAAATAATGATAATACTGAGATAGATGACTTGAGATTTGTCATATTGGCAAAAGTTCGTAAACTTTTATGGCCAGTTTTAGTCATGTGACATAGGCACCATCCATTCCCTACTAGTAGTTATAATAATTTGACAGTCTGTACCAAGAAACTTAGAAGAGTTCATCCTTTTAACTGAATAACTTTCTTTCTAGGACTGCATTATAAAGAAATACTCAGAGATGTGCAAAAGAGATGTATTTACAAAAATATAATTCACAGCATCTTTTCCATAATAAAAGGAAACAACCTAAATGGCCAGTATTATATAATAGAAAATATACTCCATTAAAAGGTATCAATTTTTCTAAGGTTATTTAAATAAAATAAGACAATTGTCCATGAATGTTATGAAGTAAAACAAAAGTAATATAAAAATTATGTGATCTAAAATAAGGTGCAGTAATTTATTCATTCATTAACCATATACTGACATCTAGTATGTGATAGTAACAAAGTAACAAAGATGATTAAGATAACCCCTGACTAAAGATGTTCACATTTCAACAGTAAGAGACTTATAAAGTATCAAAAAGAAAAGTTACAGGTACTTCGGTGGAGGCACGTACTGTAATACATACACAGGGTTCAAAGAAAAGGAAATCAAGCATTGTCTGTTAAAGTGCTACCACAAATCAGGAAGAAAGATCACAAAAGACTTCACGAGGAAATGGTGTCTGAGCTGAGTCTTCACAGGAGAGCAATTTTTGGAAGCCATAATCTTCTACTCGTAGAGTTATAGCTATCTGTTGCTTATGTACCAAGAACTTCAAATAAGATATTACATTTTACTACACACAACTATCCTTCTCTTTCTGTGTGGTTGCCCGTGAGGGTAAAGAAAAATCACAGCTCACTTACTGTAGGAGGATTTTCACAGCCTTATCATCACAGCCTTACAAATGTATCAAATTACATTTTACATGAAGGGGAGCTCTAAGGGTTAACCACACTGAATATTCGAGTAAGCACCAATATATCACCAAGTAAGACAGAGCTAAGACATTCTTTAAACACAAATGACTTACTCTATGTAAATCTGGAACTTGCTCACTTGCTTAATTCCTGGGTCTAATGGAGATACAACTTACTTCCTGACACAAATTTTCATTGGTTTTCCCACTAAAGCCCAAAAGAACGTTCATACGTACCAAAGCATAATGGTGTAACACATGGTTCAAGGTAAATTTGGCTGGGAGTTGGATCTAATAATCAATTACAGTTTTTGATATTTCTGGGTTCATGTCGAAGTTGGGATTTGTGGAACAGTGGGCTGGACAAGGAAGGTGAACTCAACTGACCATTTGTTTAAACTATGAAACCGAAGAACATGGAAAAGTAACTGGTTAGGATTAAGGTCAGAATTGGGAATTCAAGTAGACATTATAAGAGACCAAACAAGGAATTAGAAACCAGGTAGAAACTGTAGCTGTTGCATAAAGCTGGCAGGTTGATGAAGGAAGAAACAGAACTGACAGGAATCACGGAGGTTATTGAGGATACCAACAGGGAGTTGTTGTAGTTTTCACAGGCAGGGAAAGAGCTATTCACAATATAAAATCCATTTAGATGGTTAATTTACACTTCTGTGACTTTACCATGCATGCTATCCCATCATTTCATCTCTCAACTCTCAGATATTTACTCATCCTTTCAAGCCCAGCTTAACTGTAAGTCCTCCATCAGGCCTTTCCCTCCTGGTCCTTGCCCTTCTCCAGCCCAGATGAATTGATCACTCCCTCTTCAGTGTCCTTAGAGCACTTCAAACATGCCTCCTCGATAGCCCCAGTTACACTGATTTATGGTTGTTGTGTTTCTGCATCTCTTTAAAAGATATGAGCTCATCACTGACCAAGGGACCAGTCCTATGTGTCTATATTTCCCCATTGCTAGAAGAGGATCTAGACCAGAGTTGAAAATGTTTGTGCAGTAAATAATGGGGCTCAAAGGGTACCACACCTAATGCTGATATCACTAACATGTTTGTAATAGATTAAAGCAGGGAAAGGGGGAGAACAGCTTTGCTTGGAAGATGAAATAACAACACTTCGTCAACCGCTTAAATTTACCTGTCCATTCTAGATGCATTAATATGATGCAACACATAATAAAAGAAATATTATACACGTGTACATGTAGGCACAATCACTGAAGATATTAGCACAGCCCTAGAATGGTTTAATTTCAACTCTCAAAGGTGTGGATGTGAGTAGGATGACGTAGGTTTCCGTAAATTTTTGAATGTAGACCATCATCTAGAAAAATACTGCCACTTTTAAATATCTTAAAAGTACACAATTAAATGAGAAAGACTAAAAGACTCCTTCAATATGGCTTAATTCAGCATCCTACCAATGAAAAATTTCTTGCAGAACTTCTTCATAATTCTATTCAGCAATAAATTTTTGTTCACAATGAAGACTCTGGCACACTTCAGCCTTCTGAAGACATTTATGCATCACTATAAACTACAGATTAAATTATGTGCAGTATGATGTTATCGTTAAGTACATCTTATTGGATTACAATATTTTAAAACTTGGTGATTTGTGTGTAATGTCTCTTCTGTCCATTAAGCAGACTTTAAGACACCAAATTTCCTGTGCACATTAACCAAGAGAATTATCAAATACACACACACACACACACACACACACACACACACACAAAACAACTTAAAATAAGGACATGTACTGTACAAAAGTTAGTAAAGACCTGCAAAATAGAAAGAAGGGTCCACATTTTCCTCCAAGTAAAATTGCTATCTGGTTGTATACTTTATACTTAAGGAGTTAAATGCTTCTACAATGTGCTCATGACACATTCAGGAACTAATCATCCATTTTGTCAAAAGGGATTTTTGATATTGGTCCAATATTTAGGAAGAGATAAGCTTAGATCTGAATTCAAATTAAAAATCCTATCACACTGGTGGATAGGAGAAACCTACCACATAAATCCCTGAACACTTTAGGGATAAAAATCCCTAATTTTTATCTCTTTCATCACATGTCCTAAGATACATAGTGTCTTCAGAAAAGTCATTTTTAAAGTACAAGAGACAGAATGAGAATGTTCCAAAGCCTATTTACTGTAATGTTTGCAAAGAATTTCATTTGAATAAATTTACACTAGTTCTTTTACTTTCAATAATAAATTATAGCTCATTTCACAGCTGTATCCCATACAGTAGTCCACACTGAATATATCATAGTTTAGCTGCCTAGAGACAAATATAATGATGCTGGCAGGTTTTCACTTCGTCTCTTTCTGGGAAGAAAAGAAAAGGAAAACTACAGCTGGAATGTAAGTCTCCCTGTATAGCACACTGCAAGTCAGCATTTCTATTGTCAGTAATATCCCTATTCAAGAAATTACATCAGTTAATATACTTGGAAAATGATTCCCTGAAATTAAAGGTGGAGTGCAATATTGTACCAAAGCACAACACAGATGGTCAGACCAATTTTTTTCAGTGTAATACTTTATTTTCTATTGTATCAAACTAAGGCCAACAAAAATGAAGTTAAATTTAAAGGCAAATCTTAACTCCTTAAGGAAAAAATACAAACTGTGATACTTTTATAATAGGTCATTATATTGATAGTTTATATAATATAAACCAAATCAGTAATGTATCTATATGCTTGGTTTCCTTAAGCTACAAGGAACCACAGAATGGGTGGAAACTAATGGGAGAGAAGGGACAGGGAGAGCCTAGGAGTAAAGAAAACTTTAAAGAGAGAGTGAAAGAAACCTGAGACTACTTAGGAGAGGGAAAGGAGATTATGTGTAAGTGCGCGCGCGCGCGCGCGTGTGTGTGCGTGCGTGTGTGTGTGTGTGACAGAGAGAGAGAAGTTCTGTGGGGTATTTGGGGAGATGTAAAGAAGATTTGGGATGTTTCTTTGTATGGTGTTCAGTATAAACTCCTGTGTGACGCTGTCAAAAAAATTTACAGTCTCAATCCATATGACACTCTAAAAAAAAAGAGGAATAAAAAAGGTTAACATCAATATACTGAAATTAAATATTGAGTTACGACTTGAAGCAGTAGCTCATACTTTTCAATGTTAAGATTCACTGCATCACGGAACAATATGAGAATATGCTTACATTTGATTACAGGGCAATGAATTGTTTAGAAAAAACATGTCGTTATTTTATGTCACAAAAACTGAAGAAAACTATGAGAGTAAATGTTGAAATCTCAAGGACATTGTCAAATGCTCAATCAAGATACCAAATAGTCAAAATAGCTACTAAAATACAAATCTGTAATCATTTACTGTATCTCCCTATGCTTGTTTTAAAGTGTTAAAACTAAATTTCTGTTATTGCCTAGTAATTATACCATATAATGCTAATTTAAATATTTGAAGCTTACTCTTCACAAAACCCAAGAATATTTCCCCTATCACCTCTTCAATTAAAATATTAGGCATATATTTTAAAGTGTTTTGTATAAAATTTTTATTTTTGTGTATGTCATAGCATAAAAGACAATAAGATATTTGTCCTGGCTGCTAGTGTTATACTAAGAGTGTGGCTTGGGTCAAATTACTTGACCTCAGGTACCTTGGTTTACTCTTTCAATAAAAGAGAAGGGCATTACTTCTTGCCCTACATTAATGAAGAAACTGTGAGAATTCAGTAAAAGAACACGTGAGCATGAGTGCTTAGAGAATTGTAGAGTACCATGAAAATATAAGCAGGTATTGTTATTACATACACTAAGCTGTAGAAACCAAATGGGCAACTTCTAAAATGCATTAACATATAAATTTTTCATTAGTATCACGTAGGTTCTTCTGTGCATTTTAAATACATGTGATTAAGTAATCCACTCATTCTTTAAGTCATCACACCTCTCCCATCCCAACTACTTTTTTTCTTTACTGAAGCTTCACTATATGATCAGATTAAAAACCCAAAAGAAGCTTCTCTTCTAGGCATCCTATCAGGTGTACTCAAGATTTTCCTCCTAAATGTGCTTTTATTCTTATGAAATATGTTCCCTACAGCACTTCCCTATATTTCACAACTACTTACCTTCTAATTACACAAGATATTTTTATTGGAATTTTAATGTATTTTCTCAAATGATAATCATATCATAATTGAAGTTCCCGGAAAACACAATATATATTGTCCTGTGCTGAGTTCAAAAAATACGGCTCAAACAGTCTGGCAGTTCCTCAGATGATTAAACATAGTTATCATAAGACCCAGCTATTCAACTCCTAAGTATATATTCAAGAGAAATGGAAATACATGTCTACACCAAAACCTGTACATGAAGGTTCATAGCATTATAGCCCAAAAGTGGACACGACCCAAATATCTATCAATTGATGAATGGATTTAAAAAATGTGATATATCCATACAAATGGAATATTATTCAGCATAAAAAGAAATGAAGTACTGCTACATACTATAACATGAATGAACCATGAAAATACGCTAAGTAAAAGAATCCAGTCTCAGAAGACCACATAAGGCATGATTCTATTTATATGAAGTGTCCAGAATAGGCAAATCTATAGAGATGGAAAGAGACTAGTACTTGCCTAGGGCTGGGCCTGACAGAAAAGCATGGAGTTTGAGAGCAATGGCTAAGGGGTACAGGGTTTCTTTTTGGAGTAATGAAAATGTTCTAAACTGATTGTAGTGATGGATACACAACTCTGTGAATACACTGAATTGTACACACTGAAAGGGTGAATTGCATGGTATCTGAATTATGTCCAATAAAGCTGTTAAAAATGGCTGTGACAGCAATTCTAATACTCAGCATATGGCCAGTAAGGGTGATTCATCTTGCCTATAATGACACAGTATGAGAATCACTCTTTCCTCTATTTTTCATATCTTTCATTAAATAATCAAATTGATTTAGCTTGTGGATGATTCTATCAAGAGAGAAAATTACTTTGAGAAGAATGATCTTGAAAGCTCTGAAAACTTTCATCACGATCTGGGACATCATGATGCCCATGTTGCTGCAGCGCTTGATCAACCACGGTTCAAAGACCACCTTGTCTGCTCTATAATATTTACTCTCTTCCACCTTGTCTGCTCTATAATATTTACTCTCTTCCACCTTGTCTGCTCTATAATATTTACTCTCTTCCACCTTGTCTGCTCTATAATATTTACTCTCTTCGTGGGGAATTTTCACAGCTGAAGCAGTTCAAAGCCAGTTCTCATATAAAACAAGCCAAGGGAACTGAAGAAGTTATATTAAACCTTGCAGTAAGAGACAGGGTGAGAAATGTATCTTAGCGGCACTCAAAGCTTTCCTTATGAATTATGTGATTCCATAAATCCAAATCCAGTCTGATGACTCTCCCATTAGTGGTGTGTAGTCACCACTGCAAACTGTCAGAAGAAGCTGTTTTATAGAGCGATTGAACCCTACGATCTTCACTGCATTTCTGTGATTACACACACCAGCTCAATTGAGGCAGCAGATGCCTTGCTCCAACTAGCTCCTCTCCTTCCATAGGGCCTGTTAACTAATGAGAACAAATGAAGCACAGCATGTAATGTGGAGGGAAATACTGACGCTGGCTGGAAGTGGGACTGTTCAGATACTTTGATTTTGGAGTTTCACATATTCTCATGTAAGTCATTCTCTCAAACTCAAAAAAGTATTTTTTAATTATCTTTTCCATCCTATATTTAAGCTTCAGATTTTTAAAGACCTGATATGATGGTCAAGCAAAGGTTGTGAACTACTACCCCATAATCCAACTCTGGCTCACTAGACACTGTATTTGGCCGACAATGTTGTCCCTTATGAGAGTTTTTTTTTTAATGGAACCCCCTCTCTAAATTATGGCAAATAACAGACCCTCAGCAGGGTGAGGAGTGGCGTAGCTTCTTTAATTAACCAAGTCCCCATAGAGAAGAGTGAGTTCAACCAGCCTTTACCCTATGGCTGGTCCACTTCACTCATTTATATTCTCTGTCACTGACCCCACCAGAGAAATAGTACATAGATTTCAGGTTTACTCATTTCAACATTGGTCTAATCAAAAGTGTAGAGGAAAAAATATTAAATCACCCTTATATATAAACCTGAAAGGATCTCCACTCTTGAAGTAACTGTGTTTTAATCAGCATTACTTAAAGACAGCATTGCTCATAGAAAGTTTGCAAGGAGAAGAGTTTACTTCACGGTTTACTTATACAATCAACAATCTTCTAAAATTCATAAATTCACATATGGCTTAATATTTGCAAATATATTCTTCTATTCTTAGTAATATTTTATCCATCCAAAGGGAGTTAGGCTCCTAGATTCCACAAGTCAAACAATCGCTAACAAAGGCTAAGCTCCGTGTGATGCCCTACTCACCCTAGTCCACACACGCCCTCCTCCAGACACACCCAACTCGCTCCCTGCTTGCTCCTCACGCCTCAGAACTTCGTGCTGCCCCTGGACACGCATGCCATTTAATTTCCTCACAGCTGTTGCTCTCTGCCTGGAATTCTGTCTCTCTAGAGCCTTTGTCCCTTTTGTAAACGGTTTATTTTTCAAACTTGTGTGTTATGAAATCTTCCCTTCCCTGTCTCCTTCTGCAAGATAATCACCCCCTTCTCATTCTACATCTATCTATATAGGCTTCTGTTTTTGTCATAAGTTCACTCACCAATAATTACTTATTTACCCATGATAGGGGACTTCAGAAGGGATGGGTCCATGTGCTGGTTATGTTTGCCCCCCAGCACCTAGCTTGGCATAAAACAGGCATTAAGCACTTGCCAGTTTTACTTAATTGAACCTGATCGATACAAACTGATGAAGAAAAAGGTTACCCAATTTTTTATTTATTTATTTATTTATTTATTTATTTATTTATTTATTTATTTTTTACTGTGACTGGAGTCCCTGAAGTTGTGTGATGTAGTGGCTCTGAGTAAACTATATTTCCCATAGAAAAAAATACATTAGATATAACATATATATTATATACACACACATACAGAATAAAACAATAGGTAATCCAGATCATTCCACCTGGGTCTGTTATCTGTACTGCCTTAATATATCACAACCAATGTAAACTATTTACAAGTAATATTTTATATAAATGATGTTCTTGGACATGCTGGCCGGTAGTGCTATTAGAAGAGAAGTGCTTCTTGGAAATTTGTGTAGGGACTGCAGTTTGAAGACTGTTCAGGCACCAGAGGAGCAAACACAGGAAGATGGTTAGACAAAAAGGATCTTAAAATAAAAGCTATAAGTTAGTGGGAGTTAATGCAAGGACTTATTAAGATCTTTTATATGACTAGGCTCTTGATGAATGTTGTATTGGCATAAAATTTTCTAAAATAAAATTTTAACATAAATTTTGTATAATTAATATTTTAGTGAAAAGTATTAGTAATTGCACACATTTTTAAAACTCACCTCTATAAATACCAGATATAAAACACATGTGAGGAGGTATAAAAATTTCCACAATACCAGATAAATTGTGAAGTTCTGCATAGTCATTTAACCATAAATAACTGTGCTCTTTGCATGTGCATGTATGTTGTATGCATTTATATATCTAGGTATGTATGCATGTATATGTATGCTTATAATGGTGTCTTAAATTGTTATTGTAATTCTACCATAATTTTATAAATGCTAGAAAATTTTAGAGAATATACAGATGAACGAGTTGTAATGGGCATAAAAAAGTTGAATAATCATCTCTCCTCCAAGTTGAGAAACATTTTAATTTCCTTCAAAAGATTCTGAACCACATATATTGAGGTGTGTAAGGATATTTATATATTCGAGATGTGCATGTACATATACAGAGCATATACATGACATGTGCACGTTCATTTACATACAGAGGGAGGGAGGGAAAGAGAGAAATAGAAAACATACTATAGGAGAGGAAAGAGGACTTTGAGAGAGGAAGCCTCAGCATTCACTGTACATTCCCTACACCCTTTCACCCAGCATCACAGACCAGGAAAATCTTGCCAAGAACATTCTTAGGTGTTTCCACACAAAGGAATTTTGGAACACATCATCCCACTTAAAGAGTCACACCTCCAGCATTCCTTGCATGGCAAAGATACGCACCATCACAAGTAAAAATGAAACACTAAGGCAGAATGTCTCTGTTTTAAAACTACTTTGAACAACTCTGCAAACAGCAAAGCTGAGGGCTTTGCAACTACGCTGGTGGCTCTGACAGCAGGTAGAAAGCAGAGCAATGTCAGTTGCAGAGAAGCTTGAGATGCAAATGCAGATCCAAGAAGAAAGAAGAATCAAAATGAAGGAAAGGATCCAGACAGATCCAGGAAACAAACTCCACCCCAGAAAGGAGGCATTCACAGCTCACACCAGGATCACACCAAGTAAGAGAGAACACTTACGAGCACTGGTGTGTGCCAGGCATCGTCTAAGTACTTTACAGGTTTCTCTCAAGTTATCTTTAAAATAACCTGAAGAGGCAGATACTAACATCATACCTATGGTATGTCTAAGGAACATGAGACACAGAGAGATTAGAGATCACATACTTAAAAAATTATAAAATTAGGTCAAGATTCATGTTTGTCCGGCTCAAAAGTCTCTTCTTGAACATCGCCTTTTATTTATTACATACACATGCAAATGCACACAAATATATATTTAGTTAACTCCTGAGCAATCAGTGTCTCTTTCATTTCAAGCTATAGGTTCAATTCTCTGCAAGCACGCTCACTGTGAAGGGGAAGTACCTGAATACAGTGGGTCCCACTGACATTTACAGTTGCACTCTCTGATTTTGGTAGAGAAAACCAAAAATAATCTTTAAATATGGAACCCAAAGAGGCACTATTTGTGCTCTGATGCCATTCTCTAGCAGGCACATTATGGAACATACTTGCAAACATATCTATCTACAATACTCAGAATATTCTATTACTGCTATAATAATCCAAGGGATAACTTTTTATCCAGACTGTGTGGCACAATTAGAAAGCCTTGCATTGGCCATATACCATAGGTTAAATTATTGCAACCACATAATCCATGCCTGTGCCTGATACATTTGCTTGGGAAAACTAATTTTCTATCAAGCTCTCTCAGTAGAGCAACATCGTGTGCTATATTTCTACCCCCATGCACACAAACTATCCACTTCTAAGTCATTGTCCTACTACCCCCATTTTGGGGGTACTCAGCACTTTGTGTTCATAGGAAGGTCTGTGGGAGCAATCTGAATAGCAGGCTGCCTTGACAACTTGGTTCCCAGCTCAGTTTACCAGAGGTTCAGGACAGCGGACCTCCACTGTTTCCCAGAAGTTCAGAAGGATATTGCACCTTGACTTTCTGCCAGCCCATGGCTTCCTCCATGCAAGAACAAGGAAAAGTGAATATGTAGCTATGTACGTGATTTATTAACCAGACCACAGTCAGCTAGAGATACAGCACATTCATAGTGTACTTGAAAATCTCACAAGCTTGCAGGTCCAATTTAACCTTTAATATATCAGGCCATTTTCTTCTCTTTCAAGGTATTGTTCATCACTTCCAAACTCTCTCCCAAGGTTTCTCCCTCAAGGTGGAACAAACTAGACCAAGTGTACGCCCATCTCCATTTATTCTTTACTTAATTCCCATGTGTGTTTTCTCTTTATGTAAACAATTGTGCTTAGTGTGGGTCACATCATCAGAGCAACAAGAGGTGGAGTATGTGCAGCACAGGCTGAACTGAGACTTTGAACTCTGTCACCAAAGAGTTCTACTGGCTCTTACTACTCTTATTTATATGATGAAAAGGATGCAGATCCCTTAGCAGAGAAGGCATACAGATGACGAGTAAGCAGATGAAAAGATGATGCTCAATATCGTATGTCACTAGGGAATAGCAAATTAAAACAACAAAGTACAACTGCATGCCTATTAAAACAGCTAAAATTCAAATCACGACAACACCGGCAAGGATGCAGAGCTATGGGAATCTTCACTCATTGCTGGCAGGAATGCAAAACGGTACAGTTTGGAAGACGGTTTGGCAGTTCCTTACAAACTAAATATACTCTTACCATACGATACAGCAATCACACTCTTTGGCATTTACCCAAAGGAGCTGAAAACATAGGTCCACACAAAAACCTGCACATGAATGTTTATAGCAGCTTTATTCACAATTGCCAAAACTTGGAAGCAACCAAGACGTCCTTCAATAGGTAAATGGATAAACTGTGCTACATTCATACAATGGAATATTATTCAGTGATAAAAATAAATGAGCTATCAAGCCATGAAAATACATGGAGGAACTTAAATGCACATTACTGAGTGAGAACGAAGCCAATGTGAAAAGGCTACATACTGTATGATTCCAACTGTATGACATTCTCGAAAAAGCACAAGTATGGAGACAATAAAAAGATTAGTGGTTACCAGAGATTTGGGGGGAGAAAGGGAGAGATGTAGGGATGAACAGATGAAGCACAGAGGATTTTTAGGGCAGTGAAACTACTGTGTATGGTACTGTAATGGTCGACACATGTATTGGTGGATATATGTCACTATGTATTTGTCCAAAACCACCCAATGTACATTAGAGTGAACCCTAATATAAACTGAACCTTGATATAAACTACGGACTTTAATTAATAATAATGTATCAATATTGGCTCATCAGTTGTAATAAATGTACCACACTAATGTAAGACGTTAATAATAGGGAGAATTGGGGAGAGAATGAGGCGGTACACGGGAACTCTGTACTTTTTGCTTAATTTTTTATAAACCTAAAATTGCTCAAAAATAAAGCCTATTAAAAATAATTTTTAAAGGAATGCAGATGATTTGCCTGTTTTTCTCTCTCCTTGTTTTGTTGCTCTCTCTTATAATGTCTTACTTTCTTGTCTTACTTTCTTTTCAAGTTTTAGCAGTCATGCATAGCTTCTCCTGAATTTACTGATGTCACTCTACGTGGACCATCTCTCTCTGATGGCTCCTGGAACAAGAGCCCCTCTGAACTTTATTACATGTGCCATTTGAAAATTATTGTCCTTATAAAGGAGTGTATTTGTGATTTTTCCCCATCTGCCCCTATTTCATTTCTTTTCTCATAGTATAACTTTGGTACAATAATACAGAATCAGTAAAAATGATATCCCAAATATTATGATTTCACATGGTAAATTATGCAAAACACCAATTAGGTCACTAGTTCTTCTGGAAGAATGAGAGGACATCCTTTTGGTTAGGTCCAATGACATACTGGAAGCAACAGATTACTTTTGGCATCAACTGTTTTAAGTACTACCAGGTTTCCCCCACTCTTTCCTTATTGGGTTGTTTTTAATTGTTGTATCTCTTCCTCCAAATAGAAGTACTTTTCTTGCTGCTTGGGTACCTGGGGATTAAATGCAAATGCCTGTATTTTTTCATCATTTTATTGCATTCTAAAGTGTCAAGTGTAAAGTTCTGATGAAGGAAATCAGAAAAAATCTCTACCTTATGACCCACTGGCACCTCTAACTCACACTCTATGATATTCTTGTGATAGGAAAGGTATATTTTCCTGGATGCCACTTCCCCAGTGCCTCTGTCATTAAGGGCCACTCTAATGTGCCTTCATATTAGGAAGCCTGGAGGCTTCCACCCTCCCCTTCCCAGAGAGATCCACTGTCCAGCATCACCATTCGAACTTAAATCAGAGGCTAAGAGGCTTCATTTCCTCCTAAAAGGATCCAAAGCGTATCACACTTCTCCAATAACCTAATCAGCACATCAGCATCTCATCCCACCACCAGTTCTTTATATAGCAATAAAGGGTAGGAAGAGACCTGGGTATGTGTTGCTCTACAGCCCTCTTCATGCCAGTCCTGACTGGGGCCTTCATTATTTTGCAAACCAGGCCGCTAACTATAATTTGCATAAGGAGTGATCTGTGTTACCACAGTCCATTGAGCTATTAAAGCTTCATAAAACCACCTGAGCATTTGACTTTTTTGGACCAAATAACCAATAAGCTCTTGACGAATTCTGAGCACTAACTGGGCTATGTATGCTAAGAAAGAAGGGTAGGAAAACAAGACATAAACTGTAGTTTGTTTGTTTGTTTGTTTATTTATTTAAAT
This sequence comes from Eschrichtius robustus, assembly GCF_028021215.1. Taxonomy (NCBI): domain Eukaryota; kingdom Metazoa; phylum Chordata; class Mammalia; order Artiodactyla; family Eschrichtiidae; genus Eschrichtius; species Eschrichtius robustus. The sequence continues at coordinate 64,598,417 of NC_090831.1, read as the reverse complement.
AATCACCGAAGATGTTAAACAAATCATAAACCACAAACAATTCTACTGTGAAAATATTTAATTTGGAAGGCACTGGTGACAATGTTAACTGCAAGAATGTGAAATTTCAGATTCCCGAGAAATCCCGAGACACTAAACAAAATGAAGTACACAAAAAATCTGTTTATATAATTCACCCTGAATTTGTGCTCAAAATATTTTGATAGTCTTTGATCCATGCTGTCTACATATAAGTGCCAAACTAATAAGAAAAGACAAGCCTACAGTAAAATAACATCTCTTTCTAGACTTGTTTTATTTGTTTGTCCTGGTGTCCCTTAGTTGGAGAAAACAGATAAATGTGTTGGATCATTAAAATTCCTTCAAGACATGTCATCTTTAGGAGAGGAAAAGGTAAAGAATGGGAAGAGAACTGATTTTTTTTTAATGTTTACTATATTTAGGGTACTGTGCTAGACCCTTTCCATTTACTACCTGTTAAAACTTCACAAATACCCTCTCACTTCAGAACTTCTGTCACCATTCTAAGGTGAGAAAACAAAGTCAGAGAGTTTAAGTAACTTGACCAGTCAGGTAGAGGCAAGATTTAAATAGTGGTTTGTCTGATCCCCGAGTCCATGTTCTTTCCATTCCACAATGCTGCCTCCCTTATAACTTGTGGGAATATCTAGCCCTGTAACTAAATCAATTTGTAATTTCTAGTGCATTTATAAGAAAAGATGCTTTAGAGAAAGCTAAAGTTACTAGCCTTGTTCCAGGTCATAAAATTAAGTGACCATTCTATTATATAAGAGAATAATAGCAATAATATAACCTACCATTTATTGAAGTCCTAATACGTATCAAGCACTCTACTAATATATACATATGTTACCATATTTAATCCTCAGAAAACCCCTATAGAATACATAATATTTATCCATACTGGAGATGAAAGAAAAAGATTCAGGGAGATGAAATAATTTCATAGGTCCCATGGATAAAATATCTCAATCCATGTTGTTCCAGATTAATTGACATTGACGCCCACGCTCTGTCCATCCCTATCTCTGCTCCATCTCTATTCTTCATTTAATGAGCAAACTGTGTCACATTCCAAATTAAGACAAATTGTAAGCACAACTGAAAAGCAAAACACTTTTTTAAGGATAATGCCACCCTTATGTTACTACTACCTGGTACAACACCCCTCTCTCCTTTGTTATTTAATGAATGGCAGGATTAGGATGGATATTTTTCCATGTACATTGCAGAATATTTTATATTAGTATAAGTAAATGAAAGAAAAAGAAAACACTTGTTTTTATTTTAAACTGAGGAAACAAAGTATTATTTTATGTGCCATTAACTATGTAAAGGACGCGGTGACTGTCATTAATAGCACTGTCTTGCAATGCATGAACCCTGGTCAAAAGTGTTTAATGTGAGAAGTAATTTCCTTAAGACAAAACTCAACTGTAAATACCCTCATCACCTGATGCTGAAAAAATGGCTACTGTGTATCTTTCTTGGATTTTTTTGTAATTTCATTACTATAAAAATAGATTCAACTACTTCATTAAGACCTTTTGAGAATATATCTCTATGGCATAAGTTGATAAAAGTTGGTTGTATTCACTATTTTCTGCCTCATGTTTCAATCACATTTTGTTCAATGTACTTCATTTGGAATTGCTAGGTGAATATAATTAGCCATAATTATTATTGAAACAATTCTATATTCAAGAATATTAAAAAGTGAAAAACTGTCTAACACTCACCAGTAACGGTAATTATTCATCTTCCAATAATATAAATGCTTTAACTCTGCATGTATGAAATATGTTTTTCAAGTATTCAAAGTTACCTTTCAAATGACTGTGGCACAAAACTGTTGAAACATTAACTTTTATATTTTAATACCTTATATTTTGGTTTTTTTCTCTGTTGAAAAACAACAGTGTAGTAGAAAGACTTAAGTACCACTTGCTTATTCACTTTATCAATATTATAACTTCTCCACTATCTGGTTTATTATTCAACCAAGTTTCTAGCTCTATCACTCTACTGAAAATGTCCTTTCCCAAAACAGTGTTAATTATCTTACCAGTTCCTCCTCTTACTTGATCTTTTCTGAAATATTTCATAACCCCTTTCCAGACTCTTGGAAATGTTTTATACTTTTTGCCCCCATCCCCTTCATAAGATATCTTCTTCATTTAGCACTACTGGCATTTTCTCTGGACCTGTTCTGACCATACTTTCTCAGGCTCTTTCACTAGTTTTTCTCCCATAGTGACTCTTAAATCTCAATATTCTCTGTGAAGTACTCTGGCCCCTCTTTTCAATATTCTTGTTGTTTTAATGATCCCTCCCACTACTATGCCTTGAAATATTATATATGTATTGAGTTCCAAGCCTATGCCTTCAGCCTAACACTTTCTCCTAAACTGCCCACCCATTCACTAATTCCTCTATTAGCTGACTGAATTACTGCTACTGCTACAGTATCAGTATATCTAATACTGAGAATTAAACTGATATTCTTTCTTCCCCAACCACAAGAAACCTGTTCTTCCTTCTTTCATATCCTCTGTCTCAAACAAGTAACTGTGTGCAGACATGATGCAGATAGCATTAGTTCCACCTCTCCTTGGCAGACACTGTGTCCCCTGCACTCCAAACCTGAGCTAACACTTCTGCCATGTGCCCCCAGCCCTCCTCTACTCATCCTTCACTATAAGTGGTTTGTTCCCCTTTGTCTCTCAGTCCCTCTCCTCACTGACCTCCCAGCCTCTTAATTTACCTTTCTCCCTTCTGGGTGAAGAATATGTCAATCCTCTGCTCTAAGGCTATAATGGCTTCCACCTGCTTATAGGTTACACTCTACCATCTTTACCATAGTTTGAAGGTTTTCTTACAGTCTGGCCCAACTCATCTCATTAGCACTAAATCCATTCATTCCCACCAAATATTCTGGACTTGAGCTGCAGTACTTCTAAGACCTAGGAATACTGCCATGCCTTGCATTTCTATTTTTTGTCTCTATCAGCTACACAACTTCTCTGCTCTCACAGTGTTTTGTTCATGAGTATGGTATGCCATGTTGTAGCTGTTGTGTATTGTTCAACTGTAACTTTCTTGGGGGCAGGGACAACAATACCTTAGCCAGCCTCTACCACAATGACTTCAAATAAGTCACACAGTGAGTCCTCCTCAACAACTCTTTGTTGTGAACTGACTTAATAAAACATTCATACAATATACCTTATGCATTAAACGTTCATATATATTATGTACATATATATGTATATATACGTTAATATACTATGTATGTGTATAGATGCATACATGTATGTTTATGGTGTATGTATGTGCATATGTGCACATACTTTAGGGCTGAAAAGGCCTTTAAATACCATCTTTTCTAATCAATGAATAACACAAAACAGGAAAATAAGAACTAAAGTCGTTAAATGACCTAGCTAACATTCTAAAGCTCGTTAGTGACAAACACAGTGTTACAGTTCCTCTCTTAGCTCCTCATCCAGTGTACCTTTCCCTACATCACTTTAATTCAATGATCTCGCCAATAATGTGATTCCAAATAATCTGCTCTACCAAGACCAAGCTTATCCCACTAGAATCTTGGACTGTTTCACCTCATTTTCTCTCTCAAATCCCTGCTTGCCTCTTTATTTTCATCAACACAAGTGAGGAACACTTATGATTCTGTCATCTCTATATCTTCATTTACAGTGTATTCCTCTATTTTAAATATTCCCTATTTCCTCCAGTAACTACTCTCAGTTCCTTTATAGATATGGTAAAGTCTCCTTTCCCTCTGGAAAAAAATAAAGAGGTCATTAGTTTGCTCTCCTGTTTAATTCACCATTTTTTTTCACCAAACCAAGGCTCACCATAAAAGAGATTACATTATTCTCATCATACTACCTTACATTTGTACATGCACATAACTTTGAAGTTTACAGATTACTTTCTCATCACTCACTCATTTTATCTTCATAATACTACGAATAGTCAGGAGAAGGTCCCATTTACAGGCAGCTGAATAAACTGGGGTTCAAAAGTTAAGTGGCATGCCAACGTTCCTATAGCTAGCAAGAGCTGGAACTGGCACCGGAACCAAGGTCTCCATATCCTTGCTCCTGAGAGCTTTCCACTATCTTAAACTGTTTATTGGCTTAAGTTCCCACCATGACCTTTATATGGACATGTATTGGCACCTCAGATGCTGCACAGGGAATGTTGCCTAGCCTCTTCTTTGATCTGAATTACTGCTTGGCTCTTGTTACTTTAATAGCACAAATTTCAACAGGGCAAGTACTGTTTTGTCCAACACTTACTTACTTGAGAAGCTCTTACCGAGCATCCAAATAACACCATTTAATGGTAAACTACAGTTTGACTAGTGTTTGTTATGACTGAGCTTCTGAAAATTAAAACCATGGCTTCAGCTAAATTAGAGATCTTTATTTTAAACTGAAAAAATCAATTTGATTTCATCTGCATCCACTAATCAACTGGTCTTTAGACTGCAAGTGGTGACAAGAATGGCTAACACTAACATCCGAATGGCTTTTCTAAACGTGTGTTTATGTGTGTTATTTCATGCAAGATTCTGAGGCAAATTCTGTACTCTGGCTTTAAATAAGTTTCTATTCAATCTCCTCACTAAGTTGTTAGATAGATGCAACTTCTTTAAAAATTCAGGGTAGCAGTGTAATTGTAGAGTAGACTGATCTGTCTCTGCATGGGGGGCTACAGACAGCTGAAGCCAGGAAAGAGACACACTCACTGTAACTTGTTTGTGATCCCATGACCAATATATACTTTCCCTCCTGTCTACTGCATCCTTCTCGTAATGTCTAGTCATTGCCAAGCAACTCTTAATTCATTCCTAGCACTAAGCAGTAAGAATAATGTTTCCCACTTTCTTCTTATGAACCTGAAGTTTCAGGTCTGCTGAAGAATTCTCAGTGTCCTTTAGAGGAGAAAGGAGCCTCAGGAGAGGGAGTGGTAATTCCTCATTTGGTATTGTTTTCCTGCCTGTCACTGCCTCCCACCAGGACCTCTAGTCAGCACTTTGTTGGGAGATTCTGAGGGACAATTAGTTGCTGCTTTTGTTGGCTGGTTGAAAACAAAGCAAAAACTTTTTCAAGGCAGGAGAAGTTAAAACCTAAACATCCTAACAATTGCACACTTTAAAAATCCCTCAATTCGCTCATTAAGAATCGAGCTTCACAAGGTCTCAGTCAGCTCACTGCAGCCCCATTTGCCTTCAACTGTCAGAACTGTCCTCCCTTGGCTTGTTTCCACGTGTCCCACACATAAGCTGTACCTTAAATGTAACTCTATATCCATATATATCGTGGCACAGAGTGAACTGTTTGCCTAAACACAGAATAAAGACCGGAGTTAAAATGTTTGCTTGCTCTTTGCTGGAAATATATTTAAGAAAGTCCTAGTAGAATGAGAACGTAGAGGTTAAAAATATTGCACGTAATTACGAAAGTGCAACGTTGGTTGCCCTCATTAACTACGGAGCTGTGAGAGAAACAGTCCAGTGACTCACTAATGCTTTTTAGTTGTTTGGTTTTTCTTTCCTAACAGCATCGGCCATGACCTAATTTGCTTCCTAAGAATCGTACTTTTTTACCTTAGGGTCCCAGTACCCCCGGGTCATCAGAAGCAGAGGGGTCCCTCCTGAAGCCCAGCACTTCCGTGATGTGGACCCAGATGGGAAGGTGGGAAGCAGGGGGCACTCCGTCCCACTTACCGGTCTTCCACAGATAGAGGGTGGGTGCCTCCGCCGCGCCCGGCGCCGCAGCCCCGCAGGCGCCCGGGCACAGCAGCAGCGGCAGCAGCAGCGGCAGGACGGCCGGGCGCGGGCCCGCAGCGTCGGGGCTCCGGGGCGCCGTGCGCCTCGCTTGCAGCCCCATGCCGCCCGCAGCCGCTCCAGGGTCCAGGTCCGGGACGCGGTTGGCAGGGTATGTTCCTTCGCCCTCGGACTGTCTTCCCAAGTACAGAACGCAAAGCTCTCCCCGCTATTGTTCTTGTCAGATGAAAAGGAGGGAAAGCGCGTTTAACACCGGGGAACAATAGCTCCTGCGGCGGCCGTGGCTGCCGCCGCCACCGCCGCTGGCGGGGATGCTGCTGCCGCTGCCATTCCGCGCAGAGTGGCAGGTCCTAGAGGCGAGGGAGGCAGCCGTCCGCAGGGGGCCCCAGCTGACGGAGCAGGTCCCGAGGTCCGGGAGGCAGCGCAGCCCCCGCCGCTGCCAGCTGGAGAGAGAGGAGGGGGGCGTGAGCCGACAGGAGCACCAGGCAGGGGGAGGCGAGAGAGCCAGGGCAAGAAAGGAGGCGAGCGAACGGGAGCGGGGGCACCCACAGCCAGCACACCCGCCCGAGAACTCCAGTGCACATGGCGCGGTGAAATATGTTTGGAGGGATACACCACTAAAAAGGATCATCACGCGACAGGCTTCCGCACGGCAAATAACAGGCGCTGAAATCCATCGTCACCCAACGAGTCAAATGCTAGATCTAGCGGCATGTTCTTAGTATGTATTTATTTACGCAAAGCATCAGTGTTTATCATTTATTTTTAAGCCGTGGCTTCTGAATTACTTTATGTGGGGAGCAGTATTTATGATAGATGTGAAAAACAGAGGAAAACAGCAGAGATGTTTACCTGCTGCTGAAGGGCACTTAAACTCTTTTTCAAATCTTTTCTTTTTAACTTGAAGGAATCTATTCCCAATAAAAATATGAGCAGTATTGATCTACGGTTACAAAACAAAGTACACTGTCTTTTAACAGCCTTTAAAACTGAATTAGTATTAATAAGTATCCACAATGATATCTGATTAGATGGCTAGCGTTTTACAAAAACTAATCATGAAATTATATTTCACCCTTGAAGTTAAGAAAAGTGCTATCCCTTTATCTACGCTCTGTCAAAAATATGCTACCTTTAAGGGCCCACACAGTTCTGAGTAAAATTAGAGAACAAAGTGAGCTTCCTTTATTTGTGTATCTCCAAATTAGTAAATTCTTTACTTAAAAATCCTTGACACTAATGCCTCTTAACAGTTACTGTAGAAAAATGCCTTTATAATCTATATAATCTAATGTGCTTGGGCCTTTTGTTCTTTGTGTTTTCACTTTCTTAAACCAGTCGTCATAAAGGAATGTGTGTGAAGTCAGACAATGCTTTGTTTGCCCTTTCTCTTTCTCTCTTCTCCCCAATACTAACCCTTTACTAATTCGTTTCCTAGTAAAACTAAAATAATTTCAAGGCACTTAGCCAATTGAACACTGGGCAAAAAGAAAGCCAAGGAAAACTATTCACATCCGGTCAGCAATATCTGGCCAAATAAAATAAAATTTAAAAAGCAGGAAAACTACTCTTTATGAATTTGCTCCATCAGCACAGCCAACCCAAGAGTTTAAAACGAGGAAGCTACGGTTTCTGAGAGAGGAAACCTTCCATAAAGCTCTCGTGGGACGCCTGTCGTTTTGCAGATCGTTCCAGACACAGCCCTGCTGCATGCATTAGATTAAAAGCAGGTTTTGGTCAAATAATTCCCAGGTCCTGCCTATTTAAGTATTCTGACATCAGAGGAAATTAGCAATGTTGAAGGTTGCAAATTTGGTCCTTATTTACTTTCCACTCTGTTAGGCCTCTAAGAGGGAATTAAAAGCTCAGAGAGCCCTAGCTCTGTGGGTCTGTGATTAGGAGGGATAAACTAGCATGGATTACTATTTCTTCACTGGTGAAAAATGGGCAACAATCAAAAGATTATAGGCTGATAAGGGATGCAAAAAAGCCTGACTCCAACTTATGTGTGGCTCCCTGAAGGAGCACTTGTTTCAACAGTTACACCAAAGAAGAAAATAGAAAATAGGAATTGTATGGCTTCCTTGGGTCTGTCTTCATAGGGAGCACGCTGTAATACCACTCTACAATGGCAGTGTTTTCCTATCCTGTTTGTTTTTATTTCTCAGCTACTGTTAGGGTGCTAAAGCCTAAAATCATCTAATTCTGTCACAGAGAGCATTTAAAATGAAGTACTCTGTTAATCAGCCCATTCTAAGCATTCCTGGGAAGTCCCAAATCAATCCACCAAGTAGAAACTCATTAAATAACAGAAGACAGAGAATCTAAGGAGTCAAGCTAGTACAATTTGATGTGCAGGATAATTACTTAGCCCTTTGAAAAGCCATCAGATGCTATACCTAATAGCTTAATGTCAAAAGAAAATTTAAGATTCTGATTTTTATATTTATCCATAGTTGTGTAACAATTACTCAACTGGTCAAGAGTTTAAACATCATAGCTACAACTTCAAGCACTATATAAAAGAACCAGGGACCATTTCACAACTAGGGTTAATGTTCTGCTGTAGTGTTTGAAACTAGCCAACAATTGGTTTCCTTCTTTTACTTTCAATTTAGACAAAGCTTAAAGATCACTCCAAATAATATTACTCAGCCATAAAATCAATTGAAATAATGCTATTTGCAGCAACATGGATGGACCTAGAGATTATCATACTAAGTGAAGTCAGACAAAGACAAATATGATACCACTTATATGTGGAATCTAAAAAACTGATACAAATGAACTTACTTATAAAACAGAAATAGACTCACAGACACAGAAAACAAACTTATGGTTACCAAAGGGGAAAGGTAGAGAGGGATAAATTAGGAATTGGGGATTAACAGATACATAATACTTTATATAAAATAGATAAACAAGGGCTGACTATACAGTAACGGGAACTATATTCAATATCTTGTAATAACCTATACTGGAAAAGAATTTGAAAAAGAATAGATATATACATATGTGTATGACTGATTCACTTTGCTGTACACCCAAAACAGTGTGAATCAACTATATGTCAATTAAAGTTTTAAAAAAATTTTTAAAGAGTTAATAAAAAAAAATCACTCTAGATACATACACATGTACAATTAGTAATAAAGATACCCCTGGACAAGGTTACAGAAACTAAGTCATATAAACATTTGTCTCCACCAATGCCACACATCTGTCCTATAACAATGTCATTATTGCACTTGAGCACAAAAATGTATGGGTCTCTGAGGACACAAAAATGATATATATTTTCAGATACATGTTCCTTTGTGAAAGCTATAGTGTCCAGTCAGATAAATCCTATCCATAAAGCTGATAGATTACAAGAGATAGCAAGACATAGCAATCTTTGTTTTCTAGCATATGACATAAATAGTACACAAATGTTTAACGACATGATGTCAAAATTTAGTCATGAGAAGTCTCAAAGATGCAGATTAAATTGACCATCTGTACAGCCTGCCATGAAGTAAATCGTTCATCATTTTTCATAAATAACTGTTCAAGTATTAATGAGCCAGGGCTATATAAAAGTTTCCAAACCAATGGATGAAAAATGCAAAGCATATATGTTTTTTAATATTTAGAAATACGACAATTCTGAACCTATCACTTCTCATGTGTTGTCCTTTTATCTGTCTTTATTATTTTTGCTATCGTTTCCAAACTCCAGAGAGGGTGGGTGTGTACAGATCTACACACGTGTTTTCTCTTTTATTAGAACATAAGCATATAACCGTACTTGAAGACCCAAAAGACATACGGACAATGACATGTAGGGATTAGTACCAGCATTTAAAGTCAATCATCAAAAATTCATTTATCTGACAGAGAGGGAAACAACTTTTAATATCATCAGTTTTTATGAAGAAAAACAATGAGTAAATGAAGGAATATATACAAAGTTATTCACAGCTACATAGGGAAGTATCTAAGAATATCCACTTTGAAATAACAACTTTAAATAAATTTCTCTACCTAAATGCATGTTGCCTTACAAAAAAACAAAATCACCCAAAGGAATTCTGTTTGTATGGCCTCTAGGTGTCATACTTGACCAACATTTGGGGTAGAAAAAATTAATTTGGGGCTTCTTTCTATTCCCCCCTTCTTGCCACACCCACGAGATTATTAAAAGATGAAACATTTCCCTTTTTATCTTTGTAATAAGTAGCCACGAATTTTACTTTCCCAATTCTGACTCTAATATTCACCATTTATTTTCTTTCCAATTCCTTTTTCTTTATAACTACTTTGTTGGTTGGTTGGTTAGTTGATTAGTTTGCTGGTTTGTAGGTATATCTGGTGAGGGGAGGGGAGATTCTAAATTTCAAATAGTTTTACAGAAAGAAAATAAACCCCACGGTTTCTCCATTTTACTCAAAACTAAACCTGTTTGGAAACAATAACGATCTGCTATGAATAATCAGATTCCTTGTTTTGAGTGTCAGGTAAAAAGGTACAGTATTTTGGTTCAGATCCTTCTAGGTTTGGGGAATGGATCACTTACTGTAAACCGTACAATAAGGATCCCATCCTCGGTGGTATGTGAGGCATAAATAGTCCCTGACACAATGCAGTACCCCAATCGTTAAAACATTTCACCAGGGGTTCACTTGGGAGCATGCTTGCATACAGAACACCCAGGCCAATGCAATGATTCAGGTATTTGAAAGTGCAGAGGAATAATGTATACAAAGGCAATAGAATTGACTAGCTATCACGAGTTGTGTTGGTCCTACAGATGGATAATGAAAAGGTACCGACCTTTAACAAACAATTGAAAACTAAATATGAAGGAAAGGAACCCTTAAAAAGAGACCCTTGTCTCCTGCAGTGGCAGAGTAAAAAAAAAAAAAAAAAAGCTGAAGATCAAATTAACACTTAATAGTTAAGAGTTGACAACTGCAAAGATAAATGAATGATCAACTGAGGCAAGTTTGTTATGAAAAGATCAGGGTCTGCTTAGGAAAACCTGGAACCTGATACATGGGCAAGTTTCTCTGGGTCAATGCGCACATGTCTTTGGTTCCCCGGACTCCTCTGAACTCTCAAAGCCTTCAAAGGCAGCCCACCTCTCCCTGTTAAGTACTGGCATACCGCCTTTCCTAGTTTTCAGGCTGCTAGCTAGGATTAAGTTGCAGCGTTAAGTCAGCCTAGTCATGTTGGGTCTGTTAAGAGTAAAAGGACTACACAGCAAAGGAGCTACCAGAATTAGCTAGCAGCTAACTACTGGTAGGAGCCAGAAGACTATTCAGGAGGCTTGATTTTGAGAGTGTTTGATTAGGGGCCAGAACATACAGGGATAGAGAGTTTATTAACTTGGAGAAATACTCCCTGGGTATGGAATTTAACACTCTGCCAAGGACTGAAAGGGATGGTGCAAACTGGTGGTTCCTAGAAGCCTGGAGAAACACTGATGGAAAGTGAAATGTCAGGGAAGGAAAGGACATGCTGGCGTAGATACATTATGTAAGGAAAAGGAAGACCCAAGACAGGATTATGCTCCTCCAAGGGGGCACACAGAGACCACACCAATCACCAAGGCCTTCAGCAATGTACTGGTGAGAAGGACACCAGCATCACTGAGTTCCATGGTGGCTCTTTGCACGCCACCAGTAGGAGAGGCGGTCACATAGCTTTAAGTCTCTGATCCATCTGAGTTCATTTTTACGCATGGTATGAAGTTCTAAACTCATTATTTGGCACAAGGATACTCAACTGTCCCAGCACCATTTAAAAGAGTGTTATTTTTTTCATTGACTAGTCTCAGCACTTTGTAATAAAAAATCAACTGACCACAAAGGGAATGGTTTACTTTTGTTCCACTCCAAGGCATATCTCAGAGATACTGTGGGTTCAGTTTCAGACCATCATAATAAAGCAAATACCATAATAAAGGGAGTCAGAGGAATTTTTTTGCTTTCCCAGTGCATAAGAGTCATCTTACCCTATACTGTAATATATTAAGTGTGAAATAGTGTGAAATTATGTCTTTAAAAAAGTGTGCATACCTTAATTAAAAATACTTTATTGCTAAAAAATGCCAACCATCATCTAAGTCTTCAGCAAGTTGTGATCTTTTTATCATAGTAACATCTAAGATCACTGATCACAGGTCACCATAACAAATGTAATAGTGAAAAAGTCTGAAGTATTACAAAAGCTATCAAAATGTGACACAGACATGCAAAGTGAGCAAATGCTATTGGAGAAATGTCACTGATTAAGACTTGCTCCACGGAGAATGGTAATTTGTAAAAAATGCAGTATCTGCAAAGCACAATGAACCACAGAGCACAAAAACGAGGTATGCCTGTATTCCTATCTTTATGCTCATACCACACAATCTTGATTTCTTTAGCTTATACTAAGTTTTGAAATTCAATAATGTAAGACCTTCAACTTTTTTCTTTCTCAAAAATGTTTTTGCTATTCAAGGTCCTTTGCATTTCCATACCTATTTTAGGATCAGCTTCTCAATTTCTACAAATTGCCTACTACAATTTACATAGAGGTTGCAATGAATCCACAGATCAATTTGAGGTGATCAGCCATCTTAACAATACCGAGTCTTCCCATTCATAAACAGGAATGTCTCTCCATTCATTTAGATCTTCATAAATTATTTTCATGACTATTTTATACTTTTCAGTGCAGAATGCACTTATTTCGTTAAATTATACCTGTTTCATTGTTTCTGACGTTCTTGTGAATAGAATTTACTGAATTTCACTTTGAACTCCTTATTGCTAAAATACAGAAATCAAATTGATTTTTACACATTGATTCTGTATCCTGCAATCTTGCTTAACTCATCTATTAGTTCTAATAGATATTTTCCAAATTTGAGATTTTTCAACATATAAATCTGCCATCAGCAGATAGACATCTCTAGTCCTCATTTTTCAATCTGAAAGCCTTCATTTTTATTATTATTACAATTACTGTTATTGTAATTGTTATTTTGCCTGTTACACCAGCTAAAGCTTCCAGCACAAGGTTAAACAGAAGTGGAGAGAGCTCATATCCTGGCTTGGTACCTGATCTGAGCGAGAAAATGTTCAGTCTTTCTCCATTAACTATGATGTCAGCTATAGATTTTCATAGATGCCATTTCCATTCCTAGACTGAGAAAGTTCCATTAAATTTTTAGATTGTTGAAAGTTTTTATCATAAATGGGCATTGGATTTTGTCAAATGATTTTGGTGCATCCTTTAACTGTCTTATATCCTTTAATTGATCAATACATTCTATTAATTGATTTGATTTTCAGATGTTAAATCAACCTTGCATTCCTGGGACAAACTGCACTTAGTCATGGTGTATAATCCTTTATGTATGTTGCTAATTTGATTTTCATATTTGGTTTAGGTTTTTCCTTCTATATTCATTAGGAATATTGGTCTTGAGTTTGTTTAGTTTTTCTTGTTGCTGTTACTTGTGATGTCTTTATATATATATATATATATATATATATATATATATATATATATATATATATACATATATATATATATATACACACACACACACACACACAGCAGGTTCTTATTATCTATTTTATACATATTAGTGTATATATGTCAATCCCAGTCTCCCAATCCATCCCACCACCATCACCCTGGCCCCGCTTTCCCCCTTTGGTGTCCATATGTTCGTTCTCTACATCTGTGTCTCTATTTCTGCCTTGCAAACTGGTTCACCTGTACCATTTTTCTAGATTCCACATATATGTGCTAATATACGATATCTGTTTTTCTCTTTCTGACTTAAATTCACTCTGTATGACAGTCTCTAGGTCCATCCACATCTCTACAAATGACCCAATTTCGTTCCTTTTTATGGCTGAGTAATATTCCATTGTATATATGTGCCACATCTTCTTTATCCATTCATCTGTCAATGGGCATTTAGATTGTTTCCATGAGCTGGCTATTGTAAATAGTGCTGCAATGAACATTGTGGTGCATGTGTCCTTTTTTTTTTTTTGATTTGTATGTGTGTGTTTTATTATATATTAGTCTCTTAAATCAAATAGAAAACAAAAAGTGGAGCTACAAACCAAAGTTACAATAGTACTAGCTTTTCTTGTCGCCCGTCTATCTACTTTTACGAGAGGTCTTTATTTCTTCATAATGCTTTGAGTTACTGTCCAGGGTCCTTGACTCCAACCTGAAGAACTCCCTGTGGCAGGCGGGTCTGGTGGTTAAGAATTCTCTCAACTCTTGATTAACTGGGAATGTCTTGATTTCTCCCTCATTTTCGAAGGAAAGTTTTGCTAGATATAGGATTCTTGGTTGATGGTTTCTTTCCTTCAACACTTCAAGTACATTGAGCCATGCCATCTGGCCTCCGAGGCTCCTGATGAGGAATCTGCTCATGACCTTCCTGGCAAATCTTCTCTCAGCTTCATAGACTTTCATAATGTACCTTTATCATGTCTTATGCAACAGAACATTTTGTATAGTATCGTGAAGTCAGTTAAGTTGTAACATTATTTTGAGACCAGAATTTAAGGAAAAGGAACTGAATATTTCAAGTGTAGACATTATGAGGTCTTTAAAATTATTACACATTTTCAAACTAGAAATAAAAAGGCCACTGAAGTATCCTACAGATTTTAATTTATAACAAAGTGAATACCAATATCTAATAACACACGTAAAGAAAAATTTCTTTGGGATCCTTTTTCCTAAGTGTAAAGGGGCCTTGAACTCAAAAAGTGAGAAAACCACTGTGGTTTATCCCCAGCGGTGATGGGTCCATTTCTTGCTCTGACCTCAGAGTGCACCACTGTGATGTACTTCACAAAGCCCTGTAAAAGAGAAAGCTGGGCCCAGGTTTTTGGTCCTTAGAGCCCAGGAAGCTGCTTTTGGTGACCTGACGGCCTTGGACCTACAGTTAGCTTGTTTTTTCCTTGTTTCTGCCATTTGGTTGATTTTTTTCTTCTCTTTTCTCTACTCTTTTTTATTTTTCTCATTTTTCTTTCTACAGTTAGCATAGTCAGTATTGTTGGTATAGTTAGCACAGCTGGCATAGTTAATAGTTTATTAGCATAGTTAGTGTAGTTAGTACTAGTTAGCGCTGTTGGTACAGTTAGCGTAGTTAGCGTTGTTAGTAGAGACAGCACACTTAGCACTGTTAGTACAGTTAGCATTGTTAGTTAGCGTAGTTAGCATTGCTAGGTAGTGCTGTCAGTCAGTGTAGTTAGCAGATCACCATGATGCAGGGCCTCACAGCCAACTCTGCTGACAAGGAGGCTCATATTGATGACTTCGAGATCCTCCACACCACTGGTGAAGGCACCTTCGGTAAAGTGAAGTTGACCCAGCACATTCTGACCGGGACACAGGTGGCTGTCAAGGTCACTAAGAAAAGGCGTCAGAGCTTCTCAAGTGTCCAGGCACTTTTCCGGGAAGTGTGCAGTATGAAGGCTCTGAATCACCCCAATATTGTAAAACTGCTGGGGGTGATTGACACGGAGGAGACATTTTTCCTGGTGATGGAGTACCTCAGTGGGGGAGACATGTACCGCTATTTGAAGATCCATGGCCGTATGACAGCGGCGGAGGCTCGAGGCCCGTTCCAGTAGCTGGTCTCCGCCCTGCAGCACTGCCACCAGAGGGGTATCGTGCACTGGGACCTGAAGCCACTGAACCTCCCCTTTGATTCCAACATGAATATCAAACTTACAGACTTTGGCCTCAGCAACAAGTGTGATGACACTGGCCAACTGGACACGATCTGCGGCACACACCCTTATGCTGCCCCGGAACTCTTCCTGGGGCAGAGCTACAGCGGCCCTGCGGTGGACGTGTGGAGCTTGGGAGTAGTGCTCTATGCCATGGTAACTGGGTCCCAGCCCTTTGTGGGAAAAGACTTCCAGGAGCTGCGGAAGCAAATCCTACAAGGGCAATACCCCATCCCACCTTATCGGTCTTTGGAGATAAGGGATCTATTACAAAAAATCATTGCCCTCAACCCCAGTGACAGAGGCACCTTACATGACCTCATGAGGCATCCATGGGTGAACATGGGCCAGAAGGAGCCACTCCAGCCACCCTGTGAAGAGGACCTGGAGGTGACAATGGTGAGGACTCCGGGCTTGACTTGCGACCTGATCCAGGACACTGGAACAGGCAGTGTGAGCTCCAAGAAACCCAAGGTGGGGGTCTCCATCATAACTGTGAAGCCCTTCTCTTCCGGGGACCTCAGTGGCAGTGGACTTGAGCCTTCTCCAAGCCCTGTGGTGTCCTCCCTGCAAACCAGGTGGCTCTACCAGGGAGAAAATGTGCAGCTGCAGGAAGACCAGCAGGCAGGGCAGAAGACCAGTGAGTCTGCCTGTCCCCCACCCAGCCTGGAGTCGAGGACTGCCACCCCCAGCCCAGCCCCCCGGCGTGGCACTGGGACATCCACCTCCAGCAGCAGCAGGATTGGAGCCCCAGAGGGAACCAGCTGCCCCCTGGGTGTGTCCAACACTGGAAGGTCCTCCCACACTGGGCAGCCTGAGAGTGTGTCCTCATCCACTCTCTCTGGCCACAGTCAGAAAAAGCAAGGGGTGGCTGGGAGAATCTGGAACTTTATTTTAAAACATCTTTGTTGCAAGCTGCCCAGCAAGAGGCGTCATAATAAAGTGAGCCCATGTGAACCCCATGGATGGGGCCCGCTCCCTGGGGCCCGGTCCAGTGGAAGATGAGTGTGTTCTCTGCACGGCCTTCAGAAGCATTGTATCCAAGACCCTGGCCAGCTCAGAGGATGGTCCGGAGCAGCCCGGGCGACCGAAAGCGAGGCCACCGTGGCTGCAGGTCTGCCCCTCAACCCCCACCTGGGTGAAACTTCAGAGACTGGACTGTCATTCCTGGGGCACGTCTCCCCTCCCCTACTCTTTTGTCTTCCGTGTTGGTGGGGGAGGGGGATGGTTCTTGTTCCAAGAACTCCTTGGTTCTTCCAATTCTAGTTAATAAACTTGATGCTCCAGAAAGATGTATCACACTCTGCTTTGCGTCGTCCCTGCACAGAATTGGGGCTGTGCATTTTCCAGTTAGACAAGTGTGTAGCCATGTAGTGCCTGGAGTTAATCAGAACAACTAAAGGGAAAAATGACCTAAGAGGATTAGCACAATGACTCCCAACAGCAACAACTGCTGCACTGCAGGGCAGAAATGCAGAAAGTGTGTATTACCTTCCTGCACTAACATTCCCGAACATTTTCAGAAGGGCCCGAGGGGAACTTTCGGTCCCTGCGGCCTGTGTTAATTACAACAGAGAGGCCCATTAATAGGATAACAAGGTCCCGTGAACCAGCCGGTGCGCAGTGTGGTAAGGTCCCTGTGCAGCTGAGTTTCATGACTGTCATGCAGCAGTTGGGCTCTCCTGCTCCCCTGTGCGGAGGGGCCCTGATGCATGGATTTATTTTATTATATTTTATTTTTTTTTTGATGTGGACCATTTTAAAAGTCTTTATTGAGTTTGTTACAATATTGCTTCGGTATTATGTTTTGCTTTCTTGGCCGCGAGGCATGTGGGATCTTAGTCCCGGACTAGGGATCGAACCTGCACCCCCTGCACTGGAAGGCGAAGGCTTAACCACTGGACCACCAGGGAAGTCTCTTTTTTAATTTTAGGACATTGGATGGTCACGTTTGCTCGCTGGGGTGCTTCCACGATGCCTCCAATCACGACGGAGAGATGGCTGTGCTCCGGTCTGGTGATATTTCTTCCAGTAGACAAGATAACAGGTGCCTCTGCATAGAGCACAGAAGAACTTTCCACATCCGAACCGAGATGATTAGCGACAGAACATCCATATATTCCTTGTTCTTTCTTTGTAGGTTTCTGTATCTGTATTCCCCCCATTCCATCCACAATGACTCTTTATAGGTTGGGACAGTATCCAACTTCCCTTTTTTAACTTGTCTTTCCAAAGGCCGAGCTATTGCCACACGCTGCACTTTACAAGAATTAAGATGCCGTTTGTAGGTAGTACCAAGATCAATCTCCCCCTGCTTTGGTTTATACTCTTCTGGTGCATGGCGAGGCTGTTTGACTATTTCATAAGGACGAGAATCCGACCCGCAGGTACAAATCTGACACAGACACCAGGTCCTCATGCTCCCGGCTCGCGGGGTCGGCTCCACAGCTCCTTCGCACCCGCAGCTTTTGCAACTCCACCGCGCCGGCCTCGGCAACCGCCGGGGCGTGGCTCTGTCCTTTTGAATTATGGTTTTCTCTGGGTATATGCCCAGTAGTGGGATTGTTGAGTCATATGGTAGTTCTATTTTTAGTTTTTAAGAAACCTCTATACTGTTCTCCACAGTGGCTGTATCAATTTACATTCCCACCAACATGCAAGAGAGTTCCCGTTTCTCCACACCCTCTCCAGCATTTGTTTGTAGATTTTCTGACGATGCCCATTCTAACTGGTGTGAGGTGATACCTCATTGCAGTTTTGATTTGCATTTCTCTAATAGTTAGTGATGTTGAGCAGCTTACTTGTGATGTCTTTATATGGCTTTGGTATCAGGATAATTCAGGCCTCATAGAATGCATTGGGATGTGTTCCTTTCTCTCTTATTTTTCAAAGTTTGTGAAGGACTGTATGAGTTCTCCTTTGAATGCTTAGAATTCACTACTGACACCATCTGGGCCTGGACATTTCCTTCATGGAATGATTTTTAATTACTATTTCAGTTTTTTTACTTGTTATAGATCTACCCAGGTTTTCAACTTCTTCTTCCATAAGTTCTGGTAATTGTGTTCTAGGAATTTACCCATATCATGTAAGTGGTCAACTTTGTTAGCAAAAGTTTGTTCATAATATTCACACAAAATCTTTACATTTATGTAAGGTTGCCTTCTCTTTTAGGAGATCATAATTAGAGGGGAGAGAGAGAGATACGAGTAAGTATCTTGGTATGGGCTCAATTGTGTTCCCCCAAATTCATATGTTGAAGTCCTCACCCCCAGTACCTCAGAATGTGACTGTATCTGAAGAAAGAGTATTTAAAGAGATAATTAAGGTTAGATGAGGTCATTGGTGTGGGCTCTAATTCAATATGACTCGTGTCTTTATAAGAAGAGGAGAACAGGACACAGACATGCAGGGAGGGAAGACCATGTGAAGACAAAGGAAAAGACAGCCGTCAACAAACCAAGGAAAAATGCCTCAGAATGAAATCAACCCTGTGGACTTCTTGATCTTGGACTTTTAGCCTCCAGAATTGTAAGGAAATAAATTTCTATTGCTTAAGCCAAAAAAAAAAATTTTATGTAAAGTTGGTACTGATTTCTCCTCTCTCATTCCTGATTTTGGTGATTCATGTCTATTTTCTTTTTTCTTAATTGACCTAGTTAAAGGTATGTCTTTTTTTTTCTATCTTTTCATAAAACTTCTGGTTTCTTCGATTTTTCTCTGTTGATTTTCTTTCTTTTAATTCATTGGTTTACACTCTACTTTTATAATTTCCTTTCTTCTGTCTTAGGCTTAATTGCTCTTTTTTTTCTCATTTCTTAAGGTGGAAACTTAGGTTACTGAGGCCTTAGGTTACTTAGGTACTTAATTAGGTTACTTACTGAAGTTATGTAGGCCTTTCTTATTTTTTAAGATTTTTTTTTTTGATGTAGACCATTTTTTTTAAAGTCTTTATTGAATTTGTTACAATATTACTGCTGTTTTACGTTTTGGTTTTTTGGCTGCGAGGCATGTGGGATCTTAGCTCCCCAACCTGGGATCAAACCCGCACCCCCTGCATTGGAAGGAGAAGTCTTAACCACTGGACCACCAGGGAAGTCCCAACCTAACTTATTTTTTGACATAGGCCTTAAAGCCAAAAGAATTTCCTCCTAAGCACTGCTTATCTGCATTACATTCAGTCTGATATGAGGTGTTCCATTTCATTCAGTTCAAAATATATTTTTAATTTCCCTTATGATTTATTCCTTGTTCTGTGACTTATTTTTAAATGTATTTTTTTAATTTCCAAATATCTGAGGGTTTTCAAGATCTATTTCTGGTGTGCAAGTCTAATTTACTGGTGTTAAGAATAAACTTTACATGATTTCAAGTTTTTTACATTTACTGAGCCTTGTTTACTGATCCAGCTTGTGGTCTATACTGAAGAATGTTTCATGCACACTTAAAAGAAAATGTATTCTTCAGACATTGCGTGAAATGTTCTATAAAGTTCAAGCTAGTTGATGTCACTGCTCAAATGTTCTATATCCTGGCTGATTCTCTGTCTAGTTGTTTTATCAACTATTGAGAGCACATTACTGAAAGCTCCTGATATTACTGTTGATTTATCTACTTTTCCTTTTAATTCTGTCAGTTTTTTAATGTCATATATTTGGGAGCTCTGCTGTTAGGCATGCACACATACATTGTTTTATTTTCCTGATGTACTGACCTCCCTCATTAGAACATGTCCTTTAATGTCTCTATCAATTTTCCCTTGTTGTGAAGTCTACTTTTCCTGATAATATGGCTAGCCCAGCTCTATTACGGTTGCTGCTTGCATGGCGAATATTTTTTCTATCCTTTAACTTTCAACCAACTTGTGTATTCAGATCTAAGGTATATTCTTGTAGACCGCATACGGTTGAGTTTGTTTTTTATTTAGTCAAATATCTTTGCCTTTCAATTGGCTTTTGGTTTATTCACACTTAATGTAATTATTTATATGGTTATATTTACATCTGTTATTTTGCTATTTATTTTCTACTTGTCTTATATCTTTTTAAAATTATAGTTTTAAGACATAATTCACATATCATAAACACACCCATTTAAATACAATTCACTGGTTTATTCACACAGTTGGGCAACTATCACCACTGTGTAATTTCACAACATCTTCCTAAAGCTAAAAAAAAAAATCCCAAGCCCATTATCAGTTACTCTTCTTCCCCCAAACTGTGGCAACCACTAACTTTCTGAATCTATGGATTTACCCATTCTTAACGTTTTACATAAATGGAACCATACAATATGTGGCCTTTTGTGAATGGCTTCTTTCACTTAGCATACGTTTTCAAGGTTCATTCTTGGTATATCATGAATCAGTACTTCATTGTTTTTTCTGGTTGGGTAATATTTCATTATATGAATATACTACATTTTCTTTATCCTTTAATCAGTTGATAGACATCTGTGTTGTTTCCACTTTTTGGCTATTATAAATAATGTTGCTATGGACATTTACATACATCTTACATCTTTTTTTTTCCCTCTGTTCCCCTTTTATGCCTTCTTTTGTGTTTTTGTCATACTATTCTAACCACCCAGGGTTTTTAAACGTAATTTTTTGAGTTACTCTAAAGACAACAATATCTACCTATGTCAGCTTTTCACTATATACTGTTGAATATTAACTTAATTCCCAGGAAATACAGAATCTTTTTTCTAACATGTCCCCCTTTTCTTCCCTATGTTATGTGATCTATACATGGTAAAAAACCAACAAAACAGTATTATTAATACTTCTGTATAAAATCTTATGTATTTTAGAAAGGTTAGGAGAAAATATGAATAAATATATTTACAGGCTCTTTCATATTTAATAACGTTTACCATTTCTGACACTCCTCATTTCTTCATGTAGGTTAGAGTTACTCTCTGGTTTCATTTTCTTTCAGACTGATAGACTTCCATTAGTAATTCTTGGAAGGCAGGTCTGTTGGTAATTAATCCTCTCAGACTTTGTTTAGCTGGTAATGTGCTTACTGCATCTTCATTCTTAAAGGATGCTTTTGTTGAATAAAGATTTCTTGCTTTACAGTTTTTGTTTTCTCTCAACTCTTTGAACATAAGACTCTGATGTCTTCGGGAAACCATTGCTCCTGATGAGAAGTTAGCTGTTAGTCTTACGATGATATTGAACCAGGTTCATTTTGCCCAATGCACAGCAAGCCAAAGTGCTGAGATACCAAGGTTTGCAGCAAAGAGAGTTTATTTGCAAGGCAGCCAAGAGAGGAGATGGGAGAACAAATCTCACATCCGCCTCCCCAAAGGCAAGAAGCTCCAGGTATTTATGGGATAATGAATAATGAAGCAGGGGGGTGTGAGGCATGGGGAGCATGGGGAGCATGGGGAAAGGTGATTGGGGAAAGGTGTGGTAATCGTTATTCTGCAAAGGTGTTACTAAGCTACAGACCTATGCATGTTCAAAAGGTCACTGAGAGGATACTCAGGCTTGCTCAGTTGAAGGATCAGTGGTCCTATCCAATCTTAACCAGCTCAGTTGGAACTAGAAGCAGCTGACTCCAAGTTCCTAGAAAACAACTCAGGCAAACAGCCTATTGCTTAGGCTACATACTGCTTGGAGGACATGCAAGTCTTAAAATGATTTTGATTAGTGAAGGAAGATGAAATGGATTTAACCCATGGTTTCAATTGTGGTTCCTTTGCACTTGAGGAGTCTTTTTTCTCTTAATGTTTTATGATAAATTCTTATTGTATTTGATGTAGATCTCTTATTTTATCTGGGCTTTGTTGAGGTCCTTAGGTGCTTAGGTAAATGTTTCTCATCAAATTTGGTAAGTTTTGAGGGCTATTTCTTCAAATACATTTTTTTCTGTTCACTTCTCCCTCCTTTCCTTCTGGGATTTCCATGACCTATTTGTTGGCATGCTTGATGCTGGCTCACAGATCTGTGAGGCACTGCTCATGTTATCTTTTTTTTTCTCTCTATTCATCAAATTAGATCATTTATACTGATCTATGTTCAAGTTTACTGATTCAACGGTTCTACTTTCCAGGAACCTAGGGTACTTCCATATTTTGACTCAGGATTTCAACATGTTTCCTACATGTTTGCCTCTGAAGGAAAGCAGAGGGCAAGAGAGTGCTACAGTTCTATGAGATGTCTACATTATTTCTCTCTACATATCATTGGACAAAATGATACCATATAGCCACAACCTAATTGCAAGGGAAGCTGGGAAATTTGTCTCCCAGTATGCCCAAGATGAAGAAAATGGAATAGATTTAATAAATACATAGCAATATCTCTACCATAGATCCCTACATTCAGGCAACTGTGTCACCCAGAAGACTTTATTATTTTTCTTTGTCTGATTACCTAGATGTCATAACCCTCTACATGTTTTCAGGTCAAATTGCTGAGCACGTAGGTAGACAGTAGATTAATAATCATTGAAATGTAAAAAGTGGAGTCTAATCTCTAAAGAGCTGGCAGTGATTAAGGTGGCAATGGTAGACCTCTCTCAGGGTTTAACTTGACCAAATAAGAAAGAAAATTCACAATGAAGGCAGGCTGGGAGTGATTACTTCATAAAAGGTAAAATGATGGATTGAACATAATAGTTCTCTCTGCTTCATCCTCAAACCCCACTAAAACACGAACAGCAGAATTTTAAAAGTATGAAACATGTAAGGCCGAAGAAAACAGTAGAGAAAAAAAAACCTGCATCTTTAATAAAAGAGGTAAATAGATAGTGGTTTCCTATGTTGCATTACTCCTTTAACTCTATATTTGAACAGGTTTCTGTGACAGGTTATCAGGCTTCACTTCATAATCCCTCACATATCATTCATATAAGCTACAATGTGAATGGCTCTCTCTGGGTTGTACAACATGACAGCCCTTCCTTACTCCACCTTCAGAGTATGAGATGCCTCTGATTTCTGACCCTTCCTGATAAACATATTTGCTTTACTCTTTGACACATACAGGATCTCAGCTTCCCCTAGTCTACTGAGTCATTTTAAAAGTTTCTCCTGATTGAATTTTCAATCTTTTTCTAAAATTTTTTTACACCACTATTTTGTACTATCTCCTCTCCATTCTACTTGGCCTTACGTATTTAAACATTTTAAACTCTGCTATTGACGTTTTAGTGGGGTTTTGCGATGAATCAGGCAGTACCCTTTTGTTCAACCCATAATGTTTAACTGGGAGTCAATTAAAATCCAAATGAGGTGGTTCATTTTCTATTTTTATTTTTCTTTTATATTTTTTAATCAACTAGGAAAACAAACTTTAATATTTAATTGATGCTCATTACTTTCATATGTTGAATGTCAGCTAAACCTTTCACATCAGAAGAAATAGTGGGAAAGGTATCATTATGTGACAATAGAAAAAAATAACAGTTTAACAACTTTCCCACGTACTTAGTGATAAGTTTAAAAGTAGTAGGATACTGGACTTCCCTGGTGGTCCAGTGGTTAAGACTCCGTGCTTCCACTGCAAGGGGAACAGGTTGGATCCCTTGTTGGGGAAGTCCCTCATGCCACGAGGTGAGGCCAAAAAAAAGAAGTAGTAGGATACCATAATCTCCCTATACATTGTGTTGCCCAACTTAGAGATAGCTTTCTGAAAATCAGTGGTTTTGTAGAGGACATCTGCACTAAAAATATAATAGACACAAATATTTGTCTAATTTGAATTTATTTAGAGTAGTACAAGGTCCACAAAATAAATGCATGAAAAATTCTTATGAAAAAAAAAGTACTTACAAAAAACTGGAAAACAATTTAAATATATAATTCACCTGACTAAAATTTAAAGGAACTTTTTTTTTTTTTTAGTAATTAGAATCAGAGAGAAACAACCGTATCCAAGTGTTCTAGGACCAAATGTGCAGAACGAATGCAAGTATAATACTTTCCTAAGAAAAATATGAATCTTGGCATACACGATTATCCGTAAAAGAACTAAAAAACTCAAGCTTGTCCTTGAGATAAAATTTGTTATATAAAAGTTACGTTTGTTTTTTTTAATGACAATTTTTGACAGTATTGCTACTGATATTTTAAGTTGACACATCTTTCTTTACTAACAGAGTGGCCTTTCTTTATACTTCTGCTTAGTAGGTGGTGAAAAGAGACCAGCTATTCAGGCTTCCCTGGTGGCGCCGTGGTTAAGAATCCACCTGCCAATGCAGGGGACATGAGTTCAAGCCCTGGTCCGGGAAGAGACCACATGCCACGGAGCAACTAAGCCCGTGCGCCACAACTAACGAGCCTGCGCTCTAGAGCCCACAAGCCACAACTACTGAGCCTGCGTGCCACAACTTCTGAAGCCCGTGTGTCTAGAGCCCGTGCTTCGCAACAAGAGAAGCCACCGCAATGAGAAGACCACGCACCACAATGAAGAGTAGCCCCCGCTCTCCGCAACTAGAGAAAGCCCGAGCACAGCAACGAAGACCCAATGCAGCCAAAAATAAATCAAATAAATTAAAAAAAGAGAGACCAGCTATTCAACACATCTTGGCATTCACAAATGTAAGATGCATTCATTTTTATAGAGTAAGATATGCTTACATCTTATATACCGTGCATTATAATGCAAAAAAACACCTATAGTTATGCTGAATTCATCATTTGGCAATGAAAATCAAGCTCAATGTAAGATGAAGATATAGGACACTTTAAGAAAAAAGCAAATGTCAGTAAATTAACTCCATCCATTGTACTACCCTGTGGCGACAGCAGACGTCACTACCAATTTTCTCAAGCTGCTAGTACATGTCTATAGCTGAAAACAGTATGAAAAGCTTTCTAATTAATTGCTACTGGCAGATCTGCTACTTCCAAAAGTTTTTCCCTTGAGATTCAGAGGCTAACCTGTCTTACTATATGACAATTGCATCCTTTTGCAATTTACAAAGAAAATAATTTTTCTTTCATTTGCTAATCGGTGGCACAGAAAATGTTCCAGATCCCAGAAGGTGATAAAGGGGAGAAAAAAGGTATTTAAAATTTGTTTTCCTCTCTAAGTTGAATAATGGGTTGAGGACGGCCAAGTTTTCGCTGAACAATAGCTCACCATCCAATTTTACTTTACTCAACTGAAAAGGGATGAACATAAGCAGCTTACCTGGGATGTGAATAAAAGCAACTTCAAAACTATATTAGCAAACGTGACTACTTAATCTACAACATATCTCATTTACCAAACGTCTGTAAGGTCTCAATGTAAGAGGGTTGAGAGTGTGGACAAAATGCCCTTATAAACACATGTGTCTCTAAATGAAAAGCGATAGAAACTACATTTTGCAGCTGTTTGAATATTCTGAAATTTTTACACTTGTAGTCCAAAATAAAAATAAGAAAATAACACTGACAAGAGCAACACTATCAACATCATGCAAGCCACATATCTAGATCTAGGCTCTTCCCAGGGCTTTTTAAATCATGACCCAAATGTGGCTGTGAAAGTCCATTTTATCACAGTTTTTATGTGATCTCCATTATGTCCTCCAAATCAAACCTTTGATGAAAATTGACCCATTCATTCAACCAATGGGAAAATGTTTACTGAGTGCCTACTATGTGCCAAGCACTGTGTCAAGCTCTGGAGATACAGTGACTCACATATACATCATGCATCACTCACTGAGCCTTCATGTATGCATGGTACTGAGCTTGGAAATGTACAGGCTAGCCAAACTGCCATGTCCCTCGACCACAGGACAACATAATACATATGACAGCATTACATACACAAAGATAAAATGTAAAATGAATCAAGAGAAAAACCCATTAATATATCAACACCCAGGGTACTGTTAGGCACGTAAATAACTAACAGTGGGCCTTATCCGCAATCGATACTTTGCAGAGTAAACTGCTCCAGACAGGCAGCCCCCACGGCATGTAATGAGCAGAAACTGCAGGCTCTCTGTGTTGTCATTGCAGATGTTTGGATACTGCTGTTTTCACATGCCGGGTGGCTGCGATGACTGTACTTTCTTGGCAGCCAAAAGGGAAGCTTGCTCCGGTTTCTCCCATAACAAGCTAGGGACAAAACCTAGAATCTCTCCTATTTTCACCCCATGTGACTGAAAAGGAGTGTTGGTAGGGGCAGGAAACATCACTGACAATGGCTAGTGTGGAAGAAAAAACACCAAAACAAACTATAAAAAGGTATTAACTCAATGGGTTTAAATTACAAGAGATTTCTCTTTCGTAAAATGCAACACAGACTCACACCCAACTGTATTTCACTATCTCATTATGCAATTATGGGGGCTACTAATGGTTTATATACTCTTAGAAAAAAATAAGTTTCACAGAAGAAAAAGAGAGTAGTAGAGATTTTTAAATGGGTAATATGTTGTTGACATTATCACAGATTTTTTTTTAAATTTATTTATTTATTTATTTATGGCTGTGTTGGGTCTTCGTTTCTGTGCGAGTGCTTTCTCTAGTTGTGGCAAGTGGGGGCCACTCTTCATCGCGGTGCGCGGGCCTCTCACTATCGCGGCCTCTCTTGTTGCGGAGCACAGGCTCCAGACGCGCAGGCTCAGCAATTGTGGCGCACGGGCCTAGTCGCTCCACGGCATGTGGGATCTTCCCAGACCAGGGCTCGAACCCGTGTCCCCTGCATTGGCAGGCAGATTCTCAACCACTGCGCCACCAGGGAAGCCCACAGATGTTATTTTTAATGAATAAGAGTACTAATGTATTTCACTCTTCCAGATCACACAAGTACAAAGGAGCACCACTGTTAGCCTATTTTTAATAACTATTTTCTTAATATATTCTCATGAAATTCCTGCAAGTGTATATGTTTATCCCTGACATAATATGGACTACTTCATTAGTTTTCCACGAAATTTAAAAACCTCCTGCATTATACTGCTTCATATTGGACTGATAGCCACCATATTCTTCAGTCATTAAAAAGAAGAGTCTGCACCACACCATAAATAAAGCTAATGCTTACCTCTAAGCAATAAGTAATTAAAATGAATACTAAACATTTGCTTTACAGCATGTTTTTCTTCTCTAACTTATGATTTTTGCAACATTTTTAATGGGTTTCATTTTTATTGCATTGCAAAAGTGAGATCATATTCTTCGTATGTACTTCATTATCTCATTTGATTGGGTTTTAATTCCTGCAACATACAGCAAAGGCTGATGTGACTTTTGCAATTTGAAAACTGTGGCTGCATGCTGAGAATAATTAGCTTCACTAAGGCAGAACAAATGATTTCTTTGCAAAACACCAAGTCTGTGTTTCAACAGATAATTGCAGAATACCCAAGTTATCTTGGGACTTACAGTATAGTGGTTACTTTGAGTTTAATTAATATTTTTGTAATCTTAATTCCCTAATAACTATGTGACCCAGAGATTATCTTAAAGAGTGTTGTTTTTGAAATCTGGAGGTGAGGAGACTTTCTCAAATTGGTTCATTTGATTTGTCGGTTTTCATTAAAATACTTATGAAAAATATTAATATTATTTATATCTAGTCATAATTTATGCAAAATGTCATTATTGGCTGTGGCTACCAGAATGGTAGTAGGCTATCTTTCCTGCCCGATTCAGCCTGAAATGTTGAAGATCTTTTATGAATCCAATAGAGAAACACTTAAAAGTAACCAGATTAGTTGAGTTTTCTACTTAATTTTACTGAGATAATATAAATGTGGTAATTAAATCCCACAAGTCAATTTATACTAAAGAGAACTCATTTAGTAATAGCAACAACAGAGGAATCTATAATTTCTTGTAATTAAGAGGTTAATTCTTCTTTAAACCAGTAAAATCTGCACTGAAAGCTTCACTCAATTGCTTATATTTTAGTTAAGATTCTTATTGAGTTAACGATTACAGCAGCACCTTAAGTGGAAACATTAAACAGAGTTCACTACACAGCAAAAAGGTCATGAATGCATACTGCTCTGAAATTAAACCTTACTTTGATTTCCCTACATGGCTGCAGGAAACTTAAGCTGCTGCTGAATTACAGAGCCATCTAGTATCTTACAGTTCCAGTTATCAATGGCCTGACAAGTCTAATTCCAAGCAAGACTCCTTCAACTACTCCAACCTCACTACAAACAGATTCATCCTCTAAAATGTCTCTGGAATAAGCAGGTAAATACAAGCCTTAAATGTTTTAAACTTTATAGTCTATATTGACTTCTATGGCATCGTTGGCAAATAGACAATGAAACTATTATCAAATTAAGTTTCATTCTATATCTATAATTTTAATCCTAAATATTAACAAGCTTCTGTTATTTATTTGATTGACACAGAAGGAATGCTTTTAAAACCTAAGAAATTATTCTCCTTTCCTTGCTTTGAGACTACTGAATCACCAAAAAGTTTAGTACTTTCTGTAAAGTGAGTTTTATCTTCAGAATTGTAACTCTCACTACAATTTTGAAATGCAAACAGACTGCGTTATATAGATGCTCTTAATATATCTATAAGTTGTTAATGTGGACACCAGCCCAGTTAGCAAATACAATAAAAGGAATGAAAATTACTTGAAGATTATTGAAACAACAGTGGGAAAAAAAAAAAAGGATTCAGCAAAAACAAACTTGAATTCAAAGACTATGAAATTCAAGGAGTATTAAACAGTTTGCCAAAGAACACTGCTTTATTTTTATTCAACTTTTTAGAGACTGTTTATCTGATAACGTGTTTTTTACATGCCCAAGCACCACTGAGGTTTCCAAATTAATTTTTGCAGTAAATTATTTTGATTAGAATCAAGGTATTATACCTTGGAATATTTAAAATATTCATATTTCACTTAGATTTAGAGACAGAACTATAAAACTCATTTTCTCCTAGTAATAGCTTCCAAGTAAAGTCTTTTTCCTTTTTGTTTGGCAAGCATGTAACTTTGACATTGCTTTTTTCCCCTTCTCTCACTCAATTCCATCTCTGCCTTGTATTGGTTAGATCAGGTTCAAAATTATATTTATTTCATTTAATAAATATGAATTCAAAAGAGGGTTAAAAATAGGAATGTTCACTGAAATACTGTACCATTACAGTAAAAGTCAATTTTTGTTGCAAATCAAGTTTAGTTACCTTAGCAACCCTTTTATTTTATTTTTTTTAACCCTTTATTTTAAAAGTTCAAAGTCAATCAAACTCTATTAAGAGAATATAATTGGAAAACCATGGCAATTTACTACTAAAAATATCATGATGCTGAAATAATTTAATCATTTGTTTAGAACTGGTGATGCCACTGACAAATTATTAAGGTTTCATATAAAAAGTTGATGGTTACTGCTCAGAAGTACTTAAGTGACAGTAAATGTGGGACTGTGTTTTTTCATATGTGGTAAGAGAAGACTGATCTGGTTGTAAACCAGTGACAGCATATAGTAAGAAATATTATTTTACCCTCTATAAAGTAGTAAATATCACCAAAATCCTTCACTTTTTATGTACTAGTTGGGGTGTCCTATCTTTCTACCATTCAAAATCAAACATTAACCAATATATAACTATATAAATTACACCCTTCCCACTCTTGCTTCCACCTGATTCACAGAAATATATTTTATTTTAAATAAAACAATGCAGACAAATCATACTAATGGAGAAAAACAGCCTGATGTGAAGCTGGATGGAGGAGTGGAGTCTTGCAACAAGACATATTCTTTCATCAATTTCCCTAAATTCACTTACAATTTAATGTAATTAACGTATGGAGTTATTAATGTATCATTTGGATTTGCATTCTTTTCCTTGTTTCATTTGAAGCCAGCACCATACAAAGATATAACAGTAATAATTAAGATTTCACTTTTTCCTCAGGATTGCTTTGGCAATTCTGGGTCTTTCGGGATTCCATATAAATGTTAGGATTATTCTAGTTCTGTGAAAAATCTCATGGGTAATTTGATAGGAATCACATTAAATCCGTAGATTGCTTTGGGTAGTATGGCCATTTTAACTATATTAATTCTTCCAATCCAAGAGCATAGGATATCTTTCCATTTCTTTGAATCATCTTCAGTTTTCTTTATCAGTGTTTCATAGTTCTCAGCATATAAGTCTTTCACCTCCTTGGTCAGGTTTTTTCCTAAGTATTTTATTTTACTTTCTCTTTCTGATATTTAATTGTTAGTGTAAAGAAATGCAACCAATTCCTGTATGTTAATCTTGTATCCTGCTACCTTGCTGAATTTGTTTATCAGTTCTAATAGTTTTTGTGTGAAGTCTTTAGCATTTTCCATATAGAGTTATCATGTCATCTGCATATAATGACAATTTTAACCTCTTCTCTTTCAATTTGGATACTTTTTTATTTCTTTTTCTTGTCTGATTGCTGTGGCTAGGACTCCTAATACTATGTTGAGTAAACTGGTGAGAGTCAGCATCCTTGTCTTGTTCCAGATTTTAGCAGGAAGGCTTTCAGCTATTCACCATTGAGTATGATGCTGGCTGTGGGTTTGTCACAAAAAGCTTTTATTATGCTGAGATATTCGCTCTATACCCACTTTGGTGAGAGTTTTTATCATGAAGGGATATTGAATATTATATCAAATCTTTTCTCTGCATCTACTGAGGTGATCATGTGGTCTGTTCTTTTTTTTCATTGATGTGGTGTATCACGTTGATTTGAGTATGTTGAGCCATCCTTGTGACCCTGGGATGAATCCAACTTGATCATGGTGAATGATCCATTTTATGTGCTGTTGGATTCATTTTACTAATATTTTGTTGAGGATTTCTGCATCCATATTCATCAGGGATACTGGCCTATAACATTTTTTGGTAATGTCTTTGTCTGGTTTTGGTATCAGGGTAACAGTGGCTTCACAGCATAACTTTGGGAGTGTTCCCTTCTCTTCAGTCTTCTGGAAGAGTTTGAGAAGGATCAGTATAAGTTCTTTTTATCCCAGAACAAAGTTGGAGGCATAGTCCTCCCAGACTTCAGACAATACTACAAAGCTACAGCAATTTTAAAAGTGTGGTATTGGCACAAAAACAGACATGGATCAACAGAACAGAAAGCCCAGAAATATATACACATCCTACGGTCAATTAATCTTTGACAAAGGAGGGAAGAATATACAATGGAGAAAAGACAGTCTCTTCCACAAGTGGTGCTGGGAAAGCTGGAGAGCTGCATGTAACTCAATGACCTCAGAACACTCCCTCACACCATACACAAAAATAAACTCAAAATGGCTTAAGACTTAAATATAAGACATGACACCATAAAACTCCTACAAGAGAACATAGGCAAAAGATTCTCTGGCATAGACTGTAGTAATGTTTTTTTAAGTCAGTCTCTCAAGGCAAAAGAAATAAAGCAAAAACAAACAAATGGGACCTAATTAAACTTAAAAGCTCTTGCAAAACAAAGGAAACAATAAACAAAATGAAAAGACAACCTACTGACTGGGAGAAAATATTTGCAAATGATGCGACTGACAAGGAATTAATTTCCAAAATATACAAATGGCACATACAGCTCAATATCAAAAAAACAAACCACCCAATCCAAAAATGGGCAGAAGATCTAAATAGACATTTCTCCAAAGAACACATACAGATGGCCAACAGGCACATGAAAAAATGCTCAACATCGCTAATTAGTAAAGAAATGCAAAACAAAACTACGAGGTATCACCTCACACTGGTCAGAATGGTCATCATCAAAAAGTCTACAAATAAATGCTAGACAGTGTGTGGAGTAAAGGGAACCCTCCTACACTGTTGGTGGGAATGTAAGTTGGTGCAGCCACTATGGAGAACAGCATGGAGTTTCCTTAAAAAAACTAAGAATAGAGGTACCATACGACCCAACAATCCCACTCCTGGGCATATATCCAGAGAAAACTAATTTGAAATGATACATGCACCCTAATCACTATTTACAATAGCCAAGATAGGGGAGCAACCTAAATGTCCATCAACAGATGAATGGATAAAGAGGCTGTGGTATATATACATACTCAGCCACAGAAAAGAATGAAATAATGCCATCTGCAGCAACATGGATGGACCTAGACATTGTCATACTAAGTAAAATAAGTCAGACAGAGAAAGACAAATGTAATATGATATCACTTATATGTGGAATCTAATAAAAAAAAGATACAAATGAACTTCTTTACAAAATAGAAACAGACACACAGGAGAAAGTGGGGGGGGGGCATAAATTAGAAGCCTGGGATTAACAGATACACCCTACTATATATGAAAGAGATAAACAACAAGGTCCTACTGTATAGCACAGGGAACTATAGTCAGTACTTTGTAATAACCTAAAATGGAAAAGAATCTGAAAAAGTGTGTGTGTGTGTGTGTGTGTGTGTGTGTGTATATGTATTATATATATATACATAAAACTGAGTCACTTCGCTGTACACCAGAAGCTAACACAACATTATGAATCAACTATACTTCGATTTTTAAAAAAAGTTTCACTAGAAATGTAGATGCAAAATTTTGAAATAAAATATTGGCAAATTGAGTTACTTGGTAGAGCAATAAAATACCACAATAATATTATTTAGAGCCATGCCCAGAATGCAAAGATGGTTGAATACTAGAACTTATATATTAGGACTTATATATTTCCCCATATTCCTAGGTAAAGAGAGACACATTCTGCGATCATCATAATATACTGAAAAGAAATTTGATAAAGTTTCTTACGAAAAAATAGATCCATATTTTCATAATGATAAAAGATACATATCACAAAGGAGATAAAAGACTCCTACCACAAAGCAATTATATTCTTCAGAAAACATTTAAATATATTCTCACTAAATTAGTGAACAAGATACAAATGCCACTGTTGCCACTAAAGTTTTATATTATTCTAATAGTACAAGAAAAAATAATTAAGAATAAAGGAAGAAAATAAATGACTATTAGAGTGAAAATTATCAGTAACTAAAATTTATAATATTATATATCTAAGAAATCCAAAGATATCAATAGAAAAGCCTTTTAAATGAATGAGAAGTCAAAAAATTAAATGTTTAATGTATAAAATGATCATTAATTTTCTAAAACTAAGAATAATCAGTTAGAAAATATGATTAAAGGGATTCTTATGTATAACTGGTAAATGAGGTAAACTAAAAATAAAAGAACTTGGGAATTAACAAGAGTTGTATAAGACAGATAGAAAAAGCCAATTTGAATTTTTCTAAGGGGACTTTCCTAAATAAAGAAAAAACTACCTATTTAAATGTAAATAGAAAACTTTTCCCTAAGTCACTTTACATGCTCATTAATCCACTTTATACACATATTTTCCTTGCATTACTCCATATGATTAAGGGATAGTAAAATATGCAATAGGACATTCCTAAACCAGATAAGTGGATTCTAGCACTTAAATGAAAATATACAGCCTTGAAAACAGTCCTTGTAATAAAAAAGGAATCTGGTTATACAAGATAAACTTACCATTTTAAAAACAACATGGGAGTGGCACAACTGGAGGTGTGCAAAACTGTGGGCCTGCACACTAATCACTGTATAGAAATTTTAAAACAAACAAAAATTTATTTGATAGTTTAGAATAGGACAAAAGGGACATTTCAAATCAGCAAAGAAGCAATGAAGAAAACAGGAAATGTTGTTTGGACAAACTGCCAGCCATTTGGAAGTGAGGAATAATGACTCTCTCCTCAAACTTTAAATAAGTTACGGATGAATCTAAGACATAATCATGAATAAAAACAAAACTGTACAAATACTGAAATAAAATGTGGGAGGATATTTTTATAAATTTCGTAAAGAGGCCTACGAAAGTCAAAAACTCAGAAGTCATAAAGAAAATATGTGGCTTCACCATATTTAATTATCCAAATAGCAAATAAAATAAAATAACCCACCAAAAATAAGATCACACAACAAAGAAAAACTGGAAGAAGCTTTTTCTACACTTGCCTTCATTTTTTTTTAACATATAAAAGAGAAAATGTTTAACAATACTATAAGAAAGCGGATAAAGTTTGTTGATGAGCCGTTCACTGAAAGTGATATACAAATCGGCCAGGAGACAGGAAAAAATGTTCAACCATATAACTTAAAAATGAAAATAGCAATACAAAGCCAATTTTTTACCTCTTATATTAAGCCAAGATTCATATGTTTAATAACATTTAGTAGACACCTACCTATTATGTAGCTAGCAATCCTTCTGGTGAAGAAGCACCATCCTCCCATCCTATAGCAATTCTGTCTATTCCATATTCTCCATGAGATAGTTAACTGCCCCATCATCCCCCGGTTCCAGGAGTAGCTACAGGCTGCTGTAAGTGATACTGTGGATAAGCCTGCTCTCTCACACTCTATAGTGAGACCCTGTTTAGGTACAGCCTCTTAGCAGTTTGGCAATATTCATTAAAATTAAAGGGGCAATATATCCTTTAATCAGGTGAACTTTTTAGAAATTTATCCTAAATATATAAGATATAAAAGATGTAAGATACAGGAGACATTTTTTTATTTTTGTGCTTTGAATTTTGTTTCAAAATAAGCAAGTACTATTTGTATGATTAAAAAAATCTATTTAAAAAAGAAAAACATGTAAAATTAAATCAGTAACAAGAGAATTAAAAATTCAAGTAAAAAGAGCAATAACCAGAATTATAAATGCACAAAATAAAATCAGTGGTATAGGGGACAAATGATAGAAATATACAGAGGATACCACAAGAAAGGTCCTAACTGACATATAATGACCAAAGTGATGATAAGTAAGGTATCTCAATGGCATAGAGCCCGTATAGCTCTCAAGGAGGAAACAGAGATAACTAGAACAAAATAAGTAGTTACATTTAGAAGAAAAGGGGGAAAATCTCCTAAAATTCAAAAAAGGAGTCTCCATTTTGAAAGTCTTATAATTTCTCCATAATAATTAGTGAAATGAAGATCGGCTCAAAGAAATAACATACTGTAAGATTAAGAAGAAAAAAAGCAGAACCTCTCAGCCTTTGACCATTGAATTAAAGAAAATTTACTTGAACATATATTTGAATAACATGATTTAAAGTGTAGACTTATTAACCATGTATTGAACTTCCTACCCTAAATGCAGAAAATGTTTTGGATTTCCAGAAATATATTACTGTATTACTGCTATTACTCTTCTACTCTACAGGACACTGGAAGTTATTTTCAGGAGAAGTTAAACCAGCGAGATGCGGGGACACCAGGAGAAGTTGAGTATGGAAGTGAGGAACTCTACTGAAATGGGAAAGACAAATGGATAGCTATACAGTGAACTGGAAGACCTTCAATCCCCTCCCTTCATGCAACTCTGAAAACGCTAGAAACAGGGTATGTACTCACTCTCCAAGGAGACTTGAGGATACCTCTATGAGGAACGCCAATCCCAAAGCAAAGAACAATAGATACTGCTGTCTTCAATAAACAACACCTACAGAGTGCCTATAGAGTGTCCAATTTTGACTTTTAGTACTTCATTCTTAAATGTCAACAGATAATTCATAGAGGAGCTTCTAAAATGAAAGGCATATACTAAAACACACACACATATAATTTTAAAAAAGAAGGAAAAAGATAAAATGAAGAGAGCCAAAAATAAAATCAATAATATTCAGAGAGAAGAAATGACATCAAGAAACAGAAACAAGAGGCTACAAAACAGAAAGAATCAACAGAGAAATAACACTTCAAACTTAAGAATATGGTAGTAGATTTTTTTTAAATTAAAGTTTTACCAGGTTAAGAAATCTCCCAAAAAGAAGTAGTAAAATGAAGCTGAAAAACTTATTTTCTAATTGGCACTTTACTAAGTAGGACAGTCCTTAAAGAGTAAGAAATTATGAATAGTTTACCGAGTACAAAAGTCTTCAAAACTCTTAAAGTGATGAAGAATTCAAGAAAACAGAATTTTTGAATGTTTGTCTTATTTTCCCAGTTTTATTGAGATATAATTACTTATATCATTGTATTATTTTGA
This sequence comes from Eschrichtius robustus, assembly GCF_028021215.1. Taxonomy (NCBI): domain Eukaryota; kingdom Metazoa; phylum Chordata; class Mammalia; order Artiodactyla; family Eschrichtiidae; genus Eschrichtius; species Eschrichtius robustus. The sequence continues at coordinate 64,561,831 of NC_090831.1, read as the reverse complement.
GGTGTACAACATGATGATTTGATATATGTATTTAGAAAACACAATTTCTGAAAAGAGAGAATGGAAATTATGAGGATGATGAACTGTGAAGGCATCAAATTTTGTAGGACATTTTTCTCCTTCAAAGAAAATAACAAATATTGTAAAAATTGAACTTTACTTTTGATGGAAAATTTTAATGAGGGATCATACAATTTCTCCTCAATAAACTTTTAAAGAAAATTTAGCTTTTCCTGTGACAAGATTCTGTAACTGTCTAGGTGCTTTGTTATTCATTCACAGCAGCCAAAGCTGTCTTCTCCTCTAAACTTTCTTCTTCAAGGAATGGGTGTTATTTGGCTCAAAAACTTTTCACAAGACAAACTCCACACTTTATAATAGGTACTTCCACTTAAAACCCATGTGAAAACACACAAACAGAACATGAAGTCTGAGTATCTATCTATTTAGAGATGATCTATTCATACTTTCTAATGCTTTGGCAACTTTAAATCATGTGCTGTGAGCCTATCAAAAAGTAGAAGAAACTAAGCTTTTACAGTAGACAAACATTAATCATCTCTTGATCATGGTTTCCATACTAAAGACGCTGAGGCAAAGGAGTGCATGTTAGACAAACACAGCAGTTGGTGTTTCAGAATTCTTAGCAGTAGCTAACTAGGTAAAGCTCACACAATAAGAAACTGAAGGAATGTTGACACAAACATAGTTTTAGAAGCAAAATCTGAAACATACTGGCCTTACATACTGCCTAAGGCAAACGCTGGATCAGTAGTAAGTCTGGGTTTAGAATTTGGTCCTTTACTTTTGCAAGACTATCTTGTCTAGGACTGAAGCAAACCAACCCATGAGTTTTTAGACCTGCAAATTATATACAACAAAAATAAAAATGTTATATGCCCTGTGGACTTCCAAAATTTTATTTTGCCATACTTTATTTTTGGACAGTAGCTTTAAATGTACTACATTTTTACAACTCTTAAAAATATTCCTGGTGTTGGTATCACAAAGGACTTTTCATTCTCAAAGACGACAGATTGTATTTCTTCACATTACAGTTATGTTAGGAACAGAAGACAAGTTTCTTTTTCAATCAATATTTCTTGAGTTTAGTGCAAATAATATTTTCTGTGAAGTATAGTTATCTGCATAATTTTAAGCATTTCCATCTTCTGCCTTTTCATTTTGGTTTTATCAGCTCTTATTCCCTTCAAAAGAACAAATAAAACACACACTTTATTACTCACCAAATACTGTTAACAGCCTTTGGTTACTAGGAAAGTAGCTATTTGTAAGGCTGATAAAATTCAGTTCATGCTGCTTAGACAACACAGCATGAACTGGTTCATGGGAAGTAAGTTTTTGCCTAAGGGTTTGCTAAAGAGGTTTCATGGGCTGTTGAGGTATTTCCGGTTATATTTTGGAATGTGGTTAAGCCCCATGGTTCACTCATTTCCCAACATGTTTCTTAACATTCAGAGGGAATGTTCGGTAGTATCATTACCTTTGTAATCATAGCAATAAAGGGAAGAAGAGTCATACCTTATTGTTCTTTGGCAAGTTCTATAAAAGGATTGAGATTTATTATCTTTACAACTGCATCTAAGATGATTTTCTCAAAATAATAAAAAATGGACAACTCATGTACACAGATTTACTGTCATCTATATAGAGCGCTATCAAGACTCTCAAGTGACTGGCTTCTTAAATTATCTGCAATCTTCATTATTCACATCCACTGGAGTATTCCTCTAATTATCCCAGACCTTACCTCTTTAGATGCCAGTATTATATACTAAGGTCAATTAAGATGGACATTAAATTTCTTGCCCAGCCAATGCCAAAGTACATCAGGCAAATATGAGACAATTACGTTGATGGTGGCTAAAGCCAAAAAGGCTGACTCGGAGCTGGCCTAGAATGTCTATAGAGATCCGACTTTGTCAACTAGAATCCATAATTAATTAATTCTGGCATTTGTTTTATAAACTTCCTCCAAGATTCTGTGTAACTTTCCTGGTAAACAAAATTTTATGATACCTGATCTCAAGGAGTTCATAATATGTATCTGTACTCTCAGACCTTCAGTGTGTGCTGCCTAATAAAAGACTAGGTGGTTTCTTCGTTATACTTTATGTTGAGTTTTTGTTTTTTAATTTTAGGAAACTATTTTTAAAATGCCATCCCAAACATCTGTGCACCCACACCAGAACTGAAAATCATTAACATTTTGTCATATTTACTTAGTAAAGAAATATTTTTACTTAGTAAAGAAAGAAAATCATATAAATGGAATTTGTTTTGCAGACCCAATTCCACTCCTTTCCCTCCTACTAATCCCCACCAACAAGCACAGTCATCAGTTTAGTGGGGACCAGGGTCTCCCTGTATCCCCCAGGCACTTGCCATGGCCCTGACTCAGAACTGCCAGCACTTGCATCTCTTTGCCTACTGTTATCTTTGACCACTAGAGCCCACCCATCCCGGTACATCAGGCCATAAGTACCAAGAAATAAGCCCCTCTCCTCCCCCACAGCAGCCCTTAACAAGCAACTGATCAATGCTGATATCCCTGGTCCCTTAAGTGAGCCTGTTCACACAGTCTACCAGAGTTCTCCAGCAGGACTGTACTTATCCCAGTTATTCACAGTTGTCAGCCACTTGATAACACATACTTTACTGGCTTTCTTCTCTTTCCTGTTTCATTTCTCCACCCCCCATTGGTATTTGTTGAGATCCTCTCCCAAAGAAACTATCTGCACTTAAAGCCTTGTCTCAGGGTATGCTTCTGTGCAACCCAAATTATTATATTTCCCAATCTATGTTAACACAGGTGATGACTCATGTTTGTTCACTTTAAAATCTACTGCATAAACATACCATACTTTATGTATGCATTTTGGTTTTGGTGGTCATTTAGACTGCTATTAAATACAAGGCTGCCTTCAATATCTTTGTATACTGTCCTTGGGCACACAGGCAAGTTTCTCTCCATTAAACACCCTATGTGATATTATGGCTTCATCACAAGCATGCATATCTTCACTTTATCAGATGCTGCCAAATTACACTCCAAAACATTTAATAAAGTTTTATTCCAGCAACAACTGATTTCATAAGATTTAAAAATTTTGTCAATCTCATTTTTTCTACATATTTCTTCAAAGAATCAACAAATCAGAATTAATCATTTGTTCCCCTGGAGAAAGTGGAAAAAAATAGAGAATTCTGTGTGCCCAAGAAACAAGAACCGAGTTGAAAATTAGTACTTACATGAATTAAATTAGAAACAACTCAATAGACATAAATATATATGTATATGAGAAAATATGTATATATAAAATTACATGTGCTTATACTATAATTAAGTACCAGTATATGTTCTATAACTAGGCAATATAAATGTATAAATATATTTGTATATCTATAAATCAATGTAACTATAAAATTTATATATCTTCATCATTAATAATGTACACCACGTATGCTCCTTACGTGGAATCAAAAAGTATAGCATATGATGTGAAATTGCCACTTTCCTAAAATAGTTTCCTTTTAAAGGCCCAAATATCTTCAAATAGTGATTGTTTATACAAAGACTTCTGTTAAGTCCTCTCATTACCTAGAAGAAAAGAAGTGCAAATAGAAAGGAACTAAAACTGGGGAACTTGAGGGTAGATAGGTCATAGCAGGAATCACTACAAAACCAAGAATTATGAAAGTCATGGTTACAAAACATTGGTGAACGTGCTCAAACAACAAAATGTGCGGATCTGTCCAGGGTCAATTACATCTAAATAATAGTACTGGTGGTGTACTCTTGCATTTCACCTTTTTCTTTTCTGGAAAGTTTTTTTCAAATTATGAAACTGCTTTACCAGAATCAAAAACACTTTTAGGCTATTTATTTTATTAAGTTATCCTTCATGTATCATACGCAAAGGCTATTTAAAGTAAAGCATACTTACACTCCATACACTCTTAACATTCACATATTCCAGTGAAATTCTAAATAAAAATAAATTTGGCAAAAGAGTAATTGAAATGATATGATTTCAATTTTCTTAAATGTACTGAGGCTCATTTTGTGGCCTACCATGTGATCTACCCTGGAGAATGTTCCACGTGCATTTGAAAAGGATGTGTATTATGCTGTTTTCAGATGGAATGCTCTATAAATATGAATAAAGTCCACTTGGTCTAGTGTGTTATTTAAGGCCTGTGTTTCCTTATTGATTTTCTGTCTGGATGATCTGCCCATTGGTGTAAGTGAGGTGTTAAATTTCCCTACTATTACTGTGTTACTATCAATTTCTCCTTTTATGTCTGTTAAAATTTGCCTTCTATATTGGGGTGCTCCTATGTTGGGTGTGTGTGTATATATATACACATATATACATATATATATGTATATATATATGAACAATTGTTATAGCTTCTTCTTGGATTGATCCCTTGATAATTATGTAGTATCCTTTTTTGTCTCTTGTAACAGTCTTTATTTTAAAGTCTATTTTGTTGTCTGATGTAAGTATTGTTACTCTGGCTTTCTTTTGATTTTCATTTGTGTGGAATACCTTTTTCTATCCCCTCACTTTCAATATGTATGTGAGTCTCTTACAGGCAGCATATACACGGGTCTTGTTTTTGTATCCATTCAGCTGTCTTCTGGTTGGAGAATTTAATCCGTTTACATTTAAGGTAATTATTGATATGTATGTTATTACTGCCATTTTGTTAATTGTTTCTTGCCACTTTTAGTCCACATAGTTTTGGAAGTCCTATCCACAGCAATCAGAGAAGAAAAAGAAATAAAAGGAATCTAAATTGGAAAGGAAGAAGTAAAACTGTCACTGTTTGTAAATGACATGATACTAAACATAAAAAATCCTAATGATGCCACCAGAAAACCACTAGAGCTCATCAATGAATTCAGTAAAGTTGCAGGATACAAAATTAATATACACAAATTGAATACATGATTCAATTTCTATACACTAACAACAAAGTATCAGAGAAATTAAGGAAACAATACCATTTACTATCACGTCAAAAAGAATAAAATACCTAGCAATAAACCTACTTAAGGTCTTTAGCAACAAACCTAGCTAAAGACCTGTACTCTGGAAAACTATGATGCTGATGAAAGAAATTGAGGCTGACACAAACAGATGGAAAAGATAAACCGTCTTTTTGGATTGGAAGAATCAATATTGTTAAAATGACCATATTACCCAAGATAATCTACAGATTCAATGCAATCTCTATCAAATTCACAGTGGCATTTTTCACAGAAATAGAACAAAAAATTTTTAAATTTGTATGGAAACAATAAATACCCCAAATAGACAAAGCAATCTTGAGAAAGAAGAACAGAGCTGGAGGTATCACACCCCCTGACTTCATACTATACTACAAAGCTAGAGTAATTAAAACAGTATGGTACTGGTACAAAAACAGACACATAGATCAATGGAACAGGATGGAAAGCCCCAAAATAAACCCACACACTTATGGTCAATTAATCTATGACAAAGGAGGTAACAATATACAATGGAGAAAAGACAGTCTCTTCAATAAGTGGTGCTGGGAAAACTGGACAGCTACATGAAAAGAATGAAATTAGAATGTTCTCTAACACTATATACAAAAATAAAATCAAAATGGATTAAAGACCTAAATGTAACACCGTATACTATAAAACTCATACAGGAAAAAACATAGGCAGAACACCCTCTGACCTAAATTGCAGCAATGTTTTTTTTGGATCTGTCCCTTAGAGTAATGGAAACAAGAGCAAAAATAAACAAACGGGACCTAATTAAACTTATAAACTTTTGTACAGCAAAGGAAACCATAAACAAAAGAAAAAGACAACATACTCACTGGGAGAAAATATTTACAAAAGTTGTGACCAGCAAGTGCTTAACTTCTAAAACACACAAACAGCTCACATAGCTCAATATTGAAAAAGAAAAGAAAAAGAAAGAAAGAACTCAATACAAAAACTGGGCAGAAGACCTAAATAATTATTTCTCCAAAGAAGACACATAGATGGCTAACAGGCACATGAAAAGATGTTCAACACTGCTAATTAGTAGAGGAGCGCAAATCAAAACTACGAGGTATCACCTCACACTGGTCAGAATGGCCGTCATCAAAAAATCTACAAATAATAAATGCTAGAGAGGGTGTGGAGAAAAGGGGACCCTCTTACACTGTAAATTAGTGCAGCCACTATGAGAACAGTATGGAGGTTCCTTAAAAAACTAAATCTAGAGTTTCTTATATGATCCAGCAATCCCACTCCTGGGCATGTATCTGGAAAAGACAAAACCTCTAATTCAAAAAGACACATGCACCCTAATGTTCACATCAGCACTATCTACAATAGCCAAGACACAGAAGCAACTAAGTGTCCATCAACATATGAATGTATAAAGAAAATGTGGTATATATATTCTACAATAGAATATTACTCAGCCCTGAAAAAGAAAGAAATAATGCCATCTGCAGCAACATGGATGGACCTAGACATTATCATACTAAGTGAAGTAAGTCAGACAGAGAAAGACAAATATCATATGATATCACTTACATGTGGAATCTAAAGAAATGATACAAATGAACTTACTTACAAAATAGAAACAGACTCAGAGACATGGAAAACAAACTTATGGTTGTGTAAGGTGAAGGGGGGAGGATAAATCAGAGATTGACAGATACGCACTACTCGGTATAAAATAAACAACAAGAATCTACTGTAGAGCAGAGGCAAGTATATTCAGTATCTTGTAAATAACCTATAATGGAAAAGAATGGACATGATAAGAATACTTCTATGACATTTGGATAAAACATAGAATCCTCTACACACAAATATAATAGAAGTGCATCTGACATTATAAAAACAGGAACACTGCTAATTTTTTAAAACACTAACTGGGCATAAAGCTATTGTTGACTTATTAACACTTTGGATTTTATTAACAAAAATATCTAAGGTTGATTTTTATTAATAGCACCTAGAGTTGGGGGGTTTGATTTGGAATGCTTAACTCTTGATAATGAGGTGGTTATCCGACACAACTAAAGCCATCCACATTATATTCATTTTATCTAAACCTATAAATGTGTTAAGGTGATCAACCATGACAAGATTTCAAAGTTCTTGAGCTACAATTTTAATTCCACTGAAGAAAATTAAAACAAACCTAACATGTGTAAATATAAAAATTTAAGCAAATTCTATTGTTGCATCAACTTTGTATCTGTCAAATAGTGGATTATTTGCAAATTTTAGTTACAGCATACACCTATAAATAAAGAGACAAAAAAAACTGAGTAAGAATTTGAACTTAAAAAAATAAAATGTAGGATATATTAGGATAACAAATAGCCCCATAAAATACAGTTTATTCTTTTTCATTAAATATTTCAGATATTTCCTTAAAGATGAATGGAAGAGAGAACACAGCTTATTAATATGTAAAGGTAATTTCATTTAGAACTCAAAGTTTCAAATATTTATCACACCCTAAAACATCAACTAGCAGAGAAATATTAGTGAAAGAAAAAAGTACAATGTGGACATTGGGTAGAAAGATTTTGAAAAATATACCAAAATAATATTACATGTAAAGCAAGTAATTATCAAAAGAAGAAGGTGGAAAGTTTTGTTGTAAACTTCTAAGAAATTAAAATAAAAATGCAGTATAAATATATCAATATTTATACATAATCATCTATACACACATATATGTAGATACACAAAAAAAGACATATGCATACATAAAGACTCTTGAATGTGGACTTTAAAAACTATTGGGATCACTTGCAGGCTTTTCCAGGCTGACTGATGCTCAAGGAAGAGAGACTAGGGAAACCCATTTGGCCTGATCCAATTTAGATATGCAAATTTTATCTTGTGTGCTTGAAAGGAACATTATGGCACAGCGCAATTTGCATTTGCAGTTGTAAGACAGAGTATTTTTAATCTAATAAAAACATCCCTCTATCGTCCACTTTAACACTCACCACATTTTATCCTATCCATTGTTCGCTTTCACTTTTAAACTATACTTTCTTATTTTAAACTATCAAATTAGTTTATTAGGAAAAGACAAGTATATTATGGAAGTCACTCTCTCTACAAAAGGGGGGAAATCTTAAGTGGTATTTAACTGGTAACATATGACATATTTTAGAAGAACACACAAAAAGAGTCCTTGGAAGAAAAGAAAGAATTACATTATTGTACATCAAATATATTTTTTAATTAATTTTTATTGGAGTATAGTTGTTTTATAATATTTTTATTGACGAGTCTGATGGAAAGTTAAATTTTGGAATGAAAGCTAGACTTTTCAATTAACAATATACTTTCACAGAAACATATTACACTTAACTAAAGTTGTATTGATTTGGCTAATGAGCTCTGAAAAATCATTTTAAGAAAGAGACTATTGGGTTAAGATCTATCTGTAAGTCATATTTTTAGAGAAACCCTTCTCTCGTTATCGGGTAAGTAAATGCCCACATCACATTAATGATTATTTGCAGTATTCATAGATACCGACCTCTAAATAGGAGAAATAAATTGTGTATCTCCCCTCACATTAATGCTTCTATCTCGCTTCTACTAATATCTCTGTCAATATCATGTCTACATGGAAAGAATTTAAATAAGACCAAGTTTCATTCAGTCAACAAGACACTATGAAATTTCTATTCTAAAAGTGGTATTACTTCTGTTGACTCTCAATCATACTCATTTTCCCTCTATGTTATCCAAGATGGAGAAGGTGAGAGGAAGAGCAGTTTGGAAAGAATGTATAAGAGTTCCATTTTGATCATGTATAATATGTAGAGATGTGGGAGAACAATATAAGTGGGCGAATGGATGTAAGTTCTGGTAAGAGACACTAAAACTAAAGATTTGGGAATTATTTTAAAATTTGCATTTTCAAGAAGTTCATGCTCATCTTTCCTCCTAGACAATAAAGAAAGCAGTTAGGGAGTCACTAATTTTATATTTCTTAAGTTTGCCCTTTCTTCTCCAAGCCAACTTCCATTAACTTGGGTTTGGACCTGCTAGTCTCAGAAGTGGTATTTTTCTCTAGGATACCTCTCTGTGATACTGTCAATGCCTCTAACAAAACCACATTTTTAACGTAGAAATGTGGTCTGCTTTTGCCCTACCTAAAACATGCCCCATGGTTCCCTATTGTCTTCAGGAAATTACCTCAACTCTTTAATATCTCTATCATTTTATCATCCATTTCTAGAGCACCATCTCCCACCTCTTCCCCTCACACATAATAACTGCACTAAAGACACTGTGGTCACTCAAGTTCAAAGTTCAAACTCAGACCTTCCTGTCTTTGCTCAGGATACCTCCTCTTTCTGAAAACACTCCTAACCACCTTTTTTATTTGGTATACCTCTACTTGTGCTATAAAATTCGTATCAATTTTTCTCATTTAGAGGCCCTTTCCTAATCTTTAGACTGTTACACAACCCATAGCATGCTATAAGTGCATCATGCTCTGTCCAGATTCAGAAATTTATTTTCATTATTTACCTCTACAGTTAGACTGTAAATTCTGGGAGCTGATGGTGTTTTTTAATATTCAGGAGCAGTCTGCGCATAATAAGCACCGTGGGTATTTGTTGAGTTGAATTTGGATTTTCACACTGAGTGTTCAACTGATAAATCAATCATCAGCAAATAAACATTGTGGATAGGGAAAAGAACCCAGTTTGTTACTACATTTATAACTTATTTCCAGTTGTTTTCTACTTTGTTTTCTTCATGGTACTCTATGACCCTTAATTCTCTTTCTATTCCTCTGAAATCCATAAGCTAGCAACACTCATTTTAATATCCACAAGTCTTTTAAACCATCAATTACTATTGCAATTAGTAATTGAGTGTTTGTTATCCTGAGTCACTGCACAGTTCACACCCCAGCTTTAGCCCTCACTGGCTAGAATGTTGATCAGTTACTTAAGATGGTATAAGCCTCAGTTTTCTTATCTCAAGCATGGGATGAGTGCTACATCAGAAAACAACAGAGTTTATTAAACATATGCAGACTAAATGAAGCCATGCATTTTAAGTTTAGCTACAGGAGTAGGGATAAAAAAATAATAGCATATTTATATTTTAATAAACCAATTAATTTCAACTATATTTATAAACACAGATAAATCTCAAATATATAATATTGGGTGAAGTCACAAAAGGATACAAACAAGATTACTGAGTTATGTGAATGTTTAAAACACACAAAAGTATGTACCATATTAAAACTATGTATGATAACACACATACTTTCTAAAATTATTTAAAAGTGGACAGGAGTGAAACCAACTTTAAGATATTAGTTATCTTTGTGAAAGCAGAGGGATGGGAAGGGAACACTTTTTATCATGTCTTCTTTTTCTCTTTAAAAATCTTGAGAAAACATGATAAACTTTAACTTTGTTAAACTGGATATATATACATAGTGATTGTGTATTTTTAATATATTTGAAAGAGTTTATACTTTGAGTTAAACATTAAAGAAAATGGAAATAATTTATATTACCTAGAAACACATCTTTCTGCACCAATTTAAAGATGATTAGCAAAACAGACTTCTAACAACTCTGCATAGGCTGATTACTAAAGCTGGAATTTTTTTATTCATTATAGAACTCTCAATTATATTGGTTAGTGGATCAAGAGAAAAGGGGCTTAAATTAGAATTATTTTAATCATTATCACTTAAATACAAATCATGACAAAACACAAAATCCAAGTCCATTTTCAGAAATTTTGCAAAATATAATACTTAAAAGTCTTTAATATTCTACCCAGCCATCCAATTAAAAAAAAATGTAATGCCAGCAGCTCAAAAAAATTGACGCTCCAGGATAAACATTAAGCAACAGCATGAAGAAGAAAGCTAGTTATGTCATTTCTCAAGCAATCATTTTAAAAATAATGTCTTTCATGAAATTTGGAATCATACTATACAAATTTCTGGTAATCCATTTTCTCCATTACATTAGCTCATGGACTTTTCACTATTCTACTTCAATGTTCTCCCATAATGTACTTTTTGATTGCTGCACAGTATAATCACACTATAATTCACAGAACCTGTATCATATATTTGGTTATTTTGTTTCTAATTTTTCATTTTTAAAATCAACATTTCTATATACAATTAAATAATTTTAAGGTAAATTCCTACAAGTGAATCACTGATTAAAAATCTATAAGTTGTTGAAGGCTTTATTTTTTAGAACAGTTTTTAGATTTGCAGAAAAATTTAGCAGATAGTACCAAGCATTATCATATATCCCAAACTCAGTTTCCCCTATTAACATTTTACACTAGCATGGTATATATGTTAGAGTTAACCAGTTAACCAGAGTTAATAAATTATTATTAACTAAAGTCCATAATTTACTGGATTTCCTTAGTTTTTCCCTAATGCAGTTTTTCTGTATCCAATGTACTTTGCTCTGATCCAATGTATTTTTTCTGTATCCAGCAGGTATTTTGTAGGCTGCCTCACTATTGAAATTTGTTGAATATTTTTCTCATGGTAACAGTGGGGTTACAAGTTTCTGGGAGGAAGAACATAGAGGTAAAATGCCATTTTTATTATGTCCTATCAAGGGCACCTATCATCCACATCATTTACAAATGTTGATGTTGACCTCGATCACCTGGCTGAGGTAGTGTCTGTCAGGTTCCAGCATAAAATTAGTCTTTATTTTTCCTTCTTTTTCACTCTTTGAAGGAAATCAGTTGGTGAAGCATGCTCACAGGGAGTGGGGAATTACGCTCCTTTTCCTTTAGAATGGAGTATCTATATAAACTATTTGGAATTTGTCTTCATGGAATATTTGCCTCTTTTCCCTCATTTATTAATTTAACCAAACATTTATTTATATCAATATTATTTTATACCTTAGATTATAAACCAGTACTTTATTTTTGTTGCTCATATTGTTCTGGCTTTGACCATTGGGACCTCTTTCAGCTGGCTCCTCTGCTCCTTTGTGAAGTCTAGAGCTTTTATTCAATATTTTGTTATAGAAACGTTAAGGACCCAGAAAAGTTGAACAAATTAAAGAATTACATCTCTATATCCACCACCTAGATTCAATTCAGCAATTTTCGGCATTCTACCATATCTGCTTATTTCTCTCAATGTATGTTTTTTTTTCTGTTGAACTACTCTATAGTAAGGTGCAGGCATTTCATCCCTAAATACTTAAGCATACTAAAAATAAGGACATTCTTCTATATAACCACATAAGATTTCACATTTTAGAAAATTAACGGTAATTCTGATATAATTACCAATTAATACTCAAATTTTATCAACTCTACCAACACTTCAGTGGTTTTTTTCTTTTTTTAAACTTGGATCCATCCAAGGCTCATCATGCCTCTTTAGCCTCTGCAACAATCCCCCACTCCTTACCCTTTTAAGGTGGTCTCCTTCAGAACCAACACATCTTTTCATAGGTAAGGATTTTTTTTTTTTTTTCTATGTTCTCCTAGCAACTCTCTGAGAAAGAATCCTAACTTTCAATTATCACAGTCCTGGAAGAATGCCAACGGTTCCTTTTTTTTTCTTTTGAGAATACAGATACAGTATAGTAGCAAGTCTGTGCTTGTGCTCCTGACGTTATTTTGCCATTATTTTATTTTTATTGAAGCAGAGTTGGTTTACAATATTGTATTAGTTTCAGGTATATAACATAGTAATTCAGTATTTTTGTAGATTATATTTCATTATAGGCTATTACAAGATAACGGGTGTAATTCCCTGTGCCATATAGTGTATCCTGTTACTTATCTATTTTATATATAGTAGTTTATATCTGTTAATTCCATACTATCTCCACTTCCCTCTCTCCTTTGGTAACCACACGTTTGTTTTCTGTATCTGTAAGTCTGTTTCTGTTTCACCTACACATTCCTTTGTATTATTTTTTAGATTATACATGTAAGTGATATTATACAGTATTTGTTTTTCTCTGACTTATTTCACTAAGCATAATATTCTCTAGCTTCATCCACATGGCTGCAAACGGCAGTATTTCATTCTTTTTTATGGCTGGGTAATATTCCACTGTAAACATATATACCTCATCTTCTTAAACCAATCATCTGTTGATGGCACTTGGGTTGCCTCCATGTCTTGGATATTGTAAATAATGCTGCTATGAACACTGGAGTGTGTTTATCTTTTCAAATTCGTGTATTACTTTTTTTCCAGAGAACTATGATATGATCTTGCCAAGATTATTTTAATTCCCCTTAACAGTTTCCTCAGCATTACAAACAAGGTTAAAACTAAGACAGGACTTAATCCAAAGACAATCAACAGACTACATGAAAAATGGCAAGTTCTCACAAGCTTAAATAGAGGAATTAAAGAGTTAATGTGATCCTTAATCCTTTTACAGTGTTAATATGTAGTCTGTCCCACTCACTCCCATCAGAAAAAGAGCATCATATCATGTTGGCAGAGGCACTGCCAAGGGCAGATTAGTTTGAATGCTAATAAAAAAGTCACCTTGTTCCAAAAACTCATCTTAAAGAGTCTTTAAGCTATTTAAGTCCACATGGATAAACTAGATGGGCATTAACAGTTTGGAATTCAAGCAGTGGGCAGAGGGAAAACAAAAACAAAAATCAAAGTCACCTTACCAATATCTAAAATAACATATATTTCCAGCCAAATAACTGGGCACATTACCTGAAGACTCTAATGAAAACACAGATAAATGCAATGGCATATGTGCAATTGTGACTCTCCAAGAGAACCTAGGATTCATGGCTGACACAGTAATATCACGTTAGAATAAAGACTGCTTCTCAAATTCATGGAAATAAAGACAATCCAAATAGTGTTTCAATCACCTTATATCAATACTACATTTGAAAATATTCCACCCTTCCCTAAGTTTTTGTTTGTTTACATTTTGAAGCTCTTGTTTTCCACAGACCAATCTTTAAAGTAAATTGGTTTTACATACACCCTGAGTTATACCTTTTTTCCTAATCCATGCCATCCTCAGCAGGAATGCATGAAGCTACCAAAGAGGTATGGCAAGTGAATTTACAGGTGATTAAGTTAAGCTAGGCTTAAGGTGCGCAGGAATATTAGAAAAGCCTCCAACAGCCACCATACAGTTTCCCTTCCCACCCCTCCCCAAAATATCCCAGGGGCTTCATTCTGTAGTCAACACCAGTAATCTCAGGGGCTTACCACACCACATGCTGTTTCCTTTGGAAGTGGCATAAAAGCCTCCCTGCTCCCATGATTATCTCACCCCTCAAGGCCCTAACAGAGTGTCCTTGGACCTCAATTACATAGTCTCTTTTTTCTTTCCCTGTGAAGAATCTTTGTAAAATAGCTATTATACCTCTATTATTCTGCAATATACTTTAAATAAATGGCTAGAGTGTAAGAACAGATTATTAACACAAATTAACCTGACTTGTTCTTATTGATTTAGCACATTGATTGCTGTATGTGCCACAAAGTTGTGGTAATTGGTTCTTACATTTTACTCAAGATATGCCCATTATATGGACTTTCAACATGGCATTTAGATCCCTCTATAGATAAAGAAACAGGATAATTAGATATTTAGCCCAAGTCTCACAGGCCTCCTAGAGCAGTTTGTATGCTTTTAAATTTATTCTCACTTAATCTTTGAGTCTTCCACCCACACTGATTAGTTCCCAAACATTGTGGGTTTCATCATAAAAGTCAGGAGGCTCTTTATCTTTTCAAGTACAAAGTTTCTTTTCCTTTGTGATGATTTTAGAGTTTATTCTAACAACTGTTTCCCAACACTGATTTTTATCTTAATGAGCTCTTATGAAAATAAACTTCTCCCTACAGAATTCATTTTAATCATCATCACTGGTAAATGTTTTTTCATATGAATTATTGTTACAGCCTTTTGTTTCCTCATATGGGTTTTCCTACAGGATTCACTTACATAGCTGGTTTGTGTTTGAGGCTGTGCATTTTCAAAACAGCCAAAAACTGGCTGAAGAAAGAAGCAAACTCAATAAAATGACAAACAAATCTGGGCCTAAATTTTCCCCTGTAAATGTTCTCACCAGGAAATTTAAAAATATTAAATAAAGCAATGTCCACTTGGGGAGAAGGAGCTCATCTGTGAGATAGGTTTTTATTAATTAGATATGGTGTATGTTATGTGCATTTGAAATGAATATTCTGTTCATCAGTCAAGTAAAGTATCATCAATAAAACTGTGACATCCCTTTTCCTAAGATTTGTATTCACTTTATTCTGTTTTTCTGCCCATTGAACAGAATTGTCTATGTCCCGCTTTCCCACGGGAAAAACCTCAATGAACTTTTGTGTAGCCATATTTCTTTTAAACCTAAGCATGCAATTATATATAGTTAATAGATAAAATTAAGTCTGTTTTTACAGTTTTTACATATTATGTCATAAATGAAAGCATTTTTTCTATTTAATGGCCAACAATCAAAATCACTGTAACGCACAGTATTTTTCTGGGGGTTGTCCCTTATTAAATTCAGAATTACAAAACTCTTTGCCTTGCAAACCTTGATTGAATTATCTAGACCCAGCTGTAAAGAGAAGTGCAGATCAAGTAAATATTTGCAATCCATTATATTTGGTGATTAACAGTCCATAAAGAGATTTTAAGCAAAGCTATGGTTTCATCTTATGCAGGCTTTACATCTAGGATGTCACCCTGCAGCAGGCTGTTTTAGTAGGATGTCAATGGTGCAGCCACAATTTCTGAACCATCACAGAGAATTTTTTAAAACCCTGAGGAATTGCAGGCCCATTTAGTCCATCTGCGGTACAAGGCGGGGTAAACAGGAGCAAGGGTGTACAAGACTTCAGTTACTGAATATAATGATTGTTCCAGGCGTCAAGGGCTAACAAAACACACGTTAGCATGCACTACAGGGGGTTTAGCATTTTCCCCAAAGTGAGGGAGATGGGCTTTTTATCACTAAACCCAAATTGTCTAGAAAACCCATCTATTCTTAAGTTATTTTCAAAGCCTCTAATATCTTTTTATGACTATTTATTCAAACAATTCAAATTAATTGACATTTTAAAATCTTGATGGATTTATCTTCTGTAACTAGGAGCCTCAGCTCCATAATTTTAAAATATGCCTTTACAAAAAAATGAATTCACATATATAGTGAGAGTAGAATCTATCAGGCTACATCTTTGTACAATCAAACAGTTACACTAGAAAACAACAGAAAACAGCAAAGGAAACAGTGCTATTTTCCCAGATTAGTCACAGATCCCTTTTTAGATACTGATTTGTTCAAGCAGTGCAATAATTATGTGACAGTCATTTGACTGAGGATCCACATCTAGGATCCAAATGGTGTTCAGGCTTAACTACTTATTTAGCAGGTCTATCCTGAGCAGGGCATTTGAAATGTAAACAAACAAACAAAGAAAGCAAGCGTCTCCTGAATAACAAAACATCTGGACAGCTATCACCACTGAAGTAGAAATAGAAAAGCATTGAAGAATTTTCAGATTTGAGATTTGAGGCATATTAGGAATTTCTTTACTGTTAATTCTACTTATCCATTTCACTGTTTGAGAGTGACTTGCCTATTAAAGACAATAGAATGAATGGCTAAATCAAATCCAAGTTCACAGTTCTTAAAAACTATGTTATCAAATTCTTTCTTTGTCCTCTTTCCTTCTAATGCTCCTATCCAAGCTATTGGCATGTGGGCACTTGTACCTTCACTTGGCTTTTTCTATGTACAAGGAACCTCTTAGTAAATGGTCTCAGAACCCTAACAAAATTAATTTAATCAAATCCGTCTCTCTATCTATTATCTACCCATCTATTCAATTCCTTCATATTCCAAGAATAACTTGACATATATCAAAGTTGTATATACAGTAAGGGTAATAGGATTCTTTTTAAAGGGATGATTGAGTAAACTGAGGCAAAATGAAAACAAGGATAAGAAACTTAGATGAACTAAGACATCACTTCCTGCCTTGTGACCTAGTCACACATCACGTTTACAAGAATGCTGAGCATCCTAACTGCCCAAACACGCAAAGAAAGAAACATGATAAGAAACAGGTATACAATTTTACAGTGGCTGCAACATTCTACAGTGTATAATATGTCTTGAAAATATGAAAATGTATTTCAGCTTTAGGGTTCCAAAATCCCACCTTCCAAGAATATCTGAAGCAGATGGGGCTAAAATTATTTACATTTTACAGATCATTTCTGTCCCATATTTTTTTCATTTGCAATTTGGTGTACTTTCATAAGGGACATAATTTGATAATGAACACTCTAGAAGGTGAACCTAACAGGTCAATCTTAGTCAGGAGGTGATAATAAATTACAGGCATACCTCCTTTTATGGAACCTAAGTTTACTGCACCTTGCAGAGACAGCGTTTCTTACAAATTGAAGGTTTGTGCCAACCCTGCACGGACCACGTCTATCAGTGCCATTTTTCCAATAGCTCATTTCATGTCTCTGTGTCACATTTTGGTAATTCTTGCAATATTTCAAACTTTTTCATTATTATTACATTTGTTATGGTGATCTGTGATCTTTGATGTTGCTACTGCAAAAAGTTACAACTTGTTGAAGGCTCAGATGATGGTTAGAAGTTTTTAGCCATAAAGTATTTATTAATTAAGGTACACACATTGTTTTTTTTTTTAAGACATACGCTATTGCACACTTAACAAACTACAGTATAAACATAACTTTTATATGCACTGGGAAACCAAACAATTTGTGTAACTTGCTTTATTGCGATATTCACTTTATTACAGTGGTCTGGAACTAAACCTGCAATATCTCTGAGGTATGCTTGAAATAAGGGTATGGTTTGTGGACATTTAAAAGAGCAAGGCAATGATCATTACAAACAGCATGAATTCATTAATAATATCCTAGACAACTCTCATTTTCTTTGTAAAGTTTTTAGTCTTATAAATTAAGAAAAGCTGGAATATATACTGTATTAAGGAAAAGTGGAATATAAAAAGTATTAAATCTTGAGCAAAGTAGGTTATACTGCCCCTCAACCTGTTCTTAAGAAAAATATGGTAAAGTATAAATTGGGAACAGTGACAATTAAAGATAGTAGGGATTATAATAGTAGAGTTGACAACCTCAAGTAAGTACTCAAGACAAACTACACATCTATTCTTTTTAATATTTTTCATTAAAATTTTGGATGAATACACCGACAGATGTTCATCACACTGATAAACAAAACTAAACTGCAGGGATATTAAATACATATTACAGACGAAAATATATGGAAAGACATAAATGATAAGCTGTATGTAATAAGATATACTTAATGGGGAAAATGTGAAATTTTTTGATAGATTAAAAAAAAATCAGGTCTACTTCTGAGTGTGAAGGCAAATTTCATTAAACATGTCCAACTCTTCTCCCTTTCCCTAAATTTCACCTGAAGGGATGAATGAAATTACTAGTCACTTAATTTTTGGCGTGAGTCCGGGAAACTAGAGACGGATGATATGGACACACTTGAAACTTTGAGGAAGTTCTCCTCCATTAAAAGGAATCAAGAAATAGAAAATAGAAATAGAATCTGAAGGAAGGGCTGCCTTACAGATGCTTCAGTGGTGAAAGAGGTTACTTGGTTTAAAAAAAAAAGAAAGAAAGAAAGAAAAAGAAAAGAAAAGAAGAAATCACTGCTGAACCACACTGATATTCCCTAACCCAGAGGGATAATGTCCCTGGGGAAGCACACCTGTATCTTTTTCAGAATCTCAGGGAACAGATGAATTGTCAGAAGTCCCCCAAATGGAAGTACCACTGAACTGTGCTTACTCTCTGCTTACACACTGCACAGAATGCAAAGAACAGGGACTCTGTTCCGACTGTCGGACAGGAAGTGGTGCTCTTTCCTGCTACAACTGTTTTGGATGATTCCTACCTTCCTAATTTGACCAGGCAGCTGGACCACTAATCTGACAAAGTAAAACCACCAAAGAAAAGTTTATCTCTGTTCTGTCATCTGGAACTGAGCTTCGAACAGGCAAGCAAATGAGATATTAATAGGACTCAGCTCAGTTACCAGTTGTGATTAAGGTTTGTGACTTTACCCATAAATATCATCAAAAAGACAAAAATTATACAGACATGTGAAAACATACTAGAAATTTTAAAGAAGGGGGGTGCATATTAGAGCATATGTCTTCAGGAAAACAAAATTACTCAAAAGAAAACAAGGAATTTTTAAAACATGTCTAATTTATGATCTTAATAAGATTCAAGAAGACACTGCCTCTATCCAAACAGAATGGGCATTCATAGAAAAGAACAAATCTGATATCAGGAAATGGAGATTTAAAATACAGTTGAATTAAACACTGCAGTACAAAGAATGAACATCAGACTGCATTAAGACAATTTTCATAAAACTCAATATATGAAGTTAAAATGAAGCTTAAGCAATTTTCCCTGTTTTCATAAGTAAAGGAACAAAAATGTGAAATCATACAAGATATATCAATTATTTCAAAGAAATTCCTTCTGTCTACAGTGAAAATTCCAGGGTCAAAAGAGAGGAAAGGAAGAAACAATGGCCAAAAAAAAGAGAAAGAAATCATAGGAGGACTTTTCTTGCAAAGTTCACAAAACAAGAAAGATAAAAATTAGAAAACAAAAAAACGATCAGCAAAATGACAGAATAGAAGGTGCCCTGCTCACAAGCCCCCAGGAACACAATAAGTTAACAGCCATCTACAGACAAAAGTATTTTTGTGAGAGCTGTGGGTTCCAGGTAGAAAATTGTGAAACCCCAGTGGAGGCCAAGACTTGAGGAGGGCTGTTCTGAGAAGAGAGGCCCAGGCTGAGGTGGCTGACTCAGGAACTACGGTCCTGGCTGCAGACTCAGAAACAACCCTGACCCTGTGGACTTGGCTACAGCCCCAGTGGCCTTTTATTCTACCACTGACATCATATACCAAGTGACCCAGGAGGAGTCATATCTGCACATGCCTCAAGCAGGACATGTGTAGTACTTACTGCTGGTTGTGGACCCTTAAACAGTAATGGTTCCAGCCTCTCTCAGCTACAGTAAGGGGACAGTCCTGACCACTCAAGGACTTACCAAGGGAGCTGGTGGGAGTCAAGGCCATCTGTATACCTTGCTTATAACAGGCCCAACATCTGTGGACCCAAATGTGAACCCTAAAGCAGCCCCTTACTCAGTGCCAAACCCTACTGAACACAGTTTTGGAGGTAGTCCCATTCACTGAGTGATCAGTCTGCCGAAACCCCTGGTAACAGGTTCACCAACTGTGGAACCCACTGTAGACCCAGCAACAGTCATGTGACCCAGCTCCAATCTAAGCTGACTACAAATCTGGAGGTAATTCCATCAGCCTGGGGAACTAACAAGAGAGAATGTCATCTCATGCTGAAACCAGTCTGTAAAGAGTAGAGGAAAGGTTTGCTTTTTCAGATGCACAGATACCAACACAAGGTTATGTGTATGACAAAAATCAAGAAAACATGACAACACCAAGGCAAAGGAGTGGTTTTATATACTTGAAGCACTGAAAGAAAAAAAACTGTCAGCCAAGAAGCCAGAAAAGCCAGAAAAACTGTTTTCCAGAAATGAAGGAAAGATAAAGACATTACAAGACAAAAATCAAAGCTGAGGAGTTTGGCCATCACTGGACCCTCCTACAATAAACACCAAAGGGAATTCCTAGAGTTAAAAGAAAAGAACTTTAAGTAACAACATGAAACCATATGAACATATAAAACTTACTGGTAAAGGCAAATATACAGGTACATTCAGAACACTCAAATATTATAACAGTGAACAAAAATCAGTTTTAACTCCAGTGTAAAAGTTAAAAGAAAAAAGCAATAAAAATAACTATAGCTACAATTATGTGTTAATGGAAGTACAGTATAGAAACATGTAAAGTGTGACATCAATAACCAAAACGTGGAGGGAAGAGAAGTAAAAATGTAGAGTGTTTGTATGAAATTAAAGGTAAGTTATCAGTTTAAAATACTATTTTAAATGTATGTTGTTTCATGTAAGCCTCAGAATAACCACAAAAAAAAAAACTTTTAACAGAGACACAAAATATAAAGATAAAGGAATAAAAACCATGTAACAACAACAACAAAAAAGTAGGTTACAAAAAGAGACCACAAGAGAGGAAAAGAGGAAAAAGGAACTACAAAACAGTCTTAAACAACTAACAAAATGGGAATAAGTCCTTATCTACCAATAATTAGTTTAAATGTAAATGGATTAAATTCTTCATTCAAAACACACAGAGAGGCTGAATGGATTAAAAAAAAAAGAGAGAGAGACCACAATATGCTGCCTACCAGAGACTTGCTTTAGCTTTAAGGACACACACAGGCCAAAAGTGAAGGGACAGAAAAAGATATTCCTTGAAAATGGTAACCAAAAGAGAGCAGGATTGGCTATACTTTTATCAGATAAAACAGACATTCAATCAAAATATACTTACACCTCAAAAAAGCTGAAAAAAAATAAAAAAATAAAAATAAAACCAAAAGAGGCCATTCACCCCAATGTTCACTGCAGCACTATTTACAATAGCCAGGTCATGGAAGCAACCTAAATGCCCATCGATAGACAAATGAATAAAGAAGATGTGGTACATATACACAACAGAATATTACTCAGCCATAAAAAGGAACGAAATTGGGTCATTTGTAGAGACGTGGATGGACCTCGAGACTGTCATACAGAGTGAAGTAAGTCAGAAGGAGAAAAACAAATATTGTAATATTAACGCATATATGTGGAATCTAGAAAAATGGTACAGATGAATTGGTTTGCAAGGTAGAAATAGAGACACAGATGTAGAGAACAGATGTATGGGCACAAAGGGGGGAAAGTGGGGGGGGGATGAACTGGGAGATTGGGATCGACATATATACACCAATATGTATAAGACAGATAACTAATAAGAACCTGCTGTACAAAAATAAAATTAAATTTAAAAAAAAAGAAAAAAGAGTCACTATACCAATACCAGAAAATTGAAATAGCTAGAAAGGAAATCACATATATACAGAGAGAAGTCCAACGTAATATAAGTTGCACTGTTACGACCAAAAAAAAGAAAAAATGTGTTAGAGCTAAAGTTCTATAACAAATGGTAAAGACTCTCAGAAATAAAAATACTTCTAGATTGTGTGTGTACGTGTGTGAGGTATAAAGCTGCCAACCTGAACTGACAGGGAAAGAATGAAAGTAATCATTCTAGGATAATTGTTTATTATTTCCTCTCAATATAATATTAAATAGGTTGAAGAGCAAAACACCAAAAGAGACCATCAGCATACTGAAACAAAATATAAATATTTATGAAAATATTTTTGTGAAATGGGCATTTATTTCTAAGCATAATACATAAGGAAAGTATTAAGGTAAAATATTGATAGATTTGACTTAAATTTTTGGTTTCTTATAAAACTACCTTATGTAATAGAAGGTTTTAATTATGTTGCAAAATTTCTAATCCAGCATGTCTGGCCTGACTGAGATAAAGTATCTTTCCAATAAATCACATTGATTGATTCAAGGATGGGCTCAGGAAGAAAGCCAGAAGAGTAAGATCCAGCGCTAGGACTACTACTAAAACTATCAAAAAAATGAGTGATCTTCTTTACAATGGCATTGTTAATTATAAGGACCGAATAAATTTGGAGCTGACAAGAGACTGATTAAGAATAAGGTCAACCCAGAAGATAACCAGTGAATTAAGCAATGGATAAAAAGATGACGTTCCTCTGGTATCTGTATCTAACCCATGCTGCAAATCTGTGGATGGTCCCATAAGCCTATACATTTCCTTTTTCTCCATTTCTTTTTTTTTAAAATGAACTGTAAGTTGCATCCTTGACACTTGAGAGGAAAATATTACTAAGGGGGAATTTTTATTTTATTAAGAAAGCAATATATGCTCATTTAAATGGTTCAAATGGTAAACCAAGCATACTCATTTGAAATTGTTGTCTATAACTGTTAACAGTTTGGATAGTATCCTTCTAGATTTTATTTATATAAAAATGTACATATGTATATACTTTTTAAAAACATAAGTGCAAGGACATTAGAGATATCATTTACTACTTGTATTTTCACTTAACAGGAATTCAAGACACTCTTCTATGCCTATAAATCTGGATTGTCCATATTCTTTTTTAATAGCTACCTAATGTTCCATTAAACAAATAATGGGAAAACTGGACAGCTACATGTAAAAGAATGAAAAAGAATGAAATTAGAACACTCCCTAACACCATACACAAACATAAACTCAAAATGGATTAAAGACCTAAATGTAAGGCCAGACATTATCAAACTCTTAGAAGAAAACATGGGCAGAACAGTCTATGACATAAATCACAGCAAGATCCTTTTTGACCCACCTCCTAGAGAAATGGAAATAAAAACAAAAATAAACAAATGGGACCTAATGAAACTTCAAAGCTTTTGCACAGCAAAGGAAACCATAAACAAGACGAAAAGACAACCCTCAGAATGGGAGAAAATATTTGCAAACGAAGCAACTGACAAAGCATTAATCTCCAAAATATACAAGCAGCTCATGCAGCTCAATATCAAAAAAACAAACAACCCAATCCAATAATGGGCAGAAGACCTAAATAGACATTTCTCCAAAGAAGATATACAGATTGCCAACAAACACATGAAAGGATGCTGAACATCACTAATCATTAGAGAAATGCAAATCAAAACTACAATGAGGTATCACCTCACACCAGTCAGAATGGCCATCATCAAAACATCTACAAAAAATAAATGCTGGAGAGGGTGTGGAGAAAAGGGAACGCTCTTGCACTGCTGGTGGGAATGTAAATTGATACAGCCACTATGGAGAACAGTATGCACGTTCCTTAAAAAAACTAAAAAGTTTTTAGTTTTTAGTTGAGCAATCCCACTACTGGGCATATACCCTGAGAAAACCATAATTCAAAAAGAGTCATTTACCACAATGTTCACTGCAGCTCTATTTACAATAGCCAGGACATGGAAGCAACCTAAGTGTCCATCGACAGATGAATGGATAAAGATGTGACACATATATACAATGGAATATTACTCAGCCACAGAAAGAAACGAAATTGAGTTATTTGTAGTGAGGTGGATGGACCTAAAGACTGTCATACAGAGTGAAGGAAGTCAGAAAGAGAAAAACAAATACCGTACACTAACACATATATATGGAATCTAAAAAAAAAAAAAATGGTTCTGAAGAACCTAGGGGCGGGACAGGAATAGAGACGCAGACGTAGAGAATGGACTCGAGGACACGGGGAGGGGGACAGGTAAGCTGGGACAAAGTGAGAGAGTGGCATGGACATATATACACTACCAAATGTAAAATAGATAGCTAGAGGCAAGCAGCCGCATAGCACAGGGAGATCAGCTCAGTGCTTTGTGACGACCTAGAGGGGTGGGATAGGGAGGGTGGGAGGGAGATGCAAGAGGGAGGGGATATGGGGATATATGTATACGTATAGCTGATTCACTTTGTTATACAGCAGCAACTAACACAACAATGTAAAGCAATTATACTCCAATAAAGATGTTAAAAAAAAAATAAAAACAACAATAACAAAAAAATAAAACCAAAAAAAATAAATGCAATGACATTATAGATACCATTTACTACTTATATTTTCACATAACAGGAGTTCAAGACACTCTTCTATGCCTCTAAGTCTGGATTGTCCATATTCTTTTTAATAGCAACCTAATATTCCATTAAACAAATAATGATTTACTCAATCTTCTATTCTGAGGCATTTATGTTATTTCTGTTATTTTTAAAACAAATAATATTCAGTAGACATCTCTGTATTTACACATTTGCACAAGTGTACAAATATACTGAATAATGAATTCCTATCTCAAATTGTTTGGCATGTTGGTGGGGGAGTGCAAAACACAGAAAATAAGATTTGTGTTGAAATTCATTACAGAAATAAATTTCATCTTGAAACAATGAGTATAAAATGAAATTGGAATGATATCTTTGCCTGCCTGAGAGGAAAATACTCTTGATGAAAAAAAGCTATTATGTTTTATTGTCCTGGCCCTGGTTTACCCTTCCTTCCAGACCATCACAATCACTTTGCTTCCTAATTCTCTTCATTATGGCCTCAGTCACATACCAACTTGTGTGTCTTTTGTGGACTTATTAAGTACAATATGGAGGTTGCTGATTTTCAAATAAAATCAAATAATAAATGTTCTTCAATCCTATCAGGTAACTAGGTATCCTGGGGGCACAAAAAAGAGTAATAACTATGAATAGCTAACATCTGTTGAGTGCTTATTCTATTTTTGATAAAAGAGCTATTTCCGAAAGACCTTTGCATAGATTATCTCATTCAATCTTTACCTAACCCCTATGAGGAAAGTACAAATAACATCACAACTTTATATAAGGAAAATGAAGCATGGGAAGTTTAAATAGCTTGCCCACAGTCACACAGCTCAGAAATGGCATAACCATGACTGTAAGCCATGGTAGCTGCCTACAAAGGGTTTACAATACAACTGGGATATATAATATACTGTGAACAAAGGCATAGAGATTTGTGTATTGAAGACTGAGAAAGAACTAATGAGGCTAAGAAAGAAAAAGAATTAGAGGCACAGGAAACAGCGTGGAAAATGATGTATAAATATTATAAACATGATATGGTGCCTTTGGGAACCATGATTTGCTCCTTGTGGCTAGAATGTAATTTGAATGAGGAGGTGGCAAATGAGGAAGCTGATGAGCTGGAGATGGGCGTGGGGATACAGGCAAAATCAAGAGGGACAATGAAGACTCAAACTGCATCAGCAGCACAGCTCATCAATGTGGCTACAAAAGTAGAACACATTTTCAGAAAGTGGACACAGTACACATTCTGGTGTGTCTCCTTCGATAGCACAGAGACTGACAACTGGAGCAGCTACATTATGACCTGCGTAGGAAGCCCTGTGTACAGTGAGAACGTCAGAGCCAGCATTCTAGCTTGGGTCGCTGGATAACTCAGTGGAGTAGAACTTGCCTACCCAGGATCGTGTGTGAGAAAGAAAGAAGCTTTTCTCTTTGTAAGCTATCATATTTGTGGTGTCTTTGACAGCAAGCAGCTCCTTGGCCCACTCTCATTTATTCAAGGATTAATCATGTTTCTTTAAATAGCTTCATGTGTGAGTTTCATTTTGAGACTAACATTCAATTTAAACATGTCAATACAAAAGCTGTTATCCGTTACATTTACATGTATAAATAAACAATGCATTATCATAAGTTTGAGAATGGTAAGTATGGAAGAAGTGTTGAGAATACTTATAGAGGAAAATTTAAATGGGATGTTTTAAATACACATGGTTATCAAGAGTATCCTTTATTCTTAACATATGTTCATTCTACTTTCAAGGAAATTTAAGGAGGTTAGAAGCTCAAAAGCAACGCAAATAAACTGATATATGGATAAATTACATCACAGGCCACCTAAGAGTAAAAGGACCACGAGATGTATATTTCAAGATGGTGTTAAAACTAGGCACTGAATTTATCTCTATATTTTCTTGCAGCTAAGATAAATAGACAAGAATGTCATATATTCTATTTTATTTTTTAATATACCTCAAAATACTTTTTTGAAACAGAAAACAATCATGCAAACTTTTTACTTAAGGTCTCACATTTTGGACATCTACAAATATGACTTTTCAGGAAAACATTTCAATCAAATGCAAAATCCCAAGGCATTCTCCTAAAATATGGAATCTAATCAATTAAAAAGAAGACTTAAATCTTACTACTGCATAACCATTTAAATACGGATATGTATGGTTGAGGAATTATATACAAGTTGAAGAAAATCAATAAATTAGCTAATTTTATCCCTGTATCATGTACACTGATTTACGACAAGTTGGCCACAATGTCACAGAGTGCTCACATTTCTACAGTATTAGCATCATACAGATAGTGTTACTCAATCATCATAACACGTTCTTCACTCATGTCAAACTAGTCAAAATTCATAATTAAAGTAGTCTTCATCAAGTCAAAAGTAGAAAAAAAAAAAAAAGGTACATGCATTTAGTGAAAGGTATTAAGGTTGATATTATCCCTTCATTTATTTGAAAGGAAAATGACTAACAAAGAAGTAGGAAAATTCCTGGTCTATAATATAGTCCATGTTTCTAAGATTCTGATTTTGAAGGATGACCTGCCCCGATTTCATACTGACCATGAAATCAGCCATAGAAATTAACAGATAAAAATTCCTAGTCCCACTCAATTTTTTTTTCATGTTGGGAACCCTAATTTCAACATAGCAATTCACTTTTCCTTGAAAGACATTCAGTAGTAGCTGTTTTTTCCTACCTAGTACCAAGAGCATATGAAGATTGAAAGCTAAAATTTTATGCTAAAAAAATGCTTAAACGATCAGAAAAGATGATCTCAGATATTGAGATGAGCCAATTTTATCAGGAGGACACTGGATTTTAAAAATGTCATATAAAGAATCCAAACATAAAAGCCTCCTTCAGTTTTAGTAAGAAATCAAGTTACACCAGTAACTATTCTTCCAGCAAGTTTCCAAAAAAGGAATTGTTTTACAAGATTTTTTTTTTTTTCAGTTAATTACATATTTGCTGGGATGGCTCATAATTCTGAAAGAAATCTGGCAATTGTATGGGCATGGGAACATGAGATACAACAGTTTCCAGACTCAACACAGAATATATTCTCCTCTAAAAGCACAAGAGTAACATTATTTACTACCTTAGCCTTTCCGTGGATGTTTTACTGTACTCTAGGAAGTTATAAAACACTGGAACTATTTGACTTCAAAATTTCATTTCTCCTGTTACTTTCCTTTCAGGATTTCTCTTTAATGGAAAGATTAAAATAATTACGGGAATTCAGAAAAGTACACTAAGAATAAATAGGGATTGATAAAGTAATCTCAATGGAATTAAAATAGGTATGCTTTACTGAGGAAAGATTAAGTCAAAATTAAAGTGTGACAATTGTTTGCAAATATCTGGATGGTTTCCAGAGAAAGTTAAGTTCTTTTGCTTGTTGCAAGCAAATCTATCTGTGAACAATAACAAAATAGAACAGGAAATTATGCTAACAAGTACTAAAAATTTTAAAGATGTGATATCATAATAATTTGAAAGAAATGAAATCTGGTTAAAAACTAAACTTATGCTAGATGAAGAGTTAACTGATAAATATATTCATTTACCTATGATGATAATTTTAGTGTAAAACTCATCATTTGAATATGAATCTAATACAAAAATCTTTTTATAATGAAGAAACCTTTGTAAATTAGGAAGACTTCTGTTGCATTAAAGAGATAAACCAAAGCAATTTTAAATTAACATATCCCATAGAAAAATGATTTTATTTTTGAAAACAGATCCAATTTTGACACTAAGGCCCATTCATTACTGATGATAAATGAATAAAAATTTAGTGAACTGACTGACCTAAGTCACCTAGAATATGCCAATCATTTTTTTATTGTCAAGAAAAATTAAATTTCAAAAGAATACATGGAAGTCTATACATCTGAATGACTTCCTTTTTTAAGAAATGTTACAATACAGAGTTCCTGTGGGCTGGAGAATAATAATGGTGACCATGACCTACCATATGCTAGGCTCTGATCCTGAGCACTTTACAGAGGTAACTTGGTGTTCTCAGCAACCTTGAACGACACCTATTTGTTACTATAATTTTACAGATGAGCAAAACTGAGGTAGAGGAAAGTTAAGTAACTTTCCCAAAGATATAAAAAGAGGCAGAGCTGGGATTTGTATCTGGGCTACTGGGTTCTGGATCTTATAACGCTCAACCCACTAGACTAAACTGTCTCACACTAGGATAATTTAAACCAAATTAAACTTGGATTACCATCAAAACTGAATTGCCATTTATATAATTCATTAAAGAACTTCCTGTGTAAAAATGGTGGTATGATATTGGCATGACCCTTTGTCTTTCTGAAGATCAACTCATAGCCAATTACGGAATATACAGAAATGTGAATAACAGCTTTGATAACCATAAACCACAAAATAGATAAAAGGGCAAAAATCAAACCATGATGCAAAATCA
Source organism: Eschrichtius robustus (assembly GCF_028021215.1). Taxonomy (NCBI): domain Eukaryota; kingdom Metazoa; phylum Chordata; class Mammalia; order Artiodactyla; family Eschrichtiidae; genus Eschrichtius; species Eschrichtius robustus. The sequence continues at coordinate 64,532,564 of NC_090831.1, read as the reverse complement.
AAATCCCAAGTCTTCAGCAGCAGTAATGGGATGCATAGGCTGAGGATGAAAGCACATATGCAAACTATGTTCGAAAACATTATTCTGGTCCTATGTCATCAATGAAAAGGACATCTTTTATTGTGTGCTAAACTACAATGGCGTATCTCCACTGGCTTGGAATACAGATAAACAAATATAAACACAACCCCCTAGGTCGTGCACAAAAATCTGTTTGGTTGGAAAATTCCCCTGGTCCTTGATGGTTTAAAAAGACAAAAATGCCACCTCTTTAAGGGACTAATCCAGAACAGAGCCCTATAACAAGCACACAATAATACTGCAAGACAAGAAAAAAAAAAAACAGTGGCAGATGAAGAAAACTCACTACAAAAAGCTTGCCAATTATATTAGCTTCCTAATAACAAATTATCAGAAAGTGGTTGGCTTAATAGAGCAGAAATTTATTCTCTCCTAGATCTAGAAGCTCGAAGTCCAAAATCAAGGTGTGAGCATGGCCATGTTCTCTCTGAAGGCTCGAAAGAAGAATCCTTCCTCCCTAACTTCTGATGGTTTCCAGCTATCTTTTGCACTCCCTGCTGCAACTTCTTCCTCCACTGTCACATGGATCTTCCCAGCATGTCTCTCTATGTCTTCAAATGGCCTTCTTACAAGGACATCAACCACCGGATTTAGGGACCACCCTAATTCCTTATGACTTCATCTTAACACATTACATATGCAAAGACCCTATTTCCAAATATCCACCTTCTGAGGTTCTGAGTGGACATGAATTTTGGAGGGACACTATTCAACCCAGTATATCACGAAATACATGCAAATTTTGTCCAAAAACTTCTCTATGAATTTACAAAATGAATTTCATCAATCAAGAGAACCAAACAAAAATATAGAAGTTTAGGGAAGAGATGGTGAGAAAACAGAAAGATATAATGGAAACTGAAAGAGCTCAGAGAACATGTAATATTAAAATTAAAACATCGCAGATATTAAGGTAAAGTTAGAATAAGCCTGACAGAAACAAACTAAAGAACATGAAAACAGGACATTATTAAGGAAGAAAATAAATCACAGAACAAAATTAATAGTTACAGATACACAAATAAGTAAAATCTTAAAATACAACTATATTTGAATCTACACTTTGATAGAAATATTTAATACTACTGGAAAAAAATGGCCAGAATAGACAACATGCAAACTCATCCTACTGAAGTTATCACTAACTGAAACCAAAGAAACCATCACGGGGCTTCCTTGGTGGCACAGTGGTTAAGAATCCGCCTGCCAATGCAGAGGATATGGGTTCGAGACCTGGTCTGGGAAGATCCCACATGCCACAGAGCAACTAAGCCTGTGCGCCACAACTACTGAGTCTGCGCTCTACAGCCCACAAGCCACAACTACCGAGGCCACGTGCCACAACTACAGAAGGCCACAGGCCTAGAGCCCATGCTCTGCAATGAGAAGCCACTGCACTGAGAAGCCCGCGTGCCGCAACAAAGAGTAGTCCCCGCTTGTCACAATCAGAGAAAGCCTGTGCGCAGCAACGAAGACGAAACAAGTCAAAAATAAATGAATAAAATAAGTCAATTAAAAAAAGAAGAAGAAGAAAGAAAGAAACCATCAACTGTGCAGCTAGATAAAAGATCAAAATGTATACGGGGAAATTTTTGGAACAGCCCCAGAATCCTTTGTATCAACCTTTAATGTCCAAAGACCGTGGACAATTTCCACAAATTCCTAAGTGAAACCAAGTATGACCCCAAAATTTGAACCGAGGTAACATGCAAGAGTTTTAAACGTGTAAAAGCATTGGGAATGATGGTCCCATAAACTTTTCCTGAACAATCAATTTGTGTCAACTAAGATATGACTGGGAAAATTAAAGCAGTAAGACTACTGGTGAATGCTAAATTTTTATAACAATATTATGTTCTCATAATATACCTGAAGTAAATGTGTGTATTACGATGACAGGAAAAAAATGAAATAGAACATATCAAATTAGAAAAACCTAAAAAGGGAAGAATGTAAAAAGATGGAGATAATGCAAGTATACTAGTTTCATCTCTTATATGTAGTCAAATTATATCAACAGGCATATTTTAAAGCCTAAAACTCAAGAATGGTAAAACAAGCTTATTAAATAGTATATAAGTAAATTCTAAGAAAAAATATAATTGACTAAAGGGGGACATAGGCAAAAGGAAGTGGGGAAGGAAGGAAGAAGATATTTTATCATTAGTTTTAGTAGAGCATTTGAACATTCTATAAATGAAACAGAATTTTTAATTTATTATTTTGACTTCCTAGGGTAAAATAATATAACAAAGATGAATATCTGTATATACAGAATATGATGCCAACATTCATAAATCAAAAGCTTTAAGTGATGTAAGACAAAATATATTGAAAAAATCAGTAATAAAAAGCTGATTAACACCTCTCATTAATTTTCAGATTAACTGAACAAAATAATTATGATAATAGAAAGCCTAAAAACAATTAATAAACAAACCAGAATACACCTTTCCAAGGAAAAGTCATGAAAATGATTAGTATGATTCTATAAAGAAAGATTATATTCTCTACAGGAATGTAGCATCTTTTAAAAATAAGCAATGTAAAGCAAGTACATCATAGGTTTTCTGTCTTATAATTTACTATTAGTGATTACTAATGTTAATTTTTTTCTTAGTCGTGTGATATTGTCTATTATGCTGCATTTCTAAAACAATTATCTTTGATATGAAGCGTTTAGGACAATAGTATTAAAATAAGAAAGACACAATATTCCTATTTGCCCCTCATGTAATAATTAGGAGTTTCCTCATTTTTATTTCTTTTCCAAACATTTTCCAAGGCATTTTCACTTGTGCAAAATATTGACAGTGTATTACCAATGAATAACAATTTTCAAAAGATGTGGATGTGGAATTAAATATTTATTAAAAATCATTCCATTTATTACTTGACTTGCCAAGGCAAATATGATTATACCCATTTTGAAAATAACAATGATCCCTATAAGGTTAAGAGCAGATCTTTCAGCAGAAACTTGGCAAGCCAGAAGGGAGTGGCAGGACATATTTAAAGTGATGAAGGATAAAAACCTACAACCAAGATTACTCTACCCAGCAAGGATCTCATTCCGATTTGATGGAGAAGTGAAAACTTTTACAGACAAGCAAAAGCGAAGAAAATCCAGCACCACCAAAGCAGCTTTACAACAAATGCTAAAGGAACTTCTCTAGGCAGGAAACACAAGAGAAGGAAGAGACCTACAATAGGAAACCCAAAACAATTAAGAAAATGGTAATAGGAACATGCATATCGATAATTACCTTACATGTAAATGGATTAAATGCTCCAACCAAAAGACACAGATTGGCTGAATGGATACAAAAACAACACCCATATATATGCTGTCTACAAGAGACCCACTTCAGACCTAGGGACACATACAGACTGAAAGTGAGGGGATGGAAAAAGATATTCCATGCAAATGGAAATCAAAAGAAAGCTGGAGTAGCAATTCTCATATAAGACAAAATAGACTTTAAAATAAAGACTATTACAAGAGACAAAGAAGGACACTACATAATGATCAAGGGATCAATCCAAGAAGAAGATATAACAATTGTAAATATATATGCACCCAACATAGGAGCACCTCAATGCATAAGGCAAATACTACAGCCAAAAAAGGGGAAATCGACAGTAACACAATCATGGTAGGGGACTTTAACACCCCACTTTCACCAATGGACAGATCATCCAAAATGAAAATAAATAAGGAAACACAAGCTTTAAATGATACATTAAACAAGATACACTAAATTGATATTTATAGGACATTCCATCCAAAAACAACAGAATACACATTCTTCTCAAGTGCTCATGGAACATTCTCCAGGATAGATCATACCTTGGTTCAGAAATCAAGCCTTGGTAAACTGAAGAAAATTGAAATCGTATCAACTATCTTCTCTATCCACAACACTATGAGACTAGATATCAATTACAGGAAAAAATCTGTAAAAAATACAAACACATGGAGACTAAACAATACACTACTTAATAAGCAAGATATCACTGAAGAAATCAAAGAGGAAATCAAAAAATACCTAGAAACAAATGACAATAAAAACACGACGACCCAAAACCTATGGGATGCAGCAAAAGCAGTTGTAAGAGGGAATTTTATACAATTCTACCTTAAGAAACAAGAAACATCTCAAATAAACAACCTAACCTTATACCTGAAGCAATCAGAGAAAGAAGAACAAAAAAACCCCAAAGCTAGCAGAAGGAAAGAAATCATAAAGATCAGATCAGAAATAAATGAAAAAGAAATGAAGGAAACGATAGCAAAGATCAATAAAACTAAAAGCTGGTTCTTTGAGAAGATAAACAAAACTGATAAACCATTAGCCAGACTCATCAAGAAAAAAAGGGAGAAGACTCAGATCAATAGAATTAGAAATGAAAAAGGAGAAGTAACAACTGACACTGCAGAAATACAAAGAATCATGAGAGATTACTCCAAGCAACTCTATGCCAATAAAATGGACAACCTGGAAGAAATGGACAAATTCTTAGAAATGCACAACCTTCCGAGACTGAACCAGGAAGAAATAGAAAATATGAACAGACCCATCACAAGCACTGAAATTGAAACTGTGATTAAAACTCTTCCAACAAACAAAAGCCCAGGACCAGATGGCTTCACAGGCGAATTCTATCAAACATTTAAAGAGCTAACACCATCCTTCTCAAACTCTTCCAAAAAAGTGCAGAGGAAGGAACACTCCCAAACTCATTCTATGAGGCCACCATCACCCTGTTACCAAAACCAAACAAAGATGTCACAAAGAAAGAAAACTACAGGCCAATATCACTGATGAACATAGATGCAAAAATCCTCAACAAAATACTAGCAAACAGAATCCAACAGCACATGAAAAGGATCATACACCATGATCAAGTGGGATTTATTCCAGGAATGCAAGGATTCTTCAGTATATGCAAATCAATCAATGTGATACACCATATTAACAAATTGAAGGATAAAAGCCATATGATAATCTCAATAGATGCAGAAAAAGCTTTTGACAAAATTCAACACCCACTTATGATTAAAAAAACTCTCCAGAAAGTGGGCATAGAGGGAACCTACCTCAACATAATAAAGGCCATATATGACAAACCCATAGCCAACATCATCCTCAATGGTGAAAAACTGAAAGCATTTCCTCTAAGATCAGGAACAAGGCAAGGATGTCCACTCTCATCACTATTAATCAACATGGTTTTGGAAGTCCTAGCCACGGCAATCAAAGAAGAAAAAGAAAAAAAAGGAATACAAATTGGAAAAGAAGAAGTAAATCTGTCACTGTTCGCAGATGACATGATACTATACATAGAGAATCCTAAAAATGCCACCAGAAAACTACTAGAGCTAATCAATGAATTTGGTAAAGTTGCAGGATACAAAATTAATGCACAGAAATCTCTTGCATTCCTATACACTAATGATGATAAATCTGAAAGAGAAATTATGGAAACACTCCCATTTACCATTGCAACAAAAAGAATAAAATACCTAGGAATAAACCTACCTAGGGAAACAAAAGACCTGTATGCAGAAAACTATAAGACACTGATGAAAGAAATTAAAGATGATACCAACAGATGGAGAGATAGACCATGTTCTTGGATTGGAAGAATGAATATTGTGAAAATGACTATAATGCCCAAAGCAATCTACAGATTCAATGCAATCCCTATCAAATTACCAATGGCATTTTTTACGGAACTAGAACAAATCATCTTAAAATTTGTATGGAGACACAAAAGATCCCGAATAGCCAAAGCAGTCTTGAGGGAAAAAAATGGAGCTGGAGGAAACAGACTCCCTGACTTCAGACTATACAACAAAGCTACAGTAATCAAGACAATATGGTACTGGCAGAGAAACAGAAACAGGTCAATGGAACAAGATAGAAAGCCCAGAGATAATCCCACGCACCTATGGTCAACTAATCTATGACAAAGGAGGCATATACAATGATATACAGTGGAGAAAAGACAGTCTCTTCAGTAAGTGGTGTTGGGAAAACTGGACAGCTACATGTAAAAGAATGAAATTAGAACACTCCCTAACACCATACACAAAAATTAACTCAAAACGGATTAAAGACCTAAATGTAAGGCCAGACACTATAAAACTCTTAGAGGAAAACATAGGAAGAACACTCTTTGACATAAATCAAAGCAAGATCTTTTTTGATCCACCTCCTAGAGTAATGGAAATAAAAACAAAAACAAACAAATGGGACCTAATGAAATTTCAAAGCTTTTGCACAGCAAAGGAAACCATAAACAAGACGAAAAGACAACCCTCAGAATGGGAGAAAATATTTGCAAATGGAGCAATTGACAAAGGATTAATCTCCAACATTTACAAGCAGCTCATGCAGCTCAATATCAAAAAAACAAACAACTCAATCCAAAAATGGGCAGAAGACCTAAATAGACATTTCTCCAAAGAAGACGTACAGATGGCCAAAAAGCACATGAAAAGCTGCTCAACATCACTAATTATTAGAGAAATGCAAATCAAAACTACAATGAGGTATCACCTCACACCAGTTAGAATGGGCATCATCAGAAAATCTACCAACAACAAATGCTGGAGAGGGTGTGGAGAAAAGGGAACCCTCTTGCACTGTTGGTGGGAATGTAAACTGATACAGCCACTATGGAGAACAGTATGGAGGTTCCTTAAAAAACTAAATATAGAATTACCATATGACCCAGCAATCCCACTACTGGGCATATACCCAGAGAAAACCATAATTCAAAAAGACACATGCACCCCAATGTTCATTGCAGCACTATTTACAATAGCCAGGTCATGGAAGCAACCTAAATGCCCACTGACAGACGAATGGATAAAGAAGATGTGGTACATATATATAATGGAATATTACTCAGCCATAAAAAGGAACGAAATTGAGTCATTTGTTGAGACGTGGATGGATCTAGACCGTCATACAGAGTAAAGTAAGTCAGAAAGAGAAAAACAAATATCGTACATTAACGCATTTATGTGGAACCTAGAAAAATGGTACACATGAACTGGTTTGCAGGGCAGAAGTTGAGACACAGATGTAGAGACCAAATGTATGGACACCAAGGGGGGAAAATCGCGGTGGGCTGGGGATGGTGGTCTGATGAATTGGGCGATTGGGATTGACATGTATACACTGATGTGTATAAAATTGATGACTAATAAGAACCTGCAGTATAAAAAAACAAACAAAAAAAACCAACTAATATTAAACTTTCTTTGGGTTATTTGTATGGAAATATGTTAATATAAATGTTTCAGACATTACATGAAATTTCTAAAAATCTTATATGTTCGGGTATAATGTTATAAGTCATAATTCTAGTTATTACTTTAAAATGTATATCTCAGAAATAACTAAATTTCCTTGTCAATTGCATTACTATGAACTTTCATCAAATCTTTAACCGTGGTCATTTTTAAGTCTTTTGTCATTTACAGACAGTTCTGGGTGTACTCTGATGCTTTCGCAAAAAATGTTCCTATAAAAGGGTTTCATCTTCAAGGAATTCATGGAAAAGACTGTGACAAGTACAGGTTTCTGGTAACTGACTATACTGCTGAACTGAATGAATAAGCATTTTCAGAACTCTAATGGAAAACTGATGAATTCATAAAAGTGCTAACAAAAGATCAAGATGAAAAAAAATTAATTACATGGGACTGAGTGAACTGATGAGGAAGATTATAATTTTTGTGACTTTCCGTTTGAATATAAAAAAGAAAAATCCCACAAGGACTCAGGCAAAAAACATACAAATCAATTTTCACTGCAAAGTAAAGGAGCTGTTACAGTCGAGGATTACTGGATTGAATGTCAATATTATGACATAGTATTAGTGTGTTTCATGTTTGGTAATTGCAATCACTGTTGCTTTTGTTGTGGTCATCCATTTACAATGCTTGGAGTCAGTTTATTTATCTCCGGTAAAAATAAAATACAGTGTGTGTGAAAAAAAAAACCCAAACAGAGCAAAACAAAAAAAAACCCTGATAACATTGCCAGTCTTGAATATAAAACAAAAGAGAAGCTTCTAACACTGTAACCCAAAATACGCAGGGGGATGAAGAAACTCCTCTAGATTCATAGAAATCCATAAGAAGATTAGCAGTCATTTTAATAAGCCAAAAGACACAAAGAAATGCTATGCACGATATTCAGGGAATAAAAGATTGCATTTATTTCGTTCAACAAATATTTATCAAGCACCTTTACGTATTAGGCATTGTTGTGGGTCTGGGTGAATACAAGCTGATAAAATCCCTTCCCTTGGCGCTTACAGTTTAATGAAGGAAGAAAAACCAAGAAAAAACATACAGAGAAAAGATTTTGGATGCCAGGTGGGAAGTAGGTTGTTGGGAAATGAACTAGAAGGAAGACAGAATGTGCTGGAATGGGGATTCAATTTAAACAGCATGATTAATGAGGGCTCATTGGGAAGTGGATATTTGAGCCAGGATCATACGAAGGTGAGGGAGTGAACTCTCACCTTCTATTACAGTGCTGTTCTGAATTTTCTTTTGGTTTTTAAAAAACAAAACCTGTTGCTTAGAAGCCATGAACTATTTTACTTTACTTCAACTTGTCAAAATTTCCTTGTTTTAAAAAATCATTTGGGTTCACTCAGGAAACTTTGTATTATAAGTTGACTAGTTGTGATGTATCAGTAACTGCTGTTACTCCTTTTTCAAAGAAATATAATTGATTTTGAAGTTTTCTAGATTGTCACATGCTTTGTGACTAATGCAAGGAAATCAAGTCCTGTGTTGTATTTGTTCTAGTCATTTCTACTCAGGCTATATATTGTAGTTGATTAGGTAGAAGGAATAACAAGACCAAATGTCCTGAGGCAGCACAGTGTCTGGTGAGAGAGAGATCCAATAAAGAGGCCAGTGTGGCTGGAGAAGAGCGAGCACGAGAGACAAAAATAGAAGAGACTGGAAGGGTCATGGGGAGCCAGGTTGTGTTAAGGCTGGCTGAGATGTTTTAAAGGCTTACACTTCCACTCCAAGCAAAATAGAAAGCCTTGGCAGGGCTTTAAGCAAAGGAACGACATGATCTTACACGTGTTTTAAAGGCATGGCTGTGATGCTGTGTTGAGAATTTAAAAGAAAAATCTAAATAATTCTGCTTTGCCTTGAAAACAAGGAGTCCATAGAAGTAGTATCTATCAATCGAAAAAAGAAATGCCTTGTCCTTTGTTCAAAGATGTGGCTCCTTCGTCTGAGCATTTGGCAAATAAATCGTGGTAAAGTTGGAGCTGATGCACCCACCCTGTCTAACCCTGTCACTCTCCTGCCCAGTGCACACAGAGGAGACAGCTGGCCAGGATTAGGTGCTTCCTCCCACACAGGGAATGAAGGAAGGCGTGGGCCTTGGGAGCTCTCTCTCGTCCTGTTCCTACTAAGATGAAAATCAGCTTAATCTCAAGAGCAAATAAACAGCATTTTTAAAGATTAAAAAAAAAAAAATCTTCCAACAAACAAAAGCCCAGGACCAGATGGCTTCACAGGCGAATTCTATCAAACATTTAGAGAAGAGCTAACACCTATCCTTCTCAAACTCTTCCAAAATATTGCAGAGGGAGGAACACTCCCAAACTCGTTCTACGACGCCACCATCACCCTGATACCAAAACCAGACAAAGATGTCACAAAGAAAGAAAACTACAGGCCAATATCACTGATGAACACAGATGCAAAAATCCTCAACAAAATACTAGCAAACAGAATCCAACAGCACATTAAAAGGATCATACACCATGAGCAAGTGGGGTTTATCCCAGGAATGCAAGGATTCTTCAGTATATGCAAATCAATCAATGTGACAAACCGTGTTAACAAATTGGAGGAGAAAAACCATATGATCATCTCAATAGATGCAGAAAAAGCTTTTGACAAAATTCAACACCCATTTATGATAAAAACCCTCCAGAAAGTAGGCATAGAGGGAACTTTCCTCAACATAATAAAGGCCATATATGACAAACCCACAGCCAACATCATCCTCAATGGTGAAAAACTGAAACCATTTCCACTAAGATCAGGAACAAGACAAGGTTGCCCACTCTCACCACTATTATTCAACATAGTTTTGGAAGTTTTAGCCACAGCAATCAGAGAAGAAAAAGAAATAAAAGGAATCCAAATCAGAAAAGAAGAAGTAAAGCTGTCACTGTTTGCAGATGACATAATACTATACATAGAGAATCCTAAAGATGCTACCAGAAAACTACTAGAGCTAATCAATGAATTTGGTAAAGTCGCAGGATACAAAATTAATGCACAGAAATCCCTAGCATTCCTATACACTAATGATGAAAAATCTGAAAGTGAAATTAAGAAAACACTCCCATTTACCACTGCAGCAAAAAGAATAAAATATCTAGGAATAAACCTACCTAAGGAGACAAAAGACCTGTATGCAGAAAACTATAAGACACTGATGAAAGAAATTAAAGATGATACAAATAGATGGAGAGATATACCATGTTCTTGGATTGGAAGAATCAACATTGTGAAAATGACTCTACTACCCAAAGCAATCTACAGATTCAATGCAATCCCTAACAAACTACACTGGCATTTTTCACAGAACTACAACAAAAAATTTCACAATTTGTATGGAAACACAAAAGACCCCAAATAGCCAAAGCAATCTTGAGAAAGAAAAACGGAGCTGGAGGAATCAGGCTCCCTGACTTCAGACTATATTACAAAGCTACAGTAATCAAGACAGTATGGTACTGGCACAAAAAACAGAAATATAGATCAATGGAACAGGATAGAAAGCCCAGGGATAAACCCACGCACACATGGTCACCTTATCTTTGATAAAGGAGGCAAGCACATACCGTGGAGAAAAGACAGCCTCTTCAATAAGTGGTGCTGGGCAAACTGGACAGGTACATGTAAAAGTATGAAATTAGAACACTCCCTAACACCATACACAAAAATAAACTCAAAATGGATTAAAGACCTAAATGTAAGGCCAGACACTATCAAACTCTTAGAGGAAAACATAGGCAGAACACTCTATGACATAAATCACAGCAAGATCCTTTTTGACCCACCTCTAGAGAAATGGAAATAAAAAAATAAACAAATGGGACCTAATGAAACTTAAAAGCTTTTGCACAGCAAAGGAAACCTTAAACAAGATGAAAAGACAACCCTCAGAATGGGAGAAAATATTTGCAAATGAAGCAACTGACAAAGGATTAATCTCCAACATTTACAAGCAGCTCATGCAGCTCAATATCAAAAAAACAAACAACCCAATCCAAAAATGGGCAGAAGACCTAAATAGACATTTCTCCAAAGATATACAGATTGCCAACAAACACATGAAAGAATGCTCAACATCATTAATCATTAGAGAAATACAAATCAAAACTACAATGAGATATCATCTCACACCGGTCAGAATGGCCATCATCAAAAAATCTACAAACAATAAGTGCTGGAGAGGGTGTGGAGAAAAGGGAACACTCTTGCACTGTTGGTGGGAATGTAAATTGATACAGCCACTATGGAGAACAGTATGGAGGTTCCTTAAAAACTAAAAATAGAATTACCATACGACCCAGCAATCCCACTACTGGGGATATACCCTGAGAAAACCATAATTCAAAAAGAGTCATGTACCAAAATGTTCATTGCAGCTCTATTTACAATAGCCAGGACATGGAAGCAACCTAAGTGTCCATCGACAGATGAATGGATAAAGAAGATGTGGCACATATATACGATGGAATATTACTCAGCCATAAAAAGAAATGAAATTGAGTTATTTGTAGTGAGGTGGATGGACCTAGAGTCTGTCATACCGAGTGAAGTAAGTCAGAAAGAGAAAAACAAGTACCATATGCTAACACATATATATGGAATCTAAGGAAAAAAAAAAACGGTCATGAAGAACCTAGGGGCAAGACGGGAGTAAAGACACAGACCTACTAGAGAATGGACTTGAGGATATGGGGAGGGGGATGGGTAAGCTGTTACAAACCAGAGAGTAGCATGGACATATATACACCACCAAACGTAAAATAGATAGCTAGTGGGAAGCAACCGCATAGCACAGGGAGATCACCTGGAGGGGTGGGATAGGGAGGGCGGGAGGGAGGGAGATGCAAGAGGGAAGAGATATGGGAACATATGTATATGTATAACTGATTCACTTTGTTATAAAGCAGAAACTAACACACCATTGTAAAGCAATTATACTCCAATAAAGATGTTAAAAAAAAAGAAAAGAAAGAAAACAACAATGATCTAGCTTATAAAACAATTATTTGTTCGCATACCTATACTTTCTATGTTATTAGAACCTCCTTGAGAACAGGGACCATATTAGTTGTTTCCCCATTACCTTGCACAGTACATTATATATAATAGATCCTTATCAATATTTCTTGAGTTTAACTATTTTACCAACAGGCAAAGATACTTGCTTATAGAAGAAATATTTGACGTTATCACTCAAAACAGATTAAAAACAATATGATATAAGGAAATAGTAAGGAGAAGTGTTAAATTTTTGCTTATGCTAACTGCCCAATTCTCATTAGGCCATGGGTACATGGGCCTCTACTTATTTTCCTATCTCCTTTAAGCCCTGGAGATAACTGAACAGTGATCAAGGCAACCAAGCAAACCATATGGGAACCAGCAGACCACAGCTTAATTAGCACTGAAAATTTATGCCAGTAGTGTCAGCTTCTTTTTTTATATTACTTCATCTTCAGGACCTCTAAGTTTTAATAATATTGGTTGTTTTGCCTTTGCATTTATATTTACTTAAAATACAAATGTTAGATAAAGGCACAATTATATTTATCAAAGAAATTTAAGATAAAAGCTTGCTATAATAACAACGAAAAATTTGTTAAACCCTACCTTCCAAAATCACTTTACCATTAATATGATTTAAATATTATTTACTATTAAAAGTAAATTTTCTATTTAAACAAACCACACTGGTTTTATTTAAACAAAGTACCTGTAGCAAATTCCAATAATAAATATTCAAAATTAAGATGTTAAAAAAAGCCTTGACTTTCTATACTTTGCATCATAGTGTATCAACTTTACAACTTCGGAAGCAGAGTTGAAAGCCAAACTGTGGTTATCTGAATCTCACTTCAGCACGTTTTTACTAGACTAGGAGGCAAGTGAAATCTAAAAAGAGCTAGATTCAATTTACTTAGCTATCATTTATATCTAAGTTTCATTCATTTAAAATACTATATGAACTCCTAAAACTCATTGAAACATTATCTTCATTTCAATGCCTATAAATAACAATTTAATTTAAAGAAGAGATAATCATGAGTACTTTAATATTTTCTGCATCTTTCAACCTAACCTAACCACTATACTGAAATAAAAAAACAAATTGGCAATTTCTGATCATATAAACTTAATCAGTACTTAATAGCTTGGAATTTGTATTATTCTAATTAAATTAACAAATAAGAAATTTTTTTAAAGAGCTTGTATTTTTGTTGTTGTTTTTTTTTCTCCTCCCTAAAATTCCTTGTTGTACCATCTGGCCGAGAAAGCTTGCAAATATTGCTGTCTGGACAGAGCTATGACCAAGTACCCAGAGGTGAAAGCCCAAAACATTAACAGTCTTCAATAATTCACTGCTCAAACCACCAGTCTGCCATTACTATATATTTTACCTTTAATGCATCAACTATCATATTAGTCATGTTGACTTTTAAACTTAGCTTAAATATTTTCTATAATATTTACGTAAAGGTTTTGTTTAAAAAGTTGTAATAAAGATGTCTGCACGAAAAAAAAACCCAGAAAAATACCATAAAGCCAGCTAATATGGTGAAAAGAAAGTGGATGCTAGCAGCACTGAAGTGACATTTTTAGACTTGTATAATAAATTTGGTTATTACCAAATAAATTATCTGAAACAAATTGATAAAGCTTGAGTTAATTCAATATCAAAAAATTTACATTTTCCTAGGTTTGTCTTTAAAATCTCCTCCTGAAATCATAGTAATGATTACAAATATCTAAAGAGTAAGCAATTAGCAATATAATGGAATATTATAATGGGATTTATTGACTTTGATGATGTGAAATGCAATACTAACAATAATAAGTGGAATGCATATGAAAATAGTATAATAGCCACAAGAAAAAAATCAGTTTTAAATTTAGGGTCTCTGAAACAGATTTTGGACTTCTCCATATCTGAAAAAAAGAAATTTACCTAAAAGCATGCTATTAGGTAGCATGCAAATTTCTATTGACCTGGCACTACTGGAGCTTGCCACACTTTATCCTGTCACTTAATTTCACTTTTGACACTTGGTTCTTCGAGGCACAAATTCCTGGAGTGAAGGGCACCTGCAATGGCTTCCTTCGCTCAAGGAAGAAATCTTTGGGAATGGGCCCCTTAATGGCAATCTGGACAGCTGCTTCCATTCTACAATATTTTCACACAGAAAACAAAAAGAGTTAAAGGGAACCAAAGTGACAAATACAGATCCCAACAGATCCCTAGGTACTTAGACAGAAATTTTAATGACCAAACACAAAACATAAAGTACACAACTGCTTCAAGAAGTGGGCCCGGGTGGGTAATGTACCTTTAGATGTAAACTGATAGCGTGATGAATGTTTTGAATTATATTTTGCACCTGTCTTTAATTTCTTTGCTATCACTGGCTTTCTGATTATATAGAACACATCATGGGAGGAAGATTTAACAGAAGTGAATTGGAATGGTGAAATTAATATATTTTCAGTTTACATATACAAAATACACGTAATAAAAGAGGTAGTGCCAATACAACAAGTTTATGATGCTTTCTAAAGTTCACAATAAGCTATGTGAAATCTGTAAAATAAGAAAATAGCAGTCATACTCAGTTAAGCATATGAAAGTTCAAAAGAATAGATGTCCTTCTCGGCAGGGACTAACAAGGAATTACCTTGAAAATTAAAATCTTTTCACTATGAAATCTATTTATTGTCTAGCCTCTCGATGTCAGATAAAAATTGGGGTGGATTGTTCAACACAGACAGTAGGTTAAATTAGCAAACTGCTTTGATGGTTATTTTGCAAAAGACTGATTTGATTTACCCTACAGTCAATCTAGAAATTAGATTTTCTATTCAAGAAGAAATCTGCTCTTTGGGAGAAAGGCTATCTCAGCCCTCTGCTTACTCTGCATTTTGTCTGTGGAAGAATATACACATATTCCAGTTTTCTTTTACCACCTGTAGGCTGATAACACTCAGCTCTGCGTCTCCCCCACCCATGTCTCTCCAGAGCTCATCTCATGGGCAATGATGGTGAATAAAACTGATAACTGATTTTAACTGAATGTTCAAGAAATATAAAAAACAAATTATAGCTATTAATGATTACCTTTACCATCATCTCCTTTAACAATATACATGTAATAAAATAGAATATAAGGGAAAGAACACACTCTGGTAAATATGAGAAAGTATTTTCCCATTAGAAATGCTAACAAAGGTCTAAAAATTAACCCAAAAAAGTAAAAATACTTAAGATCTGGATGATAGCATAATCCCCTCATATCTGTGGTTTTGTTTTCCATAGTTTCCATCAATCATAGTCAACTGCAATCCAAAAATATTAAACAGAAAATTCAGGAAATAAACAATGCAAAAGCTTTAATTGCACACCATGCTGGGAAGCGTGATGAAATCACTCACCATCCCACTCTGTCCCACCTGGAACGTAAACCATCCCTTTGCCCAGAATACCCACGCTGTAAAAACTACTCACCCATTACCCACGTGGTAGCTGTCTTGGTTGTCAGATCAACTGTCTCAGTATCATAGCTCTTGTGTTCAAGTAACCTTTATTTTACTTAATAATGGCCCCAAAGCACAAGAGTGGTGATGTTGGCAATTCAGATATTGTCTTACTGTGCCTGATTTATAAATTAAACTTTATCATGTGTATGTATGTATAGGAAAAAAAAAAAGGTCTATATAGGGTTTGATACTATCCCTGGTGTCAGTCATCCACTGGGGGTCTTGGGACGTAACCTCTGCAGATAAGGGGGAACTATGGTAGTATCTTTCTCTTTAGAATATGTAAATGTTTCTGCCCGGGATCTAGGGGACCGGACTTTCCAAATAATCTTAATCAGAGACTAAGAAGACTAGTTGAGCTTCAGTCTTAGTGATGGATAATCTACTTCTTGCTCATTTTTATTCCTAGGGAGTGATCCTTTCGGTTCCCAACTCAAAGCTCAGCTTTACCAGGGCCGCTCCTTCTTGGAAGCACATCTGCATTTAATATTTGTTTCCATTCATTATACAAATTCATTCTTTCTTGAATATTTATCATACTGCATTATTTTGTCTTAAGTATGCAAATCATGAGTTGAACAGACTTAGAGATTATTACTATCCAGAGATATTTTTTGTAAGGAAGTTTAAGCCATTCACATATATATTTACTACTATTGTGCTTCCAATGTTTTATTTCTCTTACATATGATTTTTAAAAATTTTTATCCATTGTTAAAGGTATATTATCTTTTAAATTATATAACTGCTAATTTTTTAAGTTTCTTAAAATGATATTCCTTCAAATTCAATCCTTAAAATATTAACCTTAATGTCACCTCCCTCAAGTGGCAGGGCCAGGGCATCCCAGTTAGGGGTCATGGGGCCCAGAAGGCATTGAGCAAAGTTTTATTCTTTCCAAGCTTATTTAATGTTTTGGGATTTTGAAGTCAATTTACTGTTATTATACTATGCTTTATGCATTATCTCTTTTTCACAAAAACAGCTTTTAATAACTTCATGAAATTTTAGGACTAGAGATCCTGTTTCCATTATTTCCCCATTTTTGAACAGATTTTTTTTTCTTAGACCTCAGTTTTTAAAACAGGGCTTGCCTATCTGAAAATGTCAATGTTACTTTCTTTATTCTTTTCAAACCTTTTGACTAAAAACTACATACATAACTCTATCATTTCCTGGCACTTAACACTACACAAGAGAAGTCAGATAACAGCCTGGTTTTCCTTTGTAGGTTAACATGTTTACTCCTTTGAATCATGTAGGAATTTTCTTAATCATCTTGGTTAAGAAATGTGGGTGCAGCTTCTCAGTTTGAAGCATTTTTTTATTGACTGTCTAAGACAGAGGTTGCTTTTAATCCACATATAAAGATGTTTCTTCATCCCAATAGAGTTTTATTCTTTCCTTTGATTATATTTTGTTTGCTTTTACTAAGTCCCTCTTCAGTTACACTATACATCCATATAATGTCTTCTATTCTCTGTCTTCCATGTCAATCATTTTTCATCTCCGGCATTCTTTGCAGTTTGGGATAGCTTCTCTTGTTTGCTTGTTTTCCATTTTACAAATTGATTTCTATTGCATCAGTCTTACTTTTAACTTCTTCCAGGGTGGATTCTATATCTGGTATTGGGTTTTTGTTTCTTTTTCCTTGACTTTGTCTCCCTTTCTCATTCTCATTTTTGTCATCCTATATACCCTTTATACATTATTATCTCCACCCCAAGAGGACAAGTTTTATTGTACTCTATTAAAAGTAACAAACTGATCCCTACTTTTTCTTTTTCAGGCACTTATAATGAAGTATGTGTTTCTTTTGAGCTTTTCAGACATCATCTCTTTTTCCTTGTTCAGTACTAATTTGCAAAGCATGCTATATTCTTTTCCTCTCTTTATTCACGCCCCAGAAATGGTGTTGGCTCATTCATTACTGAAAAACATCAAGGACTTTACTTACCTCATGAAGTAATCTCAAGAGTTATAAAGGGATAAGTGTCAAGTTCCCTGTTTTATTTGTGCTCTAAGTTTCTGCAACAAGATACAGATTTTGGAAGAAAGCAATGAGAAAGCATATCATTGCTTTTCATCAGGTATTTTTTTCATAAAAAATTAACCAAGCTTGGGGGGAGTGGTCAAGATGGTGGAGTAGGAAAACCGTGAGCTCAACTCCTCCCATAGGCACACCAAAATTACAACTATTTACAGAGAAACTGTTTATAAGAAAGACCAGAAAAGATCTCCTACAGCTAACGATATGAAGAAGGAACCACAATGAGACAGGTAAGACAGGCAGAGAAACAGTGTAGTTAGAACCCATACTCCCAAATGGGCAACCCACAAACAGAAGGATAATTACAATTGCAGAGATTCTCCCCAAGAAGTGAGGGGTTCTAGCCCCCTACATTGGGCTTCCCAGCCTGGGGGTCCTGCACTGGGAAGATGAGCCCCTGAAATGTTTAGTTTTGAAGGCCAGTGAGCCTTACTTTCAGGAGAGCTAGAAGGCTGTGGGAAATTGAGACACCACTCTTAAAGGACCCACACAAAATATCACAAGCTCTGGGACCCAGGGTAGAAGTAGTAATTTGAGAGGAACCTGGGTCAGACCCAACTGCTGATCTTGGAGAGGCAAGAGGCCACTGGACTTCACCCTGGGGACAAAGACACCAGTGATAGCCATTTTGGGGAGATCGTTCTACCACCTGGATGCTGGTGTTGACAAGCACCATTTTGGAATTCTCCCTCCAGCTTATTAGCACAGCCCTGCCCACTAGCCTTCTCACACCAGTACTGGGACCCCTCAAGCCAAGCCAAGCAACTAGCCAGGAAGGGACATAGACTCACCCACTAGCAGGTGAGCTGCCTTCAGACCCCCTGAGCCAACAGCCTTCCCAGGACATGACTCTGTCCAATAGTGGGCCGAGGACCCAGCCCTGAACACCACTGCTCCAGCACTAACCCTGAGACCACCAGGACCCAGCAGCCAAAGACCACAGGGCCCAGCTCCACCCAGCAATGGGCCAGCACTAGTCCCAGGACTGGCCTCACACACCAAGGAACCAGCATTTTGCCCCAGAACCCTCCTAGGCTCTGTAGCTAGCCACCTCATGACCCAGCCCCCTGCCCACCAGCAGCCAGCAGCCTCCACACGAGGCAGAGCCTGGTAATCAACCAGACCAGAGGCCAGAAATGCCTACCAGACTTCCCATACTTGTTAGCCTGCCACAACACAAGGACCTACAAAGCTCACATAAAGGGCAGCCTTAGAGCATATAGCTCTGGAGACTAGAGAGGAATGTATTGCTGGGACTCACAGGACGTCTCCTACAAAAGGCCACCTTTCCAAGGTCAGGAAATGTAACCAACTTTTCCAATACACAGAAATTTAAACTGGAAGTTACACAAAACGAAGCAACAGAAAAATATGATCCAAACAAAGGAAAAATATAAAAACCACAGAAGAACTAGGTGAAGTGGAGATAAGCAATCTACCCAATAAAGAGTTCAAGGTAATGATCATAAAGATGTTCAAAGAACTCAGGAGAAGACTGGATAAAAAGAACAAGAAGTTAGAAGTTTTTAATAAAGAACTAGAAAATATAAAGAACCAGAGATGAAGAATACAATAAATGAAACAAAAAATACACTAGAAGAAATCAACAGTAGATTAGGTGATACAGAGGAATGGATCCACAAGTTGGACGACAGAGTAGTGGAAATTACTGAAGCCAAGCAGAAAAAAAGAAAAAGAAATGAGAACAGTTTAAGATACTTCTACGACAATATCAAGCATAAAAGCATTTGCATTACTGGGGCCCCAGAAGCAAAAGAGTGAGAGAAAGGCACAAAGAACATATTTGAAGACATAATAGCTGAAAACTTCCCTAACCTGGGAAAGGAAACAGGAATCCAGGTCCAGGACGCACAGAGAGTCCCAAAGAGGATCAACCCAAAGAGGACCACACCAAGACACACTGCAATTAAAATGGCAAAATTTAACAATAAAAAGAAAACATTAAAGGTAGCAAGAGAAAACCAACAAGTGACATACAAAGGAACTCCCAAAAGGCTCTCCGCTGACTTTTCAGCAGAAACTCTTCAGCCCAGAAGGGAGTGGCATGATACATTTACAGTGATGAAAGGGAAAAAACTACAACCAAAAATACACTACCCAGCAAGGCTTTCATTCAGATATGAAGGAGAGTCAAATGTTTTACAGACAAGCAAAAGCTAAAAGAGTTCAGCACCACCAAACCAGCTTTATAATAAATGTTAAAGGAACTTCTTTATGTAAAAAAGAAAAGACCACAACTAGAAATAGGAAAATTGAGAAAGGAAAAGTCTCATTGGTAAGGGCAAATATACAGTAAAGGTAGTAAATCAACCAAGTATAAAGCTAGAGCAAGGTTAAAAGACAAAAACAGTAAAATCATCCATACCCACAGTAAGTGTTAAAGGATACACAAAACAAAAAAGATGTAAAATATGATGTTAAAAACAGTAAACGTTAGTGGGGGGTGGGCAAAAATACAAGGCTGTTAAAATTCATTTGAACTTAAGAAATCAGCAACCTAAAATGATCATATATATATATATATATATATATATATATATAGATTGCTGTATACAAGCCTCATGGTAACCACAAACCAAAAATCTAAAGGTAGTCACAAAAATCGCAAGAAAAGGGAGCAAAAGAAAAAGCAAGGAACAAAAGAGAACTACAAAAACAACATTAAAACAATTAACAAAATGAGCTATCAATAATTACTTTAAATGGAGATGGACTAAATGCTCCAATCAAAAAATAGAGTGCCTGAACAGGTACAAGACCCACACACATGCTACCTATAAGAGACTCACTCCAGATCCAAAGACACACACAGACCGAAAGCGAGGGAATGGAAAAAGGTATTCCTCACAAATGAAAATGAAAAGAAATACTTTTGGTAGCAATTTCATATCAGACAAAATAGACTTTAAAACAAAGACTAACAAGAGACAAAGAATGACACTGCATAATGATCAAGGGATCAACCCAAGAAGAAGATGCAACTATTGTAAATATATATGCACCCAACATCGGAGCACCTATATACACAAAGCAAATATTAACAAACATAAAGGGAGAAACTGACAAACACAATAATAGTAGGTGACTTTAACACCTCACTTACATCAGTGGACAGATTGTCCAGGAAGGAAATCAATAAGGAAACACAGGTCTTCAATAACACATTCGAACAAATGGACTTCATAGATATATAGAACGTTCCACGCAAAGCAGCAGAATGCACATTCTTTTGAGGTGCACATGGAACATTCTCCAAGATAGATCACATGCTAGTCCACACAACAAGTCTCAATAAATTTTAGAAAACTGAAATCATATCAAACATCTTTTCTGACCACAAGGCTATGAAACTAAAAATCAACCACAAGAAAAAAACTGCAAAAAAACACAAACACATGGAGGCTAAACAACATGCTACTAAACAACCAACTGATCACTGAAGAAATCAAAGAGGAAATTAAAAAATACCTGGAGACAAATGAAAATGAAAGCACAATGATCCAAAATCTACAGGACGCAGCAAAAGCAGTTCTAAGAGGAAAGTTTATAGTGATACCAGCCTACCTCAGGAAACAAGAAAAATCTCAAGTAAACAACCTAATGTTACAACTAAAGGAACTAGAAAAAAAAAGAACAATCAAAACCCAAAGTGAGTAGAAGTAAAGAAATCATAAAGATCAAAGTGGAAATAAATAAAAGAGACTAAAAAAAAAAAAATAGAAAAGACCAATGAAATTAAGAACTGGTTCTTTCAAAAGATAAACAAAATTGATAAACCTTCAGCCAGATTTGTCAGGAAAAAAAGAGAGGGCCAAAAATCAATAAAGTCAAATATGAAAAAGGAGACGTTACAACCAATACCACAGATATACAAAGGATCACAAGAGATTACTATGAAAACTATACACCAGTAAAATGGACAACCTAGAAGTGATGGACAAATTCCAAAAATGTACCATCTCCCAAGACTGAACCAGGAAGAAATGGAAATATGAACATTCTTTCTGCCAACACTTATCAAACCACATTAACCATCGTTCGCTTTTGAAAGGTGTGACACAAAGCAAAGCAGGTATGCCTCGTATGTCTCACATCTTGCTTCATTGCTTGTTCTACATTGGTGAAACATTACCAAGTGCCTGTTTTTCACCTAAAATACAAGGTATATAAAGAGAAGAGAGAGAGACCATCCATTTATGTCTTTATATCACCAATGCACAATACAATGACTGGAATACAAAAGCTATTCAACAAAACTTTGACGAATACATAAATAAAAATCAGAATACAGTTGAGGATACATCATCATAAATATCTCTAAGAATACTGTAGAATTAATGTTTAATTCTAGAAAGAATTGTAGCATTGAACTTCAAACTTCATAATATATAGTTAACCTTAAGATGATTCAGAGATTTAAAAGCATTTATGTAATTAAAAATATCAAAGGTAATGGATTTTTAAAGTAGACCAATACATTAATAGTCAAGTAAAACATGAAATCCATGTTAGCTAAAAATTCAATAAAAGTATGATAACAGACATAAAACGATACTTATAAACATGTCTTAGTTCAGTAAACTAAATGAGAAAATGTGGCTGAAAGATCAGATTTACTAAAAAGAAAAAGAATCATACTTGGATGAACTAAATCACACTAAATATGATTTAAAGAAGGGACAGGAACGTGGAGACCTAGTTGCCCAGCTTTCTTCCAGCTTAGATTTAAAATTAATCAAAATATTTGACAAAATGTTTTTACTATTTTGGTGAGAAATATAGAAAATTGAAATTTTAATTAAGCTATCATCTAAAAGCACTTCACAATTGGTTCATAAATAAAAGGTAATTTCTACACGGCGATTTGCTAAATTTTATATGGAAGTGATAGTAAGAAAGGCCTTAAACATAATATCCTTTGTACTCACTTATTTGAATAGGAAACTAGAGCAATGTTTTAACTTAGAGTCATCAAATGTTTAACACAAAACTGTCTTGGTTAATAATAAAATGAAGGAATATGTTTCCTAAGGGTGTTTAAATACATTTAATTTTTAAGTCTTATTAACAACATAGAAATAAAATAATGTATAGGACTTGAAACAAGTAATCACTAATTATGAGATATGCCAAAGCACTTAATAATTATCCATAGACCTCTTTGTCATATAATTCACTTGTCAGAAAAATTATTCAGATAGGTAAAATGTTTTTAATTAGGCAAGTATTAACCATAAAATAAACTTTGTCCATTAAAGAGCGATATCATTGTATTACCTCTATACCTAAAATCCAGTAATTCAGTAAAAACTTGTGTGTGAATACTGATGATTAAAGTCTTTGCTCTAGGACAGACTATTTTCATTTAACAACGCATTTAAAATCTGTAGTCAAGTCTTAAACTATTTGAGGTATCCATGCATGGAAACAGCAAAACAAAGCCAAAGTACATAGTCAATAGACCTGAAACAATGTGGGTGTCAAGAAGGTAAGGGAAAAAACAGTCCCTAACAATGATTTCCAGATAACATAAAAAATTTAACATAAAATAATTGGGGCTAACTACGAATCACATTTCAAAGATTTCATATTTAGATTATAATTCTTTTCCAAATGTGGGATGCCATTTAAGTTAATCACTGCTCTCTGGCCCAGGGCTGCACAAACTATCTGTGATGAAGGAATGATTTTTTTTCTATCCATTACAGATAGATAGATAAAGAGATCGGTAGACAAATAGACAGATAGATAGACATACAGACAGACAGAAAGACAGATACGTAGATAGATAGGAAAAAAACAGAAACAAAGAATAAGCTTGGTTTGAAATGGAAATGCAATGATTAAAAAAATGCTCATATGAAACCAAAATTAATGACTACAGTATTGTTGTATGCCATAAGAATATTAGAAATGCTAAACCTAGAATGAGATAATAACATTACAATTAGTTTCTGAACCATGTTTATGATACGAGGACTAGCAAAGGAATAGGCCCACATTTGGGGCAAATAATACAATGCAGGTTTGACACATTGGCAGCTCCCACCCAAGACCCTGATAGACACTGCTAATTGATTATGCCACTTTTTAACCAATAAGTAGAGAAGCAGCTTCTCAGTCTTTCCCCATACAGCACAGCAGACAGTCACTTGCAATTGATTGGTGTTAACGTAAGACCAGTATGTCACGTAGAGAAATGAAAAAATATGACAAGAATAAAAAGACCTATTCAACTCTTATTTTTTCCTGTCTTTATAATTAAACACATGTACATGACAGCATATAACAAACTTGCTTAAGTGAAAATGTATAATGGAATAACCAGGCTATTATGAATGAACACATAGCTCCAAGCCAAACAAATCATATTCCAGGATACTGTAATAATGCAGAAATGTGATTATGAATACATGAAAATCAACTTGAGACTGGAGCAGGCAGGGAAGGTTAAGCACGGTATGGCCCTATTTAAATAGACTGAAAAGAGCTACGTATTCCATACATGTCACAAAGCAATAAGAGGATATGAAGAGACAAAGAAAAAGAACTTGCAGGAAGATTTTGAGCAAACCAGTATGCAGCAAAAGATATAAATAGGAAAGTTCTTGGGATGAAAAGCCAAAATGCAGGTTAGGGTCTGGTTCTGAGAATCTTCCTTGTTCCCTAGTTCTTTTCAGGCCTAACCCCTATAATGAACAAATTTTACACATTCTTTCCTATTTTTTGAAACATTTTCTCACTGGCATAAGGGACCTTAATGTGACTTTTTTCAATTATGAAAAGCCAGGGACATGGGGACACAGTTTACCAATTTGCTTTATATTGAATTTCTTTTAAAATTTACTCACATATTTTCTCATATATTGATACATGTTTTAAGAACTTAAATAAGAAGTTCTAAATAGAGATTATACACACTGGATCCTATATATATTATGAAGTTATACTTTATATATACACACTATATACATACTTTATATATATATATATATAAAATATATTAAACACACACACCGTTTTACTAATAGAAAGGCTTGATATTGTTAAATTGTAAGTTCTCCCGAAATGGATTTGTACGTTCAAGACAATCCTATCCAAAAATGCAGCAGGCTTTTATTTTTAGAAATTGTCAGGCTTATTCTAAAATACATAAGGAAATACTAAGTATCTAGAAGAGATAAACCAAATCTTAAAAAAAAAAAAAAAAAAAAAAAAAAAGACAGGTCTTAACACTACTTGATTGCAAAAATTTCTATAAATCTACAGTAATCTTCACTGCCTGGGACTGACAAAAGGCTAAGTTCAGTGACACCAAATAGAGAGTCCAGAAATGAACCCACGTATGCATGGCCATTTGACTGTCAAAAGAGGTACCAAAGCAATTCAGTGTGAGAAATGACAGCCTTTTCAACAAGTGGTGCTAGAACTGGTCATCCCATAAGGAAAAATATAAATATTGAACCTTAGTTTTACCATATCCAAAAATTAGCATGAATTATAGACCTAAATGTAAAAGTTAAAATTATACAAATTCCCAAGGAAAACAGATGTATTTGCCACCCTGGAGTAGGCAAAGATTTCTAAGACAGGTTATAAGAAGTACACACTAAAAACACATAAGGTGGAAAATTGGATAACAAAATTTAAAACTCTTCTCTTTGAAAGACTATCTAGAAAATAAGGCATATCACACATAACAGAAAATATTCTTAATATACTTCCGGCCAAAGAGCAGGTAGACAAAATAATGAACTGAGAATTCAATAATAAAAAATAAACCCAAATCAAAAACAGACAAACTATTTGACCAGACCTTCCACAATAGACAAAAATGACAAATAAGCTCATGAAAATTAGCTCAATATCATTGGTCATCAGAGAAATGGAAATTAAACCCCAAATGAGATTCCATTACATAACCGTTAGAATGGCTAAAATTTAAAGGACTCAAAAATTCCTTGTAACTTTTTACCTCAGCTGGGCAGCAATATAATGAAATAAACTTCTTAAGCTAACTTGATAAACTCAAAACCAACGCACGTTTTTTTGAGGCTTATATTATTGCACTGGTTGTTCTCCACAACCTAGTGGAAAGCGCAGACAAAAATGCAAAATGACAGACACAATGCTGAGGAAAAAGGAAGTAAATCAACAAATATGTATAAGCCATAAAAAGTTAGGCTCCATCCGAATTAAACTCTTTTGTCTTTATTACAAAGCCACAGTTCAAAGTAAAATCACCTCAGCTCCTTGCACATGACTCACTTCACTCATTTTATACTACTTAGCGGTCAGAAGATGCTTTTTCTAGCAAACAGTATCTTCCCTACCCCCTTCACTCCAGTATAATAGTGGTCTTGGTTTTTCATACTTTTAAGCTACTCAGAAACTGTTACGAGAATTAAATGAGATGTATACGAAAGCATTAGGTAAACCACCAAGCGTTGCTGCAGGGTCATCACTTACCATTAGTTGTGCCACCTGAATCTTCTCACTGAGCTGTAGCCGAGTCTGCAAGAAAAGCTCTGATAATTTTCTGGAGCTGCCTAAAATAAAGAAAAATAAATAAATCTATCAGATGTTACAAACACAACTTTTATAGAACATGGAAAATGCTATCTTCTCACTTTTTATGTTAACATAATGTAATCCAGCCCTTAGCGGTTGTTTAATTTAAATTTTCTCCTAACTATCCATCCAACATTCCCTCACTTAGAGTCACCCAAACATAAGAGGTAAATATTTCTTTGAAGCAAAAACTGAAGAAGTTCAAATGGACACTCAAAATAACCACCTTTCAGGTGGGTACTGTTTTGTACCACTGAAATTTTCCTAGAAACTAAATGCTTTTAATAGCCTTAAAATTACATGACATACTTTTTATATTTATTAAACATTTTTTAAAAACCTATATGGTCCTTGGGAATAACGTTACTCAGATATTTCTCTGCAAACTTCAGGCGTCCAGTCTACGCTGATAACAGTAACAGTGTGAAGCAAAGCTACTTCTAGGAAATGTCAGATAAGCAGATTAGAAAAACAGTGGGGAAAAAAGGGACTAAACAGTGAATTGGGACATGATTAAAGAAAATAATTTATTGATCACAATATGTTCTGCTTCACCAGCTTAAGATAAAAATGTCCAAATTTTTTAACTTATTTTGTGACAATTTTAGACCCACATTTAAAAGTTTTGAAAACAGTACAGTTTACACCCCAAGAAGATCCTTTCACTCAGCTTCTCCTTATGTTAACGTTTTAACCATAGGGTATTTATCAAAACTAAGAAATTAGCCTTGATATACTATTTTAACTAATATTTTGAACTTATTGAGACTTTATTAATTTTTTCTCTAACATTATGTTTATGTTTCAGGATCCCATCCAGGATTCCACACAACGTTTCGTTGGCAGGTTTCATTAGTCTCCTCCTGTCTGTGATTTCTTCAGCCCTCCCCTGTCTCTCATGACACTTTTGAAGATTACTGATCAGTTACTTTTTTCGAATGTCCTCCAATTTAGAGTGTCTGATGTTTTCTCATGATTAGGCTCAGATTTTGCATTACTGGGAGAAATCATACAGAGACACTACGTCCTTCTCAGTGCATTATAATAGCAAGTATATGAGGCCGGTATGTATTACTGGGATGTTGACCTCGACAACCTGGTTAAAGTGGTGCTTGCCAAGACTCTGCACTCTATAGCTACTATCTTTCTTATTTAATTACTAAATAAATGTGTAGGAGGAGGACACTGGAGATGATGTAGGTATTTTGGGCCTGTTTATTTTATACCCACTAGTTCTAACATCCAACTGTGGACCTTTACCATGGAGACTATTTATGTTTTCCTCTAATTGCACAGTTCTATTTCCCTCTCCATTGTTGCTCCTCTGACAACGTCCCAGTGAGGCGTGGAGGGACACCTCATTACACCCTGGTGAGAATGGAAGTCCAAGCTCTTTAAGTGGTCTCCATTGACATAATGGGGGTCTTAGTTACCGGCTTTTGGAGATGAAAAGTCCTGGCTCCCTACTTGACCTAGAGTGACACCACTCAAGTGGGAGGATTGGGGCATCCTGTTATAGAATAGTGAGAGTGGAAGAGGGGAAGGAGGGGACCACTAAAAAAGAAATCTAAACATAAACAAAACTAGTTTTTTTTTTTAAGTGACAAATATAAACCAGATAAAACATAACATCATAGGAAAACAAAACCTGTTGGGATGGACACCTGAAAGTATACTGGGCTCTAAATAAAACTGAAAATAAATCAGGAGTGCTTATTTGAGGCACCATAACAGAGACACTAAGTAAATTAAAAACAGAGAGTGCAAAAACACACTCTGGTTCATGAATTCATCATGTTCATGATAACAGTTCTCCCAAATGCCAAGAAAACTATTCTCAGTGTGTAAATGCAGCATTTATGCCAAAACAGCAGAAGCCCATCAGTGCCAAAACAATAGCAGCAGGGGCATTTACAGCAACTGTACCTTCCAGGCTGACAATGGAACTGAGTTACCAGGAAAGGAAACATGCTTCAATGATGTAAGGAAACTAGCCTAAGGACAGAATCTGAGAAACAATGCACCAGAAGAAGAATCCTACGCAATCTGGGCCATCAGGAACTGGCACCTTTGATGTAAAAGGCACAGGAGAGGCAATAAGTCATAGTTTTCTGTTCTTTCACATTGATTTGCAAGAGATAAGGAATTATAAGAAAATTATCTAGTAGTATTTATTCTTCAAATTAGAACTTGTAAACCAGTAGGGAGTTTTAAAACACCAGATGGTATAAAATCAGGTACAAGATGATTGCTACATAGAGAAATACTAATTAAAATGATAAAATTAATTTCACTTTTTTGTTGTTTAATAAGCCATTTAAAGATTTAGGTTGCTTGTACACTTCACATGAAAGTGCTTTCCATTTTATTTGTGTAACTTAATAAAATCTGGGTCTAGAAGACAAAATACAATTTCTAATAAAGCTGATATAATATATGTATCAGTAAATCAGAAAAAATATACATTAGTGTCTTAAATTTTCTTTATACTTTGTGAGTACCATCAATGGTTTAATGATTATAACATTATCTTTTACCACACCATTCAATTCTTTTCTATTGGGTTGGCCAAAAAGTGCCTTCGGTTTTTAAGTAAAAATAAGACACATTTTTCATTTTCACCAAGAACTTTATTGAACAACATATTTATGCTTCTGTTCCACTACCTTCTGCCATTTTTCAGGCAACTTCATAATTCCATGTTCCCAAAACTTTTTACCTTTTTGAGCAAAGAACTGTTCCAGGTGCTTTTTACAGTCTTCCAGGGAACTGAAATTTTTTCCATTAAGAGAATTTTGTAAAGACCTAAATAAAGGGAAATCCAAAGGTGCAATGTCTGGTGAATACGGCGGATGAATCAGAACTTCCCAGCCAAGCTGTAATACTTTCTGCCTGGTCATCAAAGAAACATGCAGTCTTGCGTTATCCTGATGGAAGATTATGCGTTTTCTGTTGACTAATTCTGGATGCTTTTCGCCGAGTGCTGCTTTCAGTGGGTCTAACTGGGAGCAGTACTTGTTGGAATGAATCGTTTGATTTTCCGGGAGGAGCTCATAATAGAGGACTCCCTTCCAATCTCACCATATATACAACATCACCTTCTTTGGATGAAGACCGGCCTGTGGTGTCGTTGGTGGTGGTTCATTTCGCTTGCCTCACGATCTCTTCCATTCCACGTTATTGTACAGTATCCACTTTTCATCACCCATCACAATTTGTTATAAAAATGGAACATTTTTGTTATGTTTAAGTAGAGAGCCACATATAGAAATACGGTCAAGATTTTTTTTGCTTAACTTATGTGGAACCCAAACATCAAAGCGATTCACATAACCAAGCTGGGGCAAATGATTTTCAACACTTGATCTGGATATTTTGAGTATGTCGGCTATCTCCCATGTGGTATAACACTGATTGTTCTCAATGTCTTGATTTGATCGCTATCAACTTCGACTGGTCTACCTAACCGTGGAGCATCGTCCAGCGAGAAATCGCCAGCACAAAACTTCACAAACCACTTTTGACACATTCGATCAGTCACAGCACCTTCTCCATACACTGCACAAATCCTTTTTTGCATTTCGGTTGTGTTTTTACCTTTCCTGAAATAATAAAGCATAATATGCCAAAAATGTTGCTTTGTTTCTTCCATCTTCAATATTAAAATGGCTACACAAAAATTCACCAATTTTGATAGGTCTTTTTTTAAATGCACGCTGATAGGACAGCTGTCACAAACAATCTAACGAAACTGTTTCAAATGAAGTTAAAGACAACTAAGTGCTACTAGAAACCATCTTACGGAAAAAACCAAACGAACCTTTTGGCCAATCCAATACATATATGTTACTTAACTGAACTAAAGACACAGAGTACTAAAAAGATCATCTAAAAGGGTGTAATTCATCCTAGCATTCCTAGCCCCAAATAAGATTAGTCCTGAAGACTGAAAACTAAAATTGTAAAAACCATATAAATATATAAAGCCAAAGGCTTTGGTGGGGGAGGGGGAGAAATGAAATTCTTATCTTCTGCTATTTTATGCCCTTCCCATTTAAATTCTTAATTTTACATCAATGCTCAATAATAAACTCTTTCATTCAGTTAGCAAATACAGATATTGGAAAACCAATAAAAGAGAAAAGTGAAAAACAGCTAATGGGTATTCAAGAGTGGCTAAACTTTAGTTTCTTAGCCACTCTTATTGCTGTAAGTCCAACTCTCTTTAAGACCTTACAAGTTTGCATTTAAGATTTATCAGTAATAATGGAAGTTCAAATGGATAGTAGGGAATTCCCAGAGAACAGATAAATATAAATATCTGCCACCTTTCCCAGCTATTCTGCCAAATAAGGATTTTTTTCTCTAAAATATATTTACTAAGGCTTTTCCAAGCCTGAAGTATAATATGGTTTCTACTCCTTGCCTTGGAAGAATTCCAAAACAAAACACTTTATAAAATGATATTCATGCTAAGTAACTTTTAGAAAAAACAATATCATGATCAAAGTATTTATTATTAAAGGAGAATATATTTAATTCCAAAACATGTTTTTAATTTTCTTAACAAAAATCATAATAAGAGGAAAAAAATTTAACAAAAGGATAAAAGTCCCAAGACCCTTGATATTCACTTCAATATTGTATTTTTTTTCAAGAATATTTAAAAGATATGACAAAAGTCTAGGTTTCATAAATACAATGAGCTGAGATTATAGCATCGGTGAAAATATTATATCATAATAAATCACCTATTGGAATGGGTAGTAATGAAATAATAAAATCCAATATCTTAATATTGAGGCTTTTAGGCTATTACTAAATTTCACCAAAACATTCTGTGATAACACCATTGTTTCTGTTTTAAACTGAAGAATCTGTGAAATTAAACAATTTCAATATTTTATTTTCAAAGGTTATGAAGTTCAAGAGTGCTAAGAAAACCCAGGAAGCCTCTCTCCAAATATGCCAAATGGCACCAATGCTCAAGCTGAGTCAAACCAGAAATTCCCATTGTTAGTTTCTACCTTAAATTCTGAAGAATTGATTTTCGATTAAATCATGTTCATTATAAAACTTTAAGCCCCAGCTGACAGACCTTCTATTATTGAGTGTACAAAATAAAACATTAGCCATCTGTTAAAATCATCTTTCTACCTTTTAATGAAAAATTTTTATTAGTTGGCAGAATTTCTCTATTTTCCAGGAATAAAAGACACAAGAAACTTCCATTGTTCAAGCTGACAGGGCTGCCAGACAGAAGCCTCATCAGTCACTGAATTGCCCTTGAGCGGCACAGCTTTATGATATTTCTAAAGAGTCTGTTTGGACCTGAAAATGTTCTTCCACTTAAATACACTCGGGAAGTAGACACATTTTCTTCCTATTCTATTCTCAGACAAAAAAAAAAAAAAAAGGTATTTTTCTTTACTGCCTTTCTTTGTTTTCCACACGCACATTCAATAAACTGTTCTGTCAAGAGAAAGAGCAAAGGGCTCAATTCAATAAAAAATTGCAGTGATTATGCTATGCAATTTCGCTCCTGCTACTTTATCACAATTTGCCATTCAAGTGGACACTGCTGTGCTCCCGGCTTTAGAGGGGGGAAAGTCCATCAGGTGCTGCAAGGTCATTTTATACCAGAAAGACACAAGTCCAATTTGAGAGTGTGCCTATGTCAGATTGTCAGCAGTCCTTGTATCATAAGCCAAAATCATGACTTCGTGCGACACAAAGCAACCAGAATGGATCATTATCAAATAACGCTTATTTACCTAAGAACTCTCAGGGTCTGAGTTAATCGCTGTTACATAAGAAGCTACGCAGTTCAGGCCTCCAAGGCACGACTTAACTAGTTAACTGCTCTCTATTACTGTTCCACCTCAAGGCCATTCAGGAGTGTGAAAAACCAGAAATGAGCTCAAACTTGGGAAGATGATTCGGTTGGTTTGTTGTGTACATAGACTTGAAAAGGAAAAAAATTTAAAAGTCTCTACAGTCCAGATGATCTAGGTCTCCTTTCAATTAGGGTATTTTTCTGGAAACTCTGTGACTTCAGAATTGATTTAATATTAACATAGTAAAGATTTCTACAGACATTTTTGTATGTGTGCTAAAAGCTGCAGCATGCTTGTAGCTTTTATGGTTCAGTATAAGAGAATATTAAGATATTATACATGCTTTTTTTTTTTTAATAAATTTATTTATTTATTTATTTTTGGCTGTATTGGGTCTTCGTTTCTGTGCGAGGGCTTTCTCTAGTTGCGGCTGAGTGGGGGCCACTCTTCATCGCGGTGCGCGGGCCTCTCACTATCGCGGCCTCTCTTGTTGCGGTGCACAGGCTCCAGACGCGCAGGCTCAGTAGTTGTGGCTCACGGGCCCAGTTGCTCCGCGGCATGTGGGATCTTCCCAGACCAGGGCTCGAACCCGTGTCCCCTGCATTGGCAGGCAGATTCTCAACCACTGCGCCACCAGGGAAGCCCTACATGTTTTTAATTCATAGTAAGTCATGAAAATCTGGTATGCATTTTACACTTACAGCACATCACTTCAGACTAATCATAGTTCAACCGCTCAACAGCCTCATTTGGTTAACTGCTACTACAGGAGACACACTGCTCTGGAATCTTACGGGTAAAGCCAGACATGTACGAAAATATATCAGACATATGCCAATATCTCTAAGGTGCTCAGGGAATTCAAAAAAGGTAGAAAGATTCTATCTGGACTGTCAAGGACAGTTCATGACTACATTTGCTCTACTGTGATTAGTATCTATCTAGTCATGGTTTTAACAGCAAAGTATGTAAGAAACTGTATTTATTAGGGGCTTTACTTTGAGATTGGAAAATAAAGTGTATATGAGGAAGAGAATGTATTTTTGGTGTACTTGGAGGTGACTTTAAGAGGGCAGTCAGTTATACAGAAGCTAGCTTGAATGCTTTTATTCCTTAATAAGTAAAACATAATGATGAATTGAACAGCAGTGATAGTGTCTGGGAAAAAAAGTGAGTACAGGGAAAAAAAGTGAGTACAGGGAAAAAAAGCAGCATTGAACCTACAGAATTAGCAGGTCTTTGGAGCCCAAGCAGAAGTTCCATACCAAAGTGATTCTGCTATATCGACCCTGTAAAAGCAGGAAAATGAGATCACCAAAAAGGTTAGAAATGGCAAATTTCTAAAAAACATTTAATGAAAGAAAAATTAATGAAGTAAGCCAAAAATAATAGAATTAGAGTTCAGATATATTTAGTTGAGAAACAGGAAAATAAATAAGTGGATGTGATCTTCAACAAGGTATTTCAGAATAGATATCATGACTAGATTGCAGAACTGAGAATTGTGCAGAAAGAAGTAGATGTTAGAAATATGAAAGTTGAGATAAATGAGAGATAAGATGTTGAGGGAAAAAAACCCAGCAGAACCATGAAGAATTTCACATGCAAAAGTCTACAAGGTTAGAAGAGAGGAAGAGACAAAGCAGAGAGATAAAAATCAAAATGCAGGGGCTTCGCCGGTGGCGCAGTGGTTAAGAATCCGCCTGCCACTGCAGGAGACACGGGTTCAAGCCCTGGTCCGGGAAGATCCCACATGCCGTGGAGCAACTAAGCCCATGCACCACAACTACTGAGCCTGCGCTCTAGAGACCGTGAGCCACAACTACTGAGCCCGCACGCCACAACAATTGAAGCCCACACGCCTAGAGCCCGTGCTCCACAACAAGAGAAGCCACCACAATGAGAAGTCCGCGCACTGCAACCAAGAGTAAACCCCTGCTCCCCGCAACTAGAGAAAGTCGGTGCACAGCAACAGACACAACACAGCCAAAAATAAAAAATAAATAAATAAATAAAAAATTAAAAAGATAAAAAATAAATAAAAATGCAGTTTATCTTGGAAGCTGTATTACTATGATGCCTCAGAGGTTATTCACAAAATCTAGTTTGGAGACTTGCAAAGAACATGGTAAGGTAAGTGACCCCCACTGCTACACACCATCATAACATCATGAAGATACTCAATGAAACATTAAAAAAATTTCATATTGTAAAATATACAAAGATGCTTCATACTGTTACACTCTGAATCAGGTTTTATGATTTGAAAAACAAAACACTGAAGAATGCCATTTACTGCCTGAAAGAGGTTGGGCCATATAAAATGAATTTTGGTAGAATTAAACTCTAGAAATTTTCATTTTGCACGTATTCCATTACCTAACTTACTCCCAAAAAATACAGATTGAGGCTGGAGGAGCAAAGGATAAGAAATGTGATTTTAGTTGAGAAGGTATAGACCAAGGAGAATCCTATTTAAAGCTAGAATGTGACTGAGAGCTGTGTAAATTAAGCTGATCCCCACTGTGTAGCTGAGAAGATTTGACCTGCACAAAAGTAAGCTTGAAATTGGAAGACAGTGTCAATTAATTAACCACACTTTCTGAGAAACACGGTGTCTGCACAGTTCTTCCCTCATAGATGATGATAAAGCTATCGAAAAATGCAAATGAAAACCCTGCAATACTTGCAGAATAAAGGCATCAAGAATAGTATGTGGAAGATCCAGAATACACATATATTTGACACGGACATTTCAGGAATGAGGAAAAGAAATGTTGGAGACACGAGACAAATAGTAAGCTGAGAAAAGTGGTAAATACCTAAGTAAATCTAAATCAATTTTTGTTTTATGGGACAATGATAATACTGAGCAAGAGCATTTGTGTCAGAAGCAGAGTGACCAGTGTTACCACACTCTGTAGTACTTGGATTCTTTGGGAAACAGGAAAGATGCTGACTGAATATAAACCTAGGTTAGTAACACGTTTCAATAGTAACCTCTAAAAGAACAAAAATAAAGTGTGTACCTTCAAAGTTAGTTAAGGAAAACACTGGAATGTATGGGGAAATATATTCAATAAATAAAAAACAAAGACTGGGTAAAACACAAAAAAACCTCCAAGATATCCAGGGATGTTGGGACAAAATGCCATCTTATACTCCTTGTGTGGCCATTAATTGTTTAAAACTTTGTTCATATACCCAAGTAGTGAAATTGGGAGAGTTCTGATTTTCATATTATGTTCAGGTGAACTTCTACTCTTGAGATACTTTAAAACTCTTTATACACAACATATATTTGTTTACTAAATGAATTATAAAAGTGTACAATAATTTGTAGCTATCGCTAAGAGGATTAACAGGTGCAAAATTTCTGGTGAGTACATCAACAGTAAGTATCAATATCACCTGAAATGGATGTTCCCTTTGTTCTTTACAGCAATGTTTAATTAGGATTTTGTCATGGGATGAGAAAGATTCATTTTTTTAAATGTTCCTGCTGACTTACTTATAATAGCAAATGTCTATCACCAATATTCTTCATTACAGTCTCTATTCTGCTGACCCCCTTCTAACATAAAGAACACAACAGAAGAGATGGTGTGTTCAACATACAGGAATGTTCAAATATAGGGACTGGTTAAATAAACTGTGGATCATCTTTACGAATGAATAGTATGAATGCTTTAAAAATAATAATATCACAGAAGGTTATCAGTGGCATGGGAAATGTTTAATACACGTTAAATGAAAATTTTCTTAAAAGTATATACTACATGATACCTTACTAAGGACACATACACAAGGCAAAAAGTGACTCTTTATATGTTGTTTAAGAATTCTCTATTTTCCAAATGTTCTACAATAATCATGTATTGTAACTATGTAATGAGATAATTACAAAATAGAGTAATCCATAATTTGACTATACAATATTGTATGTCACCACATAAACAATACTGATATTAATAAATAAAATGGCTCATTTTCGCATATAATAAAAAATCCATGGTTTAAAAAACATCAGCACTCACATAATATGGTACTCACTGTAGTGAAATAACCCATAATGTGGTGTTGTGATCCACACAAATCAGCCACCAAAGTGACTGTTTCAGAATCTAAGCTTCAGCTAATTAAAAATATAAGTGAATGTGTCACAAATAAGCAGGCATCTATATAGCACACTATACTGAAAGACTTCTCAAGCACTCTTTGTGTGGTATCTAAGTCTTTTTTCATCCTCTGTGTTTCAGTGAACATCCTGAAAAAATACACAGGATAAA
Source organism: Eschrichtius robustus (assembly GCF_028021215.1). Classification (NCBI taxonomy): domain Eukaryota; kingdom Metazoa; phylum Chordata; class Mammalia; order Artiodactyla; family Eschrichtiidae; genus Eschrichtius; species Eschrichtius robustus. The sequence continues at coordinate 64,495,841 of NC_090831.1, read as the reverse complement.
TATGTACATAATCCACTTTAATATCATTTTTTTTTTTTATCAGTTTGTTTTTAACAGTATCTGCCTCGTACCTTTATAAGAGTAACAAAGACAAACAATATCACCACTTTAGGAAGAAAAATATATTCAGTTTTTAAAATATTTTGTTCTCTAATTCTTGAAATTTTAGGATTTAAAAGTAATTCAGTTTTTGATAAAATTTGTAGGAACCAATTAGAAGATAAATCTTCTTTAAAGCTTACCTGTTAAAATTTTGCTTGCCACTAGGCCATGCATAGTCTATATGTATCAATTTTACTGGTTGACCCACACTCATAAGTACTTGTATAAATAAAAATACAGTTTTTTTATATTTAAGTTGGATACATTAATAAGTGCCTTCCAGAACAGAAAATAATGCCATCCCTTTCCTTTATCCAATGTATCCTTTTCCTTTATTTAAGGGGTGGATGCCACTGTTTCAGAGATTTCTTACTGTTATTATTTTAATTACCCAGGTCCTGTTCATACAAACTTGTGTATATAGAAAATCAATAAGCAAAAAAGGAAAATACAAAATAAAAAAATCATACATTGATGCTTTTAGAGGGAGAATTTTTTACAAACTTACAAATCAACCAGCTGTTCAAATAAATAATGTATGCTGCAGCTGGCTCTTACATGGGCCTGAGTGTCCAAGAGTAGCAGATGTCCCAGTTCTATAAATGTGCTAGTAGAAGGTGGTCCTAAATTGAAATGGAAACAAATGGTGATGCAAACCTACAAGTGAGCATTTGACTGTAGAAATGATTCAATATATATTTTTCTAAAAATTTCTGTAAACATCAGAGTAAAGTGCTTTTCAGCTAAAAGCTATAAAAATATCCTATAGCCTCCAAAAGAGTGAATTGATGTCTACACTGATTTTTTGTTTGTTTTAGATAAGCTCTTCCTCCCCTATACTACGCAAGTGAATGTGGTTTTTTTTTCAATTTAGAAAAGTGTTTAGAACCTAAAGTGACAGTAATTCAGACAATTAACATGGATCTGTCTACAGTGACACTTAACTTAGTGATTTAAAAGATGACCTGTAGAGCCCATAACTGCTCATAAGTAAATGCCAAGATGAAAAATCTCAAACCAAATAACGAAAATGTTAAAATATAATAGAAGTCCTGTTCTCAAGAATGTCCACCTAATGGGGAAAAGAGATTTGAACAAATAACAGTATTTCAACTCCAATGAGTGAAGGGTGCATACGAAACAACAGTAGCACAGATAAGTAATGCCATGATGAGCACGACAGGAGGCCAGAGACAGTTCTCATAAAGAAGATGACTATTAAATTGGTTTCAATTCTTTATAGACACGCCCTGAGTAAGCAACATAATGGAAGGGAAAGTATTCTAGGCAAAAGGTATAACATGTACAAGATCAGGTATATGTAAATGAGCATAGTAAATAGGTTTGGAATGACTGAAATACAAAGTAGAAAGTGGAAGCAACAGTCTGGGAAGGAAGAAAGGGGAGGTCATGAATGATCTTGTAGGCGATACTCAGAGTTTAGCTTTTATCCTTATAAGCAATGGAAATCTACTTAAATTTTCTTGAGAGATAAAACAACATATATTGGACTTTTCACAATACAAAGGTAAAATTCCTGCATTTCACTGTAGTTAGAATGAAATAAAGAGTGAATACACTGGAGGTGTAGATGGGAAGACACTGAAGCCATCCATATGAGAAAAGATGACACTTTGAGCTAATGCAGTGAGGATGGAGGCCATTTCCTAGTCAAAGACAAAGTATGCTTCCTTACTGACCTGAAATAAGATCCAAACTCTTGGTTTGAGCATTAACTTTCTCATAAATTTGAGAGAAATTTCCATTTTAACCTATTAGCCTATCCTTTTTAGCCTTTCCATTTTAACCTATTAGCCTTTAACCATTAGCCATTTAACCATTAGCCTTTCCATTTTAACCTATTAGCCTATCCCCAACCATATTCCCATACCAACTCCATTTCACTACACTGGATCAGTGTTCCAAAATAAGAGCTAGTCTTCCCCATCCATGTATCTCCTAAACTCATCTTTATCCAGCAAAGTTAATTACAGCTCTTCTTTGATGCCTTTCAAATCACTTTGGTTTTATCCCCTGTAATACCTAGAAAAATATCTTCCACATGGTAGAGTTTCAATAAATGTTTGGAGAATTTAACTGACTCTCTTGCCTCTCAGAACAGTTGACTTGTTTATCCAATAGAAAACTGCTAGTTCATGGCAAAGTCAGGGGTATAATTTAATCTAAGACTTTGAGTTCTCAGCCTACTTCTTTCTTGACCATACCATGAGACTTGTAACAGTCAAACTGCCTCTACCTAGATGTTCCTCTAGCATTATAAACTCAATAGTCTTATCCAAATTAACTGACTTCAACTATTTCCTATCTTCCAGCTCTTGCCAATATCTGTTAATTAAATCACCAATGGCACAGTCGTCTAGATTTAACACTTCAAAGTCAGCTGAAATTCATCCACCCACAACAGGACTTCAATTGCTCCCCAAGTTCTGTCAATTTCATGTCTGCGGTTCTTCTTTGCTCCATTTCACTCTATGCTGGACTTTGAAATAAGATCCTAACTGTTCTCCCCACTGCCATTAAACCCCTTCTTCATCCAGTTTATTCTATAGATCAAAACAAATTAATCTTCATAAAGTACAATGCTGACCATGCCACTGCAATGATAAAACAGTTTTAATACTATTGAACACTATTTTAAAGTGTTTAGCTAATACAATTAGCTTAGAAAATTAAATATTTGAAAGTACATATTGAAAATAAAGAACATATATTTTCTTTGGAGATGATATTGAAAAAAATATCCTATTCTCAATAGTAATAATTTTTAAAATTATAAAATACCTAAAATTATAATATAAAAATGTCTTTATACTGAAAATAAACTTAATAAAAATGAACTACATAAAATTATACAATAATGTTGGAAAAATCAAAATAAGAAGAATAAAAAGGTTTAAGTGGAGATAAACTCCCTTTTTCTGAAATAATTAATATAATTCCATGATTGATAATTAATATATAGTACAATTTTAATGTTTCCTATTATTGTTTTTTTATTGTTTTTGTTTTGGGAACCAGAAAATAATTAAAAAATGAACACAGAAGAACATATGTCCCAAAAAAGCTGAGAAGCGTTCAGAAAGAAGTCAGTAGTATAAATAAAACATTCTACAGGTGTAGTAGTTTACTACTGTTGTGTTTCAAATTACCACAACATAAGATGCTCAAGACAATGTCCATTTATTACATCTCTTCAGGTCAGAAGTTCAGCACCACATAGGTGGGTTCTCTGCTTGGGGTGTAACACAACTAAAATTAAAGGGTTAGCTGGCTGCATTCTCATCTGAAACTTGGGGCCTTTTGGATGATGGTGCAGGAAATAATGTATGCTGCTACTTCTCACGGAGAAACACTTCACCCTGGCTCTTTTAACAAGGCTAGATATGGAATTGAACATCTAGCACAGGCAGAGGTAAAATCTAGCATGGGGAAGCATGTCTGTTGCCAGGGCCCAGGCCATTGCATGATGGTAAAGTAAGTAAGCACACAAAAGGTAGCCACACCATTACTTTGTTTACATGTTTCACATCCTTACTTTAACTCTTAAACTATTTTTATAATTTTAACAACGCTCATGTCACCTTGGTTCAGGGCAAAAATATTAAAACATCTTCTTTTGGGCCTATTGACAAAGAAAGACACTACCACCTCTGTAGTCCCATCCATTGTGAAGGTAGCATTGGGTTTACAATACATTATTCTAAACATATAATTTTCCTCATCACACATTTTTTTCATGTAATCCAACGCATTTTCTGAAAAAGTGTTATTTGTCTAAAAATATTTTAGGGTCAGCTACATGTAGTACCTCCATTTTTCTCTAAAAAGAACAGCATAATATGTATTATATTCCAAATATATCTTAAAATAAATGCAGTTATGCTTACACGATATTAACAACATACTGTAAAATTTGGTGCTGGTGGACAGCAACATTTGAAAAAGCAATTCTAATGCCATGGTTTTTAATATGAAAAGCAATCATACATAAGACCTAGAGAAAAACTCACTAAGGCTGTTAAAATAAGGATGGGTCATTATTACAGCTATTTATCTAAAAGACAAATAATCGGTTAACAACTTATCATCTGTAAATTATGCCATGAAATAATTTTGTTTATTACCAAATTATTAGCTGATGTTATTTCTAATCATGTTCAACCAGTGATTGGTCCTCTCCTCCCCAAATGGTCTAATCATCTCAGGGGTAACTATGAGTATATGGGGATTCCTTTGCAATTGTGACTCTACTTAAAGCAAATTTGTCCCATGAATACATTTATGCTGCAGGGTATTTCCATCTAATCCTTCCCTTCTTCTAATCCACACCCTTGGAATTAAAATGAGAAGCTTTTGCACTTTAATGAATGCACAAAAACAGTATCAATATTTACTCAACAATATTGTTAAATTTCCCAGTGCAGAAAGAAAATGGCCAAACTCATTTCCACTGACAATTACTCAGCATGGACTCAACTGGCTCCCACCAATGCTTTCATATCCTTGATAAACACAATAGTTTGGATGAGTCCATGTCTCTGCATACACATTTTTTTCCTAATGCTCTGAAAAGAAATAATGTGTTAAATTTGCTATTTAAAAAAAAATCAGCCAGCTTGAAACCAGAAAATTCCTAAGATGATAGGAACAAAAAATACAGCTTCCTAACAGGGATAGATCCTTGTTATGTGTGTCAAAATAGTTTTCTGAAAGTCACCAGGTAAGAGAAAACTATGTGCGCTTAAAATGACAGTTAAATGAGTATCTGCATATGTTTTTGTGACTGGAATTATTAAATAGAATTTTATTAAAAGATTAATACATTTCTTTGTCTCTTTTTCTTTAAAATAGCTGGAAAAGGTACACAAATTCAATAAGTTTCTGGTTTTTGGCTCTGTGTATTTTTTGTTTGCTTGCTTGCTTACCTGCAAAAATAGCTAAAATGCTTCTCTTCTGTTCTACCTACAGGATATTACTCTACTTGTATAAAGAAAATCATATTAAATCTTCTAGTCTATTCATCAGGACCATACCCTAAGTCTCTTTCAATTTAAAAAAAAAAAAAGTAAAAATTTAGGTTTTTTTTTTTTTAAAAAAAAAAACACAAAACACTGAAGAAGTGCCAATTATAATAGCTAATCCCTGATGTTTCTTGTCTGTTTTCCTGACTGAAGGAGTCTTTTTTATAATAAAGAGAAACATATCTCATGTCAAAGCCAAGCAAGGTATCTTCAAGATTTATTGAGCCTAATACTTGCTTTATTTAATATTCTGAGTGAATATACATCTATGGACACAGAAGAAAAAAACTATTTTATAACTAATATGTCTGAAGTAAAAGCAGAAATTTAATCAGTAGATCGTGATTTGGAGGTTTAGAGATAACTAGCATTATTTTTGGTAAGTCCACCTCACCTCTAGGTTTTAGTTGAAGAATAAATCAAATCCTTAATAAATTTTAAAGTACTGAAATCATATCAAGCATCTTTTCCAACCATGACAGGATGAAACTAGAAAATAATTACACAAAAAAACTGGAAAATTCATAAAATGTGGAGGTTAAAAACATGCTAATGAACAAACAACAGATCAAAGAAGAAATAAAAAATACCTTGTGACAAACAAAAATAAAAATATAACATACCAAACTTTGTGATACAGAAAAAGCAGTTCTAAGAGGGAAGTTCATAGCAATAAATGCCTACCTCAAGGAACAAGTCTCATATAAACAACCTAACTTTACACCTCAAGGAACTAGAAAAAGTAGAACAAACAAAACCCAAAGTTAGTAGAAGGAAGGAAATAAAGATTAGAGTAGAAATAAATGAAATAAAGACTAAAAAGATGAAAGAGAATATCAATAAAACTAAGAGCTGGTTCTTTGAAAAGATAAACAAAATTGACAAGCCCCTAGCTAGAATCACCAAAGAGGGAATGCAAATAAATAAAATCAGAAATAAAAGAGGAGATATTAAAATTGACACCACAGAAATATAAAGGATCATAAGTGATTACTGTGAACAAGTATATGCCAACAAACTGGACAACCTAGGAAAAAAAATGAATAAATTCCTAGAAACCCAACCTACCAAGACTTAATTGGGGAGAAATAGAAAGTATTTATTAGCAGATCAATTACTAGCAATGAGATTTATTCAGTAATCAAAAACCTCCCAACAAACAAAAATTCAGGACCAGATGGCTTCACTAATGAACTCGACCAAACCTCCAAAAAAGAATTAATACCAATCCTTCTCAAATGCTTCCAAAAAAACAGAAGAGGAGGCAATTCTTCCAAATTCATTTAAAGAGGCCAGCACTACCCTGATACCAAAACCAAACAAGAACACTGTAAGAAAATAAAATTACAGGCCAATATCCCTAATGAACATAGATGCAAAAATCCTCAACAAAATATTAGCAAAGTGAATTCAACAATACATTAAAAAGATAACAGACCATGATCAAGTGGGATTTATTCCAGGGATGAAAAGATGATTCAACATCCACAAATCATACAATGTGATACACAACGTTTACAGAATGAAAAATAAATATTATATGATCATCTCAACAGATGCAGAAAAAGTGACAAAATTCAAATCCATTTATGATAAAAACTCCCAACAAAGTGGGTATAGAGGGAATGTTCCTCAACATAATAAAAGCTGTATATGACAAGCCCACAGTTAATCTCATACTCAATGGTGAAAAGCTAAAAGCTTTTCCTTTAAGATCAGGAACAAAACAAGGATGTCCGCTATCAACACCTTTATTCAACATAGTATTGGAAGCCCTAGCTAGAGAGCAATTAGGCAATAAAAAGAAAAGGCATCCAAATTATAAAGGAAGAGGTAAAACTATCATGGTTTCCAGGTGACATTATATATAGAAAGCCATAAAGATTCCACCAAAAAACCAACACCAAAAAACCAGAATAAATAATTCAGCAAAGTTGTGGGATACAAAATCAATATATCAAATTCTGCTGTGTTTCTATACATCAATAATGAACTATCAGGAAGAGAAATTAAGAAAACAATCCCATTTACAATTGCATCAAAAAGAATAAAATACCTGGGAATAAACTTAACCAGGCAGATGAAAGACCTGTACATTGAAAACTATAAAACACTGATGAAGGAAACTGAAGAAGACACAAATAAAGGGAAACATATTCTGTGCTCATAGATTGGAAGAAACAACATTGTTAAAATGTTCATACTACCCAAGGCAAACTACAGATTTAATGCAATCCCTATCAAGATTCCAATGTGTTTTTCACAGAACTAGAAAAAATAATTCTGAAGTTTGTGTGGAAACACAAAAGACCCTGAATAGACAAAGCAATCCAGAGAAAGAAAAACAAAGCTGGAGGCACCGTGCTCCCTCATTTCAAACTATATAACAAAGCCATAGTATTAAAACAGCACAGTACTGGTATAAAAACAGACACAGATTAATGAAACAGAATAGAGTCCTGAAGCAAACCCACACATATATGTCAATTAATTTATGACAAAGGAGCCAAGAATATACAATGGGGAAAGAACAATCGCTTCAATAAATGGTGTGAGGAAAACTGGACAGACACATGAAAAAGAATAAAACTCAGCCACTGTCTTACGACACACAAAAATCAAATCAAAATGGATTAAACCCTTGAACATAAGATCTGAAACCACAAAACTCCTAGAAGAAAACAGATGGTAAGCTCTTTGACACAGATTCTTTGAAATCTGACCTTCATCACCAAGACCTGACACCAAAAAGTGAAAGCAGCAATAGCAAAAATAAACAAATGGGACTACATCAAACTAAAAAGCTTCCACACAGCAAAGGAAACCATCAACAAAATGAAAAGGCAACCTATTGAATAGGAGTAAATACCTGCAAATCATATATCTGATAAGGAGCTAATATCAAAAATATATAACTCATACGACTCAATAGCAAAAATAAAACCCAATTTTAAAATATGCTGAAGATCTAAATGTACATTTTCCTGAAGAAAATATATAGATGGTCAATAAGGACATGAAAAGATGCTCAAGGTTACTCATCGTCGGTGAAATGTAAATGAAAACCATAATGAGTTACCACCTCACACCTGCCAGAATGACTAGTATCCAAAAGATAAGAAATAACAAGTATTGGTGAGGATGTGGAGAAAAGAGAACTCTGGTGCACTGTTGTTAGAAATGTAAATTGGTGCAGTGACAATGGAAAACAGTATAGAGAATCCTCAAAAATTTAAAAATACAACTACCATATGATCCAGCATTCCACTTCTGGGTATTTATCCAAAGAAAATTAAAACGCTAACCAGAAAAGATATATGAGCCTCCATGTTCATTGCAGCATTATTTTCAATAGCTAAGAAATGGAAGCAACCTCAGTATCCACCAATGGATGAGTGGATAAGGAAACTGTGGTATATATATATACAATGAAATATCATTCAACCATAAAAAAGAAGCAAATCTTGCCATGTGCCACAACACGGATGGATCTTGACAGCATTATGCTGAGTGAAATAAGTCAGACAAAGAAAGACAAATACAGTATTATTTCTCTTACATTTGAAATCTAAAAGCAAAACAAATAAACCAAGCTCATACATATAAAGAATAGATTGGGAGTTGCCAGAGGTTGGAGTTGGGGGTGGAAGAAAAGGATGAAGGGGATCAAAAGGTAAAAAGAAAAAAAATTAAAAACAAACTTCTGGGGCTTCCCTGGTGGCGCAGTGGTTGAGAGTCCGCCTGCCAATGCAGGGGACACGGGTTTGAGCCCTGGTCTGGGAAGATCCCACATGCCGCGGAGCAACTAGGCCCGTGAGCCACAACTACTGAGCCTACGCATCTGGAGCCTGTGCTCCGCAACAAGAGAGGCCACGATAGTGAGAGGCCCGTGCACCACGATGAAGAGAGGCCCCCGCTTGCCGCAACTAGAGAAAGCCCTCTCACAGAAACGAAGACCCAACACAGTCAAAAATAAATAAATAAATAAATAAATAAATAAATAAATAAATAAATAAATATTTAAAAAACAAACAAACTTCTGGGGAAAAAGAGATACAGAAAATAGATATATAGAAGGATCATTGAGAAAACATGAGTGCCAGATGGAAAAAAAAATTAATAAAAGAGTTACTCCTCTTCAGTCTTGCTTTTTCCTTTTCTAAAAAAATTCCATAAGTTAGTGGAAAACCTAGTGAAATTCCAATAAAGTCTGTAATTTAATAATAGTATAGCAATGTTAGTGTCCTAAACAAACAACATCAATGATAACAAAAACATAAAAAAAGATTGTACCCTTTGATCTCTTCCAACAGAAACATTATATAAACCTATACTAAGCTACTGATGACAGTCACTTAATAAATATCTATTAAATCAATGGTTGAAAGAAAAATTAATGACTGAATCATGTAATTAGATCAACTGTTGCTGCTTCTAGTATCTTCCACATTTCCCTCGCTCAGGAGCATTTCATCAGAATCACTCTGAGAAAGGGGATGTTACTAGTCAGCAACTTAGGTTCCACTTCAGCAAGATCCACTAAAGTAGAATATCTGCAGATTGGCTTTCTTTAAAAAAAAAAAAAAAAGGAGCTTTTTAAAAGCTCCTGAGGAGACTTATTTGAAAACATATGAGATGTTTGTACTTAAGATCCAAAAAAATATCAATCCCATAAAATTTCCTTTCTATGTTTTACTGAAGCAAAAGATATTATAAATGAGATGGACATTTGGCAGTCCATTTTAAAAAAAGGACAGTAACAAATTACTTTGCCTGGAGTTTTATGCTGTTTTGTAATTAGCTGTTTCTCTGTGTATTCCAAAGAAAAATCAGTATAGTTGACATCATCCTTCAGTAGCTAACACACATGAAAGAAAATGAAACATGTTTACAAATGTTAATATGATAAAACTGACTTTACAATATCAATATGCATTATAAACTGCAGTAAAACTCACTTATCACTTATCTATTGCCATCTGGTAAAGTGCTAAGTAGTCTGTGTTACATTTGGAAAAATGAATTCCCCATGTTTAGAGCTCAATACCCTTGATGGTTATAACTGCTGGTTAATGCTGTCATCACTCAGGGTACTACTGGGCTTTGACCTGCCCTATTGTTAGAATAGCTTGGATTTTCTAAAATCCAGTTAAGGGCATTTGGGAAATGAAAGGAAGCAATTATACAACGGAGTCCCTATTTATCTTCATATCACTTGAAGAAAAAAAGTACCATGGCAATGTGGATCACATCAGCCTATAAAAACTGGGCAAAACATCTTGATATGTTGCCCAGACGTTTACAATATACGTTCAAAACTGATGTTGTATCCTACAAATATCAGTTTACTTCGCTGAATGGGATAACTATATTTAATGCCAATCACGGCTCTTTGGTTAATAGATCTCTAAGGTTTAAATTGTATTTTATACTAAAAGCCAATTGCAGGACTTCCCTCGTGCTGCTTATTAAGCAGGTAAAAATAGAAGTTACAGTTAGAAGACTTTATTTAGCAAGTGACATGGCCTTGTCCTGACACCAGTGTCTTCTGAGGTACACACTAAAGTCTGTGGGCAGTTTTCCCTTAAAAAAAAGAAATTCTTCAGTAAGTGCTCATTAATTTAAAATAGGGGAGAAAACAGGCTGTAACTTCTTCGAATGTATGCTCTAGACTATTTGTGCCATTAGTAAAAAGGTTGTAAAAAAGAAATTATACCAAAGAACATGGTATTCACATTAATATTACTTTTCCATAATATTCTTCTTCTAACCATCAAATAAAACTTATTTTAGACAACTAGAGGAGACAAAACCTAGAGGGGTGGGATAGGGAGGGTGGGAAGGAGATGCCAAGAGGTAGGAGATATGGGGATATATGTATATGTATAGCTGATTCACTTTGTTATAAAGCAGAAACTAACACACCAGTGTAAAGCAATTATACTCCAATAAAGATGTTACAAAACAAAAAACTACATGCCCTTCTGGTTTTTTTTTCCCCGTGGTCCCAAGATGGTCCTTATAATTCATTTAGTTCAACTTCTTAATTTCACAGATTAAGATGAGACATATATTCAAAGTAATGTTTTATCTAACTGAATTGGTTACATCTCTTCAAAATAATTTTTCCAATGAAAAAATGCCTTAGCTTATGAAATACATACATATTTAATTTTTCTCTAATTTATTATAGCATACACTGGTTTAAGACCTGGTTTAGTATAAAACAGCAAGAGAAAACAGTTACTTTAACAACAGACTTGTTTGTGATTATGAACTATTTAAAACTGCTAGCAGCATGGATCAACTGATTCTGATTTTCATTTAACTAACAGAACCAACAAGATTATATTGTTAAACAATGTGGAATTTAAATAGAGCTAAGAGTGATATTATGTTTGAAAGGTAAATCATTTTTAAAGCATTCTGTTCTCTGCCTGCAACCGTGATTACTATATTTTTCCAGATTTGGATAAATTTTTGATGAACACGGATGCCATAAGACTTGACCAACCATAAAGATTTTTGAGTTTCACTTATCACTCTTCAGTAACTCAGCGAGTAAAGATTATAAATTTCTGGACAAACCTTATTTGGCCAGGACCTGATACGCATTTATCAGCGAATTGAAGTATTGTGGAGAGTAGCTTGTAAAAGCCTGAATACCCACTATACCCACAACCACAGGTGAGTGCTTACATAGTGATTGGTCGTGACCTGCTCCCCCTGCTATAAACGGTAGGCTAGAAATCGGCATTCAACCACTGAGATGGTCTGGTTTAAAAAAAAATAAATTGAACATTGATAAATAGAAGTATTTGATCCAGTGTGTTGATTTTTCAACAAACAATCTTCTCTCTTGGATAAATTGAATTTGAGACCTTTATAAAGGAAAAATGAGTAATAATTAGCAAGGTTTATTATCCAACAATGATTGAAAGAAATCCCAAATACACTACCAAATGTTCAGTTATCATTTAACATCCCTAGAATGGCAGGTGCACTTGGCCCTTTGCCTTTGATAAAATTTTTGAAATGAGCTGTACTTCTGAGTCAAAAGGGAAAGGGATGGAGATATGTTTTGGTTTCAACTTTAATTCAATAGGTTACCAGTATTAGAAAACCAGGGAGACTTTGTGTGTTAGTGTGATAGGACTGCCACAACAAAGTATCACAAACTGGGTGATTTAAACAACAGAAATTGATTGTCACAAAAAAGGCTAGAAGTCCAAAATCAAGGAGTTGGCAGGGTTGGTTCCATCTGAGGCCTGGGAAGGAAGGATTTGTTCCAGGCGTCTCTCCTTGGCTTACAGTTGACCTCTCTGTCCTATGTCTTTTCACATCATTTTCCCTGTGTGTCTCTGTGCCTAGATTTCCCTTTTATAAGGACACCAATCGTATTCCATTAGGGCCCAATCTAATGACCTCATTTTAACTTGATTTTCTCTGTAAAGACCCTAATTCCAAATAAGGTTACATTCTGAGGTACTGGTTATAAGGATTCGACATATGAATTTTAAGTTGGGGTGGGGGGAACACAACTCAACCCATTAACGCTCTGTAACAATAAATTCCAGATTTTTAGCTTTAACTGAAAAATATAAATCACACGACTTGGCAACTGTGAGCTTGCATTCCTGCAAAGCCTCCATCAGCATGAGTTAAACTGTGGTTGCTCTCTTCTGTATGCCGTGTTCTCTTTTTCTGTTGTCCTAATCTCTTAATTCCTTAATCTCTGGTTGAATGCTTGTCATCTGTAAATTTATGAATACCAAGAACTATTTTAAGCCTTTCTGTTCTTGGAATAATACAGGAACATTTAACTTCCCGTTCTACTAGTGTCAACTGAACTGAATCTAGTCTTTCACAACTGCTGTGAGTACAGCCATCTTTCTTTTATGTATAAGTAATTATTGGACCAACCATGTGATAGGTTCAGACTGAACTATTAAGTGGCCAAAAGCCATTATGAGCAGCTACTCAAAATAATAAAATGGATCTAAAGAAACTGGTTGAATTAAAAGAGTTAGGCCTAATCTCCATGTTTCTCTTTTGACCACATGGCAGACATGTAACAACCAAGCAGCAGTAAAAGAAAAAAAGACATTCTACAAAAATTTATGATTGTCTGTCAAGCCCACAAATCAGATTTCATTTTCCCTTGGTGGGAACAATATTCAAATCATAACGTGTCATTTTTTAAAAAAAATATTGACTATCCTCTTGTTTAAATAACAGTGTTTCAGGTTGGAAACTTTGATTTTCACCACCTCTAAAAAGGAAAAGCCTAAAAATAAAAAATTTTTAAAGTAAGTAAATAAAAAGGAAAAGCCAATCCAATACACATGTTTTGGAGGAGAGGAAATGGGTCAAACCGTCAAACTACACCCCAATTCCATAGCATTGGGGTAGTATGTCTATCTTCTTGATTAGAGATTCCTTTAGAAGCTGCCAATGTTAGCAATTTAAAAACAAACCAAAAAAACTGCCAAACACACACAAACATTATGAAGAAAGTAAGCAAAATCTACGAGGAGTAGAAGTCACAACACTGATCAGAGAATAGAGAGAGGAAGGCAAAGCAGGAGGAAGCAGGTAGGACAGGAGAGAAGTAGGCAGGAGGGAGCCATATCAGGACAGAACTCAAATTCCCACTGGGTCACCAGAGCTGTTGACAGTCTATAAGAGCTATTGATTTACCCCTGACAAGGATAAACAAAGTTTTAGCTCCTCTGAGCTCCCTTGGTCCCCAAGGTATCCTTAAAATAAAGCCCCGTTAAGTTGGGGGGGGGGGCGTGTCTGCGTTCCATAACACTAGAAAGAAACTAACACAGATAAACCACAAACACCTTCTGAATGAAATTTATATCATGAATAAGGTGATCTTGTGATAAATGAAAATGTTGTCTTTTTTTCTAGCATTTACCAATTAGACTAATACTACCTTCTCTCTTCATGACAAGAAATGAGTTTAATTCATCTCATTTCCATCTAATGATTAGTTGTTCACGTACAACTGCAATAAAAATGCAACTAAATAATTTATTTAGTTCTTTGCCAATTACATCTACCAAGAAACTATAACACAGAGGAATAAAAATTAAGCCCTAGATATTAAAATTACTGTGTCCCAATAAAAACTCTGAACACAGCAAAAAATATACACACAATGCACACATGCATCCATGCACACCACACAGCATAACTGGTGGTAGAGTTGGAATTAATTTTTTAAAAAGCTTTAGTCAGGCTCATTGGACCATGAATTTGATACTCTCATTTATAATATGTTACAGAGCGTGCATTTGCAAACTATGGCCTGTGGGCTAGATCTGGCTCCTGCCTGGTTTTATATCAGTGGTGGGATTAAAATGTTTTTTTCACATTTTTATATGATCACATTTTAAATGATGATATAAGAACGTACATAATATTCTCAGTTTTGCCTTTTGGCATACAAAGCTTAAACTGTTTATTATCTGACTATTTACAGTAAGTCTGTCCTGGTATTGAGTATACTCTACCCATTAATAAACTGAAATGTTGTTATAAATTAATTATCCTATTTTGAGCTAGGCTCCTAATAGTTCAAAAAGCAACCAACCTTCACCAAGTTATCAGTCTCCCCGTCCTCAGGTTAATTTTTTAAGCTGTACCCGTCTGGCTACATCTCACTCCCTGGCCATCATTCAGAGAGAAGATATAAAGTCAGGTAAAAAAACAACAAGATTTTGTAAAATATTACATATTGTTTTATTCAACAAAATTTATTAGGCATTTCCTTTGTATTTGAAAAAGTAAATTAATGAATCTGCTCTAGGTCAATGCCCAAGTTACTGGCTTGGCCAGCTGTGTGGAGAGGTGTGCACTCATCCAGTAAATGGACGCTGAAAAAGCTGCAAGGTGAGCTTCCAAATAAATTAAAGTTCTGAAATGCTTATGAGGCATAAGGTGGAGATACAGGAAAGAAGCTGAAATACGGTCTAGCAACTCGAGAGGAGTATGGCCTGAAGAATATTTCAGAGCCACAAGCATGTATTTGGGAGTTGAAATATTTTGAAATCAACCAAATAGAGATGTATAGGTAAAGAATGGAAGAGGAATACAATGGAATGGGGATTACCAACAGTTATGGGTAAAGAACTGCCAAATCAGGAACAATACTGGGAAAGGTATACTTTCCCAATACTGGGAAAGGTTCAATATAATTTTAAGAAAAAAGTCATAGTTATCACTAAAGAACAGTCTTAGAGATGTCAATTAACGAAAAGTTTTTAAAAAGTGAGTATTCATTATGAGAAAACTTGTGATCTTAGTGGAAGAAGATAAGAAGAGGAGTGTTTGGGGAATAAAGATTGTACTGGTCAAAGCAAAAACTGTACTGGACACAGTTAAAAAGACAAGGAAGACTTTATTCATGGCTATTGCAAGATGGGAGAAAGGCCAGAGTCAGCCTGAGATCAACTCCACTGAAACAAAGGGCTGGAGAGTTTTAAGAGATGGGGTGGGGGCATTTTAGGCCATCTGTGTTTGCTAACTGGCTTTATCTGGGGACAAAGTAAACTTTCTCCTATCTTCATGACAGGTGGTGGTTTTACAACTTGGAGCAAGGTGTCTCCCAAAGGTAGGTTTCCCACTCTTTCACAGAAACTGGCAGCTAGGGGCCCTATCTTCCTTGATGATTAAGGGAGGGCTCCCAGGTCTTTGAAAAAGACATTCCTTGGTTGTACCAATAAAACTGGCAAGAGGCCTTTTAAAAGATTTGCATTTCAAAGGGGAGAGAAAGAATGGAAAATCACAATTTTTCTGAAGTAAATGCTCTAAGAAAAGGAAAGTTAGGGGCCTAGAATTAGGAAGAAGCTTTTCTAAAGTTTAGTCAAGATGAGGGGATCTTTGAGGCCGTCTTGGTCATCTAATTTGAAGAGTGAACTGAGAGAAAAAATTGGAAACAAAGATAATAAATTACCTCTTCAAGGAACTCAGGTATGGAAAGATGAAGACAGCTTGAAACTAGAAGGACTACAGGATTAGAGACTAAATATAAGTTTTTATGACAGAAAAGCATTTTATAGTCTGAAGGAAAATGAGAGGGATATGATATAGAGATTGTGGGAATAACCATGGAAACAAAGTCCTCGAGCGAAAGTCAGAGTATTGGGTACAGAGTACATTATTAAGGGTAGACAATGAGAGTTTCTCCTCCACTGAGACCGTAAGGACAGAGGAATCATAAATATTTTTGTAGTACAGCTTAGCAAAAAAAGATAGAGACACGTTAATTAAAGTTAATTTCCCCCAGAATAGAGGGCTTATATCAATAGGAACAGGCTTTTTTACAACTTCATATTAAAGTGTTTTGAACTAAAATTCTGTTAATATCATCATCTTGTTGACAACTCACATTTTACTACATAACTTTCAGGTATTCTAGAAAAACACCCAAAACTGATGACCTTAGAAATTACAAGAACTCTCTCATTGTCCAGTAGTGACCCTACTATTTTTGGAGGAGTGACAAGCTGTTTATAAGCAATAGCTGTTTAGACTGAAAGTAGGATTCTAAACTGAAGGTTAAATGCAATCTTCTTTCCAGTCTGCAAGAAAAGTGATGTCATAATCTTGGGTTTTTATAGGGACAACTGAAGGCTGGAATATTTCATGTGACAAAACAAAAATATAACTAAATATGAATGGGCTCTGGTAAATAACTACACCCCTAAATCATACACAAAATTCTGTATACCATCTAGAGTAGCAGCTTTTACATTCTGTGGAGTCGTGATACTCTTTGTGAGGCTGATGAAACCGACGGACACATAAATTTCCTCCAGTACAGGTGGAATTCATTGCCTGTGCTCTCAGTTGGAAATGTTATACTGGGATAAAACAGAGAGCACATCATAATATTTAAGGAGAAATAGAAAGAATATTAAAATGGTCTATTCTCATAAATTGAAATGGAGTTTCAGGTAAAAAAAAATGTTACTTTCTGTCAGTTACCCATATTTCAGTATTATATAATTCTATAAATTTACTGCAGTAATATTTCTGTAGAAGACAGAATACTAAATTTAGGCTCTAATTTGAAATTTGAGAAAACTTTTAAATATCTTCATATGTGGATCATACTGTACTACTTTGACATAAAATGAAAATATTCATACTTCAAATGTTTCTCAGTAAATTAAGAAGTTTACAAATAAAAATTCATCACTAGTGTTAGGAGATATCCATAAGAAACATTTTTCCTGGAAAAATCACTAGAGAAGCATCATCAACATCCTAGCATTCAATAAAAGGAGATCTTTTAAAGAAATACGCAACTTTATGCTTAAAATTTTATATCTAACATAAAAAGCTAGTTTGCATAATAATGCTGAGCATTACTGATCTTTGAACCAATATAATTAGGAAAAGCTATGTCACTTACCGAAAGTTGTTTTAATCTAGATCTTACAGGTACAAAAAGTAATACATAACATATAGTAGTATTAAAATAAAATAGAGACTAAGCTTAAAAATCTCCCAAGCAGACAAAAAATCATTTAAGCCACATAAGCAAAACTAAGTCTAGTTTATTTCATGGATATAATCGAAAATTACTTTAGGTCATTTCTTATAAATGCCTCTGATAATCATAAAAGAAACTTAAGTCGTCTTCCAAGATACTCACTTGTACCCAATCCCCTGCTGTCTGGAAATACCCACGGTAATAATTAATCCTTGTAAAGGTTAAACAACTTTCTGATTTTCACTTTATAAGTCATCCTGTAACATTATGGCCCTGAGTGTCAGGCCGGTTTGAGATCTGAAGTATCTCTGCTCTCGAACAGTTTGTTTCTCACTCAATAAAATATTCACATCAGGTAAAGCTCTCTGAATTGTCTTTTAACAGTAGAGAGCTGACAAAAATTTGAGACCGATTTTGTTTAAAAGTTTTCAAATTGATTAACAAGGATTTTTTTATACTGGTAAGATATCTAGAAAATAAGATTTTTTTCTTCCCTAATAAAGTGATTCAAAGGAATATTAAGAGGGGGAAAATCATGACACACAAAACAAGATGCAGGGCATGTTAACATATGCCACATAAAACACAGAGTAAATACTCAGAAGTGGTTCCCTTTACGCAGTAGAGGGATAATGAGATTCTAAATCTACCTATAACTGAGACCAATGGTTATTACAGAATAGGAACTACTTTCAACTCCAAACTCACTCTCAACCTCAGTGAATAAAGAAAAATAGTGATTTAACACCTATTGCATCAGACCACAGTAGGGAAATCTAGAGATTGATTCTCACAAATGCAGTCTATATCTCTGGAGAAGAACAGAGCTATTACAACATTGGATGGCAATAATTACCAATGTGGTCTCCAGGCTAATTATTTTAAACCTAAGTAGCAGTATTTATGAACTATTAGTTGTCAAGTTATTAATTAACTATGAAAATGTATTTACAATAGAATATAGCCAGTAAATTTGATAGAAATCAAACTCCATTAATTATTTTACTAAGGTGCATATTACCATCAATACTACAAACAGCTTGTGCGGACAGCTATAATAATAATGCTACCTGGTAGTCTCACCAAAGGATAAGTAAACAAGCAGCAATGCCAACAATAAAAATCACCCATTATTAATATTTACTGAAGGGGAAATGCCCACCACAGTACAACTTTTTGTTGCACTGTTTATAACTTCTTGTTCTCTTTGATGTACCAGAAAAATACACAGCAGCTCTTCGCCCAAATAGCTTTAAGGTAGTCAAATGAAGTATATCAACCACACACATGAAGGCGTGAATAACAGAAAAATATAGGTAATTAGATACATGTAGGTACATATTTAGAAATATCAATCTATATCCATTTAGATGCATGAAATATATGACAGTCTCAAAAGTCATAGAGCATTTAATCAAGCTTTAGATGCTCTGAAAATCAGATCCAAATACTGAAGCAATACTTTAGCTTACTAGCAAACAGTAGCAACTGATGACCAAACTGTACACCCAGAATCTATCCATATTTTTCTTCCTTGCTCCCTCCCTTCCCTTTCTTGTTGTCTCCTTTCTTTATTGCTTTCTTCCAACACTCAGGTTGTGCACCTTCTTTGTGCTATGTACCACTCAATGTGCCGGGATACAGTTTTTTAAAAAAGCTATTAAATGCTCTACCACGTCATGACTCCCTTCCAGTGGGGAAAGAGACCAAAAAAATTCAAAACAAAACAAAACAAAAGATCTAAGCGTATGTATGATGCCAGATAACGGTAAGTGCTATGAGTAAGATAAAGGAGAGTAAAAGAATAGAGAGTAAAGTGAGTGGGTTGGGAGAGGAAATTTTTGACTGAATGGCAAAGGAAGACTTCTCCAAAGAGGCGACATTTTCGTAGAGCCGTAAATGAGGTGAAAAGCAAGTCATGAGGCAATGTGGCAGAAGAACACTCTAAGATGGGAAAATTCCAACTAAAAACTTTCTGAGATGGCAACGATCTTGTTGTGAAAAACTAGAAAGCCAGTGTGATGTACATGGAGTGGTTAGTAGACTGACCAAAAATGAGTGTGGAGAGATGGGCACAGAGCTTGTGGGCCATGGCATGAGAGTTGGGTTTTCTCCACTTAGTATAGCTATAATGCAGAGAAGCATGTGACAAGCAACTGTTTTTTCAGTCAAACTAGAGGTTCAGAGGCAGTTTTTAAAAGGAGACAACTAATCATTCCATAACTCACATTTGGATACAGATTTTTTAAAGTATGGTATGTTTTTTAGCGCTGATACATATTCCATTGTCTGGTTGCACCAAAGGTTATTTATCTATTCCATTACTAAAGGACATCTTGGTTGCTTCCAAGTTTGGGCAATTAGGAAGAAAGCGGCTATAAACATTCATCTGCAGGTTTTTGTATGGACACAAGGTTTCAACTCCTTTGAATAAATACCAAGCAGCATTACTGGTTCATATGGTAAAAGTATGTTTAGTTTTGTAAGAGACTGCCAAACTGTCTTCCAAAGTGGCTGTACCATCTTGTACTCCCAGAAGCCACGAATGATAGTTCCTGTTGCTCCACATGCAGCATTCGGTGTTCTCAGTGTCCTGGTTTTGGGCATTCTAATAGGTGTGTAGTGGTATCTCATTGTGGTTTTAATTTGCATATCTCTGATAACATATGATGTGAAGCATCTTTTCATATCCTCATTTGCCATCTGTATATCTCCTTTGGTGAGGCGTCTGTTAAGATCTTTGGCTCATTTTTAAATCAGGTTGTTTTCTTGTTGATTTTTTTTTTTTAATTGAAGTATAGTTGATTTACAATGCTGTGTTAATTTCAGGTATACAGAAAAGTGATTCAGTTGCACATACGTATATACCTATTTTTTTCAGATTCTTTTCCTTTACAGGTTATTACAAAATATTGAGCACAGTAAAGAAATGAGCTATTAAGCCATGAGAAGACATGGACGAAATTCAAATGCATATGACTAAGCGAAAGAAGCCAGCCTGAAAAGGCTACATACTGTACTATTTCTAAGGTATGACATTCTGGAAAACGCAGAACTATGGAGACAGAGGTTGCCAGGGCTTAGGGAATAGGGAGGGATGAACAGGCAGAGCACAGATGATTTTTTAGGGCAGGAAATATACTGTGCATGATACCATAATGATGGCTACATATCCTTATATTGATACATTTGTCCTAACCCGTAGAATGTACAAAGCCAAGAGTGAACCCTAATGTAATCTACGGACCTTGGGTGATGATGATGTTACACTGTAGGTTCATCAGTCGTAACAAATGTACCACTCTGGTGGAGGATGTCAAACATGGGGGAGGCTGTGCATCTGTAGGGGCCAGGGAGCATATGGGAAACCTCTGTACCTTCCCCTCAATTTTGCTGTGAACTAAAAGTGCTCTGAAAAGATAAAGTCTTAATAAAATACATAAGTAAGTGAAAAAAAAGTATGGTATGCTATACTTAAATCCTTTCAGCTATACATGGACACATAATACTGTTACTTAACACATTAATGATACCTTTCAGCTTATAGAATACTTTTATTACATTATCCCATTTCACACTCACAACCTTTCATAGTACACAGAGATATTTTAATCCTCATTTTACATATGAATCAATGAAAACTTAAAAGTCCAAAGTGAATTAACCGGTCAAGATACTAAAAGGAGTCCTGACTTTTTAATCAAATCACATACGACTATGTAGATATGAATCATCAGTAGTAAAATCCACCAAAATATGAATAATGGAATATGGTATATAAAAAATAAGGAGAAAAACTCCTTTCAACTTTCTCTCAGTTAATCTTCTCCATGGTCTCCTCTGCTCTATGCGACGGGAAAGCCTTTCTCAGGCAGACCTCTTCGCCTTCATCTAAAATCAGTTTCTTTAGAACTGCGAATATGCACTGGACCCCCATGGGCTTTTCCTCACAGCAGTGTCTAACTCCCTCTGGTTAAGCACTAAGGTGATACATTATTGCACAAACTGCTACCTTTTAAAGAAAACACAACAATCTCAATGACTAACTTAGACAAATAATGATTGCCCCACTTTGAAAAGGAAGTAAAGATATTTAATTCTCCCTCACTTCATTATTTTACTATGCCTAGGGACCAGTGTAAAGATCTACTAATAACATTAGGAAATATTATCAATATTTAGTGACAGTATTCTGCAAGCTGCTTTTAATTCTATCCAGTTTCACAATTCCAAGCCACACAAAGGTTAAAAATATGTTATAGACAAATTATGTTTATAAACTATGGAAATGCAGAAATTAAGAAGAATATTCAGGCCCAGTCACAACCATAAGCTAGAATGACCTTTAAGTTATTACACATGAGTACCATATAGGTACAGTTGGAACATGTTCAACTCCTGATCTCATCAGTAAGTACACTCTGGATTGTGGGATCAAGCAAGCTGTTTTGGCCCGATATATTTCTTGCCCCTTCCCCACAGCCCCCTCCCCCAATCCTGGCATGAGGACATCACAACTCTTTCCATGAGACATCTA
Organism: Eschrichtius robustus; assembly: GCF_028021215.1. Lineage (NCBI taxonomy): Eukaryota > Metazoa > Chordata > Mammalia > Artiodactyla > Eschrichtiidae > Eschrichtius > Eschrichtius robustus. Next base: position 64,473,649 of record NC_090831.1, on the reverse strand, counting down.
TGTCACTGTCAAGGTTAAAATATCCTTTCTTTGGAATATCATAAGAGTAGCCATCATAAACTGATAGGTGTGTAACTCTAAAGTACTTCTAAAATTTTGTTTTAATGTCTAAAAGATTTTTTTTAATTTAAACAAACATCACACGTTCAATGACTCAAATTCAACAAACTTCAGAAAAGTCAGCTATTTTAGATACTGTATTATTCTCCTAGGTTTCTCCTTAGCTAAAATGAACTGTCAAGGAGGCATGACTGTTTATGCACATCAGCCACCAAAGAGAAAGCGTGGCATAAAAACTACATGACCATCTGCAAATCTCGAGACAAAACTGACTTAATACAGTACTTCACAGAAGTGTCATCGCTACTGTGGTTCACTGTTCCTATAGTCAAGAGAAAGCTATGGTTCATTGCTTTTGTTTTTATTCCTTTAGAACTCTTAAATTTGGTAGTATGGGTTTTCCCCCAGCTTTATAGAAGTACAATTGACAAATAAAAATAGTATATATTTCAGATGTACAACATGATGATTTAATACATGTATATATTTTTAAATGATTAATGAACAGAACCATTACCTCACATAGTTACCATGTGTGCTTGCGGAGAACACTTAAGATCTATTCTTCTTTTTTTCTTTTTCTGGCCACGCTGTGCAGCTTTCAGGATCTCAGTTCCCCAACCAGGGATCAAACCCCAGCCATAGCAGTGAAAGCACCAAGTCCTAACCACTAGACCACCAGGGAACTCCCAAGATCTATTCTCTTACCAAATTTCAATTACACAAAGCAGCATTATTATCTACAGTCATCGTGCTATATGTTAGATCCTCCAAACTAGTTCATCTTATAACTGGAAGTTTTTACCCTTTGACCAATATCTCCCCATTTACCACACCCTCTGGCCCCCGGCAACAAAAACTCTACTTTCTACTTCTTTGAGTTTGATATTTTTAGATTCCACATATAAGTGAGATCAAATAATACTTGTATCTTCTTGTGTCTGATTTATTTCACCTAACATAATGTTCTCCAGGTTTATTCCTATTGTTGCAAAAGGCAGGATTTCTTTGTAAGGCTGAGTAACATTCATACATATAAATATATGAATATATTTTCTTCATTCATGCCTGGACAAACACTTAGGTTGTTTCCGTATCTTGGCTATTACAAATAATGCTGCAGTGAACATGGGAGTACAGATATCTCTTCGGGAGAATGATTTAATTTCCTTTGGATATATACCCAGAGTGGGATTGCTGGATCATACGGCAGCTCTATACTTAATTTTCTGAGGAACATTCATACTGTTTTCCATAATGACTGTACCAATTTACATGTCCATGAGCAGTGTACAAGGGTTCCCTTTTCTCTACACCCTTACCAACACTTGCTACCTTTGGTCTTTTCCGTTAATAGCCATTCTAACAAACGCGAGGTGATATCTCACTGTAGCTTTAAAATATTTGCTTTTACATGACAATCAGCAACAGAATATCTTTTCATATGCCTCTTGGCAATTTGTATATCTTCTGTGGAAAAATGTTTATTCAGTTTCGTTCACCATTTTTTAATTGGATTATTTGTTTTTCTGCTATTCAGTTGTATGAGTTCCTTATATATTTTGCCTATTAACCGTTTTTCAGATACAGGGTTTGCAAATACTGTCTTCCACTGCATAGGTTGCCTCTTCATTTTGTTGACTGTTCCTTTTGCTGTGCAAAAGCTTTTTAGTTTGATGTAGTTCCACTTGTTTATTTTTGCTTTTGATGTTTGTGCTCTTGGTATCATATCCAAAAAATAATTCTTCCAATCAATGAATACAGGATATTGGTACATTTATTTATGTCATCAATTTCTTTCACCATTGTATTAGTTTTCAGTGCACAGATACTTCACCTCCTTGATTAAATTCAGTCTTAAATATTTTATTCTTTTTGATAAAATAATAAATGGAATCGTTTTCTTTCTTTTTCAGATAGTTTATTGTTAGTGTATAGAAATGCAACTGATTTTTCTATGTTGAATTGGTATGCTGCAAGTTTACTGAATTCATTTATTATTTTTAACAGTTTTTTTGTGGAATCATAGCATTTTCTATAAATAAGATCATGTCTTCAACTGCAAACAATTTTACTTCTACCTTTCAGATTTGGATGTTTTTTCCTTTTTCTTGCCTAATTGCTCAGGCTAGGATTTCCAGTATTTTGTTGAATAGAAGAAGTGAGAGCAGACACCTTTGTCTTGTTCCTGATCTTAAAAGAAAAGCTTTGTGCTTTTACCATTGAATGTGATGTTAGTTGTCGGCTTCTCATACATGGTCTTCATTTTATTGAAGTACATTCCTTCTCTACCTAACTTTTTGAGAGATTTTATGTTGAAACAATGTTGAATTTTGTCAAATTCTTCTTTTGCATCTATTGAGATAATTATATGATTTTTATCCTTCACTGTGTTAATGTGGTGTATCACTTTATTGATCTGTGGTATAATAAATCATCTTTGCATCCCAGAAATAAATCCCACTTGATCATGGTATATGATTCTTTTAATGTGCTGTTAAATTCTGTTTCCGAGTATTTTTTCAAGATTTTTACATCTATGTTCATCAGGGATATTGGTTTATAATTTTTTTTTTTGGTGGTGCCCTTATCTGGCTTTGGCATAAGGGTAATGCTGGACCCATAACGTGAGTGTGAAAGAGTTCCCTTCTGTTCAATTTTTTTGAAAGAGTTTGAGAAGGATTGGCATTAATTCTTTAAATGTTTGGCAGAATTCACCTGTGAGCCACCTAGTCCTGAACTTTTGTTTGTTGGGAGATTTTTTATTATGGATTCAACCTCCTTTCTCTTTAATCGTCTGTTCAGATTTTATTTATCTCTTCATATTGAGTCTTGTAGGTTGTATGTTTCTAGGAATTTATTTCCAGGTTACCCTGTTTGCTGATACATAATTGTTCACAGTGGTCTCTTACAATCCTCTGTATTTCTATGGTAGCAGTTGTAACATCTCCTCTTTCATTTATAGTTTTATTTACTTGAGTCTTCTCTTTTCTTTTTGGTTAGTCTAGCAAAACATCTGTCAAATATTTTTATCATTTCACAAAACCAACTCTTAGTTTTGATGATTTGTTTCTATGATTTTTCTAGTGTTTCTTTCACTTATTTCTGCTCATATCTTTGTTATTTGCATCCTTCTACTACATTTTAACTTACTTTCTTCTTTTTCTAGTTCCTTGAGGTTTAAAGTTAGGTTGTTTGTGATCTTTGTTTTTGATACAGACACTTATTGCTAATGAATTTTCTTCGTAGAACTGCTTCTGTGTGACAACAAGATGGCAATATAGAAATTTCTAGCACTCATCCCCTCCCAGAAACATCAATTTGAGCAACTATCCATTCACAAAATACCTTCACAAGAGTTAAAAGATTCCAGGTGAGGGTTTACAGCACTTGGGTGAAGAAAAGAAATAATAAAAGGCACACTGAAGAAGATAAGGAAGGACAGTTTCACATTATCTTCGTCAAGCCTGGTCAGGCCAGTATAGAGAGATATACACTCCCCATGTGGAAAAGAGAATGAAGCAAACACCCAAATTCACCACGGACCCCAGCACTGGCCCTCACTTGCATCAGGGTGGCTCCAATGGCCCTGTCTGCTGTCCCACTCCAGTTCTAGGATGTGCCGCCCATCCCATAGACCCTGACTGCAAACTGGCTCCTGCTCAACCACAGAACCAGACACCAAACCCACCCCCATGACTCCAGGCAGGTTCTCTCAGACCCAGGCTTCTAGCCCACCCCAGCGCAAGGCTGGCCTCCACAGACCTAGCCCCTCCTGGGAACCCAGGCTTCTGGCCTTCCCCAGCACCAGGCCAGCCCCCATGGACCTAGCCTACAGGCCAGCTCCCGCAGGCCGAGGCTTCCAGCCTGCCCCAAGATCAGGCCAGCCCCCACAACCTTTGGCTCCAGAAGAACTCCAGGAGACCCAGGCTTCTGGACCATCCCAGCATGAGGCTGGACCTTGTGGACCCTGTTTGCCTCTACACCAGCTCCCGTGAACCCAGGCACTGGGCCAGCACCTACGGACTCAAGTAGGAAGCCTGCCCACCATCTGACCCAGGCACCAGACCTGCCAGCCCAAGGACTCCAGTTAAGTTGTTATTAGCTTAAAATAGTGTTATGTCTATAAGAGGTATTATACAAGCTTCATGGCAACCATCAAGAAAAAATCTACAGTAGATACACAAAAGGTAAAGAGAAGGGAATCAAAACCTAGCACTATGGAAAATTAACAATCCATAAAAGAAAACAGCAAGGGAGGAAGTAAGGAACAGGGACTCCAAAACAGCCAGAAATTCATTATTATGAAAGCAATCGTAAGTCCTTACCTATCAATAATGACTTTAAATATAAATAAATTAAATACATGAATCAAAAGACACAGAGTTGCTGAATGAAGTAAAAAACAACACCCAACAATATGCTGCCTACAAGAGATTCGCTTTAGCTTTAGGGACACACATAGGCTGAATGTGAAGGGATGGAAAACGGTACTCCATGCAAATGGAAACCAGCAGAGAGAAGAGCTGCTATCCTTACATCAGACAAAGTAGACTTAAGTCTAAAAGTGTAAAAATAGGACATAATAAAATAATAAAGGGATCGATTCATCAAGGGGATATAACAACTGTAAATACACATGCACCCACACCAGCACACCTAAATTTAGTAAGGAAATACTAACAGATCTGAAAGGAGAAATAGACAATACAAAAGAAGCAGGGGAGCTCAATACTTTCCATAACAGATAGATAATCTCAAAAGAATACCCATAAGAGAACATTGGACTTAGGCTATACTTTAGACCAAATGGACCTAACAGACACATATATGACATTTCACCCAACAGGAACCGAATACACACTATTTTCAAACACACACAAAACACTCTCCAGGATAGATCATATGTGAGGTCACAAAACAGGTCTTAGTAAATTTAAGAAGATTAACATCATACCAAGTTTCTTTTCCAAACACAATGGTATGAAACTAGAAGTCAGTAACAGAAGGAAAAATGGAAAATTCACAAATACGTGGTAAAAAGTATACTGAAACAAATGAAACAGAAACTTGGTGGATGGTGCTGGTGGGAAGACCCAATCCAAATGGGGCTGTAGTTGAGTCCACAAGGTGACAGGGCTGTGTCAGGCTGGTAACTGGGACCATGGTCAGCAAGCCTACCACCAGGATGCACCTTGCCTTCTGAAAATGACCCTTCTCAATCTTGGGCTCCACTAGGGTTTCACAGCCTCCTATCTGGATCCCAGTGGATCCCAAAGCTGCCACAAAGGCACTTCTGTCCACAGATGGCTGCCAATTATTGCTGCTATGGGGGAATACAAGTGGGGGACCTCTTATTTCAGCACCTTGCTGACATCACATCACCCAGTTGCTATGGGTTTTTAAGTGAAGAATGAACTAGCCTATATTAACTTAAGCTTTTCTTTTCTTGAAAATCTACTAACCCTGTCATTTTAAAATTGCTCTGCAACCCCAAATTTTATGACAAATAAACAAGGAATCTGATTTTGTAAGTAAATATCTTGTATAATCTCTGTCAACTACTACAGTTACACAAATTAGTATCGTTTCTACTCTAGATAAAGAACAGACACTAGCCCTATAGAATGGATGGGTTATATGGAAGAGACTGTCATTAATAAGCCTGCTTCTTAAAACAAATGCACAAGTAATATAAGTGAGATTATTTTGTAAATTTACTATATTATACTAGTTTTTTGAATTATTAGCACTAACAGTAGTGTTAATAGTAATTAATAACATCATTAGTAATAATTCTTATGATTACCATGAGGGGTGGGCAATCATTTACCACAGTCCAAGGTGGAATAGGAATAAGCAATATACAAGCAACACTATTTAGCTGTGTAGTCCACCTAAACCTTTTTTCTGGTCTTTTCATGGAATAATACCTTGGTAAGTTTCTTGTATTTCTAAGTATTTTCTCAGTCCTAAACTCTGGTTGTTTTTGGATGGTATTTTCAGCATTTTCAAGAAAGTACGATTCAAATTTTAACATGATTTTGAATAAATGGTGGCTCTGATTGATCAACACGCAAATAAGATTTTCTTTAGGCTGTAAAGTAATTCCCCGTATTTACATGTCTTTATTGAGACATTTGGAAGACTAACCATGTTAAATTATTTGCTTCACTAGAAGCTCTTCTAAAAACTTTTTTCATATTACACAATATACTCCCAAGGACAGTAAGAGACGAATCCTTATTTTATACACTGTCATGGTCATGTTTCACAGAAAATAGTACCTGTACAAACTCTACACTGCACTGTTTTGGCAAAAAAAAAAAAAAAAAATTGCTCCAAAGGAGACATGACTTCAGGCACAGCAGAGAAATAAGGTAGAAGGTGCTATAAAAATTTCCTCTGTGAACTATTGGTTTCCTCATCTTTTTCCCAATTGGCTCATATACAAAGATTTGAGCTGGGCATTGGGCCAAGGCAAAGACTAAAATTAGACCATGGAAGCAGAAGCACACTCTGATTGCAGATAAAAATCAATGGGATGACCAAAAATAATTCCAAAAGAAGATAACCTGAACAGATCTAAAAAAGGAAAAAAAAAAAAAAAAACAGTTGTAAAAGAATCCATTTCAAAACTAAAAATAGAACTACCATACAATCCAGCAATCCCACTACTGGGCACATACCCTGAGAAAACCATAATTCAAAAAGAGTCATGTACCACAATGTTCATTGCAGCTCTATTTACAGTAGCCAGGACATGGAAGCAACCTAAGTATCCATCGACAGATGAATGGATAAAGAAGATGTGGCACATATATACAATGGAATATTACTCAGTCATAAAAGGAAATGAAATTGAGTTATTTGTAGTGAGATGGATGGACCTAGAGTCTGTCATACAGAGTGAAGTAAGTCAGAAAGAGAAAAACAAATACAATATGCTAACTCATATATGTATGGAATCTAAAAAAAAAAAAAAGTCATGAAGGACCTAGGGGCAGGGCTTCCCTGGTGGCAGAGTGGTGAAGAATCCGCCTGCCAATGCAGGGGACACGGGTTCGAGCCCTGGTCCAGGAAGATCCCACATGCCGCAGAGCAACTAAGCCCGTGCACCACAACTACTGAGCCTGCGCTCTAGAGCCCACGTACCGCATCTACTGAAGCCCACGCGCTCTAGAGCCTGCACTCCGCTACAAGAGAAGCCCGTGCACCGCAACGAAGAGTAGCCCCCACTTGCCACAACTAGAGAAAGCCTGCGTGCAGCAACGAAGAAATAAAAATTAAAAAATTTTAAAAAAAGAACCTAGGGGCAAGACGGGAATAAAGACGCAGACCCACTAGAGAATGGACTTGAGGACACGGGGAGGGGGAAGGGTAAGCTGGGACAAAGTGAGACAGTGGCATGGACATATATACACTACCAAATGTAAAATAAATAGCTAGTGGGAAGCAGCCGCACAGCACAGGGAGATCAGCTCGGTGCTTTGTGACCACCTAGAGGGGTGGGATAGGGAGGGTGGGAGGGAGGGAGACACAAGACGGAAGAGATATGGGGATATGTGTATATGTATAACTGATTCACTTTGTTATAAAGCAGAAACTAACACACCATTGTAAAGCAGTTATACTCCAATAAAGATGTTAAAAAAAAGAATACATATGTATGTGTATATATATACTTTATATATTTACATATTTTTGAATATATGACAAATATATTAGAAATATGTGCATAGAGAAAATAATTTAAGTGCAACAACAGTTATTACTTATTAACTATAATTAAACTATAAAGTATAATTTATTTCACAGCCTGTCAATTTTTAAGGCTGAATTTTATAAATGTTCCTTAATGCGAAAAGGGGACTATAACCCTTATATCATATATTGGTAAACATCTTTTTTCTGCTGCAGCTTATATGTAACATTAAGGGCACTGAAGTTTTAATTAATTTTAAGCTTTGTGACCATAGTATGCAACTTCCTTTAACAGAAATTGTTTCTGAATTATTTTATATGATTGAATTTTAAAGAAAAACAACTCATTAAGAAACTCCTATTAAATGATGTACTTGCAGTAATTAGGTAAGAATAAAAATTGATATCAATGTAAAAAAAAAGAATCCGTTTCAAAAGAATTCCCAGACTAGGTATTTGAGCTCACCACATAATGTCAGTTCTGCTATAACATTTGTTTTAAATAATGAATTTGTTCCAACATGATTGGAATATTAAGGAAGAAACTTAAGCATAGCAAGAATTTTGTATTTACCTAAAATGTTATTTCATCTGCAAGAAATACTTGGTGACACCAGAAAACTGCACCCAGCTGAACAGAGCTGGTAGAAATGCACGATACAAACACACACACACACACACACACACACACACACACACAGCCCTTCCAGCCACCTCAGTTCACAGTGTGTACTGTGAATCACACTCACCCACAGATGGTGTTACAACTTTGCTTCTATTTCAGTTAACCTTCCTTCCACCACTTCAAAATAACTCATAATCTGCAACCCTTTCAACTCCCACTTCACGAGCAAACTTCAGGTCCTTTTAAGAAATGTTAAATGCCATATTTCTTGTTGTATTCCTATATTTTTTTAACCATTTAACGTGTAAAACTGTGCTTCCATTTTTTATGAGGTTTCAATTTTTTTTATGTCATTGACAGATCAAGTTTTTGAGGGCTGTGCTTATATTTTTCCTATGATCCTTGTAGTTTTTTATTGCATCATTTTGCATAATTTTAAGGTAATTTTTAAGAATATATGTGTCATGTTATAAACTGACTACTGAAAAAAGGTATAATTACAATGCTATATAAACCATTAAAGAAGTATTCATTCATCCATAACATATTTATTTAGTATTTGCTATGTAAGAAATATAAGTTGGACAATCATTTTTATCTAGCCAACACTATCAATATGACTAGCCAATATGATTTTGATACAAAAATTATTTATGCAGTGCAGAGTTATTATTTTTACCTAAAGATATTTCTTTTTGGTAATAACAAACATGTTTTTTTAACCCTGGTTTTTCTCTATACATCTTTAAAAGTTTTTCAATTGTTTCATATATGGTCAAGTTGAGATTTTCAAGAACCTCATTTTTAACTTTCAATAAGTGTTTACAACTTGAGTTTTTCAGAAGAGTCAAACTTCAAGCACTTGTTAATACAGTAATAAAACCACATGAAATAATAAAACCAATGATCAAACCACTGACCTGTGAATGTGAATTTCATAATTCTAAACAAAATACTAGCAAATGAATGGAATTCAAATGTAGAGTAAAATAGTTATTAATTATAGTTATATTATAGATTAATATTTTGGCATTAGGTGTCAGTATCATGTTACAGGTATAACTATGTGAACAAGGAAAGGAAGAGTAAGAACATGGCCTACCTCAAATGCTTCTGATAAAATTCAATACCATTCCTTACTTAAAAAAAAAAAACTTTCAAAGATAATTACTGTTCAATCCAATCTTATACTTAATAATAAAATATTAGAAATTCCTTGCTAAAGTTGGGAACATTGTTTCATAGTACCAGTAATAATTTCATTCTGCAAGTCCTAAAACACAAAATGATGAAGCAAAACAGCTATCATCTTTTAGAAATTCAGCACATTTCAAAAACATTCACTTAAAAAAATAAAAGTAGAAGAGAACTAACTGAAAAATATATCATTGATGTTTGTTAAATAAGCGTTCTCAGGAACCAAAGGAATGGATTATTTAATGGATAAGGGAACCATTAACCAAACCATTAAAAATAGTAAAGAAAGAAAAGCAAATAATAGCTAGCTTGGAATATGCTTTTAAATAGATAAACTGCACACCTTTATAGAAATGCATGCAAAAATACCTAAATAAACAGAGAGAAAAAAATACCCTGTTAACTGAATGGGAACAAACTATTTACAAAAAACTGTGATTCTTCCCAAAATAAGACTCCAGTGGGACTGGAAATTGAAAACAAATTTAATGAAATTATTAAAAAGTTCAACTAGAAAAGTAACAATCAGCCAAGAATTTTTATAAGAAGTCTTAAGAAAGGATTTGCATTATCACATTTAAATAATAAAAAAGCTGCAAAATAGTAGAGTAGAATGCATGCTATTTATATAAACATAAATAGAAGGCAAGATATAACTCAGAAATATGTTTTTAATGTAACATTTAACATGCGATAAACCACCAAATCAATAAAGAAAATGTATTATTCAGTAAATGCTAACAGGGAACTAAAGAGTTGTTAGGAAAATAATCAATTTAAATGTTCAACTCCCATAGTACCCTAGAATAAATTCCACATGGATTAAAGTGCTGAACTTTTTTTTAAATCATAGATACTTCTGAAGAAAACTACTAGAAGAAAAATACTAGAAAAAAAAAGTATCCAAGGAAAAGTTACGTCTCTGTTCCTTAGATAAAAAGCATGCTTCTAAGCATAAAAGTAAATAAATCACAGAAATTTCCTACGTTAAAAAAACAGCAAAAAAGACTACAAACTGAGAAATCATTGAATACTCAAATATGAAGGGCCATTCAAATAGATTTTTATAAATAATAACATTAAGATCACAAAAGAAAAATGGGTCAGGCATTGATCAGTTTATAAAAGGATAAATACAATGGATAAATACAGAAAACAGAAAACCTTACTACTAATAGCATAAACACAAAGCAAGTCAATCAAAAACAGCTTTGAATTTACTAAATTAGCAAATACTTTAAAATGTTTAGCACTGAATACTGGTGATGTTGTAACAAGACAGGTCCTCTCATATTTTACTAGTGAGGTATTATATTATTTTACTATGGCTACCAAAACAAAGTACCACAGCCTGAATGACTTAAACCACAGAAATTTATTCTTTCACAGTTTCGGAGAGTAGAAGTCAGAAATCAAGGTGTTAGCAGGATTGGTTTCTTCTAAGGCATCTCTCCTTGGCTTATAATGGCCGTCTTTTCCATGTATTTTCAAACAGTCTTCCCACTGTATGTCTCTGTCCTAATCTCCTGTTCTCATAAGGCACCAGTCATATTGGATTAGGGCCCACCCATATGACCTCATCTTACCTACCTACCTCTTTATGTTTTTATTTTAATATCTTTATTGGAGTATAATTACTTTACAATGTTGTGTTAGTTGCTGCTGTATAACAAAGTGAATCAGCTATATGCATACATATATCCTCATATCTCCTCCCTATCCCACCCCTTTAAGTGGACACAAAGCACCCAGCTGATCTCCCTGTGTTATGCAGCTGCTTCCCACTAGCTATCTATTTTACATTTGGTAGTGTATACATGTCCATGCCACTCTCTCACTTATCCCAGCTTACCCTTCCCCCTCCCCATATCCTCAAGTCCATTCTCTGAGTCTTTATTACTGTCCTTGCCCCCAGGTTCTTCAGAACCACTTTTTTTTTTTTTTTTTTTTTTTTTTTAGATTCCATATATGTGTTAGCATACAGTATTTGTTTTTCTCTTTCTGACTTACTTCACTCTCTATGACAGTCTCTAGGTCCATCCACCTCACTACAAGTAACCCAATTTCATTTCTGTTTATGGCTGAGTAATATTCCATTGTATATATGTGCCACATCTTCTTTATCCATTCATCTGTCGATGGACACTTAGGTTGCTTCCATGTCCTGGCTATTGTAAACAGGGCTGCAATGAACATTGTGGTACATGACTCTTTTTGAATTATGGTTTTCTCAGGGTATATGCCCAGTAGTGGGATTGCTGGGTCCTATGATAGTTCTATTTTTAGTTTTTTAAGAAACCTCTATACTGTTCTCCACAGTGGCTGTATCAATTTACATTCCCACCAACAGTGCAAGAGGGTTCCCTTTTCTCCACACCCTCTCCAGCATTTACTGTTTGTAGATTTTTTTATGATGGCCATTCTGACCGGTGTGAGATGATACCTCATTGTAGTTTTGATTTGCATTTCTCTAATGATTAGTGATGTTGAGCATTCTTTCATGTGTTTGTTGGCAATCTGTATATCCTGTGTATCTTCTTTGGAGAAATGTCTATTTAGGTCTTCTGCCCATTTTTGGGTTGGGTTGTTTGTTTTTTTGATATTGAGCTGCATGAGCTGCTTGTATATTTTGGAGATGAATCCTTTGACAGTTGTTTTATTTGCAAATATTTTCTCCCATTCTGAGGGCTGTCTTTTTGTCTACCTACCTCTTTAAAGGCCCTATCTCCAAATATAATCACATTCTGAGGTACTTGGAGTTAAGACCTCAACATGTGAATTTGGGGGGTAGAGGCACAGTTCAGCCTATATCAGGTATCGAAGTAAAAATTACACTGGCCAAGGAGGACTGTGATCAAGGCTATTACAACAGGGGAGAGAGGCCAGAGTTCAGTCTGAACTCAACTCCACTGAAAGGAAGGGCTAGAGAGTTTTAAGAGCTGGGGTGGGGAGGCTCTTAAGCCACCTATGTTTGTTAATTGGCTTCACCCAAAGGAAAAGTATCTTCAATTATCTTTATGACAGGAGACAGAGCACCTATCTTCCCTGATGATTACATTTCAGAGGGATGGCTCCCAGGCTTTGAGAAAAACAGTCCTGGACAGTAAAACTGTCAAGAGGTCTTTAAGAAAATTTACATCTCAAAGGGCAAAGAAAGAACGAACAGTTACAAGTTTTCTAAAGTACATGCTCTAAGAAAAGGGAAGTTCAAGCACCCAGAGTCAGGAAGAAGCCCATCTACAGTTTGATCAATCTGAGGAAAAGGTTAAGTCCATCTTAGTCAGGGGGTTAGTTTTCTCTACTCTTTCTTGTAAGCATTTTGAAAGCTGTGTCAGTTCTTGTCAACTCATTTCTTTTGAAACATTCATTTAATTTGGGGGATGCTACCCTAAGGGGGAAAATTTTTTTAAATGCATATAAAGAAATGTGTTTTCAAAGCATTATTTGTAATACTAAATAACTGTAAGCTTCTTAAATTTCCAAAATGCACAAATAACTGATTCTGATATTTACCACAAAATATGATCTAACTACTACTGATACGGTTTACTAGAAATTTTTCATATAGAAAATGCATATGATTTCTTTTCAAGGAAAAAAATGAATACAAAAATTGTACACAGTATGATCTGATCTGCAAAAATATTTTATGTATATACATACATATACACACAGGAACAGAGAACAGATAGATTTGAAGGAAACCCAAAAATATTTTATGGATATACATACATATACACACAGAAACAGAGAACAGATAGATTTGAAGGAAACTCAAAAATATTTACAGTATGCATCTGTTATAGAACTATGGGATTTTTATACTTATTTTTATATATTTCTACTTTAAAAATATAAGCAGGTCAAGAACAAGTAGAATAAGCATGACACCAATGAATCAGGTTAATTTATAGAGCTGGTAGAAGGGCAGAACATATTATATTACTGAAGGGGAGCAGAATTTGTCACTCCAAAATACACTTCTTTGGCCTAAGGATTATTTTTAAGAAACAGCAAACCTATGAAAAGCTCTGAAAACTGAGAAGTTATCCTTTTGTATGAGAAATTTACATTTATGAGGGAAATCTCCATTTGTAAGAATGGCTTCCTCACTGTACCATAAGAGGAAGATTACCCAAACGGTAGAAACTCTTATCAATAAAGAGGGCAGGGACTTAAATCTGCAATGACAACCATACCTGTGTTTACTCTGCTTTGCCTGGTAATCTCCCATAACTGGATCCTCCCCCAGCCCCCAACCACAACACTTCTTTCTCTTTAGCTGGACATGGTATTTAAGACCAAGGCTTCAGCCATTTGAGGGAGTTAGTCTTCCTGGGTATCTCCCACATATACAGGAGGTACATATGAAACAGGAGGGAAGAAGGCAGGGCACAACCTTTGAAAGAATGACATAGCCCGAGGACATGACATAAACTGATTAGAACCAAATGGGTACAAGATGGTGGACAAGTCAACTTCCACTAGACCTTGAGCCTCAGTATACGCTCACATCAGCAAGCTAAATGACACACCCCCAGGTGCCATAACAGTTCCAAGACCGACCATTAGGATCAAAAAGTGGGTGGTGGCCCAATTCCTGGAAATCCCCACCCCCTTCCTAAAAGAGCTGGAATATTCCTCCCACTCATTAGCCTATGAAATTGCCCACTCCTATAAAAACTGACAACCCCATACTCTGGTGCCTTTCTCACCTTCTGAGATAGCCCACACTCTGTCTGTGGAGTGTGTTTCTGTCTAAATAAATCCACTGCTTACTTATCACGTTCTCTCTCACTGAATTCTTTCTGCCATGAGACATCAAGAACCTGAGCTTCATTAAGTCCTGAAACCAGGTGTGTGATCTCAGTTGGAAGACTGTGGGTTTTGGCCGGGTGCGAGTCCCAGCCAAAACCCAAACTGGTACTTGAACCCAAGCGGCTGGGACTCGAACCTGATCAAAACCCTGACTGGGACTTGAACCCATGCAGCCAGGACTCGAACCCGGCCACAACCCAGCTTGAGACTTGAACCCACGTGGCCGGGACTCAAACCCGGCCACAACTCAGCTTGGGACTTGAACCCACACGTCTGGGACTTGAACCCAGCCAAAACCCACAGTCTTCCAACTGAGATCACACACATGGTTTCAGGATTTAATGAAGCTCAGTTTCTTGATGTGTCATCACAGAAAGAATTCAGTGAAAGACAAAGTAACAGGTAAGAAGTGGATTTATTTAGAGAGAAACACACTCCAAAGAGTGTGGACCATCTCAGAAGGCAAGAGCGGCCTTGGGAGAAACACACTGGACAGAAAGAGTGCGGGCCATCTCTGAAGGTGAGAAAGGCACCAGAGTATGGGGTTGGGTTTTTATAGGAGTGGGTAATTTCATAGGCTAATGAGTGGGAGGAGTATTCCAGCTATTTTAGGAAGCGGGCGGGGATTTCTAGGAATTGGGCCACCGCCCACTTTTTTGATCCTTATGGTCAGTCTCGGAACTGTTATGGCACCTGGGGGTATGTCATTTAGCTTGCTGATGTGAGCGTATACTGAGGCTCAAGGTCTAGTGGAAGTCGACTTGTCCACCATCATGGACTGTGAAGATCCAAAGCAACGGGGGCTTGCAGACATAAATTCAAAACAGAGTTGCATAAAAGAGAACTTTCTTAAAGAAACCCAGGGTTGTCATGAGATTAAAGCCCAGTGAGGAGACCCAGAAGGTGACTTCAAACTACCCGCGCAAGGAGATTCAGCACTGGTTGAAAAGGAACTGGAAGGAAACAGTCAACAAATGATTGCACAACCCTATAAATCAAGAGAATAGGGGGATTATTGGTCTTCTTCACAACTTTATCACTTTCAGAACTGAAACAGCTTCAGTGTGGCCTCAAGGAGTCTTATACTTCACAGGACCTAGCAAGTTGCAGTATGCCTAATAGGCACAAAATAGTTAAGTGTCAAAAAGAAATGAACAAGGCCAAATTTGCCTTTTTTCTACTGCAGTATCTGATAAGCCTTTATTGACATAGAGCTATACCAAGATTTAAAGGGAATAAATCCTGCCTGAAAAGAATCCTAATTAGCAACTCAATTTAAACACTGATTGTTCTAAAATGCAAATCTGTTCACTCATTTCTCTCTCCATTAAAACCATTTTTATAGCTTGCCATTGTCAATGAGATGAATTTCAAAATTCATAGCATAATTCATTAGACAACTTATAATCTGGTTCTGCCAACTCTCCGTGCTTTGTAAACTGCGGCCACATAATCCCTCCCTTAACCCTACATATAGCCCAGTCCCCCACCCATACCAGACTAGACTCACTGACTATATTCTATATTCACAGAGCACACTAAAAGTTCCCCTCCCTCGGCCCAATCACCTGGATTTGTAAATCATAAATCTGCATCCCTTAAAGAATCAAATTCTGCAAGACAAGACTATATTCATCCTATACAATACTTGCCCCATGTACTGTGTGTAGATGTACAAGAAATATTTTAAAAGAACGGATGACTATTTAGGAGTACTTATAGTCTCCAGGGAAAGAAAAACTAGTATTTACAGAATACAATTTCTATAATATTTACTCTTTATAGGTTATGAAGGAAGTTATATTACTAACAAAACGCCCAAAGTCCTCAGACAGCGAATGGAGTTTAAACCTAGCACTTTGCTATTATCTTAAATACTCTGTCAATTCAAATAAAAATTCCTTTATGTTCTGGTTAGAATCAGTTGCTGCCATTTCAGACTAACCTTCTAATAATTCTCCTTTCCTTACTCAAAGAAAATCCAGACAAAAAATTGGTTAAGTTTAGTGAAAGTATTTCTAAATTAGACTCACTATATATATTATGGCTTAACTGTGAGGAAGTGTGTGTCTATGTGTAAATGCATATACAGAGGTAGACAAATGTACATTCACAATCCAAACTGAAAGCAAGATACAGCAAATAAGAAAAAATTGAAAAATTGAAAAAAGATAAAGATTTGTGTCACTTTCTGGAGTGGACTGATTAACTTAATCAATTTCCTTCACCACCTACCTCTTCCTCCTCCGAGTCCAAACCACACCACTCTGCCTAGCTGAACCAAGTGGTATTCTCTATTGGTTAAAAATGAAACATGTGGCTCATCTGTGCACTCAATCAAGGCTCAGTTTTCTTGAGAATGACCCAGCATTTACTTCTGCATGAATCTGCCTAGCAGGCAGTTCCATATGTAGTTGCTAATACTGTGAAACATCTGGTTTACACCTATCTTCTTTATTGTAGTTACTCCATCTAATTGCATGATCTTGGTAAACAGAAGAAAGTAATTTTAAATGACATCTATCTGAATCAGTCCCAAACTAATTAGTTTTTTTCCCTCCCCAAAAGATGTAAAAACATATGTTTCTGTTATTCTGCCCTGATACTGCATATGTTTACTATGGAATCAAGTTGTTTAATCTTTTCCATTTTCTGCTTTTAACTGATACTGCTACTTGCAATCTGATACAGAACTAATCTTAAAACATTTATGCTTGAAATTGTTACGTTTTAACTGCTAATTTTCAAACCCGATATCCTTTGATGTGAAAGTATGAAGGTGTGGAAATGACCCCCATTGAGCCCAGCATTTGCACTGGGAGGACTTCAGACCAGGTAATGAAATCCATGAATAAATACCATTTCTGATGAAATTAACCTGTGGCATCAAATAACTACTCAAAATTTGTTCCCTCATCTGAAAGATTAAGAAGTTAGAGTAGATAACAACTCGATTCCCCAGAGTCAAGCATAGGACCCTGGCTTTTACGCCTTTTTTTGTGGGTGTTAAAAGAAAACGGCGCCAGAAAAAGGCAAAGAAAAGGAACAGGCAGAAAAGCTGGAGAAAAGCTGAACGAGATCACTGTCACAGGACCAGAAAGAAAATAGTTGAGTAAAGAAAAAGGTTTTCAATAGTGCCAAGTGATAATGATAATAATCTTCACACATACAGTATTTTACAGCTTCCAAATATTTTTTCATACATTAAAATTTGTTACCAATGACAACTCTGTGATGGAAGCAGGACAGAGATTCAGTTTCCTATTTTATGAATTAAAAAGTCAGGATTAAGGAAGATTAGGTCAAAGACATAAACATGAGTATAGGAAAATCGAAACCATAAAATGTTTTTACTCCACAGTCATGACTTGTTACAAGCATATCTTCTGATCTGGATGGCCTGGGTTCAAATCTCAGACCACTAGGTGTTTACTGACTCTTTGACCACCCTGGGCCTCAGCATGCTCATCTGTAAAATACAGGTCCTGAACAAACTTAACAAAAAGACTTGACGATTAAAAAGTTGAATATACATGTAAAGCACAAAGACAACCACCTGGCATTCGATAAGTGTTAGTTAGCTGCCATTATTACAGTCAATAAGATGACCAGCAGACAGAAAATACAGCCACAACATCACTGCCTCAGTTTACCTTCCCTTTCTGGGGCTCTGGAGGAGTTGATAAGACAAAGAAAATGTGTCAAGGCAATCAATGAGCAACAGCCATGCAGCCACAAAAGGAAGCAGGATAACAAGGTCTAAGGCCCCACTCCCCAGCACAAATGCTGGGAGTGGTGAACCCTGCCCTGGACAGTCTCCTCAAAGGACAGCCTATGAGTAGATAGCCAGAATGTTCTCATTTACAAGGAATTCACATCATTCTAATAAGGGCTTTGTTTCAAGACAGAGTTACAGAAAGTCATAACATGTGAATTTAATTCCAGTCTAAGAAATTGTACAAGTGTAAGCATGTAAGTTAATTACTTTTAATGTTGAAGACAGACTCATGTCTAGATGTTACTAACTCATGTAGTAACATCTGGTGGGCCTATTTGCTTTTTCAAATTAGGATCATTAGAACTGACAAAGTACCTTCATTCCAACTTCTCTTTCTCATCACCGCTTAGATTATTTGCCAGTTTATTTTTTGCTGTTATTGTGGCAGGGATTTTTCTTTCATTTTACTCAACATCACTCAATTTGTTTTACACTAAACTATAGCAGTTGTAATCATCACCATGCCACTGTTCATAATATACATTTATATTATGTTGGAAAAAATCTTAATATGAAAGAAGTACATAGCATTTAAACGGTCAGTATTCATTCTCATTATCATTGTATAGTATCTATGAAACTATACAAGTTGAAAGACAACTTTCTAAAAGAGTTTCAATAAAACATTCACTCTAGTGTTCCAAGCTCTTAGAACAGGTCCTTAACATACAGTAGGCACTCAATAAATATCTGTGCCATGAAAGAATGAATAAACCAGACAATCATCTATGTGCAATTTTATACAGCTATGTATCAGTTAGAACATAATTATTTTGCCTTTATTTTAGAAGGTTTTTATTGCCATTTTAATTTATGAAACTTTGTTACATTTATTCAAACGTATAATTATCTCCCTTGGATTGTGTCTCTTTCTTCCTGTGCATCCTAAAAAATCTTTCATTGCTAGGAAAAATGCCTGCACATATAAAACTCTCATGTTTTATTTTAAGTATAGAACTATGCATTCTCTAATTTTATAATGATTTTTTGGCCAATCCTTTATAACTGATACAATATTCAGAACAGTTGAGCACCCATTCAAGCCCTTAAAATATTCACTTAATTTCTCTGTGCCTAAACCTCTTCATCTACACGATATTAATAATCATACACTTGTTTTCCTTAGTTCAGAGGGTTGTTCTGTAGATCAAATTATTTCTTAATAAAAAGCTAAATAAAATGATTAAATTAGAATGCACCCTAATGTGTTTCAGAATTTTCTTTTGTTTAGTGAAAATGATAAAATATTTCAAATACTTTTTAAAAATCTATATTAGGACAAAATTTTTGCTTTAATGTACTGGAAGATTTATGTGGCAAAAATATGACATTGTGGTTGAGTAAAATAAAATAAAAATCAGAGAATCTACCTTTAAAATCCTATTTTTAAGGTCATCTGAATCTATAAGTACAAATTGCTAGGTTAGTAGGACAATTAATATTTTAACACATGGTCTAGATCAACCAATTCACGTAATAATATTCTATAACATCTTTCAGTTTTTCCATCTTTGTCCAGAAGTGAGGTGAGGTTTTCATAAGAATAGTTGTGAACATGTCTGAAATAGTTACATGAAGATTTTAATGTTTTTAAATATCAATCTGAGCCCTGTGGCAAATATTTAAAAAGAAAGCTTCAGTCAGACTGTATTATACCTAAAGCATATTTATCACATAATGGTAATAAAATTTCACAAGCTCAGTATCAATCACATTGTGGGATTAAGCTTGAATACAAATTGAAACTCAGATCTTCCTATCTCCTAATTTCTCTTAAATATTTGTTCTTTGTATTGTCCTTGGATATGCTACTGTGGAAAATTTCCATAACCATTTTTTAATCTACAATGCATACTGGTTCCAAAAGGTCTAGCATATAGTATCCATTTAAAACTCATAAAAATGAATATAATTAAAAGCTAAGTTGAGACAGCAGTTTCCATTATATCCAAAGTATATCACAGAGTCTCATTCAAGGAGCATAGATTCCACCAAGTATAAATGCACAAAGAGCTATAAACGTTAGTTTTTCAGCAATAATTTCATTGAGATTATTTAAAGTTAGAGTTTACTCTGCCTGAGGCAACCTAACAACTGCAGTGTATAACAAACATTCTAATTTACAAAGCATTAATGAAGCAATTAGCAAAGAGATGAATGCAAATTGTAAGCTGTTATGGGGAAATGGGAAATTAAAAGAAGGAAAATTCAAGCCATTGAATACTTGATTATCTTCCCTACTCAGTACCTTTGAGGATAACCTGGCTTACCCATTAAAAAATGAGTGTCTGTCAAAATCGTTGTATGTAAGATGCTTTCTTGTTTTAAACATGTATACCAGATGGTAGAACTCGCTGCAGACCTTTACCTCCAGAGTACAGTCAATTCTTATACAAAAGACTTCAGCATTTGCAGATTATCTTTTATTCAAGGACCCCAAAGGATGTTTCAGGAAAAAATAAGGGGGGGGGGGGGTGGAATTTATTCCTCCTTATTTCTTTCAGTCCCACGCAGTAGGTAAACAGTCACATTAACTATGTATGAGATTAGAAATTAGAGAATACATTAAAAGATATTCTCAAATCACAAAGAATCAATGCACTGATTTCCCTTGGCTCCCTACCTGTTGTTCAAACCAGAAGTTTCACTGAAATTTTTGGTTGGGTTTATTCTCACTGGCCTTTAATATTAGCTAGGAACAAAATTCATTTCATTCTACAATGAAATTAAGACCTACTGTACAAATATATAATGATTTAAAGTGGCTAAATTAAGCAAGTTGATTCTATTACAATAATATTGTTTATTCAATGCTTCTTTTTTTAAATGATTAGAATAAAGATCAAACAAAACAAGCTATTTTGAATCCCAGTCTGCCAAGTACTGTGTAACTCTGGGAAAGTCCCTAATGTTTTACACTTAAGTTTCCCTGTTTATAAAATGGGGAAATAATAGAACCTGTCTTCTATACTTGTTTTGAGATTTAAATTAGTGAAAACTAGTAGAGAATTTAGCAAAGTGTCCAATCCTTGTAAGCACTCAAAACATATTAATTATTATCACAAATTAAATAATCTAAAAATGTGTAAAGCAAAATAGCTCCTATTCCCTGACACACTGAAAACCTTAATTCTTTGAGGAAATCGGTTCTCATGTACCATTCTATGTCACTCTTTACACACGTACAAATATAAGCACGCCTAATTTTCCTTTATTAACAAAAAATTGATACATTACATTCTAACTTGCCTTTTTACTTAGTGCAGCAGATAATTAATGCAGTCAATAATTTTTAAATAAGACACAATTTTTGAAGTACTTTTGTCCCTTATTACGGTTTTCTTTTTTTTTTTTTTTAAACATCTTTATTGAAG
Organism: Eschrichtius robustus; assembly: GCF_028021215.1. Classification (NCBI taxonomy): domain Eukaryota; kingdom Metazoa; phylum Chordata; class Mammalia; order Artiodactyla; family Eschrichtiidae; genus Eschrichtius; species Eschrichtius robustus. Next base: position 64,452,093 of record NC_090831.1, on the reverse strand, counting down.
TATAATTGCCTTACAATGGTGTGTTAGCTTCTGCTTTATAACAAAGTGAATCAGTTATACATATACAATATGTTCCCATTTCTCTTCCCTCTTGCATCTCCCTCCCTCCCACCCTCCCCATCCCACCCCTCTAGGTGGTCACAAAGCACCGAGCTGATCTCCCTGTGCTATGCGGCTGCTTCCCACTAGTTATCTATTTTACATTTGGTAGTGTATATATGTCCATGACACTCTCTTACCCTGTCACATCTCACCCCACCCCCTCCCCATATCCTCACGGTTTTCTTAAAGAACGCAAAAGACAAAGGAATGAAACATGTTCTTGGCTATTCTAGTAAAAAAAGAAAGATCCTTAAAAGCAAAGTCCAAACCACACTGTGAAGTATATAAAGGTAAATACAACATTTTAGGAGAACACAATCTGGAATAACTGTCTTGAGAAGTTTGAAGGAAACAGTTATTTAATTTGTCTTAACTTTTAAGAAAAACAAACAAACAAATGCTAAATGTCATGCAGAGAAAAAGACATTAAGTCAGCTAAGCATTCTGGAGATAATTTAACCCTAAACTGTCATTCATCATATAAGGAAAAGAGATTTGAGGAAGCAAACTTTCTGGTAGACCATTCAAATTATTAGGATTGATGCAAATCAACATTTTTACAACACTAAATTTGAATAAAAATAAAGAAATTCTTGGCTTCTGCATCTAGTAATGGTAGATTAATGGTAATGGTAATTTATTAACAGATCATAGGCATTACAGATAAAGTTATCAGATACAAGCTTTAAAATAGCTATGATTACTATTTTCATATAGTTTGAGAATGATATTGGAAATTTAGGCAGAGAACTGTAAAAAAATATTAACTAAAAAACTGAGTAAGAGGGAAGTACTTCTGAAAGGGTGAAGTGAGTGCCTCAAAACCAAAAACTCTTATCCACAGGACCAACAAATGCACTGACAAAAAATGTCAAGGTTTTCTGAACTCTGGAAATTAACCAACGTTTTGGAACAATCCTAAGAATGTTTATTCAAGAAAAGTGGCTCAATCTTCTTAAGATCAGCAACCTTTGTGGTGTTTTTACTTGCCCATCACTTTCTTCCCTGTTCTTTGGTAGCCTTGAAAACCAACAGCCTTGCAACTACAGCAGCTGTGAAAATCAGCAAACACTCAACCACAGGAGGGGCACAATAGGTTTGGAGCTCTGCAAATGCCGCATCCTCAATTGTCACTATTTGACCCGACAGCTCCCTAAAAAGCCCCATTCTCAGGGCTTGTCTTTATTTGGCCTGACGTAGACTTCACTCTGGGTGAGTACCCCGATCCCTAGGGTATTTGTGAAAAACAAATGGGGGCAATTATTTAACACTGCAGCTGGGCTTCCCTGGTGGTGCAGTGGTTGAGAGTCCGCCTGCCAATGCAGGGGACACGGGTTCGAGCCCTGGTCTGGGAGGATCCCACATGCCGCGGAGCGGCTGGGCCTGTGAGCCACAACTACTGAGCCTGCGCGTCTGGAGCTTGCGCTCCACAACGAGAGTGGCCGCGACAGTGAGAGGCCCGCGCACCGCGGTGAAGAGCGGCCCCCGCTCGCCGCAACTGGAGAAAGCCCTCGCACAGAAGCGAAGACCCAACACAGCCAAAAATAAATAAATAAATAAATAAATTTATAAAAAAACAAAAAACAAAAAACAAAACCCACTGCAGCTGACTCACTTTGAGGGCTGGGGAGTGTGGTATCAACTGAGGCTAAAAGGACTCTGGCCAAAAAATAAGGCTTTGAAAATCTAACATGTTCTTGGAAATCTAGAAGGCCACGAACATGTTCTGGGTACGTCCAGAACATACCTGAGAAGCCCTTAATCTCTCATCTCTGGTTGTCCTTCAGGATCTATGCAAGCAGGAAGTGAATGCTATAACAGATTTATAAATTCCCTGATGAAGGGCTGAAGGAATGCTCAACACAAACATAGAACTTCTTGGTCAAGTATGGAGGACTTTGGCTCAAGGCACTTAAAATTTCTGCCTAATCATTAGTTGACCACTAAATTAATCTAGCAGAGACTTCAGTAGCTACATGTAAAAAAGGATACAAACTTGAAGAATTAGTCCAGGAACATCACTAAGCAAACAGCAGCAACCACTACAAACAGCAAAAACAAAAGACCATGGGGGAGCAAGACACAGAAGGACAGGAATGTATGGCACACAGACAGGATAAAAAGTAGGCGAGAGAAATTGTTCCTGAGGAAGCCCTGATGTTGGATTTACTAGATAGCTGTTATAAGAATGTTAAAGAAATAAACCATGTCTAAAAAATTAAAGTATGAGAACAATGTCCCACCAAATAGAGACTATCAATAACAAAGAACTTAATTAAAACAGCCAAACAGAAATGAAGTTGAAAAGTACAAGTAACTGGGAAAAAAATTCCTTAGCGGAGCTTAGTAGTAGATTTGAATGGCACAAAGACTCAATGAACTTGGATTGAAGATAGGTCAACTTATCCCGTCTGATGAATAGAAAAGAAAAAAAATGAAGATAGATGAAGAGAGCCTCAGAGAGATAATGGGAATCTCAGAAAGGGAATATGCATATATTTTTAAAAGCCCTCAAATCCCACAAATTTGGTGAAAAACATTAATCTACACACCCAAGAACTCAATGAATTCAAGTAGGATAAGCTCAAAGAGATCCATGCCTTGAAACATCATTGTCAAACTGTTGAAAGTCAAAGGCATATAACAAATCATGAAGGTAGTGAAAAGCAACTCATCACGTAAAAGGGATCCCCAAGAAAATTAAAAGCTGACTTCTCAACAAAAACCATGGAGGCTAGAAGGCAGTGTGATAACATACTCAAAGTGCTTAAAGAAAAAGACTGTCTACCAAGAATGCTACATCCTTCAAAATTATCCTTTAAAAGCAAAGGAGACATCTCCAGATAAACAAAAACTGAAAGAATTCTTCATCACTAACATATTTGCCCTATAAGAAACACTAAAGGGAATCCCTCAACCTAAAATGAAAGGACTAAGGAGTAACTGAAATCGACACAATAAATAAAGAGCATTGGTAAAAGAAACTCCATAAATAAATGTAAAAAGAAGTATAAGTGTATATTTGTAATTATTTTCTTCTATCTGATTTAAAAGACAACTGCATAAAGTAATAGTTATAAAACTGTTGATAGCTTATAATGAAAAACGATATAATTTGATGGCAAAACTAGCACAAAGGAGGGGGAAGGAATGAAGCTCTATTGGAAGAGAGTGTTAAATAGTTTAAAGATTGCTGTGGCATTAATCTGAACTAGATTATTCTAAAATAAGATATTAATTACCCTGGGACAACCACTAAGATAATAACTAAAGAAAGAGAGGAAACAACAAGAAAATTTAAAAGAAATACTATGAAATATCTATTTAACACAAAAAGGCAGTAATGGAGGAATACAGAAAAAATATAAGATGTAGAAAAACCAAATTGCAAAATGGCAGACATAAATCCTATGTACCAGTAACTAAATATAAATGAACTAAATACTCCAGTCAAAATCAGACTGTCTGAATGGTTAACAAGGGACTTCCCTGGTGGTCCAGTAGTTAAGAATCGCCTTCCAATACAGGGGACATGGGTTCAATCCCTGGTCAGGGAACTAAGATCACACTTGCTGTGGGGCAATTAAGCCTACGTGCCACAATTAGAGAGTCCACACAGCCAAAAATAAAAATAAATAAATATTTAAGAAAAAAGAAAGCAAACAAAAAGATCCAATTATATGCTGTCTAAAAGACATACTTCTGATTCAGAAATACAAATGGATTGAAAGTAAAAGGATGAAAAAGGCATTATGCAAAGAGAAAGCAAAGAAGAGCTGGAATGGCTACAGTATATTCAAACAAAGTGACTTCAAGACAAAAATTGTTACTAGAAGCAAAGTCAATCCATAAGGAAGACATAACAGAGACAACCATATGCACTTAACAAGAGTCTCAAAATACATGAACAAATGACAGCACTGAAAGGAGAAATAGACAATTCTATAAGAACAGTTGGAAATTTCAATACCTAGTTTTCAATATTGGATAGAACAACCAGGTAGGATATCAACAAGGAAATAGGTAGAACACCTGAACAACACTACAAACCAACTAGTGGTAACAGACATTTATACAATACTCCAACCACAACTAGCAGAATACATACAGAACCATGTCCCACCATTTTTTCAAAAAGCCTCAATAAACTTTAAAGGATTTAAGTCACATAAAGTGTATGAACTGAATTTTGTCCTCTTAAATTCATATGTTGAAGCCCTAACCCCCAATGCCTCAGAATGTGACTGTATTTGGAGCTACGGCTTTTAAAGAGGTGCTTCAATTAAAATAAGGTCACTGGAGTGGACACTAATCCAATCTGACTGGTGTCTTTAAAGAAGAGATTAGGACAAAAAGAGAGATACCAGGGGCATGCAAATACAGAGGGATAACCATCTGCAAGCCAAAGAGAGAGGCCTCAGAGGAAACCAACCCTGCTGGCACCTTTATCTTGGGCGTCCAGCCTCCAGAACTGTGAGAACATAAATTTCTGTTGTTTAAGCCACCCAATTTGTGGTATTTTATTATGACAACACTAGCAACTAATACACAAAGTAAGAGCTGATTACAATGGAATTAAATTAGAAATTAGTATCAAAAAGAATACAGGAAATCCACAAATATGTGTAAATTAAACAATATATTCCTAAATAACCAACGAGTCAAAGAAGAAATCAAAAGGGAAATTAGAAAATACTTCGAAATGAATGAAAATGAAAACACAACATACCACTACTTATAGGATGCAGGCCAAAGCAGTGCTTACAGGGAAACTTTTAGTTGTAAATGTCTATATTAAAAAAGAAATATCCCAAATAAATAATCTAACTTTTCCCCTTAGGAAACTAGAAAACATGAGAAAATTAAACTCAGTACAAGCGGAAGAAAGGAAATAATAATAATGATCAAAGTGGAAATAACTGAAGAATAGAGAACAGAGAAAAACAAAAACAAAAGTTAGTTCTCTGAAAAAGATTAACAAAATTTACCACAGCATCAAAAAGAATAAAAAAATGTAGGAATAAACTTAACCCCTCTTCTCTTCAGATACAATTCAGCCTACTTTATCAAAACTACTTAATTCCACTCAAGGAATCTGTCCAACTCAAGGCACACAGAATGACTTCTACTATAATATATAATAACCATATATATATATATATATATATATATATATATATATATATATATATATATATATATATATATATATATATATATATATATTATATATAATCCACCCAATACTCTATGCCCCACTAGGATACTACTTTTTATATGGGCATCAGGCTTATAATTATGTACCACATTCTCACTTGTTTTGGGTATCTGGAGTAATTATTAGGGATTTCCAGATACTGAAAACTACCATCCCATCAGTGAGTCTTACCTCCTTCAAAATGATACCCAGAACTCTCCAAAATAAAATAAACACAAGTATTTTTAAAAATTCAGAAGAGACTATTCAATGTCTTTTAATGCATACTCTCCAAACTACAACTTTCATATGGAGATTAAAACTAGAGAAGATGGTTCGAAACTTATCTCTAACCTTAGCACAAAGTAATAAACTACCACTTCTGCTCTGAAAGCCTGAAAACCCAGTCTAAATACATTTATTAGAGTTGTCATTGACAATTGTATAGCACTTAATTTCCTTATAGTAAACCAAAGGGTAGTTTATGCTATAGCGAATACTTCCTGTTACACCTATATTAAATACTACAGGACAAATAGAACAGTCTGTTACTAAGTTAAATTTAAACAAAGCTACATTACTACCTAAAGCAGAACCAACTGAATTCTGGGACATAGTATCATTTCCTGGGTTTCATAGTCTAGGTTCTTGACTTCAAAACCTACTTAAAGGACTAGAAGTCATTTTGTTTCTGCTAATGCCCTATATGATAGTTGGCCAATATGTCCTGTCCAAAATCTTAAATACTTCTGTGCAGCCACCATAGTTTCGAATTATTCATCAATGCATTCTACAAACAAAAAAAAATTTTTTAAAGATTAACCATAGTGTAATTACAGACTATGTTCAATATATACTCTTCTAAGAGCATTTTAACAGCAAACTGTCTAGACCAAGCCCTCTGCTTCCTCAGAGTCTCCTTTCAAATCACCTCCAACCAAAGCCCAAAGCCTGTAATAGGTTCTTCTTACTAAAACACCCCACTGTCCCCTGTGGTGTGTATTCTCCATTCTTGCCACAAGGAATAAGCTTAATTTATTTAATTACAGGTAGGATCCTGGTGATCTCTGGCCGTAGGGCACTGATAAGTTCAATACACACATAGGTGCAGGGAGTATGGAGTTGGCTTAGCCTGGATTCCAACCCTGGGTTGCCACTTACTGGCAACTCGCCTTGGGCCAATTCATTACCACTCACAAAGCCTCAGTTTTCCCATATGCAAGATGGGAACATTCTAACTCAGAGGACCCAGTGTGAAGAACTAAGATGAGGCCAAATAAATAAGTGCTGGCTGTTCAAAAAAAGGACAAGCAAAAAATTATCCCCAAAAGAAATGGATGGGTTTAAGTATAATTAGACAAAACTTAAGAGGATGAATTAACTGAAGGATAGGTCAGATGAAAATATCTAGAATGAAAGAGACAAAAAGATTTTAAAAAATAAAGAGAGGGTTAGAAACACAGGGGATTATAGTGATAAGGTGTAACTTATGTATAACTGGAGCCCCAGAATGAGAGGAAAGAGAGGGGAGAGAGAGGGTATAAAGAAAAACTTTATGACATAATGGCTTAGAACTTTTCAAAATGTATTATAGCCATCAAGACATAGATTTATGTACACTCCCCCCAAATAAAATAAATCTATGCTGGTGAACATATTAAATTATTAAATGCCAAAAGAGAGAAACCTTAAAAGTAACCAGGAAGACTACACATTACATTTAAATGAGAAGCAACCAATCTAACAAGTAAGTTCTCAAACAGAATAGAAACCGAAAGACAGTAAAGTACTTAAAATGTTGAAAAAGTAACTCATAAACTTGGAAATGCAGAAGAACATATAATGATAAACAGGTGGGTAAATATACTTGAGTGTTGGCTGTATACAGCAAGAATAGGAATGTTTTGTTTGAATGTAAAATCTGTATAGAATTAAATGCACAATGGCTTTTATTATGTTGGGAAGGGGTAAATGGAGTTCTTAGGCACTTGCTTTGCACAAAAATTTTAATAATGACAGTATTTGATTTGCTAAGTCAAGAGTGCTTATTTTCATATGAAGGGAATCCGCTAAATAAATAGTAAAAATACATAACTGCTAAGTGGATAGATGGAGGAAACACCAGTAAGATAAGCAAAAATAATATAGAATAAGTAGGACGTATATAAAGCACTTAGATAAGTAGAAAGATGGCTGATTAAAACCAAAACAAATCATTACTTACATTGAATGTAAGAGCACTAAATGCTCCACTCAATAGAAAAAGATTGTTAGGCTGTATTAAAAAGCAAAACAAGAACAATTCTTGGTCATTACAAGAAAATTGTAGAGATGAAGAAGCCTCTTTCATAGTGGTAAAAGGGTCAGTGCACAACAAACACCTAGTAATTCTCAACTTGTGTTCCCCAAATGTTATATCCACAATACTTACAAAACAAATATTGAGAGAAATACAAGGAGAAATGAACAAATCCACAATTATAGAAGATTTTTAACACACCTCTCTCAGGCACTGATAAAACTAGAAGACAGAAAGTAATAACTATACAGAAGATTAAATTATACTTGTAGCAATCTTGGTCTAGTTGAAAATGTATATATAAACACATACACATATATACATATATGTAACAAACAGACAGCAACTGAAAAATAAATGTACCTTATTTTCAAGGCATATAGAACGTTTATAGATATTCACCACATGTTAACAAGACTCAATGAATTTCAATATATTGAAATCATACAGAATCTGATCCCTGATCACACAGGAGTAAAAGCAGACATCGATAACAAAAAGAATATTTTGTTTTAGCATATATTTGGAAATTAAGAAATATACTTGTAAATAAACCACTGATCAAAACAGAAACTGTAAAAGAAAAAATTTAAATACACATTTTCAATATATAAATGAAAAATATATGTATATATATTTTTAAATACTTAAAAGGAAATACATACCTTTTAGATGAATATAAAAGAAAAGAAAAACTATCTGAAAATCAGTAAGCCTCAATATTGCATGCAAAACTTGAATGCAAAATTTAAATTGAACCTAAAAGTTGACAGAAGAAAATAATGTTGAGACCAGGAGAAAACAAACAAACAAAAAAAGTATGAAAAGATTAACAAAGCCAAAAGCTAGTTCTTTGAAAAACCTAATAAAATTGATTAACACAGGCTAGACTTATCAAGGAAAATAAAAGGAAATACAGTATAAATAGTGTCAGACATGAAAACCAGTTACCATTACAGACTGTATTAACATCAAAATGATTTCAAAAGGTATGACAACTTTATTTCAATACATTTCTAAAAACATACACAAAAATAAAGGACCAAGGATACCCAAGGAAACTATCAAACAAATGGTATCTGTTGCCTGTCACCAGAAGTCTGAATACTTCTTCCTACTGCCATTTTGGGATTGGAGTCGACAAGGAACACACAGTGGATAGAACAAGCACTGGATGGAACGCCTTACTCACCAGAGATGAGACTGAGAAAGATTATCCTCAGTAGAGGATACTGGTCCCCTCCAAGGCCAGCAAGTCCCTCCTAGAAGCCAACGCAAGGCCACTGGCCTACACACACCCCTCTTGGTGCTGCAGAATCAAGGTCCCTGTCCCCTCCTTGCAAGGAACAGACACAATAGTGGGGTTGACCAGGTGCCATATGACACACATGCTTAAGCAGATCAAAGGAGTACACATAGAGTCAGAAACAGGAAAAGATATTCCCACACAAAACAATAAGCCCAGTACAAATAATGAGGGCTCCTTACCTCCTGGATAAACCCAAAGCCTATTCTTAAGTGGCCAAGAAGGGTTGAAAGACTGCATGCCCAAGATGAGACTATCAAAAAACAATACTGATGCAAAGATAGACAAATGGACCAAAGCAAAAATGGATATGAGAAACAAATCCACACATATAGATACTAGATTTATGACAAAGATGGAACCTCAGAGCAGCAGGTAAAGGGCAGTCTTCAATAACTGGTGGTGAGCCAACTGTATATACACACGGAGAAAACATGAAACTCTACATCATTCACAGAAAAATCTTTTCCATTTGGATTGTAAATCTCAATGTGGAAAGCAAAGCCATTAATCTTCATGGTTTCAGAACTGGGAAAACTTAAAAGGGGTGGGGGTGGGGTGGTCAGTTTCTTTACTGACCATAAAGAAACAAATTGATCATTTGGACTAGAATGACATTAAAGAAGTCTGTTCATCAAAAGACACTGTTAACAACTAAAAAGTTAAGAAGAGTAAGAAAGATATTTGGATATGTACAACATGAAGAACCAATAAAGTGTTCAATGAGGGAAAGACCCAAAAGGTAGAACAGACTAAATATTTGAAAGCCCCTTCATTAAATAGGACGTATTAATACCAACAGCCTATATGCCTAGGTTTTCTACTTATCGGTAAGTAGGAACATGAAAGTTAAAACCACAATGAAATACAACTACAAGCCCATCAACAAGGTGGCTCAGTTTGAATCACTGAAATGTCAAGATTTTAAATAAATCCACAAAAACAGTATCCATTTGCTTAAAGTGTACAGAATCACTAATTTACTTGCTGTCAATGTAAGAACACATGGTGCACTGTGATAGTGACCACACACCTTAACATCAGGGAAATTAAAACAGGATTGTAGGGGAGGGAAGCAGTGGTGCACTAGATGTGCAAGTCTTTTCCCTTCTTTGCTGTTTTGACTGAATGTCTGTATCCCACTTTCCCCCCAGATTCATATGTTGAAGCCTCAACCCGCAATGTGATGGTATTAGGTGGTGGGGCCTTTGGGACATAAATAGGTCTTGATCAGTTCATGAGGGCAGGACCCTCATGATGGAATTACTGCCCTTATAAGAAGAAGAGAGACCAAAGTGCTCTCTCTGTGAGGACAGAGCACGAAGGTAGCTAGCTGTCCACAAACCAGGAAGCAAGCCCTCACCAGGCAGAGAATCTGCCAACACCTTGATCTTGGACCTCCAAGTCTCTGAAATCATACAAATAAAGATAAGTTGTTTAAGCCACCCAGTCAATAGTATTTTCTTAAAGCAGCCCAAGCTGGCTAAGATACTTTCAGTGAAATCATGTTGGTAAGGTGAAATTGGACACACTGGGAGTGTTTACACTATGGAAGTTGACAAACACTACCCATCAGTGCTCCTGGTTGTTAAATACTTACCAGGGTACCACTGCAGGATCGTAACCCTGTCCTCCATAGCCTTACAGAAATAGGAAAGCTGATGCAATTTGAGGTTAGAAGCTCTCACATCTAGTATGTGAGCCAAACTTTGCCATTAAATGGAGAGGCCTTCAGAGTACTGAGTATTTAATGAGCACTGGAAATTCCCCTCCCCTAGCATAATAGGTCAATCTGGTACAAATTTAAATTTTGATGTGGCATGTTTGATACACCAAAATCATCTACTTCAAAATTTCTAGTTTTTTAAAATTACGAGACAAGTTAAATAATTTCATTGTTCACTTCCAAAAATATAATCTTCCAAATCAGACAAATGTGAATTGCCATGAAAGAGACAAAACTCTTGTTAAGCATTCATGATGCTGAATTACACGTTTTCGTCTTGTTCAAAGTTGTTCCTCAGATAAACTGGATTATAGCTGATTTGGGGGAAAAAAATGGCTGATGAACAGATTTTGTTATTTCCCTTGTTTCTAATTATACAGCAAATAAAGCATACACCTTTTAATAGTAGCATGACAGAAATATACATTTATTTAATTGAAGAAACGGGAATGACTGGATCACTCATTTTCTGCCTATTCACCCCACTGGAATGGTTTCAGTTTATTTTGCTCTATTAACTGCATTATTTTCTTAGATTATATTTTTTCCTCTTACATGTAAAGTAATAAATACTACTTATAAGTACTGTTAATGTAGAGTTATTAACCTACCTTTTATGTTTGCTTTTAGTTAGAACAAGCCCAAATTTTTTGTTTAATCTAATTATCTTGTAGAATTCAAAAGCTAATTGATAGAAAAACAGTAATTCCAGGTCCTGTGTTTGTAACTCAACTACTTAACACATGCTATGGGGGAAAAAAAAATCAAACTTAATACGTGGTTTGTCTTGGTTAGATAGGTATTCTCAATTTCAAAATTTTCTTTTTCTCCCAACTTTGTGAGTAATAGGCTATTTATACACTTAAAAGGACACAAGAAGCAAATGAAGCGAGTTTTCTGAGACATTTTAGGAAATGATCATTTTCATAACACTAAAACATAGTAAGATGTGCTTCCAGTTTTCTGTTTGAAAGCTACCTAAAATGTCTTATGTAAAAATACTGAGTATAAATAATATTCAGTTTGTCACATTGATATGAGAGCAATTTTTTAAAGGTTTGCTTTCCTTTTTGATTTACAGTTGGCTCTTAGGATAAAAAGCACCAGGTATACACAATCACAGGAAACAACCACCACTAAAACAGACACATTTATAGGTCATGCAGCATCCTAATAAAATTATTCTGTCCTGTGGCAAAATTAAGTTTTCTCTTTTTAAAACCCCAATCAAGGGCTTCCCTGGTGGTGCAATGGTTAAGAATCCGCCTGCCAATGCAGGGGACATGGGTTTGAGCCCTGGTCTGGGAAGATCCCACATGCCACAGAGCAACTAAGCCTGTGAGCCACAACTACTGAGCCTGTGCTCTAGAGCCCACATGCCACAACTACTGAAGCCCACGCGCCTAGAGCCTGTAGCCCGCAACAAGAGAAGCCACCACAAGGAAAAGCCCACATACTGCAATGAAGAGTAGCCCCTGCTCCCCGCAACTAGAGAAAGCCCGCCCACAGCAACGAAAACCCAATGCAGCCAAAAATAGAATTAAAAAAAAAAACAAAAAAACACCAATCAACTATGTATAACCCAGGGTCTTTTATGATACCCACTTAAAACTAGAGGTCTACAAGTGCAGTGCTATTTCTACGTCGACAATGCCATACCACTCACTCCGTATGGCCATATGGAGTTGTAACACAAATGTTTAGTCTTTATCTTTCAGACACTGAAAAATAACTATCACAGACATACATTTAATTTTCTCCTTTTATTGTGACATCTCAAAATTTTCAACTGAGTTGTTTTGTGCTGGAAGAACATCTACTTAGTGAACGGTTTTAAGAAAAAAGAAAATATCAAGAGGGAATTTAAATTTCTTAAAATTTTACTTTATCCAAGGAAATTCCTAACAAAAAGAATTTCATGGAAGCAGTCTACTATATTGTAATGACAACAGCATAATAATTGGACTATGGCTTGCAATTCATTCAAGATTCAGTCACAGTTTAATACAAATACATTATAATATTAATGAGATTAAATTGTTTTTCTATTTTGATATTCTCAAACTCTCAAAAACATATAAACCACCATATCACTAACACTGTTTCAAAAGAAAATTGTGGTTTGCATGGGACAATACAAGTGCCTGAGAGAGAAATGGTCGACATAACTCTTCAGTGAAAAAGGAAAATGGATCTTAGCAAAAGGTAATATACCATGTAGCCAATGAAGATAAGTTTTAGGGTCCCTCATTTCCATCACCCTTTTAAGATCCTGATTATAATATTCGTGATCTTGCATATACTCTTTCTTAAAGATGGTCTTGAAATTGTTTTACCCTCAGGCCCTATGACATCTAGGACCACACCATTTTAAGCTAATTCATTAGGTAATTTTCAGAAAAGATAAAACAATCAGACATCTATATTTAACTACAGACTGACATATTTTTCAAATTCCTTTCATAACAATGAAAAAGAAAACCTTCAGTATCAGTCATTTGCAACATTTTCATCACCAAGAAGCACTTGGATTATATTTTCCTTCATGACTTTGCTGTTCAGTAGATTTTATATAACAAATGGATTTTACAGAAAAAAATGAGATTAGGGTTAAAATAACTGATTCAAATCATTTTCCTGCTTTACATAGCCTATGTAATTTGTGGCAAGTTGTATCTCCTCACTTTTTTTTTCTATTTTTAATGTAAGTCTACATGATCATGCTAACATATATATTAACATATAAAGGCAATTTTTATCATAAAAATAAGATCATATTATACCCATTTATCACAAATGTATTTTTTTTACTTAAAAAGATGTCAGGCACAACCCTCCGGGCTGAAAAATCCTTCACTTTTTGTACAAATGAATACCAAGAATTTACTACAAATTATTTGGCCATTCTCCCATGATGAAAAAGATGAATAATGCTGCCATAAACATCTCTATATAGACAAATAAAGAGACAGAGAAAGATTTATGTACAGCACAGAAAACACAATGATTGTGATCTTCCATCATAAATATGTGTCCCCTGATGATCCTAATTGTTGTTTTAGTTGTCACATCTCTGTAAGTGTTCAATATTTTGTGTCCATCTATTCTATTGTTTTAACAACTCATGTTTGAGGTCTTGGTCCATTTGATTCATGCTCATATGGGGTTATATTTCTAGGTTTGGGTTTCTGGTTATTCACAGCTGTTTAGAGAGTCAGTTTATTGCCTTATGGTGTTTGAGTTTTGCTATCTTGTGTTTGCATGACTGCCATGTTATTCCTTCTGACCTTGGCCCTGATTGTGCAGATCTTTCAACACCTTTCATCTTCACTAATAGAGTGTGAATGGTCGACTGATTTCCTTTTTACTACATCTAAAGCAAGAATGCTTCCCCACTAGTATGTGGTTTCAGGTTGGAGAACTTTATTTTTCTGTGGTTTGAGAGAATGAGTAGTGAGAGGCTGAAGACAGAGGAAAATGACAAGTGCAGTGCAAATCTTTGTAAGATATCTGAACTCAGTCCTCTAGAAGTTTTTATGAATGTCCTGTACTAGGACATACCTGAGGTGGTTACCCATTCTCATGGGAAAAACCTCCACGACTCAGGTGGTTACCCTCAAACTCAGGGTGTGGCCCTGAAGCATGCTCAGTTTTTGACTTCACAGAGTCCATTTGTTTTCAAATCTCGCAGTCAAGGGGGAAGTGGGAGAGGAGAGAGGAGGGGATTTCAAGACTGAGACTATTTCATTATTATAAGATAATTTCCAACCCTGTTTCTCATCCTTCTCCTGTCCTATATGTATGTTAATTGTGCTTTTTAGTTGCAAGAATGAAAATCTATGCCAGCCACTTAGAAAAAAAGACAATATAGTAAAAGGATAGTAGTATCTTTCATAAGATCCAAGATGTAGCTGAACAAAATCATGCTTCAGAGAAAAGAAAAAGAACAAGATTAGCTCTGCAGAAGTTTGTAGATCTTCAGTGCTGCCACTGTCACTGACAGCTGGTCTAAGTCTTACCCCTAAGCCTCTTGTTCCCAAATTTCAAATTCCCAAGAAACCCTTACAACTGACCAAGATTCTGTTTGGCACCCAGGCTTGAACTAATCATTGTGGCTAAGGAATTGGGTCACACAATCCTGGCAAAGCTACTATCCAGGACTGTTACACAATTTTGTGCCCCACTGCAATATGAAAATGTGGGTTCCCCTGTTCAAAAACTAAGAAGTTTTAAAAGAGCTACAGGAGGGTATTAAAATAGGGGTGGAGTCCTGTGTAACTGTACAGGTCACAACATCCATAAAGCCATGCTCAGAAATCATGGTATCTGCATAGGTGTGTTAGGGGTGGGGTAGTAGCTGCCAGAAGAAGCTACTAAACAGCAGAGAAAAGGGAAAGGGGAAAAAATCCAGTACACTGTACATGTCATGCCGTTATTCTGAATGGAGGCCGGGGGTCTGTAACCTTTTTGTAGCCTATATTGTTTCTGATGTCCAGGGTCTACAGCATCCTCAAAAATGTTGTTAGGTTTAGACTTCTCCTTCCATACCATTCTTTCCAATGCATTATTATATTTTAGAACCTAGTACAGTGCTTTTTATTTATTTTCAAAAACTTATCTCCAAATAGTTGCAGGCTAACATATACATAAAAGAAATTATTTGAAAAATGAAAAACTTTTTCATTAATCCAGTTTTTATTATTAAGACTCAAAACACATTCCAACAATATAATCATAATAAACACAGGATAAGGGAAGAATTTGAGAAAAGTTATTAATATCTATTGAAAATGTATATATGGGTGATTAATGTAGAAAATCATGATAACTCTTGCATCTTTTCTTTTTGTTTGGAAATTGTAACTTCAAAAGATAAGAGAGACCTTCAAGATGGCAGAGGAGTAAGACGTGGAGATCACCTTCCTCGCCACAAATACATCAGAAATACATCTACATGTGGAACAACTCCTACAGAACACCTACTGAATGCTGGCAGAAGACCTCAGACCTCCCAAAAGGCAAGAAACTCCCCACGTACCTGGGTAGGGCAAAGAAAAAAGAAAAAACAGAGACAAAAGAATAGGGATGGGACCTGCACCTCGGGGAGGGAGCTGTGAAGGAGGAAAAGTTTCCACACACTAGGAAGCCCCTTCACTGGTGGAGATGGGGTGGGCGGGGGGGGGGGAAGCTTCGGAGCCAAGGAGGAGAGCGCAGCCACAGGGGTGCAGAGGGCAAAGCAGAGAGATTCCCGCACAGAGGATCGGTGCTGAGCAGCACTCACCAGCCCGAGAGGCTTGTCTGCTCACCCGCCGGGACGGGCAGGGGCTGGGAGCTGAGGCTCGGACTTCAGAGGTCGGATGCCAGGGAGAGGACTGGGGTTGGCTGCATGAACACAGCCTGAAGGGGGTAGTGCACCACAGCTAGCCGGGAGGGAGTCCAGGAAAAAGTCTGGACCTGCCTAAGAGGCAAGAGACCACTGTTTCGGGGTGTGCGAGGACAGGGGATTCAGAGCACCGCCTAAACAAGCTCCAGAGATGGGCGCGAGCTGCGGCTATCAGCGCGGACACCAGAGACGGGCATGAAACACTAAGGCTGCTGCTGCAGCCACCAAAAAGCCTGTGTGTAAGCACAGGACACTATCCACACCTCCCCTCCTGGAAGCCTGTGCAGCCCGCCACGGCCAGGGTCCTGTGATCGAGGGACAACTTCCCTAGGAGAACACACGGCACGCCTCAGGCTGGTGCAACGTCACGCCGGCCTCTGCCGCCGCAGGCTCGCCCCGTATTCCATACCCCTCCCTCCCCACGGCCTGAGTGAGCCAGAGCCCCCTAATCAGCTGCTCCTTTAACCCCGTCCTCGCTAAGCAAAGAAGAGACGCCCTCAGGCGACCTACACGCAGAGGCAGGATCAAATCCAAAGCTGAACCCCAGGAGCTGTGCGAACAAAGAAGAGAAAGGGAAAGTTCTCCCAGCAGCCTCAGAAGCAGTGGATTGTATCTCTACAATCAACTTGTTGTACCCTGTATCTCTGGAATACCTGAATAGACAACGAATCATCATAAAACTGAGGTGGTGGACTTTGTGAGCAACTGTAGACCTGGGGTTTGCTTTCTGCATCTAATTTGTTTCTGGTTTTCTGTTTATCTTAGCTTAGTATTTAGAGTTTATTATCATTGGTAGATTTGTTTATTGATTTGGCTGCTCTCTTCCCTTTTTTTTTCATATACAGAAATATTTTTTTTTTCCTTTTTCTCTTTTTGTGAGTGTGAACGTGTACACTTCTTTTTGTGATTTTGTCTGTATAGCTTTGTTTTTACCATTTGTCTCAGGGTTCTGTCTTACCATTTGTTTTTTTTTAATATAGTTTTTAGCGCTTGTTATCATTAGTGGATTTGTTTTTTTGGTTTGGTTGCTCTTTCTTTTTTTTATTATTTTTAAATTTCTTTTTAATTTTTAATAATTTTTCATTTCAATAACTTTATTTTTTCTTTCTTTCTTTCTTTTTTTCTCCCTTTTCTTCAGAGCCGTGGGGCTGACAGGGTCTTGGTGCTCTGGCCAGGTGTCGGGCCTGAGCCTCTGAGGTGGGAGAGCCAAGTTAAGGACACCTGTCCACCAGAGACCTTCAGGATCCACTTAATATCAAATGGCGAAAGCTTTCCCAGAGATCTCCATCTCAATGCTAACACCTAGTTCCACTCAACGACCAGCAACCTACAGTGCTGGACACCCTATGCCAAACAACTAACAAGACAGGAACACAACCCCACCCATTAGCAGAGAGGCTGCCAAAAACCATAATAAGGCCACAGACACCCCAAAACACGCCACTGGACATGGTCCTGCCCACCAGAAAGAAAAGATCCAGCCTCATTCACCAGAACACAGGCACCAGTCCTCTCCACCAGGAAGCCTACACAACTCACTTAACCAACCTTACCCACTGGGTGCAGACACCAAAAACAACAGGAACTATGAACCTGCAGCCTGTGAAAAGGAGACCCCAAACACAGTAAGTTAAGCAAAATGAGAAGACAGAGAAATACACAGCAGATGAAGGAGCAAGGAAAAAAACCCACCAGACCAAACAAATGAAGAGGAAATAGGCAGTCTACCCGAAAAAGAATTCATGGTAATGACAGTAAAGATGATCCAAAATACCAGAAAGAGAATGGAGAAAATACAAGAAAGGTTTAACACGGACCTAGAAAAACTAAAGAGCAAACAAACAATGATGAAAAACACAATACATGAAATTAAAAACTCTCTAGAAGGAATCAATAGCAGAATAACTGAGGCAGAACAACGGATAAGTGACCTGGAAGATAAAATAGTGGAAATAACTACCACAGAGCAGAATAAACACAAAAGAATGAAAAGAATTGAGGACAGTCTCAGAGACCTCTGGGACATTAAATGCACCAACATTCGAATTATAGGGGTCCCAGAAGAAGAAGAGAAAAAGAAAGGGACTGAGAAAATATTTGAAGAGATTATAGCTGAAAACTTCCCTGATATGAGAAAGGAAATCAAGTCCAGGAAGTACAGAGTCCCATACAGGATAAATCCAAGGAGAAACATGCCAAGACACATATCAATCAAACTATCAAAAATTAAATACAAAGAAAAATATTAAAAGCAGCAAGGGAAAAACAACAAATAACATACAAGGGAATCCCCATAAGATTAACAGCTGATCTTTCAGCAGAAACTCTGCAAGCCAGAGGCAAGTGGCAAGACATATTTAAAGTGATGAAAGGGAAAAACCTACAACCAAGATCACGCTACCCAGCAAGGATCTCATTCACATTCGACGGACAAATTAAAACCTTTACAGACAAGCAAAAGGTAAGAGAATTCAGCACCACCAAACCAGCTATACAACAGATGCTAAAGGAACTTCTCTAGGCAGGAAACACAAGAGAAGGAAAATAAAAAACCCAAAAACAATTAAGAAAATGATAATAGTAACATACATATCGATAACTACCTTAAATGTAAATGGATTAAATGCTCCAACCAAAAGACAGAGACTGGCTGAATGGATACAAAAACAAGACCTGTATATACGCTGTCTACAACAGTCCCACTTCAGACCTAGGGACACATACAGACTGAAAGTGAGGGGATGGAAAAAGATATTCCATGCAAATGGAAATCAAATGAAAGCTGCAGTAGCAATTCTCATATCAGACAAAATAGACTTTAAAAGAAAAAGTATTCCAAGAGACAAAGAAGGACACTACGTAATGATCAAGGGATCAATCTAAGAAGAAGATACAACAATTGTAGATATTTATGCACCCAACATGGGAGCACCTCAATATATAAGGCAAATGCTAACAGCCATAAAAGGGGCAATTGACAGTAACACAATCATAGTAGGGGACTTTAACACCCCACTTTCACCAATGGACACATCATCCAAAATGAAAATAAATAAGGAAACACAAGCTTTGAATGATACATTAAACAAGATGGACTTAATTGATATTTATAGAACATTCCATCCAAAAACAACAGAATACACTTTCCTCTCAAGTACTCATGGAACATTCTCCAGGATAGATCATATCCTGGGTCACAAATCAAGCCTTGGTAAATTTAAGAAAATTGAAATCATATCAAGTATCTTTTCCGACCACAACGCTACTGCGACTAGATATCAATTACAGGAAAAAATTTGTAAAAAATACAAATACATGGAGGCTAAACAATACACTACTAAATAACCAAGAGATCACTGAAGAAATCAAAGAGGAAATCAAAAAATACCTAGAAACGAATCACAATGAAAACACAACGAGCCAAAACCTATGGGATGCAGCAAAAGCAGCTCTAGGAGGGAAGTTTATAGCAATACAAGCCTACCTCAAGAAACAAGAAACATCTCAAATAAACAACCTAACCTTAAACCTAAAGCAATTAGAGAAAGAAAAACAAAAATAACCCAAAGTTAGCAGAAGGAAAGAAATCATAAAGATCAGATCAGAAATAAATGAAAAGAAATGAAGGAAATAAAAGCAAAGATCAATTAAACTAAATTAAAAGCTGGTTCTTTGACAAGATAAACAAAACTGATAAGCCATTAGCCAGACTCATCAAGAAAAAAAGGGAGAAGACTCCAATCAATAGAATTAGAAATGAAAAAGGAGAAGTAACAACTGACACTGCAGAAATACAAATGATCATGAGAGATTACTACAAGCAACTCTATGCCAATAAAATGGACAACCTGGAAGAAATGGACAAATTCTTAAAAAGCACAACCTTCCGAGACTGAACCAGGAAGCAATAGAATATATAAACAGACCAATCACAAGCACTGAAATTGAAATTGTGATTAAAAATCTTCCAACAAACAAAAGCTCAGGACCAGATGGCTTCACAAGCGAATTCTATCAAACATTTAGAGAAGAACTAGCACCTATCCTTCCCAAACTCTTCCTAAATATAGCAGAGGGAGGAACACTCCCAAACTCATTCTACAAGGCCACCATCACCCTGATTCCAAAATCAGACAAAGATGTCACAAAGAAAGAAAACTACAGGCCAGTATCACTGATATGAACATAAATGCAAAAATCCTCAACAAAATGCTAGCAAACAGAATCCAACAGCACATGAAAAGTATCATACACCATGATCAAGAGGGGTTTATCCCAGGAATGCAAGGATTCTTCAATATACGCAAATCAATCAATGTGATAAGCCATATTAACAAACTGAAGGAGAAAAACCATATGATCATCTCAATAGATGCAGAAAAAGCTTTCGACAAAATTCAACACCCATTTATGATAAAAACCCTCCAGAAAGTAGGCATAGAAGGAACTTACCTCAACATAATTCAGGCCATATATGACAAACCCACAGCCAACATCGTTCTCAATGGTGAAAAACTGAAACCATTTCCTCTGAGTTCAGGAACAATACAAGGTTGCCCACCCTCACCATTATTATTCAACATAGCTTTGGAAGATTTAGCCCCCACAATCAGAGAAGAAAAAAAAGGATCCAAATCGGAAAAGAAGAAGTAAAGCTGTCACTGTTTGCAGATGACATGATACTATACATAGAGAATCCTAAAGATGCTACCAGAAAACTAACTAGAGCTAATCAATGAATTTGGTAAAGTAGCAGGATACAAAATTAATGCACAGAAATCTCTTGCATTCCTATACAATAATGATGAAAAATCTGAGAGGGAAATTAAGGAAACACTCCCATTTACCATTGCAACAAAAAGAAGAAAATACCTAGGAATAAACCTACCTAAGGAGACAAAAGACCTGTATGCATAAAATTATAAGACATTGATGAAAGAAATTAAAGATGATACAAATAGATGGAGAGATATACCATGTTCCTGGATTGGAAGAATCAACATTGTGAAAATGACTCTACTACCCAAAGCAATCTACAGATTCAGTGCAATCCCTATCAAACTACCACTGGCATTTTTCACAGAACTACAACAAAAAATTTCACAATTTGTATGGAAACACAAAAGACCCCGAATATCAAAGCAATCTTGAGAAAGGAAAACAGAGCTAGAGGAATCAGGCTCCTGGACTTCAGGCTATACTACAAAGCTACAGTAATCAGGACAGTATGGTACTGGCACAAAAACAGAAATATAGATCAATGGAACAGGATAGAAAGCCCAGAGATAAACCCACGCACATATAGTCACCTTATCTTTGATAAAGGAGGCAAGAATATACAGTGGAGAAAAGACAGCCTCTTCAATAAGTGGTGGTGGGAAAACTGGACAGCTACATGTAAAAGAATGAAATTAGAACACTCCCTAACACCATACACAAAAATTAACTCAAAACGGATTAAAGACCTAAATGTAAGGCCAGACACTATCAAACTCTTAGAGGAAAACACGGGCAGAACACTCTATGACATAAAACACAGCAAGATCCTTTTTGACCCTCCTCCTAGAGAAATGGAAATAAAAACAAAAATAAACAAATGGGACCTAATGAAATTTAAAAGCTTATGCACAGCAAAGCAAACCATAAACAGTACGAAAAGACAGCCCTCAAAATGGGAGAAAATATTTGCAAATGAAGCAACTGACAAAGGATTAATCTGCAACATTTACAAGCAGCTCATGCAGCTCAATATCAAAAAAACAAACAACCCAAACCAAAAATGGGCAGAAGACCTAAATAGACATTTCTCCAAAGAAGATATACAGATTGCCAAGAAACACATGAAAGGAGGCTCAACATCACTAATCATTAGAGAAATGCAAATCAAAAATACAATGGGGTGTCACCTCACACTGGTCAGAATGGCCATCATCAAAAAATCTACAGACAATAAATGCTGGAGAGGGTGTGGAGAAAAGGGAACCCTCCTGCACTGTTGGTGCGAATGTAAATTGATACAGCCACTATGGAGAACAGGATGGAGGTTCCTTAAAAAACTAAAAATAGAACTACCATACAACCCAGAAATCCCACTACTGAGCGTATACCTGAAGAAAACCAGAATTCAAAAAGAGACATGTACCACAATGTTCACTGCAGCTCTACTTATAATAGCCAAGACCTGGAAGCAACCTAAGTGTCCATCGACAGGTGAATGGATAAAGAAGATGTGGCACATATATACAATGGAATATTACTCAGCCATAAAAAGAAACGAAATTGAGTTATTTGTAGTGAGGTGGATGGACCTAGAGACTGTCATACAGAGTGAAGTAAGTCAGAAAGAGAAAAACAAATACCTTATGCTAATACATATATATGGAATCAAAAAAAAAAAAAAAGAAGAAAAAATGGTTCTGAAGAACCTAGGGGCAGGACAGGAATAAAGACGCAGACACAGAGAATGGACTTGAGGACACGGGGAGGGTAAGGGTAAGCTGGGACGAAGTGAGAGAGTGGCATGGATATATATACACTACCAGAATAGATAGCTAGTGGGAAGCAGCCGCGTAGCACAGGGAGATCAGTTCGGTGCTCTGTGACCACCTAGAGGGGTGGGATAGGGAGGGTGGGAGGCAGACGCAAGAGGGAGGAGATATGGGTATATATGTATATGTATAGCTGATTCACTGTGCTATAAAGCAGAAACTAACACACCATTGTAAAGCAATTATACTCTAACAAAGGTGTTAAAAAAAAATTTCATCAGTAGCTCGTTTCAACAATTTAGCCTGTATTTTAACTAAATATACATCTTTAAATAAAAGTCGTTGAGTGAATTCCAAATTTTGTACATTACTGGGTTGTATGTGTCAATAATCTTAAAATATTACATGCTATGATGTGATTGGAACACAATTTGTGTCTTCTGTGACTCAACACTCAAGTTCAACAATGCCCTAAATGGTTTATACCCTGTTCAACAAGCCCGTCACTGACCACGTGTTTAGATGTCATGACAATGTCAAATTGCCATAAAAATTTCTGAACACTATCAATGCTTGCACCTATTTCACTGTTAACAGGTAAGAGTCCACGGATCATACTTTTTTAGTGCACCTTCCCAGTATGCAGCACCCATGCAACAAAAATCTTTTGCGAGATTTTTTTCATGGTATTGAAATACAAGCTTTAGTATATTAAAAATAACGTGTACATCAGAGTTACTAACGCTCTAATTCTCAAATGTGCTGGAACAGGAAAAATAACCATTTGTAAATTTAATTCTCTAAGAGAAACTCTTGTCTTAAGTTCTTCTCACTTGTTCTGTAAATGCTTGGGCAATTTAATTAGTAGATCTGGCTCTCAGTAACAGTTCCATACTTGGGTTAATTTACTAGCTACAGTAAGTAAGCCAATAGCAAAGGAACCAAATAATAATGCAGAATGTGGAGCAAAGTATTCTAAAGCAATACCTGGAGATAGAGAAAAGCCACTGTAAAACTCTAGCAATTAAACTCTTTAAGAGAATGTCAGGTCCCTGGGTACCAAAGGTAATTTTAAGTGTTCATCCTGCTTTTATAGTTTGCTCCAATTCTGATAAATATTAGATGTCCCTGTGGTTAATAGTAATGTCTGCAATTTTAGCATTTTATAATCCTCCAAAACACAGTAGACCACCTGACCACACTGAACTCAATCCTTTTTTACTTCTTGGTTCTTTGGAGCCAGAACCCATGTTTCTATACTTAAAAGCCATCGCTGTCACAGTTTTCTTCTGATACCTCTGATTTTCTTAAAGTTATAAATGTGAAGTAGAATGGAACATGGGAGGAATGTTTGGAAGGAACAGAAGTGTTTCTAAACAGAGAAATTAAATGGTGTATCCACATAGATGTATTCATCTATGCTAAGTCCCTCAGGAACACCTCAGTCCATCACATAGCCCTGAGGCACCTCCAGGAAAGAAAGAAAAATCCCAGGCTTCAGTGGATTGCTGGTAATGTCAGCTGCCCCAGCTACAGTAGTAACACAAATGAAGACCATCCTCACCTAATTATAGTAAAAACACAAAACGTACAGTGGATATTAACGTAGAGACAATACAAAGCCTGGAGGTAGTGATGCATACTTTGGGGCTCAAATGATTAATTTCATAGTAATTGATATGGTGTTATATTATCTTCAAAACAGCAATTAATAAAATAAAAACTTCTAACTGATAGCATATTTTAACTCTCAAGAAATTCTTTAAGAGTTCTGATGCTGAGAATGTATGATTTGATGTTCCACTGACTCATGGTATTGATATACAAGCTTTAGTATATTAAAAATAACCTGTGCATCAGAATTACTAATGCTCTGATTCTCAAATGTACTGGAACAGGAAAAATAAACCCTTTGTAAATGTAATTCTCTAAGAGAAACCACTGTCCTAAGTTCTTCTCACTTGGTCTGTTGATACCTGTAAATGCATGGGCAATGTAATTACCAGGATCTTGCTCTCAGTATCAGTTCCATACTTGGGTTCATTTGCATGTTTTTTCTGTCTTCTTCTCCCTGTGCTAGCTTAACATACTTGAGCAAGAAAATCTCTTTAACTGTTTTTTAAGTTATGATAAGTATTTAGTATTATAAATTAGATTTTTTTTCCTGGTTTTAAAAGAAAATATGTACATATTGTGGGAAATGTGGAAAACAAAAGAATCCATATAAAAAATAAATCAAATAATTTAACCTCTCAGAAATAATGACTGTCTGCATTTTAGTACACATTCTTAAATGTAGTTGAAATAAATATCAAATTTCCTGTTTTTATCTCCAGTTCCAACTTCTACTCCCCTTTCCAGCAGAAGCAGATTGTAACATACTTTTGGCACTGTACATAATACTGAGCATCTTGCTAGGTATTTATATATTCTTTATAAACATAAATTTCCCCCCCCAAACTACAAATCTCCCCTCACACATTCTTGTAACTTAAAAAACGATAAACTTGACAGGATATATCCAGGTATGAATCTCTTTTTATTGAATTTATCTCTTTACTAACTTATTGGAATGTGGTAGACTCTGTTGAGCTAAATAATTAGCATTCAAATTCCCCCCTCTAATGTCATATGTTATTGCTTCTATTCTGTTTCCCTCTTCAGGAATTCTATGTCCTACATACCTATTCTCAGATTTCTCACTGTTTTCCATGTGTTGTTTTACTTTTCATTCTGGAAGGACTCTTCATTCTTAACATTATTGATCATCAACATTACTAATTAAATTATAGCCTTTTCCCATTTATTTTCACACATGCCTCAGCTTATCCATTTCTTTGAGATGTTTCAATTGTTGTTTTGAATTTCAGAAACAGATAACTGAATGGCTCATACTGTTTATGTCATGTCATTAGTTGGTATGAGGCCCTTCATATTTATTCCCTTAAATTTCCAATTCTAGTTCTCATTTCCATCTCACCATCTGCATAAGCAGTCACTTTACCATTTATTATGTGTATGTTGACAAGCATTTATCTTTAAATATATATATAATGTTATTTGGCGCATGTTAGCATTTTTTAATTTATAATAAATGGGATGGTGCTGCAAGTGTTTTTTTTTTTCCCCTCCATTCAAGACTGAGTTTTAAAAATCAATTCATAAAACCAGGATGCATCTAGTCCTTTACAATTGCCTTCTGCACAGTTATTTCTATCACTTCTTACCTATTCTCTTAGTGATGGATACCTATTTTGTCTAACTATTCCTGATAGCACAAACAGTGTTGTAAATATATTTATACAAGCTCCCTCGTGGGTCTATTGAGAAGTTCTCTGCCCTCTAAACACTAAGAATACAGCTGCTGGGTTATGGGATTTTGGCACGCTTAATTTCACAAAATGCTGCCAAATTACCTTCCAGGGAGCCTATGTTAGTTAATATATCAGTCAGAAGTACATAAGAACTTGTAGGTCCCCTATTTCCTAAATAGTCTAATAATTCGATTCTAATATTTAAGAATCTATTCCATATATACATATACATATATATAACAGAGTTACTTTAATTTGCAATTCTTTCATTACTGATGAGCTTGCATTCACCCATCTTCATACATTTGTTAGCCATTTTCTATCTATGTACTACCTATTTATATAACTTGCCCGTTTTTCTTCTGGGTTTCCTGTTTCTTCTTGCTAATGTAAATTAGTCCCCTCAGTACTTTTAGACATTTATCCATGTCTTACTTAGTATGGGCTACAATAACAAAATACCACAGACTGGGTGTCTGAAACAATAGATATTTCTCACAGTCCTAGAGGCTGGGAAGTCTAAGATCAGAGTGCCAACATGACCGAATTCTGGTGAAGGCCTTCTCCCTGGGTCTTCACATGGTGGAGAGAGTGCCTCTGGCTTCTCTTCCTCTTCTTACGACGACACTAATCCCATCATGAGGGCCCCACCTTCATGACCTAATCTCAACCTAATTACCTTCCCAATGCCATCACATTGGGAATTAGAATTTCAACATATAATTTGGGGGGAGCATTCATTTTGTAACAATCTCTTATTGGTTTGGATGCTGCAGATACCTTCTCCCAATTTAACTTCTGTGTGCTTGAACAAAACCATGACTTTGATGCAATCAAATGTACTGGTATTTTTTCTCATTACGGTTTGTGCTTCTATAATCTTAGTAGGAAGTCCTTCCCCATTGCAAAGTCACAAAGACAATCTTCTATACTTTTTAAGACTTTTGGTCTCATTTTGGTATTTCTCAGAGCTCAATTCAGGAATAGTTTGCTATTTCTTGGGTTCCTTTCAAAACAAATAATTTCTGGTGCATCATCAGAACACTGACAAGTGAAACAGAGTGTGAAATTTCAGACACAAGTTCCTTGATAGAGCCTTCTGATGGGATTAGACTGTGTACACCTTTGATATGTTGCCAAGGTCATTTTGCCTTAGTAACTTTCAAAGGCTCATATTATCCAGGCAGGATTTTAATGTTCTGAGGTGGGTTTTTAACTGCATAACCGGTCACACGGTGTTCTGAACTTGGTGAGTGACTAGAGCTTATGGTGGCTTTGTCTATAGCTGATTTCTGTTTCTACAGGTTCCCCTCAGTCCTTGGCAAAGACACCTGGGTGGCTTCATCAAACACCAGTGGGCCAATCCTCAGCCATTAGCAAGCAGATACAGCTCCAGGGTTAGCGCTACTGCAGCTTCCCTTAGAGCTTTTCCTCAGCAGAGGGGTCTCAGGTGAAGATTCTGTTGTAAGAAAAGTCTTTATAGGTCTATTTGACATTTCAGAGGGCAGAAAAGTATACATTATTACACTTATTTTCTCAGCCAGATCTACAAGTGGAAACTTTAAAATGTAATATGGTAGGTGAATTCTGTGTTTTACTGAAAAGTCTTTAGTTCAGTAGCTAATATCTAACTTGGTAACTTGAAATAAATGTCTTAGATACAAGAAAACTAAAATGTCTATTATTAAACTTAGTGATCATTTGGAGGACAGAAAAAATTGACCCTGGAGGTTAAAAAAGAGGGAGATGCAGGAAAACCCAACAAACACTTTCAGTTAAAATGCAGTCTTGGGATAACCTGCAAGAACACTGCCTGCCTGCTGAGCCTACAGCTCTAGGGAAGAGGTGAGAAAGAACGTGAAATGGCAATGGTGTTGGCTTGTCCTTTCAGTCTTAGCAAGGTCATACAAGAAAGAGAATTTCAGGTAAGAACCAATGAGGTTGGAGGCAGAAATGAAAGGTGACAAATAGAATCCAGAAAGTGGTACCTTCACAGGGCTTAATAGGCCAACTGCTGCTGCTTTTTAAAAATAAAAAATAAAACTGAAAAAAGCTTTTACTAGCAAAGCGACTATAGCTTCTGATTTTAAAAGAGAGACTTGGGGTAGGGGGTAAGCTGGTTCCATTTTCCTGCATCTACATGCTCCCAAGACAAACTGGCTCAGAAGATACCCTGAGTCACTCACCACTCCCTCTGCCCCAGCAGGGACTGGTGTGGCCATGCAGCAGTCTCCTACAGTGGTAATGGAAGGCATAAAATTCCTTCCTTTTTCATACGCGAGAGAAAATATATCACAGTTAATAACCTCCCTCCCCAGCATATTCCTAGACAATGTGAGGGTAACAGCTTGGCCACCTTCCACTCTTGGCTGCTATTTTCTATCAGGATCCAACAACTCTCCCTGTAGGTTTCTCAGAGTTTTCATATTTTCTGTGATGCATCAACTCCTCATGTACTTCTCTGGCTTCTTTAGGACTGGGCTGGGGAAGGGAACAGCATTGTTAGTGTACCTTCTTGACAAGCTTGTCCAGGAATGCCAGTCTTTTTTGTCTTTTTATGTCTTTCGGTTTCAAAGAGACGAGGCTTTTGTCTACTTGAATACTATTAACAGAAAAAATTTTCTAAAATTTCTCCTAACTCCTATGGAGAATGATTTCCCAAAGTATGTCCTTCTTCTGAACTTTCAAGCTGACTGTGAAGTTATCCTATAATTGAAGTTTCCTATTTATTCTTCACCAAATGAGGAGAGATCTATCAATGCCCAATCATTACTAGTAAATAGGGTGTGTGAATTGCCCTTCATCCTACTTTGTTTTCACTTCAAATAACTGAACCTACTTTCCTGGACCAAATCGCAGTGTCAGGATGTCTCTGTCAGCTTCAGATGGGACTCTCACAAGCTTACTTGACTACCTCTTTGCTTTTTAACAACATATGGGGTATATGAAAACCCAAAATTCCTAGTATGAACTGCTATTGGTTTTCCTCTCTCTACTCCTACCTTACCTACAAATATGGTAGAGCAGTATAAGATTTACCCCATTCCCTGCCTGCTAGCAACTGTTTTCTGTAACTTTAATTACAAATGAGTAAAAAGATGGTATGGAGGCAGGGGTAGAATGTCCAGAGCAGCATTTTGGCTGTTTAAAAAAAAAAAAACAAAAAAAAACCCAGCACCAATGAAGTAGAGAGATGGTTGTCTATCATTCCCTTCAGTCAAAATTTTCATTTCTGAACTGGGGGATAGAGGATGGAGAAACGTCTGTATGACATTCCTTTATACCTTTATATCGTGTTTCCAGAAGCACGAGTAGACTTAAATTCAGTTAAAAAGCCTTTCAATTAGTGGAAATTTTTCAGACTTAATAGCTATTTT
Source organism: Eschrichtius robustus (assembly GCF_028021215.1). Classification (NCBI taxonomy): domain Eukaryota; kingdom Metazoa; phylum Chordata; class Mammalia; order Artiodactyla; family Eschrichtiidae; genus Eschrichtius; species Eschrichtius robustus. The sequence goes on along the minus strand of NC_090831.1, from coordinate 64,422,901 downwards.
TTTTTTATATCTTTTGACTTAAGTCTTTCAGTATGAAGCTGGAGAGGGCTAAGAAATGACTGATAGTCATAGACCCATTTTAATTTCAATATCTAACATGTTATGCTTTATTCATTCTTCTCCAGCTAGACTGCAAATTCCTTCAACCACAACCAAGGCAAAATAATGTGCATTCCCTAAAGCAATTAGTCTAGAGCTATGCATATTGTAGGCATCTACAAATTAGGGGAACACATGAAAATTTTTATCTAAATTATAAGAAAAAAACTGAACTAAAATGAATTCAGAGTATAGTTGAAGTTATTGAGCTAGCTCTTGTCAGGCTCTTACAGATACTGCTGTTTTACTAGACCAAGTCAGTGAGGTTTATGAATTTTACACCGATTCTCTTGAGAGCAAGAATGCCATTATTTTAATCAAATATTTATATAAGACCTCTTTGAGCAGCTCGGGGTCTAAATGAATCGTTGTCTATGATGATGAAATGAAAGTGACTTTGCTCCACCAGAAATGTATAACACACCAAAGTAAACACTAAAGGACAAAAATTTCAAGACGATGGAGGGGAAAAGTGTCAGTGGTAAACAAAATACAACACTCAAAGCTCCCATGTTGTGGTCTCAGAAAAGGTTTATATCCTAAGAGTTTTTAACTCTGGGATAAAGACATAATTTTATATACTTTGAAGTGTTTGAAATATCCACAAAGACTTTCTGTTACTGGAAAACACTTCTAGGACATAGATCACCTGGTCATGGCTCTCAATTTCATAAAAACTCTTCAAATTTGCTCACTTTAAAAGTAGACTCAAGGCGCAAGAGCAAGGCAGGAACATGATAGCAAAGTGCAATCATAAAGTCACAAAATAATTAAGTGTTCTTTATTGAATCTGAGAAAATTGCTACAAATGCAACTGAAATGTAGTAACCACTTTGTTGCTATCAAAGATTCAATGCTCAAAGCGTCTCTGCTTATCACAGCCATGCTCAGTTACATAAAATGGAAGGACCAATGACATATGCATACCAGTGTATAGATCTTATATTAGGCACAAAATGAAAGGCATGTCCATTCAAATAACTCTTAGTAGATAAAAGGGAGTGATAGGGTAAAGGAAGGAAATTGACATTGGTAAAAAGAACTTACTATATTCAAAGCACTGTGCAAGGTGTTTCACTCTACATATTACTAATAATAATTCTGTAAGTTAAATTATTCTCATTTTAGAGATAACTATATAAAGGTTCAAAGAGGTTAAGGAAATTGCTTAAGGTAACACATGTTGCCTAGAGCTGTCTGCCTTAGAGTCCATACAATTTATTATAGAGGATGCATCAAATCTTGATGCAGAAGGGGAAGCAACTTGTTTACTCAATTAAAAGGCCAATCCCAGGGAGCCTTAAAAACTGAACAATAAAAACTTGGTATTGATCATAGAGAAAGGTGAAGACCAGCAATTTAGGGGGAAAAACACAATGAATCAGTATTTTAGAAAACAGAAATATAGTCAAACATTGAATTACCACAGAAAGACACCAGAGGGAAACAAGTCAGGAAGCTATTTTCGTAATTAGACAGAATGTAATAAGGATTAGAATGAGAACAGGGGAGAATACCATGTTTATGATAAAACAAAGCCTATAAAAATGTTGTTCTTTATTTACTTGCAAAATCATTTTCATCGCCCCCATTTTTTTTTGATAAGAAAAGAGACATTCCACTCAATGGACTTTGGAAGAACTAAAGCTCAAGTCTTTATCTCCCCTTCCCACCACTGATGCTGGTGAGAAAAGCAGCTGAAGAGGAGTGAGTCTCAACCACTGGGGATATACAACTTTCTATCAGAGTAGCTGAAAGACTGCACCCATGACTACTTTCTTAGATCAGAAGTCAGGGTTGGGAGGGACTTAAAAAACAACCAATATAGGAATTCCCTCTGCCAAACCTCTGAGAGATGCTCATCCAGACTATTTGAGCACTTCCAGCTACGCTTCTCATTCTGAGGTGGGGCAACTCTCACTGTTGGAACGATCTCTCATAGTTAATGCTCAAATAAATGGCAAGAAAAAAAAGGGAAGGTCACACCAACCAAATACACTGTTCGGACTTTGGAACTAAATTGGAACAAACCAACTGTGAAGAGACATTTTTGAGATGACTGGGGAAAACTATGGATTTAATATTAAGAAACTATTTTATTGTTCCATATAGGTATGGGATTATATTTCCAAAAGTCCTCTGATAGAGATATATACTGAGGTGTCAATATTTCTGGGTACAAAAAATATAATGTCTGAGGTTTTCTTTACGATATTCACACATATATACACAAAGGTATTGGAAGAGATTATACCCTTCCTCCATTTTCTAGATGCTTGAAAATTTCTAGAGGTAAAAAAACGTGACAGAAACAATAGAATGTGTGTGTGTGTATATACACACACACACACACACACACACACACACACACAAGCTAAAGGAAAAGCAATATGAAAACACTATTTCAAAAACACTGGCCTGGGAGATCTCAATATTGCCGGTGGTAATGGGGAAATAGAAAAGCAAAGAGAGCTAAGATTGCAAGACCTGTTGCTCACAGATGAATCTCACTGATGCTGATGGATGCAAACTGTGTTGTTAAGTGTCTTAGTGCTGTATGTGTTGGTCTAAATTTGCAAGGAAGTGCTTCAAGATATTCACGATGACTATCTCTATGTCCTGGAACTCAAATTGGCTTTTAATTTCAGTTTTATATGTCTCTATATTTTATCACATTTCAACAACATGCATATTTTTACTTCACAATCACAGGAGACATAAAACAAAGGTACAGTATATAAAAATGCATTAAGGGTTAATTTTTTAAAACTGTAACTTCTAACTTTGCCATATTTTCCTTACTTGGCTACAGAGCACTCATTCTGAAATAAACGGCCAACAATAAAGGACCAATTATTTTTTCAATAAAAAAATAATCTCTATGAAGTAACAGATACAATGGAAGAGACGAAGGTCAGGAAAGAACTCCCAACTGCGCCTTTCACGCAATCATATTTACTACCTGATTACTGATCATTTCTAGTGATACCTTATAAATGCCTGCTGGTATTCAGTTTAGATGCAGAGATAAAGTATGCCTTGGCAGTGAAGCTAGTTCTTTTATCCATCATAGGGAAATATAATAAGCTACTCTGTATATAAATCAAAAAAGTGGTGAGTCTTCCAAACTATCATTTAGACGGAATTTCCTTGAAAGCATTGTTTACAAGCATGTAAAACTATAGGCTTTTGCCTCCAATTAAATATTCTCTTGGAGTTCTTCTCTAACTTGATTTTAACACTTCTCATTCATTTTCTCTTTCCACTCAGTCTCTGGCCAGACTGAACACTCTGAAACCTGCAGAGTGCTGTTTTTTCCCCAGAGTGGGAGGGTGCATAATACTTTTCCTTCTCCCCGATGACAGTGTTTTTGCAGCCGCTTTTCTTGGCTATTTCGTCACTCCTAAGCTTTTTCTTCTCAATTAACTAAAAAGTAAATATTTTTATTTGTTTTCAATTTTCATTTACTATATTTTACTTTTCTGTTAAAGAAACTGACCTTGTCTTGTCAAAGAGCTATATCCCTAATACCTAACATGACATTGAGTGCATATTAGAGGTTCCATAAATTCTGAGTAATTAAATAAATGCACACTGTCATGTGCTTATGTACTCACTATATAAAAACAGCAAATGCAGCACTCAGAGTTTAAAATATTCAGGAATCTCTGCTAAAATATACTTATCTAACTTCAGAAGCCATTATGATGTTTCTAAAGGCACAGAGATCTTGTTTCCTTATTAGTTTGCTAGACAATTTAAGCTACTGATGATTTGCACCTAATAACATAGAAACACTCAAATTGATCAGAAGTAGAATGGGTACTCGTTTTGTATAACAAAGCCTGCTATCTTCTCTGTGTACAAATATGCTACTAATTCATAGTGAGAGAACTGTAAGATGTTTCTCTCAGCAGGGCTGCCGGACTTGAGCTGATGTATCTTACTCTCCAGATCTCTCTACTGGTGAGGAGAGAGGAGGGAGTGAGATGAGGGTGCAATCTGTAGTTACACAACAGTCAAATCTACCTGACTACAGTGAATCTTAAATCAGTGATGCTGAGCTCGCCAGTAACATGTACAACTACGCAACCATGCTTGCCCTAGGCTTTCGTAATTTGAATACTGCTTTTGAGTACAAACTTCCAAAGGTATGCCAGCCTAATTGTTTTCTGTTTGAGACTGATAATGTCACTTGATACACTGTGTTTCAGTTAGAATGTCCATATTTTTACACCATAAAGAAAAAGGCACTCTGGGGCAGAAAGGAATTGCAAAACTGACAATTCTTCCCAGAAGTAACTCAGGAAGAAGCCATGATATATATATACTTTTAACTTCTTCTTTGTTCCTCTTAGAATACTGTGAACCACAGAGCTGCAAGTGCTCGTATAGTAAAGTAAAATAAAACATCTGATAATCAACAAAAATGTCTAAAGAATGGGAACAAGGCTTCCTCACTTTCTTAATGTATGCTTTTGTCCCTCAGTGATAAGGCATGAATGCTTAAAGAGGGGACTCTCCCGAGTCTACATGTAAAAAACCTGAAGACATCTTAAGAACAAAGCTCGAGGAAAGGTTCTTAAAGTTTCCATATACTTCCTCACATGTTCCACCGTTCCATTTTAAAACAACTCAGCTCTTAATTTATCTTTTCTTGTCACTAACATGACACAGAGTAGAAGTCTTATGGGGAACTGCAATGAGACAACTGCATATCACAGAGCATGAATTTATGCTATAGCAGAAATAAAGCACATTCTAACACAAAGGTTCTTCTGTACCATCACACACAGGTCCGAATTCTTACAGTTATTAAGGAAAGTTGGTCTTATAACCAATCATTTTACAGTCAATTGTGTTATGGTTTCTGGCCTGATGTTTTCCTCTGGGAGATCCAAAAGACAAAAGTACAGTATCCTCCTTTGTATATAATTTTGTAAATATAGTTCGTGGGAACGTAAATTGGTACAGCCACTAGGGAAAACAGTATGGAGGTTCCTCAAAAAATTAAAAAATAGAACCACCATATGATTGAGTAATCCCACCCCTGGGTATATATCTGAATAAAACGGAAACACTAATTTGAAAAGATAGACGCATCCCGATGTTCATAGCAGCATTATTTACAATAGCCAAGATATGGAAGCAACCTAAGTTTCCATCAAAAGATTAATGGATAAAGAAGATGTGGTACACACAAACAAGAGAATATTACTCAGTCATAAAAAAGAAATTTTGTCACTGGCAACAACATGGATGGACCTGGAAGGTACAATGCTTAGTGAAATAAGTCAGACAAAGAAATACTGTATGTTATCACTTTGTTTTTAGTAGCTCTTTTTTTTTAACTTTTTATTTTATATTGGAGTACAGTTGATTAACAATGTTGTGTTAGTTTCAGGTGTACAAAAAAGTGATTCAGTTATACATATACATGTGTCTATTCCTTTTTAAATTCCCTTTCCATTTAGGTTTTTCAGAAAAGAAAGGTACAATCTCCCAAGACTGAACCAGGAAGAAACAGAAAATATGAACAGACCAATCACAAGTACTGAAATTGAAACTGTGATTAAAAAACTCCCCAAAAACAAAAGTCCAGGACCAGATGCCTTCATAGGTGAATTCTATCAAACAGTTAGAGAAGAGCTAACACCTATCCTTGTGAAACTGTTCCAAAAAACTGCAGAGAAAGGAGAACTCCCAAACTCATTCTATGAGGTCACCATCACCCTGATACCAAAACCAGACAAAAACATCACAAAGAAGAAAATTATAGGACAATATCACTGATGAACATGGATGTATTTTATCATTTATATGTGGAATCCAAAAACAATAAAACAAATGAATGGATATATCAAAACAGAAATAGACTCAGAGGTATAGAGAACAAACTAGTGGCTACCAGTGGGGAGAGGAAGGATGGGAGGGGCAAGATAGGCGTAGGGGATTAAGAGGTACAAACTATTATGTATAAAATAAACTACAAGAATATATTGTACAGCACAGGGAATACAGTCAATATTTTATAGAAAATTAAACGGAGTATCATCACTATGCTGTGTACCTGAAACGAATATAATGGATCAACTATACTGTTCTAAAAATTTATAAATACAGCACTCTCACAGCTAAGTATGACTAATTTTTTAAATTCTCTAAGTGATGTCACATTCTAGGAATTGGTATTTCTAGACCCCAATAAATTTCAGGGGAAAAATTCTCCTTGATATGGAAAATTATAAAATAACCGGTTTCTTACATCACAAAAAGAATTCCAACTCCCTGCCCAGGTTTACAGTTAGATATAGCTTATAATCATTATTCTTCCTGCAATTTTTCCAAATGAATGTAGCTAGTAGAATCACCCTTTTAAAATCATGAAATTGGATTTTTACCAACTGAAATGCAAAAAATTTGTACATTTTTATCTAAGATGCTTTCTCTGACCTTCCAAATTAATACTAATAATTTGTTTTGAGGCGGAACACAGGAAATACTGAAATAAAACTCTTTGTTTGAAAACAACAATGCCAATAGAAATTAAGTGTTCTTGCTCTCTGTCTCATTTTAGTTTGGGACACAATATTTTCCAGTATAATGTATATAGCTAACCAAGGTTTTAAATACTAGATGCAGATTTCCAGGGGGAAAAAAAAAAAACTTTTTAAAATGACCCAGCAATCCCACTACTGGGCATAACCATAATTCAAAAAGACACATGCACCCCAATGTTTATTGCAGCACTATTTACAATAGCCAGGTCATGGAAGCAACCTAAATGCCTATCGACAGAGGAATGGATAAAGAAGATGTGGTACATATATACAACGGAATATTACTCAGCCATAAAAAGGAACGAAATTGGGTCATTTGTAGAGATGTGGATGGACCTAGAGACTGTCATACAGAGTGAAGTAAGTCAGAAAGAGAAAAACAAATATCATATATTAATGCATATATGTGGAATCTAGAAAAATGATACAGATGAACTGGTTTGCAAGGCAGAAATAGAGACACAGATGTAGAGAACAAACGTACAGACACCAAGGGGGGAAAGCGGTGGGGGGGTGGGGGGGGAGGGTGTTGAGGGGGATGAGTCTGGAGATTGGGATTGACATATATACACTAATATGTATAAAATAACTAATAAATAAATAAATAAAATGGAATTCAGTATGTAACTCTACCACTGACTTCTCATCTAAATTTTTCATCACTTTAATATTTTTTCTTGCTGGATTATTCATACACTTTGCATTGATACATACTAAAATAAAACAGTAAACTATCTTTCATTTCGTATGGAAGAATAAAATGACTCATATGTGCATTGATAAAGTATACTACATATCATCATTCTAAAAGACTTCTCATGGGTCATGATTGATAAAGGCAAGAACAACCTGAGTCAAACTTTCAACCAAGATTTGTAAGAAGATCCAAACGAGCTTTCTGCTTCAACCTTTTGTTTTATTTTACTGAAACCAGACAGACTTAAGAGCTAGAAAATAAGCAGAAAGTATTCAGTTTGGCACACACAGGTCACAAAAAGACTCTTTATGAAGATACAGCCTATGGAGGGTTTGTCTTCCTAAAATCAGGAAAAGGGACAACTAGAAAAGGTCTTTATTATAGACACACAATGAACATTAAATAAATTGTTGGTTTCTTCTTCCTCCAGACTTCTTTTAAAAATACAGTAATATAAAAAAATCAACAATAAATTATTCCTAGCATCTGTTCAAGTTTTACTATACACAATTGTATTAAAATCATGCATTCATAACGTGTCCATAAAACATCCATTTCCTCTCTTTTGTTTATTTCACCTTTATTTCTTTTCCTTTGTGTTTGTTGAAGAAGGATGCCCTCAGGCACTTAAATTATTCAATTAACTAATATTCAACCATCATAAACTAAAATGACATATTTGAAAAACAGTCTTAGCTATGCATTATATTCAAAATCATATTCACCATCCCTAAGTTAACTAGCAATTATCTATTCTGTGCAAAACTGAAAGTTACATACTGAGAAATGAGAGAAGCATTTGGGCAAATATGGCTTATTAAAAATATATTTCTTTCCAGTGTGCAAATATAAACTGCATTAAAGTCAGGCTTTAGTTTAGGAGATTGCTTATAGAGCTTTCAAAATATCTGTGTTTTAACTGTCAAAATTTTGCTGACAAAAGGAGAATGCACATTATTTTAAGTGTTGTGGAAAAAACCATGAAGGATTCAAAGGTTGTAATAGTACTAATAATGAACAGTTTAATTTAGAAGAAAAATGTGGGGGGGAGCAAGAGGAGGGAAATACAGCCTGAGGAGGATGGCTGCGGGCTTCTGAGGTCAGGGCCTGTCTTTGATATGCAGCCGCCTACTCAACAGTAATAACTGAGAAAAAAATGTATTCTCAGGAGTACGGTCTCTCCTCTAGATCTTATTAAAGTGTTCACATTTAAATGTTAAGGACTCAAGAAAACATTTATCCAGAGAAATACATGAGAACATTAAAATATATGAGGCATATATTTCAATTCAGTTGGTAGTCAGAATTTTAAAAACATGTCAACATGGAAACTGCCAACAAAGTCATAATTAAGCTATTATCAAATTAAGTTCCTTGTTTAGTTAAGACAGGGTTAGACAAACTAAAAGGAAACTCACAACAGAATAACATGAAATTTTTAATGAGTGTTTTCAAGAAAGAGTACTTATGGTTCCTAAGACTATTGAGACTGACTCCAAAATCATTTACTTAAAAACATTTGAAGTGCATTTTAATGTAGTTAAATAAATATGTGAAAAGTTCATATTGAACATGATTTTCCTAACATATAATCATTAATTTTAACTACAATCGAATATATTAAGGTCACATAATCTACATGTCAAAACCTTGTGCCATATGTAAACATCATGTTAGAGTTTATAGAATCGAGTTGACACCAAATAAAAAATAAAAACTGTTCAGATTTCTCTTATAATTTAAATAAAACATTGTCCTTAGTCTAAAATTATTCTCCAGAAAAAAATTTTTTAGTGGAAGGAAGACTGTAACATTTATCTAAACACAGTTCTCATTTTTGTTGTTTAATAACTATATTTCTTAAAATAAAAAGGATTTTGGATTTTGAAAAAGTAGGTATATATAAAATAGTCATCTTAAGTGTTCAAGAGTCTAGTCACATTTAATCAGCCATTTTATTAGGCAAAGTTTATCCAAGTGTAACTATATTGTTTAAGGCTATATTAAGATTTCAAATCATTTAATTCACCAAAAGTACCAAATTAAGAAGGCCATGACTTGGATCTTTTAAAATATGACTAACTCCCATCCATCTAGAATATGAAAAAACACAAAACACAGTAGCAAGGAGCTAAACCTCAAATGTATTCATAAAGTAATAATTCTTATTTATCAAAATGCACAAGTATTAACTAGATAATGATGGAGATTTTTTTTTAAGGTTTAAATTTAAGCAGAATAAACTTAAAAAAATGTAGAAGTCACAGCTTCCCTGCCTTTTTTCTTTCCTTTTTATATTAATTTATAGAAAACTACATTACATAGAGCATTGTCTTTTATTTGACTGAGGCATAGATTTCTCTTTCAGCTTTGTCACTAACATGTGTGCTCTTGGAGAAGTCACTTCACCATTCTGTATAATTAGGTGATTGAATCTGATGATCAGTACTAAAGTTTACTCTTACCCTCTGGGGTGACTTAACAATAGACGATTGAGGAGAAGTGGTTTAGAAAAATAAAACAACTCATGTTTTTACTCAATCTTCATCAGTAAATCAGGCAATCAAACAGATAATTCTGCAGGTAGAATTGGGTTAATTTACATGATGATTAAAGATGAGCATATTCTGAGTGTTTCTGTGTAGGCTAATTCATTCTTACAGGGCCCTGGAAATGTTGTTTTAAATGACCACAGGGATATAATTTCAGCTTTATTACAGAATTCTCTAGCAACTTAAAACAATGTACAATATGACATCTTAATTGCAAATGAACTAAAAATCAAGCCAACAACTTTATTTTTACTTTTAAGTACTATGAGTTTAGTATTGGCTTAGGAAAAGTTCTTCTAATTGCTTGGTTTTTATATATTTTTATCAGCAATGTGGAAACAAATGTTAATTGTAATTTTTCTTTAACTGTTAGCTTCAGCTTAAGGAAGGTAGATTAGCTTTTAACTTTAAAATCTACCCCCTTTTTTTGCCAATAGTAAAATATATTGGCAAAGTAGAATCAAGAAATCACGTTCACTAAAATACTCTTTTTTCCATGATTTTGGAATGTCAAGGTTTTAGTGTGATCCTCTCAGTAGAGAATATAACATTGGGGAGTGTTTTTTTTCCTCCCAGAGAAAATGAGAATTATTCTGGATCATGAGAGGACAGCATAGAGGGTTTTGTTTTGTACTGTTTAGGGGAGAACATGTGACTAGGGTAAACATATTTAATTAGTCGGCATTCTCAAGACCCTAAGGAGTCAGGCTTATGAAAAGAACAATGTTGTAAACATAATACAGTAACTTAACAGCATTAAAGTAAAAAACGTTATCTAATGTGTATTTTTGAAAATCCTTTATTTCTCTTCCATTATTTACTCTGAAAATCTTTAAGACAGACAAACTAAAGAATCCTTCACAAGAACGTGGAAAAGGAAGACGAACCTTTATTATTCTATGATATGTAGCGTAGGAGACATACACCTACTGAATTTTAAAATTTACTGGCCAAAAGATCAGCAGAAAGAAGCTGTCCATAGATATTTCTTGGCAAGCCCATACTTTCTATCAAGCACTGTATCAGATTCATTCACAGTAATTCATTTTCTCCTCACTGTAACGCCATCAGAAACATTTGCTGGAGTCAGATTAAAACTCCAAGAAAGGTTTACACCAGCCTCATTTTACCTCTATGGTTACCAAGCTTTCGTAATATGATAGCCTGAGAAACACAGAAGGATTGAGGGAGTAAGGGGACAAGCTTTCAGTAGAAAAAATATTTTAAGTTTTTCCCTCTCTTTAATTTTCTCTCTTGAAACCTCTTTTCTTTCCTTTCTTAGAGCTCTCCCTGTTAGGTTCCTTCCTTCTTCCTCATAAGGCCACCATTTTCCAAGCTGTAGTCTATATTGTAGAACTCCAAACACCAACCAAGGGCTCATGGGAAATGATGCATAAAGAAGATGGCTAGACCTATCTCTAGCATGGCTAAAACACTCCTTATTTTTTACACTGAACCATGCCAAGTGTTTCATGGTCAGGTTCAAGATCTCAGATTTCCTGAAAACTCCAGTAGCCATATGCTTAAAGTTCCCCAAATCTAAAATATAGAGCTGTATTACTTAGGAAGTAAATAAAGCTACAGCTGTGGGTGAAAATTAACTGGAGAGGGAATTTAAAGCACTGAGTCTCAGACCTGGCTGAACATTAGAATCACTTTACGACTTAAAAAAAGAAAATGCAGAAGCCCAGTCTCCTTCCACATCCATTAAATCAGAATCTCTGAGGAAGATATTCAGTCACTGGTAATTTTTCTAAAGCTCCTAGGATGATCCTAACATTCAGCAAGGTTTGAGAGCTAATGATATTAAATCAGAAGAGATTACTTACCCTTTAGGAACTCCAGTACTTGAAAACTATACTGAAGGTGATGAACAAGAAAAGATGGGATGGAAATCAAGGCATGAGACAGTTTAAGTAAGTGAGAAATTGAGACTGGAAGTAGAACCATGTTTCTTGAGTGTGTAAGCAGTGGTGATTGGATAAGGATATGGATTTGGGAAGAGTTGTTAAAGGTGAGAGATATTTTAATATACATAAATGCTGATGGGAAAGATCCAGCAGAAAGGGAAAGATTGAAGGTATGATTACAGAAAAGGGAAAATCCATCCTTAAGGTCTCAGAGACTGGATGAAGAGTTGAAATTCAGAGTACAGCAGAGGGAATCGATACCATAAAAGAGAGTATCTCCTCTCCTTCCTGTAAAGGAGGAAAAATGGAAAATATGGGCCGAAAGCATGTGTACATGGTTTGGAGAAGGTGAGAGCATTCCAATAGAATGGCTTCTCTTTTTCCTCTAAGGTAGGATCTAAAACTATATGGGGGGTGGGGAGACAGGGGGAAGTGAGCCTGTCTTATAAATAATGAATATTTTCCAGGCTATGAGGTAATAGAAAATATGTATATATTGATCTTTGCCTTTGGTTCCTGGCACAGAGCTCCTGAAAGCCTTGTAACATTCTAAGCAAAAAGAATACTAGGAGCATCTCTTGTTCTAATATTTGTCTTTGAACCCATCCCTCACACAGGGCTCAAAACCCTTGTAAAATTTTTAAGTGATAAGAGCACCAGGAGCATCATTTGTTCTATTGGCATGACTCTGAATAGGGTCCTGGATGGCTTCTGGTTGGATGGGAGTCACCAGAAAGACCAAGCCACGATTAGAAGCTTGGAATTTTCAGCCCCACCCATCATCCTCCAGAGAGGGGACAGGGGCTGCAAATTTACTTAATAACTGATCATGCCTATGTGAGGAAGCCTCCATAAAAATTCCTGAAGTACAGGGTTCAGAGAGCTTCCAGGCTGACAAACACATCTACACTGGGAGAGTGACACACTGCAACTCCATGGGGACAGAAGTTCCTTTGCTTGGAACCCTCCCAGACTTCACCCTATGTATCTCTTCATCTGGCTGTTCATATCCTTTATTCTTTAACACACTGGTAAACCTAAGTGTCTTCCTGAGTTCTGTGAGTGCTCTAGCAAATTTTGGAACCTGAGGAGGGAGTCATGGAACCTCCGATTTGCAGCCAAATCTGACAGAACCTGGGAACCTACTACTTGCAACTGCCATCTGAAGTGGTGAAGGGACTGAGCCCTTAACCTGTGGGATCTGACACTATCTCTGGGTAGATGGTGTCAGAATTGAGTTAAATTGTAGGACACCCAGCTGGTGTCACAGATAATTGCTTAGTGTGGGGTAAAGCCTTCACACAGTTGGTGACCAGAAATGAAATGTATTGTGTGAGCAGTAAAGGAGACACACACAAGAAGAAAAAAGGGAAGAATTGGGTTTTTCCCCACCTGGAAAGAAAAATACCTGAGTTTTTCCTACACACAGGTATTATTAACTGATTTAATTCTCAAAACAACTCAATGAAATAGGTACTGGCATCCTTCGTTACAGCTGAGGCAACAGAGAAGGGTTGGGTAATCTGCCCAAAGTCTGAGGGGTAGACATGGTCTGTAAGTTTGACTCAGAAGCATGAGCTCTTAGCCACCACACCCCCTGTCTGTCAGCCAAGGTACCTCACCACTGAAGGCTAGGGTGAAATGCTCTCCCACATTAGACAGACCTCACTCGAATTCTATTTCAACATTTACTCACCTTTATAAAGGTATATAACCGTTTCCAGACTCAATTACATTAGCAAAATGGAAATAACAGGACCTTCCTTACAGAGATGTTGGGAAGAAAACTGAGATTCCAATGGACATTACACAGATATAGACTCCTATTATGTGCAAGGCACAATTCTAAGTACTGGGGGCTACAGAAATCAATGGAAAAGGCAAATTTTTTTCATAGAGTGTATGTTCTAGAGGAAGAGAAGAATAAGCAAGTACACAAATTCCATGGAGTGGGGGAGATTTCTCTAAATTCCCAAGCACTTAAAATTTCAGAGCCATATCAACCTCCAACCTCCCCTCATTCTCAAATGATGCTTCTGCTTTGCATAAGGTTAGCCCTTTTGGGTAACAGTCTCCTTTTATGATTTTCATCATAGCAACAAAACTCACACACAAACACATAAGTATTTGTGGTATTGAAAAAAGAGACATCCTTTCAAACAAAGCAGAAAGATAATCTTAAGGTTTTGCAAAAAGAAGATGACAATAACTAAAAGAAATTTGATGTACCTATATTAATAATAAAAAGTGTAGACTTTAAGAATGATTAATCACTAATTCATATTGATAAAGGAAGCTATTATAACCTTAAATTTGTTTGCATCTATTAACATGATTTCAAAACATATAAAGCAAAAACTGACAGAACTAAAAAAAATAGTTAAATCCATAATCACTGTGGAAGACTTATGCATAGTATTATCAATACATAATTATCAGTAACAATATGAAAGGATATGGAAAATCAAAAAGATAAAGATATGGAATATATAAACAGCAGAACTAATATATTTGACATATGTAGAATAGCATATCCAACAATGAAAAATTTAACTGCAAATTGAACATTTAATAAAACTGACAATATATGTCATAATGCAAGCCTTAATAAACTTCAAAGAATTTAAATTATTCAGAATATATCCTCTAACCAGAGTGAAATGAAGTTAGAGGATAAATTAAAACAGACAGAGAGAGTGAGAAAGAGAGAGAACTAGATAGAAATTCCTGTATTCCTGGAAATTAAACAACACTTTACTAAATAATGTATGGAATGAAGAAGAAATTTAAACAAATTATAAATTATTATTAACTCAAAGATAAACCATTTCAAAATATGTGGGAGGTAGCTAAAGCAGTACTTTGAGAGAAGTTTATAGTTTAGAATGCCTTAGCTGGGAAATAGAAAGCTTAAAAATAAATTATGTATCCTTTTCTTTCAAGAAGTTGGAAATAAAAAAGCAAATCAAACCTAAAAATATAAAAGAAACTAATAAAGAGATTCAAATCAATAAAAGCAAATTTTAAACTTCAGAAAATACTAATGAAATTGTTTAACCCCGGCAAGACAGAGTAAAGAAAAAAATGAAAAGGAATAAACACAAACTACAGTATAAAGAATGATGAAGGGTAATATGTTAACATTTACACTGTTCCTAGCTACATCAAAAAGTATAAACAATTTTATCAGTAAATTAGAATATCTGAATGAAATATACAAATTCTTCAAACTAACACTGTAGAAAGATGAAAACATATATAGAAAATACGTATTACATGGTATCAAGTAAAGAAGTTGAATCTGCTATTTAAAACTTTCTCACAAGACCCTAGGTCTAGCTGTCTTCATCACTGAAATCTTTGAAATCTTTAAGAGATAAATAACACCAATTTAATAAAATGCTGTTTCTGATAATAGAGAAGAAATTTTCCCCAATTCGTTTTAGAAGGCCAGTATAATCTTGATACCAAAACCTGATAATTACAAAAAAGGAAAATTATCAAGGGATCTTTCTCAAGAACATAGAGGCAAAAATCTTAAATAAAATAAAAGCAAGTTAAATTCAGCGATAATGGGAAAAAAACAGTACACCATGACAAAGTGAGTCTTATTCTATGAGTGAAAAGTTGCTTTAACAATCAAAATAAATCAGTATGATTACATTAACATAAAAATGAGGAAAAATCATAAATATTTCGATAGATGAAGTAAAAGAATTTTACAATAGTCACCACCATTTATGATTTATAAAACCTCTTGGCAAACGAGAGATAGAAGGGAATTTATCTCATGAAGAATATCTAACACGTTTAAGGACTGAAAGCAAAAAACTGAGGCACGAGAGATTATGTACTGTATGATTTTATTGATATAAATACAAAAGCAGGTAAAACTTATCTATGCCATTTAAAGTCAAGATATTTATTACCCTGCCATGGCCAATGAATTGCTTGGCTTTCGTTTTGATTTAAACATCCCTCAGCTTGACTCAACTTTAGACAGATTTCTTCTTGACTCTAAGCCCCTGACCTCCCTTTTTCACTTTAGAAAAGTGAAGTGAGTTGTCTCGCTTTAGAAAACTTGCTATTTTCAATTCTTTCTCTGCCTCCTTAAGATATAAATCTTCTCCCAGCCTCTTGCCAGTTTTACAACCCAGAAATGTCTCTCTCAAAGACCTGGAAGCCATCCCTTCGAAATGTTATCGTCCAAAAAGACAGTGTGCTCCAGTTGGTGGGCAGAAGCCATAATCACCAATTAGCAAACAGTTGGCCTAGTCACTTTGACCAACTACCTCACCAATGTCTCTCTCACTACCTCACCTCAGTGCTTACAGTCTCTCCAGCCTGTTGTTTGAGCAGAGTTGAATTCCACCTCTCTCCCCTATTTCCACAGTCTTGAATAGACTCTTCCCTGTCTAACTCGTCCAGTTCAATGTTCCTTCACAGTTCTAAATAAAGGCTTGGGCATAATCCATAAGATACATAAGCCATGGTAAATCCTACATTTCTATCCTCCTGAGCAGTACATTTTACAGTTGTCAGAAGTATAAAAACGTAAACTTTTTACCAAGAGGAAAGTGAGGCTACAAGAGTGAGAATGGAAGCGATGAGGGAAAGCTTGAGCTGAAGTTTTCTACTTCACTATGAAGAGCATGCTGAGCTAACCAACCAATTATGCCAGAAACGTAGACTACGTAACTTTACTCAGGGTTCAGAAGGAAAAGCTACAAGAATATGCTGTTTTCCGAGACATGGTTCTTCATATGGTCTATTATTTATGACCTAATAATACCTATCACCTTAATTTTAACACTAGATGAATTTTTAAAACAGGGTTACCTGAAAAAAGAAAACTTATCTTTTAAACTTTTCTATAAAGGCTATTAATTAACTTTAAAAAAAGACTTCATGGTCTTGATTTTCGTTTCTCATATCAAAAATAAGTCATTTGATCCTCATATTACTATTATTTGTTTAAAAAGAGCTTTACTGACAGAAAAAATGACAGTCTCCCTTTTGTTGCTTTTTTTCCCCTGCTCTCAATTTTGTTCCCACACCAGAAACACACATTTATTTATCCAAAAGGGGAAAAATGAAAGTAATAAAACAGAAAAAATACTGCTCTAATCTTACGTTTATTTTCTCATTATTCAAGGTCAAATACAACAGCCAAACAAGCTTAAAGTTAACTCTAAGAAATGCAATAAACCAATAACTTATAATTCTCTTAAGGGATATAAATTGCTGAGGAGCTTTTTATATTTTAATGGAAAAAATAAATCTAACATGATGATTTACAAAATGTTCCCACAAAATAGTATTCAGTAAATTACTCTACACAACCTCACATTTGTCCTAAAGCATGGCTATTGTCTTAAGCATTTTTAAATGCGATCTCAGCAAACAATCTTATTTTCCAAACTGCTTTTTTGGGTCACATTTCATTTTAGCAGTGAGGCACATCTCATTTGCTCTCTCATGAAAAGCTATATTTTGGCTATCTTCATTTATCTATAAGCCAGCTTGAGTCAACAAATAAATTAATTCATCTGCTCTGCTTCTAATTTTTAAGTTGCCATTTGGTATAGTTCTCCAATTAAGGTATTACAAATCATTATATGCTCCCCAAAGTCCTGCAATGTGTATCACACACTGGATCAAGTGCACATCTGGGGAAAATTCTCAAAGCACAGATTGCTGGTTCCCATTAGTTTTTTTTTTTAAGTATGTCCTTCAACTGCATGACAAAAAGACCAATTTTAACCTTTCTAATATTTATTTCCATTTTGCTTTGCAGAAGGAAGGTACTCAGGATATGTAAGAGTGAACTGACTTTGCTCTGTTCTACTTCTCAATTATTTTCTCAGTGTTACGCTCGCAGCACTTACACTAGTTATCAACTGGTTTTCTTTATAGGGATGCTGCTGTTAAATGATTTTCAGAGGAAATTATAAGCAGTAGAAACTAGTCAGAAATGCAAAAAATACTATCATTTGATCAGAAATTTTCCTATAGTGGATTTTATTAAAGTAACTACTATTTCAGCATTGAGGTTAGTAGCTGACAGTGTTAAAGGTATATACCCTAAAATGCTCAAGAATGATTACAATGATTACAGCCCTACCTGGAGGCCAGGATGCTATTGGGACATCAGTAATCTCAGCACCACATTATTTGGTAGGTAAGTGGGAAAGTCACATTTAAGAGGTTAAAGGAAGTCTCTTTATTATTTGTGTCTAAGTAAGCCATCAGCTATGACCCAGTCGTACAGCACAACCTTCTTATAAGTTGTCTTCAATTATATAAAATTGTGCTCATGAAGTAAAGAGTTTAAAATCATTCCCTCAAGAAGAGATGAAAGTGACATTAATAGAATTGGTTTACTTTGACTGGAGTTTTTCACATTCAATAGGACTCCAAAACAGGTTATTTCATACTCTACGCTGAATTCTATTGGCATGTCTTAGAGAAGGGACCTAAAAAGACTTTTCAAAGTGGTGACATATGCATACCATATACTTAGACATCATAGGAAAAAACTCATTTGGTCTGTACAACCTGGATAATACCACTGCACTATGGCTTAGCCTTTGTCACTCTTTGCCACAGAGGTGATGTGGAAAATGGATCATTAGGCATTGACTTGAGAAATGGAATATGGTAACAACACAAGAGAGGCAAGGGACATTGAAAAATGACCCTTTTAGAACAGACAAGAAAATCACAAGCAGTAATTGTGCACACAATTTTTTTTTTCCTCTCTACCCTATCTTTTTTTTTTTTTTAACATCTTTATTGGAGTATAATTGCTTTACAATGGTGTGTTAGTTTCTGCTTTATAACAAAGTGAATCAGCTATACATATACATATATCCCCATATCGCCTCCCTCTTGCATCTCCCTCCCACCTTCCCTATCCCACCCCTCTAGGTGGTCACAAAGCACCGAGCTGATCTCCCTGTGCTATGCGGCTGCTTCCCACTAGCTATCTATTTTATATTTGGTAGTATATATAAGTCCATGCCACTCTCTCACTTCGCCCCAGCTTACCCTTCCCCCTCCCCATGTCCTCAAGTTCATTCTCTACATCTGCATCTTTATTCCTGTCCTGCCCCTAGGTTCTTCATAACCATTTTTTTTTTTAAGATTCCATATATATGTGTTAGCATACAGTATTTGTTTTTCTCTTTCTGACTTACTTCACTCTGTATGACAAACTCTAGGTCCATCCACCTCACTACAAATAACTCAATTTCGTTTCTTTTTATGGCTGAGTAATATTCCATTGTATATATGTGCCACATCTTCTTTATCCATTCATCTGTTGATGGACACCTAGGTTGCTTCCATGTCCTGGCTATTGTAAATAGAGCTGCAATGAACATTGTGGTACATGTCTCTTTTTGAATTCTGGTTTTCTCAGGGTGTATGCCCAGTAGTGGGATTGCTGGGTCGTATGGTAGTTTTATTTTTAGTTTTTTAAGGAACCTCCATACTGTTCTCCATAGTGGCTGTATCAATTTACATTCCCACCAACAGTGCAAGAGGGTTCCCTTTTCTCCATACCCTCTCCAGCATTTATTGTTTGTAGATGTTTTTGATGATGGCCATTCTGACCAGTGTAAGGTGATACCTCATTGTGGTTTTGATTTGCATTTCTCTAATGATTAGTGACGTTGAGCATCCTTTCATGTGTTTGTTGGCAATCTGTATATCTTCTTTGGAGAAATGTCTATTTAGATCTTCTGCCCATTTTTGTATTGGGTTGTTTGTTGTGCAGACAATTTATACATAAGGCATAGCATGTCTACTCAGAGTAAGCTCATTTAAGTCACAAGGCTTTTGACAATACTATGAAAAAAGAAAACAATAAACTGAATATCAAATGGATTTCACAGACAACTTCAATCCCCCTTTTAGGCCCTGTGAAGCCCAAATTATTCCTCATGCTTCTGAAAATTCACATGAGGCTTATTTTCTAGTTCTACTCACTGACATAGCTGGCAACATGACGACATCACCCACAACGTCAACTGGATCATGACTTATTCTCCCGCTCACCCAAAACATTCTCGTTCCTTGAACATGCCAAGCTCTTTACCACATTCTTGTCTTTGCACATGCTAAATCCTGCCTCGTGTTGAACAGATGTAATCAAGAATCTCAAATGGGTTCATCCTGGATTTAGGGTATCCCTAAATGCAATGACAGTTTCTTTATAAGAGAAAGGCCAATGGAGACTTGTAATAGAGACACTCTCAAGACAGAAGGCAATGTGAAGACAAAGGTGGAAACTGGAGTAATGCAATTACAAGCCAAGGAACATCAGGGACTGCCAGCTGCCACGGGTAGCCAGGAGAGAGGCATGAACCAGATTATCCCTCAGGGCCTCCAGAAGGAACCAACCCTGGAGACACCTCGATTTTGGACCTACGGCCTCCAGAACCAGGAGAGAAAAAATATCTGTAGTTTTAAGCCACCAAGTGTGCGGCTGTTATGGCAGCCCTAAGAAACTAATACACAGGGACATGTCCACCCTCTTCTTGGATGGTCTTTGCTTCAGGTATGCTTAAGGGCCTCCTCCCTCAGAGGAGCTTTCTTTGGCCAAACCATTAAAATAGATCTCTAACCCTATCCACCTCTATCACTGAATCCTATTTTTATAGCATTCACCACAAGTTACAATTACATATTGATGTGTTTATCTATTTACTGCCTGACTTCCACACTCAACTATAAGCTCTATAAAGGCTCTTTTTGATTTTCTTTGTTCGGTTACACAGTGTCCAGCAACTCATACACGCTTAGCACAAAGTTGGGTTCAAAAGTCGTTGCTGAATACATAAATATATTCATAAATGAATAATCTACCTATAAAATTCAGCCCATTCACCAGTTTATAAAAATAAAGCACACATAGAACATTCATGAGCACAGAATTTACTAAAGAATGGAAGACAAAGAGATAAATTGTATCATCCACTGTACAAATAACTCCATATCCTAGCTATCTCTGTTCTCAAAATTCCTTTAGGTAGTGCCACAACTATCGGTTGCTCTTGACCTTCTCCCATACAGTGCTCCATCTCGTTTTTTCTTTAACTCATGTTTTTTCTGATCCCTTCTCTATTATCACATCTCTGCCACCTAACACTTGGGAATAAAAAAATTCATATTTTATGCAGAGTTTTATTCTCTAATCTTAACCCTAACCGTAAACGCCAGTGTGTCACCTCCTAAGACATTTTCCCTTGTTTTTAAACATTTACAGGTTGCTTCTTACACATCAATGACTGCTCTGTTAAGAAAAAAATATTCACAGGTAAAAATAAGGCAAAGGGAAAGCAGCATAGCTTTTGAATTTCACATGGAGCATTGTTTAACCCGTCCATCTAAGAATTATTTAATTATCTAAGAGAATATGTCTTTGATTGACTTAGTATACATTATTAATTAAAAGCCAAAGGAGGCAAAGTTACAGGTTAATTTGTAGATTTTTGTCTGATAGAGATGCAAATGATTTCTGTCTGGTAGAAAACATAATTCCCAAGTTTATGGGCCACTGCCCTGCAGGACATTAACCAGTTAGGTAACTAGCCTAGCCATTCTTCCCCAACAATCTTTCTCTAATGCCAACATAGCTCTCTTCCTATAAGCAGCTGCACAAATGTCTGGCATGTGCTCATCCTATGAGAGTCACATGACGGACTTATTTTTTTTTTTTTGGCCACACAGCACGGCTTGTGGGATCTTAATTCCCCAACCAAATCCGAACTCTCCGCAGTAAAAGCACAGAGTCCTAACCACTGGACCACCAGGAAATTCCCATTATGGACTTTAAAAAATGGTAGTCTAGCAGTTGTAAGTGCTATAAAAACATTAACTCACCAATTACTACTTACCAAGATTTTTTTTAAGGAACTAAAAATTTTCCCCTCTAAACTGAGTTGTACTGCCAGCTCTTAGGATACCACCTTAGTAAATTTCCCACACACACACACCACTTAATACATAGCATTAAAGGGTTTAGAAGATCAATAATAAAGAAGATAAAATGCTATACAGGATTTGCCTTTGCTTTACCACCAAGTAGTAGACCACATTTTCCCAACATTTCCACTCTCATTTTTACTGATTAAAGTCAAAGTTATTCAAAGAAGCAGTCACATGGAAGTCAGAAACGTGCTCTCTCATTCACACTAATAATATGTTACAGAGGTAGCTAGTTAGCATGGCCTGTACTCATCGTGATGCTGCCCACCACTCCCGCAGCATCCACAGCCAAAGTTACCTCTGGGCAACAGGTCTCTGTGGAAATGGCACTAGGTCAGGGAGAAAGTGTATGGCAGGCCACCTTCTTTAAATATCTCCCTTCATTTTGGAAAACATTCCTGAAGCATCAAGTACAAATAATCTCAAGCAAAGCCATTGACAGATTTATGATAATCTGCTTTTACCATCTTGGGTATTTAAATTAGAACAGTCATAATCAAAACCTGAGCTCTTCAGCTTATATATTATAAGCATACACATGCACACATTTAAATTACAGCAATCATATTAAAGAAGTAATCTGTAGTTACACTAACTTACAGCAGACTATCAATTTGACTTCATTAAACTTGAAGATTTCATTACAGAAAAAGGTACCTTAGTAATGTTATTGATTCTTTAAAATTTTTAATGTGTGCATCAAGATTACACACTGAAAATCAAAATATCTACTATCCTTCACTTGGCATTTATTTTTAAAATAATGGGGACATTAAAAACACTAATATCATAGTTGTATTAGGACATCAGATAAAGAGCCGGCATTATTACCAGATGAGTGTATGTGTGTGTGTATTCATACATAGTATATATCTACAACATATTCTTTTTGCCACATACAGACTACTAAGGATGAAATTCTATTATTTGTTTATAAAATATATTTTGTGGTACATGTTCTTGACAAATGATTAGATTCAAGCATTAATATGAAAAATAAATTATTTTACTCTCTACAGTTTCATATGCAATTGTAGGTCATTCATAGAACAGAATCAAACATACACAATAATGTTAATATAGAATATGTGATAATATTTCACTATTCAGTAAAAAGGTTCTGTAGGCAGAAAGAACAGAAGGCATGGTTTGTTTTTGCTGTTTGATTTTTTACTTGCTTTAGTGACATTTAGCCTGAGTAGTAGTATCATAGGACATTTTGTGTGTTTTCTCAGACTCATCTAAAGTATGCTTTTTGAAGGGAAGTCTTCAAATATAGGAGCCTGCAAATATGCATGCGAGGGTTCTTTCCCCTAAATTACAGAACTGCACCTGCATAAGTGTTCTAACCAGTAACTAATAAATCACGCACAATACGGACCATTCACCAGAAAAAAACAAAAAGAAAAAGAGCTCTAAACAGTAATTATACACACAAGATATCTGCCAGTAGTTTCAACATGGTTTTGATCAACCATATGCTGCTCTATTCCTCATCAGCACCAAGGGCCACCAGTGCTGAGCAAGACCCATCAGGTACCCCCAAAAGACCTAAAGACTTGGTAGACAGTAGGGAAAAAAAAAAAAAAGTCAGGTAGAAAGGAGAGAGGCAAAAAAAAAGTGTTAAGAAAGAAAGAATAATAAGCTAGAAAAGGATGAGAGATCCAACTAATGACGTGTGCCAAAAGAATGACGTTCCAATGCCAGCCTGATGTCGTTTTACATGAATGTTCATGCCTGCCTGGTCGTTACATAAACTAGAACTACAAATCTCTCCATTCTTTATTCAAGGGAAAGTAAATAAAAATACTGCAGGCTTTGTGTTTGAACTATTTATCTGTTACACATAAAGAAAATACTATTTTTCATTTTGCTGAATAATATCAGAAAGGCCGGAAGAAAATGTAGACATTTAACTAAATCTTGTCGTTAGACAATGTGGGCACAGGGACCTCCCTGGCGGTCTAGTGGTTAAGACTCCACACTTCCACTGCAGGGGGCATAGGTTCAATCCCTGGTCCGGGAACTAAGATCCCGCATGCCACACGGCGCAGCCAAAAAAAAAAAAAACAATGTGAGCACAATAACTGGCAGGAATCAACTCTCCCTTTCTCCCTATCCCTGGAATTAACCAGAAAATTCTATATGTATCAGCAAACTGATCTGTGTACATAATACAAATTGGTTATATTTTCCATAGTCCCTTCATTACTCAGTGTATTATTTAGACAATCTACTAAGTATCAGGCATTCTGCTAGGTGATATGAGACATATATATGCTGAATAAAACCCTGTACTGATGGAACACAGAGCTAATGTCAACAGACATTAAACTAATAATCCATCAATAATATATACATGTATATTTAAAATCTTGATGACTACTATAAAGTTAAAGTGTTAGGATAGCGGTTGAGTATTAGGATAATGGTTACCGGGGTGGAGGGCACTTTTCCACATGTATATTTTACTACACATTAAGAAGTTTTAAAATGTTGATAAATCTCAGTGGAGATGTCAATTAGGCAACTGGATGCATAAGTTTGGGTTTTAAAAAAATGTTCTGTATTAGAGCATAAGTTATCAGATTCAAGCATGTAGGTGGTGTTTAATACCATAGAAGTGGATCAGAAAAACTAGAGAAAGCTCACTGTTGTCTTCCAATGCTATCCTTGCAAGAAATATTTAAATATTAAAATTGGGTGTCAATCAAGGGTAAGTTACTTAACTCTTCGATTCCATCTTTTAGTCAATGTGCTATTTAAATAAAAGTCATATTTAGCAATTCCCACCTCTGCCTCCAAGTGCTATCAATGGAGCTAAAGTAAATTTAAAAACAATGCCATTTCTTGCTTATTTGAAATGAGGAAGGACTGATGGTGGGGGGGGGGTGCTTTTCAATGCAATCACCACCGGTTCTTTGATTTCACATTATTGCAAGAAAAATTAAAAATTAAAGTAACTGATTGGGGGTTCAACAGTAATAAAAACAAAACTCAATTGCTAACATTTATTTCTCTTATTCAAACAAATATCTAAGAATGTGAATGCTAAGAAGGAACAATGCTAAGAAAAGAGAGTCCCAAAATTATGGGCAGTATTCTTACATAATTGGTAATGAACTAGTGTTCCTGAGCATAGGCTTTGGATGCATAAAGGACTGGGTTCAAATCCTGGAACCCTCAGATATCTAGTAGCTCATATAAATTATGTGTCTTTCAAAGTTTGAATTTTCCTAAATGTGAAATGCTGCTAATAATTCTTATTTCACAGGGCTAATATAAGCTTTAGTTACTTATGATAATGTTAATAAAATACAGATTCAGTAGAGTCCACAGAATGATCAATTTTATTTTAAAACTCCACTCACAAGAATACCAGGACAAAGAGATAATTCGACTTGACCAAAACCAAAACTATACTTAATTTCTTCTAATCCTCAACGAAGCAATTCTTCTAAAATGTCATAATTCTGCTATTTAGAGTGAGACATAATCTTAATTATCTTCACTATGAAGAAAAAAACAGGATAAATAATTAAGACATACTTCTGTTTATGAAAACCATTTCTTTCACTTAAAGATAACTAATGCTTCTTCAATTCTTATACACAATATCTGATTGCACGAGCTACCCTGAAATATCCAGAATAAAACAGAAACAGCACAAAAACTGAATCTGAAATTGGAGAATGAATAATATTTACATCTTTTTGTGTTTCTCCATCCATGACTCTTTAGACTGTCTAAGAAATCTTTAGAAAAAAATCACTATCCTGATATTTGACTTACCTCTAGACTTTTTGACCCCTGAAGCATAAAGGATTGACACTTCTAAGACAGATTTTGATTATTTATTCTGCTTTATAGGTAAGCGGGTCAAGACTATCGTAAGTGAGATACAACAGCTCAAATATATCCATCATCCTTAAGAAACACACTCAACCAAAGATGTTTCTCAAAAATTCTGAAAACCCCTTATCACACATACCCATATACCTTCCCAGATAAGAGTTCTAGTTATATATCATGTATCCTGAAAATCACTCAAGTCACATTTACATATATATGTATTTCATTTTCCAACATGTATTTAAATGATCAAGACATCCACCTAAGATTACTGAATATGCTGATATATGCAACATGATGAATTCTTTTGCATACCTTCATGCAAACTATTCTATCATTATGATAGTGTCCTCTTAGCAATGGAGCTACTGTACATTTATCAAGAAAAAAGATCAAAAATCATCTGGAGAAAATTTAAATCTGTATATTAGTTATCCTAATCCAACACATTTCTAGGATTCACATTTCTAAAAGGTGTTCTTGGCTAGTTCAAAGAATTAAGTTACCGTGTCCGATGAAATCCTTTGCCTTTTTGATAATATTACCACCTGGACTGGTTTCAACCAACTCTTATGTTACTGGTCTTTGCTGACTGAAGTTCAGAGTGATCGAGTTCACTACACTTCAACACAAAAGATCAATATTGAAAGGCAACATGCAGCTGGGTTCCACGCTCAGTCACTATATCAGTTGATAAAGCATCACTTGTATAGACATAACAGCAGAAATGGGACCCCCAAAGAGAAAATGTAGAAACTGCTATCTTGTTCCTGAAAGGCAGAGAATCACCGATAAATTTTAGTCACTTCTCATTTTTATGGCAGCTATTTGAAAATTATTTACATAATTTTCATATGGACTGAGTTCAGCAGAACTGTTGCAAATGTTCAGTGGTAATCCATTGACCCAACTGAATCAAAACTTCAAATTAGGTCAGCTGGGTCACCGAAACTGATCTGTACAACAGATTAATTTCAGCACAAGTCAATCCAAAACCATCCAATTTTCAATTCTGATTTTAGTTCTCTAATAATTAATATCCTTTGAATGCCTCTTATTGAATATAATTGACAACCATTAGAAAAAAGTATCCTGGGAAATTTGTTTCTAGGATTCTCCAGGGAAAATGTACAAGTGGGTAGCAATGATTCCAAGTTTATAACAGAAACCTAGCAGATGAAGTGCTAGCCTACACATTGGATAATAAGGCTTCTGATCTATGAGAAAAACTGCTCTGCTTTATTCATAATCAAAGAATAACAAATGTTAACAATGATTTAAAATAGCAATGAAATTTATTGTTGTTTTTCATCATTGTCTAAAACAGTGGCAAGTGAGAAAAAAACATAAATATCCACCCTCCTGGAGCACGATTAATCCAGGAAGTAGAATGCCAGACAAACAGTTAAAATGAAAATATTGTAATCGAAAGAAGTAAAGTAGATGGAAATTTTTTTAATATTTAACATACTTGTGAGGGAAAAAAATGTAGCAGAACAGGACATACAGTAGCAACCAGTATGATCCCGTTTATGTAAAATATAACTTTAATGCACAAGAAATCTGGAAGGATATATGTATGTAGGTATGTGTATATATGTATGTATATATGTGAACAGAGACTGACTTTCCAATATATATACACTTTTCACTTGGTTTAGCTTATTTGTTACTAGTATGTCTTTTTATGATAAAAAGAGGTATTTTTCCTTTTTTTATTGAGGTATAATTGAAATACATTGTATTAGTTTCAGGTTTACAACAAAATAATTCAACATTTCTATACATTGTGAAATGATCACCACAGTAAAGTCTAGTTAACATCCATCACCATACGTATTTACAGAATTTTTTTTCTTGTGGTGAGAAATTTTAAGATCTACTTTCTCAATAACTTTCAAATAGGCAACATATAGTTGCCATGCTATAAATTACATCCTCATTTCTTATTTTATAATTAGAAGTTTGTACCTTTTGTCTCCCTTCACCCATTTCACGCACCCCCACACCCCTGCTTCTGGCAACCACCAATCTGTTCTCTGTATCCATGAGGTTTATTTTTGTTGTTTTGGTTTTGTTTTTATTCCACATATAAATGAAATAATACATTTGTCTTTCTCTGGCTTATTTCACTTAGCCTAATGTTTCAAGGTCCATGCATGATGTTTTAAACAGCAAAATCTCATTCTTTCTTACAGTTGAATAGCATTTCATTGTATATATACATACCATAATGCCTTTATCCATATATCCACTGATGGACACAGGTTGTTTCCATAACTTGGCTACTGTAAATAATGTTGCAATAAACATGGGGTGCAGATATCTTTACAAGTTAGTATTTTAATTTTCTTTGGATAAATACCCAAAAGTAGAATTACTGCATCATACGGTAGTTACATTTTTAATTTTTTGAGGAACCTCCATACTGTTTTCCATAGTGGCTGCACCAATTTACATTCCCAGAAACAGTGCACAAATGTTCTCTCTTCTCCATACCCTTCCCACCACTTGTTGACTCTTCTCTTTTTGAAAACAGCCATCCTAACAGGTGTGAGGTGATACCTCACTGGGGTTTTGATTTGCATTTCCCTGATGATTAGTGGTACTGAGCATCTTTTCATGTACCTGTTGGACACATCTGCATGTCTTCTTTGGAAAAACATCTATTAAGATCCTCTACTATTTTTTAAATTGGATTTTTTTTTTTTTTTTTTGCTATTGAGTTGTATGCATTCTTTATATATTTTGGATATTAGCCCCTTATCAGATATATGATTTGCAAATATTCTCTCCCATTCAGATGGTTGCCTTTTCATTTTGTTGACTTCTTTTGCTGTACAGAAGTTTTAGTGTGATGTAGTCCCCTATATTTTTTTTGCTTTTGTTTCCTTTGTTTTTGTTGCCAGATCCAAAAAAAAAAAACACACACACACTGTCAAGACCAATGTCAAGGAGTTTATTGGCTATGTTTTCTTCTAGGAATCTTGTGGTCTTAGGTTCAAGTCTTTAATCCATTTGAGTTAATTTCTGTGCATGGCATAAGAGAGTGGTCCAGTTCTCCCAACACCATTTATTGAAGAGACTCTCCTTTCCCCATTATAGATTCTTGGCTTCTTTGTTGTAAATTTTTTTTTGAGCTTTTTTAGATGTAGACCATTTTTAAAGTCTTCACTGAATTTGTTACAATATTGCTTTTGTTTTATGTTTTGGTTTTTTGGCCACGAGGCATGTGGGATCTTAGCTCCCCGACCAGGGATTGAACCTGCACCCCCTGCATTGGAAGGCAAAGTCTTAAGCATTGGACCACCAGGGAAGTCCCCCTCCTTTGTTGTAAATTAATTACCTATATATGTGTGAGATTATTTCTGGGCTCTCTTTTCTGTTCTATTGATCTGTGTGTCTGTTTTCATGCCAATACCATATTGTTAGATTACTAAAGCTTTGTAATATAGTTTGAAATGAAGGAGTGTTGTGCCTCCAGCTTTGTTCTTTCTCAAGATTGCATGGACTATTCAGGATCTTTTGTGGATTCATACAAATTTTAGGATTGTTTGTTCTATTTCCGTGAGAAATGCCATTGAATTTTTCATAGAAATTGCACTAAATCTATAGATTTCCTTGGGTAATATGGACATTTTAACAATATTAATTCTTTGAATCCAAGAGCATGAAATATCTTTCCATCTATTTGTGTCTTCAATTGCTTTCATCAATGTCTTATAGCTTTCAGTGTACAGGTCTTTCATTTCCTCTGATAAGCTTATTCCTAGGTATTTTATGATTTCTGATGCAATTGTAAATGCAACTGTCTTCTTAATTTCTCTTTCTGGTACTTCATTATTGGTGTATAGAAATGCAACAGATTTCAGTATACTGATTTTGTATCCTGCAACTTTACTGAATTCATTTTTCAGTTCTGTTTTTGGTGGAGTCTTGGGTTTTCTATATGTACTATCATGTCATTTGCAAATAGTGAGTTTTACTTTTTTCTTTCCAACTTGATACCTTTTATTTCCTTTTGCTGCCTAATTGCTCTGGCTAGGACTTCCAATTCCATGTTGTTAAATAAAAGTGGTGAGAGTGGGCATCTTTATCTTGTTCTTGATCTTAGAGAAAAAGCTTTCAGCTTTTGCCAGTGAGTATGATATTAGATATGGGCTTATCATATATGCCCTTTATTACATTGAGGTACATTCCCTCCATAAGAGGCATTTTTAATAGAAATTTTTACAGTAATCTTATCTAGCTACGGAGAAAGATTATGAGGATAAGGATGTTGTTACTAGCAAGTAACCAAAAAAAATCTCTAACTCCCTGGTTTTGTGGAAGGCAGGGCAGGGATATATACTGTTTAGGGCTATGTTATAAGCCATTACTTAGAACAAAGCAAGTATTCAAGAAATATCAACTAAGTGAATGAATGGTCAAAAAGTCTTATGATAGGAGGAAAGAAATAGACAACAGATGTATCACACTAAAAATAGAACACAGTTAATTCATTAAGGAAAATTGGACTTTCCTGGTGGCACAGTGGTTAAGAATCTGCCTGCCAGGTCACAAGTTGGCGCCGCTGCCACCCACTGGTCCACGCTCTCGGCCACTCGGCCAGGTGGTACCGAGCCCTCCCCGCACTCCCCTCCTCTCTTCCCTCCGGCCCTCCGGCCTGCCTTTCCCTGTGGCACTGCCACCCACCCCCACCTTCGCCCCAGACCTCTTCTCTCCCCGCCGAGCCGCGGCAGCAGCAGCAGCAGCAGCAGCCAGAGGAGGAGCCGGAGGCGGCGGTGGTCGGGGAGCCCATGGCGTACCGTCAGGGAGGCGGCAAGAAGAAAGTCTGCTACTACTACGATGGTGATATTGGAAATTATTATTACGGACAGGGTCATCCCATGAAACCTCATAGGATCCGCATGACCCATAACTTGCTGCTAAATTATGGCTTGTATAGAAAAATGGAAATATATAGGCCCCATAAAGCCACTGCTGAAGAAATGACAAAATACCACAGCGATGAGTACATCAAATTTCTACGTTCAATAAGACCAGATAACATGTCCGAGTATAGTAAGCAGATGCAGAGATTTAATGCTGGAGAGGATTGTCCAGTGTTTGATGGGCTCTTTGAGTTCTGTCAGCTTTCAACTGGTGGTTCAGTTGCTGGGGCTGTGAAGTTAAACCGACAACAAACTGATATGGCTGTTAACTGGGCTGGAGGATTACATCATGCTAAGAAATCAGAAGCATCAGGATTCTGTTACGTTAATGATATTGTGCTTGCCATCCTTGAATTACTAAAGTATCATCAGAGAGTCTTATATATTGATATCCATCATGGTGATGGTGTTGAAGAAGCTTTTTATACAACAGATCATGTAATGACTGTATCATTCCATAAATATGGGGAATACTTTCCTGGACTGGGAGACTTGAGGGATATTGGTGCAGGAAAAGGCAAATACTATGCTGTCAATTTTCCAATGAGAGATGGTATAGATGATGAATCATATGGGCAGATATTTAAGCCTATTATCTCAAAAGTGATGGAGATGTATCAACCTAGTGCTGTGGTGCTACAGTGTGGTGCAGACTCACTATCCGGTGATAGACTTGGTTGCTTCAATTTGACAGTCAAAGGTCATGCTAAATGTGTAGAAGTTGTAAAAACTTTCAATTTACCATTACCGATGCTTGGGGGTGGTGGATACACAATCTGCAATGTTGCTCGATGTTGGACATATGAGACTGCTGTTGCCCTTGATTGTGAGATTCCCAATGAATTGCCATATAATGATTACTTTGAGTATTTTGGACCAGACTTCAAACTGCATATTAGTCCTTCAAACATGACAAACCAGAACACTCCAGAATATATGGAAAAGATAAAACAGCGTTTATCTGAAAATTTACGCATGTTGCCACATGCAACTGGCGTCCAAATGCAAGCTATTCCAGAAGATGCAGTTCACGAAGACAGTGGAGATGAAGATGGAGAAGATCCAGACAAGAGAATTTCTATTCGAGCATCAGACAAACGGATAGCTTGTGATGAAGAATTCTCAGATTCTGAGGACAAAGGAGAGGGAGGTCGTAGAAATGTGGCTGATCATAAGAAAGGAGCAAAGAAAGCTAGAATTGAAGAAGACAAGAAGGAAACGGAGGACAAAAAAACAGATGTTAAAGAAGAAGATAAATCCAAGGACAATAGTGGTGAAAAAACAGATACCAAAGGAGCCAAATCAGAGCAGCTCAGCAACCCCTGAATTTGAGAGTCTCATCACTTTCAGTGAGAAAATATTGGGAAGAAAAATGTTTTCTTTTTGAAGACTTCTGGCTTCATTTTATACTATTTTGGCATGGACTGTATTTATTTTCAGAATGGCTTTTTTGGGTTTGTTTTTCTTGGCAAGTTTTATTGTGAGTTTTCTAATTATGAAGCAAAATTTCTTTTCTCCACCATGCTTTATGTGATAGTATTTAAAACTGATGTGTTATTATGTCAAAAAACTGCTCTATTAAAGAAGTAATTGGCCTTTCTGAGCTGATTTTTCCATCTTTTGTAATTATCTTTATTAAAAACTTGTACTTGGATTGTCTTTTGTCTGTTTATTAGATCATGGAGTCTTTTTTCATAGGCTAATGACATGACTGTTTCTGTAGAAATAGAATACACTAGAGGTGGAAGATACTGATTTGCAACTTCAAAGACATCCATAAACTATTTCTTCAGGAAATTACTGTATTTACAGTAAATTATTATTTCTTAATGTAATAGGAGTTCTACAGTCTTGTTCTCTATAGGTTAGCCAGTCAATGTTGTTGAAGATTGATATCTCATTATCATAATTTATCTCTGAAATTAATGATACAAGCTATGCAACTGAGATATAGGAATTATCTTTGAGCTGAACCAAAGATTCTCAAAAACTGGAAATGGAGACTCTGAGTTGAAAGAAGAAATCCATAATCAGAAAAGGAAACTATAGCTTCCATACTGAGTTATATGTGACTCTTTTGCCAATCCCCACTATATACCAAGTAGACAAGAAATTGTATGGTTGTGTTTTACCAGAACTTTCCTGTGTTTATATTAAGGCTAAAATAAAACCTGCTGTTTAGATAAAAAAAAAAAAAAAAGAATCTGCCTGCCAATGCAGGGGACACATGTTTGATCCCTGGTCCGGGAAGATCCCACATGCCACGGAGTAACAGAGTCTGTGTGTCACAACTACTGAGCCTGCACTCTAGAGCCCATGAGCCACAACTACTGAGCCCACATGCTGCAACTACAGAAGCCCAAGCACCTAGAGCCCGTGCTCTGCAACGAGAGAAGCCACTGCAATGAGAAGCCCGCGCACTGCAAGAAAGAGTAGCCCCCGCTTGCCGCAACTAGAGAAAGCCTGTACACAGCAACGAAGGCCCAACGCAGCCAAAAAAAGGAAAACTGAGTTGAATACAATATTAGATAACATCTGAAATTTTCCCAGGAAATTAAGTCATGCCAAATATTACTTTACAAATATTTTTACTTTCATTTTTAAACAGACATCAGTATTAGTAATCAGGACACAGTTTATACTTATAACTTAAACTTATTACAAATTATGTAAAACATAAATTTACTAGAATCAGTAAAGCCATTGGAACTGGGAGGTGGCATAAATTCTCTGGTCACACATCTTACGATATATTGTTTGGCAATCTGTTCTTAGGTGTGTCATAATCACCCATATGCTCATATGTGCTAATAACCACGGGGAAATCTGCCTTTTAATTTCTTAGAAACCCAGAAAGCCTCTAAGAAATAATTTTCTAGTGGTGAATACATAGGTATGGTATTGTATAGGGGAATATGTTTTGGAAGGAGAATCTGATAATGAGTTTCTAACAGCACAACAAAGCCAGTTAGCTTCTGATGTACTTCTAAAGCTGGAAATAATCTGACTTTCTTGGGCCTCCTGAAAGGAGAACCATGCCTAACTTCATGTTGGTGAATTCCAAGACTTGAGACAAGGGATCCAGCAAGGCAGCTGTAAGAAGTGGATAGAGTGAAGGGCAAGAAGTGTATTTTTAGGAGTTTAGAGGAAAATAATATAAGAAGTCATGTGGAACATGTCTTAGTTTACTGATTTCTACCATCCTCTTCTATGTGTCCAAGCAATTAGATTACCTACCTTATTTCACCTGGCCTAGGAACCAGACTGTTTTTTACCCAGAATTTCCTTCTTGGTCTAGTGTAGAAGTAAATACTATATTTTTATAGAATCTTTTCCCCTATAATCCTTTCCCTAAATGAAAACCTTTTCTTGGTGTTTTCTAAGATTGATTACTACCAACAGCAATGTCACTCATTTCACATTCCACCTCATTTGCACCTACAAGGAAAACAAATACAGAGGATAATGAAGGATGCTTGCAAACATAAAAGACAGAAGTAAAATTAAACTTTATTTTAGAACTCTTCATCTCAGCAGGCTCTCAAGCAAACTGAGAGGAAAACAAGGACTTTGAGATACACAGGAGCAAGACAGAAGGACAAGGTCTGAGGAAAGCATCCCACCAGAAGAGCAGAGTGGGAAACAGCAGTATTCACCTCCTAGTCTTCGTGAACCCTTATGATTTCTAGTCCTAATACTGTATTCTTAACCAGGTACTGACATTAGAAAAAAATGTGAACATGGGGACCAGAGTTTGAACAAAGATTTGCAATAACAGGAAAGGAGCAGAAAAGCATATTATAAATTACAGCATCTACTAGAGAGGGAGAATTCGAGTAAACACTTGGCTGAACCAATTATTTCTAAAGAAACTTTACTTTTAAGATATGCACATAAATTAACCACAAAGAAAAAACTGCCTATGCACAAAAATACTTAGATAAAAACTACAGGGCTTCCCTGGTGGCGCAGTGGTTGAGAATCTGCCTGCCGATGCAGGGGACACGGGTTCGAGCCCTGGTCTGGGAAGATCCCACATGCCGCGGAGCAACTAGGCCCGTGAGCCACAATAACTGAGCCTGCGCGTCTGGAGCCTGTGCTCCGCAACAAGAGAGGCCGCGATAATGAGAGGCCCGCGCACCGCGATGAAGAGTGGCCCCCACTTGCCACAACTAGAGAAAGCCCTCGCACAGAAACGAAGACCCAACACAGCCATAAATAAATAAATAAATAAATAAAAATTAAAAAAAAAAAAAAAACTACAAATTTTAATTGGTGTTATCTATTTCCAACACTTAAGTTACTAACATCATATGGAATATAGCAGAATAAGCTGGCTAGGTATTTGACATCAAAACAACAGCTCAGCTAGAAAGTTAAATCAGGTAACACATGTAAGGCAGAACAACTGTCATGTACTAGGCAATTAATGTCAACTAAGTTTTTTTCCTGGTAATGTAAAAATATTATTAATTGCATTTCCCAAATAAACACAATTTGAAAAATGTGAACACATTTTCCACTCTATTACTTAATATAAAAGTGAATCTTTACTTTGGTCACCATTTTGTATTGTTACCTTCTAACTGCTGTATCATGATAATCACACTCCCCACCATTTCCAATAACCTAAATCAAATCAATCATAGGAAGAGAAAAGTGAAATATATTTAAGATAATCCCCCCCACACACAAAAAAAACAGATCAAGAACCCAGAAATTTTTCAATTATTTAGAAATAGTAGTTCAGACTACCTTCACTCTCCAGCAATGCAAAAGGACTGGTTAGTGCATAGGATTCAAATACGGATATGGAGATCTACAATAATTTGCCATCATAATAGTCTCAAGGCTATGAATTATCTGCCATCATAAACCAAGGTATACCTGAATCAGACATTTCTCTGGAGCTTACTGTGAAAAGGTTCTTGACTTCAGGAACAACAGCATGTTTGTCTTTGTGTCCCTAGGGCCCCTAGCACCATGTCTGTCTGGCACATGACATCGTAGGTAATCAATGAACTCATGAATGGATAATGGTATTTCATTTGGAACAGTGGAGGGATAAGATGCAATTCTTGTTACTCCACATATCATTAGATCATTCTCCTTCCCATTCTAAGACCCTTGGAAAGGAGGTAAAGTCCAGCAACAAAATGATGAAAATATAGTTATAGCAAATAATTTTAGAAGAATAGCAGGAAAGGGGAAGATATTTGGTAATGACAGGGTCAAGGCAATAGGCAAAGACGAAAAGAAAAAAGCCATCTAGAAACATAAAGATGAAATGAAAAGGAGATATAAGAATGGTAGGTACCAGGGGTGAGGAATAGGTTCTACCTGTTACAACGGCCAGTAACAGATTAGTTAAGGATTAGGACTAAAATAGCAAGTTTCAGCTAACCAGAGAAAGAAGCAGATACCACAGTAGAGGTAAAAGAGAATTCAGAAAAATTAAAGCTCTGATACATATTATTTATCAAAATATTACAAATAGTCTAAGAGTCTGAAGGTCTTATTTAATAACAGTTGAATATGTGAAGTTCATTTTCATAAGCGGAAACTATACTATTTTGTGGCTATTTACAAAAAATAATCACATTTGTGAAAATATTCATTCTTTGAGGAGAGCAGCCATGAGTGCTTTTGTACTTTTTTCAACATTAAACAAAAATAGTTCCGAGAAGATTCAGAGATCTAAGTGACTGAGACTAATCTTAATTATTCTCAAAGAACACATAGATGTTCTAAGCTAAATTTCTTAGATTATCTTATGATCCTCCCTTCATAAACAAAAGCATCTATAATTTTATTCTAGATTATCTTGAAAGTTTGAAAAAATAAAAATAAAATGAATGTTCCATAAAGGTATCTGGAAACATTCCTATATTTTTGACAGAGGTCATAAAATCTACACTGATTAGAGGGGGAATGAAGAAAATGAGTCTCTCTTAGAGGCTATGTTTCCTGGTTTACTAATTTCAGCACAACACTGGACAAATTATTTTTTAAGAACTAATTTGGTGGACTGAATTTCTTTCCCATCCCTATTATTCATGAAGAAATCTAGAAACTGAAGAGAGGCAAATAGACATAACCACCTTTCATCGCCTGTTAATGTAAGACAATTTTTCACATAGCCCAGGGCAGAAAGGCGGATGCTCTTGCGTTCTAGTAAGATCAGAGTCATTAGTTATTTGTTTATTACAAATAAGGTCAAAGTTATGTTAACAGGAAGAATATGAATTTCTCACAGAGACCAGATGGGGACCTTTAGAAATAAATGAGTCATCACAGTGGGAGGTGTGTTTGATTTCAAATACTTTGGGTGAAAATAAGCTACAGCCTGGAATAAAAACCCCTACCCCACAACATCATCTATTTCTTCTGTCAAAATGGGAAACAAAGTCTTTATTATTCTCTTCTAACAGCCAAAACACACAGAAACCCTAGCACAAAGCATCCATCTCTGCAGGGCCAGCAGAAAACCATCAAGAAAGGTGAAAAAAGCCTTCAGCAGATGCTTTAGGCTACAAAATTTGAAAAACACAAGGGATAATAGGAAAGAGAGGGGTTAGGAAATTCTCTGTATTTGTGTATGTGTGGTTGGGAGGGGAGCCTCCAGACAAAAGAAAAGAGGCTAGAGAGAGAGAACTGAAGGACAGGGGCAGAAAATGAAGACAACGAAGTTTAAAATGTTCAGGTGTGACATCTACCCATTCCACGGTTCAAGACCTAGTCCAAGTCATTGATCCTGATGTGACAAGCAGTCGGGTAGCTAAGCCACCTCATCTTCCACCTATTGAACAAAGCAACAGGTAACTTTGGGTCAACTACCTGAAGCCTACAGTAAATTCATTAAGTTTCCCTTAATATTTTACATATTCACTTTGGGAACAGGAGATTATAATAGAATCTAGCATACAGAAGGTATAGCCCCATCCCCATGCCATAGGCAATAGCAGACTTCGGCAGCATCCTAAATGTGATGTACTAGCTATGAGTGCGATTTATCCACAAGGCCAAGTAAGGTAGGTCAGGCCTCCCCACTTTCATCCTTTTTCTAAAAAATGGCTTGAGGCAACAGAGGTATGTAGATGGGCAAGGAAAGACCACCACATGGATTACAAAGCACATTATTTCTCTTGAAATATGGCTCTCATCAATATCAGATTCCTAAAATGTAAAATAGGAATCACCAGAAAGATTTCTTCCCTAGCTATGGCCTTCAGAATATCACCAGAAAGATTTCTTCCCTAGCTATGGCCTTCAGAATATCACAATTACAATTTTGCAAACAGAATGATGATCTACACTGAGAGATTAATACTATTACTACAAAACCTTAGGTAGGAAAGATTCTTCAGGATTAAGAGCAAAGAAAAGAAATATAAATGTGTATATTAAGAAAAACACAAGATGAAAGCTGACAACTATAACATTCTCTAGGTTTTCAGGAGGCTATAGCAGCTTAACACTTCTTTCAGGTTGTTCTTATGTGTATTAATATTACATGAGAGAGTGTCATGGACATATATACACTACCAAATGTAAAATAGATAGCTAGTGGGAAGCAGCCGCATAGCACAGAAAGATCAGCTCGGTGCTTTGTGACCACCTAGAGGGGTGGGATAGGGAGGGTGGGAGGGAGGGAGATGCAAGAGGGAAGAGATACGGGAACATATGTATATGTGTAACTGATTCACTTTGTTTTAAAGCAGAAACTAACACACCACTGTAAAGCAATACTTCAATAAAGATGTTAAAAAAAAAAAAAAAAATTACATGAGAGGTTAGTCCCAGAGACAGTTGCTCCAAGGCAAAGACCTTAGGTGACTTATTTTAGCACAGCGTGTACTTTTTACATCCAATTAATTAAAAAAACATAGAATGAACAGAGTAAGAAACAGACAAGAGACTAGCAAATTTTTTAAATGTGAGCAACCAATTTTATAAAACTCCACTCAAGTTAGCAGAGATGCAAGTGCATATTGGAGAAGATATACATTTTTAAAATTTGACAAAACAATTCAATTATAACCTATAGAGTCACTCTTCATGCCATATGTAGAATATATGAAATATTTACATAAAATATATAGACACACGTGTTTTTGTAAATAAATTCAATTTGGAGCTGTATTTGAACATCTCATCAAAGAGAAATCATAAGCAAAAGCTCACTGTTAAGGTTTCTATGACTATGTTAATCATGAGATCAAGCAGTTAGAATTCATGAATAGCTTGCCTAGGGCTATGATGGTGTATGAATGCTATTTTTACTGAATAAAATAGATGGGAAGATGAAAAGTCGAAAGGTTTTATTTTTAAGGCTTACCAGTTTAAAAAAATCAAACTGAATTTTATATCTGTAATTTGTTGTCACAGAAATACAGTTTGAAGATAAACACAGTAATTGACAAAAAAAGAACACCTTAAAATCCAGATACTGTAAGAAACAAGGAAGCAGTACACTATGATCAACTGCACACTGCAGTCCACTATTGCAAAATGAATTTTTACTATCTCAGAAGATGTGATTAATTTCAGGGCTGTCATACATATTAACTTCTGTGCTATGTCTGTACTCCTTCTGACTTGCAAAGGGCAAGGTTTATAAGTGGAACAAGAGAAGTAATGCCAATAAAAGCAAAAAAGGAACTGAGAAACAGTCTCATAACATGATCCCGCCCTTATTTTTTCCCATAGCTAAACTTTTCCTGGTCAATTAAGAATCAAATGATGATACCATATAATTAGGGCAGAGACAAAAAAGCATGAAAACTTAGGTTTATTCCTTTAATTATTTTCCTTATTTCCTTATTTTTGCTGTCTTTTTTCCCCCTAAGACATTCATCCTGGAAACTTTTTTTTACTTCCTTCACCCTAACATATCCCTTTTCTCTTTTCTTCATTTGTTTTTCTTCTTTCCTTAAAAAGTGACCTCTAAACTTTCTCCACTGTCCCTTTTTAGTTGTTTTGTTGATCAAATCATGAGACAAAAAGAGAGAAAGTCAGGAGAGGGTGACTATTATTTTCACCAGATGAGACATCCTTTATAGAAACAGGGGAGCAGGAAAAAAACTCTTAAAAATACTTTCAACTTTAACAAGTAATCAATGAACAAACTATCCATTAGATATCAGGGAAAGCTAGTTCATATTTCTGAACAAATTTTTTTCTGTTAACAGTTTGCAAAGATTTACTTCAATTGGACCACAACCCTAGTAAAATTTAAATGTTTCAATATACCCCTATCTTCCCTCAAAAAATTACACAACCATCCACGAACACAATTATAAAAAATGAGAAACTTCAAAAGAGAAGTCTCTTGTAAATATTGCAATTAAATATTCTGCAGCTTTCAGCATTTAAATTTATTTTTCTTTCATCACTAATGTAAAGCTTCAGCATTTTGCCTGAAATTGTGTCATTTTCATTCCTTTCTGGAAAAGGTTTGCTAAACTCATTGTTGGCAAAACCTACGTATGGAAAGCAGAGTGTCTCAGAAGTTGCACATTAGTATTTAATATTTTTGTTGAGATTCACAATTTCCCTCTAGCAAACTCATATAGACACATTCTCATACTAGATGATAATGTATTCTATATATTAAAGAAAAATATATAAACAAATACATTTGACAGACTGAGGAGGCATAAAGGTTGGAGGTAGGAAATGGCAGACTTT
Organism: Eschrichtius robustus; assembly: GCF_028021215.1. Classification (NCBI taxonomy): domain Eukaryota; kingdom Metazoa; phylum Chordata; class Mammalia; order Artiodactyla; family Eschrichtiidae; genus Eschrichtius; species Eschrichtius robustus. The sequence goes on along the minus strand of NC_090831.1, from coordinate 64,382,614 downwards.
AATAAAATAATGTATTCTATAGTGGCATATAAAATTTCTCACAAAGCACAATGTTGGATAAATGAAGCTCCAAAACTGTATGGATATCATAGTTTTTTTTTAAAAAGTTAACTCACACAAGCATGCACACGCACACACACAACCCCATTACACACACGATGGACACCATTATTTCTGTAGCTTAAGAGACATTTACTCTTTCTCTGTTCCTTTTCTTTTTTTCTCTTTGCCTTTCAGTTCAACTTTCTATTGACATATCTTTAAGCTCACTGATTCTCTCCAGTCTGCTGATCAGCCCATTAAAGATAGTTTTTCTTTACTAAAGTGTTTTTGATTTCTAGCACTTCCTTTTGAATCTGAGTTTTAATCTCTATTATCTGTTCTTGTATATTGTCCACTTTTTCCATTTGGGCCCTTAGCATATTAATCACAGTTAAATTCCCTATCTGGTGATTCCAAAATCTCTGCCATAAGGGTCTGGTTCTGACCCTTGCTTTGTCTCTTCAGACTATTTTTTGTTTTTTAGCATACCCTGCAATTTTCTGTTGAAAGCCAGATATGATGTATCAGGTAAAAGGAACTGGGGTAAACAATCCTTTAGTGTGAGGTTTTATGTTCATAAGGCTAAGAGTTAGGTTTTGTTTACTCTTTCACTGCAGGTGTGATTTCAGAGGCAAAAATTTCCTCTAGGGTCCTTGTTTTTGTCTCCCTTGTTTTCCCTAGAGATTCCTTCTTAAATAGGGCCTGAGGCTTACAGTTGTTTCAACTGTAACTCATTATTTTACAGAAGGCCTATTGATGTGGTGGTAGATATTCTACATTCCTATGATTAAGCTTCAGTCTTTTATTGACACTGTGTCCCTGGACTCTGACCTTCACAAGTGCTTCTCAGCTTTTTTCTTTTTTTTTTTTTAATTTTATTTATTTATTTATTTATTTGTTTTTGGCTGTGTTGGGTCTTCGTTTCTGTGTGAGGGCTTTCTCTAGTTGCAGAGAGCGGGCGCCACTCTTCATCGCGGTGCACGGGCCTCTCACTGTCGCAGCCTCTCTTGTTGCGGAGCACAGGCTCCAGACGCGCAGGCTCAGTAGTCGTGGCTCACGGGCCTAGTTGCTCCGCGGCATGTGGGATCCTCGCAGACCAGGGCTCGAACCCGTGTCCCCTGCACTGACAGGCAGATTCTCAACCACTGTGCCACCAGGGAAGCCCTCAGCTTTTTTCTTTTCCTCTCCCCTTAGGTGAGGCAGGAAGGCTAGAGGGAGCCAGATTTAGGTATTTCTCTTCGTCCAGGGAAGTTAGGTTCTGGTAAAACCCAAGTCAATCAGACTCTGGTAAAACAGTTTCCAATGAGGACAGGCCTCAGTTTATTTCAAAATGGTTACTTTTCCCTTCCCCCTGCTAAAAGCATGAACGGAATTTTCCTCCAAATTTTCTCCTGGTGGGGCTCCTGGAGGTAAAACTCAGGAAAGCGTGGAGGCCTTCCTAAGGTTGGGCTCACAAAAGTTTCTCTCTCTCAAGCTAGTCTCCAACAATTAATTACCCTTTAAGTGTTCCTACCAAGGTATAGCAATGCCTTCTGCTCCCCATAAACTGTGATTCTCTGTGTTTGTCTGTGTTCACAGTTTGGGGGCAGCACTTTGCCCTGTGGCTTCCATTCTTTGATGAATCTATAGAGCTGGTAATTTTCAGTTTGTTCAGCTTTTTCCTTGTTGCAAGGATGGGAGTTCAGACTTCTAAGCTCTTTACATGCTGGACCTGGCTTTATAAAGGCTTATAATTTATAATATTATAAATGCTTATAATATTCTTTAATCATTAAAAATTTGATTATTCAAGGACATAATCCCATCAGTCACATTTATCCTAGTTCAGCTATTGTGAAAACTTGTAGACTTTATTTTCCTGACCTGCTGGGAAACAAAACTGGTTCTCCTGACCTTCACAACATATATCCTACCTTCTGGATCAAGCCTTGATCCAAAAAGGCCTATCTGTGGCTTGAGACATACCTAGTTTTCACTAGCATATGAATACCTTAATTGGCAAGAATTGCTGGAAAATCATCATGAATGTGATTAGCAAGTCTGTCTTTACTATATTTGGCCAAAGGCCAAATACCCACCATTAATTGAAAGGTTGCCTTCCCTCTGGAAATTTATGAAAGGAACAGCAAATTATTAGAAGCTGAAAAGTAGTACTGTTTTACTTGTATGCCATTCCCTGAAAACACTTTTATCTAATTTGGCGGAAATTTTGGTGGAAAGTACCAAAACACTGCATACCAAAAGTTAAATAAATGAACGGAAGAGGATTAAAAAGTCAATGTTTTCTAAACTCAACCTTGAAAAATAATCTTGTTGAAAAGAGTTTGTTGTGATGCAGTCATGATGAATCACGCCAGTCAAACTAAAGGATTTTGGGGGTTGCTATTTTTAAGTTATATACTATATAGTGAGTTTGGCAGCATTCACACAGCCAAAACAAATTATTTTTACTTTTAAAATATTGTTAACAGACTGAGTCACCACATTTTCACATATCCACTTTCAGTTCATGCTTTAACTATTTTTTAACTAAATTACAGAAGAGAATTACATTAAACTGCATCAAATTTTCACTCGATATTTGTCCTTAGTAGAAAGAAAATGCCTTCATGGATAAAATGACATAAAAGAAATAAAATACAAGCTAAACTTTAAGGGAGGTGGGGACTAATGGTGTGTGAAAATTTAATAGGCTTCAGTATGCCTACCATGCTGTACTCCATTTGTTAAAGAATGGAAGAAGCAGCAGCTCTGAGTAATGTGAATGAAGGTTATTAGCAATAATAATGGTTTGCTAGCTGATAAATTTGCAGATTAAGCAACGTCTGCCATTGAGGTTAGTAATATTTCAAAGATATTGCTCAAAAGAGAATAGAATGGGTATTTTATTTTTATATCAAGAAAACTAGACTCTTTACCAAAGTGTGTGGCAGCAGAAGTCTTGCTTCTCTCATTTTTCAATTTAATGGGCAGTGTGAATTCTACCTAGTACTGAAAATTTTATGACATTTTACTCATTCGATCATACAGTGCTCTAAGAGTTATGCTCAAACTGTCTGCTACTCTGTTCTTGTTAAAGATCACATCAGATAAAGTAACAACCTATTTCATATCCAGGTCAGTTTTATAATAAAAATAATGAATAATGTATGTAAGTTTCTCCACTGGAACTGCATTTTTGCCATTTTTGTAGTGAAAACAGCTAGTGCTAAATTTTCAAAATGGCCACTAGGTTTCCAACATTTGAGTTTTCATTTATTAGACAAAATACCTTTAGGAAAGAACCTTTGAAACTTTCATAAAGTAAACGCAGGGTGCCAAGTGTTCTGATTAGCTAGCCTGATGGTCAGAAATGTAGGTGTGGACCGACCATGTGATTATTTTGTTGATAACACTAGGAATTCAAGAAGGTCTCTAAGAACATGGCTCCAGGGCTTCCCTGGTGGCACAGTGGTTGAGAATCTGCCTGCTAATGCAGGGGACATGGGTTCGAGCCCTGGTCTGGGAAGATCTCACATGCCACAGAGCAACTAGGCCCGTGAGCCACAACTACTGAGCCTGCGCATCTGGAGCCTGTGCTCTGCAACGAGAGGCCACGACAGTGAGAGGCCTGCATACCGCAACAAAGAGTGGCCCCCGCTTGCCGCAACTAGAGGAAGCCCTCACACAGAAACGAAGACCCAACACAGCCAAATAAATAAATAAATAAATAAATAAATAAATAATAATTTAAAAAAAAAAAAAAAAAGTTAAGCCTTGCTAACCACATAAAAAAAAAAAAAGAACGTGGCTCCAGAGTTGAGTACACTGTGCATGTGGTTTAGTCTGATCTACACAGCTTTGTGAATTGTCCATCATAATGCCTTGTTTCATGACATCTTTTACTGGAAGCCAGAACCACTCAAATTATATGATTAATTACATTCCTTTTCAATCACTAACTATTTGATATAAGCACACCCTATGACAAATGCTGTCAGTAGTTCTGTGAACATACAGTATTAGTAGCAACTCTCTGTACCAGCCAATTTGGCTAAAATAACCAAATTTCCACTAAATCACTCAAGTAGATCTTGCCTAGATGACATGGAGGCATTATTTTCCAGATCCTATTCTGAAAAGCACAAGTAAAAGTATTTTGGAGAGAGAACAGTATACACTTTGACAATAGCTTGACTGAGACTGTGGTCCAAAGAGCCAGGAAGGAAGTAGCCCAGGGTAGCTGACAGTGCCTGAGCCCAACCCCCTCTGAATCACAATCCATTTAGGAAGCAAAAGGCCAACACCAGAGACTAGCAGACATAGTACTTGAGTAGTCTGGAGACTCAGCTTAGGAAGGTAATGATCATAGTTCATGATATAACCCCAGAAAAGTAAAGAAAAGGATCAAACCCAGGATTTGAAGATGAAGATGACAGTAAAGACAGAAACTCATGTACCACAAAAAAAATTCCTTAGTCCATTGGTTTTCAAATGTTGCTGCACCCTTGAATCACTGATGGGAAAATTATTTGAGGAACAGATGTTAAGCAGTTTACTTTAAGAAAGGGAGCTAAAGTTCTTCAAAAAGGTCTGCAGTTTGTATCCAAGCCCCATTCCCTTCACCTTTCAGAAACTGGCAGGCACGAATGTTCCTTTCCATTCCCACTTCAGGTTTGGCCTTACATCCAGCATAAAAGAAGAGTGTTCATAACTCAAAAAGCAAAGGAGACTAGCAGATTGCAAAGAAGCCAATCAGGAGCATCTTGTTTTCATTCCTGAAACATGGATTTTGCCTATAAATTAAAGGTCTTCACCGTAGGTACTCAAAGTGTGGTCCCAGACCAGCAGCTTCAAGATCACCTGAGAATATTTCAGAAATGCAAATTAACCCCAGACCTACTAAATCAGTAACTCTGAGGGTAGAGTTTGGCAATCTGCATTATAACAAACCCTCCAGATGATTTTGGTGCATTTTTCAAAGTCTGAGAAGCAATGGACTTTACAAAAATTTATGTAACCTATTCACTATTTTTTTCTTGAATGGGTGGGCAGTCCTATAATAAATCTGTAGATCATTAAGATTTTCAGATTCAATTATCTGTGTCCTAAATTTTTATTCAAATATAATACAAACTCTGCCCTGGCCTGTCTGCATATTTTACTCAAAGTTTTAAAAGTCAGAGGGAACATTTGTTATCAGTCTTACTAAAAGGAACCTGAAGTACTTGTACAGATAGGCCACATTCCCTGAGGGTTTTCTGAACCAAGAATGAGCCTGTGATTTTCTAGGACATCCCTTTTCTGTCTGCTACCTTGTGAACAATCTGGAATAGCCATAAGAGGAGGAAGTCTCAAATCAGAGGGCCGATTAAGCCTTTGGCTCCTCCTGTAACTAGAAGCGTGACATGACAATTTCATGAGTCTCAATTTTCACATAAAGTGGAAATAATAAAGTAAAATGGAAAAAAAAAAACACTTCACATGGTGATAACTGAAAGAGATCATTTACATGGGGGATGAAAGTCCTACCCAATACTAATTTGCACATTTTACTTAATAGTTCTGTGTATTGCTGTCTTAAACTACTCTGTGGTAAAAAGAATGCCCACCCTCCCCCAAAAGCTGTCCACATCCTAATCCCCAGACCTGTGATATATTACCTGACATGGCAGAAGGGACTTGGCAGATGTGATTAAGGTTAAGGACTCTGAGATGGGGAGAGTAGCCTGGATTACCCAGGTGGGTCCAATCTAAGTATATGAATTCTCACAAGTGGAAAGTTGTTCCCAGCAGCAGTCAGAGTTTTAAGAACAGAAGAATGGTCAGGAACATGAACCTTGCTGCCTTTTAAGATGAATGAATGGGGTCATGAGCCAGGGAATGCAGGCAGCCTCTAGAGGTTGGAAAAAGCAATGAAATAAATTTTTCCCTAATAAGAGTACAGCCCTACTGACAACTTGATTTTAGACCAGTGACACTCATGTTGGACTTCTTACCTTCAGAATAGTAGGATAATAAACTTGTGTTATTTTAAGCCATTAACGTTGTGTTAATTTGCTGTGGCAGCAGTAGGAAACTAATATTCCTATACTTATTCTAAGCTACTTTAAGATGTAAAACTGGGGTGTGCACAACGGGACCACTGACATCCAAACGGATCCCAGGAGCAGATTAATGGTGCAGAGAACCATCATTACAACACATAGGCAAAGTAGTTACTAGAGGTAACCATTATGTATCCTCCTTTCACTGAATCAGAGCGTAAACTCATTTTAAGAAAACAGTCAAATCACAATTTGGCAATGAAGCCGGGCCTTTGAACTTTTCAACTTGCTTGTGAAAAGTAATGCTTCTTCTGTCTTTTGCAAGAGTTGAAATATAAAGTCTTAGCTGCCCTAGCCGCCACAAAACAGAGCTATACTTACTTACCATGAAGTTCCCCCAGAGAGAAATCAGAAATTAGTGGACATAGCAGAACAATAAGTTTTTTGAAAGTGCCTGAACAATTTGTGTTTGTCTAACATTGTAGGGGAATGTGTAAGCAATGAACCATGGGCTTACTGATTTTTTTAAAAATATGCACCCAATTGCCTCACCAGTGGAAATACATTCTAATAGTTTTGAAAAGAAATTGAAATATACCATATTGATACTGTGTTTCACCAAGACTGCAAACAACCAGGATCTCCCTTTCTGATTTTCAAGATTTATAATTTTAATATTTCACGTACAAACATAAACTGGGCAAAATATGGGATTACAAAGAGGTTTAAGTAGCTTCTCTACAGACTAGAGAAATATTTCTGAGATGCTTACAGATGGCGATCTTCTCACTGTATCCACACATGGTAGAGAGTAGAGAGAGCAAGCTCCATGTCTCTTTTTTAAGGGCACTAATTCTATTCATGAGGGCTCCACCTTCATGACCTAATTACCTCCCAAAGGCCCCACCTCCTAATACCATTACATTGGGTGTTAGGATTTCAACATATAAATGTGGGGGGGAGGTGAGTATACAAACACTCAGCCCATAACAGAGAATAAATATTTAACCATTATACCCTCCCTAGCAAAGTCAGTGTTTCATGAAGGGAACAGTTTAACTGTGGGACCAAGTGGACTACCCTACAGGACCATTATGCAGGCCTACACAGAGTCTTGAGACATGCGTATGGGATGAAGTATCTGACAGTCTATTAAGAGTGGAATGAGTGGGAGAGTTGATGCAAGGGATGCTGGCCTGTAGCCTTGCAGTACTTCACAACTCTTCTGTAAAAAAACTACTTAAGAAACTAGGCTGGAAGTCAGATTGTCTAGGGTTGGAATCCAGTACTATCACTTAATACTTATACTTCCTCTAGAATTTCTCTCAGCTCCAGTTGTCAATCTGTAAGATGGAGATGTGCATCTGACTATATGGTTGTCATCAGTATTAAATGAGACAATCTAAGTACTTACCTAATCCTGTACATGTAGCGAACATTCAGTAATATTAAGTATTTTCAAAATTACTGATGACAATTATTATGCTGGGTCTGCTGCTAGAGTTACCACACGTTGGAGTTGAGAGAAACTCAGAGGGAAAAGGAACAACCTATGTTTTCTTCTTCCATCATTTTTTTTTAATTTATTTTTATTTACTTATTTATTTTATTTTTGGCTGTGTTGGGTCTTCATTTCTGTGCCAGGGCTTTCTCTAGTTGCGGCGAACGGGGGCCACTCTTCATCGCGGTGCGCGGGCCTCTCACTGTCGCAGCCTCTCTTGTTGCGGAGCACAAGCTCCAGACGTGCAGGCTCAGTAGTTATGGCTCACGGGCCTAGTTGCTCCGCAGCATGTGGGATCTTCCCAGACCAGGGCTCGCACCCATGTCCCCTGCATTGGCAGGCAGACTCTCAACCACTGCGCCACCAAGGAAGCCCCCATTTTTTTTTTTTTTTTAACCAAGGTATATCACATGCTGGCCCAGACCTGGGTTAAGGAAGACACCAAGTCAGGGTCTCACGGGACAAAATATAAGTAGCAGGCTGGTTGTCAGATATGTAAATACAGGAAAAGAAGGTGAAAGGTGTCCCTGGGTATAATAGGTGGGCTGAACGACAAGGTTCTTGACCCCTAGACCGAGGAAAATTTGGCTGCAAGTAATAACACTAAGCCTCACACACAAATAAAATGTGACCTTTTTGTGCATTCCCAAAATGAGAGTTGACACTATTTGGTTGTGTGTCCAGTTCATGCCCTTTCTTCCTGATAGGTCCCAGCCCCCAGAAGTCAGTGCTCAGTGATATTAACACCAGGCCATCACTAGTGATGAGTGGGTTCCTGAGCAAAGCTGAAATAGTCAGATTATCTTTTCCAGAGCCACTTAAACTTTGAATATGGCTCAATCTACCACATGCACTCTAAGGAAAGGGGGGTGGGGGGGTAACCATATCCCACCAACTAGATGTAGTAGAAGAGAGAATTTGTTTGCAAAAATATACGGTAAAACAGACATGCAGGGAGGAATAAAAATGAAGAATGGAAAGTCCCAACGGTTTTTCCTGTTTATGTTAGGTAACTGAGGCTTGGATGAATTTCTGTCCCTGGACTTCAGGCTATGCCCCAGCACCCTCATTATTAATTTGCCTCATGACTTAAGAAGGATCTCAAGTTTGTTTCCCTTACTTAGAATCAAAGAATTCAAACAATGTAATTACATAACCTGTGATAGTGAGCCATGGATTTTTGCCTCTATGATTACCCTCTAGCTCAATTTGAAAATATTATTGGACCTTCCTCTTGAATACTGAAAGTAATAGGCAGAAAGTATCATTATAGCTTCAACAGCCTAATGCTGTTAAGTCATTAAAGGTTTTCACATGTGTTGATGCTACTTTATAGAGATAACAGTATGATACTCTAGCTGATTCCAAATAATAAACTTGAGCCAACTACAAAACCACTAAAATATCCTGAGCAATCTTAGTATCATTGAGATTTACACTGTGTAGTATGAAAGTCCAGATTACTGGTACTTTGTGAATACATTATATGTATATTTTATTGTGTTTTAACATTGTTTGCCAAGTAAGCGATGCACTACTTTTTTTAAAAAAAAAAAAATACTTATATTTTAGTGGTTGTTTTGATAAGAATAACTGAAAAAAATCCAAAAGGAAGGTTAATGCCACAGCATACATTTTTATTGCTTTTTTAATGACTATGTATTAGTTTTTGTACACAAATCTCTTCCAATAGGGTGGAAAAAAACCACTTACCATATAAAACAATCAAAATGCAAGTCATAGAGTATAAAGACTTCACTACCAAACAAAATTTCAACCTGTTCATGTATTTTGGTTAACAGACTGCATTTGTTTCCAACCTTTTCTGGTATCATATGAAATAAATTATTACCAAGTTATATTCCAAATATCTATCACTATATTCATCAATAGGAGTTAATCCATGAAGACTGAAATTTCATACTATAATTATATATTTTTGAAAAGAAATTATATATTTTAGATAAAAAGTATTTAAAGCCAACCTATGTAGAATTACTAACACAAGGAAGAAAAAACAGATGAGCCATATTATCTAGCTTTAAGTGACGTGATTTTTGGGGGGCCAAATATTTACTAATTTTAATAGCAGTTATATACTAAAATGCTAATATATTTTCATTGTATCACTGAAGAGGATGGTAGGTAGAAGAGTTTCAAACACTTTGAATTGGGGGGTCCACAATTTGAGGGGTAAAATGCACACAATGTTTCATGAGCCCATATGTCTAGTAACAGTATGGATTACAGTCCAGCCTCCTCTCTTGGCTGAGAGAGGAAGCTGGCCTAGAGTTGCAGGTTGTGAAGCCAAGGTTAATTACTGTCTAAGTCTTGAACAGCCACGAGCTGGGAAACCAGAAGAAATCTGAACAACTAGAAAAAGCACAAAGGAAGATTCAGTACCCAAAATTAAGCAAGACTTAGTCAAAAGGTGGGACTTCGCAAGTACCTCTGGACAGAAGTAATAAGTGGAATGGCCAAGTCCATGGAAAAGTTACAGGGGACCACGCTCCTCTCTCTCCCCTGCCAGGAGGGAATAGCTCTGGGGTTTCCCTAAATGATCTAATGCTGTGTTCTCCACCCAAGAAGTACATTAAATCACCTGAGGAGCTTTAAAAACAAAAATACTAATACCTTCATTTCACTCAAGACCAATTTAGTCAGAATCTCTAGGGGTTCAAAAAACACAACGAGCATTGAGAACTACTAATTAAATGGCAAAAACTACCCAACTCAGGGAAATGCTGATGGTGAAAGGTAGGTTCCTAGAAGGAATCCCCTGCAACCAAACCTTCCCAGGGGAGTGTGTACAAAGCTGATAAGGTCACAGGGCTTGTAGGTTCACCAGCAGCCATGTGGGGAGGGAGCTCCCAAGGCACTAAGCCAGTTCAGAGGACATGCTAAGCACCATAGAGCAGAAAAAAGATTACATAAACTTGTTCATAACTTGATGTCTATAATGAAGTATATTCCAAAATGAATTATCACAAAATGGTTATGACTTAATACCCTATGTAAGTGCCCATTAAAAGCAAACAATAAGAGATGCTCTAAATTCTTTCCAGCTTCAACCCAAGGCATAATATAGGGGGGAAAAGTTTCCTTTTGTCTAAAATTCATTGAAAGGATCTTAATTTCTAAAATCCGCTTTTGTCCCAAATGTTCAGAAGTTCATACATGCAAAAATAAAAAAAACCTAAGAAGCTGATCCTTATAGCTGCAATATTTTTCCATCCTGAAAAGCAGCAGGCTTCTGTGTATTTCTAGATGTTTTTCTCCTAAAATGTGCATCTGACAAGCAAAATGAGATGCCATCCCCACTCTGAGAGTCAGAAAAGGGGCTTCCAGCCTTTGCCCTAAGGAGGTAAGAGCCTTCTTGGAATGTGTCCATCATTAAAACAGTGCTTGAGGGCATTTATCTGCTCGTATTTTAATTACTGTTCTCATGTTATTTATGTTAACCCTATGGAAGTCAACCCCAAGCCCACTTTTAGCAATTAATTACTTTCCTTTTTTATTAAGATATTTGGGTTTCAACCAAAGAAATAAACTGCTTTATAAAATTCATCATATTCACGAGCAGTACACTGAAATCAATCCCTTTACACCACTGGTGCTGGAGGACAAGATAAACATGCCACATGGGCTAACATTTTAGCCTGAGTCAGCATAATAATTATGTTATTAGAAAATTCTATTGTACTGATTAGCATACATCAGCATATAAATCAACTTCAGTGTCAGGGCCAAAATCTTTCCCTAACTGTGGATACACTGGTGCAGTTCCCTACCTGCCCCCACTTCCTTTCTGCCAGAGGAAGCTGGGAAACTTAGAGTCAAAGAAGGGTTTATTTTTGCAACACCACTTCAGTCTGGAAAAGACAAGGTTTACTTTGTAAATAAACTATTTTCCTGTAAGTAAACTTGAGGTCAATTCTGCAAAACAGGGGAAGAAAAATGAGCACATAATGCATTGGACAGCGTGGGGAGGATTCAACATTAAAGTGTGGGTCTGGTGTGTGTCCAGTCTAGGGTGAAAGATAAGAGATCATTGGATAGTTTTGAAATGTGAAAGAAGACAGAAGTTCATTCTCTTAAGGGCCTCCTTGAGGATAGAGATTAAACCTTGGATGTCCTTGAAATTCAGTACTTTTTTCTCTGTTCTAAGAGCAAAAGCTCTATTAGAGGAAAACTTTCCCTCCTCAAACCTCCACCCTTTCTATTCTCTTTACCTGCAATTTAGCAAATTCCATTTTTATTTACCTATGGTTAATATTTACTTTTATGTTGTTATGCCTCAGGAGACAGAAATCGCATCTTATTGATTACTGCACGTCTCATGATGCCTAATACTCAATATGTTTCTGTTCATTGTTTGCTTTGCTCAGCGTAGGTAATAAGGTATCTGAAAAATTTACTCAGAGCATCTCCAAGTAGAAGAGATGAATGGAAGCTCCTATGCCAGCAGGTGTCACCTCCCAGATCTGGCATGTGCAAATAACCATGTGTATTATGGAAAATAAATATATTTTGACATATATAAGGTCAAATTACATATCCAAATAGATAATTAATCTTATAAATAAACTCATTTTTCTAAACTATGAATAGTAATTGCTTATATGGTAAAGGTCCATGACTTGGAGCCACACATTCTAAAATATTCTTGGACCAAGACTGTATAAATTTTTTTTAAGCCTTGCTCTTTAGCATGTCCAGTTTCACCTTTGAAGATGCCCTATTCACTATCATTCCTACTTTATGACCTTCATCGTGTGAAGCTAAGATAGCAGGAACTCTAAGCACTTTGAACAGAGACTGCATTGTATTCAAATATATCTTGGTGTACGCAATACATCTTAGTTAACATAATTACAACGATAATGATAATTATCTTGTTTAAATTGTTTATCTTTCATTTCTGTATGTAGAGCTTCTTGGTGGCTACCAGTTATTTCTATAAACCTTAATTCAACAGTCCATACATTTTGTTGTATGTATGTAAGTACAAACATGTGTAAAGAACAGACTGCAAAGCAAGGTTAAAGTAATCAATGCTCAAATGCACCAAATGCATTCATGCGCCTATAAGAAATTCTATATATTATAACTGATAGCTACTTAGTACTAAAAGATGAAAACCAAAAATCCATTTTAACAAGAATGTGCTAAATTTTTTGGAATTTATTCAGTATATGAATAAATGCAAAAGCAAAAATAGCATATAAAGATTTATACAGAATTGCATGCTTTAATTCTTGAGCTCAGGGGGATGATGATCACTATGGTTAAATAAAGAATGGTGATATTAATTCATTTATCAAAAAAAGACCTCATGTCAAAGACAAATAGCCTCAACAAATTATTCATGTAGGATACTAGTCGTTATATATGTCACAAGTGAAAGTTGTGCCACCATTGACTTTTCAGGTATAAGAAAAGCTCCACCATTAGAAGTCAAACTCTTCTAGTATGTATACATGCTACTGGTTCAGTATCAACCATCCTTCCAGCCCTTCCTGCTGTGAACGGCCCCTGAACATTAATTGATGGTTGTGGTTTGCAGATGGTCATAAGGAGGAATGTTTTTCTTGTTAAACTGATGCACACAACATTTAACAAGAATGTTTTTCTTGTTAAACTGATGTTAAATTGACGTCTATAAAAAGCATCAATACTTAAATGAATGCCCACGGATTACGGTAATAATAACTCACATCTGAAATTTTGGAACCAAATATTTCAAAGTGCAATTTGTAGTCTATTTTTCTTGAATCAATTACTTCATTGTTTCATTAAAATGTTATGTCAAAGCTGTAAGTTAAAAGTGCTACTAAATCACTAAAATACTATCTAATTCCTTTCATGTGCCTTTGCATTTGTTTGCAAAGCTATGTGAAATATGCTTCTGGGAAAATGGTATATTAATGTGCATTTGTAGTAATTCATATTGCTGAGTTACATGAAGTAATAAAATGGCATTTCCTCTAATTTACTGAAGGACAAGGTTCTCATCAGGAACCGAAACAAATGACATTTTTATAAAAAATGTGAACTTAGACTAACAGTCAAGAGTAAGGAATATGTATATATTTTCAGGTTTTTTTATATTTGTCATCATTCACACTATCACTCAACCTCAAGCACTTTACCTATTACCACTTTATTACAAGAAAAAAACAAATTGATAGCAATGATGAAAAATGAAAAAGATTAAGTTCAGACATGAGTCACAGTAGCAATCCTGTTGACATTTGGTTCTAGCTATAGCATGGAGCTTGAGGTACAGGTTATGTAGCTACTTAACTTTGTGAAAAGCATGATGTTGTAGTCTAAAATATAAACTACAATCTAGACTAGGAACCCCAGATTAAACCAATTACTGAATGAAATTATCCATTATATGTTAAGTATCTGTTAAGCACATTAGTTTATTCACTCCCAGGTTAATATGCTATTTACTACACAGTATGTTTAACAGTCAAGTGTTCTCAAATAAATTATCGCTAATTTTATAAAAAAATATACTTAAATATGTTTTACATTTTTCATTTTCTCTAATGCATTGAGCTTTCTGCAGAAAAACTTGTTGCAGAACAATATTCCTGGTTAGCACTGGTGTTGGAAAAACTACCCAAAATCCAAATTACACCATTTTGAAGGTATTGAAGAATTATCAAGACTGTGGACTTGAGAGACCCTGACCCCAGAGAGAATGGAAGTACAAAGGACAGAGCCCAACATTCACTACTGTTTTTCCCTTTAAAATCATTTGCTAATTTGCAAGCACAGGGTAGGGGCTGAAAAACTGAACAGAGCTTCTCATGGGGATGGGGCAACAAATTGGAGTTGAGAGACATCAAGGAGAAGGGGTCCTAAGAAACACCCCAGTTGGGACCCATGAATGTTGATATTACACATAGCCAAACAAGCCTATATGCCAAATGCTTACATTTGTATTTGTGTGTATATGTATACACATATGCACACATACTTACTTCAAAGTTGAAACACGTGAGTAGCCCTAAGACTGAACTGCAATTCTACAACTGCATTGAATTGAATTGAACATAATCTATCCCTTCTCTCTGCCTGAAGGAAGCAAAAGTGAATTCTCTCAAAAAAAAATATTCAGAGACTAAAATCATCCCTAAAATTTTTCATACACTATGGAAAGAGAACATTCCATTAAATTTTTTCAGGCATATCATAAAAAAGAACAAATTAATCAAGGCCAAAATAGAAAAAAGACAACAGAAACAAACCCATGGTAGAGACAGATATTGAAATTATCAGACGTAAATATGGTGAGTACTGTCATGTGGTTACATAACAAGGTAGAGAACTTCAGTCAAGAGCTGAAAACTATAAAAATTAATCAAATAGTCATTCTAGAAATGAAAATTTTATAATGGTTAAAATTTAAGTAACACACTGTGACTCTAGGCATGTAATTATATTGAGCATTACACTAAATTCTATCCAAATGAGATTAATATCATCCTTTTTCTAATAAGTATACATTTCTAGTAAGCACAAATTAGCCAAAGTTTCTTTGGCTAATCTTCCTGAAAATTACTCCATTGGTATGTGAATTTCATCCTTACACTCAAATACAGGTTGTGATTTTCATTCTCCATCTATGAAAGTATCATTTTTTATACATACGTGTCAGACCACTTGAAAATTTCATTTTTCCAAGTGTATTAAAAATGAGTTCAGAGGCAGGATCAAGATGGTGAAGTAGGAAGATCCTGAGCTCACCTCTTCCCACAGACACACCAAAACTACTACTACATAAAGAACAACTCTGAGAACAACCTGAAGACTAACAGAAAAGCTCTTCTACAACTAAGGATATAAAGAAAAAACAATAGAGACGGGTAGGAGAAGCAGAGACAAAGTCTAGTCAGGACCTACACCCCTGCTGTAGCAACCCACAAGCAAAAGGGGCTATCACAAAGGCAGAGGTCCTCCCTAAGGAGCAAGTGGTTCAAGCCCCATATGAGGCACCCCAGCCCTGGGAACCTGTATTAGGAAGATGAGCCCCGTTAACATCTGTCTTTGAAAACCAAAGGGGCTTATATTCAGGAGAACCTGAGTGCTGGAGAAAACCAAGACTTCACTCTTAAAGGGCTTATACATGAATTCACTTGCTCTGAGACCCAGCACAGAAGCAGGCGTTTGTAAAGTACTTGGGCCACACAAGAAAATGATTCCCGGACTAACTGTAGGCAAAGTGCCAAAGGTCAAGGATCTGTTGGAACTTTCTCCAGGGACTGAAGCATTGGAAGGTGCCATTTTTCAAATTCTCCCTCTACCTAGGTAGCTCAGTGCTGGCAGGTGCCATTTCTGACCTTTGCCACCTATCTTGATAGTACCACTTACCCCACCCCAGAATTCCCCTGTGACTCACACCCAATCCACCCACCCTGGCAAGGGCCCCTTCAAAGTGGCTCCCACCCTGAGGGTCCAGTCCCACCCACTAGGGTACCCACAAAAGCCACAGACTGGCCTCACAGACAGCTGTGCCAGAGGCCACCCCTGCACACCTGTGTACCACAGCAGCCAAGCAAGCACAGCACCAGTAAAACAGGTGGGCCCACTCTAACTCCCTGGAGTTTCTGGCTCTGGTGACCAGTGGGGCATTGTTCTTCTGAGTCCCACAGGACAGGAAACCTTCCACAAAAGACCACACCTTTAAGACCAGGAGACATTGTTGATCTACCTTATACATAGGAACAGAGAGGCAAAACAAGGAGATAAAGGAGTAGTTCCAAACAAAAGAAAAAGACAAAACCTCGGAAAAGAACCAAACAAAACAGAGATAAGTAACTTACCTGAGAAAGAATTTAAAGTAATGGTCATAAAAACACTCACTGAACTCAGGAGAATAATGGATGAAAACAGTGAGAACTTCAGTAAAGAAATAGAAAATATAAAAAAGAACCAATCAGAGCTGAAGAATACAATAACTGAAATGAAAAATACACTAGATGGAATCAACAGCAGAATACATGATAAAGAAGACTGGATCAGCAATCTGGAAAACAGGGTAGTGGAAACCAACCAATCAGGAAAGCAAAAAAAGAACAAAAGAATTAAAAAAAAAATAATAGTTTAAGAGATCTCTAGGACAACATTAAGTGTATTAACATTAGCATTGTAGGGGGTCTAGAAGGAGAGGAGAAAGAGAAATAGAAAAACTTATTTGAAGAAATAATGGCTGAAAACTTCCCTAACCTGGTGAAGGAAACAGACAACTAAGTCTAGGAAGCACAGACAGTGCCAAACAAGACGAACCCAAAAACACTTACACTGAGATTCATTACAATTAACATGTCAAAAGTTAAAAAAAGAATCTTGAAGGCAGGAAGAGAAAAACTAGTTGCATACAAGGGAACCGCCATAAGACTTTAAAAAAAGCTAAAGGAGTTCACCTCCATTAAACCAGCTGTACAAAAATATTAAAAGGACTTCATTAAACAAAAAAGAAAAGCCACAACTAGAAATAATTCATGAAAGGAAAAATACCACTGGTTAAAAAAAACATACAGTTGGCCTTCTGTATCTGAGGTTCCACATCCATAGATTGAACAAACCACAGACCAAAAATATGGTTGAATCAGCAAATGCAGAATCCATGGATACACAGGGCTAACTGTAAAGGACCTGAGCATCGGATTTTGGTATCCACTAGGGGCAGAGTGTTCTGGAACCAATCCCCTGTGGGCACAGAGGGCCAACAGTAAAGGCAGTGATCAACCACACACAAAGCTAGTATGAAGGTTAAAACACAAAAGCAATAAAATCAACTATAACTATAGTAATTGGATAAGAGATAAACAAAATAAAAGGATGTAAAATATGACATCAAAAATGTAAAGTGGGGAAGTAGAAATATAGTGTTTTTAGAATGTGTTCAAACTTAAGTGACCATCAACTTAAAACAGACTGCTATATACACAGGTTGTGATACTTGAACCTTATGGCAACCACAAACCAGAAACATATAACAGATACATACACAAAAAAAGAGAAAGAAAAAGCATAACACTAAAGTCATCAAATCACAAAGGACAGAGAAGAGATACAAAAGCAACCAGAAAAAAAAATGTACTAAATGGACTAAGTAGACATCTATCAATAGTTACTCTAAATATAAATGGACTAAATGCTCCAATGAAAAGAAATAGAGTGGCTGAATGGATTAAAAAACAAGACCCATCTATATGTTGCCTATAAGAGACTTACTTCATATCTAAAGCAACACACAGGCTGAAAGTCAAAGGATGAAAAGAAGATATTCTACGCAAATGGAATGGAAAAATATGGGGTAGCAATACTTCTATCAGATAAAATAGACTTTAAAACAAAGGCTGTAACAAAAGGCAAAGAAGAGCATTGTATAATGATAAAGGGGTTAATCCAACAAGAGGTTATAATACCTGTAAATATTTATTCCCCCAACTTAGGAGCACCTAAATATTAACAGACATAAAAAGAAAAAGTGACAGTTGCACAATAGTACTAGAGGACTTCAATTCCCCACTTACAGCAATGGACAGATTATCCAGAAAAAAAAAAATCAATAAAGAAATACTGCCCCTAATCTACACCTTTTACCAGCTGGACTCAATAGATACTTATAGAACATTACATCCTAAAACAGAATACGCATTCTTCTCAAGTGTACATGGAACATTCTCCAGGATAGATCATACACCAGGCCACAAAACAAGTCTCAATAAATTTAAGAAGACTGAAACCATACTAAGCATCTTTTCCAACCACAATGGTATGAAACTAGAAATCAACTACAAGAAAACTGGAGAGGGAGGGGCAAGATGGCGGAAGAGTAAGACGCGGAGATCACCTTCCTTCCCACAGATACAGTAGAAATACATCTACACATGGAACTGCTCCTACAGAACACCCACTGAATGCTGGCAGAAGACGTCAGACCTCCCAAAAGGCAAGAAAATCCCCACGTACTTGGGTAGGGCAAAAGAAAAAAGAAATAACAGAGACAAAAGAATAGGGACGGGACCTGCACCAGTGGGAGGGAGCGGTGAAGCAGGAAAGGTTTCCACACACTAGGAAGCCCCTTCGCGGGCGGAGACTGCGGGTGGCAGAGGGGGGAAGCTTCGGAGCCACGGAGGAGAGCGCAGCCACAGGGGTGCGGAGGGCAAAGCGGAGAGATTCTCGCACGGAGTCTCGGCGCCGAGCAGCACTCACCAGCCCGAGAGGCTTGTCTGCTCACCCGCCGGGGCGGGCGGGGGCTGGGAGCTGAGGCTCGGGCTTCGGTGCTAGCCGGGAGGGAGTCCGGGAAAAAGTCTGCAGCTGCCGAAGAGGCAAGAGACTTTTTCTTGCCGCTTTGTTTCGCGGCACGCAAGGAGAGGGGATTCAGAGCGCCGCCTAAACGAACTCCAGAGACGGGCGCGAGCCGCGGCTATCAGCGCGGACCCCAGAGGCGGGCGCGAGCCGCGGCTATCAGCGCGGATCCCACAGCAACAGGGGCGCAGAGGGAAAAACGGAGAGATTCCCGCACAGATGCTCGGCGCCGAGCAGCGCTCACCAGCCCGAGAGGCTCGTCTGCTCACCCGCCGGGGCGGGCGGGGGCTGGGAGCTGAGGCTCGGGCTTCGGTGCTAGCTGGGAGGGAGTCCAGGAAAAGGTCTGCAGCTGCCGAAGAGGCAAGAGACTTTTTCTTGCCTCTTTGTTTCGCGGCGCGCGGGGAGAGGGGATTCAGAGCGCCACCTAAACGAACTCCAGAAACGGGCGCGAGCCGCGGCTGTCAGCGCGGACCCCAGAGGCGGGTGTGAGCCGCGGCTAACAGCGCGGACACCAGAGACAGGCGCAAGCCGGGGTTATCGGCATGGACCCCAGAGACGGGCGGGGGACGCTAGGGCTGCTGCTGCCGCCACCGGGAAGCCTGTGTGCGAGCGCAGGTCACTCTCCGCGCCGCCCCTCCCAGGAGCCGGTGTAGCCCGCCACTGCCGGGGTCCCGTGATCCAGGGACGGCTTCGCCGGGAGCCTCAGGCTGCTGCAACGTCACGCTGGCCTCTGCCGCCGCAGGCTCGCCCCGCCTCCTCCGTACCGCTCCCTCCCCCCAGCCTGAGTGAGCCAGAGCCCCCGAAGCAGCTGCTCCTTTAACCCCGTTCTGTCTGGGCGGAGAACAGACGCCCTCAGGCGACCTACATGCAGAGGCGGGTCCAAATACAAAGCTGAACCCCAGGATCAGTACGAACAGAGAAGAGAAAGGGAAATCTCTCCCAGCAGCCTCAGAAGCAGCGGATTAAAGCTCCACAAACAACTTGATGTGCCTGCATCTCTTGCATACCTGAATAGACAACGAATCATCCCAAATTCAAGAGGTGGACTTTGGGAGCAGGATATATTAATTTTTCCCCTTTTCCTTTTTTTGTGAGTTTATAGGTGTGTGCTTCTGGGTGAGATTTTGTCTGTATAGCTTTGCTTTCACCATTAGTCCTAGGATTAGGTCCGCCCGTGTTTTTTTTGTTTGTTTTTTTGGGTTTTTTTTAACTTAAAAAAATTTTTTTTCCTAATAACTGTTTTCTTAATAATTTTTCCTTATATTCTATTTTTAGAAATTAAAAAAATATTTTTAATAAGTTTTTTCATATTTTTTATTTTAAAAAATTAAATTTTTTTTTCTTAATAAATTTTTTTAATTTTTTTTCTTATTTTTTACTATAAAAAATTAATAAATCTATTTTGAAAAATTAAAAAAAAAATTTTTTCTGAATACATTTATTCTTAATAATTTTTTTCTTATTTTTTATCATAATAGCTTTATTTTATTTTATCTTATCCTCTTTCTTTCTTTCTTTCTATTTTTTTCTCCCTTTTATTCTGAGCCGTGTGGATGAAAGGCTCTTGGTGCTCCAGCCAGGCATCAGGGCTGTGCCTCTGAGGTGGGAGAGCCAACTTCAGGACACTGGTCCACAAGAGACCTCCCAGCTCCACGTAATACCAAACGGCGAAAATCTCTCAGAGATCTCCACCTCAACATCAAGACCCAGCATCACTCAACAACCAGCAAGCTACAGTGCTGGACACCCTATGCCAAACAACTCGCAAGACAGGAACACAGCACCATCCATTAGCAGAGAGGCTGCCTAAAATCATAATAAGGCCACAGACACCCCAAAACACACCACCAGACGTGGACGTGCCCACCAGAAGGACAAGATCCAACCTCATCCACCAGAACACAGGCACTAGTCCCCTCCACCAGGAAGCCTACACAACCCACTGAACCAACCTTAGCCACTGGGGACAGATACCAAAAACAACGGGAACTACGAACCTGCAGCCTGTGAAAAGGAGACCCCAAACACAGTAAGATAAGCAAAATGAGAAGACAAAAAACCACACAGCAGGTGAAGGAGCAGGGTCAAAACACACCAGACCTAACAACTGAAGAGGAAATAGGTAGTCTACCTGAAAAAGAATTCAGAATAATGATAGTAAAGATGATCCAAAATCCTGGAAATAGAATAGACAAAATGCAAGAAACATTTAACAAGGATGTAGAAGAACTAAAGAGGAACCAAGCAACGATGAAAAACACAATAAATGAAATTAAAAATACTCTAGACGGGATCAATAGCAGAATAACTGAGGCAGAAGACCGGATAAGTGACCTGGAAGATAAAATAGTGGAAATAACTACTGCAGAACAGAATAAAGAAAAAAGAATGAAAAGAACTGAGGACAGTCTCAGAGACCTCTGGGACAACATTAAACGCACCAACATTCAAATTATAGGGGTCCCAGAAGAAGAAGAGAAAAAGAAAGGGACTGAGAAAATATTTGAAGAGATTATAGTTGAAAACTTCCCTAATATGGGAAAGGAAATAGTTAATCAAGTCCTGGAAGCACAGAGAGTCCCATACAGGATAAATCCAAGGAGAAACACGCCAAGACACATATTAATCAAACTATCAAAAATTAAATATAAAGAAAACATATTAAAAGCAGCAAGGGTAAAACAACAAATAACACACAAGGGAATCCCCATAAGGTTAACAGCTGATCTTTCAGCAGAAACTCTGCAAGCCAGAAGGGAGTGGCAGGATATACTTAAAGTCATGAAGGAGAAAAACCTACAACCAAGGTTACTCTACCCAGCAAGGATCTCATTCAGATTTGATGGAGAAATTAAAACCTTTACAGACAAGCAAAAGCTGAGAGAGTTCAGCACCACCAAACCAGCTTTACAACAAATGCTAAAGGAACTTCTCTAGGCAAGAAACACAAGAGAAGGAAAACACCTACAATAACCCAAAACATTTAAGAAAATGGGAATAGGAACGTACATATCGATAATTACCTTAAATGTAAATGGATTAAATGCTCCCACCAAAAGACACAGGCTGGCTGAATGGATACAAAAGCAAGATCCATATATATGTTGTCTACAAGAGACCCACTTCAGACCTAGAGACACATACAGACTGAAAGTGAGGGGATGGAAAAAGATATTCCATGCAAATGGAAATCAAAAGAAAGCTGGAGTAGCAATTCTCATATCACACAAAATAGACTTTAAAATAAAGACTATTACAAGAGACAAAGAAGGACACTATATAATGATCACGGGATCGATCCAAGAGGAAGGTATAGCAATTGTAAATATTTATGCACCCAACATAGGAGCACCTCAATACATAAGGCAAATACTAACAGCCATAAAAGGGGAAATCGACAGCAACACAATCATAGTAGGGGACTTTAACACCCCACTTTCACCAATGGACAGATCATCCAAAATGAAAATAAATAAGGAAACACAAGCTTTAAATGATACATTAAACAAGATGGACTTAATTGATATTTATAGGACATTCCACCCAAAAACAACAGAATACACATTTTTCTCAAGTGCTCATGGAACATTCTCCAGGATAGATCATATCTTGGGTCACAGATCAAGCCTTGGTAAATTTAAGAAAATTGAAATCATATCAAGTATCTTTTCCGACCACAACGCTATGAGACTAGATATCAATTACAGGAAAAGATCTGTAAAAAATACAAACACATGGAGGCTACACAATACACTACTTAATAACGAAGTGATCACTGAAGAAATCAAAGGGGAAATCAAAAAATACCTAGAAACAAATGACAATGGAGACACGACGACCCAAAACCTATGGGATGCAGCAAAAGCAGTGCTAAGAGGGAAGTTTATAGCAATACAAGCCTACCTCAAGATACAGGAAACATCTCGAATAAACAACCTAACCTTGCACCTAAAGCAATTAGAGAAAGAAGAGCAAAAAAACCCCAAAGCTAGCAGAAGGAAAGAAATCATAAAGATCAGATCAGAAATAAATGAAAAAGAAATGAAGGAAACAATAGCAAAAATCAATGAAACTAAAAGCTGGTTCTTCGAGAAGATAAACAAAATTGATAAGCCATTAGCCAGACTCATCAAGAGAAAAAGGGAGAATACTCAGATCAATAGAATTAGAAATGAAAAAGGAGAAGTAACCACTGACACTGCAGAAATACAAAAGATCATGAGAGATTACTACAAGCAACTCTATGCCAATAAAATGGACAACCTGGAAGAAATGGACAGATTCTTAGAAATGCACAAACTGCCGAGACTGAACCAGGAAGAAATAGAAAATATGAACAGACCAATCACAAGCACTGAAATTGAAACTGTGATTAAAAACCTTCCAACAAACAAAAGCCCAGGACCAGATGGCTTCACAGGCGAATTCTATCAAACATTTAGAGAAGAGCTAACACCTATCCTTCTCAAACTCTTCCAAAATATTGCAGAGGGAGGAACACTCCCAAACTCATTCTACGAGGCCACCATCACCCTGAAACCAAAACCAGACAAAGATGTCACAAAGAAAGAAAACTACAGGCCAATATCACTGATGAACATAGACGCAAAAATCCTCAACAAAATACTAGCAAACAGAATCCAACAGCACATTAAAAGGTTCATACACCATGATCAAGTGGGGTTTATCCCAGGAATGCAAGGATTCTTCAATATACGCAAATCAATCAATGTGATACACCATATTAACAAATTGAAGGAGAAAAACCATATGATCATCTCAATAGATGCAGAGAAAGCTTTCGACAAAATTCAACACCCATTTATGATAAAAGCCCTGCAGAAAGTAGGCATAGAGGGAACTTTCCTCAACATAATAAAGGCCATATATGACAAACCCACAGCCAACATTGTCCTCAATGGTGAAAAACTGAAACCATTTCCACTAAGATCAGGAACAAGACAAGGTTGCCCACTCTCACCACTATTATTCAACATAGTTTTGGAAGTGTTAGCCACAGCAATCAGAGAAGACAAAGAAATAAAAGGAATCCAAATCGGAAAAGAAGAAGTAAAGCTGTCACTATTTGCAGATGACATGATACTATACATAGAGAATCCTAAAGATGCTACCAGAAAACTCCTAGAGCTAATCAATGAATTTGGTAAAGTAGCAGGATACAAAATTAATGCCCAGAAATCTCTTGCATTCCTATACACTAATGACAAAAAATCTGAAAGTGAAATTAAGAAAACACTCCCATTTACCATTACAACAAAAAGAATAAAATATCTAGGAATAAACCTACCTAAGGAGACAAAAGACCTGTATGCAGAAAATTATAAGACACTGATGAAAGAAATTAAAGATGATACAAATAGATGGAGAGATATACCATGTTCTTGGATTGGAAGAATCAACATTGTGAAAATGACTCTACTACCCAAAGCAATCTACAGATTCAATGCAATCCCTATCAAACTACCACTGGCATTTTTCACAGAACTAGAACAAAAAATTTCACAATTTGTATGGAAACACAAAAGACCCCGAATAGCCAAAGCAATCTTGAGAACGAAAAATGGAGCTGGGGGAATCAGGCTCCCTGACTTCAGACTATATTACAAAGCTTCAGTAATCAAGACAGTTTGGTACTGGCAAAAAACAGAAATATAGATCAATGGAACAGGATAGAAAGCCCAGAGATAAACCCACACACATATGGTCACCTTATCTTTGATAAAGGAGGCAAGCATATACAGTGGAGAAAAGACAGCCTCTTCAATAAGTGGTGCTGGGAAAATTGGACAGGTACATGTAAAAGTATGAAATTAGAACACTCCCTGACACCATGCACAAAAATAAACTCAAAATGGACTAAAGACCTAAGTGTAAGGGCAGACACTCTCAAACTCTTAGAGGAAAACATAGGCAGAACACTCTATGACATACATCACAGCAAGATTCTTTTTGACCCAGCTCCCAGAGAAATGGAAATAAAAACAAGAATAAACAAATGGGACCTAATGAAACTTAAAAGCTTTTGCACAGCAAAGGAAACCATAAACAAGACCAAAAGACAACCCTCAGAATGGGAGAAAATATTTGCAAATGAAGCAACTGACAAAGGATTAATCTCCAAGATTTACAAGCAGCTCATGCAGCTAAATAACAAAAAAACGAACAACCCAATCCAAAAATGGACAGAAGACCTAAACAGACATTTCTCCAAAGAAGATATACAGATGGCCAACAGACACATGAAAGAATGCTCAACATCATTAATCATTAGAGAAATGCAAATCAAAACTACAATGAGATATCATCTCACACCGGTCAGAATGGCCATCATCAAAAAATCTACAAGCAATAAATGCTGGAGAGGGTGTGGAGAAAAGGGAACACTCTTGCACTGTTGGTGGGAATGTAAATTGATACAGCCACTATGGAGAACAGTATGGAGGTTCCTTAAAAAACTACAAATAGAACTACCATACGACCCAGCAATCCCACTACTGGGCATATACCCTGAGAAAACCATAATTCAAAAAGAGTCATGTACCAAAATGTTCATTGCAGCTCTATTTACAATAGCCAGGACATGGAAGCAACCTAAGTTTCCATCATCGGATGAATGGATAAAGAAGATGTGGCACATATATACAATGGAATATTACTCAGCCATAAAAAGAAATGAAATGGAGGTATTTGTAATGAGGTGGATGGAGTTAGAGTCTGTCATACAGAGTGAAGTAAGTCAGAAAGAGAAAAACAAATACAGTATGCTAACACATATATATGGAATCTAAGGGAAAAAAAAAAAAAAAGTCATGAAGAACCTAGTGGCAAGATGGGAATAAAGACACAGACCTACTAAAGAATGGACTTGAGGATATGGGGAGGGGGAGGGGTGAGATGTGACAGGGTGAGAGAGTGTCATGGACATATATACACTACCAAATGTAAAATAGATAGCTAGTGGGAAGCAGCCGCATAGCACAGGGAGATCAGCTCTGTGCTTTGTGACCGCCTTGGGGGGTGGGATGGGGAGGGTGGGACGGAGGGAGATGCAGGAGGGTGGAGATATGGGAACGTGTGTATATGTGTAGCTGATTCACTTTGTTATAAAGCAGAAACTAACACACCACTGTGAAGCAATTATACTTCAATAAAGATGTATAAAAAAAAAAAAAGAAAACTGGAAAAAACACATAGACTAAACATGCTACTAAACTATCAATAGCTCAACAAAGAAATCAGAGAGGAAATCAAAGAATACCTTGAGACAAATGAAAAAGGTAACGCACCCTTCAAAAATCTTTGGACACAGAAAAAGCAGTTTTAAGAGGAAAGTTTAGAGCAATATAGGCCTGTTTAAAAAATTTTTTTCAATCTAACATTACACCTGAAAGGAACTAGAAAACAAAGCCCAAAATTAGTAGAAGGAAATAAAGACCAGAGTGGAAATAAGTCAAATAGAGACCCCCCCTCCAAAGAAAACAATAGAAAAGATCAGTGAACCTAAGAGTTGGTTCTTTGACAAGACAAATAAAACTGACAAACCTTTAGCCAGATTCATCAAGATAAAAAGAATGCCCAAATAGATCAAAAATGAAAGAGAAGGTATAACCAATACCACAGAAATACAAAAGATCAGAAGAGACTACTATGAACAACTATATGCCAACAAATTGGAAAATCTAGAAAAGAAATGGATACATTCCTAGAAAATACAGTCCTCCAAGCCTGAATCAAGAAGAAACAGACAATCTGATGAAACTTATCAGTAGTAGTAAAATTGAATCAATAATCAAAGAAAGTCCCAACCAATAAAAGTTCAGGACCATAAGGCTTCACAGATGAATTCTACCAAATACTGTAAGAAGAGTTAATACTTATCCTTCTTCAACTATTCCAAAAATTTGAAGAGGCATGAAAGTTTCCAAACTTATTTTATCAGGCCAGACTTACCCTGACAAAATCAGACAAAGACACTACAAAAAGAAATTATAGGCTAATATCCTTGATGAACATAGATGCAAAAATCCTCAACAAAATATTAGCAAACCGAATCCAACAATACATTAAAAGGAGCATATGCCATGATCAAGTAGGATTTATTCCAGGGATGCAAGGATGGTTAAACACCCAAAAATCAATGTGATATACCACATTTTTAAAAAAGGATAAAAATTGTATGATCATCTCAATAGATGCAGAAAAAAGCCTTTGATAAATCCAACCACCATTTATGATAAAAAAAAAAACTTTCAAAGTGTGTACAGAGGGAATGTACAACATAATAAAGGCCATGTATGACAAACCCACAGGTAATATTACACTCACTGGTGAAAAGCTGAAAGCCTTTTCTTTAAAGATCAGGAAAAAGACAAGGATACCCACTCTCACCACTTTTATTTAACATACTAATGGAAGTCCTAGCCACAGCAATTAGACAAGAAAAAGAAAAGGAATTCAAATTGGAAAAGAAGAAGTAAAACTACCACTATTTGCAGATGACATGATACTATATATCGAAAACCCTAAAGACTCCAACAAAAACTATTAGAACTCAGTGAATTCAGTAAAGCTTCAGGATATAATATAAACACACAGAAATGTCTTGCATTTCTATACACTAATAACAAACTATCAGAAGGAGAAATGAACAATCCTATTTACAATTACATCAAAAAGAATATAACCGGGAGGTAAAAGACCTGTACTCTGAAAACTATAAGACATCAATGAAGAAATTAAAGGCAACATATAACTGGAAAGATATTCCATGCTCAAGGATTACAAGATTGTTATAATATCCATACCACCGAAAGTAATCTACAAAGTCAATGCTATCCCTATCAAAATACTAATATAATTTTTCACAGAACTGGAACAAATAATCCTAAAATTTGTATGAAACCACAAAAGACCCTGAATTGCTAAAACAATCTCAAGAAAGAATAAAACTAGGGTCTCACATACTCTGGCTTCAAACTATACTACAAAGCTACAGTCATCAGAACAGTATGATACTGTACAAAAAACAGGCACTTAGATCAATGGAACAGAATAGAGAGCCTAGAAAAAAACCCACACACATATGGTCAATTAGTCTATGACAAAGGAGGCAAGAATATACAACAGAGAAAAGACAGTGTCTTCAGCAAGTGGTGTTGGGAAAACTGGACAGCTACATGCACAAGAACAAGTTTGGACCACTTTTTTATACCATATACAAAAATAAACTCCAATGGATTAAGACTTGAATGTAAAACCTGAAACCAAAAACTCCTACAAGAAAGCATAGGCAGTCAGCTACTTGACACTGATGTTAGCAGTATTTTTTAGATATGTATCCTCAGGCAAGGGCAACAAAAGCAAAAACAAGTTAAGACTACAAACTTAATCTTTTGCACAGCAAAGGAAACCAGCAATGAAATGAAAAGGCAAAC
Source organism: Eschrichtius robustus (assembly GCF_028021215.1). NCBI lineage: Eukaryota > Metazoa > Chordata > Mammalia > Artiodactyla > Eschrichtiidae > Eschrichtius > Eschrichtius robustus. The sequence continues at coordinate 64,354,256 of NC_090831.1, read as the reverse complement.
TACCAAATGGGAGAAGATGTTTGCAAATCATATATCCACTAAGGCGTTAATATCCAGAACACATAAATATAACTTACAAACCTTATCAAACAATCCAACTGAAAAATGGGCAGCGGACCTGAACAGACATTTTTCCAAAAAAAGACATACAGAAGGCCAATAGGGACATGAAAAGATGGTCAACATCACTAATCAAAAAGGAAATGCAAATTTAAAGCACAATGAGATAATCACCTCATACCTGTCAGAAAGGCCATACCTGTCAGTGAGGATGTGGAGAAAAAAGTTCCTTGTTCACTGTTGGCGGGAGTGTAAATTGATGCAGCTACTACAGAATCTACTGCACAAAACAGTATGGAAGTTTCTCAAAAAATTACAAATAGAACTACCATATGATCCAACAATCCCACTTCTGGGCATATATCCAAAGAAAATGAAAACACTAATTTAAAAAGATATATGCACCCCTGTGTCTGCAGTATTATTTACAACAGCCAAGATATGGAGGCAACTTAAGTGTCCAATGATAAATGAATGGGTAAAGATGTGGTATATATTATACAATGAAATGTTAGCCATAAGAATAAAATCATGCCATTTGCTACAACATGAATGGGTCTAGAGGCTATTTTGCTAAGTGAAATAAGTCAAAGACAAGTATTGTATGATTTTACTTACATTTGGGATCTAAAAAACAGAACAAATGAAAAAACAAAACAAAAGAGAAACAGACTCATACAGAAAACAAACTGTTGGTTGCCAGAGAGGTGAAGAGGATTAAGAGGCACAAACTGCTAGTCATAAAATATGTCATGGGGATGTAATATACAGAATAGAGAATATAGTAAATAATTTTATAATAACTTTAAACAGTGACAGATGGTAACTTATCATGATGATCTTAATATATATAAATGTTGAATAACTATGGTGTACACCTGAAATGTAACTCTGTAGGTCAAATATAATTCAATAATAAATAAAATGAAATGCAATTTTAAACAACAGACGAGCTCTTGATTATACTGCAGTCAAGTTAACCAAAGAACACTGAAATACTAAATGGACCTAAAGATATTTAGGTTTTTTGGTATGCAATATGATTGTTTATCTTTTTCATTTATATCTCTAAGCTTTGTTACAGTTTTAAAGGAGAACAAGTTAAAGGTAGCCACTTTAATTCTCTTAATTTTTTCTAAAACGTCAAGAAATTATGCATCAACTAGAAAAAAATTTTAAACACAAATGTCATATTCACCACTTTTTAACAACTCTGCAGGCATGTATATGTATGCACACACAAACACCAAAGATATTAAAAAAAAAAGTCACTCACCATTGAAAATATTGTCAGATAAAACAGTAAAGAAGGTGCTAAAGATTATCCAAAGGGAGGCTAGATATTATTTATTGAAGCAATTATTGAGATATTATCATGCTTTTATCACCAATCTAGACACTGTGAGGATGCCACTGGACCCACACATGCACAAAAGAAATAATGCTGAATACCTACGTTGCCTCTTTTGGATTGTATTACATATTTAAACATGCTGCTCTATATTGTTTTCTATTATTTTATGATTCCAATCTTATTTCTCCATGGAAATGATACATATTATTCTGGGAAACTCAATTCAAAGATGTGCTATAATTCAAAAAGTCTTTTCTATGTCTGAAGCTTAGAATTGAAAAATAAGTAGTAAATATATCCTGTTTTCCTTCCTTAGAAAGACGACATGGAGTAAGAGGCAGATTGCCTGGGATTAAATTCCAGGGTACTGTACACCAGCTAGGAGTCTATACAATGTACTTAATATCTCTGTGCTGAAGTTTCCTCTTCTATAAAACAGTTATCACCTACTTCACATGATTACTATAAAGATTAAATAACATATATAAAGGGCTTAAAACAATTCTTGGTAAGCACTGTGTGTTGCCTGTTATGTTTGTGACCATTATTACTACTACTACTGTTATTTACATATTCAAGTCGCTCTGCTCAGTATGTATTTCCTTTCTTCCTTCACTTGGCAAAATATTTCTCATTTTTCAAAACCTGACTCAAAAAACTGTACTGAACCTTTAAAACAATGTCGCTTTTCAGTGCTACCATAACACTCTTTATGGCTATAATTATTAAACAAATTATATTGAAATTATCTATTTGAATGTCTAATACCCTGTATACACCTGCCTCCTCCCTCCCCATGGTAAGGCTTTAAGTTGCTGAAGGGCAAGTGTCCTTTCTCCATTTGTTCCCTAGAACTGATGCACGGCTGTGTCAGGGATCCCCAAGGACAACCCCAACGGTTCAGTGGTTCATTAGCAGGGCTCACAGGACTTAGCACGCAGTTGCACTCATCGCTATGATTTACCACAGTGAACAGATACAAAGCAGAATCAGCAAAGGGAAAAAGTGCATGGGGCAAAGACCAGAGGAAACTAAGATGTTAAGAGCCCTCTCTCTGTGGAGTCACACAGGACATGCTTTTTTGCCCTCCAGCATACAATTGTGGTAATACATGCAAAGTATTGTCTACCAGGGCAGCGCATTAGAGCTTCAGAGTTGAATGGTTTATATTGGGGGTTCATCACATAAGGTACTCTCTGCCTCACTAATAGTAAAATCCCAGACTCACAGAAGAAAAGCAGATATTCAGCATAAACAACACTTTATACGGTCTATATCTCATTTAGCTAAAGTTTCATATCACTGTAGGGAACTGTTTACTATTCAAGTTCCCATATGTCAGTCAAGGTCCAGTCTTGCAAGTAGGCCTTTCTTTCCTGCACAAGAGCCTAACACATAAAATTTAATCAATAACTATTTGTGTAACCTGGACTAAGTGAGTTAACCTAACCAATGAAACAATGTTAACAGAAGTAAAACAAACCCAAAACAAATCCCCAAATCTCATAACTTATAATGCAACTATAATACCAGCTAATCATGAACACATTCGTCTAAAACATTTTTCTGGACACTCACACTGTACTATGTATTGTATTAGGTCTTGCAAAGATCAGTAAGACAGGCACTCTGTTATCAAATGGACGCATTCGCGTAGGAAAGTCAGCTGTATAAAGAAATACTTAGAACTAGCTGTACACAGTGTGTGTGTATATATATATATATATATATAATTATAGCAGTACTGATAGTAATAAAAATCACTTTTATTTTATATAATTAAATATTTCAATATTCTTAGGAGTCAGATAATTAAGTGCTTCAATTAAAATATGTTTCAAAAAGTGTCAACCAATTCCCAAACCTACATTTGTGGTTCTGATTCGGATAGTATGTTAGATAAAATACTCTGAAGAATCTTACTGCTACAAAACAACTGAATCAGATGTAAAGCATGCTTTGTTTTTTCTTGGTTTCCAGAGATTAAAGGGAATAAGCCTTTATGGAGGGGTGGGGGAGGGGGAGCAAGCATACAAATTAAATCCTGAAACCAGGGCAGAAACCTATGAACTGGAAGCAAATACGAAAGCTGGGTTTGGCCTGTGGGCCAACCTCCATATCAACAGTGGGACTGGAGCTATGCCCTGGGCCCACCGCAAAGTAGCAGAGCTGAGTGCGAGCTTGGGTGTGGGCAGGGATTGTAAGGAGGGAGAGAGGAAGTGAGGGGGAGAGAAGATCCATAGCTTTCAGCAGATTCCCACTGGAGTGTACTTTCAAAACAAATTAGGATGCACTGAACCAGAAGTTTGCAGTCCATGTAAAAAGATGGCTTTAAGAATCCGGGCACTAGAAAGAACCAAGATGGCGGAGTAGAAGGATGTGCTCTCACTCCCTCTGGCGAGAACACCAGAATCACAACTGGCTGCTGGACAATCATCAACAGGAGGACACTGGAACTCAGCAAAAAAGATAACCCATATCCAAACACAGAGGAGAGGCCACAATGAGATGGCAGGAGGGGCGCAATCACAGTAAAATCAAATCCCATAACTGCTGGGTGGGTGACTCACAGACAGGAGAACACTTATACCACACAAGTCCACCCACTGGAGTGAAGGTTCTGAGCCCCACGTCAGGCTTCCAAACCTGGGGGTCCAGCAATGGGAGGAGGAATTTCTAGAGAATCGGGCTTTGAAGGCTAGTGGGATTTGATTGCAGGACTTCGACAGGACTGGGGGAAACAGAGACTCCACTCTTGGAGGGCACACACAGAGAGGTGTGCGCATCGGGACGCAGGGGAAGGAGCAGTGACCCCAGGGGAGACTGAACCAGACCTCCCTGCTGGTGTTGGAGGGTCTCCTGTAGAGGCGGGGGGTGACTGTGGCTCACTGTGGGGACACAGACACTGGCAACAGAAGTTCCGGGGGTACTCCTTGGCTTGAGCCCTCCGGGAGTCTGCCATTGGCCCCATCAAAGAGCCCAGGTAGACTCCAGTGTTGGGTTGCCTCAGGCCAAACAACGAACAGGGAGGGAACCCAGCTCCACCCATTAACAGTCAAGTGGATTAAAGTTTTACTGAGCTCTGCCCACCAGAGCAACATTCAGCTCTGCCCAGCACCAGTCCGTCCCATCAAGCCTCTTAGATAGCCTCATCTACCAGAGGGCAGACAGCAGAAGCAAGAAGAACTACAATCCTGCAGCCTGTGGAACAAAAACCACATTCACAGAAAGATAGACAAGATGAAAAGGCAGAGGGCTATGCACCAGATGAAGGAACAAGATAAAACCCCAGAAAAACAACTAAGTGAACTGGAGATAGGCAACCTTCCAGAAAAAGAATTCAGAATAACGATAGTGAAGATGATCCAGGACCTCGGAAAAAGAATGGAGGCAAAGATCAAGAAGATGCAAAAATGTTTAACAAAGACCTAGAAGAATTAAAAAACAAACAAACAGAGATGAACAATACAATAACTGAAACGAAAACTACACTAGAAGGAATCAATAGCAGAATAACTGAGGGAGAAGAACGGATAAGTGACCTGGAAGACAGAATGGTGGAATTCACTGCTGCAGAACATAATAAAGAAAACAGAATGAAAAGAAATGAAGACAGCCTAAGAGACCTCTGGGACAACATTAAACACAACAACATTTGCATTATAGGGGTCCCAGAAGGAGAGAGAGAGAAAGAACCAGAGAAAATATATGAACAGATTATAGTCGAAAACTTCCCTAATATGGGAAAGGAAATAGCCACCCAAGTCCATGAAGCACAGAGAGTCCCATACAGGATAAACCCAAGGAGAAACACTAGGAAACACACAGTAATAAAATTGGCAAAAATTAAAGACAAAGAAAAATTATTGAAAGCAGCAAGGGAAAAATGACAGAAAACATACAAGGGAACTCCCATAAGGTTAACAGCTGATTTCTCAGCAGAAACTCTACAAGCCAGAAGGGAGTGGTATGATATACTTAAAGTGATGAAAGGGAAGAACCTACAACCAAGATTACTCTACCCGGCAAACATCTCATTCAGATTCGATGGAGAAATCAAAAGCTTTACAGACAAGCAAAAGCTAAGAGAATTCAGCACCACCAAACCAGCTCTACAACAAATGCTAAAGGAATTTCTCTAAGTGGGAAACACAAGAGAAGAAAAGGAACTACAAAAACAAACCCAAAACAATTAAGAAAATGATCATAGGAACATACATATCGATAATTACCTTAAACGTGAATGGATTAAGTGCTCCAACCAAAAGACACAGGCTTGCTGAATGGATACAAAAACAAGACTCATATATATGCTGTCTACAGGAGACCCACTTCAGACATAGGGACACATACAAACTGAAAGTGAGGGGATGGAAAAAGATATTCCATGCAAATGGATATCAAAAGAAAGCTGGAGAAGCAATACTCTTATCAGATAAAATAGACTTTAAAATAAAGAAGGTTACAAGAGACAAGGAAGGACATTACATAATGATCAAGGGATCAATCCAAGAAGAAGATATAACAATTATAAATATATATGCACCCAACATAGGAGCACCTCAATACATAAGGCAACTGATAACAGCTATAAAAGAGGAAATCGACAGTAACACAATCATAGTGGGGAACTTTAACACCTCACTTATACCAATGGACAGATCATCCAAATTGAAAATAAGTAAGAAAACAGAAGCTTTAAATGACACAACAGACCAGATAGATTTAATTGATATTCATAGGACATTCCAACCAAAAACAGGAGACTACACTTTCTTCTCAAGTGCGCATGGAACATTCTCCAGGATAGATCACATCTTGGGTCACAAATCAAGCCTCAGTAAACTTAAGAAAATTGAAATAATTTCAAGCATCTTTTCTGACCACAACGCTATGAGATTAGAAATGAATTACAGGGAAAAAACCGTAAAAAACACAAATACATGGAGGCTCAACAATATGATACTAAATAACCAAGAGATCACTGAAGAAATCAAAGAGGAAATCAAAAAATACCTAGAGACAAATGACAATCAAAACACGATGATCCAAAACCTATGGGATGCAGCAAAAGCAGTTCTAAGAGGGAAGTTTATAGCTATACAAGCCTACCTCAAGAAACAAGAAAAATCTCAAATAAACAATCTAACCTCTAACAATCTAATCTTACACCTGAAGGAACTAGAGAAAGAAGAACAAACAAAACCCAAAGTTAGCAGAAGGAAAGAAATCATAAAGATCAGAGCGGAAATAAATGAAATAGAAACAAAGAAAACAATAGGAAAGATCAATAAAACTAAAACCTGGTTCTTTGAGAAGATAAACAAAATTGATAAACCATTAGCCAGACTCATCAAGAAAAAAGGGAGAGGACTCAAATCAATAAAATCAGAAATGAAAAAGGAGAAGTTACAACAGACACTGCAGAAATACAAAGCATCCTGAGAGACTACTACAAGCATCTTTATGCCAATAAAATGGACAACCTGGAAGAAATGGACAAATTCTTAGAAAGGTATAACCTGCCAAGACTGAACCAGGAAGAAATAGAAAATATGAACAGACCAATCACAAGTAATGAAATTGAAAGTGTGATTTAAAATCTTCCAACAAAAAAACGTCCAGGACCAGATGGCTTCACAGGTAAATTCTATCAAACATTTAGAGAACAGCTAACACCCATCCTTCTCAAACTCTTCCAAAAAATTGCAGAGGAAGGAACACTCCCAAACTCATTCTATGAGGCCACCATCACCCTGATACCAAAACCAGACAAAGATACTACAAAAAAAGAAAATTACAGACCAATATCACTGATGAATATAGATGCAAAAATCCTCAACAAAACACTAGCAAACAGAATCCAACAACACATTAAAAGGATCATACACCATGATAAAGTGGGATTTATCCCAGGGGTGCAAGGATTCTTCAATATATGCAAATCAATCAATGTGATACACCATATTAACAAATTGAAGGATAAAAACCATATGATCATCTCAATAGATGCAGAAAAAGCTTTTGACAAAATTCAACACCCATTTATGATAAAAACTCTCCAGAAGGTGGGCATAGAGGGAACCTACCTCAACATAATAAAGGCCATATATGACAAACCCACAGCAAACATCATTCTCAATGGTGAAAAGCTGAAAGCATTTCCTCTAAGGTCAGGAACAAGACAAGGGTGTGCACTCTCACCACTATTATTCAACATAGTTTTGGAAGTCCTAGCCACAGCAATCAGAGAAGAAAAAGAAATAAAAGGAATCCAAATCGGAAAAGAAGATGTAAAACTGTTACTGTTTGCAGATGACATGATACTATACATAGAGAATCCTAAAGATGCCACCCGAAAACTACTAGAGCTAATCAATGAATTTGGTAAAGTTGCAGGATACAAAATTAATGAACAGAAATCCCTAGCATTCCTATACACTAATGATGAAAAATCTGAAAGAGAAATTAAGGAAACACTCCCATTTACCATTGCAACAAAAAGAATAAAATATCTAGGAATAAACCTACCTAGGGAGACAAAAGACCTGTATGCAGAAAACTATAAGACACTAATGAAAGAAATTAAAGATGATACAAACAGATGGAGAGATATACCATGTTCTTGGATTGGAAGAATCAATATTGTGAAAATGAGTCTACTACCCAAAGCAATCTACAGATTCAATGCAATCCCTATCAAATAACCAATGGCATTTTTTACGGAACTAGAACAAAAAATCTTAAAATTTGTATGGAGACACAAAAGACCCCGAATAGCCAAAGCAGTCTTGAGGGAAAAAAACGGAGCTGGAGGCATCAGACTCCCTGACTTCAGACTATACTACAAATCTACAGTAATCAAGACAATATGGTACTGGCACAAAAACAGAAACATAGATCAATGGAACAAGATAGAAAGCCCAGAGATAAACCCATGCACTTATGGTCAACTAATCTATGACAAAGGAGGTAAGGATATACAATGGAGAAAAGACAGTCTCTTCAATAAGTGGTGCTGGGAAAACTGGACAGCTACATGTAAAAGAATGAAATTAGAATACTCCCTAACACCATACAGAAAAATTAACTCAAAATGGATTAGAGACCTAAATGTAAAACTGGACACTATACAACTCTTAGAGGAAAACACAGGAAGAACACTCTTTGACATAAATCACAGCAAGATCTTTTTTGATCCACCTCCTAGAGTAATGGAAATAAAAACAAAAATAAACAAATGGGACCTAATGAAACTTCAAAGCTTTTGCACAGCAAAGGAAACCATAAACAAGACGAAAAGACAACCCTCAGAATGGGAGAAAATATTTGCAAACGAATCAATGGACAAACAATTAATCTCCAAAATATATAAGCAGCTCATGCAGCTCAATATTAAAAAAACAAACAACCCAATCCAAAAATGGGCAGAAGACCTAAATAGACATTTCTCCAAAGAAGACATACAGATGGCCAAGAAGCACATGTAAAGCTGCTCAACATCACTAATTACTAGAGAAATGCAAATCAAAACTACAATGAGGTATCACCTCAAACCAGTTAGAATGGGCATCATCAGAAAATCTACCAACAACAAATGCTGGAGAGGGTGTGGAGAAAAGGGAACCCTCTTTCACTGTTGGTGGGAATGTAAATTGATACCGCCACTATGGAGAACAGTATGGAGGTTGCTTAAAAAACTAAAAATAAAATTACCATATGACCCAGCAATCCCACTACTGGGCATATACCCAGAGAAAACTATAATTCAAAAAGACACATGCACCCCAATGTTCACTGAAGCACTATGTACAATAGCCAGGTCATGGAAGCAACCTAAATGCCCATCGACAGACGAATGGATAAAGAAGGTGTGGTACATATCTACAATGGAATATTACTTGGCCATAAAAAGGAACGAAACTGGGTCATTTGTTGAGACGTGGATGGATCTAGAGACTGTCATACAGAGTGAAGTAAGTCAGAAAGAGAAAAACAAATATCGTATGTTAACGCATATATGTGGAACCTAGAAAAATGGTACAGATGAACCGGTTTTCAGGGCAGAAATTGAGACACAGATGTAGAGAACAAATGTATGGACACCAAGGGGGGAAAGGGGTGGGGTGGTGGTAGTGGTGGTGTGATGAATTGGGCGATTGGGATTGACATGTATACACCGATGTGTATAAAATTGATGACCAATAAGAACCTGCTGTATAAGAAAAGTAAATTAAATTAAATTCAAAAATTTAAAAAAAAGAATCCGGGCACTAGATGCTAATCTGGAAGCACTGGAGAACTGAGAAAGAATCATTCCACGTTCCAAAACAATAGGTCACTATATTTGAAAGATAGATTGGGAGAAGATTCAGCACTGAGAAATGCAAAGAAATAATCGGTTTTGAAAGAAGTAATAAGCTTATCTGTGTGGATTTAGTAAAATATACCTTCTCATCCTGCTCCAGTTAACTTACTAGAAAATATTGAATAATTTTGAGCAATCATATGTGATTTAATAACTTCCACCCTCCCACTCTTACCAGGCTTTATATAAAATTGACATCTTTGAAGTTTGTCTTCTTTGAAAGTATTAACTATTGGGATAAAGAAAATTAGAATGTAGAAATTCTTCTTGATTAGCTGTAGATCATCTGAAAAAAATATAGCTAAGCTTTGAACAGCATCTTTCTTAAAACAACATGACAGAACTCAATATCCATATGAAAGAGATAAATTTATATAAATATGAAGAAGATGTGGTATTTGTGAATAAATGACCATTGCTTCTCGCAGCTAGCAGATTTTTTACTGTTACACATTATTAAAACACATAATTTTTTTAAATGTCATTATATGTGATCTAAAAATTCTATCTCCACAAATATTAACAATTAGCTTAAATATATCTCATCCTAAATGACATCACAATATCTCCATGTGTAGCCAATTTAAGATTTATCAATCAGCTCATAAAAATTCCAATGAAATGGATTACAAAACTATCACGGTAGTCAGTGCATCATGAATACTATAAAGATTCTCATATGCTATTTAACTCAACTGCTGCTTACCTTTACAGATTAAAGATTATATGTACATATATACATAATTTTCGCAATTATTTTAAATATTTCTATTCATGCTTGGAGCAGGGGAGAAAACAGATATCCAAAGTATATCTTAGATGTTAATATTTATATAATATAGACTATTTGGGTAATATGGTTTAACATTATTTAGTAATTTATTAATTCAGGTAAGACTGCCTAAATTCAACCCCAAGGCCTGAATGCTCTGTACATTTTTAAATCAAACAACACTGACAATGTTAACAGGAATATGACACAAAGTAAAGCAGAATATACTTTATCTTTCTATATCTATTTATATAGCTACATTAATCTGAATTGGCTACGTTATGGTGCAGTTACAATCTTTCATTGTTTCAGGGACTCAGCCTAAGAAAGGCTTCAACTCCTTGTTACAAAAATTGCCAAGACAAAGTAGAGAGGGGGGACAGAAGGAGAGTAGACAATTCTGTACCACTCACCAACTCTCAAGTTTTTGCTTCTGCTCACATTCCATTGGCCAAAGCAAATGGATGACATATCTAATTTCTTCAGCTTATGGGGAATGTCAGTCCTATCATATGCCCAGAAACTGGGGAGTCAATAACATTTGGTGAACAGCACTAATCATTACTGTAAGAGTCAAATACGTGCCAAGCACCGTGATAGTTACTACAGGCATCCATGCTATGAACACAGAAGTATAGTCTTTTAATTTAAGAGTATATATCATCAAAACTGTTCCTCAAAGTCTTTCATTTTACATTTCTTATTTTGTTCTCCCAAAAGATTATTGGAAAATTGTTATTTAGTTGAAAATGTCAGGGGAAAAAAAGGTCTCATACCAAAAAGACACATTACTTTCTTTAATATTTCTTTTAACTATAGTTTTTCCTAAATTAAGCAGTTTGAAATCAAATTATTCTTGGTACAAGTGATTCATAATTACTCTTGGTACACTGATCCATTCAATCAACATTTATGAAGTTCCTACAATTCATAAGCTCAGAGCTAGTTGTTATGCAAGCTTTAAAGATATCCCTAAGTTTCCCTACCACAAGATACTTAAAATTGCATTACTCAATTTCTTACTGAATGATGACTTAAATCCATCTGTGTGGAGTGTCTTGGGTTCTAATACAGCACTACAGGTCTAAGTATGTAATTGAGATACATATAGTTTTTTGGTGTTTTGGGGGTTTTTTTTGTTTTTGTTTTTGTTTTTGTTTTTTACAGAGAACTTAGCAGTATTACATCAGTTATCTAGCACAAACAATTAAAGCAAACACTATTAAAATCTCATTGTAGCAGAATAGTTTTAAAGAATCAGCTAACCAAATAATATTTTTAAATGGTGTTAGATTGGGAGAGCTATCTAGTGGGAAGTCACAGGGTTGTGTTCTATTCAATGTTTTGCCAAAGACTAAATTCTCGATATAAAAGCAGTACTCAAATTCATGATGACAAAGAGCATAGACAAAGCATAAGGAAAAGCCAGCATCATGTATGTTTCATTATTCAGCAATAATCTGGAAGCCAACACCTATGATTTATTCCATTTTTAACTCTATCACCATACCACTAGTCCTAGCTTGTTTCCTCAGAATTCTAAATTAGCTTCCACTCTTGAAAATTTTGAAATGTTTGTTTCCAAGAAAGTAATTTGGTCATCTTAGGCCTTGACTCATGCAAACTCTAAAACACTATCTATGGAAAATATTATCTGAGTTAAATGTGACACAGGCTAGTGAAGTATAAGGATCTAGATTCTCAATTGCATCAAACTCTTCCAAAGTCCTAGAGATGTCATAGAAGTATGTTCACATGGTCATATGCTTTTACAAAATTTTTACAAATTAGATTTTAGCCACTTTCAATTAAGACCACTGGCTCTTTTCACTGCTTCTGCTCTGTGATTCTTCCCATATTCTGGGTGCCATTAAACTGGCTACAAGCATTGTTTTGATATTCAGCTAAGGCACAATTGATTTGGGAACAAATGTGGCAAAATATATTTGAGTTTTAGTCGTTTATGTATATTTATGTAATTGTAGCTGTCTAGGCTTAGGAATGACTTTCAAGCATATTCCTAATGACCACTCAGCCAATGATTCTTTCATGGAAGTACAGGGCCAAAGATCATAGTGTATTTTGAATGTTCCCTGCAGGGGCCAGCACGAGAAGTATGTAGGTATTAGAAGAGAAACATGCTTAAATGTAGCCAGAAGATGGTTGTTGGAAAATTACTCTAGCTTTTATAACCGTATATGATGAAACAAAAAGGTTCTCTCAACTCTGACAATCCTAGAATTTTATATGATATCAATAAAAAGTTGTGAGGCTGCAAGCAACTTTTCTATACTATCAATTTAAGATAAAAATTTTATTTTAAAAAAATTTTTTTAAATTTAAATTTAAAAAAATTTTAAATTTAAAAAAAATTAAAACAATTAAATAAAAAATTAAAACAAAAGAAATAAAATAAAAATTCAGACAATCATACTACAGGAAAGACATTCATACTTTGTTCTTTTTATAGAAAAAGATATGAAATTATTGTCGTGTGAAGAAGTGGTCAAAGTATGCAGCCAAAACATGGGAAAATATATTGTAGAAGTGTTTTAGACAGTTAATTGATAACATGACATTATTTTTCAGGATGTTGCAATGGCCATGGTATCTACCAGCTTCTGAAGACATATAACTCTGATTTCTTTTCTCAGTCTAAATAATCATTTCATATGTAAATCTGTATTTGTGTGATTATAGATATATTTTTTATAGAGCCCTCCCAAAATTGCTCTAGCTTTAACTTAGGTCACTCAAAATTTGGAGCCACCCCTGAATCAGGACCTCCAGCATCACCATTCATCATCTTTATCATCACCATCTCCACTACAGTCAAGGCGGAATTATGCAAGAATGACAACTGAAAAACTCCAATCCCAAATTTCTTCTATAAATCTATAATATTTGAGCTGTCAAAATTGGTGGAGGTGTGTATGTGTATTTCATAAGAAAGTTTATTTATCCCTCTCTGTTCTGTTCTTCCAAAAATAATGAAGGAGGCTATGATAGCTGGTTTATCATCTCCCTCCCTTTACCACCCTCAGTCTGGTAAAGTATATCAGTCACATCATTGATGATGACTCAGTTTCAGCTGCCTTATATGGATAAAATAAGAAGGTTGGGCTGGATAAGCTCCAAGTCCTTCTGGCTTTTACTTACTATGATTATACCTCAGATATTAACCCAGTTTAGGATATTCAACAGACAAATGTATAAGTTATATTATTTTAAAATTATATGAACCCATCATCAAAGGCCAATGACTTAAAGAGTCGTGCCTGTGTAATGAAGCCTCCATAAAAACCCCAAAGGATGGATCTCCAGGAGTTTCCACGTTGGTGAGCACATGGGGATGTGGGGAGAGTGGTGCGCTCAGAGAGCATGGAGGCTCCGCGTCCTTCCCACATAATTTGCCCCAAAGCAACACTTCCATCAGGCTGTGTCTGAGTTATATCATTTTATGATAAACCGGTGATCTGGTGACCTTGTACAAGGGCTCTGACATGGAGGACTTCGGGTTCAGTGTAGCAGATGGCTTGCTGGAGAAAGGAGTATGTGTCAAAAATATTCGCCCAGCTGGGCCAGATCTTGGTGGCTTAAAGCCCTACGATAGGCTCTTACAGGTCAATCATTACCAAATGAGAGACTTTGACTACTGCCTTGTTGTGCCTCTCATAGCAGAATCTGGTAATAAGCTGGACTGGGTTATTAGTAGAAACCCCCTGGCTTCACAGAAGTCCATAGAACAGACTCTACCAGGAGGAGAATGGAGTGAACAGAACAGTGCTTTTTTCCAACAGTTGAGCCACGGTGGTAATTTGGAGATAAGAGAACCCACTAATACATTATAGCGACGCTTTTTATAAAGCAGGACAAAAGACGATATCTACATGGTGCTAAAAAAAAAACCCTTTAAGATTTCTGTGACATTTGAAGCACATATAATCACGTGGCATTAACTGCATGCACAGGGGTCTTTTAAATCTCATGGCTCATGTTCACTTCCCCTTTCAAGTTGAAGAGGTTTCTTTGTTGGTGATCACTGTGGTATACGACAGGCAAACCCCTGCCAAGCCCAAGGGTAGAGAAAAAGAAAAACAAGCAGGCCACCCATTTCTACAGTTAACATCAGAGGAAATTTTTTACAAGGCCATCTTCCTATTCCTTTCTTTTTTTTTTTTTTTTCAACATCTTTATTGGAGTATAATTGCTTTACAATGGTGTGTTAGTTTCTGCTTTATAACAAAGTGAATCAGTTATACATATACATATGTTCCCATATCTCTTCCCTCTTGCGTCTCCCTCCCTCGCACCCTCCCTATCCCACCCCTCTAGGTGGTCACAAAGCACCGAGCTGATCTCCCTGTGCTATGCGGCTGCTTCCCACTAGCTATCTATTTTACGTTTGGTAGTGTATATATGTCCATGCCACTCTCTCACTTTGTCACAGCTAACCCTTCCCCCTCCCCATATCCTCAAGTCCATTCTCTAGTAGGTCTGTGTCTTTATTCCCTTCTCGCCCCCAGGTTCTTCATGACCTTTTTTTTTCTTTTTTCCCCTTCGATTCCATATATATGTGTTAGCATACGGTATTTGTTTTTCTCTTTCTGACTTACTTCACTCTGTATGACAGACTCTAGGTCCATCCACCTCACTACAAATAACTCAATTTCATTTCTTTTTATGGCTGAGTAATATTCCATTGTATGTATGTGCCACATCTTCTTTATCCATTCATCTGTTGATGGACACTTAGGTTGCTTCCATGTCCTGGCTATTGTAAACAGAGCTGCAATGAACATTTTGGTACATGACTCTTTTTGAATTATGGTTTTCTCAGGGTATATGCCCAGTAGTGGGATTGCTGGGTCGTATGGTCTATTTTTCGTGTTTTAAGGAACCTCCATACTGTTCTCCATAGTGGCTGTATCAATTTACATTCCCACCAAGAGTGCAAGAGTGTGAAATTAAGAAAACACTCCCATTTACCATTGCAACAAAATATCTAGGAATAAACCTACCTAAGGAGACAAAAGACCTGTATGCAGAAAACTATAAGACACTGATGAAAGAAATTAAAGATGATACAAATAGATGGAGAGATATACCATGTTCTTGGGTTGAAAGAATCAGCATTGTGAAAATGACTCTACTACCCAAAGCAATCTACAGATTCAATGCAATCCCTATCAAACTACCAGTAGCATTTTTCACAGAACTAGAACAAAAAATTTCACAATTTGTATGGAAACACAAAAGACCCTGAATAGCCAAAGCAATCTTGAGAAAGAAAAATGGAGCTGGAGGAATCAGGCTCCCTCACTTCAGACTATACTACAAAGCTACAGTAATCAAGACAGTATGGTACAGGCACAAAAACAGAAACATAGATCAATGGAACAGGATAGAAAGCCCAGACATAAACCCACGCACATATGGTCACCTTATCTTTGATAAAGGAGGCAAGAATATACAGTGAAGAAAAGACAACCTCTTCAGTAAGTGGTGGTGGGAAAACTGGACAGGTACATGTAAAAGTATGAAATTAGAACACTCCCTAACACCATACACAAAAATAAACTCAAAATGGAATAAAGACCTAAATGTAAGGCCAGACACTATCAAACTCTTAGAGGAAAACATAGGCAGAACACTCTATGACATAAATCACAGAAATATCCTTTTTGACCCACCTCCTAGAGAAATGGAAATAAAAACACAAATAAACAAATGGGACCTAATGAAACTTAAAAGCTTTTGCACAGCAAAGGAAACCATAAACAAGACCAAAAGACAACCCTGAGAATGGGAGAAAATATTTGCAAATGAAGCAACTGACAAAGGATTAATCTCCAACATTTACAAGCAGCTCATGCAGCTCAATATCAAAAAAACAAACAACCCAATCCTATTCCTTTTTAAAATGAGAAGTGTCTGTTTGAAAATGTTCTCTATTTCCTTAATTCACTTTGAAATCAGTTTCTTACTACGAAATCATTCTTGTAAGAATTTAACCAACAGGCTTTTCATAAAGCTGGCTCTACTAGGAGAACTAGTTTGGTGAACTGCTGGAACTGCTGCTATGGGAGGGGTACAGGTATAAAATCATCTTACAACGTTTCAGCAATGATGCATGTAGGCGACCGTAATAGGTGGTGGTAAATGTTTTGCCCAAGTATAGGAATGATTTTAACTAAGATGTATGCTATTCCCTATGCAACAAATTATCAAACAGGGTATGTCTTGTGACCTGTTTTTTTTTTTTAAGGACACATTTTTAATAGGTGAAAAATCTCTGATAATGAATTAGGGTGTTTAGCAACACTGAGAATTAGTTATTTTTAAAATTCAAGACTAAGAATTTAAGAGAGAATGAAGAGTCTATTAAAATGAGATTTATCTTAATGATAGGCAAATCAAACTCATACTCTTGACATGTTTTGAAAACTGGTTATATTGAGGGGTGTACAGTACATGTACTTAAAAATGACACTGGACTGTCTTTTGTTCTGAGCCATGCCACTTACTGAAATTGTAAATACATTTTTCACAAAATGCATTGCCAATTATTATCATCCCTCAAAGCAATAAATTGTGACAGTTGCTTTTAATGTTTGTCAGCAACTGTTTTCATTTGTTCAGATATTCTGAATAGTTACACTAATAACTGTTATTTGGTGAATATAAAAAAAATAGATCTGTATATTAATTGTAGAATCTCCATACTGAAACAATTATTTTCCATTTTTATTTTGGTCAATAATTCAAACAACTTCTTAGGTAAAGCATTTGAACACTGTGTCCTTTGTTTAAGGAAAAAAGTTCACCTTTCTTTTTTGTGCAAAGAAATGTATTATTTCAATCATAGTTCAGAACCACCAGGGCAAGAAAGCATAAAGCAGAATCATGTTAAGGAAAAAAAAAAAGATCATGAGTCACTTAAATATGTATTTTTATTTGTAACAAACAAGTATTAAACTGTAAGGTATTTTTGTACAAATTTAACACTTTAATAGCATGGTATTTATCGTCTATGTATGGTTTTGGGGAATTAAAAATTGTTGCAAATATTTGTATGGAAAAAAAAAAACCCTCTACCAAATGGAAGAAACAGTGGTTTTAAAAAGCAAAGAAAAAAAAAAAATTATATGAACCTTATAAATAATAAATGAGATGAGCATGCAATATATCCTCTGGTTATACTATACATATATCCTCGATTTTGGAGAAAGTGGCCAGATGGGAGGAATTTTGAGGCCAAGGGAACAGAGCAGGCAAAGATTTAAGGTAAAGGAGAACATAATTATTGGGGGAGCTGGAAGTTTTTTATAACTGTAATATTCTACTACGGTTATTAGTATGTGATCAAAATAAGGCTGATGCAATTAAAAGGAGCCAATTTTAGATGCTGTATGTCATTCATGTGAAGAATCTGGAAATTTGAGAACACATGTCTCCGTGTTCAGAAGAGTGATGTGATCAAATTGGTCCATGTATTAGTTTCCCACTGCCACTATAACAAATTACCACAATTTTAGTGGTTTAAGACACAAATCTATTATCTTACAGCTCTGGAGGCAGAGGTCTGAAATGGGTCTCATGAAGCTAAAATCAAGGTGTCCACAGAGATGCATTTCTTCTGAAGGCTGTAAGGGAGAAACCATTTCTTGTATTTTCTAATTTCTAGAGGCCACCTGCATTACCTGGCTTGTAGCTGTTATCACTCCACCCCCTTTGTCACATCTTCTGATTCTCCTTCCTTGCTCTTTCCCTTAGCAAGACTAAGGGACATTTATTACATTTTACCCACCCAGATGATCCAGGATAATCTCCCCATCTGAACATCCTTAATTTAAATGCACCTGCAAAATTCCTTTTGCCACGTAAAATGCCATATTCACAAGTTCTAGAAGTTGGGACATGGACATCTATGGAGGCCATTTTCTGCCTTCCATATTGACTTAGATAATCTCTCTACAATCATTTTAAAATATTTAATCAATTCTCTGTAGCAAGACGTACATGAGTGGCTGTGGCTAAAAGGATGAACAAAATATGCATAGTCTCTTCTCTCATAGCATATAGAAGCTGGTAGAAGAGGAAGGTATTAGTCAAATTATCATGCAAATATACAATTATTCTGTGTAATTATAGCAAGAAACTGATTATCAAGATTAAGAAACTGAATTTAAAGTACAGAAAGCTATAGCAGTTTATGAGAGGGAGATCAAATATAGCCTACAGTATCAAAGAAGGCTTTCCTAAGCAACTGAGAATAAAAACAAAAGTAAAATGAAAAGTGCCTAGTATTTCATTTGTGAGGTCTATTAGATGGTGGAGAAAGCTTATTAGGTTTTCTTGAGAAGCACATTAACAGTTAAGAACATAGGAATAACCCAGATTTCACTGAACTGAATAAAATGGCAGGTGAAAAACTTCAGGTAAGATATGCTGACAACTCTTCCAAGAAGTTTTGCTAAGAGGAGGGAGAGGGGAAAAAAACTAGAAGAGAACGTGAATTTGAAGGAGAAACAAAAAGAAAATAAATCATGTATGAGAAAGTAAAAATAGCAAGGTTGAGGTTAAAGATATAGTATTAGGAAGGAATAACTGATTAACAAAAGACCCCAAACCAGCTGGGAAGACATGGAACCCAGAGCCCAGATGGAGGAACAAACCTTAGAGGAATCACTCTGTTCACTGTATCAGAAGGGAAAGAGAAAGTATGATGTGAAGTTAAATTTTAGGTGTGCAGATGAGAATTAGAGAGTTCCTTTGTCACAGAGTTCATTTCCTACAAAAGTGGGCGGCATGGTCCTATGTGCTTAGCAGCCAAAGTGGCGTCATGGAGAAGACAGGACAGTTGGACTGATGAAAAATTAATGTTTTACCAAGGAGATGAGATGGGAAATGGTGGATAATGGAGTAGAGGGTATTGCCAAGAAAGTGGTTATGTCATATATAAATGAAATTTTAAAAAACTGAAGAGAGGAGAGAGCTAAATAGAAGAGTCATATCACTAACTCCTTCAATTCACTCATTCACTTGACAGATATCTATCAAGACATACTATGTGCCAAGATCTACCTAGGCATTAAAGAGTCAAGGAAACAGCAATTTCAGAAAAGTTAAAGAAGTGAAGTAGTATGACAGAAAGCTGGAAAGATAAAGTTATGGTCTGAAAATGAGATTTGAAATCAAGGTTACAGATATTATCAGTTAGGAATGGCTGATATATGTATCAGAAACAAAAGTGGTTAAAGGAAAAGGTAATGAACTGACTCAAGTAAATGAAAAGTCCAAGGGATGAGTTAGCTTAATGCCAGAAGACCCAGGGCTCAAATATCAGGACTTGGAATATCTCCATTCTTGGGTATAAAACATGTTTTTTTTGGTTTCATTCCCAGGTACAATAGGTGTCAAAGTGTTTCCTACAGAGCAAATGGCCATAGAAACCTTAGCCTCACATCCTTTCAGTCACATCCAATAAGAAACACCAAGGGTTTTTCCCAACCTTCCACAAATATTCTGTGAAAGAAAAAGATTGGACCAGCTTAGGTTAGGCTAAACTAGTTACTGTTACTAGTTACTAGCAATACTTTGGCTTCCAAGGGGGTTCTCCAGAAAGAGAACCGTCAAGACAAATGGCCTTGGATCCCCAAGGGAGGAATGAATAAAATGAAATAGAGGACTGTAGCTAGAAGAATGCAAATGGGATGCTGTAGAAGTAAACTATGAACATCCACTAAAAAGACATAGTTTTTCTATTTCTAATGTTAGTATCTCCTCTTATATGGCCACAAGAGTTGATGGCTAACAAGGATGGGAGGTAGAACTCATTAGAACTGAGAAATTCAAAGTAGTGTTGGTTCACCAGGTTAGATATTAAAGTCACCTGGGACAATGGCACATCTTGGGAGAGAGTAGTAGACTTCTATGTGCAAAAGGCTTTTAAAATAAAAGTGAATGAGAAGGCTGATGGAGGGAAATAAAGAAGGTAGAGATGGCAAAGCTAGACGACTCAAGCCTACTATTATTTTTCTAAATAATGTTATATCCCACATATTGTCAAATACCATTTTAATCGATATTTTAATATTATCCTTGAAAAAATGATTACTTTGAATTTCTTAGTAACTGACTTGTCTAACTTTTTTTAATGTTTTAGGAAATTAAAATATAGTGAAAATACTCAAAGTACTTTCAGATTTAACAATTTACATAATATATATTTAATCCTTGGACTTTTAATACATTTTTGTCTCTTTCCACATTAAAAAAGAGTAATTTCTTACTTTGTCATTCTGATTATATACACTCAACTTTAATAACATTTGTTTTTCATTTCCCAGGAATTTTCATGAAATTTCATTCATACTACTAGAAGCAATGTGACACTATGTTATATACATGCATACACATATATTAGAAGATTGATATTTGTAAAAACATACTTTTAAAAAGATATTTTTTTCAAGAATCTAAATAATGGGGGTGGGGGAGAGGGAACTGGATGAAGGCAGTCAAAGGGACAAGATTCTGGTTATAAGATATATAAGTACTAGAGATGTAATGTATAACATGAACAATTCACACTGCTGTGTGTTCTATATGAAATTTGTTAAGGGTAAATCCTAACATTTCTCATAGTAATAAAAAAACTTTTTTCTATTTCTTTAACTTTGTACCTACGTGAGATGATGTTCACTAAACTTAATGTGATAGTCACTTCATGATGTAAGTCAACTAATTATGCTGTATATCTTAAAGTTACAGTGCTGTATGTCAATTATTATCTCAATAAAAATGGAAGAAAAAATCTGAATTATTATTATACATTTTAAATAATAATGCAAGAAAATATTTAGAGTTGGCTTTTGTTTGAGAAATAGAAATTATGGGAAATGTAACTCAATTTCAGTTTTCATTAACACTAATATATGTCTAATCTGGAATAATTTATTCTTAGATTCCATGCTTTTAGAAGCAGATATGTGAAGGGAGCAGAATATGCCACCCCAAAATGCACCACTTTAGCAGGTGAATTATTTGGGGCTGAAGGCAGTCAAGACCAGCAGACTCAGAAAGAGCTTTTTTACCTCCTTCTTAACTGCCTAAAAAGAATTTGGATAGGGGGCTGAATCCAGGAGAGAGCTATTACCAGAGATAACTTTATCTGAAAGACTCCTCTACATAGCAGGGCAAATATCTGATTACCAAACATCTGCTCTTCTCATCCTCCTGTGAATCACCCCTCTCCCCTTTGAAGCCCCAGACCCCTATCTCTACCCTTAGCTCAGGATAGCATGTAAGCCTCAACTGGCTGACTGCCTTTAAGTGTCATGTCTTTGTGGGGTTCCCATATGTACATAACTAAATTTGTTTCTTCTGTTAGTCTGTCTTATATCAATTTAATTATTAGACCAGCCAAAGAACCTAGCAGGGGAAAGTTTTCCATCGCTGCACATTATTCATGTTAATTTTCTAAAAACTTATACTATTGATAGAAAAATATAAGTGCCCAACTCAATAGAACACGAAATGAATCAGTGAAAGAAAAACGTCTATTTGCTTGTTCAAACAACTTAGATCATTCAAGTAGCTTACTACTACAGGTTATGTGTCTTTTTTTGGCATTATGAAGGAAAATAAACTATATAGAAATTCAGACAGATACAAGAACATGAGATATCTTGAAGACATTGAAACTGAATCCCAGGCATTATGTTATCACAATGATTTAATGAAGCTATCATTACCATATCAGAATTCCCATCAGATGCCGATATTATTTAAACCTCAGAAACGCATGTTTAACAAGGGAAAAAATAAGAACGACTAAGTAAACAAATTTGAGATTGGCATAGAGCTGATATATATTCAAAATTTCATAATGCTTTAATAAGGTAAAGAAAAAGGAAAAAAAAACGTTAAAGGCTTTCAGAGTGTATACTATTCAGGCTCTAAGTAAATGAAACTCCTTTTTTGATGTTATTGCTTGTTACTGAGTAAATTATTACTTATGCCTCTGCAAAGGCAAGGTATTAAGAGCCATAAGCATCTAATACTTTAAAAATTATTTCTACAATGTTCGATAATTTTTCAAAAGGCATACAGAGGAAATTTCAATTATTAAATAAAAAAAATAAATGCACGTTTACCTTCTTACCTTCTGAATAGTTACAACTGAATGGAGTACTTTTCCTCCTCCCCACCTCCTCCTCCCATTCCCCCTCTCATTCTCACTTTCTCCTTCCCTCTTCCCCACTTCCTAAGTGTGGCAGAAAAACAACCTGAGAAAAATGCCTTTTCATTATTCTATAGCCACACGTTTTCATTTTTCAAACTCATTATATTTGACAAGAATTAATTTAAATTACACTAATGAATCTGCACTTGTATGAGGAATTATTTTTTGGTTGACAAATAAAATGTTCCTTAGATAAAATAGTAGACAAAACAGCACTGTTTCGAGGGAAGACAATAAAGGCTTTCTAAGTATAAGGGAAACTTAGTCATGAGAAATAGCTGAATTGATTTCCAAAGAGTGATCAAATTCTTCCACTTCTTCAAATAAACTTCCAGTGCAGCACTGCATAAAGAGCCCCCTTGTGAGACACTATTTTACTATTGTGCTGTAAGATTACAATCTGCATTAAGGATAGACAAGTTCTAACTTTTTAATATTTCTTAGATAATACCAAAACTGATAGCCACAATTTGTGATATTAACGTCATCTAAAAAGGCATTCCAGATACTCCTGTGAATAGGGAAATCTGTGTGAATTATACTCTAGTCTAGCCTACAAAAAGAAATGACAGCCCAGTCTCTCAGCTTCTTGGTGGTAGCTGTCCCTTCGGCCTTTGACTTAATTTCCAGGACTTGAATTTACCGCCATGTCCTCTGAAGAAGGGAAGCTCTTCGTGGGAGGGCTCAGCTTCAACACTGATGAGCAAGCTCTGGAAGACCACTTCAGCAGCTTTGGACCTATTTCTGAGGTGGTTGTTGTCAAGGACCGGGAGACTCAGCGATCCCGGGGTTTTGGCTTCATCACCTTCACCAACCCAGAACATGCCTCAGATGCCATGAGAGCCATGAATGGAGAGTCTCTGGACAGTCGTCAGATCCGTGTAGACCATGCGGGCAAGTCGGCCCGGGGAACAAGAGGGGGTGCCTTTGGGGCCTATGGGCGTGGTCACAGCTACTCTAGAGGTGGTGGGGACCAGGGCTATGGAAGTGGCAGGTATGACAGCCAACCTGGAGGATATGGATATGGAAGGTCCAGAGACTATGGCGGCAGAAGTCAGGGTGGTTATGACCGCTACTCAGGAGGAAATTACTGGGATAATTATGATAACTGACATGAGGCATGCACACCTAATGTAGATACACAAGGAATAAAACTTCTTCTGATCCAGGACCATCCCTCCAAATGGCTGTATTTATAAAGATTTTTGGAGCTGCACTGAAACATCTGTTTTAGTTACATCAACTTCTTTTTCTGAGTAGAGCTCCCAAGGTAGCTTGTTAAAGACCTTTCAGAAAGTTCCATGTGTTTTTTTTTTAAATTTTTCTCCTATTTAAAGACAAATTCTGAGACATTTGTGGAGTCTGGATATTTTTTCCTTTTCTACCAGTGTTTTAGTTGGGGCTCTCAGGAATGTTGGTTCTGGCAAAAAGTGTTTGGCCAGACTGATTTTTTTAAATAATGTGCATCTAGGAACATTTTAAACACCTGTACACAATGTTTAATCGTGATTAGGAAGCAATTTCTGACTGTAACTATAAGAAATGAAGAACATGATTACTCAGAGGTGTTTTTTTACTCCAGATCTCTGCCTTGATTATACAGAAGTTTCTTAAAAATATTTGTGTGTAATTTTTTTTTTAATACTGGAAGAAAAAAATAATTCTGTTGTGTTTCATGTAGCATTTAGGATGTCTTTCACCGAGCTGATTAAAAAGATGAAATCTGAAAACAAAAAAAACAAAAACAAAAACAAAAAGAAATGACAGAAGGAAGGTCATTAATGCTGAAAAATATTGGAGAGGCATTGAGGTTTTTAGTTTTGGTTTTGGTTTTTAACAGAGCATCTATGAATACATTCATGTTATTTGTCCCAACCTCCAGTTTTGAATTTTTTAGAGGAAGTGTGGAGGAAGATTTTGGCAAGAAAGGAGGAAGAGGAAAGGAGGAAATCTAAGTCTCAACCCCATGATCTGCCTCAGTTCCAAGTACAGAGGTTTTGTTCTTAGTTAGAAACATTTTTCCTCCAAGAGCTAAACATGGTAAAGAAGGTCCACTGGGTAAGAGAAAATGCTTTGGGGCTACAAATGTATTCATTCATTTAACAGAACTTAAGTACCTACTATATGCCGCTCCAGATAAAGCTAGGAAACAATATCTGCTCTCAAGTAGCTCACTGTCTAAAAAAGGGGTGGGGAGGGCCAGAATATGTACCATGAGGTATGATACAGTCAAATTTCAATAATATGTATATGCACTGGTTACTAAGGAAGAACAGGAGTTAGCAACACTGAGGAAGGAAAAAAGTATTCAACTTAGAACAGTACAAATACACAGGACTAAAAAGGGTCTTGAATCAAAAAACTGAACAGCAAATACCTTGATATATCTGGAATACAGGACTGTGAGTAAATGTAAAACAATCTGACTGAAAAGTAGGTAGGGCTTTTAACACTGTTAAAAAGTTAAGGGGCTTCCCTCGTGGCGCAGTGGTTGAGAATCTGCCTGCCAATGCAGGGGACACGGGTTCGAGCCCTGGTCTGGGAAGATCCCACACACCGCGGAGCAACTAGGCCCATGAGCCACAACTACTGAGCCTGCATGTCTGGAGCCTGTGCTCCGCAACAAGAGAGGCAGCGATAGTGAGAGGCCCGCACACCGTGATGAAGAGTGGCCCCCGCTTGCCACAACTAGAGAAAGCCCTAGCACAGAAACGAAGACCCAACACAGCCAAAAATAAATAAATAAATTAATTAATTATTTAAAAGTTAAGAAATATTATAAACATAAAAATGAGATACCATTGAAGGATTTTCATATGGTAATAATGCCTATTTTTAAAAAACACCTAATTCCAGAAAATAAAGAACAAAGCAAATAAAAATCACATATCATTCTTAAGAAAATCAATATTAACTTATATTGCATTTCTATCATAAATACAAAATAAGAACTCCTTTTTTGTAATATGACCACAATACCAATAGCAAACTGAAAAAAAAAAGTAAGAATTCCTTAATGACTCAAATACCCAGTTGGTGCTAGAATTCTGAAATAGGATAATGATATGACCGCAATCGCATTGGCAGTGGTAGAGAGGGGAAAACTGAGGTGGGTGGGGACAAAACAAGACAGTAATATGACTACCTAGAAGCCTAGTGTAAAATCCCAGACAAGCAGGTATGCCCAGAAGATGCTTGGCTTCTAGTTCGGAAAGGTTCCAGATGAGAGTTTACCTTTATTCGACTCCATCCATTCACACTAATAGAGTAACTAGTTCTACCTATATTGAAGACGATTAATTTTAGCAAAATTCTAGTCAAAAAAATGATTAGGCTTTCTAGAAGGGGAACCCATAAAATTCAAATATTAGAAAACAAGAATTCTTAACTCTTGGATCCCCTATATTAAAGTTTGCAAAGTTATAATAATTAACCCTTATATATAATTATGAGTCCTTTTATATAGGAGTATAATAGCTTTTAGGCTGTGAAGCAATGACTAAGTCATTAAAGGGCAATTTCTGACCATTTCAGCTTGGAAGGCAGTTTATCTAAGAATTACAAAGCAGGGACAGAGACAAGGAGAAGTAAGAGATTCAAGTTCAAAAACTACAGATGCGTAATATTCTTGGTACTGCCCTGTCCAAACTTGGCTGTCTACATTCCCAACTAACCCTGGAATATCTGTTTCAACAGTATTGGACCTCCTGAAGAATAAAATGAGATCTCCTTTTGTGACGAAGTCTAAGGTAAACTTGGAAATTTGGGAAAGGATACTTCCCACACTCATAGCCCCCAGAATTATATGGGCAGAAGAGGGACGGACCTCTTTTTTAAAATCAAATGCTCTTATAGAACATTTAGTACTTCCCAAATTTGTAATCTCCATCCAACTCCCCACTCAGGGAATAAACCAGCCACATCATAAGGCAGCTTTTAGTCCCTGATTCCATCACCAAATTTGCTAGTCTTTTTATTTATTTATTTATTTTTGGCTGCGTCAGGTCTTCGTTGCTGCGCGCAGGGTTTCTCTAGTTGCGGCGAGCAGGGGCGACCCTTCGTCGTGGTGCGCAGGCTTCTCATTTCAGTGGCTTCTCTTGTTGTGGAACGTGGGCTCTAGGCATGCGGGCTTCAGAAGTTGTGGCACTCGGGCTCAGTAGTTGTGGCTCACAGGCTCTAGGGCGCAGGCTCAGTAGTTGTGGCGCACGGGCTTAGGTGCTCCAGGGCATGTGGGATCTTCCCAGACCAGGGATCGAACCCGTGTCCTCTGCATTGGCAGGCGAATTCCCAACCACTGCACCACCAGAGAAGTCCCTCACTAGTCTTATATATACATAAAGGAGTTGATTAAATTCTTAATATCCCCATTTTGTAGGATAAAAATTGGAGGAGGTAAGAATATAATATTTAATGAACCCCTTTATGCACCACACACTGTACAGGACATTTTACCTGTTTTATTTCACTTAATGAGCAGATGGCTGATGGTTTAGCCATTGGAATAATTTGCTAACATTAAAAATGTGGTAGAGAATTAAGGCTGAAAGTATCACATATCAAGTAGTATAAAAAGCTGTATGTTCTTCACTCACCTCTTAATTCAAATTATGTTGTGGTACCTAATATGCATATAATGACTTTGTTTTGTTCAGTGTAAAGACTAATTTGTCTGAAAGATTTAGTACTGATCCATGTAGAACTATGGTCAGTATTGGAATTTGAGCGTCAGTTATTTTTTAAATGTGTAACATTATTGACCATATACGTTATAACTTATGAAATATAGAATATTAGAAAAAGATACCTATGAGGAGAAACCATTTGCCATTCTAAAGTTACATTAATATAGGAAAAGTATCTATCAACTTAGTCACTTGAGACATTTTTTAAACAATTTCTGGATCTCACTTTGAATTTTTATCCTCAAAGCTTTCTGTATAGTGTGGGTATTGGCTGGAGGTCTGCAGGGGCTGGTTGCAGAGAACTAGGAAAACATTTCACCTTCTCCCTCACTGCGACGCTCAGTGTGCACCCACACTCCCTGTGGTTTGCACCTCTAGATTTATAAGAAGAACAAACCAGGAAAAAAGTAAACATGTAAAAGGAAAGTAGATAGGATGCTAGAATGTGAGTAAGCCTTCAGAATAATTTACTCCAAAATCAAAGAAGGTAATTTAAGCTAGCAAAAGATCAAGGGCACGAGCTCTTAGCCATAGATTCTGGCACTGCACAGAACCTCGTTAGCGTTAGGGGTTCAAACAGAGGCCCCTCTAGAGAGGCAAGTGAGGGAACCAAACCCCAGAAGCCCATCGGGAAGCTGACACTATTTCTTTTGGGAATAAGTTCTTTTCAGAATGGTATATATGCTTCCTGAGAACTATTGTGTGTTTTTTTTTCCCTACAGTATAGGATTAAACATCCTGATGAACAAAGGACGTTTCTGAACGCTTTTCCACATGGTTTGAACCACGGCCAATGCCTCTTAAAATAAAAGACCTTGTCAATTTAAATTCTGGTGTCCTATGTTTGATTTGATTTGATTATTTTTAGTTTCGTAAGCCAATAGTTTCTCAAGCCAGGTGGGTGCAAACGGTAATCACAGAAGTTCAGTTGATTAACTTTCATTTATTCTTTATGTGGAAAAAAATTGAAAATGCTATGATTCCTGGTACTGCTAGACAAATAGGATTTGTAACTATTTTACAAATACTAAAACACATACATTTACTGAGCGCTTTTCATGTCGCAGGCACTGAGAAGCTCTTTACATATATTAACTCATTTAATCTTCATCTTTACCCTACAAGATATGTGCTATTACTCGTTTTTTATACAAAAGAAAACTAAGTCACAGACAGTTTAAGAAACCTACTCAATGTAACTCAGGAGATGACAAAAAAGGATTCATATCCCTCGGCCTGGCTTTATAGTTCTATGCTCTTATCTGCTATGTCACACCATGTTTACCGAGTTTTCCTTCTGTTGGCTGGTGTTAGCCTAAATTTTTCCAGATTATCAGCTGTTAGAAGGCAAACAATTTAAAACAAAAATAGAGTCCATGGACTGAATTAAGGATTAAGGAAAACAGTGATGTAACTTTAAGAAGAGATTTTTTTAAAGTACGTTCTGGCATAAATCAGTGATTCTCCAGAAATAGGATTATCTAGGCCTGGCATAAATCAGTGATTCTCCAGAAATAGGATTATCTAGGCCAGCCTCCCAAAATGCCAACTGAATTTCAGAACCATTTTCTTAATGTCCGCAAGGCAAGTAGCAAATAGAAGATATTATTAGATACTGCCAATTAACGAACAGTTAAAATGTATTCATTTTTATGTAAATAATTCAACAAAAATTGGCAATTCACAAAGCTGTGAACTACATGAATACAAACTATGAATCTTTGATTAAGATTCACAGAACTGTTTTTAATGAGTCAATTTTGGAAGTGCTTTCTGTAGAAGAGTAACTCTAGGAGAAAATAGTTGTATATAAAATAGAGCAAATACCCATTATGAGGCACAAGCTGGAGAAAAGTAGGTCATGTTCCCATACTTAGCAATCTAAAGGAAACAGTATAGAAATCTAAAAAATTGTTTATGTATATATAATAATTTATAAACTAATTCCTTATGGTTATTTCATAGAGGAGCACTTTCTTGGAGTCAAAGAACTCTCAGTGCCCTACCTTTTTTATTTAAGAATCCCATGATCCATTCCTCTCATAGGTAAATTGTTAAGTGTATATTATTTGCATTTGATGTATATATGTCACAAACATATGTCTTCTGTTTTAGTATTTGGTGATCTGGTAGTTTTGCTTTATTTACTTGCCACATATTTTAGAACTGTCAATTAGATGGTATCCAGATGAAAACAGGAAATATGACATTGAAGGGTCTGGGAAAGTCACTCCTTAAGTGACATTTTGGCACAAAAAAGACAAAGTAGAGGCATTCCTGATAAATCTCTGAATATTTGAAGAAAAAATATGTTCTGAGTTGCTCCTGCTCTAAAATGTTAAACTGAGCTTCCAAAGTAAGATTCTAGTTAAGGATTTATTATGGGGGCCACAAATCAGTGCAATGACTCTTAAACCCCTCAGTCACACTGATGAAGGTTTAAAGTACAGTCATTTTGAAGAATGGAGGGATGGGAAGCCCTATCTCCCAACTCCAAATCAATAAAGAAGAGCTGTAGGAAGGGAAGGAGATCCACTGAATGAGTGCTTATCAGCTTTGCATTTTCCAGGTTAAGGTCAAACACCTGGCTACCTTTTTTTTGATGAAAGGCACAATGGAGAGGTCATTCCCACTAGTCAGCTGGTACTCAGTTTTCAAGAAAATGAATTTATCAGGATTTTCCACAGACCAGATGCAGGCCACATAAATGAAAGAGCACATATGGGATCATTTAAGTTCTTTTCATGAAGACCACTGGAAGAGGTGTAAAGACCTCAGCAAAAGAAAGAGTAAGTGACAGGTCAGAATGGAGATAATACATCAAGAGAACTGCTAAGTAAGCCAACCTGAAAAAGGCTATATATTGTATAATTCCAACAATATGACATTCTAGAACAGAAAAAAGCACGAAGACAGTAAAAAGATTAGTGGTTTCCAGGGATTAGTCGATAGGGAGGGATGAATAGAGCACAGAAGATTTTTAGGGCAATGAAACTACTCTGCACAATACTCTAATTGCCAATATATGATTATACATTTGTCAAACACATAAAAGGTAAAACTGAGTGAATCCTAATATAAGCCATGGGATATAGTTAATATATCAACATTCATTTGTCAATTTTAACAAATGTACTATACCAGTGCAAGATGTTCACAGGGAAAACTGCAGGGGGTGGGGAGGGGGGCTATATGGAAGTCTCTGTACATTCTACTCAATTTTCCTATGAGCATAAACTGCTCAAAAAATAAAGTTTCTTGAAATAAAAATAAAGGTATCTCAAAAACAAAGCAGCCAGAAATTGTTTTAAAAGATAGCACCAACCACGAAAGAGGAGGAGAGGTAAGAGAATGGGGGAAGGAAAAGGAAATGAATAGTATTTGAAGGTGTGAGACTGGGTGAAATTATTTGAAACATGGTTGGTATGCACCCACAGATGAATGCTTTCAGAGACATTATTGTCCACCTTGCCAATTGCAGAGAATTCTGAGACTAGTGGTTAGGAAGCTTCCATGAGTGTCACGCTTGATCCTTAGTCAAGTCACAATTTGTCCTTAAGGATACTTTTTATATACCTCTAGCTGCAAATATTTATAAGGGTCTCCCATTACCCTAACGTTCATTTTCCAAATACCTGAATTTATAAGGTAGGATAGAAAAACATCACTACCCAAAAATATTCATAAGTGAATTGATGACCTGTAAAACCCATTATCACTGAAATCTCCCCAATTAATACTAGTTTTCCATATTCGTTGCTCAACCTCTTTAACGTTCAGTCCCTACTGACTGTCGACTGGAATGCTGAAAATACTATGCAAATAATATTAAATCATTTACAAAGTAAAATTTTAAAAGTAGCAAATTATTTATAAAGTGATGTTGGAAAATACAATTGGAAAGCCATAGACAAATGGTGATATACCAGAGTTTAACAAATTAAAAACTGAAGAAAAGAATCCAAGTTTCAGAAAAGATTAATTTGAGTATCAAAGCATTAATAAAAGATCTTTGGGAAAATGGGTAGCGCCTGGTATCAGATGTTTTTAAAAGAGATCCTTGTACTGACTGGCTGTAGGATTCAAACATAAGGTGAAAGGATCAGGTCATACCGTCCTCTCATTTTGTTTGGAAAATCATAATACCCTAAACTATTGTAAATAAGAGGAAAATACCTCCATAAGTTTCTTTCATTTTTTTAAGATACTGTCCTACTATGTCCACCCCCCCCCCCCAACTACCTACTATGACATTTTGATCCTTTTAATATATGTATAGTGGGCTTTTTCTGATACAATTATGTGTTTTTTTGAATTTTTGAATTTTATTTTATTTATTTTTTATACAGCAGGTTCTTATTAGTTATCTATTTTATACATATTAGTATATATATATCTCAATCCCAACAATTATGTTTTGATAAGATTCCCATAATTGTCCCCATACTTGGGAACACTTGCCCTATTCATATATCTATAGGAAATATGACAAAAGAATATACCAAGCATCTTCCACTGGTTTTGCCCCACCTTTAAGCCTAGAGTACCATTATATTTAATTAACAAAACAATTAGTATTTTTGTAACTGCCATATAGTATTTTAACATAATTTTACAGTGATTGGCCCTCATTTCTATTTCCAATGCTGTGTCTGTCACTATTGTTGGCACTGAAAGACATAGGAGAAGTGGAATATAGTATCCATGCCTGAGAGAGCTGCGTTCAGGTTAGAGTTCTTTTATAATTGTAAATCAAAAAAGAGGTATTCATAGTTAATAATCATTTAATTATTTAACTTAATTATTCACAATTTAATTAGTGAAAGGGGTGAGGGCTGCAGCAGAAAATATTTAAAGGACAAAATCAAAGAGGCAGAACTTAATCCTACCCTTTAGAGATGTTTTAAATGGCCAGAAAAATATGGAAACAACCTAAGTGTCCATCAGCAGATGAAGAGATAAGATGTGGTGTATATACAGAATGGAATATTATTCAGCCATGAGAAAGAAGCAACTCCTGCACTTTGCAACAACACGGATGGACCCTGAGGCATTATGTTAAGTGAAACAAGTCAGAAGCAGAAAGGCAAATACTACGTGGCATCACATATTTAAAATCTAAATTAAAAAATCAAACTCATAGAACAGTAGAAAAGTGGTTGCTAGGGGCTGGGGGAAATAAGGAAATGTTGGTAAAAGGGCACAAACTTTCAGCTATAAGATGAATAAGATCTGAGGATCTAATATATAACATGGTGACTACAGTTGATAACACTATTGTATAACACTACTGTATAACTGAAATTTGCTAAGAAAGGAGAACTTAAATGTTCTCACACACAAAAAGATAATAAATATGTGAGGTGATGGATGTGGTAATTAACTAGACAGGGAGGAATCCTCTCAATGTATACCATAATGTACACTCTAAATATCTTTACAATTTTGTCAATTATATCACAATAAAATTGAAAAAAGGAGAAAAAGGAGACTTGTGTGCTCAATCATTTAAAAAGCAAAAAAAGCCATATTTGTAAAACATAGGTAATAGGATACATAAAAAATTAAATACCCAGAAAAGCGTAGAGAATGTCCCCAATAGATTTAACGGTAAAAAGACAAAAATGAACAGTGGCAGTTTTTTAAGAGCAATGGGGCCTAACAGGAATGGTATTTTATTAGGAAGCAAGGGATACAAAGTTACAGAGGACAAATATAGAGTAAATTGAGAGTTTATTACTTCCTTGCTAATCATTAGTTTAAAATGCTATTGCAAAAGTGTTTCAAATTAGCAACATGTAAGGATCTGTTCAAAGAAGTAAAATTAATGTTTGTCTGCCCTTGAAATAGTTAACTT
This sequence comes from Eschrichtius robustus, assembly GCF_028021215.1. Classification (NCBI taxonomy): domain Eukaryota; kingdom Metazoa; phylum Chordata; class Mammalia; order Artiodactyla; family Eschrichtiidae; genus Eschrichtius; species Eschrichtius robustus. Next base: position 64,320,913 of record NC_090831.1, on the reverse strand, counting down.
ATTTCTGTGTTTTCCATAGTTTTAAGCACAGGATCTTTTTAACTTTTAAATTATATAATCTTATAGAGAAATTTTTTAAGAGATAAATACCTTGTACACCATTCTCATCTCTACTTAATCTCAGAATCTGAGTTTTATATTTTGCTCTGTCCTGAATGACAGAAGGCTTTTCTCTCCTTGTTCTCTAGTCTGTACAACTCCCAGCTGCCAGAAGATTATTCCGTTCTCATTCCTACTCCCTTGTCTTTCTACAGTCCAATACAAATGCAGAAAAGGAGAAGGAAAAAAAGGCAATGTTGGGCATGTCTTTCATGAGTATAAATTTTTATTGATTTTCTCCATTTCCTACAAGCACACACCTTTGAAAAAAGAGGGAAAAAAAACCAAAACACTCCTCCCTTAAGCTTTTATCCTTCTTGGCAGAATGTGGTTTAAAATGTACATACAATAACTTAACTGTCTTTATAGCTCCCTAGATATCTGCAGTTGTTATAACCATCTTTAAATATCACTGCTCTGGCAAGACGCCTTATAACGTGTTTCTAAAAGATTTTGTATTTCTAAGAGAGAATACTGTATAAAGCCTTTAACATTTGTTTTATTTAACTGAAAGGAGTTTCATAATAATCACTGTGTACAGTTATAAGTAGAGCTCACAAATAAATTTTGTTTTCAAATAGTAAAGCCCATTTCAAGTAAATGCTTGATTTTATAATATCCTCTACTTGTTTGAAAAGATCCTTGGGCAATGTAAAATAATTTATGCCTAAAAGGAGACTTGTGATTATCCAATATATTCCATAGATGTTGCTGCACTATTCAGAACTCGGCACACACTGGGTGTTCTGTAAGCATTGAGTGACTTGGTGTGAGCCTCTAACCCTGCAGCTGTCCCGTCACGAGGATGAAAGATTTAATAATTGCTCATTCAGAATTCTTCATTTTTAGCTGACACATTTCCTTTCATTTTACATGGGTCTATTATCTAATGTTCTGAAAAACTAATAAAATGTGGACCTGCATATTTGGAGAATAAAACTTTTCTATTTTGTCAACCTTTTATTAAAAAAACAAAGCTTTCTGGGTTGGGGTTTGATTTGGGGGCTCATTTGCTGACATTAACTTCAAGGGCACATATTTTTGATATAAGCATGTCCTTTTATTTTTCCCAGATTAACAGATCTTCCAAAGTCTCAACATTTTTTCAAACTGCCACTGGGGAAGTCATAAATTGCTTTATCCTATAATAAGAAATTTATTCTTATTATAGGGTCTGTTCATTTTGTTTAGATTGTGGCAAGACAAGATGTGGTTAGGTATAAGAACTGATACTTCCAAGGCTGTTTCCACAATCGAACCAAAATTGAAGACCAAAGCAGTTTCTCATTATTGTTGGGCTGATTAAGAAGATTAGTCTGTAAAAAAAAAAACAACTGAGAAGTAAATAGACACTTACGGAATGGATAAATCATGCGACATTGAGGTTTTTGCTTAAGTTATCAAAAAATATTTCAAGTGTGGGATACAACCTAATTTTACACCTTGACATTAATTTTTAATGTTTCCAAATTAAAGTGAACACAAGCTGTTTTGCAAATGCTACTTTCATTGAAAAAAAAACTCTTGTTCATATATAAAGATGCTGTATTGGTCCACTACTAGAGATGCTCTTAGAGAACTGTTCATCTAGGAGGAAATAATTGTGGGGTTTTTTTTTTTTTTTTCCTTAGTTCCCTTTGTAAAACAAAAGCAAACATTTGAGACAATTGGTAGAGTTAGATGTAAAACCGCAATCTTATATTCCACTGTTTACTCTTTGCCAGCTCCTGTTTTAATCATTTAAACTATAAGCAACATTGTCTGAATTATACTAAAGCATTTATATGAATTATGAGAAATGTAAAATTCAAGCCATTTTAAAGAGGGAGTTCTGGTTAAGTAACTTGTGTAAGGTTACACAGCTATTAAGTAGCAAAAGCAACCTTCAGTCAATCTTAACCACCAAACTGGAAGCTTCCCACATTGAATTCTCGGTACCCTTTGGGGAAAAAATTCCATGCCTATCATGTTATGGTTCACAGCTTTGTCGTCATTAAAGGAATTTTCCAAGAATTTTCGGAACAAGTGATCTAATATACACAATGATAGGTGTGCATGTCCTGTGTCGGTCCCTGAACAAAGTTTGTAAACACTGTGTTTAAGTACATATGTAGAACAGTCCACACAATTGCCTCTAACAAGAATATGGCTCTTTAGAGTAAAGAGAAACCCTATAAATCCTTCTGATATATTGTCCATCAAAATATTACTTATCTGACTCTCATATACACACACACCTTTACATATATTTACATAACCACATACACACATAATTTAGTCTTACAGAAGTTAGTTCCTTCCATAAACCCAACAGATATGAATCTAGCAGGAGAAAGCAAGAGGTGAGAATTTAGCAAAAAATAATTTGAAAAGCACTACAGCAGGACAAAAAGGGCAGGGGGAAAACTAGCTGGTAGCTAATACTTGTGGGTAATTCAAATGTGCTAGGCAATATTCTAAGTGCTTTATATATATTAAGTCATTCAACCCTCACAGCAAGGCATTGAAGATGTATAAATATGTCACTTTACAAACTCAACCGCAGGGAGGATAGCTAATATATTCAAAAATCACATGGCTAGGAAATGGTGAAGCCAAGATTTGCATGCAGTCAGTCCGGCTCCAGAAACCACATTTGTCACCATTAATGGGCTAGTTTGGTTTAAATCAAGAGTGCAACATCCTCCAAACATGTAAGAATATCAAATCTCTAGTGTGTGTGATTGAAAGTACTATCATGGTGATAATGATTTATGCTAGCAAGAATATTGTTTTGTGACAAATCAACAACATTTATTACAAGTCAATGACAATGTAATTTTAAAAGAACCAAATCCAACTGTGGATTCTTGAACTGTTACTAGAAGACAACCCAGTTTCAGTCATGCATTAAATATATTATGATATATTGGCCACAATGTTTAAAATATTTACATATGCTCCATACTCCTATACTTAATATCTGATTCTGAATCACCTATTTAAGTACTTAAGTCCCACTATTTCAGCCTGGTATTCTCATGCAAAATATCAAAGATACCTAGGGACAAAACAGCAAATGGGAGAAATTTATTTCACGATGCATTTTACAGCCAATTCCAGGAACCAACATGGATGAACTACCATCTACCCTTTTTACCCAAATCTTCCTTCAAATACTCCCAATGATTCTAACATCACTGTACATTAAACAGATGAAAATTCCTGTGAAACTATTCAAGGTGTTTTATATTTATCACTACTAGCAGCTTTCATTGTTACTTACCTGGTTTCACATCAAGTCTGTCACATGGCTGGTTAAATTAAGGGCATCATTTTTTACCAAATGCAAAAGGTGTTTTACTTTAAATCATGGTGATTGAAGAGAAATTTAATTAAAGGAGTTTGAAGAGTAGATGAATACTTGTGAAATTTCTAAACCTTATAAAAACTCAAGTGCTTCTAAAGAAAATGGGGTGGTTATTTTACTCATTACTTTATACCAAAATGTATTGATTTCAGTAACAAGTGTTAGCACAATCATTTGTCTTATAAATCATTCAAGTTAACAAGTTTAATATCCTTTAATTATAGTTTAAATACAGCCTAGAGTTAAAATAATTAATGATTTAATTCAACCACAATCTGATTCCTTTCAAACAGATTGCCAATTTCATTATCATTTATTAAACAATTATTTTCCTATCTATAAAAATTCTCACAGGTGGGATTTTTATCGGCAAATGAATTTCTATACATCTATAGTATCATGTAGATTATAAATGAATAAACAATTATTTCTATAATATAATTCAGTAAACACCTATAAAGCTATTTAAGAAAAATTGTATGCCAAGTAGTTAATAAATTTGACAAACACCATGTAACTGAGAACTACTTGAGTTTACCAGAATTTGAACATTCAAATATATAAACCAGAACATAAAATATTTAATACACCAAGCACTGAAAGTTGTAAAATCAGCACTATTAAAAATAACTGAATAATCAAAATAAGAAAGCTGGTTCAAATTCCTTAAGAATTGTGTTGTTTTTTTTTTTTAATTCAACAAAAGTTAGAATCTAGAAAATGTTGAAAAAAATGAGAGTTTGAAGAAAGACTGCCATAATCTACTAAAGAAGGAAAGGATTATTAATAATAATTCCTGTGGCTTTTTCCAGATAAATGTTCTCTCACATTTTTGAACTATGATTTTATACCTCTAAACTAAGATAATTTACACAAATGATTTTAAAATATTATTTCCTATTCCTTCATTAAATAAGACTAATATTTGTATCAAATTAAGCTATTCTCACTTATGTAAAACTGACCCACCCACAAAAAAAAAAAATCAAACCTTTGAAATAAAACAAAAACAAAACACTGCCACAGAATCTTAACTTTCTTGGACTGCTTTTTATCATGGAGATTAAAGATGTACACGAAGGTTTTAATCTTCCCAGCCCTACCAGTTGATGCAGAACCTTAATCTAAGATTCCGTTATAAAATGGGGGAGTAGGATTACATGACCTGTGAATACACCGTCAACTCAAAATTATTTTCCAAGCTTGTTTTAACACTTAATTTCAGAAGACAAGATGGGTACAGGAAAGAACTAAGTTTTAAAATATGGAACTCTATATTTATAACAACATTTTCACTAAAATTATAATATTTACTGCTCTCCAAAACTTGGGTTATTTTCTCAAAGCAGTAGTTTATTCTATGAAAAGATAATGATACTGTACACCCCAATATGGACACTTAGTTAAAAATGTCAAAATATTCTTTCAACTTCAGATGGATTCGCACTGATCCTTTGCCTCCCACCCTTGGAATTTTTCTTTTTTTCTTTTTAATCTCTAATTTAAGAGCTATGAAGCTGTGGAGGGAAAATGAACAAGGAGTTGCACAAAGTTATTTTGTCAGATCCTACTGATTACATATTTATGGAGAAATAAGCATCCTTGAAACCATGTTTAAAAAGGTAAGAGACTAGAGACAAGAAGATCAAAGAGCTAGGTACTTTTTCTTCTTTTAAAGAACAGAAAAATGCACCACGGATATTCATTTTTTTATATATACTATAGCTCAATTTGTGTGGTTGAACAAGTCATAGTGAGTTGGATGCCTTCTGTTCTGGATGTTTTATTAACTGAGGTTATTTTCCCTGGCATGCAGATACTTATTTGTATAATTTTACTAAAAGTTAAGAAAAAGGCCAAAGCCAAGCCAAGCCAAGCCTTTTTGTTTATGAGATTATCAAAACCTATCTGCACATTTTTAGAGCCTTCCTAAACCTGTATCACTCCTCTGAAATTTAGTATTTGTCTTTAATTTCATAATACATTGGTTTATTTTCCTCAGACCACTGGAAGTTACAAAGTCAAAGAAAGCAAAAGTGATACTACTTCTCAGATAGTCACCATTCAAGTACCATTTAAACACCTTCCCAGTGTTTAAAGCCAAAGCAGTGGTTCTGAGATTTCAAATGTTTACATACTATCCACAGCCACATGTGCCTTTGATGTTGGATTATGTGAAAATAATTAACTGGCATTTGGATTTACACATCTGTGCAATCTGACCTTCAAATATTAGCTCTGCCTTCAACAATTGGACTCCATTTTGAACTTTACCAGAATCTTTCTTCTTTATTTTTCCCCTAAAACTATTTTATATAAATGGCCCATAGAGTCCCTGATTTGTGCCCCTATTTTCATAGCTACATGTTTAGTTGTATCTTTAAGAAGCTGTTTTATTGTGTTTACTATTAAAGGATTCAAAAAAGACTGATTAGGGAAGCTTCCTCACATCTGGGAACAGCAGCCAGAATCAAGGAATCAAGATAAGTTTATGCTTTTGGTCACCACTTTCTTCTAGCCCAGGCTCAGAAATCTGTTGATTTCTATTGCCTCACCCCAGTCATTCTGGTAATTCAACTAAACAGATGAATGAGCACCTAACTGAGCCCAATACTGAACTAGGAGTTATGACATTTGTGTAAAAATCAAAAGTATTAATAACATATTATTTGCTTACATTGTGTCAGGCACTGTGTTAATAAGATCTGTTTCTCACTATAAGATTTGAGGTAAGTACTAATATTATGCTCAGGTACTGATATAGAAACCAAAGCTTTGGACAGATTAAGCACATTGGCCAAGATCCCACAGCTGAGCCAGAGACAAAGCAATTATGGAATAACTGTTTCTTTAAAGAAGTTAGGCTCCTTAGTGAGCATAAAAAACTTTCTCCCACTGTCTTTCAACCTTCTCTGGGCTAGTTCTTTCCCTGCTCCTGGATAAAACCTTAGGAAGTATCCACAGCTTTCCAGTTCCCTTTAATCAAAAGAATAATTTCATTTCACTAGTTAAAATGTCCACTTAACATAATAATCAAAATCTCAAACTTCATAGGAAGGTGAAACTTCCGCTTTTCCCAGCCTGACCCTATTTCAGGCTAAGAAGCCTGTAGTGGTGACCGGGTTAGTGCTTTCTTGTCCTCGTCCTTCCCCCTTCACTAGACTGTGACTCCTTAGGGGTCACATGGGGGAAGGGGAAGGTACCACTGTCATGTACAGGCAGAGTCCTCTGGGTGACAGAGGACAAATCCTGACTGGGGAGAAGGAACACTTTTGTCCATTTCTCAAAGGACATCCAGCTGAACACTGAACTTGCCCTGACATGAAATATTCCTCTCTGCTGGTGGTTTCCACTCACTTCGCGAGGTCCACCTTTGATCCTCTTAGTTAGAAAAACTTTCAAAATGGCTTCAGGCCAACTTCTTCCCAAGAATCAACAGTCAAATTTATACATCCTTCCCCCACTACATACGTCATTGCAGTTTACTCCTAATGCAGCTTCCTAACTCTCTGTGCTCAGGCAGGTGCATTTGTCTCATCTTTTCAGGCACATGTGTTAATCTCCAAAACTCCAAGAAACATTACCAAGCCCTATGAATGGATACTTTGAACCTTCTCCAACTTGATTTCAGGTGAGGGGGAAACATTCCCCTTCTTCAAAAAGGCTCTCGTTTCATTCCTCCATAGGAAATGGGTAAAGCACTGATAATTTGACCCAAACAAGCCTCTCCACAGATCTCAACATCCTCATCAAACCTCTAGCTACCCCTAATATATCTTCCTAGTAACTGATAAACTCAATTGAAAACTACATTTTCACTATCTTGTTTCCAAGTCTTATGTGAGTGGGGTAGATCTGCCTTGAAATGTACGCAACACATGGGCACAATTCTTGTATTCCTCAGTTGAAATTCTCCAATGTTTAACACATGTTATGATATCTTAGAGGTTAAAGAGAAAAGGGAGAATTTTCCCAACGGTAACCTTGGAAATACCTGATGAAGAGGTTTACAGAATCTGATCTGCATAGACTATCCATCCAACCTAAGCAATTTCAAGTAACACCTCATCTAGGGCTGAGATCTCAACTCGAATTATTAATATACACCAGAAAACGAGGTAGCAAACCCCCAATCCTTCAAAATACCATGGATATATGTATAGTCATGATCTAATCAGACATCAAATTTTATATTACACTCACCTTCAAGTATATTTACATGTATATATTATAGCAACCATATAAAAGATTAACTTATATAATTTATATATTAATTACTATAATTAATTATTTTATTTAATGATAAAATATCTTAAGTACTCGAAATAGAAATTCATCACAGATAATGATTCAAGGTAAATTCTAGTGAAATCAGGGAAAACAGAGTACATCTTAAGGCAAAGAAGGGACTCAGGTGAGTCTAATTTTTAGAGGAACTCATCCAGGCAGTCCGAGATACAAGTGAACCAAATTAGAAATTAAAGGTTTAATTAGCGTATAAGCTATTTTCATGTAACCCAGGAAGACTTTCAAAGTATTCATTCGTAAACATCTAGGCCCACACACAGGGAATTTAACACGTATGTGCCACACTCATGTTTAGACATAATATTTCAACCAAACAACATTTCAAATACAACTCAAAGGTAAATTATTCACCACTCTACCCAGTTTAAACCTACGTTTTACTACTTTTTTGCTTAAGAAAAAAAAATTATGACTAAAGAAAAATCTTTGGCAGAAAAATCAAATACTCAACAGTTTATAAAGTTAGATAACTTACCCAGCCTTTGGTCTAGGAGTATTCAAGGGTCTCCTGATGGAGAGGGAAGAGGAAAAGATCATGATCAGAATCACCTGGAAACACCCTGTCCCACCTCAAGCCGTTAGGGGTGGGGAAGCCGAATATGCATGTACAGTCTGAAAAACAGTTATATAGCGTATTCCCGCTAATCTAAACCACTGACACTCTTTTAAGGTTGAGGAAACTGCTCCCAAACTGTTGTTACTTGTCTTAGACCACACCATTAGTAAGCAAAACTCCAACACAAATCTTCAGACTCCTTTTACTCTATCATACATGAAACTGAAGTTGTATCAAGGTAGCTTAGAAAACTAATGCCAAGCCTGTAAACTACTTCAGAAAAGTTTCCTTATCCCCGTTTCCCTGCCCCACCCGCCTATCCTCCTCTTCCAAATAGGTTACATTCACAGAACTGTTGATAAGTATCTCTCAGTAAAACATGCACAGTGCCAGGGTTTTAACACAATTAGCAAAGTTAACGTAAACTTTATTTTCATATAATGTCAACATTAACCCTAGATGCAGGCAAGAGACGATGGGAACTTATTGTTTAAATTTTCAAACGACTTATCCTACCATTTTGTTAACCAGTTCTAGTTTCAGCTGAACAGGATTATTCCATTAAACTAGGTCTGCTTGTCTAATGAGACCCCTCTATATTTTACCCTCAGTATGGTCTTTGTTTTTTCACTGAGTTTAACTTCAGGTCATATTTGTTCAAGGGAATAAAAGATGACAGCTTTGAATGATGAAACTAGACCATAAATACGCTCATTTAAAGTATTTACTGTTTCCATTGGATCAAATCTCCCCTACTCTCCCCACGGCCTAGTCCGCCCCTCCCCCGCCCCCCTAAAAAAGATAATAAATGATATGGAGAACGATTTTGGAACTTTCAGTTCTTGGGATGTTGTCTAAACAGGCAAAATTTAGAAGCAACAGTGTTGACCGTGAGTTCTTGCCCAAAAAAAGCACTGAGCCGAGGCCTTGAGGGGCGCCCTCTCCATGGGCTGTCCGGGGCGGGCACAGGGGGGCTGCTCGCGGTGCCCTGGAAGACAGGACAGACAGGAGCGCCAGAGATACTCACTCAGCCTGCGGGCGCAGCGCCGGGGAAGAGGGAGGCCGACACTAACCGGGTCGCAGCGCGGAGCGCGGAGCGCGGAGCCCGGAGCCAGGCAGGGAACGCGCTCAAGACCTGCTCCCGGGAGTGACCTAGGGGCTGGACCTACCTGCCCCGGGCTCTAGACCCCTACACCCCGCCCACCCGCCTGGGCCGCGCCTGCGCCGCCCAAGCCGTGCGTCCCAGACGCACTGCAGCTGCGGCGGGTCCCGGGCCCCTGTCTCCGCCAGGCTGACACATCCCTGCCCGGAGGGCGGATCCGCGGCGCGTCCGGCCTCAGCTCGTCCCAGCCGCTGTCCTGTGCACGCTTGTTAGAGCCGCGAGGTCCACGTCTCCTCGCAGGGGTCCCACAGCAACCTGTGGCCAGGCTCGGGACCCAAACCCTGGGTCCCAGGAAAGCCCTTTAGTGTCCTGCTCTATTACAGTAGTCCCTAACTTGGAACTTCTACATTTCAGACAACAAAGGAAAAGGATAGATAGGTGCAGTAAATGAAAAAAACATATATGTTTTACCTTGAAATGACTGCATAGCTGGTTGGTAAGCTTCAGAACTAATCAAGAGAGCTAAATTAAAAAATTAAGGTCTTCTAAGAATTACAGAACTTCATAGCCAAAGCGGACTTAAAGGCCATCTATTCTAACCCTGTCCTCCATCAAAATTTGCAATCAGCAGGTGGTGATCATTGCTGACAATGGTGGAATAGCTGGAGCAGGTAATAGCTGAGAGCTCCTAGGAAAGTAAGGCAGCATGAAGCACAATATGCGTCAATACTTAACACCTGATATGAAGATGGCTGACACTGAAGTTTCACTTTACAATAGAGAGGCTTAAGTTTCATGTGTAGTTGTGTTGTGTACATGTGTATTTCATAATCACCTAGGCATCTCCAGCACAGCAGATTCTATGTGAGCAGAGGGTGATGATCCATGTGATTCTCACAGCCATTCCTCAACATTTACAACACGCTGCACCATACTCCAGCATCTTTTAGAATAGTGAATATCAGCTCTGGCTTGTATATAGATACCACCTATAGAGCTTTAAAAATAAGAGTACCTGGGGCTTCCCTGGTGGCGCAGTGGTTGGGAATCTGCCTGCCAATGCAGGGGACACGGGTTCGAGCCCTGGTCTGGGAAGATCCCACATGCCGCAGAGCAACGAAGCCCGTGCGCCACAACTACTGAGCCTGCGCGTCTGGAGCCTGTGCTCCGCAACAAGAGAGGCCGCAATAGTGAGAGGCCCGCGCACCGCGATGAAGAGTGGCCCCCGCTTGCCTCAACTAGAGAAAGCCCTCGCACAGAAACGAAGACCCAACACAGCCAAAAATAAAATAAATAAATAACTATGCCCTACGACAAAAAAAAAAAGAAAAAAAAAAAAAAAAAAAGAGTACCTGGATTCCAGCCCCAGAGATTCTGATTTGTACGGGTGAGGACCTGAATGGTTGTAAAAGCTCCCCAGCTGATTCCAATGTACTACCAGGCTTGAAAACAATTATTTTAGGATTATGGCCTTAAAGACTAAGGAAAGTTAGGGTAAAAAAAGCAATAACAGAAATTTGGAGGAAGTATTTATATGCTTTAATTTATACACTTTAATCTTAATTTGGAAATTAATATTATATTTTTGCTTTCATTTTAGCAAAAAGCATATATATAATATGCATATTACATATATATATACACATATATATATATATATAGCCTAAACCAAACGCTAGCTAACCAAATCCAAAACTGCGCTCAAAAGAGAATACAGTATGATCAAATATAATTGACATTATTGATGTATGTAAAGTTTAACATCAAAAAATATATATATCTACAATTCTCATTGATGAATCAAGAAGAAAAATTGTGAGATTATGTTTATATATGGATAAAAGGAATTTGATACAGTCTATTCCTACATGTTGTAAAAATTATCAGCAAACTGGGAAATCTGTCAGTTTCTACTAATTAAACATACTCCTACCTACAACCCAGAAATCCTGCAATCAGCATATACTCAAGTGAAATTAGTCCACATGAAACAACAAAGAAGAAACAACAAGAAAACAAGAAACAACAAAAGAAACAACAAAAAACCCTTGTGCAAGAATATCCAGAGCAGTTTATTCATAATAGCTCCAGGTGTGTGTTGGAGTCAGCTTGCAGAAGCTCACAAGGAACACTGCAAGATTGTTGTTAAGCCATGCAGCTTGAAATTGGCTGTGGTGAAAGTACTTACACCAGGGAATTGGCAAATGCTACAAATCAGTGTGTACAGTGCTACAAATCCCCCTCCCCCCAAAACCTTCAGCCCTTTACCAGCACACCATTGAATAGTTCCAAACTAAATGTCCATCAACAGAAAATTAGATAAACAAAAGGTGATGTATTCATAAAATACTGTATGGTGATAAAAAGAACAAATTACTGATGCAATAATATGAATGAATCTCAGAAACATTATGTTGATTGAAGGAAGTCAGACGAAAGGAATACATAACTAACCTGTAATTATCAAATTCAGAATACTGATTACCTCTGGAGGTAAAGTGTTATTGAGTATAAAGGGGCATGGAGAGATTTGGGGGATGGTTAAAATGTTCTACATTTTTATCTAACAGGTAGTGACATGGTTATATGTATGTATAAACATTCACTGAGACGGATACTATATGTAAATTAAACCTCAATAAATAAAAATTAAGGTTTAAAAATAGGTTTGTACGAAACATCAAGATTTACAAAGATGTGAGGCAATTTTGAAAAAGTTGACCAAAAAAATCCATTTGATTCAATCATGTCCTGTTGAATATTAAGACATGTAACAACTACAACAGTAAAAGCATATGGAATAAGCAAAACAGAGAAATAACCTCATGAAAAGAATACAGAGCTCAGCAAGATATAAACACAATTTTGATATATGGTAAATAAGGCTCCACAAAGCAATGAGTTATAAAGAGATTATTTAATAGATTATGGAGGGAAAACTGGATATGATTACACGAAGGAAAATAAGACTCAATCATTAACTGACACTGTAAGTAATATAATGGAGAATATCTTTGTGACTTCAACATGGGAAAGTACTTATTAAAGAAAATCCAGAGACGAAATCCATAAGTCAAAAATTGATGTGTTTGAATAGATCAAAAGTAAAGATTTCTGTTGAATGATAAAGACCACAGAGAAAGGTAGCAGACAGCCAGGAAGAAGCCAATTGCAGTATGTAATACTGCCAAGGGACCAATGTCTAGAACTGTACTCTTAAGCACAGTAGCCACTAGCCACATGTGACTATTTAAATGTAAATTAGTTGGAGTTAAGTAAAATGAAAAATTCACTTCCTTAGTGCCACTAGCCATATTCCAAGTGCTCAATAGTTACATGTGGCCAGTGCTATCAAATTAGACAGAAAGAAACAGAACATTTTTATCACTGCAGAAAGTTCTATTGAACAATACTAGTCTAGAATATAGGAGTTTCTGCAAATAAACTGGAAAAGGATAGGAAACATGATTGAAAAATTGGCCAAAAACAAAAAACTTAGACAAAAAAAGACAAGTCACAGAGGAGAAACCCATGTAGTTTACATGTAAATGAGTTTCTCAAATTTACTAGTAATCCAAGAAATGCAAGTTTAAAAGATACTGTACTTCACCTATTGAACTGGAAAAATTTGAATGTTGTGTAATACCAAGGGTAGTCAAGGATGTAAAGAACTAGGAATCCTCATGCACAATTTGTTGGAATATAAATTGTTATGATTTTACTAGCAAGCAGTTGATCAATATATAGTCAAATTGAATATGTGTATAAATTATGCCCCAGTGGCTCCACCCACAGAGAAATTCTCTCAGAATTTCACAAAGGTATTTATACAAGGTTATTCATTGTAGTGTTTTATGTAGTTCCAGAAGTTGAAGACATATACATACTAGGTATCCATCCTTCCAGGAATGGATAAGCAAAAGGTAGTGGATGCACACTGTCAGATACTATGAAGCAATTAGACACAATTCATTATGTAAATTTACATAGAGCAATGTAAATAAGCATTTAAATATATTTTTGAATATATTATGAATGTTATAAGAAGTATCAAACAGAATAAAGACTACATACAAAAATATTTATGTAAATTAAAACATGTATATACAAAATAACTATATTTTATAATGATATATATAGAAAAATATGTGTACATATATGTACATGTCATGCACATACATACACACATACACATAATAACAGTAGGAGTGGAGATAGGACAAAGGGAAAAACAAACAAAAGAACAATTGAAAAAAGAAATGCATACATCAGTGGAATAGAATAGAGTGTCCAGAGTCCAGAAATCCACCCACACACATATAGGAAATTGATATTCAACAAAGATGCAAAGTCAACTCAACGGAAAATGACAGTCTTTCAACAAATGGTGCTGGAACAAATGGGCATCCATATGCAAAAAAAAAAAAAAAAAAAAAGAAAAAGATAAAAAGTAAAGAAATAAAGAACCTCAACCCATACCTTGTCCCACATACAAATATTAATTCAAAATAGATCATAAACCTAAATATAAAACCTAAAACTAGAAAATATTTAGAATAAAATGATAGAAAACCTTTGGGACCTTGAATTAAACAAAGATTTCTTAAATATAACACTAAAAGCGTGATCCATAATAGAAAAATAAAGATAAATTGGACTTCATTAAATTAGGAAATTTTGCTTTTCTAAGACACTGTGCCATAAATGAAAAGGCCTACTCCAGAGTGGGAGAAGATATTTGCAAAACTTATCTCTGATAAAGGACTTGTATCTAGAATATATAAAGAACTGTTAAAACTCTAAGAAAATCTAATAGAAAATGGGCAAATGGTTTAAACAGACACCTTACCAAAGAAGGTACACAGATGGCAAATAAACATGTGAAAAGATACTCTTCATCATTAGTCATTAAGGAAATGCAAATTAAAACCACAATGAAATACCACTAAACGTGTATTAGAATGGTGACAGTTAAAAGACTGACAGGGCAAAGTGTTGGTGAGGATGTGGGATTCTTGCACAAAGCTAGTGAAATTGTAAACTGGCACATCCATTTTGTAAAAAAGCTTGACAGTCTCTTTAAAAGTAAACATTCATCTACCGTATGACCCAGCTATTCCGCACCTAGGTATTAAAACAACAGAAATGAAACATATGTCCACACAAAGACATACATTATTGCTCATAACAACTTTATTTGAAATAGACAAAAAGTGGAAAAAACCCAAATGCCAATTAACAGATGAACTGATAAACAAATGCTATACTCCGGAATACTACTTAGCAATAAAAGGAGGGAACTATTGATACAAAATACAACATAGATGATTCTCAAAATAATTATGCTGCATAAAAGAAGCTAGACAAAATTTCATGCATACTGTATGATTTCATTTATAAAAAATTCTAGAAGTTGCAAACTAATCTATAGTGATTAGAACAGATTTGTGGTTGGGAGAGTAGCAGAAAGGAGAGATTACAAAGAGACACAAGGAAACTTTTGGGGCTGATGCTCATTATCTTGATTGTAGTGATGGTTTCATAAATGTTTTCATATGTCAAAACTCATCAAATCATACACCTTAAATAGGTTCAGTTTCTCATATGTAAATTATATGGCAATAAAGTTGTAAAAAATTAAGAGAAAGAATGAAAACAAGAGAGAAGCTTTGCATGGAACAGTATTGACTGACAGTGTGCCATGAACTGGAAAAGATGAGTTTAACTACTTCATCCATCTGCACCTAAGGTCCTCTGAAAATATTTTAAATGAAAAATCATGCTTGACTAGAAGATGTGCTCGATGCTCTCAATCATGGCTGCTCAGAACCAGAGGTAACCTATTCCATCTGTCATTCAGTGCTAGCTAACCTTACTATGGCTATAAGAGAAAAAAATCTGCCTTTGATATGCAAGCATTAAAACTGTTAACCTAAACAAATTAGAAGCAATCATTGGTGTCATGAACAGCTAAAGTTTGGAGAAGATTTTCATAGTGTTGTAAGAACGAGACTTGCATTTTGGTAGTTTATCTAAAACGAACAACCTGAACAACACTGTCCATGTCAGTATGGGCACCAATCCTTCTGTCTCCTTATTATCTCTTCAAAGGATTTTCACTCCCATAAATAAAATACCAAGCTAGTTTCACTCCTCTTTGGAGTTAAAAAAAAATCATCTCTTACTCCAGGCCTTTATTAGGTATTGAATTGTCCAGTACAAACTCATGTCTAAAGGAACCATATTGCTTTAAGGATATTCACAAAAAAATGATATTCAGACACAGACGTCCTTAATGGGTGCACCATATTGGAAGATTCTCCTAATACTCTTAGGATGGGGAAGATTTTGGAAAATAAAAAGTTCATGAACAAAGATGACTTATTTCCGCCACCTTCATCAAAGTCAAAGCTAATATATGACATACTAAGGATAATGAAGCCTAGAAGGAAACAATGTAAAAGACAGTAGCAACTGAATTACCCTGCATATATTGAGCATGTTCAGCATATGCCCCTAAAAAAGGAAAGGGGAAAATACAACTCAATTTATGGTGGTCCTCAAAATTACCCAGAAAAGCTCTTCAGAGACCCTTTCTTTGAAAGAGATGATTATTAATTTCAAGGTAACATTGAAGCTGGGTCAAACAGAAAAATGTAACTATTTCATAGCAGGATGTTTTCCTAGAATGTTGTTAAGTGGTCATAGAATACATAAACTCTTTACAGAGAGGCAAAAAATATCTTGCAGACTGTGGAGCATGCAGGATGGTAGTTTTCTTCCTGAAGTGAAAACACTGATTCATTGCTCTTACTCTGATACGTAACAAATGCTGGAGTTTCAAAGAGAATTACTTTTCACTTTAGCTTTGCTATTAACTTTATATACAACTTTGCTCAAATTTCAGGGCTTCTGTATCTCTTGCTTTTTATAAAACTGCAAAAGCCTATCTTTGAAGATTAATACAAATCGTAAGCTATTTTCCACAAAAATATGTTAAAAGTATTTTAGGCTTATAAGAAAGAAATTATGACACTATCTTTTAAAAAGATATAGCAAAGAGATGTGACTATTCAGATGAGAAACATTAAATGATATATTTTCAATATTTGCTTGATTGGAGGTTGTTTGAAATCTGTAGCTTGATGCAATAAAACTATCCTGAATCACTGCAGTCTTATACTGATTGACATGTCAAAAGCTCCACTGAGAAAAGCCTTGTATGATTGTCATCAAAAGATTGTAAAGTGACATGCTTTTCAAAGATGAGATCAAGCAGTCACACTGGGTATTATGTGTATAATACATTGTGTATTATATTATGTGGCATTGCAGCATCAGTTTATGAAGTGCCATGTGAAAAATACCATGACTTAGGTAAGAGTAATCCAAGTTTTCCTATACATAATCCTACATATAAATGGATTTTACTGAACAGTAATCTTAATTATCTGTTTTTCACTCTGCAAGAAAAAAAAAGCTTGATTCTACAATAGGCCTTTTTAATTTACAGTTAGCTGACTGAAGTGCATGCAAATGGAAATAAAACTGCAGCCCTGGGACATTCTAAAACATGACACATGAGGTTGCCAAGGTAACCCACCAGGAGGCTGTCTTGGCATCTTCTGGAATAAAATGGGAAGAAAACATTATAGTGAACAGATGGGGGATGGGGATCTTCTGGGCTCAGTTATATAATAAAAGTGTTGCCAAAAACTACAGCTCCATGAAATTGGTTTCAAACAAAAAAGGACCAAAGTATCTCTCACACTTCTAGTGTTTAAATTGAGCAGGATTTATGATCCACAAGAGTGGAATTTAAAACAAATTATTTTAAATATTATTTAAATGGTATAATTTCTTCAAAGCCACTATGCATTACATTTATCAAGTTCTATACTTACAAAAATTCGACATGGGTGTAGAGCGATATTCAAGGTGCAAAAGTGATGCTAACTTTCTAATATCTTACTATTAGGACAGGTCTGGAGGAGGTAGCAGAACTTGCCTAAGAAAATATTCTCAAGATAAACAACCAGAGAGAACAATAAAAGAATAGATGACAGAATCATTCACTTTAGCTCACTGATAATTTTACATTTATCCCTTGCATTCTTTTAGAATTACAAAGTGTTCCTTTGATTTAGGAGTCTTTTCCTATATTCACAACGATGCCGTTTCTGTTAAACTCACACACAAAGCTTTAGTTCCCTCTCTTTGAAGAGCTGATTCTCTCTAACATAAGGTTAGTCTATGAATAGCAAGTGAATCTCCTTGGCCTGTCCTTAGACTTTTTTCATTTCTCCTCTGTCCCTGAGGATTGGATAAGAACTCTCTGAGCTGATGAAGGACAAACACAGAGACAGGCCACTTTGGTTGGTGTGTGACAGCACTTGTGGCTGTCACGCCTTAGCTGCATTTAAGAATTCTACACAGAAGCAAAAAGTTCCAATAGGAAAGAGGAGAATTAAGAAATAACACCATTTTATTTCAGATGTTTATAAACGTAATAACTGCTTTTTAAAAATTTTATATAAAAATATAGAGTTTTTGTCCTTTGGAACATTGCCCATAGCAAGATCACTAGAGTCTTTGATTACTGTGTGCCCTGGATGGCAGTAATCCAATCAATTCAATTTTAAAACTCAAAGCTGATTATTTTACAGTGTACATTCATTCATGAGCACCAATGTTATTTTGCTGTTTTGGTGCAGTGGAGATATTAAGGTACAATCTTCCTTATTTTTTAAAATATATTTATTAATTTACTTTTTGGCTGTGTGGGGTCTTCGTTGCTGCATGCCGGCTTTCTCTAGTTGTGGTGAGCGGGTGCTGCTCTTTGTTGCAGTGCGCGGGCTTCTCATTGCAGTGGCTTCTCTTGTTGAGGAGCTCAGGCTCTAGGCGCGCAGGCTTCAGTAGTTGTGGCTCACAGGCTCTAGAGCGCAGGGTCAGTAGTTGTGGCACATGGGCCCAGTTGCTCCGCAACATGTGGGATCTTCCCGGACCAGGGCTCGAACCCATGTCCCCTGCATTAGCAGGTGGATTCTTAACCACTGCACCACCAGGGAAGCCCACAATCTTCCTTTTAAGAGATTCCTTTTAATACATAAGCAGCTGCAGACCTTCATCTGGTCATACCACCATTTTCCTTAATATCTTTCAATATTTCTCTTCACCTGTAGACTAGAAGAGTCTGCTTACTATAATTCATAGGGCATTTCTCAAGCCCCTAGATTTCTGCTTATGCATGGTAGGCTCCAGCCACCAGAACTTTTCATTCTCTCTGAACATACAGGGACATTTATTTTTCTCTCTCTAGGGTATCTGTCTACTTCTCTGGAAACTTGCTTCAACTCAGCTCACAGGTCACATCTCCTGTGAAATAATGTACCCTCCTTTTCTGTACTTAGGGAAGTGGCTCTTTTTCTTTGCTACTATTGCACTTTGTATTTATCTAATGCACTATGTCTCACATTGTGATGTGCTTTAGAACTCTCTCATGCATGATATACTTCTTGAAGACAGATATATGTCATGCTTATTTTGGACCACTGGTACATAGCAGAGTCTCCAGAACTTAGAAGACAATCAACAAATGTTTGCTGAGTACCGAATGAACTTCTTCAATTACAGAGTGAAGAAGTACCAGGGTGAGAAATGGATCCACAACTAGCTGATTCCTAAATTTTGCATTGGATCAGTCACCTATTGAAGTAGGTCTAAGTTGGACAAAGACATCTGCTTTTTAAATAAGTATTGGAAATGATTCTGACACCAAAGTTTTGGAATTGAGACATAGGCTGCTGAAGAGTTTTCTAATGTAGAAAAATGGGCAAGTGGAGGAATACCATAAAACTGGAGATATTTTCCATGAAATAGCTGTTATAATTAATTTTAAGCAAGTACAACATAATGCAGTATAAAAGCTCACCATCAAATCTAAAATGTAATGTCTGCAATTTTTTTGATACCTATAACATGTGGGGGAGCAAGTTACAAAGTCATAAACTTATAATCTCAATTAGACAGCATGCTCCATCTTCTTAAGGTCAGAAGAGTACCCATAATATCATCCTTGTAGCATCCAAACATGTCCGGCCAAGGAACCCTAGAGTTCCTGCAGTGAGAACCCTAGAACTCTTTGTATTTGAGAAAACTCAGAGAGAAGTGTTTACAAAATGAGTGTCAGGCATAGAGAACCACTGTAGCACTCATATCATAGACTGAAGTCTCTGCTGCTTGGGAAATAAACACTGGGCACCAATAAGTTAGCACAATTATTGGCTACATTTCAAATTTTGAAATAATTAATTAAACCAAGCTTATTTGAAGAGCTAGGAAAGTTGGTGTTTATATTTTTTAGCCTACCTGTTCCTAAAACTACTCATTTTGCTACTGTTCCAAGAGTTCCTGAAGAGCCCAGGGAAGGTTGGGAATGAGCAGTGTGAAGGAGATACTGAATGAGCTTATCTCCAGTCTCCTCTGCCTACAATTCTACAGGGATGATAACTGATCTCTCAGTCATACACACAGAATATGATGTCAAGCCCTGTACAGCCACAGTTTATATCAGCTTCTCAGCAGGAATGAGCTAATGCATTAAACCTGTGATTCTAACTCCATCTCAGATTTGAGTACCAACTCTCAAATAGGGAAGAAACATTTCTCTGAATCACACCCTCTTTGCTTGGTTCTGATGTCCTGTCTTATCTTAAATCTTGCTGTCACATTAAGATGGGAACAGCGCTGTCTGTCACCCCCTTCCCAATACCCATCACTGGCCAGAATTCTTTCATGGTGGGCAGCTTACCTGGACCAGAATGCCACTGAATTTTACATTGTGTCAGTTAGACTTCTCATGTTACTGTACCCAAGTGAAGCATAGGGCTCTATCATTTAGCCACAATTGCCATATCCATGACTTTTCTCTCCAAGCCATTCAGATGATATACAGATAATTATTCATTGCAAGATCTAGCTCTGTAGCTGTATTCATATTCCTGCCCCCATAAAGCTGGATCTTTACTTCCTCCTCTTTTCATCAAACTAAGATGCAAGGGCCTCAGCATACACTACTATTAAGTCTGCATGTGCTAGGATGCAAATAAATCCTGATTAAGTCATGAACTCATTGGGAAAGTAATGCATTGTCTGTTACTGAGAGTCTAAAAGTCCTAACTCTTGCTGGGAAATAAAGTCACATCATTAAAGAACAGAATCATTGTAGACGGAAGAGATAGCCCTGTTGATCTCCTGGCACATTTCCTTTTAAAGGTAGTTTTTGCCCGTACCTTAAAAATGTTCAGAGCTTCCCTGGTGGCGCAGTGGTTGAGAATCTGCCTGCCGATGCAGGGGACACGGGTTCGAGCCCTGGTCTGGGAAGATCCCACATGCCGCGGAGCAACTAGGCCTGTGAGCCACAACTACTGAGCCTGCGCGTCTGGAGCCTGTGCTTCGCAACGAGAGAGGCCACGATAGTGACAGGCCCGCGCACCGCGATGAAGAGTGGCCCCTGCTTGCCGCAACTGGAGAAAGCCCTTGCACAGAAATGAAGACCCAACACAGCCAAAAAAATAAATAAATAATAATTTTAAAAAAAAATGTTCATTCTCCTCCCCTGTAGAAATTCATACAATGTTTACCAAAAAAAAAAAAAAAAAAAGTAGCATAGAGAAGAGATTCTCCTCATAGGGAAAGAAGCATTCTTTCTAAGAAAAGACACACTTAGGAATTGATGGACAATGACAGGGAAGTTGTCCCTTTTTTGGTGGATTTTGGTTGGTTATTGCTGTTTTGTACTTTTTTAAAACGCTGTACCTTGCTCATATGATTTTTTTAAATTGAACTGGTTGGTTGAAGTAAGTTGTAATATTATCAGACTAAATTGGAAACAAGAAGAATAGAGGTGAGAAGAGAAATGGCAGAAACGGAAGAGAGACAAGAAAAAATGTCATAACTAAACATACATTTCTTCTTCACAACTTTTTCCAAAAGGCTTTAAAATCTGAAAAATAAGAGAACCTCGGGTCAAAGGACCCCAAGATACTAAAAAATGTGATATGTCTCTATTTTATGGATTTCAAAAAGTAATGGCAAAAATGCAGCCCTGAAAAAAAGCAGACAGAGCAACTTGATTTGCTTTCCTTCCTTGCTCTACTTCTATGGTCCTCTGAAGACTAATAATGCAAAATGCGATCATCTCTCCGTTTGCTTTGCTTCTGAGCTGTAACACTAAAGGGTAAGTGTGTATATAAATTAACATTATGGAACATCAATTTCTATTTGCAAATTTCACTAGAATTTGACAATTATTCCAGTAATATGCTGAAGATAGAAGATCTCTAGCAACTTTGCCTGAGTGGAGACAGAATTAAATCCAACACTATAAATGAAACATAGTTTTGATACGATAACCGAATTGCTTCTCTATAATAGCTACTTAAGTATATGTCTAAGTGTTCATTTAATGATGAAAATATAAACAAAAGAAAATTAAGTATCTTCAGTTCTTGATTAGAAGCAATGGAAAAATTGCTTCCAGGTGTGATACTAAGAAAAGATATAAAGGTGTGTATGTGTAGTAGTAGTAAGCTAGTGACTACAGTTATACATATCATACCCTAAATAGAATCTGGTGAGATAACACCTGAAAACCAAACATCAATCTTATATTTTGGACCTTATTAGTAAGGAGAATTGTTAACTGATATTTATCAGGGATGCCTGAGGATTTGACTTAGTCAATTCTCCTAGCAATACATTTCACAAAATTTATAGAAGAATAGGATACCACATAGAAAATAAGTGAAAATCCAACCAAGAACTATGTACTGGACCAAACACTTGCTTTATTGTCCACAGCAAGTAATGAATACTCTAAATTGATAAGAAGCAAATTTTCCAAAGATTGGGCTGATTATGAGCACATAAAGTGACCGTGTGACTAATTAAAGAAAAAAGCTAAAGGGATTGCAGCACTGATTACTCTCTAAGCCTAGGCTATCCAGCATCTTATCTCATGATCACATTGCCCCAAGTATGAAATGACTGAGACATCAAAAGCAGTACCTGTTAGCCATGCAGAATCCATAGCCTCTGCTATGTTGTTGCTACGTGTGATGTGTTATTTCCTTCCTATGCTTCCTTAAAGCTAAAAAAAATTGGTGCTGGTTAAAAGATATTGTGTCTCATGGGTCTGATGGTCAATCCAAACCATAGACCATTACTGATAGTGTGACAGAGAGAGTTTGCAAGGACTATTTACTATGTCTGTTTTGCAGATAAGAAAATGTAGGCTTAGAGATTGTTATGATGAAGTGGCCAAGCCAGTACTGGAATTGCCTGACATCAAATAATGTGCTTTTAAATAATACCAGATGTTTTGTCCATATTGCTCCCTGCTGTCTTAGCAAGGCCAGCAATGGGACTCTTAATTGTTGGTTGTAATGACTCCATAATATAACTGCATTTTGATAGTTGATATATAATCTGATTTTATTCTCAAAGGATGAAACTCATCACTGTACAGCAGGAAATCTATCTGATATCGAGTATCTACCCCTTAGCTGTCTCTGATTTATATGCTTTTACTGTATGCACTATAACTGAAGTCCCATATTTTCCCTGAATTTCTCCCCAGGAACATAGGAGAGGATAACAACTTTTTTCTGAGCTTATTCACATATACATCTATAACTATTTTGCTGATTTCTTCCAAAATGCACCAACCCCTCAGTTTATTACTTTTGGTTCTTATATAATGTTGGTATCATTTTTTTTTGCCTGAATATTCTTTTTGTGACTGTTCTCATCCATGTTATCACAGACTACAGCTACCTTAAAAGTAGGGAATATGTCTGCCAACATCTTCCTCTGTGTGCCAAGATATCATACCTGTTTAACAGTGATAAGTATTATAGCAAAAGATCATTAACAGACGTATGTAATATGCACAGCTTCTTTATATAAATAAATAGACATCTACTGAATTCAAATTATATTACCATTTTTATAGAACACCCAAACAAAAAGCTGAAATTTATGAACCTGGATTTATGTTAGAGGGTGCATGAAAGAGAAATTTCCTCTTAGTTGCAATTTTGTATTAGCCTTAGGTATAGAAAACATTATTCCTTTTTGCTATAACTTTTAAAAAAGAGATAAATTTTACTACAAAACCTACACAAACTTAATCATGAGAAGAAAAGGAGTTAGTTTATCTTCTAACCTAAGCTTAAAATAAAAATAATTGAATGACCTGGCTCTGCTCTTTATAAAAGTCATACAGGAAAATTTCCACTTTTCATTTTTGTCGGCCCAATTTATCACTGGTCTTTGCATTTTACCATGTTAACCTTTTAGAATTCTTCTACCCTCCAAATTCCAGAAGCACAATTATACCTTTAACATCTCAATGAATCACATTAGGTTTCTGTAGAGTATATAAGCACATAGTCCATGATGATAGGATGCTTCCCGAAGACACGAATACAGAAAATTTTCACAGGATATATATTATGGATGATAAAAATTTTCTCCTGTCAAAAGTTACTATTTTTATTCTAAAAGTATAAGATCACACAGACTCACTAATGTTATATATTGTACCAACTAGCTTACCCAATAATTCCATTAGCTTACTTAAAATTCTATTATTTCCCTAATTTATTGTACCATTGTTCTTTTTATACATCCAACTGAAGATATATAGTATATATTATGCATATTAAAATTATATATACATATACACTATGTATACATAATTTTTTTAAATCTATGGAAATGTCCTAGTTTGTTGGGACTGCTACAACAAAAACACCACAGACCAGGTGACTTAAACAACAAACATTTATTTCTCACAGTTCTGGAGGCTGGGCAGTCCAAACTCAAGATGCTGGAAGATTTGGTGTCTAGTGAGATCCCATTTCCTAATTCATAGACAAACATATTCTTGTTATGTCTTCACATGGCAGAATGGGCAGGGAACACTCTGTGGGCACTAATCCCATTCTTGAGGGGTCCAGACTCATAATTTAATCACCTTCCCAAAAGCCCCACTTCCAATTACTATCACGTTGAGGATTAGGTTTCAACATATGAAATTGGAAGGAACACAAACACTCAGTCTATAGCAGTAAATTATTAAAAGTATAATTATTTTTTAAAGTATTAGAAGTTTTAATATATTGTTAATATGATCTTACAAATCTTACAAGGCATCTATTATAATTCTGCTTTCACAGAGGATATAAGTGTGACTCAGAGAAGTTAAATTAGTACATACCAGAGCATAGATTTGAACCAAGTCTATGTAATTTTAGAGCTTGTTATATATATATATATATTTTTTTTTTTAAGAAATTCACGTTCTTTTATTTATTTATTTATTTATTTATTTATTTATTTATTTATTTATTTATGACTGTGTTGAGTCTTCGTTTCTGTGCGAGGGCTTTCTCTAGTTGCGGCAAGTGGGGACCACTCTTCATTGCGGTGCGCGGGCCTCTCACCATCGCGGCCTCTCTTGTTGCGGAGCACAGGCTCCAGACGCGCAGGCTCAGCAATTGTGGCTCACGGGCCCAGTTGCTCCGTGGCACGTGGGATCTTCCCAGACCAGGGCTCGAACCCGTGTCCCCTGCATTGGCAGGCAGATTCTCAACCACTGCGCCACCAGGGAAGCCCCAGAGCTTGTTATATTTTATTTACAATGCTTAATCTTTAAATTATGATTACACGATACACATTCATTGTTAAAAAATTAACGTCAATAAAACTATCACACAGAGATAACACCTGCTTACACTTATATAACACCTGATTATTTTCAATGACTATAAAGTCTTCCAGTTACATTTACACATATATACATATATTGAACATAATATATAGTTATGATATCTAACATTGAATATTTTTTCTATTTCTATATATTCATAGGCATATGTGTTATAGTCAAATATTTTTAAGGACTTTTCAATAGCCAATCTTATATTCCGCTTTTCAATTCATAAGTTAGTGAGCTTTTTCATGTATTGTTAAATATGCTCTCACATTACATTTAATGCTTACGATAATTTACAATGGAATAATGTTATTAACTTACAACCTGTGTTGTCAAGTATTTAGATCATATAACAACATGAAATTGGCCAAATAAGTTGCTTTTAAGATTGGCTGTATTCATGGATTTCCTTTTACTACCACTAGCCTCACCCTCATTCATTTCTCAATTCTGAGCAATTTGAATTCTGTTCTCTACCATCAACTGAAACTGCTCTTGCCAAAGCAACTTAAAACCTTCCTGTTACTAAATCTAATGACTACGTGTCATTGTTCTTAACTGACTCATCTGCAGGGGGTGACAATGTAGTCACCTTCCTTCTTTTCTTCTCTTTGCTCATATAAGGCCATATTCATTGTTTTCACCCAGTGATTTCTCCACCATGTCTTTCAAATCTTAGCTTAAAAGCCACCTCCCTAAACAAGCCCTCTTAAACATCCTCTCTAACCAAGTTTCCCAATACTTTACAACCAGAACACTATTCAGTCAGAGACTTAGCACAAGTTGTTTTTAAAATCAACAACAACCAAAACCACCAACAACAAAAAACCTATTTATTTGTTTAATCAACAGATGGAAAACACCAAAGTGCCAGAAAACTTTCTATTTTATTTACCTATGTAAACCTATAGTGCATCACAATGCTTGGCCCAGGATACTGTGCTCAACAGTGAATGAAACTTTCTTTCCCCTCATTTTTCATTGGGGAAAAGGACTTTCTTTGAAACCTTATCACCAAATGGCATGCAAGTACTATATGATTCAAAGTAGTGCTGTAAGCTTTGTATAATTCATGAAAAGATTTTTTGAGGTGGTAGCATCAAAAAGAAAAGAACATACCTCTTACAGGAAAAGAAATTATCCGTTCTTTCACTCATGAAATCCTTGTTGATGAAACCTATTAAAACTCTTTGTCACTAACTGTGTGTGATCATAAGCTATTTAGTCAACCTGCCCCAAGACAGAATTTGATCAATAATTATAGACATCTCACTTAGATTAACAGTTTGAAACACTTCATTAAAAAATACAAATGATGCTAAGGAAATGTCATAAATTCATACACATTCTTTGTTTTCACCTTTAAAAGTAGATGATTCTATGTTCTTGAAAATTCAATTATATATCTCAAAAAGGACAATTGCTATTATAACACTTTCAGTCTTGAAGATTAATTACCTTCCTCTAGCTTTGCTCCTTCAGTTGAGTTTCCTACAGCAGACATTTACTGGAGAGTCCATTGTCAGCATTTTTAAACTTTGATCTTAATTACATATAAATTTTTGCATATTCCTTTTCAAGCTATTGTGTAACAAGGTATTAAATGAATGCTTCTATGAATCTCTGTGTATTCAAGGGTGCTCTTAAGTTCAAGTTTCAGTCTTGTCTCCTGATAAGAAAACATGCCTCTTTTTATTCTTAATCTTAGAGGAATTGATTAAAGCTAATTTTTTGGTTTAAACAATTTTAAGCTACATTTTTTTCAATGTTGAATAGCTCCCACATAAAAAACTAAACAAAACAAGACACAAGCTCTGTACAACCCATCATTCATCCGGTTTCTCTCCAGATCTCTGTTTTCTCTAGTCCATATCACCAGTAGTATAGATTGTACTCCAATCACAAACCAACCTCTTTATCATGCTCATCATCTGGCAGCACTGCCCAAGCTAGAAGCAGTCCCAGAATATGTTTACTTAACCAAGATTCTTCTTTTTTTTTGTAATGGCACTATCATGGCCCTTTCAAAGATAGTAGTATACTCCTAAAATCACTAAAATTCCTGAGGTATTTGTATTAAACCACATATTGATAGTATTAGTTTTATAGTATTTCCATGAATGGATTTCTTTAAGAAGATAAGGGAACCACAGCTGCAATCAGTTTCTTCATTATTTTTTCTTGGAATAAGAAATCATTTACATTGTTAAAATATATTTAGTTAGTAACAGTATGACTTATTAATTAGTATACAGGGCAAATAGTTAATCCACAGTTGCATCTCAATGAAAAGAATGGTTATATCCTGACAAGCAACCAACACATATTCAGCATTAAAAAGGATGTTCTCAGAGCATGAGGTTTTATGGTGATTACTAAAGAATTACAAGTCAAGAATTACAAATCTTGTTAAGATTTTGAAAATTTATATAGAGAGTCAAACCAAAAACACATGAAGTAAAATAAGCATTTTTAAAAGTTTGAATCTGATTTCTCTAGTAATAACACAAGCTGCTTCCAGAGAGATTTATGTGGGACTTTCATTCACTCAACAAATATATGTTGAGCCCCACCAATGAGACAAACTGCTCTGGGTGACGGCAATAATAAGATGAACTATGCAGTTTAAGACTCTGCTCTTGTAGAACTTGTATTCTTCTGTAAAGGAGATGGAGGCTAACCAGCAAAACCAATATAAACCAGAAGAAAATACCACCAATGACTGGTTCCAAAAGACAATAGAAACCAGGTTATGTAGTACTCAATGATGACTGTTAAAATTCTAGATTAAATAGTCAGAGAAAGCCTTTCGGAGAAGGTTACTTTTACTTTGAGTTGGCGCTGACAAGGAGAAGGTAAACAGGGAGAGGAAATAACTATTTCCAAGGCCTACATTGAGAGCAAATCTAGACTATGGCTGGGGCACAGGGGCAAGGGGGGAAATCATAGAAAATGATTAGCAGGGGCCAACTCATGTTGGTCAATAAACCTTGGTGAGGAGTTTGGCCTTTACTCCATGTGTGTGGGAAAATTACAGAATGTTACTTTTGATCAAAAACTTCATGAATATATGCGTGGAGGTCATAGTCTAAGGTGGCCCCCCTGACTCATATCCTTGTATAATCCCATTCTCTTGAGTGCAAGCAGAATTTGTGGTTTGCTTCCAACCAATAAAAACCAATAGAATGTGGCAAAGGTGATGGGATGTCACTCCCATGATTACCTTAAGTTATATAAAACTGGATTACATCAGCCCACAGATGGGAGAGATGCTCTCCTGCTGGAATTGAATAAGCAAACTGTCATGTTACGAAGTATCCAGCACAGTGGCAGGGAACTGAAGGTGGCCGCTAGGATCTGAGAGCTACTTTTAGCCAATAGCCAGTAAGAACCTGGTGCCCTCAGTCATACAGCCACAAGGAAATGGATCCTGCCTACAACCTGAAAGAGCTTCTAAGTGGATTCCTCCCTAGTGGAGTCTCCAGAGGAGACACTGATTTCACATATACAAATTAATGTTTTAGAAGGATCATGAGGACATAGTTTGCAAGATGAGAGGAAAGAGATTCTTCGGTCTATTGTAATAAGGTATTTGAAAACATCATTTCTCTGTTACATTTGCAGTTTCCGTTTTTCATGTGTTCATTAAGTCTCTAAATTTTTCTTTTTCCTCCAGATACACTGTCCAATCCATCTTCCACATTGCCACCAGAGGAGCCTTTCTAAAATCTTTCCATTGGTTTATCTTCTTCAGTGGCCCTTTTCAGGCTGAACAATAAACTTCTAACCCTTTGCCTTAGCATACAAATCCCTCCACAATATTCCCCTGCCCAATGTTCTAACATTATCCCTCATAATTATCTTACACTCCTGCCATACTTAATTAATTTTAGTATTAAACATGTGAAACATTCCCTCACACCTCCAGACCTTTGCAGGATCTGATCTCTCTGTCCAGAATATCCTGGCCCCACCTGCAACTCTTGTCTCTATTTACAAAGGCCCACACACCCTCTGCAAATGGACTAAATCCAACTTGCCCACCTAGCTTCCTTTGAAGTATTATCTTTCTTATGTAGCTCCCTCTAATTCCTTAGCCTGAGGAAAGCATTCTCAGCTTCATACACCCTGAACATCATTTTACTTACTGAACACACATTTGCCTTGTCTGTGTATTCTTCTAGGTGATAAGCTCCTTGAGGGTAGGAATTACTTATCTCTTTTCTGAGTAAAGGTGAGGTTAAAAGTGTAGTAATTTCATGAGTCCTATATTTGCATGGGCATCAGTTTCATTCAGACACTCCATCTAAGTTTCAGCACATTTTACTTTGCCACAAATTTCAATCTATTCTTATCGACAAAAACCCATGCACAAATTCTGACACACTTGTCAACAGAAGAAATAAACAGTAGAACAAAGCTCTCTTCACATCTATCAATATTTGTTTAATATTTATCCCTCTGTCTTCTTCATTAAAATGAGAGCACCCACATCATGGGTAGGTAAGGGGAAATAAAGATATCAAAATCAACTAAGTTTAAGTCATTTTTTACAACACTAAAAATAGATTTGACCAAGGTTCAATTGGAACATATCGGGCATTATAATTCATTATAAATTAATGATATATATGTGGAATCTAGAAAAACGATACAGATGAACTTATTTGCAAAGCAGAAATAGAGGCACAGACCTAGAGAATAGACATATGAATACTGGGGTGTGGGGAGGTAGGATGAATTGGGAGAATGGGATTGACATGTATACACTACTACGTATAAAATAGATAACTAATGAGAACCTACTGTATAGCACAGGGAACTCTACTCAGTGCTCTGTGGTGAACTAAATGGGAAGGAAATCCAAAAAAGAGGGGATATGTGTATACGTATAGTTGATTCACTTTGCTGTACAGCAGAAACTAACACAACATTGTAAAACAACTATACTCCAATAAAATTAATTTGAAAAATAAATTAATTGATTAATGATTTGCATTTCAATGTTTTTATCCTGTCATCCTGAATTTTACAAAAGCAGTTATAATTATATGATCTATTAGTCCCTTATTATTACTTTTATAATAAAAGCTCCCCCAAAAGGATTCATTACATAAGACTTGGTATCATAGCTAATTTATTGCAGCACATATTTTTATTCACTTTTATACTATGTAGATTTTTATACTACCTGTAAGTAAGTTTTCCATAAAATGATAATAAAGGTAATTTGAATATTTACAACTTAACACCTTAGGTTGCTTAATCTACATGGAATACCAAACTGGCTAATAGTGTGATATTATTTCTTTTACAGTGGTTTAGTACTTCATACGCTCTAATTCCAACTGGGCTTAATCAGTACATTGCAAAAAAATATGAACACTATAATTACAGTGAATTATTACAAAGACTCTAAAAATGAATACTAAAGTAAAAATAGTATTTCTTAATCATTTAAAAGTCACTTTTGGGGGAAGAGGATGGACTCTAGAGCAGGAACTTGCACCTCTCCATTATTTGATCCATGAGTAAAGTTTTCCTTTGCTTCTGAACTGAACTCGGTCTCATTCTACTGACGCAAGGGACACCAGACAGAAGGACAAACTCAAGAGGATCCCATTAGACCACTGCATTTGTTTTTCTCAAGTTTGTTTTTCCTTTCTGAGAAGATCTCTTTACAAGCATAGGCACCAAAAGCACTTCTTTTTGGATTTAGTCTTCACTAGCTCTTTAAAAGCGCCATTATCGGGGAGAGACCTTCAAGATGGTGGAGGAGTAAGAAGTGGACATCACCTTCCTTCCCATAAATACATCAAAAATACATTTACATGTGGAACAACTCCTACAGAACACCTACTGAACGCTGGCAGAAGACCTCACACTTCCAAAAAGGCAAGAAAATCCCCATGTACCTGGGTAGGGCAAAAGAAAAAAAGAAAAAACAGAGATAAAAGAGTAGGGACGGGACCCGCACCTCTGGGAGGGAGCTGTGAAGGAGGAAAGGTTTCCATACACTAGGAAGCCCCTTCACTGGAGGGGATGGGGGGGTGGGCAGGGGGGGAAGCTTTGGAGCCACAGAGGAGAGCTCAACAACAGGGGTGAAGAGGGCAAAGTGGAGAGATTCCCACACAAAGGAGCGGTGCTGACCAGCACTCACCAGCCTGAGAGGCTTGTCTGCTCACCTGCTGGGGCGGGTGGGGGCTGGGAGCTGAGGCTCGGGCTTCGGAGGTCGGATCCCATGGAGAGGACTGGGGTTGGCTGCCTGAAGACAGCCTGAGGGGGCTAGTGTGACACAGCTAGCCGGGACAGAGTCCGGGAAAAGTCTGGACCTGCCGGAGAGGCAAGAGACCTTTGTTTTGGGGTGCGTGAGGACAGGCGATTCCTTCCCAGCATGCCCACAAAGGCAGAGCACCACATAAGCGAGCTCCAGAGACAGGCGCAAGCCACGGCTAACAACTCGGACCACAGAGACGGACATGAAATGCTAAGTCTGCTGCTGTTGCCAGCAAGAATCCTGTGTGCAAGCACAGGTCACTATCCACACACCCCCAGGAGCCTGTGCAGAACATCACTGCCAGGGTCCCAAGATCCACGGACAACTTCCCTAGGAGAACACACGGTGCACCTCAGACGGTTGCAACGTCACGTCAGCCTCTGCTGCTCGCCCTGCATTCCAATTTGACTACCATACCCCTCCCTCTCCCAGGCCTGAGTGAGCCAGAGCCCTCTAATCAGCCGCTGTTTTAACCCCCTCCTGTCTGGGTGGGGAACAGATGCCTGAGGGCGACCAACATGCAGAGGTGGGGACAAAACCAAAGCTGAACCCCAGGAGCTGTGCAAACAAAGAAGAGAAAGGGAAATTTCTCCATGCAGCCTCAGGAGAGCAGATTAAATACCCACAATCAACTTAATAAACCCTGCACCTGAAGAATACCTGAATAGACAATGAATGTTCCCAAAATTGAGGTGGTGGACTTCGGGAGCAACTGTTTCTGGTCTTATGTTTATCTTAGTATAGTATTTAGTGCTTATTATCAGTGGTGGATTTGTTTATTGGTTTGGTTGCTCTCTTCCTTTTTTTATATAGATATATTTATTTTTTCCTTTTCCTCTTTTTGTGAGTGTGTATGTGCATGCATCTTTGTGTGATTTTGTCTTTATAGGTTTGCTTTTACCATTTGTCCTAGGGTTCTGTCCGTTTTTTTGTTCTGGTTTTTTTGGTTTTTTGTTTGTTTGTTTGCTTTTTCTCTCTCTTCCTTTTCTTCTGAGCAGTGTGGTTGGCAAGGTCTTGGTGCTCTGGCTGGGTGTCAGGCCTGAGACTTTGAGGTGGGAGGGCCGAGTCCAGGACATTGGACCACCAGAAATTTCCCAGCCCCATGTAATATCAGTCAGCGAGAGCTCTCCCAGAGATCTTTGTCTCAACACTAAGACCCAGCTCCACCCAACAGCCAGCAATCTCTGGTGCTGGACGCCCCATGCCAAACAACTAGCAAGAGAGGAACACAACCCTGCCCATTAGCAGAGAGGCTGCCTAAATTCATACTAAGTTCACAGACACTCCAAAACACACCACCGGATGTGGCCCTGCCCAGGCAAAAGACAAGATACAGCCCCACCCACCAGAACACAGGCACCAGTCCCCTCCACCAGGAAGCCTACACAACCCACTGAACCAACCTCACCCACTGGGGGCAGACACCAAAAATAACGGGAACTACAAACCTGCAGCCTGCAAAAAGGAGACCCCAAACACAGTAAGGTAAACAAAATGAGAAGACAGAGAAATACACAACAGATGAAGGAGCAAGGTAAAAACCCGCCAGACCAAACAAATGAAAAGAAAACAGGCAGTCTACCTGAAAAAGAATTCAGAGTAATGATAGTAAAGATGATCCAAAATCTCAGAAATAGAATGGAGAAAATACAAGAAATATTGAACAAGGACCTAGAAAAACTAAAGAGCAAACAAACAATGATGAACAACACAGCAAATAAAATTTAAAATTCTCCAGAAGGAATCAATAGCAGAATAACTGAGGCAGAAGAACGCATAAGTGACCTGGAAGATAAAATAGTGGAAATAACTGCCGAAGAGCAGAATAAAGAAAAACAAATGAAAAGAATTGAGGACAGTCTCAGAGACCTCTGGGACAACATTAAATGCACCAACATTCAAATTACAGGGGTCCCAGAAGAAGAGAAAAAGAAAGGGTCTGAGAAAATATTTGAAGAGATTATAGTTGAAAACTTCCCTAACATGGGAAAGAAAATATTCAATCAAGCCCAGGAAGCACAGAGAGTCCCAGATAGGATAAATCCAAGGAGAAACATGTCAAGACACATATTAACCAAACAATCAAAAATAAAATTCAAAGAAAAAATATTAAAAGCAGCAATGGAAAAGCAACAAATAACCTACAAGGGAATTCCCAAAAGGTTAACAGCTGATCTTTCAGCAGAAACTCTGGAAGACAGAGGGAGTGCCAGGACATATTAAAAGTGATGAAAGGGAGGGAGGAACCAAGATGGCAGAGTAGAAGGACATGCTCTCACTCCGTCTTGCGAGAACACCAGAATCACAAATAGCTGCTGGACAATCATCAACAGGAAGACACTGGAACTCACCAAAAAAGATACCCCACATCCAAAGACAAAAGAGAAGCCACAATGAGACGGTAGGAGGGGCACAATCACGGTAAAATCAAATCCCATAACTGGTGGGTGGGTGACTCACAGACTGGCGAACACTTACACCACAGAAGTCCACCTACTGGAGTGAAGGTTCTGAGCCCCACATTAGGCTTCCCAACCTGGGGGTCCAGGAACGGGAGGAGGAATTCCTAGAGAATCGGGCTTTGAAGGCTAGTGGGATTTGATTGCAGGACTTCGACAGGACTCGGGGAAACAGAGACTCCACTCTTGGAGGGCACACACAGAGAGGTGTGCGCATCGGGATGCAGGGGAAGGAGCAGTGACCC
Organism: Eschrichtius robustus; assembly: GCF_028021215.1. Taxonomy (NCBI): domain Eukaryota; kingdom Metazoa; phylum Chordata; class Mammalia; order Artiodactyla; family Eschrichtiidae; genus Eschrichtius; species Eschrichtius robustus. The sequence continues at coordinate 64,286,737 of NC_090831.1, read as the reverse complement.
CACAGGAGACTGAACCAGACCTCCCTGCTGGTGTTGGAGGGTCTCCTGTAGAGGCGGGGGGTGACTGTGGCTCACCGTGGGGACACGGACGCTGGCAACAGAAGTTCCGGGAGGTACTCCTTGGCTTGAGCCCTCCAGGAGTCTTCCATTGGCCCCACCAAAGAGCCCAGGTAGACTCCAGTGTTGGGTTGCCTCAGGCCAAACAGCCAACAGGGAGGGAACCCAGCCCCACCCATCAACAGTCAAGTGGATTAAACTTTTACTGAGCTCTGCCCACCAGAGCAACAGTCAGCTCTGCCCACCACCAGTCCCTCCCATCAAGCCTCTTAGATAGCCTCATCTACCAGAGGGCAGACAGCAGAAGCAAGAAAAACTACAATCCTGCAGCCTGTGGAACAAAAACCACATTCACAGAAAGATAGACAAGATGAAAAGGCAGAGGGCTATGTACCAGATGAAGGAACAAGATAAAACCCCATAAAAACAACTAAATGAAGTGGAGATAGGCAACTTTCCAGAAAAAGAATTCAGAATAATGATAGTGAAGATGATCCAGGACCTCGGAAAAAGAATGGAGGCAAAGATTGAGAAGATGCAAGAAATGTTTAACAAAGGCCTAGAAGAATTAAAGAACAAACAAACAGAGATGAACAGTACAATAACTGAAATGAAAACTACACTAGAAGGAATCAATAGTAGAATAACTGAGGCAGAAGAACGGATAAGTGACCTGGAAGACAGAATGGTGGAATTCACTGCTGTGGAACAGAATAAAGAAAAAAGAATGAAAAGAAATGAAGACAGCCTAAGAGACTCTGGGACAACATTAAAGGCAACAACATTCGCATTATAGGGGTCCCAGAAGGTGAAGAGAGAGAGAAAGGACCAGAGAAAATATTTGAAGAGATTATAGTCGAAAACTTCCCTAACATGGGAAAGGAAATAGCCACCCAAGTCCAGGAAGTGCAGCGAGTCCCATACAGGATAAACCCAAGGAGAAACACGCCGAGACACATAGTAACAAAATTGGCAAAAATTAAAGACAAAGAAAAATTATTGAAAGCAGCAAGGGAAAAACGACAAATAACATACAAGGGAACTCCCATAAGGTTAATAGCTGATTCCTCAGCAGACACTCTACAAGCCAGAAGGGAGTGGCATGATATACAGCAAGCCCGTGTCTTTTGGTTGGAGCATTTAATCCCTCTACATTTAAGATAGTTATCGATATGAATGTTCCTATTACCATTTTCTTAATTGTTTTGGGTTTGTTATTGTAAGTCTTTTCCTTCTTTTGTGTTTCCTGCCTAGAGAAGTTCATTTAGCATTTGTTGTAGAGCTGGTTTGGGGATGCTGAATTCTGTTATCTTTGCTTCTCTGTAAAGGTTTTAAATTCTCCATCGAATCTGAATGAGATCCTTGCTGGGTAGAGTAATCTTGGTTGTAGGTTTTTCCCTTTCATCACTTTTAATATGTCCTGCCACTCCCTTCTGGCTTGCAGAGTTTCTGCTGAAAGATCAGCTGTTAACCTTTTGGGGATTCCCTTGTAGGTTATTTGTTGTTTTTCCCTTGCTGCTTTTAATATTTTTTCTTTGTATTTAATTTTTGATAGTTTGATTAATATGTGTCTTGGCATGTTTCTCCTTGGATATATCCTGTATGGGACTCTCTGCGCTTCTGGGACTTGATTGACTATTTCCTTACTAATATTAGGGAAGTTTTCAACTATAACCTCTTCAAATATTTTCCCAGTCCCTTTTTTTTCTTCTTCTTGGACATCTATAATTCGAATGTTGGTGCATTTAATGTTGTCCCAGAGGTCTCTGAGACTGTCCTCAATTCTTTTCATTCTTTTTTCTTTATTCTGCTTTGTGGTAGTTATTTCCACTATTTTATCTTCCAGGTCACTTATGCGTTCTTCTGCCTCAGTTATTCTGCTATTGATTCCTTCTAGAGAATTTTAAATTTCATTTATTGTGTTGTTCATCATTGTTTGTTTGCTCTTTAGTTCTTCTAGGTCCTTGCTCATCATTTCTTGTATTTTCTCCATTCTATTTCCAAGATTTTGGATCATCTTTACTATCATTACTCTGAATTCTTTTTCAGGTAGGCTGCCTATTTCCTCTTTATTTGTTTGGTCTCGTGGGTTTTTACCTTGCTCCTTCATCTGCTGTGTTTCTCTGTCTTCTCATTTTGCTTAATTTACTGTGTTTGGGGTCTCCGTTTCACAAGCTGCAGGTTTGTAGTTCCCGTTGTTTTTGGTGTCTGCTCCCAGTGGGTGAGGTTGGTTCAGTGGGTTGTGTAGGCTTCCTGGTGGAGGGGACTGGTGCATGGGTTCTGGTGGATAAGGCTGGATCCTGTCTTTCTGGTGGGCAGGACCATGTCTGGTGGTGTGTTTTGGGGTGTCTGTGAACTTATTATGATTTTAGGCAGCCTCTCTGCTAATGAGTGGATTTGTGTTCCTGTCTTGCTAGTTGTTTGGCAAATGGTGTCCAGCACTGTAGCTTGCTGGTCAGTGAGTGGAGCTAGGTCTTAGCGTTGAGATGGAGATCTCTGGGAGAGCCCTTGCCATTTGATATTACATGGGGCTGGGAGGTCTCTGGTGGACGAGTGTCCTGAATTTGGCTCTCCCACCTCAGAGGCTCCAGCCTGACACCCGGCCAGGGCACCAAGACCCTGTCAGCCACACAGCTCAGAAGAAAAGGGAGAAAAAGAAAGAAAGAAAGAAAAAATAAATAAATAAAAGAAAATAAAGTTATTAAAATAGAAAAAATTATTAAAAATTAGAAATTAAAAAGTAATAAAAAAAGAAAGAAAGAAGAGAGCAACCAAACCAGAAAACAAATCCACCAATGATAACAAGAGTTAAAAACTACACTAAAAAAAATTTTTTTTAAATGGTCAGGACCCTAGGACAAAAGGCAAAAGCAAAGCTATACAGACAAAATCACACAAAGAAGCATACACATACACACTCACAAAAAGAGAAAAAGGAAAAAATATATATATATATAAAATAAAAAAAGGAAGAGAGCAACCAGATCAATAAACAAATCTACCAATGATAATAAGCTCTAAATACTAAACTAAGATAAACATAAAATCAGAAACAAATTAGATGCAGAAAGCAAATCCCAAGTCTACAGTTGCTCCCAAAGTCCACCTCCTCAGTTTTGGGGTGATTTGTTGTCTATTCAGGTATTCCACAGATGCAGGGTACATTAAGTTGATTGTGGAGATTCAATCCTCTGCTCCTGAGGCTGCTGGAGAGATTTCCCTTTCTCTTCTTTGTTCGCACAGCTCCTGGGGTTCAGCTTTGGATTTGGTCCCGCCTCTGTGTGTAGGTCACCTGAGGGTCGCCTGAGGGTCGCCTTTGGGAAGTCTGAGGTCTTCTGCCAGTGTTCGGTAGGTGTTCTGTAGGAGTTGTTCCATGTAGATGTAGTTTTGATGTATTTGTGGGGAGGAAGGTGATCTCCACATCTTAACTCCTCCGCCATCTTGAAGGCGCTTCTTTGCTCCTTTGATTCAATAATTTCAAATGACCAATTATTGAGTTTGGTGATGTTTTCTTCTGGTTGATCAAATCTGTGGTTAAACCCGTCTAGTGAATTTTTCAATTTAGTTATTGTATTATTCAGCTCCCGAATTTCTATTTGGTTCTTTTTTTATGCTTTTTGTCTTTTCATTGATATTCTCTTTGTTCATGTATTTTCCTGATTTTATTTAGTTGTCTATCTGTGTTCTCTTGCAGGTCACTGACCTCTTTTAAGACAATTATCTTAAATTATTTGACAGGTAATTCATAGATCTTTGTTTGTTTCAGTTGATTTTGTTCCTTTGATTGGAACATGTTTCCCTGTCTCTTTGTGTCACTGTGATTTTTTTTTTTTTTTTTTTGCTACGTTTTTTCATTTGAAAAAATAGCACTTCCCTCAGTACTTTTAGGCTGGCTTTGTACGGGGGAAGCCTTTCACCAATTAACACAGCTAGAGATTTTGGGGGTCTCTGAACCATTTTTCAGGGGGATGCAACTTCTCTGCTCTTGTGGATGTAATTTACCAACTAGAGAGATTTGCTAGTTTCTCTTTCAGTAGCTCATAATCTCTTGCTCCCTCTAGTGTCTCTGTGCAATACTGCAGGTTCTATGGTACTGCAGCAGCAAGATGTCCATCTCCTTTTTATTCTCAGTGGCCTGCAGGCATCCAAAGTATCCTTGTTCCCAGTCAGGGCTCCAAGTCAGACCAGTCAGAAACCAGTCCCTCTGGCAACCCTTGGTACACCTGGATGAATGCCCCACTCTTATCTCTCCCTCTCAAGAAGCCATGAGTTGGGTGCATTCTTCTGATAGTGCCAAACAACAATGGCCTCTGTCTGTAGCATGGCAGGTCCTCTGGTATGAGAGCACGCTACTCCTATTCTTTCTTACTTTCAGTGGTCCCAGGAATCTAAACTATGCTGGTTCCAACCATGCCAGTGCTCCAAGTCATATGAGAAAGAAACTAAGTCCCTCAGGCAGCCCTCTGAATATCTTGCGTGTTGGACACTTGTTCTACTCTTCTTTTTCCCACCAAGGAGAAGCCGTGAGTTGGAGTTCTCTTCAATGGCAATGAGCTCTGCTGACCTAAGGGTGAGGTAACTGGGGATAAAGTGAAATAGTTCTTATCATTCATTTCAATGTGGCTGTTCTCAACTTTTTACCTGCCTGGGATACCACAACTTTGTAACTGGTTTCTGGAGTCCACATAAAGATATTTTCGTCCATATATTGTTGTTAAGTCAGTGTCTTTGTGGAGCGACAAGGGCTGGGTCTTCTTTTCTTGCCACCTTGCTCTTTTTCTCATTGATTTCTGCTCTGATCTTGATTATTTCATTTTCCTTCTTAACTTGGTTTTATTTTGCTCTTCTTTCTTTTGTTTCTTATGGTGGACACCAAAATAATTGATTTGAGACCTTTTTTCTTTCCTAACATAGGTATTTGGTGTTACACGTTTCCCCTTTAATACTGCTTTAGTAGCATCACACAAATTCTAATACAATGAGTTTTCATTTCTGTTCAATTCCAAGTACCTTCTAATTCTTCCTCTGATCTTTTTATTTGACTTATATGTTGTTTAGAAGTGTTATTTAATTTCTAAAATTTGGAGGACTTTTCCAGAAAGTATTCTGATAGTGATTTCTAACTTAATTCCATTGTAGTCAGTAACATTCATTGAAAGACTTGAATCCCTTTAAATTTAGTGCGATTTGTTTTAGGGTCCAATGCAGTCTATCGTGGTGTTGTTTGTGTGTACTTGAAAAGAATGTTTGGGACTTCCCTGGTGGTCCAGTGGTTAAGACTCTGGGCTTCTACTGCAGGGGGGGTGGGTTCAATCCCTGGTAGGGGAACTAAGATCCCACATGTGGTGTGGCCAAAAAAAAAAAAAAAGAATGTTTGTTGGGGGTGGAATATCTTAGAAATGTCAATTAGATAAATTCAATTCACAGTGCTGTTAGAATCTTCTATGTTCTTACTCATTATTCTCTGCTCTTGTTCTATCCATTAATGAGAGAGTATTATTGAAATCTCTGACTATAACTGTGGGTTCGTCTATTTCTTCTTATAGTTCTAGCAGTTCTTGCCTCATATATTTTCAAGCTCTGTTATTAGTTGCATAAATCTTGTTAAATTGACCCTTTTATTGTTATAAAATAAATTTATCCCTGGGTAATATTCTTTGCTCTAAAAACAAGTTTGTCTGATATCAGTATAATCATTCAGGTTTTGTTTTATAAAGTGTTAGGACACTATAGATTCTTTCACCTTTTTACTTTTAACTTACTCCTGTCTATGTCTATGTATTTGAAATTTGTTTCTCAAAATGTGAAATTTGTTTCTCAAAGGCAGCATATAAGTGGTTATTGCTTTTTGTCCAATCTGATGATCTCTGTATTTTAATTGGAGTTTCTACATCATTTAAATTTAATCTATTATTGATATGGTTAGATTCAAATTCTATCATTTTTCCATTAAAAAAAAATTGTCCCATCTTTTCCTTGTTTCTCTTTTCCTTTTATTTCAGTTTCTTAGATAAATGAAAATTTCTATCATTTTATCTTCTTTGTTGGCTTTTTAGCTATAACTCTTTGCTTTGTCATTTTTTTTTAAAACATCTTTATTGAAGTATAATTGCTTCACAATGGTGTGTTAGTTTCTGCTTTATAACAAAGTGAATCAGCTACAGATATACACACGTTCCCATATCTCCTCCCTCCCGCATCTCCCTCCCTCCCACCCTCCCCATCCCACCTCCCTGCTTTGTCATTTTAATGGTTGTTTCAGGATTTACAGGATACATGCTTAACTTACCACAATCTTCCTTTAAGTGATATACCACTATATATATACAGCATAAGAACCTTAAAACAATATATCTCATTTTTCCTCTCTCAATATTAGTGCTATTATTTTCCATTTTAATTTTACACATATCATAAACTTCACATTACATTGTTATTATTTCTGTTTAAACAGTTACTTATCTGTTAGAGAGTTAAATAATAGGGAAAAAAAATCTTGAGTCTTTACCTATCTAGTTACAATTTCTCATGCACTTCATTCCTTTGGGTAGATCCATATTTCCATATGGTATAATTTTCTTTCTGCCTAAAGAAATTGCTTTAACCTATCATATAGTGTAAACCTGCAGTTTACGGATTCTTTCAACTTTTGTATGCCTGACAAAGTCTTTGTTTTGAATGTAATTTTTGATGGGTATAGAATTCTAGGTTGATATTTTTTCTTTCAGTTCTTTAAAATTTGCTTCACTGAACTGTTTATGATACAAAATACGTTATCATCCTCATTCTTGTATCTCTGTTTGTAACATCTCCTTACTCTTTCTATTTTTGACATTTTCTATGTAACTAGTTTTGAGCAATGTGATAATGATGCATCTCTGTGCAGTTTTCTTTGTTTTTCTTATTTTCTTATTCTGGGGATTTGTTAAGCATCTAGGATTTGTGGGTTTACAGTTGTCATCAAACTTAGAAAATTTATGACCATAATGGTCATAATGCCCACAATGATTCTTATCCAGGGAAGAGGTACTTTACTCACAATTATACCATGGTTAAATCAAACAATGAAAGGTTTGCAAATAAAACAAATCATTCCTATTACCTTGTAGATAAGTAAAGAATAAGATTATATACGCTAGCACATACAAAGCTAATTTAAATACGTTTATTATGATGACCAGCCAATACTGGTCTCTCTGAGCAATGTGATAGATCTTTGATGATAATATAGCGTATAGAACTCTGTCTTTTATTGTATGATTTGTCATTAAAATTCTATTAAAAATATTCTCTAGTTTCTTTATTCCAAGTTATAGTGGATAATTTTTCTCTATATTTCATTTTTTTCTAATTACTATAAATAATAAAAATAAATATGAGGTAAATATATTTCTGATGTTGTTTTAACACTTTCTGAAATGTTAAGTTTAGTCTTGCACGTGGATCCTTAAAAATATTTTATAAAAAGAAATTATATCTTCTGCCACTTCCCTTGATTACAAATATATTTACTTACATGTAAAGAAATCAATGACCAAATTTAAAAGCTAGTAGTAGGCTTTCATTTTTTATTTATTTTATTTTATTTTTGGCTGTGCCACACGGCATGTGAGATCTCAGTTCCCTGACCAGGCATCGAACCCTTGTCCCCTGCATTGGAAGCTCTGACTTAACCACTGGACCACCAGGGAAGTCCCATATGCTTCATTTTTTTTTTTAGTTAATATCGCAATTCAATAAACAGCTATCAAATATACAGTTGAATAACTTCAGATTACCCTTTGGTCTTAAGATTTTAGTATGCACAATATTATTTTTCAGAGCTTTGACTTGCTACTGTGTGCATATTGTATGTGTTTGCATTTGTGTGTGTATGTTTGTTATATAATTTGGTTTATTTAAGTGCATATTAAAATTTTGCAGATGCACATTTGGGTGACATCCTGGATTCACAATAATATCCCCATTCTGTGCTATATCCTCTTCTTCAATTATTTGGATGGGCAGGAAATGCAAACAGGGCCAATCATAATGCAACCACTTTCTAACATGTCAGGCCATGGACATTAATCCAGGTCATGTTAATGAGAATCCCTCCCCAAGATTTGGAAAAAGAGGGTTCTTGCTCTTCTTTCTTGCAAAACTGTAAGGATGTAAGAAAAGTGCTATCATATGCCACGGCTTTGGTTTTATGAAGAAAGCATTATGTCAGAAGTGAAATGATACTAGAAGGTAAGTTGAAAGAATGTGTTGGTGCTCCTCACAGCTTCCAACTGTCAGTCATCTTCAGATACACCCAGCCCCTTAGCAGTTATATCAACAAATGAATGTCCTCTTATGCTTAAGAGAGTTTCAGTTGGGTGTCTATCACTAGTGGTCAAAAACTGTTCTTAAATATTGATATTAAAGTATTGAAATATATTTTTAGAGGAATATCTTACTGGAATTTTAAGAATTCTCTTTAATTTTAATGATAGCTAGTAGAAAAATAAAATATATGACTGTAGATATCAGCTTATTTACTTATAAGACTCTAAGTTGGACTGTCAGTTAATAATAAAATCATCTATAACAAACAATTCTAATATAAAATGTTATCTTTATAATCTTTATTTCTTTCGGTAATTGTTTAGATAAGGAAAATAATTCACACTTTCTTTCATTATTTTCCATGTTCATGTACTGAAAAGAAAAATGTTTACATGGGGTCAATATTCAATCAAAGTTGCTTGACTCAATACGAATGTAATCAGGCAGTAAAATTTTAGGTACTAATATAAATCTTCATGGTCCACAAATACAAGGATGTTTTTCTTGGATAAAATAGAGAGAGATTATATAAAAGGAAATAGAAAAATGGGACACAATAGCATAACTGAGGCCTGAAATCAAACATGAATTGTAAAAGAGACCCTGGAAAATCTGGTTAATCCTGGGTTTAATATTATATCAGGAGCTCAAAACACATTTATAAAGAAAAAACTTATTTTTGCAGTTTTTGTTTTTTCTTCTCTTTGACAACCAGTAGTTAATATGATGAGTGGTACCTATCAATTCCACATATTTATCATTTTCTCTCATAATATAGTCGTATTTTTTTCTGTGAGTAAATGGAAAGCAAATCAACCTACAGATATTAATTGATTATAAGGCACTGTGCAATGTACTGCAGGCAGAATTGCATAGACAGGTGATTTCAACACTCTCTAATGTTTGCTTCTAAAGGGTTTACACTATAAATAACATGCATAAAGATTTTATGTCCTCTAATTGGCAGAATTTTGTTAAAACAAATTTTAACAGGTTAGGAAGGAGGAATTGTGGAGAGTTGAGGAAAAAAAGATGACTCGTACTTTCAATATAGCCCACAATTCCCACCTCCAAATAGTTCCCATATATGAAACCCCTTAAATTATATTGTAACCCTTCCCTCTAGAGTCTTGACCTGCAGTTTGAGAAATACTGGCACTGATATATGAAATACACAGATAATGCAAAAAACTCATTTTACCAGCTAGTTTCACCTTCTGCCCCATCAATCATATTACAAAATCTGTCAACAGGAGGCAAATTGCCTGGCTTAAATTTCACCCCACTCCCTTCACATGGTCGCTTTAGAGGAAGTGCTAATGGCCAATACAAATGTCAAAAGTGAACAGCGATAACGATATGGAGACACCATTCTAGTTAATTAGCCTCTAAATAGTAATAGTAAACTATATTGCAAAACTCGTATTGAAAGAAAAAAATCAAAAAGTCTTCTGGATCTGTTTTTATGTTTTGAAGAGGATCTGATATTATTCTCCAATATCAGTGTTTCCCTTTTACCTTCTCTTCGCTCTCCACTCTGCAGCCCTTCAGCCAATGTTTTTATACAACTTTCTCCTCTCTTCACCTCACCTACTAGCCTGACAAAGTTCAACATAGTTAGGGGTGCAAATAAACTTAGAAGAAAATATTTTAGGTATATGAAACTATATAGTAAATTCTAAATTACTGTATTTGTCAGTTGTCTAACAAATATTTATTGTATGCCTACTACCTACCAGACAATATCATGCATTCAGATGATGGAAATGGTTAACAAAATACTTCCCTTTTTCATGAAGTTTACATTCAATAAATAACTGAGAAAAAATAATTGTACCAGTATTTACTATCGAGAAGCAGTTATGTGCAAAATCGAGGTTAGGACCTATCTTTTCGTAGTGCACTACAAACGTAGATTTTCATAGTGCTAAGGAAATATATAATTTGGAGATCCAGCTTATTCGAGTTAGGAAAGTTTTACCTGCATAGCAATATTCATGCTGTGATTTTAAAAAGCATCACCATTTAGATAAGGCAAACAGAAGGGGTAGAACATTTCAGGAAGAGGGGACAATATGTACAAAAACTGTGAGGCAGGGGAAAGCATTGCATGCTGAAATAGAAAGCCAGAGTGGCTGGCATGAAATAAACAAATAGTAGAATTGTGCATACATTTGAGCCTGGAGAGGCAACTAAAGGTAGGGTTGTTGGGATTTTAGGGGCATTATTTGAAGGACCTTTGGAAGCTGTTGAAACATTTTAAGAGAGAAATGATGTATTCAAATCTGTGCTTTAAAAAGGACATATCCTGGCTGCTGTTTGGAGAATGGAGGGGAGGAGCAGAGGGAATATGGCTGTGGTGACTGCAGCCTAGTTGAGGATTCTGACAATGAACATAGATAGAAGTGAATTAATTTGAGAGTTACTTAGGTGGTGGAATGTATTAAATTGGGGTGTACGGTGAGAGAAGAGTCTAGAATTATGTTATTTTTAATTAAATACACGATAGTAGAGAGTTTTACTCAACCTGGGAAAACTGAAGTTGGGAAAACATTTCAAAGATGGGAGATATATATATATCTTTGGATCACAAAGATGACCTAAAACTTAACTGCTAACTGAATATTAAATGTTTAATTATCAATAATTGTAATTGCTCTTTTTAGAGACTATAAGAGTTCTGAGTACATGATTTGGATAGTTGTTTCTTACTAACATGTTACCAATTTTATGTGAACATCTAAGGTATGTAAAATAAATCTCACAAATATTTTCAAATATGGATGTGCCCAGTGATTTATTTCTCATGAAGAAAAAAAGCCATGTTAAAGGAAGGGTTGAAAAGTATGTTTTACTTCTTGCTGTATTCAGAATTATAAGAGGAATTCTAGTGGTGGAAATAATACCATCAGGAAAGAGTAAGAGCTTTAAGCAATTTTTTCTCATCTATCCCTTCTGCCACTGAAATCTTCAGTTTGGGCTTACAATTCTGTATTCTCTACACAGTAGGCTGAGATTTATGGCTTTCCCAGACACACAAACCCCAAAGCTGCCAGCTGCTATCCAAAGATGCTCTGAATATTCTTTCTGTAAAACAAGTCCCAGTTTTATTATCTCAAAATTTTTTTCCATACTACAACCATAGGTTTTGGTTCAGTAATCCAAAAACTAATCATTTATTCAAGTTTAGTGTAACACCTATTTTGAGCAAAGCAGTCTGTTAAGTACTGAGCTGAAACATACAAATATTAACTTATTATACCTCACAATGATTTAAATGTTGCTAACGTGATAGCAGAACACTTCATATAGTTTTGGTAAGACTAAACAAGTATAAAATTATTAGCACCAAATTTTAAATTAACTAACTAATATGTTATCATTAAACATTTCTGGAGACAGCAGAAGCAAGAAAAACTACAGTCCTGCAGCCTGTGGAACAGAAACCACATTTACAGAAAGATAGACAAGATGAAAAGGCAGAGGGCTATATACCAGATGAAGGAACAAGAAAAAACCCCAGAAAAACAACTAAATGAAGTGGAGATAGGCAACCTTCCAGAAAAAGAACTCAGAATAATGATAGTGAAGATGATCCAGGACCTCGGAATAAGAATGGAGGCAAAGATCGAGAAGATGCAAGAAATGATTAACAAAGACCTAGAAGAATTAAAGAACAAACAAACAGAGATGACCAATACAATAACTGAAATGAAAACTACACTAGAAGGAATCAATAGTAGAATAACTGAGGCAGAAGAACGGATAAGTGACCTGGAAGACAGAATGGTGGAATTCACTGCTGTGGAACAGACTAAAGAAAAAAGAATGAAAAGAAATGAAGACAGCCTAAGAGACCTCTGGGACAACATTAAACGCAACAACATTCGCATTATAGGGGTCCCAGAAGGAGAAGAGAGAGAGAAAGGACCAGAGAAAATATTTGAAGAGATTATAGTCGAAAACTTCCCTAACATGGGAAAGGAAATAGCCACCCAAGTCCAGGAAGCGCAGAGAGTCCCATACAGGATAAATCCAAGGAGAAACACGCCGAGACACATAGTAATCAAAGTGGCAAAAATTAAAGACAAACAAAAATTATTGAAAGCAGCAAGGGAAAAACGACAAATAACATACAAGGGAACTCCCATAAGGTTAACAGCTGATTTCTCAGAAGAAACTCTACAAGCCAGAAGGGAGTGGCATGATATACTTAAAGTGATGAAAGGGAAGAACCTACAACCAAGATTACTCTACCCGGCAAGGATCTCATTTAGATTTGATGGAGAAATCAAAAGCTTTACAGACAAGCCAAAGCTAAGAGAATTCAGCACCACCAAACCAGCTCTACAACAAATGCTAAAGGAACTTCTCTAAGTGGGAAACACAAGAGAAGAAAAGGACCTACAAAAACAAACCCAAAACAATTAAGAAAATGGTCATAGGAACATACATATTGATAATTACCTTAAACGTGAATGGATTAAATGCTCCAGCCAAAAGACACAGGCTTGCTGAATGGATACAAAAACAAGATCCATATATATGCTGTCTACAAGAGACCCACTTTAGACCTAGGGACACATACAGACTGAAAGTGAGGGGATGGAAAAAGATATTCCATGCAAATGGAAATCAAAAGAAAGCTGGAGTAGCTATACTCATATCAGATAAAATAGACTTTAAAATAAAGAATGTTACAAGAGACAAGAAAGGACACTACATAATGATCAAGGGATCAATCCAAGAAGATGATATAACAATTATAAATATATATGCACCCAACATAGGAGCACCTCAATACATAAGGCAACTGCTAACAGCTCTAAAAGAGGAAATCGACAGTAACACAATAATAGTGGGGGACTTTAACACCTCACTTACACCAATGGACAGATCATCCAAAATGAAAATAAATAAGGAAACAGAAGCTTTAAATGACACAATAGACCAGATAGATTTAATTGATATTTATAGGACATTCCATCCAAAAACAGCAGATTACACGTTCTTCTCAAGTGCGCACGGAACATTCTCCAGTATATATCACATCTTGGGTCACAAATCAAGCCTCAGTAAATTTAAGAAAATTGAAATCATATCAAGCATATTTTCTGACCACAACGCTATGAGATTAGAAATGAATTACAGGGGGAAAAACGTAAAAAACAATAACACATGGAGGCTAAACACTACGTTCCTAAATAACCAAGAGATCACTGAAGAAATCAAAGAGAAAATAAAAAAATACCTAGAGACAAATGACAATGAAAACACGACGATCCAAAACCTATGGGATGCAGCAAAAGCAGTTCTAAGAGGGAAGTTTATAGCTATACAAGCCTACCTCAAGAAACAAGGAAAATCTCAACTAAACAATCTAACCTTACATCTAAAGAAACTAGAGAAAGAAGAACAAACAAAACCCAAAGTTAGCAGAAGGAAAGAAATCATAAAGATCAGAGCGGAAATAAATGAAATAGAAACAAAGAAAACAATAGCAAAGATCAATAAAACTAAAACCTGGTTCTTTGAGAAGATAAACAAAATTGATAAGCCATTAGCCAGACTCATCAAGAAAAAGAGGGAGAGGACTCAAATCAATAAAATCAGAAATGAAAAAGGAGAAGTTACAACAGACACCGCAGAAATACAAAGCATCATAAGAGACTACTACAAGCAACTTTATGCCAATAATTATGGACAACCTGGAAGAAATGGACAAATTCTTAGAAAGGTATAACCTTCCAAGACTGAACCAGGAAGAAGCAGAAAATATGAACAGACCAATCACAAGTAATGAAATTGAAACTGTGATTTAAAATCTTCCAACAAACAAAAGTCCAGGACCAGATGGCTTCACCGGTGAATTCTATCAAACATTTAGAGAAGAGCTAACACCTATCCTTCTCAAACTCTTCCAAAAAATTGCAGAGGAAGGAACACTCCCAAACTCATTCTATGAGGCCACCATCACCCTGATACCAAAACCAGACAAAGACACTACCAAAAAAGAAAATTACAGACCAATATCACTGATGAATATAGATGCAAAAATCCTCAACAAAATACTAGCAAACAGAATCCAACAACACATTAAAAGGATCATACACCACGATCAAGTGGGATTTATCCCAGGGATGCAAGGATTCTTCAATATACACAAATCAATCAATGTGATACACCATATTAACAAATTGAAGAATAAAAACCATATGATCATCTCAATAGATGCAGAAAAAGCTTTTGACAAAATTCAACACCCATTTATGATAAAAACTCTCCAGAAAGTGGGCATAGAGGGAACCTAAAAAAAAAAAAAAAAAAAACATTTCTGGCTCACTGCTACTGTTGCTACAGTAGCAAAGCGCCTCCTCACATGCTCTTCTGATCCAACCACTTTCTCTGTAAAGAGACGTCTAGAACTTTCTCCCTCATCTTCCTGGGGCTTCTGGGAGCACCAAGAAACCCACGTGGCATTCGCGCAGAGTGCCTGGGACAGTCCCTGCATAGTTCCTGGCTGCACTGCTGAGACGAGCTCTTCAGACCCTTCTGAGCAGGACTCCGGAGTCATCCACAGTCACAGAAAGTCAGGAGACAGGCGGGGGCTTTGCCGGGGGCTGGACTCCGCAGGGGCTCCAGGAACGGGGAGGTGAAGGCCCAGGTCTGAGGCACGTGTCCTCAGGTCACAGAGCACAGGAGGCCCAGGCAGTGCCAGGAGTCAAGGTGAGGTTGGCAGGGGACAGGCCACCCAGGAGGAGCGCCCCTGTGAGGCCCGAGGGCACCCCTCAAAAGAAAACCTGTCTGTGGTCCCTATCCGTCACCCCTGCCCACACTCCTGTCAGCATCCAGACCCCAGTCATCATGCCCCTGGTCGAGATGAGTGAGCTCCGCAAGCCTGAGGTAGACCTTCAGGACCCAGTGGAGGCGCAGCTGTTCGGGGCTGAGGGGGAGGAGGCCGCATCCCCTTCCTCCTCCTCCTCCTCCTCCTCTTCTTACTCTGTCTTGTTCCTGGTCACCCTGGAGGAGGTGGCTGATGCTGGGGAACCCAGTTCCCCCCAGAGCCCCTCCCCCACTGCCCTGGCCACCACTCCATGGAGCCAATCTGAAGACGATGGCCTCAGCACCCAAGATGAGGAAGGGCCGAGCACCTGGCATGACCAGGAAGATGCACTACATCTGAAGGTGGCTGACCTGGTAGGATTCCTGCTCCTCAAGTATTGCACAAAGGAGCCTACCACAAAGGCAGAAATGCTGACCATCCTCAAAGATTACCAGGACCACTTCCCCGTGGTCTTCAGCTGAGCCTCCGAGTGCATGCAGCTGGTCTTTGGCCTCGCCGTGAAGGAAGTAGACCCCAGCAATCACTCCTATGTCCTCGTCCCCACCCTGGACCTCACCTCTGATGGGATGCTGAGTGATGGGCAGAGCATGCCCAAGACTGGCCTCCTGGTGTTGCTCCTGGGCCTGATCCTCCTAGAGGACGACTTTGTTGCCCCTGAGGAGGAGGTCTGGGGAGCACTTAGCAAGATGGGGGTGTGTGCCAGGAGGTAGCACTGCATCTATGGGGAGCCCAGGGAGCTCCTCACCAAAGTGTGGGTGCAGGAGGGCTACCTGGAGTACCGGCAGGTGCCCCACAGCAACCCCGTCCACTACGAGTTCCTGTGGGGTCCCCGGGCCCATGCGGAGACCAGCAAGTGACAGGTTCTGGAGTATCGGCTCAGGGTCAATAGCTTGGATCCCAGGTCCTTCCCATCCCTGTCTGCAGAGGCTGTGAGCGATGAGGAAGGGGGGGCCTGAGCCAGAGCAGCAGCCAGGCTCCTTCCAGGCCCACGTCCAGCAGCTTCTCCTGTGGGGCAGGAAGGGAGGCTGATCCTTCACTCTGAGTTTGAAGAGGGAGCGGTCAGCCTTCTAAGTAGTGAGGGCCCAGGCAAGTTGGGGGAACATGGTGTGTAGCATCTTTGGGTTCCTGTTCTCTACGATGACATGGAAATTCATCTGTTTCCTTTAGTGATTTTTCAGATGTTGTTCTTTTCAATAGAAGATTTTTTAAATGCCAATACATTTTATTTTTTATACAATTTTTAAAGGTTACATTCAATTTACAGTTATTACCAAATATTGGCTATATTCCCCATGTTGTACAATACATCCTTGTAGCTTGTCTTACACCCAATAGTTTGTGCCTCCCACTCCTCCATCCCTGTAGTGCCCCTCCCTCATCCCTACTGATAACCATTAGTTTGTTCTCTGTATCTTTGAGTCTGCTTCTTTTTTGTTATATTCACTAGTTTGTTGTATTTTTTAGATTCCACATATCAGTGATATCGTGCAGTATTTGTCATTCTGTCTGACTTATTTCACTTAGCATATTGCCCTCCAAGTCCATCCATGTTGCTGCAAAAGGCAAAAGTTTGTTCCTTTTCTATGGCTGAGTAGTAGTCCATTGTACATATATAGTACCTGTTCTTTATCCATTCATCTGTCGATGGACACTTAGGTAGCTTCCATATCTTTGCAATTGTAAATAATGCTGCTATGAGCATTGGGGTGCACGGCTCTTTTTGAATTAGTGGGGTTTTGGGGGGATATATACCCAGGAGTGGAATTGGTGGATCATATGGTAGTTCTGTTTTTAGTTTTTTGAGAAACCTCCATACTGTTTTCCACAGTGGCTGCAACAATCTACATTCCCCCAACAGTGTACAAGGGTTCCCTTTTCTCCACATCCTTGCCTACATTTGTTATTTGTGTTCCTTTTGATGATAGCCATTCTGACAGGTGTGAGGTGATATCTCTTTGTGGTTCTGATTTGCAGTTGTTTGATGATTAGTGATGTGGAGGATCATTTCATGTGCCTGTTGGCCATCTGCATTTTCTCTTTGGAAAAATGTCTATTCAGTTCTTCTGCCCATGTTTTTAATCGGGTTGTTTGTTTTCTTCCTGTTGAGCTGTATGAGCTGTTTATACACGTTGGATATTAATCCTTTGTCAGTCATTTCAGCTGCAAATATTTTCTCCCATTCAATAGGTTGTCTTTTAGTTTTGTCAATGGTCTCCTTTGTTGTGCAAAAAAGCTTTTAAGTTTAGGTAGGTCCCATTTGTTTATTTTTGCTTTTACTTCTTTTCCTTAGGAGATATATCCAAAAAAATATTGTTGCGATTTATGTCAAAGAGTGTTCTGCCTATGTTTCCCTCTAGGAGTTTTATAGTATCCGGTCTTACATTTAGGCCTTTACTTTATTTTGCATTTATTTTTGTATATGGTGCTAGACAATACTCTAATTTCATTCTTTTACATGTAGCTGTTCAGTTCTCTCAGCACCACTTATTGAAGAGACTGTCTTTTCTCCATTGTATACTGTATTCTTGCCTCCTTTGTTGTAGATTAATTGACCATAGGTGCATGGGTTTATTTCCTGCTTTCTATCCTGTTCCATTGATCTATCTGTCTGTTTTTGTGCCAGTACCATACTGTTTTGACTACTGTAGCTTTGTACTGTAGTCTGAAGTCAGGGAGCATGATCCCTCCAGCTCTGTTGTTCTTTCTCAAGATTGTTTTGGTTATTCAGGGTCTTTTGTGTTTCCACAGAAAATTTAAAATTATTTGTTCAAGTTCTGTGAAAAATGCCATTAGTATTTTAATAGGAATTGCATTGATTGCAGTTCTGTAGGTTGACTTGAGTAGTATGGTCATTTTAACAATACTTATGCTTCCAATTCAAGAATGCAATGTATCTTTCCATCTGTTTGTGTTGTCTTCAGTTTCTTTCATTACTGTCATAGTTTTCAGTGTACAGGTCTTTTGCCTCCTTAGGTAGGTTTATTCCTAGGTATGCTATCCTTTTGATGCAATGGTAAATGAGATTGTTTCCTTAATTTCTCTTTCTGATACTTTGTTATTAGTGTATACAAATGCAACAGATTTCTGTATAGTAATAATTGTATTTAATAAGCTTCAGTTTCTAAGTTTGTGAATGGTATTGATCACATATATTTGTACTTATCCAATTCAAGACTGAATTTTGCTATTTGTAAAATCAATTGGGAAACATTCCATCATACTTTGCGATCCCAAACTAGATAACACAGCACTGGAATAGGAATTTACTTGGAAATGTGAAAGTAATTAGCAGTACAATTAACAGCCACCCTGTTGTTCCTTGGGACACCACGCCGTCGGCTCAGTGGTGCGTGTCCTGCTGTGGGACTGTCCTGTGCCCGCCATAGGGCAGGGCCAGGCCCCGGGCATGTGGGCCAGAGGGGGAGGGGCTGCCCTGGGGGGAGCAGGCATTGCCGGCACCCATCGTCCTGGCGAGAGGCCACCCGCGGGGCCCTCAGGAAGGGAGACTGTGGGGGGATGGAGGGCCGCCGGGTGGGGTGTAGCGGAGGCACCTTGTTGGGGACCCTGGGAGGGGGCGGTGGGACCCGTTGGCTCCAGTGGCCATTAGAAGTTCCTCTCTGTGTTATCATGCTCTCTGTTCAATGGTTTCAGTCAATGTTTCTCTTTAATAAATTTCCCTGAAAGTTAAAAAAAAAAAAATTTTCTAGTATAAGCCTACAGGAATCTTACAGGCTAGCACAGTTGTCTTTTCCAGTAATAAAGGAGCAAATGATAAGAGAAGAGAACTTAGCATCTTAATTTAGTAATAACATTGAAGGCATTAACTAATTTGATACAGAACCTGATCTCAAGATTTTTGTACATTCAAATACTTATAAGCTAATGAATTAATCTCTCAGTTGCATTTAAAATGTCTTCTCACCATCATCACGTTCACTCCTTGCTAGCTTTGAGCGATCATTAGAGTTAAGATTCAGTTAAGAAGCGTTAGAGTTAAGTCAGTAACTGTGAGAAAGAGAAATATTATTAATAATTCTTCTAAATGAGAACACCACTTGCTCAACCTTTGAAAGTTGTTTTTCAGTGATTATTCAATTCTATTCAGATTTTAGGAGAATTGTACTAAATCTACATAAATATTATTTTTAAAACTCTCATCTTTTCAAACATGAATAAAAATGGGGCAGAATCTTTACATGCATTAATGGATCATATAGACCTATTACTTCTATGATTTATTTCCTGTCCTGGTGTTTGCTATTAATTTGAATCATGAGTAATTTATAATGCTATCATGGGCTTCTGGTTTAAAATGACAAATTTGGCACAAATATTACCTCTTCTTACTCATAAGTTTAGAACATCTTGCAGATTTTATAAAAGTATAGAATGCCAGAACAAAGCAAACTAGAATCTTGTGGGAAGATTCAAAAAGCTATACAGGAAAGTCACAGTCCAAGTATGAAGTGAGTATTCAAACCAAAATAAGAAGTCAGCAGGCTTGAGGAAGAATAATGGAATGGATACCAAGAAATACAATGAATGAATGAGATGAAAATAATAAAGATATGGTGAGGAAGGGAAACACATTTTCTTCCAAAAAGAGAAATGAAAGACAATAGACATCCCAGAGAAAATAAAGCTGCATAAGAAAAGTATGGGGGAGAATGTAAAAAATTAAAACATGACCTGATTTTGAGAAATCAGTAAATGGTGTATATTATTTCTTTCTACAATTTACTGGCCATAATTCAGTTGTGGCAAGCTGCAGTGGTAACTAGAAACTTAGATTAGCTGTATTAAAAAAAAAGTTTGATGAGCATCTACTTCCTATCCTACACAGTTACTGTGGAATAGTAACAGTTTAAAATCTTATTTTTTATTCTGTCATTCACAGATATGATATTCTGACTGCCTACTTTGCAAGATGATGGTATTACAATTTTCCCACCTCTCCTCAGTCTATCTTCCAGTTCTTCCACCTGTACATTGTATTTTTATTGCAAGATTGGTAATATTTACATTCTATTCAATAATAATAATAAATTTTCTGTCTTTTGAATATTGGTTAATTATAAAGGTTTATAGCCCATAACAGCACTTATCTCATTATAACTATATAAATATTGTTCATTACAGAGCCACATATTACTCTATTATTATATTCTTTTTCAGTTCTACTTGCGCTTCATAGAGGAGAATGTTTAATGGATTTTCATATCTAACTCTTCAACCAGTTTAAAGAGCAAAGAGAATGTTACACATCAATCAATACATAGATAGCTAGTTGGGACTTCCCTGGTGGCAGAGTGATTAAGAATCCGCCTGTCAATGCAGGGGACATGGGTTCGATCCCTGGTCCGGGAAGATCCCACATGGCATGGGGCAACTAAGCCCGTGCACCGCAACTACTGAGCCCATGAGCTGCAACTACTGAAGCCCACATGCCTAGAGCCCATGCTCCGCAACAAGAGAAGCCACCGCAGTGAGAAGCCCATGCATCTCAATGACGAGTAGCCCCTGCTAGCCACAACTAGAGAGAGCCCGTGTGCAGCAACGAAGACCCAACACAGCCAAAATAAATAAATAAATAAGTAAATAAAAATTTTAAAAAAATAGATAGCTAGATAGATAGACAGACAGACAAATAGACACTTGGGGATCTGTAGGACTATAACAAAAGTTTTAACATTCTTGTCATCAGAGTCCCAAGAGAAGATAAAAATGATGGGGCTGGAAATATCATAGTATAGACATAGATATAGATATATAGATATAATACAAATGTATAGATATACCACAAACACACATATATGCACAAAAATATATATAATGTAATACAGCAACCACGAAAAAGTTATACAGAATACACTTGAAAACAAAATAGATAAATCTAAATGGTAATCTAAAAATGCAAATCAAACATCAAAATTTGATGGAGACAGCTAAAGCAGTGCTGAGAGGAAAATTTCTAGCACTAAATGTGTATGTGTGTGTGTGTGTGTGTGTGTGTGTGTGTGTGCGCGTGCATATATATGTCATATATATACTTGTTTAGAGAGTTAGCAGATTAAAAATCTTAAGGATTACACTTTTAAATTTTTTTTTAAAATTTATTTATTTTTGGCTGTGTTGGGTCTTCGTTTCTGTGCGAGGGCTTTCTCTAGTTGCGGCGAGTGGGGGCCACTTTTCATCACGGTGCACGGGCCTCTCACTGTCACAGCCTTTCTTGTTGCGGAGCACAAGCTCCAGACGCGCAGGCTCGGTAGTTGTGGCTCACGGGCCTAGTTGCTCCGCGGCATGTGGGATCTTCCCAGACCAGGGCTCGAACCCGTGTCCCCTGCATTGGCAGGCAGATTCTCAACCACTGCGCCACCAGGGAAGCCCTTAAATATTTTTAAATGTATGTAAGTTATATACATGCATATATGTATAGGTATTATGTATAAATGTACCTATGTATATGTATTATATAGAAATCTATATATAATACATATAACAGATACATTTTAGAAATATATTAGAGAGATATCATATGATATCACTTATATGTGGAATTTTTTTAAAAAATGATACAAATGAACTTATTTACAAAACAGAAACAGACTCACAGACTTAGAAAAGAACTTACGGTTACCAGTGGGGAAGTGGGGCGGTGGGGGTGGGGGGAGGGATAGATTGGGAGTTTGGGATTGACATGTACACACTGCTATATTTAAAATGGATAACTAACAAGGACCTACTGTATAGCACAGGGAACTCTGCTCAATATTATGTAACAACTTAAATGGGAAAAGAATCTGAAAAAGAATAGGTACATGTATGTGTATAACTAAATCACTTTGCTGTACACCTGAAACTAACACAATATTGATAATTAACTATACTCCAATATAAAATAAAATGTTAAATATATATATGTAAAAGTATAATTCTTAAGGTTTTTAATCTAATAACTCTAAACAACAAATTTGTATAAGAATGACCTTATTTTTTGATTGGTTAGGAAAACTAAACTGATACATTCAGTTTCAAAGGCTGATTGTGTGTGATATTAATTGTTGTCCTGATTCTTGTTGCCTTGTGAATGTTTAAAATGTCCTAGGTCTTTTCATGGAACTGCAGTAATGGAGATACATTGTAAGTTGAGATTTCATGCATGAAAAGGGTCTATCTACCAAAAACAATTTAACCAAACCTCTTTCTCTATATTCTTTATGCCATCATCATCTTTATCCTACCATCATTATAGTCATTGATGGCTATGGATTCCGCCAAGAACAACAATTCAACAAATTGGACACACAAGCCACTAAGCTCAGAGAATTCAAATGAGTGTACTATTAACTAGAGCATCAAGAACATGAAGACATTCTCAGGACCATGAAGCAAGCCCAATTAGAGCATAATGGAGGAAAGCAATGGATAAAACCTCGGTGCTTACAAACTAACATTGACTATCACCACTGTGTATCCTGGAATAAAAATTTGATCCTAGAAAAAATTGAAGAATCTGAATAAAGTCTGTAGTTTTTTTAACAGTAAAGTACCAATGCTAATTGCTCATTTTGACAAATGTGCCTTGGTTAGGTACGATGTCAATATAAAGGGAAAATGGATGAAGGACATTCAGGAACTGTCTGTACTTTCTTTGTAACTTTTTTACAAGTCTAAAATATTCCACAATGTAAAGTGTATTAATAAAAAATTAACATTGAAATCTTGTGTACAAAGACTTAATAGTAACGGCTTTGAAGCATGAAGTCATTTTAGTGAAGACTCAGAATACATAGATCAGGAGCAATGTAGATTTAAAGGACATATGCCAGAACAGACTGAACCAACTTCTTTAGTCATACTGGTTAAAGAGCATCACCACTTTCTAAGTGGTAAATCCAGAATGATATCAGAATATATCACATGTTTTAAACAATTTCACATAGATAATATAGTGCATTAATTTAATGTCAGATTAGTAAATACTTTGAAGTCGCCTGTGTTTGCCATATGCACTAGAAATGGATACAAAGAATCTTCAAAATTCCCACAAAAAAGGCACATTTGTATGCTAATATGAAGAAGGTTAAGGAAAACTCTGTAGAATACTTTTACTAAATGTAGACTGTCTTTAATCTCTGAAGTGAAGTATAAAGAATAGGAAGCCCGTGTGGCAGGCTAAGTAGTTTAGATTAAGTTTTACCTGAAGTCTAAATTCAATTTTCCTCCAGGCTGAATAAAGTCCCATAAAGGTGAAATCTCTTCAAGTCACTTACCATATTTTTTTTAAAGCACAGATTATAGCTCCTTCCAGGAAAAAAAAATCATGAGTCCAGAAAAGCAAGCCTTGGGTTCCTTGCACTGATGTTTTCCTATAAAACACAAAAATGTGAGATGGCTGGTCACTGTCCAGCCACTGTTGATAAACCTGTTACTGCTTCTATGTCCTCAGTACGCTGTTAGAAAGTACCTACAATGTGATTCAAAAGTTAGAAAACATGAAATTGTGGCCAAGTAGTATTTGGCGTTATTCTGCTCCTTCAGGGGATTGGAAGGTAAGCAAAATTAGTATCAGTCTACAACATCCTTGCCCATTACAGTGTGAATTTGTGGAGGATTGTTCCCTGTGTATTTTGAGGGGTCAGCTCTCAAATGCATAGTTCTGAGTTAACATTTTTTTAATTCTAGACAATTACTGGAAGTCGAAATAATGAGGAAAAGATGATTACAATTAAAAAAAAAAAACAAGGCTAGGTATTCAATTTTCTTTTCTTCATAATAAAATGTAAAAGAAACTCCAGAGTAAATGCTGTAAAATATTAGAACTAATTAGCATAGGTAGATATCATACAAATTGAGATAATTTGCATTTAGAGACTGTAATTTTTCTCCCCTAATTACACCAGATTCTACTACATAAAGAATGAGTAAAATAAAGAACTAGTCTTGGCTGGAATGTATTCCATCAACAATACTTATTGGAACTAAGCTTGCTATTTAGAAGCCTTCTCAGGAACAGTCAACCATACACATTATACTTATGTCTTTAGATCAGGTTACTATGATGAACAAGTATAAGAGGGTCAACAATGACTTTATGAACATGCAGTTTTATACAGGCACATGCTCTATACCTCTGATATAAAAGTGATTTGCATATATCTAGAATCATTAAGGTTGTATTCTTCAAAACATCTATGCAGAAAAATTAGACCAAGGTTTTCCATAGGAAAAGCTAATGTAAATTTCAGAGTTTTTTTTTTTAACTGTAATTATTTTTTCTCAGACTGTTTTTCAGTGAGAAAAAGGATCTTCTATGTACTTGTACACGTTGATTTGAATATGCAGTAGAAACGTATCTTAATGCTAATATTGGGTCAAGGATAACAATGCTTAGAGTGAAAGAGATATACTAAACCACATCCTACATATAATTTGAACCACAGTAAATGAATGCGCTGTCTAATATGTATTAGTTATAACCATTCACCAGGAGCTAAGTACAAAATGACAAAAAGGAATCAACTAAAATTTATACTATAATGCATTCCATTATAATCGAGAAACATATTTTGCGTCATCATTTTTTTAATATTTAAGAAAGTAAATTCATTCTTCAAGCCATAATTCCTGGGTTATTCTTATATATAATGCATATAGCCTACTTGCATAGTAATTGCAAGAATGATGAATATGTTTACTTCTTTCTCTCGTGCTCAAAAATACCTTCCTTCTTTTCTTTTGGACTTCCTCTTTCTTTAGGTTCAAACTAATAGATTTTTCTGATTCCTTCCTGTGCACTACTTTAATTCAGTTTTGAATTCCTCAGATATCTTAATCTTTAGAGAAAAGATTGAAGTTTGTAAAAGATTATGTCTATTATACAATGTTGAACCAATTGCAGTCTGCAAAGTATATGTTGACAGCTCCCAAGGGAGAGAGGAAGTAACTTGATACTATCTGGATGGAGGACAAGACAAAAACAAATCAAGAAGAACGGCAAACCCCTGCAGGCGTAAAGAACACCCATCAGTGATCAGAAGTGGAGACTTGGAATCAGGACCCAGGCAAGTTGGACACAAAGGGAGGCACTATGAAGCATTAGTTTTCTTGTCAATTAAAAATAGCAATATTGTCTATCTCATTAGTTTATTACAGGGATAAAGTGAGATGACCTTTTAAAAACTCTTAGCATATTATTTGTGTGGCACATACTAACCCTCTGATAGTAGCCAACAATTAGTTAAGAGTAGTGACCATGTTAAGGCAGACAAGAACTGACCCATTAAGTAGCAAAACTGATCCTAGGATTATTTACTGCACCTTTTAAAACCTAGGATTATTTACTGCACCTTTTAAAAAAATCTAGTTGATTGGAATATTCCCTCTCTATGTCCGTTGACACAAAATGACTATCATTTCCATGTCATTATTGATTATATTTTCCTCCAGATCCAAGGCTTTGAAATATCAATACCTTGATAACTCTAAAGCTTCTCTCTCCAGCTCTGATATTCCTTCTGGAATATATATTCAATTTCCTACTTAGTTTATCCACTTGGGTGTATACAGACTTTCAGGTGGTCCCCAAGATCCTCACATCCTGGTTTCCATGCCCTTGTAGAATCCCCTCCCCTTGAGGGTGGGCAGGACTGTGACTTGAATATGGCACATCACTCTTGCGATTATGTTACATTATGTAAGACTAGCTGATTGCTCTAGAGTCTTGCTCTCCTTGCTGATTTTAAAGAAGCAAGATTCAATAACTTCTAAGGCTGCAGGGAAAGGAAGTCTGCCAACAATCTGAGTGAGCTTGGAAGCAGATCCTTCCCCAGTCAAGCTGCCAGATGAGAACCCAGATGGCTCATAGCTTATTTCCAGGCTTGCAGAGAAGCCAGCTAAGCCACAGCAAGACACTCCAATCCCACAGAAACTGTGAAATAATAAATTTGGGTTGTTTTAAGTCACTAAGTTTGTGATGATTTGTCATGCAGCATAGAAAATAAATACAGTGATCTAACAGGCATCTTCTCATACATTTATCCTGTCCAAAATAGAGTGTTGAACACTTTGCTATTCAAAACAGCATCTCTTCTAATGTTCCATAACTAAGGTAATGGCCCCACCATTTACCCAGCTGATCAGGTAAAACCTCTTAGAAACATTCTTGATGCCTTTGTTCCTCTTGGACTCAAAATCCTATCAGCCTTAATTACGTCCTAAGTAGGAATACTACTTCTTATAGTCATTTGGTTCCATTCATCATGAATTCTTGCCTGGGCTACTGTAATAGCTTCTTTTCTTCAATTCTTAACCCTTTAGAGTCTATTTCCACACAACAGCCAGAGAAGTTCTTTAACAGGTAAATAATTTATCAATTCCCTGCTCTTAAGCCTTCTAACCGTACCTATGACACTTGGAACAAAACCCAAAGCATTTATATAACTTGTGGTCCCAAATGATCTAGCCCATGGATAACTCTCATCTCATAGCCTGCCTATCCTTCCCTCATTCATTTTTCTCCAGACACACTGATTTTCTTGCCAGTTCCTGAACACTCCAAGCAAATTCTCTATGATGGTCCTTTAATTGTCCTTTCTGTCTGAAATGATTTTTACCTTAAATATTCTCACAACTTGTTTTTGTATTCAAACTTCTACTCACACGTTATCTCCTCATACGGGCCTTTTATGAATAACCTATCTAAGGTATAAAACTGCATGACTCCCATTTCACTTATCTTACTAAAACTATCATTATCATTTGTTTATCCATTTATATTCTCTCTTCTCAGTAGAATATAAGTAACACAGTGCTAGGTAACTTGTTGGGTTTGTCCATTTCTGTATTCTAGAACACTATATGGCACAAAGTAAGCAGTTGATAAATTTGGCATAAAATTGCAGTTGAAACCATTTTGGAATCCTTTCAGAAAAGGTATTATGTCACAGTGTTTTAGAAGTTCAGATTATCTCAGAGAAAAGCACAAGAGTACATTTCACATTTTTATTGAATATTTAATGTTAGCTAATCACGAGACTATATTCTGTCTTCATCTTTTTGTATTCTGTTTTCAGAAATTATGCATGTGAGCTATCCTCATGAAGCGACGAGTATCCCAAACTGCAGCTCTTGACTTCTCAGCCAGCTATATATCCACAATCATTTTTTACTCTCTATTGTGTATTTAATACAAAGAAATAAAAAATAGTGTGGCAGAAAGCTAAAATAACTTATTCCACAAGTATGTTAACAGTGAGTGTAAAAGTCAGGTCTGTAATATTATCTGACAGAGGCCAGAGACTGTATTCATGGGAGATCTGCTTGGGGTAACTAAATCCATCATACTGCCATTGTTTGACAGTCACAGGCAAGAAATGCTGTGGAACTGCAAATGAATCTTCTCACTAACAATTCATAGCAATTTGCAGAATGTTGGATTTGGCACATTTTCTTCACATATGTTCCATATGTTACAATAAAAAGTAGCTACTTTTAATGCTGTTCATATTTTTACAAGCTGATATTTGCTAACAATGTGTTAATGAGTTGAATCAAATAATTCTTCCCTCCCTTGACTGAGCCACTGCTTTGCTCCTGGAGGAATGGGTAGCTTAGATGATTGATAACAGAATCCACAACCTTTCACCCCCAAGCCACCAATTTGAACCCAGCCTAGTTGAGCAACTGAGAGACATTTGTTTCCATAGGCAGCTCGTCAGAGGTTTGCATGATATGAATGGGTAGTATATATTTGCTTACTGGACCTGAAATGATAGTTACTCTCAATCAGAAATATATTCATTCTGCTGTGAGTAAATGCCTAGATTACCATTATACTAATATCCTTTTTTCAACGCCCTAAAGTTAATATTTAATAGTTGATATTCAGTTTCTGACTAGAATTTTACTCTCTGAGATAAATTTATATTCAGTGTTTTCAATATTCTCAGCATTAAATAATTTTTATTTTAGATTTTTAATAATTAAAACTTAAATGCATTACGTTAACAAACCAAATATACATGTAATAATTAAGGTTTTGCCTTAGATTCGTTTTCATTTCTCAGAAGTTGGGATGTCACCTTCTGAAAAATTTAAATAGCCTTTATATTACTTTAAGTTAATGTAATAATTAATGAATTTAAAGGTAAACTCACAGAAGAATGTTTTCTGAAGACGTTTTAAGGTAAGGGAGATTACATTTTCCTCTATTAGACTGGTGATCCAATGGATGAGTTAGAAGTGAGTCAGGCTAATTGGGCCCTCCTTTGTCCTAGAAGCTATCAAAATACATGTAATGGGAAAAAAGTTATTTTCACTTTTTTAAAAGTGAAAATGATCTTTTAAAAGGTAATTTTAAAATGTATGCTATAAAACTGATGCATTGGGGCTTCCCTGGTGGCGCAGTGGTTGAGAATCTGCCTGCCAATGCAGGGGACACGGGTTCGAGCCCTGGTCTGGGAAGATCCCACATGCCGCAGAGCGGCTAGTCCCGTGAGCCACGACTACTGAGCCTGCGCGTCTGGAGCCTGTGCTCCGCAACAGGAGAGGCCTCGATCGTGAGAGGCCCGTGCACCGCGATGAAGAGTGGCCCCCGCTCGCCGCAACTAGAGAAAGCCCTCGCACAGAAACGAAGACCCAACACAGCCAAAAATAAATAAATAAATACATTTATAAAAAAAAACTGATGCATAGAGGTAGACCCCAGACACCGAGGTGGTAAAATGTATATGACTAATTATCTACTCCAAAGATGAAACTTATGACACATTACGTACTTCCCAAATGAGTGGTCCTTTACTTGGGTATTTAAGACTCACAATTAATGTTTAACTACATAAGGGAAGTTGTAATGTCCCCTCCTGGCCCCATAATCCAACTAAGATCCCTGACTAAAGAGGGGACTTTAGAGTGATAGGTTCATTCCAGATAGAGACTAGTTCAATCTAATGGCTTAGAAAAGGAGTCGCCAATGCCCTAACAGTCATTCCTTGTCTGTACAATAGAAACAGATGTGTTAGCAGATCCCAGAAAAAGCAACATTAGTTCAGGCTGAGTCCAGATTACGGTACTTCAGACTTTTCCTGGGGTGGCCATTAGAGGCCCTCTTCTGCAGTGGTCAGTTCTGTGATTTCACCATTTCTGTGAGTGATCAGGCAACTGAGGACCAGATAGAATTATCTCTATAAAGGTGCCTGGGTGTCAAGGGGATGGGCACCAATCCCTAAAGCACATCAGTGATGACCAGGCAACTATGTTGGATTCAGCAGACAAAGACATTAAGGAAGCTATTCTAAATATGTTTAAAGCAGAAAAGTAAAATGTTTATTTCATTTAAATCAGAAAATAATGAGTAAGGAGAAAGAGAACCCAGCAGGGAAGTGAAAACCATAAAAAATGCCAACGTTGAACTGAAAATTCAATAATTTAAATGAAAAATTGCTGGAGATAGTGGAAGAAATTATTAAAGAATGTAAAGACTGATTAATAGAAATTATTCAAAATGAACAGTGAATAAACTGAAAAATAATGAACAGAGCTGCAATGACCTGTGGGACAGTATCAAACAGTATAACAACGGGACTCTCTAAAAGAAAGTAGAAGGAGACCTGGGCAGAAAAATATTTAATGCAAATGGCAAACATTTTGCAAGTTTTTGGGAGAAGAACATAAGCTCAAAGATTCAAGAAGCTCAGCAACTCCCAAGAAATGTAAATATAAAAGAAACCATGAACTTCTGTTGAATTTTGTCAAGAGATTTTTCTATGAATAGTATATATATAGCAATAACAATAACTATATATGTATATATATATATATATATGTTATTTGTAAGAGTCTCCTTTGTTTGCAGTATAGAGAGTCCCTATACCCACTTAAGGTTGTCATTAGAGCTATTTTAAAATATAAAATATACTGTGTCCTTCTTGGCACACAGTAGGGTAAGTATTACAGTTAAGTATGGACATGTGACTTGCTTTTTCTAATAAAGTTAGGTGTGAACATGTGACCTGCTTTTTCTAATAAAGTTGGGTGTAGTCATGTGACTTGTTTTTTCTAATAAAATATGAGTGAAAATGACATGTGTTACCTTTCCTGCTGTGGTCGTGATCATGGAAGCATAAATCAACCTGATGCAGACCGCCTCCTACCAACTTCCACTGGGCGTGTGTCATGAGCAAGAAATTTTTTTAATATTAAGTACTTGATGTTTAGGGGTTACTGGTTACCAGGGAATAACCTAGCCTATCCTGACTGACACAAAGCTCTTTCACAGACATGCCATTGATGTCATAGTTTGTCTCTGAGGATGAAAAGCCTGAGAAGAACTACAATACATACCATCAGAAAGGACTGGGGCAAAGCAAAAGGTGGGAGAATTAGAGACAGCTCTATGCACAGGGAATTACATAAATTATTAGGAGGGAGGGAAAACAGAAAGATCTTCACTGTCAGGCAACCTGGAAAAAAGGCATGGGAACTGATTTCTCAGGGAGATTTTTAGAGAAGCAAAAATGTTTTGTGGCATATAGTATATGACCCATGCCTGTTTAAAGCCTCCCCTAACGGGTCTTTGGTAAAATCTGTTTTGCTCACTACTTCACTGTGAAGTGTGTTTTCTTTGGGTGACTGGAAAAAAAATTCAGTGTTACCACAGGGAGAAGCCGGAAGCTACCAATAGGAGCGAGTCAACACAGTCTCTTTCCCAGAAAACCAAAGGTATTTTTTATGTGGCCAGAAAATGAACAGCCTTTGTTGTGATTAATATTTATTTATGCATAAATATTGCAAATGTTAAATATTGATTTAACCAACAATTATGAATATGTGTATTGGAACTGCAAAAAGAGGGAAACTGTGTGTGATGGGAGGGGAGGAGCCAAAGAGAAGTAGTAAAACCTTATCCAATAGAATTCGATAGGGACTTTCCTGGTGGTGCAGTGGTTCAGACTCTGAGCTCCCAATGCAGGGGGCCCAGGTTCAATCCCTGCTCAGGGAACCAGATCCCACATACATGCTGCAACTAAGGAGCTGGTGAGCTGCAACTAGGGAGCCCGCCTGCTGCAACTAAGGAGCTGGCAAGTTGCAACTAAGGAGCCCATCTGCTGCAACTATGACCTAGTGCCACCAAATAAATAAATAAATAAATAAATATATTAAATAAATTAATTAATTAAAAAAAAAGAATTCAGTAGATATCTGTAACTGAAAATCAGGAAGTATCAGTATGTACATGTTATTTAGAAATATGACTAATGCACTAGAACAATGAATTAAATAATTGGAAGTGCTCATCTCTAGGTAGTGGGACTTGAGAATGAGGAGGAGAAGTGTATGGAAGAATCAACTGTTCCTTCAAAGAGGTATATTTTTTATGTGATGAAAACTAAATGTATAAGTAAATGTATAAATAAAATTAAAGAAATAAAATATATTCACACTTTCTCATGTTTAATCATCTAAATTTCTGTTTTGATGTCTTTAATTTTTTAAAAAAGGTTAATATTACGATGATTATCAAAGATCATATGTATTCATTTTACAAAACTTAGAAAAATACAGTAAACTATCATTCTAACTTGGCTACACTTCCCCAGCCGATGTCCAAAGTTGTTCTACCTCACACGGAAAAAGATTTTCTCAAATGGAATAAGGAACTACTTAACTAGACAGTTTTTGCTTGAATACTGAGATGATCTTCCATCTGAGTATCCACAGGGCATAACAAAGTGCAAACTTAATAAGTAATTATGGACTGAAATTTTCCAATTGACAACCGAATGTGAGAAGAGAGTCAATGTAGATTATCAGAGCATAGAGCAATGTATATTACTCAGAGAAGACTTGAAATGATCAAGAAAATCATTACTCGTGATTTACACAATTATAGTATTGTGAGAAACACAAGAATGCTGAACTAATCTATTTCATTGAAGGTCTTTTGATCAACCAGTCAAGTAAAGAAAATAATAAGGAAGAAAATGGACAATGGTAGGCTTTTTTTCCCTCTTCTTTTCCTCCCTCTCTCCCTCCCTCCCTTCCTCTCTCCCTCCCTCCTTCCCTCCCTTCCTTTTTTGTAAAAAAGCAGGGAAGGAAAGGTAATTCTTAGTAAGTGAAAAGACTTCTCCTCAGGAAACAGTTGTTTCAGGCTCAGAATTCAGCATAGAATCAATCTTAGCTGAGGAGCAGGGAGAGGGAAACAGGATTTAGCAGGCATTTTGTTCAATGGCTGTGACCTCCAGGGATTACCATTCTTGTTGATGTTGTTTTTGACTTGTAGTTTTCTAATGTTTCCCACTAAATCGATTATTGCCTTTAGAAGTAATTTCATGGCTTTTGGAGTACCATAGCTTTATCTTTCTAACCTTCATGGTGCTGTGAAAGATTGGTCTCATTTCTTGTTAATTCTGATTCTTCTTTAAGGTTATTCTTTCATTCTTCAAGGGAATCATCAGGTATCGTTTTATTAGTCTTACATATCATGCCACCTCTGGGGAATTCGTACTAATTCATCTTTCCTGACAATTGCTGAAACAAATAGTAGCCAGAGCTCATGTTTTGTTTCTGTACACTTCTTTATTGCTTGCCACCTTTCCCAGCAGTGAGCAGTCATAATCACCAAATAGACAAGGATTTTCTTTTTCCAATATTATATGTAATGGTCGCTCAAATCATTATAGTTGTAAAGCTTTTTAAAAGACTAGCTTAACTTTACATTTTTTATCTGACATAGTCATTTCTTCTTGTACGTGGCAGCAAAGGATAATGGAAGAAACAGCTCACTAGTATTAGAGTCTAGATTCTGGTCCCAGCCCTATATATGACCTCACAAAATTTACTTAAGTCCTCCAAGCATCAGTTTTATCATCTATAAAATATACGAACCCACATCTGAAGTTGGCTGAGGTTTTAAGAGATTGTGTTTCCACTAAGAAAAAATATCTTCCAATTGTCAACTCTTCAAACAGCACCAAGTTCTCTCAAGAGCATACTTTACCTTCCATTAATTAAAATGTATCCAGAAGACAATGTTCAAATGTCTCAGTTTTTAAAAAGATATGTTTTATTATGAAATGCTCTTTTACACACACACAATTAAGAGTAGACCACAGATGCCAGAATCACAAAAGGTTGCAAAGTTTGGAACAATGTCTTAGAGCAAGTTATTAGAGTAATAGGTACTTTTGATTTTTCCTTCAAAATCTAGTCTTCAGAGTCTAAAATATTTACTATCTGAACCTTATCAGAAAAAGTTTTCCAAACTTTTAAATAAACAAATTAAACAAATAAATGGGAGAGAAAGAACAAACCTTCCTTACAGAAGAATTCCAAAGATTAAATATAGAAGTATGAGAAATAGAAAATCACCATTAAGAACACAACAGTAACAATTGCTGCAAACAAGTTACACTGATGAGTGTTAAAACTAGAGGACAAAACTTTAAGGAGAAACAGGATAGTTGCATAGTGTCAAAGTATCCCCTCCAAAAATTATGTATTAATTATTATGGTCATTTTAACACCTACACAAAAATTTTTATACTCCTCCCTCCAGAAAATTGAGCTCAATTCTTCTACTCTTTAGTCTGGGCTGGATTTAATGACTCACTTGTAAAGAATAGACTATGGAAAGGGAAAAATAGTGACTTTACAGGGGAGAAACCTTGCACACTGTCAAACAAGTGGTCAAGGTTAAGCTCACCAGTGATAATATATGTTGGTGTCATGTGCATCTGATAGGATGCAGTGAGAAAGACATTTCCTCTATGTGGTATTGTTCCTCAAGACCCAGAACCTCAATTTAATCATGAAAAAACATCAGCTATACCCAAACTGAGTGATATTCTACAAGACATTCAACCAGTAATCTTTAAAACTCTCAAGAAACTACTGAGAAAATTCCATAAACTGGAGGAAACTAGGAGACATGATGCCTAAACACATTGTAGTATTTTGGGTTGGACCTGGAAACAGAAAAAGGACATTAGTAGAGAAACATGTAGCTGATAAACGAATGTTTTGCACATATATATAGAATACTTAAAATTCTATAATAAGAAATCAAACAATCCCATTAAAAATGAACAAAATAATGGAACATACATTTCACCAAAAGAAAAAATATGAATAATAAGCAAATAAGGACAAGAAAATTGCTAAACATCATTAGTCATTAGAGAAATGCAAATTAAAACAATGATATACCATGCTAACACCAACTAAAATAGCTAATTAACAAATAATGATGAAGATGTGTAACAAATGGAACTTCTGAACACTCTCAGTGGAAATATAAAATAATATGACAACGAAAAGATGCTCAACAGAGCAATCATCAGAGAAATGCAAATCGAAACCACAGTGAAATATCACCTCACACCTGTCAGAATAGCTATTATCAAAAAGACCACAAATAACAAATGTTGGTGAGTATGTGGAGAAAAGGGAACCCCAGTACACTGTTGGTGGGAATGTAAATCGGTGCAGCCACTATGGAAAACAGTATGGAGGTTCCTCAAAAAACTAAAAATAGAACTACCATATGAACCAGCAAGTCCACTTCTGGGTATTTATCCAAAGAAAATTAACACAGCATTATAAAAAGATACATGCACTCCTATGTTCATTGTAGTATTATTTACAAAAACCAAGATATGGAAGCAACCTAAGTGTCCATCAACAGTTGAATGGATAAAGAAGATGTGGCATATATAATATGTACAATGCCTTCTTTGTCTACTGAATTACACATTTGTTAATGAGTAACCCTGAGATTCAGCTAGAACTTGGCCCCAGACTAAATTGATCCTCATGATCATTCATGACTTCAGTCAAACACTGGTGATTGCTGCTCCCTCCATACTCTGACCTCCTTGAGAACAGGATAGGTCAGTATAGGAGTCCTCTATTCCAGGTGCCTAGCAATATTACTAATTCATTTTATTCCTTTCTTTTCTTTTCTTTCATGCTTTCTTTTTCTTATGAGAACGTTTAAGTTCTACTCTCTTGGCAAATTTCAATTATATAGTACAGTATTATCAACTGTGGTCACCATGTTTTACATTACATCCTCAGACCTTACTCCCTTATTCATCTTACAGCTGAAAGTTTGTACCCTTCTATCGACCTCTCCCTATTTCCCCCACTCCCCATCCCCTGGCAACCACTTTTCTACTCTCTGTTTATATGTGTTTTTTGTGTTGTTTTTAGATTCCATATATAAATGATAACATGCAGTATGTCTCCTTCTGTCTGACTAATTTCTCTTAGCATTCATTATGCCCTCAAAAACCATCCCTGTAGTCAAAAATGGCAAGATTTCCTTCTTTCTCATGGCTGAATCATACTCCATCTTTTGTATTCATTCATCCATTGATGGGCACTTAGGTTGTTTCAATGTCTTAGCTATTGTAGACAATGCTGCAATGAACATGGGAGTGCAGACATCCCTTTAATACCCTGTTTTCATTTCCCTTGGATACATACCCAGAAGTGGGATTGCTGGATCATATGGTAGTTGTATTTTTAATTTTTTAAGGAACCTCCATTCTGTTTTCCATAGTGGCTATACCAATTTACATTCCCACTAACAATGCACAAGGGTTCCCTTTCCTCCACATCCCCACCAACCCTTGTTATCTCTTGTCTGTTTGATGATAGCCATTGTAACAGGTGTGAGGTGATATCTCGTGATTTTGATTTGCATTCCCCTGATGATTAGTGATATTGAGCACCTTTTTATGTACTTGTTGGCCATTGGTATGTCTTCATTGGAAAAATATCTATTCAGATACTCTGCCCATTTTAAAAAATCAGATTTTTTTTGCAATTGAGTTGTATGAATTCTTTATATATTTTGGATATTAACCCCCTTATCAGACATATGATTAGTGAATATTTTCTCCCACTAGTAGGTTGCCTTTTCAATTTGTTGATGGTTTCCTTTGCTGTGCAGAAGCTTTTTAGTTTGATGTAGTCCCACTTGTTTATTTTTGCTTTTGCTGCCTTTGCTTTTGTTGTCAGATCCAAAAAATCATTGCCAAGATTGATGTCCAGGAGCTTAACCACTATGGTTTCTTCTAGGAATTTAATGGTTTCAGATCTTATGTTCAAGTCTTTAATCTATTTTGAGCTTATTTTTGTGTATGGTGTAAGATAGGGGTCCAGTTTCATTCTTTTGCATGTATCTGTCTAGTTTTTCCAACACCATTTTTTTTTTTTTTTTTTTTTTTAAAGATTTATTTTATTGATTAATTGATTGATTGATTGATTGCTATGTTGGGTCTTCGTTTCTGTGCTAGGGCTTTCTCTAGTTGCGGCAAGTGGGGGCCACTCTTCATCACGGTGCGCGGGCCTCTCACTATCGTGGCCTCTCTTGTTGCGGAACACAGGCTCCAGACGCGCAAGCTCAGTAGTTGTGGCTCACGGGCTCAGTCGCTCCGCGGCATGTGGGATCTTCCCAGACCAGGGCTCGAACCCGTGTCCCCTGCATTGGCAGGCAGATTCTCAACCACTGCGCCACCAGGGAAGCCCCAACACCATTTATTGACAAGACTCTCCTTTCCCCATTGTATATCCTTGGCTCTTTTGTCATAAGTTAATTGACCATGGGGTTATTTCTGGACTTTCCATTCTGTTTCATTGCCTATGTGTCTGTTTTTATGCCAGTCTCATACTGCTTTTATTACTATAGCTTTGTAATATAATTTGAACTCATTTTCAATACTTAGTAATAGGTTGCTAACTATATTTGTACACCATGCTTTTTTGTTTGTTCTCATCCTGTACGATTATCTCTAAGTGCACCCTTTTCACTGTCCTCTCCACCTCTCAAAATCCTATCCACTTTTCAAGTCCAAGATTACATGCTATACCATAAGAAATGCCATTTTTAAAAGTTTAAATAAAAGTTTTTAAAAGTTTAAATAAAGTTTATTATTTAAATAAATAATTCCAATGTCTGTCTATTCTTTTATCAGAAATCACTGCCCCCCTCAAAAAATGCTAGGAAAGAACAGATATATGAACCTCATTGCCAACAATAACAGAACAGATTAAAGGACTGCCAAAAGTAGCATAGGTCAAGCAGAATGCAGGAAAATGTGGAGAATGGTTACACCCAGCTGTATATCCCTGACCCTGCTGGTAGAATACACTTCTCCAAATATAAGCATCTCATTTGGAGATACAAAACCAAATATTATTTGTTTATAATAAGGGAGAAAGAGTAAGTGGGCAAGCAGTGACAGCCTACCTGTACCTCATGTGGTAGAAGGCAAGGATGAATGGAAGAAAAAAAAAACAAAACATAGATAAGTCATTTCTGAGCATTGCTTCTTTTCCTGGATGTTGGTCACTCGAGTATTCATTTGTGGTCATTCACTGACCTGTATATTTACATTTGGTTCATTTTTCCAATGTTATACCTCCATAAAAATAATTGGGGATCCAATTCAAAATAAGGGGATCCAACTTCTATTCACCGAATCATATAAATTGAAGAGAGAGAATGCACTTCTGTTCCAATTTTCATGGCTGTGTAACAAATTACTCCATACAACTATTTATTATCTTCATAGATTCTGTGGGTCAGGAATTCAGACAGAGCACATCAGGGATGGCTCTTCTCTGCTCCACAATGATCAGGTTCCTGCAGGCAGGAACAGTATGAACACTTGTTCTCTCACATGTCTGGCAGTTGATGCTGGTTCACAACCAGTTAGAAGATATTATAAAGGATACAACTTCATTTACAAGAACAACAAAAAAGACCAAAAAGGAACAAGGAATGAGAAAGATGTCTATGAAGGAAACTTTAAAGTTTTACTGTGGACGTAAATCAATAGAAAATACATTTTACATTTCTGCGTTTAAAAAAAATACAAGGAAATACAAGGAAGAATACAAGGATAGTAATCCTGCCTATGTCAATTTATAATTTTAATGTGTGTCTACTAAAATAAATATAGGATTTTTTTTTCTAGTAAGGCAAGTTGATTCTATGGCAAATTACACCAGCTGTTCCACAAGTTTTTATTGGATTCAGAGCACCTTTGCCACCACCATGGCTGGCCCAAGCCACCATCATCTTTCATTTGGGCTACTGAAATACCCTAACTGGACTGCCTGCTTCCACTCTTGCCCTCCTCTCACTCACCCCCCTCCCACCCATTACTCTAGTCCCTAAAACAATAAGTGTTCCTCTGATAGCATCAATCAGATCCCATCCCAACACTGACCTGCTGCAATGGCTTTTCTACACCCTTATAATTCAAAGTTCTTCACAGGGTCTACAAGGCATTCTAGGACCTGAATATTTCTCTGAACATATTTTCTACCACTGCCCTACTTTTTCACTTTTCTCCAGTAATATTCCTCAAATATGCATTTTAAGCACCTATCAGCTTTGCGCACATTGTCACATCTGCCAGCAATGCTTTTACTCTATAAAAATCACATCCATCCCAGTTTCATATCAAATGTCACCTCCTCAGAGAAACTATCATTGAAAATCCTATATAAAATATAGGATTTACACTGATTTATTTTCTTCATATCATAGATTGATTTGTTTTAGGGTTGATTGTTTTCTCCATTAGGAAGTGTATTTTCACGAAGATAGAAACTCTTTTTCTTGAACACTTAAAACATCTGGCATACAGCAAGTGCTCAATAAATATTGAAGTGAATGAGTAAATAGAGTGAGGATCATTCTGAAAATTAGTATATCATGAAAACAATGTAGCCCTACAGTAACATAATGTAGGTAGAGAGCTCAACCAGCAGAATATACTAGATATATTTAAGACCAGAAATTCATCCAAATACAAATGCAATTTAGTATAAAAGAGAGAAAACATTTCAAATTAGGAAAAAGGTTGGTTCATAATTATTGGTGTTTCAACAACTTGAATGACTATTTGGAACAAGAAAATAAATTAAGCAGAATACTTACCTTACACCTTAAAAGAAAATAAACTCCAAATGAATTAAGTATTTAAATATAAAAAAGGATACCAAGAAGTACTAGAAAATCCATGGTAGGATTTTGAAAGTCACTTCAGAAATGGGATGAGTTTTAAAAATGTGGCACGGGGACTTCCCTGGTGGTCCAGTGGTAAGGAATCTGCCTTCCAATGCAGGGGATGCAGGTTCGATCCCTGGTCAGGGAACTAAGATCCTACCACAACTAAGCCCGCAACTAAGCCCGCATGCCGCAACTACTGAGCCTACGCGCTCTGGAGCCCACACGCCACAACTAGAGAGAGAAAACTGCATGCCACAACTAGAGAGAAGCCCACACACCACAATGAAGAGCCCGTGCACTGCAACAAAAAGATCCCGCATGCTGCAATGAAGATCCTGCATGCCACAACAAAGACCCAATGCAGCCAATAAATAAAAAAAAAAAAAAAAAAAAAAGTGGCACAAAGTCCAGAAATCATTTTTTAAGTGCTGAAAATTTTTACTACAAAAAATTTTAAATGTCTTTATTTGAAAAATCATTTTTTAAAAACCCAAAGGAGAAAAAAACATCTGCAACTTGTATCACATAAAAATTGCAAATTTTCTCAATATATGAAAAGTTCCTAAAACTAAATAAGAAAACAACCAACAACCTAGTAGAAAAATGAGCAAAGTATGTGAATAGATACCATATTGAATTAAATAATTCTTAAATAATCCTTGAAAATATGTTCAATCACACTAAAAAAGTGCAATTCAACTGACAATGACATGTTATCATTTACCTATTTCACTGTAAAGCATTAAAAAAAAATGATACCACACTGTGTTAGAAAGGGTAGATAGAGGACATCAGGTACTCTCATACACTGTTACTGGAAGTATAAATTGGAACAACTTCCATGAAGAATGTATTAGTTACCTACTGCTACATAACAAATTACCCCAAAACTTAGAAGCTTAAAAATGACAATAAACATTTATCTTCTCTGATAGTTTCTCTGGATTAGAAATTTGGGAGCAGCTTACGTTGGGCAGTCCTGGCTCAGGGTCCCTTACAAGGATGCAACCAGGATGTTAGTCAGGGCTGCAGTCATTTTAAGGCTTGATGATGGCTGAATGATCCACTCTTAAAAGTGACTCACATACCTGGCTAGCAATTTGGTGCTGGTTGTTGGTGGGAATCCTCAGTTTGTCTAAATATAAGCCTCTCCCAGGGCTGCTTGAGTGTCCTCGTGACATGGCGTCTGGATTCCTCTACAGCCAGAGATCCAAAAGAAAGCAAGGTGGAAGTTGTGATGTCTTTTATGACTAGGCTCTGTAGTCACATATCATTTTCTCCATATCTTATTGGTCACATAGGTCAGCACTGTTCAATGTGGGAGGGGGCTACACAGAAGCATGTATTTCAGGACGAAAGGATAACTGGGGATCATCTTGGAGACTGGCTACCACAGGGGGCAATTTGGAAAAAAAATTTCAAAATAAAAATTTCATGTAACTTCTGAAACCAAAATTCTACTTCTAGCCAATCTTCCAGATACACACTCAGTTGTGTACAAGAATATATTTATCTCAGCTTTGTTAGCAATCACAGAAAATTGAAATAATCTAAATGTTTTTCAATAGGGATCTGATTAAATAAATTATAATGCATCCATGCAATGTGATATATATTTATTTTAAAGGAATAGAATACTGTGGATAGACTCTATTAAAAAAAATAGAAATAGTATTGCCTTTGGGAAAAGGAAGTTGTGGTCAGTGTGATAAGGGAAGAGAGGGAAATTTATTTTTCAGTGAGTACTCTTCTGTACATTTAATATTTTGTAACCTTGTACAAAAATTATCTACTTTGAGAAAACAAACAAAAAGAATACATAACTGATGTAATCTTTGTAAAACTAAGTTCCCAAGAAAGTGTTAGTTGGGCTCTACTGAGCCTTTATGGCTTTATTTTGTCTTTTTGTGATATATTATTCAATTTGCTATCCTCATTATTTGGACTTTCAACTCAATTCTTCTCTTAGATTTCAAGCTTCTTGAATGTATTGATTACCTGGCATATTTTGTATCCCCAAATATTCCTAAGCACAATATCAAGCACACAGGAAGTGCTTAATGCATATTTGTTTAAATCAGGATTCCAAAACCTCAGCATCACTGATATTTTGGGCCAGATAATTTTTTGTTAAAAGGAGCTATTCTGTGCATTGTAGAATGTTTAGCTGCAACCTTGGCCTCCTAGTAGATGCCAGTAGTACACTCTAAGTTATGACAAACAAAAATATCTCTAAACACTGTCAAATGTCCCCTGAAGGGAAGGAATCATCCCCATTGAGAGCCACTGGTTTAAAGTAATGACATAGCCAATCTTGGAGTAGCTACAGAATTTTTAAAGATTCTTAAGCAAGGTTTAGTATGTATTTTCTACTACATATAATAATTTGGTATATACTTTTGGTATAAGTGAATTAAGAGTTGGAATATAATATGTTATAGATTGTAAACTAAACAAAGACTAATCTTTAATACTTTTGTCATTATTCATTTATTATTCTTAATTGTTCCTTGTTATTTTATATCCAGAATTGACCTTGCATAGGAAGGTGAAGAATTCAGAATTCCTCATTTAGTGAAACAGTATGATTTGCAACATGATGAATGATGGCCTATATGTGAGATACATCATTTTCTCACCCCTTTCTTCTAGATGACTATAATGACAGTAAAAATTGATTATCAGTACACCAAGGGCCAAGGGTATGATTTGGAATAAACACTCCATTCTTTGATGCAGATCACCTCATCAAATAGGGATTAAACTATATAAAGATTAATTACACTAGCCAAAGTGTTAGTTCTGGATGATTTCTTTTAACTGATAACCAATGGTTTACAAACTAGAAATTATCATCTGTGAA
Organism: Eschrichtius robustus; assembly: GCF_028021215.1. Taxonomy (NCBI): domain Eukaryota; kingdom Metazoa; phylum Chordata; class Mammalia; order Artiodactyla; family Eschrichtiidae; genus Eschrichtius; species Eschrichtius robustus. The sequence continues at coordinate 64,244,635 of NC_090831.1, read as the reverse complement.
ATTGGATAAAGAGCCTTACAGTGAGAATGATAGACAGGGTAACACTAAGGATATCTAAGATAGATCATTATCATCTCACAAACAGCATTACTGGGGAGAAAAGACCTCCATAACACATGGGTGAAGGAATTAACAAATCTTTCCCTGTCTCTAAGATTGTCATTTTGTTATTGAAAGTCTCTGTGGTATTAAGAGCACTTCCCATCTCTCCTACTCAACTCATTTTCCCACTTTCTCTGAATTCCACCAAAAGGAGAAGGAAGAAAAGAAGAAATGAAGGAGGGAGGGAGGCTGGAAGAAAGGGAAGGAAGAAAGGAAAAAGGTAGCAAAGGAGGAATGGAAGGTGATTTTCCTGTGATAGAATAAAATTGCCATAGACCTCTACTCTACAAGATAAAGATTAAACTAGTGGCCTAATTTTGTATCTTCTTTTCCTTTAATTCCACCAAAACATCATTTAGCCAATATCTATAAGGCCCATTTTTGAAAAATACTTAAGAAACTTAGTTAGCCAATGTGACTATGTTCACTCCATTTCCATAATGTAATTTTTAAAAACATATTATGAAGGATCACTATAGACATACTTCCTGCTATTGTTCAGCCTAACTTCAAATAATATTCTTAAAAACTAAAAATTCCTGTTACCTTTAATTCTATATTTACATTGCGTTCTCTTATCTGTCTTGATACCTGAGTATCTGCCACCTAATCCCAAATGGTTTTGTACATCTACCAACAGTTCCAGTACTTAAAAAAAGAACTAAAGCTATTTTCAGTTAAAAAAAATTTCTGTCAATCCTAATTTGACTAGAGTACAAGATACTGACATTAGATACTGTTTTTAATACTGACTCCATTTTGTTTGCATCACTGCCGCGTAACAGTCCATCATGTTAGAACAAAATATGAACAAACAGTGAGGTACCTAGTTATTCATTATTTCATATTAACACAGAATATAATTGTAGCATATTATTATTATTTATTTATTTACAAGCTTACAGGTTTTACAGCTTGACTTTATAAAGCAAGAAGAAGACATTACAGAATCATCCTATCAAGGTAGGTCACTTGTTTAATAACTAGAAATTTTTACACAGAATTCACAATTCAGTAGTTTGAATGACTGGTCACACATCAAGCTTTAAGGACAAAATAGTTAATCAAGAAGGAATATACTTTCTGTGCTTTCAGAGAGAAATATTACATTTTCTTTGTAAGATAAATGTTATTTAATGGATAATAATAATGTCTACAACATGATTAACCTCAGATGAATTGATCTTAGAATCATGGTGAAGCTATGTATAATGTTTATATTGATGCTGCTGAATGTAATGTTTGTCTGGAAGTTCCAAGTTATCTTTTTTCCCAAGAAAAAATTTGACATGTGGTATTATTCATTGAATCTTCAAAGACAAATACTCTTGGTATCATAAACATTTATTCATTTTCTATTGTAACTTCTCTTATATTAATTTAAGCCAAATGAAAGAAATGACAGAAATTGCAATTTCACATGGTTCAACCTAAATGTATGAGCAAGAAAACTAAGGAACTGAAATAAGAGAGGAAAAGAAAGAAAATATAGAGGAGAATACTGGCTTGGTAAAGGCAGACAGTTCTCTTTAATTGTGTTATAATCAACAAAACAACTTAGGAATATCACACAAATAGGTCTTTCATTTTGAAAAACTTACATAAAGCATTATGAGGTTTAAAGAATCAATGCACATGTGACGTGAATTTTACACTTTAACTTGGTGTCATAATCAGTGATCTAATGGATGAGAGATTAATAAATTAAAATATTCATATCCAGAGAAAAATAAATTTGAAAAGATACATGCATGCCAATGTTCACTGCAGCACTATTTATAATAGCCGAGACATGGAAACAACCTATAATAAGTGTCCATCGACAGATGAATGGAAAAAGAAGATGTGGTACATATGTACAATGATATACTACTCAGCCATAAAAAAGAATGAAATAATACCATTTGCAGCAACATGGATGGACCTAGAAATTATCATACTAAGTGAAGTAAGAAAGAGAAAGACAAATACCATATGATATCACTTACATGTGGAATCTAAAATATGACACAAAAGAACTTATCTACGAAACAGAAACAGACTCACAGACATAACGAACAGAGTTGTGGTTGCCAAGGTGGAAAGGGAGGGGAAGGAATGGATTGGGAGTTTGGGATTTGCTGATGCAAACTATTATATATAGAACGGATAAACAACAAGGTCCTACTGTATAGCACAGGGAACTATATTCAATATCCTGTGATAAACCATTATGGAAAAGAATATGAAAAAGAATGTGTGTGTATATATATATATATATATATATATATATATATATATATATATATATATATATGTATGTATAACTGAATCACTTTGCTGTACAGTAGAAACTAACACAACACTGTAAATCAACTATACTTCAATAAAATAAGTTTCAAAGATAATAATAAATGAAAACATTCTACTCAACACTGAATAGTTAAGCATAGTGAATGCCTAATTCTGATTATAATTTACAGAAATTAGCAATGCATTTGCAAGAGAAGAAATCCTTTATTTTTCTTTAAAAGTTGACAATGACAGGGTTGTATCACACTTTCATGACTTTGATTTTAAAATTATATTGTAGGGACTAAGGGATGGTCTGTGATATCTTACACCTGAAACTGCTCTAGCTAAAAACCTAGGGAGCGATCTGGCATAGGTTTATCAAGAAAGTGAACGCCTATAATGAATTCTAAGTTATGAATCAACTACACAATAGATATATTTTGAAAGATATAAAGGTCAATTATCTATGATGATTTAGGATATTTATACTAACCTGAGAAGGACAAAAATGATGAAAATACCATTGATCTCAGCTTCAGTTTGATAACATAAAATTGGCATAATATCCAAACCAAGCAAATTGGCATAATATCCAAACCAAGTGAACGTAATCAGGCACTTTGGATAATATAAGTTAAGACACTTACAGTACATAGCTTAAAAGAATTCAAATCCCTCAGTGTAGGGTATAAGACATTATTCAGGGCTTCCCTGGTGGCGCAGTGGTTAAGAATCCGCCTGCCAACGCAGGGGACACGGGTTCGAGCCCCGGTCGGGAAGATCCCACATGCCGCAGAGCAAATAAGCCCGTGCACCACAACTACTGAGCCTGTGCTCTAGAGCCCACAAGCCACAACTACTGAAGCCCACGTGCCACAACTACTGAAGGCTGCATGCCTAGTGCCTGTGCTCTGCAACAAGAGAAGCCACCACAATGAGAAGCCCGTGCACCGCAACGAAGAGTAGCCCCCGCTCGCTCCAACTAGAGAAAGCCCGCGCACAGCAACGAAGACCCAACACAGCCAAAAATAAATCAATAAATTAATTTTTTTAAAAAAAGACATTATTCAATACAAACATCATTGACCACACTTTCCATGTGAGTATTGAATTTTGGGTATTCCTCTAAGGGGCAGAATCACCTGGTAATTTAGGCTGAGAGAATGACTCAGTGGTTTCTTGCTCTGTCCAGTACTATCACATTTCAGTTGTCACATAATACATAATATACCATGGTAATTATAGCCACCATGCTGTACTTTAGAGCCCCAGAATTTATTCATCTTATAGCTGAAAGTATATACTCTGACCAACATCTCACATCCCCTCCCACCCCCTTCAGCCTTTGACAAATACCATTCTACTCTCCATTTCTTTAAGTTCAGCTTTTTTAGAGTCTACGTGTTAAGTGACAACATATGGTATTTGTCTTTCTCTCTCTGACTTATTTCACTTAGCATAATGCCCTCAAGGTCCATCCACATTATCACAAAACTTAAGATTTCCTTTTTTTAAAATGGTTGAATAATATTCCACATGTGGTATATATACCACATTTTCTTTATCCATTTATCATAGATACGAAGTCATCTATGAACACACACTTAGGTTGTTTCTATGTCTTGGCTATTGTGAATAAAAGCAGCAGTGAATGTGGGAGTGCACATATTTCTTTGCTATCCTGGAGAAAGCAGGTGCTGGCATGAGCCAGGGGCCTGAAATCACTCACCTGGTCTCCTTAGCACTTATGAAGTTACTTCCATGTGTGGATGGTTACTCAAATTGATGTTGCTAGGTAAAAACAGGCCCTGGAAATTCCTATACAGCCATTTTGCTGATGTCCCTCCCTTGTTCAGGAGTATTTCAAACTAAAGATTATATTTCTGGTTATGACTTCATTATTTATTTCAAAAATTTCTAAACTATGACAAAGTAAGATGAAGAATTCTAAAGACACTGAAAATCTCACTATTTAGAAAGAAAAGCTAAAAATTCAACTTTAGGATTAATTACCACATACTCCTTTAGCATTTTTTAATGGACATTTAAATTAATTGATGAGAATTTCACACAAAAAAGAAAACTATTCATGAAAATGAATTAATGTTCTGCTTTCACTGAAATAATTTCCAGGTGGACAAAACTTGAGACAATCCTCCTTTATTGTAAAGAAACTAAAAGAATTTTTGACCTATTAGTTAAGGTATATGACAGTTTAATTTTTTTAGATGTTTCTGTTTCATAAGATGAAGAATGATTAGATGACCAACCCATACATCCTCTGGGGCTAACTCTCTTTGGTCAAGAGCTGTTCCCTTTCTCTGAAACAAAAGTTATTTTGATCTATGCTTTGCCACCGCCACCTCCATGTCACCAGTACCTCAGCCTTCTCCACAAACCAGTATCCTCTCCTTCATCATAGAGTTCTGTGAGGCCATCCTGTGAGAATAACCTCAGCACCAATTCCTTATAATGTCCCTCTTTGGCACCCACAGTTAACTAAATCAACTGTTACTGCGTATTCCAAGTCCAAAACCTTCCACCACTCACTGGCCCAAGAGAAAATCGGAATGATCCAGCTTGAGTCACAAATATACTTCAGGACCATATCACTGAGGCCAGGAGGCAAGGACTTCTTGGTCATGTATACCTGCCCCTTCCTGGATTGTGGCCAAAGAGAAAATTCTCACAGAAAATTTGAGCAGAGAGCCAATGTCATTGCTAATAAACCTTATATAGAGTGATAGTAATACTCAAAGAGATGGGGCTGTGTTATCAGCCAGTCCTCCTGCTAAATAGATTATCCTTTCTTTGACCTCTGTGGAAATTGACAGTGTTGTTGCGTTTTATGAATGTCCGCACTTTGGAAGATCAAGTACATTTTACTAAGGCAGCCTGATCTTTTTTTTTTATAGGTCAAGGAGGAAGAAACATGGCCAGCTCCCCATCTGGTATGTGCACTTCATTCTTACAATTAAGCAAAATAAAAGTACTACATGTCAGAGAATGTCAGGTCTCTCATACAGCTTTTAAAAACATCAATGCAAAGGTCTCCCTAGATACGCAGTACTATGACAAATGTGGCTTTTAAAAATGAATTTAACTTCCTCAAAAAATATGTCATGTAACAGAAAAACTGTTATCCAGAATTCTGATTGGTACAGACCCTAAGTGAATTAGCCAAGAAATAAAAAATGAAAAGTGGACAGATTTGCAGACAAATGTGAAGGTGTTTGCCAAGCTCATGGCTTTCTTCTCTGATAACTGCACTTCCCTTCCCCCTACTCACAGAGATGGTGGCCTTGCCAATATGTTTATTCTAGGCACCCTGATTTCTTCCTGGCTACATTTATTTAGTTCATGGATTAGACATTTCATCTAAGCTTGCCAAATAAGATTTTCTTTCCTGAGACTTTGGCTTTAGGTTTAGAGACAGCAGTAAAATGCTTTAAAAAAACTGACTAAAAAGTGACCTATAACCAGTATTGGATTGATAGTTGTTGGACATTATATTCTAAGTGATTTCATCCAGTTCTACATACCAAATACCATCTGTGGTTCATGACAACTGTATTCGATATCTACTGCTGCATAACAAGTTACCACAAACTTAGTAGCTTAGCAGTTTCTGTGTGAGAGCAGTTCAGGCATAGCTTAGCTGGGTCTCCTCCTTAGACTCTCACAAGGCTGCACTCAACATGTCTGCCAGGCTGCTGTGTTCACAGCTGAGCTCTTGAGCTGTAACTCAGAACCTGTTCTGTTTACTTTTGTACCCTTATTATCCAGAAAAGTATCTAGCACATTGAAGGAACTCAGTAACTATTTGTTGAATGAATGCATGAAAAAAAGTAATCTGGACTTATTCCTAAACTCCCATCCACTTGTTAGCATCAGAAAATATAAGCTAAATGCCCCTAATATGCAATTTTACTTAAACTTAGTCAAATTTACTACTTTTAAAAGTCTCTTTAAGTTAATTCTAGAATAAACTAGTCTTTTTTCTCTTCATATATGATGCTGTTGTCCAAGTAAGGCTGAACTTAAGACAAGTCATATTACGTAAATTGGTCTCCCTTTGCATGAATGCTCTAAATTTTCTGATGCATATAAAAATTAAGAATAAAGGGTCAGTAATTCGTAAATATTTTAATTTGTTAATGACCCTAAATATATAATTTTCTACCAAATTTATTCATCATTAACTTATTAGCAAGCTAGCGCTCTAACAATTTTTAGAATTTTAATTTTTAAAAAATGTTGGTTTTTCAGCGGATTTAACACAGACCTTCAACTACACAATTTGGCTGAGAATTTATTAAGCCAGTTCCCAAAAATATCAGTTACATGTATGTTTTCACATGTCAGACACAAACATATCTCAGATTCTCAGTTCTATACCAGATAAGTGATCTGTCCCTTAAACACACGACAAACACCTAGGAATTGAGCTCTTGTATAGAGTTTTTCTACAATGATCTGAACAGATAATTCCAGATAAATAAGTACTTTAAAAGCAGGGGAAACATTCAGAAGTATAGAAAAGTATATTCTTTAACATGTATTTCACTTGTAATATATGAGTTTAAGAACTGGCATTTTTCCAGATGATGATAATTTGCCTCCTGATATGAGAGAAGATATTTAATAATATAAATGCATGCACTGCATTTTCAAAAATTTAAAGTAATATTTTTAGGTAAAATTTTATCTATATCAGTGTCCTTTTCTTTCCACTTAGAAAGAATTCTTTGGAGTATAGTTTATCTTCAGATCAAAAATATGGCATATCAGTTGCACATCTAATTATTCTTCAATTTCAGCCTTATATTTTAAATTTTGAGTAGCTACTAATCCAGGGGGAAAATGAATTAACTAAATTTTAAATAGATGGGTACATTATTATTTAACATAATTAATATTTTTAAGTTGGGAAACCAAATTCTATTCCATAGTCAAATAATAAGGAAAAAAGATGTTATATAATATATTTGTATGTAATAGTAAATAAATATGTACTATTTTATGATTAAAAATTATCATGTGAAAACTATCATTAAGCTAACTTGATCCACGAAGACAGTAAGATTCTTTCTGGATGATTGTTATAGCTCAGTCCCTTTAAGAGCAGCCCCTCTAAAAGTCTCAGGTTACTGATACCGAGGTCCTTGGAGAGGACTTTTTGTCTGCCTTTCTGAAGCTTAGCTGATCAATTCACATTATAATCCACAAATTAACTTAATACCCTTCTAATATATCCTCCTCTTAATTTAAGTTACTCAAAGTTGACTTCTGGTGCTTGCAACCCAATGAACCACAATAATACAATTTATCAGAGTAAGGGTCAAAATGCAATTATTAAAAACATCCCCTCTACTGAACACGACAAAAAAGATTAAGTGCTGCTGTGCTGTCCAACAGAATAGCCACTAGGCACATGTGACTATTTATATTTAAATAAATTAAAATTAAAGAAAATTTAAAATTCATCTCCACTATATCCACCATTTAAGTGTCTGTACCCATATGTGGCTAGTGGCTGTCGTATTAGATGGTAGAGATAAAGGACATTTCCATCACTGCAGAAAGTTCTATGGGAAAGCACTGTCTAGAGACTGGGCATCAGATAAATTAATTGTGGTCTGTGGGTATAGAAAAGTCTGGGAAAAGACTACTGGTAAAAAATTCTTCCACCGGCCATTGTACTAAGAACAAATTTATAAATTATGCCTCTATATTCTAATTTCTCTTTTCAGAAAGAAACTATTCATAAACTGCCCATACCTCTAGGAATGCTATGACATTCTTGAAATGATTTCTGTGACTCTTTGTTCAGTGTGCTGATCCAATCTTTATAGTCATTAGTAAACCATGTAAAGTTATTATTTAATAAAACAAATTTTCATTAAAATGATAAAAAATTAAATTTAAAATGGGAATTATAAATGAATAAAAGAAAAAAGCATTAAAGGATTGGATAACAAATATTAATTCAGCATGCATATTCATATCAAGTAAAATAGGCTAAAATATGCATACTAAGTAAAATATGCTAAAATGAGGTCATTCTCAAAGACATTAAAGCAAATCAGCCTCATAGAGTCATTGCAGACTGATGAGGAGGGGCTTAAAGGCCATTCACCATCCATTGGTTGGACAATGATATCTTTCACTGACAGTACAAGAAGTCATGTTGGTATTTTAAGTCTAAAGTCATGTGTCATAACATATTTCTACTTTACCCACATAAAAAAGTAAAATATTACAATGTTTATGTTAGAGACTAAATATTTACCACAACATCCCCCAAGAGGCATGCACTTATTAAAGTGCAGCATCAACCTCATAAAGTGTAAGGGGACTACTGCATACATACATTAATACATTCATGTACACATACATACATATATCCACAAATCTGGATTCAGGCTCTTATTTGTCTGAATCTTCAGCCTTGTGTTTTCCAGTCACTCTGTTTTCTCCTGATACGGGATTACATAAGCATGAAAATAGCCACTCTTTTGTTTTTTCTTGCTTTCAAACTACCATATACTGCATCTAAGAAGCAATAATTAATTATTTTAAAATCCCCTTATTAATGGAAGTAATGACCAAGTTATAGTCTGTACCTATGTGTAAACATGTCATGGTAAGAAAACCCACAATATTCTGAAGTAAGCTTAAAGTGACAACACTTATAGGCTGATGTGTTCTCTAACAATTGATAAAGAAACTCTTTTTCTGCATGACATTTTAAATGCAACATGGTACTTTTAATCTGAATGTTATGATGAAAATATATTGACCATTTATTTTTAAATAAATAGACCACTTAATATCCATACCAAAATATGGGTCATACTTAGAATATGAAACATTCTGACTGAAATTTGATTATTTAGGCTTTTAAATAATTGTAGGAAAGATTTTAGAGTATAAATGACGAATTAACTAGTTGGTAAGAGCAGTATGCTAATGAGACTTTGGTTCCTTTATACATCAGTTAATTTCAGTCTTTTTCATACCTCTTTTTCATACCTCTTAAATCTTAAGACAGTGTGTGTGTGCGTGTGTGTGTGTGTGAGAGAGAGAGACAGAGAGAGAGAGAGAGAGTGAATTAATGTAAATGATCCCTGTATCAGGAAGAACAGCTATGAGTACATATGCTACTGACATTGGATCAGTAGTATTATTTATTTGAAAATGACCTTTAACCAGATTGCTTGTTCATTAAGTTACAACATCTTCTAAATCTGGAGTCTATTATGGTCTCCATTATATCATATGCAATTCTATAATTGATAAAATAATTTTGGTGGGTCTTCCCAGCAGATCTACTAGTACTGACTCCATGAATTAAACCAACCTATTCAATTCAGTGTGGTTCAATTACATGTAATGGGCCTGTGCTCTCCTAACTAACTCAGAAAACAACATTCATTAAACTGTAATACACCTTATTACTTTATATTACAAAAGCATCATACACCTAAGCAATAGAGCAGCTGTAGTAAAACAAAATACTCTCTTCCCTTCTGGAGACCATTAGAAAACCAAGTCTGACAGGTGAATTAAATCTACAGGGGACGCTCAGATAGAACAGTAAAACAATATAGATAGGGCTCCTCAGCAGAATTATGATCCTGTTAAAGGAGATTCCTCTCTAGAACTGTCATCAATGACTCCTAAACTTCTTCACACTAGAATACCTATATTGTGTGGCAGATGGAAGGTATATCTGTTTCAAGCATGCAATGTCATGTTAAAAGACTTTGATGCTTTGCCATTTCTCTTCTCAAAGTTCAAACACACATGGCATGATGTTACCATTGGTATTTCATGTTCATACTACTTTGCATTTTCCTAAAAAAATTATTTATCACTGACTATACTTTTTGTTTACCACTGATATCCATTTTATTTCATATTGATGTTAATAGGAGTAAGGAAATATTATTTTGCTATACCATCATTACTACTGATTTTGGTGTTTGCAAATTTCCAAGGTAAGTGCAAGGAGAGCACTTTCAAGGCATTTCTACTGCACCAAAATGTTGTGAGTTTTTTTAGTGTAAATTTAAAATTTTTTTGATATAAATGAACTTGTGAATGTAAATTTAAATGTTTTGAGAGAGCATTCCAGCTCAATCTATATAAATATGTTGATTTATAGTCAGTGAGCTATACAACAAGAAGATGAAGCTTTAGAGAGAAGAGGCTTGTGGGGTGGCAGTACACGGAAGAGGAGAGCAGTAGAATATTGAGAAATTTAAATTACAATTACATGAATTTTTAATCTTAAAATCAGTGTCCATGAAATAAATAGCCCCTTTTCCCCTGGGAGGTGGAGGAAACGGAGGAGGAAAATTGTTTGCCAGATGCTGGGTGTTCCAGATAAGGAGGGGAAGATAGCACCTCTATAGTACAGGTGCTATCTATCAACAAAGCGCTATAGACAGACCATGTGGTTCACTTTAATGAGTCCTCCTGAGTGGCTATTAATTAGCATGTTATTATATAATGTCTTATTATCATTCTATAGTTTATAATTGGTTCCTTAGTTCCTTCATTTTTTTAGAGTATCCTTCGCGTCTTAGGAAGAAGTTCAAATGCTTACAAGACCTCAGGGCAGTAAAATGTTTTGTGGGGGGCAAGACTTGATACCGGCGGGGAGGGAGTAGACAATAAATGAGCCAACACAAATGGGGATGATTAGTAATAATGAAAGACTAAATAATAATGATGAGTGGAGCTAGTTAGTTTTCTGTATCTCAGGCTTTAGAACCACTTAACTGGATAAAATATATATGGTTCAAAGGAGAGTAAATATTTTCCCTTCCTTGATACTCATTTATTCATTCAACAGCTATGTATTGTTTACCTGTGCTATTTCTGGCAATGTGGTCTGAGATAAAATTACTTTTTAAACTTCCTGATAAAAATTAATTTTAGGTCCCTTGCTTTTTGCACTTATACAAGATAAGTACCTTCTGACTTCAACCTGTGAAAAACTTTTAAAGGGTGAATGAAACACTGTAATAAAAGAAGAACATCCATATTCCTTAAAATATGTGAATAAAATTTTAATTCAAACATTAATTTGGAAAACAGGCAGAGAATTATTCTTACAAGGCTACAGTTTTCACTTTGGAAGAACACACAGTCTATCTGCCCATTTGCTGCACCTGAGAGATGTCTAGGCTAGTATATATGTTGTTAGCCATTTCATAGGTCTACAACCACCATGGTGATCAAAAATTCTTTCCTCAGGTAATCTGTGAAAATGAAATTAATTTTTACTATTATGTGAAAAAATATCAATTGGGGGAATTGTTGTGAATGTATTGTAATTTCTCATCTAGGTTCTATGTGAGATTCCAGTGTGGAAAACAGGTCAGTGGAACTTTACAATGATTTGTGTCAAGAGGAAAAGAAGTCATTTTCACTGTAAAAATTATATAATCAAGTATGCCAACAATTATTATAAACCATATCATCTGTTGGCACCTGGGTCTTAATATTCAAGAAGAAATCCTTCAGTATTTTTTGGTTTGTTTCTTAAGACCATTTTTAAGCCACCTGTTTTCAGATACTGTGGACAAAATGTTGAGGTTCAACAATCTATGTAACTATGCTTAAAATTATTTGTAGAAAATCTACATGATATCAGTATAGTTTACAATTAATACTTAAGAAGCTATTCTTTGTCATTACACAAAACGTATGTATAGTTCTGCTCTTTTCAACTTGGATTCTTTCTTTCAAAATCAGGAGAATTCTGTACCCCCCTCTTTTTAGGAAACTACTGAGGCAGCTACCCAGAAAACACAGATATCTACAAAAGAAAAACAGAGAGGTACAACACATTCTCTCTAAAAAGAAAAATACACTGTATCTTGAAATATAAAACTGGCATTATGTATTTTATAAAAAATATAAGAAGTCAACCTTAAAAAATATAACTAATAAAGACAATACTTACACTTTGAAGACTTGGAGTAAGAATTAGAAAAATTTACAAAACAAACAGGAAACATAAGCATAAGGACACAACAGAATGTCTACCATAATTGGAGATCAAAAGAAATGGACCCAAACTTGATTAAAAAGAAGGTGATGTCCTTTCATACATCAGGGTAAATTTTATGGCAATTTCTTAGTGAAAAAGGAATATGGAAACCCACTGTCTGTTGCACATAATTGTGTTCCCAGTTGATTGCATAGTAAAGTTTATATAGTTCTCATTCTATAGTGAGTTCAGTGATTCTAGCCAAAAACATAATAATTTACAGTCCTAATTAAAGGATTCTCCCAGGCATATTTGTAACAATGACCTCTATGTAATTACTCTAGCCAGGTTCTAGTGCCAGGAGTAGGAAAAACAAAATGAGTAGAATGTCTCACAGATGATTGTCTTTAATAGGGCTTATTTTTGTTTGGGTGTTCTACTTATTACATATCATGCCATCTCTTGTGAAACTAATGCCCTATAGGAATGTCAAGTTAGAAGTGAGGCTCTGTAATTTTCCATTAGTCATCAGGTACTAGATTCAAGCAGCAGATTGTGTCTTCCAACTGGTTTATTTAGCTGGTGCCAAAGCCTGTTCAAATGTTCCCTGTGTGTTGTTTACTTTTGTATTTGTGACTCAAAGCATTGCTGCCAAGTATTGTATGAGCTCTCCAAAATAATTCAATGAAAATAGGTTGGCAAATGTCATAGGAATGATTATATTAAGGAAAAAGTTCAAATAAATCTACACGGGAGTTGGGGCAGGGGGAAGTACTTCCATGTAGATCATTAATTCTTAATAATGAGGATAATAAAAGTAAGGGACTGATGATACACTAAGTGTTTAACAATCGCTGGGAAATAATGATTAAGCAGTAAGAACATATAAAACTGCGATTGGAAGGTGATGAGTATATTCCAAGCAGAAAGCAGAGCAGAAATGAAACCAGAGTGGCAGGAAGAACACAGCAAGGGACAAGAGCAAGGACTGCAGTCCTGGCAGAGTGTTTGCACTTGGATTCCCTTGCAGGAGGCATCAGTATCCTGTTCAATAGCCATCCTAGCAAACACTCAAGCCCACATACCCAGGGTCAGACATTGACGGGCTAAAAGCTGCAACAAATGTGACCAGACGAACAAAAGGGCACACTTGAGTGGAATTAATAAGCCAGTTCTTCAGGACACGATTCTCATTTCTTTTTTCCAGTATCTGACAACATTCTCTAACTCCTTCTCTAGATTATAGTGCAAATGGCATATTGCTACTATCACCTGCTAACAGCTCTTCAAAGCTACTGTCAACTTTGCCTCTTCAGTTTACAGGATTCAATCTGTATCTATTATCTGTTTCGAAATTCTGGACATTACATATGCCTGTTTTCTCTCTCTTCCTAGTCTCTGTCCAGCAAAATCTTAAAAATAAATCAGAAAACAATTATTTAACAGTAAATATTAAAAAAGAATTTAAGATATATAATATACAATGATTTTCATGACACATATGTATTGAATTTTAAAATTTCATCCAAATTATTTATGATCAGATCAGGATAGATATATAGGAGATAATGCATCTATTCAAAAACAGTCAAAGCATCAACTCATTTATTACTCACCTTCATTATTTTAATTTACCTTTCTTGAAAGTAATTTCTTTCAAATGTATAGTATGCAATGTTAACATTTATTTCAAAACCAGCATATCATTCCTCTATTTCATGGAGGAGCAGTATTGTAGAGACAGTGCAATGAATGATAAAGATACATAGACACAAGAAGGGACTTTGAAGTTCATGCAGGTACTGAAGGTCAGAAACGGCAATAAGCTCAAAATCTATGAGAACATTTTGGGCAACAGAGATAAGGAAATAAAGCAGCAAAGAGACTGGGCAACACAGGTCAGACAAAGGCAAACCTTCTATACAATAGGAATTAAGAGCCTAACTCTAAATATTAATGGGAATCATAAGATATCCACATCAAATAGGGCCCCAAACTAATGAAGTGAATATGACCTTGTTGTTTCATGGAAAAAAGTATGGCGTATTAAGCCTCCACCATGAAAAGCCAAGATAAATAGAAACCTCCAGGCTGGAAGATGAAGTAAGGTAAAGAGAAAGAAAAGTTCATCTAATACTTTAACTTTCCTGAAGTATGAATTTTAAATTTTTTATTGAAGTATAATTTACATATAATAAAATGAAGATCTAAAGTGTTTAGTTCAAAGAGTTTGGGCAATTACACACAACACTTTTGTCGCCAAAAACATCTGTATAATCCCAGAAAGTTCCTTTACACCCCTTTTCTTGTCCATTTCTACCTCTACCTGAGACAACCACTTTCTGATTCCTATAACCATATATTAGTTTTGTCTTTTCTTGAAATTCATGTAAATGGAATCACATTGTATGCATTTTCTAAAATCTAGATTCTTTTGCACAACAAAATGTTCTTGAGATTCTTACATGTTGTTTGTATCAGTAATTTGTTCTTTTTAAAAATCGCTGAGTAGTATTCTATGAATGTACAAATGTACATCTTTTGGTTTACTCTATTGGTGGATATTTGCTGGGTTTTTTCTTCAAGTTTTGGCCTAGTAAGAATAAGGCTGCCATGAATATTCCTGTGTAAGTCTTTTTATGGACATGCTTGATGTTCCTGTAGGTAGCTGGGTCATAGGTAGAGTTTGTTTAACTTTATGAAAAGCTGCCAGATAGCTCTCCAAAGAATTTAGTTTTGCGTTTGCATTAGCAATTTATGAACATTTTAGCTGCTCCATATGAGAGTCCTATGTACAACAGTTTCCACAATGTTAGCAGCTTACATTAGTAAGGTAAGTTTGTTACAATTAATGAACTAATATTGATACATTTGGTATTCACAGGTTTTTTTGTTTTTGTTTTACATTTTAGCCCTTCAAGTGGATGGGAAACTGTGTATCACTGTAGGTTTGATTTGCGATTCCAAATGACTAATGATTTTCATTGCCTTTTCATTTTTTAACTGTCTATTCCTATGTATTCTTTTGCAAGGTGTCTGCCACATCTTTCGCCCATTTTTAAGTTGGATTATTTGTCTTTTTACTATTGATTTGTTAAAGTTTCTGTATATTCTGAACATGAGTCTTTTGTCAGATAATTGTGTTATATTCTCCCAGTCTGTAACCTGCCTATTTGATGGTGTAATTGATAAGCAGAAATTCTTAATTTTGATAAAGATCAACGAATGCATCAATATTTGCCTGTTGTCATTAGTAATTTTTGTGTCCTCCTAATAAATCTTTTCCTACCCTGTTAGTTAGAAGACAGTACAGAGAATTTCCATGTACCCTACACCTAGTTTCCCCAATTATTAACAGCTAACATAAACATGGTATATTTGTTACAATTAATGAACAAATATTGATACCTTGCCCATACTTTATTCTGATTCCCTCAGTCTCTACCTAACATACACTTTCTGTTTCATCATCCCATCCTGGATGCAACATTACATTTAATTGTCCTCTTGTCTGTGAGTTCCTCACTTCCATTGTTTTCAATGATTTTCACAGTTTTGAGGAGTAACAATAAGGTATTTTGTAAGATGCCCCTCACTTGGGATTTGTCTACTGTTTTTCTCATGACTAGACTAGGTGTGATGGTTTATTTTATGAGTAAGCTTGGCTGGGCCACAGTGCCAATATTTGGTCAAACATTATGCTGGCTGTTTCTGTGAGGCCATTTGTAGGTTGAATTTATATTTAAATCCATGGACTTTGAGTAAAGCAGATTGTCCTCCATAATATAGGTGGGCCTCTTGCAATCAACTGAAGAACTTAATAGAATAAAAGACTGACCAACAAGGACCTACTGTATAGCACAGGGAACTCTTCTCGATATTATCTAACTACCTAAATGGAAAAAGAATTTGAAAAAGAATAGATACATGTATAACAGAATCACTTTGCTGTACGCCTGAAACTAACACATTGTTAATCAACTATACTCCAATATAAAATAAAAGTTAAAAAAAAAAAAAGACTGATCTCCCCAGAGCAAAGGGAATTTGGCCAGCAGATGGACTTCAGACTTGAACTGCAACACTGGCTCTTCCTGGGTTTCCAACTCTGTTATTCTATATCGATACTGATGTGGATATAGATATTACTGTTGAAATAGATATAGATAAAGAGCAATACACCTTGTTGGTTTTGCTTCTCTGGAGAACCCTGGCCAATACACTGGAGTTATAGGTTTTCAGGAGAAAGACTCCAAAATTAAAGTGCCATTCTTAGCCCACTATATCAAGGGTACATGCTATCCTCATGACTTATCACCATTGATGTTAACCTGATCACCTGGCTGAGATAGTATGGGTCAAATTTCTCAACTGCAGACTTTGTATTTTTCCGCCTTTCCACACTGTTCTCTTTGGGAGGAAGTCACCATATGCAGCCCACAGTTAAGGAGTAGGAAATTATGTTCGACCTCCTTGAGGGAAGAATTTCTATGTAAGTTATTTCAAATTCTTCTACAAAGGTTGTCTATTTCCCACATTTATTTATTTATTCAGTCATTAATTTATATCTGTAGGAACTCAGAGATGTGTCCTTTATAATTTAGATTATCCTCATATACCACTTTATTTATATTGTTGCTCAAAGTGTACAAGCTTTGGTTATTGGGAACTTTTTCACTGGCTCTTGTGTCCCCTTGATATATCTCCATCATTGTGGGTTGCTATGACTTCGTGTGTTTTTGTTGGTTTGCTTAAGCAATTCCTTACTTTCCAGTACTACAAGATTCTCCAGGCTCATCTTATATATTTCTTGGTCTAGAATAATCCCTTTCTCTAAGGATCCCTGGTTTCTTTTATTAAGAAATGGTATTATCATTTTTCAGCGCAGACCGCTAAGGCAACAGAGCGCACACAGCACAGACAGACCCAGGGATGCAGCTGACCTGCTGTGTGAACACTCCGGTGCGGACTGCGCCTCTGGGCCACCACACCCAGCAGCCCTGCCCGGAGCTGGGGAAAGAGGGCCTGCCTTCACCCTCGCTGAACACCACTGCAGACACAGCAAGAGGGCAACAGAAGAGGCCCCGCAGAGCAAGGCACCCCTCCCAGGACTTCCCCAGAGGCCATGAGCAAGCAGCCATAAAAAAAAAAAAAAAAAAAGAAATGGTATTAGAAATCAAGGTCTGGGTACTAGGTATGCCCATTGCTACTCCCCAGTAGCATGTCATTGCTTCCATGCCCTCACAACTGACAGAGAAAAGAAATCTATGTGTGTATACTAACCTGTGTATATACAAAAATCTATAGATATTTTTGTAAGTTATTATCTGTATCTCTATTAAGCTAAACATGAGTTCAGTTGGACTCAGTTCCAACTGTAATTCATTACTGCATTGATTACTATAGCCTCTTACCTTGCATATCTGTAACCTCCCACTCCAACAATGAAAAACTTGGATCTACCTGTCTGCCATCCATTCACTTAATTGTTCAGTTCCCATATATATGTATATGGTGGTATCAGAATTGGTCATCTGTAGCTCCACATGAAACAACTTTATGAACTCTATTATGGCGCTTATGTACATTTTCTTTTGCCTTTAGACTTAAAGACTTCATTCATTTCCAAAATCACTTAGGTAAGTATCTTTTTCCCCCAGTACCTTCAGCAAGGTTGTTTCATATGTTTATAATAAAGTTAGATTATTTTGTCTTATTTTGTCTGTATCAATGCTGGGATCCCACAACCTGATAAATTATTTTTTAATTTACATACATTTAGGCTCAGACTTTATATTGTAAAGTTCTGTGGGTTTTCACAATGCATAGTGTCATGTGTTCACTATTATAGAATTATACAGAATAGTTTTAACATCCTAAAAATATCCCCTGTGCTTTACCTCTTCAACCCTCTTTCTCTCCCCCTGAAACCCTGACAACCACTGATCTTTATACCTCATATAAAACCTACCTCACTACTATCCATTTAATTTTGCCTTTTTCCAGAATGTCATGAAATTGGAATCATACAGTACGTAGCCTTTTCAGACTGGCTTATTATTAGTTTTCCTATATAAACAACCAGCTGTTCCAGAACCATGTATTTAAAATGGTATTTATTTAAAAGACTGTTTCTTTCACTACTGAGTTGACTTCATGGTAAATTAATTGGCCATATATGCATGGGTCTACCTACAAACTTTCTTTTAGGTCTTATTGATCTTACTTGTATATTCTTACGGCAATGATACACCATCTTAATTACATCAGCTTTACAACTTGAAATCCAAAATTATAAGTCATCCAATTCTGTTGTTCTTTGGCAAGATTATTTTGGTTCTTCTAAGTCCTTCCATTTTTATAAAAATTATAGAATCTGATTGTTGACTTTATCATAAAAGACCTCTGAGCCTTTGATTTGGATTGAATTGAATCTATAGATCAATTTGAAGAGAAAACAATATCTTAACAATATTGAGCCTTCTAATTTGTGAAAATGGTATCTCTCTGTTTGTCTTCTTTAATTTTGCTCTTAAACATTCTGTAGTTTTTAGTATAGATATCTTCCATGAATTTTACTAGATTTATTCCTAAGTAGTTAATGCTTTTAGATGCAATTGTAAACAGTATTTTAAATTTTTTATTTTCCAATTGTCATTACTAGCCTATATCATTACAACTGATTTTTGTATATTTACCTTGTGTCCTGTGAACTTGCTATCTGGTATCTTTTTTTAGATCCATAAGATACTCAACATACAAAAACTTGTTTCTTTACAGTTTTGTTTAAAAGGCAATCTTTTCCATGCCTTATTGCACTAAGATTTATAGTAAAATGATGATGGAAGTTGATATGAGCAGACATCCTTGCCTTGTTCCTGATCTTAGTGGAAAGTCATTTATTAACTTATTATGTATGATTCTATAGCAGTTTGCTGAAAATTTTTATAATAAATGGATATTGAATATTGTCAACTAGTTTTTCTACATTTATTTAGATGATCACATGATTTTTTTTCTTCTCTACTGTTATGAATTACATTAATTTTCAATGTTAACCTCTGGCATTATTCTTTTATGTATTCCTATATTGAATTTGCTAATATTTTATAAAATTTACATCTATTATCATGAGGAATATTGGTCTGTAGTTTTCTTTTCTGGTACTGTATTTACCAGGTGTTGATATCAGGGTTATGCAGCTTCATAAAATAAGTTGGGATGTGTTCCCCCCTCTATTTTTGAAAGCACTTATTTAAGGTTGGTTTCCTCATTTAATGTTTGATATAATTCCCTGGCAAAGCCATCTGAGGTTTGAGTTTTCTTCGTGGGAAGGTTTTGATAACAATTTCAATTTCCTTAATACATATGAGACTATATATGAAATGCAGCAGGACACTGTGGGGTCCTCCTGGAAACAAATCCTTTCCATGCCCCCCATTTCTTGTTTGTAGGAAATAGGAGTTCCAAAGGGCAGATTCAAACAGTTGCTTATCAGGGAAGAGAGGGAATACAGAAACAAAGGAGGAGCAGTCAAGAAACAATAGTGAAGGAATATACATAGCAATACCTTTGAGTTCTTCTGTAGGAACTAAGGCCCCCACACAGGTGGAGAATGGTACCTTCAGGCTGAGCACAAGATTCATGGAGTACTGCCCTATTAACTCACCGCCAACCAACTAGAAGAAAATCTGCATACAGTGAAAGATAACAAAGACTCTGACCCTCTCCCCAAATGATTCTCCGTTAAAAACTTTCAAGGTTGGGCAGAATCTTCAGAGCTGGTTTTTGGACATGAGTCCACCTTCTCCCCAGGTTGCCAGCCTCCTGAATAAAGCAACCTTTCCTTTTCCAACCAACACTTGTCTCTCGAGTATTGGCTTTCAAGTGGTGAGCAGCACAACCTGAGTTTAGTAACACACAGATTTCTCTATTCCTTTATGTGTCAATTTGGTTAGCTGAATTTTTCAAGAAATTAATTCCTTTGTTTAAGCTATTAAATTTATTAACACTAAGCAGAGCTTCTCAATTTTAACATTATGGGTATTTTGGGGTGGACAGGTCTTTGTAATGGGAGGATGTTCTGTGTCTTGTAGGATATTTAGTAGTATCCTTAGCCTATACTCATAAGATGCCAATAATACTTCTCACCCCAGGCTGTGATAACCAAACTATTTCCAGATATTGCCAAATTTCTCCTCTGGGGAAAAAAAATGTCCCCAGTTGAGAACCACTGGCACAAAGTTATTCATAATATCCCTTTATTATGTCTTTAATGTTTGTAAGATCTGTAATGATGTCACTTGTTTTTTAATGATACCGGTAATTTATATTTTCTCCATATTGTCTTTGTTATGGGTTTATCAAATTTATTAACCATTTCCAAGAACTGACTTTCGACCTTATTTTCTCTTGTTTATCTTTTTTATTTGGCCTCACTGCACAGTTTATGGGATTTTAGTTCCCTGACCAGGGATCGAACCTGGGACCTCAGCAGTGAGAGTGCAAAGTCCTAACTACTAGACCACAAGGGAATTCCCTTGTTTATCTTCTATTTCATTAATTTCTGCTTATCTATGTATTATTTCCTTTCTTCTTCCTAAATTGGGTTTAATTTTGTCTTTTATTTCTTCATGTGGAAGCTTAGCTAATTCACTGTATATCTTTCTTTTCTAATATAGGCAATTAATGTTATAAATTTCCATTTTATTTGTGTTTTGGATGCATCCCACAAATTTTGATATATTGTGTTCTCACTATAAAGTTCAAAATATTTCTCATTTTTCCTTGTGATTTCTCCTGTGATTCATGGGTTATTCAGAAGTGAGTCACTTAATTTCTAAATATTTTGGCATTTTCAAGATATTTTTCAGTTACTGATTTCTAATCTGTGATCACAGAACATATACTCTATGTTTCTGATCTTGTGAAATTTATTGAGACTTTTTAAGATGCTAGCATATGATTGGTCAATGATTGGTCTTACTGAATGTTCTTTGTGAAATTGAAAGGAATTTGTACTTTTAGTTGATGGGTATCACATTCTATTAACTCCATTAGGTCAAGTTAGTACATAGTGTTATTCAAATCTTCTATATTTTTCCTGATTTTCTGTGTATATTCTATTCATTATTTATTGTACATTTATCTATTTCTCCATCTAATTCTGTCAAATATTGCTTTGTGGCTTCAAGGCTCTATTAGTAGCTGCATGCATATTTAGAACCATTATATCTTCTTAAACAATGAAGACTTTTACCACTATGAATATGCTTCTGTATCTCTGGAAATACTCTTTGCCTTGAAGTCTTATTTTTCTGATATTATTATGGTGATACTATCATTCTTATGCTTATTGTTTTCATGGTATATTTTCCATTTTACTTTATGTATCTTCAATTTGTAAAGTTTACCTTCAAATGATAAATTACTACTTAAAGAAAAATACAAGAACACTGCAACACTATAATCCTATTTATATTCCCTCCTGTACTTTGTGCCCTTGTTGACATAGATTTTACTTCTACATACATTATAACCCAAAATATATTGCTACCATATTCATTTTAGTCAATAATCTTTTAAAGCTATGTATAGCTATAGATAAATGATATATGGGATACATATAAAATAAGTATAATAGAAAATATTTCTATATGTTTATTCATGTATCAGGACTTTCATCTTATATCATTTCACATTAGCCTGAAGAACTTCTAGAATTTCTGCTAGAGATGTTCTGGAGCTGAATTTGCTCAGCTTTTGTCTGTCTGAAAATAGCTTTATTTTGGCTGAAATATTTGGGGTTTTTTTTGCTAGATATAGAATTTAAATCGATATACATTGTTTATATTCTTAGAACACTTCAAAAATTCCATTCCATTTTCTATGGCTTCTGTTGTTTTTGATATAAAAAAAATCACTAGTGATTAATTTTTTTTAATCATTATTCCCCTACATGTAATGTGTATCTTTTCTCTGTGACTGGTTTTAAGATTTTTTTTGCTATGATTCTCTAGGTTTGTTTTTCTTTCAATTTTATGCTCTTTAGGATTCACTGAGCTTGCTGAATACGTGGATTGACATCGTCAGTTGTTTTGGAGATTTCTCAGTTTATCTCTCTTCAAATACTTCTTCTGTCCCCTTCTTTTTTCTTCTCCTTGGATTCCAAGTACATGTATGCTAGACCATTTGATACTGTCCTGCAGATATCGGATACTCTTTTCCATCTGTCCCTCCCCCTCCCCCATTTTTTTGCTTTTTATATTTGGTTTGTATAATTTCTATTGACCTGTCTCAAGTTTATGAATTCCTTCTTCTGCTATGTCCTGTTTGCTAATAATCCTACCAGGTGGACTTTTTATGTCTGATATTTTATTTTATTTCTATCATTTTCATTTGTGTTTTTTTAAACAGTTCCCATCTCTTTGCCAAAATACCCTGTCTATTCATGCATGTTGTACACTTTTCCTACAGATTCTATAACATTTACTATAGTAATTTTAAAGTCCCTTTCAGATAATTCCAATATGTGGGCCATTTCTGTGTTTGCCTCTAATAACTATTTTCTCTTTTGACCATGGCTCACATTTTCTTGTGCCTTCACATATCTGATAATTCTTATTGTATGCTAGATATTGTACAAAAGAGAACAGTAAATAATATTTACCCTAAAAAATATCTTTCCACTTTTTCTATTAGGCTTCTTGTTTGGAAGGCTGAGTCAATTGAATCTTTAGATTTGCTGAGTCTGGGCTTTGTTGAAGTTAATTAGAATCAGTTCACCATGTCCTTCAAATGTGCTTGGGTTTTTAGCACTGGCAAAACTCTGGAGATGACTTTGTACCTGACAGCCCATCCACCAAACTGTTACTCTCTTAGCTCAGAAGCTTAGCTTCCAGCATGTCCATGGGTTGTGCTTTTTACTCCCCCAGTCTTGTCTGTCTTTCTGTGCTTCACTAGAACTCTTTCCATCCTGCTGCCCTGCCCCCAGCCTTCAGAGCATTGTTGGGATGCAACTGAAGAAGGCCTGGCATCCTTAAAGGGATTTTTTTCCAGTAATCCTGCCTTACTCCCTGCCTTTCACATACTACTTTTGAGTTCTTAGTTCAGGCCTTGGGAAAGAGTTAGAGGGTGGGTGCAGACTCCCTCTAGGATTGGAGTGCCATGAGATTATAATCTATCATTCCAGCCTACTCACAGCCATTAAACATTTGGCTGGTCTCCCTTTGCCCCTGTTTGTGGTGCATTCATGTAATAAAAAAGCTACTTGAGGTACCATAAATTGTTCTGTAAGAAATGAAAGCAGCTGTCATTCTCTCCTCTCCTAGGAAGCTCTTATTACCTTTTGGATTTAAGTTTGTTAAAGTTTGTGTCTTAAGCTAAGTATTTTTAAACTTTTTTTCCCCCTAGGGGAGGAAAACGTGTAAGTTTATTTTACATAACTGAATTTTTGTGAAGTGCAGTAAGTCTCTTACTGCTTTGTAAATCTTGATTGGATTCTGTATTTTTATTTTACAACCGTTTCAAAACACCTCCTCAAGAGTTCTCTTTTCAGCAGTAGTGATGATCACTACTAAAGGAGTGAAATACTTCCTTCTTTCTCACCTAACCAGTTAACTATGCTTGTTCTCCCTTGCATTCATGTAGTAAAAAGTACTTCATGCCCTTGTGACTGTTATTATCTGGCCTTGTTTCTCATTCCTCGAGTCTCTGACTCTGGTCATATTTTCCTTCTTCTCTACCTGTGCATAGTTGGGCCTCCCGATACTTTGAGAACAGTTCTGACCTTGGTTTATGATTAAGCTCCATTCTTGGAGTGGTACCCACCACAGATGCGTCATTGCTCTGACATTTTGCCTGGATCCTTAACTTGCATTATGTTGGCTCTTTGTTCAGGGTTTCTCACACTGTTTTAAGGATAGCCTCTTTCAGAAACCTTTTGTTTCTTTAATACTAACCATCTCGTCTTAGCCTGAAACTGGAAAGTACTACTTCCAAGCTGGGCTGACCTTCTGGATTTGACCAATTGCCCAGCTAAACACATAAAACTTGCCTTTCATTCTCTGACTTCACTGATCTCTATAGTTATGACCTCTGAAGAAAAAGAAATCTGTCAGTTCCCCTTCCCTCCAATCACTAGAACTCCAACTTGAATAGTCTCATTGTCTCCCAAGTCACTTAGATTTGTTGTCTCACCTGAGATTGCTCCTCTGATTATTTAATAATTAAACTTATGTTACGAACACAGGAGATAGTAATTGCGATACTAATACCAGGAGAATATATTACTCTCCTAGAAAGATTTGAATATTATTCTTCTAGAAGGATTTGAATCCCAAATAATCTTCAATTTGTGAAACATATGGGGATATATTTTGAGTATAGTGGGCTTCACCTATTCCTTGACTACCAGTGTCTATTACTAATCTAATGACTACGTTGATCTACCAGCCATCTCATCAATCATCACAGAACAAAACATATAATACAAATAATGAAATTTCAAATTATGCATCCCTACTCCTTGACTACACCATTTATGTTGTTTAAGCTTAAAAATGCCTTTTTCCAAATTCCACATTTAACTCCTTCCACAGTGTCTTGGGAAACAGTCAGTGATAACCAAATCTTTCTGATTCTATTTTCCAATTATTTATAGCTATTCAACTTCTCTGTCCCCCAGGCATCAATACTTTTGTCCTGGGTCCTTCTCACACTTCTTATCTGGTCTCTCAGCCTCTAATACCTCTCCCATCCATTCCCCATGCATTTTCAGCAACAATTCCAAAATGATCTTTTAAAAATGCATATATAACCATAATTATTAGCAGTAAGGCATAACCCCTTAATGCACAGGATCCTTCATGACTAATTTTTCTCAGTTTTCATCCTAATTTTATTTTCTATTTTGTCTTCATATGCACACTATGCTCCAGTCATACAGATATTCATAGTTAAATATACCATACTCTTTCATAGCCTGTGCACATGTTCTTTTCTTGCCTGCAACTCCATTTCCAGCTTTACTCAGTTAGCTCCTCCTCAAGTATCTCCTCCTTCAGAAAGTCTTTGTTACTCCCTAAGTCTGAGTAAATCCAGTGCAAATCCTTATCATAGGACTTATCATATTATATTGTAATTGTACTTAACTCTCTTATCCACTTAGTTTCCGGTAATGTTCATGAATTTGATTCTAACAAAATTAAGAACTTCTGCTCTTTGAAAGACACGGTTAAGAGAATGAGAGAGAGGACAGCCACAGACTGGGGAGAAAAATTCTGCACAACACATATCAGATAAATGCTTGTATCCAGAATGTACTTTTTAAAACCCTCATAACTCAGTAAAAAGGAAACAAAATAATAATAAAAACTGGGCAAGACTTTGAACAGACACTTCACCAAATACGCTATGAGAGTGGCAAAGAAGGACTTGAAAAGATGTTCAACATCAGTAACCATTAGGGAAATGCAAATTAAAACCACAATCACAGGTGGTGCAGTGGTTAAGAATCCCCCTACAAATGCAGGGGACATGGGTTCGAGCCCTGGTCCGGGAAGATCCCACATGCTGCGGAGCAACTAAGCCCGTGCACCACAACTACTGAGCCTGCGCTGTAGAGCCTGCGAGCCACAACTACTGAGCCCACGCACCACAACTACTGAAGCCTGCATGCCTAGAGCCCATGCTCCGCAACAAGAGAAGCCACCGCAATGAGAAGCCCTCGCGCCGCAACGAAGAGTAGCTCCCACTCGCCGCAACTAGAGAAAGCCTGCGCGCAGCAATGAAGACCCAATGCAGCCAAAAGTAAAATAAATAAATAAATATATTAACAAACAAACAAACAAAAAAACCACTACTCATTAAATGGCTAAAATTAAAAAGAATGACCATACCAAGTGTTGGCAAAGGTGTGGCTCAATGGAAACTCTCTCTCTTTTTTTTTTGCAGTGTGGTTCCATTTATATGAAATGTTCAGAATAGGTAGAACCATAGAGACAAAGTAGATTGGGCTACAGGGCCATGACACACACCCACTGACTAGGTACTCCAGAAGCAATTCCAGGCATCCCGCCATCCAGCCAGAACGCAAGCGCTGGTCTGAGTGAAGGGTTTGGGGCTGCGAGTCCCAAGACCTGAGGATAGTTCCTTTCTTCACTAGCATTGTGACTCCAGGCAACTCAGCTAGTGGGAATATAAAATGATACAGCCACTTTGGAAAATAGTTTGGCAGCTTCTTAAAACTTTAAACTTAACACCTACCATGGTCATTCTACTTCTAGGTATATACTCCAAAGAAATGCAAGCAACATGTCTTGGAAAAACCTGCACATAAATTTTCACAGCAGCTTTGCTCGTAACAGCCAGAAAATTTAAACTTAAGCCCAAATATCCATCAACAGGTGAACAGACAAATAAATTGTGACATATCCTTATAAGGGAAAACTGCTCAGCAATAAAAAGGGATGGACTATGAGTACTTAACGACAAGATGGATGAATCTCAAAATAAGTAGACTGAATGAAAAAAGCCAGATGAAGAAGAGTACATAATGTTTGATTTCATTAATGTAAAATTCTACAAGATGCAAGCTAATCTACGATGACAGAAAGTATATCAGCGGAAGAGTAGCAAGAATGAGGTTACAAAGGGACACAAAGAAATTTTTGTGGGTGTGAATATGTTCATTATTTTGATCATGGTTTAGGTTTTACAAGTATATTCATATGTCCAAACTTCTAAAATTGTATACTTTAAACATGTACAGTAAATGGTATGCCAGTTATACCCAATAAAACTTTAACAAAAAATTTTTAAAAACCTCCTACATATTCCTTACTTCCCCAAGGAATCTTCATCAGTCTTTTAGTTCCAGATAGATAGCATTGTTTTATATGTACCATCATTCATACACCTTATCATATTTCGTTGTTTTTGTTGATTTACCTATCTATCTCACTAGATTTTAAGCAATATAAAGGGTGATATTATTTTTGATACTGATTTCTTAGAGATAAGACACACCCTCTCCGAAAACACACATTGGTTCTGTTCAAGGTAGACCAGTGACCTGAATGGACATTGTCCTGTACTGATGCCTGTTGACTGAAGAAAAATGCACAACCTAAAAGCTGCAAGTTATGTTTTATTCGGGGACTTTACTGAGGCCTATAGCCTGGGAGATAGCCATAGCTCTGAGCTATTCAGATAGCTCTGAGGAACTGCTCCAAAGAGGTAAAGGGAGAGCCATGATATATAGGAGTTTTGCTGAAAACAAACAAACAAACAAAAACACCCATGTAGTCACACATCAAAAGATTAATGCTAATCACAAAAAACAGACATCTCAAGTTAATGATTTTACTGCTTTTCTATGTATGGGAAGATGCAAGAGTCTGGGCTCACTGAAATTATTTCTTAGACATGCATCTGAACTATCTAGGGCCAATATCCTGTTTTTCTCATCCTGAATTCCCCTCAGGCTGCACCCTCAGGGGCAGCTGCAGTGGCTGATAGCTTGATGGTGGGGCAACATTCTGTGTTTACCGAAATGGCAGGCAACATTTTTTGTCCACATGCTTATGTCTATATACTATTTGTTGTTAAGGCTATCATTATTAATTACTAATGACTGAAATTTGAAGACTAATCTAAAAAGAATTTAACATCTTCACAGTGATACTTAAGAATTTTGAAAAGTTGAAATCAGAAGGTTAAACACATATACTTTGACACACATCTTGTAGATATGCCAGCTCCTATTTGACTCCTCTGACTTCAATCTAAAACTAACCTGTTCCTCCTATGCATATCTGTCACTCATGGAAACTCTCAAGAAACTGTTAGGAGTTTCATTCTGGGAAACATAAAAGATAATAATGCTAACAGGCCAGGCTGTATCCAGCTGTCGTAATTTAGGAGTCATAGTGGGGAAGAGCTTTAGAAAGCAGTGTTTAGGATTGAGAAAAGGAATATTTCCTGCCATATCAGTAAGCAGAGGATGTCACAGTCATCAGCAATTGCAGCCACAGCCTACGGTGAGCTCTCAGGGAACTCAGAAGGAAAGAATACCTGCCATCTAGCAGCCATCAAATTGCAGCCACTCCCCACGGTGAGCCCTGAGGAAACTCAGGATATGAAAACACAGGATACTGGCCTCAGATAGCTGAGGTACATATCAAAGGAATGATTTCAGTGAGCCCAGATTCTTACATCTTCCCAAACATAGAAAAGTGCTAAACTCCTTAACTTGACATATCTGGTTTTCTTTAACTAACAATAATCTTTTGAAGTTCAGACTACCTGCCCTTTGTTGCAAAACTCCTATATATACTGGCTGCCCACGCCTGCCCCTCCCCCACCCTTCCAACCTCCTTGGAGCAGTTCTCTCAGGGTTACTGAGGCGCTGCCTCCCCGGCTTGAAGTCCTAAAAATTCCTGCCGAATAAAACATAACTCTCAACTTTTAGGTTGTGAACGTATTTTTTAGTCGACAGGGAGAGAAAACAAGTATAATGAAAATTAAAGGAAAGTTTGGGGTTAGCACAAAAGTCTCAATAGACATTAAGATGAGAGGTAAATGGTATTCTTTTCTCCCTTAGACTAAAATTTTCTAGTTATATGTAATCAAGAAATCCTAAGAACTCTATTGGTGTTTTATGTTATTTTATGGAACTCTGTTATCTAAAAGAATACATCCTAACCACATATGGCTATTGAGCACCTGAAATGTGGCTACTCAGAATTGAATTGTACAAATTTTTAACTTCATATGAAAAACAGAATTTAAAATAGCTCATTAATTTTTTATCTTTATATTTTTATATTTATGTTGAGATAACAATGTCTAAGATATACTGGATTATTAAAATTAATTTCACCCATTTCTTTTTACTTTATCTAATATGGCTACTAGAACATTTTAAATTACATATATGGCTTGCATTTGTTGCTCAATTATATTTTTGCTGAACAGCACTGTTTATA
This sequence comes from Eschrichtius robustus, assembly GCF_028021215.1. NCBI lineage: Eukaryota > Metazoa > Chordata > Mammalia > Artiodactyla > Eschrichtiidae > Eschrichtius > Eschrichtius robustus. Next base: position 64,215,265 of record NC_090831.1, on the reverse strand, counting down.
GAGAATAAACACTTTCATCCAATGCCTGAACTGATAACTGGCATTTCAGAGGAAGAATTTTCATACCTACAGGTTAGTCCTTTTACATTGTAGTCATTCTATTTGAATAAAGGAACAAAAGAAGATTTTAATAGCAAATGTCACTGCATTCTAAAAAAGTTGGGAGGATACTGCTGTGTTTGGGAACACACATAAGTGGGCATTTTGGTTATAAAAAAAAGAAGTCTCAAGATTAGTCTTGTAACAGAGATGCTGAGATAAAGGTAGAGCCACATGGGCCTGTATAAGTGGAATTTTCCATTTTCATTGCAGCAGCTTGAGAAAAGGGGAGTCTGGGCCCCTGGACTTACAGGAAAGCATTTGGGAAAAATCTCATTGGAGAATCAGAGTGGGCTCCTGGGGAACTGACGGCTGACTGGGCTCAGGAAGAAGGGAGATCACTACAATATGACTCTTGGCAGAAGATGAACTTTGAACTCTAATAAAAATCAATGTTGTTGCTGTACACCTGAAACTAACACAACATTGTAAATCAACTCTACTCCAATAAAAAAAAATTTTTGTTAATGCAAAAAACAAAAATCAATGTTGGATATTCAGTTTTAAGTTGTTTGCTTTTTTTTTGTACTTAAACCATTTTATGTGTTATACATACAGCTTTCTGTTTATGCTGACTTATGGTGTGATAGAAAGGAACCATGTTTAAATGTGTGGCAAAGGGAAGCAGAGAGAGCAACAAAGAATCCATAAGTAGTGATAAGACAGCACAAAGTGATCAAGACTTGAGCCAGGAGCAGAGCACAGAAAATAATGACAGTCAACTACCAGCAAAAAGTTGTAAGCCTTCCTTCTCAAAAATCTTTAGAAAAATTGGGGAGTACGTGCCCCTGGAAAAGAGGGTTCATGTTATTTTATTTGCCTACTAATGGAAAGGGTGACTCTGGAAGACGGGAGAACTATGGAGACACATTGGGTAATTTATGCATATGGAATCTCTACTCAGATATTTTCAGGTTCCTCATCTACTTTCAATTCCTATTTCAGATTTAATATTTAATGAGAAAGAACAAATTCATTTAATTACAAACTCTAACTAGATTTTTAAAACATCATTTTGAGCTTGGGGGATACTAGGTGTCAAATTGATAAGATCTCAGTATTTAGGAGCTCCCGTAAGACTTTAAATTTTTAATTAATTTGATTTTTATTAATTCGCTCTTACTTTAAATTTACTGTATTATATTTTGAATATCACTCATATGATTAGGGCATTGATATTTTTTAAATGACAATCCATAAAACAATGAATCTACTTAGACATCTTCCCACCACTCTGCACCTTGTTGATCACTAAGGCAAATTTGAAGAACACTTAAAGCCAGAATCCAGGGTGCCAAAGCTATGTCCCACTTCACAAATAAAAATTAAAAACTCATCCCTTTAAATGTTAAACTGCAATTTAAACAATGATAATACTTTTGAAAGAGAGGAAATAGAAAAACTGTAAAAAAAAAAAAAAAAAAAAAAAAAGATGACTTTTCAGGGTTTTCTGAAATGTGGAGTCACCTAGCATTGATATGCCACAATTGAATACTGCCTCTATATCTAATTCATAATTACTATTTCCCAAAGCCACTTTTGAAAATGAGAAGAAATTATGGCTAGCAAATATAACACCATTGCTGTGATGACCGAGGTCTAAATACAGCCATCTTTGTCTAATTGGGTTTTTTTTTTTTGTTTTAAACTTTTTTTTTTTTTTAAATACATTTATTTATTTATTTATTTTTGGCTGCATAGGGTCTTCGTTGCTGCACACGGGCTTTCTCTAGTTGCGGTGAGCGGGGGCTACTGTTCGTTGCAGTGCGTGGGCTTCTCACTGCGGTGGCTTCACTTGCTGTGGACCACGGGCTCTAGGTGCGCTGGCTTCAGTAGTTGTTGCACGCGAGCTCAGTAGTTGCGGCGCACGGGCTTAGTTGTTCCATGGCATGTGGAGTCTTTAAACAGTTTTTAATCTGGTCCTCATGGACAGACTTCTAGGAAATCCTGTGACCCCTTTGAAAATGTATACAAAATGTTTTTGTGCCTCTTTTTCTTTCCCCTTGGGAGAGGAAGGTTCACATCATATTTCAGATTATTAAAGAGACCTGTGACCTAAAAATAATTTAACAATCACTGCTTTGGAATGTATTTTAAATGAACGCTAATTTGATGAATCCTGTTATCTCTTAAAGAAAACCTATCGTGGGGATTCCCTGGCAGTCCAGTGGTTAGAACTCAGCGCTTTCATCGCCAGGGGCCCAGGTTTGATCCTGGGTCAGGGAACTAAGATCCTGCAAGCCCTGCAAGCAATGTGGTATGGCAAAAAACAAAACAAAACAAGACAGAACACCTATCATCTCACATGTGAAGTATTAGACTAAGATTTGAAAACACAAAGAGTAGTAAAATTCTTGATCTATTAGGGAAGAATATCTAGAAAAAAAATTAGAAATACCTATGAGCATATTTAAGATCCTACCTCTCTAAGAAACCTAAAAAAAAAAAAAATTATTCTTGCTGCTTTTAGCATTCTCTTCCATGAAAGCTCATAGCAGTTTTATTCTCGTCACAGTCTCTGATATGAAGTTTAAGAATTATTTTTTACATTAGCATATATCTTTCAGTGTTCATGTATTTTAACCTTTTTTTCCAGACAAAAATCCATCTTTCTAGTTAAACACATACACTTCTGCTATGGTGGTTAATAGTTTAGGCTTTGCAATCAGAATATCTGAGTTCCAGTTCTGCTATTTACTAGCTCTGTGGCCATAAATAAGTCATAGCACCTTGAATCCTCTATTTCCTCTATTTAAAAAAAAAGATGTGGGATAATAGTAGAACCTAATACAAAGTGTTTCTATAAAAGTTAAATGAGGTGGGAATTCCCTGGTGGTCCAATGGTTAGGACTCAGCACTTTCACTGCTGAGGGCACGGATTCAATCCCTGGTCGGGGAACAAAGATACCACAAGCCGAGTGGCACAGCCAAAAAAAAAAAAGTTAAATGAGGTGATGTAAAGAATGCCTGGTACAATAAATTCATTCATTCAGCACAGTTTTCTCAAACTCCTAAAATTATTCTCATTAGAAATTATGATTAAGACAAAGATCCTACAAAAGATTCAGATGAATTAAAGTCACTAACTAGTTTTAATTATTTTTACTTTTTTCCAGGTTTATTGAGATATAATTGACGTATAACATTGTGTAAGTTTAAGGTGTACAACACGTTGACTTGATACTCATATATTGCAAAACGATACCAACCACAGCATTCATTAGCTAACACCTGCATCATGTCACATAATTACCATTACTTTTTTGTGGTGAGAACATTTAAGATCTACTCTTTCAAGTATATGATACTGTATTATTAATTATAGTCACTATGCTGTACATTAGATCCCCAGAACTTATTCATCTTGTAACTGGAAGTTTGTACAACATCTCGGTTTTCTCCCACTCCCCAACCCCTGGTAACCACAATCCTAGTCTCTGTTTCTATGAGTCAGCTTTGTAAAATTCCATGTATAATGTGATATAATACAGTATTTTTCTTTCTCTGTCTGACTTACTTCACTTAGCATAACGCCCTCAAATTCCATCCATGTTGCCACAAACAGCAGGATGTCCTTCTTTCTCTTTGGCAAATAATATTCCTGTGTGTTTGTGTGTGTGTGACACATATATATGTATACATACATATGTATACATATATATGTATATATACATATGTGTATATATATGCCATATATATATGCACCACATCTTGTTTATTGATTCATCCATTGACACTTAGGTTGTTTAAATATTTTGGCTATTGTGAGCAATGCTACAACGAACATGGGAGTGCAGATCTCTCAAGACCCTGTTTTCCTTTCCTTCATATATATACTGAAGAAGTGGGATTGCTGGATCATATGGTAGTTCTAGTTTTAAGGAACCTCCACAATGTTTTCCAGAGTGGCTGAACGAATTTACACTCCCACCACCAGCACAAAAGGATACCCTTTTCTCCACATCCTTGCCAACACTTCCCTGTTGAAGAGGTAGGAAGATGAAGAGAGCCCTCCCAGGCCTTCTGACCTGGTATGGAGTGCCAAGCACCAGATTCCCTTCTGGTGTTCGCATAGGTGGGAGCTTCCCTAGCTGACCCTGGTGAAGAGTAGCCTTGAATGATCTTAATTGCAATGGCAAATCTGCTTATATCTTCTAGCTTCCCCTGCTCCCTCTCTAAGCTCATTCTTTGGCTTATCTCTGTCACTTTTTCCCCCCATTCTTTCCCAACCCAAACATTCTATACCCTCTAGATTGACCTGCTGAGCATCTCATCAACAAAGAATGTGGATTCTGAGGTTGACACACTTTGACTCAAATTCTAGCTGTGTTGCTCATTATCTGCGTGATGTGGGACACAAGTTGCTTCACCTCACTAAGCCTCAGTTTTATCATCTGTAAAAAGGGGGGAGATTGTACATTTCTCAAAGGGTTGTGGAGCTTCAGTGGGCTCATGTTATGGTTATTTATTGCTGAATAAAAAACCATCCTGGATCTTAGTGGGTTAAAACTGTGAGTTACATCAACAGGGGCATCCTCTATGTTCCACTTGGTGACAGCTGTAGTAGTCACCCAGCTGGAAAGCTGGGTGCTGTCATCATCTGAAGGCCTGCCCACTCATGTGTCTGGAGATCAGTGAGGCCTCAGTTGGGTCAGATAGCCAGAACACCTACATGAGGCATCTCCCTGTGGCTACTTGGCTGCCTTACAAGATGGTGGCTAGGTTCCAAGGATGAGCATCCCAAGAGAGAGAAAGCCAGGTGGAAACACTGCCTTTTATGACCTCACAGGAGGTCAAAGAGGGTGACTTCTGCTGTTTTCTGCTCATCAAGAAGGTCACAAAAATCCACTCAGTTTCAAGGGGAGTAAAAACAGATTCCACTGTTTGACAGGTCTCAAACTCAAAGCAAACTTCTTCTTCTTTTTTAAGCAAACTTCTTTTGAAGTAAATTTTGCAATATGGTTGAGAGCTATTAGGATTTGGGTGATTTACCATTACAGTAGATTAAAGAGAAAACTGGAATATGAGGCAAGGCTAAGTTTTCAAAAGTTAATTAAACATAGAAAAATCATTTAGCTTCAGCATCAATGGTGAATATAACCAGAAATCATTACAGAAGAATTATCACCTATTCACAGTTATCCTGCGGGCTTCCCTGGTGGCGCAGTGGTTAAGAATCCGCCTGCCAATGCAGGGGACACGGGTTTGAGCCCTGGCCGGGGAAGATCCCACATGCCGCGGAACAAGAGAAGCCACCGCAATGAGAAGCCCACGCACCACACCGAAGAGTAGACCCTGCTCGCTGCAACTAGAGAAAGCCGTGCACAGCAATGAAGAACGAAAGCAGCCAAAAATAAATAAATAAAATAAATAAATTTATTTAAAAAAAAAACCAAAGTTATCCTGGACTCTTCAATAAAGCATATGGCCTTCATATCTGATAGCACAGAGACTGAAACAGAACTCAGGAAATCATTGTTAACCAAACAACTGCAAGCTTTTCAGAAAATTTTCCTTCCAAAATGTGCTTTAGTGGTGAAAATCAGAGTACAGGGGCAAATGCATCAAGCATTTAATATCTATTTTTAAAAATACTTCATTGTTACATGGGCAATAAGTTTGTCATTAATATTTACTAGGTAACTTAAGGTGTCAGCTCCTGGCTACCACCCATTGAGACTGGCATTATTACCATCTCTGTTTTACAGATAATAAAAGTTAGGAATAAAGAAGGTTAAGTATCTTGTCCACTGTTACACACACTCTATATATCCCAGTCAGGCTGGGCTCATCCTCAGGTAATCTGGCTCTAAAGGCTATATTCCTCACCATGCCACTAAATTGCTTCTTATAGGGATCTTTTTGTAGAAAGACTCACCCCTATGTGAATTCCAGTTATTTGGATAAGGACATGCTGCACAGCCAGAAATTTTGAAGTTAAGTGATAAAGTTAGTTGAGAGAATGACTAAGTATTCCCTTGAGAAATAAAAAATATATAATAATACCCTTTTTAAACTGAAAAATAGTACATGTTAAATTATAGAAACATTTGCTAATTTCAAAATGTATAAAGTAGAGAAAATAAAAATAGCCTCAAACTACAAATGACTGTTTATATTTTGTATAGTTCCTTCCATTTATATGTTCTAAATGTGAATATACTTTACAGCCTTAATAATACTTCATATACTATCTATTGTATACTGCTTTTATTTAGTGGTATATTATCATCATCACTTCTCATGTAACAAAACATCTTTACAGCATAAATTTTACGGGCTTTATAAGATCTCATTGCATGGCTATTCCATATTTAAGTAACCCTGTAATTCTATGAAGGGTAGGGTCATACACGTAGACCGTCAGAATAGATTTGGAAGCTGCTTTTCTTCTTTTTCCCCACGATTCTGATTTGTTTTAGCTATACTATTTATTTTGAAATTTCAAACAATGTTAGTGAAAGATGCCCACCCCTCTCCTCAACTTTGGAAGGCCTGGGCTAATTATGAGGCGTTAAATGATTTAATTAACGTCCCAACAGAAGACATGGGCTAAAAGGAGAGGTCAGGGAATGATTTAACCAACGTCGCATTGTCGGACATTTAAGTTATTTAAATGAATGCACTTTGTACTGAAATCTTATTAGAGTTCTCATTAGGTTTAGGATAAATTCCAAAAGGTGGGATTGCGGGGCTAAAGGATGTAAAAATTTGAAGTTTTAATACTCTTGCTACATATTGCCTAACTGCTTGCCAGGAAATGTATGAGTTTATATCTTCACCAACATAGTGTGAGACGGCTCATTATCTTACACATGTATGTAATAATTTTAGATATTAAATTGTACGTTTTTGACTTGCATTTCTTACTTTTACATATCTTCATATTCTGTTGGCCAAACACACCTATCCAGTCAGAACACAGAAATAAATTACTATCACTTTCTTCCGTGGTTACTATGTACCTTGTGGCCGTGATTGTTAACAATAGCTTTCATTCATTTAAACGTTAAGTTCTCTGCAGGCAATGAGTCTAGTCCATGTTTGACAATTATTCCCAATATCTCATTTAACCCTCAAAACAACTCTGTATTGTTATTTTCATTTTCTCCATGAGATTACCCACCCTTCGAAATGTTAGGGAGAGTAGCCCCAAGTCCCAGCGATGAGCTGAAACACTGGGATTTGCGCAAGGATCTCCCTAAGCACTCGGGGGGAGGAGGGTGACACCACGTGCAAAAACAAAAACAATCAAAACAAAACCACGGCTGTTTCCTTCTAGTAATAAAGAGGTTCCAAGTTAAAATAGATGTGACTTTTCGGCTACCAGACATGTGTCTACCAACCAGTTTATCTCACTTCCCAGCGTCGCGAGTGTCAGGGACCACTTGAAGGGCGTGGACGAAGAGGCTGCTCAGCTCAGGGCTGAGGCAGGCAGTACACGTCTCTCCCCTCTGCAAAGGGAAATAGCCGGACAGGGTAAAACGGAGGGGGGACTAGTATTTTCAAATCTTCCAGTGATACAGCAGCCAAATTTTACCTCTAAGTCTTGGGAGACCAAGGTAACGAAACAGAGCGCACAAGCACAGTTCCGGTTTAGGAAGCTCCCTTCAGAGCTTTAGGAAGACGGAGGAAGAACGCATGCGTGGTGCACGCTTCCGGGCCACACCTCCTCCTCTCCGGGAGCGCTCTGCGCAGGCTCGGGCGCAGGTTGCAGCAGCGAAGGGCCTCAGCTGTTGAGGTTATTGTGCTGCCCCTCCCCCACCCGTGCCCCGCGGCGACCCAGCGCTGCAGGCCCGTTGCTCTAGCCCCAGCACCCGGGACTGCGGACTCCGTGACCCTGTCTTCGGGCCTGTCCGCGCCGGAGCAACTCGGGACTGCGTAGCACCCCGCATGCCGGTGAGCGACCCGGGACGCGCAGCCTCCAGGTCCCCTTATGGAGCGGGGCCGAGCGGGCGCTCTGGGAAGAGCCGAGCCGGATGAGGAGGTGGAGGAGGGGAGGCTACGGGGCCGCTGGGCACGCGCGGAGACCGGGGAGGCGCTCTGAGCTGGGTTATGAAGGTGTGTCATCACCTCTTATCCGGGCCCAGCTTCCGGCCTAGGGGCTCCGGGCTTCGGCCCTAGCCGGGCGCACGGGAGAGATTCCAGGTCCCCACACCTTGAGTGGCCAGGTGGCCCCTGGTTTTCCTCTTTTTGAGTTTTCTTGCCCGACTGCATGTATTTTATCTTTAACCTTTCCAAAGTAGGCAGGCTGTAACCTGGGTTTTGTTGATGTAGCTTATGAAAGGCGCCGACTTCCTTCGTTCAGAAGATCACGACCCATTTAAATTGGATGGAGTCATGTACTTTTTTTTCCTTTTTCCGTAAGGAGTCTAAAGTTCGGGTTGGTTTTCAGTAAATTACAGGAGTTTGATAAAAATATTGAGCACAGCGGTCTAGCACCTCTTTATAATAAACTAAGGAGTCTCTAGGAATAAAAGTTGTTAAACTTAGCAGTGCTCTGGGGAAAATCCAGTAGGGAGGGCAGGGATGCCCAGTACCTGACGAAGTCTGGCACTTGTCCATTAGCCTTGATGAAACAAACACCAGTCCAAGGTCGAAAGTATCAAGGCAACTGTTACGTAAGTATAGAAAGCAGGCCCAGACTGAGAGCCACCTGTTTTTGCCTTCTGTGTCTTTTCCCTTCTTAAGGCATTCCAGTGGGAGGCACCCCATACCTCTGTTAACTGAGATCGTAAAAGGGTGCCGCTGAGGCCCATTGATCCCAGCTCATCTAATATTACACATAGGCCCCAAGGTCAAAGTGTGTGGGGACAGTGACGTTAATTCACCCCTGAACCACCTGTGACTGGCAGGTATTGGTTTGGCTTGCATGTAATGTCTTCGAGCAAAATCAAGAGAAAATAATGCATTTTTAGGAGTCATAAATCATTTACGTTTTTGAACTTAATGGGCAATGTGTATATAAATTTTTTCAAAATAGTAAAAATCAGCATCTTTATTCATCCTGAAGTTTTCAGTTTGTCTACTAGTCGTATAATTTTTTATCCTGCTGTTTACAGTGTGTTTGGGTGACCCTAACACATGGATGGCATGCCAGTTTTAAAAAGCAAACTTTTCTTCATAGCATAAGATAAATTGAGTTATTTTGAGTGTCAGTTTTCCTCATTCACATCAGTTAGAATTTTTTAAAGAAATATGTCTCTTTATATGAATGTCTTTAATAACCTATTTTTAGGAACTGATAAAAAAATATATGGTCAAATTTAGAAAGAGAAGGAATGTATTGTTTTTAAAAAATAAAAAAGCTTTCCCCCTTTGTTAATTTGTCCTCAGAATATCAACCGATTAGAATATATGACTTTTTAAGTTTTTTTAATCCTTAAAATTGTGACTTTAACTGCACTGTTACTGCATTACCTACCTACGGAGGTTATTTTGATATAGGTACTAGCACTAATTATTTTTATTTGTCTTTAAATTTATATTTAATTTCCCTCCTGTATTTTTGATACTGTCATCCTAAAATTTTGAAATTAATGTTCTAAATTTTGCTGCTTTGTATTGGTGAATTATAGTCAATATTTTAGAATATTAATTTCATAATTTTAACTCCACCAACTGTTGAATGAAAGAAAAATCTGGAGGTTTGTTTTTTGAGCTGTTTTTTGTTGCAAATATTTAAATGTTTAAAGCAAGAAATGTGAGGATGAGAAAGATTGGGGATTTTATTTATCACATAGGGGCATGAATTTTAAAAGGCTGAAAAATACTACTTTGATATTTCCTGGTGATACCTAGTTGTAATCTGCCCAAAGCAACTTTTGCCTTCAGCGCTAATTGATTTAAAGGTAGAATGTGTTTTTGTTTTACTCTAAGAAGAGTGAAGTCCATGTGTTTCTTTTGAGAGAACTCTGAGAAAGTGGAGACTTTTGTCAAACTTTAATGTTGTTTGAAAGCCCATTCTTATCATAACTCTGATATGATATCATTTCATAATATTTTGTTAGAAAAACACTTTTGGACTCTAGTAAATGGCTCCCTTGTTTCAGACATTATTTTGATTGAGTATAATTCTAATCCAGATAGTGATTTGAACGCTCCCTTGAAGGTTGTTCTAAATTAATTTGATCAGTATAAATATCCTATAACGTTCTTGTTTATTGTAAGATTTTTTTTTTTTTCTTAGACATGGGAAAGTCTTTTTCTCATTTGCCCTTACATTCAAATAAAGAAGATGCTTATGATGGAGTCACATCAACTGAAAATATGAGGAATGGATTGGTTAATAGTGAAGTCCATAATGAAGATGGAAGAAGTGGAGATGTCTCTCAGTTTCCATATGTGGAATTTACAGGAAGAGATAGTGTCACTTGCCCCACTTGTCAAGGAACAGGAAGAATTCCTAGGGGTATGTGTTATTGGACTGTTTTTTCTTTAAAGAATGATTCCAGGTGTTTGCACAAATACTATAAAATCCGTGGGTCTGAGCACAACCCTTTATGTTTTAAAGACTTAGAATTACAGTTAAAACTTCATGTCAGTTATCTTCAGTCAAAAGGACACAAAGAAACAAAAGATTTTAATTAGGGTCCTAAAGCAATAATGAAAACCACTCTTCTACCTCCACTATCTTTTCTTTCCCACCTGCAATTATAGCAGATATGCACCATCTCTTGACTGTAAACTTTTAGTCCTATTTGGCATCAGTAGAAGTCATATCACAGTCATCTTGCCATATTGAGTGTTAGGAGCAATTTAAGTAATGTGGTGACCTAATATTTTTGATTTGTTATTTAAAGAATAATAATAAGATGGTCATGCACTAATTAGTTATTTTTTAAAGGATCTACATGAAGAGGGATGGTATATGAAGATGAGCCATATAGGAAAAAAAAATCAGTTTGTGGCATGTCATAGGGGAAGTCAGTAGGGAGTAATCTCCACCTGCTGTTTGTAGGCTACTTTAGTAGCAATGGCAATAAGTAGCAATAGTAAAAGTACCTTGTACTATTCTCATTTTCTGCTTGGTTGAAGTTGTTATTTGACCCTGGAGAGACCCCGAGGGGAGGACAAAATGACAATATAAGGCTTTATCTTTGCAGAGGTAGTAGGTATTTGAGAATAAAAGGATTATTGTAGTTAAAGGTATTAATGCACCAGGCTGGGGGCAGGGGGAGGGCTGGAGTCTCATTTTTGCAATCTGGATACGATATTTTTGAGGTATAGCTAGTAGGCATTTTTAGCAGCCCGGATGTGCATTGTGGATAGTAAGATTGAGGAGGAATTCAGAGGTATTTTTTGTCTGAGCAACTGGAAGAACGGAGTAGCCATTTATTAAAATGGAGAAAAGAAGGTTTGAGTGTATGTGTCAGGTGAGAGATCGGGAGCTCAGTTTTAGATATGTACGCTTGGAGATGCATATTTGACACCTAAGTGGATACGTTCAATAGGAAGTTAGTTATCATAAGGGCCTGGAATTCAGATGCAAGGCCTAGGCTGGAGTCATCAGTGTATAGATGATACTTTAGGTGAGTTGGATGAGAGCACCAAGGTTGTCCGTGTGAATAGAAAACGGAAGAGACTTTAGCACTGAACCTTGGGGCATTGCAACATTTTGGGTCAGTGACATGAGAAAGAATTAGCAAAGGACACTAAAAAGAGCAGCTAGAGTAGAAGTAGGAAATCCCTTTGTCTGTGGTGTCCTAGAAGATAAATGAAGAAGATGTACTCCTTGGTAGAGGAGAGATTGATCAACTATGTTAGACCTGATCAAGTAATGTGAGGACTGAGAACTGGCCATGGGATTTGGTGATTTAGAGGCTACCTTTAAAAGAGCAGTTTTGGTAGCCTGCAAAAGAATGTATAGCATGTGTAGAGTAGGATCAAGAGTGCATAGAAGGAGCAAAATTATAGTCAGAAAATAGCTTTTTTGAGGGGTTTTGCTGTTTTAGAGGAAAAGGAGAGAAGAGGTGGTAGCTAGAGGGGGCTATACATCAAGAGAAGAATTTTTTAAAGATGGAATGAATAATATGTTTGTATGCTGATGAGATTTTTCCATAGAGAAAACATTGATAATGCAGGCAACAGAGGACAATTATTAGATCTGGTGCACAAGTGCAGAGGGCTGCTCCTCCAGAGGAGCATGGGCAATTTGCTCCTAGCTGTAGAAGGGAAGGTAGAGTATATGGACGCAGAGGCAGGTGGGTGGGTGGGTAGATGTGGTGGTAGCTTGTGGAAGTTCTCTCTGCCACATCATGAGCTGAGAGTAAGGATAGGGGAGAAGATATTGGAGGTTTGAAGAGAAAGTGGAAGTTATGAAATTGTAGTTTGGGAGAGTCAGATTAAGAGTATGCACTTTTTTTTGGGCCATGCCACACGGCTTGCGGGATCCCTGACCAGGGATCGCATCCGGCCCTACGGCAGTGAAAGTACAGAGTCCTAACCACTGGAATACCAGGGAATTCCCCAGATTGAGAGTATGAACTAGAGAAATATAGGTGGCATTATTAAGGGCCACTTGAGATAGTAATCTAAATGAGACTAGTGAGCATAGTTGTTTGTTTTTCTTTATCTACTTTTAGCTGTGTGGATATAGGCATAGTAACCAAAGCATTGGTTTTAACCAGTTGCAGTTTAGACAGATGAATACCACCAAACAAGATAGGATATGTACACACACACACACACACACAGATACATATTGTATATATTATTTATATGTGGGTATGGTAGGGGGAGTGTAGATGAGGGGAGACTTGTGGAGGGAGCAGGGAGGAATAATGAAAGTATTATGGAAAGCTTTAAAAGAGAACTTGACTGCGGTGATTTGATAGTTAATACAAAGAGCCAAGTTGTGATAAGATTGGAAAATTGGCATTTAAAAGTCCGTTTATCCATTAAAGCATATGGATAATGCTCAACCCAAGAAAGAAATGCTGAATTTTGAAGTGACTTAATGTGGAGAGGGGTGTGACCTGAAAGAGTCCTGGAAGACTGTGTATAAATAGGGGTTCTTGGAGCATGAGACTTAATATGTGTCAGTTTTGGTTTTCAGGGGAGATAGTGTAGGAACCTCTGCAGTTACAGGGGTTTCAGGACAGCGGTAACAATATGTTTCTTCTGCTCTCATTCAGATAATCAAATTGAAGTCTTAATGGAAAACTGTGGGGAATAGAAAACTGATTGGGTGAAGGAAGGCCTGGTAAATTCAGATCTTCTGAAAGCTGGGACTTTTTAGATTTCTTTTCTCTGGAAGAAAGAGTTACTCTTTCTCATTCTCTATAATATTTTTATTAGCTAGAAATCTAGGTATGAAAAAACACAATATCTGCTTTGGAACTCAGCTGCTACTGGATAATTTTTGAAGATGGTGAGAGCAGTTTACTAAAGGAATGAGATGAGAACCAGATAGTATTCTGGTCTTTCCAAACCAGACTTTGATGAGGAACCACTATATTTTTAATTAATCATGTTAATAAATTTCTAAATCTAATTCTTTTACTTTCAGGACAAGAAAACCAACTGGTGGCATTAATTCCATACAGTGATCAGAGATTAAGGCCAAGAAGAACGTAAGTGATTATAAGAAAATGGCAGGGGTTTTTTTTGTATTTTTTGCTTTTTACATTATATATAAGTAAATATTTTAATTAAAACTATTCAAAGGAAAAATGCTATCAGGTTCTTAAGTTATACCATCATATACTTTATGTCATTAAATAAAAAAAGGATTCCTGATTGTGGTAAGTTCTTGAAAAGTACTTGAGAGAAATGGTGTAGAAACACAAGCCAAGGAAATTGAGCATAAATGTAATTGGAGTCCCTGAAGAAAATCAAAGGAGGCAAACTGAACAAATAGCAAACATTTAATTCAAGATCACTTCCCTGAAGTAAAGCAATACGTGAATCTACATATTGAAAAGACAAGGACTTCCCTGGTGGCCCAGTGGCTAAGTCTCCGTGCCCCCCATGCAGGGGGCCCGGGTTTGATCCCCGGTCAGGGAGCTAGATCCCGCATGAGGCAAGAAGATCCTGTGTGCCACAACTAAGACCCGGCACAGCCAAATAAATAAGTAAATATTTTTTAAAAAAATTAAAAAAAAGAAAAGACAGACCATAATTTTGGAAATAATCAACCCTTCTTAGTGAAATTACTGGACTTCAAAGGTAAGAACAAAAGACTGAAAAGCCCCTTTGAGCATCCAAGCAAAGGATCAATTAATTTATAAGGCATAGAAAATCAGATTGGCATGTTACTTCTTGACCACAATGCTTTAAACACATAAGCAGTAGAACAGCATGTCTAAGTCTTCATGGAAAGAAAATGAACCCAGGAGTTTATAAACAGTCAGTCTGACCCTTTATTATGTAATATATAGACAATTACGAATGTGCAAGAAATTAGGGTTAATTTCCTAACCTTAACAAGCAGAGGGAATAGCACCTGAAAGGGCCAGAGGAGTGGTCCAGCCTTCAGATGTATGGCTAAAGTAAACAGTGCTGTGGAAAAGTGGTAGAGATGAAGCTAGAGAAAATAACAAGGACCAGATCCTGGCACCTGTAGTAAGCTAAGAAATCTGAGAACTTATAGGAAGCTCCTCAAGAATTTTTAGGAGTTTCAGATTTTTAATAAAAAACAGTAACTCTCAATATGTAGTAAAATTAGAATATTTTGGGAAAACTGTGGTTCTTTGTAAGTTGGAGTTGTGATGAGGTAGTCAAGAAATTGTTAATTGCTTTTGTCTCCATACTTTAGCTATGTCATTTAATCCTCGAAACAAACCTACAGGTTTTAAAATGGAGGAAAAGAGTAAATTACCTAAAATACTGCAAATATGAAATGGCAGATACAGAATTGTAACTTGAGTCCAAATAAACCACACAACCTTCATAACTTCATCAGTACTGTATACTTTGCAGGATTCTGTTACTGTCCCTAGAGCCATAAGAAAAATTATTACTGATGAGTTTTGTAATGGAGATCTATGTACTTCATCAGTGAACTAGCCAATTTTTCAATTTGGTATGAAATACTAAGAGGAATGTTATTTTATTGTCCCACCAGGTTCAGTAATATTTGTTATGGCTATAAGCTTTGGGTACAAAGTAATTTAGAATACTGATTCATATATTCACACCTAGAGCTGACTTACAGGCCCTAGGTACCAGAGTGTGGTGGGCTCACCTGCCCGTGAGAAATAAAAACACTAAAGTGTAAAAAAATCCAACAAAGTTCACATTTTTATCATGATTTTTAAACTCTTTTTATACCTTTTTAAGGTGTTTTGGTGTATAATGGGTACTATAAGTGTGTGTTTAAACTACCTATTAGGTAATCGAGCAGTGATCACCACCCTACTCAGGTTGGAAGTCCAGAGTGAGTGAGTGGGAACTTCTCCCTTTGCTCCAGACAGCAGTATAGGTCAAGTAGTAGTGATTTAGTGAATTCTTGTTTGTTTTATTTTGGTTTTTTTTTTGTTTTTTGGTTTTTTTAATTAATTTTTTTTGGCTGTGTTGGGTCTTCGTTTCTGTGCGAGGGCTTTCTCTAGTTGTGGCAAGCGGGGGCCACTCTTCATCGCGGTGCGCGGGCCTCTCACTATCGCGGCCTCTCTTGTTGCGGAGCACAGGCTCCAGACGCGCAGGCTCAGTAGTTGTGGCTCACGGGCCCAGTTGCTCCGCGACATGTGGAATCTTCCGAGACCAGGGCTTGAACCCGTGTCCCCTGCATTGGCAGGCAGATTCTCAACCACTGCGCCACCAGGGAAGCCCTTTATTTTGTTTTTTGTTAAACCATTTTGCTCTCTTTTCTTAACTTCGGCAACTTAAAATACTCAGAAACATTTATAAAACATCTGCAAGAGGTACTTGAAATAACTGTTGTGAGGGATAAGATGAGATCCATCAGGGCGTTTAGGTACAAATCTCTCTTTAGGGAAGAGAGGATGGAGGAAAGGATAAAGCAAGAATTTTTTTGGATGGCTAGAATATAAGGAAAAGATAAAGTAAGTGACATGCAAGACAGAAAAAGAAACCAAAAGAAGGGTGCTATGGGCTGTGACAGAGTGCTGTTTATTGGAGAAACCAGGGAAATTCTTTCGTCCCTGAGTGTCCATGGGGAGATTGCTTCCAGGAGCCCTCGCATATACCAAAATCTGCTGATGCTCAAGTCCCTCATATAAAATGGCATAGTACAGTCGACCCTCCACATCTGAGGTTTCAAATCTGTGGATTCAACCAACCATAGAGGGAAATTTTGATCCATGGTTGGTTGAATTCAGGGATTCGAAACCCACAAATACTGGAGGGCCGGCTGCAGTGTCTTGAAACTCTAGTTTTGATGGTAAACTTAAAGATAAGAGGCAGTTTTCATCTATGGAAATAAAGAGTGAGAGATGGAAGAGAAACACTTCCATCTGGGAGACAGATGAATAGCAAAGTCACGGGAGTTTTTTTTTTTCCCTTGTCTTATCTCTGCATAATAATATCCCCTTTCTTGATTTTAAAGAAACAGTTTAACAGCATCTTCAAAGCAGACATGATTAATGTAAACAATATTTTTAAAAAGGAGTACAGGGACTTCCCTGGTGGCGCAGTGGTTAAGAATCTTCCTGCCAATGCAGGAGACACGGGTTCGAGCCCTGGTCCGGGAAGATCCCACATGCCGCGGAGCAACTAAGCCCGTGCACCACAACTACTGAGCCTGTGCTCTAGAGCCCGTGAGCCACAACTACTGAGCACGCATGCTGCAACTACTGAAGCCTGCGCGCCTAAAGCCCGTGCCCCGCAACAAGAGAAGCCACTGCAATGAGAAGCCTGCGCACCACAAAGAAGAGTAGCCCCCCCTCACCGCAGCTGGAGAAAGCCCATGCGTAGCAACGAAGACCCAATGCAGCCAAAAATAAATAAATAAATAAATTTTAAAAATAAATAAATTAAAAAATAAATGAAAAGGAGTACATAAATACTTTCAGATGAGGAGACTCAAAACGGACTTAGTGAGACTGATGAAGCATATGGTTATGTCATTACATTTTTAAGGGCTTCATAGGTGGTTCTGACGAGCAGTCACCTTAGGGAATCATATAATGGTAAAACTCAATGTGAAAATTCTGTTTCAGTGAATTCATCAGGGAATCTTGAAATCTATACTTTTATAAAGCTCCCCAGCTTGATTCTAATGAGCAGCCTGGTTTGGGAATCACCACAGTAAATGTTCTATCTATAATAAACCTGAAATCCTAGTCTCCTAAAAGGTAAATATGTCTTTTAAGGAGACCATTTTAACACTTAATATATTCATAACTAACCCTGTTCAATAGTTTTATAATGTAAAAAGTTGATAAAATCATACATCTTTTCCTGCTGGTATAAAAGGGGAAAAATTCAAAATGAAAATGTCTTCTCTAAATGTTTCATTATGTAATTTTTGATGCATGTATATTTAAATATTCCATTTTCCTTTTCAGAAAACTGTATGTGATGGCTTCTGTGTCTGTCTGTCTGCTTCTTTCTGGACTGGCTGTGTTTTTCCTTTTCCCTCGCTCTATCGACGTGAAATACATTGGTGTAAAATCGGCATACGTCAGTTATGATGTTCAAAAGCATACAATATATTTAAATATCACGGTAAGTACATATTTATATTAAAAACATTTGACTTCATTCTTTTATCATGTTAAGCAGCACCTTTGTCCTTATTGAGAGAACATTAAAGGTAACACTCAGTTTTCTTTCTGTATGTCTGCTGTATTGACCTTTTCTGTCATTTCTGATTGTGCTGAAAATGGCAAATTCTGTGTATATAGAATCATTTAGCATTTGAAGATGCCTTTGGGAGGGTAAAATAAACAAAACAGTTAATTACTGGGAAAAAAGTAATTACAGTCTATTTACTTTTCAACATTTGACTGAATAGCTTCTAGCCAGACATTAACATAGTTAGTTCAATAGATGTTATACATGTAACATTTTCATTTCCTTGTGTTTTGTGAAACACAATTTTTGCCATCTTTAACAGACCATTCCTTTGTTTTAAAAGGTAGAGAACAAGTGACTGTTTGATTTCTCTTGCAAATTAGTATATGTGAAAATTTGTGTTTTTCAGGACAGTGGTTTTTAGGACTCTACAGCCTTCCCACACTTGAAAACAAACAAACAAACACCTCAGAGAAGGTCTTGTACCTGTTTTACATGTTAACATTTATTTGAAAAAAGCATGGTTTGCAAACCACCGCATTATTAAAAAGGAATATATATATTGCTTCAGGCTTTAAGGTACATCTGTGTGGCAGTGATTTGTTTGGAAGAGTGATATTGGACTTCAGTTGGTTTTCCTCAAAGAGGTGGTTGGTATGCTTGAGGTTGAGGTAGAGATGCCTGTGGTGCTGGTTGGGAGGAGGGGGATTTAGAGGGACAGGAAGTGAAAAGGAATGTGTGTTAAAGTGGAATTACTACTTAATTATAGGAAAAAAAGAACTCCCATGAATTCATTTATCCTCATGGCGTACTGTCAAACGTTGTCAACCTTTAAAAAACACACACACAAATTTTAAAAACCCTGTGAATTCCCTGGCAGTCCAGTGGTTAGGACTCTGCACTTTCACTACTGAGGGCCCAGGTTCCATCCCTGGTCGGGGAACTAAGATCCCTGAGATCCCACAAGCTGGGACTTCCCTGGTGGTCCAGTGGGTAAGACTGCGCTCCCAATGCAGAAGGGGCCCGGGTTTGATCCCTGGTCAGGGAACTA
Organism: Eschrichtius robustus; assembly: GCF_028021215.1. NCBI lineage: Eukaryota > Metazoa > Chordata > Mammalia > Artiodactyla > Eschrichtiidae > Eschrichtius > Eschrichtius robustus. The sequence goes on along the minus strand of NC_090831.1, from coordinate 64,196,418 downwards.
GATCCCGCATGCATGCCACAGCTAAGAAGTCCACATGCTGCCACTAAGAAGCCTGCATGCCGCAACTAAAGATCCCGCGTGCCGCAACGAAGACCTGGTGCAGCCTAAGTAAATAAATATTTTTAAAAAAAAGATCCCACAAGCTGCACTGCGTGGCTGAAAAAAAAAACTATATACATGGAAAAAATATATATGCATAAAACATAACACAGTACTAATTGTAAATCATTTCCTATCATTGGGGAATTATTGTTGGGTATTTTTCCACTTTAACAGCCACTTGGAAAAAGGAACAAATTTTCCCTTTTTGTGTGGTGTTTAAAACAATGGCCTGATATTTTTGGGCAACCTCCGGAGCCTGTTTTAGTATCAGATAACTGTAAATTTATAATGAAAAATAATAAAATCCATGTGCTGGTCCCTTTTAGATACCAGAAAGTATATTTAAATGTAAATATCTTACTTTATTTTAAATAATTATTCAGGAATTCCCACATTTTGGGGTACTAGTACTTGACTAAATTGAGAAAGTGTGAACATTAAATAGGAAATAGGTTTATTATATAGATAAACATTAGGTTTAACTGGATGACAGATAAAAAGCTGAGATTTCTGTAGGTCTTCTATCAGTATTTTGAAAAATGTAATTATATAGTATTACTTTTGTTTCTTAAAATGAGTAGTATATATTACTACTCTTACTCTTTTTTAGTGATGTTTATTGTCTTTCTACTTACGAATATGTTTAATTATCATTAAAAGACATTTGAAAAATACCGTAATGTATATCTTTACTTCTATCTAGGCCTGACTATTAACATGTAGTCTGCCCTCCATATCCACCAGTTCTGCATCCATGGATTCAATCAACCTGATGGAAAATTTTTCTTTTTTAATTCAGAAAAAAATTTTTTTATAAATTTATTTGTGGGTTTTGTTTTGTTTTTGTTTTTTTTGGCTCTGTTGGGTCTTCATTGCTATGCACAGGCTTTCTCTAGTTGCGGCGAGCAAGGGCTACTCTTCATTGCGGTGTATGGGCTTCTCATTGTGTTGGCTTCTCTTGTTGCGGAGCAGGGACTCTAGGCACACGGGCTTCAGTAGTTGTGGCATGCGGGTTCTAGAGCGCAGGCTCAGTAGTTGTGGCGCATGGGCTTAGTTGCTCCGTGGCATGTGGGATCTTCCCGGGCTAGGGGTTGAACCCATGTCCTCTGCCTTGGCAGGTGGATTCTTGACCACTGCGCCACCAGGGAAGCCCTATCTGTTATTTCTTGATTTAACATTTTTCTTTTTTATTTCGTTGACTATTTTCTAAAGTAATTTGAAACAGTTGTTTTAAGTTAGAATTGCAAAAGTTGGCCCCAGCTGTTAGTTAAGTATAGAAATGATACAACTGCATTTCTTTCCAACCAGTTTTGAATCTATCCCATTTTTTCTCAAAAGTGACCTGCTAGAAGTCTCTACTCATGAAGTTAAAATACCAATTTTTTTTAAATAGAAAGTTTATTTAAAGTTGTGTTTAACATTTTAAAAGGTTGTCTTTGTATTTAATAGAATCGGAAGTAGCTTAGTCTGTGAAGATGTACGTGTTAACATTTAGAAAAATTTAGATGAAATTTTAGAATGTTTTTTATTGAATTTTTGCTAAGGCCACAAATACATTTTCTAACATTCATTTTTCTGTATTCTTGTACTATACATTTTCTGGGCCTACTTTTTAAAAGTATGTGTTCATTGTAGGCCTTTTATATACATAGTACTCATGCATAAAACCAAATAATTGGTTCATTGAATATTCTTTGACATTGTTGGTGATACTTTCCTTCCTCCTAATAAACTAAGCATAGCCACAGCTGGAGAGTCATCTTCTGTATTAATTTTGATTCATGTTATGCTTATTCTAAGATAACTTGTACATTTTGTGCCTCCTTTCTTTTTCAGAACACACTAAATATAACGAACAATAACTATTATTCTGTTGAAGTTGAAAACATCACTGCACAAGTTCAGTTTTCAAAAACAGTTATTGGAAAGGCACGCTTAAACAACATTACCAATATTGGTCCACTGGATATGAAACAGGTAAGCTTCATTCATGAAATACTTTGGAGGAGTTAAATGAGTCTCAACTTTGTGTATCATATTAACTTGAGGGAGATGGGGGATTTCCTAAAGACCTAGACTTTGAAAAGTATCCCATACATGTGTAAGAGAAAGTCCTAGAATCAAACCCATAAAGGGAGAAATTTCCAAACTCTTTGAAGTTATAAAATGTATCTGAAATACTTGATGTTTTGATCCTGTTCTCTATTGATTTATTTTTATTTTTTGCCCTTCAGATTGATTATACAATACCTACTATCATAGCAGAGGAAATGAGTTATATGTAGTAAGTTCTGATTTTTAATTATTTTCTCTCATTAAATTATAAAGAATAAGTGTGTGTAGGTGTGAATATACATATATGTTTAATTTCCCATCATCTTAGAAGTGACAAGACCACATTTTGGAATATTCCTTCCAGCCTCTGATCATCTCTGTTCTTCTCTTCTCCCTTTTCAACACGTATAACATTAATGTATATATACGTATACACATAATTTTTTTTTTCAGAATTAGGATCATATACACCATGGCACTTTTTATTTACTATGTTATGAGAATCATAATCTCACATATTCTAGTATTTGTTTCTGTTTTAGTATAGGAGGACTAAAATTGCTAATGATGTTTAGAACTCTATTGCTGGTTTGAAGTTGCAAAGGTTTTAAATTAGGTCTAAATGATTATTAGCTCTTGTTAAGTAAAAAATAGTGATAAATTTTTATCATCTTTTCATATCAGCCTGATTCTGCGTAACTAATAAACTGGTTACCAAAATTTCAAAAGGTAAACAAAAAGAAATAATAAGTAGACAACTCTGTAACTGCTGTAGTATGAAGGCATAGAATAAGAAGCCATGAAAATATTAATCATCATTTGAGATACAGAAAATGCTCAACCATTAAATGCTTATTTATTATATCTTAATAGTATTTCTATTAGCTTTAACATAGGAAGAGGAACTGTAATTAAACTATTTTAAATTTATAATGTCATAGTTTGTATTTATTCACATTGTTTTTTCTTTAACAGTGATTTCTGTACACTGATATCCATCAAAGTGCATAACATAGTACTCATGATGCAGTAAGTATGGATTTTTTTTTTGAAAGATTCTTTGTTTAAAAACTTCAGATGTATAACATTGGCTTAGAGTATACACCTCTTTATAAATGCTGTCTCATTTGGGTTTTAAGCCTTACAGGAGTGCAATGAGGTGAAGTAAATAGTATCCCACTTTACACATAAGGAAATGGGAGCTCAGAGAAGTAGTGAGGGATCACACAGCTGCTAAATAGTGAATCTGGACCTTGCAAGAACTTGGGAAAATGGTAGAAATTGGGATAGAAGGATGAGCTCAATACCCAATTCCTTGCTGCCTGTGGTAAAGGCAGTAACAGTAGTGAAGACCAGTAATGTTACTGGTTTGCAAATTGGGTGTTATCCTAAGCCATGAAAACATTGTAGGTTATAGGTTGGGTATTTGGGCCATTAGCTAACATTTGATTAACCTTTTCCTCTGATGAGAGAACTGTGTGATTATTTTTAAGAGTGCAGTGAACTAAATATGTTTTTAATTAAAGATAGGTGTTTTGAAAAAATACATTTTTGTATATAATTATTTTTGGATAGGGCTTTGTCAGCCAGCATTCCTGTTGTCTGTTGGGGAAATATTCCCTAAGAGGCCCATGTCCACAATATTAAGTTATCATTAATCAAATAATTTCTCCCTGGAGAGAATTTTGATATATAAAGTGTTCTCACTTTAGAAAGCTTTTTTATATATAACTATTCAGTGTTTCTCCCCATTTATTTTATTTTCAGAGTTACTGTAACAACAACTTACTTTGGGCACTCAGAACAGATATCCCAGGAGAGGTACCAGTATGTTGATTGTGGAAGGAACACAACTTATCAGTTGGGGCAGTCTGAATATCTAAATGTACTTCAGCCACAACAGTGAAAACTGAGAGATGCACCTGGAGAAGAAACACCTATTGATATTTTCCAAACTCTGAAGGATGAGGTACTTACTTCCTGATAGGAGATCTTAAATTGAACAACCTAAAGTTTACACTTCTGTTTTAAAAGTAGAGCTAAGAGTATGTGGACTTGTAGGTTATTACAACTCTCTACTCTGTGTTCATGGTATTTGTACCAGGATCTTTTACTTGAATCTAAATTTACTGATTGGTTTTCTTTGCTCCTGGTCCCCAAAGGGGAAAACTAAGACTTCTCCTACAGGATAATAAATAATTATTTAAAATTCATAGCTCTAATCACTACTGAAAACATAATTGATGATTTGTGATGAACATAATTTGAGAAACTTTATTTCTGAATGTTTTTATAGAAAATTACTGTGGGCCTATTCATGAAGACATTTAAAGAGTAACCTTTTTTTTTCCTGTTTTATAAATTCCCATTGCTACTTGGTAGTATTTCAGCTATATGCTATTTTAGCTAAATGTTTTTATTTTTTCATTTTGAAATCCTACTCATTTGCATGTTTTTGTCAGTCTTACTTCAAGCTATTGCTTGCATAACACTTAATAAACCAAAATAATCTTTGCAAAATTCTGTACCTAAAATTTTTAAAAACCCCTAAATAATGGGTTTCACATGTCTTTCCATGTTAGTTATAGTTGTATGAAATTTTTATGTAATCTTCAAACATAATCATTTAATGTACAGTATTGTAAATAAATTCTGCATGGCTTTGTGTAGCTTTAACAAACGTCAAATAAAGTGGTACAGATTTAAAATATAGTAAGTTGCTCATAAAAATTTTTAAAGAAAGGAAAATGATATTCAGAAACCTCTAGAATGTATGTTTCCAATTACATATTAGATCAGGCATAACATAGATTTGAAATAAAATATTTTGATGCTCCACTTTTTTTAATGTTGCTTTTCATACTAAAGAATTATGAATACACTTACTTTTCACAACTGTTAGGTACCCAAATCATCAATTTTATGAATGTTTCAGAGGAGGAAGTTATTTCTTTGGTAGAATTATCCAAGAAATCCTGTTATTAAATTACGGTGGCTATAGCAAAATAAAACCTATGTTATGCTTTTAAAAATTTAATAACTTTGCACATCATGGATATCATGCCCCTAGCAGTTACATTTTTAAAGGTTTCTACTTTTAGTTTGGATTTTATTTAAAATTGTTTTCAAGTGTAAATTATTGACTTATTCATTTTGCTATTTTATATTTTTAATACCATTTTGCATTTGGGCTTTTTGCCTTTTTGCTTACCACGTTCTGAGTACCTTTTAAATACCTACCACTGAGCATAGGGGCTGACTGTGATACCAAAAACAGTAAGTGGCTTGAGAGTAGTTTCCTATGTTCCTTAGTGACAGAGATCAGGTTACCCCTCTCCCTACTCCCAAAGTGCCTAACATGGGTCTGAAACATTCTTATTTATAAGTCTGACTCTCTCAACTATAGAACATGAGCTTTATTTAATTAGTTAGAGCTAATGAAGCCCTCCTTTCTGACTTTAAACCTACTCAGGTTTCCCCTTACTTAGCTTTCATATTACTTTCTCTAAGTTTTCCTCAGTGAACATTTAAATGGGTGAAATGCACTAACTTCTTTTTTTTTTTTAAACTACTTAGTCTTCCCTTAATCCATTGCTAACTCATCCATCCTTACTATTAAACTAAAATCACCCCTTTAAATTTATTATGGATTCTGTAGTCCAACCCAATCTTTAATATTTTTTCTATGTTTTTTGACTACTCCCTTTCTCCTTGAAATTGCACTTTTCTAATGTGTGTGTTCTATTTGTATTTTTCATATCATTCTCATTTCATTTTTTCTCATTCTCCTATCTTCTGATATCTTTTAATGAGTAGTATCCAGACCCTCTTCTGCCTCAAAATTTCTACTCCTGTATCTTCAACAATCACCTATATTAGGGCTTCCAGCTCTGTTTCTACATACCTGACCAGTAACCTATCTAGTTTCTCATTTAGCTAATGACTTAGAGATAACAGTATTTCAGTGACTGTGTAAAAATCAATGTTAAAAATTTTTTTATCACGTTTTGTTCTCACCTGCCCTTATGTCCCATTTCTTCAAAATCATCCTTCAGATATGCCTCCTTCAAAAATCAATCCTGATTTATTTTCCTGCTTTGTATCTTTTAACCTCGGAAAACTATATAGTGTAAATTAAATGGACTTTTCTGTTGATGTGTAGCTTTAATATCCTTTTAGAGTGCATGCAGAGTATCTGCTGAAGAGTCAGAAAAGTGAGAGAACATTTGCTTTTACTGACTTAGTTTTGCATTTTTTTATTCATTCTTTACATTAAAAACTCTTTATTACACCTACTTTCTGTGGAGTTCAAGTGAGAACAATACTGGAATTTAAAATAAGTTTAAAAAAAAACCAGTAGTAGAAAAATTAAGATCACCTGTGACTACTTTCAAAGAAGGTTAAGTAACTGCCAGAAGAACCCTAGAGCAAAGCAGGCTGTAAATTAACAAAACTACAAAAGCACATTAAGGTGAAGCAGACTTATAGCCATTAAAAAAAAAATCTGGAAAGGATGGATGAGGCTTTAACTTTTCTTAGGTCATTGTCCAGTGCAGTTTCTTATGTGGTAATAGGATTTTTTAAAAACGGCTCTCAGACCTTATTCAGAAGACGTGGTAAAGATGTTACAATATTTTTTTTCTGATAATTCCAAGAATAAATTTCTCGTAAATTGCACCTTAAATAGACTGGTCATTCTAACCAAATCTAATACGTAACCAGCCTACATGTTTTCATATTACATTTATATAGCACCGTGCCCTTTCAGAATTCTTTCATATGTTTTTCTCATATCATTTGCCATAGTCCTGAGAGTCAGAAGAGGAGGGTAGTAGGATCCTCCTCTTTTAGAAAAGGAAAAAGAGGCATGGAGAAGTTGAGGGACTTGCTGAAGATCTCATATTTAGTAAATAGTGTAACTGAGGCCAGACCTAGTTTTCCTGTCACCCATATCTGTGCTCTGTCACTTAAAATGCCCATTGGAAAGCCCTGTTGACTCGGGTTAGTAAAAATAAAAATTAGAGAAAACGTTCACGTAGGTAATGGTGACAATCAGAATAATACTGATGGACTAAGATTTTGGGTATCTTGAAACTGGTACCTTAAATGTTTTAAATGGGAAATGTAAAAAATTCTGGAGCATGGTCTGTAGATTAATTTTCTGTTAAAATTTAGTACTCTGTGATCATTCCAGTAAAGATAATAGATATGTTTCAGAGTAGACTAATTATAAATAATAGAGATTAGTGGATTGAGATTTGAAACAGTTAACAGTTTGAAAATAAGAGATACCAGATAAACTGCTTGAAATTTCTAAATAACCATCTTTACTGTACTACATAACATGTAAATGGCTGTGGTTTTATTTGTGTTCATTTTTTCCATGCTTTTTTTGTTTGTTTAAGCCAATGAGGTAATTATTTTCTCTAAGAATTCATGACAAGAAAATAAAATTCACTTCAGATCTTCTGAATTGTAGTCTGGGAATAACACAGTGTGGTGTTCAAATAGATAGGAAGTGACTGCCAAAACACGATAAAAGTAACTTAGGAGACTTCAAACGTCAGCCTAATGAATCATTTGTGGTTCTTAGCCTTATCATTATTGCAGTATAATTCTGGATGTTTAATTGGAGGACATGTCCCCAACTTTCTCTCATGCCATTTTGTTTGTTTTTTAAAAGTTTTAAAATAAACAATTCTTTGTATAATGACTATATCCTATTTAAGAAAATGGTTTGTTAGGTACTTGACCCCAAAGTCACTGCTCAGTATAGCTAATATTTATTGGTTACTTACTGTGTCACATACTGTACTGTACTAACCTTTCATGTGCATTATCTTATTATCCCTCAGAAGAGTTCTTTAAGGTAGTTACTGTCATTGGCCTCCCATTTTATCTCTGAGGAAATTGAGTTTTAGAGAAGTTAAGAAGTATGTATAAGTTGGAAAGTGGCAGATTAGAGATTCAAAACAGGTCTGTTTGACTCAAGCATCATTGTTCTTAAAATAAGCATATTTTCTTTCTAGCCTTTGAAAATGTTTTAGTCATAAAAATGTATTGGATATTGCACTTAATATAGAAGACTGAGGTTTTTGATAGTATTTTGAAGAATACTATTAAGATGCTTTATTATTTTGTAGATCTTTAATATAAAAATGTTTATCATTTTTTTTAGCTATTAATACTTATCTGTTAGATGGATTTTTTCTTTATAAAAGATATAAAAATTTAAATTTACAAATATATATCAGGCTTCCTCGATAAGCAGTATGAATTGAATTTCAAGTTATTAGGTTGTAAGCCAAAGGTTACTCACCAGAATGTCATGATTTTTAGCTCATAACATCTGGAAACAGTGACTACTTGGCTCAAATACATCTAAGAAGAATTAATTTTATTTCTCTCTCTTTTTTGTAATATCAGATTTTAAATGAGATGTTAAAATATTTTAAGGAAAAAATGTTTGAGAGGGTGGGATAAAAAGACTGAAACATTATTTCTTTAAAAAATGTATTTTTACATGAAAACAAGATATATTTGCAATGTGTTCAATCAAAATATTCACTTCTGTATCCCAGAGCTACATATTTCAAAGTAAAAATGTTCACTTGTCAGCTGAAATTCCTGATTAGAACTAATATTTGTTTATTTTTGTGCTTAGAATGTAAATTTCACAGTGGATTTTTTTTTTTTAATTTACCTTTAATTTGGATAAAAGCAAGTGATATATTTATATACTACAGGGATAAAAATGGTAATTTTCATTTTTTAAAAAACTACCAATGTGATTATATTTTTAGTTCTTTTTACTCATGTTTAGCACAGGCTTTAAATTAAAAAATACACTATAGGCTGTATTGACCCAAAAAGTATTCCATAAATTAATTTAACAAATATATGGCAAGTTTTTCATAGCTATAGCTAATTCTTCTAGAAGGAAGTTGTTGCCTTCTGTTTAATTACATTAATTGAAATGTGTTTAAGAGAAATGTTTTCAGCATATTTTGTATACTGAAAAAAAAATAGGGTTAGTATTGGGCCAATGGCCAAGAGGTAACGTTACTACCTTGTAGACTGTTACAGTTCAAATTGTCCCACTTCCCCCAGAATTTTAGAAACTAGAAGTCTGGGAGATGCTGTATCAGCTGTACTCTGGTGATTCTAAATGCTGTAAGTACTGTTCATCTTTTGTTATTGTGTGAGATGGGAAAAAATGCCAGATTGCAAAAGATGCATAATTTCAGTGTATAATGGTTTGTTTTAGGCATAAAATATCAGCAAGTCTTGTCTTGTGTGTTTTGTCTTATATTTCCTCATAGAACTAAATTAAGTAAGATTTTGGGAAATGATTTTAAATGCTTTCCGAGTTGACGTGCTTGGTCAGATATTTGAGTGATGGCATTGCTGAGTAGACTCTAACCCATGATTCTAGTTGTGGAATAAAGAATAACGTAGAGCGTGAGACTATGTTTGGGCACTTACTCTTTGTTTATATTAGGTATTACCCTCCATCATAACATACTTATTAAATTTCCAAGTTGGGCAGTTCTGTAATTATAACTATTGTTGCTGTACCTGTAACAAAACATGCTTATGATAGTAAAATGAATAGAAGTGCCCCCAAATACTATTTTTTTAATTCACTTGTAACTGTTCCTCTTATAATTGTGTATGACAGAATCAAATTTGTAAAACTTTTAGCATGAAAAATAAAATTTGTATCAGTCAAGTGTCTTGGTTATGCTTTTGAAATTCTCTTGACATAAACAAATCAGTGTAAATATTAAAAGTTCTTCAGCTTAAAGCTTTTAAGTTCTTACAGTTGTTAGCCAAACTGCCCTTTAACATCATACTTGATTTCTTTTTCTTTCATCTACTTAGCTTCCAATTTGTCGCCTAATTCTATCTATTCTACCTCTCTAGTATCTCTGGAATCTGTCTCATAGTTGAAATGTCTGTTGCTACTACTCCCTAATTTTTTATTGAAAAAAGCCCAAGTCCTTACTGTGGTATTAGGAATCTTTTGTTATCTCCCCACAACCTAAATTCACAATCTTATTTCCTATCTTTGCCCCTCAGTTATGTCCCAGGCAAATTGAGATGTTTGCCATTCCTGGGAAATAGTTCTTTCTTTTATCCACACTTTGCTCATTCTGTTCCTTTTTTCCCAGAAAATTATGTAACCATTTCTTTAGTCTCCCACTCTTACTTATTTTCCAATACCCAGCTCAAGTGTCCTTCCCCACTCTCCTTCTCTTCCTCCAAACTTACTGAAACATTTGGGGACATATTTCCACATGTGTACTTTGAAAAGAATTGCCTAATCACAAAGAAGATTTTTGATTTTGTTTTTGAACTTTAACTTTTTGTTTTGAACTGAACTTAAAACTTGTTTTAAACTTTTGTTTTAATCATTAGTTATTCAAATACATTTTGCTCGCTTAGAGTTAGTATTTTCATTAAGGTTTTAAAAATCTTTTATCAAGTAGAATGATCTGAAGTTAGATGATATGTGATAAAAAATATCTTGGTAGAATGATAGGGGTGAAAAAAAGATTTATTATATGCATGTGCTTTACCTTGCCAGTTTCTCAAGAAAGAAAGAAGAATCATTAGCAAATTCATGAGGGTTTTTTCCTGATAGATTTCTGTTCCTTTGATCAGTGGCTTTCAGAATTTCTTTTTAAGTTGTAAAACCTATTTTTTATACAATGTCTTACATAGAACCCCAATATGTGACAAAATGTAGCCACTTAGATTTCATTGGGAGAAGACTGGAAGTCCTTCACTACTCATCTTCCCTAATAGCCCCTGAAGCCGTTGGTCTAGAGTGTGATGTAGTCACTTCTTTAATGATAACTTAGTGCAGTTTAACAAAACTGCTTTGGTTTATGACTGAAACATATTTCATAACTGGGCAAATATAAGCTTAAATTTATATTTTATGTTTATATTTTATAAATAGCTTTGAAAATGACCATAAAGGGAAAAACAAATTAATTCCTATTTTCTAATGAGTTATTTTCCATTCTTACATATATTTCAGATTGTTAGTCTTCAAAGGGAACTTAAAAAAAAGTTTGAGACTTTGGGCAATGTGTATCATCTTAAAGTGATTTTGTAATGAACAGTCAAACATTTTCATTTCATGAATTCTAATAGAATATATTGATAATAACATTTTTGAAAAAAATGCCCTCAAGGAGACTAGAACTATGAAGAATTCTAATCCCATATCTGCTTCATATTTAGTTCTTAAAGTTTAAAGGGTACACTTTCCAAATAAAACTGACTTTTTTGTCTTATTGATAATTTGTAAATAACTATTTCTACTGTTTAGAATAAAAACAAATGGTATCTGTAAAAACCTATGTAAAGTTAAGAATGAGGTTAAAGTCAGATTTTTTTTATAGGGAGTGTTTACTCAAATGTAAACTTTCATATAATATTTGGGATAAAGTCTTTTATCCCAGAAGTTATTTGTTCGCATATAAATTGTAATTTTTTTAAAGTTACACCCTTACTTGTTTATATATTAATTTTAATTTTGTCCTTATGGATAAATTTTGTGCTTTTTGAGTTAAGCAATATGGAATTTCCTAAAATTACGTTTTGAATATTCATGTTGTTTATCACACGTAACTTTAAAAGCATTACCTTCTTCAACCAATATCTTTTCCTTCCTAAAATACTAGCTGACTATTTTATAAGCCTGTGCCTGGTTTAAAAAAGATAAGAGTGCTTTCAACACGCCTGAACCATGGAATTCCCATTCTTTTTTTCCATGCCTTTTATTTTTCCCATAGCACCTGTCACTTTGTGAAATACTATACATATTTACTGATTTATTTGTTTATTGTCTGTATCCCTATAATGAGAACAGGGATTCTTGTCTATTTTATTAACTGCTGCAGCACTCATTCACCTACCACTCAAATTACTTAGAACTCAAATATTTGCCAATGAAAGAAAATCTGGAAATAATGTAGATTTTTATAGAATCTAAAAAAAGTTTTAATATTTCCAGGGCCTTTCATTTGTAACAGTCAGTATGAAAACGTTGTTTAGATATATAGTGTGTGTTTCATCATTGCTGTACCATTAGTAATTTCAAGAGTGGCATCTGTGACTTGATTCAAAGAGAGGAGGCCGAAACATTTCTGTTGTATTAAAAAGTCAGCTCATTCTCTATGCATTCTTCTACTGTATGTCAAACTGACATCTTAATGTATGAAAACGATTGTATGAAAGACCACAGTGATTCATTTAAATAGTCTGTATTTTGATACTGTTTGAATTTTAAACAGAAAGCTTATGGTGCTTACGGAAGGAAAAATAATGGAAAAAGTATATTGTGCTATTTATTTACATTAGGGGAAAATTGTGCAGCTCACACACAAAGCCATGCATTTATAGACTTTTTCTTTAATTAGTGGTACTCTATAATGTTTGTTTTTATTGAATATTCGTTAAGAAATATGTGTCATATAACAGACTGAAAAGTTATCTCAGGAGCCAACGTGTTTAATGGAGTAAAGTCAATCATCAAAGTAGTTGCTAAAAGGTTAAGAGCTATTTCTTTCAAGCACTTAATGAGCATTCTTTATGCATTATTTTATGAAATCTTTACAGCCTTATGATGTCATACTATCATTGCTCTTTTTCATTTTACAATTAAGAAAACTGAAGCTTAGATCAACTGGTGTTTTAATTTTGACTTGAACTTTCAACCAAAAAATAACTTATTAATGTCAGGAAAGCAGTGCATTGCTTTTGATGCCTGTTACTCTGGATTTTAACTTAGGTCTGCTTTTATCATGTTGAGATTTATCAAAGGCACATGTATTGTGTTAACAGTATGACAGTGTCCTTTTTATGGAAAATATTTTTATCATATATTTAAAAGTATATCTAAAGACATAAGTATGATACTTAGAATTGCAAGACTAAATATGATGTAGTGGTGGGTACTGAAAGTTTCAATCCAGTAAACTTTGAGCAACAACTATATATAAGGCACTGCATTTGGTACTAAAGGGGATAAAAAAGATGAAAGTAATACAGTTCCAACTTCAAAAACAGACAGTTTAGTGGCTATGAATAAAGTGGTTCCCACCTTTATCTCTTGGACACTTCATCCTCCTCTGTTCTTCAGTGTTCAATTCAGTACTGTGGTGGAGAATAGAGTTGGAGTACAACTATAGCATTTTGGGGGACTGGGAGAATGGGATACCTAAGGAAGACCATGGGAGTCTGAGCATAGCTTTCCAATTAGTGTACTGCAGATTGGTTACAGGTGTGCCAGCCTTCTAGCAGCCGGGTGACCTGGGGCTGCTTGCCCTCTCAAGCTGTGAGCATTCTTGTTAGTTTGTCCTAATGGACTGAACAAACATTTTCTATGAATGCTATGGAGGGAAAATGTTGGGAAGCCCTGTAGTTGAAGGAAATGATGAACAAAATAATTTTTTCTGTTAATCCTATTAGCTCTGACAGGAAGCATGTGGCATATTTCCCAAACTTTCATTAGAATAGACTATAGTATTATTAATATTTTCCCTTAAGTCAACTCTGGGTTTCAACTTAGGTCTGATTTTATCATTTTATGATTTATTAAAGGCAGAGATATAGTTATTATATAAATAATACATATATAATCTTAGTGCTAAGTAATGTGAAGGTAAAAATGATTTCTGAGGACCACCATCTTATATATCAATTCTGGGCGTAGACACATACTGATTTACAAGGAGTTCAAAATGAATATATAGAATGAGTCACTTAAAACATTCTTTCTGAAACAACATGACTTTAAATGCTGGTAGCTTTGTTCAAATCCTCTTTTCACTTTCCAGTTGTAGAAATACAGTATTCACGGACACTTGCTCTGAGTGGCAAGCATTTTTATTTAGTTTATCTAGAACTGTAGACCAAATCCCAACAGCAGGGTGCCACTTTGACTTGATTCACAAACTACCTATTTAAGTTTTTGGACAGTTCACTCATAGGATTCCAGTTGAGCTGCAGATGTTTAGCCAGGGCTGTTGGCTGCATCCAGAATTAATTGGAACTCTAACTAGGACAAATAACAAATATATTCATCTGTGTTATCCTAATCAAAATCCTGACAAAAATTTTCCTGGAACTTGACAAGCTAACTCTAAAACTCAGATGGAATAATAAATGGGCAAGACTAGCCAAGAAAATTTTGAAAAATAAGCAAAAAGTGTGTTTGCCATACAAGCTATTAGATCATGTATTAGATCATACTTTAAAACTATAGAAATCAAAACAGCCTATTAGTGACCAAGAAATAGAAAAACAGGTTTTAGGAACTGAATACAGATTCATAAAAGTCCTTTACCTCAAAGTGCTTTACCTTTAAAACTGGTAGGTAAAGACATACTATTTAATAAATGGTGTCAGAGTGATTTATTATTCATTTGGGGAAAAAAGGTTAAATTCGTGCCTCACATTGTTCACTAAAATAAACAATGTGAGAGAGAGGAATGATCTAGACCAGGGGTCAGAAGACTCTGATCCATGGCCTGGCTGCCTGTTTTTTGTAAATAAAGCTTTATAAGAACACAGCCTTGCCCATTTCTTTATGAATTGTCTTTCACACAACAGCAGAGTTGAGTTGTGATGCAACAAGGACCATTTGGACTACAAATCCTAAAATATTTACTCTTTGGCCTTTTAAGAAAAACTTGTCTGACCCCTGATTTAGACATTAAAGAATCACCATAAAGCATTTTTTAGGGGGTAGAAAAAATAGGATTATGTTTATGGGTTTTGGGTATAGCCAAATTAGTTATAGTAGGCTAACTGCTATATCAAATAATCCCAGTATATCAGTAGTTTTTCACAATGAAAGTTTACTTCTCACTTTATGTTCAGGTCCTAAGCAGTTGGTTGTTCTGTTGCAAGCAGTCTCTTAGAAGTGTAGAATCCTGCCATCCCTTAACGCAGTGAAGACCTGCTCTAGATCCTGTAGGGGAGCAGAATTTTACCACCCTAAAATGTCTCTTTGGCATATTAATTGTTTCAAGCTGGTCATTTTCTGAGAACCAGCAGACATGGGAGGGGCTCTGAAAACCAAGTAGGAATTGCCCTTTTTAAAGAAACATTTGTTTACCTTTGTAAGGGAAATCTCCATTTGTAAGGGTGTCTCCCTCTCTCTGCCTGGAAGAGGAAGATCACCAAACTTGTAGAAACTCTTGTCCCAGGAGAAGGCAATGACTTAAATCTGCAAAAAAGCCTTACCCTGTTTACTGTGCTTTTCCTGGTAACCTCCCATAGCTGACTCTCCCTACCCTCAACTTCCTTTCTTATCTTTAGTTAAGGATGGTATTTAAGGTGAAGGCTTTGGCCATTTGGGGGAGTTACTCAGTTTTTTAGGTCTCTGCTATGTATACATGTGATTAAACTTTGATTTTCTCTTGTTAATCTTGTCTCATGTCAATTTAATTCTTAGACCAGCCAGAAGAACCTACATAGGTAAGAGGAAGATTTCTTCCTCCTCAACACTATTTATAGTTCTTATTTTTTTTGTAATTGAATAGCATCAATTATATAATTAAAACAAGAAATATACTCACACAGTAGGAGTCAGAATTGTTCCAGAGAAAGATATCTGAAGTGCTTAAAAAAAAAAAAAAAATTAAAAAGATGTCATTTCAACCATACATATTTTTTAGTCTCAGTGGAACAACATTATTACTAAAACTTAACTTTATAATTGCTAGTGATTATTTTGAGAGCAAATTCAAATGTACTATATAGACAGTCTATGTTAATTTTGCATAGAGATATTTAATGTCACTTAGGTTCTACAATCAGTTTTATTTTATTCAGTGCAATATAGTACATAAAACATACCTATTATAAAATCTATTTTCTAAATGAAGACAGTTTAATGTTTTGTTTCCCATATTAGTGAATTTCATGGAGCAAGTATCTTTCTAGACAATTTAAGATTATGGAAATTAAGTTGATATTGCTTAGCCAATCTTTACATGAAGTATGCTTGTTGAAACATGTCATTTATGAATTATATACAAACAATGTAATGTAGGTGAATTGTGCTGACACGATAGAGGTGATTATAGTGTTTGGGTTTATGTGTGCTCAAAGAACAAAGCAGCTAAAGGACTAATAAGTCAGTTGCCCTTTGTATGAGTGGCTTCTTTATGCATTAGTCATCTATCTACTGGGACTCATGATTCTAATGGCAAAGTTCCTCACAAAGATAATGTTACTCCTTCCTCTGTTGGCGAAATCTTGTTGCCTCAGAATATCCATTCTCTTCTTTTTAGAGCTCTGAGTTTCAGGTGGGTCCCTTGCCAACAAGTAAAAGACTACCTTTACCAGCCTGCCTTGTGGCTAGATGTGGCATATGACTAAATCTAGGCCAATAATATGTAAGTGGAAGCACTGTATATGGGACTCATGGGTAGTTTTTGAAGGAAAAGGGCATGCTCTTCTCTCGCATCCTCTTTTCTGTTGCCTTGAACCCAGACTAAATGACAGGAGCTCTAGCAGCTCTTTCAGACTATGAAGTAACCATGAATTAGAAACCAACACTGAAGGTGATGAACAAGAAATAAAGACTTTCTCAACAAACATTGAGGGAATTTGTTGCTGATAGGACCTGCCTTGCAAGTAATGTTAAAATAATTTCTTCAAAGAGAAGATATAGGTCAAAAACTTGTATCTACATAAAGAAAGGAAGAACTTTAGAGATGGAATAAGAGAAACAAAGGTCATTCAACACGGTGCTGGGTTAGGAATGTCCCTTGGGAGTTCGTGAATCCCTAAACCCAGGCCCATCATGCTGCAGACCTTCTGTAAGGGTTTCCCAAGAAGTGAACACCAAAACCTGGAATAAGAAATACTGGGGCTCAGGCTTCCCTGGTGGTACAGTGGTTAAGAATCCAATGCAGGAGACATGGGTTCAAGGCCTGGTCCGGGAAGATCCCACATGCCACAGAGCAACTAAGCCTGTGTGTCACAACTACTGAAGCCTGCGCTCTAGAGCCCACAAGCCACAACTACTGAGCCCGTGTGCCACAACTACTGAAGCCCGTGCGCCTAGAGCCCGTGCTCCACAACAAGAGAAGCCACCCCAATGAGAAGCCTGTGCACCACAACAAAGATTAGCCGCCCCCCCCGCCCCCCGCTCACCGCAACTAGAGAAAGCCCATGGGCAGCAACGAAGACCAAACGCAGCCAAAAATAAATCAATAAACAAACAAACAAGTCAATTAAAAAAAAAAGAAATATTGGGGTTCACAGTTAAAGAACCTGCCAGAGGGAGATCATCTTCAAAGCAATGCCACTTTTTCATCATTTCCCATTCCACTTTTGGCATTAATATAATTTCACTGGAAAAGGTAAATGGTAAGTTATACAAATAAATATTTTTAAAACAGGAAATAAGCAAAGAAAAAAAAAAAAACTAGAGTTACCACCGTCCTCTTCATCCTTTTATTCTAACTGTACCCCCCTTTACACTATAGGTCCCACTTTAAACAAAGCCTATGAAATGGTACACAGTAGGTCTCTTGAACTTTAGGCATTGATGTACCACTTTCACGATTGTCATCATTCCCACTGTGGAAGTAAAATTCATATTTTGTAGCAAGACAAGAAAACTTTAAACATAAAAAATTTTCTCTGCCCTTTGGCCTCCTCTCTCCTACTCTGCACTGTGTATCTGCATTATGCATCAACCAAACCTCCCATCAGCAGAAATGCCTGCTCAACCATAAAGAGCAACATTCTCCTAGCACCAGCAAGACAACTCCTTAAAAGATAACATTCCTTCTTAATCTTATAAGGGGCCACAATAACACTTAGATCAAATCAGGATTGTGTAAACTGTCAATAATACATCATTTAAGGTACAGCCCTCTGTCTCAAAAAACTTACATAACTGTGCCTTGACTTCTAACAGGTAGAAGCTTCTCGGAGCTTTCTGAGATGCTATGCCTGAGTTATAATCCTCACTTTGGCTCGGATAAAATTTTCCACTTCTTTCTTAGATTGAGTGATTAATTTTCGTTGACACCACTGAGTCTACCTACTCTAGCCTTCTCCTAAGCAATAATTTCCATAATATCACAGTTTGATTGGGAAATCATATTGTTTTAAAATTATGTAATCACTAAATTTAAATATATTTATGTATAGAGAAAAACTAAGTCCTGTGCCACTGTTAACAAACGTTTCACACTTTGGGAAATTCAGGGATGGAAGTTAGAGTATTGGGCTAGCTGTCAGAAGACCAGAGGTCTAGAACTGGCTCTGCCCCTTAAGGAGCTGTGCTTTTGCAAAGTATATAACCTTTCAAAGCCTCAGTTTCCTTGTCTCTAGAATGAATATAGCATAATTGAGGCCCATGGTATATTTTTCAATAAATGCTAGCAAATGTACCAATAATTTCCTTGTCACCCATTGTGATATTGTGATTTATAATAAGAAAGATATATTTGGTCTTCATTGCAAATTGACACAGAGGTCATAAAACCCTTGACATTTCCTAAGTGATGAGTAATAAAACTGCCTTTTGTTATTCATAACAAGCCTCTTTCACTCACACCAGAATTTATGTTAATGACGTGATTTTTGAAAAGCCCCTAAGGATGGGGGCCAGTTGCCTCTAATCAACTGTGCGATTAGAGGGTTGGAATTTTCAACCCCACCCTTGAGACCTTTAGGGAGGGGAGTGGGGCTAGAGATTGAGTTCAATCACCAGTGGCCAATCATCTAATAAATAATGTCTATGTAATAAAGCCTCCATAAAACCCCCAAAAGACAGGTTTGGAAGAGCTTCCAGGTTGGTGAATGCATCCACGTGCTGGGAGGGTGGCGAACCTCAGTTCCATAGGCCAGAGCTCCTGCACTCAGGACCCTCTGGACCTTAGCCAGTGAATGAATTTATCAGGCTGTTCATCTGTATCCTTTACAACATCCTCTATAATAAGCTGGTAAACATAAGTAAATGTTTCCCTGAGCTCTGTGAGCCATTTTAGCAAATTACTGAATTCAAGGAAGAGGTAATGGGAATCCCAGTTTTTAGCCAGTGAGTCAGAAGTACAGATGACAACCTGGACTTCAGTTGGTGTCAAAAGTAGGGGCAGTCTTATGGGACTGAGCCCTTAACCTGTGGGATCTGATTCTATTGTTACTGAATTAGCCAGTCCCTCTCTTGGAGTCCTAGCTGAACCGAAGCCTTCCTGGCTCAGTGAGGGAGTTCTATGCTGCTCAGGTTCACACTTCTAATAACAAAACTGAGTTTGGTGCAAGCAAAACAGGCTTTTATTCAATGGCCAGAGAATGGAGAAGGGAAGCTCATGCTCTAAAATCACCTTCTCCCTGAAGGGATGAAAGTGGGGGACTTTTAAGGGGTAAGAGGTAGACAGGTCATCAGGGCTCTAGGAAAAGGGTGGAGATTTCCAGGTGAAATAGGAGGGAAGGGAGCAGGGCACAAATTTTAAAAGAAACATACAGCCATAGTACATGACAAAGACTGGTTAGAACCATCTGGGTCCAAGATGGTGGAAGACTCGACCTCCAGTAGACCTTGAGCCTCATTATACACTCATTGTAAAACATTAGTATATGCTAAATAACACACCCACGAGCGCCATGACAGTTCTGAGGCCAACCATAAAAGGTCAAAAAGTGGGCCGTGGCCCAGTTCCTGGAAATCCCCGCCCCTTCCCCAAAATAATTGGAATAATCCTCTCACTCATTAGCCTGTGAAATTACCCAGCCCATATAAACTAACCACGCCATATTTTGAAGCCTCTTGCCTTCCGAGATGGCCCACGCTCTGTCTGTGGAGTGTGTTTCTCTCTAAATAAATCCACTTCTTACCTATCACTTCATCTCCGAATTCTTTTGTGATGAAGCAAGAACCTCAAATTCACCAGGAACACAGGGGCAGCTGGAGGCATCTGGGGCACCTGCAGTCTTCCAGACTCCAGGTTTCCTCTGCACAGGGTATTCCTGTGGTCAAATCAGAGCCGGTTCAGGGCGGTTTACCACTATATATCTCTGAAAGCATGTATCTCTCAAAGTATAGCTGCAAAGCATCTCTGCCAAACACAGGTACAGCTGAAACAAACACAGAGATGAATCAGGGCGTGCCCTTCAGCTCTCAGGGGTTGGTATGGAGACACAGAGATAAATCAAGGCAAGGAAAGTGGTGACCTTTAGCCTACTTGGCCCACTCTCTTGGATCTAGCCAGTTCAGTTTGGTTTTTTCATGGGCCTTTGTGGCATCCTGTTGATAAAACACAATTAGGCTACAAGGTTAAAAACAGGTCTGCGGCCTGGGCTGCACAGCATGGGTGACACTATCTCCAGGTAGAGTCAGAATTCAGTTAAATCGGTAGGATACTCAGTACGTGTTCACGGAGAATTGGAGCATTGTTTGGTGGCGTTGGAAAGCAAACCACCCACTGATAACTTTCCATCCCTCAACTATTTTGCCTCTTTTCCCTATCTCTGGAAGGAAGCAAAATGGCCTTCACCTAGAAGGCTTTCTAAAAGCTGGGTGAGGGACTTCCCTCGTGGTCCAGTGGGTAAGACTCCGTGCTCCCAATGCAGGGGGCCTGGGTTCAATCTCTGGTCGGGGAACTAGATCTTGCATGCATGCCTCAACTAAAGATCCCACGTGTGGCAACAAAGATCTGGCACAGCCTAAATAAGTAAATATTTTTTTAAAAAATTAAATAAATAAAAGCTGGTTGAGCCCTATTTCTGCTATGCTGCCTAAAGTGGGTAATGGCCAGTAACTCACAAGAAACAATCCTAGGAAAAATGAGCTAATTTTATAAACCTGTAATGTGAACTCTCAGACACAGAACACTAAAAAGTCAACGTTTTCTGCAGGAGCCATTCAGCACTCCAGGGGAAACTTGATTTGCCTGAATAATAATAAACTATAATGATAATAGCCAAGTGCACCTCACAGGAGTACTAAGCTTTAATGACTCAATATTTGTGGAACCCTTGAGCACCTCCAAAGTTATGTAAGCATAAATGAATAAGTAGGGACACCATATACCACTGTTATTTCTACATTAACTCTCTCTTGGTAATTTCTTATAATAGCCTGTAAGGTAGGTATTGTATGAGACTATTACATGAACAAAATTATGGAAGAAATAAGTATAAAATAATATATAGTAGTGATTTCCAATGAAATAATTATAATCTCATATTAGTGAAAAAGAATGGAGTCCTTAATAGCACCTCTAAAAAGCCATTCCTAGGTTGTAAAGTAGAAAAATGAAAATCTGGAAGAGACCCTTAATATTTAAATTGTCTAAAAAGAGTTTGAAAAAACACTTGCTATTTTTTTTTCTTAGGAAGGAAACAGCTAAGATTTTAGTTGTTTTTTGCACTATGAAGAAATTATAATGATGTTTACTCTGTTTAATTTATTTCTTAATAGAAATTGTATACATTATTTTCATACATCTTCCATTCTGCTTTTCCATCTTCCCCTCCATCACCAGCATTATTTATGCAATGTGATAATACTTTTAATGTTCCTAGGTTAAAAAAATATCTTCAGAACCCTGTATATTTTCATCATATTTTCCAAAATGCACCATTGTGACTGTGATATTGTCCCTAATTTCAACTGAGGTAGCTAAAGATAGAATGCGTCGGACCAAACAATGTCTTCAACAAACTTTCTTGTAATACCACAATCTCCACCAATGAAAGATTCATTTCTTCCAGTGAGTTTCATCTATAAAAAATCCTCTGAGAGGATTCTGCTGAAGAGTGCTCTTATTGTCCTTGCTTTTCCCCTTTCACCTAGCTGACATCATTTTCCTCAAGACCAAGGGAATTTCCAGGGGTTAGAAGGAAAGTAAAAATAATAAGGTTACCTCTTTGATGAGAGTAATTCTGAGTGGGACAACACTGTACCAGGTTTTGAACAGGTTCTTCATCCTGAGAGAGGGCAGAAGGGACATGGAGAGGTAGGAGGACATTAATACAAAACCCACATGCTTTATGTTCTGCCTAGGACCAGGTGTGATTGCCTATAAGCATCAGTCGTAGGATTATTTTCCATTCACTGAGTATTCTTGCCAATGTTCTGCTTTTTGCTTACAGCATTGACATTTTGTACACAGTTAATATTTTTACATCCTTACACCCTGTTGAACATACTAAATTTTGTCACTCCAGTAGTATTGGGAGTGGACTTGGACAATAGGGGCCTCTGCCCCAGCAGGTGCTGAAGCTGCCATTTTCCACATCACTCCAACGGGACCAAGGGCATGTGGCCAACCAGAGACTGTGTTCCACCTTCTAGACCATACCATGGTACCTGGGACTCCGGATTGTCTGTTGCACAAGCGCTGAGCCCACTCTTCATCCCCGTGGGAGCTCTTTCCTGGAGTCTCTCTTCCTGTTGGCCTGCTTGCAGTGGGTGTCTTCCTCCCTAGACCCTAAGGGTAAAGCAATGCTGTTAGCAGAGACGTCTATGGATCCTGGTTGTGAGGGTGCCTGTGGGCATTGGAGACCCCTCAAGTGTGGAGTGATATTGGGGTGGGAAGGGACAGGGAGGAGGAATGGATGGTGGAGTGGGGACAGCTGGAGACAGCTGGACCTGCCATCATCACATTCAGTTGTAGAGCAAAGAAAATTCTGAAAAGTCTCAATTAAAACCTTGTCTCAGGACTTCCCTGGCGGTCCAGTGGTTAAGACTCCGTGCTTCCACTGCAGAGGGTACAGGTTCGATCCGTGGGGTGCAGCCAAAAAAAAAAAAACAAAACAAAAACCTTGCCTCAGCCTCAGGTTTCTTCCAAGACTTTTAAAGAAGAGCCGTGGAGGTAGGGCTTGGGGCCATCAAGTGGGCAGAGAATTCCAGGCATGGACCAGGTGGCATAAAGAGAAATCTTATTTCTTTTCTTTTTTTTCTTTTTTCTTTTTCTTCCTTCCTTCCTTTTTTTTTTTTTTTTTGTTCAGAATCAAAGGAAATCTTTATTCTTTGATCAAAGAAGGCACAGGTACGAACTCTTGCTTTCCCGGTACATGCTCTCCCTGACAGGCCGTGGCAGGGCTCCTTTCTACGGGTCTTGTCAGCGCGGGAGAGGGCGGAGTT
Source organism: Eschrichtius robustus (assembly GCF_028021215.1). Taxonomy (NCBI): domain Eukaryota; kingdom Metazoa; phylum Chordata; class Mammalia; order Artiodactyla; family Eschrichtiidae; genus Eschrichtius; species Eschrichtius robustus. Next base: position 64,173,125 of record NC_090831.1, on the reverse strand, counting down.
CTTGCGGGTTGGCGCAGGCGTCCTGCTCACGGCTCCAGCCGGCGGGGCGGGTGCAGCGTCTCTGCGCACAGCCCACCACCGCCATCTTGAACTGAGCGGTAAGACGCAGCCCTTCTGCACACAGCCCGCCAAGCTGAGGTGTCAGGTGCAGACGCTTGACACTGGGAACTCCGGTCTGAAGGGCTGGATGTGTGGACTCTGCATGCGGCCCCCTGTGAGCAAATGAAACCGGACTAAGCCCAAAGGAGAAGGAAAAGGTTAGACTTTACTTTATTGCCCACATTCTGTTTTTATTTCCTGGGAATTGTTAATGGGCTTTGCCGGTGACAAATCCCTCCTCTGCCTTTTGTCCTGCTCCTCATTCTTGAGGGGCGCTGATGGGCGCAGGTTGTTTACTGTAACTGCTTCCTGCTAAGTGTGGGTATTGTCATAACCCGGGGTGGAGAAGCAGGACTTCTCCCCAGCTACTTTTAGATCTGTTTGATGGTCCCAAGGCCTCAGCTCTAACTTTTTGTATCCCTGAGTGACCACCTTTGGCCTTACCTTTCGGAGACAAAGGGCACCAGACAATTTAATATACCTGGCCCAAATATTAGCGAGAGAATAATGGTCACATGTCAAATTTTCCTAAAAATAAAGGTATCTAGGTCTTTTGCCTGTAGGCAAATGTGACCTGATGTCGAGGCTCTTTGCTCTGGCCCGAATATCCCTGATTACGCTTTGGTTGTGTTTTTGGAAGAGAAGCTTCAGGTCAGAGAGAGGGTCACACTAGTAGTCAAGGGGGTCTCTTGTCCTAGGTTGTTTCTCTGGAGGTTAAGGCTCGGGGAGCTCTTCCCTTGAATGCAACGTCCCCATGGAGTTGCAACCCCCCTTGCGTCACGGTGTTTTTGGCAAGAAAGTAAATTAATTTTGAAACTGTGCTATTCATTTGACTGTTGCTTTACCATATTAAAAAAAATGTTGTTGTAAAGGTATATTTGTTTTTACAAAGGCAGAAAATATTTTATTTAACAGTTTGTTGTCTTGCTTATTGTATCTTTTATATTTGGATGGGCTGGACCTGATTATATAACGGGCCCTCCCAACTTTCCTGGGTACAATTTTTCATATAGGATTGAGAGGACATTACAGATGAGTAAGATGAGTATTTTCAGATATTTTCAGATGATTCAGATGAGTATTTTTGTAATCAGGTACACTATGCAGCGATGAGCATAGTGTAGTCAATCTCTACGCTAATCAAGATATAGAATATTTTCTTGCTGCGTAATGAAAAGGGGAGAGAGAATGGAGATCTAATGCATACCATGACGTTTTCTTAAAGTAGTACTGCCACATATATCAAAATGGCTCTCTTTTCCTCATAGTTAGCAAAGCCCTGATCTATATATAAAGTGGAAAAAATGATTAAATTTCTAATAAGTTCACATATGTAAGTGACTAGTATGGAGAAAGTCATAATATAATATATTAAAAAGTTATTGTGGGACTTTCTCTTAGGCAATAGAGTGGAAGAACTTTAGAAATAACCCTTTATTTTATATGTAGAAGTAAGTTGAGACCCAGAGCTTCGGCCAGTGCTCCATGATTAAATAGTGTTGATGCCAGATTCCTAATACAAGGAGCTTTCTGCTATAATCACTCCCAAATGGCTGATCCATCATTAATACAAATGCCCCAAAAGATACTTGATATTACGTACAGATTATATTTCTGTTAAACTAGTGTAAGCTTTCCCCAGTTCCATATCTCTAGATTCCTGGTTTGTTACATTATTGCTAAATGGTTTAACTGGAATTGACTGACTAGTACTAAGCAAATATTCTGCAAACCTAAGGAAAACTATATATAAAGAGTTAACTGGTAGGTATAGTCTTTTGTTCTTAATTCAAGGATCGTCACTAGACAATGAAGGGACCCCCCAAATTAGACATTTTAATTGGGAGACAATATGCAGCAGAAACGTCCATTCAACCCTAAAAATATGTTTGCTTTAGATCTTTGATTAGTGTCACATTCCCACTACTCAATATTTCACAAAAACATTAGACTAGATGGTTCTGTATACACTTGGCAGCAGGCTGATTCAGTTTTTTACAACATGAACAATCAAAAGGAAGCTTAACATTATTATTATGAAAAATATTTTAACGATTAAATTTTAAAGGAAAATATGTTTATATTTTGAAGGTAACATTTCTATTTGGTCCGTGCAGCAGGACAAAAAGTTGATTGTGTGAGGAGCAAAGATTTCAACTCTATATTGAGTTCATTTGGATGGGAGGGGATAATACGTCTTTTTAAAAAATAGAGATATAACTTACACAAACTAAAGTGCTCAGATCTTAAATATACAGCTTGATAAAATCGTATGTGTTGATTCACTCGTATAACCACTACCCTAATCAAGATATAAAACATTCTAGACCTCTCTGAAGATTCCCTCGTGTCCCTACCCAGACAGTAATCCCCACCACACACATACCAGTATCCTGATTTTATCACCATATTAGTTTCTTTTTGAACTTCCTGTAAATAGGCTCATACATCATGTACTGTTTTGTGTGTGGCTTATTTCACTCAACATTAAATTTGTCAGATTCATACATGTTGTTCTGTGTATCAGTAATAAGTTGTTTTTTATTACTGTGCAGGAATTGTTAGGTCAAGGATTATAATTATGTATGGCATTTGTGGGAGAAGGCAAATATTTTCCCAAATTGGTGATAACAGTAAAAGTTCTATTTGCTCCACACCCTCACACATCCTTCTTTGGGCTTTTTTGTTTTAGCTATCCTGGTGGATATGGAGTGGTTTTATCTTGCAGTCCTCTGAAAACTAATATTTTGAGGATCTTATTATATATTTATTGTCATTTTGATATTCTCTTTTAGGAAGTATTGTTTAAATCTTAGCCATTAACAATTGAGTGTTCTTTTTCTCATTCAGTAGGAATTCTTTGTATGTTCTGGATATGAGCCTGTTGATACATATGTATTGAGGTTATTTTCTCTCAGTTTTAGCTTACCTTTCATTCTCTTGATAATTTATTTTACTGAACAGTTCTTAATTTTAACAAATGTCAATATTTTTATGGCTACTGCATGGATGTATTTATTTTTATTTATGTAGAGTCTTTGTTGTTTAGCTGTCACATAAGTCTATGACCAATATCTGAGTAATTTTGTATGTGGTATAAAATACAGGTCCAGGTTCTTTTAAAGTTAAATATGTGTAGTCCAATTGATCCAGTGCCATTATTGAGAAGATTGTCATCTATGAAACTGCAGTTGAGACACATGCAAGGACCAGTTACAGACATAGCATTTCCTTTGGAGGAGACTGAACCTGTCAAAAAAAAAGGAAAGAGAGAAAGAAAGAAAAAGAAAGAAAGAGAAACAGGGACATTCTGAAAAATGTCTCATTATTTGGTATTAGGGACATTTTGGCTTTGGATTAAGAGATAAATTCTGAAAAATGTATATTAATATTCTAAAATTAAAAGTTTACTTAAAGATGTATGCAGATTTCCAGTTTCAACTCTGACATGCAAGGAAATTAAAAGTCATCACTCATAAGAAAAATTATGAAAAATAATCTGAAAATCAATGACTTATCTTGGGCTTATCGGAGAACTGAGGTTACAGGGCAAACCACCATGCAAAATCTGGAGAGCTAGGCAAATATAAAGAATCATAGATAAAATAAGTTTTCTGCTTACAGGAGCAGGAGCTGCTGTAGCTACAGACTGGTAGGGACACTTAAATGTCACTTTGATGAAGTGTGGGAGGCAGGCCTAAACTACTGTGAGAAGGAGAGACTTCTGAGGTCCACAGTCTTAGAGAGGGTCCCCGCACTTTTCCTGGGTTTTACTTACGTTTTATCTCCACATTCACTGAACTTGTCTTCTCCTCTGGTCAGTGTGCTGTTAAAATTATTCAATAAGTTATTAATTCAGATACTATATTTTGCTGTTCCATTGTCCTAAAATGTCCATTAGGATATTTTTTATAGGTTTTAAACTTCTGCAAAAATCATTCATTTTTCATTCATTTCCTCATTATTTCCCACTACCTTTAATATATATATATTTTAACATCTTTCGTGGAGTATAATTGCTTTACAATGGTGTGTTAGTTTCTGCTTTATAACAAAGTGAATCAGCTATACATATACATATATCCCCATATCTCCTCCCTCTTGCGTCTCCCTCCCGTCCTCCCTACCCCACCCCTCTAGGTGGTCACAAAGCACCAAGCTGATCTCCCTGTGCTATGTGGCTGCTTCCCACTAGCTATCGATTTTACATTTGGTAGTGTATATATGTCCATGCCACTCTCTCACTTCATCCCAGCTTACCCTTCCCCCTCCCCGTGTTCTCAAGTCCATTCTCTAGTTCTGCAACTTTATTCCTGTCCTGCCCCTAGGTTCTTCAGAACCACTTTTTTTTTGGATTCCATGTATATGTGTTAGCATATGGTATTTGTTTTTCTCTCTGATTTACTTCACTCTGTATGACAGTCTCTAGGTCCATCCACCTCACTACAAATAACTCAATTTCGTTTCTTTTTATGGCTGAGTAATATTCCATTGTATATATATGCCACATCTTCTTTATCCATTCATCTGTCGATAGACACTTAGGTTGCTTCCATGTCCTGGCTGTTGTAAATACAGCTGCAATGAACATTGTGGTACACGACTCTTTCTGAATTGTGGTTTTCTCAGGGTATATGCCCAGTAGTGGGATTGCTGGGTCGTATGGTAGTTCTATTTTTAGTTTTTTAAGGAACCTCCATACTGTCCTCCATAGTGGCTCTATCAATTTACATTCCCACCAACAGTGCAAGAGTGTTCCCTTTTCTCCACACCCTCTCCAGCATTTATTGTTTGTAGATTTTTTGATGATGGCCATTCTGACCGGTGTGAGGTGATACCTCATTGAAGTTTTGATTTGCATTTCTCTAATGATTAATGTTGTGGAGCATTCTTTCATGTGTTTGTTGGCGATCTGTATATCTTCTTTGGAAAAATGTCTATTTAGGTCTTCTGCCCATTTTTGGATTGGGTTGTTTGCTTTTTGATATTGAGCTGCATGAGCTGCTTGTAAATTTTGGAAATTAATCCTTTTTCAGTTGCTTGATTTGCAAACATTTTCTCCCATTCTGAGGATTGTCTTTTCGTCTTCTTTATGGTTTCCTTTGCTGTGCAAAAGCTTTTAAGTTTCATTAGGTCCCATTTGTTTATTTTTGTTTTTATTTCCATTTCTCTAGGAGGTGGGTCCAAAAGGATCTTGCTGTGATTTATGTCATGGAGTGTTCTGCCTATGTTTTCCTCTAAGAGTTTGATCGTGTCTGGCCTTACATTTAGGTCTTTAATCCATTTTGAGTTTATTTTTGTGTATGGTGTTAGGGAGTGTTCTAATTTCATTCTTTTACATGTAGCTGTCCAGTTTTCCCAGCACCACTTATTGAAGAGGCTGTCTTTTCTCCACTGTATATTCTTGCCTCCGTTATCAAAGATAAGGTGACCATATGTGCGTGGGTTTATCTCTGGGCTTTCTATCCTGTTCCATTGATCTGTATTTCTGTTTTTGTGTCAGGACCATACTGTCTTGATTACTGCAGCTATGTAGTATAGTCTGAAGTGAGGAAGCCTGATTCCTGCAGCTCCGTTTTTCTTTCTCAAGATTGCTATGGCTATTCAGGGTCTTTTGTGTTTCCATACAAATTGTGAAATTTTTTGTTCTAGTTCTGTGAAAAATGCCAGTGGTAGTTTGATAGGGATTGCACTGAATCTGTAGATTGCTTTCGATAGTATATTCATTTTCACAATGTTGATTCTTCCAAACCAAGAACATGATATATCTCTCCATCTGTTTGTATCATCTTTAATTTCATTAAACAGTGTCCTACAGTGTTCTGCATACAGGTCCTTTGTCTCCTTAGGTAGGTTTATTCCTAGGTATTTTCTTCTTTTTGTTGCAATGGTAAATGGGAGTGTTTCCTTAATTTCTCTTTCAGATTTTTCATCATTAGTGTATAGGAATGCAAGGATTTCTGTGCATTAATTTTGTATCCTGCTACTTTACCAAATTCATTGATTAGCTCTAGTAGTTTTCTGGTACCATCTTTAGGATTCTCTATTTATAGTATCATGTCATCTGCAAACAGTGACAGCTTTACTTCTTCTTTTCCAATTTGGATTCCTTTTATTTCTTTTTCTTCTCTGATTGCTGTGGCTAACGCTTCCAAAACTATGTTGAATAATAGTGGTGAGAGTGGGCAACCTTGTGTTGTTCCTGATCTTAGTGGAAATGGTTTCAGTTTTTTACAATTGAGAATGATGTTGGCTGTGGGTTTGTCATATATGGCCTTTATTGTGTTAGGTAAGTCCCTCTATGCCTACTTTCTGGAGGGTTTTTATTATACAGGGGTGTTGAATTTTGTCGAAAACTTTCTCTGCATCTATTGAGATGATCATATGGTTTTTCTCCTTCAATTTGTTAATATGGTGTATCACATTGATTGATTTGCGTATATTGAAGAATCCTTGCATTCCTGGGATAAACCCCACTTGCTCATGGTGTATGATCCTTTTAATGTGCTGTTGGATTCTGTTTGCTAGTATTTTGTTGAGGATTTTTGCATCTGTGTTCATCAGTGATATGGGCCTGTAGTTTTCTTTCTTTGTGACATCTTTGTCTGGTTTTGGTTTCAGGGTGATGGTGGCCTTGTAGAATGAGTTTGGGAGCGTTCCTCCCTCTGCTATATTTTGGAAGAATCTGAGAAGGATAGGTGTTAGCTCTTCTCTAAATGTTTGATAGAATTCGCCTGTGAAGCCATCTGGTCCTGGGCTTTTGTTTGTTGGAAGATTTTTAATCACAGTTTCAATTTCAGTGCTTGTGATTGGTCTGTTTATATTTTCTACTTCTTCCTGGTTCATCCTGGGAAGGTTGTGCTTTTCTAAGAATTTGTCCATTTCTTCCAGGTTGTCCATTTTATTGGCATAGAGTTTCTTGTAGTAATCTCTCATGATCCTTTGTATTTCTGCAGTATCAGTTGTTACTTCTCCTTTTTCATTTCTAGTTCTATTGATTTGAGTCTTCTCTCTTTTTTTCTTCATGAGTCTGGCTAATGGTTTATCAATTTTGTTTATCTTCTCAAAGAACCAGCTTTTAGTTTTATTGATCTTTGCTATTGTTTCCTTCATTTCTTTTTCATTTATTTCTGTTCTGATCTTTATGATTTCTTTCCTTCTGCTAACTTTGGGGTTTTTTGTACTTCCTGTAATTGCTTTAGGTGTAAGGTTAGGTTGTTTATTTTAGATGTTTCTTGTTTCTTAAGGTAGGATTGTATTGCTATAAACTTCCCTCTTAGAACTGCTTTTGCTGCATCCCATAGGTTTTGAGTCATTGTGTTTTCATTGTCATTTGTTTCTAGGTATTTTTTGATTTCCTCTTTGATTTCTTCAGTGATCTCTTGGTTATTAAGTAGTGTATTGTTTAGCCTCCATGTGTTTGTATTTTTTACTGATGTTTTCCTGTAATTGATATCTAGTCCCATAACATTCTGGTCGTAAAAGATACTTGATATGATTTCAATTTTCTTAAATTTACTAATGCTTGATTTGTGACCCAAGATATGATCTATCTTGGAGAATGTTCCATGAGCACTTGAGAAGAAAGTGTATTCTGTTGTTTTTGGATGGAATGTCCTATAAATATCAATTAAGTCCATCTTGCTTAATGTATCATTTAAAGCGTGTGTTTCCTTATTTATTTTCATCTTGGATGATCTGTCTATTGGTGAAAGTGGGGTGTTAAAGTCCCCTACTATGATTGTGTTACTGTCGATTTCCCCTTTTATGGCTGTTAGCATTTGCCTTATGTATTGAGGTGCTCCTGTTAGGTGCATAAATATTTACAATTGTTATATCTTCTTCTTGGATCGATCCCTTGATCATTATGTAGTGTCCTTCTTTGTCTCTTGTAATAGTCTTTATTTTAAAGTCATTTTGTCTGATACGAGAACTGCCACTCCAGCTTTCTTTTGATTTCCATTTGCAGGGAATATCTTTTTCCATCCCCTCACTTTCAGCCTGTATGTGTCCCTAGGTCTGAAGTGGGTCTCTTTTAGACAGCATATATACGGGTCTTGTTTTTGTATAAATTCAGCCAGTCTATGTCTTTTGGTTGGAGCATATAATCCATTTACATTTAAGGTAATTATCGATACATATGTTCCTATTACCATTTTATTAATTGTTTTGGGTTTGTTATTGTAGGTCTTTTTCTTCTCTTGTGTTTCCTGCCTAGAGAAGTTCCTCTAGCATTTGTTGTAGAACTGGTTTGGTGGTGCTGAATTCTCTTAACTTTTGCTTGTATGTAAAGGTTTAATTTCTCCTTCGAATCTGAATGAGAACCTTGCTGGGTAGAGTAATCTTGGTTGTAGGTTTTTCCCTTTCATCACTTTAAATATGTCCTGCCACTCCCTTCTGTCTTCCAGAGTTTCTGCTGAAAGATCAGCTGTTAACCTTATGGGGATTCCCTTGTATGTTATTTGTCGTTTTTCCCTTGCTGCTTTTAATATGTTTTCTTTATATTTAATTTTTGATAGTTTGATTAATATGTGTCTTGGCGTGTTTCTCCTTGGGTTTATGCTGTATGGGACTCTCTGTGCTTCCGGGACTTGATTAACTATTTCCTTTCCCATATTAGGGACGTTTTCAACTATAATCTCTTCAAATATTTTCTCAGTCCCTTTCTTTTTCTCTTTTTCTTCTGGGACCCCTATAATTCGAATGTTGGTGCAGTTAATGTTGTCCCAGAGGTCTCTGAGAGTGTGTTCAATTCTTTTCATTCTTTTTTGTTTATTCTGCTCTGTCGTAGTTATTTCCACTATTTTATCTTCCAGGTCACTTGTCCGTTCTTCTGCCTCAGTTATTCTGCTGTTGATTCCTTCTAGAGAATTTTTCATTTCATTTATTGTGTTGTTCATCATTGTTTGTTTGCTCTTTAGTTCTTCTAGGTCCTTGTTAAACGTTTCTTGTATTTTCTCCATTCTATTTCCAAGATTTTGGATCATCTTTACTATCATTATTCTGAATTCCTTTTTAGGTAGACTGCCTATTTCCCCTTCATCTGTTTGGTCTGGTGGGTTTTTACCTTGCTCCTTCATATGCTGTGTGTATCTCTGTCTTCTTATTTTGCTTAACTTACTGTGTTTGGGGTCTCCTTTTCGCAGGCTGCAGGTTCGTAGTTCCCGTTGTTTTTGGTGTCTGCCCCAGTGGGTAAGGTTGGTTCAGTGGGTTGTGTAGGCTTCCTGGTGTAGCGGACTGGTGCCTGTGTTTTGGTGGATGAGTCTGGATCTTGTGTTTCTGGTGGGCGGGTCCGCATCCAGTTGTGTGTTTTGGGGTGTCTGTGACCTTATTATGATTTTAGGCAGCCTTTCTGCTAGTGGGTGGGGTTGTGTTCCTGTCTCGCTAGTTGTTTGGCATGGGGTGTCCAGCACTGTAGCTTGCTGGTCGTTGAGTGGACCTGGGTCTTGGCATAGAGGTGGAGATCTCTGGGAGGTTTTTGCCATTTGATATTACATGGAGCTGGGAGGTCTCTGGTGGTCCAATGTCCTTAACTCGGCTCTCCCACCTCAGAGGCATAGGCCTGATGCCCGGCCAGAGCACCAGGACCCTGTCATCCACACGGCTCAGAATAAAAGGGAGAAAAAAAGAAAGAAAGAAAGAAAGAAAGAATAAACAAATAGAATAAAATAAAGGTATTAAATTAAAAAATAAAAAATAATTATTAAAAATTAAAAAAATTTTAAAAAGTAATAAAAAAAAGAAAAAAAGAAGAGAGGAACCAAACCAAAAAACAGATCCACCAATGATACCAAGCACTAAAAACTGTACTAAAAATTAACCCAGAAAAACAGACAGACAGAACCCTAGGACAAATGGTAAAAGCAGAGATATACAGCCAAAATCAGATGCAGAAGCATACACATACACACTCACAAAAAGAGAAAAAGGAAAAATATATATATATTATTACTCCCAAAGTCCACTGTCTCAACTTGGGATGATTTGTTGTCTATTCAGGTATTCCACAGATGCAGGGTACATCAAGTTGATTGTGGAGATTTAATCCGCTGCTCCTGAGGCTGCTGGGAGAGACTTCCCTTTCTCTTCTTTGTTTGCGCATCTCCTGGGGTTCAACTTTGGATTTGTCCCTGCCTCTGCTTGTAGGTCGCCTGAGGGCGTCTGTTTGCTCAGACAGGTTGGGGTTAAAGGAGCAGCTGACTTGGGGGCTCTGGCTCACTCAGGCCGGGGGGAGGGAGGGGTACTGATGCGAGGCGAGCCTGCAGCGGCAGAGGCCAGCGTGACGTTGCACCAGCCTGAGGCGCGCCGTGTATTCTCCCGGGGAAGTTGTCCCTGGATCATGGGACCCTGGCAGTGGCGGGCTGCACAGGCTCCCGGGAGGGGAGGTGTGGAGAGTGACCTGTGCTTGCACACAGGCTTCTTGGTGGCGGCAGCAGCAGCCTTAGGGTCTCATGCCCGTCTCTGGGGTCCTCGCTGATAGCCGTGGCTTGCGCCCATCTGTGGAGCTCCTTTAAGCGGCGCTCTTAATCCCCTCTCCTCACGCACCGCGAAACAAAGAGGCAAGAAAAAGTCTCTTGCCTCTTCGGCAGCTGCAGACTTTTTCCCGGACTCCCTCCCGGCTAGCTGTGGTGCGCTAACCCCTTCAGGCTGTGTTCACGCCGCCAATCCCAGTCCTCTCCCTGGGATCCGACCGAAGCCCGAGCCTCAGCTCCCAGCCCCCACCCTTCCCGGCGGGTGAGCAGACAAGCTTCTCAGGCTGGTGAGTGCTGGTCGGCACCGATCCTCTGTGCGGGAATCTCTCCGCTTTGCCCTCCGCACCCCTGTGGCTGCGCTCTCCTCCATGGCTCCGAAGCTTCCTCCCTCCGCCACCCGCAGTCTCCGCCCGAGACGGGGCTTCTTAGTGTGTGGAGACCTTTCCTCCTTCACAGCTCCCTCCCACTGGTGCAGGTCCTGTCCCTATTCTTTTGTCTCTTTTTTCTTTTTTCTTTTGACCTACCCAGGTACGTGGGGAGTTTCTTGCCTTTTGGGAGGTCTAAGTTCTTCTGCCAGCGTTCAGCGGGTGTTCTGTAGGAGTTGTTCCACATGTAGATGTATTTCTGAAGTATTTGTGGCGAGGAAGGTGATCTCCACGGCTTACTCTTCCGCCATGTTGAAGGTCTCTCTTCCCCTTTATTAATCACAGTAATTCTGAAGTCTTTTTCTGCAACTCCCTTTCCTTAATTACATCTGGGTCTGGACCTATTGACTATTTTACATCTCAAATATAAGTGACTACCTGTTGTTTCTGTTGTTCTTTTGCTTGTTTAGTAATTTTTTATTTTATGTTAAACAGTGTGAATTCTTGTGTATGAGATTTCTTGATTATAGTATACTCTTCTAGATTTTGTCATATTTTGCTCTGGCAAGCAGTAAATTACCAGCACCTACTTTGAATGACTTAATTTAAGGACATGTAGCCTTGATCTATGCTGGTTATACTCTTACTCCTAGTTTTTTGTCCTCACTTGTAAGGCTGACCTTCCTACACTAAAAGCCCTGTTTGTGACGGACTTTGTGTTCTAGTGGGCCCAAAATCCAGTCTGTGCAGCTTCTAAAATCTCTACTCAACCTTTCAGTATCCCAACAGCTATTCTCTGGTATATCTCCCAGTGTTTCATAATAAACATGCAAACCTTATATATTGGCCAATGACCAGAGATAAATTTTTTTTTAATAAATTTATTTATTTATTTTTGGCTGCATTGGGTCTTCGTTGCTGTGCACGGGCTTTATCTACTTGCGGCGAGCGGGGCTACTCTTCCTTGCGGTGCGTGGGTTTCTCACTGAGGTGGCTTCTCTTGCTGCGGAGCACAGGCTCTAGGCACACAGGCTTCAGTAGTTGTGGCACACTGGCTCTGCAGTGCGGCTTGTGGGCTCTAGAGCGCAGGCTCAGCAGTTGTGGTGCACGGGCTTAGTTGCTCCGTAGCATGTGGTATCTTCCTGGGCCAGGGCTCAAACCCGTGTCGCTTGCATTGGCAGGTGGATTCTTAACCACTGCGCCACCAGGGAAGTCCTGGAGGGAAATTTTAATGCATATTTTTGGCCTCCTTGTGTTGGCCTCTTTCTCTTTAGTATTCTGATCCTCAAATCCCAACTGACTATGTAACCCTGAACTCTGATCTTTGTTTTCTTCACCCAGTGAGACTGTACTCTCTGATTGGGCTCTATTTTTCTGGCTAACAACAGTTTGGAAAATGCCTCAGTGAGAAAGCCAGTGAGTGCAGGGCTCACCTCATCTTCCTCACTTCTCTCAAGGATTATAGATAGCCCTGGGTGGTAGCTTTTCAGTGCCTAAAAATTGTTGTTTTTTAAATTTAGAATTTTTTCCAGTTTTTATTGTATTCACAACGGGTGTTCAAATATGTTCCTAGCTACTCCACGGTAGCCAAAACCAGTCATTAAAATTTAAAAACGAATCTCTTACAAGAGAAAACATATTTTTATTTTAATACATATTTTCAATCAGATAATATAATATTTTAGCTATTTTTGAAATTTTGTATTTCAGTCTACAACCTTTTTCTTCCTAAAGACTGTAAGATGTAATGGAATAGAGAACAAGAACTCAAATGTTAAATGATAATGCAGAATGTCTGTTTCCTCTGAAATATAAAATAATTACAAGAAAATGTCATTTTAAAACTAGGTCTTCTTGGGACTTCCCTGGTAGTCCAGTGGTTAAGACTTCACGCTTCCAATGCAGGGGGCGCGGGTTTGATCCCTGCTTGGGGAACTAAGATCCCACATGCCGGATGGCATGGCCCAAAAAAAAAAAAACCAAACCAAAAAAACAAAAAAACTAGGTCTTCTTATTAAAGATTAATTCTATGTGGTGAATACTTGGCCCCACACCACCAGAGTTCTTGAGAAGATAAATGACTGTTTGAGGTAGTCAGGGGCCTAGGAGGAAAAAAAAGTGCTACATTCAAATTGGGTATTTTGAGGAGTGTTTAATAAAATGACTGTTTTTTAAAACTATGTGGACAAAGAATAGGGAAACCACAAGAAGTAGTGCTGTACCTTGAGAGTAGTGAATCATGGCACTAATACCACCCTTAGAACAGAAAGAGCAAAAAGACAGAAAGGTCTGTTTTGAGAGGAATTCCTTGACAGGAGCGGAGATCTTTAGTCAAGGGGCTTGCCAACCCATTTCACCCCACGGGAAGGAAGTCGAAGAAAAACACATTCAGACCTCATTTTCCTCCTTTCCTCTAACCTCCTGCTGGGGCTTACCCTATTGAATAGAGTGTCAGAGGACAAGGGAACTTGTTAATGTAATCCACACAAGTTCAGTCTTCCAGAATACAGAGTAGGGTGGAGATAATAAATAAGGGGTAATCTCTAGTTGGGCAAACAAAGACTGTCCAGCACACCAATGACAGTTTCCCCTTAATAATAATTTCAGCTTGGACTTATTTTTTTCTCAAATGAGATAATAAACTTACAACACACAGGTGTAATATTTGTTACACCTCAGTTAAGTAATTAAAGTGAAGTTTAATTTGGAAATATATTAATTATTTAAGAATTTATTAATTACTCACTGAACTAAACCATTTTATAAATTGAAAATGAGAATTACTATTTGCCCTATCTTGACTTTCTAGCTGATTCAAAGGCAAAGTTGTGAAGAAAGTTAAATCTGCCTTCTCTTTACTTTTGAACTCTTTCCACTTTTCCCTTTTATTAGAATCTCAGAGGTTTGAGACCTGAGCACAGTGGGTCTCTTCCATTATAATCTACTCAGAGTCTTAATACCTCAGGAGAAGACTTCCTATCCTATGAGGTCACTTAAAATACAGAGTTACTTTCACAATACAAGTAATCTATACAGAATATTTTGTATTTAAGAAAAAGATTTCACAGGAGGACAAATCCTTAGAGCCAAGGAACCCACTTTAGTGGAGATTGAATTGTTCTTCAAAGTCGTGATAATTTGAGTGTTGAGACATCGTATTAAAAAATAAATCACTCTGTGATTCTTCTGATTATGTGAAAAGTTCCAGTTTTTTTGGTAACCTTTAAGACTTCTCAGTTTTTGATTTCCCCCTTTAAATAAGGAGAGAGCATTCCACAAGTTCAGAATCATCAGGGTCATAGCCATTACCAAATGGAATCTATTAATTAATAAAGTTGTTTTGTTTTCCTTGTATTAATTTCTTTACAATTACAGTCTATTAAGAGCAAATGCTACCTGTTTAAAATGTATTGAACTGATATCTTTTCTTCCTTGTATAGATTTAAGTAAAATAAATCACTTTAAAGAAAATTATTAAGTTAATAATAGTATAGGCAGAATGAATATATATGGCAAACCTTATCAAGGTGATAACGAATGACTAAGGTTTCAGGAAAATGGACAAGGTCTTCATTTTTGTTCTCTGTTGAATTCTCAAGTCTTTGAACAAAGTGTGGTACATAGTAGATAATCAAAAAATATTTGGGTGACTGAATCTTTAATTGGAATTTAAGACAGAGTAGCAAGTAGGAGTGTCCTTGGAGAGACATTCCCAAGCTATATCATATAGGCCAATCCATATTTTGTCTACCCAAGAGACTGATCCTACTGTTAAGAATGTATTGCTTATCTTCAAAATCAGTCTCATTATATAATTAAAAATTTTTTGAAATATAGCAAATTTGAAATTTGAGCTACTGCTGAGGACTTTTGAATACTCCTTAAAGCTTAACAAGTAATGTCTTAACTGACCAGGTATATATCAGAGTAACAAAATATGAATTTCTTTATGTTAAAAAATAATGTCCTTAAATTATTTTATGTCCTTATAAATTATTTTGATCATTTGATTATTTATAAGGTAAATCACTAGATATTTCCATTATAGCTAAAATTTTATTACTAAACCACAAAAATTAGCAGGCTGTTGACTACAAAATTTTACTTTATTTCTTGTGGTCATAAAATGATATGAAAATTAACTGCATGAGAGATGCTTGTTTAATCTTTAATTAGGCATCAAAACATCTTTAAACGAGGAAGACAAAAGCCATTATAGGTCATTAAAGAGCAATAAATTTTCAGGGCTTTATGTAAATTTATCTGTTAAAGAATTTTTTTAAAAAGAAAAAAACAAATGGCAAAAATATAGCCTATATTGTAAATATATATTTTACTGAGGATGCTGTCAGTGGAAGGATGGTTAAAACAGTTCTGTCTCTCTCTTTCCTTTTACTCCCTGTTTGATACAGCTAACATTTCACCAGTGGTTTGGTGAGTTGAACTCTCTCTAGTAAATGATATTAAATATGAGATATTTCTTGCAAAATTCATGAGAAATTAACTTTTGATTGTGTTAAGCTACTTAGATTTTACTGTGGTTCCTTCCTACAGCATTGCTAAGTCTATTTTGACTAATATAGTATATGTAATATAATCTAATATATTATAATAGTTATAGTAAAAGGCTTGGCCCAAAAGAAACCTCATATCCATTAACATTCACTTCCAATTCTTCCCTCCCCTTGGCCCCTGGCAACCACTAATCTACTTTCTGGCTGTATGGATTTGCTTATTCTGGACATTTCATATAAATAGAATTATACAATATGTGTCTGTTTGCGAATGACTTATTTCACTGAGAATAGTGTTTTCAAGGTTCATTCGTGTTGTACTTCATTCCTCTTAAAGCTGAATAATATTCCATTTTATGCATATATTACATTTTGTCTATCCATTTATTAATTGGATAGACAACCCGATGGACATTCGGGTTGTTTCTAGCTTTCGACTGTTACGAATAATGCTGCTGTGAACATCTTTGTACAGTTTTTTGTGGATATATATTTTCAATTCTTTTGGGTCTTTACTGAAAAGCGGGGTAGCTGGGTAATATAACTCTAGGTTTAATTTTTTGAAAAAATGAAACTGTTTCCAAAGTATCTGCACCATTTTTCATCCCCACCAGCAATGTATGAAAATTCCTTTATTTCCACATTATCGCTGACACTTGTTATTGTCCATCCTCTTGATTACAGACATCTCAGTGGGTGTAAAGTGGTGTCTCCTTGTGGTTTTGATTTGCATTTTCAGAATAACTAATGTTATTGATCATCATTTCATGTGCTTCTTGGCTGTTTTTATATCATCTTTGGAAAAGTATCTTTTCCAATCTTATGTCCATGTTTTAATTAGGTCATTTATCTTTTAATTGTTGAGTTGTAAGCGTTCTTTATATATTTTGGATACTAGTCCCTTATCAGATATATGCTATACAAATATTCTCTCCCTACAATTGAATTTTGATTATAGAAAAACCGTTAAAAAAAATAGTGTGGGTGATGAGTCGGGAGAGATGAGGAAGGAAGAAGGAAGAACAATTATGACCTTACTGGGGTAATTCAAGAGAGAAATCATGAGGCAATAGTGCTATAGAAATGGAGAGGAAATAGGGGAAATTTAAAGAGTTATTTTCTATATGATTTGATAATAACATAAAATAGGTAAAAGAGCTGGGCTTTGCTTTGAGACAGTCTAAGTTGTAATCCTTGCTCCTCCTCTTCCTAGCTGTAAAATCATGGTGCTTATGGTATCTGGGGAACATAAGTTGTACACACAATTTTTATTTAAAAAATAGCCCTTAAATATTATTTTTTCATTCAGATTTGTTCAAATAGTGATGTTTGTGGGACATTTTAGAAGAAAAAATTTCTGGAGGACCTACAAGCAAATTTTAATGAAAGTTATGTTTCCAGGAATTTTGGAAGAAAAATTGTGTGTTGCACCTATGTTCCCCTCTGACTAGTTGTGTAATCTCGGGCAAGTTAATTAAGCATCTTTGGAAATCAGTTCTCTCATCTGTGAAATTGGATAATATTTCTCCCATACGGAGTTAGAAAAAAGAAAATGTGGTGGTTAATAGCATGATTTTTGAATTCAAACTACCTGCATTCAAGTTATGCCAGCTATGATCTGTGTTAACTTTAGGAAATTATATAACTCACTGTGCTTCAGTATCACCTTGGAAAAATGGAGATAATATTTAACATCAAAATGATGTTATGAAGATTGATCTAATACAAATTAAACTCTTAGTGTGGTATCTGATAAATATAATTTCCTAATAAATATTAGCTGTTATTGTAAATGTTACATAAAATAATTTAAGTGGCATACTGATTTTAGAGCCTGGATATAAAGGGTAATCAATACATGCTTGGTGCTATCATTATAATAACCATTATTACTAAATGTCAGAGAAAGAAAAAATTGAGAAGTTGGGGATGAACACAGTTTCTAGTTTGATAAGGATCATGCTACCATTCATCATTCAAGAAAAGTAGCAAGCCAGACAGAAAATAGACATTACTTGAGCATATTAAGTCAGATAACTTGGTAAAATGTCCAGTAGATAACTGATCGTGTTCATTTGAGCACTGGTTAAAGGTAGGACTTGAAGACTGCTTAAGATTTTTCCAGACTGAAAGAGTTTGTCATTCTAGGCTTTAGCTGGAGAGAGGGCTGATGTAATGAGAAAATACAGTATGTTTAGATCCTTGGTTCACTTGGAGGAAGTAGAGGATGGGAGGAGAGAAGCACAAAAAAGGAGCTCAAGGTAAATTGACCATAAAAGTGATGTGAGAAAGTAGGAAAAAAGGTATTTTGTTTGTAAAGGAAAAACTTCAGTCATCCATCTTGGATTTATAAGTGAAGGAGTGTGTGTCTAAGGGAGTTAAGTGCAGTAATTATAAGTTATGAATTCAAAAGCAATTATTGGTTTTATAACTTCTAGATTTTTGTTGTAGGGAAGAGAAATATACTTACAGTAATTACATCAGTCAGGGTCGTGGTAAGACACACATGTGGGTTCAACTTGGCCATGAAGGAGAGTTTAGTAAAATGACTCTTTACAATGGGGAGAGCATGGTGTAGAAAAATCAAGGGGTGATATTCTATGTCCGTGCAACTAACAATCAGAGTGACGTTACTAGACCTAGGTTGAAAGAGGCCAGGGGAGGTAGCAATGATCAGATCCTGGAGAAGGAAGTTTATAGAGAAGGTGGTGTGTCAGCAGACCACAAACAACCAGAGGTGATGTCCCATGAAATATGAAAGAATGAATATCTTCACGTGACTCTCCCTACTCTCTCTCATCTCCTGGCTTTGTCTCATTGGCTGAAGCCTAAACCTGTGGGCAAGGTAATCATTGATGCCTCCTGGGTTCAGCACCCTGGGGCACAGAACAGGTTGGAAAAAGATGGAGAAGGTATCTGCAGAGACATGCAAAAGGTAGTCAGCGTAACAGTGGAAGCAAAACATAAGTGAATATCTAAAAAAAATTACTGCATCACACCGGAGAAAATTAGTTAAATGTGTTAAAATAAAATATAAAATAGTGGTTTAAATGAGGTTTCATCTTAGGCTTAGTTTACTTTATCATACATCTCTGACCTGTTCCACAAAAATAAATTCATGGGAAGGTTTAATCAGAAATATGAAAATTACTTTAGAAAAAAATTAATCTTCTTAATGGCTACATAATAAGCCAACAGACTTTAAAATATTGCTGCATAATAATCAACTTGCTGTGATTGTCCAAGCCCTGTGGGGTTCAATATGAGTACTATGAAGTGGAATGAAAGGATATAGTGAAACAGAGTTCCTCAGTTGATTTTAATAACCTTTGACATTA
Organism: Eschrichtius robustus; assembly: GCF_028021215.1. NCBI lineage: Eukaryota > Metazoa > Chordata > Mammalia > Artiodactyla > Eschrichtiidae > Eschrichtius > Eschrichtius robustus. The sequence continues at coordinate 64,154,337 of NC_090831.1, read as the reverse complement.
GAAATAGATGTTCTCTAACAAATAGCTTAAACTTCTCACTTTTCAATTAAAGACTTCTTACGCTGTAGCTTTTCAAACAAGTTCTGGTATTAAAGCAAAGTGGATTTGTATATACAACTTTATCTCATTTTAGTTGTACATTATCCATAACCCATTTTCTAATTTAAAAAATCATATTCCATAATAATAATGATACTGAAAAGTAATAAGGATAACAATTAAATTTCTTTAAATTTCAATTGAATTTAGAAACTTATTTTTTTCTCAGTATCTTAAAATTCTTTATATCAATCTAGCATTACAGTTGTGAGTTTTTTCCTTACCAGTGTGATAACTGTTTGTGCATGGCTTATTGTCCATTCATAGTTACCACTGGACATGATGAAGCAGGAAGAGACATCCAACAGAACCATCTAAGTTTCAGACATATTGTTCCCTGCCTCTGTTACTAGCAGCAACCTTATCTCTTTATGATAATCAGGTCTCATTACTCTTCCCAGTATAGTAACTTTCTCTTTGCCTGCTTGTCATTTGGTACCAAAATGTCCAGGTGGCAACCACAACTGTAGGTTTAGTAGCAAACACTTGCTGTGTCCCTTGATAGAAGCATTCCATGCCATACCCCTTCCCAAGCCAGTGCCTCTAATCCAGTGGAGCCTAAAGCTGTGGGAGAGTTGAGCAAACATTCCCCAAGTGGTTTAGTAGGAGTGATGATGAGAGAGTCTACCCCTATTACCATACCTTGGATCCAACCCTATATATTCTAGCTTTTGAGAAAATATCACCATATAATGGCTTTTGTTTTAAAGTATATACTGAATCTTGAAGAACAGCATCCCAATCCCCAACCTCTCAGAATATCATCCTTGGACTGAAGACTCAGCTGGGCATTTAAGAGGCCATTACAAATTTTATTAGCTTGGGAGATTTTGGGTGATAAAGTATATAGTAGGACGAGAGGGGTCCATGGTCATATGCTCTCTGCTGTACCTCCTATGCCATAAAAAGGGTCCTCAGCATCAATTACAGCTCAACCTTGTATCTAACAGTCCTTGAAGAACCTGTTTTCCACTTCCTTCCATGTGCAGCTATATGGATACATATCATGGATCCCTCTGGGGCAGACTGGGGGAATGCCTGCTCTACCTGCTGTGTGTTACAGGGTCCTTCCTTAATGGTACCCACCGTCCCTTTCAATTGGGAATCAGAAATGGCTTAGGTCTAGAAACTGAGTAATAGATCAATAATTTTTCCACCATTGCAGCTGACATCAGCCTTCTTGACACATGCTCTTGATATTTTGGGGTTATATAAGTCAAGAAGTGCTATTACTTGCTGATCCTCAATCTTGCTTCTAGAACTACCATGATACATAAGCCCTTCTTCTAATCATCAGCATGTGCATCTCTTTGCCAGAGAATTTTTCTGGCTTCTCCACTTTGCCCATGCAGATTGGAATGCAAGGGAACTAGTGCCCGCCTCTCATCCCCCCATAACATTCTTCAAACAATGACTAGTGGGAATTTGTAGATAAATACCACTGCCCCCTCAGGTTTTCATTGAATAAGTTTGAACTGTGAGACTACTCTGTGTTAGATCAGTCTCCAGGTGACCACAGTAGTAAATTTTCTTAGTCGACTTTCCTTCTCTGTCTCATTTTCCCACTACCCTACGTGTGCTACCTGGGCTCACCTTCCAATACACTACCTGCACTCAAATCCTTGTTTTAGGGTCTAATTGGGGTTGGGGGGGAGTGAAATTAAATGCCAACAGTGTCCCATTTCTGGTGACAAATAGAATGTGATAGTGCCTAGGATGCTGTAGTATCGCTAAGACCTTCACCTGTGGTGAATTGGGATGACATTCAGGTGGAAAGTGATGCATGGGCTTATATAATATTCCTAGCACTTGTGAGATATGGGGTATGATATAAAGATTGTGGAGTTTGTTGGTTGGTGTAAATTGCCATCGAGGTATGGAAAGAAGAAAATAACAGCTTTAGGTCATCCAATTCTTAAATCAGTGCATAGTGGAACAGCTCAAAAGTATTTAAAGAGACCTTCACCTCCTGTAAATCTACTGTATGACATTTCTTTCTATCTTGGCACTGAAAAAGTTCTAAAAAATACCAGTGGATAACCACACTAAAATATAAAAGTTGTGATGATGATAAGTATAAGCCAAAATAATGTGAAAGAAAAGATCACATGTCAATAAATATGGCTAGGATAACACTCTTAACTTTATATCACCCATTATGAAAATACAAAATAATCATTTTCTCTCCAAATATAGACTCAACTTTACACACATGAAAATTTTTGTAGCTTCCCTTTGCAATTGTCCACTCTTGGGTAACTCAGAACCTAGAAACAGTATTTAGTTTTTCTGATTGATAGATGACATTTTGTATCTAAAAATTGTTGGAATTTAAACTATGTTCCCTCTAAGAAATATTTCCAAGTTATGGTGAGAGCACAATTCTTATAAAGTGACCTGTAATTTGGCCTCAGAGCCTTTGCGACAAAAATCCTACACGCTTGTTAAATTTCAGTATGATGAAAACTAATAAGCCAACAATTTGCACAGGGTAACTGAGAATCCTGCATCTTTTTAAAATCTGTAACAGCATTTGAATGAGTAAAAGTTAACATTGGAATCACTTATACTTTTTCTTGTAAAAATTACAGCTAGTTTTTATGTTTCATAATATGTTTTCTAAAAAAGAATGTGATACTCTAAAGATAAGCATCGATTTATCATAATAACCAAGTGTTTATTAAAAAGTGTTAATTTCTCCATCTGTTTATGTCATCATTGATTTCTTTCATCAGTGTTTTACAGTTTTCTGAGTACAAGTTTTTCGCCTCCTTAGGCAGGTTTATTCCTAGGTATTTTATTCTTTTTGTTGCAATGGTAAATGGGAGTGTTTCCTTAATTTCTCTTTCTGATTTTTTTGTTGTTGGTGTATAGGAATGCCACAGATTTCTGTGTATTAATTTTGGATCCTGCAACTTTACCAAATTCATTGATTAGTTCTAGTAGTTTTCTGGTGGCGTCTTTAGGATTTTCTATGTATAGTATCATGTCATCAGCAAACAGTGACTGTTTTACTTCTTCTTTTCTAATTTGTATTTCTTCTTCTTCTCTGATTACTGTGGCTAGGACTTCCAAAACTACGTTGAATAAGAGTCGTGAGAGTGGACATCCTTGTCTTGTTCCTGATCTTAGTGGAAATGCTTTCAGTTTTTCACCATTGAGTACGATGCTTGCTGTGGGTTTGTCGTATATGGCCTTTATTATATTGAGGTAGGTTCCCTCTATGCCCATTTTCTGGAGAGTTTTTATCATAAATGGGTGTTGAATTTTGTCAAAAGCTGAACTTGAGGACATGGGGTGGGAGGGCGAAGCTGGGGTGAAGTGAGAGTAGCATCGACATATATACACTACCGAATGTAAAATAGTTTGCCGGTGGGAAGCAGCAGCGTAGCACAGGGAGATCTGCTGCTGCTTTGCAATGACCTAGAGGGGTAGGATAGGGAGGGTGGGAGGGAGGCTCCAGAGGAAGGGGATATGGGGACATGTGTACGCATATGGCTGATTTGTTTTGTTGTGCAACAGAAACTAACACAGTATTGTGAAGGAATTATACTCCAATAAAGATCTATTTTTAAAAAAGTGTTAATTTTCAAAATCTTGTGTCTATCTATAGTTTAAGTAGAACTAAAATGCTCTGTTGATTCCTTTATGAATCCACCTGACATTTTCTGATCACCTCCTATACACCAGGCATGATGATTGGTGCTAGGAGCTTACAATAGAGTATGACATCAGAGACAGTTAAAATATGCACAAGGCTCTAGGAATGCAGATACTCAAGCTGCCTGAAGGAGCCAGGAAATTACTATTAAGGAAATAAAGCTTGAGCCCAACTAAAAGTGTTAAAAGTTGGTCAGTGGTTTTTCAGTAATTCAACTGCAAGTAGTTCAGCCTGGGAGGATGGGGGAAAGAGAGACAAACCTGGAGAGGAAAGAGGACACCCTGGCTGTTTGGACAAGATCTGGAGGATGGCATACTGTGTCAGGGTGCCTGGGCTATTGGAGAGTCTTCATTATTCTCTTTTTCTTGTTGACATACCCTGTACAGTCCTTCCTGCTGTGTCAGGAGTCTGGGCATTAGCCTTCCATCAGTTTCTAGGGCTTACCTGAAGATGTTTCCTTTCTCCTACATTTGGATATTGAGACGTAGGTGAAATGGCTTCTGCAAATTCTTGACTTTGATAACAATGACGTTCCTATAATAACTGGCCTGAGAAATTCTTTCCTAACACTCTGTTTTTCAAGCTATGTGTTAATAAAACCTAACTTCTCTTCTACCCATGCCACGATTTTGCCAGCATTTTTTTCCCTCAAATGAAAATAGGTGAGAAATATATCATGCGTGATAGACAAATTGTTCCTTTTGGTTTTATTCTCTTTTGAGTGTTTTAATAAATATATGCATTAACTCCATTGTTTTGATTTACCTTAGAATTATTATGTAATACATATGTATTATGTAAATTTTAATCAAAGTTGCTTTTAAAAATGATATTGAAAGATTAGGTTTTATCTTTTCCTCTTCCCTTCCATGCATAATTATAAATGTGTACTCATCATTTCCTCAGCTCACTGTGATATTTAACTTATATTTATATACGGTTTTCTATATTTATGAATTAAATGTAATTCCAAAGAAACTTATCCATCTGTAATAATAATCAGTGGTAACAAAAAGTGAAAATAAAGCTATTGATTTATTTCAAAACTGAGTGATAGATTACGACTTTTACACGAAGATGCTGCTTTGAAATGTAAAACTTAGCTGATTGGCAAAATGTGAGAAAACTTTCAAAACAAATAAAAAATAAATAAAACAAAAAAGTCAGTAAAAGCTCTTTTCAAATTAGAAAGCAAAGTTCAGATTAAAACAAAAAAAGTCTTAAATTTCTGAAAAATTTACTAGGACTTTGAAACCTAACTCATCAGATGGGACTTAAAAATACAGAACTTTGTATTAGAAGTAGAATTTTTTTTTCCTGTAAATGGAAGGAACATCTGGGCAGACTCAGACGAAAACAGAATGCCACAATCAGCTTATAATACAAGCCAATTCAAATGGAAAGAGACGATTCTCAAAAAAGAAAACCCATTTTGAGAATAAAGGAACATACTCAAAACCTACAATTTATTCTTAATGATGCTTCATTTTTCATTTGCTTTATAGCAGCCTTCCACCCAAGGGGCAAAGATTGACAGACTACTTCTTAGTCCCTTAATTTTAGCTGTCCCCTTAACTATGACTCTGGGGCTGGAATGCACAAACAGGACAATAAATCAAAGGAACAAAGAACCTTTAAAACTATAAGGCAGAGGGGAGAAGGAAAGTGTGCTGAAAAATTCCCTTCACATGCATCCTTAATAATTGATAAAAAGTATCTAGTTTGCTGAGTCCAGTTATACATTTTTCAAGACACATACATTTGTTCATTGTTTTCCCTGTCTAACTTTCAGCAACACAGAGAGTGCTGTTTCACATTTTCTCTTTGATGTTTTACTCTATCAAGTTATATAAAATTAGAATAAATTGGGTTTGGTTTTAGAAATATTCATACTTGCCATGTCTTCAGCACTTTCAAGACATACAATGTACAAGTTTGTTGGTTTGAAGCAAACCTTCATTTAAATGTCATCTTTTAAAAAGAAATACACTGATGCTTTCCTGGAATTTAGGGTTTCTCTTTAGATAAATCTAACACTTCTGAGACAAGCTTAATTTGCCAACTCCAAAACATGAACACCAGTGCTTTTTAGCCTCTTGAATTGTGAGAGACCAGATCTCCTTAGATTTTTTTTTTCTGATTTACATGTTTTATACTTTAGTAGTTGAACTATGTTTTATATGTGCTGAAATATGATAGTTAATTTCCTTTACACAGGTAATAAAATATCCTTGACCTAATAACTAGATGCATGCATATTAAGGCAAACAGTTGTCATCCTAGTGTTCATTACTATTTTATTTCTGTCATTATAGCATGGTTAAAAGCATAGTTAGGTCAGGTGGAAAGCTCAAGAATGAGCTTTGGATGGTTTTTGGTCTTGGGAAGCTCAAGAATGGTTAGCAGTGCTTTGGAGTAGCCAAACTGACCTAGTTATTTATCATCTCAAGAACCTTGGCAAGACTATGACAGGTTAGTATTAGTAAAATGATCTTTGGACAGAACTGAGGAGTTGGTTAAGATTTCCTGCTACTAACTCAAAATAGGGGTGTTGAGAATGAGGAAAGATGCTCTGGAAATGATATACACGTGCTTCAATTCCATTGAACTTTGCAGGGAAACTAAAAATGAGCCTGGACTATGGCAGTGCCCATTCTCAGGCTTATTAAATTTAGGTGGTCAGGGAATATTTGTAAAATATAGATGGGGTGAAGAAGTTTTGTACTAATGCAGTAGTTTTTGTGTACAGTATGTAATTAGTTTCCTTAATTTTAAAAATTCTGTTCTTCTTAAATTTAGAAGTTAACTCTACCTTATGTATGTCATTAATATTGTAGTAATTGCATGTAAATAAGTAATGAGATATATAGAAAAGTAGCAAAGCATTTTTATGATTATCATCCATCTTTTATGTCAGAAGAAAAAAAAAAACACGTTAGCTCATAAATTCACTTTTCGGCAGTCTTTATTTTTTCCTTTTCTGAAAGCTTTAGATCACATTATGCCAAATCTCTAAACTTTTTTTTTCTTTCTTGTAATCAGAGTCTCTATCTTCTTTCAACAGTTCCCATTCTGTTAGCAGATGTGCTACATCTAAAGAGAATTGCTCTGCCTCTCTTATTTACAGTGGAAAAGGATTTGCTTATTTATGTTTAACATTCTTGAAGCAATTTCACATAAAACACTCAGCGATGATGGGCATGGCAATATTCAGGTGATGCAAAAATGATTTGTTTTTCCTGGTTCATTTGGGAATGGTCATGATTCTGAAGAATGCGATTCAGGCTTTCAGAAAAAAACACCCTTTGTGTTTTTGTGTCTTTCATGTATCAAGAATAAATGCCACCTTCACAACGAAGTAAAATGTTAACTCTCTTAAAATGCAAGTGTTATGATAACACAGGGAGACAAGGGGGGACTAAGTACCCTGACATCTCCCTCCTCTTGAACTTAGATCTGCTGCTGATGACTCCCCTTGTCCTGGCTCCATCAGAAACTATAGGGCAGGGAGCCTAGGTGGGACACTGTAAAGATCAAATGCAGGGCACAGAGTCAGGCAGAGATGGATTAAACAGCAGATTAGACAAAACTTAAAAGATAATTAGTGATTTAGAGGTAGGTCTGAGGAAATTACTGAGTAGCATAGAGAAACAAGGATTTGGAAAATAGGAAAGATTAATTAACTGACATGAAGATTGGGATGGAAGAGTGTTTTATATTCCTAATGGGTGTCCTAGAGGAAAGAATACAAATAATGGGGGGGGGTGGTGGTAATATTAAAGGAGAAGATAATAAAAGTAATCATTATTCCGTAACAATAGAAAACACATACATAGTATCTACCATGTGCAGGGTATTGTTCACAGCACTTGACTTTCATTAAGTTCATCCCTGTAGCAACCTTATGAGTAGGTATAGGATGAATCCATAGCTACAAGAAACACAATAATTATTGAGCAGTATAAATTAAAAATAAACTGACATTCAGATACCTTGTAGTCAAACTACAGAACAAATAAAAAGAGAATTGCTCTCTGGAAAAGAACCAGAATAGAAGAGTAATAACAATTAGGTTGATAACAAAAATTTTAAGAACAGTGAAATAATAGCTTCAGTGTATAGAAAGAAAATAACTATAAAGCTAGAATTAAGTATCCAGCAAAACTATTTTCATGTATGAGGGAATCATAATAATACTTTAAGATAAAAACAGAATATTTACCATCAATAGAAATTCACTAAAGGAACTTCAGAATGAATGTACTTTAGGAGGAAAAAATTGATTCCAAAAAGAAGGTTAAGCAGCAAGAAAGAATGGAAAGCAAATTGGTAAACATTTAACTAAATTTAATCAAATGTTGTCTTTATAAAGTAATAGTAATAATTTCTAAATTCGAGTATAAAAAGATAAAATTAAACAATAGCATGTAACTTGGAAGGAGGTTGACAGGAATCAAACTGTTGAAAAAGTTATTATTTTTTGAAATAAGAGTGAAGAGTGACATATTCTGTTCATCAGTTGAGAATCTCGAAGACAATAATCATAAAGATTAAAATATAATATATATTATTCCCAAGCCAGTTAAAGAGAAAAGACGTACCAAGAACCAAACAAATACAGCATTTCAATCAATCCAAGAGAAAGCATGAATGGAGAAAAAATAGCAAAAGTGGAACTAGCAAAACCCAAAATGCTAGAAATAAGTCAAAATATTTATAATTCACGATACGCTTAATTCTTTCCAGTTGAAAGGCAGAATGACTTGTTGTATTTAAAAAAAAAAAAAAAAATCAGCCTTACATTGAATTCCAGAAGCACACATAAAACCTAAGGAGACAGAAACATTGAAGGTACAGTAGAAAAAGATTAGTCAGGAAAAAATATTTTTTTTTCAGGAAAATTTTTAAAAAAGATGGGGTAGCTTTCAAAATAATTTTTAAGTAACCTTCAATAACTGTTAAGCAAAAAGCATAATTAGGGTTAAAGAAGTCAGAACATACGGTGATTTACCAATAGCTGTATATCAACTACTGTTGTATGCATGTAAGTATTAACTTGTTTAAACCTCATTTAAATCCAACAGGTAGGCAGTATTTACATTTCCATTTTTTAGGTGAGGAAATGGAGGGATGGAGGTTAAATAATTTGCTTAAGATCACACAGATTGTAAGGAATAAGATTAGGATTGAAATCCAGAAGCCAATTTGTCCCCAGAGTCTATCCACCTAATAAAAGGCTTAGTATACTAGAAACTTTTAATGGCCTCAAGTATATGAAGGGAAATTTGATAAAACTACAGGGAGAGGGCTTCCCTGGTGGCGCAGTGGTTGAGAATCTGCCTGCCAATGCAGGGGACACGGGTTCGAGCCCTGGTCTGGGAAGATCCCACATGCCGCGGAGAAACTGGGCCCGTGAGCCACAATTACTGAGCCTGCGCGTCTGGAGCCTGTGCTCCGCAACAAGAGAGGCCGCGATAGTGAGAGGCCCGCGCACCGCGATAAAGAGTGGCCCCCGCTTGCCGCAACTAGAGAAAGCCCGCGCACAGAAACGAAGACCCAACACAGCCATAAAATAAAAAATAAATAAATTAATTAATTAAAAAAAAATTTAAAAAAAAATCAGAAGAAACATTAAAAAAAAAAACTACAGGGAGAACTAGACAAATAAAAAAAATGATAAAAAGAGATTTCAATAGCTTTCTAAATTATTAGAAGATTAAACAGTTGAAAAATTCGCAAGATGAAGAATTGAACAACACAATTTAAAAGTTTGATTTAACAGAAATTAATACACTCTGTGCTCTTTATCAAAACTTTTTAAAGGCAAGGATAATACATTTGTTATCTGCTGCTGACTAACAAATTATTCTAAAACATAGTGGCTCAAAAAAACATGATTTTATATCACATTTCCTGTGGGTCAGGAATTCAGGTATGGTTTAACTGAGCGCTCTGGCTCATGGTGTCTTGAGGTTTCAGTCAGGATGATGGTCTCATCTCAAGGCTTGACTTGGGAATGATCCACTCCAAAATCACTCGCTTAGTTTTTATCAAGATTCAGTTCCTCCTAGGTTGTTGGACTGAGGGCCTCAGTTCTTCCTGGCTGTTGGCTGGCGGCCTCCGTCAGTTCTTTGCTATATAAGACTTCTCATGGGCAAACTGATAGCAAGGTAACTGGCCTTCCTCAAAGACTGAGAGAGGCAGAATGAGAAGGAGAGTGGGAGGAAAGAGAGAAGGGGGAGTGGGGAGAGAAGCTAGTTACTTTATAACCTAATTTTAGAAGAGACAGCCATTCCTTCTGTCATATTCTATTTGTTAGAAGTGAATCATTAAGTTCAGCCAACCCTCAAAAGAAGGGGATTTCATAAGGGTGTGAATATCAGGATGTGGTGGTTATTGGGGACCATCTTAGAGGTTGTCTAGCACAGATTATAAACACAAAATACAGGACAGTAGTTTGGAGTGGGGAGAAGCAGGATTATAAGAGGAGCATAGAAACTGGTGCAACTGTGTTGGCATTGGCATATTTCTGAATTGAATGATTGAATTGTATGTGTCCATTTTGGTACGCTTTACAACTTTAGAGATATAGTGCCATTTTCTTTTGTATGTATCAAATATCACATATTTTTTTCAAAAAGAAAGATAGTTGTCATTTTCTGAAACAAAACAAATCTGTACCTAGTCAAGACTGACCCTTGATAAGTTTAGATTCTACTGAAAATTAACCATTGCATTTTATCTGATTTATGAGTCTTTGGGGAAGTTTGCTTCATTCCTCCATACCTCAGATTATATATATACATTGGATAGTGCATTTTAATTCTATCTTTAAAGTAAAATGTTCATTAATTCTTTTTAAACTATAGTTAATTCACATAAGCCTCCAAAATTTTCACATAAAAGGCACTCTACAAACTTATAAATAGAAAAAATATTTTGTTGTTTTTTGCTCTCATGAATTTAGGCAAATGTGAGCTTTTTGCTTGAATTATTCAGGTAGTAAACTCAAGTCTTTACTGTAAATGTGACCTCTAAATGTTAGAACTAATGCAAACAGAAGAACTTGGTTCCATCATTTTTATATGTAGCATATTTCTTTCCTGCCCACCCCCTTGCCTGGTATTATCAGAAATAGAGTTTGATAACATGAATCAAGCTAATAACATTAGCTTATGACTGATTACCTGTCCAGTTTGGCCTCAGATGAAAATTCTGAGCAATTAATTTTAATCTTATGATAACTCTCATGGGACTGTAAACCATTCTCCTTAATTTAAATACAGCAGTTTCCAACTTAAATACATATGCAATAATCAGTTAGGAAAATCTTTTACTGTGAAAAGAGTATAAGTACCGCAACTAAAATTTTCTACAAATAACATATTAAATTTTTAATTAATTTTTATTGCTCCTTTTCAGTTAAGATAAACTATGCAGTGGTTCTTTGATTTTCAATTCATATTATTCTGAATGTCTCTTACTTGGTATTTCAAGAGAGCTGCATTGTTTGAGGCTAATCGAAGATTCTGCAAAAGTATACATTACAAAAATAATTTCAGATCACTATAAAAATTTTAAGCAACACAAATATATATAAGAAGTAATAATTAAAATCTACATAAACCACCCCTCAGCTCCTAATCATACTTCCCTAAGGTAACCAATTTTAAAAATTTGATATGTGTCTTTATAGAAATTTTCTATTATTAAAAACATGTGCATGCAAACACATACACATTTTAAAATGAGAGTGTAGTATAATTATTGTCTAAAAATTTGCCTTTTCATATTTTTCATTTAATATAACATAGCCATCTTTAAAAGATATAAGGTAAAGTTCTGCATGACTTACTCTTTTATATGGTCTATAGAAATTTCATAGCTGGATGTATAATAACTTAACTCTTTTCCTATTAATGCTCACTTAAAATATTTTATTATTTATTTTTTAGTATTAGAAACTGCCACAATAAACATTTTTGGCAGTGGAATTATTATTCTACTAATTAAAATAAATTATTAAAAGAGTAATATATCAGAGGTTATTATTTAAAATTTTTATGTGTTCTCTTAATTGTATCTTTAAGATTTCCGCTGACAGGTCCCATTTCACACCACTGCTCTTTTTTTTTTAAAAAAAATTATTTATTTATTTATTTATTTATTTTTGGCTGTGTTGGGTCTTTGTTGCAGTGCGCGGGCTTTCTCTAGTTGCGGCGAGCGGGGGCTACTCTTTGTTGCCGTGCGTGGGCTTCGTGTTGCGGTGGCTTCTCTTGTTGTGGAACACGGGCTCTAGGTGCACAGGCTTCGGTAGTTGTGGCATGCAGGCTCAGTAGTTGTGGCTCGCGGGCTCTAAAGTGCAGGCTCAGTAGTTGTGGTGCACAGGCTTAGTTGCTCCGTGGCATGTGGGATCTTCCCGGACCAGGGCTTGAACCCGTGTCCCCTGCATTGGCAGGCGGATTCTTAAACACTGTACCACCAGGGAAGTCCCTCATAGCACTGCTTTTAATAGTGGATGTGATAATTCTTTAAATTTGGGTCTCAATGAAAGGTTACAAATCTTGATTTTAATTTTCAGTTGTTAATTCAATTATAATTACATGTTAGCTAAAGTGTTCATAATAGTATGCCAGTTTCAATTGAAATGAACAGCTTAAAAATAACAAAGTTCATCTTAAATATTTTATCTCTTTTAGCATAAAAACTATAATATGGTAGTGTGAATATGTTTTCTCTGACAGTTTTGTAAATTATGATAAAGAATTTGCGTTTTGAAAAATAATGAGTAGCATCTTAATTAATTGCAATGTGTCTTTTGCAAAGAGCTTGAGGCCTAATTAGTTAAAATCTCACATATGTATTTTCAGCATGAGAATTCTATCAGAAGCTACAAACTGCTTATCCATTTTGGTTTCAACCATGCTTGTCAGTTTAGTTTTCCCTGAGGGATGGGGAATGAAACAACTCTCTTTCTAGCAAGTTGCCTCACTAGGTTAGTTAGTGCTTAGTATTACGGGTTGGCAGAGCCTGTAATCAGCCTGCCTATATGGGTTAATAAAGGAATTTTGTGTTTTAGTGGAAACTCAGTAGGTATTCATTTGGAAGACTATCATGATGTTCAAAACAATTAGAAATAGGATTCTCTCTTAATTCTTCGGTTTACCAGTGATTGGAAGGTAAGGTCACCTAAGCAGAGCTGACAGGTAGTGCTGTTGGGATTTGTTCTCATTTCAGGAGAAAAACACATTAGTGTATTTCTTGGCAGCCTCCTCCTTTTTAATGTAAATCTAAGATTGGAAGCATTTTAGAATATAGTATGCTTCAGGACTTTGTCATTACCTGTAAACTGCCTTCTGTCTGCTCTAACCCTTTGCCCTTCTTGATTCAACCATACGGCTCTAGAAGAATCCCACTTCTGCTCTTCAGAGCCCAGCACACAGCTGTATGCCAACCCTCAAAATGAGCAGTTCAGGTTTTGTGTTCTGGTAAGGTCAATTTCCATTTCCTACAGCTGTTTCTTCTTTTATGGGGAGAAAAAGAAAACTAAAATATTTTTCAAAATATTTTTCTGTCACTCATGTGAGGCATGATGCATTTTCTCTGAGAAGGTGCCCACATTTTCCACCAAGCTCTGCTGCTGCCTTGTGATTTTTTCTTGGGTTGAACCATTCTACTCTTCTTTGTAGGCTGCTGTGTAGGAAATGAAGTCGTCACACTCTACACAGCATCTCTGATGCTTTATTTATTTCACTTTGTAACGCTGCAGGCAGGGTATGTTGATGGCATTACACTGAAAATGTCTTGAATCTTTGCTGTGGGAGATAGGTTTCAGGTCAGCTCCAAAGAAAGAATTGACTATTGTCACAAGAAAGGATTTGAAAGAAAAAAAAAAAAGTCCCATTTATTTCCTGAGTCCTCAGAAATTGCAAATCCTCAGTGAGAATGCACCAGCAGAGGACACTGTTGTGGCCATGAAGAGGTCAGAGTAGGGGGATGAGGCATCCTGCAGCTGCCTGCTCTAAACTAACATAAGAGGCATCATCAAGATCTTTCCTAGAAATGAATGACAGGTCTTGGTGGCTAAAAACACAACTTGGACCCATGGAAAAGCAAATCCTAAGAATTTCCTTTGATTCATAATCAGAGCCCTCAACCAAGAGAGGAGCATCCCAGCTCAGGCAGCACTGAACCAAAGCAGTAAAGGAAATGCAAATGAAGATCCTGAGATCTTAGAATGCGAATCTAAATTAGACCATAACAGTATCTCTTGGCCACAAGAGCAAGGACCACAATTCCTTGGTGAGCAAGATTTAAGTTTGATATCAGAATCTACTCTATGTATGTTTGATCTATTTATATTTCTGTCTATCTGAGGGAATTGGGAAATAAAGTGGAATTATTCTCACTATAATGATTGTGTTCAGTAAGTCTTAATACTTTTCTCAAGTTCCTAGTGTCTCAAGTCAGTGACTTTCCAGGTATTGTCATATGTAAGACATATAACTGGGGGGACCCTACTTACGTCAGATAAAATTATGGTGCCAAGAAGGAGAATATCCATTATCCTTTACAAAGCCTTTTTTTCTTTCAGGGTGTGCTACATATACACTTAACGATTATTTGTCAGTAACAGGAAAAAAAAGAGGTATAATTTTGAAATATCTGAAAGTACTGGCTATTTTAATTGCTAGAATTTTCCAAGTTTAATGTTTGTATGAAAAACAGAAGGTTTTCTGCTTACCTTAATACTTCTCACAGCAACTTAAATCTCATATAGATTGTCACCAAATCTTCAAATGCAACTCATCCCTTACTAGCACAATGGGAATTGTTAACTGCAGTCAGCCAAGTGGCTGTAATTATTGATTAATCACCAGGTGTAACGAAGACTTCTAGGCTAACAAGAAAGACTGTTGTGTTAGTGAAGAAGTTTGTTTTTGAAAAATGTCGTTTGCATTAAATATTTAATGTGCTCTCTTACTAAATGGTCGTTTTGCACTTCTTGCATGTTACCTGGGAACTGAGGATCTAGCACCATCTGCAGGCAAAACTCTGCTAATTTCATCTGGCGGTAGAAACAATTTTTAAAAACTTTACAGCTGAGTTTGAAATTGTTTTCACAGTGATAGACAAGGCTGTCCTTACAAAAAAAATGTAAATTGAAATGTCATCTAGTTTGTCTCCCCTTTCTTTTGTTCTCACGGAGCATCCATAGTTGCTATTTAAGAAGTAAATAGGAGGTGTTATCAGCTTAACCCTGGCAAACCGCTTAGAATCAGCTTGGCACACATGGAGCTCACAAATTTTAGTCATTATATGTCTGCCACTTTTAGCCTTTTTAGGCTGGTTCTGAATAACTGTTTGCCAGAGTTGATTTAAAATTTGCATTCACTTATTTTATCTTGCTTTTAACGTACATATTGTTTAATCAATGCTTTTTAAAAGTAAATTCTTTAATCAGGGAACAAGAAACGCCAATATACAGTAATCATTGGAAAACCTAAAATAGGGGAAGTCTACCTGTCATCTTTTCCTCAGCTGGTTCCACAAATTCATTATTAGCAACAAAAAACATAAAATAAAACCCATGTACTGGGCATTTATTAGATGACGGTCATTGTGAAAAATTATTTATAATTATCTCATTTTAAATTTAAAATTACCTAGTAATCCTCCGAAGTAAGTATTATTTATTCCTATCTTACAAATGAAGGAATTAAATACAGAGGGAGGTAAATCTCTCTATGCAAGTCCCTATAACTGGGAAGAGGTGGAATGAAGATTTGGGGTTGAATTGAAACCAGGTCTTCCCAACACTAGAGGGCCAAAGAAAGAATAAGAATATTTGATAACTCAAACATTTCATTTAAATGTTAACATGAATAAACACAAAATAGCCAATCATATTAAACAAGGATTAAGACCTGAATTCTTTTTTGGAAAATGACTTATAAGGTAAACATTGAAAGTTACACATTTTAAAGTACTTTTGCTTAAAATCTTGAACACTCATTATCTTCAAAATATTTTCCAAATAGATTTTGGTTAAAAAAATTTTCAAGTTAATAGATGTGTGAAAATATAACCAAGAAGTAAGAAAAAAATAAATTTCTTCATAAATTTATCAAATTACTTGCTTTTCAAAACTCACATTATATTTCTAAAACACTACTTCCACTTGCACGAGTCATTAGCTTTCATAAGGAGTGCTTTTATATAAAATCTGTAAACTGTAAACTATAACATTTCTTCATTATTAGCATATTCAGGTCCATTAAATCTATTATAAATGCAAAGTCTACTGATTAATATTTTAATTGTAGCTTGGGGTTCTTGGTGTGGATCTAGGAAATATTTATGAAGATTTTAAAGTATTGGTTTAGACATTTCAGAATAAATCCTTGAGCTATTATAACTTTTTAACCATAAAAAGTGTACACTGAAGATCAGCTTAGTAAAGCTACTGATAAAATTGCAATGTTGTATACTGAGCAAAGGAAGCAGAAACAGTTTAAAAATTATAGCTATTTCATTTAACTATTTTTGTAGGAATTTCAATTCTAATTATTAACTTTAAAAAAGTATTCACTTTTATCTAGAGTACTTTTTTCTTTCTAGTATTCTCACAGCAGCTTAAAAATTTAAGCACACACTAATTGTCAAAGGTTTATTTTGCATTTATATTTCTGTATTTTGGGTAATAAAATAAAACATAGTAAAACATGTTATATTCTCTTAAATCATTCTTTAAAACTACCTTTCAGCAAATATGAAATGATAAAATCTCTTTAATTGTGACATTGAATGCTATTACTTAAAAAGAGTCTTATCAAAGTTAGCAATAATTTCTAATAATGTCTTACTTTATCTTATAATTTTAGACATGGCTTAGAAATGCTTAGTCTTTCCACTTAAAAGAACAAAATGAGTTTTGTAAACTTACATGATTTGAAATAGGCATGTTCAAATTAAAATGTTTTTCGAAAAAGATAATGAAAAGTTTGAGGTCAAATATAAGATAGTAGAGAAAAGGAAGTTTTATAACTCTAGTTAATGTATAATTATTTTCATCTTTGAGACAGATCTTTCAATTATTTGTATATTCCCTGTTGACATTCCCACTTCCTCAACAATCATGTCATTTAAATTTTCTTTTATTAAGCATCCAGTTCTCTTTTGATATTTATAGAAGGATTTGATTTTGTGATAGTTTCGCTCTTGCTTCTGCACCAAAACAGATCACGGTACTGAAAGAACGGATAAATAAAAGACATTTTCACGTAAACACAATGACTAAGCAAGTCCTTTAAAACACCCAATTACATTATTTCTTCCCCTCTGTCCAGAAATGGTACAGGTCAGAGCAGCAGAAAGAGTAGAGGTGAAAAATAAACAGATGATACTAAGTATGGTGTTTTTATCAGTGAAAAGTAATAGCTTTATCTCTGGAATACAGTCCAAAGCAATAAGATGCAGAACTTTTAGTATGTCTTGTGTTAGCTCACTTTCATCCCTTTGGCACCACTGTCACTTCCTTCTAAGGCTAGGGTCTACATTTTCCAGAATCCCCTTCTCTGTGTGGTTCTGGGTTAGAGTTCACCGATGAAAAAAACTTTCTAGAGAGTTAGAAGATGGAAATGAATAGGAAGCCATTATTTTTTTCAGAGGTGTTTGCAGCTAGATGCTTGGAAACAGGCTGACATCTTCATTCTCAATCTCTGACCTTCAGCAGCTGCTTTCCTGACCTCTACCCTATCCTCCCCCATCTACCCCAGCTCTTCCAACAGACCTGAGAGTCCCTAATTCTGCATTAACACTTTATATCTGGATACATCAAATGGCTTCTGTTATGCTGACTGATCCCTGATGATAAAGACACCATCACAATATAAGGACTGGGAAAATATTCAGTTTATTAAATATTGTGAATGTCAGGAATATCAGAAACATCGTTTCAATATGTAAATATCAAATCACATTTCAAAGTAAATTTTTGATTATCTGGATTTCTTCTTTGCTTTTCTCTAACAACTAAGACCAGTCTATATTTATTAGTTTCTTCGGCCTTTAAAATAGCTTTAAAAATGATGTTCAAATAAACTTCAAGTAGTTAACTTCAGTTTTTTCTGAATAAAAATTTCCATTCTTACACTTGATATTACTCAATGGTGTTTTATCTGTAGTAGGAAGAGGGAAATCAAGTTTCAAAAAATATTAAAAAGCCAGTTAACTCTGACTCATTATTTGCTACCTCCTTCCCCCTGACATGATACATAAAGCTCTTTCAGGTTCTGTGTTTGCCACTAGAGACTAAATACTGCTTTCATAAAACTGAGATCTAATCAAGATCATATTTAAATGTCAAAACAGTTGTGACTGAATGGAGCTTGGATACTACATGACTCCATCTTGGCAGAGTTACATTCAAGAAACATCCATGCTCAATAAAACCAAATAAAAATTTTTATATCCTTCAGGAAACGACTTTTGATATTCATAACACATTGCAACATTTCTCTCAAGTCTCTTTGCCCATCCTTGCCCTTCTCCACCTCTCTCTATTCCTCTATTCAATGCAACTACCAACAAACTTACATAGTATTTTCTACATACCAGGCACTGTTCTAGGTACTTCACATATATTAACATATTTAATCCTTACAACAACCCCATGATTAGGTGTTACTATTAGCTCCATATTACAGATGAAAAAAATTAAGGCTCAGGGTGGCGTACCTTGCCCAACGTCACAGAGCAAACAAGTGGCAGGGATATGGTAAGTACACTTAGCAGCTAGGCAGCAAGTTATGAAACCTCTCAAAGCTGTTCACCAACCCACCCTCTTTAGCACCATCCTTCCCCATTTCCTCTTTCTTTGTGTCTTTTGTTTCTAGCCAGTAATTCTTGGTCTCTTTTATTGAAATTCTAGCAATCCATAAGAACTTGGGAGAGCAGGTTATAGTAAAGCAGGACATGTGGTCCTTGGGCTAGTCTTTCTGTTTTGTTTTCCTTCTCCTTCCCCATGACCTTCTGTTCTCTCTTTCCTTAATATGGTTCCAGATGCAGTCTCAGAAGCAACATTAATGGGGATGAGGATGATCTGCTATTAATCACATGAGGAAGGATTCAAGCAGTAAAGAAATGCATAAAAAATAGAATATAGAGAAGTAACAGTTTAGTCTGTCAAAGTGGAGTTAAAAGCTTTTGAGGTCATAGGGTTTTCTGTGCCATAAAAATCTCAAATAAAATAAAATAAGTTATATTTAGGCTGCCTTCAAACTCAGGTAACTCAAACTTTTATATTTATTTTTCTCAACAATAGCTGATCAAATAGTTACTCAATAACTTTTGTTTCCTAGTTTTCAAACCATAGTACTATTATAATCCTGTTTTTTTCAAAATGGGGGACATATCCTTCCAGGATGAACACGAGTGCTAGAAGAAAAACATATATATACATCCACTTTGCCTCTAAGCCAGACTGATTCAGTATCTTGCTTCAGGAAGAAAATTCCTTATCATTTTTCAAAATATAATACTCCAGCATACTTTGATATTCATGACCCTTGGGTTTTTTGAAGTGCTAAATAGCATATAATTGTGTGTTTTTTTAAGATTTTTTTTTTTGATGTGGACCATTTTTAAAGTCTTTATTGAATTTGTTACAATATTGTTTCTGTTTTCTGTTTTGGTTTTTTGGCCACAAGGCATGTGGGATCTTATTTCCCTGACCACGGATGGAACCTGCATCCCCTTCACTGGAAGGCGAAGTCTTAACCACTGGACAACCAGGGAAGTCCCTGTAATTGCTTTTTTTTTTTTTTTTTTAACATCTTTATTGGAGTATAATTGCTTTACAATGTTGTGTTAGTTTCTGCCTTATAACAAAGTGAATCAGTTATACATATACATATGTTCCCATATCTCTTCCCTCTTGCATCTCCCTCCCTCCCACCCTCCCTATCCCACCCCTCTAGGTGGTCACAGAGCACCGAGCTGATCTCCCTGTGCTATGCGGTTGCTTCCCACTAGTTAGCTGTTTTACGTTTGGTAGTGTATATATGTCCGTGCCACTCTCTCACTTTGTCACCGCTTGCCCTTCCCCGTCCCCATATCCTCAAGTCCGTTCTCTAGTAGGTCTGTGTCTTTATTCCCGTCTTACCACTAGGTTCTTCATGACCTTTTTTTTTAAAATTAAATCTAATACAGATTAACTTTAAGAAATATTTGGAGAGTTCAGCTGCAACGGTTTTTTTTTGTGTGTGTGTGATCATGAGTCACGCTGGTATATGTAGGAATTAGGACTGAAAAAGTATCTTGGCTATTGATATTTAGAAATTTAAGATTGGAAACCTAAAAAATTCAGTTTCATTTTATAAGTACTGATATGATCACAGAAACTTTTAAAATAGATGTTTACATAGCACTGGCCTTGTAAGTTAAGTGTGGGGCAACTTCAGAAACTGCAAGAAAGCCTTTCTTCTTCCTTTACTTTCTTGATTTTCCAAATACAAATAAATCCTAATTGTAATGGTATGAAGAGTTTTTTTTTTTTTTTTTTAATGTATTTATTTATTTTTGGCTGTGTTGGGTCTTCGTTTCTGTGCGAGGGCTTTCTCTAGTTGTGGCGAGCGGGGGCCACTCTTCATTGCGGTGCGCGGGCCTCTCGCTGTCGCGGCCTCTCTTGTTGCAGAGCACAGGCTCCAGACGCGCAGGCTCAGTAGTTGTGGCTCATGGCCTTAGTTTCTCCGCGGCATGTGGGATCTTCCCAGACCAGGGCTCGAACCCGTGTCCCCTGCATTGGCAGGCAGATTCTCAACCACTGCGCCACCAGGGAAGCCCTGAAGAGTTTTTTATTGCTTTCCCTGAAATGGATTTTAATAGGGAGTTAATGAAGAGAGAGAACTACTATCAGGGAAAAGGATGAGGCTATTCATTCAAGGCTTCAGTGGCATATGATCCACTGAAAATGTTTAGAAACACGTCCCCACCAAAATCAATGAAGTCGTGATTCATTGATATAAAAGTGGGGAATTTTTTTAAAAGGGTGAAGGTGGCCTTTTTACCTCGTATTTGACCAAATATTAATTATTGGTGTCTTAAATCCATATTGTGAGATATTTGCTTTCTTTCAGCTCTGGTGCCATGATATATTACATTATGTTTGATGGTTGTTATCTACACACTGAAATTCCTTAAGTGCACATCAAAATTTTGAATCATAAGATAACTCTATAATGACACAAGAATGATATTACTTTTAGTTTTGGAGGCAAATAGTAAAATCTTGTATGTTTTCTATTTTGGAAGTAAAAGAAAATAAAACATTAACAGATAGGTAAAAATCACTAAGTAGTATATCTGAGTAGATGGCATATGTCGATATCTAATATATACTTTGTTTAAAATGTAAAATACCTGTATTTTCTTTTCACATTTGACTCCAGTATATCCAGTGCGGCAAAAACATATGTTGGGGAGTACGCATCTGCCTCCATAAAGACACTTTTGATAGCAAATTGCTGGAATACACAAGTTTTTACAGTTACCACCTTTTGACACAAATGCTTGTGACATATTCTATTCCAATGGTCTGAAGCCATTCAGCAACTTGACTATAAAAATAGTCATAAGAATCTATGAATGACCAATTGCACTCCTATATTTCTGCAACCAGCGTGCAAACACACACATACATACACATATCAAAAGACAAAACACCCCCAAACTCAACACAACAGTTTCAATATTTTATAAAGATATTATTAAAGCAAACAGAATTTTCATTGGCTACATTTTAAAGTATTTAAAATATATCTTTTTGTTTTCTATAGAGAGAAGATTCGAATCAGTAATATAAGATAGCATTCATAATTTGCTTTATAATAAAAATTTTTTTAGCAAAAATTTAAAAGGGACAATTCAGTACTGACCAATGTATGGAAAAACAGACAATTTTATATACTATCAATGGAAGTTTAATGTGAAACAACTCTATTGGAAGCTTCCTAAAGATCTTCACACTGTCTGTACTAGAAATTTCTTCTTTAAAATCTCTCTCTATGCAATTTTTAAATACCTGTATCTATTTATCTTTTGCCTTCTTCTTTCTTTCTTTCTTTCTTTCTTTCTTTCTTTCTTTCTTTCTTTCTTTCTTTCTTTCTTTCTTTCTTTCTTTCTTTCTTTCTACCTACCCACCTACAGAGAAAAATGCTTATAATAGTAACAATTTGTAAATAACAGAAATGTTCAATATGAGAGGAAATGTCAAGTGAATTATAGTATTTATATTATGGAATTTAATATATCATTTAAAATTACATCTTTAAGGACATGGAAATGCTTTTAAGTAATATTGACTAAAAAAATAGGAATATAAAATTATATACAATACAGTTATTTTTCATGGGAGAGGTATCTCTTTCAAGAGCTCATATTGGAAGCTTGCATAATTCAAGAATAATATTCCCTTTAATATAAATGCAACATTGAAAGGTGTGTTTTCATCAGAGATATTGTGTATGGCTGAGCAGGTTATGTAATGCAGAAGGTTCCACAGCTAAGGAAGCACTGTTCATATCACAGACATCATAGATTCAAATATTTATTACAACAATTTTCCAGAAGATGGCAGTAAGACATCTTGTATAAATAACATCATCAATATTTAGACTGTTTCCAGACAGATGCAAGTAAAGCATTTTGAGGAAGGGGACTTTAAAAAATTCACATAAAGGTGCAAGGTGCAAACACAAGGTGCAAAAACAGGGTGCACATCTTCAGGCTGTGCTCAGAGTACCTTAATCCACAATTACTGGAGCATATTTCCGCATTAATGTGCTTTTAGCATCTTATCATTCTCTGTCATGTTCCATACAAACTCTCTCCAGAATGAGTAGCCCAAACTGAGGTTGCTAGTTCTTTTTTCTAGCATTTTATCACATCTAACTTTCAGTGAGAATTATTTATTTTTGAGCACATAATTCTTATGTAAGTACTAGTACTTAATGAATTCTTCGAAAATATTTTCCTAGGATGAGAAATGTGTAAATAATAATAGCCATTACTAATAAAGTCTAAGAGTCATAAAAATTATATGCAGAATCTCTGATACATGAAAAGCAGAGCAGGTATTTCTAGTAAAAAGGCACAGTCATTTTACAATTGTGCTATTTCAGTTTACAATACACTTGGATCACCAGTTTTGATATTATATAATTACTGAGCATTTGAAAATATTTTGAGGAGATTTTCTGTTTTTCCCATTGGGTTATTAATCATTGTTAATTTTTTTTTATTGTGTTTTTTTTTTTTAAACATCTTTATTGAAGTATAATTGCTTTACAATGGTGTGTTAGTTTCTGCTTTATAACAAAGTGAATCAGTTATACATATACATATGTTCCCATATCTCTTCCCTCTTGCATCTCCCTCCCTCCCACCCTCCCCATCCCACCCCTCTAGGTGGTCACAGAGCACCGAGCTGGTCTCCTTGTGCTATGCGGCTGCTTCCCACTAGCTATCTATTTTACATTTGGTAGTGTATATATGTCCATGACACTCTCTGACCCTGTCACATCTCACCCCTCCCCCTCCCCATATCCTCAAGTCCATTCTCTAGTAGGTCTGTGTCTTTATTCCCGTCTTGCCACCAGGTTCTTCATGGCCTTTTTTTTTTTTTTTCCTTAGTTTCCATATATATGTGTTAGCATACTGTATTTGTTTTTCTCTTTCTGACTTACTTCACTCTGTATGACAGACTCTAACTCCATCCACCTCATTACAAATACCTCCATTTCATTTCTTTTTATGGCTGAGTAATATTCCATTGTATATATGTGCCACATCTTCTTTATCCATTCATCTGATGATGGACACTTAGGTTGCTTCCATGTCCTGGCTATTGTAAATAGAGCTGCAATGAACATTTTGGTACATGACTCTTTTTCAACTATGGTTTTCTCAGGGTATATGCCCAGTAGTGGGATTGCTGGGTCGTATGGTAGTTCTATTTGTAGTTTTTTAAGGAACCTCCATACTGTTCTCCATAGTGGCTGTATCAATTTACATTCCCACCAACAGTGCAAGAGTGTTCCCTTTCCTCCACACCCTCTCCAGCATTTATTGTTTCTAGATTTTTTGATGATGGCCATTCTGACCGGTGTGAGATGATATCTCATTGTAGTTTTGATTTGCATTTCTCTAATGATTAATGATGTTGAGCATTCTTTCATGAGTCTGTTGACAATCCATATATCTTCTTTGGAGAAATGTCTATTTAGGTCTTCTGCCCATTTTTGGATTGAGTTGTTCGTTTTTTTGTTATTTAGCTGCATGAGCTGCTTGTAAATCTTGGAGATTAATCCTTTGTCAGTTGCTTCATTTGCAAATATTTTCTCCCGTTCTGAGGGTTGTCTTTTGGTCTTGTTTATGGTTTCCTGTGCTGTGCAAAAGCTTTTAAGTTTCATTAGGTCCCATTTGTTTATTTGTGTTTTTATTTCCATTTCTCTAGGAGCTGTGTCAAAAAGAATCTTGCTGTGATGTATGTCATAGAGCGTTCTGCCTATGTTTTCCTCTAAGAGTTTGATAATGTCTGGCCTTACACTTAGGCCTTTAATCCATTTTGAGTTTATTTTTGTGTATGGTGTCAGGGAGTGTTCTAATTTCATGCTTTTACATGTATCTGTCCAATTTTCCCAGCACCACTTATTGAAGAGGCTGTCTTTTCTCCACTGTATATGCTTGCCTCCTTTATCAAAGATAAGGTGACTATATGTGCGTGGGTTTATCTCTGGGCTTTCTATCCTGTTCCGTTGATCTGTATTTCTGTTTTTGTGCCAGTACCAAACTGTCTTGATTACTGTAGCTTTGTAATATAGTCTGAAGTCAGGGAGCCTGATTCCTCCAGCACCATTTTTCATTCTCAAGATTGCTTTGGCTCTTTGGGGTCTTTTGTGTTTCCATACAAATTGTGAAATTTTTTGTTCTAGTTCTGTGAAAAATGCCAGTGGTAGTTTGATAGGGATTGCATTGAATCTGTAGATTGCTTTGGGTAGTAGAGTCATTTTCACAATGTTGAGTCTTCCAATCCAAGAACATGGTATATCTCTCCATCTATTTGTATCATCTTTCATTTCTTTCATCAGTGTCTTATAATTTTCTGCATGCAGGTCTTTTGTCTCCTTAGGTAGGTTTATTCCTAGGTATTTTATACTTTTTGTTGCAATGGTAAACGGGAGTGTTTTCTTAATTTCACTTTCAGATTTTTCGTCATTAGTGTATAGAAATGCAAGAGATTACTGTGCATTAATTTTGTATCCTGCTAGTTTACCAAATTCATTGATTAGCTCTACTAGTTTTCTGGTAGCATCTTTAGGATTCTCTATGTATAGTATCATGTCATGTGCAAACAGTGACAGCTTTACTTCTTCTTTTCCGATTTGGATTCCTTTTATTTCTTTGTCTTCTCTGATTGCTGTGGCTAACACTTCCAAAACTATGTTGAATAATAGTGGTGAGAGTGGGCAACCTTGTCTTGTTCCTGATCTTAGTGGAAATGGTTTCAGTTTTTTACCATTGAGGACAATGTTGGCTGTGGGTTTGTCATATATGGCCTTTATTATGTTGAGGAAAGTTCCCTCTCTGCCTACTTTCTGCAGGGTTTTTCTCATAAATGGGTGTTGAATTTTGTCGAAAGCTTTCTCTGCATCTATTGAGATGATCATATGGTTTTTCTCCTTCAATTTGTTAATATGGTGTATCACATTGATTGATTTGCGTATATTGAAGAATCCTTGTATTCCTGGGATAACCCCACTTGCTCATGGTGTATGATCCTTTTAATGTGCTGTTGGATTCTGTTTGCTAGTATTTTGTTGAGGATTTTGCATCTATGTTCATCCGTGATATTGGCCTGTAGTTTTCTTTCTTTGTGACATCTTTGTCTGGTTTTGGTTTCAGGGTGATGGTGGCCTCGTAGAATGAGTTTGGGAGTTTTCCTCCCTCTGCAATATTTTGGAAGAGTTTGAGAAGGATAGGTGTTAGCTCTTCTCTAAATGTTTGATAGAATTCGCCTGTGAAGCCATCTGGTCCTGGGCTTTTGTTTGTTGGAAGACTTTTAATCACAGTTTCAATTTCAGTGCTTGTGATTGGTCTGTTCATATTTTCTATTTCTTCCTGGTTCAGTCTCGGTAGGTTGTGCATTTCTAAGAATCTGTCCATTTCTTCCAGGTTGTCCATTTTATTGGCATAGAGTTGCTTGTAGTAATCTCTCATGATCGTTTGTATTTCTGCAGTGTCAGTGGTTACTTCTCCTTTTTCATTTCTAATTCTATTGATTTGAGTCTTCTCCGTTTTTCTCTTGATGAGTCTGGCTAATGGTTTATCAATTTTGTTTATCTTCTCAAAGAACCAGCTTTTAGTTTTATTTATCTTCGCTGTTGTCTCCTTCATTTCTTTTTCATTTATTTCTGATCTGATCTTTATGATTTCTTTCCTTCTGCTAGCTTTGGGGTTTTTTTGTTATTCTTTCTCTAACTGCTTCAGGTTGCAAGGTTAGGTTGTTTATTCGAGATGTTTCCTGTTTCTTGATGTAGGCTTGTATTGCTATAAACTTCCCTCTTAGTACTGCTTTTGCTGCGTCCCATAGGTTTTGGGTCGTCATGTCTCCATTGTCATTTGTTTCTAGGTATTTTTTGATTTCCCTTTGATTTCTTCAGTGATCACTTCGTTATTAAGTAGTGCATTGTGTAGCCTCCATGTGTTTGTATTTTTTACAGATCTTTTCCTGTAATTGATATCTAGTCTCATAGCGTTGTGGTCGGAAAAGATACTTGATACGATTTCAATTTTCTTAAATTTACCAAGGCTTGATTTGTGACCCAAGATATGATCTATCCTGGAGAATGTTCCATGAGCACTTGAGAAGAATGTGTATTCTGTTGTTTTTGGATGGAATGTCCTATAAATATCAATTAAGTCCATCTTGCTTAATGTATCATTTAAAGCTTGTGTTTCCTTATTTATTTTCATTTTGGATGATCTGTCCATTGGTGAAAGTGGGGTGTTAGAGTCCCCTACTATGATTGTGTTGCTGTCGATTTCCCCTTTTATGGCTGTTAGTATTTGCCTTATGTATTGAGGTGCTCCTATGTTGGGTGCATAAATATTTACAATTGTTATACCTTCCTCTTGGATCGATCCCTTGATCATTATATAGTGTCCTTCTTTGTCTCTTGTAATAGTCTTTATTTTAAAGTCTACTTTGTCTGATATGAGAATTGCTACTCCAGCTTTCTTTTGATTTCCATTTGCATGGAATATCTTTTTCCATCCCCTCACTTTCAGTCTGTATATGTCTCTAGGTCTGAAGTGGGTCTCTTGTAAACAGCATATATATGGGTCTTGTTTTTGTATCCATTCAGCCAGTCTGTGTCTTTTGGTGGGAGCATTTAATCCATTTACATTTAAGGTAATTATCGATATGTATGTTCCTATTCCCATTTTCTTAAATGTTTTGGGTTATTGTAGGTGTTTTCCTTCTCTTGTGTTTCTTGCCTAGAGAAGTTCCTTTCGCATTTGTTGTAAAGCTGGTTTGGTGGTGCTGAATTCTGTTAGCTTTTGCTTGTCTGTAAAGGTTTTAATTTCTCCATCAAATCTGAATGAGATCCTTGCTGGGTAGAGTAATCTTGGTTGTAGGTTTTTCTCCTTCATCACTTTAAGTATATCCTGCCACTTCCTTCTGGCTTGCAGAGTTTTTGCTGAAAGATCAGCTGTTAACCTTATGGGGATTCCCTTGTGTGTTATTTGTTGTTTTTCCCTTGCTGCTTTTAATATGTTTTCTTTATATTTAATTTTTGATAGTTTGATTAATATGTGTCTTGGCATGTTTCTCCTTGGATTTATCCTGTATGGGACTCTCTGTGCTTCCTGGACTTGATTAACTAATTCCTTTCCCATATTAGGGAAGTTGTCAACTATAATCTCTTCAAATATTTTCTCAGTCCCTTTCTTTTTCTCTTCTTCTTCTGGGACCCCTATAATTCGAATGTTGGTGCGTTTAATGTTGTCCCAGAGGTCTCTGAGACTTTCCTCAGTTCTTTTCATTCTTTTTTCTTTATTCTGCTCTGCAGTAGTTATTTCCACCATTTTATCTTCCAGGTCACTTATCCGTTCTTCTGCCTCAGTTATTCTGCTATTGATCCCATCTAGAGTATTTTTAATTTCATTTATTGTGTTTTTCATCGTTGCTTGGTTCCTCTTTAGTTCTTCTATATCCTTGTTAAATGTTTCTTGCATTTTGTCTATTTTATTTCCAAGATTTTGGATCATCCTTACTATCATTATTCTGAATTCTTTTTCAGGTAGACTACCTATTTCCTCTTCATTTGTTAGGTCTGGTGTGTTTTGACCCTGCTCCTTCATCTGCTGTGTGTTTTTCTGTCATCTCATTTTGCTTATCTTACTGTGTTTGGGGTCTCCTTTTCACAGGCTGCAGGTTCGTAATTCCCGTTGTTTTTGGTATCTGTCCCCAGTGGCTAAGGTTGGTTCAGTGGGTTGTATAGGCTTCCTGGTGGAGGGAACTATTGCCTGTGTTCTGGTGGATGAGGCTGGATCTTGTCTTTCTGGTGGGCACGTCCACGTCTGGTGGTGTATTTTGGGGTGTCTGTGGCCTTATTATGATTTTAGGCAGCCTCTGTGCTAATGGATGGGGCTGTGTTCCTGTCTTGCTAGTTGTTTGGCATAGGGTGTCCAGCACTGTAGCTTGCTGGTCGTTGAGTGACGCTGGGTCTTGATGTTGAGATGGAGATCTCTGAGAGATTTTCGCCGTTTGGTATTACGTGGAGCTGGGAGGTCTCTTGTGGACCAGTGTCCTGAAGTTGGCTCTCCCACCTCAGAGGCACAGCCCTGATGCCTGGCTGGAGCACCAGGAGCCTTTCATCCACACGGTTTTTCTTTCTTTCTTTCTTTTTTCTTTTTTCCCTTTTCTTCTGAGCCGTGTGGCTGACCAGGTCTTGATGCTCCGGACAGGTGTCAATCTTGAGCCTCTGCACGGCGGTGAGCATAGTCCGAGCCTGAGGGAGCCCGGCCGCCTCTGTGTCCAGTCGTCCGGCTGTGTCTTTGTTAATATTTTAACATGTTATTTCAAGTTTTCATAAATTTCAAAATTGCATTAAATTTGATTTTCCTTTATACCCTGCGATCCCATCTATGTAAAAATTTATGACTAAAACTGAAATAACTAAAATGCTAAAATCAAGGCAGAAACTAGTTCTGGGTGGTGGAATTTGGAGTGATTAATTTTTAAAAACTTTTTCATATTTTCTATAATTTCCATGATAGATATATACCTACCTTATAATATGGAAAAACATTTAAACTTACATTAAAACCTTCTTTATCCAATTCCCCCTTGGATGAAAATAGTCAAAAGATACAAACTTCTAGTTATAAGTTAAATAAGTACTAGGGATGTAACATACAACACAATAAATGTAATTAACACTGCTATACATTATATATGAAAGTTTTAAGACAGTAAAAGTTCTCATCACAAGGAAAAAACATTTTTTTCTATTTCTTTAATGTTGTAGCTATATGAGGTGATGGATATTCACTAAACTTATTGTGGTAATTATTTTATGATTTATGTAAGTCAAATCGTTATGCTGTATACCTTAAACTTACACAGTGCAGAATGTCAATTATATTGCAATAAAACTGGAGGAAAAAGAAAGATCTTTTAAAATAAAAAAAAAAAACCTTCTTCAGTCCACCTAAGAGAACTTCACTGGCAACCCACAGACCGTAATTTGGAGTTATCTATGTCACACAAAATATTAATATAATATACCATACTTTCTTTTTTAAAATGGGTATAGAAATGGGTGATATCCTTTTATTTCTAAAACTTTCTTTTTAACGGATTAGCATGCTGGGATTTATTTTACCCTATATATTTCTCGTAAAGCTATACTTTGTTTGATAATTATAATAGATTCAAATTCAGAACATAGATTAGAAAGCAAATTCTGTAGCCTTATGTATTTGACACTGTGCTCCTTCCCATGTCGTAGGACAATGGCATATGCTAGGAGCAATACACTCACCACCATTTTTACATTTCTGAAAGCAGATAGCTGCAAATAGAGAAATAAACAAGTTAATAATTTAATTTACTAGTCAAATCCTATCATAAACCATAAAAATTTTCATTGAAAAAAGAGAAACAGTTAAAAATCAATGATTAAAGGATCTTTTCCCTTAAAGCTTTTCCCCAATTGTTAGACATTTATGTTGCTTCTCATTTTACACTTTGGCCAATACATTATAATAGCTGCTAATTTTAAATAATAATTTATAAAAGGAAAAAAAATGAAACATTTAAATGAGAAGAGCTGCCATCATCTCAAAAACTAACAAGACTTGAAAGCAGTGGTACCCCATCTCAGGAGGTTCTGAATTGGTCTGAGATGGGACCAAGGAATCAGTAATTTTTTAAAAACCTTCCCCTGACTCCTACTTAATACTGAGAGACCAGGACTTAAAGACTTGTCATTTATCCTGGCAATCGTAGTGAACAGACTGGAAAATACAGGATATCCTCTACCTCCACTAACCTGAAAGAATGAGTTCAGAGGACTTGGCATTTTACTCTTTCTATTTCGAAAAGATATATTCTAAAGTAGGAACAAATAAAAAAAATAAAAACAAGGAAAATGCTCTTTGTCTGAAATTCTGCTTTATGTTCCCATGTGGACTTTAGCATTTTGGAGTATTTCTCTTACGTGTGTTGCATTGTTTCCCTGTCCAGCCAGAAGGACAAGAGCAAAGGTTTGGTCCCATGCACTTTCCTCCATTAATGCATATGGGATCACAGATACCTTAAGGTAAAAGGATGAAATATCAGTTCTTAAATATCAGTAGTTTTGCTGTTTAATATGTTTGCTTTACATGTAGTTGGCAAACACATTTAGTAGTGTCTTACTTTTTTGGCATTTCCTACCAGTGTATCCTTGAGGACAGGCACACACATTATTTCTCATGCAGTGACCACCATTCTTACAGGGAGGGTGACAGATAGCTAAAGGAACACATGGCAGCAATCTGTGAATATCACATATTCAATTATTATATATTACATATTGCATCATGTGCTTATTATCTATGGGGACATAAGGCAGAGAAATGTGTTATTAAAATAAAAGATCACCACTGCAAGTCATTAAAACCGTCCTTTCTAAGTCATAAAATACAATGCTTATAGCTGTAAGTTGCTAGTGGGTTAGCACAATTTGAAATGTATTGGTGAATTATGAAATGTGTTGTTCATAACCAGTGGAGCCTTCAGTATTAGAGTGCACATAGAGTGAAATGACCTGGGCAAAACCAAGAAAATAAGTCAAAACTGAGCTCAAAATAAGAATATCTGTTTCTGTGGAAATTAGAAAAACTCAACATTGGTCACATGATGTTTAGAAAAAACTTTAAAGTTAACTTTTGGATACCTACTGAGGTCACGAAGGCAGAGCTTTGTATGTGACTTATTCCTGTGAATGCCTGGCGAAAAATCTTTTTAACAATAAATCTTTGGCTTTGTCAGGAATATTTATTGGATAATCCTGAATACGCTGTACTAGTATCTTCTATGTATGTGATTCTGTTCCATGGAGTTCAGAAATTAATGTTCATAATCTTTTATGAGAGGATTTTTGTTGCTTCATATTTCTTATAGATATGACAATTAAATGCAGTTATTTAAAAAACAATAATACATAAGCAAACCTGCCTATAAATTTTTAAATTTAATTTTCCTTAAATGATGATTAAGTGGATTTTAGTTTGTGTTTTAAAAGTGAATGTCAAACTAACTGGTTTTGGTAATAGGGCCTTGATAGACTCCCAATTTGAATTAGATCCATCTTTAATAGCTGCTTTTTAAATTTCCAAACACTAAGAAAACTTCAACTGATTTCAAATAGATTAATAAGTGAAAATAATGAAGCACTTTATGTATAAAAACAATATTAACTGAATGTTTCAGCAAATGGATAATTCCCACTATTTTAGACTGAGCCTTTTCTGGTTAATGATTGAGTTTACTTTCTCTGGCATTTTTGTTGGTACTTTTTATTATGGAGAAATGCTCTTACATTTTCTGCTTCATAATCTTTATACAGTTTAAGATTATTTCTATTTATTAAGAAAGGTGTATTGTTTCCATTGCAAAAGCACCATGGGAAATACCTGTGGTTAGAAATTTAAAACTTAAAAATGAAAAGAATAAAAGACCCTTTTATAATGGATAGCCTTGTTATAATCAATACTCATCTACTCTACAAAACTTGAGTATAGAGATAAATACTACATGTATACAGAATAGTATATATAATTAAAGTAATATAGAGAAATGACATAAAACTTGGTCTCGGTCATGCCCACCCCAATCACATTTTAAGAAAAGGAGGTTTAGGGGAAAACCCACTTTCACGTATGTATTCATGAGATTCTCCAGGCCTCAGATGGATCTTCCACCAAACTCCAAAATGAGCCAAGTAATCTGGCCTCACTTTCTGTATGGAATGGGCTCATGGCATTTAAGGGATGAAGGAAATTGGAAGATATATTTAATCATCTCTCCAGCCACACATTTTAAGTCTTGCTTATTATTTTTTTTTAAAGGTAACATGGTGATATTTTATTTATTTATTTATATAAATTTCTTTATTTTATTTATTTATTTTTGGCTGCGTTGGGTCTTCGTTGCTGCGTGTGGGCTTTCTCTAGTTGCGGCGAGCAGGGCTACTCTTCGTTGCGGTGCACAGGCTTCTCATTGCGGTGGCTTCTCTTGTTGCGGAGCACGGGCTCTAGGCGTGTGGGCTTCAGTAGTTGTGGCACACGGGCTCAGTAGTTGTGGCTCGCGGGCTCTAGCGTAGTTGTGGCTCACGGGCTTAGTTGCTTCGCGGCATGTGGGATTTTCCCAGAGCAGGGCTCGAACCCATGTCCCCCACATTGGTGGGCGGATTCTTAACCACTGAGCCACCAGGGAAGTCCGTAAGTCTTGCTTATTAATAGAGTAGTTTAACCTTTCATGATGTTTCCAGCTCAGTGTCTGTCTCCTCTTTTGTAATCCTATAGAATACACAGAATATACTCCTCATATTACTTTTAACCATATTCTGCCTAATTTATTCAATGGCTTTCCATGTGTATACCATCTTCCCTTCCCTTCATTTGGGCTCACAAGGGGATGTGATCTAATAAAAATAAAGATCATGTTTTCATTTCTTCTGCACTTTCTGTAACATGTCTTATGACAATAATACCATTACTTAATGGTAGCTAGCCATGTGCTGACTGTACTTGCAGGTGGTCCACTGTATGTGTCATTTGCACTTGACAGCAACTGTCTAGTTCAAACTTGAAAGTAAAGAAGTCTGAGGCCTGGAGACTATAAGTAAATTTCTGATACCCATGTCACTAGGAAATTGTTGAGACTGCTAATTCCAAAAACTATAACATGACATATGTTCATTAGATAATTTTTAGTTCAATTTAGTAATTTAGAGCCCCTGCTTTACCCAGTTATATAGTTGGCATATACATTTTACAGAACTTTTCTTACTATAACTTACATCTACTGCAAATAGCATGATAGACATAGCTTTTTATTTACCTCCTTATATTCTCCACTCAAAACCCTACCTAAAACTCTTAAATGTACATTTAGTAATAGTCTCCTAGTTTTCAAGATTTGCCTTAATTTAGTCTTAACTTTCCATTTTCATAACCTAGTTTCTTAACAGAAATCTGAACTAGAAAAACTCATTTGTGTGCTCAAATTTCTAGTATTAGAATGATGGTTTCTTCTCCACATCAATTTCAATCTCAGAATCCTAGCTAACCTCCAAGTTAAAAAAATAGGATTGCAAATCAAACTGTAACAAGGCAAAGAAAGTATATATTTTAGGAGTTAAATTATGACATATTCTGACATGTTTTATACTAAAAATCTACTCTATATTTGCATACACTTAAAAATATGAAGATACAGAAGATACATTTAAAATTTCATTTATTGACATTATTTCATGCCTATGTGCTCAACTTCAGGTCATGCCCATTATTCTGAAAAAACTTATAGCATTAACTCTATGAAGGAAAGTGTTACAATAACAGGCCATGAGGGGGGAAAATGGTACATCTTTATGTCCCCATATCACCTTGCACAGTGCTGTGCATAGCTGGCTCTTCATAAGTGTTTAATGAAACTAAAGCATGAGAGATCATGAGATAACAGTGGACATTAGATTGACAGTAAATCAAAAATGTTTGCTGAGAAGGCAACAAAAATTACATCATTTCACATGAAAGACTGCAAGAGAACTTTGCTTTTTTGTTTCACATCTTGGTCCTACAAATGTGCCAAGGCTGTGAGCCTAACATATGTTGAATAAATAAACATTTTACAATAACTCATGTATTTCTATGAACTGGTCATTTGGTGACCAAAACTGCAACAGCACAAGAATTAGAGTAAATAAATAAATAGCATCTTCCCTTTGAAACTTGTCTTGTGCTTACTCAGAGCTCTGTTTGTGTCTAACTTTCCCTTTGCCTTTTTATTTATAAAGAAAGAGTAATTACCATTCTGACACTGTGCACCAAAGAATCCATTTGGACAGAGGCAAGTGTTTGGCTTATTACAGGAACCACCATTGAGGCAAACAGGGTCACACAAAGCTAATGAACAGCAGGAGGAAGAAAGACCATAAAAGTTTTGTTATTTAAAACAATGAAAGCTGTACTGAAGTACAAAATGGTGCATAATGAAATATTTTATTTTCACTGCCAGTAAAACCCATAACCTATACTTAGACTTTGCCAAACATAAGAGAAGAGAAATAACTGGATAATAGCTTTGAAAGTTTGTTTATTAAGTTTACAGATATTACCAAGCTAAGAATGTGGAGGCTTTTATTAGAATTCAGAATGCCCTCAGTAAGCTGGAAAAATGATTGGAAGTTAGGAGAAGGCAATTCAACAGCACAAACAGGATAGTCTGTAATCTGCTCAAATACATGCAGCCATGTGTAGCTCTTTAAGTCACCTTCCCAATTCAAATAGGAACACTGCATTTAAGGCCTAGCACACTTCGAAAACATGCTTTGTTTTTGCTTCTTTACATTTGTTTCACTTTGAAAGTCACCCCAATTCCATTTCTCAATGCAGATTTTGCCAATTCTCCAAAGTCTACACAATTTTCTTCCTAACTGCACTTGCCAGGATTAATTTCTCTTTTCTCTGCTTCCAAGGCGCTGTGCATTTATTACATCACTTGTAACACAACTTGCATTATAGTCTTTTTTATAATTGTATCCCATGTCTCCTTCACTACTGATATGCTACTTGAAATTAGGGCAAACATGAAATTGATCTTTGTTCCCCCTTGCATCATGCTTCACACACAGTTGTCAAGCTATGAACATTTAATTAAATTTATGTTGAGAAAAGTCATTAGGTCATAATGGATTAAATTAAACATAGATAATTGCAAACACCGCTGCCAAAGAATTAAGCCTGATACTGTGAGAAATAAATAGAATAATGTTATGGTGTCCACTTAACTCAGAATTGCTTGAATGTTTAATGAAATAGAATGTCTATGTTGTGATAAGAAACTTGGAAGAGTCTCTTCAATAAGTGGTGCTGGGAAAACTGGACAGCTACATGTAAAAGAATGAAATTAGAATACTCCCTAACACCATACACAAAAATAAACTCAAAATGGATTCGAGACCTAAATGTAAGACTGGACACTATAAAACTCTTAGAGGAAAACATAGGAAGAACACTCTTTGACATGAATCACAGCAAGATCTTTTTTGATCCACTTCCTAGAGTAATGGAAATAAAAACAAAAATAAACAAATGGGACCTAATGAAACTTCAAAGCTTTTGCACAGCAAAGGAAACCATAAACAAGACGAAAAGACAACCCTCAGAATGGGAGAAAATATTTGCAAAGGAATCAACGGACAAAGGATTAATCTCCAAAATATATAAACAGCTCATTCAGCTCAATATTAAAGAAACAAACACCCCAATCCAAAAATGGGCAGAAGACCTGAATAGACATTTCTCCAAAGAAGACATACAGACGGCCACGAAGCACATGAAAAGATGCTCAACATCACTAATTATTAGAGGAATGCAAATCAAAACTACAATGAGGTATCACCTCACACCAGTTAGAATGGGCATCATCAGAAAATCTACAAACAACAAATGCTGGAGAGGGTGTGGAGAAAAGGGAACCCTCTTTCACTGTTGGTGGGAATGTAAATTGATACAGCCACTATGGAGAACAATATGGAGGTTCCTTAAAAAACTAAAAATAGAATTACCATATGACCCAGCAATCCCACTACTGGGCATATACCCAGAGAAAACCGTAATTCAAAAAGACACATGCACCCGAATGTTCATTGCAGCACTGTTTACAATAGCCAGGTCATGGAAGCAACCTAAATGCCCATCAACAGAGGAATGGATAAAGAAGGTGTGGTACATATATACAATGGAATATTACTCAGCCATAAAAAGGAACGAAATTGAGTCATTTGTTGAGACGTGGATGGATCTAGAGACTGTCATACAGAGTGAAGTAAGTCAGAAAGAGGGGAACAAATATCGTATATTAACGCATGTATGTGGAACCTAGAAAAATGGTACAGATGAGCCAGTTTGCAGGGCAGAGGTTGAGACACAGATGTAGAGAATGGACATATGGACACCAAGGGGGGAAAACTGCGGTGGGGTGGGGATGGTGTTGTGCTGAATTGGGCGATTGGGATTGACATGTATACACTGATGTGTATAAAATTGATGCCTAATAAGAACCTGCAGTATAAAAAAACAAACAAACAAAACAACTAATACTAAACTTTCATTGGGTTATTTGTATGGAAATATGTTAATATAAATGTTTCAGACATTACATGAAATTTCTAAAAATCTTATATGTTCTGGTATAATGTTATAAGTCATAATCCTAGTTATTACCTTAAAATGTATATCTCAGAAATAACTAATTTTCTTGTCAACTGCATTATTATGAACTTTCATCAAATTTTTAACTGTGGTCACTTTTAAGTCTTTTGTCATTTACAGACAGTTCTGTGTGTACTCTGATGCTTTTGCAAATATGTTCCTATAAAAGGGTTTCATCTTCAAGAAATTCATGGAAAAGACTCTGACAAGTACAGGTTTCTGGTAACTGACTGTACTGCTGAACTGAATGAATAAGCAGAACTGAATTTTCAGAACTCTAATGAAAAACTGATGAACTCATAAAAGTGCTAACAAAAGATCAAGATGAAAAAAAAAATTAATTACATGGGACTGAGTGAACTGATGAGGATGAGTATAATTTTTGTGACTTTCTGTCTGAATTAAAAAAAAAAATCCCACAAGGACTCAGAGGCAAAGAATATACAAATCAATTTTCACTGCAAAGTAAAGGAGCTGTTACACTGGAGGATTACTGGACTGAATGTCAATATTATGACATAGTATGAGTGTGTTTCATGTTTGGTAATTGCAATCATTGTTGCTTTTGTTGTGGTCATCCATGTACAATGCTTGGTGTCAGTCTACTTATCTCTTGTAAAAATAAAATACAGTGTGTGTGTGTGAAAAAAAACAACAACTTGGAAGAGACCTGAATATGCAACACAGATATGTTTCTCTCCACCATAAGGCAAGCGGATGAGGGAAAAATAAAGGCCAAAAAACAAAGTATTGGTTGGGTTGGATAACAGTAAAGCTGGAATACACTCTGTGGTCTAATACAAGAAGAAAAAGAATGAAGATGAGACATCGAGTTTTAAAAATCTGTCTGAAATAAAAACTTTGTTTGTCAGACTAGTTTTATGTTTTTGGGTGCAAGTCCTTAGGACACTGAATTTTAAATTTCTTTTAAATGACATGTTTATTGAAAATATTTCTGATTTTACCTGTGCTGCAGGTGGGTCTATACCAGCCAGGCTTGCACTGGCAAACATCTGGTGTAAGACATTTGCCTCCATTTTCACAGTGCCTGTTACAAACTACTAATATCACAGGATAAAAATAAAAGAAAGGTAAATTAGGCTTGGAATTGGTCATATTATTGGCTATGACCTAGTTGCTCATAATTGCCAATCACATCACCTAATGAATAAGATCAGAAAGAGATTTCTTAATTTGTGCCTTGCCTTGTCACGAAAACATTTAACGTCACTCTCAGTTTATTAATAATTATACATGTACAATCTACTAAAATATATTCTTTTAAAATATTATTTAAAAAATAACAAATTTGTTTCCTTAAAATATTATCCATTTTAGGAATGCCATTTCCTAAACTCTCCACTTAAGATTTCAACCAAGGCAATAAAATTATATGGCTATAGACATGTGTTTAAAAATCATTTTTTAGGTTTCTTCTTACTACCTGATATCTTCTAATTATTTGGTATTTAAGAGGTTCTTGGAACCATGCTTGACAAGTTATTCAATAAGCAGGTGTCCTTTGTTTGAAGCTAAAATATTTGTAGGGATATGGTACCATATAACTAAATCTCAAAAAATTATTTCTGAAGATACTTTTACCAAGGATGAATGAGCTACTGCTCTTTGGCTCTCTTATTTTGTAAATTTAAGTTTTTAAAATCTTCAATAAATTATTTTTAATAAATATTAACAAACTTGGATTCCCTCACCAGCATAAATAAGTATATGTTAATATGTACACAGTAAATGTGAATTATCTTTAAAAAAAAGTTTTTATATATATAAAGTTTTATATTTATATAGAATAAAGCTCATGGTTTAGAAATATCAATTATCAATTAAATTTGTTATGCAAACTAATGAGTGCTACAGCTACCGGTTTGGCAGTTAGAACCAGTGTAACTAGGTTTACATTCACATATGTTTGGGACAACACACTCCCTGTTTTTTCCACATGGATGTCTACAAATGGCTGCAGAAATCAAGGGAAAAGGCTGAATTGTAGATACAGTATGTACACATTGCCCATAAGCTTAATTATATAATAAAAGTAAAATTCTCTGAAGTTGAAAATTTTGGACATTGCTATTAGACAGTAACGACTGCATACATCCATAAAATTATTTTTTCCCCTTATATTTGTTTTACTACTAGAATGACTGAGGTAAATGATTAACAGGGTAAGAAGAACATACCATATGAGGAAATTACTCCCATAGCAAAACCTGATGTTGGAGATGGCTGCTAACCATAAATGGAATTACAGTCTTTCAGAGAGCAATGAAGTTTCAGATACCAATTAGGGAAATGTTGGTGAATGGCAGGGATAATCAGAATGTCAAAGAGCAAGATGCCAGGAACACATCATAAGCTTATAGGTTCGTATTTCTTAAGCTTCTCTAACAACCTGATATATTCTAACTATTAGTCATTTAACACTTCCTGAGGTAACTGAAATGCATGAGGTTTTTTTCTGTTTTATTTGCTAATAATAAGGAGTTTTATACTCTAAACATGTAAGAATTGAAGGTTATTATCATTATTCCTACAGAAAAAAGAAAAAACGAAGTTCCTCTAGGTAACTGAGAACAAAGGAATACTCCAACAGCTTTGTTGCTTAAGTTGGTCTCAAACAAAGCAAAACACAAACAAAACAAAACAATAACAACAGAACAATATCAACAACAAAAAGTAGCTAGATCTAAGCCAGAAAGTTGATTTGTATCAAAGAAAACAATGCTGATGATTGTGAAAAGAAGTAAACACTCCTTTCAAAATTAAAGTGATGCCTAACTTGTTTTATTCTCAAGAGCTGGAGGAATTACAGAGAAACCTAGTTTATACAAATAAGCAAATATGCCAGAATTAGTAATTTAAAGTGCTAAATACCCTCTGTGAGCTGAAAAGAACCCAAACCACAGTGTTATGCACACCATTATTTTATATCTAGCTGCTTATTGCCAGGAAAGTCAGTTAGCCCTCTAAGGTTCTGCTTTCTCTTCTGTATAATGGGAAAAATAATACCCAGTATGTGGGGTCCTTGTGGATTATATGACATAATTGATACAAATTTTTTTCCAAAGGCCCTAGAACACAGTAGGTACTTAATACATATATTTATAATGTATTATATAGTTATAATGCTATTTAATATTAACTTTATGAAAAAATTAAGAAACATCAATATTAATTTGTTTGAAATGTGAAGAGAATATGCATAAATAATAAAAAAAATGAATAGAAATTATTGAACTAAATAGAATAAACAAAAATTAATCAATAGAAGAGCATATCTTCTTAAGTACTTAAACGTGAACTGGATAGTTTTCTTTGTAAGTTTTGAAGAGTTTTCATACTACCTCTGCATTTGATACCATCTCTGTAATATCCAGAGGGGCAGCGTCCACATTAGAAGTGACCATCTGTGGTTGGCACACAGGAAACACCAAGAAAGCAAGGGGATTCAGCACAACTTAATATTTTGGTCAATCCAGGCTTTTCTGGCAAAATAGTGATGACTCTAGTAAGTGATGATGCAAACCCATCCTTATACTGTGTGTAACCCCGGGGAGACCTGTTAGTTTGAGAATTATATCCTCCTGCCTCTGTTTGGATGGGGCCCTGGATAACATCCTTTACTTCACCATGGGAACTATTCGGGTTAATGCTTAAAGAACTACGGTTGTTTGTAGGAACTTCCAACTCCTCCAGACTGAGGTTTGTACTGGGGGTATGATCCACGTGTTCAAAATCTGATATCTGATGGGAAATAGCCTTCTTTGAATGATTCATTCGAGTTGTGACTGATTTTAATGAGAAGTGTGAGATGTCGATTGTATCCAAGAACTTTTTCATAGTTGCAGAACTGTGGATAGAGCTTGCACCAATTAGTGAATGTTCTGTTGATAGTTGTTGCAAATTTATGTCTAAACAACCAAAAAAGAAAAAGAAATGTTAGTCAATAACATCTGTTAATGCTCTGCTCTACCCACAGTATTTAACATTAGGTAATTCATTCCTTCATTTAATGTCTATTACTTGTATAAACACTATACTAAGATTCGTGCAGCAGTAAGAAGTTATCACATGGTCCCTGCCTTCTAGGAACTTACATAATCTATTTGGATACACAAGATAACACAGAATATTAAGCAGTATAGAAGTACTTGACTACGTAAAATTTTAATATTTCTGCATAAAAAGACAACATAGATAAGCCAAGCCATAGAGATAAAAAAGATAATTTCAAGTACACATTATGTAAAGGATCAGTGGCCAGAATATGTAAAGTACTCTTACATATCAACAAAAAGTCAAAGAAAAGTTACAAACAGATAATTAACAGAAAAGCAAATTTCAATGATTATTTGAAAAAAGCAATTAAATAGATAACCTTTGGCAAGTTCTATTTAGAAAAAAAACAATGGAAAGATATAACTAAACTTTGAAGATGAGAAAACAGAAAAAGCTATATATATGAAAAGAATTTTAAATTATATATACATATAATTTGAAACTAAGAATTTGAAATCTCAATGAGATAAATGATTTTTTTGCAAAATATAAATGATTAAGTTGACTGAGGAAGACATAGAGTAGATGATAGAAAAATTACTTTGAAAGAAATAGAAAAATAATCTAAAATAACCTCCTAAAATGATGCCAGGACAGCTGATCTAATGGAAGAAAATTAACCAAATTTCAAGGAAAGAATATTTTACAAAACTGTTGCAACACACGCAAAGAGATGAAACATAAACATTTTGTCAGAGTGGCATAATCTTATAGCCAATATTATTTATGAAAATACATAAAAATTTAAAATGAAATACTAGTATTTCATTTAAATCAGATCAAGTGCAGCAGTGTAGTTATATATTATCACATCAGGATGAAATAGACTTGTATCTCAACTAACATAATTATATCAAGATATTAGTGAAGAAAATAATATAAAATATGTTAAAAAGTAATTTGATACATCAATTTTTTTTGTTAAAAACATTCTGAGAAAGTTAATCCATGGAAACATTAACAGAAATTGTAGCAAGTAATAATTGTTCTGAAAAAGCATTTTATAAAACGTAAAACCCACTCATGACTTAAAACTAAAGAGAATTCTGAGGAAGCAATCAAAGGAAAATTCTAGCAGAAACCTACAGTGATATCATATTCACTGGTGAAACATGAGAAGAATTCCCATTGAAACCATTAAGAAACAAAGCTATTCCAATCCTTACACACTTGGAACTGGAGGTCCCAGCCACTACAATCACAGCCTAAGTTTGAGAGCTGGGACAGGGCCATTAGATTGCTCAGGTTCAAGTCTTGCCTCTGTAATTTACGAACTCTGTAAATCTGAACAGATTACTTAACCCATAGATGCCTCTGTTTACTCATCTGTAAAATGGAAATAAAAGAGTTACTATATAGAGCTATTATGAGGATCGAATGAAATAATATATTAAAAATATTTTCCTAATGCTGGCACATCATAAATACAGACTAAATCTTAGTTACTATAAGAAAGTAAATGAGAGACAAACTTAGTATTTGCAAAAAATATTATGTTTTACCTACAAAATCAAGAAGAGAATCAACTATAAAAAACAGTGTAAATAAGAGTATTTAGTAAGGCAACCAGATACATGAATAACATTAAAATCAAGATAGCTTTCCTGTATTGCAATAATCAACAACACCTTGCAAAATGAACAAATGCAATGATATCTTGCAAGATAAACAGCTGATATTACAGTATGCAAAGGCATAAAGGTAATGAGAAACATGGAAGATCGTTATGAAGACAGTAATAGAGTGTTATTGAATAAAACAAAGAGTTATAAAGAAAGCACTATGAAGAAGAAAAGGCCTTATGAAAGAATGAGCTTCTCATACGTTTAGAGTTTGAGTAGATGATGAATGACCAAGGATTTATAGAATGTAAGTTTGAAATGGTCACTTCCAACCATAAGCTTCTCTGAAATCACCTTAAATAATGATATAATTTGTTCATTACACAACATGAATCACTTTTCTAGAATATA
Organism: Eschrichtius robustus; assembly: GCF_028021215.1. Lineage (NCBI taxonomy): Eukaryota > Metazoa > Chordata > Mammalia > Artiodactyla > Eschrichtiidae > Eschrichtius > Eschrichtius robustus. Next base: position 64,111,473 of record NC_090831.1, on the reverse strand, counting down.
AGCCAGAGGATTCAAAAGATTAGCAAGAAAAAGAATAATTTGTAAACTGCGTTATATAATCGTAGGTGAACTTTTTGAAAATAAAAATTCCTGACGAGTAAATATGGTGATCTTCTGGAAAACAAATGAGAGGTATTACTTGTCATTAGAGTTTAACTAAGACCATTACTTATTAGAGGCATTTCCATTTGTTGGCTTAACATTCCTCTCCCTCTGATTGGCATTTTTACCATCCTCTTCCTTAGTTACACTGTTGTCAGACCTTGTGAGAACCACAGTATGTGTAGTAAATTCATTTAGAAACTGTGTTTCAACTAAATGTATACATGAAAAACAGATCAGAATTAAACTGTTATAAAACTAAAACACTGTGAATAAGAACATAAAATAAAAATGTCACTTGGATTGAACTCCTTGCAAATTAGATCAGAGAACTAGCTTAAATGTCACATCTTCAGCAGATGCTTCTGTTAGGGACTGAATTGTGTTCCCCAAAATTTCTATGTTGAAGCCCTAACCCTAAATGTGACTGTATTTGGAGATACTTTAAAGGAGGTAATTATGGTTAAATGAGGTCATGAGAGTGGGACACTAATCCTATAGGAATGACGTCCATCCTTATAAGAGGAGGAAGCACATGAAGAGTGTACATGTGAGGGTACAGTGAGAGAGCAGCCATCTGCAAACCAAGGAGAGAGGCCAGAAACAAGTGCTGCTGGCAACTTAATCTCAAGCTTCCAGTTTCCAGAACTGTGACACAACGAATTTCTGCTGTTTAAGTGACCCAGTCTGTGGTGTTCTGTTACGGCAGCCTGAGCTAACTAATGGATGTTCCTAGAGTCACGCTCACCCACTCAATCAATGTCACCTATCTGTGTTCATTCACAGAACTTTGTCCTTCACACTTATGTGTCTTTTTACTCCACTAGTTAGGAACTTCAAGAAAAGAACTGCACTTTATTTGCTTTTATAGTCATTGACTCTGGTGCCTGCCATAAAACAAAGTAAACAACAACCAACAATAAAAAATTACTTTGTCTTAACAAGCATTTTCCTAAAATACACAAGTGCCTCTGATAGGGTTAAGAAACTTACTAGTCACTTACGTGTAATGGAATTTGGTTCAGTGTGCTTTTGTCTTAAATTCCACTTGATAAAGGCCTTATTGAGAAAATGGGCCACTGTTTGGAAAAGACGGATGTTAGATCACTTTAGTGCACAGAGTGGAAGGTTCAGTATTTGGGACTGGATATTGATGTGAGTAGCTGAACTAGTAGGGAATTTCTCTCACCATCCTGCAGTGTGCTCTTCAAATCTGTTATCTCCCGTGCTAGACAGGTCCACCCCAATTTGAAGCACAAGGTGATATCATGTAATTAATATATATTTTTCATCAAAATATGCCTTGTTTGCTTAATAATACCAAAGATACTGACTTTTTATTTATTTATTTATTTGGCTGTGCCGGGTCTTAGTTGCGGCACGCGGGATCTTCATTGCGGCATGCGGGATCTTTTTAGTTGTAGCATGTGGGATATTTATTGTGGCATGCATGCAGGATCCCTGACCAGGGATCGAATCCAGGCCCCCTGCATTGGGAGCACTTAGTCTTAGCCACTGGACTGCCAGGGAGGTCCCCAAAGATATTGACTTTTTATAATTTACTTTTGACATTAACTTTTTATAATTTACTTTTGTCTTTTTAAGTTTTTAAAAGGTTGATATCCACCAATGTTTTTCCTCTTTTCTCTAATTCTAAGTGCTCTCCCTGGGAAGTTTCACCCCTGACTGGTGACCTTAAGAATTATATCTTTAACGTTATCCCCCTTCCTGAGCTCCACTTGGCTATTCCATAGTCACCTCAGTGTCTGTGTTTCCAAACTGAATTCATTATCTTTTCTCTCCGAAACTGTGTCTTCTTCCTCATATTTCATGTGTGTCTTAGTCAGCCCGAGCTGCCATGACAAAATATCAGAGTAGATGGTTTAAACAACAGGAATTTATTTTCTAACCATTTTGGAGGGTGGGAAGTCCAAGATCAAGGTGCAGGCCCATTTGGTCCCTGGTGAGAGAGCTTTCTTCCTGCGTCCCAGACAGCTGCATTTTCCTGGTGTCCTCACCTGGCAGAGAGAGAGAGATTAAGTTCTGTGGTGTCTCCTCTTAGAAGGACACCAACCCTATTGGATCAGAGCTTCTCCCTTATGACCTCATTTATCATTAACTACTTCCTTACTCCAAATACAGCCATATTGGGGGTTTAAGATTCAATGTATGAATTTTGGGAGGACATGATTCAGTCCTTAGCAATATGAATGTCAATTCTACCCACTCAATTTGCCTAAACCAAGCACTGTTAACTCTCTCCCTCACCATGCTAATCCCAATCGCTGACCAAGTACTATCAACTTGCTTTTTTTTTTTTGAAGTATAGTTAATTTACAGTATTGTGTTAGTTTCAAGTGTATAGCATAGTGATTCAGTATTTTTGCAGATTATACTCCATTATAGATTATTACAAGAAAATCGGTATGATTCCCTGTGTCATACAGTATACCTTGTTGCTTGTCTGTTTTACATATAGTAGTTTGTATCTATAATCCTATACCCCACATTTGTCCCTCCCAACTTCCCTCTCCCCTATGGTAACCACAAGTTTGTTTTTTACGTCTGTGAGTCTGTGGAAACAGACTCAACTTTCTTCTTTAGTGTCTTTTTCATCCTCGTCTTAGGTCGGAATATCTTCATGCCTTTCCTATGTTTGTAATATTGTCTTAACTCTTCTTCCCACCTTCACACTTGTACAGTTCCTTACCTGCAAGTGGTCCATCCTCTACACTGCTCTTAAGTAGACTTTCTCAGATGTAAACCTTATCATGTTTCTCATAGTTTGTCAGTGATCTGTCCACTGGATACCCTTGCTACTCTTGTAGCAGTCCCCTTACCTTCTCTATTCCAAGCACACTGAATCCTTCTCAGTGCCCAAGGTGATGTTACATGCCTCTGTACCTTTGCTCACGCTGTTTCTTCTGCCTAGAATGTCTCTCTCTTTCTTGATCAGATACATCAGATTCAGCTGTAGTGATACTTCCTTTTAAAAACTTTTCCTTGTCCCTCAAGGTAGACATGATTCCCTGTGTACTATTCCTACTATTCTCTCTAGACACTTCTATCGAAAGACACAGAACATCATATTGAATTATGTCATATTTCCTGCTACTATACTCAAACCTATTAGGTCAGAGGACATATCTTATATATTTCTGCATCTTCCGCATCTAGCTTAGTGCATGACCCTGAATGAATGCATGAGTACAAGAGAGAATGGAACTAAGTGACCTGAATTAATTAAATGCAGCAAAAACAGAAAGAAAAACAATTCATGCCAGAAAATAGGGACTTTTCCCATGACATATTTTTCCATCACCGTAAAATGCTTTTGGACATGAACCACAATGATAAGAACCAAAGGTATTGAGGCACTCTGCTCCTGAAAAGCAAGGCCTGGATTCACACTCATCAACATCTTCCTGGCAGTTTTTGCCTAAATAAAACATAGATTGAGAATTCAAATTATTTAGTTTGAAAAACATTACATGTCAAATCAAAGATTGATTTCTTGTACTCTTTATGTATGTCCTGGTAACTCCCCCAAAGCTGTCATATATAAAGAGGAGAGAAGTGTACTGTTTTAAAAATTTACTATATAATTAAACATAAGGTTATTAATTAGATTCTATTTAACATTAAGTAAGACCCTTCAAGTTTAAAAGCTTTTCCCTATAAATAAGACTTAAGAAGGCCATTAATATTTTAAGGCAAAAATTACCATATTATAGCAGTAATTTGTACTTTGTTAAAAAACTCAATGATTCTTTAAGAAGTTGTTAGAATGGTTGCCTGCTTAGCTTAAGGACAACAATTCAGTCCAGTTATTGCATTGGCTGTAAAAATCCATAAAAATTTTACAGTGTGCTAGGAAAGTCAGTCTTTCTTCAATAAAAATTTTTGAGATGAGGTGTTGCTCTTTGAAATGTTTAACAGCTTATTTGAATGAATATATTGACAGTCATTAATGATGGTAACCCCTACTATAGTAAAATCCATGAAGAAATCAACATCTGAATTCTTTCAAAGGTAGTCTGTAGCAAAATAGCCCCAAATAATGAAAATTTTTATTTTAGATATGCTGAAGAAAATCAGAAGACCCCTAAATGTCCTGCCTAGTTCTGTTATTATGTTAAAATAGATGTCTTCAAGGAAAATATCAGCTCAGTAACTGCACATTTACTTATTTAATATTTATATCTATTTTAATTAAAGAAAATATTGGTATGAGTTTTTTAAAAGCCTTGGGAAGTTAAAATTGTCAGTCATATACTTATTTGGGGTTTCTGGAATCAGACATTTTGGAATAATTAATGAGTTAAATATTCTAACATTTCATTTGATTTCAACTCTTATATCATGATATTTTTAAGTTAATGAATTATCAATAAAATTCTTTTTTTTTTTTAAACATCTTTATTGAAGTATAATTGCTTCACAGTGGTGTGTTAGTTTCTGCTTTATAACAAAGTGAATCAGCTACACATATACACACGTTCCCATATCTCCTCCCTCCCGCATCTCCCTCCCTCCCACCCTCCCCGTCCCACCCCCCCAGGCGGTCACAAAGCACCGAGCTGATCTCCCTGTGCTATGCGGCTGCTTCCCACTAGCTATCTATTTTACATTTGGTAGTGTATATATGTCCATGACACTCTCTCACCCTGTCACATCTCACGCCACCCCCTCCCCATATCCTCAAGTCCATTCTTTAGTAGGTCTGTGTCTTTATTCCCATCTTGCCACTAGGTTCTTCATGACCTTTTTTTTTTTTTTTCCTTAGATTCCATATATATGTGTTAGCATACTGCATTTGTTTTCCTCTTTCTGACTTACTTCACTCTGTATGACAGACTCTAACTCCATCCACCTCATTACAAATACCTCCATTTCATTTCTTTTTATGGCTGAGTAATATTCCATTGTATATATGTGCCACATCTTCTTTATCCATTCATCCGATGATGGACACTTAGGTTGCTTCCATGTCCTGGCAATAAAATTCTTAAATGATAATTTTTATATTACCCATGGCAAATTTCTTTATTAATTTCAATAGTAATGCATTTAAATATATTTCTACCTACCAAATATAGATAGAAATGTTTAGGAACCTGCAAAATACAATATAGACACAGAATATTGCCAAACTATAAAAATGAGCAAAAATTTAAGAGTATATGTAAGTAGGGCTTCCCTGGTGGCACAGTGGTTAAGAATCCGCCTGCCAATGCAGGGGACAGGTTCGAGCCCTGGTCCGGGAAGATCCCACATGCTGCGGAGCAGCTAAGCCTGTGCGCCACAACTACTGAGCCTGCGCTCTAGAGCCCACGAGCCACAACTACTGAAGCCCATGCACCTACAGCCCATGCTCCGCAACAAGAGAAGCCACCGCGATGAGAAGCACGTGCACCACAACGAAGAGTAGCCCCTGCTCGCGGCAACTAGAGAAAGCCCGTGCACAGCAACGAAGACCCAACATAGCCAAAAATAAAAATAAATAAATTTATTTTAAAAAATGTTATGGAGCTGTTTATGGCCACGTTTTTCACTGTGTGGAGAAAGCTAATATCTAGTGAAAGGGAAAAATGAAGCCCACAAACAGAGAAAAGCAGAACCGTGACAGACAGACAGACACACACACACACACACACACACACACAAATGCAGACAAACTGAGTCTTCATGGTGTTCAAGTCCCAAGTTTAAGCTTTTTTTCCTGAGAATTCAGCAGTCATATTCTATCCTGATTCTGTGAAAAATGCATTATCCTCATAATAAATATCATTTTTGCTCAAGCTAGTTCAATTGAATCTATGTAACTTAAACTAAATAAATTCTAACCAGTTCACCCTATTTAATAATGCAATGGCATATCGTATTTAAACTTTGAGTACTATTTTTCAGTATTGAAATGCATTGTTGTCTGAAGAAGAAGAGCAAGGATAATGTTCTGGGTACTGATAACTACACAGAAAACTAAAAAGATGTATCTTATTACCAAAATTTAGATTCAGATTTTTAAAAAATTTATGACTGTGTAATGCTTTCAATGGCTCGGAAATAGTAAGTGTGCTGATGCTTCAATATTGTAGGTCAGCAGGAAAAACAATAGAAGGCAAGAACACACTAGTCTGTGGCTAGTAGAAACTATGTTGCTGAAAGAGTGAGCCCTAGAACAAATCTCCATATTTAAGGGAGTGTATACAGTCTGGTCTAGCAGATATATCAGTGGTTTCCTTCTAGCAGAGGGGAATGACAGCAATGTCTCAGGGTAGTCATGATGTTGACACTTAGATGGATACAGGGTCTCTTGGTTTTGTGTGTTGAAACAAGACTCCAGGCAATGACTGGGAATTTAGGGGTTATTTCCACCCCTCTGTTTGGAGAGCTTACCCCAAATGAGGAATAAACAGGGTTCTATTTCTTTTCCATTCATCAACATTTGGGAATATCTATATGTACTGAGGATATTCTGATGAAAAGAGATCACAGAGGAAAAGACAAACAAACACTTTCTTATTGCTATAACCAAGATTCAAATAAGGTGTAATGAGAGAGAAAGAAGCCACTAAGTGTAACCAGCACAGTCAAGAAGGCTTCTAAAAGGACACAGCACTTCTCTTGAAAGTAAAAAAGGAGACTGCCATTTGGACACTGGGAGCAGAAACAGAGTGCGATTTAGCAAGGTTGGAGTGAATACCATATGAAAAGACAGCGATGCATGAAACAGCATGGGATTTTCCTAGAGCACATGCAGGCCTGCAAAAACAGACAAGAGCTGGATTATGAAGGGCCATTTGTTTCTAGGATAACAACTTCTAGGATAACTTACTATAAGTAAGTTATTTAAAAATTGGATTCTGTAAAGTCCTAGCAGCTTTTGGCGAGAGTGAAGGAAATGATTGGGTGTTTGGTGCTCTGGCTAAAAACTTGTTTAAAATTACTACTGCAAAATTAGAAAAGAACATATGTAATGTGCTAGTATTCATATAAAAAAAGAAGGAATTTACCTTCTCCTTTGTGCAAAAGAAACACAGTAAGGATAAACTAGAAAATAATGAGAGTGGATACCTTCAGGGGATGGATGGGAACAGGATAGAAAGATGGGGTAATGGGAAGAGGGAGGTAGGGTTGAGAAGACAGTGACATTTCTCTGTGTTGTATACCTGTTGTATGGCATCAACTGTTAGAACCATGATAATATTTCACGTACCTTCCAAAAAAGTATATAACTAAAATCAACCAGAGTGTGAAGGAAACTCAAAATGGAATATAAATATTAAAAAATAAACCTAATTGTATTACAAATAAAATACATAAACATTCTAAACGGGGTGAGAAAGAAAATAGTTAATCTATGTAAGATTGTTTTGGCTAGTGAATATATTTTCTTTCTTTCTATAGTTCTGTATAGTGGTAATGAATTCTAGAGTGTACTCTTTATTTATAAGCTATTTGGAGGAGGGAAGTAGTATGAGAAAAAATGTCACAGGAAAATATATATCTGAAACTAAGAATAAAATGTACTTTCCAAGAAAATATAAACCTATAAAATTCTCTCGTCACATCACTTAATTATAGTGTGATGTCATATGGTTTATTCTGCCAAGAACAATGTAATGACAACTCTCTTGAGCAACATTGATGTGAATGAAATAATACATATATATTACATTTTCTATTATGTGTCTTATTTCATTGGGGTTAGAATATTTCATGGCTCATTTAGAAAGGCTCTGCTCATAAAATCAGGAAATAAACATAATTCTTGTGTATAACTATTTGATAAAGACACAAACAAAAGTTATTTCCTCAAATTCTCAATCTCAGAATCAATTTAGAGAAAAGGTAAAAAGAATGCTAAAATATGATTTGCTGTTGTAAGTTTTTATCTTATCCATGTAGTAAGTACTTTCTAAATTCAAAGTGCTTTCCTTAAAATAAAATTCTGCTTAAATAAAGAAAAGGAAGACCATATAAATAACCATCAAAAATAAGGTGTACACAATGTTCATTGCAGCTCTATTTACAATAGCCAGGACATGGAAGCAACCTAAGTGTCTATCGACAGATGAATGGATAAAGAAGATGTGGCACATATATACAATGGAACATTACTCAGCAATAAAAAGAAACAAAATTGAGTTATTTGTAGTGAGGTGGATGGACCTAGAGTCTGTCATACAGAGTGAAGTAAGTCAGAAAGAGAAAAATACCGTATGCTAACACATATATATGGAATCTAAAAATTTTTTAAAATGGTCATGAAGAACCTAGGGGCAGGACAGGAATAAAGATGCAGACCTACTAGAGAATGGACTTGAGGACACGGGGAGGGGGAAGGGTAAGCTGGGACAAAGTGAGAGAGTGGCGTGGACATATATACACTACCAAATGCAAAACCGATAGCTAGTGGGAAGCAGCCGCATAGCACCGAGATCAGCTCGGTGCTTTGTGACCACCTAGAGGGGTGGGATAGGGAGGGTGGGAGGGAGGGAGACGTAAGAGGGAAGAGATATGGGGATATATGTATATGTATAGCTGATTCACTTTGCTATAAAGCAGAAACTAACACACCATTGTAAAGCAATTATACTCCAATAAAGATGTTAAAAAAAAATAAGGTGTAATTTGATACACCAATGTTCAAACTGAGTGATCATGTCTGTGTTTGGTGGTCTCAAGAAAGAAAAACACTATATATTTTTTTTTTTTGGTAACTCTCCCATATGAAATTCATAGTAAAGGAAATATAAAGGATGAGCACAATTTGTCCTAACTTTTTGGTTTGTAAAAGGGAATTGTTCCTATCTCTAAATCCTATAATTCATGCACAGAGTCTTAGATAAAAATGACCTCTGTTCTTTGTGCTTTTACATTTCAGTAAATACAGAAGCTTATATATCAAGTTTGATATTATTTTAATTTCTTATTATGGCTTAAATAGTGAGTCAATACCTCAATAAAAATTATATAAAACAGTTTAATAGAGTTGGCAAATAGGGAAGCTTAAGGTTAAGCAACTTAACAATTTTCCTGTTCAGTTCTCTGAGGATATGACATCCTTTGGGATTATGTTGCTAATTGATACTCCAAATTAATCTAAGAAAATTAATCTGAATAACTCATAAACTTAATTGTTTTCAACATTATAATTAACATACCTTCAGTTTAGTAACTTCACATTTAATTGAAGGTGATTCTTTGAAGCCTTGACCAAAAACTCTCACCATCATACAGTTATATTTTTGAATATTACACAACCCAGCATTCTCAAGTTCTATAATTTTAGGAACCTTGTCTTTGGAAAAAATGATTTTAAAATAGGACATATTTGCTTTAATTCCAGAAAAAAACTAATTATTTTCAAGGCCAAGATTAAAAGCGTATATAAACTAATATTTTAAAGTCTACCCCCAATAATATTTAGTACATTAATTAAACTATTACATGTTAAGAGTGATCTGGTATTAAAAGAAGTGTTACCTACCATTCAACTCAATAGAAATAGCATTACAGATACTACCAGTGCCTAACTATACAGGTTTAATTAATTTTTTAATAATATTTGATACCAAATAAGTACGAGTACTAACAAATTACTCCTACCATGGCCTATGTTTTGGTTTTACCATTTTGCTTTATGTCATAGAGATAGGTTATAGAAAAAGTGCTTTTGTAATAATACAGGGTACTTAGCAACGTGATGTATTAAAATTTTTTTTAAAAATTCTTAATTTGTTTTAGAAAAGAATTATCAAAATTTGTGCATGCTATTGTCCCAGTATTGTTGATATTTTTGTGTATTATTGCTATCCTACATGCTACCATAATCTTAGGTGTACTTTTCAGTCATAGGAGAAAAAATTTCTTTTATCAGTCAGAGTTAACTGACCTTCATATGGTTATTTCTGTGGTTCTGGTCTTGGTAAGATCATTCATTATCTCTATGAGCAAGATCTGGTGGTCAGAATAGATAAATGCAGTATAAAAACAACTGAGTCCTTTGTCTAAGTAGTGGCAAAATCCAAGTGAATATAACCTTAATAGCAATAGGATATAAAAATCCTGTTACATGTATTCAGAACCCTAAAATATTCATGAAAAATGTAAAAAACACGTATTATTCTTTCATATATTCAACAAATGTTTACTGAGCAACTTCTATTTTTCTGGTGTTATTCCAAATACTGGAGATATAGTAATGAACAAAATAGTCCCTGCCTTCATGTAACTTACATTCTAATATGGGAGGACAAAAAAATAAACCAATGAAAAAATAAATATAAAGTGTATCACGTAAGTGTTTTTGAGGTAATGGAGAAAAAGTATATTAACTATATTAAGGGAGATAAAGACCATGGGGTTGTGTGAGAAAAACTACTTTATTTAGAATGACGATGGAAGGATTCTATGATAATATGATATTTGAATAGAGAAGAGAAGGAAGTCAGTCATGAAGATATGTGGTAGAATGTGCCAGTGAGAGGGAGAAGTAAGTGCAAATGTCCTAAGGTAGAAGCAGGCTTGGCCTCTTTTGAGGAACAGCAAAGCAACCACTAGAGAAATCTGGAAAGTAATGACCTGTGGAGACAATGGTAGATGAATTCAGTGAGAGAGGAGTCTCAGACTACATAGAGTCTTCTAGGCCATAGTAGGGCCTGCCAGTTTTATGCTGAAGGAGATGAAGAGCTAACAGAGGGATTTAAGCAGGGGAGTAATACGATCTGACTGACATTTCAAAGGAATCACTTTATCTGCTGTATGGAGAATAAACTTTGAGAGAATCTATAATAATCCAGGGAGAGAGAATAGTGGCTTGGACTAAGTTGATAGCAGGGAAAGATATGAAATTCTTTGAAGCTAGAGCTGGATTTGCTGCTAATGGATCAAACATGAGGCTTGATATAAAAAGAAAAGTCAAAGTGACTACACATTTTTAATGTGAACAATTAGAGGAATGAAGTTTGCATTTACTGAGATGGAAAAGGGCAGATTGGTGGTGGTAGGAGCAAAATCAGGAGTTACTGGTTTAATAGTTAAGAGAATCAAATTGACTTTTTGAAATGTCTTTCTCTAATATATTGGGACAAAATAATTTGTACCATTTAGATAGGTTGGAGAAAAAAATTAAGCATATTAGTAAAATTAGCAAAATATAAACAGTGCTTTAAAAATACTAAATTTGAGTTCTAGAAGAATGATTATCCTCTGCAAGTAGAGGGACCAGCTATGTGCAAAGGCCCTGAGGTCAAGAGAACTGGCATTGTAAGGAACAGCACAGAAACCAAAGTGGGTGGAGTAGAATGAGTGAAGGTGATAGTAGTAGGGGATGAGTCTCAAGAGATATTGTGTGCCTGATCATGCTATGTCTTACAGGCCATTATAAGTACTTCAGCTTTTATTCTGAGTAAGATGAGACTGTTTTGGAAAATTATTAACATATTGATTAATATAATTTGGGTTCTTTTCCATATATAATCTGAATAAAGCCTGTTAGGATACTGAAGGTAAAAAAGAACAAAGAAGTTTTCATAATTAAATAACATACACAAGATCACAGTTGGAGTGCATTTACTTACCGTGTGAATCACTGCAATCATAGGAACTAAAGCCTGGGGAGCATGCACACTCCCATTCCATACACTGCCCATGGCCACTGCATAAATTGGGGCATTTTAATGACAAGAGAATGTCTTTAATTGACTTGCTGTATTCTTCTCTGTTATATTTCCCCTCTTCCAAAATCCTCTTTTCACATTCATTTTCTAAAAGGGCCACACCTGCTTCTGCCCAGCTAAGATCATCTTTTAGGAGAACATCCTTAACACACATCTCTATCACACTGTCTAGTCTCTTGCCAAGAAAGGCAAGACAGTGCATTCCCATGCTGGAGTTGGCAAGAGTGTGCTGACATAGTGCCGATGTGCTGTATTCGGGGTGGCCAGATGGTGTGGGCCACGTGGGGACAAACTCTTGGTGGACATCCTCAGTATGGTCCTCAGGGAAAAAGTAAGTAAACTCTTCTAGGTCACTTTGGCTGAGACTTTGAAAAGCAAACACAGGAAGAAACTCACTGAAGTTTTGCTGTTTCCATCTGTTTTGTCGATCCCACCTTGTTTCTTGGCTGTGATTACCCTGGTCCTGTGTGTGTCTCCCCTTGTCCAAAGTTTTTGATGCATCTTGTTTTTCATTCCCAGGATGTTTTTGTAAATTTAAGTCCAGATTGGTTAGATTCACATGCTTTTTTTCTTGAGGAAAGAAATACAAATTATTGTTTTCTCGAGATGTATGCTTGTTTATTCTTCTGACAGGAGCTTCTGAATTAATATATTCAGAGGTGACATCTAGCTCTGGTATCAAGGAAGCGAATTTGACATGTTTGGGGTCTTTGCAAGCTGAAACAATCTCTGATTGAGAAACACTTTCCAGATGATTAGAAGATGGATACAATGAAGTAGTGTCCAATGAGCAGCTACAATAGGATTTTTTCTAGGTGATGGCAGAGAAACTGGCATTGTGTCAAACGTGCTTTTTTCCTGGTAAAATCCTTCCAGATGGAAAACAGAAAAGAATAGTAATTTGGACAAGAACAATTTTTTTCTCAGTAACGTGTTGTAAAAAAAGCAGAGCGTTGAGTCACCCACCACTCATGTTAAGTCAAATATTAATACAATAACAAACGAAAATAAGTTACTTTCTTACCTCCATTCATTAATAAAAGCAACACAATTATTAAAAGTTTGATCAATTTTGATCCCATTTTTGTGATGGAAATCATTTTCTGGGTTTTCATCAAAGGTGCCACAAAGTCCCATAGTGTTTCTGTAATCTAAACTAGGGGCTCTGATTGTTAAACTCATGCCCCACTCCCTAAGGTCAGCACGGATAAATGCTCCAGAAGAAAACCAGATCTGAAGTACAGAAATAAAAGATGTTTAAACAATATTCAATATGGATTAAGAAAACACTAGATTTTTTAAGAAATAAATTCATTTATTCCTTTAATATAAAAAGAGAACAAAATACTGGTTTTCTTTAGATCACAACTTTCCTTTTAATACTACGTGTCAAAATAATGGATTTTTGCCTTTTGCTGACTTGAAATTTGAACTCCATATTGATCCTTTCATTGAGATAGTTTGTTTATACTCCTTTCTTTAAATGATTTAAACTAAACTAAATATTTTATACGATTAAAACAGCTAGAAATGTTGAGGATAATGTTTACCAAGTAATATCTCTGAAAATAATTATTTAATATAGAACTAGACTGCCGGGTAATTAATTTACACAGATAAATATAATTCCAGAGGAGTACATATTCCTGTGGCTAATCAGTATTCTCTTGCAGCCAGTAGGTAAATAGAATCAGAAGCCAAATTATACCAGAAAGTTGCCTGGGGAGTTGGGAATGGGAGCAAGGGGTTTATTGAATGATCCTAAGAGCCTGTGTCATCCATGATCCTCCTGACAGGAGGATCACTTCTCCCAGGTCAGGGACTTGGATGTCTGTGTTGAAAATATACCACCTGTGTTTGTTCCTCTGACTCTCCTTCCCCTTTTAATTTTTTAAATTTTAAAATAGTGTCCTTTTCCTTTTTATGAAAACAGTAAGTATTCATTACAGAAAAATATTTAAAAAGCAAACAAACCTTACATTACTACTCAGTCTGAGGTAGCTAATGTATCTTAATCCAAGTTCTTTGAAAACCTCACCTATATTTCATTAATATCTTCCCCTGTCAATAAATACACATTTACTCCAAAACTTTCATGACTACAAAGTGTTCCGTTATGTGATGTCATTATATTTAGGGTTTTGATTAAACTATTTTATTCATCACTGATTAATTGTAATTTTTCCCTCTTGGAGAAATACAATGAACATCACTAGGGTTCTGCATATCCTTAATTATTTTATTGTGATACATTTTCAGAAGTAAAATTTCTTGAAAAATGACAGGCATAGGTTCAATTTATTATATATGAATAATATGTATGTCTCTGGAAAGACTGCAACTACTTTGTCTACTCTTGCTCTTGTATGACAGCTATTTGATCTGCATTTCTTTGATAAACTAATGAAGTTGACATTTTCATATTTTTGTTGGTTATTTGTACTTTTGGACATACTTATCAGTTTCATTTCTTTTGTGAATTGCCTGTTTATATTATTTGCTCATTTTAATTGGAGTGCTGACTATATATTAGTGATGTATGAGTGCTTACTGTATTGACTATATGTTTTATATGTAGCAAATATTTTCCCAATTTTTGATTTGTATTTTGGTTTTTAATGATGGAATTCAAATATATAACACTATGTTAAAAAGTTCTTATTCATCTCAATGCTATAAAAACATTCACTTACATTTTCTACTACTTTCATTTAAATTTAAATTTCATTCACCTGGAATTTACTTTTTTGGAAGATGAAAGGAAGATGACCTTAAAATACAAATAATTAGCTCACAGATATTAAGTATTATTTTAAAATGTCAATGAGTATATAATCTTGGATCTATTTCTTGATTTTCTAGTCTCTTCCATCTATCTACCAGCTTATTCCTGAGGCAGAACCATCTGTATTCATTTTAAAAATGGGCTAGCTATTCCTGAATATTTATTCTTTTTTTAAATTAATTTTTGCTGGAGTATAGTTGCTTTACAATGTTGTGTTAGTTTCTGCTGTACAGCAAAGTGAATCAGTTATACGTCTACATATACCCCCTCTCTTTTAGATTTCCTTCCTATTTAGGTCACCACAGAGCACTGAGTAGAGTCAGGAACAAGACAAAGATGTCCACTCTCGTCACTATTATTCAACATAGTTCTGAATATTTATTCTTAATTATATATTTCATCTCTGCCTAATATACCATTTATTGGGCATTGTCAAAAATATGAATAACCCAAATTATCAAACTGAATTCTTAAGGCACTTTAGATTTGACAAAGTTTTAACTATGTTGTGTCTATTTGTGTGTGTAAGTGAAAAAAATTTTATTCCATCTAAGATTGGTGTTAATCAAAAAGCTACTTTCTTGAAAAAACTGATGTTGAAAAATAATAGTTCCTAATTTAATAGAGGTGAAAAGAAGTTCATATTTGAATACAAAATGTGTGGAAAAAAAAGAAAAAAAATACTTTTTTAACAGTGAAGAATCGTGACTTTTCTTCCTAAGTAAGATTCACTTATCTTGATATTGCTAGTTACATCTTGGCTCTTTACAAATAAATATGGCTGTGATTCATGTAGCTGACCACCGCACATATCTAAAGTAACTACATCACCTTCTTCTTTGGCAACAAAGCCGCAGTTACATGACACAGGATAGTGGAGGCTTCCACAGTCCCACTGACATACATGGACTTCAGAATCACGCGACATACTCTTATAAAGCACAAATGTTCCAGTCTTGAAGTTATCATACATCCTATCATTAACAGAAGTCAATTGCGTTAAGAATTGGTATAAAATATCACAATAATATGTTACAAACCAAATATGCATATTAAATTTATTTATATGCACTCAATATATTTTGATGCAAGAATAGAAAATCTATATTCTAATAGCTTTATATATAAAAAGCAATTATTTGTAGAGTACTGAATGAAACAAAATAGTGATAAACACCTAAATCTCTCTCACTACTTTTTTCTTCTATTTCATCATTTCAGTCAATCCCTACTTTAAGCCTTCTCTTTCTGACACTGCTTTTGTTTTCTCTGTAGCACCTATTTCCTCAGATACACTGTATATTTTATTTATTAGTTGTGTATGTCTCTCTCCACCCAGACAAACGTAAGCTCCATGAGAGCAGGGGATACTTGTCTGTTTTGTGCACTGCCATACTCTAGCACGTAGTACGTGGTTGTCACTTAGTTGTTGCACAGTTAATCTTGTTGAATTATAACACATTAAATTAATCACCACTATACTTTCTTGAGGTTTTTTCCACTAAAACTTCTAAGCCTTTAATTATAACCACAAAGGATTCTTGTATGTGAGATCATTTCCTACAACTTTTCAATAACTTTTCAAACTTTTGCAGTTTCATTTTTTATGGGGGGGGGTTATATATCTCTTTACTGATACTGAATAATTTTACTGACAATGATCACATTATAGATTTTTTAAAGAAGAAATTACCTTGTATTATGAAGAAAATTATTACTGAACAATGAGGTGTTCTTATTATTTCTTTAGCAACATCTTAAAATCATGTATTCCCCAGAACAGTATAACTGAGTTTAAATCCTTCTATGCAGATATTAATAGCAAGATAGTTTAGGTTACTGTTTGATCGTTTTGCTCAGTTTAAGTTCCAAAGGCAGATATCCAGGCATTCATGATGGCTATGATAGTTTTCCCCCTGAGTATCCTTGCAATGAATTAGAAGTTATTAGTTTTTAAAATAATTATCATGTGTTAGTTTAGTCATCTTGCCTAAACCTTAAATATTGTTTCAGTATCATGTAGAAATGCAAAACAGTACATATCTCTAGAGTAGATAATTTAATTATTATAAATAAATAAATGGTCAAGCTAAAAGGATTATATTTTTAAGACTCTTCATTTTTACAAATTCAGCTTCACAATTAATCTGTATATTTACTAAGAAGTAGATTTTAGGGCAAAAACATTCCACACAAATCAATATTTTGAAACAAAATGTTCACACATGCCTTCCTTTCTAATCTTTCAGTGAATAGGACTAAGAAATAAAATAGTATAATGTTTAAAACAAAACAGCAACAAAATCCAATAGAAACACAAACTACCAAAGGAAAAAACTTACAGGAAATTTTCTGCCATCAAAGGTAATTATAAGTGTGTCAGTAAATGAATAGCAGTAAGCAGTCAGGACATCCTTTACTCTGATCTTAAGAGCAAAGAAATTTTCAGTAAATATTACCGTTAATTGTTATTTAGTGATATACAATAAATTTCCTAGCAAGCTCAATGAATTTTTACTTAACTACTGTTTTGTCATAGTTATTGAAACTGGAATAATTTACAAACTGAAAGAGCTTATTAAATGATTTTGAAATGAAAAGTTCACAAGGTATAGTGATAAAATACACATATCTTTTTTTAAAGCTTCACTTATAAAGATATTTTTGTAATTTGTTAACCTGGATGCTGTCTGGAATGTAGCTGTTCCATAGGAAATCCTCATTAACTATAGGTTCTACTACAATATTCGTGACTCTATTTCCATCTTGAGAAAAATCTGTTACAGCAGTGTAGTACACAAAAGCATTGCTGCAGGTTCCGTTAGCACAGGATGATGTCTGGTGAAGGTCCACGTGACAGGAAGATAGTGACAAATTTAAGCCTAGCTGTTCTTTACCTATTTTAGTGAAAAAATACACAGAAAATTTTCCTAAGAGAATCTACCAACCAAAGCACATAATAACTTGATTAACACAAAACACTGAATCAAGAGATTATTCTTAAATTATTTTCTCTTACTTAAAAATATAGTTGTAACTTTTGTCTAAGTAAACCAAAGCTATTGAACTCTACCTGATCTTTACAAATAGTTAATAACATGTGTGTGTGTGTGTGTGTGTGTGTATATATATATATAACTTTTTAATAGGTTATAAATTCATATGCACCTGCATAAAATTCAGAAGCAATATAAAATTTATTTTTGTTTCTATAAAAAAATGTAATTCTAACAGTAAGAAACATAACTTAATTTTTTTGCCTAATGCTCTTAGGCCTTGGGTCCAGATATGTCTTAGGGCTTGAACTCATGTTCTATCCATTTGTTGAACGATAGCAATGATTACTGATCATTAATGATTACTGATACAGAGTTCATCAAACAGGTTTAACTACTGATACAGTTCATCATTTTAAAAAACAGAAAAATAAAAACAAATAAAGTAATTCCACACCAGTAATAAATCCTCAGTCTCTTTCACCTCCCAAATGTCCCAATATATTCAGAACCTTGAGATGCTTTCTTGCCTGTGGAACAAAGAACACACAAAAAAAATAATTTGGAAAGAACATGGTAACAAAAGAGAAGGAAGGAACTCTAGGGATTTGTATAACTAAATGAAAAGGATAGATTCCTCCAAAAGCTGGCTACAAAAGAAGTTTGCTCTCACATCCAATTAATGAATACAAAGTCCATCTGAGACAGGCACACTGCACAGATTCTAAATTCCTGAAAAAATTTTCTCTCCATGCATTTTTTTCTAGAAATATATACTTTTCCCATGTACATAACAAATAACAGAAACATCAGAATTCTTAGCCAGCTCCCCAGGTGAATATGAAACACATCTGGCTTAGATAGAACCCCTGACATCATTTCCCCTGGTCTGTGGTATGAGGGCCAAGTACTGTTCTCTTTAAGCCTGTGAAAAAGCAGTGGGGCCTTTGTAGAAATACACAAGGGGACACCAACTTGTTCTCTATGAAAGTAGAGATATAATGAAAATGTACTTAAAGAAGATGAGATGAAGAATATCAGAATGAAATGCAGAAATTTTTCTCCAGAAAAAAAGGAAATTGTTTTTAATTGACAAATAATAACAATATAAGCTTCTAAAATGTAGGAATATATTTAGGATGTTTTCATTTTATTATAGCAACATTTGTCTTGTTGAAGGAATTGAGAGCTTGAAAATGTAGTGTAAAGTATACTTGGAGGGAAATCTTTGCGTAACAATTTTGGAAAATGTCAATAACATCCTCTTCCTATTCTCCCCCGTAAACTGTAGTAAAATTTGCATAATATGCAAGTATGCATAATATGCCCATAGTTTGAAGTAGAATTGTGTCAAACAGCCTGAGAGACAGTGTTTAATTTCATATTCTGGGTTGTATTTCAAAATAGAGTGTTGCTTATGGTGCTTCTGAAAGCTGAGTGAGTAGCTCGGTGTTACCTTAGCCTGTTGACTGTCAAGTATGTTGGGATAGCCTCTCTTGATTCCTCTTTCTCTCTCCTTAGTCATCTCTTTTTTCTGGGTGAGTCATTCCCATGAGACTCTCTCTCTCTCCTAGCATTTTTATCCTTTTGTTTCTCTGATTTAATTAGGTATAATATAGACATGAAGATCTAGATACATTTCACTGGGTATATTTACTACATAAAATTTTATGCCCTATGGTGAAAAGGTATGTGAACAGAGCTGGAATCTCTCTTAAAAGTTATTTTGGACTTTTTTTTTTTTTTAATTAATTTATTTATTTGCTGTGTTGGGTCTTCGTTTCTGTGAGAGGGCTTTCTCCAGTTGCGGCGAGCGGGGGCCACTCTTCATCGCGGTGCGCGGGCCTCTCACTATCGCGGCCTCTCTTGCTGCGGAGCACAGGCTCCAGACGCGCAGGCTCAGTAGTTGTGGCTCACGGGCCTAGCCGCTCCGCGGCACGTGGGATCTTCCCGGACCAGGGCTTGAACCCATGTCCCCTGCATTGGCAGGCAGATTTTTAACCACTGTGCCACCAGGGAAGCCCCCTTAAAAGTTATTTTAATTTATGTATCTTTTACTTGCTTGGTTCCTACATCAGAGGCTTAGGGGAAAAAAAAGGAACCCAACCAACCCAATCACTGCTGTATGGTTTGTCCTCTCATAGTCTTTCCTGTTCTGTGGGAGAATTTCAGCTCTCTATGGCTGTGACAGTGATGTATATGTGGCCATGTATCATACAGTCTATATAACGTAGTTCAAACGGAAGAATTCTAAAGCAAAAGATCTCAAACATGAGCTTACATTAGGGAGTGAAGTGTGACGAGTGCATTATGAGATCCGTGTTGCATAAGCTTCAACTTTTAGCATAACTTACCACCTTTCCTTATTACGGATAATTTGCAAAATCTTAAAGAGCAGTTTGTCCCTCAACCTCTGAAAACAAAACAAAGAGAAGAATTAGCAGAATAATGAGGAGAAGGAGGAGGAGGAGAAAGATAATAAAGAGGAGGAAATTGTTCATTATTGTCTTTTTTTTTCTAATTTGTGCTTTGAGCCCAGGAAGGATAAATGTGGACTGCAAAATAGATTGCTTTTGCAATCATAAATTTGGCCCAGTATTATTAATGATTGAACTGTAATTTGATGTAAACATGCAACATAATTAATTATATGAGTACACTGTGGTGACTTCCTGAAGAAAAAAGCATTAGTTATGATCTGAAATCTAATAATAAAATGAAGTGGATTTAGTATATTACCTTGATCAACAGTTGTCAGTTTTAATGAGATTTTGCACTCCTGATCAAGCTCACTGAATTTAGGACAAACGATAGGAATTGTGATCTCTATCCTCAACTGGTATTCTTTCCCATCTTCTGATACAGTGTTCAGTTCAGGTTGTAACTGGTATAAGAAAATATGTAGAGCAGTCATGTTTAATAGAATTTATTTCTAAGATATAATAATTTTGAAAGGCCATTTTTCCTCAATAGCTCATATTTTGCTGAGTGAGCTGGCAGTAAAAACTTAAGCACTAGAATTTTTGAATTAAACAAGATCAATTAAAACCAAACCCTTAAAAACATCAGCAATGCACAGAAGGGTACATGGAGTTGCTGTAATCTTCTGACTTGAGGCACAATTTGGTTCCCCAGCACATTTTAGGCAGTCTGGTTGGAGCCTGCCTTCATGAAGATTCCTATTTTCTCCCATTTGTTTGCTAAGGTTTACTGACACACCAATGGCAGATTCTATTTATTCTTAGGGATTAATATCGTCCCTAATATCAGTTAGAAATCTAAATATTTTAATGCATAAATCAAAATATTATTGTCACATGAAATATCTCAACCTTCAGCTTATTTCTCAGCTTCTGCTTTCCACAGTTGGATTTACTGAGTACTGAAATCTAGGACTGATCTTAACCCAGTTCACAGGTCACTCCTTTTTTGAAGCCAGATGTTTTTATGCAGTCTCCGTTCTTGGCTGGCCCTCAAAACAGATGGTTGTGAATATTCTCCCTGTTAGCCTAATCAGAAATAGTACCTGGGGCCTGATCACTGGCCCTAATGTTGTCTTCTGAGTTCTTTCCAGTGTAGATGCAAAGGTTCTGTGTTCCCAGGGTCTGAGCTCTGTTTCCCCTCCCACTGTGTTTTATGTTATTCTGACAACATTGTTCAATCTCTTCATTCCTTTCCCTCTCCCTATTGTGTATAAGTGGACTTTATCCAGAAACAGGCTTTGTCCTCGTTAAATCCTATTCTCTCAATCTATCAATTATCCCATCTTGTCCTTGAACTAGAGATGAGTACAGGTCAAACTCCAGTCCTGTGGCTGAGACCTCAGAGGGTGCACAGTGGTTGCCTGCCTAGACCTCCTGATACTGTCCCAGCTCCTTCCCCCAATTCTGGATTCCCTGTCACCACTGATCATCTGCTAGAATAGCTCATCAGCTCTTGGACCACAGTGCTGCCAGCACTGACCATAGATATTGCCTTGTTTAGTTAGTTCAATCTTTGCTGTCCACAAAGCCTAAATTTCTGGGCCAATTCTACTCTAGCCAGAAACTCTAGGGCTTGACCTGATACCTGTCT
Source organism: Eschrichtius robustus (assembly GCF_028021215.1). NCBI lineage: Eukaryota > Metazoa > Chordata > Mammalia > Artiodactyla > Eschrichtiidae > Eschrichtius > Eschrichtius robustus. The sequence goes on along the minus strand of NC_090831.1, from coordinate 64,089,829 downwards.
TGAAAAATGACAAACTTTGATACTCTAACTTTTAGTTACATGATGGAATTATTTACGGGGATAGAATTTTTGCTTTATTCTAATTTGAGCTATTTCTGAAAAAAAAAAGCAAGTATATTCCAATTTTAGTTCATTAGCAGGCCCTCAAAGCTCAATGGCACTAGAATTACTTGGGTTATTTCTCAAAAATACAGACTCTTGGGTCTCAGCATTCAGTCTGTGAAGAGGCCCTGGAACCAGCATCCACAGATCACAGTATGGAAAACACGGTTCCAGAGGAATAATCTTTCCAATCCGTCCCCACTGCTACATACCTTAATGCCTGCAAAAAATTCTCAGCTTTTGATGGCTAAACTTTGTACATGTGGTTTCTCCAAGAAAAAGATGGAAGCACTACAAAATATCTATGAATACAAATAATCATTTAGCAACACAATTATGGAGGAAATATGTGTAAATTATTACATTTAAGTACTTAATTTTAATTTTTGGTAGATAGTGCATAAGATATCATAGAAAACAAAATAATTAAAAACTTGCTTGAAAATTGAGAAAAAGTCCATCATTATAAAATATTAATTATTTAAATCTCAACATAAATCAAAGTTTTGTAGACTTTGTATTTAAGATGTATTTAAAAGTAGGTAATCAGTGATATTATCATTGAAAAAATAAAAACATTTTTTTCCAGAATAAATGTATATCACTTTAAAACAGAAAGGGACATAAATTCATAAGGGTTCATTGATAATAATCAGTGAATTACTAACAGCAGATACACATATAAAGTCAGTAAGATTACTGACTCATCCAATTACCACTGGAGTTGGCACAATTACCAAGAAAAAAGTAAAAAGAAAAACATCGTGCTTTATATCCTGAGGACAAAAGCTAATTTTAGAATATATTTTAATATCCATTTTTGAAAATTAACACATTTATGAAAATAAAAGAAAACCCAATGGTTTTTGCACATACCCTGTCTCCAAGTCTGAGATTTATGCCATCCAGTTCTAAAAGAGAGAATGGTTGAACTGTGGTCTCTTGTTTCAGCTCCTCTTTGATTTCTAGAGAAGAAAGCCTAGACCAAGCTATGAGAAATCCCACTGAGTTGTTTGTAGAGGAAACATCAAAAGCACACCTACAGAAAAGCCTGGACTCAATCAGCTGCACCACAACCTCTGGCCTTCCTGGAGGTGGTGGTGGCAATGAGGCAGACAGCTGACCTGGTGGGAGAAAATGTGTAATTTGTAGTTGGGCATCTTAAAGAGTTGTTACGGGAAAGCTCATGAAAACTGTAACTCAGGGATTTATATTAAGAAAAAATAAAATATGTTTAGAAAAATAATTATTTTCTAGCAATCAGCAAAGTAGCATATTCTTTTTTTTTATTTATTTATTTATAATTTATTTATTTTTGGCTGCGTTGGGTCTTTGTTGTTGTGCGCAGGCTTTCTCTAGTTGCGGCGAGCGGGGGCTACTCTTCGTTGCGGTGCACAGGCTTCTCATTGCGGTGGCTTTTCTTGTTGCGGAGCATGGGCTCTAGGCGAGTGGGTTCAGGAATTGTGGCTCGCGGGCTCTAGAGAACAGGCTCAGTAATTGTGGCGCACGGGTTTAGTTGTTCCGCAGCATGTGGGATATTCCCGGACCAGGGATTGAACCTGTGTCCCCTGCATTGGCAGGCGGATTCTTAACCACTGCGCCACCAGGGAAGTCCCAGCATATTCTTGCTTTGACCCATAATCACATAAATATCGATAGCGGAGAAGTTCATCAGCTCATCAAGCTTATATTAATGCATGTTGAATATGACTACTCTTGGAAAGTCTAGCTCTTGAACAGAAAAGTAATTTACTTTCTTTTAAGCAATTACCTTTTCTAAAAAAATGGAACAAACAAATAAAATTAAGATTTTCTACTTTATAATTTCCTGTTATAAAGAAAAATGTCATTATAATGCAAAATCAAATGCCTTATTATTTTACTCTTATAAATTACTCTTATAACTCAATCCATCATTACTTTGGGTTGAAAGAGCTGTTCATTACAGAAGTGATTATACTGTTAGTGAAATATATTAAGTGTTAAACAATAGTCTTATTCTTTTCATTTTTTCGAGGTTAAAAAAGTTTAAAGTTTTCTCTAGGAACTCAGGAAGATATTACGATTTTTTTTCTCTGGGCATTTGCAAGATTAAATCTAGTGATCTAAAATGTTTCAAAATAGTTTTTTATTTGTTTTGTTCTGTTTTAGAAAAGAGAAAAATATCTGAGTGATAAATTTTAAAAGTAAGATTTATTAAATGTCCTAAAATATACAAATATTTTTCTATGATATACACTGCAATTTTATGATAATCATAAAATTATTTTCTCAATTCTGTAATGTAGATTTTGGAAAATTCTGAGACCTTAGTCTAAATATGAGGGGAACAAACTTATGTACTTTCAGATATTTTAAAGTGTGATTTTGTTAGATATTTAATTACAAAATCACAATAACAAATGAAATGTTTTCAAATTAATCCAAGTAATAAATATTTTGCCAAACATTTTAAACATTAGGCCAAATCATTATCTAGATTTGAAGAAAATGATAGACTACTTTTGAGTATATATGATTTTTAAAAAATTACATATCTGAGTAAAAATTTTCTCTTAAATAAATTAAGAAAAAGATGCTGAACTTATTTCCAAACAGGGAGGAACTATCTATGGAAGTGATTATTAGGAACAAGAGATAACAAATGACTGAAAAGAAAATAATTCATGAAATTAAAATTTTTGAATTAATTGACATCAACTATCTGGGTGAGCTGATCATTGCTCGCAACAGTGTAGATCAAAAAACATTTGTTGGGGCTTCCCTGGTGGCGCAGTGGTTGAGAGTCTGCCTGCCAATGCAGGGGACACGGGTTCGAGCCCTGGTCTGGGAGGATCCCACGTGCCGCGGAGCGGCTGAGCCCGTGAGCCACAATTGCTGAGCCCGCGCGTCTGGAGCTTGTGCTGCGCAACAAGAGAGGCCGCGATAGTGAGAGGCCCGCGCACCGCGATGAAGAGTGGCCCCCACTTGCCGTAACTAGAGAAAGCCCTCGCACAGAAACGAAGACACAACACAGCCATAAATAAATAAATAAATAAATAAATAAATGGATTAAATTAAAAAAAAAAAAAATTTGTTAACATGTACTTAAAGAAAAAGGTTTCAAAAACAACAACAGATAAATTATTTCTGGGACTTCCCTGGTGGCACAGTGGTTAAGACTCCACGCTCCCAATGCAGGGGGCCTGGGTTCAATCCCTGCTCAGGGAACTAGATCCCACGTGCATGCCACAACTAAGAGTTCGCATGCCAAACACAAACACACCAACACACAGAGTTCCATCACTAGCAGTTCATGTGTATTACACGTTTTCTTACCTTCTGCACAATATCCCATACATCCCTGAGTGGGTTGTAGTAAGTACACAAAAAACTTTCCACAGTTTCTTACGGACACTGGGATTTGAAAAAGACAGCAGTCTTTTGTAGTGCTAAACAAAAACTGCCATGTGGCACAAGCTGTCAATTGCTTGATCTCCCCAGGTGGAGGTAGTGTTTCTGAATCGTTCAGAGACAGGCAGATGGGGGCCTGTGTTGCACAATGGTTCATCTTTTGGATCAGAGAAAACAAAAGTTGAAAAGCCAATTTTTTTCATACATGGTAGATAAATCAACTTTGCATTTTCTTTTACACAACCTCTAAAATATTAAAGTATCAATCATTTAAAAAAATCTAATAACTTGTACCCGTACCATAAAAGAAGTAGTAACTTCATGGAATAGTAAATTTAAGGGTACATCCCTCATAATTAATATAATCTTTTTCAATTAAAATACATTTATTACATTCGTATTGTGAACAAGAGAAATTCAGTATCAGTTAACTCATGAAACAGCTGATACATCTAAGACAAGTCAATCTGAAGTCATCTTAATATACAGCACAAAGATAAACTGATCTTGGGGATTTCTTGAAAATTTTCTGGAAATAGTATACGTAAGAAGTTAGTGCACAGTAGAGGAGCCATCAGAAATCAGGGGAGGAAGACAGGATTGCTCAAAATTTGGTCATGGACCAACAGGCTGGCAATTTGGGAAAAAAATGAGGTTAAAGCCTCACTTGAAGCCAAATTTGGATATCTTTCCTGAGTTCTTTTTACATTACATACCTAAAAAGGAAAATAATTCCCACTTCTGCGTAATTTTTAAAATGTGGGTATCGATAAGGAAAATGAGCCTTCTATTAAGACATAATCCTTCTGTTAAGCAGAGAAGAACTGAAGCACTTAAAATATGCAGTATTTTACTGTTTGAAAGTTACTGAGGTTAAGTTCCTGAGCCCTGGAGAATGACAGCCTGTGATCAAAACTTGGCTGTCTGACCTGCTATCCAGGTGACTCTAGGTGTGTTATGCCTAAAAATATGTTTTCTGTATTATATGGTGGAAATCACGATGATAGACTGTCTTCTATAAGATACTGTAAGTTAAAACACTTGGTGGACTGTTGAACATTACATTAACTATTACTATTATTGTCAGAATAGAGAACCTTGGAATACTCCCTTTGATTAACTTAATCTTGATGCAAAATTAAAATAATATTGCAGCATGAGAAATAAATTGGGTGTAGCAAGATTCAATCCTTATATGAAAAAATACTTAAGAAAAAGCACGTGTAGTTCACATTAGTGAGTTGATAACCTCAACACATTTGGTTGGCATCTTAGCAGGTCTGGCAAAGAGGAGAAATCGATACCATCCGGGAGAAAGGGAGTGGTCACATATCAGGTCTTGAGTGGCTAACTGCTGGAGGCGCAGGAGGTCAAAATGGACACTTCTGTAAGGGCTCTGAAGAAACTGGTGTCCCCCTGGAGAGCACTCCTGAGCTAGAATGGAAAGACAGATGATGTTATGTATTTTCTTCATTGACATAGTTCAGCCCTTGATTAAAACTGACTCCTGAAACAAAAACAGAGCAAATAAACCTACAAGTGCACATAAAGGCCATCTGAAATGTCATGATCTCTTAGTAAAACAAAGATGACAATATGCACTTTCCATAAATACAATAAGCCAATCAACAAACTCTTTAGAATGTATTTTTGAAGTATTTGAGCTTCAAGGACTTTATTTTCATTTAATTTGGACAGGCAAAATTGCTGATTGCTGTTGAGTCAGGATTTGTTTATTCCTACCATCAGAAGGCATAGGCCTTACAAGGACTCCTCTTGAGAGTGATCCTCCAGATTTGAATGCAATTACTGACCTTGCATGACCTGCTTTCTGCCACAGTAGCCATGTGCCCCCCCAGATCCCATCTCTGCCAGGTCCTGGAATGCAACAAACTAAACCAAACTTTCAATGCTAATATAATTTTTGTAAAATGCCCTCCTAGTGAAGTTTCCTGCATTTTTTTACTGCAGGAAAAAATATAAAGTTTTCACATTTTTTCTTATTTTTAAATATAAAAGTAGTGAAGTTCATTTTCATTTCTAAGCACAGGAAAATGAATGGGGTAGAGGGGAACAGTTTTGAAGGAAAAACAAGAAAAAAAACATGGAGAAAGAGCTAGTTCTGTAGATTTTTTAGGAAAGCCATTTTCTGAGCAGTAGTTGGCCTGGAAGATACTTTTTTCTGTCAAATCTACAGAGGGAGAACATAAAGCACCTCTTCCCAGCAAGAAGAGAGAAGAGAAGAGGAGGCAATAAAAACAGTTATCCTGGAAATACAGCTCTTGTTTGAGGCTACTGTCTCCCTAATAATAAGAAACACATGGAACTGTCCTTATTTGGAGTATCTTATTGACACAATAGGCAGAAAATCTCCCAGTATTAGATATTGTATTTGTTCAAGGAAAACACTATAGTAAAGATAATATCTTTGAAATAGAAATGGGAAAGAAAAATTTAATCATTATGAAAGTACCTCACTATAGAAAAAAAACGATCTAACTGAACAAAACTCTCAAATGTTTATTACATAATTTTAAGTTACACAGTGTTTACGAACAAAAATCAGTTTCCAAACAAATTAATAAGGAGCACAATAAACTAGAGATAGTAATTTGCATGTCAGTCTAACAAATGTAGCTTATAAAATTGTCTTTATTATACAGGTTTTTGCTTTTTATTTTGTTTGTAGTTACAGCAATTAAACTGTAAAAAAGGTATTGTTTTGCAAGATAAAAGATCTCCCTAAAGAATTTTTTTAGTAAAAGATTTTAGGAATGACCACAAAAGGTTCTTCTTCCTTTTGTCTCTAGTTTCACCAGTTATAAATTTCCCAAAAGGCTCTAGTGACTTTGACAATCTCAATTTGTCAACACTAGATAAACATTTTATAAAATGTATGTGGGTAGAAGTCAGAGGATGTGCTATCATTTCATTTAATTTTGAAATAATTCTAACCCCCTGTCAATATCAGAAGATTGCACGTGGTTAGAAACTAAGGAAAATATTTTAAAAGAGATTACTAGTGAGGTTTGTATAAATTATTGAAATGTTTTCTCTGATCTTATCCTACAACAGAATTTTGTATTGGGAAAAAAGTCAATAACTCCATCTTTATTCTGTGCAGTATTTCTCCTTGCTAAGCACTTCTGAAGTTCTCACATTTCCTCTGATTTTGCTGCTTTAAATAACTGTTTTCTAATCCAAAGCTAAAGATGTCATAAATGTAGAAGCAATCACAGTGTGACATCAACAATACTAAGAACTGTATAATATTTAAACAGAAATTTTAAATTTTTTATTTTTTTATTTAATATTTATTTTAGAGGAAAATTCTTAATTTGTATAATTAATAATAGCTCATATTTTGTATCGTTCATTTCACAATTTTTCTCTCCAAATCGACTTGTCACTCATTAAGTGTTCAAGGTCTCTGTAGAAAAAGTTAAATCTTACTAACAATGAATAAGCCACTCTTAAAAACCTCATTACAACCTTAACTCTAGAAGGGAGGATATAGTTAACTATGGCTGGTTTGGGCTCCCGTTTGGGAATCTGGGGGCCTAGCTCCTGAAGTACTAAAAGAGTAACTCTACAAGCCCATTTCACACATCAGTCAATTTCATGACATGAATGATGTGCAAAGCTTTCTAGCAAATGTCCAATAAACATTTTTTCCCTCAAAACAAAAGTACGTATAAAATATACATTAAAATTTACATTTCTATTTATTCTGTCTTCTTCTCAATAGGATTTAAAGAAGCTAGGTAGTATATAATAGAATCAGCAATATTTGCATTTCAAATACTTTGGGAAAACGTGTCATTATAAATAATAGATACATAATGATACAATATGCAAATAGTTTTCTAGTTTTGTGTGTAGGTATAAGTAACCTGTATTAGATTAATACATTGGTTAATACAATGGCTAAGACTAGTATGCTTTAAGATTCATAATTGGGTGACAGACAAATATGTTAAGAAACTAAATAAATTATTGTATTTTTAAGAGATGAACACGCTTAATGCCTAAAGACAGGCACTTCATAATATCTGAGTTTATAATTATAAAACCTTTGGTATATTGCTCTATGGGAATTTCAAATATCTGTGAATTTTTTAAAATTGTATAACTTCCCCAAAGATGTGGAAAAGAGAAAAACCACCTTTTAGCTACAAATTCAGTGAGAAATAAAAAGTTAATCATTAAGCTTCTAATATTCAAAACTGTATTATGGATTCTGCAACAACACAAAAGGCAGAAAAGCAAGGTCAAACAGAGAGTGATGGACTTGCTTAAGTCTCTTTACTTTGTCATCCTTTATATATTAAAGGATGAGTGCTCTTGAATACAAATAGACTGAAAGTAAAAGGATGGACAATAACATTATGCAAACAGTAACCACAAGAAAACTGGATTGGCTGTACTAATATCAGACAAAAATACCTTAAAACAAAAAAAATGTTACTAGAGACAAAGAGGGACATTTTATAGCAATAAAAGTTTCAATCCATGAGGAAGATATACACCTAATAACAGTGCACAAAAATACATGAAGCAAAATCTAAGAGAAACAAAGGGAAAAAAAATACCTACTTCAACAGTAATATTTGGGGACTTCCAATACTCCACTTTCAACATGAATAGAAAAACGGGCAGAAAATCATCAAGGAAACAGTCAGAACAACACAGTATAAACCAACTTGACCTAACAGACATCTATAGAACACTCTACCCAACAACAGCAGAATATAAATTCTTCTGAAGTGCACATGGAACATTTTCCAGGATGGACAATACATTAGACCATAAGACAAACCTCAATAAATTTGAAAAGATAAAAATTATACAAAGTATGTTCTCTGACTGCAATAGAATGAATATATAAATCAATAGCAGAAAGAAATTTACAAATACGTGGAAATTAAACAACCTAGAAAAGCAAGGGGTCAAAGAAATGAAAATAGAAACGAGAAAATACATTGAAAAGGATTAAAATAAAGATACAACACACCAAAATTTATGGGATGCTGCTAAAGTAGTGGTTAGAGGAAAATTATAGATATATATGCCTATATTAAAAAAGAAAAGGATCCCAATATAATGAACTAATCTTTCGCCTGAAGATTGGAAAAAGAAGAACATACTAAATCTAAAGGAAGAAGGAAAGTAATTTTAAAGACTAAAGAAGACATTAATGAAATTGAGAATAGAAAAACAGTAGAGAAAAATCAATGAAACCAAAAGCTGGTTCTTTGAAAAAAATCAACAAAGGTGACATACTTCTAGGTTTGCTGAGAAAAAGAGAAGACTCACTTACTAGAATCAAAATGAAACAGGGCACACCACTACAAATCTTATTAAGGAATACTATTACAGTTGCATGCCAATACATTAGATAACATACAAAATTGAGAAATTCCTAAAAAGATACAAAGTACAAAACTGATTCAAGAAAAAGTAAGCAATCCAAATAGATTTATATCATGTGAAAAGACTGAATCGGTAAAAAAAAAAAAAAAAAAAAAGACACAAACATCCAAAAAGAAAAGGCCAGGTCTAGATGGCATCAATGCTCAGTTCTACCTAACATTTAAATAATACCAATTCTTCACAAACATTTCCAAAAATTAGAAAAAGATGGAATACTTCCAGACTCATTCTATGAGCCCAATATTACCCTGATACCAAAGCCAGAAAATGATAACACAGGAAAGAAAAGCCTATGAACCAATGTATCTTTTGAATATAGATACAAAAGTCCTCAGCAAAATACTAGCAAATCACATCCAGAAATACAGACAAAGAATTATAAACCATGACCAAGTAGGATTTATCCTAGGCATGCAAGGTTGATTCAACATCCAAAAATGAATTAAGGTAATATACTATATTAACAGAATAAAAAATAAAATCCGCATGTGCTTCTCAATAGACACAGAAAAATTACTTGAAAAAAATCTAACACATTATGATTAAAAAACTAGGAATAGAAGAAGGGCACTTGCTCAACCCAATAAAGGAAATCTACGAAAAACCCCATAGCCACAACATACCTGATGGAGAAAGACTAGATGCTTTCTCATAAGATCAGGAACAAGACAAGGATATCCACTCTCACCACTTCTATTCAACACTGTACTTGAGGTTCTAACCAGGACAACTAGGCAAGATAAATAAATAAAGATATCCAGATTGGAAAGAAAGAAGTAAAACTATCTTTATTCACAGATGACCTAATTTTTTATGTAAAAATTCTAAGAAATCCACTAAAAAACACAACAAAATATTAACACTAGTGAACAAGTTCACCAAGGTTTCAGGATATAAAATCAAGATGCAAAATGTGATTTTATTCTTTTTTTAAAATTCACATACCATAAAATTTACCATTTCTAAATGTAGAATTCAGTATGGGGTGCTTTTTTTTTTTCTTTTTGCATATTCACGAAGTTGTATACCACAATTTTAGAACATTTTCATCACCCCAAAAAGACACCTGTATCATTAGCAGTCACTCCCGCCCATTCCCCTCTACCTCCAGCCACTGGCAACGACTAACTTTTTTGTCTCTATGGATTTACCTACTCTAGACATTTTATATAAAAACAATCATATAATATGTGACATTTTGTCTCTGGCTTTACCATGTTTTCAAGTTTCATCCATGTTGCAGTACTTCATTCCTACTTATGGCCAAATAGTATTCCACTGGATATACCACCTTTTGTTTACCCATTCATCATTTGATGGGCATTTGGGTTGTTTCCACTTTTTGCCTATTATGAATAATGCTGAAGTGGACCTTAATGAACAAATTTTTGTGTGAACATATGCTATTTCATTCACCAGGGGCAGTAGAGATAGCCCAATAGTTAAGGATGTTAGAATCTGAAGCCACCTTGCATGTGTTCAGAGTCTGGCTCTGCTACTTAATAGTATGTGACTTTGGGTAAATGGCCTAGCATATATGTGACTCAGTTTTCTTACTTGTAAAATAGAGTAATAATAATACTTACCCTGTGGCTATTGTGAGAAGTAAATGATTTAATGTGGGTAATGTATTTTAAAGTGCTTAGAATAATGCCCACACATAGTAGATGCTTTCTACATTTGCTGTGTTAAAATAAGCTGGCAAGGTTATTACCTTTTCTGTTTCACAAATGAAGAAACTGGGAGTTGCCCAAAGTTTTATGGGCCTTAGGGTGGTTAATTATATTCTTAAACATGTGCAATAAATAGACTAAGAAGGAAATTAAGAAAACAATTCCATTTTTTTAAAAAAATTAATTAATTTATTTATTTTTGGCTGCGTTGGGTCTTTGTTGCTGCGCACGGGCTTTCTCTAGTTGCGGCGAGCGGGGGCTGCTCTTCATTGTGGTGCACAGGCTTCTCATTGCGGTGGCTTCTCTTGCTGCGGAGCACGGGCTCGAGGCGCGCGAGCTTCAGTAGTTGTGGCACGCAGGCTCAGTAGTTGTGGCGCACGGGCTTAGTTGCTCCGCGGCGTGTGGGATCTTCCCCGACGAGGGCTCAAACCCATGTCCCCTGTATTGGCAGGTGGATTCTTAACCACTGCGCCACCAGGGAAGTCCAACAATTCCATTTATAATAGTTTCAAAAGAACAAATACTTAGGGATAAATTAAACAAAAACACAAAACTTATATTTTGAATATAACAAACATTGTTGAAAGAAATTAAAGACCTAAGTACTTAAATGGAAATTCATCCATGTTCGTGGATCTGAAAATTTAATGTTGTTAAGTTGGCAATACTCCCCAAATTTACATGCAGATTCATCACAGCTCCTAACAGAATACCAGCTGACTCTTTTGTAAAGAATGACAAACTTAATTGTAAAATTCATATGAAATTTCAGGGGACCAGAATAGCTAAACTAATCTTGAAAAAGAAGAACAAAACAGGAGGACTCACATTTTCTCATTTCAAAATTTACTATAGAGCTACAGTAATCAAGAAAGTTTAGTGGTGGCATGAGGAGAGACATAGATTGATGAATAAAATTGAGAGTCCAGAAATAAACCCATGTACCTATGGTTTTTAACTGATTTTTGAGACGGGTGCCCAGATCAGTCAATGGGGAAATGACGATCTTTTCAACAAAACTGGATATCCATGTGCAAAATAATGAAATTGGACCCTTTGGTTATACCATATACAAAGTTAATTCAAAATGGATCAAAGACCAAAATACAAGAACTAAAACTAAAAGACTTAGGAAAAATATTGGGGTAAATCTTCATGACTGTAGATTTGGCAGTGGATTTCGAGATATGACAACACAGCACAAGCAACAAAAGATAGACAAACTGGACTTCAGCAAAATTAGCAACTTCTATGCTTCAAAGGACATTATCAAGAAAGTGAAAAGACAACCCACAGAATGGGAGAAAATAACTGCAAATCCACATGTCTGCTAAGATAATTGTATTTCGACTATACAAATAACACATACAACTCAATAACAAAAAGGCCAATGACCCAATTAAAAAATTGGCAAAGTATTTGAGTAGGTATTTCTCCAAAGAAGATATGTAAATGTTCAATAAACACATGAAAAAATGCTTGACGTCATTAGCCGCCAGAGAAATGCAAATCAAACCACAATGAGACGTCACTTCACACCCACTAGAATGGCTAGAATCAAAATTTCAGATAAAAAAACTTTTTTTCAGATAATAACAAGCGCTGACGAGGCTGTGGATAAATTAAAACCCTCATACGCTGCTGCAGGAATGTAAAACAGTGCAGCCGCTTTGGAAAACAGTCTGGCTATTCCTGAAATGGTTAAACACAGAGTTACCCTATGATCCAATAACTCCACTCCTAGGTATATTTCTAAAAGAAATGAAAATGTGTCCATACAAAAACTTATACCCAGATGTTTACAGCAGCATTATTTATAATAGCCATAAGGTAAAAACAGTCCAAATGTTCATCAACTGATCGATTTATATACAAAATGTGGTATGTACTTACAATGGAATATTATTCCATCACAAAAAGAGGAAGTACTGATACATGTTAGAACATGATGAACCTTGAAAACATGATGCTAAATGAAAGAAGTCAGTCACAAAAGACAATCTGTTATATGATTCCATTTAGATAAAATATCCTGAATAGGTAAATCTATAGAGCAGAAAGTAGATTAGTGATTGCTTATAGTTGGGAGGGTGGAGAGGGTGAAGGAGGGTATAAGGGGAGGATAGCTAGAGTATGGTATTTCTTTTCAAGGTGATAAAAATGTTCTAAAATTGACTATAGTAATGGTTGCACATATTTTTGAATATACGTAAACCCATAGATCACTGTGTCCTGTAAGAAACCATTGTACACTGTAAATGAATGATTTGTATGGTATATGAACTATATCTTAATAAAGCTATTTGAAAAAGTCTTGTATGCTCCACTTTTATCTCTACTATATTAACATAACGAAGTTTATCATAAACTTTATTATCAACTTGACCACAATAGGAGCTTAGAACATGGCAATGGTTAATATTCGCCTTTAGTAGAGGGAGTACAAGGCTATTATATAGGGCAAGAAGTCGTTATATGATCTATAGTAAACACTGAAGCAAACTCCTTTATAAATATTGGTCATTTTTCTGGAAACATATCGTCTAACTGTAGTAAGTACATATTATATATTATTACATGTATTTTTTGAAAAGTTCTTCATGAAGATCTAGTTAATGTGTAAGCAACCAAAGACGGCACAGATCAATGATAGCTTGTTGAGGTCTATCATTTTAGGAAATAACTTAATTGTGTTCTAATATTCTTTTTAGTTTTATGGGTAAGTGCTGCTCTCCCTTCCTCTTTTACAGAGCAAACTTACCTTAGCAAACTAGATTAAGATCAACAAGGTGATAAAATAAAATTATATCCTGAACACTTATAAATGTTGCACACAATCTTTTTTTTAAAGCTGCGGGTAGTTTTACACAGGTCAGATTTATTTCTGAAAAACATAAGGAAACATAAGAACAAGTCACCTTTCATTTAATGTTCCTATCTGTGTGAACACAAAACAATCAGGAAGGGCTAATATTGTTTTAACTTCACAGTGTTTTCAACCATGTGTTCTTCGTCGTGGATTGAAGTGGGAGGGGAGCTACTCGCTCCTCAGAGATCTCTTTTACAGTAACAGAACTGATTCTAAGAGGTATACACAAAACGAGATATCATACACAAAACTTATTGAATTATTGTAGGGGTAAAATGCTAATCAGTTTATTATTTCCGGGGGTAGGGAGGGAGTGGTGCAGAAATCGTGCAGTTTGGAACTGAACTCCTTTGGATATTTCAGATCCAGTTGTCGCTAGAATGCCTGGAAGATCCAGGAAAAGTTTCTTATGGTAATAAAGGGACCTTAAGGAGCGGATATCAGCAGGAAACAAAGGAACAAAAAAGTGACTGAGGGTCTTAAGAGCAGAAAAATAGGAGGCAACAGTGGCCTGTGCACAAAGGAAAACTGAAGAGTGCCAAGGCTGTAAAGCGACCATTTCAAAGAAGGCGGTAGGACAGGGAGGAGGTTGGTATGGGACAAGTATTAGATGCGGCCATAAAGATGCACAGGCACGCTCCACATGTCATCCGGGAAGTAAGCCCCCCTCCTCCAAAGGCCCAGGTGGCGCCCCTGCGCCGCCTTACGCCAGCGCCCTACCTGGCCGACCTTTCCCGGCGGCCAGGAGCATCAATGCCAGCGTCAGCACCCGTACTCCGTCAGGCATCGCTACTGCCGCAGGTGGGACGAAGGCGTCGCTGATCCCTGGCCGAGGGTGCGGGCAGGAGGGTGCCACAGCAGCCTCTCCGTCCTCCTATCACAGAACTCAGTCCGTTCCTGCTCGCCCTTCAGGGTTGCAGCGCATCCTTGCTCTGGGGCGCGCTGGTCTTTTCCAGGGATAACCCAGCGAGCCTGGTGGCTCCTCCCTCCCAAACCCCGCCCACCCGCCGGAAAGCCACGCCCAACTGTCCCTGAGACCGCCGTGCGCCCTGCGTGTCCTGGCTGTGGCTCCACCACCCTGGTTGTCAACAGCAGTCGCACATTCTCGGGGAAGACTCCCAGGATATAACGGCATCCCGCGTCTCGCTCTTCCAACAAATGCTTTAGGAACACTTGGTATTCCTAGAAACTGTTCCGATGGACCTCCAATAAAAGAAGGCTTGCAAGGTTCTGTTGGCAGGGAGAGGGCCCCTGATTATACCTGCAGATGGACTCTTCACCTGGTAATCGGGGTTGCTGGTATGCCCCCACAGGTGCTTCTCAGAAGTTGCACCTGCCACTTTCGGCCTCAGTGTGAACGGTGGAAGGAGGAAGTAGAGATTACTGCTGCGACAGTAGTAGCTCTCTTCCTCTGTCTATGTGGCAGGTTTTTCAGAAGTGAACTGGAGGGCGTTTAGACATTTTCCAAATACGTGGGCACAGTCATCATGTATTTGCTGATGATTCCCAGAGCTCTCTCAGTTGTCCAGTGGTGACCCAGTGACTCAGGAGTTTTCAACACATGGTTACATGACTCCCAGGGTTGCCCAGGGGATGGTTTCCAATCCACAGTTGTCTTTAGATGTGTGGTTGCCTCTGCAGAGGGAAGGGACCTTTTTTTTTTTTTCTTCTTAACCGGTTCTTCATCTTTTTACGTCTTTAAACGAAACCTCACTCTCCTAGTTTTTCTCTGGTATTCTCAGTTCTTGAGTCCTTTTATCCATCACCTGAGACTTCACCCTTAGAGCCTGTACCTGAGGGGAAAGAAGACATTGGTCAACAGATGGTAGTCCAGGAGTCCTGGTGAGCATCAGAGTTCAGGCCACAGTTCCATTTATGGATTTGGACGATTAAAGCATGGACTACGCGTGGTGATAAAGACAGCAGGTGCCCAAATGTATAAAAAAGTTCTTTTAAAAATTTTTTATAGTTTGTTTGAAAGAAATTACCATTTAAAAGTTTAAAAACTGTTTCCAAACGTATGAGTATTAGTCCATATTGGAAAAAAATTTCTTTGTGCTGTGCAAAACTTGTGTTTAGCCCCCTTTTAGATACAGAGAAGGTGTCCAATCTTCCAGGAAAAAACTGAAATGTAAGTTTTTGGTGGATGTGGAAGATGAGTTTCATCTTAAAGCCTAATCGTGGAAGAACAATTTAATGTGAGCAGGTTGAAAACCCAGAGATTTTTTAGTCTCTGTCTTTTGTTTCAGCTTATCAAAGCCCTAATAAAACTGGGACAGAAAAATAAACATCGATTTTTCTCAGTCTATTTGTGAAATCACCAGAAATAAAGTAATGGTTATAATCAAGATTAAATAATATCAGGCTTTTTTGTAAATTTATTGTCCAGCAATATCTGTAGAAATGCAATCAACTTTTATACTTTCCTGGAGGACAACATCACTTGCCTAACTTCCAGCAAACCCTGAGCATACAATATAAAGTATAATGTGTCTCATTTTCCCCTTCAGTTTTGGTTGATGAATACGTTTATGAGTTTACAATAGACTTGTAACAGAGAACAGATTTTCCTCCATATAAGTGAGTTAAGATGGAAAAAAACCTGAAAACAACTTAATTGTTTTTCAGATCTCAATAGTAAATTCATCTAAACTGGCTTGAGTCTGCAAGAATATACTGAATAAAACTTAGTTACAGGACTGTGGGAAAAACAAAAAGTAATAAAAATAATGTTTTAACATACATTATGTAGTGAGATTCATCAAAATTTGGTATAATATTCAAATTTTTAAAACTTTTTTTTAATTTTTGAAAAGTAGGATAAAGAACGGAGGCATGGTACTCTAATTATAAATACCAGGGGTACGTGTAAAATGCAGTAAATACCACTGAGAGAGAAATAATACAGAATGTCTGTGTGGAAGATAAAATGAAGCCAAGTACAGTATAACTTGAGTGAAAGGAAACACTAATCAGGAGAAAATTTCAAAGGATAATTTCCTTGAAAAAGGAAATAACTCAGCTCTTCTCAGGTTCATTTGCAAAATTATGCTGAACTTATATGAGTAAACCCCCCAAATTCAGGGGATAGAAAGACACAGTGATTAAGTGCACAAATCCTGAGGTCAGGACACCTGGGTTCTAATCCTAGATTTGCTACCTATTTACTGACTGTGTCACCTTGGATGGCACTCTGAACTTCATTTTTTTGTGCCATGGGAATGATGGTAATAATACCTACCCCGTAGAGTTTAAGAAACAATAGTGTATGGGATTTCCCTGGTGGTCCAGTGGTAAAGAATCCACCTTACAATGCAGGGGACGCGGTTCAATCCCTGGTCAGGGAACTAAGATCCCACATGCTGCGGGGCAACTAAGCCTGCTCGCCACAACTACTGAGCTTGAGTGCCTCAACTAGAGAGCCTGCGTGCCGCTTATTACAGAGCCCACGTGCCCTGGAGCCCAGGCGCCACAACTAGAGAGAAGCCCACCTGCTGCAACCAAAGATCCCACATGCCTCAACGAAGATCCCGCGTGCCACAGCAGGACCCGATGCAGCCAAAAATAAATTAAATAAATAAATAACAAGTAAAATTAAAAAAAAAAAAAGAAATGGATTCATAAGACTGGTTGTTTTAAAAAAAAGAAACAAACAAAAAAAAAGAAGCAACAGTGTATGTATGTGTGGGGGTGGGGTGGAGGAGGAGGGGTTTGGAGAGAGAGCGTTTAGGTAGTGTCTGGCATAGGGTAGCTAACATGAGTATACATAATAGTTTACAGATAATAAAACCAAGGTGCAATACCACATAACTATACTTGTCGTCTTGTTATTATAGAACGGTTCATCATTCCTCAGTGTTATCCTCTTACAGTGCTCAGGATAATTTGGAGTAACCTTACTGAGAAACACACGTTTATATAATATATGAATTCCTTGGCCCGTGTATATTTTACTAAATGAGAGAGTCTGGTTCTCACCTGGATATATCTTTTTTTTTTTTTTTTCCGGCAGGGGGAGAGGAGGTTTGATAGAAATGGCATTGGGGAAGAGAACAGTGTCATCAAATCAATTCTTGAGCTTCACAAATTAATGTTTTGGCTTTGGCACTGGGTTTATATTCAGGAGGCCATTGCTCCCAGACAGAGACACTAAATGGGACAGACATTTTGCCCCCAACAATAGTAAATTCCTTTTTCTTAATGAGTCAGCTAGATACTTCATATATTTAAGAAAATTCACTGAAAGCATCCATTAACTGTGAATTTTATAATGTTTATTCTGGCATGCCTCTAGGAAATAACGTAAATAAGCTGAGAGAGGGGAGCTGCATGCCTGGCATGAATGCTTGTTTTAAGAATCAATCTTTTGCGACTTCCCTGGTGGCGCAGTGGATGGGAATCTGCCTGCCAATGAAGGGGACACGGGTTCAATCCCTGGTCCGGGAAGATCCCACATGCCGCAGAGCAACTAAGCCTGTGCGCCACAACTCCTGAGCCCGTGCTCTAGAGCCCACGAGCCACAACTACTGAGCCCATGTGCCGCAACTACTGAAGCCTGCATGCCTAGACCCCGTGCTCCGCAACAAGAAAAGCCACCACAAGGAGGGGCCCACACACTGCAACAAAGAGTAGCCCCTGCTTGCCGCAACTAGAGAAAGCCCGTGTGCAGCAAAGAAGACCCAACGCAGCCAAAAATAAATAAAATTAAATCTTAAAAAAAAAAATGAATCTCTCTACATCCATGTTCGTAGAAGCATTATTCACAGCAGCTAAAACATGGATGAAACACAACTGTCTGCTATGGATGAATGGTAAGCAAAGTATGGTATATAGATACAGTGAAATATTATTCAGCTTTAAAAAGGAAATTCTGATACAAGCTACAAACATGGATGAAACTTGAAGATATTATGCTAAGTGAAAGAAACCAATCACAAAAGGACAGATACTGTATGATTCCACTTACATGAGGTACCTGTAGTAGTCAAGTTCACAGAGACAGAAAGTAGAATGGTGGTTGCCAGGCACTGGGGGAAGAGGACAATGGGGAGTTATTGTTGAATGAGAACAGGGTTTCAGTTTGGGAAGATGAAAAAGTTCTGGAGTTGGATGGTGGTGATGGTTGCAGAACAATGTGAATATACTTATTGCTACTGAACTGTACACTTAAAATGGTTAAAATGGTAAATTTATGTTATGTATACTTTGTCAAAATAGAAAAAAATAAATAAAAAGAATGAGCCAAAGCAGTCTTGAGAAAAAAGAACAAAGCTGGAGGTATCATGCTCTTTGACCTTAGGCTATACTACAATGCTACAGTCATCAAAACACCATGGTACTGGCACAAAAACAGACACAAAGATCAATGAAACAGAATAGAGGGTACATGTAAAAGAATGAAATTAGTACATTTTCTCACACCAAGTACAAAAACAAATTCAAAGTAGATTAGAGACCTAAATGTAAGACCTGAAACCATAAAACTCCTAGAAGAGAACATAGGCAGAACACTCTTTAACATAAATCATAGTAATATTTTTTTTTGGATCTCTCACCTAAGGCAAACAAAGGCAAAATAAACAAATAGGACCTACTTAAACTTAAAAGCTTTTGCACAGCAAAGGAAACCATTGGCAAAATGAAAAGACAACCTACTGAATGGGAGAAAATATTTGCAAATGATATGATGGATAAGCGGTTAATATCCAAAATATATAAACAGCTCATGTAACTCAATATCAAAAAACCAAATAATCCGATTAAAATTTTTCCAGAGACAATATACAGGTGGCCAAAAGACACATGAAAAGATGCTCAACATCAGTAATCATCAGAGAAATGCAAATCAAACCCATAATGAGATATCACCTCACACCTGTCAGAATGCCTATCATCAAAAAGTCTGCAAATAACAAGTGTTGCTAAGGATGTGAAGAAAAGGGAATCCTGTTGGTGGAAATGTAAATTGGTGCAGTCACTATGGAAAACAGTATGGAGGTTCCTCAAAAAACTAAAAATAGAGCAACAATATGAGCCAGCAGTTCCACTCCTGGGTATATATCTGAAGAAAACAAAAACACTACTTTGAAAAGGTACATGCACGGCAGTGTTCACAGTAGCATTATTTACAATTGCCAAGATATGGAAGCGACCTAAGTGTCCATCAGCAGATAAATGGATAAAGAAGATGTGGTGCATGTATATATATAATTATATATATAATTGAATATTACTCAGCCAAAAAATAGGATGAAATTCTGCCATTTGCAACAACATGGGTGACCTAGAGGGTAATATGCTTAGTGAAATAAGTCTTAAGTGAAATAAGTCTCATGAAATAAGTCATGAGAAAGACAAATACTGTATGTTATCACTTTTAAATGCATGTTGAATTTAAAAAATAAAACAAATACTGTATGTTATCACTGTTAAATATATGTGGAATTTTAAAAAATTAAAAAAATAAATGAATATAGCAGAACAGAAACAGACTCACAGATAAAGAGAACAAACTAGTGGTTACCAGTGGGGAGAAGGGGAGAGGGACAAAACAGGAAGAGGGGATTAAGAGGTACAAACTACTATGTATAAAATAAATAAGCAACAAAGATATATTGTTCAGCACAGGGAAGTATAGCCATTATTTTATAATAACTTTAAATGGAGTATAATCTATACAAATACTGAATCACTTGGTGCATAGCTGAAACTAACATTGTAAATCAACTATGCTTACATTTAAAAAGTAAAATAAAATCAGGTAAAATAAAAAGAATGTATCTTTCACTCATCGGCTAGAAAGAAAGCCCTTTATTTCAACATATCTCAATGTCATTGGCCCTAAGGAGGTTTCTTGAAAATGTTCAGCAGAGTAGAAATGGTTCAACCCCTGACTGAGCTTACTTTTGACATAAATTCATATAGAGGTGACAACCTGATTACATATCAATCAACCATGCAAAATCACATAGATTGCAACACAGTGACCATGTTTTACCACCTAAGCAGTTTTTCTATCTTGTAGATCAGTATATTTTACAGAAGACTGAGAAATTACTACTTTTCAAAGATTTTGTTTTTGTTATTATCGTACAATAAAAACAACTTTTTAATTATTTTTCTTCCAGTTTTATTGAAATATAGTTGACATACAGCACTGTATAAGTTTAAGGTATATAGCATAGTGATGTGATAGACATACATCACGAAATGATTATCATAGTAAGTTTAGTGAACGTGCGTCATCTGACATAGATACAAAATAAAAGAAAAAGCAAAAAATTTTTTTCCTTGTTTTGAGAACTCTTAGGATTTACTCTCTTAGTAACTTCCATACATAACATATAGCAGTGTTAATTATATTTATCATGTTGTACATTACATCCCTAGTACTTATTTATTCTATAACTGGAAATTTGGGGGTTTTTTTGTTTTATTTTATTTTATTAGTTTTGGCCATGCGGCATGTGGGATCTTCATTCCCCGACCAGGGATCGAACCCGTGCCCCCTGTATTGGGAGCATGGAGTCTTAACCACTGGACCGCCAGGGAAGTTCCTGGAAGTTTGTATTTTTGACTACCTTCATCCAATTACTAATTCCCCCACCCCCACCTCTAGTAACCACAAATCTAATGTCTTTTTCTAAGAGTCTGTGTGTTTGTTTGTTTGTTTGAATTATAATTGACCTACAACACTATGCTAGTTTCTGGTGCACGAAGATAAAAACAACTTTTAAAAAATCATAATTTTCATACAAAAATTAACTTGTTTCAACTTACTATCTTCCAGAATGTGGTTTAAAAATAAGATTGGAATACTAAAATTCCTTTGGAGTTGGAAAAGGTGTATATTTTTCCTTTCAACAGCCATCCATATATGTAAGCAATAATGTTTGCATCTGAAGTATATATTATACAATACCTTTATAATTGAAATGTCTGGCTAGTGTCATGATTATACTTAAATGTTATTTAGGTTCTTCTGGAAGCCTTAAATAAAATGTTGTAGTAGGTGGTAAAGCTATGTGACATTTGTTTTTGTTTATATGATTTATGTTGTCATCCCTATCTAAATCTCAAAGCATTTTGATCCTCAAAATTCTAACTTGTAATATATAATTAGTTAAATTCTTTAACTCTAGAAGGAATGCTTGGTAATATTGGAGCAGTAATTTCATTATTTATGAAATGGTTAGATTTACAAAACAATCTAATAGATGTCAGGATATTTCATTTTTGTCCAACTGTCCCAAACACCCACCCTAGTCCAATTTGAAATAAGCCAGATTTTTACAAGACGTAAAGTCATTTTTAAAAATAGCTTTATTGAGATGTAATTTACATAACAAAGAACTGACCTGTTTTTAGTGTATAATTCAATGAATACTAGCATATTTACAGGGCTGTACAAACATTACAACAATCTAATTTTAGAACATTTCTATCACTCTAAAGATAAACCTCATGCCAACTTATAGTCTTTTTCCATCTCCAATCTCAAGCAACAACTAATCTCGTTTCTGTCTCTACATATTTGTCTTTTTTGGATATTCCACATAAATGGATCATATATGTTCTTTTGTGACTGGTTTCTTTCACTTTTTGAGATTATCTGTATTGTAGCTTTATCAGTACCTTATTCCTTTTTTTTTTTTCTTTGGTTTTCACCCTTTATTTATTTTTTAAAGTATTGTAAAATGTATTTATTATTTAAATCACATGTAATTATAATGAAGATTATTTTAAAAGATTTATAAAAGCACTCATAATCTTACCAACTGGACACAATGGTGTTCGTTTTTCTTTCCAATCTTAATTCCTCCTTACGCATATTTTACTTTGCTGTTGGGTTCTATACTTTTCATCCAAACTCATTGTATAAATGCTTCTCCATATTAGCTGCTGTCTTTGCCTGCCTTGTTGTTGTTGTTGTTGTTTTTAATTTTTATTGGAGTATAGTTAATTTACAATGTTGTGTTAGTTTCAGGTGTACAGCAAAGTGAATCAGTTATACATATACATATATCCACTCTTTTTTAGATTCTTTTCCCATACAGGCCATTACAGAGTACTGAGTGGAGTTCCCTGTGCTATTGTTTTAGAGGCTGCATCCCATTCCCGCTGAGGGAGATTTGTTATGGGCCAATGAACTGAACATGATTAGCAAGGGTGACTCAGGTCTGTTGTGATCCTGTCACCCACTGGTGAATAGGTAAGGCTCTGGGGGAAGCTGAACCTGGCCCCTCCCGGCTTTGGGGGACTGTATCTGCCCTTGCTGCCCTACTGGGGATGAAGCCCTCAGGGTGCTTCATAAATGTTTGTAGCTGCCAGCAGGAAATACTCTTCCTTTAAGTGGGGAGGCAAGCCAAGTATTTTCCTCTTCTCTTCAACCTTGCAAGGAGCTGTTGGTTTCTTAAATCAGTTAAGCTAGGGCACAAAGGTTTAGATTTCTCACCTCTTACAAAGGTTTCCATTTCTTCCAGAAAGGGGATTTAATTTTACTGCTGTAGCAATTTTTCACCACAAGAATCTGCTTACTTCTTTTCCTGATACTGAAATGCCAGGCTTGGCACATTCTGGGCAGGTAGAGGGCATCCCCCTCGAGCTACATTGCCCTCTGCTCTCCACCCATTTAAATCCCATTTCACATCATTCCATGCCCTCCTTGAAACCGTCCTTGGCCTTTCGCCCACACCCAGGTTTCTGACATCTTAAAACATTTACTATTTGCTTATAGTCACATTCTCCTAGAGGGCAGCATGATGTCATAAACAGACCCTTGACTGGAAAGCAAGATACTTCAAATCTTGTCCCATTGCTAACCCTCTGTGTGACCTTGGCTAAGTCTTTGCACCCCCTGGGCTTTAGCTGCTCCAATCCTTATTCCTTTTTATTGGCAATATTCCATTGTATGGATATACTATATTTTGTTTATACATTCTTCAGTTGATGGACATTTTGGGTTGTTTCCACTTTTTGGTCATTGTGAATAATGCTGCCATTAACATTTGAGTGTAAGTCTTTGGATGTACACGTATGCTCATTATTTTGGATAGAGTTCTAGGAATGGAATTGCTGGGTCATATTATAAGCCTGTGTTTCATTTTTAAAGAAATTTCCATATTGTTTTCTAAACAAACTTGCTTTAGGAGGGAAAGTAAATTTGTATATCATATGTGTGCTCTTGGCTTGTGTTTATTTTTCTCTGAAATAAAAATCTCAAATTTTTTTTTTAATAAATTTATTTATTTTATTTATTTATTTTTGGCTGCACTGGGTCTTCATTGGTGCTCGCAGGCTTTCTCTAGTTGCAGCAAGCAGGGGCTACCCTTCGTTGTGGTGCGCGGGCTTCTCATTGTGGTGGCTTCTCTTGTTGCGGAGCACAGGCTCTAGGCACGCAGGCTTCCGTAGTTGTGGCACGTGGGCTCAGTAGTTGTGGCTTGCAGGCTCCAGAGCGCAGGCTCAGCGGCTGTGGCGTATGGGCCCAACTGCTCCGCGGCATGTGGGATCTTCCTGGACCAGGGCTCGAACCCACGTCCCCTGCATTGGCAGGCGGGCTCCCAATCACTGCTCCACCAGGGAAGCCCTCTCAGAAATTTTCTGATCAAAAATTAGGTCTCTTGTTTTTTCCATGACTCAATTTTGAAACTTTATTGGCAAAATTGTTATAATACTTTCAGCCATGATTTTTAAAAAATGAATTGCCTCAAAAATGTCAATGCATTTCATTTGATATTAGGTGAAGTAAAGTAAAGCCTCTTGAAGATTTGTTTGTATAAAATTGGGATGACAAATTTTGAAGTCAATCTGTAGAAGATTCTCAAACTTTTATGAATACTGCACGTGAAAATTACTGTCAACATTTTTGAAATTTTCAGCAGCTTTTCTTCATGAATGATTCATCTATCAGCAACCCTTTCAGACCTCAAATAATGCTTAGAACGTTAAAAGAAAAACCATAGGCTTTAGTGTACTTAATTAAACTCCTGGATTTTCTGATACTTTAGGTATCAGGAAATTAAATTTTGTGCACACATGTGAATTTCGTGATATGAAAAAAAGAATAAACATTACTGGATTAGACCAACTTTGATTCAAAATTGGAATCTGATACTTTAAAAGCTGTATGTCTTTGGGCAAGTTATTTAACACTTCAGATAATTAATTTCTTGATTTGTAAAGTGAGGCTCAATAACTCAGTGACTATCTAAATAGAGAGGGGTCCAAGAATCTCTAACTGATGGCCACATTCATCCCTGTGACTTCCTAATGTTTTGAATCTGTCGACTCTTTTACTTTTGATATTCCTGTCTGTATGAATAATGAGCAATAACTAGGAACGACTAATGAACACTGTCCTTGTTTTAATTGCACTGTGTATTAGCTATGTTTTCTTTGCCTAGATTAAAGGAGTTGGGGGCGGGAGGGTATTCCCTCAAAAGAATCTAATTTACAGTAGCAAAAGGAATTGGAACAGAATCAGTGTCTGATTATCCTTTTTGCTAATTAGAATTTCCTTGCCGCTAGAATGCCTGGCAGGCTCTAGAAGTTACATACAGATTAGTGAGGGAATTTTAAGGAGCAGCACATCAGCAGTAAAAATACAAGACCTCCCTCTCCTCGGGGAGAAGACAACTGCCAGTACGCAAAGGAAAACTAAAACAACCACTGGAGGAAAAGTGACCACTGCAAAGGCCGGAGCGAGGCAGGGTGGCCGTCGGTCAGGGTCAGTCACAAGCTCCAGCTGTACATTGAGATGCTCAGCTACACTCCGCTTGTCTGCTGACAGATAGAGCCTCCCACCTCCACACCCAGCGGCATCCCCCTACCTCTCCGACCTTCCTCGTGGCCAGGAGCACCAGCCGGTGTCCAGGCTCCAAAGAGCTCAGGGAGCCCAAGCCGCGGGGACAGGAAGGATGGGGCCATCCCGGGCTTCCCTGTCTGTTCCTGCTACAAGTTCAGTTTGGCCACGGGTGTTCGCTCGTGTCTCAGCCAGCCCTCCTCTTGGACAGCGATGTCAGCCTGTGCGCTGCCCCTCCTGTCTGCGACCCCGACCCGCGGGTCCGAAAGCTGCGCCGTCGCGCCCGCTCCCTCTCGCATCCCGCCTGCCGCGCGCACCTAGCGCCAGCGCTCACCGGAAGTAGCGTGGCTCCCCGCCCCTCTCTAAGTGCAGTTGTTTTGGGGGAAGACTTGGTAGTTTTAGAAACTTCAGAGATGGATTTTCAGTAGAGGAAGCCAGGTATGGTTCAGTTGGAAGGAGCACCGTCCCTCATTACCCCTGCAGACAGATTCTTCAGCCTCTGTTGGTTCCTGTTGGATTGCCCACGAAGAGCGTGCTTCTCAGACGATGCTCCTGCCGCCTTACATCTCAGTGAAGAAAGGTAGGAGGAGGGAGTAGACGGTTAATGTAGCAGCAACATTCCTCTTTCTCTGCAGCTTTCACGACATTTCGGACATGGAAAGAGCAACCTGAGACACTTTTCAAACTCGTGGCACCAGTAACCACTGTATGATGACGTTTCCAGAGTTCTCTCAACACAATCTCTCTCCTGACTCCATGCCCGTAAAACCAAATGCCGACTGAATAGCTAGCCCGTGGTCTCCACATCCCAGGATGCCAACTCTGCGCGTCTGCACCACCCACACCCTTACTTTTCAAAATTCTTCTCCTTGATTTTCTGTCTCAGGAATAATTCCCTCATTTCCTCTCAGCTGAAAGCCTGCAGGTCATCCTCACTTCCCTCCACTGCACCTCCCACAGCTAGGCAGTCCCCCAGACCTGTCTGCTCCTTTAACATCCCTCAATTCCATTCGTTTTCTTCCTTCCCTCCTGACGCTACATGGGCAGATAGCCATCACTTCTCACCTAGTTTATGGACAATAACTTCTTTTTTTTGTTTTCATTTTTGCCCACATGTCTATTTAAATCTATCAATTCATCCCCATCATCCTTTGCATGAGGCCCCATGTTCAAAAGATAAGTACAAGAGTCTTCAGGGTGGCCCCCCTCCATCCTCACTTATCCTCTTCTACCCCAAGAATGCACGCCTCCACTCTCACACAACAGCTCACAATTCTCTGATGTGACCAGGCTCTTATTCATTTCTTTCGTGTGATAGATCCCTGGCCTGAAGCCTTTCTGTTCCTTATCTTTTACCTGACTATCACCTACTCAGGCTTGGCTTTCAGCTGAGACATCACTTTTTCCAGTGTTTCCTTGACATACCGAGGATTCCCATAGCTCCATGTACTTAACATTCTCACAGCTCTTTTTTTTTTTTGTAACCATTTTCTAAAATTGGTGTATAGTTAATTTATAATGTGTTAGTTTCAGGTGTACAGCAAAGTGATTCATATATATATATATATATATACACACACACATATATATGTATGTATTCTTTTTCAGATTCTTTTACATTCTAGGTTATTAGAAGACATTGAATATACTTCCCTGGGCTATACAGTAGGTCCTTTATCTACTTTACATGTAGTAGTGTGTACATGTTAATCCCAAACTCAACTAATTTATCTCCCCACTCCCCGCTATCCCCTTTGGTAACCGTAAGTTTGTTTTCTATGTTTGTGAGTCTATTTCTGTTTTGTAAATAAGTTCATTTGTATCACTTTTTTAGATTCCACATATAAGTGATATCATATGGTATTAGTCTTTCTCTGTCTGACTTAATATGGTAATCTCTAGGCCCATCCATGTTGCTGCAAATGACATTATTTCATTCTTTTTTATGTCTGAGTAATATTCCATTGTGTATATATATATATACCACATCTTCTTTATCCTTTCAACTGTCGATGGACATTTACCCATCATATGAAAGTTCCCCACTTCCCTAACTGCCTACCTCACCAAATTGTGAGGTCCTCGAAGGTAAAGATTGTCTGCATCAACATGTTCGCAGAAGATGGCTCAGTAACAGACACTGATGACACTCAAAAAGTACTTGCTTGATGAAATTGAATCCTGTAAAAGTATGAATTATGCTGATGAGGAAAGGTAGGTCAAGGGTCTGAATGGACATAGTTATTCACTAGGTTTATGAGGGAGTTAGGCTCATTATTGGTCTCAGAAGACAGAGGAGCTTCTGCACCCCCAGCCGACAGACCTGGCTTTGATACATGAAGGTGCCAAAATAACCTACTTTTAAAAACTGCTTTGTCCTTTCATTTTTCCCCTCAAATATTTAAAAAACAAAAGATACAACCTAAGTTGATATACAATCGTTGCCATTTGGCTCTAATTGTCTATCTGGTCAATGAAATGCTCACTAATTAATCATATTCTCAAAAATTTGTCTAGCATGTTTTTTGAAGACACAGTATAATCTATTCCAGTTACACCTGCTTAGCATGACATAACTCAGTGTTATTATATCTAGACTGCAGAATATCAGATGATAGGGGAGTCTTGTATTTGAATTAGGAAATTGAGATTGATGCACATCCTTTTCTGTAATTACACTGTATTGCACTGTGACATCAAAATGTACCACATGTTTCCACATGACCATGCCCTTGTTCTCACTGTTTCTTTTACCTAAACTGTCTTTCCCCTTATTTCTTACTGAAAAGAGCATCTTCCTGATTCAGCTGAAATATATCCAGTGATATAGGACTCATAAATTCCATGCCAAGAAAAGTAAGTCATCTCCAGGGTGTCACATGCATCGCTCTCTATGCCCCCTCATTGTTGCAACCATTAATCTTCATTTACACTCACGTAGTGATTGTCAAGCTGTATTTTAATAAACTTTATATGTCTCTTCCCAACATTAAAAATGATTTATTTCTCGTAAGTAAGCGGCACTGGCAGGCTGTGTTTGGAAAAAAATGTTGCTGAACAGGCAGCACTAGAGCTGTAAAGCAAATATGGCATTTTTCTAAGGATTAGTCTCAGTTGCATTATAATACGTGAAAGTAGACGGACTTAAATGACTACATACTCTTTGATTCCATTTATATGAATTATTGCAAGGCAATACTATCCGCTCAGAGAACAAATAAGTAGCTTCCAGGGGTTGGCAGTGTTATATTTGTTGATTTCAAATGGGTAAATAAGTACATTTTGGGGTGAGACATCTGCTCTATATTTTCCTTATAGAGGTAGGTGCACACTGATTATGTTTATGAAAACTCTCAGAACTGTGCACAGAGAGGGTACGTTTAGTGTGTGGAAATAATAAGAAAAAAGAATTGGAAACAGCCATATTGTTGTTTTTATACCCATAAACCCAAACCTTACTTGTGGTTAAGCTTTCCAGCTGTTCGAGGAGTGAGGAGGTTGAGGAGAACTTGCTGTTAATACGCCTTCTCTTGACTAAGGCGCTGTAACAGGAGGATCACTTTGTACTCATATCACAGATCACTGTGTAACTCTGGTTTATTCATGTTTACGTATGTGTGTTATATGTGACATTAAAAAGTTCACAAAAATTAAAAAAATCTAAGCCACAAATAACCTTGTTCCTAAATATCAACCTTTGACAAATACATGCCAAATTTAGTAAAATATGGAACAAATAAATGGCAAATTCTGAGATAATATGCATAGCTCTGTACATTTTGAGTAGCTCACAGAATTCAATAGAAATAAAGAGCAGCAACTGAAGTGTCAATGTATTATTTCTCACCTGAAATGACAACGTGAGGGATGTGGTATGCCCTAATTTTTAATAAGTCCAAAAAATGATGTGGGGCATATTTGGGCTAAATGAGGAAACGTACCATCAATATAACAAAATGGTTATTAATGTGTATGTGTGTCTCTGTGTGTGTGTGTGTGTGTGTGTGTGTATTTGACACAAGGGTTTTTTGGAAGACAGGAGAGTGCTTGCTTCTTGTGTTATAACCCTGGTACTGTCAAGGTACTGGGGGCCCTGCAGAGTGGCAAGGCTTTGTCAGGATGGGGGCCCTGCCCTTCTGCTTATCCTCTGCAACAGACATTGCCTTGCTTGTCATGCATCCTCAAGCCCTCTCAGCTTGCTGCTGCTTCACAGCCATATTTGGAGCACTGAAAACTTTCTTCAAGGCTGATCCTGGTCTTTGTGCCTAGATCTGCCCAATAGCCACTCCTTTAAAGACTCTGTCCCTACCTCTCTCTTCTCCCTTTTCCAAATCTAGAGTAGTCTGGTTGGGGCGTGGCCATGTGTCTTTGTGTTTGACATGGCGACAGGGGAAGGGGAACATACTGTTCTTGTCATCTTTCTCCCAAAGATATTTTATTCAGTCTGCAAATACTCTCTCTCCTCCAAGGTTTAAGCTTTTCAAAATAAAAAGCTAGAACATACGGAACAAATTTCTGTTATCTTCCTGTTTTATCCATTCTCTCAGAGGTTATACAAAGAGGCTAACTGAAGGAAAGAAAGGAGGGAAAAAATGAAGGAAACAAAGATTAACACCTTAATATATTATATTTGCATAATTATTGGCAGGTTAAATTGCCTAAAAACCAAATAAATGTGCAGCATGTGAAAGAAGAAAACTCTACTGAATATATAAAAGAGAGTTTAATTAAATATTCATGTATGTTTTTCTGTGGATATGAGGCATCATTAAAAAAATGTCAACTTTCCCTATGATAATCTATAAAATTATTATTAAACCAATAAAAATCTTAATAGTAGGTTTAACTGGGGCTATGGAAGAAACTCAACTAAATTATATTGGACTCATCTACAAAAGATTAAGTATATCCAAAAAATGAGAAAAATTCCTAAAGAGAATGAAGAATAAAAACAGTAATAAGTTTTGCCAGGGGTTTGTTGTTGTTGTTTTGGTATTTTCATGTATTTTTTCTGTTATTTTCAAAACCAATCATCAATTATTCAAGTAAATATTAGGTTATTTGTACAGATTTCTTAGTATACTTGATAGTATATAGAAATAGACTTTAATGTTTCAAATATCTCCAACTGGTCATGTCGAGCTTCAATTATGGCTGAAGTAGTCATGGACTAATTTATTCATTTAAAATGCAGTACTTACACAATTGAATGCTGGGAGGTCCAATGAAATGAAAATAATGTATTAGTAAGAATTATATTTCAGCCATCTGTATTCTGGAACTACTCTCTTAGGAGTTATAAAACTTTAATAAGAGAAAATGCATCATCAGTTAAAGGGCAGCAGTTACACTAGAAAAATATCAATCAAAATTTCTTTAAAGAGAGGAAAACACAGCAGATCTTCTGCTGTGCGTATGGACACGCGGGAGTTGGCTGCTCTACAACTGAATCAAACCTGCACATCACCCTGGATCCCTGTGCCCTCACATCCCCCTCCTCCCCTGGGGACCTGAGGATGCAGGGAATGCCCTGACCCTCTCTGGCAGCTGCCCTGGGCTGCAAGTGGAATAGCAGGTGCAAAAGGGTCTTTTGGCAAAGGCTGGATTCTAAACTCTGATTCTGCCCACTTTTCCCTGTTTTGATCATTTTCTTTCCTTAGCTCATTGAACTTTCAGTCACCAAAGCTGCCAAGCAACTTCAGGTTTTTGGTCATAGGAGAAAATCCTATGTGATAGAAAGAAGTGGTGCTTTCCAATTCTTTCTCCACATTTTGGCTATCTTACTGTAGGTGTCAATGTGTAATGCTGATGTTTTCATAAACTTTGGGAAGTTTGTACTCTCTTCGTCTCCTTTTTTTTTTAACCAACGAATTTATTCCATCACAGTTCTGGAAGTCAGAAGTCAGAAATCAATTTTCTGGGCTAAAATCAAAGAGTTGGCAGGGACTCACACCCTCTGGAGGCCCCAGGGGAGGATTCCTTCCTTGTGTCTTCCAGCTTCTGAAGGCCGCCAGCATTCCTTGGCTTGTGGCCACATCATTCCTATCTCTGCCTTCCTCTTCACATTGCCTTTCCCCTCTGTGTATTCTACTCCATTTTAAGTTATATATTCCCTCGTCAATTGATGCTGTGCTTCATATTCACGATGTAGTTTAGACGGTTTTTGAAGGCTCAGCTGAGGCTTTTGAATCTCATGTTCAAAATATGCATTTTCACACTGTAAAGATGCTCTCTCAGTTTGAGACTTTTAATTTGAATTGCTTCACTCATTTGATTGGCTTCACATAACTTTTAAAATATCACTTGTTTTCTCTTTTAAGTCTGTTTAACGAAGTATTTAAGTTTCTTCAAATCCATTTCTGACTGATTATCTTGGTCTCATTCTTCTGAATCACTTTTTTTCCCTCTGATTCCAAGTTGCCATCATCATTGTAATCTTCTCTAATGAGATGCGGAACACTTATATTCAGGGAAGTTTCAGTCAGAGATTTTAACTGTTTCTCTTTATCATTTGCAATGAGTTCCCATTGTGTGTCGAAGTTTTCAAGCATTTTGTTGTTGTTCCTTTAGTTTCCACATTCTTTCTGCCTTTCAGCATCTTCTTTAAGCTTTCTGACGTTGAGCATTTGCATCAAAACCATTATTCCCCTGTGACATAGTTCTTTATGCTTCTGAGACGACTTTAAGTTATTTTTGGACTCAGTCACTTTGAATTGTAGGGATTTTGATTTCTCTTTAAGTGATTGTGACTGCCTTTAGAGATAGATGATCCTCATGCCATTAAATGAAATTTTTTGTAACTCTCTTTTCTGTTCTCTGCCAAGACTTATGGTATCCCTCAGGGACCTGTTCACATCTCTACTAAGTGCTGCCAGACACAGAGTTTGTAACTTCAGAGGGCTGGCCTCCACTGCAGGTGATTCGAGGATTTTAGAGACTTTTGCAATCAGTCTAATCTTCTCACTGATGCCCTGATATTCTTCAACTCAAACAGAAAATCTTTTCCTAGCCCTTTTTCCCTCCTTAAAGTAAATTGGCTTTTTATGTTAAACACAATCAAAGCAGTTCATACTAGATTTTCATAGGGAAATCCAAACAGACTTGAGCCTTGTGCCCATAATTCAGACAATACCATCAGAGCACTGCACAGCTGCTACGGGACTGGCTGGAGGTTCATATATTTGGCCTCCAGGAGGCCCTCTCTGATTCCAAAGGACATTACAGCTCTACTGTGGAAGTTAGCTTGAGGGTCACAAGTGCTTGCCTGGAACCCTGCAAGTGTTTTACTTCAATCTAAACAAGTGCCTGGCAACCAGGACAGAACATGAGTGGGGCTGGTGCAGGGATGGGGGACAGATTTTACAAATTAGTGCTAACTGTGTCCTGGTACTGCAACTATCTTGCAGGTCATAAGGGTGGGGCCCTAATCTGATTGGACTGTGGCCTTCTAACAAGAGGAGGATAGATCTCTCTCATTCCACCATGTGAGGACAGTGGTCATCTGCAAGTCTCCTTCTGACCTCTTTTAACCTTAATTACTTCCTAAAGACCCTGTCTCCAGAGATAGTCACAATGGGGCTTAGGGCTTCAGCATATGAATTGGGGGCAGGGGCCCTGAGGGTGGGTGGGGGGCGGTCAAATTATTCCATAGCAGGAGGCTCCAAGATAGAGCTCATTCTCTAAACCCATCATGTCCTTACCTTTGGAGAGTTTGAATTCAAGACATGGAAAGTCAGCTGGGTAGGGGGAGAGTTGCTGCCAGGTTGCCGTTGCTCTGAGAGCTACTGCATTATACTAAAGGAGGAACAATGTAAGGCAGTTCAGCACAGTGGTTAAGAGACCTGGAATCAGAATGACTTGTTTTGCAAACTAGTCCTGTCACTAACCAGCTAGGTAACTCTGGGCAATTTATTTAACTTGTCTTACCTGTTTTGACATCTGTAAAATGGGGATAATAATATTTGCCTCATGAAGTTTTTGTGTGGATGAAACAATGCATGTGAAGCTTTAGCATAACTGGTATGTAGAATGTGCTCAACAAGTGAGGAAGCTTTTGTTATTTTTAGTATTATTATTTCTTGTACGGCCTATCGATGAAATCTCATTAACTGAGCAAATCTACCCAGTGCAGCCAGAAAAAGACTAAATTACACATTACCTGCAAAATTGTCAGGGAGTTTATAGATTACCTATGGCCTTCATATACCCATCCTCTCTTCTGTTTTTCTGGTTAACTCTTCCTCTTCCCTATGAGTTAGCTAATACATCACCTCTAGCAAACTTACCTCAGCCTCCACTCTCACACTTCCTGCTTCGCACTTATACATTATTAAAGCTGAACTCTGCTCTTGCCCTGTAGCACATCTTCTTTTACCTCATAGTCTTGAAATTATATCTGTTTCTAGGTTTACCTCACCTGCTAGACTATAAGCTCCTTGAGGATCAAAGCCTTGTTTATATATCTCTGAATGTCCAGTGCCTAATTAAGTGTTTAATATTGATGATAAATATTGTTTGAACTGAATTAAACTGAATTAAAATGTGTGAAACTCAAGCTACGTCTGTCATTCACTACTGTGTTACTGGTGGATATTGGGCTGTCTTGATGCAAACTGTAATACTCTATTCTTATCCATAGGTGGCAGCAAGCCCCTAAAATAAGAAGGCAAATGGTCTGTGCACAGATAGAATTGATCAGAGAAGTTAAAACGACTTATTCTAATGTGTATTTTGGCCTTTACATGAATAGCAACTGTGTAAGTTCTCATTTTACAGAAATACTAAGGTGAATAGAATAGAATCTATTAAACTAGGAGCTCCTTGAAGTGAGTATTTTTTCTGTCTTAATTACTCAATATCTCCAGAGTGACCTACAAAGCCTTGTCTAACTCTTTCCAGCTTATTCTTTGTAGAGGCTGTCGTGCTGTTTGGTGGTCGCTGAGCAAAACTGTGAAGTTGTTTCCATTTGGTTTTGGCAACATCTTTTTTCCTTGACACAAGTTTTTATCACTTATTCCGTTATCAGTCTTCCTGAAATACTCACTAATTAATTTCTAATAAAATATTAGTTACATCTTCTGTCTATATGGCCATGGACAGAAGTTAGGAGTACTCTTTTTTTAAAAAAAAAAACTTATTTATTTGATTGATTTTTGGCTGTGTAGGGTCTTCGTTGCTGTGCACGGGCTTTCCCTAGTTGTGGCGAGCGGGGGCTACTCTTCGTTGCAGTATGCGGGCTTCTCATTGCAGTGGCCTCTCATGTTGTGGAGCACAGGCTCTAGGCGCGCGGGCTCAGTAGGTGTTGTGCATGGGTTCTAGAGCGCAGGCTCAGTAGTTGTGGCCCACAGGCTTAGTGCTCCGCCACATGTGGGATCTTCCCGGACCAGGAGTTGAACCTGTGTTCTCTGCATTGGCAGACGGATTCTCAACCACTGTGCCATGAGGGAAGTCCCAAGGAGTATTCTTAATATTAGGCTCACAAAAAGAAAAATAAAGATAGGTAGACAGATGATAGACAGATATTTGATATAGATACAGCTGTTATGTATATGGGTATAGATACAGGTATAGGTACAGGTGTAGGTATATTTTGGGTGCAGTTAAGAAAGAAGGAGCTTGTGGTATCAGCAGCCCATTTCCCTAATTTTACATTTCTTTCACTGAAGTCAATGCACTTGTGTGGTCCAGGCTTTCTTTTTGAACTTGACTGGTGAAAAAGCAGTTATTGATCCCTCCTTGACCATTTTTATAACTACTTCAGTGCAACCTGCTTTAGTATATAGTTCAAGTGGAAGGTCCAAATTTTGAGTTGGGTCTTTATGCGTAATCCAAATAAATGTCACGTTCAGTGCAGCTGTGCCACTCAGTTCCTGAGGATCAGTTTTCTTTTCATGCTCCCAAGGTCTGTTCCACAGTAAAAGCAGGAAGCTACTCTTCATCAGGGCTTACTCCACAGAATTGTTACACCAAAAGTCAGGAGCTGTTTCTGTTTAATTCAATAACAGTATTACTGGCGGGCTTCCCTGGGGGCGCAGTGGTTAAGAATCCGCCTGCCAACGCAGGGGACACAGGTTTGAGCCCTGGTCCGGGAAGATCCCATGTGCCGCGGAGCAACTAAGCCCGTGTGCCACAACTACTGAGCCTGCGCTCTGGAGCCCACAAGCCACAATTACTGAAGCCCATGCGCCTAGAGCCCATGCTCTGCAACAAGAGAAGCCACCACAATGAGAAGCCCGCGCACCGCAACGAAGAGTAGCCCCTGCTTGCCGCAACTAGAGAAAACCCGAGCGCAGCAACGAAGACCCAACACAGCCAAAAATAAATAAATAAAATAAATTTAAAAACTTTAAAAAAGCAACGTTATTGGCAAAACTTCTTGTTAGTAATTGATGGAATTAAATTTTTGTATATCTAGGTCCCAAGTGGCCCTATTGTTACTTTTATAGATGCAGTCTATAATGAAACTTGATGCTTATCCTTTTTTCCTAATCCCCCAAAGAAATTACAAACATAAAAATCTTCCATAATAAATAATCCACACAAACTAGAGAGTGAAGCAGCCAGGTAGAAGAGAGAATAGTTTACTAAAGATGAAGATCAAGGATAATGACGATGTTTAAGGAAACCAGTAATACATGGTGATGAACATTCTTTTCTTCTAAAGGAAGGGAGAGGGACAAAGCATTTTATGCTATTAAAATTTCATATCTAATATTTGTTTGGTTCAAATAGAAACTTTATATCTGCTATAGTATCTATGCTAATAGTGGGCACATACTGGATGTTTATATTGGTCAAATTATCCATTTTATTCAGTCAATATTCACTTACTGAGATTATGGGATCCTAGGATTCTACTCCCCCTCCATCATCAACATACTAAAGGACTTTGGGAAATTTGATTATCTATTAAAATTATTTCCTAAATTTCTTCCAACTCCTTTCACACTAGAAGCAGTAATGAGGCTCTGTAATAACAGAGTCCAACATTATAAGCAACAGCAGAAACAACAAAATAATTCCACCGAGGTCTTTCCCCTTTCTTAACACTGTTTGGAAGAACAAACTATTAACATTATTTTATGTGATTAAATCCACATTAGACTCTTGTTTCTAATACATGACTTGACACTGCCAATTATTTTACTAAGAAATACCTAACGCAATAATATCCTTTCTCACTGGTTTGCATATAAAATTTGAACAGCTGTAATTTAATTTCATCATTTAATGAAATTATGTATTAGTATTGCTTATATCATAAAATGAAAATGAATTATTCCTGAAGAAGCATACAATGAAGTTTGAGAAAATTTCAATTAGGTGGAACAGAGTAAGAAGAAAATAGGTTTATGTTTGTGTATTTGTATGTGTGCAGGTATCAATTCACACCTGTAAATATATTTTTTTAAAAAGATGGAGCATGTTTACTTATAGACCTTGTATCTGCTCTTTATATAATCTACTATGACTTATTTTATGCCATATGGCTTATTTCATCATACTTTTAATTCTGACATGCTCTAAAACACCTTTGATTATTATATTACTTATATATCATCAATCCCTCATTCATTTAAAAATATTTCATTTAGCCAGTAGGCCCCATAGAGAGGCTAAGTTTTCAATAAATAATTTTAATCTCTGTCTATTCTTTAGATAGAAATAATAAATCTAATTAGTTCATCTATCCCCAGTCTTTTAAACTTTGCTTTATTTTTAGTCAATATCTATTTATTTTGAGAACAATGAATGAAAGCATTTTTAAGTAACAAATGATATTAAGGTTTAAGTTTACCTAGAACAATATGATTCATTTTCCCCTTCCTTTATTGGCTTATTTTGGTTTGATAATGGAAATACATACTTTTAATAAATATTTTGCAAAGTCCAATATAATATTAAAAGCTAGAAAATATGGCTTATAATCCCAACAGCCAGAGGCAACCACTATTAACATATTCTGTTTTTATTCACTTCCTTTTTCATATCCCCCTTTTTACATTATACTTGATCCCTCAGCATATAACAATTTCCTGTAATGTTCTTTTGATTCAACGTGGTAGACTAGAGTAGGCAACCTTCTTACATATTGGTTGGCTTTTCCCAGAGAAAGCATCCCAAGAGAACCAGGTAGAACTCGAATGGACTTTTCTGACCTAGTTCAGGAGTCACATAGCCTTACTTTTACTGTATTCTATTGGTGGAATCAACCAAAAACCTACCCAGATTCAAGAGAGGGGGCACTAACCCCCTGCACTGTCATGGGAAGAGAGTCGAAGAATTTTGGTTTATGTTTTAAATCACCACAATACAAAGACATAAATATAAATCAAAGTCATAATTGGCATTATTTTAATAAAAGAAACAATCAAAATTTCTACAATGGGCAAGTCCAAGTTGTTTCTCATCCCATTCCACTAAAAGAGCTCATGTGTTCTTTCTCACATTTAGTATGTGAAGATCTTTATAAATTTCCCCAATAAAATTTATGGTCACAGTAGGAATGCTGAAAAAGGAGCAGATTTTAGAAACACCTTACGGTGAAAATTTGGAATATCTACATTAACAGGAGTTTGGAAGAAGTTGATTCCAACCCTCATGGATGACTTTGAGGGGTTTAAGATTTCAATGGAGGAAGTGACTGCAGATGTGGTAGAAATAGCAATAGAGACTTAGAATTCCTGTGAATCATGAATGTTCTTAATGGCATTTAGAATGGTGAATCCTTTCTAGAAGGTTTTCCACTTACTTTGCCCAGATCCATCAGAGGAATCACAATCTACAGCAGCTATAGCCTTACAAAATGTATTTCTTAAATAGTAGGACTTAAAAGTCGGAATGACTCCTTGATCCATGAACTACAGAGATCCATGAACTGCACGTCTTAGCAGGCGTGAAAACAACATTCATCTCATCGTACATCTCCGTCAGAGCTCTTGGGTGATCGGGTGCCTTGTCAATGAGCAGTAATATTTTGAAGGAATCTTTTTTCCTGAGCAATAGTTCTCCACAGTAGGCTTAAAATATTCAGTAAGCCATGTTGTAATTAGATGTCCTGTCACCTGTTGTTGTTCCATTTAGAGAGCACAGACAGAGTATATTCAGCATAATTCTTAAGATCCCAAGGATTTTCAGAATGGTAAATGAGCACTGGCTTCAACTCAAAGTCACCAGCTGTATTAGTCCCTAATAAGAGAGTTAACCTGTCCTTTGAAGCTTTGAAGCCATGCATTGACTTCTCCTCTCTAGCTATGAAAGTCCTAGATGGCATCTTCTTCCAACAGAAGGCTGTTGTGTCTACACTGAAAATCTGTTGATGAGTGTAGCCCCCTTCATTAATTATCTTAGCTAGATCTTCTGGATAACTTGCTTTAGAGATGGCTTATTTTCTTAAACTTCATGAACCAAGCTCTATGAGCTTCTAACTTTTCTTCTGTGGCTTCCTCACCTCTCTCAGTCTTCATAAAATTGGGGAGTTAGGGCCTTACTCTGGATTAGGCTTTTGCTTAAGGGAATGTTGTGGGTGGTTCAATCTTCTATTCAGACCACTAAAACTTTCTCCATATCAGCAACAAGGCTATCTCACTTTCTTATTTGTGTGCTCACTGAAGTAGTACTTTTAATTTCCTTTAAAAACTTTTCCTTGCACTCACAACTTGGCTGTTTGGCACAAGAGGCCTCGCTTTTGGCTTTTGACATGCCTTCCTCACTAAGCTTAATCATTTCTAGCTTTTGACTTAAAGTGAGAGACATGAGACTATTCCTTTCACTTGAACACTTAGAGGCCACTGTTGGGTTAATAATTGGCCTAATTTCAATATTGTTATGTCTCTGGGAATAGGGAGGCCAGAGGAGAGGGAGAGAGATGGTGGAACAGCTGGTCAGTGAGCCATCAGAACATACACAGCATTTATCTATGAAGTTTGCCATCTTATATAGGCACTGTTCATGGGGCCCTAAAACAATTACAATAATAACATCAAAGATCACTGATCACAGGGACTTCCCTGGTGGCGCAGTGGTTAAGGATCCACCTGCCAATGCAGGGGACACGGGTTCGAGCCCTAGTCCGGGAAGATCCCACATGCCGTGGAGCAACTAAGCCCATGCGCCACAACTACTCAGCCTGTGCTCTAGAGCCCGCGAGCCACAACTACTGAGCCCACGTGCCACAACTACTGAAGCCTGCGCACCTAGAGCCCATGCTCCGCAACAAGAGAAGGCACCACAATGAGAAGCCCATGCACCGCAACGAAGGGTAGCCCCCGCTCACCGCAACTAGAGAAAGCCTGTGCGCAGCAATGAAGAACCAACGCAGCCAAAAAATAAAAAATAATAGAATAAATAAATTTATAAAAAAAAAAACTGATCACAGATCACCATAACAAATATAGCAATAATGAAAGAGTTTGAAATATTGTGAGAATTACCAAAATGTGACACCGAGACACGAATTCAGCACAGTCTGTTAGAAAAATGGTTGCTGGGTACAGAGTTGCCACAAGCCTTCAATTTGTAAAAAATGCAATAAAATGAGGTATGCCTGTATACATAGGTATATGTATATGTAGATATATGCGTTACATACATTTGCAGTATATATATGCAAATATTGTAAATAAAAATGTGTCTGTATTTTGAAATGTTGGTATTAGCTTGGCAAAATGTCTGTAAGGATACTTATCAAATTGTTATACTTGGAATCTTAAGGGGTTGGGATTGGAGTAGGGAAGGCACTTCAATTTTTTTTATAGACCTCAAACTGTTAAAATACATGTATATTGCCCCTTTAGTAGTAAACAAATTCATGTCATAATTTTTTTTGAGGGAAAGCATTGGGACAAAGGAAAACTGAAAGTAAGAAGTGTAAAATGAAGCCGGGAGGCTAAACTGGGAGACGTGCAAGACATTCAAACCGGAGAAAAAAGTGCTGTGGGAACCTAAGGGAAGGATGTTATAGCTGCTTGTGAGGCTGGGAAAGGTTACTCTGCACTCTAAGAAGGGGTTCTCTGGACAGAGCGTGGTGAAGAAGCCCACACACAGGGGAGACTACTCGTGCAAAGATATGAAGGAGGAAAATAGGCTGGAATGGCCCTAGTTGTGAGACGCTTGGTGGAATAATATTTTGAAATATTATTCCATCTTCTTTCTCTTTCTTCCAATATTTTGTCTTTTATCTGCTTAGATTTTTAGTACATAGTCTGCTCTGTGTTCATTGCCTCAAGGAGAATTCTGAGACAGAAAGCTGGAATATATTGAGAAACTTCCAGCTTTTGCTTTAACTGCACAAGTTCATAGGAGAATTTAGTGGATAAAAATCACTTGTGGATACAGTGATACCCTTGAACTTCTGTATTCCATGGAAAAAATACTCCTCGTGAGCAGGGAGCAGGAAAAGGAGGGTGATGCTGTGTGCACAGAGAGCATGAGTTAGAGAGCGGAGGGCCGTGCTCTCTGTCATTGCCCCAAAGGCGAGGCTGGACCAGAGGAGCAAATATTTCTTGACTCATTATTATTTTTGTATTAACAATTTTCTTTCTCTTGCCAAATCACAAAGTTACTACAATTAGAGAGACATCCTATTTTGCAGGAGATGGCTGTCTTGTTTGATGTGATTATTATAGACTTTCTATTTCGCTCTCAAAAAATGCCATGGTTTGGGTGATAAATTATAGAGTCACTAATTATCATCAACGCATATCGAATGTATGCTCTTCTTTGTGTTCTTCCACTCTTCCTTCTCCACCTTTCTCATTTTCAAAAGAATTTGAAGCATCCTTGTAAATAAATATGATAAGACAACATGAAAAGATAAATATATTGAGTTCAAAAGACCATAAAGATAGAAAATAAACTAAAACCAAGAATAACGTGAACACACACAGTGACTAATATAAGGTTTCATGTATCTAAGCTATGAACATGTATTTACCTTTAAAATTAGCAACAGGATTCATAGTAACAGTGAGGTGAAAACATCAATAGCTCAGTGCAGAACACCAACAGGAAATATTTGAGGGCCCAAAGCAAGCTAATCTGAATGAAAAATTTTTGAGTCAGAGTTTATCAGTTTTCTCGTTGATGCCTGCTGTAAACCATGCATGAAACTGAAGTGTTGGGGTGAACAAGGCCAGGTTCTAGACCTCATGAAACTTACATTCTATTAGAGGAAACAGATAATTAACGAGTAAAATCAATAATTTTATTCTATTTAACTATAAAGGAAGTAAAACTGCTGCTAGTTTTAGATAGAGGTATCAGAAGGCAAATTTTTTTGGATCCAAGAATAAAATATAAAATATGATGAAGATAATGTGACCTCAGTATCCTTTAAACAAAGTAACACTCTCTGAGAATTAAAGACTCAATCAATAAATAAGCAATCTGTAATTTAAAACCACATTCATTAGACTTACATGTTTAAAATGAACACCTAAAAAAGTTTTTCTGATTCTCTAGTTTGATTTTACATTTTATTCATTTTTGCTTTTTTATTCATTTTTCCTTTAAGAAAATATAGCTTTTCTAGAAAGCTATATTTTAAGGTTGAAGTAACAGATATTTAAACTAGAAAATTGAATGTATGAAGAAAAAATTTATTATACATCCTTACAAATTTTTTTCTGTGTGACTAATTACTTACATTTAGCTCAGCGAAGCTACTATTCCTGTGCTTTGTAGCAACTTTTTTATTTTTATGATATATTATTATTTTAGTTTTAACAGAAAAAAACTGTATATCATCATTTTAATGGTTACATACCCCTGTATCACTGTATGAGTTGTATGGATGTAGTGTTTGATTTAAAAATGCTCTATCATTATTTCAGTTAAGAACTACTTCAAGTTTTTATAATTTAATGGTTGTGCTTAGTTCTTAGCGTGAAGAAAGTTAAAAGGATTATACTGTACTGTATTTGAAATGACATAAGATGTTATTGCAAGCAGAAAACCCTACTAAGTCATTGGCCAGTATATTTGGAAATGAAATTTCTAACTATTTGCAAATAAGGATATTAAGCATTAAAATTATTTTGGGCTAAATTTTTTTTACTCAGATTTTAATCTAGACATGTTCAAGAATAATGCACACTAATTAATCTAATAGTAAAAAAAGTTATTTTACATTGCTTACTAAATATGCACACAAAATGCCAACATGTTTGACATTTTGGTGTTTGTTGATAGTGTAAACAACTTATTTATTCTATTGTTTAGTCTAGAAGTTATAAAAAGGCATGATTATTCAAATTCTAAGATACACTTTACGTTGAATCATATATTTGTTATATGTATTAAATGCATTTTCTGTCATTTTATCTCTTTATCTTTTTAAATTATAGTAGCCAATGGTTATACAATATGTAACAAGGTGAGCAGAGAATGGCGCCTAAATATTTTTCTGTAGCTGGAAAAACTTCCTTTGGGGAAAATTTTACAGACAGATCCTGCCTCCTTGGATAGAGACAGTGCTCTGTCTTTCAGGCAAATGCTCTTTTATTCTGCAGTGGATTCCCTTGGTAGGGCCTTTAATTAGGAGTTATTACTTCCTCATTGTTCCTAGTGAATCATAATGCAGTGAAATAGCCCAAAGCAGATGTTTCAGACCAAGAAACACAAGTTAAATCAGTGCAAGGACAGGCCATATCCTGAAAACAATCATTTTTCTCCTGGGAGATAATCTTAGCTGTGTATTTTGCTCACAGCCGATCAGGGATCTTTTTCCCTCCAGCCCAGCAGACTAGAGGAAAGACTGTAAGCAGGAAAGGACTGAACTTTGAATAGAACAGCACACAATGTGGGCTGGACTGTTTGTACTGCATTAATTTTATGTGTGTGTGTTCGTGTGTGTGTGTGTGTGTGTGTGTGTGTGTACACAATAAGCCAAACTTAGATAAATGTATCATCAAATACTTTGACAGTCTTCACCGGTGCACAGGACTGGACTCTTCCTTGTGGTGAAAGCACCCACCTAAAGGGAAAGGATATGTTTTCACTGTCAAGAAACCCAGGAAGTATTTAAGAGTAGGATAGGAAATGAGAAAGGCCTTAGCATTGGGAGGTGAGAACCTGCTGTCTCCTTAGAGCATAGGTAGTTGGGCCCAGACTGTAAGGTGAGAAAATGCCTGAAGCATTCAGTAATGGATGAACTGGCTTCTCTCTTGTAGAGAATGGCCAAGAGCTAGGCCTGCTTCCGAACGACTTGTTAAAAGACTTACTGAGGGGCTTCCCTGGCGGTGCAGTGGTTGAGAATCTGCCTGCCAATGCAGGGGACACGGGTTCGAGCCCTGGTCTAGGAAGATCCCACATGCCGCGGAGCAACTGGGCCCGTGAGCCACAACTACTGAGCCTGCGCGTCTGGAGCCTGTGCTCTGCAACAAGAGAGGCCACGACAGTGAGAGGCC
Source organism: Eschrichtius robustus (assembly GCF_028021215.1). NCBI lineage: Eukaryota > Metazoa > Chordata > Mammalia > Artiodactyla > Eschrichtiidae > Eschrichtius > Eschrichtius robustus. The sequence goes on along the minus strand of NC_090831.1, from coordinate 64,046,152 downwards.
CGCGCACCGCGATGAAGAGTGGCCCCCGCTCGCCACTAGAGAAAGCCCTCGCACAGAAACGGAGACCCAACACAGCCATAAATAAATAAATAAGTAAATTAATTAAAAAAAAAAAAAGACTTACTGAGGTATATTAAAAATTTTACGAGTTTGAGCAAAAATTGATTGGATTCAGGCAGTGCCAAACCGGAAGTGGTTAGGAGTGCTCCATGGATAGGAGCTCTGGGAGAAACTCTTATGGAGAAAAGGGGGAAGCAAAGCAAGAAAATTATTGATTGGCAATCGCTTAAAGCCTAAGCTGTGTGTGATTGGTTGTCCTTGGGTTTTGATTTTGTAATCTTGAGGCATTTACAGGCTTAGATTTTTGGTTTGCTTACATCGGCTGCCATGGCATTAGAGCCACCTCAGTCTAATAACCTCTTTGTTTAATGAGTTTAACAGACTCTAATGCAAACTGGAAGTTGCCCTAGAAGTTATGCCTTTATTTTAACTCGACACTTCAACAAATTCTAGATGTTAAAAGTCACAGCCTATTCTCAGTTGTATTGTGTGAAATAAGAGCACACAGTGTCTTCCCTGTACCAAGGCTTGAGAGAGCATCAGCAGTGTCCCCATAGAAGGATAGCTGTGAATCTTGGATACACATGAGGCAATAGCCTGGAAAACTTAAAAAGCTAGGAAGAAGCTTAGAGCTAACTTTACTAGTTGGACTAGTGGGGTTTAGTGCTACAGTACAATATAAATAAATATCACTGTATTTTGTAATCGTAGACTAGAGTGGCCATGTACATAAGGGTTCCAAGTATTCTAATAATGCACTTTCACACCATTTATTAAAAATTCTTACCAAAAAACTATTCAGAGAAGTTGTTCAAATTGGGTGCCCCCATTTTACAGATAAGAAAACAGAGACTTGGAAAATTGAAGTTACTTGTCAAGGATATACCACAAGCAAACAACATAAAGAGCTCTCAAATCCATGAATTTTGGGCCATAAATTCCATATCCATTCTACAATAAATCAGTCATCTTCATATTCTACCTACATCTCTGTATACTTCCTTGCAGTTTCATTGAAATACTCCATATATTTCTTGATTTTTATCATTCATTTATTCACCGGAATTTATTGTGACCTAGGTGTCAGCTCTCCTGCTGTCCTCTAGCTCCTTTATCCATGGAACCCGGGTCTCAGCTCCTGTTCAAACCTCCTTTCCTAAAGAATGCAGAGGCTTCAAGCCTGTACATCAAGCCAAAGATTTTTTCGTAATAGTCTCACCCAGGAGTCAAAAGAGGGGGCCTGTATTGCACATTTCATAATAAATAACTCAGAAGTTCTTATTCATCCTTTTGGATCCTCCAGCCCTTTTCAGTTTCCTATCAAAGACTCAGCCTGGCACACTCTTCCTCCTTCTAGTTTCCTTTTGGAAGGCAAGTTCCTCTCTTGGTAGCAAAAATCCCCTTTCCTAAAAGCTTGAAAGCCAGGCAGGGCAGGCTTATAAAGGCTCAGTTTGAACCCTGTAGTAGCTTTACCAGCTCATGTCCTTCACAAAGAACAAAGAGAAGCTCTCTCTTCAAGGGGTCTTCTCACCAACAGAGAGTGAGGTGCTTCCTACATGTGAATGGGAATTATCTCCCTGTGGGAAGATAACCATTGTTCAAGATGAAGGGAGAAAATAAGAGAAAGAGGTGGTGTGAGGAGATGGTTCTTTTGTGTCTGGAAACTTGTGGAAACTTGGAGGAATATGAGCTCTGCAGCACTCCCCTGGAGATGGGGCTTTGTGTCTTCGTTTGCTCAAGATGCTCTAACAAAATACCATAGACTTGGTGGCTTCAACAACAAACATGTGTTTCTGACAGTTCTGGAGCCTGAGAAGTCCATGATCAAGGTACCAGCAGATTCAGTGTCTGGTGAGGGCTTTCATCCTGGTTTGTAGAGGGACTTCTTCTTGATGTGTCCTAACATGGCAAAGAAAGAGAAAGCAAACTCTGCTGTCTCTTCCTTTAAAGGCATTAATCTCCTCATGAGGACCCCAGCTTCATGGCCTAATCTAGACCTAACTACCTCCCAAAGGCCCCACCTTCTAAACCACCACATTGGGGGTTAGGATTTCAACATAAGAAATGGAGGCACAAACGTTTAGAACACAATAGCCTTTAACCCCAGTTACCCCTCACCTCTCTCCACAGGAGGTCTGTGTGGACAAGAAGAGACCAAAGAAGGAAGAGGGGAAGGAGGAATCCTGAGGCAGTCACTCAAATGTCTGTCCACAGATCGCGCAAACAGGATAAGACATGCAAGACAATAGACAAGGAATAAGCTGTTTCCCTCAGAAAACAGTGCTCTGTAAGATTAAATATTTAGCGCATATCACATGATTTTTGTTCAGCTTCTTTTTATTTTTTCATGCATTTAAAATTAACATTGTAATGAATTAGTTAATTCTAGGGCCTGGCATGTAGTAAATATTCCATCGTGTAAATTTAATATCAGTCGAACCGTGCTTATGAGAACAAAGATAGTTTTCATTTTGCCTGTGCTTGAGCCAAGTTCTTGAAAATTGCAACTTTAGTTTCTTAAATAAAAGCAGTACTTTTCAATGTAGAAAATGAATCTAAGCAATGCCAAAAGAATGTATATTTTAAAAACCACCCATAATCCTGCCATACAAAGATGACTAACTAACATTTTTGATGCAAACTTTCTTTTTGAGGGTTGGGAAGGGAAATTTAAAGGGATTTAAACAAAGAGAAAGAAACCTATCTCCCCAGAGGCTGATTGTGGTGATAGCATCAGGAATCAAGTCAGAAAGCCATAAAAAAAAAAGTTGTTGGACCACTTTTTCCTAAAGATTGTCCTTTTGGAGTCCTTCCTTGTAAAATTCTCAAGGGGGAGAAACAGGTTTTATGAGGCCTACAGTTTATATAATCTGGGCCCTTTTTATTTAAAAAAATACAAAATTAGGCACACAAAATCAGATATAAAAGTGAGAATTATTTAGAAAGAGAAATTACAACATATTACATATTTTAAAAAGCTGGCAAATACCATAAGCATCACAAAATGCAAACAAAATGCATACTTTTATTAATAACTGCCTCACTTCTAAAATACATTTTCCTACATTTTTTGGCTGCATAGTCTTTGAGTGCCTCCTCACATAAAGCAATACTATAACACTTTAAAAAGAGACTAGGAAGATAATTCAGTCTTTTAGCACAGTTGCTTGAAATATTTTATTATTAATAATAATTTAGAAAAATTTCAGAGTCACTGTTTACAACTAGTGCTATCATGTAAAGTTTTAGGGTTGTTGTTTCCTTTGTTTATAGGCTATAAGGCTAGGACACATTTTTACAGACTAGCTTTTGAATATGTTTATTTTTAGACCAATTTTTTCTCCATTTCTATACTTATACTGTTAGATGTTGTTGGACATGTTTATAAAGTAATATGCTTCTGACTCAGGTGCTAACATCTTTGTGACATGATGTAACAGAGAAGAACAAACCAGACTCCGTATCAGATCTGTTCTTTTAGGTCTAACCCTTGTGATCTGTTGCCTGTGCTTAGTCATGCTGGCTCTGCACCTCTGTAAAACAATGTTGCCTATAACCTGAAATATGCATGATAGCCTATTCTCAAGGCTCTGACCTTTAAAGCTATAATGCTTTTCCATTCATAGAGATAAAAAGTTGCAGAAGAGAAAATACCAATTGTCTTATTGGTGTTTTACAGGAACATTGTGACCAAACCTACATGGACAGCTGCAGGAGCAAAGGATTCTGGCATCAAGAACCAGCCATACCTCCTACCCTTTTAGTATAAAAGAAGCCTGAATTCTAACTGGGTAAGATGGTTCTTTGGGACACCAGTCTACCATCTTCTCGGTCTGCAAGCTTTCCAAATAAAGTTACTATTCCTTGCCCCAGCAACTCTATTTACTGGCCTGTCATGTAGGAAGCAGTAGGAGCTTGGACTCGTAACAATGACACCCAGCCGAATTGGTATGATGGATGGTCAAAAGCCATTCCTGCACAGAGACAGCTATGTCTCTAGCTATTATGTAATAATAATATGTAACTATCCACGTAAGAGACTGTGAACCACATAACTGTATCATATTAAACTTAATCTCAATGTATCACCAACTCAACTTCCTTTTAGACAAATCTCACAAATTGCTGCAATCATTCCAATCCCACTTAACGTGAGGAAAGTACAAAGAGAACAAAGTGAAGAGAGAGCAGTCTTAGCAAATTTCAGATAAAATATTTTACTTTTGCAAATATTACAAAAAAATATTTGGCTATGGTCCCTTACAAGGCCTTGGCCAGTGGTAATAAGAGGCCCTGAAGCTTCTGCTTCATTAGCTTCTTGATAAATCCACCTCTGCCTGGAAAGTTGTGTTTTATTTTACCAAAAGCTGGTGTCCTGAAATTCCTCCCTCACCCAAAGTTGTTAACTCTTCATAGACATAGAGGTGTGTGGCACAAAGCATCCATATATCTTCATGAGTATTTGCTCAGCTAAGGAGATCTCTTTCCATACCAAAGATTATTTCAGTATTTCGGCTTATTGGACTAGTAAATTTAATAATGGATTTAAATTATGATTACATGTTTATATTATGAGGGCAAACAACAATAATAATAGTTAACTCATCTATAATAATGCTTCCCTATGTTTATATGGTGTTTTTAACTTTTCAAAGTACATTTCCATAAAGCACCATGGCTATTAACAAGTTTTACTGTCACCAGTGAAAATCTGGATAATACATGTAAATATGTATTAGTAAAAAGACCCAGCATCTCACTTATTTACATAAAACAAAACCTGCATTTACCTACACTGTGGTGATTTAATGTCTAAGCAGACTCAGCAGGAACTACAACCCCTCCCCCATGTAAATATGTGTCATTCTGTATATACAAACTACCTTGATAACAAAATGAAGACTAGATAAATAGGATTAAAAACCATAGTACATGATTTTATCTTTAGAAATATGCCATTTAAGCAATTTCAAGTATTACTTAATTAGTAATCTCTTTTATTACTTCACAGATTTAGTTATTTTATGACCTAGTTACTAATGATAAAAGTTAAAATAGTGTTATTGTATTAGTTATGAAAGAAGAACAATACAATAATTAATTATAAAAATATCTGTATTTTGACAATGGATTATGACCCCAAAAATCTAAATGGTAAGAAAATATGTGTTTTTGCCTTTCTATCTGTATCCTAAAAATTATTATAACTAGAAAGTTTTCTTTCAAAAATGTAGAAGAAATATGAAAATGAGATTTCTTATAAACAAAGACATACAATAAGTATTCTGATTTTTAAGTGAAGTTCACAATAGATCAATAATATGTTAGTTAACCAGAAAAAAACAATCAAGATACCACATTAACTGGGGGAACAGTAAATCCACTGTGTCACACTGCTTGTTGACCATGATAAATATTCTGAATCTACATTATATGACACCAAAAAGCTGTTTGTTTTTTTTATAATCAAATAGTGGACATCATTGTGTCTAGATGATTTCCTATTCAAAAAACTGATTTGAAAAGGTATTCCCTAGAAGCCAGTCTTGTATTCTAACAAGAATGTAACGCCTTTTTAAGTAAAGACTTTTTTTACCAATACACCAAAGAAAATGCTATAAACATATCTCATTCAAGTAAATTAATTAGAGTCTCACAAACTTTTTTGAAATTAAAATTAAACTTGAAAATAAGTAAATGCACTCTGACCAAAGGAGTTTTGGATTGACCCACCAATGCTTTGGGCTCAAATTTTCATTGAACTTTATTTATTGTAATTTTTAAAAAGATAAATCTCGTAGATAAATGACCAAATCTTTATTACCATCCTCTATGTGTTAAAATCCAGTTGTTTTCAATGTTAGCTATTATAACCTCCCAATACATGTATCTTTTTTTCCTCAGGATAAGGATCTTAATCTGGGTCTATAACTCACGAATCAGCCTCAGATTCTGTGAAACTTCTAAGAAAGTGGTTTATAGAGTTCATCAGATTCTTCAAATAGTCTGTGATCCACAAGGTCTCAATACCTAATGGACATCACTGGCATCTGCAATGTAAGAAAGTGAAAAACTAGAATCTAACTGTCTGTATCTAACTGAATTTTCATATTAAGTTAATTTTATGTATAGCTATTACTTGCTTCACTCAAGATAGATTTCCCTCTTCCTTCGCTGCAAACCAATCACGAATCACAGAAAACACTTAAATGAAGTATTCAGAAATTTTCACTTAGTACTTCTGAAAACTACTAAACTCTAAGGATACATATTTTTCTTTCAGTTCCAAATAACTGTGTAACAAGAGCTGTAATTTCCATTCAAAGTAAATAAAAAAAGAGTCCCAAACTGGTTTATTCATTTTTTTATACTTAACAGGCTACTTAAAAAATAAGAAACAAACACTGCTTTCTGTTTCTGTGTCATGTGTGTCATTTGCTAAAGAAGAGCCTACCTAAATATATAGTCTACCTTCATTTTTTCAACTTAACATTTCATCACTCTGTTACCTATTTCCTAAAAAGTCATTATAATTTTCTCTACATCCTCTTCTCAGCACATTAACTGTTGGTGTTCATTGATATTTAACTTTTTAAAACTGACAATTCGGAAACCACCAATGAAGTCCTTCAGGCAGGACTTCATCTTTTATGATATTATTTTTAGAGATTCACTTTAAAAGCAAAAACTTCCTATGTTACATTTTAATCTTCCTATTTGAAGATGGTACTGCCCTTCACTATGTTTTTTTGTTTTGTCTTGCTTATTCCTAAATGAATAAGGCATCTTTTGTATTTTCTTTATCACATTGAACAATATATGATTTTAGTATTGTGAAATTATCTGAACTCTGCTATATGAGAGGACTGATTAAAACCAGTTGAAATAGCTTAGAGCAGTTTATAATTTCTCTGTAACTTATTCATAAGTCCACTGTCTGGAATGACTAGAGAATATTCAGATGGCTTAATTCAGTAAGTTCCTAACGTGACATATTTCAAAAGACCAGCCTGAAAGGAGTTCTTTTTAATAAAGTCCATAGAGAAATGAGAATTTATTTGCAAATTTTAAAAAAACAGATTTTTTTTAAAAAATTATTTATTTATTTATTTATTTATTTATTTATTTATTTATTTATTTATTTATTTATGGCTGTGTTGGGTCTTTGTTTCTGTGCGAGGGCTTTCTCTAGTTGTGGCAAGTGCAGGCCACTCTTCATCGCGGTGCGCAGGCCTCTCACTATCGCGGCCTCTCTTGTTGTGGAGCACAGGCTCCAGACGCGCAGGCTCAGTAATTGTGGCTCACGGGCCTAGTTGCTCCGCGGCATGTGGGATCTTCCCAGACCAGGGCTCGAACCGGTGTCCCCTGCATTGGCAGGCAGATTCTCAACCACTGCGCCACTTGGGAAGCCCAAAAAACCAGATTTTTGACATGCATTTTATTGTATATACAAGGTGTTCAGTTCACTCAGTTTCTAGTGATATGTATGTAGATTACTTCACTGCCTCTCCTAAGATTTTCATTTGATCTCCATTCTGACTGACCTGCAGCATGGTTTTCTGAAAAGGAAATTAGTCCTTGGGGAAGAAAATCCCCTCCACTACCACCAACAGAAGAGCGTCTTCCCTTGGGATCCAGGGTCTCAGCTCTGCACTTCAAAGGTGAAATATCTCTCACCCACCACAAAACACACTAAATATCAACAGGCACTTTGCGCAAAGTTGTATCTTTTTTTTTTTTAATTCAAGAGAAATACAGAAACTGATAAATTAAAAAAATGTGGCTTAATTAGACACTCTTTTCACCTAGCAATGATAAACTATTGATTTAATATAAGAGGAATTTAATGAAATCTATAGATAATTCAAGAAACAATTTTAGATACTGATTTGAAGATTTTTTTCCTCACCCAAGGGACCAGCAGTACAGGGAAATAAAATGAATTACACCTTTTAAAAATAAACTCTATTCTCTATTAACAAACAGTGAAATGCACATGAGGGAACTGGATGAAACACTGCTTACGTCATCAGTCTATAACATTCTAGGTAAATGTGGCCCAAATAAGCAAAAGGAGCTTAAACTCTTGGCAGAATATGTTACCAATCTTAAGTGTCTCTCTCATACTCACCAGATTTCCAGAGTACTCGGGGCTCCATCTGTAGATGATGTATTAAAAGGTATCAAAACAGATTAAAAAGTAAATTGCATAATAGCTAAAGAGTTCCTATTAGAAGTACTTTTACAAATGATGCAAGAAGTTATAAATATATAATGACTTTTAGTTACATATAAAGAATTGTTTGCCTTTCTGATTAGGTAATTGTTTAAAGCATAAAGATGAAAGGAAGTTCCCCTTTCCCTCAATTTAAAATAAAAAAGGCAGTGGATATAAATAGGTGAGTCACGGAAGAGAAAAGTGGAGAATCCATATATCTAAAAAAGTTCAATCACAATTCTACTACAAATGCAAATTAAAATTAAATGCCATTTTCTCCATCAAATTAGAAAATACATTTTTGCATAAAATGCTGGGAGATGTATAGTAAAGAGAAACTCTCATATTCTGCTGATGGGATGTAAACTGGTACAATTTCTCTGGAAACAATATGGCAATATATATTATGAACTTAAAAATAGTCACATACTTTGATCCATTATTACATCCCCATCTAAGGAGATAATGAGAAATGAAATCAAAAGCAAAGATGTCCTAGTTAATGTTATTTATGTTATCAAAAATTAGGAAAGGGACACATAGTTTTTGACGGCAGGAGCCTGCTGTGTCCCCCTTTGCCTGCAAAGCATGAAGCTATTCTTTTCTACTTCACCCAAAACTATGTCTCCAAGATTTGATTCGGCACCGGTGTATAGAAGCTGAGCTTTTGGCATCACCACTCAAATATTTTTGTCTTTAGTTGATGATGGTGTTTAAGTTGGTGGTGGCTTGGGCCGTCTCTGAAAGTTACTCAGTTTCATTGGTTATCTCCTATGTATACGTGAAATATGCATGTTAATGTACTTCTGTTTGTTTTTCTCTTGTTAATCTGTCTTATGTTTGAGGGATGGAAGTCACGAACTCAGAAGGGTAGAAAGAAAATTATCTTTTCTCTCCCTCTTGCGAGAACACTGGAATCACAACTAACTGCTGAACAGTCATCGAAAGGAAGACACTGGAACTCAACAAAAAAATACCCCACATCCAAAGACAAAGGAGAAGCCACAATGAGACGGTAGGAGGAGCACAATCAAAATAAAATCAAATCCCATAACAGCTGGGTGGGTGACTCACAAACTGGAGAACACTTATACCACAGAAGTCCACCCACTGGAGTGAAGGTTCTGAGCCCCACGTCAGGCTTCTGAACCTGGAGGTCCGGCAACAGGAGGAGGAATTCCTAGAGAATCACACTTTGAAGGCTAGCGGGATTTGATTGCAGGACTTCAACTCTTGGAGTCTCCACTCTTGGCACACACAAAGTACTGTGTACATCAGGACCCAGGGGAAGAAGCAGTGACCCCATAGCAGACTGAACCAGACCTACCTGCTAGTGTTGGAGACCTGCTAGGGTCTCCTGCAGAGGTGGATGGTGGCTGTGTGTCACCGTGAGGACAAGGACACTGGCAGCAGAAGTTCTGGGAAGTACTCCTTGGTGTGAGCCCCCCCAGAGACCTCCGTTAGCCCCACCAAAGAGCCCTGGTAGGCTCCAGTGTTGGGTCACCTCAGGCCAAACAACCAACAAGGAGGGAACCCAGCCCCACCCATCAGCAGACAAGTGGATTAAAGTTTTACTGAGCTCTGCCCACCAGAGCAACAGTCAGCTCTACCCACCACCAGTCCCTCCCATCAGGAAACTTGCAGAAGCCTCTTAGGTAGCCTCATCCACCAGAGGACAGACAGCAGAAGCAAGAAGAACTACAATCCTGCAGCCTGTGGAACAAAAACCACATTCATAGAAAGATAGACAAGATGAAAAGGCAGAGGGCTATGTACCAGATGAAGGAACAAGATAAAACCCCAGAAAAACAAGTAAATGAAGTGGAGATAGGCAACCTTCCAGAAAAAGAATTCAGAATAATGATAGTGAAGATGATCCAGGATCCTCGGAAAAAGAATGGAGGCAAAGATCGAGAAGATGCAAGAAATGTTTAACAAAGAACTAGAAGAATTAAAGAACAAACAAACAGAGATGACCAATACAATAACTGAAATGAAAACTACACTAGAAGGAATCAATAGCAGAATAACTGAGGCAGAAGAATGGATAAGTGACCTGGAAGACAGAATGGTGGAATTCACGGCTGCAGAACAGACTAAAGAAAAAAGAATGAAAAGAAATGAAGACAGCCTAAGAGACCTCTGGGACAACATTAAACGCAACAACATTCGCATTATAGGGGTCCCAGAAAGAGAAGAGAGAGAGAAAGGACCCGAGAAAATATGTGAGGAGATTACAGTCAAAAACTTCCCTAACATGGGAAAGGAAATAGCCACCCAAGTCCAGGAAGCACAGAGAGTCCCATACAGGATAAACTCAGGAGAAACATGCTGAGACACATAGTAATCAAATTGGCAAAAATTAAAGACAAAGAAAAATTACTGAAAGCAGCAAGGGAAAAATGACAAATAACATACAAGGGAACTCCCATAAGGTTAACAGCTGATTTCTCAGCAGAAACTCTACAAGCCAGAAGGGAGTGGCATGATAAACTTAAAGCGATGAAAGGGAAGAACGTACAACCAAGATTACTCTACCCTGCAAGGATCTCATTCAGATTCGATGGAGAAATCAAAAGCTTTACAGAGAAGCCAAAGCTAAGAGAATTCAGCACCACCAAACCAGCTCTACAACAAATGCTAAAGGAACTTCTCTAAGTGGGAAACACAAGAGAAGAAAAGGACCTACAAAAACAAACCCAAACCAATTAAGAAAATGGTAATAGGAACATACATATTGATAGTTACCTTAAACGTGAATGAATTAAATGCTCCAACCAAAAGGCACAGGCTCGCTGAATGGATACAAAAACAAGACCCATCTATATGCTGTCTACAAGAGACCCACTTCAGACCTAGGGACACATACAGACTGAAAGTGAGGGGATGGAAAAAGATATTCCATGCAAATGGAAATCAAAAGAAAGCTAGAGTAGCAATTCTCATATCAGATAAAATCGACTTTAAAATAAAGAATGTTATAAGAGACAAGAAAGGATGGTACATAATGATCAAGGGATCAATCCAAGAAGAAGATATAACAATTATAAATATATATGCACCCAACATAGGAGCACCTCAATACATAAGGCAACTTCTAACAGCTATAAAAGAGGAAATTGACAGTAACACAGTAATAGTGGGGGACTTTAAAAACTATATGGTCATCTCATTAGATGCAGAGAAAGCTTTTGACAGAATTCAACACCCATTTATGATAAAAACTCTCCAGAAAGTGACCATAGAGGGAACCTACCTCAACATAATAAAGGCCATATACGACAAACCCACAGCAAACATCGTTCTCAATGGTGAAAAACTGAAACCATTTCCTCTAAGATCAGGAACAAGACAAGGATGTCCACTTTCACCACTGTTATTCAACATAGTTTTGGAAGTCCTAGCCATGGCAATCAGCGAAGAAAAAGAAATGAAAAGAATACAAATCGGAAAAGAAGTAAAACTGTCACTGTTAGCAGTTAACATGATATTATACATAGAGAATCCTAAAGATGCCACCAGAAAACTACTAGGGCTAATCAATGAATTTGGTAAAGTTGCAGGATACAAAATTAATGCACAGAAATCTCTTGCATTCCTATACACTAATGATGAAAAATCTGAAAGAGAAATTAGGGAATCACTCCCATTTACCATTGCAACAAAAAGAATAAAACACCTAGGAATAAACCTACCTAGGGAGACAAAAGACCTGTATGCAGAAAACTATAAGACACTGATGAAAGAAATTAAAGATGATACCAACAGATGGAAAGATATACCGTGTTCTTGAACTGGAAGAATCAATATTGTTAAAATGACTATAATGCCCAAAGCAATCTACAGATTCAATGCAATCCCTATCAAATTACCAATGGCATTTTTTACAGAACTAGAACAAAAAATCTTAAAATTTGTATGGAGACACAAAAGACCCCGAATAGCCAAAGCAGTCTTGAAGGAAAAAAACGGAGCTGGAGGAATCAGACTCCATGACTTCAGACTATACTGCAAAGCTACAGTAATCAAGACAATATGGTACTGGCACAAAAACAAAAATACATATCAATAGAACAAGATAGAAAGCCCAGAGATAAACCCACACACCTATGGTCAACTAATATATGACAAAGGAGGCAACAATATACAATGGAGAAAAGACAGTCTCTTCAATAAGTGGTGCTGGGAAAACTGGACAGCTACATGGAAAAGAATGAAATTAGAGCACTCCCTAACACCATACAGAAAAATAAACTCAAAATGGATTAGAGACCTAAATGTAAGACTGGACACTATAAAACTCTTAGAGGAAAACATAGGCAGAACACTCTTTGACATAAATCACAGCAAGATCTTTTTTGACCCACCTCCTAGAGTAATGGAAATAAAAACAAAAATAAACAAATGGGACCTAATGAAACTTCAAAGCTTTTGCACAGCAAAGGAAACCATAAACAAGACAAAAAGACAACCCTCAGAATGGGAGAAAATATTTGCAAACGAATCAATGGACAAAGGATTAATCTCCAAAATATATAAACAGCTCATGCAGCTCAATATTAAAGAAACAAACAACCCAATCCAAAAATGGGCAGAAGACCTAAATAGACATTTCTCCAAAGAAGATATACCGCTGGCCAAGAAGCACATGAAAAGCTGCTCAGCATCACTAATTATTAGAGAAATGCAAATCAAAACTACAATGAGGTATCACCTCACACCAGTTAGAATGGGCATCATCACAAAATCTACAAACAGCAAATGCTGGAAAAGGTGTGGAGAAAAGGGAACCCTCTTGCACTGTTGGTGGGAATGTAAATTCATACAGCCACTATGGAGAAACGTATGGAGGTTCCTTAAAAAACTAAAAATAGAATTACCTTAAGACCTAGCAATCCCACTACTGGGCATATACCCAGAGAAAACCAAAATTCAAAAAGACACATGCACCCCAATGTTCATTGCAACACTATTTACAATAACCAGGTCATGCAAGCAACCTAAATGCCCATCGACAGATGAATGGATAAAGAAGATGTGGTACATATATACAATGGAATGTTACTCCACCATAAAAAGGAAAGAAATTGGGTCATTTGTAGAGATGTGGTTGGATCTAGAGACTGTCATACAGAGTGAAGTAACTGAGAAAGGGAAAAACAAATACCGTTTATTAACACATATATGTGGAACCTAGAAAAATGGTACAGATGAACCGGTTTGCAGGGCAGAAATAGAGACACAGATGTAGAGAACAAATGTATGGACACCAAGGGAGGAAAGCGGTGGGGAGTGGGGGTGGTGGTGTGATGAATTGGGCGATTGGGATTGACATGTATATACTGATGAGTATAAAATGGATGACTAATAAGAACCTGCTGTATAAAAATATATATAAAATAAAATTCAAAAAAACCCATAAAAATTAGGAAAAACTTAAACATCTAACAAATTAATAATAATTAATTACTGTATGAATGTACTATAAAATTTTATTTACCTATTGGAGGTAATGTTTTGGAAGATTATTTACCAATATGAGAAGGTACTCACAATATAATGGGATGAAAAATAAGCTGCTGCATCAATGAGTTGTCAATTAATGCTACGTATACACATGGAACCCCTGTGTGTATTCAATGATTATAACAACTTCATTCTTTTCAAAAGAAAAACAATGTAAAATTATTGAAAGTTATGCAACTGTGATTCTAGACCTAGATTAATCATTCATCTATATATGACAAAAAATATTTAACGACAATAGGGCTTACATTTTTAGAACTATGCCCAGCCGTCACTGAAGATTTTAGTATTCATTTGGGATACTGCCAGCTAGAAAATTTTTTAAGTGTTCTCTTGATCTATGCCAAAATACTGAGAAGATTTATTCATAAGTAATTTGTCGATGTCAGGGATCACTCATGAGACAGAGCAGGGTAGAAGGGAATCTGATTTGAACTCTAGAAAGCACTAGGACAGGCTGATACCAGTTCACATGCTGATACCTGCTGAACTGCATAAAGGATATCATAGGTTTAGATTCTTATTTCTCAAGCTAAATGTGATGTTAACCTTAATCCAAAATGTGATGATTAGATGCAGACCTTTGCAAAGCTACAAACGTGACAACAGGGATAATATTTAAGATGCCAACGGCCATATAATTAATACAAAGGATAGAGAACGAGACACTCACCGTAGACTCCGCTTTCACTTTTATGGAAGAATTGTGTGATAGAATCCATGGTTATACTGAGTTACCTTTTTAACAGATATTCTTAAACTTCGTAGGAAAAATAGGCTCACTTTATAATTTGTCATATTTATTTTATTGGCTACTGCTAACTATTGACTGATTTGATACAAAATGGTCGTTGTATGTTAACTTGCAAGATTTACAGTGAATGGGCATATACTCCTCTTCACTTAGAGACAGAACTGCTCTAGCATTAATACATAAAAGTCTCTCAAGAATTTCCCCCCCATTTTCCTCTACCTGTTACCAGTGATAGCCAAATGTTAGAGAATCAGAATATATGCACTTAAAAGAAGCAACACATATCTAGCCCAAATGAAAAATTCAATTCCAAAAATCCGGTATTCAAACTTTAGAATCAGCTGGTTAACCTGTTTCCTAGAATCTATGTTACATTTCCAAGGGGCAGAACCAGCAGAATGTAAGTACACATATTACTGTACACACACACACACAAATGTACTATGCATGTAATCTTAGAAGAGGAAACATTTCTATTATATTCACTAGTTTTTGGATGTCACAGTCATACATATACTAGGTTGATATTTTGGGTTCAGAAGAAATAATGTCTCCTAGAAGTGCTGACATTTTTATATGTGGATACCTTTTAGGGTAAAGCTGAATTTATACATACTGCTTTGAACATAATCTGTTTTTCTGTTTTTTCTCTGAGTTAGCACAGACGGCCCACATGATCACATCCATATGTAAATCAAGGAAAGTTTGTGCTACATTTTTGTTCACTGTGGATGGATTGCTTCATATGATCTTCTGAAAGGTTCGTATATTGCCACTTCAGTTCATTAGGAGTTCTTCTGAAATGTCAGTATCACCAAAATTGAGCACAGAGCTTTTTATTTTCTACAAATGTTGTCTCAAGGTAGCATCAGCTGGATCTCAGACAAGGAAAAATATTGTTTGATTAAGCTTTGATATCTCTCATAAACAAAGGACATGAAAAAAAAAAAACCCAAAGGACAGAAATTGATCTTGTATCATGGACAGCCTGAACTGTCATAGTAAAGCTAAAGAAGATAAATGATGGTGTTGGAGTTTTAACTCATTGCTGATTGGTTTCTAGCTGCTATAAATCTTTCCTTTTAAGAATTTATCCTCGGAAAGATCAGGAAAATAGTAACAAATATATCATTCTCCAACAAATTGCTACCTATTTTCATTTTGAGTCCACAGTGCCTCCAGAAATATAAAGGTATAGAGGGGTCTTGTGTTGGAATAGGATCACTTTGTATGTGAAATAGATATTGAAAAAAATGGATATTGGAAAAAAAAAACCCTGAAGAAGGCACAGATCACTGTCAAAATATCTAAACACTGTAAATGTTTACTTAAATGTATTGAAACAATTTGGTCTTCAAAATTGGCTAAATAATATCAGGTTTTCATGATTTTTTTATTGTTATTATGTGTGTTCTGAACTATGATTTGGAGTTGTATTCTTTTTATATTTCAGAATAAGAAATTGCTCAACTATGTAGAAAGTGTGACTAAGTGTGTCTGAAGTGTATCAGTTTGTGTATATGGAGATCAAAACATATTTCTACCTTTGTCATGCATTGTCTGGTTAAATTTAGGTAAGTTATCTTAACATCTCAAGACATATTTTCCTATCTCTACAATAGAGAGCGTTCTATCTTCTTAAAAATATTAGAAAATTTTAAGACATTAAATGAGCTTTTTGAACTCGGTATTTTGGTAAAAGTGTATTATTTAGTTACACCCCACTTACTTATAAATTATTTTATAATATCTCAATTTGGGGGAATACATTTATTTTTATTTCCACATTTTCTGCTGTCAGCTACTTTTCCTGATTACATGCATGTTACAAGGAATGTTATACATCTGAAGGTGGGCTACATCCATTTCAGGATGGGGATAGAATGCATGTGTCTTACTTTTATTAGTACACCATTCTAATTACTTCTCTCTGACTCTTGGACTATAAGCCTTTCTTCTTTGGTCTGCTTCTGTTACTTAATTTAACATTTACTCAATTGCAATGAAAAAATTAAAATGTCCCTTTCCCAAATTTGCCTCTATTCTATTTTCTTAGATACATATATGTCATATTCAGCCAGTTCAGAGCAGTTATTTACATTTTGCAGCTTTATGCAATTTTCAAAAGTTTTGCATCCTTAATTTCCTGTTGGTTTAAACTGCTCCATGGTACAATGAAAGCTGAATTTTAGTGATGTGGTAAGGAGATAGTGAAGTCCTCAATTATACAGTCTCTTTGAGAAACTGAGCTCTCCTCTTCCTCCTCATTCACTGATTGTCTGAGACACAAATTATAATTTGCACATGGAAAGACCTTCAAAGTAGAATTATAATAAACATTATTACTCAGCTGGGGTGGGAGAAGTTGAGAACAGTTGTCTCAAAAACAGGATATTAATCCAATATATTAATCAGTGGGTCATGAAATCTTATCCTCTGTCTGTCCTACATGGGACATAGCTCATGCAAAGGCAGCTCAACTAATTCAAGGTTTTGGAAGAAACTTTCAAGATTTTGGCAGAAGATGAGTCTGAAAATGTTGACAAAATCAAAATTGTAGATAATTCATTTTTTCCTATTCACTTGTTTTGCTTATGAGGAAATGTAAGATCAGAAAATTGAAATGATCTACACAAGTTCTGCCAGTTTTTACTCACTTAAACCTTGAATAAGTCACTTAGTCTTTAGGATTCTAAAATATCCTTCTCTATAAAATGGGGATTTTTGTGATGGAATCTGATTCACTTCTTCTACCAATAAGGTTTTTGTGAATCCTAAGAAATTCTATACCTTTCCAGAACTGAGTTGTGTCTCATTTTCCACATAAAAATTCAGTAACAATATTTACTGAATGCTTACGACTAAGTTTTATTTGCTGCTTGCTGCCTTAGTCCCATGACATCCAGATGCAGTCAGATATGATAACAGTCCAGTTATCATATCCTTTTAAATGCCATCACTCAATAAATATAACCCAGTCTCAGAGAGGTAATTTAGGACACTAAGCTGTGTACTGTACAAATCCCATTTCTTCTCCTTCACCCCAGGATCATGACACTGCTTTAGAGTCTGGAATTGAGATGAAGCTTCTTCACCTGTACCTAGAATTGGGAATAGACCCTAGAGGTGATGGGGCAAGGCAAATACCATTCACTGGACAAAGTCATGGTTTGTAGACAAGGAAGATGGCAAGTCCAGGCACCAAAGGCAAACTGATGTACAGGTCACAAAACAAGCATTTTAGAAGAGATAGAGATGGGATAAATCTTAATACATTTTGGATATCTGTGATGTATAGAAAATGGGTGGGGAGGTCACCTGATGGTGGCAGGGGAATGCTACACAGGTGGCACTGACATGTCCTTTCATGGGCTAGTAGGCTTTAAAAACCATGAATGGTGTGGACAGTGGGTGGCAAGTCCAGTTCTTTGCTTTTCTATTTTCTGTACTCTTACAATCTTATTTCTTATTGAAAACATTTCACCTGTCTTATCGAAAATGTTAACAGAATCAATATTTTCTTGCTGAGGTAAATAAAAGAAGACATTTAATAGTATTAATAAGTAGTTACCATGTGTTGAGTGCTTAGTATGACCTAGCCACTGACCTAAACAGTTTGAGCACCATATATTAGTTATGAAGTAGTAATGATTTATTTACACTTTACACGTGATGTAACTAATTTTTGGCAAGGTTATATGAACATCTCTTTGTAATAAAGGGAGGAAAATCATTTTAATGCCTATGTAATTACACCCTCTGTTTGTGGTTTGAAGTTTCTGTACCATCTACCTTTTGAAGGGATATTCTTCAGCATGAGCAGGCATGATGTAAGCATGTGGATTGAATATGCACTACCTTTATCACTGGGGTTTGCTGACCCTTAGGTCAAAATTTTACCAAGAAGACTGAAAATATGAGAGATCATTTAGGGTAATGAAGGATTCTTATACCAAGTTAGGTCACAGGGGCTTCCCTGGTGGCGCAGCGGTTAAGAATCCACCTGCCAATGCAGGGGACACGGGTTCGAGCCCTGGTCCAGGAAGATCCCACATGCCACGGAGCAACTAAGCCTGTGCGCCACAACTACTGAGCCTGTGCTCTAGAGCCCACGAGCCACACTACTGAAGCCCGCGTGCTACAACTCCTGAAGCCCGTGCGCCTAGAGCCTGTGCTCTGCAACAAGAGAAGCCACCACAGTGAGAAGCCCGCGCACCGCATCGAAGAGTAGCCCCCGCTTGCAGCAACTAGAGGAAAGCCCTCGCACAGCAATGAAGACCCAACGCAGCCAAAAATAAATAAATTAAATAAATAAATAAATAAATAAAAGTTAGGTCCCAGGAAATGATTTTCAAGTCTGGAGAAAAAAATTGTCTTTTGTGGGGCTGGGGTGGGGGTGGAGGAGCAGGAAGGATTCATTTAAAGTGTCTTGGAATGATTATTATGAGGGAAAAAAAGAAACAGTCACATCTGAGACTGGATACTTGTGCCAATAATAAGAAATAGCTGTCTGTCCCAAGAATATGGCATTTGTCATTAGGAAAAAACAAAAGACAAAAAGGAAATGGTATTAACCTAAATAAAAAATATTTATAATCAAATGTTTGGCATAATTGAGTAAGCGTGAGAACTGAATAAAATTGCCAATATGGCAGTTTTTACTGGGATGTAATTGGAAGACTTAACCATCCTTCAAATCTTTGGATTTGCATTCCCACAGTTTCAAATTCAGGGCACCAGATTAAAAAAGTACTCCCTCTGTTTTTCTTCCTTAAGGAAAAAGTCTAGTGTTAGACTCTACTTACGATCCAGAAGTTGGCAGAAGGTCAGATTTCTCAGTGCTGTATGTTTCTATCTGCAACATCATCTGGAGGAGGTATTTGACACCATCCACAAGGAAAAGCTAAGATTTGTGGTAGGCAACATGGCCTCCTCTTTGTCAGCTTGTCTTCATGTTATCCTCATGTCAGCAGAATTTATCACAGGGATTACAGTAAATGGATTTCTTATAATCATCAACTGTAATGAATTGGTCAAAAGCAGAAAGCTAACACCAATGCAACTCCTTTTCATATGCATAGAGATGTCTAGATTTGGTTTGCAGATGGTGTTAATGGTAAAGTTTTTTCTCATGTTCTTTCCACTCTTTTTTTTTTTTTAAGGATTGATTGATTGATTGATTGCTATGTTGGGTCTTCGTTTCTGTGCGAGGGCTTTCTCTAGCTGCGGCAAGCGGGGGCCACTCTTCATCGCGGTGCGCGGGCCTCTCACTATCGCGGCCTCTCTTGTTACGGAGTACAGGCTCCAGACGCGCAGGCTCAGTAGTTGTGGCTCATGGGCCTAGTTGCTCCGTGGCATGTGGGATCTTCCCAGACCAGGGCGCGAACCTGTGTCCCCTGCATTAGCAGGCAGACTCCCAACCACTGCGCCACCAGGGAAGCCCCTTTCCACTCTTTTATAGAGTAAAAATTTATGGTACAGCGATGATTTTTTTTGGATGTTTTTCAGCTCTGTCAGTCTCTGGTTTGCCACCTGTCTCTCTGTATTTTACTGCCTCAAGATAACACACTTCACCCAGTACTGTTTTCTTTGGCTGAAATTCAGGATCTCAAAGTTAATGCCTTGGCTGCTTCTGGGAAGCCTGTTGACCTCCGTGAGCATTGCAGCTCTGTGTGTCAAGGTGGATTACCCTAAAAATGTGGATATTGATGTCCTCAGGGATGCCATGCTAAAGCGGACTAAACTCAAGACAAAGCAGATTAATGAAGTGCTTCTTGTCAACTTGGCATTAATATTTCCTCTGGCCATATCTGTGATGTGAACCGTTATGTTATTCATTTCTCTCTATAAGCACGCTCATCGGATGCAAAATGGACCTCTTGGTTTTAGAAGCGCCAGCACTGAAGCCCATATTAATACATTAAGATCAGTGATAACATTCTTTTGCTTCTTTATTTCTTATTTTGCTGGCTTCATGGCAAATATGACATTCAGTATTCCTTATGGGAGTCAGTGCTTCTTTGTGGTTAAGGACTTAATGGCAGCATATATCCCTCTGGCCATTCGGTTATAATGATCTTGAGTAATTCTAAGTTCCAACAACCAATCAGGAGACTTCTGTGCCTCAGAAAGAATCAATGAAGAGGAGGATCAATGTAAAATATTTTGTACTTCCTTGTCATGGTTTCAATGGACTTGTGTTTTGTTTTTGTTTATTTATGTGTTTCGTGTGCTCTCTCTCTCTCCCCTGGAAGCACGAATTTTGATGTTGGATGGATAAGATATATCTTTTTCCAGGACTTGTGTACTTAAAAATATTATGACAGTAACACATATAGATAACTAGTACTTGCATTGGAGTGCCAGTTGTGTTAGAAATCAGAAAAAAATACTAAGACTTCACTTGGCTGACCAAAGTAATTCTGTTATCTGTCTTCCCAGGTCATTGAGAATCTTCTGGTTTAGATGAGCAACATCACGTTGATTTAGTCTAAGACTTGAAACAGTATAGTAATTTGGCTATTTGATTGCACATAACTATTTTCCAAAGAGAGTCATTAGTGTAATTATTTTAAAATGCAAATTATACGTTGAAAGTGTATGTATGTCAGGGCTGTACTCAGGTATACAGATGAAAGTCTTATTTTGCTTTTGATTTTAGTTACTAGTTCAGGTTGGTAAATGATAAGGTGCAAATAGAGCTGGCATATAAATACACAATGTAGGGTCTCCATTTTTTTATGAGTTGAGGAAACATTTTTCAACCCCCTGAAGTGTGAAAGTCATACCCAAATAGGACGTGAGGGAGGTTGCTGACAATGAAGTCCCAGCAGGAAATCATCCAACTGGTGTTTTAACTTCCCTCCTACTAGGAATATTGTCTGAGGTATGGCTGCAGCAAATGACTTGAGGATCTAAAGTAAAAGCTTTGAAATCTGTTGCTAGATTTGAATTGATTCTGCTCTTTTAAAATCTTCCATTCTGTTGCTTTGGGGAAGAAAATATTTTTTGTAATATCTTACATCTCAGGATATCTGTTTGAATCTGTGAAATCCTCACTGGCTCTTAAACAAACAAATAAAAAGCTAGGTAGTCATTTTAATTGTAAATAAATTGTAATTTAAATGGATTAAAAGTTGCCAGGGTGGGGAAAAAAGAAACTAGATATGTGTGTGAATATGTGCACGTGTATGTGTGAATTTTTTTACTTTACAAAATATTTCCACACACAATTCTTTATTTCATTCTCAGAACACTTTGTAAAGTAGGCAGTAGAATTATCTCAGTTTTACAGTTGAGAAATTAAGGTTTGGAGAGGTCATTATACATGTCTAAATCCACTCAACTACAGTCAAGTGGTATAATTGGAATTCAAACCTGGTTCTTCTGTCACTAAAGTCAGTACCCTCTCTGTTTGGTTTTCTTTCCATTATTCTTTTTTTTTTTAAAATAAATTTATTTATTTTATTTATTTATCTTTGGCTGTGTTGGGTCTTCGTTGCTGCGCGCGGACTTTCTCTAGTTGCAGTGTGCGCGCGGACTTTCTCTAGTTGCAGTGAGCAGGGTCTACTCTTCATTTCGGTGCACGGGCTTGTCACTGCAGTGGCTTCTCTTGCTGCGGAGCATGGGCTCTAGGCGTTCAGGCTTCAGTAGTTGTGGCATGTAGGCTCAGTAGTTGTGGCTCGCAGGCTCTAGAGCACAGGCTCAGTAGTTTTGGCGCATCGGCTTAGTTGCTCCGGGGCATGTGGGATTTTCCCGGACCAGGGCTCGAACCCGTGTCCCCTGCATTGCAGGCAGATTCTTAACCGCTGCGCCACCAGAGAGGTCCCTTTCCGGTATTCTTTACAGGCAACTTTAGATTCTGAAAGTCAGGACAAGAAATGACATTCAACCTATTACCTATGACATCCTGTGACATTTCTCTGTTATGTCCCTACAAAGTCAATTAAAAAATATTTCACAAATGTCTGAATTATTCTATTATTGGGTGAAATTATTTATTATCTATTTCATCTCATATTTGGTTTACTAACAGTCTGAAATGATGTACACATAGGTGCTCAATTTACATTTTAGCATCCCTTGACTCTTATATGGTCGGGAAATTGCTGTACCAGTCTCACTTGTTATAGGTCAGGTGGGAGTAACCTCTCTGCTGGGAAAACGGGTATTTACTATGTTTACATCTTGAGTTTTGGCTAATTGTGTAACTGGAAACTACTCCTCAGATTATAGAACCGACTTACAAGCTTTTGCATCATCCTGGGGGAGCCCACACCCCCTGGTCTCCGAGGCCAAGCTGAAAGTCTTATTTATGCTAGTGCCTGAATTACGCAGGGAATCGTGGCAGATATTTACATGGCGAGATCTGATATCATTTGGCCATTTATATCCTCTACTATGCTCATCTATTTTTTTAATTCAAGAAATAATTTTAGTAATTTTTTAAAAATTGTAAAATAATACACAGTCAATGTAAAAAATTGGGAAAATACAGGGGAATTCCCTGGCGGTCCAGTGGTTAGGACTCCTTTCTTTCACTGCCGAAGGCCCGGGTTCCACAAGCCACGCAGCGCAGCGAAAAAAAAAAAAAAAATTGGGAAAATACATATTAGAAGTGAACCTGATACAATCACAGGTAAAATTTTCATATACATTCTTTCAGGATTTGAAATATACATCATATAGACATATATAAGTATATATATATGTATGGGATGGGTATAATTTATTACATTATGAGGATCCTGCTGTATATATACTTTATACTACCTTTGCATTTAAATTACATGTGAGAAATTTGCATATTTTAACAGCTTAATAATGTTTTATTTTATGGTTGTAACTTTGTTTTTAACCACTTTTCTATAATTAACCAGTATCTCCATTAACAAAGAGAACTATAGAGTTGAAAATAATGTTTACATTATTGAAGAAAAAAAGGAAGGAGCTCACCCAAACAAAACAAAACACATAAAAGGTGAAATAAAAATTTACAATTAGGGCTTCCCTGGTGGCGCAGTGGTTGAGAATCTGCCTGCCAATGCAGGGGACACGGGTTCGAGCCCTGGTCTGGGAAGATCCCACATGCCGCGGAGCAACTGGGCCCGTGAGCCACAACTACTGAGCCTGCGCATCTGGAGCCTGTGCTCCGCAACAAGAGAGGCCGCGATAGTGAGAGGCCCAGGCACCGCGATGAAGAGTGGCCCCCGCTTGCCGCAACTAGAGAAAGCCCTCGCACAGAAACGAAGACCCAACACAGCCAAAAATAAATAAATAAATAAATTTAAAAAAAAGTTTACAATTAAAAAAAGGAGAATCTTTTATTATTAATAGTATTTATACATAAGCAAATTGGTATTAATGCCTTGAAAACTTCTGGCATGGGAATCTCTTGGCATGAGGCCTGTTGGCATGGGAACCTTTTGTAATGATGCTATGGGCTGGGAATTCCTTGGAATGGGGCTGTGGCATAGCAAGCATTCTAAGATTTCATAAAGTCTGTATAAAAAGGCATCAATGCCTTTAAAATGAATTTCAGTAGTTAGGTAATTAATTTTCTATTTCAGAATTGCGTTTTTTTTGTGTATGTTATTTCAGGGATCCTAACAACCCTGACAGAGGATATTATCATCTGTGTTAAAGATGAAGAAATCTACACTTGAAGAGACAATAGAATTGGTCTAGAATTATCTAGACCTGAGTCTCACCTTCTAAATCTAAATTCTATATTTTTTTTCCTAAACTTAATTGTGCATCAAAGTCACCTGGGAAACATTTTATCATTGTAGATTCCCAGGCTTATCCTAGACATGCTGAATATAGTCTCTGGAGATGGAGCCCAAGATTCTGGATAATAAACCACCCCAGGAAATTCTGATACAGCTCTTTATGGACCAAGGTTTGTGACTCACTGCATCACAGTATAATAATGCTACTAATTGGAGCCTAAGAAATATATTCATTTAGAAATAAAGTCTTTCTTAGGAGAAGTTTTAATGGCATTTAAATAATATTATTTTCCATTACAAAACATTCAAGTTATAACTCACCCTGGCTTGGATTAGCTCACCTAAGAATTTGCAAAGACTGATAGGTTATCTTTTCTAGTGTAATGTAACTGTCGACCAGTTATTTATCTTTTATGGCGAAATAGCCCTATGACCAATTAATCGTGCAGCGAAACTGCTTGAGGTAAAGAGGTTTACGGCAGAAATACAGGACTCGACTTTTTCAGGACTGAGGTAAGACAAGGAATTCCCATAGATGCCATAAAGACTTTTCATGTCACTGGGAGTTTGAAATCTGCAAATAGGAGTTTGGCTTATTTTCCCAATATGTTCTTGATAATTTTGTATCCAGGAAGATTTTGTTATGGGTGGATGAGATCTTTTACTGTAGAGGACCGCATATACACTTATTCAGTAAATAAGTAAATACTGAGAGGTAAGAATGTTCATGTTTCCAGTTCTTGGGCACGCCACAGCTGATTCAAACCTAAAAATGAATTTGAGGACGTCTGTATTTATTCTGACTCTTCTGGCTTCTCCCTCAATAGACACCGCTTCCTCTTCCTCTTATCAACACTACAGAATTTATATTTAATTCATTAGTAAAAAGTTTTAGTTTTAGCCATTGGAGTTAAGTTACTACAGAGAAAACTTTTACTAGTTAAGCCCCCAAATCTTGTGCCTCTTCTGTGTGACACTGCTTAAATAGTAAATCTTCTGAAAATTAAAAGCTTCCTTCCCACATACACACACATATCTATCCAAACTTCTGAAAGAATAAGAATTACAAAATTGTATTAAGAACTCCTTCCCTTTTATAAGGCAAGCTTCCTGGATTTTACTGAGGGGATAGATAGGGAAATTACCAATAAGTTTCACATAAGTAATCTCAGGATGAAGAGACATAGGCAGTTTTTCTATGATTGGGGTTATGAATGTGCCACTCACACTACTAGTGACACCAAATGTTGATTTGTTATCAAAAGGGGGTACTCTGATTGTAGCAGGGATTAACTGTGGATTAGTTACTTGACCCCTGATCCATGGAGTAAAGAGAGGAGGTCATTTTCAATAAGGGGGTGCCTTCTGAAAAATAAACTCTGCATGTTTGACTTGGATGGGATGAATCTCAGTATGAGAGCCAGTAAGGCGTGGAATGAGAAAAAGGCCAATGGGAAGTAAATGTGTATCATATCAACGTTGCAGTTTTTTTCTAGGGCTCTTCTCTGTGTCACAGATTCCTCTGAACAGAGGATCCCTGACACATGAAAAATGATACCCAAATTATATACTTCAAGTTGAGGGGAATGAGTCATTAATGGAATCCTTCTTGTGACACTGTCTAGGAGCCCATTCTATATATAAAAGACAAATGAAAGAAAATATTTAAATGTTATAACTCTGGGAAATTTTAACAAGAGTTGCCATACAGCATCCACTGAGCACAAAGTATTTCATGCTTAAAGTGCGTAACTCGGGTTATATCAATAACTGCTCTTTCACTATTATGCCAAATATTGTTCTCCAGTTTCTCTAGGGGTATATATTTTCACAGAAATGATAAAGACAATGGAAATGGTACTCTATGGAAAATTATGAGAATTAGAGAGGATGGAGCTTTATGGACCCAGTTTTCTATGCTATGATTCTTTCAAATTTAAGTTTGCATTTTCAGAGACCCTTAGTTTTTGCAATATGTTTTAGTGCATAATTTTAAAAGTTGCTAAGTCTATGCTTATGTCCCTTTTTAAAAAAATCTTACTTCCCCATTATGGTCCACTATAGTTTTTTCAATACCTAGTTTCACAGAAGTAAAATTTTTTTTCTTTAAATCATCTTAAAATCATTAATAGATTCTGGTTTGCTTTTTATTTATTTTTACTATTATTATTATTATTATTTTGGCCACGCTGTGTGGCTTGCGGGATCTTAGTTCCCCAACCAGGGATTGAACCCGCACCCTCGGCAGTGAAAGCATGGTGTCCTAACCACTGGACCGTCAGGGAATTCCTGGTTTTGCTTTTTAAATGTACACTAAGTTTTCTAAAAATTTTCTATAGCTCTATCAGTGTTCACAAGTGTTCTAACATGTGCACTGCAGTGTGTTAAAGCTTCTCTGATTTCAGTCATAAAATCACATAAAGAAAAAGCAGAT
This sequence comes from Eschrichtius robustus, assembly GCF_028021215.1. Taxonomy (NCBI): domain Eukaryota; kingdom Metazoa; phylum Chordata; class Mammalia; order Artiodactyla; family Eschrichtiidae; genus Eschrichtius; species Eschrichtius robustus. The sequence goes on along the minus strand of NC_090831.1, from coordinate 64,019,429 downwards.
AAAAAAAGTTTTAGAATCTGTACTAGCAATTCCCTCAGTAACCTCTAAAGCAGAGGTTCTCAAATTTGAATGGACATCAGAATTGCCTGGAGGGTGTGTTAAAACACAGATTGCCGCACCCCATCTCCAGAGTTTCTGACTCAATAGGTTTTTGGGTAGGGCCTGAGAATTAGTATTTCTAACACATTCTCAAATGATACTTATGCTAGTGGTCTCAGGACCCCACTTTGTGAACCACTGATTTAGAGTTATTGTACTGCAGAGGCTGAAAACCAGGCCTCTGAGGCCATATTGGACGGATTTTCATTCTGGCCCCATTGCTTATTAGCTCTATAACCTTGAGCAAGTCACTAGACTCTTTCCTTCTGTTTCCTCATCTGTCAAATGAGATAATAAAAGTACTTACTTCCAAAGGTTGCTGTGAGATTGAGTGTATTAACAAGTGTAAAGCACCTAGAACAGTGTCTGGCACACAGCAAAGATCAGTTAGTCAGTATTTTATTAAGTCAAGAAAAATTTTCAGTTGCCACTCTGTGGAAGACATGTAGATTATTTATTATTCTTAAATACATTTCTCTACTGTTTTGAAGTTGGACAAATAGAACTAAAATTTTTTATCAGTACTTTGAGAAAAGAGGTAAAGTATACTAAGTTTAGAAATGATGAACAGGGTTAGTATTTTTATTAGGCATAAAAGAGAGTAAACATGTATTTTAGAATGCTATTAAAGGCAACAGACTAAATGAGGTGGTAAAACAAGAATTCTCAACCACCAGAGGATGACAAAAGGACAGCAGTATGTGACATGGGAGTGAAGGAAGGCACCAAGAGGCTGAAGGGTGTGGTAGAAAGAGGTGAGAAGGCAATGTTTGCCATTTTGCCTAGGTCCTTAGGAGAGGTCACTGATACACCGGTTTCAGATGTGGGACAGTGTTGTGCACTGTAGTGCTTGACCTGGTGAGTGAATGTGGAATGGATAAGTCCTTCTTTGAAACATCACTCACACTCTGTCAAGGGGGCATGTTTTAATTGGTGTGACTTGAACATGGATAACTGAAGGGGCAGTTCTCTAACCATGGTAAATTTGAGCAATCCCCTGGGAGGAAGGAAAGAAAACAGCACAAATCAACAGACAAGCTATGAACATCAATAACAATGGCCCAGGCAGTCTCAGACTCAGTGCAGAGCAGCCAAATTTATGTACAGGGTGAAAGCATCACATATGATTGGGCCTATTTTATTCATACACAGCCCCGCTTTGTAGATAAATCTATGGTGAATTGATCTCCATTTCTAATAGTGAAAAGAAAGCCCCACTTCCCTAGAGTACTCACCAATTGCCTGTTAGAAAACCTATTGTAGAATTTATTGAGGTTCTGTAGTGCAATAAGCACGACTGTCCTAAGATGCTCCAGGCAGCTCACCTTGATCTGCCTGGACAATGAGACAACTAGAATCGGGAGGTCTTCCCTCTTCTGATGAGAGGTGTTGCTTCTAATCTCAGCTTCCCCCTGCATTGTTAGCTTTTTTCCTCGAAATATAGGAATGCAACTTTGCACAGGTCCCCAAAGTCACCAAACGCTGGCTTTCCCAGACACTCCTGTGAACAGCTGGCATCCAAACTCAGTAAGGCTGGTGCCCAGATAACTTGTTAGTCAGTGTACTCTGCTCCCCACATCCCCACTGATAAAGGCGCTCTCAGACTTGCTCTGTAAACAGGAGAGCAACAGGAGGAGGAGTTCCTGTCACCCGGAATGTTCATGCACCTTGTGTTCAACTGTGTGCCCCTGTCCTCATTCCCCACCTAGAGGGTATTAGGAGATCTGAGAACTCAAGTCCTCTTTTTTCTGATCTTTGGTTGTAAAACTGTTACCCCAATAAAATCCATTCCTTAACCCACACTGTGTGGCATGTTAGGTGGTGCTCACAAAGAGGCCCACCTTGTGTCAGGGTAAACTCAAGTGTGTCTAACCTCCAATATCCACTCATATAACTCTGTCCTCTCAACAAGATTTCACAGGGTACCACCTCATTTCCCACTGCCAGTTCTCTCATTGTTCTGAAGTGTAACTCCTATGGTTTCATGGACCTGAATTCATGTAAATAAGTATAGTATCTTGTCTCCTCATCTAACTCAAGCTTCAATTTGTTCCTCTTCATGTTTGCTATTTTCAGTGTGGAAATTGTTCTCTTTCGTAAGGGAGGAGATAAAACAGAAGCAAAACTGTTTAGCTACATAATGGCATTCATTAATATTATTCCTTCTGCCCAAGAAACTCCCTCATTCTTATTTTCTTATTCTGAGCATAATTGAAAACCTATTTTACTTCCTTGTTAATTCATAGAGTATTTCAAACTACAGTTATGTGATAAGATGATTACTACAGTACACTATAAGTTAATTCATTTGTATAAACATGTTATTCAAGTGGCTTTTTCAAAAATGTGCGCATTCAATGCCTTCCAACTAGAAGCTATTAAATTCTTAGTGGTGGGTAATAAAAAATAAAAACTCTTCTAATTTCCAGAATTTTACTTTAAATTAAGTGTGGCTCATAATTCAGGTGAACAAACATGTGAGAGGTGGTGTGGGATAACTTATGTGACTGACCCTTAAGAGACAATTAATAAAAAGTTTCCCCAAAATGGAGCCAAGGAATTCAGCTTAAGAGATTAGCTGGAAAGGAAGAGAAAACACTATAGGACATTTTCTTTTTCTTTTAAATGGTGATCACTCTCATGCTTTAATTTTCTTCCCCTCATCTCTGCACAGAAAAATAAGAGATACTAATTTGCAGAGGTAAGATGATGCTTTGTTACTTTTTATGATACCCAAAATTCCAAAGACCAGAGGGCAAATATCTAACTTGTTATGTTTAAAAGAAAAAAACCCTAGATATTGGAGATGATAATAAAATTATATTAAAGTAAAAAAAAAAATGTGTGTATTCCTTAATACCAGGAGACATAAAAGTCAGAGTGTGGAGGTTTTTATTTTCCACAACAGGGTGCCTTCCTAAATTTGTGGAAGCTGAGCAACAGATCCTTGCACATCTCACACATATTCATGTGCAGTAAAAATTTATTATACACTCAAAGTATCTACTTAAGAGGAGATTTTTGGATGCTTCTATATATAACTTGAGTCACTTAACCATGAAATAGTATTTCCCTAACAGAAACTTCTTGAAAAGCATTCATGAAAACATTAAAGAGAATTAAAGTAGCTTTTATGCTGTCCACCCATCTAAATCATCTTCCCTTCCTCTCCTTTTTATTAAGAACTTTGCTGTTGTCAAGAATTAGAATAGATCTTAGTTGCTCTGAGAAATTTTCAGAGACGTTCTTAAACTTCAAGGACCTACCCCTCATTAACTTCCCAGGAGAGTAACTGTCAGGACGGATCATTTGACATTTAGTACCTGTCTTGAGATGTATTCCTATAGGTTTGTATCTTTTCTAGCCAATTATTTATAATTTTCTTGAAATCTGTGGCCACATCATATGTATTTTGGCATCGCAAACAATAGTAGTGAACTAAATATAAAAGGCACTTTGAACATACGCTTTTGAGAAAGAATCATATGCATCTCTATGCAAAGAGAGAGAGAGAAATACAGTCAGCATAAAGATAGGTTAATTTTATATCAAAACTGTAAGAAATTGAGTAAACCCAACTCTACTGTCATTTCCCCAAGGAAAAAACACAGTGAAATTGAATACTGGGGAAAACAGTACAGGCAAATTTATCTTTGAGTCTCAGTTTACAAACTGGGATAAAATTATAAGTAATACACTGCCACCCAGTGGCGAACTTTCACTTCAGACGAAACAATAGTTAAGCTAGTCAAAAGACTCCAGACATTAGAGATCTTCGTTCAGGAAATTTTACACCTCATTAGAAAAATATGAGGAAAAGAGAAGTTAATGCTCAGGTCACGGGAATTTTTTGGACCAAATGAGAGTGAATAACTAGCTCAAATCACAAACAAACTGTAAAGAAAAAAGCAAAACCAAAAATATTTGACTTTTGTGAGTTAATTAGAAACTTGAATTTTGCCTGGCTATTCAATATCAATGAATTGATGTTCCTTTTTTTACATGTCGTAGTGGTCATAGTGGTGCTATGCATATGCTTTTAAAATAAAAGTGTTTTTTAGTGGAAACATTCTAAAATAATTACTGATAAGTTGATATGATGTATCAAAATAATATGAGGAATGGAGGGAGATAAGTTGGAGGTATATTTAAAGCAATTTGAGCTATAAGTTGATAAATTTTTTAGCCGGGTGATGGTTACATGAAGGTTCATTATACAATTCTGTCTACTTTGGCACATATCTGAAATTTTCTATGACAAGTTTTTTTTTTTAAATCTCACCAAGATATATATTATCATTGAGTGTAGAATTTGATCAATAAAAATAGAAAGCTTTCTCCATAAATTATTTTGCGGAAATCAGTAGGTTAAGCCATAAGTTAGGAAGAGGAACTTGTAATCTTCATTTGCCTTATAAAGTGAACATTAAGGAAATTAACTCAAACCTTCTTCAACCCAAGGTAATAAAAGAGTTGAAACTGCTTTTCAAATTGTGTTTATATTAAATGTCAACTCACGTTGACTTACAAAAGAGATTACTAAACAAATACGAAAAGTAAATTGTCAAGACATTTAGGAAAACTGCACTGGAGTGGAATTATTTTCTCTCTTTTTTTCTCTTGACATTTACTGAGTATTGAGTTTTGTAGTATGTTGATTTTCTAACCTTTCAAAAAAGAGCTCGGAGTTATTGCTTTGTTGCTAGGTTTTAGGCAACATTAGAGGTCCTGCTTTCACTCTTTTTTCCTACTCTGACTTCACTCCTTTAGAAAATTAATCCTGTTTCTTAGCAACCCGGGTGGGTAACACTTAAATATACTTCAAGTTCTTTTGTAAAGCAAAGGCTAAATGTTTCCCTTATAAACTATCTGTTTGCTTAGTCTCATTTGGCTTTGCAGAAAAGATCTGCTGAGACATACTGCCGTAAACATTTTTATTAAAACTCTCAGTTTTAAATGGTGAGTGAAGTTACTGATTTTCTAATGAATACTTCTGTTTTTTGTGTTTATTTGGAATTATTCCAGTTTGTCTATTTGTCTAAGTCTTTGGAATCTGTGTGTTTTATGTTAAGATATATGAGATGAATTAATTTAAGAAACAATCTCTTTATATATAATATAATACATAGGAGATCATGAAATATGTTAAGAAGGAGAAAGCCCAGCTGGAAGAAAGTGTTGAGTTTCTTTATAAACCTACAAACGTGCATGAATTCGTGGTCTAAGGAGTTCACTGTGATCTTAATAGCAGAATATTTTACAATGCTCTTTTCTTATGTTGGCATCATTCAGGTATCAGGTATATATCTATATCAATCTATCTCTCTATCTCCCCAAATACTTAAGGTTACAAAATTAAACTCAGAAAGAAGCTTAAATTTGCGTACATTTGCTAACCTAAGAAATGCATTTCTCTTAATTAGCTGATTGTAAAAGCAGATAACAAAAATATTTTGTGACGTTCCAGTAGAAAATATTTGAGGAAGAAATTAAAATGAAAGTCTACTTTTTATATTGCCACTATTAGAAGCTTTCATTATTTAGAAAAAAATATAATTAGATATTTGAGCTTTTAGATACAGTTTCAAAAAAGGAGCATCTGTAATTTCCAGAATTTGGCAACCAATTGCTTGCCAAATGGTTCAAACCGTTGAACCATTTAAAGTTTGCATTTTTGTAAGGTAGAAAAATCTTTGAATAAAAGGAATTTCACATGGCTCACCCTAAAATATGCAGAACCCTACATAGTGTTTGTAAAGATAGAAATCTTCGTTCCAATTTTATATTCTAATTTGGGGGCAGATGTTGTAAACAACTAACTTTAATACAAGGTACAAGCCAAAATGTAGCTTCAAGTTCCATTGCTGTATTCAGAAGGAAGTATGAATCCTGATAGATCTGGGAATGCTTTTATTGGAGGTGGCATTTAAACTGATCCTTGAGACCAGTGTAATTTCATAGATGGAGAATAACTGTGCTTACTTAATGCAGATTAAGCCATTCTTTTATTTCCAATGAGACATCTTGGCCCAAATATAGCTTCTGTAATATCAACAATTACCACTAAATCTTTGACTGAATGAGAATATTGCTGGTTTACTTTTTCTGACTTTCTCAGCTGCACATCTTATGACTTTGTATTTCTCTGTGCCTTAGCTTTTTCCATGTAAAGTGAGGATTATAATGTGATATTGCCATCACAGGCTTCAATCTTTCAACTAGATCTCCAGTTGATTTCTTTCTGCTGGGGTGTCTTGGGACTACAATGACATATGCTAATGCATGATTCATGTATTATACTATAGAAGCTTAATTTTACATACATATTATTCAGAGGAATAATATGTAACAATAAATTCATAATATAAGGACAAAATAAAGTATCATGCAAAATTAAAGCTAATTTCTCACTAGTTTAAATATCGCATAGTAGCAATTTTTGGTAGCCAGGAAGACCCAGGCATATACAGAGAGAGACAGATGGGAGCTTTAGTGGCAACAAGGTGACAAATGAGCATGTTCATTCCCAGCTACCTAGTCAAAAAGAGGGCCAGACCAGCACTGTATTCTCTAATCACAGCTTCTTAGCCTGATGGCTGTCTAGCTCTCTTACTGCCATGATACTTGTTTTTTATGTCAATTAGACTTCTGAGGTCTTGATCTATTCTTATTCTTCCAGTTTATAACCCTCCTCATCAGTTTCTTCATAGCTGTATGTCCTGGTGGGACACTTCATTGTCTCACCAACACCATCAATCTTCATGTCTTTTCATGGCAGGAGATTACAAAACCCTGACCATGAATCAGTCTACTCGTGCTTTCTTTGCTCATGTAACCAGATTTCAGAGCCCTGCAGGAGATAGGTATATTTACAATTTTAGTCAAGGCTGAGCCTTCAGTGCTTCTCAGAAGTTTAAAAATATGTTTCTACAGAAATGTGAAGGGTCATAAATGAGGCAAGAGAGTTATAAAATAAGGCATATACTGGGAGCAAATTAACAACTGACTGTCAAGGGCTTGATTTTCATCAGCTCCAGGTCAGTACGTAGGTCAGGGCTGATGTCACATTAACCAGGTTCAGAAGAGTCCAACACGAAAAACAGAACATGCAGATTTATTAGTTTATGAGAAAAATAAACCAAACTAACTCATATTTTTTTTCTAGCTCATTGTCTTCCAGTAGACTACTGTACATGCAAAGCCAAATGATCATCTGAGGGTGATTTGGTGACAGTTAGATGAGACTAAGAATTAATTAATGCTTTATATGTTAAATGGCCCAGGTTATGAAAAGTTATGCATCAGTCTTCTAAGTTTAGATAGATATGATAATGAAAATAAAAATATCAAATATGGGCCAGCATGCTCTCCCCTCTGGATGAATCTTGGAAGAGTACAGCCAAACTTCAAACTCTCACCCTTTCTTTTTTAAAATCTTTTATTTATAAACCCTTTTAATTTCTATGCAGACGTTCCTATTGTTTACTGTATAATGTAGAAACATGAAATTAACATATTTTAATTATTTCATTTATATTTTTTGCATTGCTTAGGAAATAGTAATCCTAAGTAATCCTATTTCCACATATTTTGTTAACTGGTGTGTTATTTTAGTGATTAACTTTATTTTATAGTAACTTTGTAGAGATTGTAAGTGGCTCCCTATTCATCAACTCTCCTTTATTTATTTATTTATTTTTAAAAATTTATTTGTTTTATTTATTTATTTTTGGCTGTGTTGGGTCTTCGTTGCTGCGTGCGGGCTTTCTTTAGTTGTGTTGAGTGGGGGCTACTCTTCGTTGCGGTGCGCGGGCTTCTCATTGCGGTGGCTTCTCGTTGCGGAACACGGGCTCTAGGCACGTGGGCTTCAGTAGTTGTGGCTCACGGGCTCTAGAGCGCAGGCTCAGTAGTTGTGGCTCATGGGCTTAGTTGCTCCGCGGCATGTGGGATCTTCCCGGACCAGGGCTCGAACCCGTGTCCCCTGCATTGGCAGGCAGATTCTTAACCACTGCACCACCAGGGAAGCCCTCTCCTTTATTTTTAATGTATTAATGAGCAACAGAGGATAACATATTTTTGAACACTTGGGAATTTCTAATCTTCTTACTCAGATATTAAGCACCACTCTTTTTTTGTCTCTATTCGGCTTTTTAAAAAAGTGTATAAGAATACTTAACATGAGATTTAGCCTCCTAACAGATTTTCAAGTGCACAACACAGTATTGTTAATATAGGTACACCATAGTACAGCAGAGCTCTAGAATTTATTCATCTTGTATAACTGAAACTTTATACCTTTTGAATAGCAGTTCCTCATCTCTCCTCCCCCTCAGGCCCTGGCAACCACCATTCTACTCTCTGTTTCTATGAGTTTGACTATTTTAGATTTCTTTATGTAAGTGGAATCATACAGTATTTGTCCTTCTGTGACTGGCTTATTTCACTTAGCATAATGTCCTCCAACTTCATTCATATTGGTGTATATGGCAGAATTGCCTTCATTTTTAAGGCTGAATACTATTCCATTTTGTGTATATACAACATTTTCTTTATCCATTTGTTAGTTTGCAACCGCCTCAGGAGCTGCACAAGTGTAATCTGAAACTGGCCCCTGTACGTGGAGGGCAGGGAGAGATGGAAGACAGAGGCAGACCATTCCAGATTGGGAGGTAGGCAGGTTTAAGAAGCAAAGGAACTTACACACGTGGCTTGTCTTGGGCGGCTGCCAAGATGAGTAGATATCCGAGCTCCCCGCCCCCCCAATTTAAAAAGTTTATAGAGAGGACTTCACTGGGTAAAGTCATGTATACAGTCCAGATAGTCTCGGCACCATATTACTATCTCAAGGCTGTGTGCTTGGGCAGCTTCTAGAGCAGGAAAGGCAAGTGATGCACACATTCTAAGGACAGGGTAGGGGGTAAGGGACGTCTGATTGCCTAGGTCCAGCTCACGGGTCAACTGGTGGTCACTTCCTCATGATGACCTCATCCAACACCATTCATCCAGCAATGAGTATTTAGATAGCTTCTGTATCTTAACTGTTGTGAATAATGCTGCAATTAATATGGGAGTGCAGATATCTCTTTGAGATTCTGATTTCAATTTTTTGGATAAATACTCGGAAGTGTGATTATTGGATCATATGGCAGTTCTATTTTTAAACTTTTGAGGAGCCACCACACTGTCTTCCTTAGTGGCTGCATCATTTTACATTCTCACCAGTAGTGTACAAGTGTTCCAGTTTTTCTACATCCTCACCAACACTTAATGTCTTTAATTTTTTTGATTATAGTTATTCTGACAGGTGTGAAATGATGTCTCATTGTGGTTTTGATTTGCATTTCCCTGATGGTTAGTGATGTTGAGCATCTTTCCATACACCTGTTGGCCATTTGTATATCTTCTTTGGAGAAATGTCTATTCAAGTCTTTAGCTCATTTTTCAGTCAGGTTATTTGTTTTTGTTGCTATTGAGTTGAAGGAGTTCTTAAATATTTTGGATATTAACCCCTTATCAGATAAACAGTTTGCAAATATTTTCTTCCATTCCATAGGTTGCCTTTTCACTCTGTTGATTGCTTCTTTTGCTGTGCAGAGCTTTCATGTTCCCTTTGACTATTTTTTGCAAAATTTAAGTGGACTCAATTAGATAACACCTATAGTCTTGTTCTTTCTATTTCCCAGAAAAAAGTTTGTCTTTTATGTTTACTGAAATTTATCCAACATGATTTAATGATTAATTTGTTTTTTCTAATTGAGATACAATTTATATAACATAATTTCACTACTTGCCATTTTAGAATGAACAATTTAGTGGTTTTTAGTGTATTCACAATGTTGTGAAACTATCATCACTATCTAATTCCAGAACATGTCTATCACCCCCAAAAGAAATCTTGTACTTGTTATCAGTCAATCCTAATTCCCTCTTCCCCACACCCTGTGGCAAAAATTTTTTCTTAATTTATTTTGGCACTGAGTTTGTGGGCAGTTTGTTAGACAGCATTATTGCAGCAAAAGCTGACTTAGCCACAGGCCTATACTTCCAGTTATATAGTGGACATATATTTTATTTAAATCTACTTATTATTATGCTCTTTTTCCATAAACTGATCCTCCTCTTGTGTTTCTTATCTTGGTTAAGAAATTTTGTATTATCTTTGATTCATTAAAATTCCTTGGTGTGTCATTAAAGACCTTTGCTAATATAACCCCAACTGATTTTTCTATCTTTATATTCCACTGCTTCCTCATATACATATGCTAAGCTCCTGCCACACATGCTTCTTGCTTTTTCTCTCAATGGGCCGTAGTCATTAAAAAAATATATTCATATTAGAAGTTGAAAAACAATTCATCATTTTATATTACGAAGTATTTATTATTAATTTTTTCAAGTTGACATTTTCAGTGTTTCTCCAAAGTAGTTTCTCTTTATACACAACTTTGAATTACTGCATAATAACATTTAGAATCTTGAAAAGCCTCTATTTTGATGTTATTGTCAAACAACACAAGATTCTAGCATAAGAGAAGGAAATTCATCCCCACCTCAGATCCTTATTTCCCAGGAACCAGCATTGTTTTATTTCCACTTAGCCAAATATATTTTAATTGATTATTATTCCTCTTTCCATGGAGATTTTAAATTCATTGGCATTGTCTAGTAACATACTAACACATTCATTAAATCCTAGAAGTGTGCCGACCATATCCTTGTCACAGATCAACAAAGAGCAAATCCATGATTCTTATCCATAGATCCCAATCGTAGAAGCTACAATGCACTTATTATGGTTTAGGTGGCCATAGAAATCCTAGAAATAGCTTATGACAAATTTTACATACTTTCTGTGCCTCAGTGAAATGTTTCCTTCCTTTACCCCCTGGCATATTTCTACTTATTCTTCAAGATCAGTTCAAATGATAACCTTTCTTTTGATGTCACTTCTATTTTCCTGATAGAATTAGCTGAGCACTCTCCTTGCTTCTCATAACACTACTGTAGTATCTGTCACGTTACACAGGTTTGGTTTTTGTTTTCATGCCTTTCTCCCAATAGCCTCTCAGTTACTTAAGGACATGGATTTCAAGTTAATCATTTTGAATCCCTAGCCTCTAGTGTGGTGACTACTGTGACAAAGATGCTGAATAAAATACTCGCAGCAGCCGTGATACTTTCATCCCTTCTACACACACTCCTTGTCATTTCTGAGCTTTTTTTCCAGCTTCATAAATCTTTTAGAGATTACCCTGGCCCAGAGAGAAAATATTCAATACACAGTTCTACAGTAGCATACTTCACCAATTTCCATATCTGTTGCAGATTCCAACATGTGAACACGCCCTTGAGTCCCGGAAAGGCAGGAGAGGCAGGATTATCGCAAAGGGGCTGCAGCAGGGCCCCACACTAGATCTCAACTCCAAATAGAACAAAAATGTCCTGCAAGCACCACAATCTGAAATAAAAGTCAACATATGGGAAATAAAGCCTCCTGATTTTAGTTATAAACTGTATACATCTTTGAGACTTCCAGAAAAGCCATCAAGGACCATTAAGGAAGAAGAAAGGAGAAAAAAAAAGCATTTTTCCAGGAACAATGCTTCACTTTCCCAGCATAAGGAATCATCCCAACAAGGCCATGTCTCCTAAATTTATAACTACATTTCCTCATCTGGATTCACATAAAGTGAAGTTAATATTTGTGGAAAGTGGAAAATATCCAAATGGTGTATACCTCAATCCAAAACCACATAACTTTCAACAGGTACAAAAAGAACATCTGATTCTAAATAACTTAAAAGAGATAAGGGGGAAATATATTGTTTTTATTCATTTCTTAATTATAACAACTATTACATGAGCAAAAAAAGTATATGTGAATATAATGTGTATAAAGTTGCATCTTTATTTCTCACGGAACAATACAACTCAAATTCAGCAATAAATGAATGAGAAAGGAGAGGTAAGACTCTGGTTAATGTTTCTGATGGGGTTTTATCTGCCAGTTGGAATGACCAACTAGGGATGGCTTTTCTAGGGCTCAAGAAGAGTTTGGACTGAGGTGTAATTGGAGAACAGACCTCAGTTTCCAGGAGATTACAGTCTAGTAATAATGAAATCAAATCATGGAACAAATGGATGAGTGAATGAAAATTGACAAAGAGGGGGTATTGTATTATTTAAATGAGTCTGACAATTAATAATTTAAATAATATATGAGTAAGAATTTCTAATTTAAAGTGGTGGTGGTGAATATATATTTATGGAGATGCAAATGAAGTCAAAATATAATTCCACTAGAATATGAATATATCCTATACTTAGGTCTATAATTTAACTTATAAATATGATTCTTGTTAGGTAAAGAGTGAAGCAATAGGAATGATAATACCAAAAAGAAATTCTAGAAAAAGGAAAAAATTTATTCCATTGGGAAAATATAGGGAAGCAGTTAAGAGCATGGCCTCTGGGATCAGTGTATCCCAGTTCTCTTGTTTTCTAATAATTTTGTACAAGTTATTAAGCCTCTTTCCTTATTTATACTTTAGGATAACAATACTATATGTTTTATATGGTTATTTTAAGTAATGAAGGAGACAATTATATACAAATTTCTTACAATAGGGTTTGGAATATTGAGATATTCAATAAAAGTGAACTCTTAGGAGCTATTAGGATAAAAGTTGGGAAATTCAAGATGCCTTGATCCATAACCTTCTCTACTTGTCCAGGGCATCTAAACACTTTTATATGTAGTGAATGAAATATGTTACCATTTGGAGATGAGGGGAGGTCAATTAAATATCAAATGCCATTGGTTTATTTAAATATTTCACTAGTTACAGTTAGAATTACATGACTTGGGTAAGTAAAAGTTCAAGAAATAGGGGACTTTGAAAAAATTTTTATTGGAGTATAGTTGATTTACAATGTTGTATTAGTTTCAGGTGTACAACAAAGTGAATCAGTTATACGTATATGTATATCCACTCTTTTTAAGATTCTTTTCTTATATAGGTCATTAGAGAGTATTCAGTAGAGTTCCTTATGCTACACAGTAGGTTCTTATTAGCTGTCTATTTTATATATAGTAGTGTGTATATGTCAATGCCAAGCTGGGACTTTTCAGTTAACCATGTTAAAAAAAACTTTTATAGTTTACTAAAAACAGTCAACATTTATTCTATTCCAGCCTCAGCAAATTATTTTAGCTTTGTTCAATATTTTTCCTATTGCCTGAAATAAATTCAGCTCTAGAAATAAAACATGTAACTCTATTTGCATTTAAGATTACTTTACCAAGTTCTGAATAGATTCCTTTAATTTCATTAGTCACAGAAGGATGATCGAAGTCCTCGCTCCACCATAAATTAATTGCTTATACACTGTCTTGAATCTTAGATTATTCTATCAAATGTTAATAGGCAAGTTTTTTTTTTTTTTAAGATTTGGGCTTTTACTCTGAGGTAGGGACTGGATGGTTTTGTGCAGAAGAGTGAGTGATCTGCCTTATGTTTTTTTGTTTTTATTTATTTATTTATTTTTGGCTGTGTTGGGTCTTCGTTTCTGTGCGAGGGCTTTCTCTAGTTGCGGCAAGCGGGGGCCGCTCTTCATCGCGGCGCGCGGGCCTTTCACTATCGCGGCCTCTCTTGTCGCGGAGCACAGGCTCCAGACGCGCAGGCTCAGTAGTTGTGGCACATGGGCCTAGTTGCTCCGCGGCATGTGGGATCTTCCCAGACCAGGGCTCGAACCCGTGTCCCCTGCATTGGCAGGCAGATTCTCAACCACTGCGCCACCTGGGAAGCCCTATAGGCAAGTTTTAAATGCTATAACAAAATCCTCAAAATTGCATTTTACTGGTGAAATATTTAATATTTGGAATTCCAAATATTAAATTGAATTCCAAATTCCAAATTGAATGTTAGCAATATGAAACAATATTTGTTAGTAATAACACAATCTTCTCTTTACATATCTAGTACCAACATAATTTACCAAATTTTGTGACAACTTAGAAAAGGGACCAAAATGATTAAAGTTTAAGTCACAACACTTAACTACAGGTAAGTTATTATAATAAAGTTATGAATATGGCAAAAAAATAAATTTTCTGCATTATATCTTGATAGTAATACATAAAAAGGCAAATAATTTAAAAAGTATTTTTTTACTTATCACCTTTAATGATACAGTAAATTTTTTAAATGCCCAGTTAATTAATGGCAACAATCCATATGCTTTCTTAGCCACAACTTGTAATATACTATTAAAGATTGAGTTTGTAACTCAATGTGTTCTGTGTAGAGAAACAATGAGTTAAAATATAGATTTCAGAAGCAAGCTGCATAGCTTTGAATCTTGGCTTCATTGCCCTAAATTACCTAAACTGTCTATATCTTGGTTTCCTCATCTGTAAATGGGAATGATAATAGTTGAATCTTCATCATAGAATTACTGTGACCATTAAATCTGTTATACATATGTAAAGCACTTAGTTAATAATGTATGTAAAGCATGTGTTGTCTAACACATGGTAAATATACATACCATTATTATTATTATGGTGCCATTTGTATAGTGTTTATGCAGACTTAATTTGTATAATCCAGCATTTTTTATTTGGATAGGGGTGAATAATACATACTGTATTTACATATTATAATTACATATCAATTATAAACAAAACAATAAGGTGTTAACGGTGGCTGATTTTGGATAGTGGGATAATGATTGAATTTTGTTTTCTTCTTTTCAAAATGAGTAGCAAATAATTTTATAATTGGAAAATTAAGATAATGTATTTGCAAACAATGTATACATTTTGGTATGGATTAAATTTAAAAGGTCTTCTCTAGGTGTGTAATTAAATTGGTACACCTCAAGTTTCCTGATATATAAGTCACTATGGAGAAAATACCAAGAATATTTTGTAGACCAATAAGACCAAGCCTTTGATGTTAAGAAACGTCTAAGTCAAATATAAGATAGAATACACAATATGCCATTCGAGTCACAAAGCACTAATGTGAAAAAGTTTTAAAAAGAGGTTTCCAAGGAAATAAACTAAGGTAGGATTTGAATTGAAGTTGGAAGAAGGACAAAATTAATTCCAGCAGAAAGGGTGGAAAGGAGAAGCAAATTTTTATTTAGATTAGCATTTATAAATTGCCCAGCAATTTACTACTCCTGGGTTCTTATCTCCAAAAATGAGACCATATTCTGAGAGACATCATGAACAAAGACTAATGTGATTGCTAAGTTTCTCATTTGTCTTCCTATCTCTAGTAAGTGGATGCCCTTTGCTGAAGGAAGGTCAGCAGAACACTACAGAAAGATTTATCACCTACAAGCCTCATGAATGCACCTGGGATTCAACGCTAATTTTACCAAAAGCCCTGTGGCCTATTAAATCTGTGTCACACACAGTGAGTTTGCCTCTTTCTCTATGGCTGTTGCGGTTTGTCTCCTGCACTGTCGTTAATGATTGCTTTAATGAAGGAGTTTTTCATTTATTGGAGTGAAAGCTACTTCTATCTTTAAAAGTAAAGCATGCAGATTTCTGATTTTTCTTAAAATGCAAATAGTGGATTATCTAGAATTTTGGATTTTTTTTTTCTTATTACAAAGATAGTTGGCATGGTGGATTGAGGTCTGAAGATTGTGAGGAATCTTACCCAGGTTTACTCCCACTTTATTTGGAGCAGCCCATTTTGAGTGAATTGCACTCAAGTAAGAAGGACCGACAAGAAGACTCTGTCATACACTCAGAAAAAAGATGCTGAAACACATACTTCATGGCTCAAATTCCCCCCTGGACAAATAAGGCTGCTTTGAACAGCCCTGTATGTCCAAGCAGAACAAGATGTGCATTTGGCATGCAAAGCAAGCTTTTAAAGCAAAGATTATTAAATAGCAATTTTAAAAAGATAAATGAAAAAGTCGATACACATTTGCTTTTGCTAACTTCCTCTGTACCATCTTCCTTAAGAGACACAGAAGGTGGCCAGATGCATACAGGGCATTTATGGATCATTGTGGAAGAAAAGTTTACTAAGACATGCAAGAACAGTGGGCAAAATTTTTTTTTTTTTAAATTATTATTATTTATTTTTATTTTTGGCTGTGTTGGGTCTTCGTTTCTGTGCGAGGGCTTTCTCTAGTTGTGGCAGGCGGGGGCCACTCTTCATCGCGGTGCGCGGGGCTCTCACTGTCGTGGCCTCTCTTGTTGCGGAGCACAGGCTCCAGACGCGCAGGCTCAGTAATTGTGGCTCACGGGCCCAGTTGCTCCGCGGCATGTGGGATCTTCCCAGACCAGGGCTCGAACCCGTGTACCCTGCATTGGCAGGCAGATTCTCAACCACTAGCGCCACCAGGGAAGCCCCAAAAATTTTAAGATTTGTTGTTGAACACTTAGATTAACTCTTGAGAATGACTACTCAAATGACTTTTTTTTTACTACTGTGTACTTTATCCTATGGAACCTCTACTATCCTAGGAATTATAAGTGAAGTATTTGCATGGTGCTTAAACCATTTTAAGTGGAGTCTGAAAGAATCCAGTCCCTTGATCAGATAATTATTATTTTTCTTAGATTTCAGCTGAATTCTGGAAAACTACCAGTGACCATGTCACCATTCCACATTCTTTTGCCTCCTTTCAAGAAAACAGGAAACATCCTATTTCCACGCACTGTTAACACTTGTATTCCTTGCCTCAGTAACGCTATCTCCTGTCATCTGAGAAGGCTGGTGTACCAACTCACTAACTCCTCACGTGCCTTTGGCCATTTCCTGGGAGTCATCCTCCCAACAGCCTTCTTCTGGCCTTCCCTACTCACCGATCTTGTTTGAATACCCTTGTCCATCCAGGCACGAACACCACCCAGAGCATACCTAGCATAGCTTTTTTTTTTCTTTTCTTTTTTTTAAATTAAGTTATAGTTGATGTACACTATTATATGTTTCGGGTGTACAACATAGTGACACAATTTTTAAAGGTTATAGTTCATTTATAGTTATTATAAAATATTGGCTATATTCCCTGTGTTGTACAATATAACGTTGTACAATAGCTTATTTATTTTATACATAGTAGTTAGTACCTCTTAATCTCCTACCCCTATGATGTCCCTCCCCCATCCCTCACCCACTGGTAACCACTAGTTTGTTCTCTTTATCTGTGAATGTGTTTCTTTTTTGTTATATTCACTAGTTTGTTTTATTTTTTAGATTCCACATATAAGTGATATCATACAGTAATTGTCTTCCTCTGACATATTTCTTTTTTTTTAAAATTTATTTACTTTTGGCTGCATTGGGTCTTCGTTGCTGCGCACAGGCTTTCTCTAGTCGTGGTGAGTGCAGGCTACTCTTCGTTGTGGTGCGGTGGCTTCTATGTTGCGGAGCACGGGCTCTAGGTGCGCAGGCTTCAGTAGTTGTCAGTTGCGGGCTCTAGAGCGCAGGCTCAGTAGTTGCGGCGCACAGGCTTAGTTGCCCTGCAGCATGTGGGATCTTTGTTCCCCGACCAGGGATGGAACCCACGTCCCCTGCATTGGCAGGCGATTCTTAACCACTGTGCCACCAAGGAAGCCCCTGTCTGACATATTTCACTTAGCATAATATCCACCAAGGCCATCCATGTTGTTGTAAATGGGAAAATTTTCTTCTTTTTTATGGCTGAGTAGTATTTCATTACATTCACCATTCAGTATATTCGTATTTACTGTTGCACTGGGGCATGAGGGGAATATTGTAGGCATTTGGTTTATTTTTAAATTAATGTTCATTTCATATTGGAGCATAGTTGACTTACAATGGTGTGTTGGTTTTAGGTGTACAGCAACTTGATTCTGGTATACATAGATGTATATCTACTCTTTTTCCCATTCCTTGCCCCTGTAGGCGCTGTTGAGTAGAGTTCCCTGTACTATATACAGTAGGTCCTTGTGTTCATTTCAGCGCATTCCACTCTCATTTCCAACCCAGGAACAGGACCGGCACTAAGGCTCTGGGGCCCCAGTAACCAGAGTGGTGTGTGTTATATAAATTAGGGTGTATATGTGAATCCCAAACTGCTGATTATCCCTGCCCTGGGGTTTTTCCCCTTTGGCAACCCTAAATTGGTTTTCTAATTCTGTGAGTCTGTTTCTGGTTGGTAAATGAGTTCATTTGTATTAGTTTTAAGATTCCACTTATAAGTGATACCCTATGATATTTGTCTTTCTGTCTCTGACTTACTTTCCTTAGTATGATCATCCCTAGGTCCATCTATGTTGCTGCACGTGGTGTCATTTCTTCTTTTTCGATGGCTGAGTAATATGCCCTTGTGTATAGGTACCACAGTGTCTTTATCCATTTTTCTGTCGATGGACTTTATGTCTGATTCCAAGTCATGACATTGTCAGTAGTGCTGCAATGAACATTGGGGTGCATGTGTCTTTTCCAAGTACAGTTTTCTCCGATATACTCCCAGGAGTGGGATTGCCAGATTATAGGCTACCTCTGTTTTTAGGTTTTTCAGGAACCCCCATCCTGTGCTCCCAGTGGCTGTACTAATTTACATTCCCACCAAGAGTGTAGGAGGGTTGCCATTTCTCCACACCCTCGCCAGCATGTAGCTTTTGTAGACTTTTTGATGACGGCCATTCTGACTGTTGCGAGGTGATACCTCCTTGTAATTTCGATTTGTACTTCTCTAATAGTGTGTGATGTTGAGAAATTTTCATGTGCTTTTTTTTTTAAATGGTGTGAGCAAAATTGACCTCTTGAAAGTGCTTCTCTGAAAGCCTGCGCTGTTTTGAAATCGTAGTCGGTTGCCTACCGCAGGCCATTTCTGAGGGAGGTGTCTTCTACAACCCCACAGGCCTTGTGAGTATTAAATGCCAATAAGTACTGGTTTTAAAGTTGTTGTTATTAGAAACGGCCACAAGGCGGGAGGATTTCTTCCTGCCCCGCTCTGGTTGCTGGGGCCCCAGAGCCTTAGTGTCGGTCCTGTTCCTGGGTTGGAAATGAGAGTGGAATGTGCCGAAATGAACACTTTTTCCCTATTTCCCTTCACCCTCTCCCTGCCCCAAATCCCAGCCCCTGCAAGCCTGCTATGCTGGGGATGCTGTTGTCAGTAGGTGGGGTGAATCTGCGGAAGGAGATAGGAGGTGGGAACCCCAGCACCAGGAGGCTTGGAGACCAGGCGACTTTTCAAAGCTCTTCCAGACCAAAGGGTCCACCATCCTTGGGTGCGCTCGGCTTGGATTAGCTGTGGAGGGCCGGCCTGGGTCTGGAGATTGTGCTTTTGTGCAGAGGCGATAGTCACTACAGGTCCAGTGAGGGCTCATTTCCTGGCACATCCTTCCCAACTCCCTCAGCCCCAGGACAGTCCAGCCTTGGGAGCCAAGGCTGCCCGGGTTCCAGGGATGTTAGAGCAGCCGGGTCACCGGGGCCTGAGGGGAATATTGTAGGCATTTCGTTTTATTTTTTAAAATAATGTTCATTTCATTTTGGAGCATAGTTGACTTACAATGGTGTGTTGGTTTCAGTGTGCAGCAACTTGATTCTGGTATACATAGATGTATGTCTCCTCTTTTTCACATTCCTTGCCCCTATAGGTTATTACAGGCTGTTGAGTAGACTTCTCTGTGCTATACAGTACGTCCTTTTGGGTGGTATGTTTTATATATATTAGTGTGTATATGTGAATCCGGAACTGCTGATTAACCCTGATCCCCAATGTTTCCCCTTTGTCAACCCTAAATTGGTTTTCTAGTTCTGTGAGTCTGTTTCTGGTTGGCAAATGAGTTCATTTGTATCAGTTTTAAGATTCCACCTATAAGTAATACCCTATGATATTTGTCTTTCTCTCTCTGACTTAGGTAGTATATCATCCGTAGGTCCATCTTAGTATGGTCATCCGTAGGTCCATCTATGTTGCTGCACATGGTATTATTTCCTTCTTTTTTGATGGCTAATATGCCCTTGTTTATAGGTACCACGTCGTCTTTATCCATTTTTCTTTTGATGGGCTTTTGTTTGAATCCCATTCTTGGCTATTGTCAGTAGTGCTGCAATGAACATTGGGGTGCATGTGAGTTTTCCAAGTATAGTTTTCTCCGGATATACTCCCAGCAGTGGCATTGCATAACATAACAATGTTGTGTTAGTTTCAGGTGTACAACGAAGTGAATCAGTTGTACATATACATATATCCACTCTTTTTTAGATTTGTTTCCCATATAGGTCATTACAGAGTATTGAGTAGAGTTCCTTGTGCTATACAGTAGGTCCTTATTAGTTATCTATTTTATATATAGTAGTGTGTATATCTCAATCCTAATCTCCCAATCTATTCCTCTCTGGCCCCCCCAAAAGCTCTTTTCTTAATGATTTTTAAAAGATGTCTTCTTGAGAAAATGTGGCCAAGGAAAATTAATGTGGACTCATAACAATAGCTTGGCGTTTTTCCCCTTTTCCTATTTTTTGGTTCAATTTGTAGAAATAGGGATTAGCACTGTTCCCTGAATATGTGGTAGGAATTACCTATAAACTTTTCCTTGTCTAGAGCTTTCTAAGAGAAAACTTACCATTAGTAATACGATATATTTTGTGGCTATTAGTCTATTTAAGTTGTTTTTTCATCTTTTACTAATTTTGTCACTACATTTTTACATTTTCCATTTAATGTGGTTTTCTGATGTACTGTTAAAATATTATTCACAGCATAATTTGATAAGTTTCAATATGTCTTTTATATCTTTAGTTATTTCCCTTCATTCTGTATGTTGTTTGCATTCACACTCTTAGTGATGATCAATTTTTTCAAATGTATGTCTGACTTACTGATCTTTAAAAAAACAGCTTTCAGTTTTGTAAATCATATTTCTGTCTTCCATTTCATTTAATGACATTATCTTTATTATTCCCTTGTTTAGTTTTTTGCTGTCGCCTGTTTATTCTGTTAACCCTTTTCTGTCTTCTTTATTTGAAGGCTTAGATATTTAATATTCTTTTTTACTCTCTAAATAATGTTTTCAAAAACGTACGTTAATCTCTATTCACTGCTGTATTAGCTTTGAATTGTCTCCTAGGTTGAGAAGTACACATTCTATAACAGTTCATTTTGTTTTCTTAGCTCCACTTGCTGCATTGGTCTGGTATCCTTTATTTTTTTCAAATACTTGTCCCCTCACAGGGAAAATTTTCTCAGTAACCTTAATTTGATACAGAGCTTATTCATTTCATCCCAGGTTCCTGTTGAAGCAAAATACTATGGTCCCTTTTTAAAATATCTATTTATTTATTTATTTGGCTGCGTCGGGTCTTAGTTGTGGCAGGTAGGATCTTCATTGCGGCGCGTGGGCTTCTCTAGTTGCCGCGCGCGGGCTTCTCTCTAGTTGTGGTGCACAGGCTCCAGAGTGCACGGGCTCAGTATTTGCGTGCAGAAGGTATTTGCGACCTTCTTAGACAATTTGGCTATTATATTTACTTAGTTTTCTCAAAGAGGGAGGAACAAAATATTAAGGTTAAGAATTGAGAAAAGCTTTAAAAATTAACATCATGTAAAAGGGATACCTTCTCCCCAAGGACAACAGCAGATTATAAATTGAGCTGCCACAAATCTTCCCAGATTTTAATGTTAAATCTCATAATTTTCAAATGCTATTTTAAATAATGAATGTAAATCTCAAAAAGAAAAATCATGTTCAATATGATATTAATTTTGCTCAAAATATCACATTTATATACACAAAAGATTAGAAAGTATATATGAAAATATTTAAAGTGATTACACAGAGTAGAATTTTTTAATATTTTATACATTTTCTAAATTTTCTTCAGTTTATGCATTACTTTAGCAAGTAGAAAAAAAAAATAAGAGCTAATAAGTAATGCTAATAAAAATTAAAACCAAGCTAAAATCATCCCTCTCAAAAACAAACAAATTTGTACCACAAATTGTCCCTTTAAAATTTTTGTCCCTTTAAAATTTTGTTTCCATAGTTTAAGAATCAAGTTATATGTTTCCTACCTGGGTCTGGCCTAGAACAGTGAATATTTTCATGTCTGGTAGATATTTATAGGTGGAATATTAAACTTTATTATTTTCAGAAGGGTTGAGCCAAATCAAAAGTTGGCTCTCTCAGTAAGACCTTTGAAAAAAAAAATTATGTTGAAAGAAAAAGGGTTCAAAAATAATTTCTATCTACCTGAAATAATGCTATAAAGGACTATGATTTCAGAGACGGAGAAGCTAAACATGAGAGTACTACCAGCTAAATTGCTTAATACAGACCCGTGTGGCAGGAAATGTCATGGGAAGAGATGCTCTGGTCATATGAAGCAATTTCAGATCAAGCCTTAACATTCAAATCATGTTACCCTTAGTGCTGCAGTAAATGACTTCTTTTTCTCATACTGGGCTTTAATCATCTGACTAGCAAGATGGGACTATGGGCTGAATAATCTTTAAAGTCCCATCCATCTCTCAGTTTCTATCTCTGATTTCACATTTATTTAATTATGAGGAAATTCGCTACCAACATATTTAAGCTATTTATTTACCACCAAAATAATGCAAAACTATTTTATATGCAGATAAAATATCTAAAGAGCAAAAACAAAGCTATAAGATTATTAGAAGACAGTAGGAGCGAATATTTTAAGGTCAGTGTGGAAAGGCCCACTTAAAAAGGAGAAATGTCTAGATACAACCCCCAACAGGCTTGGAGAAAATATTTGTAACACATATATGAGACAAGGAGTTAATATTCCTGATATACACAATGATGAAAGAAATAGAAGAAAAGAAACCATAAATATAAAAATATATAAATAATATGAACCTAAAAGTCATAGAATACCTATAGACAGCCAATAAATATAAGGAAATATGCTATCTTCACTATTAGCAGGGAAATGTAAATGAAAACCAAATGCAATACAATATCATATGCATTGGATTTGCAATAATTAAATTAATAGCATTAAATGCTGGTTAGGGTCTGTGGAAATGGATAGTATTCTACAGTTTTTGGAAGTATAAAATAGGCATAATATACTTGGAGAATAGAGTATCAATCAATTTTTAAAAAATAGATATATAATTTGATCCATCACTTTTACTTCTTGGAATCTATTCTTCAGAAAGAGTGCTATTTATATGCAAAGTTATGTATAGAACATTGCAGCTTTAAGTATTATTTGTAAAGCAAAAAGCCTGGAAGGAAAAACTAAAGGTACACCAATGTAAGAATAGTACATCAATATAATGTGTTACAACACAGCAATTATTTAATGAAATAAATCTACATGTACTCACCTGAAAAAGTAGTCCATGGTAAGTGAATATCGCAAGACAAATCCAAAAGACATACTATTTTGGCTCATACTGCATATTTATATGTATGTATGTGCATGTGTGCATATATGTAGTTATGTATTTCTGTCTATATGGGATTTAGCCTGGGTATTTATAATGATGGTGATGATGATGATAGCTAATATTTACTAGGCCCTTACCTTGGGCTAGGCACTATCCTAAGCACTTTACATGGATTGATTTAACTAATCCTCAGAACTACCCTATGAACTAGAGATTAGTATTCTCCTTTTTTAAAGAGACCACAGACAGTTAGCCCAAATCACACAGTAAGTGACAGAGCTAGAATTGATTTCAACAGTTGTTCTCCAGAACCTGCATCTCTTAAACCTTTAATTAAAATTCCCTGAACAGGTCCGGCCTGAAACAGGACAGTAGACCAAATGGCCTGGCCTGGTTAATGTCATCAAGCTCCCAGGATCCCAAGGGTCCTAGCCTCTCTTCTCTGAGTCATCCATGAGCAGTTTGAGAGCTCTTGTGCATTTTTTAAAGGCTTGGGCACCTTTTTTTTTCCAACAATAGGTAGCTGAATTCTGTCTGATCTCTCAATTTATATCTCTATGGAATAAAATGGAGGATTAGTGAATTTAAAATATTAAGGTCCTATTAGGTAAGAAATAGATTTTGGGGAAAATACTGTCACTTGTATGATGAGAAGCTTTTTATTGGTGCCACAATAATATTGATTTAATTCTGAGGTTGGTGAGAATATTGATAATTAAGAGTTGAAAGCAGTGAGAAGAAATGTTCAATATTTGCATACAGTTGTACAACAGGGGTGAGCTAGCGATGGACCTAGTCACACGCTTACTGTCAAAGGTCAAACAATTGCATTAACAATCGGTAAAGACCCAGGTATAAACTGCTGTGTATATTCCTCTTTGTGAAAGTTTTGAAAAATGAAGTGACTATCAAAAAAAAAAATAAAGTGATGCCATCATCAGGATTATGTGGAGATTATCCAGCACTTACTTTAGAAAAACAGAGCAGTGATTTCCAAAGCTAATTCAAACCAGATGCAGTTTAAAACTCAAGTAAAATAGTTTTCCAATGAGAAAAATTTTGTCTCTTTCAGGGAATTTTAGGACAACTTTTAGAATCATTCAACCGTGCTGCATTTTTATCTCATTCTGTACAAAAAATATGTTTCTAAAACATCTTTTCAAAACAATTATTTTGCCAGTTATACATATTCATTGCTATATATAGTTTATTTATTTATTTTTATTTTTTTCTTCCAGTTTTATTGAGATATAATTGACGTACAGCACTGTATAAGTTTAAGGTGTACAACATAATGATTTGACTTACATACATCATGAAATGATTACACAATAAGTTCAGTGAACATCTATCATCTCATATAGATACAAAATAAATAAATAGAAAAAAATTTTTTCCTTGTGATGAGAACTCTTAGGGTTTACTCTCTTAACTTTCATATGTAACATACAGCAGGGTTAATTATATTTATCATGCTGTATATTACATCCCGAGTACTTATTTATCTTATAACTGGAAGTTTGTACCTTTTGACTACTTGCATCCAGTTCCCCCTCCTCCCACCCCCGCTGGCAACCACCTGTTTATTCTCTGTGTCTATGAGTCTTGTTTCTGTTTGGTTATGTTTGTTCATTTGTTTTGTTTTTTAGGTTCCATGTATAAGTGAAATCATATAGTATTTGTCTTTTTCTGTCTGACTTATTTCACTTAGTTAGCATAATACCCTCTACATTGCTATATATTTTCAATTAAATGTAAATGCTATCTATCCTAGTGCAAATAATAACTGAATGTTTATTGAGCATATGCTATAAATGTTCTAGTTCCTTGTTATGTATATTTTATGCACAATCTAATTTAACCTTTACAACAATGTGCCTGTTTTCATATATCTCTGTGTGTGTGTGTGTGTGTGTGTGTGTGGTGTGTGTGTGTGTGTGTGTGTGTGTGTGTGTTCAGTATATATTCATCATCACCATTTTATAGTTGGGGAGGTTGAGGAGGTTACTAATTTGACAAAGGCCGTATGGCTTATAAATGGAGCGTCTGGAAATCAAAGCCAGGTAGTTGGGTTTTTGTTTTTTTTTTTAAATGCAAAGTACAGATTCCTAACTACTATACTCAGTGCCCATAAGAGCTACAGGCATGCAAAGGGCAGGAAACAGGTTTCAAGCATTTTTTCCTCTCTAATTTTATCACTGGAAAACCAACTCTAAAAACCACACTAAACTATATCTCCTAAACTACCAAGTATTTGATATATTCATTTGTCTACAAAATTTGATGCACAAAACGGTTTTTCATTCTTCTCTTTAACTTGAAGAAAGCCTTTTCTATGTTTTCTAGGACAGAAGAAAAAACAAATATAACTGCCATATTTTTTAATGACTGTAGGAGAACATTCAATTTTTTCACTAGTTGAAACAGTTAAAATATTCAAATTTGAAACTATTTTTCTTTTATTGAGGTAGAACTTTAAACTTTTTTTTTCTATTTCTGTTTCATCATGAAACTTTAAAACTTTCTTAGCAGATGGGCAGAGCACTTTCTGCAGAAATGATTCACTTTTAGTCTCATAATCCCACGTGGGAAAGTTGAAGGCTATGTAAATTGAAAATCTGTCCTGGTCATCCAAATGACAAAAGAAAGTTAACCTCCTGGTGACCTTTTGAAAGATGTCACCCTTCTCTAAAAAATTAGCTTAATTTACTTGATATGACAAGGGAAAGAAGCCAGCTAGTTATATTGTCATATCAGAAAGACTGCTTGTCAGAAACTTCCAGAGTTCTCATCAGCCTCTCAACATTCTCCTTCAGATTTTAGTACTCATAATTTAAAATGTTTAAAGTATGAACTTTAAAATAAATGTCACTAATTTTCAACAGGTATTTTAATGTAGAAAATTCTCCCTGAAACAAAATACTCATCAGTCTAAACCGTGTCAATAACATTAACCAATTTCACTCACCAATCTTTTTGGGCAACTGTTCTCTGTACTGTCTTTTGGAAATTGCAAACAAACAAAAAAATGAAACTTCCATTGCGGAGTTATTTGATTATAATAAATACTCATTACTTGACAGTTTAATTTTGAAATTGCTCAATGAAAGGGAAAGCAACGTTTGTAGACAGGAGCTGCCCCACATAAACTCGGAGAGGAAGAAATCTTGCTAATGCTTATTGCACACGTGGAAAAGCAGCCCACACCTACCAGTTGTTTTGGAAATGGGAGACGTGTGTCAGGCCGTGCTTCATCCTGAATGTGGCTGGACTTTTGGACTGGCATCATAAGCTTTCCCAAATGTGTCCAGCCATGCAGCTCTAGGAAATTTATTCGCTTCGTAAATATTTCAGAATGCAATTATAGCAAAATGATTTTTAAAATCACACAGAGCCAGAACTTATAATTATATTAAGGAAAATTTTTTATGATGAAGAATTTAAATCTTATACAAAAGTTGGCTTAAGAGAGTAGTGGACCCCTATACTCCCGTCACTCAACAACAACAACTGTTACCACTTTGCCAATTTCATTTCATCTATCCCTCCCCAACTTTCTTCCTGGTGTACTTAAAGGTAAATCCCAGACTCTGTGTTGTTTTACTCATAAGTATTTTACTATATCTCTAAATGAGAATGAGATGCTTTTATCTTTTAACCTCTTATTGTTAAGGAATATATACATTGCATTTTTGCCATTATTTAAATAATTAGATATTGCAATACTTAATAAAGGCCATAAATGCAAGAGGATAGAAATTAAGACCATTGGAAAGAATGTAGTTGAAAGGGAGGGAATTTTTTCCCCATTTTTCTGCCTTTAAGTACTCACCATGCTGTTTCCTTCTTGCAGTTTCCTTGATTCATTAAGTAAATATGTTTTCTGGGTCATTATAAGCTTTGAAACTAGAAAAAAAGAAAGGCCAACATAAATGCAATATAAAGCATTATTATCCTTAATTATTTGAACGTTTTTGTAATGATAGGTTATTATAAGGGTGCAAGATTTCTTGTCATAGAAACAAGTATTTTTCTACACATTCTTAAACCAGACAGTAATAAAATAGTAAATTAGTAACCCAGGTTTTAAAATTCATGTGAAACACTTCCTGGGTTAGAGATGTTTCTTTCTGTCACACAAACTAAAAGAACATACAGGAAAAAAATGGAATTAGAATCACTACATTCAACTTCAGTAATCCTCTCTGTGCTATTCTTTAGGCCTCCGAAATTCTTTAAATCCCTACATAATTTTTATTATAATAGGTCTAAATTTTATATATTGACATGCCGACGTTTTAAAAAACTCTGTCACATAGATGGATGAATGGAGGGATGGGTGGATGGATAGATAGATGGACAGGTAGATTTTTAAAATTTTGTTGCTCTTTTTAATGTTGTTTGCTTTGGGATTTTGGATCTCAGGTGCACAGAATTGAATTGATTATACTCCTTGGTTCCTGGCAAGTTTTTGTTGTCAACCAGTGCACCTTCTCTCTTTTATGTTTTATTTCATGATTTTTCTCATTCTTTCCTGCATCATCAGTTCCCTTCCTACCCCCACCAGGCTCCCACTCACACGCAGTTAATGTATGCTTTTCCAGTCCACATTCCACAGGGTTCATGGTCATTTGCAATGTGTGCATTCATGAAATTCATTTTTATTAATGTAGATATGCTTTTAATGGCACAAATGGCATCACATTCTGTTTCTTACTATTCTATTCAACTTTATAGTTTTGAAATCTGCTTACACTGCTATCTTTTCCATGCTGATCATTGCCTCTGGCACTAGTATTCCTCTCTTGCATATTCATATACCACACGTTACTTATGCCTAAAAAATATTTGCCTGTTTTTGAACTTCTAGGTTGCCTTCAGCTTCTTTCTAGCACAATATGCTTTGGTGGGCATCACTGTACATGCCTCCTTGTGCATCTGTGAGGAATATCACTGGAGTACACATCCAAGAGTGGAATTTGGGTGCACAAAGGATATGCCTACAGTTTTCACTGAATACTGCCAGATTGCTGTCGAGATGGCTACATCATGTTAGAGCTGCCCCTCTCAATATTATATGAGATTTCTTATTTCCCCACATCCTTGCCAGCCTTTCATGTTATCTTTCTAATTTTTAACAACCTGCTGGCTATGAAATGGTGTAGCAGAGCAGTAAAGTTGTAGTGGTTGTAAAGGTGAGGGGTGTCGCCTCAAATTCCAGCTCTCCCGCTTAATACTTGTGGAACTTTCTGTTCCTGGTTTCCTAATTTGTAAAATGAGACAATAATGATGCCTAGTTCATAGAGTTGCTGTAAGGATCAGAACAGAACAGTTACACTTTAAAAGCACATAGAATAACGGCTGACCTTTGTAAGCACTCAAATATTGGCTGTTTATGTAGTTCCTTCAATTAATAGCAAGGCCCAAATCAATGGACACTCTTTGTATATTTA
This sequence comes from Eschrichtius robustus, assembly GCF_028021215.1. Taxonomy (NCBI): domain Eukaryota; kingdom Metazoa; phylum Chordata; class Mammalia; order Artiodactyla; family Eschrichtiidae; genus Eschrichtius; species Eschrichtius robustus. The sequence goes on along the minus strand of NC_090831.1, from coordinate 63,990,504 downwards.
GTGGCCACATGACTCCATATCTTTACATTACTTTTTCATAAAGTTCCTTGACTTTATTCTTTCTGCTTTCCTTTTTTTGTATATATTCTTGATATCCTTAGTTATTTATAGAAGTTGAAAAGATTTTTCACTCAGTCTACCCCCATCATTTAATTTTGTCTTTGTTGTCCAATTTTAAAGCTATATCTTTAGTTCCATGTAGTCAAAGCTATCAGTTTTTCCCTTTATATTTCATGCTATTTTTGGTATTGTTTAAGAAATCTTTTTCTTCTCTGAAATCATAGACACATCCAATTTTATATATTTTAAACTTTTTGAGTTTGTATCTTATTTTATATCACATTATTCTAATCATTTGATAATCTTGTTGAACTTTCTTGTTCTATCAGTTTGTCGGTAGGATTCTTAGACTTTTAATTTTCAGATTATCATCTGCAGATAATGAGTTTTGTTTCTTTCTAGCAATTCCTAATATCTTCTATTTCTTTTTCTGGTCTTGCATTGTCCACACCTTCCTGTACCCTCTTGAAAATTACTGAGATACTGGGGTTCCTGTTGTCTTTTCTTATTAGTTTTTTCCAATCTTAAATGAAATCATTCTAAAATGTTCCCATTTGATATGTTATTGCTGTAATTTATTATTATGTCATTAGGTTAAGAAAGTTCCCTTCTTCCTAGATATCTAGTTTTCTAAAAATGTTGACATAAAGGGATTTTATTTATTTTTAATATATTGAGATTATCTTATTTTTTCCTTTAAATAAAACTCACTTTTTACTTGGTTGGATAAAATTTTAGATCTGATATTGGTGTCAATGTTCATAAATGAAACTAAACTGTAATTTTATTTTCTTAAACTGCCCTCATTGGGGTTTATGTGCTGTAATTGCTTCATGAAAATAATTTTAGCAGCTTTTCTTTTTTCCTGTTTTCCAGATATATTAGTATACAATAGAGGATATACATGGGAAAACTCACATATAAAACTTCTTGGACCTGGTACTTTATAGAAGAAAAGTTTATGCTTTTTAAGCGGCATTGTTTATTTAGCATATATTGGTCAGTTAAGATTTTCTATTTCTTCTTTTGTTAATTTTGGCATTTTACAGTTTCTAGAAATATACCCATTTTGCTTTGAATTTCAAATTTCTTGACATTAGTTTAGAATATTTTTTGATTTTTAAAATATTCATGTTATTCTGTAGTTAGATTACTTTTACAAATTATGTCATTTCCTGGAACCAAGAACTATATATTCCCCAAGGTCCTATCAACTCTCAATCTCTATCTCTGATTCTAAGATTAAAAAAACCATAGTCTTACTGAGGTAAATCTAAATACATGTCAATTCAATTTACTATTCTTCATGAATTAAGCTATCTCACCTGGTTAGGGCCTAGATATGTTAGTATTGACACTTGTAGATGTTGAGAAGATCCCTGTGGTTTAAATGGTGAGTTCAACGCTCTGATTGCCTGGGTTCAGGTGCCAACTCAGCACTGAGTACAAATATCACTTTGGACAAATTTCCTATCCCATCTCTATCTCAGTTTTTCCTTTATGAAAAGGGAGATGATAATAGTAGCACCCACCTGATATGATTGTTGTATGATTAGGTTGGCAATGCTTGTAAAAACACTTAAACAGTACATGGCACACACAAAATACCCAAAGTAATATATGTTTATTTACAATTTAAAGCCAAATCTGAACATACCAATGTGTATCTTGTTTTACTTTTCTTTCATTCACTTTTTATGAAAAACTTTCCAGTTGCTCCATATTATTCTAAATATAACTTTTCGTAACTTTTAATCATTATCAAATCCTTTCATATCATCTATGGATGTACTTATATAATTTTTACTCCTTTAATTTTGAAGATAAGCCTATTATTGGAATAGCAACAAACATAAATAAAAGCTAAATATATATATTTAGTTTCATATGTATATATGTATATGTGTATATATATGACACAAATGTATCATATATTCAATTATACAAAATCTAGGAATAAGAATTTTTTTAAATTCTGAAATAATATTGACTTTTATAAACCAAGACATGACCAAACGCCAAGATTATGCTGTGTCCCCAAAATAGTAGATTAAATTAATGTTAAAATTAATAGACATGTTTCCAAAGAAGACATATAGATGGCCAACAGACACATGAAAAGATGCTCAACATCACTAATCATCAAGAAAATGCAAATAAAAACCACAATGAGACATCATCTCATACCTGTCAGAATGGATATTATCAGGAGGACAACAAATAACAAGCAGTGGTAAAGATGGAGAAAGGAGAACCCTCGTGTACTGTTAGTGGAAATGGAAATTTGTACAGCCACTGTGGGAAAACAGTATGGAGGTTCCTCAAAAAATTAAAAATAGAACTACCATAAAATCCAGCAATTCCACTTCTGGGTATTTTTCCAAAGAAAAGAAAAAATACTGATTCAAAACAATATATGTACGCTTATGTTCACTGAAGAATCATAGCCAAGCTATGGAAGCAACCTAAGTGTCTGTCGATAGATGAATGGATAAAGAAATGTGGTGTGGGGCTTCCCTGGTGGCGCAGTGGTTGAGAATCTGCCTGCCAATGCAGGGGACACGGGTTCGAGCACTGGTCTGGGAAGATCCCACATGCTGCGGAGCAACTAGGCCCGTGCGCCACAACTACTGAGCCTGCGCGTCTGGAGCCTGTGCTCCACAACAAGAGAGGCTGCAATAGTGAGAGGCCCGCGCACCGCGATGAAGAGTGGCCCCTACTTGCCACAACTAGAGAAAGCCCTCACACAGAAACGACGACCCAACACAGCCAAAAGTAAATAAATTAAAAAAAATAATAATAAATTAAAAATAAAAAAGAAATGTGGTGTGTGTGTGTGTGTGTGTGTGTATATATATATATATATATATATACACACACACAATGGAATATTGCTCAGCCATAAAAAAGAATGAAATCTTGTCACTTGCAACAGTATGTATGGACCTAGAGGGTATTATGTTAAGTGAAATAAGTCAAATAGAGAAAGACAAATACTGTATGATTTCACTTATATGTAGAATCTTAAAAAAAAATGAACAGAACAAATTCATAAATACAGAGAACAAACAGGTGGTTGCCAGAGGGGATAGGGTTCGGGTGGACTAGTGAAAAATGTGAGGGAGATTAAGAGTACAGAAAAATGAGTTATGGGGATGAAATGTACAGCATGGGGAATATAGTCAATTCTATTGTAATATCTTTGTATGGTGACAGATAGTAACTAGACATATCATGGTGATCATTTGTAGAAATATTGAATCACTATGTTGTACATCTGGAACTAACATAATGATATAGCTCAATTATACTTCATTTAAAAAATATGTAGACACTGGGAGGAAATGCAGCAAAATGCTAATGATGGTTATCTCTATGGGGTGGGGATTATGGGTGATTCTTAAACTTTATGCATTTATGTATTTCTTGTAACATCAGAAAGAAAACAATAAATGTCATTCAAAAAGTTTAATGTTTAAGTGATTCTTAATTTTACATGGAAAATATATAAGAGTTGATAAGAAAGTTTGAAGAAAATAGTGAGGACCTGCCACAGCAGAAATTAAAGGAAAATATAATCATTGTGATAAAAGAAGCCATAGGTTGAATAGAAAGCTAAGAAATAAGAATTTTATGTATGATAAATATGATATTTCAAATCAATAATAGACATAGGTAGACATCATTTGACCCAAAAATTGCACTTTTGAAATCTATTCTACAGAAACAGTGACACATATATATAAAGGATAAAACATATGGAAGGTTGTTTATTGACATATTACTTGAATTGGTGCTTCTGGAAGTAACTAAAAGTACATAATTAGGAAAATGGTATATTAATACAGTGGATTACAAAGCTGTTATTATATTTATTTTTAAAAATTTATTTATTTATTTTTGGCTGCATTGGGTCTTTGTTGCTGCGCGCAGGCTTTCTCTAGTTGCGGCGAGCAGGGGCTACTCTTTGTTGCGGCACACAGGCTTCTCATTGCAGTGGCTTCTCTTGCTGCGGAGCACGGGCTCTAGGTGCGCGGGCTGCAGTAGTTGTGGCATGTGGGCTCAGTAGTTGTGGCTCGCGGGCTCTAGAGCACAGGCTCAGTAGTTGTGGCGCACGGATTTAGTTGTTCCACGGCATGTGGGATCTTCCCGGACCAGGGCTCGAACCCGTGTCCCCTGCATTGGCAGGCGGATTCTCAACCACTGCGCCACCAGGGAAGTCCCAAAAGCTTTTATTATTTTTAATGAGGTTCTATATATCTTTACCTGAAAGGACATTCATAATCTATTAATAATTTTTTAAAGCAAGCTACATATGAATATACACTCCGTTTTGGTTGAAATATGTGAGGATGTGTATATATGTGTTTATGTGTGAATAATAATATGCATTTATTGAGAGCTTACTATCTGCCAAGAATTTTTTCAAGTTCATCTATATTAATTCATTTAATCCACACAACAATCCTAACATGTGGTACTCCTTTTTAGAGGTGAGAAAAGTGAGGTGCAGAGTACCTGCCACAGGTTACACAGCTGGAATTGGCAGAGCAGGGAACTGAACCCAGGACAGTTGGCTCCAAAGCCTATTCTTTTAACCACTAACATGGATAGATATGGGTGGATGAATGGATGAACAGAGATGGACAGATAGAATGTCAGAAGGATGATGCATGGATATGTCAATATGTCAATAATATGTCAAGGGCTTCCCTGGTGGTGCAGTGGTTGAGAATCCGCCTGCCAATGCAGGGGACACGGGTTCGAGCCCTGGTCTGGGAAGATCCCACATGCCTCAGAACAGCTGGGCCCGTGAACCACAATTGCTGAGCCTGCGCGTCTGGAGCCTATGCTCCGCAACAAGAGAGGCTGCGATAGTGAGAGGCCCGCGCACCACGATGAAGAGTGGCCCCCGCTCGCCGCAACTAGAGAAAGCCCTGGCACAGAAACGAAGACCCAACACAGCCAAAAATAAATAAATAAATTAATTAATTAAAAAAAAAAAAAGATAACTTCTAAAAAAAAAAAATTAATATGTCAATGCAAAAACTTGAAAAGGATATGCATCAAATTGTTAAAATGTGTCCTCTAAGAGGTGGACTTCAGTGGGCCAAAGATGGGCATTCACTTCTTAAATAATATAATGTTTGTTAAAATAGAGAGAGTAAGAATGATGTGATTATGGGTTAGTGTGATTCCTTTATAATTTTTCAAATAAAAATAAAAGTTAAAATTATGCTTTCAAAGATTCTAAAATGACACAGGATTTGTTCATGCCTAACAGATCAGGGTTTCTCAAAGGTGAGGATGGGACTTTTGAAAATTCTACATTGTTTTCAGCTCCACCCACCCAGTGAAAAGATCTATGTATTATAGATGATAAAACAAACAACATATCAAAGTGTAGAGTTTCATATCATGACCTTACTTTTGTTTAAAATATTATCAGAACCTATCTGTAGGTTGTGTGATCAGGGATACTTTTAATCTCATTCGTAATTGGAACTTGCAAAATTGTCTTCAGAAAAAGCACAATAAATATTAAAATAAAAATTGTAGAAAAAAATAAAAGAACTCTCACCCATCTTTTTAAAATTCTCCCAAGTATCCCAGTGCCCCACGATTTCTTTGGTGAGGCAAATCGCCTTCCATTTTTCCTCTGTGGGCCTCGGCTGGAAGCATGAGTACCAAGTATCCAGGGGGTAGTTATTGAATGGCTTATTTTTAATCTTGGTCATTTCAGGAGAGGGACTAGGTAGACATCGAGGACGTGAGGCTCCCTTTGCCAGGCTTGGAATATAGTGTTCTCTGAAATATATAAAATAAAAAATAAGATGTCTAGCAAAAATCCTTCCAATCAATTTGAATAGTTCACAGAATCCTGTGATTTTAGGGAAGCCTCAAAATATTGAAATAAGGGGAAAGCTAAGAGTAAAAGGAATACCGGTCAGATTGCTTAATTTAAACTCACATAAAGCGATACTGAGTCAAGAAGAGAATTAGCTAAAGGAAGTGGTTTCTGGTCAGTGAGAAGGGTATAGTCAAGCCTTAACTCTTTTTGACAAACTGCTATTTGGTTTAGGTGAGTTAATTAACCTTATTTTTGTAAGTACCTGTATAAGAAAATGATGATCTGATCATGCCTGATTTCCATTATTCTCTGTGATCACAGTTCTGATATTTAAACATTCTAAGTACTTGTTGACATATTCCTTGAAAATCTGAGGTTATTTCTCACAAGATGGTAAAGTCAGGGCTACAAGCAAGCAAAACTAAGTAAAATGTTCATTGTGATTATTAGTTAATAGATACATTTAGAAAAACTAGGCAAAAAAACCCCTGCTATAGTCTCAAGCATCTTTAGCCTCAATTTTATCATAGTTTTAAAACCATGATTACCTTCAGATCTCTATTTGCATAAACATAAGCTTAAAGCAAAACTATCATTTTAGATCATGAATCTCTTTGAGACCTTGTATCCTCAAACCTTCTCTTGGTTATATGCATTCTCTAATTTGTAAACGCCTAAAGTAATGATGATGTCTTCTCTCAGTAATCTCACAGGGGTTAGCTATTTCCTATGTAATAATAATAATAGGTGATTTTATATATAATAAAAATATTATGAAGAAAGTGCTGAATCAACCTGCTGTGGTAAATAGGTTTACAGGAAATAAATGACCACAACGGCAGATGTCCAAGACCAATAAAACCTTCACTGTAGTACTGAGCCATGACCATGAGTTTATAGTTATAGTATTATATGCAATTTTAAACTAACTAATTGGTGAAAGAAAAAGTCCTAGATCCTGGCTGATCTAAAATTAAAAAGGTGAATTTTTTAAAAGTTCTTCTTTGTCTGGTATGGAGAGGAGGGCTGGAAATACACTTCCTTAGAGTGCATTTTCACTTTTAATAATCACCTGCCTTTGATAAGTACTGGGGTTAAGGGCCCTTGCTGATTAGTAACTGTGTTTATTGACTGTGTTCACAGGGCTTCTACATACGTTCCCTTTTTAATCCTCACAACACTCAAGTCTTCTGACTCCAGGTTCCATGCTTAAACCCTCAAATCATTTGGTAAATCAAACATGTTAATACAATTTAGCAGGATGACCAGTAAAAGAAATGTATTTTTAATTACATTCTTTCATTATTTATAATCAAAGGAAAGCAAATAAATAAAATACTTGAAGCATTTCCCTCTCTTGGAAAAAAGGTGTACTTCCTGTCTTTCACATATGTTTCTGTGGTCATGATACAATAATGGAAATAAAATGAGATGCCTCTCAACTCTAAGATTTTATGATTTAGATAATGAAGACCACTTGAAGCCAACTTTTTGTTTTGTTTTGTTTTTTTACTAACTCATTCCAAAATGAATTAATTACAGTATTAACACTGTTATTTATTTCAAGGATTAAACTAACATTTCCCCTTGGGCATTAACATTCTAGAAAAACACCTACCTTGAATTCAACCATGAGGCTCCACACCTCAAACCTCCAGATTCCTGTTAAAAACAAAAACAAAAGCAAAAAACCTTATTCACCTTGGCTGTTTCTACCTGGGCTGAGAGAGGATTGGTAAATTATAAAAAAAAAAAGAAAAAGTAATTTAATCCAAAATCATCTATTCAACCACACCTTTTCAGCATGTGTTACCATAAGGTCAGAGAATAAAATAATGAGAAAGAAGTCTCTCAGTGAGCCTACAGTGTTGTGAGAGAAAACACACTTCAGAGTGTGGTAATTGCTATAATTTAAGAGCATATCAAGAGAATTGGAAGCAGAGAGGATGCTGAAATTTAATGGATCCAAGAGAATAATGATGATGAAGATGAGTATCTTTAGTTAAACCTTAAAGAAATGGTAAAACTTCAATAGACAGATAATGGGAGAACAGCAATAACATGAAGAGGAGAAAATAATCTACTTTTAAGAATCTAGGTTATGAGAGACAGAAAGAAAAAATAAAGGCATGGAAAGGAAATGGCATCTGGTTTTAGAGACCTTTTTTGTATAGGAAATTGGCAGTCCCTATCTGAATTAGACTTAGAAACATTATTCTTACAAGATTGGATTGGGAGAAGTGATTTGACCATTCATCAATCTCAGTTGAGTTTATACCAGGCACTATCCCAGGTTTATATTTATTTATCCATTTAATGCTCATGACAATTTTACAAGGATTTGTGTCAGTAGTCCCATTTCACAGATAAGAAAAACGAGACACAGTAATGCAAAAAAATGATAAACCAAAATATCAAAATTTTAAGTAAAAGAAAATCAGTATTTTTCCTTTGTCTCAGCTTCCAATATGGCCCCATCTGGCACTGTTAACAATTCTGTCTTTATTTTAAACTTTGCTATTTTTATTGCATTAATTTTGATTATTAAAAATACTGCCTTAAAATAGTATTGATCTTGATTATTGAACTTTTTAGTGCACTTGTAAATTTTCCATCCCAGGCAGGTGCCTCACTTGCCTCACCCTATTGCCGGCCTAAGTAAGAGGGAATTTCACTTATACATCAAAGTCCCGTTTTATTTCTTTAATAAAAAGAAATTATTTCCTTTTATTTTTATTTAATCATTAAAGGAATTCCTTCACCAGAAGGAATGGAATTATGACTAAAACTGAAACTGAACTTAAGTGATAACTCTGACTTTTAAATTATCTTAAGTCCAGATCACCAGTTTTCATATTTTTTCCCTAGAAGAAAGAAGAGAACAAATGATTATCACTTTATAGATAAGAAAACCAAGACATGTAACGGCTCAGTCACAAAGTTAAAGCTAAGCTTCCTGGTGCTGAATGCGACACACCATATTAGAAGCTTCTCTAGGGACAAGTTTGAAGAAAATGAAAATATAAAGTATACTTATATGAACAAATCTAGGCCAAATAATTTGGATCGAAAGAGTAAGGTTTTGTAAAGAATATGTGCTTCTGAATTGGACACAGTGAGCTTGAATTCTCCTTCGGCCACTCACTAGCTGGGTGATCTTTGACAAGTTCCGAAGCCTTAGTTTCCTCATTTATAAAATAAGCCTTCTCAAACCTACCTATCATTGTTTGTGTTAGAAAGAAAAAAAGAGAACGTAGCTAATAGTATTTATCAATTAGGATCTCGACCTATGACAGATGGTACATACAAAACAGAAAAATTCAGGAGATTTTTTTTTTAGAGGTTTTATATATATATAAGTAGAAGGACAGAGAAACCTAAAGGGATAATGCATCTGAGGGGACAGTTGCCTGAATCCAAAGGAGAGAAAAGTCAGATAGAGTTATTTGTCTTTAAAAGTAGTGACCTTTGGTGGAGGAAGCCAAGGAAATAAATACTCTGACCTTACTCTCCTCTCTCCCTCTGATTTCCAACCAAACCCTAACCTAGAGGGCATTGAAGCCCAGTTGCTTTAGCCCATGCAGGCTGGTCTTAAGGGAAGACTGCCAGGAGCTGAAGGATGAAGAAGGGGTTTAGAGGAGCAAAAGGAAGCTCACCACTGCATAACAGAGCTCATAATTGCTGAGCATTTTCTATGTAACAGACAAAAACACTTGCGCATTTAATCCAAATAACAATCTTTTAAGGTGGAAACTATTATTTTCCCATTTTACAGATGAGGAACCTGAGGCTTGCTGTAGTTAGGTGACTACAGAACCAAGAATGGACAGGGGAATTGAATGAAAGCTATCTCTGCCATGCCCCATCATTGCAGAAGAACAGTAAATGGTAGTGACTAGTTTCATAATTATCATCACTGTCATCAACACCATTGAATTCCAACCCCTCTAGCAATTGTATTTCCAGGAATTTATCTCATAGCTATAATTCATGAGTATAACAAAGTATGTTCAGAAATGTTGTTTGCAACATTGTGTTAGCAAAATATAGGCAAAATTTAAATGCCTATGAACTTGAACAGATTAAATAAGTTATAGTACATTTAAAAGATGGAATACCTTGATACCTTGTGGTCAGTAAAAAGAAGCAGCTCTATGAGTACTGGCTATTGATATTTTGATATATTGGCTCAGAACAGTGTGTATGTTACCATTTCTGTTAGAAAATAAAAATTACTCTGTTATCTGTATTCTTGTAGTTGAAAGAATATCAAATATGTCTGGAAAAATACTTAAGAAACTGGTAACTCAGTTGCCTTTGGGGAAAGCAACCGGATGGCAGGTGAAATAGAGATACATTTTTATTGCACACCTGTACTTTTGAGTTTTTTTTACCATGGTCATGTAATACCTATTTTAAAACATAAATTAATTAAGGAAAAAATCAAATTGTATGTTATTAGTTACCTTCTGGGGACTTCTGTAATTTGGAAAACAGTGACAGAAAATGTACATGCATAAAAACCAGCTTTCTTACTCTATGTCATGAGCGATTTGCTTTCTCAATAACAGTAAAATCCTTTGCCATATCAGCTTCAGTTAAATGAATGCAAAATAAGGAGTAAACTTCCGTCTGTATTTTACAGTGCTTTGCCCATGCTGCAAAAGCAAAAGCTGTAGGGAAAACAATGAGAAAATTAGCACCTTGAAGCCAGGTAACAGTTAACTCAGAAGGCAGGCTAAGCATAATATCACACTCACAAACAGCCCAGCCTGAGAACACCCCAGGAGGACTGCTGTTGTTGTTGTTGTTGTTTTTTTAAAAACAAAACTCTCTTGCCCAAAGGAGGCAGGTGACAAAGAGCTTAACCACAGCTCCCTAAACCCCTGGGGACTTAGAGAGCGCTGTCCCCCGCGTAAGACCACTATCCTTCCAGGTTTTCACTCTTTCCAAGAAACCTGACATGCTGTTTCTCATGGCATTTTCAAATTGGGAAGATCAGGACGGAAAAACTTTGCCCATCGGGAATGGCGAGACAGGCTGATAAAATGATGGAGTTGATGATTAACTGTTACCTGGATAGCCAGTTTTTTTTTTTAAACGATGCGCCAACCTGAGTTTTAATTGTTGATCTCCTCCAGCTATTGCCTGGGAAAATGTCCTTCCTTGGAGGAGGCATTTCCAGGAGTTTCAGCAAGTTTCCTTAGGATCTTATGATTTCTGAGATTCGATTTCCTTCGGGCTGCGGGGGAAGGACGTAGGAGGTTGATACCAGGCGCTACGCTTCGGAGGAGAACCGATCGCCTACTCCAAAGCAACTCCGGCCTGAGCACTTAGCCCCTCCCGTTTGGGGGTCCCGGGGCTCCGCCCCCGCAGAGCAAACCCTATAAAACCGCTGCGACCAGGGTTCTTCCTGCCGGTCTGGGTTCAGTCCGACTTCAGGGTGAGCGAGGTACCCCGCCAACTTCCCGGAGCATCGCGTGCCCGAGCCATGGCCCAGGGGCTGTACCACGAGGAGTTCGCCCGGGCGGGCAAGCAGGCGGGGCTGCAGGTCTGGAGGATCGAGAAACTGGAGCTGGTGGCCGTGCCCGAGGGCGCTTACGGTGACTTCTACGTCGGGGATGCGTACCTGGTGCTACACACGACCCAGGCCAGGCGGGGCTTCACGTACCGCCTGCACTTCTGGCTCGGTGAGAGACGGCGGGCGGCGGGGCCCGGGCGCGCCCAGGTCGGGGAGGGGCGAGGCCGCTGGGGGTTGAGGTTTGCGGGCTGGGGGGCGGGGCAGCGCTAGCCGGACGGGCCTGGAGACCCTTCGCGCCGGTTGAGCCCCCGTGGGCCTCCCCCCCCGCCCCCCCCGCCCCACTTTGGGCCTGGGCACCTTTTCCCCGCCGGCGTCCGCTCCTGCAAACGCGGCTGCGAACGCGGGGCGCAGCGAAGTCGGGAGCAGCCTTACCTCACTAGCTTTGACCTTTGTCGTGTCCATCTCCCGGGTTTTGGCGCTGCTTCCTCTCGCTTCTCCCCCTTTCACTTTCCAGTCTCCAAACCCACCTCCCGCCCTGGGCGACCGCCCGATGCACCGTGGCGCTGGCCAAGTTCGGCTCACCTTCCGACAGGTTCAGTCCTGGTTCCCCTGTCAGCGAGGAGATGAAGTCAAACAAGTTTGTGGGCATTCGCCGCAGACGGCGAGAATTCCTTTAAGAAAATTATTTAGTTTTATTTTTTGCCCTTGGGCGTCAGCTTAGAGTTCTCTATTATTTGCGGCGATTAATGTTCTGGGCCGCTTTAAATCAGATTCCAGCCTGCCACGCACTGCTCGCAGGTTTGGCTAAGAGAAATTCCTGTTGATTAGGATGCTGGCTGAGTAAATAGCTTTATATGGCAGAGTTTGTATTTAGATGAGTTGCTTTATAATAATAATAATATGATTATTTTTAAATTTATTATTTATGTATCTCAACAAGAAGACAATTTGGAACAAAACAGCTCCTTCATCAGTAGTAATTATTTTGGGCTTCACCCACGCCAGGCTCTCAGGACACCGGGCCTTGAGTGTTCTACTTTTCCCACCTTCTACTTTTACTCGTAAACATCCTGAATGTCTAACCTCTCCCTGTGAGATCCTGTGCCAGTGGGCACACCCCGTCTAACAACGCACGGATTGTCTGAGCCTTATTGCCTTCTTTTAAAATCAGCTTGCCTCCCCTAGACTGTGTTTATTTTTAGTTTTATTCATGGGTTTATGGGGAAAACACACAAAACCACACACACATACACATTTTGAAGTCCCTGAAAGTCATTTTTTCCCCTAACATTTGAAGATTTTAAGAAACAAAATGGTAGAGAACATGAAGTGATGTTCTCAATATTAGCGAACACCTGGAGCCAACACTCCAAATGAGAAATCCATAGAGGGAGACAGCACTGTTTCATTATAGCACTTGATATTAAAATTTTGTGCTTGCTTGAGGAGGCTGAGGCTGAGATCTAAACTCATTTTGGTTTCCTAGTGTAATGTCATTGTTCCTATTATCACAGACAGTGATCTGTTTATATTTTATACCCTCCAAAAGAAACTCCCCACTGAAACCTTAATGTATAACTTATGTTCATGAATGAATGATGCCACATAGAATAATAATGTCCTTACCTTGGTTTTTCTGTTTAGAACTTGGATCTGGAATGAGTAAAAGTATCTGAAATACCACATCTGTCATTTTGGTGAATTAAAATGTGAAAGAACTTCATATCATGCTGTAGACAGCAGTGGAGTTTGACTTTGTCAGAGGATTCCAAGGGGGCTTTAAACACAATTGTTTTAATTCTATAGGTTCTTTCTTATCCAGGTAAGTTCTTCAAGAACTGTGTTTCGTAGGGTTTACAGATGCGAATTAACTCATTCATTTAGTGCTCACCAGTTTCAAAAAATGTAATAGAAAATGCTTTGGGCAGAAACATTTTATGGTCTTAAAGGTCTACTAAAACTGAACTTAATAGTGTGTTAATTAACAGGTTAATTCAGTAACTTTCAACGTGCCCAGCATTGTGTGCCCAGCATTTTTGCATATGAATGATTTATGAACCTTCCCTGAAACTTTACAATCTCAAAGGTGCAATAAAACAAAAAGTGATATAACCCAGGTAAAATGTGACGAGCACTGTGAAAGAGACACCACGTGTCTGCGGTTATGGGGAAGCAGAGAAGCCTTGATGGAAAAAAGGAAAATGAGGGGAATTGGGAGGGATCTTGTGCCAAGAGAAAATCACGGGAACTGTGGAAAGTTTAGCGCACGATAGTCAGCAGGACCTGTAGGTGGAACTGTTCAGCAGCTCTTCCTACTTCAGTTCCCTGAAGCAAGCTGGATTTCATCCAATGTATTCTACTCTAAGACCTAAATTCGGGTGAATTCATGAGGATTATGCAGAGGGACAGATTGAGAGAAAGCTCCAAGTGGGAGAGCTGAAGGTTCAAGGGAAGAGAAAGTCTGACTAAAGGAAGTCAGTTGGAAGGAAGATGAAAGAGAGTAGAGTTAAAATCAGCCTGGGATAAAAAAGATGGCTGGTGTAGAAATGAAGAAACAGGCCAAGTAAGAGGAAGAAAGGGGAAACAGGAAGAAGTGGGACACAAAACGGGAGAACAGAGGAAGAGTCATCTTTCCTGGTCTCTCCCTCAGTGTCTTTCCATAGTACCCTTGCATATCTCAGATTATTTCATTTTTTAAATTTATTTTTTGTTTCCTCTACAAAGTAGGAATTTGTTGCATGTAACTTAGAAGTTGTTGCATCGGTCCTTCCTGAAAAAACATTTCAGCTTTGTACCTAGCAGTTTAAATGCATCTATCCGTGCCGGGCTCTTTGTAAGGCACGGGGGATCCAAAAAGTTGGGTTACAATATACAAGGTACAATACAAGGAGCTTATAATATACAAGGGCTGGAGAGGTTGCTGAGAAACTGGAGTTTTAAACATTGCTTGAGGTAGAGGAGAATATAAAATGTACAACCATTATGGAAAAGAGTTTGGCAGTTTCTTACAAAACTGTACATGCCAGTACCATGTGACCCAGCAGTCACATTCATGGGCATTTAATCCAGAGAAATGAAATTTTATATTCATGCAACAACATGTACATGCATGTCATAGCAGCTTTATTTGAATAGACAAAAACTTGAATCAGCCCAGATATCTGTCAACAGGTGACTGGTTGAACAAGTGGCACATCTATACCAAGGAAGACTACTCAGCAACAAAAAGGAACAAACTATTGATAAACACAACTCAGGTGAATCCCTTAGGGAATTATGCGGTGTGAAAAAAAAAACAATGCCAAAAGGTCTCATGCTATATGATTCCATTTATATAACATTTTGGAAATGACTAAATTTTAGATTTATTGTCACCAGAGGTTAGAGATGACGTAGTGGAGGGGGATTCAGGTGGGAGGTGAGTGTAGTTATAAAAAGGCAACATAAGGGATTTTTTGGTGATGGAACTATGCAGTATCTTGACTATGATGGTGGATATATAAATTTACATATGTGATAAAATTGTATATAACTAAATGTACAAATACACACAGATGAGTTCAAGTAAAATTGGGAAAATATAAAAAAGATAAGTGGATTGTATCAATGTCAATATCCTGGTTGTGGCATTTTGTGCTGTACTGTACTTATATACTTATACTTTAATATACTGTAGTATACTAAACTGTACATACTAAAGTTTTACAAAATTTTACATTGGAGGAAACTTGATCTATTGATCTGTGTGTCTATACCAATTGGTGTCTTCCACCAATACCACACTGTCTTACTTAATTACTGTGGCTGTATAGTAAACCTTAATATCAGATAGAATTAGTATTCTTACCTTATTTTTCTTTGTCAAGGTTGTTTTAGCTATTCTAGGGCCTGTGCCTTTTCACATTAATTTTATAACAAACTAACTCATATAATCTGTAATAAACCTCAATATGATTTTGATAGGAATAGAATTAAGGCTATAGATCAATTTGGGGAAAATTGACATATTTATTGTATTGCAAGTCTCACATTCCATGAATACTGTCTTTATATTTATTAAGGTCTGATTTTTTATTACCATTTTGTAGTTTTTAGCATGTAGATCATGTACCTGTTTTGTTAAATATGTATCTGAGTATTTCAGTTTCATTGAAGTGACTGTAAATGGTATTGTGCTTTTAATTTCAACTTTTGCATGTTCATTGTTTCTATATAAAAATGAGACTGCTTTTTGTTATTGATTAATCTTCATCATGCTATTTTGCTGAATGCACTTTTTCTGAAGAGGTTTATTTTGGTAGATCCCATAGAATTTTCTATGTAGGCCATCCTGTCATCTCTAAATAGACACATTTTTTTCTTCCTTTCCAATCTGTATGTTTTTTATTTCTTTTTCCTACCTTTTTGCAGTCGTTAAAACTTCCTGTGTTATGTTGAGTAGGAGTACTTGCCTTGTTCCCCATCTTTGGGAGAAAGGATTCAGTCTTTGATCATTAAGAATTTATGTTAGTTGTATGTGTTTTGAAGATGCTGTTAATCAAGTTGAGGATTTTCCCCTGTGTTCCTAACATGGCGAGAGTTTTTTTTATCATGAATGGTTGTTCAGTTAACTTAGTCATTAAACTTGTCTTTTTATTTATGTTTTATATATAAAATCACATCCCCAAAACAATTTTAGGAAGTTTACAGCATATTTACAAATATAATATAACATAACATAGTATAAAATAACATAACACAAAACAACATAACATGGAAGGCATTGGGAAAATTAGCATAGGGAAAATAAATGAAGTCATAAGCATAACTCATTCAGAACATTTGTAAGTTTTTGAACACTTATTAGAATTTCATCGTAATATAACTGAATTTGATTTTAGTTTTCATTTTCAAAGGCTAGTATTGGCTTCATTAAGACCTTTCAACCTCTTTAGAAGACTCTGGTTTATTCATACTGACATTCCCTGGCCTTGCACAGTGCATAAGCATCAACAAATGATAGCATAATTTAACTAACTTACTTCTAGTTCATTCATTAGTCGCATGCCTGCCCATTTTCACCTACCTAAAGAGATTAGGGTTTCAACTTGTACTCAAGTAAGAATATTTATATCAAATACATCATCCTCAACACCTTTCATATTAACCTTGATTTAAGTGTCCTTCTTAAAGCCTCTCTGTACAAATCTACATCTATGCCCTTATTAGTAATCTAATTTATGGATGGGAAAGTGGACAGAAGAATGACACTAGGCCCTTTCAGACTGCAAAATTGCATGTGTTTTTTATGTGTTAAATAATTTTCTTTGACCACAAGTTCACAAAATTGATATCATGTCAGATACTCTTCTAGCTACTAAATTTTTTTTCTGAGAAGACACTTACTACACAGGTCCCCTCTGAGAGTGAGAGGAGTTGTAAATAAATCCAATTCTTTATTTAATATACCTGACTGACTTCCTTTCTCCAACTTTAGTGAATACTCTTAATTGGGGTTCCAGTTGAACTATAGTATTGTTACAGCTTCTGAACATTTATGCATCAATTATCCATGGAGGAAAATAACATTCCCCAATCACCTCAAAATGTTACTGGTAATGAGAGTCTGAGTATAAAAAATATCTACTAGTATTGTAATTTCTAAGAGCCTGTGCTTCAGAGTCACAGACACCTGCCTCTGGGTCATGTTCTATCAAAGGTCAACATTATGACCTCAGAGAAATTACGTGGTCTCTCTAAGCCTCCACGTCCTCTGCTGTAACATGGTAGAGAATGGTTTCTGCTACATTGGGTCACTTGAAGATTAAATCAGATTATCCGTGTAAAACACTAGCGTAGTGCCTAGCCCATAGCAAGGGTGCTATAAAGGTATAAATGTTAGCTATTATTATTATTTCTAGAATCATTAATGATTTTCACACAGCTTAAGTAGTGGAAGTTTTAAAATGTCTTTTATAAATTTTGAGGTCCCATCAGGGCTATCCTGGCTCTGATCTTTGTGTACGTCGAAGACACTGGGTTTAAGAATTGGTGTTTGGACCTCAGTGAGGTTGCCTGGATGGGATCTGCATTAGAATTATGAAAATTAACTGTGTGTTGTGTGTTAAATTCCCGGGGTAATGCTGCGTACATTAACATTCAAAAGATGTTAGCATTCTGGTTCCTTTACCCTCCCTTTTCCTTCCGAGAATATTATGTTATGCCAATAAGATAGTGAAGTGGGGACAATTGGACTCAAAAACAGTGGTAAAGTCAAGTTACATCCATTTTCCCATTCTCAAAGTGTTGTTTAGCTCTGGCCCATGATGTTTGTATTCCTTACAAATATTAACATATTGACATTTTGGAAGCCTGGAGATTAATTCTGAGAAAGGCTAAAACAATTGAAAAATGTTTTCATAGCCTTATCATTGACTATACCAAATGAATGTGAATCCTACTGGAATATATTATTATATCTTCCTGAACATAGTCTGACAGTGGCGTTTCTTTTAAAATTAAAAAAAAAAAAGAATTGGAAAGTGGGAACAAAACAATTCTTTTAGTTATTAAAATAGTATTTTATATTATACCATTTCTGCTGATTGTTCTGTTGAAGATGAACAATTTATGCATAAATTTATTGTATTGGCATATAATTCAAAGAAAATTTCTGAGTGTTTTCTTATCAGAAATTCTGCCTTAATCCTGTTTCTTGCTTGATAAATGAGGTGCTGTCATTGGCCGTTTCAGGAAAGGAGTGTACTCAGGATGAAAGCGCAGCAGCTGCCATCTTTACTGTTCAGATGGATGACTATTTGGGTGGCAAGCCTGTGCAGAATAGAGAACTTCAAGGCTATGAGTCTATGGATTTTGTTGGCTACTTCAAAGGAGGTCTGAAATACAAGGTGAGCAGCTCTCTCAAACTGTTTTATGACCCCCTTTTCTTTTCCTATCCATCCATGCCTCATATCTTCATAGAATGAAAGTTCATTGAGGGCAGGGTTTTTTGTTTTGTTTTGTTTTTGTTTTAATCTGTTTTGTTCACTGATATATCCCCAGTACTCTCAAGACCCATAATAGATGCTTGATAAATGTTTGTGGAATATGTGGTATAATGTGTGAAATATTCTGACTTAATTTCGTTTGATAGGTTAATTTTTAATGATGCTAAGTAAATATGGGCAACTTGGGCATTAATAGTTTTCATTTTTGCTATTCGAAAGAATCACTTAATTTGCTGCAAATAATCCACAACTTGGGAATTTCAGTTGTTCTGGAATATATTAGTACAGTATTTATAACAACTATAACTTCAGTTAATACAAAGAACTATACACGCATTTCCCAAATAGTGTAGTTTGATCTTGGAAATGATACAAATGAAACCACTGAGTTGAACATATGAGTGGTTGAGTCTCACAAACTCCTACGCATACACTGGCATACGCCCCCCCCATACACACACATAGAATTTATGTGTTTTGGCCTGAAACAATAATCATCAAATGGCTTTACTTCTGAAACAAACAAACAAAATCCCAAATAATTAAATAGTCTGTGCCTTTAAGGCGACCTTCAGCAAAGGATAGCTTTTCCTGGAATTCTCTCAGTGGCGCTTGCAGACTGGCCATCCTTCACTATCCCCCCTGCCTCCAAGAGTGTTCAGTTAAAGTGTGAGGAACACCTTCTCTAGACAAACACTCCGGCAACAATCTTTCTCAAAATCAAACGTTTCCAACAGGTGTTCTGCAGACCGTACCACCCCACCCGTCTACCATATTAGCCCAGTGAAGACCTAAAACCTCAGAACTAAACTAGAATTCTGAATATATACTAAATTTGCCTACTATGAGGCCCGAGTTTATTTCTTCTTTTTCCTGATCAGAGTCTTAGTTGAATATTTTGTGATGCCATTGGGATCAGGACAAAACACTTAAAAGTTCTCTTCTCTCTCTTGAAATCATTTTTTTACTCTAAGCTAGAAACTATTAAATATGAAACTATTACCTCTTATTTTATTTAATTCACGAGTTATTTTATGTGAAATGATCCTGAAACATCTCGTATGTCAATGAACCCAAGATTTTGAATAAGCTGGGGCTTGTAGTTACTAGAAGCATGTACTGTGCCATCATCCTGGTTATGAACCCATTTCTGCCACATATGGCTTGTTTGCCTCAGGGCAATTACATAAGCTTTCTGTGTTCAGTTTCCTCAAATGTGCAATGGGTGTAACAACAGCTTTCTTGTGTAGGTGTTGTAAGGATTAAGGATTAAATTAAATAATAAAAATACGTATGTTATAATACATATGCCATCATTCGGATTTTATGCTATTATTAATCCTTCTGCCTATTAGCGGGACTTCTGAAATCAAACTTCTGGTTACATACTTAAAAGTGGACATGATAAAAGTAATTTTACAATTATTGGATAATTATCTCCTAATCATCAACATTAAAACCACCACAAATCAGCAGTTTTTAGAAAGAGGATGTTTGCAAATGGAGGTCAAATTTATCAGCAAAAAAAATCATTTTACTGTCTTATCACTAGTGACATTGAGCAGATGATAACGTGTGTAGTTGCAACAATATGTGATAGGAAACGTGGAAGCAGAGCTCATTTACTACCCAGAACAGCAAAGATTATTACGTTATACTTAATTTCATGCTTCTAGGAATATACTAAGCACTTCACATGTATTATCGCATTTAATCTGAAAAACAGCTCTGTGGTGCAGTTTCTATCATTATCATCCTATTAAGATAAGTAAATGGAAACTTAGGGAGACTATGTAACTTGCCAAGCTCTCACAGCTGCTATGTGACTGGGTGATTATCTGACTTCAGTGCCTAAGCTGGTAACCATGATGCTATGATGCTCTCAACATAAGTAAATCGTTCAAATGCCCAGATGAATTTTTTTATTTAAGAATACTCTATGGAAAGGATATTGTGTCTATTTGAAATGCGTAAAACTTGGCCAAGTCTACCATTCCCAAGTCAGCAACAACCACATTTAGTTGCTATATATAAGATAAAGATGCAGCTAGGAAACATTAAGATCATCTTCCCATGTCATTTAATCGACTTGAGTTTTTTTTTTTTCCTCTGTGAGGGAGTTGGGGAGGGGTTACAGAGGACTAATTACTTACTACTGGGCTTCCCTGGTGGTGCAGTGGTTAGGCATCTGCCTGCCAATGCAGGGGACAGGGGTTCAAGCCCTGGTCTGGGAAGATCCCACATGCCACGGAGCAACTAAGCCCGTGCGCCACAATTACTGAGCCTGAGCTCTAGAGCCTGCGAGCCACAACTACCGACCCCGTGAGCCATAACTACTGAAGCCCGTGCGCCTAGAGCCCGTGCTCCGCAACAAGAGAAGCCACTGCGATGAGAAGCCCGCGCACCACAACGAAGAGCAGCCCCCGCTCGCCGCAGCTAGAGAAAGACTGCGCGCAGCAACGAAGACCCAGTGTGGCCAAAAGTAAATAATAAAATAAATAAATAAATAAATAAATAATTACTTACTACTACTTCCTTATATTAAATCTCTGGCTAAGCACCTTTCCCAAGCTGAACAAGACCCAGCCCCAATCATGATTGTAAATAGCAACGATCAGACATCTGTCAGCCAGTAAAACTGTATTTATGGTGCCCTTGATTTAGGGGATCATCCATCTTGCTTTCATTCTGTGGAATAGGTAGAAAGAGGCTGGGAGTTTCCAGGGTACATTCAAACAGTATTCATAGAAGAATTACTGTCTGATACAGACATATATGAAACAAAAGTTTTTCTTTTGTGCATTTTTGGCATCAAATATCAGAGACAAAATTAATTTTTAAAATACCATTAAATGTTCACAGACTATATATACTCTGATAGTTCACCATATGAAATTATCCTAAATGTTATATATGTATTCTCAGTCTAAGTCAACTCTATATTTTATAACTCTTTTACAGAACACAGTGTTCTTATGCTATTTTTTATCAGATTGCAGTGTACCTCTTATTTAAAAAAATTAAGGCGGCCAAACATAGTAATATATCGGTGAAAAACTTGAATTTATTTTTATTGTATAATACTTTGTGCAGTCAAGAAATATGACAATCTTTTCAAAATTATGAAGTGGGAAATTATTATATATTTGTAAAAGCTTGCAGTTGTAATTGTCTGGAAGTCAACATTTAGCATATACTAACAAAACCTTTTTATTCATGAGGGCCTTTTGGAGAAGGGGAGAAGTCTAAAGTCAATGGAAACTTAAAGAATGTGCTATTGATTACATATGAACCTTCACTTCTTTCTTTGGATTTACTGTATAATGTTGATGTAATAAATTTGAAAGTTGGATTATTTTATAGGCTTCTTATACTGCTAGTTTTCTTACCATATTATCAGGGAGGCTTTTGATCAATAAGTAACAGTTTTATTTACACTGCACCTTTATTCTGCACATTACCTCATAGTTAATTATGGAAGTAAATAAAGATTATTGTCCTTAACACTTAATTCGGGAAAAGAATGAAAAAGGGAAAAGCTGATTTCAAATGATTCAAGAAGATGTGCTTGATACAGTTAATCTGTTTTTCTTCAGCATTTCTTAATTCAGTGTGGTTGTACTTTGATTTTCATTTTGTTTTGGTTGGGGATGTGCAACCAGATTTAGAGTATAAATACTTAAGCCTGGCATATTTTGTAAACTCTTTTTACCTAAATAAATAAGACAGGTGATTTTTTTTTTATTAATTAATTTATTTTTTATTTTTGGCTGTGTTGGGTCTTCGTTTCTGTGCGAGAGCTTTCTCTAGTTGTGGTGAGCGGGGGCCACTCTTCAACGTGGTGCGCGGGCCTCTCACTATTGCGGCCTCTCTTGTTACAAGCACAGGCTCCAGACGCGCAGGCTCAGTAGTTGTGGCTCACGGGCCCAGCTGTTCTGAGGCATGTGGGATCTTCCCAGACCAGGGCTCGAACCCGTATCCCCTGCATTGGCAGGCAGATTCTCAACCACTGCGCCGCCAGGGAAGCCCCAACAGGTGATTTTTTAATGTTAAAAAACAAGGACCAAAATTAGGAGCAGCCCATACCTGGCCAGCACTCAGCTCCCTTCTCTGACCTGAGGCTGTGACCATGGGAGTTTTGGGCTGCCTGGTCCTCTAGGCTCTCCTCGTCTGTACTTCTGACCTCTGCCTCTCCGTTAACCTCCTGTCACCATTTTTTCTGAAATCCTTGTCTGCCTTCTCACTCAATGGTTTGAGAATCGTTAGTTCCCAGAGGACAAGAGCTACAGCTCTTTTCAGTTTACGTAGCAGGTTTTATACATGGAAGGTTTTCAGTAAATATTTGCAGTATTAAATCGAATGGTTAAAATAGGAAGGATAAAGAGCCTAAAACAAAACAAAACAAAAACCTGTTGATTTGCCAGGAAATTCTCTTCTGCATATTTAATTTTTCACACGCACTTAAGTGGGTATTTTATCTTGGCCTACCAGGCAGCTTGGCACCAACGCCTGTGGTTTTCTAAGCTGCTGTGTCTAGTTCGAAGCCTCATCCTTTTCTGTTTGTTTGTCTTCTATCTTCCTTCCACTGATCAGGCTGGAGGTGTGGCGTCTGGACTCAATCATGTTCTCACAAATGACTTGACTGCCCAGAGGCTCCTGCATGTGAAAGGTCGGAGAGTGGTCAGGGCCACAGAAGTTCCTCTAAGCTGGGACAGTTTCAACAAGGGTGACTGCTTCATCATTGACCTTGGCACTGTAAGTTTTATACACACATGGAGATGTCTAGAGGAAAGTAAATTGTCTTCAGATCAAATCAGATGTATGTGTCATGGAAGATAATCACTTTTTCTACACACTTAGAAAAAGGTCATGTTTATGTGAGGTGCAATTATATCATATGACTAATTGGCAAGTATTTAAATGACACATAAAGCGGGACTTCAAAGTTTTTATTTTCTTTGATAGGTTTAGAATGGAGTAGTGATTTAGTTCTTCCTACCATAGAACAGAAATTGAAAATTTTAATATATTTCCCCTTCTCCTTGAACAGAGCTTCCTCTAATTATTTTTGTCCCTAAGTGTGTGTGGGAAAACATTGCTTGAGGGGGAAATTGATTCCCCCAGGAAGCAAAGATTCTAGAATTTAAAATGGACGTAGGATGAGTCTAAACCGCCTGCCTGAAGAGTTTTGGGAAAATATTTTAACAAATATTAGTATATCCCTTACATCCACACACATAATACTATTTCACACTTTTTTTTTTAAAAGATTTAATTTTATTTATTTTTGGCTGTGTTGGGTCTTCGTTGCTGCGCACAGGCTTTCTCTAGTTGCAGCCAGCCAGGGCTACTCTTCGTTGCGGTGTGCGGGCTTCTCACTGAGGTGGCTTCTCTTGTTGCGGAGCATGGGCTCTAGGTGCACGGGCTTCAGTAGTTGTGGCTCGCGGGCTCTAGACACGCAGGCTTCAGTAGTTGTGGCACTCGGGCTCTAGAGCGCAGGCTCAGTAGTTGTGGCGCACAGGCTTAGTTGCCCTGCAGCATGTGGGATCTTTGTTCCCCGACCAGGGATGGAACCCATGTCCCCTGCATTGGCAGGTGGATTCTTATCCACTGCGCCACCAGGGGAGTCCCTATTTCACACTTTTTAATTTTCTCAGAATTATTAGAAGAAAAGGCACAAGTACAAATGTCAAGTATCATCTTAGTCGGATGGGCAACATCTGACTTTTCTTCCAGGAAAAGAGGCCTCTTTAATGTCAGGAATACTTATCATTATTATCATGACAAAGAAGTATTATTGCAAGGTCTTGTGCTAGACTCTAGTAGGTAGGATTTGAGTTGTGTCTTTAAAACTTTGTAAGGTTTTAAAAAACCTAAAAAAGTATTCCCTGCCACTGAAAACCCATGTGCAACGGCAAAGAAGGCAAGAAGCACAGAGCATGTTTATGTTGTCCTTTTTCTTCTAGGGATCATAATTCTCATCACACCACATACATCAGCATTCCAATCATCATCCATAACATTTCTAGGTCAAGCAATGTTCAGGGACTTATTGCTTCAGTTAGCATGAGGCTTGGACTGTCTATAGAACTTGCTCAAGGTGGCACAGCCAGTAAATAATGAAGCCAGGATTAGACCCTACATATGTCTGATTCCCACCTAAGCCTTTTGCTTTACTGCCTCTCCTTGGGCAGTATTTTGGGGAAGAGCATCAGACAGAGGCCAAAAAAGTTTATTTCATATATATAGAGAGGGGACACTGAGGATTTTAAAAATGCAGCTACACAAAGTTTGGTTTGAGCAATATTAATCTGGCAACAGCATAGAGATTAAATATGCTAAGGTTATAAATAGTTTGGAAAATGACACAAATTATAAACTTCTTTGGGTTCTCTAAGTTAGGATACACCTCTAGTTTTATTACTGCTAATGTATAATTCGACTGTCTTGGATTATACCAGCTGGGTGCACAGTTGAAATTATGATATTAATGCCCAAAGTACAATTCCCAGTGTCACACTTAGACATCTGCACCCAAAATGGCAGTACTCTTGCCCTGTATCTCACAGTGAATTTCATGGAAATATCCTTTTCAACCTTAGATGCTAACCTGTTCCCCTAACCAGGCTTAAGTCCTAACCTTCAGGTAGGCAGAAAACAGATACTAGTCTCTCCCTCCATTCCTCTGCAACCAAAACCACAACTTATACGAATAGATGATCAGGTATATTAGGCTATGCAGTTCCAAAAACAGCACTCAGAATCTCTCAAAGCCAATGCACAATAATTGTCTCCCTCAACTACTTACATTTTATAGCCCTTTATCCCTTTATAATTTATAAAGTATTTTTACATATAAGGTGGTATTGTTCATGGAGAAAGTGGACCTCAGTTTTCATCCGAGTTTAGTGTAATCGCAGGTTCTCATCTATAAAAGTCGGGTATTTGATTAGATGAGCTTTGAGGCCCCTATCTACTTCCCACTGATAATGTAATTCATCACTGCCATTACTTGAAAATGTTTCTTTTCTAAAAAAGTATTTTATGTGTAATGTAATTGCTCTACAAATGCAATAATCTCTTTGTCATGAATAATGTCCAATTGAGCTTTCCAACTCTCTGCTCTTTGATCTTGAGCAAGTCATTAACCTCTTGGAGACTTAACTTCCTTATTTCTTTTTCCTTCTTTTTTTTTCATCTTAACTGTGGTTTCTAATGACACTACTGACCTTAGCTGACTCTGATTCAGTCCCATCTGACACACAGTCATATCTGGAAATGGCAGTTACCATCCCAGTTTCACAAGAGGAAGAAACGCCTTAGAAGGTGTGAGCAAGTCACTTGCGTTAATGCAGGTTGAGTGGTGATCTGGGATAGGACCTGGGTTTTTCTATTCCTGTCACATCCTTTTCATTCCACTAAGTGAACTTGGTAGTATAGAAGATGATGTGGCTCTATAACAGAGTGTCTTGCAATAGTTTCAGAATCTGTTGAATTCAGAATTGATTATGTCTAATACAGCTTAGAATCTACTGAAAGTAGTATTATTAATGAAATTATTTATTATTTTGTTGAACAAGTATTGAGTTTCCACAATGGGCTAGATAGTTGAATGCTGTGATAGACCAATTCTAGCTCTAGTAACATATGCTCTCTTCCCATAGGTAGTATCTGCACATAGAAGTAGTCCCCACAAATCCAGCCTCATGTAATAGGGACAGAGTCTCTATAATAAGATTCGAGGACATTCACCTGTTTAATAGTAAATTTTCTTTATTTTATGTAGTTAATTTTCTTTAATGAATTTCAAGTTACCTCCTGCTCTCATGGTTGGTTAGAGACATTTGGAATGATTTTGTTGCAGAGATACTTGAAGCTGATTTTCTCTTATGTTGTGGAACTTTCCCACACCTCACAGGGATATCCTAGTAAGAATCAAGCCCTGGATTCCTAAGTACTTTAGAACAAATACCCACATGATCTGCGTTTGTGTTATTAACCTTTAACCAGTTGTTATGTCGCCAAAAGTTTCTAAAAGGTGATAAGATCTTGCAGTTACCTTGGGGACTTTATTTTTAGGGTGTGTCACAGTAAACCAAGAAGAAGGGAATCAAAATTTTCTCTATCATAGTATTTTTATAACAGTTACTAGTTAATTATTTCATGACCACTTTCTGCTTTAGTGGGCACAAAGGGAAGCCAATGCCATCTCTTCAATCTTGTTTTATTACCCAGGTATGAAAAAGATAGGTTGAACATCCAGAGCTGTCACCAAACTAAAGCCAGCTGGCCAATGCTAAGGTTATGGATATAACCTAAATCCCATATCTTGATTGTGTTTGAGGGAAGTGAGCCTTTTTTGATAAACAATCACTAGTATTAAGGTGATGTGCCATATACCTTAGAAACATTTACTGTGATAGGATTTTAGACCACAGTAAATATTCTCTAGACATGACAGCATAACCTTTTCAACCTAAAGCATGAGATTGTAAAATTTTTCATTTAATTACAACATCAACATTTTGGAGGATGATTTGGATAATTTGTCCTGTATTTAGTGTATTTTCAGAAAATAATATGGGATGTGGCTAGACTTCAGCAAATTGGAATTTACTGAATTGTTGGAAAATGCTTTTGAAATATATATTTTAATGTTGGTGAATTTATAAATCATTACTTTCCCACTATTTTTAAAGATATGAGGAATTTGTAGAAATTAATAAAATTACATCTCAATATTGCAACAAAGCATCAGTAACCCCAGAAAGTGAATGATAATGAAAAAAGCCCATATTCTTAGAGGTTGGTATCTGGAGTTAACTCTTTTAGAAATACATGTCAGAGCCAGCCACTAGTGGAGAACTAGGTTTCACAGGAGTAGGAACCTGTGGTGAGTTTTTAATCGTGGTGTTCTGCATGTTCTGTTTCCTTGTTAACTTGTTTGGTCAGTTATGCAACATTGCCCTACTGCCTTTGCTATTTGTAATCTATCCCGCCCTCTCTCATAGTCAGTCATGCTGCTTTGAAAAAGCAGCCTACACTTCCTCATTGACCAGTTGGCCTTCAACCCACGTCTTCTGACTTTCACTACCACTATTTCTTTGAAACTGTTCTTCCTATGAGCATCAGTGCCTTCTGCTAAATCCAGTGGACGCTGATCATTTCCCACTTGCCCCTGTGCTCAGTTGACACTTGATTATTCCTTTTTCCTTCAGTCTCACTTCTTCCCTGGCTTCCTGTTTCTCCTCCCTTTCAAGCCACTCTTTCTCATTCTTCACATGGTCTGCCCACTGCCACAAGTTGTTGCTTTTTTAAGGATTCTACTTTTGATCATTGTCTTTTCTTTATACATTCTTCCTGAGCAAACTCATCCTTCCCCAGAGCTTCAACTGCTCACCCCCTAGTAAATCTCAGCATTATAGTCCAGCTCAGACCTCTTGAGTGAGCTCTCTGTCAGTATTTCAGATTGCCTCCGAGATATTTCATCTTGTGTATATCATGAGAACCTCAGACTCGATAAATAGTAAATCTCAGCATTATAGTCCAGCTCAGACCTCTTGAGTGAGCTCTCTGTCAGTATTTCAGATTGCCTCCGAGATATTTCATCTTGTGTATATCATGAGAACCTCAGACTCGATAAATCTAAAAACAGAACTCATCAGTTTCACCCTCTCATTCCAAAATGATTCCTCCTCTTATTGTCCTTTTCTTGTGAATAGAACCACTGCTCACTCAGGCCCTCAAACCCCAGATCCAGGAGACATCCTGACAACTTCTCCCAAGTGCTGCACATGAGATCAATCACATTCAGTCTGTTTTTCCTTCTAAGTGTCCCTTGAATGCTTCCCGTCCTCTTCATCATCAAAATACTGTCTCAGGACCCTGTGCCTTACACTTTCCCTCAAGTCGCCATGCTTTTGCTTTTTTGCAGGTTTCCCTTGCTTAGAATACTCTCCTCTTCTACTCACCTTTCTCTGCCAAGCATCTAATATCATCTCACCCTCAAATTCAACTCAGATGTGCCTTCTTTATAATGTGTTCACTAATCCCCCTCTCCCCCTTGCCCTGTCCCATGTCACACCTTGTAGAGTTGGGCACGCTCTTAACTTTCCTATCACCATGCGGAGACTTGCCTCTCAGCACTTTCCACACTGCCTGCCCATACATTTATTAGCCTCACTCACTCTCTTTGTTCCTAGTCTATGGCCCAGAACTTACAGTCACTCAACAAACATTTCAACAAATGTCTGTCTGTCCAACTTAAAGCCACACAGTCTCAAATGCAGTCATGTGTATAGAGATGCAATTTTTTTTCAATCTATAACTCAACCTTGCTTTATTGTCAACCTTCTATTTCCACAGGTAGGTTAAAAGTGTCTTGCCTTATTAAGGTGAATTATGTTTGTCATTAAAGAAAATCAGATTATCCCACCCACCCCCTTCCCCATCCCAGAGGATGCATATGTAATATTATTGCCTGGGATAGGGGACAGGGTTGAGAATGGAAGCATGAGTCTGGTTTGCAGTCTTCAGCCTCCCTCCTCTCTAAGCTTAATTGAGGCATCACCATTTCATTGAATCTTGAGCTCTAGGCTTTGGCCTCTGTCCTAAGACACTTGCTGGAAAATATTCATGGCCTCACTTTGGTCTTCTGAGATGCCCACATATCCACTGCAAGACCCTTTCTGGTTCTATCAGCCACTACTGCATCTGCCCTCAGGAACTCTACTTAGTTTTTCCCATGCCACACTGGAGTTGTGGGGACAGTGTATCCAAATGGTTACCAGTACCCATTGGTCCAACTGCCTGGACACTGCCCAGAGTTGTTTCTGCTCTAATGCTTGGGATCATGGATGAATGTATGACAGATAAGTAGGAGTAGACGTTTACCGAGCTCTTCTCAAAAACTGATTGCACCTGATCAAGTTTCCTGGTTCCCCTGTAATCACCTACTTTTCTTGGACCAGACAAACTAGTCTTATACCATTTCACACTGTTGCCTTCTCCGTGGTTTCTGCAATACACTCTGGCCCCTGAGGCCAAGACTGTGGCTCTCCATATGCAAAACCAACTTTCTAGACCACGTCCTCACTCCTCCCCTGCAGAACACTTAACTCTAGGAAAATCAAGGTTCTTTTAAGTTAAAACTATGTTGGCTTTCAGACTTTTGCCTCTACTATGACTTAAGAAGGCTTATTTTAAAACTGAAAGCTGAGCAATATCTTCTGTGTTCTGGATAAATTTGTCCTTACTCCAAAGTAATGCATCCCACTAGATTTACTGGGGAGAGCCTTCAGGCCACAAAAAAAGATAATGGGAAAGATAAACCTAATTTTAAATCTCTGAAATTTACCCTGCAATAAAAGTATGGATGAATGGCATTTAGTGTGTGCTTAGTGTATGCTGGGTGCTTGGAGTGTAAAGATGAAAACCAGATAGCCTTTGGCCTCCAGGTGCCATGAAGTGGTGAGAGACACAAACACATACACAAGTCAAGAGTATGACCAGGTAGAATGTGAGAAGTGCTGGAATGGAGCTACACACAGGCTGTAACTGGAGAATGGATGAGGGCCCTAGGAAAGACGGCTGTCAAGGTATTAGGAGTTATATTTTAATTCTCAATCATGGTGTCACACTGGCATCATTTAGAAGAGGTTTTAAAAATACTGATGCCTGTGATTTGACTCCTGAAGATTCTGATTTTAAGGTTTTAGGACGGGCCTTTGGTGTAGGGTGTTTTTTTTTTTTTTGACTGGGCTGCGAGGCATGTAGGATCTTAGTTCCCCAACCAGGGATTGAACCCATGCCCCCTGCATTGGAAGTGTGGAGTCTTAACCACTGGACCACCAGGGAAGTCCTGGTGTAGGTTCTTTTTAAGCTCCACCCCCAGATTATTATACTGTACAGTGAACGTCCCCATTTCAATATGGGAAATGTCTAATGGTGCTGGGAAATTCACAATCATATGTTCAAAGAACCAATAAGTCAGTTAAAAATAGTTGAGTCACCTACTTCTGTGGCTGGAAGAAATTATTTTTGATAAATAAATATATATGATTTGCCAAATACTTTGACTAGTACAGAGAACGCAATTTCACCTTCTCTTGCTACAAAAAGAATGCTCCAAAAGCTGTCACCTTTTCCCAGTAAGTGGCATCACTGCCGCAGCCAAGCTAGAATTGTCCAAGTCATTTCCCCCATTCCCGGTCCTCTAGTACCCATCCAAAGGCATGGCTGACCGACCCTGTAGGCTTTAACCTTATAAATCCCTGTATTCTTCTCCTCTTCTCCATCACCACTGCTTTGTCCTACCTCACATATAACTCCTTCCTTTCTGGTCGCCCTGCCTTCAGTGACCATCCACACTCTCTGCATCCAACTTACATCCTTCAGTCAGAGATGTTTTTTAGAACACGTATACATGTCATTGAAGGATATTGAGTTGGCTTGGCTTTAAACAACAACAAAATAGAATATAAATAAGCATTTGTTTATCAAAAGGTAAAAAAAGTCATGTTTTAAAGTTAAAAAGAAAAAGGTAGGTCCTAGAAGTATTGCAGAAGACATTATCATTTTTTTTTAACATCTTTTTTTTTTTTTAACATCTTTATTGGAGTACAATTGCTCCACAGTGGTGTGCTATCCTCCGCCCTACAACAAAGCAAATCAGCCATACATATACACACACCCCATTATTGGAGTATAATTGCTTTACAATGGTGTGTTAGTTTCTGCTTTATAACAAAGTGAATCAGCTATACATATACATATATCCCCATATCTCCTCCCTCTTGCATCTCCCTCCCATCCTCCCTATCCCACCCCTCTAGGTGGTCACAAAGCACTGAGCTGATCTCCCTGTGCTATGCAGCTGCTTCCCACTAGCTATCTATTTTACAATTGGTAGTGTATATATGTCAATACCACTCTCTCACTTCGTCCCAGCTTACCCTTCCCCCTCCCCATGTCCTCAAATTCATTCTCTACATGTGCGTCTTTATTCCTGTCCTGCCCCTAGGTTCTTCAGAACCTTTTTTTTTTTTTAGATGCCATATATATGTGTTAGCATACGGTATTTGTTTTTCTCTTTCTGACTTACTTCACTCTGTATGACAGATGCTAGGTCCATCCACCTCACTACAAATAACTCAATTTCCTTTCCTTTTATGGCTGAGTAATGTTCCATTGTATATATGTGCCACATCTTCTTTATTCATTCATCTGTCGATGGACACTTAGGTTGCTTCCATGTCCTGGCTATTGTAAATAGAGCTGCAATGAACATTGTGGTACATGACTCTTTTTGAATTATGGTTTTCTCAGGGTATATGCCCAGTAGTGGGACTGCTGGGTCGTATGGTAGTTCTATTTTTAGTTTTTTAAGGAACTTCCATACTGTTCTGCATAGTGGCTGTTAAGCAGTTCTTGGAGACTCTCCAGCCTAGAGGGGTATCTGAATGAACTTCTATATTTGGTTAACTAGATCTAAGGGAAAACTAAACACAGGAAAAATAAAGCCAATAGAAGCAAGGGAGAGGAAGAAATCTGCCCCCGCCCGTTTTATAAACTTTTAGATGTATTTAGAATAAAAAACTTAGAAAAGGACAAAAGAGTAGCAATTCCATCTGAATTCTTTGCCCATGTTATGAGTCACCATCACATGGCTGTTTGGGGGTCTCCTTTAACCTTGCCTCCCTTCAAGGGCATCATTGACCATTGTTTTATTTCTGCTCTTATTTCCTGTCCCCAAATGAGGTTTGGCTGCACTTTGTTGTTTGACTTGTTAACTCTGACCATGTAGTTTAAAGGAAATTTTAGAAACCTCTAGGTCTGCCCCCAGTGTGGTTGTTCCTATGAATATCACTCACTTGCTTTTATTTCTTGTTACTGGTGGTCCGAACTAATTGCCAGTAACAGTTTCTCTTTACTCCCTTATTTTTTCCTTTTTGAACTATCCAGTGTGATTTTGTTTTCCTTTAATAGTTTGTACATTGAGTTAATTATAGTTTCACAAACTTCTACTAGAGGTTGTTCGTGGGCAACGTGTACGTCAGCAAATTTCAGCCAAAATTTAAGTGGACTTCATTCTAAATTGAATGGATATTTCCATATTTACAGGGAGTTTTTATATCCTTCCCTCCCTCCCCAAATATAACATTTAGTGTTGAGTTGTTAAATCCCTTAGGATCTTAGAAGGTAAAATAGTTGCCTCTGAAACCATGTTTGCTCTACAATTTTCAGTGTCTAGTACACTTAAATAAGATTTACAAAAGGTTTTTCATCTAAATCCCATTAAAGTATTACAAATAAAGCAATTTAAATTATAATGAAAACTTTTTCTGGTTGTAATAATACATATCAACCTATCATATCAATTCAGACATTTTTTAGCTCTCTGCAAAATTTCTTTTTTTCAGCTCATGCCCTCTAAAAAAAAGGTTAAGTTACATTATAGGAGAGTTTTTCAAACATGGGGCCGATTGAGTACAAAGTTTCCTTGTGCACAGAGTGGTGAATAGTCTTAACCAACTACCTCTGAATAGAGTAGGTGTTGGGCTAACACAGTTTATTAATAGTACTACACACATTCATCTCACCACTGTACAGCTGTGTTAAAATAAGATGTCTTAAACACATCATCTACACGTAGTGGAATGGAAATTGCTCAAATTTAATGAATTGCTCAAATTCTGTTTAAAATTTAAAACATGTTTTAATGTACTGCTACCATTATTGAACAAACTATATTTGTATAAAAAATTAATTAACATTGAATGAAAAGGGTTTTTTTTTTTAAACATCTTTATTGGAGTATAATTGCTTTACAATGGTGTGTTAGTTTCTGCTTTATAACAAAGTGAATCAGTTATACATATACATATGTTCCCATATCTCTTCCCTCTTGCATCTCCCTCCCTCCCACCCTCCCTATCCCACCCCTCTAGGTGGTCACAAAGCACCGAGCTGATCTCCCTGTGCTATGCGGCTGCTTCCCACTAGCTATCTATTTTACATTTGGTAGTGTATATATGTCCATGCCACTCTCTCACCCTGTCACATCTTACCCCTCCCCCTCCCCAGGTCCTCAAGTCCATTCTCTAGTAAGTCTGTGTCTTTATTCCCGTCTTGCCACTAGGTTCTTCATGACCTTTTTTTTTTTTTTTCCTTAGATTCCATATATATGTGTTAGCATACTGTATTTGTTTTTCTCTTTCTGACTCACTTCACTCTGTAGAGTCTGAAAAGGGTTTTTTAATTAATTTTTTAAACAGTTCTGGCTTTTAGCAATTTAAAATTAAAGTCCACATTTTATTGCATTTCTTGTCTGAGTTAACCACTGAAAATTAAGTCTAGTAAATAAGATAATATGTCACTTATAGAAATAGCACAAAATAAGGTGAAAATAATGAAAGAGTAAGCATAACACAAAACATTCATTTTCATGCTCAGTAAGAAATTTTTTTTGGTAACACTTTCTTTAGTGATTTAGTCATCTTTGAGTTAAAAGGTAAACTTCACTATTAAAAGTTTTATTATTATTATTATTTTTTTAATAATTTATTTATTTTATTTATTTTTGGCTGCGTTGGGTCTTCGTTGGTGCATGCGGGCCTTCTCTAGTTGTGGAGAGCGTGGGCTACTCTTCGTTGCGGTGCGCGTGCTTATTGTGGTGACTTTTCTTGTTGCGGAGCATGGGCTCTAGGGTCACGGGCCTCAGTAGTTGTGGCACGCGGGCTCAGTAGTCGTGGTACATGGGCTTAGTTGCTCCGTGGCACGTGGGATCCTCCTGGACCAGGGCTCGAACCCGTGTCTCCTTCATTGGCAGGCAGACTCTTAACCACTGCGCCACCAGGGAAGCCCCTAAAAGTTTTATTATTTTTATGAGTATTTCCTAGATATGTTTTTGCTATTTTAAAGGTTGAAACTGGTCTCTAAGCAATGGTGAGGAATATTTTCTACAATTAAATTTATCTGTGAATTGATACTGCACATAAAAACTCCCAAGCCAAAGTAATATCATGGAAAATATTTTGGGATCCAAAGAATATTGTAAAATTCTATGTTAAATAATAATTATATTTAGAAAATTATCATTAGCTATAATGCTTTTTAAACACATTTTACCAGGCTTCCTTAATGCTTTACAGATACTAATAAAATTTAGTGTGATTTTCACTAATCATTAGAGAAATGCAAATCAAAACTACAATGAGGTATCACCTCACACCAGTCAGAATGGCCATCATCAAAAAATCTACGAACAATAAATGCTGGAGAGGGTGTGGAGAAAAAGGAACCCTCTTGCACTGTTGGTGGGAATGTAAGTTGATACGGCCACGATGGAGAACAGTATGGAGGTTCCTTAAAAAAACTAAAACTAGAACTACCATACGACCCAGCAATCCCACTACTGGGCATATACCCTGAGAAAACCATAATTCAAAAAGAGTCATGTACCACAATGTTCATTGCAGCTCTATTTACAATAGCCAGGACATGGAAGCAACCTAAGTGTCCATCAACAGATGAATGGATAAAGAAGATGTGGCACATATATACAATGGAATATTAGTCAGCCATGAAAAGAAAGGAAATTGAGTTATTTGTAGTGAGGTGGATGGACCTAGAGTCTATCATACAGAGTGAAGTAAGTCAGAAAGAGAAAAACAAATACCGTATGCTAACACATATATATGGAATCTAAAAAAAAAAAGAAAAGGTTCTGAAGAACCTAGGAGCAGGACAGGAATAGAGACGCAGACATAGAGAATGGACTTGAGGACATGGGGAGGGGGAAGGGTAAGCTGGGACGAAGTGAGAGAGTGGCAAGGACATATATACACTACCAATTGCAAAATAGATAGCTAGTGGGAAGCAGCTGCATAGCACAGGGAGATCAGCTCAGTGCTTTTTGACCACCTGGATGGGTGAGATAGAGAGGGTGGGAGGGAGGCTCAAGAGGGAGGGGATATGGGGATATATGTAGATGTATAGCTGATTCACTTTGTTATAAAGCAGAAACTAACACACCATTGTAAAGCAATTATACCCCAATAAAGATGTTAAAAAAAATTTAGTATGATTTTATATAATCTCTTTGAAGAAGATGAGAGGCCATTTATACAGCTAAGGTAGGGAGAATATAAACATCTATTAGATGAATATAA
The DNA here is from genome assembly GCF_028021215.1 of Eschrichtius robustus. Lineage (NCBI taxonomy): Eukaryota > Metazoa > Chordata > Mammalia > Artiodactyla > Eschrichtiidae > Eschrichtius > Eschrichtius robustus. Next base: position 63,954,915 of record NC_090831.1, on the reverse strand, counting down.
AAATACAGAGCAAATAAATAATGAAAGTTCTTTACAAGCCTGAGATATCTAGAGAGCTAACTTCTGATCCACTTCCTATATTTCACTGTTATGTAAAAATTGGAAGTTTGCTTTCTCAGGTCTACTAAGAAAAGAATCATTTGCAAAATAAGGTAGACAAGGAACCTAAGGTAAGAGCCTAAGTGTACTGGCCGAGTAGCCTGCTTGGCTGCATTGGGTAATTAGAAATTACAGATTCCCTGTAACACCTGCCTGGTGCAACGTGCTCCCGGGAACCAGCAGAGGTTCTCAGCCTTGGTTTAACGCTTAGAATCATCTGGGGAGCATTCAATAAACGCGGCTGCCCAGAACACACCTGAGAGTCCCTAAGGGTAGGCTCAGGTATCCATTAAAAAAAAAAAAAAAAAAAAAAAAAAAAATCACCATCTTACTCCACCACCTGATTTTAATGCTCAGTGATTAGGCGTCGGCTGATCGTTGGGAACCATTTATTTTCACTCTTTGTAACTGTTCATCTGGGCCTGGTATTCAAATGTGAGTCTCATGTTCAGATGCCCAGGTATAGAAAAGAGGTTAGAGCGGAAACAATAGCGGCACGCAATCCTCTGAAAAACGGAAAAGAAACACCCCTTAACAATGTTGAATAACTAAGTTAGATTCTAAAATGAAAGGAATTGCAAAGCACAGTCTCTTTTTCTTTTACTTCTTATAAAGGCTTGAATTCCTAAGACTTATATTTTATTCTTGAAGAGGAGTGTGGAAGAGGCGAAGCAGGATCATGGGAGTGGGGGGCTGGTTTAAGGGGACAGAGAGACTGTCGCCGGCCTGTGTGCTTTCAGGTTGTGCCCCAGGGAGAGGGGTCCTACCCAATTTCAGGTAATCAGTGAACTATTTTTGAATGGAGAAATGACTCTGGACTGGAAATGTCTTGTGATTAGAGAAAAGAGCCTGTCTCTCTGAATTTTGGGGTGCCCTTTTATTTGCTGTTATTAATTTATTTCCTCTTTTAAAAATTGCAAACAAAGTCACATAGAAAGTGGCTGCTGAAGTCTGTCTCCTTTATATTGTACTTAACCACAAAGCAACCCTCTCTCCGGATTGACTAGAGGAAGTATGTGTGGAAACGTTTTGAAAACTAAGTGTAGTGCAAACATATTATTAGCATGAGTTGTCTACATGTCAGTCTCTCCTTGCTAGTTTTCGCTCATTCATCTCTTTGTTCCCAACATCTAGCTCCTAATAGGCAGCTAATAAATGTGCGTGACATTTAAAAAAGAAAAGGAAAAAACACTGATTTAGATACAGCAAACACTGAAGGCTTTCTTTCTGCAAATACATGCCCCTTCCCATGTATTAAAGATACTGTGTATCTTTAAAAATATTTTTCTGCAAAGGCAGAAACAGAGCTTATATTTTTGTTTTTGTACTTTAATGGAGCTATATTATTCTGTGGCTTTATTTTATGATATACCTGAATATTTTTAACATCGGTGTTTAAACATTGCCCTCAATTTCTAACCACTGAAGAATAGTCTGTAGTATCCACATAATGACATTTATATGGCCATCTCCCTATTGATGGGCATTTGTGTTTGTTTTGTTTGTTTCTTTGTTTTTGCACCCCATGTTTGAATAGTTCTAGATTCTAGTAGTTTGAATAGCTCTAGAATCTAATAAAATAGATTCCTAGAAATGGAATTTCCTGATTTTAAAAGCATATATAATTTTTTGGTATGACACCAAAGTGCCCTCAAAAAAAGCCTGTGTCAGTATCTACCACCCAAATAGTGTGTGATAATACCCACTCCCACATCCTACCAGGCCTGGGTACCATTAAATTTCTTTCTTTCTTTTGTTAAACCACATTTAATGGAGAAAATGACATTTTATTGTTATCTTACATTTGTTACTGTATACTTTCTGAACACTGTACCTAAGTCTAAAATATATATTTTAATCTAAGTGGCAACTAATGTGTATAATTTACAATATATCAAACTGCTGTTTCTATTTTTCTAAATTTCTGTTAAAGTATAATTTTGATGTTTAAGTATTTTTTCTATATATCATAATTTATATAACTGTAATCCTATTGTTGAACATTTAATGTGTTTCCAATGCCTCACTAATATAATCACATCAGTGAAAACCCTTGTACATGTGTTGTTTTCCCTTCTTTATGAATAATTTATTAAAGTAAATTCCAGATAGTGATATTACTGGGTCAAAGTTTTAACTCTTTTTATGATTCTTGATAAGAATTGCTAAATTGCTTTACAAAAGAGATAGGTCATGTTTTATGATCATCAAGAGCATATTCCTACTATAACAGATTCTTGATTATCTGAAATATGTTAGATTTATTATTCTAAATTTAAATAATTTATATAAATTTACTTTTATAAATTGTACTTAGTGGATTATATGCACAGAGAATGCTGAGGTATATATTTATATTTTCCATGTTTAAAAATGCTTACTTTATAATGCTAACTGAAAGCAACAGGATGCAGAATGAGGTATAAATTAAATATATAAGATTATATATACCTCAACAATAGATCAATTTAATTTAATTGTTTAGACCTTTTTTCCTCCTAATTAATCACAGTGTGTATTACACCAGGGCTGAATATCCTCCACATATTCCTGGGGTCAAAAGATCTGTCTTTTTCTTTTAGGAAATTTACCAGTGGTGTGGATCCTCTTGCAACAAATATGAGCGTCTGAAGGCCAGCCAGGTTGCCATTGGCATTCGGGACAATGAAAGGAAAGGAAGATCTCAACTAATTGTGGTGGAAGAAGGGCATGAACCATCAGAGCTTATAACGGTATTGAGTTGTGTTGGTTTTTAAAAGCTTGCCACTCTAAGTTTTGTGTGTGTTAGTGTGTGTGTTAGATTTAACAACTTCTCTAATACTTAGGCTAAGGTTAGGTAAGAGGAGATATCAGTTTTCTAAGTCATGGTACTAGGAAAATAGAACATCACAACTGTTTTCTCCCACCATTGGGATGACTATCAAAGGAAGTCTTGTGCCTGTCTTCTGTGATATTCAAGGACAAATAGGTGGACAAGACCTTTGAGATCGACTATAGAAAATATTTTGGAAGAAACATAATAGTTTTTTCATCTGGGCTTCTCAAATTTTTTTTAACACAGTGATTTTCTTCAATTTTAAAGTTAACAATTATTTCATTAAAAGAATGAAATAAAATCTTATACCAAGAGATTAAATACACCAATATTTTAAATATTTCAGCCATTTTAAACTAAGAATTACAGTATAGGCAAGACACATAATTTTAGTATAGTTGTTAAATCAGTATGAATTGTCTGTATGGCTCTTTATACCTCTGTCATTTACTTAATCAACGTCCAAGTCCTGGACATTTAGTTGTGACCAAGTGTATATATGGTATATATTCCCTTAAGTAAGATTATCAGTCAAAGGGTATAATCATATTCAGGTGTCTAGAGACATGTTGGTAAATTGATTCCCATTTATTCATGCAACAAATGTTTATTGAATTCCTACATGAGCCAGGCACTAAATGTTTGTACCAATTGCTGCTTCCTTGCCCAAGCACTGTGTTCCTTCATGACTTTACAGAGCACTGTCAGGATTTCCTGTTGTAGTACCTTTTTTTTTTTCTCAAGTTTTTAAAATTAATTATTTACTTATTTTTGGCTGTGTTGGGTCTTTGTTTCTGTGCGAGGGCTTTCTCTAGTTGCGGCAAGCGGGGGCCACTCTTCATCGCGGTGCGCGGGCCTCTCATTATCGTGGCCTCTCTTGTTGGCGGAGCACAGGCTCCAGACGCGCAGGCTCAGTAATTGTGGCTCACGGGCCCAGTTGCTCCGCGGCATGTGGGATCCTCCCAGACCAGGGCTCGAACCCGTGCCCCCTGCATTGGTAGGCAGATTCTCAACCACTGGGCCACCAGGGAAGCCCTGTAGTACCTTTTTGAATCTTCCCACATGTAATAGTAGCAGGAGGTATCTCTTTGAGTTTTCCCTTCTCTAATTTCCTGGGATATTATGCATTTTCCCCCAATGATTTTAGCCATTGGGCACTTAAATTTTTCTAAAGACAATCCTGTAAACATATGTTTTTAATATTTTTTATTTAGAGCAATTTAATGCATTAGAGTTACCTGATCCGATGCTAGCCTACATAATCCAGCAATCGAAAATTATATAATGAGATCATTTTATTGATTATAATGTCTTTAAACTTTATTACTTTAATAACCACCAAACACAGACTTTCACATTAATGATGTTTTAGAAATAATTTTAATTCAGTGGGAAGATGATCACGGTACAATGCTAAGAGAAAAGGCAGGCTATAAAATTTTAGGTACAATATGATCTTAATATGTAAGTTTACATTATGTAGCTATATATTCATATATACATTTATATCTGGAAAGAAATACGCTGAAATATTACCAACACTACCAATATATGGCTTTGACTCTGGGGATATGGCTTCTTGTTATTTTCTTCTTCATTTGTCTTTGTGTTTTCAAAATTTATTGTAATGGATGTGTATTCCTTTTATAATTAGAAAAAAAAAGGCCATCTGAAAAAATAAAATAAGGGATGACTATTGAAACCTGAGTTTTCAATAGTCAGACTAACATTACTAATACATTAGACCTTGAAACTATTTAGAGCACATTCTTGATCTTTTAATATTTTTTAAAGACCTGTGTTCTGCAGATGTGATCACCATTTAAGTCATCTAATTCTCATATTTGGGAGCAAAAATCTATAAATAAGATATATTTCTAATTGATTATAACCTCTTGTCTCAATAACTATACTTCAATAGAAGTGGAGCCAAGGACACAGTCTGCCCTTGTAGGGAGCTAGAGGGAGTGTTGCATTAACTGTCAGGCTAGCTTCTCCATGGTCATCTTGGAAAGTCCCTTAAACTCTCATTGTCTCTGGTTCCTCATTTGTAAAGTGAGGGTTAGACAAAATGGCTTCTTGGTCCCTTTAGATTCCAATGATCTCAGGCAATGGCTGTGTTTAATTACCAGTCATTTGTAGTCTGTTCTAGGAAACGAAACCACAGAGACCTAGGGCCTTAACTGTGCATGTGTATTTTTGATGTCTTTGCTTATTGGATTTCATTCAGAGTTCTGAGAAAGAAAAGCTTAAATAGTCGATGACTATATTATGCTGTTAACTTAAAATGAGAAAATGCAAACCTGAAGAAAAAAATTTGTAAAAATGTAACTTTGATTTTAAAATATCAGTGATAGGGATAAGGGACATACTGTTTAATATAAAATGCTATGTCTGTGTTTTAGGGGCTCTTTGTTTTTTGGTTTCTAAAAATCCTAGAAAACACTGACTTTGTTTCCATTCAGTACATTCAATTTATACTGCATTATGATTGACAGCTGTCACTCACAATTGATCTGAACTGAATTTTGAGTGAAAGCCTTTTTTTTTTTGGTTAAAAAGCGTTCAGTGGAAAGTTTTGTTTTCAGAAATGTTCTTTTGTGGCCTGATTACAAGGGTAGGTAGTTGTTTGATGAATTAACTATGGACTTATGATAAACAAGTTTGACTTCTAGGCTTTCTTAATGTTGTACTGTAACAATAGAATTCAAAGAGCTCATGAACTTGGTTGGGAAAAAAATTACAGCTTCATTTTCACCAGTTTCTTTGTGAAAATTTTCTCCAATTGTGAATGTAGTTGATAAACCACAGTAGCATGAGCAGAACTTGTGACTTTTCAGATCACACTATAGGTATTGCAGGTAACCTCAAAGTATCATTTATGCTCATCACTGCTTGGTAATTATGGCAGTTATTAGACCTGCTTTTCAATAATATTATTTAATGAGCAAATGAAGAAGCTTATTTATTACTTTATGTTTGCTTTTTAAAATATATTTTGATTTTTTGATAGTTGTATTCTAATATAATTGATTTCCATTGTAATACTAAGTATTTTATTTTATACGTTTAAAAAATACATTTATCAGTAGGGGTTCATAGGCTTCGAAAATGGTCCAAAATGATCCATAGCACACAGACAAAAAAGGTTACCTCGTTTAAGATAATGGAACACTACTTCTTTTTCTGAGACTCTAATGGAACTGTTGACTTTGCTAGAGGATTCCAAAAATCTAAAAATCTTTCAAAATATCTTATAAAATTGACCTGTTAAATGACTCATTTTTAATGAGAATTTAAAAAAATTATTTGTTTCCAAAAACTTTGAAAGTGTATATATAAAGGTTGGTAATGGCTTGAAATCAAGGACTTTTCAACCAGTTAAATGATGCAATTGTCATGACTCCATATTCAATGCTGAATTTTTGGAACGTGTCTTTGTAACACATTCAAGTGATCAACACTGAAAATATTGAAAAAAATTTTTTCGGAGAGTCTTTTGAAAAATTGATCTTTATTTAGAGGTAGTTCAGCTATCTTTTGATCACAATATTATTTTCACACAATTTTAATATGGCTTATCTCTAGGATGATCATAAATTTATCCTTCAAACAAAACACTCTGGAGAGTAATAGTGGGCACTAACCAGACAGGACACAACATGCATTAACAAGAACCGTCTGGGGAAACAGGATGTGTGGTCAGCCTCTTATTTGTATCTTCAGCACTTTTAAAAGCTTGTATGCCTAAGTATGAAAGTAATCCTATAAGCAGAACTAACTAAAGCGTGTAATTAAAGTCATGTATACTCAGTGCTTGTTTTCTCCTAACTGTAAACATATTTACCATGAAAAGCTGCATGTAAATTATGTAAAGCTTTTTTCTTGGTCTTTTTTCTTTTCATATTTAAAATAAATAATCAATGAATGTGAAGGAAAATTAAATATCTCACTAGCCCGAAGGTCTCAAACTTTCTTTGTTGATTCTACTCATTCTCGAAACATTAGGAGGGAGGCTAAAAGTCCCTTGAGGAAAAATGGCTAAGGTGAATCACTTATCAGTATGTTTTATAGACTTTCATTTTTAAAAAGATAGCATTGGGTAGATATCAAAAAGAGGATAAAGAAGGAGCAAGTTGTTTGAAACAACAACAAAACAACTAATTCTTCTAACCTGGAAAGAGTTTTTTTCAATGTAGTTTAATAAACTTGTTAAGTCTATAATCATTGTAAATGGTAGTGAAGGAATCCTGGCAGTAAAAATACTACAGGGAGATTGTTAGCAGATGCTACGTTGTTGAACTGTTAGATTTCTTGCTTCTATAAAAACACTGAGGCTCCCTGGAAAGTCATATGCACAATCATTATTTTAGATTTTGGGTAAAAGAAGAAAATTGGAAAGAAAAATTAGAATGTCATATGATGTCTCAGTTAGTAAGTGTTTTTTTCTTTTTGTAGAAGCATGTACAAAGTTTATTATTAGAGACATAGCACAACAACAAGTGGGAGAGCACGCAGAGGAACAGTTTGCTTAGTTAAGACAGAAGCAAGGCAGAGATGCACACCCGGAGAGCAAGGGTGTAGGCATCCTCCCTAATGAGGAGGAGCCAATAAGTGTTTTTTGATCACTGGGTTGGTTCCCAGTAAAGTTCAGACTGTAATTTTTTGTCTGATTGAGAAGATAAGCATGTGCCCGATCTAAAACATAGTCCTAGAGTGGTAACAGGTTGTGAGGGTCCTCAAATGCCAGAGAAAACACGGTCAGAATGATACCACCAGTGGTTGAAAGACTTCTCATGATAAAACTTATGTATTTTATTTTATTATTTTTTTAAATTTATTTTATTGAAGTATAGTTGATTTACAATGTTGTGTTCATTTCTGCTGTACAGCAAAGTGATTCAGTTATACACATATATATATACATACACACATTCTTTTTCATATTCTTTTCCATTATGGTTTATCACGGGATATGGAACATAGTTTCCTGTGCTGTACAGTAGGACCTTATAGTTTATCCATTCTGTACATAATAGTTTGCATCTGCTAATCCCAAACTCCCAATTCATCTCTCCCAAAATTATGTATTTTAGACTATATGACAATAGCATATAAAATAGATTAATCTCCAGAGGATCTTCCAGTACAGGAATTATGTTCATCTTGTTACTATAAGTCATAATTGACTACTTGAAAATAAGAAAATTTATTCAATCGTTCTTTTGAGAAGTTGATCAGATATTTATGATGTGCTCATCTGGTTATCTTGTAAATAAAATCTAGAGTTGAATTGTGCAGATATTTCTTAAATTATCCTTTAGATGTCTATTTAGGCAAAGAGTAAAATTTTAGTTATACTTCCCCAAAGTACTTTGCCCAATGAAATTTATATCTTAACAGTGCTACTCTAAATTCCTTGAAGACAAGACATTGCCTTTATATCTGTGGAAGCTCACAGATCTAACTCATTGCTCATTAATATTTAGAAAATTAATACAATTAGCTGTGAACTTTGTGGTTCTAGAAAACCAATTACATTTGTCTTCCTGTTTTCTAGAGGATAGTATTGCTTTAAAAAATTTTCTGTGTTTTAGATGATAGTGTTGGTGAAGATATGAACAAAGCCATATGGTGGATTAAGTTTTAAAACCAACTGCATTTATATAGGAGCAGTTAGTGTTTAGATAAGGATAATCCGTAGAGTCTGCTAGTCTTCTTTCTACAGATTGATAGTTAAAACTCATCTCCTGGAAAGTGGTAACTGAGTCTTGAGCTTCTCTACCTTCCCACGTATTAGGTAGATTGCATACACTCCAGGTGAGAGTACCTAGCACAGTAAGAAATAAGACAGCAGGTGTCTAAAACTGTTCATTCTGTGAATAAAAAAGCATGTCCCCAGGAGCTGCAGTTGGATTCTGCCATCTGTAAAATCTTCCTTCCCAGGTCAGGTCACCTCCCCATTTAGTGTTCAGCAAACTTGGACACTATTTCTGTTTTCGTCCACTTGGTGTCCACTTTGTCCACTCCTCTTGCTGTTTAGTACACATCACTGCCGTCCACTGGCCTCGACCGCTGTGCGTGGCCGCTGCCTAGAGTCTCGGTGCTGCCTCTCCTCACCACTGGGTTAAAAGTGAATGTGCACCGTGCACTCCAAGGAACTACACAGATGTAGAGCTTTGGTTTTGAAATCACCCAATATATTTGTCTTATCCTTAACATCAAAGGCGGTGGCGCTACCGCTTCCCAAGGCTGTACAATTTAAATTTACAGAAAGTCAAAGCAGGAGTGATTTTGAACATTTAATCCTCGAAGCACTGGAAGAGTACTACAGTTTCAGCATGTAAAGCAAAAGATGAAGACAAAGCAAGCTGGAATTTGGGAATTTAGAGTTTTGTCAACATTCCATGAAGCTTCTCTGTGGAAACGTTTGCTTTCATAGCATAACCCTGAGTTTACTGGATTTACATGGCATTATATTTTAATCTTTGAACTAAAATAACATTGTCTATTTGAATCCTGCTTAATCATTTTGAAAATGATGCCATAGAGAATGGGAGAAACTTTATTTTCTGGGGATGATGTTTGATTAGATAAATCAATCCCCATTTATCTGTGTAAAATAGTATCAAATGAACCAAAGAAGCACCAATAAATAGAAGTGGGGGAGCTGTTTTGAAAACCCCCTTCATGATCATTTTGGAACAGTGAGTATAGAGTATTTTTAAAGGGTCTAAAGATTTATAGGAAAATAGTATAAATAAGAATCAAAATCACAGCTTTTTAGCATCAGGGAATAAACATGGGTGTTTTGAGCCCCTTAAATGTGAAACATAGTTATTTTGTGGGTTTGTAACGCACACACACCACTCATTAAATTATTTTCTGTTGTCCTCTTACTTCGCTGTTAGTCACAACTCTGTACTTTGTGACGATGGAAATTTGAGTTGCCTGAGATACTAATTTGGTCAATAGGCACAGTAAACACTTTAACACTAAGAGACAACAGAAAACGTTTTGTGAAAGAGGTACACTTCTCTTTGTGTGCTATCCAAGTAGTTTTAGCTTCCTTGTTTATCCCTCCTTTATTTTCCAACCTCCTTTTGTAAGTTTTTGGGAAATTGAACAATGTCTGAGACGTATTTTGGAATTTCCTATTTATATCGCATGGTGTCTGGCACATCAGAGACGTTCACCAGAATTTGTTGTCTGATTGAAATAACATTATTATGAGAGCCAAGTGGAGAGAGAAGGTCCATTTATGGGTTTACCATTCAAAGAATTTTAAGGTAAAGGGATCCAAAATATTTGCCACTGTCTCTAGATTAGTCCTCACATTACGTATAGAGAGGAAGTATCAGAGGTACCAGAAAATAGAAATCTTTCCTTTTCTTATATCTGTTGCATTGTAATTAAATCATTTCCCCCGTTTTGCTTTACAGCAATGATACTTAGTACACACCCCAAATCCAAAGATTATGGTGATGAGTCGTGCATGCTGCAAAGTTAAGATGCTTCCAAGAGCACAATAGTTGCTGTAGCTATTTGTATCTACCATTTATTGATAGCTTACTTTATGTGCCAGGCACTGTTCAGGGCACCATTCATTTATTGTCATTTATTTTAATGAATCTTTTATTTGGATGTCTAGTATTTAATTCAGATATCCATTTTGTTCCTCACCAATTCATCCAGTGGGGGAAGTTGAAATATTCTGAACAAAGATAAGAAATAGAGTAAGGGGCTTCCCTGGTAGCGCAGTGGTTGAGAATCTGCCTGCCAATGCAGGGGACACGGGTTCGAGCCCTGGTCTGGGAGGATCCCACATGCTGCGGAGCAACTAAGCCCGTGAGCCACAACTACTGAGCCTGCGCGTCTGGATCCTGTGCTCCGCAACAAGAGAGGCCGCGACAGTGAGAGGCCCGCGCACCGCGATGAAGAGTGGCCCCCGCTCACCGCAACTGGAGAAAGCCCTCGCACAGAAACGAAGACCCAACACAGCCAAAAATAAATAAATAAATAAATAAATAAATAAATGCATTAAAAAAAAAAAAAAGAAATAGAGTAAAAGTATAGTTAACCATATACAGCAATAAGATAATAATTTTTCAAATAATCTTCCACTTTGTCACGCCAAGTTCAACATTGAAGACTTGTGACCTTACTGATAAGATGTTACTTTTATATAATCAGTCCAAACTCATACTACTTGGCAAGCATTTCTGAATGAGGTCATTTCTCCTTTAGTTTGCAGCTGAAGTAAGGGAACAGTGATAGAACATATCAACAGGATAATGCAATTCAAAGACAGATGGGTTGTATGGAAGGGTGGATCTTTTCTATATTTGAAATGATAAACTAACACAAATATTAAACTAGAATGGCAGGTTTCTAGTCTCGCTATTATTTATATTTCTCCTCATGTTTGTTATAATATTAGTGATTTTATATATATATAGTAAAAAAAAACTTACAGTAAGACTACGTTTTCTTTCAGCAATTTTAGGTCAATTTCTTCTTATTCCTATGCTAAGAATTAGCCAAACTCAAATATCAAAGGGTCAGATCTCTAAGATTCAGTGATTCACAACTCCTTGACATTCATTTTGTAAATTAAATAGTTAAAATATCTAATAATAGTTAACTGTAATATCAATTGTATATGTTTCCTGTTAACATCTTGTGCTAAGAATTAGCCAAGCCCGGATATTAGAAGGTTGACTTTTCAAGAGTCAATGATTCACAACTCCTTAGTATTTATTTTGTAATTATTGTTTAATATCATGAGGAAAAGTGTTCACGTATTGGAAAGAACTCCCTAAGTTAGAGACCATTTAGATTGTGATTTTAAGTCATGTTTATCCAGAGCCAAGGATCGCACTGTGATGGAACTGGGTTATATTGACAGTACTTCTGCAAATGCAAAACTGTTGTTATTGCTATTAGAATTGCTGTTATGTTTGCAAGGGTATCCAGTGCATCACAATTTTACAATTACTTTGTTTTGGATGTGTGTGTGTGTGTGTGTATGTGTATGTATATATATTTATATGTATATATGTATATATATACATATATACATATATATATATATATTTATATGTAAGAAGGATTTGTCAGGAAAGCATGGTTTGTTCTTGTCAATACAGTATCCTCTCAGTGGAAACTCTCAATAGGAAATCCTCAGTTCTGGATATTCCATAACATTTTACTAATCAGAAAAGAGGTACTAACATACTATTAAACAGAAAATCTGTTAGTATCTGTACACAAAAAAGCCATACAAATATACTGGGAAATGAAGTCCTATACCATGTGTAACTGTGAAATTAAATATCAATGCTCTATTTCAATGAAGGCTGGTAACTAAAAAAGCTAACCAAAACTAAAAATAAATTTTGATGAAATCTGATAGAGGACATGTCGACAAGACAAATATGTTGACTAAGAACTGTTCCAAAGCAAGTAACAAATGCCCCACAATTGAATATCATTTGCTGTGCTATTCACTGTCGTGGTGCTCCATTGCTAGGCGATGGCATAATTTCATCTTGTCATGCCTTACAAGGGTAAGGGCAGATGGCTCACTGGTCAGTTGAATTTTCTGTTCACTTTTTACTCTTTCTAGCTGCATTTTTCTTTATATGATGCAAGTGCTTCTTATCATTGACACAGAAATTCCATAATCTAAGAAACAAATTTGTCATGGATTTTATTTGCTGCAGAGGAGGTCCACCAGGAGCACCACCAGGACAAACATTCAGTGTTTACCATACGACTGGCATTCTTCTGTGGGCTGTACATGGACGAGCTAATTTAATTCTTACAACAGCCCTGTGAAGTGGATACAGTTATTATCCCCTGTCTTGGTCTGTGTTCCTCCAAAAGCCAGCTTGGAGACAAGGACTTGGGAGCAGATTGTTATTTGGAAGATGATACTGGAAGCGCGGAGTAGGAGTAAAATGAGGCAATAGTTTGTTAATAAGTTATTTACTGCTGCAGACAACTGGGACTTAGTCCCTGAGGGGCCCTCTGAGAAACTGTATGGAGAACACTTCAGAACTGGCCCCCTGAAGGCTGAGGTGGCTGCAGGATTTAGCTGGTAACTCCCATCCCTCATTTGTTGAGGGTCACTCCTTGGGTTTTAACTCCCCAGAACCTCTAGCCTGCCTTGTATGTAGATACAGTACAGCCTGGTGGCCAGATAATGCCATCAGACAGACAGCAGAAGGCTTTGGCCTTTAAGAAATTATCTGGCGATGGCCTCTGAGGTAGACCAAGGTGAGATGGGCAGGGCATCAGTAGCATCTCTACATCCTCACTTTATGAAGAAAGTAAGTCGTAGAGAGACTATGTAACTTGCCCATGTAGGAATGGGAATGGGAGACCTGTGGTTCACAGATCATGGCAGATCTTCATTCCAGAGCATGCAAATCTTAAATGTGCAGAGAGATGGGAATCTCATCTGCTGTGAAGTTATTTTATAACTTCCAAAACTTTGCTACACACTTTTGACAATCATACCTATTTTATTACATATCATAAGTAATAGCTTTTGTAGCACAATTTTTGCGCTCAGTGGGCTGGCTTGACCCTTCATATCTCTTAGTGTCAGCATTCAACCTTTCATCCATACTATGGAGGCATTAGGTGCAGGGTAATTGGGGTAGACATCTTCTTTGAAAGAAAATACATTCTTTTAATGTGACTATAAAAGGTATGCAAATATTTTTCAAGAACCTCAGAGTACATGAAAGCCATTTTGAGTTTGCTCAATTAAATTTTGGTGCTTGGAAATTTTCTTAATTATGTAGATAAAGAGGAAACTCAAAACTCTCTTGCCATAAAACTCCACCTAATCTCATTAAATGTTATATGTGAATCAGGTTTATTTACCTCACTTAATCATCATAATCATTGTGAGTGGTATTACTTGTCATACTATTTTAAATATGAGAATAAGGTCACAGAGTCACTTAGTTGTGGGTCCATCCAGCTCAGGTTGTCTGATTTTAGCAAATGAAGGGATTGTCAAAAAGACAAAGGTGGGGTTGCCCATTGTGAAGCATAGAGATTAGGAACCCCTAAGGCCAATGATGAAAGTGTCCATTCAAGCACTGATCGGGTAGAAATGTCCAAATGGCTTTGAGATCTTACAATAAAAGGGTTTAATAATCCCCAGAAGGAGCAGAGGGCCTAAAATCTTTACCTAAGAGTTGACCCAGGGCAGCCTCCAGACTACCAGACCTGCTAATTTGTCCAGGAGAGAAATTCTTTATGTGAAGGTACGTGAAAATCAGAAAGACTTGGCAGACCTGTCCTGATAGTTAAGATGAGTGAGCCAGGCTAACAGAGCTGAAGCCACTAAAGGTTTAAATCATATCACCAAACCAGGCCCCAGGGGCTCTTCAAATACACAGTGCCAGGGCTTCATTCAGGATCTCTGCGGATGGGATTCAAACTTGAGTGTTCTTTATCATAACTCCTAGGTGGTTCTAATATGCAACCAGTGAAAAACAGCTGCTGTAGTTTAAAAAGTTGACATTCTGGCTTACATATTTTAATAACTTGTGAGTTGGATTTCCATGTTAAAGAAACTTGTAAGTTAGCTTTCTGTAATAGTAACCTGTGGATTAGCTTTCCATATTATAATAATTTATGAGTAAACTTTCTCATGAGTTTGACCCTCTAAATCTAATCTCTGATACGTTGATGTTACAGTAATGTTGAGGTTCAGACCTGCATCATGATGAGTTTCCCAAGGCCACAGCATTCTCTGAGTCCTCCTGAGCTACACTGTCAAATACAGCCTCTGTGAGACGTGTGGCTATTTAGGTTTTGATTTAAATTTGCTAAAATTAAATAAAATTTAAAATTTAGTTACTTGGTCGCATAAGTCGCATTTCAGGTGCTCAGTAGCTACAGGTAGCTAGTTACTACTGTATTGGACACACCGATATGGAATATTGCAGTCACAGAAAACTCTACTGGACAGCCCTGAGCTAGATAATGAAGCGGACCCTCTTTTGCAGACGCTTGGTTCACTTTGTCCTTTTATCCAAATATGTATTTCACACACTTTCTCTCAGTCTAAAATACCTTATCCACTATTTGATATGTTAAATTACCCTTTATTTGACATATCAATAAAGAGATAAAGGTATTTTAAAGGCGGGGAAGCACACCACTGAGAGAAAGCAGGAGAGCAAATGTTGGAACCATACCCAGATTAGGTGGAGCTGGCTAAAGGAGTTCACGGCTCTTCTCAGAATTGCCTATCATTTTATATGTGTTTCTTCCCTATTATCAAATAGTAGTAGTCTTACCAAAGGCATAAAATGCGTTGAAGTAAGTAAATACACCATAACTATGAAGCTGTACGTCACTTTAACAATTTCTTTCCATATGCTTGAAATGTACTGATTTTTTTACCAGTTAGGGAAAGGAAATAAGACACAAAAACTACTGAGTAATTAAAATTTTATCTCTTAGAACCTGGAAGCTTACTCTTTTTAGTGAAAAAAGAAGCAGAGCCGTTTACAGTAAAATAATTAAGGTAAGAACAGTGCCATGTCTCATTATCTATATAAAGCACTGCAGTAGGAGTTGGAAGCCCTGGGGTTTACATCCTCGCTTCCGTGTGTATAAGATTTGGGCCTAAGGCAAACTCCTAACCTCTTTCAGCCTCATTTTCCTCATCTGTCAAGATGAACTCGGGTTGGGAAGTACATAAGACCCTCTATGTTAAATGTCTGTAGGACTTGACACCGGGGTAGATCATTTTGATCCCAGGTGACCTGGAGTTTTGAGTTATGTACTGTTCTTCCTCCAGGCCACGTATTATCCCCTCTTTTCTTATTGTTCACTTTAATTACTTACTGTAGAGCGCCCAAGCATCTCGACTTTTCTGTCAGACATCAGAAGGAGGGAAAATGCATCTTGTGTGAGCAAGATTGCAAATGTTGGAATTTTGTATCCAAAATATGTGGGGCTGGCTAAAAGATTCAAAATAAAAACAATTGCAAATGTGAAAATTCAGTAAGGATTATGGAAATACGGCAAAGTTTTTAACTGCTTCGTCCTTCTTTCTGAGAAAACAAATTTACACATAGGCCAACTTATGTTTTAAAACAAAGCCACAGTGGGTCGTATAGAAGAAACATACAAGACGCTGAGGACGGTCTTGGCACAGGTCATGAAAACCTGGAAATTCTGAAGCTAGAGGATTGTGAATCTAAAGTTGGATTGTGTATTTGCTTTAATGATTTAATATAAATATCTTCTGAGTTATTTTGAGTTGAACTCCTGTTGAAGGCAAAGAGTAAACAGCAGGAAAGAAGGTCTATTTAGGCAGAGAACAAAATTGTATTTCCGCAAATTTCCAACCTCTTTAACGTACTTGGAATAGTGTCTTAATGTTGTTACGCGTTTCCATTATGTTACTGACAAAACAGAGAGGAAAAGATATAGATGCTCCCATTTTTGTATTCACATCCCATCTGTAACAAAATAGCCCGTGCGATCTTTGGAGCCATGTAATTTCCTAGCTAAAAACTTAAGAACCCTGGGCCCCTGCTGGCTCCTTCTAGGTCTTTACATTAACAAATGCTTCTCTGATCAAAATGCCTTAGAGCAGTTAGGAATCCAGTAATATTTACTATCCTTTGATGAACCGAGTGGATAAGGCTGAGGCAGAAGCCTAAGGTAGACTGTAAGTTAAAATGAAGTGATATTAACTCTATTTGAAGTAATAAAATACTGCAGTTTATTCTACTGGGAGCAAAACAAATTCAAGAGGTCAGCGTTTTTCCTAATAAAATTTTTACAGTTTTATTTATTAAAGAAAAATACATGTTTCTCGTTGAAATTTTACAAAATATAGTTGTAGTAGAGGAAAATATCACCCCAAGTCCCACCTTTGAAAAAAGAGTGACCAAATTTTTTCTAATCTTTGTTTTCACATATGCAGCTCTGTGCTTTTACAAGAAAGAGTTCATACCGTAGATAATGCTTTGAAATCTAGATTTTTATTTGAAATGTTATGAAGATTTTCCTGATAATCAACTAATTTTTGATATTATAATGACTGTATAGTTTTCCATTGTTTGGATGTAGCCTAATTTATTTAATCACTTCCTTCCATGTTGGACATTTAGGTGGTTTGCATTTTTTAATATTATATAATGCTGTGGTGAATTCATTAAGTTAATTTTTTGCATACATTTAAATTATTTCTTTAGAATAAACTACTAGAATAGAATAATTAGATTAAATGATAGGCATGCTTTTAAGGTTTCTGTTACCTACTGGTCATCACTTTTAAGAATTTTCCTTCTCACCAGGGTGCCTGGTAGAATACTGAATCTTTCCCAACACTAGATACGGTCAGTTTTCTCCTGACCTTTGACAGTTTTGTGGGTAAAGAAGTATTGTTGCTCTGTTATTTTACATTTTTTGGTAGCTCTTTCATGTTTGTTGCACCCTGTTGTATCTTCTCTTTAAGGGCTGCCTGCTCCCACAACACTCTGATAATGATGAGAGAACTTCTCTCTTTTGATCTTTAATGCCCACAGCATAGGCAGAACCAAGAGGAAAGGGGAGTAGACAGGATCTGGAGAAAGATGAAAGCTACGTGGAGAGGAAGGCAGAGCACCGTAACCATAGTGTATGGGACGCGTGCCATCTGTGGTATTAGCTGGCATTGTTCTGATCCGAATGGGAGAAATAAACGTGGCCCCTGTACAGTCTCTGCTATGAAAAAACTTCTGCTTTATCTCCAGAGACAAGGCCTAAACAGTTAAGTGAAGATCTTTTGAAGTATCTACAAGAGGCAGCACAGCCTGTTAGTTGAGAACACACACTCTGGAGCCAGAGCTCAAATCCCGACTTTGTCACTTACTGGCTGCGTGACCTTGGTCAAGTTACTTAGTCTGTTTCTTAAGGCGTAAAATAGGATAATAACAGTGCCACCTCATAGGCTTGTTATGAAGATGAAATGACTTAATAAATGTAAAGTGCTTAGAATGGTGTCTGGTACATAGTAACATGTAAGCATCAGTTACATCAAATTTTTAAAGTACTTAGTGTGGCACATAATGGACTTGAAAAGTGTTAGCTGAATACATGTAACAAAGTAAAAGGCAATAAATATATAAACAGATTCCAGTATCTGTGGTTTAGACAAGTGGGGTACTATGTGTTAAAGGATAGTTTTCAAAGAAGTAAACTCATGAATCTCAGACAAATATAAAATAACCATGTCAAAGATGTTATTTAAGTCATTCACTAATAAAACAACTAAGATATTATAATGAGTTCAAGGAGGACCCAAAGAACAGACAAAGGTATGGGCAATCAGTGTTGAAATGAATTTGCTAGTAACTGCAAGACTGGCCTCTTCCACACGGCAGAAATTAGTTTCATCTCCACCAGACAACATTCCTGTGCATCTCTGTGGGCAAAATAATTTGCTGCTATCAGTCTTCTACTGGATTAAAAAATAACTCAAAGAGAAGGAAAGGTGCAGACCTCTGTAACATCAGATCACCAGAAGGGTCCTTTAGACACCATCCATAGAAAGAATCTTTTTGTCCATTTCAAAGACTTGCCTAGTTTCTCTTGATTTAGGAAAGTTTGCAACCAATTATTCTGAAAGTTACAGAAATGGCATTAAAGGAACCTATACCAGAATCTCAGTCTCAACACTTAGCAGCTTTGTGAAACAATTGCTTTGCCTCTTTGAGCATCAGTGACCTTTTCTGTAAAATGATGATTGATAACAGTATCTGGTTAATGGGAGCTCTTATAAGATTTAAATTACATGTGTCTAAAGCTCCTGATCCAGTGTGTGACTCATAGTAGACATCCAATGAGTGGTAACTATTACTGTGCTAATTATAATTAACTGAATCAACCAAAGAATAATTGTTCAGTTTTGCTTCTGCCACAGCCAGTCAACCTAGGTAGCAGTTACATAGAGCATTAGGTACAGCCCTGGGGAAGGAAAGTGCATGGCTCCCAGGGGACATGGGAAACATGAGCTTGATTAGAGAAGGCTACTTGCTAGATGCTGGGAAATAATGCCAAGTAGGTCACATCCAGCCTCTTGAGGAGCCTTGGAATCCAGAGAGAAGAGTTGGGGCTCTGTCAGTAAGCATCCAATTCAGAATCATCTGGAGTGCAGAATCCTGGGCTTCACCCCAGATCCACTGACTTAATAGCTGGCAGTTGGGAATCTGTATTTTATCAAGTTACTCAGATGTCGCTTGAGCACATTGAACCTTAAGAATCACTGCTGCAGATAAAAGATATAAATCTTTTTCTGGAGTCATATTCTTGAAGCATTGGAGTAAAGTGAAATAAGATGGGCCTTCCAGCCATTGCACAGGATAACTTTCTGGATGAAAAGATGAGGGGGGACTGAAGGCAGGAGGGAATTGACAGGAGTAGGCACACGCCGTGACTTGGGTGATGAAGAACTTCATTAGGGTGGGGATGAATGTAGACAGGAAACAGTGACTCTAAGCATCATCATAAAGAAGGAGAATTTAATGACTAAGAGGCTAGGAGACTCAAAGTAGAGGACAGGAAGTATTCAAAACTGACGACATGATTTTAAGTCCAGGTGAATAGAGGAATAGAGATTCCCTGACACAAACAGAGAATTGAGAATGGTCAGTTTTGTGGAAAGATAAGGTAAGTTTGGAGCATGTTGGAGGATGGTGGTACTTTTAAGTAGAAATTTATAGAAAATAATTGAAGGAAAGGGGGGGCTCCAAGCTGGAGTGGCAGGTATTGGCTAGAACAATAGATGAAACTTTCATGGAACATCCTGAGATAAGGCTTCTCTCTTCGCCTTCCTTTTTAGATTGTCAAAGTATATGTTATTTCATACACAAAGGGTTACATGAGCTAAATGCTCATCACTTGAGAAACCTAAAATGGATGTTTTAAATTTAGGCATTATCCTACCTGTAGAGAAAAAGAAAAGCTGTATTTACAGTTTATTTCAAAGATCAAAATGTATGGCATAGTTGATAAGGTGAACGTATTAAACTATTTTCCTCTTTCTAGGAAGGATGTAAAGTTTTTAAGCGTTGTGCAGGGTGGTTGGAAACTCTCTTGTATATCCCAGTGAGGTGTTTGGTGAATGCTTAGTTGTTGAACTGAATTTTAAAATGGTACCTGGCAATATACAGCCTCCCTGTACCTCTGGAGTTAAGCCTGTTTCTGGTAAATTCCCTGGGTTCAATTTCCAACTATGCTACAGTCCTTTGAGAGGCTAATTAAGATCCCTAGCTAATATGGGAATTGTTGTCTGAAAATTAAAAGTTCGAGTATGCCCCAAATCTCAGACTTACTTAGTCCACTGGGAGACTTCCCAGGATTAAATATGTCCTTAACCCAAACTGTTGATTCCAAACGACTGTCTTGGTTGAAGTACAATTTCTAAAGGGTATATGAGACCTTTCACTGCTCTTGTAAGTTACACATATTTCTACCAAGGTAAAACTGTTTTTTAAAAAAGCACTTTTGGTTGTATTTTAATTTTTGTCTTGATCCTACTTTTAGTAAAAAAAGAAAAACTATATTATAATCATTTAGTGTGGTCAGTAGTTAAAGGGTTTTATTGATCACTGTATAAACAAAAAGATGGGCATATTCTGAGAGGAAATAAGTCTTTAATGTATTTCTAAACTCGAGGCTGTGGCATGCTCATGCAAGGATTAGAATTTATATACATTTTTATTGTTGTCTGGTATTCAGCAGTATATATTTTCACACAATATATTGTAAGGAATACTGACTATAAAATGCATTATGCAAGGAATCTCATTGTATATTAAATATTTATTGAATCCAAGTGAATAGCTTCTTTGTATTTTCTAAACTTGAAATTATATCTACGTATTGTTATAAAAATCACATTGTTTTCAATAAATTTATATTTGATTCCCGTCCTTAACATCCTATGATATTTATGTCAATTAATTAAATGAATTAATTAAGGTGCTTTATAGACTTTTTTTGTGATTTTGGTGTACAGAAATTCAAAGCAGATTCAAATGTATTTTCTACCAAATGCTTTACTTGAACTTTTGGATTGCATCAGATATGCAAAGAACAAATAAGTGCATTCATTCATTCGACATTCATTTGTTCTGTGCCAAAAATACAGCAGGAAACAAAGCATGGTGTGGTTAACTTGCACTTTATCTAGTCTAAATCAATAATGATAATAGTACCCTACCCTCAGATAGTAATTTTGACCAAGTCTTTGTGATAATAAATTAATAAAACCTATAGATTGCTTCTAGAGGCAGAGGCCATGGAAGAAATTCCATGTGTAGAACTGAACGTAGAACTCAAATTTTAATTAATTCCTACTAGTTTTCAATAATACGGAGACCTACACTTTCAAGTTTGGGATTTCACTTTCTCCTTCACATCACCAGCAAACTCAGTGTTTACTAAATGCCATTGATTGATTTGACCCATGGTAAAAGGACAATTTAATATAACTGGTGAGACATGTCTGAGCCTGGTCATTTTGATTGCCAATATTTTATAATCTATGACTTTAGAAATGTAAGCTGTTTTACTTTTTTTTTTTTTTTAACTGTGCACCATTAATGAGTGGTCTTTATCTTTTATTTGTGCACTTTTTTTTTCCAGGTTTTAGGGGAAAAGCCGGAGCTTAGGGATGGAGAAGAGGATGACGACATTATAGCAGACATAACTAACAGGAAAATGGCTAAACTCTACATGGTGGGTTCACTGTGAGGGAGTTCTGTTGTTTTTACTGGACTGCAAGCTGCTGCGGGGGGGCCTGTACTGGGAGGGACTCTTTGCTGCAGATGGCAAGTCTCCTCATTGCCCTCAAAGAGAAATGTGTGGGCAGAATCCGTTCTTTGCTCTAGCATAGTTATTTAAATTCCTCTTTCTATTACTTTTAAAATTTTTATTAAAAACAGCAAATAATAATTTGCTGTGATTTAAATAAAATTATACATTGTTGCCGTATTCATTTGCAACAATATGTTTTGATACATTACATTCAACAAAATGTTTCCTTCATGAAGTACAAAAACTTTGTAAGCTTTTTCTTATAAGATCTTAATAAGCTATAAAATCATCCCCTTATTTAAAATATCCTGTTTAGCCATCATGGAGGCTTTCTTTGTTATAAGCGCAAGGCTATCAAATCAAACAGCTGGAAGGAAACAGGGTAAAAACTGTCCTGGGCATTGGCAGACTTAATTCCATGTCAGCTCTGTGGAAAGGACTGCCTGGGTGACCTTGGGCAAGACATGGCCATTCTGGGTCTTAGTTTTCTTATCTGAAAAAAAAAAAAAAAAAAAGAAATTAAATTAGAAAATTACTCAGGTTCCTTCCAACTCCACAATTTTATGATTTTATTGCTGGTGAGGGTAACAAAATCCACAAGATGTACCAGTTGAGGAGACGGTTCAGATGGGATCCTTCAAGCATTCCCTCCCCTTGTAACTTTCTAAGCATGTGATTTGGAGCAGACCTTAATCTCCCTGCAGAACTGAATAGTTTTCTCAGCTCTTACGAGAAAGAATTACATTTGCTGCTCGTTAAAGGGATCTTCTGGCTCAGACACGCTGTGATTTTAAATGAAGATCAAGTTACTAACTTGTATAGAAGAACTTCCTTTTTGTAGAACGGAAGGGGAAGTAGATTCTTTTCCTCCTAGATGGCAAAGGAAAATGTGGTTACCACTCCTACATACTGATAATTTTAATATAAGCCACACAGAAATTGTTATTCTAAAGACTTTGTGGCAGCTTATTTTTTTATTACTGTTTCTAAAACCCAAGTGCAACAGTTTAACAAATATCTTTTATGCCACATCATCAAACAAACCTGTTCTCCCTCTTGGACAGCATTATGGGAGAAGGGAAATAGTTTTAAATGTGAACATGTTAATCCTGAAATAATGCTCCCTCTAGTGGATCTGTAATGTATTGCATACATCCAACTCTAAAGTCCTTTTGAAAATATTTAATTTGGGATTGCTGAACAGAGCTGGGAAGCAGAGTCACCTAGGGTGATTTCTAAAAATACAGAGTTCAAGCCCTACCACAGTGCTGCAAAACCCCACCACTGATCTAGGTAGGGCCCTCAAATCAGCATATTTAACAAGTGCCCGGGTGGATTACCTTGCAGCCTACCAGGCCTTTGAAAAACAGTGAATTCTAACGTAGCAAATTTTGTAAGATCACCTGCAACTTAAAAAAAAAAAAAATTCTGTAGTCATTTACAAACTTCAAGAGTCTAGGTAAGTTTACTTGTGACACAGTTTTATTTGTGACAGATGATATTTATTTTGATAATTTACACAAAAGTATTTAAATGAGGTAAATTACAGGCCCCATATTGAAAAAAATCTGTAAGCATAAACTGTAATGTATCAATGCCTTCCTTAGCACAGTGTCTGGCATATGATAGTACTCAGTAAATGTTGAATGAATGAATGTTTAAGCTTCAGCTTTTTGTGTGTGTGCAATGAGTGTAAGTTTATTACCTATTTAAAAGATTGTTGAAAAAAAAAGATTGTTGTATTAATAAAAATTAAGAAATAATCTTGTTAAAGTTCATTGTGTGGTGCCTAGTATATATGAAGTCACAACAAACCTTATCCATTATTATTATCATTATTATTTTCTGTGTTGAAGCTTAACTTTTTATTAGCAATACTTTTACCCCAGAGGATTTTTAAAAAGCCTTTCTAAGGGTATAACTGGGCTCATGGGGTTTTTTGTTTGTTTGTTTTCTTTGAAATAGCTTTGTTGAGATATAATTTACAGATTATAAAGTTTATCCATTTAAAGTGTACAACTCAGTGGCTTTTATTACATGTACAGAGTCGTGCAATCATCACCATGATCAAAGAGTTTAGAACATATTGATCATCCCCAAGCAAGCTCATGGTTTTCATGTTAGGTTTCAGATGCCAGTGGCTCCATGAAAGTGAGCATGGTGGCAGAAGAAAACCCCTTCTCCACGGCGATGCTGCTTTCTGAAGAATGCTTCATTTTGGACCACGGTGCTGCAAAACAGATTTTTGTATGGAAAGGTAAAAAATGCCATTGGTATTGTTGATGTACTTCAGATTTATACATATTTCTTCGGAAAGGTAAATAAAACAGCTTTTCTGACTTAAAGAAACCTTACCTTTCTGCGTGATCTGTAAAATGCAGACATCAAAACCATATTTTCTTCCTACCAGCATTATTTACCAGGGATGATGGGGTGAAAGAAAGCCTTTGGGCACTATAAAAAGAATCTTTTTTATACAGAGTGTTCATTACAATATTATTAAATATATTTAGTATACTAGGAAAATTCTGCTATTCTTTCAGGGTTGTAGTTAAATTCAATTATTATTATGTTTACTTTTTGGTGCACAAGTATTTCTTAATCATATAATACCTTGCTTCTCTGAAATTCTGTCTCTTTCATATATCTTGCATGTTAGGTAGAGATGCTAATCCCCAGGAGAGAAAGGCTGCCATGAAGACAGCTGAAGAATTCCTAGAACAAATGCATTATTCTACTAATACTCAGGTGTGTGTGGAAATGAACTGGCTAGAAAAAATGTTTTTAAACATGGGAGCTCATGACATCGCCACAAAACTCATGAAAGAATTTGGTTCAAAATAACGTATGCACGGAAGTCATTCTCACATGTGTGCCATGCTGTATCATGTGTCCCTAGAACTATATCTGTGTGGAGGATGGGATTTTGCAGAAATTGGAGATCAGACCTTCCACGGGACTTTGTGATGAGAATAAGAACACATCCACTTCCTCCACAGCCTTTAAGTCAAGATGATCAACCACAGTTGAATTAACCGAGAGCATGTATCAGTTATTCCTTAGGGCAATTTGTATGGACATGGACTAATGCCCAGAGAATAGTTGCCTTCATGGAGATCAACATAGACACTGGATAGTTGCTCTTCTTTTCTGAATCACTCAGCCTCATCTTTTCTCTTCATTTTTATATCCTGGCACAAGTAACACAATGAGATCATTTCTTTCAGGTCACAGACATCTTATGAACCTAGTGTAGGAAAACAGTCAAACTTATTTGACTGTAATGGTAACATACGAAATAACTTTATTCTTCTCTCAAACATCCAGATTCAGTGGCAATTACTTTAGCCGTAAGAAAAAAAAAAGCCAGGTTGCATTGTTTTAGCTTCGTATTTGATAACCTTCCCTTTTGCACTCAATTCAGAATCCCAGCTTCTAAGTTTACATCTGTCATCACAAAAAAGAGGATCATCTTTGCATTTCCTCAGTTTTTGTCCTCCACTACTAGATTAATGTTTCTCCTTGGTCTCTTATTTTTCTGTTTATAATTATTATTATTTTTTAAATTTCAGATTCAAGTTCTTCCAGAAGGAGGTGAAACACCAATCTTCAAACAGTTCTTTAAGGACTGGAGAGATAAAGATCAGAGTGATGGCTTTGGGAAAGTATATGTCACTGAGAAAGTGGCTCAAATAAAACAAATTCCATTTGACGCCTCAAAATTACACAGTTCTCCACAAATGGCAGCCCAGCATAATATGGTGGATGATGGTTCTGGCAAAGTGGAGGTATTTACATGTTTTTGTTCATTTGTTTGTCCTTGTCAAGCCCATTTATGCCAAGATATGTGGAAATATAACTTCAGGAAACTTTGTAAATTGTGAATTTTTATTATTAATAAAAATGGTTCAAGACTGTATATTAAACCAGGGAGTTCAAAGCTGGAAGAGCTGTTGTCTGGCCTTCAGGCCTAGTTTACGGTGTGTGTGCTGAGATTCTGAGAAGTTAGGCGATTTGTGCAAGATCACCTGATTATCACCTTAGAGGCCTCCGTGCAACCCAGCCATCTCCATCTTGTTTCCTGGTCCAGAAATGCTCCTGCCCTTGGAACCGGGATTGTCCAGTGAGGGCGCATTGCTCCAAAAGCACCCACTACATAAGTCTGTCCTTCCCTTGCACCGTAGAGGCATTCACAAAGGCAAATTGGGCATGTGTCATGTGCCAAAAATCACAGATATTTTTAGAGCATTCAAATTGAGTTTGTTGGCTATTGCTATTTTTGGACAAAAATTGTTAAAACCCTCCTAAGAATTCTCCCTAACTAAAATCTCTTGACATTTAATCTGCTGTTGGGTCATCTAACTTAAGGGACACTGGATAATGTCACTTCCATTCTAGAATAATGTTGGTGGCTCTCCACAGTCTTCCTGGGAACGTCCATCCTCAGGTGGGCCTCCCAGACCTCCATGATTGACCCTTGCTGTCTGCACCTCAGCCTTCCACAGCCTTGAGCACTCTTCCCCTCTGCCATCTGGCTAACATTCCCATTCCTCCTTTGTAACTCCATTAAGTCACAAGCTGCACCTCTTCTGAGAAGCCTTCCCTCCACACTGAAATGACCTTTCTCTGTGCTTAAGCCATAAGTAATATTCTTCATAGAATTTATCATATAAGTACCACAGAATTGTTCACTTACTTACAGGTTTCTCCTCCCAGACCTCTTGTCAGTTCCTTGAGGGAGGGAATTGAATAATTTATCGCTCTATTCCCAGGGCTTATCACAATGCTTGGACCAAAGTATACAGTAAAAAGATTTAAGAGTTTTTTCTCTTTTCAAAGACATGAAGTGTGAATCTAAGCTGTGCAGGGGTTGTGGGAACTGCAAAGGGAGAAGTGCCCCCCCACCACCCCCGGCCATGATCGCTGTCAGAGGGGTATTAGCTTCTGGGGCTGGGTCTGTCTCCTGCTCAGACATCCTTTTCTGGAGCTCAACACAAACATGGCAAACGTGGCTCCCAGCACCAAGTGTGTCCCAGCTGCAGTCTCCACGTTAGGGCACAGCATCTCTGAGATGCCCTCCCATGCCATCCCAGGGATATTAACATCCAGGGCTTTCTCTAGGTTTTTGGGTTTAGCCAGGCCATGCTGCCATTGTTCCTCTGGGATGGCGTGGGAAGGCTGCTCTCTGAAAACTCTGCACTGCTCTTCTGCACTTGCTCATCTCCTTATTTCAAAGCAAAGGGACCATCCTGAGCCTCCCCAGGACCCAGGCGGGACGGTGCTCGCGCACAGTGCCTGCAGTCTCTCACTCAAGTGTTACTTTCCCGTTTCATTTACAACTCTCATCTCTCCAACTTTTAATCCTTAATTAAAAGTGTCTTTAATCTGTGACGAGGATAAGGAAATAGAAAATAACTAGTTCTGCCTGCTTTTATCTTAATCAGTCTCATGCCTAGATGGTGGCTTTTGAAAATAGAAGTCATGCAATTGGTATTTTTATTATTTGGTCACAATCTGCCACTCTTACCTGGGAAAACAATAGTCTCATGGCTTAAAACACAGGGAAAAAGAAATTAAAACAAAATTACTTCCCAACTGGTGAAAAATTTTATGTAAGTTAAGAGATGTATTTCTGAGCGGAATATTTCAGTTTGTTATTCCACTAGAGTGTCATGTTATTTTCACTAATCGATCAAACAATATGTACTTATTAATCAACAGGCTCAGAACTGAGCTAAGTACTGTGAAGGGTACCAAAGAACTATAAGTGCTTAAAAAGTCAATAACCAAATTGCCAAATTGATAAAAATTTCTTCCTGTTGCTTAATTTGTAAACTAGTTAGAAAAGTAATTTAAAAGTTGCTTAATGACAGATCTAAACCAAAATGTTTTTTAAACCTCTGAGAAGTATCATTAGATCAAGAAAATGTTGATTTTGGTACACATATTTCATTACTTTTAGATTTGGCGTGTAGAAAACAATGGTAGGATCGAAATTGACCGAAACTCGTATGGTGAATTCCATGGTGGTGACTGCTACATTATACTCTACACTTATCCCAGAGGACAGATTATCTACACCTGGTAAGTCTCCCTCTTTCATAAGATCTCAAGTTCCGTAGAGGCCACATTTTGCTCCAAAGTTAAATTTCATTAAATTCCATGCAGTAGGGGGTAGAATTATCCTATAAATACGCCCGTGAGGTTTGTATAGCATGCAAGTAGTATTCTTTCGATATGATTTTGACTGTATTCTGCAGCTGCTGTCCACAAGCAGAAGGGGTTAGATAAGTGTCATCCTTTCTAATCTAGGAGAAAGGTTCTGATAGCCCAAGGGTAGTGTTCCTTTAGTGGATATGCAGTTGAATAACTCATCTCCTATGCAAGCTAACACTCCAACTGGCATCAGGTACCATGTCTTCTTATTGTTAAAATTCACAGAGCCCATCTTGATTGGAGCTGCAGCATTTCAATGATGCAAATCCTCTAAGGCATGTATATAATTTATGATTCTATTTCATACTCCAGAGACCTCAAATTGATGCATCCTTATTCTTTGTCCTCATGAAATTCATAGCAGTAATGAAGAAAAATGCCATTGCATCCATATCTCGTATGGTTTTCGCATAATGACTTGAGTTAATTGAAGGTTAATTTCACTTAGAGAGAGTCAGTGCCCATGGGGAGTGTCCAACCAAGTAAGTGAAGTACACATAGCATGCTGGACTATTCCAAAGGGACAGAGATTCTGCAACAAATCATGCAATGTGGGATTCTCAAACTTTTTATTAAGTGAGATCAGGAAAAGTAGAATATTTCTGAGAAGACTGAGAAAAAGAAAAGAATTTTCAAAAAAGATCTTAAAGGGGCTTCCCTGGTGGCGCAGTGGTTGAGAATCTGCCTGCCAATGCAGGGGACACGGGTTGGAGCCCTGGTCTGGGAAGATCCCACGTGCCGCGGAGCAGCTGGGCCCGTGAGCCACAATTACTGAGCCTGCGCGTCTGGAGCCTGTGCTCTGCAACAAGAGAGGCCGCGATAGTGAGAGGCCCGCGCACCGCAATGAAGAGTGGCCCCCGCTTGCCACAACTAGAGAAAGCCCTCTCACAGAAATGAAGACCCAACACAACCATAAATAAATAAATAAATACTTAAAAAAAAAAATCTTAAAGCTGAGGGGTGTAGGCCAAAGGCGCAAGGGTGAAGCAGGATCCTGCCTTTGCCTACATGGTGATGGCAATCTTCAGGGAACATATTGAATGTATGCAGACTCAGGTGTCTGCTGATATCGTGACATTTCTCTCTGGTCAGCGTCCCACCAGATGACAGAGACATCTGTCCACACCGTGTGACCACTTAACACTTATACTGGCCAGTGCCTTGAGCTTAACCAAGTAAAGGAGATGAGATGATTATCCCTATCCCATAGTTCTTGGTACCCAAAGGGTGGTCTGTGAACCAAAAGCATGGGCATCACTAGGGAGCTGGTTAGAAAAATGTCAGGCCCCATCTTTGACCCACTAAAGCAGAACCTGCATTTTAACAAGATCTCAGGATGATTCATATGCACTTTAATGATTGACAGGCACTGCTTAGGCAGTGGTTCTCAATACTAGCTGCACATACTAACCTGGACAGTTTTTCACAAATCCAAACGCCTGGCCCCCACTTTATACCAAATAAAGGTGGTGGTAGGACTGCTGAGATTCTAATGTACATCGTGGCGTTAATGAGAACCACTGTGTCCAGGGACATTTCTGACTCCACAGTCACATCATATCCTGTCAAAGATGAATGTATTTAGCTATTTAACTCTATGTTTAAGATGCCGTCTTCTTAGTAACCATTTTTTTGAGCAGCATGTTTGTGCCAGCAAAGTGCTAGATGTTTCCATATATTATCTTTCTTCCTCACAACCAGATTATTTTCAAGTGAAAGGTAAAGATAAAAAAGGAAGGAGGACTTAGGCAGATTAAGTAATTTAACCCAAGGTCACAACTTTTGTAACTGGTGAAGCAACATTTCACACCTTGATCTGCAGCTCTCTTTAAGGCCTGTGTGCAGCTATACCTCGGTAGAAGCTGTGTCCTTATTTTGCAATTTCCTTTTCTAAAATTTTAATTCAGAAGAGTGTGTGCAAAGCATGGCATTTGTAGGGATAAATTTATTGTTGCGAGTCAGCTTTTCTTTCACATTCTGTTTCTTGGTCTTCCTCTTAATTCTTTTTGGTATGTAAAAAATATAATTAATTGTAGCACTCAGATCAAAGAAGAAAGACTAAATAAGTAACTCAAGAGAATGTTTTGAGGAATTAGCAGTTTGTAATCCATATCAATAACTATGTGGATATAACTAAAACAGATTAAATCAGGTCGTATATTTTAAACGCAGTAGCTATTCCTTCAATCCTACGAAAGTATTCATAGAGCACTTTCTATGTGCCAAGCACTGAGCTAGATACTAAAGATACAGTGGTGAAAAAAAAAAAAAAAACCTTGCCCAAGAATTTATACTTTAAAGAGAGAAAGATGATTATCAGGCATTTCAATGAAATATGAAGGGTTTAAGATAAAACCAAGCTGAGTGATCTGTGGGGAATTAGGGACAGACACTCAAGCTCACTCCTAGGCTATTGGTGAAGGGCTCTTAGAAGTGACATCGAAGTGGGAGCAAAAATGGGAGCGATGGAAGCAAGCAAATAGGGAAGTTGTTCCAAGCAATGCAGGGAAAATCGTGCTCTCCTTGGTTAGTAATGATGTATGGCAAGAGCAAAGTTAAGGAGCAAAAGATAAAACCAGAGAAATTAGAAGGAGCCAAATGGTGAATGACTTTGTAACTATCCTGGGGAAGATGAACTTTATTTTCAGGGCATTGGGAGCCAGTCAAAGAGTTCGCACAGGGGAGTGACATGATTGGTTTCCATCTTAGAGAAATTATTCTGGTTAACACCTAAAGAATGGACCGGTGGGAGATTGTTGGCAGAGAGGCCATTTGGAATTTATTGCAATAATCCAACTGAATGATAATATGGCCAGAGCTCAGTGTAAGGGAGGGAAAGGATGAGCAAGTGTGCAAAGTATTAAGGAGTTGACATCTGAATGACTGGTTACGGGGAACGGAGAAGATGACTGAGTCAAGGGTGGCCCCAGATTTCTGGTCTGTGCACAGGTGTGTAGTGTTTTATTCGCTGAGATAAGGAACTCAGGAGGAGGACAAGTTTGGTCCTCACTGTAAAGAAATCAAAGAGAAAGAGAAGATGAAAACATGTCACATATTTAATAGTCATGACCTTTGGGCTAGGACTGGGGCTGGGGGAGGGGGTCATTTAGTTTTCTTTTTTCATTTTGATGTGTTCAAGGTTTCTGTGATGAGAATGTATGACTTTTTGAGATATCAAGAATATAAGTTAGATGCTTGTGTCCTCTTGTGAGTTTTTGTCGTTTAATATCATGGATGTTAAATATGTCAGTTTGTTAATATTGTATGGTTTGCAGAACTTCAAAAACTTCCATAAAGGTAGCAAAGAGGCATTTAGAAAATGCCTCTTGAAGACTAGCTTTCAAATTAAACAGGTTTCCAGTTTATGTGATAATTTCAATGCAGGGATGTAAATAGGTTAAATCCAAGAAGCAGAGTTGAAGGTGACAAACTAGAATTAAATCACTTTGTCTCTTTATTTCTGAAACCATTTATATTCTAAAATGATAGGAGAAAAATAATTTCAGCAGTGATCTTTTCTCTGAAATGTCAAGTAGTTGAAATTGAACAAACTTTGAACAGTGGCGATGATGAGTCTCTTGAAGCAGTAAATTCCATTTTCATGCAGCATTTATTTTTAATGAGTAACAAGCACCACAGATTTATAAAGAAGGAATCATATCAAAGTAGATTGCTTTTTTTCCCCCTAGGCACAGGATTTCAAAATTAGAGGCAAAGAGCAACTTTATTATATCTTGATTGCAGTGGAGTCCTTGACCTCCTGGGTCATAGCTCAATAAAGCAAATTGGTTTGAATCTGTGTGGATGGAAGCATGAGTCACTTTGACAGGAAGAGGAAGAAGGGCTCGAGATGAACAGTGAAATATTTATTAAGAGTGTCAGACGGCAAAAGTTTGGTGAGGGTTTTCAGTTTTACTGGTTGAAATACTCCAGGAAAAAAAATAGTAAAATGGTGACAAAAGTTTGGTGATGTAGTCTATTAGTTAGTTGAATTTTTTTCCTGCAGAAAAAAAAGGAAATGAAGAAACATCCAAGAAGTTGCAGATGTGAGGAAGGAAAGACAGGTGATAACAGAGCCTGCTGTTTCCTCAGCTCTGTGTTACTCCCCAGCCGGTGCTCCCAGTGGCTCCCGGAAGTGTTTGCTAGCATGATAAGCTCATGGAAAATTTAGGCAATTAGCATTAAAAGACTGTATCTTTATGCGTGCCTTTGTTATGAAAAGCATTTTTTATTTTTTTAAACGTATGCCTGACATGAGCATATCGTTCCTTTTTTTTTTGCACCCCACTGTAGAACATTTTTATATCAATCACTTGACTCTGTTGGTGCAATGAAATATTCTGAGATAAATGAGACGTGCTCCCTGAATTCTGTGTTTTGGGGTGTGTGTCTGTGTGTGTTGCCCAGGTTGGGAGGCTATTGTTAATCTGTTCTGGGTATGGAACAGGTAGCGCACTCTCAGACCTTCAGAAGAAAGGATATAATTAATTTTCAAAATCCAGTTCCAGGATTAGTGTTCTTCCCGCTAACCCCTAGTCACACAAAGATAGGAGGATTGGCTCCAAACAATGCTCAGTGCTTTCACTGGCTTTTCCCTCCCACAAAGTCATCAAACAAGCAGATCTCCCAGGGGTTGCTATATAAGTTAAGCCAGTGATTGGAGTTATAGCCACAAGCTACCCTAGAAAGAGAAGTTGCAGATGAACTGGATGAATTGATTCATTGACTCTTTTTTTTTTGGCTGTGTTGGGTCTTCGTTTCAGCACGTAGGCTTCTCTCTAGTTGCGGTGTGCAGGATTTCTCTCTCTAGTTGTGGCGCGCTGGCTCCAGGGCGCATGAGCTCTGTAGTTTGTGGCATGCGGGCTCTCTCGTTGAGGCGTGAGCTCAGTAGTTGTAGCACACTGGCTTAGTTGTCCCGTGGCATGTGGGATCCCAGTTCCCCAACCAGGGATCGCACCTGTGTCCCCTGCATTGGAAGGCGGATTCTTTACCACTGGACCACTAGGGAAGACCCGATTCATTAATCCTTGTCTGGGTCACTGGTAGTTTAGCTTCTTGTACGGTTTTATTAAAAATTCCTTTAAAGAATTGCTAGAATGACAAAATGGGGCTTCACCATTGCCTACTTCTGATGATTATTTTCTTGATTTTTCTGGGTCCACACATTTGTTACTAAGATCACCAAATATTCATGGAAAGATAAAGTACTTCTAACATCCAGTCTAATAGATTTGGCTCGTATTCTACTCAAATGGATTATTTTCACTGTGAAGGTGGTTTCCCAAAATAGGCACCTCCAACTTGAAATCAGACTGAATTGACTACTTAGCAAAGTAATTATGGAACTAAAAATGGGCCTATGAAATGGAGATTAAAGATACCTATCATATGTAGTTCTAAACAATACATGGGATAGTTCATGGCTCAATGTTAGTTAAGTACTTTAAAAAAACAATAGCTTCTATGGCTTTATCATGTCAAAACATCTGGTTTCTTCTTGATCTTTCATAATAACTTAAGTTTCTGCTTGAAATGCCTACATTAGAAGATCTTAAAACTTACATACAAGCTAATTTATTTTACTTTGGTTCCTCCAGGCAAGGAGCAAATGCCACGAGGGATGAGCTGACGACCTCCGCCTTCCTGACCGTTCAGTTGGATAGATCCCTTGGAGGACAGGCTGTGCAGGTTGGGATATTTTTACCCCAAAACTTATACAAGTTAAAGTTTTCTTAGCCCAGTGTCTAGTTAAAACCCTTTTCCCAAGCTGGGATGGGAATTTGACACTTTCTAAATATTATCTTTTTTTTCATTTTAGAATTTAAATATTCCTATTCTCATGCCATACTCGTTCTCTCAGATTCTGGAAAAGAGGGAGCAAACAAAATTTAAAAAACAGAAACAAAAATAAACTATTCACAGATTTAAGAGCCCCAAAGAATCATTCCTTTAGAATCATATCAGATCAATGATAGCCACTTGTTATTAAAACTGTTCTACCTGAGTTATCACTTTCAGGTGATCACTTTCCAGTTTTCAAATCTTTATAAATGTGTAATGGCTTCTTCAAAGGTAGAAAGTAATTAGAAAAGGAAGTCCGATACTTTAGTACATAAAAACTGAGATGTGGAGAGTGAATTCGGTCTTCCAGCTGGTTTTCTTTCCATCCTGGATTTTAGTTCCTAAATAAAGCAAGTTAGACCTAAATTTAAAGGTGCATATTAACTTTTAAAAAATAAACTAACTTTGTTAATTGTTAATTAACAAATTAACAAGATGATTGAATTCTGTAAATGCAGTAACTCCCCATGAAGTTCCCCATGAACTATTACATTCATTTCTTTTTTTTGAATTTTATTTTATTTATTTTTTTATACAGCAGGTTCTTATTAGTTATCTGTTTTGTATATATTAGTGTATACATGTCAATCCCAATCTCCCAGTTCATCCCACCACCACCACCACCCCCGCTTTCCCCGCTTGATGTCCATACGTTTGTTCTCTACATCTGTGTCTCTATTTCTGCCCTACAAACCAGTTTGTCTGCACCATTTTTCTAGATTCCACATACATGTGTTAATATACGATATTTGTTTATCTCTTTCTGACTTACTTCACTCTGTATGACAGTCTCTAGGTCCATCCATGTCTCTACAAATGACCCAATTTCATTCCTTTTTATGGCTGAGTAATATTCCATTGTATATATGTACCATATCTTCTTTATCCATTCATCTCTCGATGGGCATTTAGGTTGCTTCCATGACCTGGCTATTGTAAATAGTGCTGCAGTGAACAGTGGGGTGCATGTGTCTTTTTGAATTATGGTTTTCTCTGGGTATATGCCCAGTAGTGGGATTGCTGGGTCATATGGTAATTCTATTTTTAGTTTTTTAAGGAACCTCCATACTGTTCTCCATAGTGGCTGTATAAATTTACATTCCCACCAACAGTGCAAGAGGGTTCCCTTTTCTCCATACCTGCTCCAGCATTTGTTGTTTGTAGATTTTCTGATGATGGCCATTCTAACCAGCGTGAGGTGATAGCTCATTGTAGTTTTGATTTGCATTTCTCTAATGATTAGTGATGTTGAGCAGCTTTTCATGTGCCTCTTGGCCATCTGTATGTCTTCTTTGGAGAAATGTCTATTTAGGTCTTCTGCCTATTTTTTGATTGGGTTGTTTGTTTTTTTTAATATTGAACTGCATGAGCTGTTTATATATTTTAGAGATTAATCCTTTGTCCATTGATTCGTTTGCAAATATTTTCTCCCATTCTGAGGGTTGTCTTTTTGTCTTGTTTATAGTTTCCTTTGCTGTGCAAAAGCTTTTAGGTTTCATTAGGTCCCATTTGTTTATTTTTGTTTTTATTTCCATTACTCTAGGAGGTGGGTCAAAAAAGATCTTGCTGTGATTTATGTCAAAGAGTGTTCTGCCTATGTTTTCCTCTAAGAGTTTTATAGTGTCTGGTCTGACATTTAGGTCTTTAATCCATTTTGAGTTTATTTTTGTGTATGGTGTTAGGGAGTGTTCTAATTTCATTCTTTAACATGTAGCTGTCCAGTTTTCCCAGCACCACTTATTGAAGAGACTGTCTTTTCTCCATTGTATATCCTTGCCTCCGTTGTCTTAGATTAGTTGACTATAGGTGTGTGGGTTTATCTCTGGTCTTTCTATCCTGTTCCGTTGATCTATATTTCTGTTTTCGTGCCAGAACCATATTGTCTTGATTACTGTCGCTTTGTAGTATAGTCTGAAGTCAGGGAGTCTGATTCCTCCAGCTCCGTTTTTTTCCC
This sequence comes from Eschrichtius robustus, assembly GCF_028021215.1. Classification (NCBI taxonomy): domain Eukaryota; kingdom Metazoa; phylum Chordata; class Mammalia; order Artiodactyla; family Eschrichtiidae; genus Eschrichtius; species Eschrichtius robustus. Next base: position 63,919,144 of record NC_090831.1, on the reverse strand, counting down.
TCAAGATTGCTTTGGCTATTCGGGGTCTTTTGTGTTTCCATACAAATTTTAAGAATGTTTTGTTCTAGTTCTGTAGAAAATGCCTTTGGTAATTTGTAGGGACTGCATTGAATCTGTAGATTGCTTTGGGTAGTATAGTCATTTTCACGATATTGATTCTACCAATCCAAGAACATGGTATATGTCTCCATCTGTTTGTGTCATCTTTGATTTCTTCATCAGTGTCTTATAGTTTTCTGCATACAGGTCTTTTGTCTCCCTAGGTAGGTTTATTCCTAGGTATTTTATTCTTTTTGTTGCAGTGGTAAATGGGAGTGTTTCCTTAATTTCTCTTTCAGATTTTTCATCATTAGTGTATAGGAATGCAAGACATTTCTGTGCATTAATTTTGTATCCTGCAACTTTACCAAATTCATTGATTAGCTCTAGTAGTTTTTGGGTGGCATCTTTAGGATTCTCTATGTATAGTATCATGTCATCTGCTAACCGTGACAGTTTTACTTCTTCTTTTCCAATTTGTATTCCTTTTATTTCTTTTTCTTCTCTGATTGCCGTGGCTAGGACTTCCAAAACTATGTTGAATAATAGTGGTGAGAGTGGACATGCTTGTCTTGTTCCTGATCTTAGAAGAAATGGTTTCAGTTCTTCACCATTGAGAATGATGTTTGCTGTGTGTTTGTCGTATATGGCCTTTATTATGTTGAGGTAGGTTCCCTCTCTGCCCACTTTCTGGAGAGTTTTTATCATAAATGGGTGTTCAATTTTGTCAAAAGCTTTTTCTGCATCTATTGAGGTGATAATATGGTTTTTATTCTTCAATTTGTTAATGTGGTGTTTCACATTGATTGATTTGCATATATTGAAGAATCCTTGCATCCCTGGGATAAATCCCACTTGATCATGGTTGTATGATCCTTTTAATGTGTTGTTAGATTCTGTTTGCTAGTATTTTGTTGAGGATTTTTGCATCTATATTCATCAGTGATATTGGTCTATAATTTTCTTTTTTTGTAGTATCTTTGTCTGATTTTAGCATCAGGGTGATGGTGGCCTCGTAGAATGAGTTTGGGAGTGTTCCTTCCTCTGCAATTTTTTGGAAGAGTTTGAGAAGGATGGGTGTAAGCTCTTCTCTAAATGTTTGATAGAATTCGCCTGTGAAGCCATCTGGTCCTGGACTTTTGTTTGTTGGAAGATTTTTAATCGCAGTTTCAATTTCATTACTTGTGATTGATCTGTTCATATTTTCTGTTTCTTCCTGGTTCAGTCTTGGAAGGCTATACCTTTCTAAGAATTTGTCCATTTCTTCCAGGTTGTCCATTTTATTGGCATAGAGTTTATATTCATTTCTTGAATGAAATATTTATAAGAACTGACATCATCTATGTCATTTAGTTGACCTTTCAAGTAGTGCTTACCAAATCATGCAAAAACTTTGAAGATAAGGCCCTGTGCCTTATGAATGCTATATTTCACAGTTAAATATTTGATATACCCAATGAATGAATTTCCAGTGGCAGCCAGTTGAATCCTAAATTGACAATGAAATGGTAATGCTTAGTTTAACCACGAGATGGCGGTGGTTTACAACAATGCATAAATAAAGTCCTGAATTGCTGTTTTAAACATTCCTTCGTAGACTGTATTAACAGTACTGAAAAATTTTCAATTTACCTTTCTATCTCTTATTTTCATTTCACAGTGGAGAATGGGTCTTAATCAGTAGCCCTCTTTCTTTCATGTTGGCACTTGAGGTTTTCTCAGTGTCATGGGAAATGCCAAGCCAACGGCAGTTTTAGGAGCTCTTAGCTAACCTCACCCCAAGCTTTGGGGTGTGACTCAAAAGACGTTTTAATTTGTTACTCGCTTATTTGAATGTCTACTAGTTGAAAGATATTTGTGGAGTTAGTTACTTTCAGTGCTCCCTAGGCTTCCCTATGATGGTATGTGCATCAGCATTCCCATTCACTTGTCTTCTAGAAAAAGACAGACCAGGGTAGGGGAGATATTTCAATTTTAGCATAGGGCAAATAATTGAAAAAAACAGGAGAGTGACACAAAATTTGAACTCTTTATGTAAATACATGCATCAATAGGTTATGCAAGAGATATCGGATCTGATCCAGTATCTGTTGTTAAACTAATAGGTGAAATTAAATAACTTGCCATTTATTTTCTTCCATTTCCTTATCCTGAAAAGTCCTTATATTGTATTTTAAAAAGAGCTTATATTAAGCAAATCTACTATTACCATTTCCATAGGTAAGCTAAAAAGTAGAAAGTCTATTCTGTTTATTTCTGCCAGTTTTTGATGTTTGGATTGAAATCTTTATTCATCCCCAGATTATGATGATTTTTTTCATCTCACAGTGGTAGGGATGTAAAAAGAATGAGTACACTTTTGTCTTATTTTTGGAAGAATCTGAATGAATGCACATCTCCTAACCTACTGAACGAGATCCAAAACACGTGAGAGACAGGTATACCCCTAAACATCTGGAAAGCTTGGTGCCCTTGTAAAAAAAAGAGTAATTTTCATAAAAGACAGCATACATCAGCACTTCGTTGTTTTTCCCCTTTTGGAGTTGTAGATGAACAGACTTGAAACTTTATGCTTTCTGGAAGCAGAAAGTGGTGCAGTGTGGTGGTGTGTCCCCCGAGAAGGTGCTGTGTCTGGAGTAACGAATGGTTCCTAAGTCAGTGAGGAAGCTCTGCTTGATTATCATTAACCTATATTTTCTGTTGATTCATCGTTCCTCCTGCTCTTGACTTTTTATATATTTTTAATTTTGTTTTCAAAGAGAAAAATAAGGATGCCTTTGGAAATACGGTCTTCTTTCATTGCACTCTTTATTAATTTCTTTTATCCCCACCGCCCCCAGATCCGAGTCTCCCAAGGCAAAGAACCTGCTCACCTGCTGAGTTTGTTCAAAGACAAACCACTCATTATTTACAAGAACGGAACATCAAAGAAAGGAGGTCAGGTGCCGGCCCCCCCTACACGCCTCTTTCAAGTCCGAAGAAACCTGGCATCGATCACCAGAATTGTGGAGGTAACATCACGCATTCAATAAAACCTGCCCTGCTCATGGGCTTCCCAGTGGACCTGAGCCATCAACAAATACTAGTCTTTAAAAAAATTGGCAAGTAAACCCCCTTCATTTCTATAATTAATCCAGCGTTCACCATAAAAAGTATTAAAAGCCAGAGAATCAAGTAAAAAGTTAACTTCAGATACCAGGCCTCTCATATTTTTCAACCAGCTTATAACAAAACAAATGAATTTTAAGAGTAATGTAACAAATCAAGCTGTCAAAGGCGTGAGGCAGCTTAAGCTCTGTCTTGAAAGGCCTGGGGGAAGATGGATTGAGGGTGATGGTCAGGTGACCACACTAGGGAAATTCAAGAGGGAGGGCCCTTATTTGTACAAGTGTAAGGACCGTGGAAAGCAAGCTTCACCACACTGGGCCGGGACCATAACTCAGCTGTTAAGGCCACACAAGCTGTCTCTGACAGCAGCTGTGAAAGAAGTCAAACCCCAGATCACAGTGTCAGACCACAAGACCACCAGGTATGGGCAAGGCCACTGGGCCCAAGTTTTTAAATGGCTGAGTGCTTTGACTTCAGGGAGGATTCATCACCCTTCATAACCCAGTCACCTTAGTCACCGTTGAAACCCAGGTCTCCCAAGTCACCCCTAACTGCCCTGCACTCTCTGTATATCCCCAAACCTGGACCATTTGCCAAGTTGTTCAGCTGAGCCCTTAAAACCAGGTGGGTCATAGCATCCCTCCCCGCTCAACCTCTTCTCTAAGCCACCCCGCCTTCTTGCTCCGTGGCTGTGTTCTGAGGACACAGATTGCCATACAGCCGTCTCAAGTGGAAGTTGTGCTTTCCCCCAGTGCCTGCTGACCAGGGACCGGTGGTGGGGTCCCCTCCTTGCTCGACCCTTGCCCTTTTGACTTCTTCTTATCCGTCTCCCTCCCCCATCCCCCTGTGCTGTCTGAGCTCCCGGTCCTTCCCCTCTTATTGTTTGGTGGCTTCAGTCGTTGTCTCACTGTCTCCATCAGTCTGGCTCCTCTCATCCAACAGTTGTGTCTTGACTCCATTTCATGTCACACTTGTGGTCCTGTACTGGACTCCACTCCACCATCCCCTCCTGCCCCTCCAGCCGGATGGGCTTTATCTAGTTTGCCAAAGCCCTGCCTTTTGCCGTCAAAAGCCTCTTGTCTGACCCCGCTTTTCTCAGCCTCCTGCTAGCATTTGCCAGAGCCACCCTTTTCTGTCTTCTCAAAACGCTATCTTTTTACGAGGCTTCTGGAACCCCTCACTTAGCAGGATTTCTTCCACACTTGAGGGCCACTCTTCTGAAGAGTATTTGCACTCCCATCCAGCTCTTCTGGGTTCTCCTCCTCTGCTCGTCCTCTAAGCTCTGGAACCCTCCGAAGCTCAGTCTTGGCCCTCTTCAGAGTGACCTCATTTAGTCATATAATTTAAACGCCGTTGGGTATTGATCTCATCCAGAACCTTCTGTGCATGGATTCTCATGTGTTCAATTATGACTACTTTTTTTAATCTATCAAATTGACGGTGAAGCCTTCACCTACAGGCCCTCTCAGTTGATTTCAGATGCAAGAGTCAAGGAGAATCGTTATGGTCCTGCTCTCTTCCCAGTGGGTACTTCTTTAGGAGGCATCGTGAGCTGCTTGCGATGCAGATTCTTTATTTTCTTGCAGCCTCCCAAACCAGCCTATGCATTCCTAGCCTCTCTGAAATGCACTAGTCGAAACATTGTTTATAAGGCTTTCTGTTTTCATCTCCTGGGAGGCTAAAGCTTTCTTATGTTCTATTTTGGAACTACCGCCAGGATCCCACACCAGTCTGGGCATGGGCCTCTTGTCACCTGTCTCTTTCCTCTGTACCAGTAAGGAGACATTTGGATTAGAAATTGGAAGTCATAGTTCCTATAAATCTCCATCATCAGATCTGATAGATTCTTTTGAGCTTGGTCCATGGAGCCTCCTTCCTACTGAAAGAGGATGATGACCACTTCTCTGAGTGTTACCAACACCTGGGACACATCTTTAAAACCTCCAGCAGCTGTTCGTTGCTCCTCTAGTGCTCTCTCTGGGGACAGGGTCCTGACGAACCCGGTGAAACCCAACTCTCCACGTGGTTGATGCCTTCCTCTGGCAGCTCGACACAGTTGGTCAAACGGCATCATTTGGACAGCCGATCACCAGCTCCTTCTTTTTTTTAAAAAAAAATTTTTTTTGAGATCTTACCCATTTTTTTCTCCTTCCTGTTGTTGTTGTTTTTTTTTAATTAATTAATTTACTTATTTTGGCTGTGTTGGGTCTTCGTTTCTGCACGAGGGCTTTCTTTAGTTGCGGCGAGCGGGGGCCACTCTTCATCGCGGTGCGCGGGCCTCTCACTATCGCGGCCTCTCTTGTTGCGGAGCACAGGCTCCAGACGCGCAGGCTCGGTAGTTGTGGCTCACGGGCCCAGCCGCTCTGCGGCATGTGGGATCCTCCCAGACCAGGGCTTGAACCCGTGTCCCCTGCATTGGCAGGCAGACTGTCAACCACTGCGCCACCAGGGAATCCCCACCAGCTCCTTCTTGAGGCACTCTCTTCACTTGACCTCAGGACACCACACTCTTGATTTCTTCCTCTCTCATGGCTGCTCTATCACAGTCTTGTTTCCTGGTTCTTCTTCATCTCCCTGTTAGCACACCTCACATGGAGTCCCATAGTCCCACAGAGAGTCATATACATACTGTCACAGTCATACAATCCTATAGTCATACAGAGGGTCTCACAGAGGCCAGTGCAGAGACACAAAATGACAAGGTCATAGACGCAGTCAAAGGCACAAGCCCATCCTAGGACCTCAGACTCACTCCCAAGCCTGAGACTCCGCACATGCCTCGTCCCTGCCCCGAGGCTCCACTGTCAGCCTCACCCTCAGGCTGGAGTCTGGTCTCAGCCAGGTGCCTCTCACTCACTCTGCAGCCACACTGACTGGAGCTGTGCTCGTCTGGCTCATCCCAGACGGTGTCCACAGCTTCTCAGTTGAAAGGAAGGGGGTATGTCAGTGCTGTGTTTTTAACCCCCTATAAACAGTCTCTTATAATTTGAGCTATAATTTATCTGAGCCTGGAGAACCTTTTAGTGAATCTATGTTATTATCTCTTTGCCTGTATTAGATCCCAGTCCCTGTTTTATGATTTTTCTGTGTCCCTTTGATTATTTGACAAACCTCTTTAGTGGGGAGAGAGAAAAACTGAACACTCTGCTTTACGTTTATCATTTGTGAATATTACAGCCTCTTTCCAGACGTCAATTATAGCCCATCCTCCTTCTTGCGGTCTCTTTGAATATTATCCTTGTTATGTATCACTTAAGTTTGCCTTATTTTATTCTCAGAGCCTTGTGCTACTGTCTTCGGGCGGGGTGAGCGTTAAAGTGACACGGCGCAATGTGCTCCTAATGTTTCTAACCCCCTAGGGGTGTCCTGGTGCCCCCTGAATTAATATCCTGGGTCAGGACAGAAGTCTGTAGGTGGTTTGGCACTGTCGCAGCTTCTTGGACATGTTTATTGAGGGAGCAACAGTGAATTTACATCATTGTGTTATTTTTCTTCATACTCTAGGTAGATGTTGATGCAAAGTCATTGAATTCCAATGATGCTTTTGTCCTGAAACTACGACAAAATAATGGCTACATCTGGAGAGGAAAAGGGGCCAGCCAGGAGGAGGAGAAGGGAGCAGAGTATGTGGCAAGTGTCCTCAAATGTAAAACCACGAGGATTCAGGAAGGCGAGGAACCAGGTGTGTATAAGTGAGGCCAAGGACACTAGCCAGAACGTATATTTGGCATACTTGCTAATCATGTAATTTATTTATTTTTGTCGTAAATAGGAACTTTGTAATGGTTGTAGGACATTAACAACCCATTCACTAGTTGCAAAAGTGGGTGATGGTACCTACTATATTTAAGTAGCTTCTCCTGCTCTATTTAAGTAACTTCTTAACAGTGAAGTTGAGGTGAGATACGATTATTTGTTAAGGTAAAGCAGTACCGACCATATGCTTCTGAAAATGCACTGGCTAACTTGTTGTGTTTTCCACAGAGGAGTTTTGGAATTCCCTTGGAGGGAAAAAAGACTACCAGACCTCTCCCCTGCTAGAAACCCAGGCTGAAGACCATCCACCTCGGCTTTACGCCTGCTCCAACAAAACTGGAAGATTCTTTGTAAGTGTCCCGTGAAACCCTGGGGTAGAACCAGCAGCCGTGGGAGAGAGAAGCATTCTGGTGTTGCTCTAACGCGTTCCTGCCCTGATTCTCAGTTTTACTTTACCTGCAAACCACAGGTGACATTCTTTGCTCCACGCAGGGTTGGTTTAAGAGCCAGTGACGTAATGGATATGAAAGCATCGGAATACTGTAATGTACTATATTAATCAAGCTGCTCTTAAATATATCAGCTGCTTTGCACCTGTGTCAGCATGTGGTCATTTCGGTACGAATGTGCGTGTGGTTGGATTTGCTAATTTAATGATTTGATGCTTTCTGTACGCAACAATAGTGGTTTCTTTCATCAAACTATGTAAATTTTACACTGCAGTTTCCCACGGGAATAAAAAGTTTCACCATGTTGATGGAATAAAAAATATGATCCTTGGGCAAAATCACAGAAAGCTACATACACACCTGCAAATTAACTGAAATCAGCAGGAATTTTTTTTAAATTAATTAATTAATTTATTTATTTTTCGCTGTGTTGGGTCTTCGTTTCTGTGCGAGGGCTTTCTCTAGTTGTGGCAAGCGGGGGCCAGTCTTCATCGCGGTGCGTGGGCCTCTCACTGTCGCGGCCTCTCTTGCTGCGGAGCACAGGCTCCAGACGCGCAGGCTCAGTAGTTGTGGCTCACGGGCATGTGGGATCTTCCCAGACCAGGGCTCGAACCCGTGTCCCCTGCATTGGCAGGCAGATTCTCAACCACTGCGCCACCAGGGAAGCCCCAGCAGGAATATTTTATGTCATAGTCATAGTCCCATTCACAAGCTTTGAATTCTAGGCAATTCAAAGTAAAAGTATTTGTGTACAAGAGTGATTGTCTATGGGTCTCTAAAATATCCTGGGCTGTGGCCCCTCATCTCAGTTTAATCACAAAAATTCTGCTTTCTCTGTTTGACTTACTAAATTTTTGTGTAAATCTTTCATTTAAAGAACAAATTCCTTGCCTATAAAATCTGAACTAAATATTTGGTCACCAAGTCTTGGTAAATACAAGCTTTACTTTTCAACACACACATGAAAATTTAGTAAGTATTTTCCCAGGTACATGGCATGCTTGAAATAAAATGCTTTGAAGAAGAAACTGCTCATGTGTGAACCACACTTGAAGCTTACATGTGATTTGACCTAAAAATTAAAGATTTAAATGGTGGATTGTGATAAGTATTATGTGGCTGGGCACCACAGTTGTTCACCTACTTTGCAGGAAATCCATATATTTTATAAACTTGCTGTCAGAAAAATCTGTTGTTTTACTCTTTTGACTGTTGATTTAATTGCATCCAAACAATGGCTTTTTCAGCATATGCTCCTATAATTTCTTATTAGTATTATCTACGAATAATGCTGTAAATAACATGTTTGTTTCCAGTGGAGATATATGTTACAAAAATAACACCTAGGCTTTGTTCTTAGGTTAAAAAAATCTATTAGTTTTTGGTTTTTGTCATTCACATATTTAAGAGAAATATACTTTTCCTTTACACCTACTCAGTTTCTTGTTTGATATTTGGAACGCTAATCCCTTCACATTTTAAGGAAAAGGAGTGTTACTAACAAGTGTTTGATCTCATCATCAGAAAGCAGGCTTTAGACATGTAGATTCATACAATACAGCAGAGCCTATTGGTTAAAAGCACAGCTTTTAGAACCATTCTGCCTGTTTGATATCACTTACTTGGTGATATTATTTACTGGCTGTGTGACCCTAGGCTGGTTACTTACCCTCTCTGTGCTATAATTTTCTCATCTGAAAAATGGGGATAATCCTAGTACCTACTTCATAGGGTTGTTGTGAATATTAAATTAGTTGTTGCATATATACAACAGTGCCAGGCATGGAGTAAGTGATATTTAAGGTTTTTGCTTTTTTTAAGCATTATGTAATTGGTAATTATTCTGTAAAAAGAAAATATAAACAAATTTGCCCTCTGTAAATGGTTAGTGTTTGTTTTTTGTGTAACAATCTCAAAATGTCATCAGATTACAACAAACAGGTATTGTCATGCTCAGGGGGCTTCAGGTTGGGGTCATGCCTGTTCTTCCCAGGACAGAGCCCAGGAGCACAGGAGGGCCCCTGAGTCGCATTTGCTAGTATGACAAGGGCAAGGCCACAGTCAACTTCACCTGCAGAGTCACACAGTAGAGGGAAGGAGCAAACCATAATCCAATTTACCATACCTTCCTAAGGATCAGGGGGGGTTTCATCCAGAATTCTTTTAAAAATTTGAACTTTAGATTAATGCATGCCTGCTGGTAATGGGTGCATTAAACTAACCCTCCCCATTACCCTTTAACGTTAACTACGGAGAACACAATTTAACTCATTTAAAATAAAAATAATGAAGCTTTGCATATGGAATATTGTTATAATATCATCTTATGGAAAATGATTGATTCATAAAAATGACCAGACTTACTGATTTTATTAAAATAATCTTGACCTACAAAATGAAAGACGATTTAATACCCAGATCATAAACTTAAATGTCTTTAGGAACTAGGAAGGCAACAGAAATCTAGAAATCTGTGAAGCAACTTGTCATAAGGAAGTAGAATTAGAGACAAATGTGGCCAGATTGACTGTACATGGTCTCTCTAAGGCCATATGCAATGTTTATGTTAAGCACTGTCCTCCCCAAATAAGATACCCTGAGTTTGTGATACCTGATTAAACAGATAAACAATTATTTAAATCTTTAACTGCCCAAAAGGAAGAAAAAAATGGCTACCAAACTTTTTTTTTGCTATGCTCCAAATAATACAAGGCGTTTGTATCCCGTATATTAGAAAAATCACTGCTTGACTGTTTGGTCATCAAGCTTTTTTATACATTTCAGGTTGAAGAGGTTCCAGGAGAGTTCACCCAGGATGATTTAGCAGAAGATGATGTCATGTTACTAGATGCTTGGGAACAGGTAAAGCTGTATTTTGTTCATAGCAAGAGAGTGTACTTATAGTTGGGACCTGACACAACCTGCTTTGAGAAATAGCAAGTCTACTAATAAACGGACCCGTGGATTTAGGCTGTATTTAAAAGAAACTCTCCAGAGTTTGGCAAAAAATAAAACCAGTGTGGCAAGTTGGTTTCTTAATATGGAAATAATTCCACGGCCACCATCTTTGGCTGTATAGTTTTGGCCAAAAATCCCTTACTTTTCATTTATTTGTAAAATTCACTCATTCATAATTTATTCATACATTCATTCAGCCACTCATTTAAGTAATAAATGCATTAGTTGGTTGCAATGCATGGGGGGGCACGATGCTTCAGGAAGACCAAAATATTCAGAATTTCTCTTGAAATTTGACAAAAAGTCCGAGGAGACCCCTTCCCTGGGGAAGGAATAGACACAGAATAGTTTTGAATCTACACAGTAAAATATATTACTGTTATGTATATATCTTTATTTGATAGAAAATTAATGGCGATTTTATATGTCACATCTGTTAGTTGTTTTCTCCTGTGAAAGGGAAAAATAAATATGTTAGGAGCTAAATCATATAGAACAATTATAAAACACTTATCTGAATTAGGCCTAGTCTTAGAGCCAACCACAGAGACTTGTTACTTTTAGGTTTGTTCTTACTTGCTAAGTCATTCAGTTATATTACAACTTAGCTTCTTGGTTTAGAATTACCATATTTGAGTTTGGGATCTAGTCACAGATTCTCCCTAAGTGAATGGATCACTTATTTCTAGATGTGAAATTTAAAACCTTATGTCAATAAAACACCTTTGTGTATTTAAGAATTATAAGAATGTTTCCTTATTCAGAAGAATTTAATCTTTTCCATTTGTAGTCAGCTCTGTTGCTTCCATAATCATGGATACTTCAGAATATTTCCTGTACTACATTTCATTTGTTTTTCAATCATACTTTTCATTTACGTGGCCATGCTGTCATGGTTTGTTCTGTGCCTGCAAGCAAATATTCTAGCACTTTCAGTATGCATTAGAATGTAATCAAAACTAATTTGACCAAAATTTCTCTGCCAACAAGTGATTTTAAAGTGATTTAAATATAAGGGAATTCAGGAGAATTTTTCATCATTGAAGCAGAAAACCTACACATTTGACAAGAAGGATACATACAGAACATATATCTGTTTTTAAGAATCAGTATTTAAATATTAAACGTTATAGCCCTTTTACCAAAGTGTGACAGGATACAACACTATAGGACAAGAACGCTAGGGCTAAGTTAGGGGATCCTAAAGGGAGTCTGTGGTGCCCACAAACAAGCTACATATGATTTCCCCAGGGTAATAGTATGGGTATACTGACTGCCTTACACACCCCACGGTTGAGTGCAAAAAACCAGCCAATGTGTGGTTTTAAGGAAAGCTCACTTAATAACTAGAAAATACTATATAAACATATGTGAATGTGAAATCTGGAGTCAAACTGGCTGGATATAAATTTAGACGTCTCTTAGTAAGTGTATACATTAGGAAAATGATTGAACCTCTCTGCACCTCCATCTCCACACCCCTGACTTTGGGGTTGTTGTGAAGATTAAGTGGGATTGTATGAGAAGCTCTTTGCATAAGGCTTGCACCACATCTACACTCCCAAAACAATGTGTATTATTATTGCTTCATTTTTCAGATTTTTATTTGGATTGGAAAAGACGCCAATGAAGTTGAGAGATCAGAATCTCTGAAGTCTGGTAAGCTAGATCCCATGGGCAATTATGACAGTAATTCTGAACAGGTGTTACCAAGTTCCTGACTTCTCTTTTTACCACGTCCTCCAAAACCACGTGTCAAAACCAAGAAGAATCTTAGCTTTCATCTTCAGAACTAAAGAGTAATGGAATTTTTTTTAAACTGAAGAATTTCAGAAAAGGAACAAGAAAAATATTTTGTTATCTAATTTAGGATGTAATTATATCAATTTAATCTGAAAATTTTTAATTCACTTAAACACTTTTTTTTTATTATGGAAATAGTAAAACCTCCGTAACTGTGGTAACTTAGATTTTTTTTTTAACATCATTATTGGAGTATAATTGCTTTACAATGGTGTGTTAGTTTCTGCTTTATGACAAAGTGAATCAGTTATACATATACATATGTTCCCATATCTCTTCCCTCTTGCATCTCCCTCCCTCCCACCCTCCCTATCCCACCACTCTAGGTGGTCACAAAGCACGGAGCTGATCTCCCTGTGCTATGCGGCTGCTTCCCACTAGCTATCTATTTTATGTTTGATAGTGTATATATGTCCATGCCACTCTCTCACTTTGTCCCAGCTTACCCTTCCCCCTCCCCGTGTCCTTAAGTCCATTCTCTAGTAGGTCTGTGTCTTTATTCCTGTCTTGCCCCTAGGTTCTTCGTGACCTTTTTTTTTTTCTTTCTTAGATTCCATATATATGTGTTAGCTTACGGTATATGTTTTTCTCTTTCTGACTTACTTCACTCTGTATGACAGACTCTAGGTCCATCCACCTCACTGCAAATAACTCAATTTCGTTTATTTTTATGGCTGAGTAATACTCCATTGTATATATGTGCCACATCTTCTTTGTCCATTCATCTGTCGACGGACACTTAGGTTGCTTCCATGTCCTGGCTATTGTAAATAGAGCTGCAATGAACATTTTGGTACATGACTCTTTTTGAATTATGGTTTTCTCAGGGTATATGCCCAGTAGTGGGATTGCTGGGTCATATGGCAGTTCTATTTTTAGTTTTTTAAGGAACCTCCATACTGTTCTCCATAGTGGCTTTATCAATTTACATTCCCACCAACAGTGCAAGAGGGTTCCCTTTTCTCCACACCCTCTCCAGCATTTATTGTTTGTAGATCTTTTGATGATGGCCATTCTGACAGGTGTGAGATGATATCTCATTGTAGTTTTGAATTGCATTTCTCTAATGATTAATGATGTTGAGCATTCTTTCATGTGTTTGTTGGCCATCTGTATGTTTTCTTTGGAGAAATGTCTATTTAGGTCTCCTGCCCATTTTTGGATTGGATTGTTTGTTTTTTTGATATTGAGCTGCATGAGCTGCTTGTAAATTTTGGAGATTAACCCTTTGTCAGTTGTTTCATTTGCAAATATTTTCTCCCATTGTGAGGGTTGTCTTTTCGCCTTGTTTATGGTTTCCTTTGCTGTGCAAAAGCTTTTAAGCTTCATTAGGTCCCATTTGTTTATTTTTGTTTTTATTTCCATTTCTCTACGAGGTAGGTCAAAAAGGATCTTGCTGTCATTTATGTCATAGAGTGTTCTGCCTATGTTTTCCTCTAGGAGTTTCATAGTGTCTGCCCTTACATTTAGGTCTTTAATCCATTCTGAGTTTATTTTTGTGTATGGTGTTAGGGAGTGTTCTAATTTCATACTTTTATACGTAGCTGTCCAGTTTTCCCAGCACCACTTATTGAACAGGCTGTCTTTTCTCCACTGTATATTCTTGCCTCCTTTATCAAAGATAAGGTGACCATATGTGCGTGGGTTTATCTCTGGGCTTTCTATCCTGTTCCACTGATCTATATTTCTGTTTTTGTGCCAGTATCATACTGTCTTGATTACTGTAGCTTTGCAGTATAGTCTGAAGTCAGGGAGCCTGATTCCTCCAGCTCCGTTTTTCTTTCTCAAGATTGCTTTGGCTATTCGGGGTCTTTTGTGTTTCCATACAAATTGTGAAATTTTTTTTTCTAGTTCTGTGAAAAATGCCAGTGGTAGTTTGATAGGGATTGCATTGAATCTGTAGATTGCTTTGGGTAGTAGAGTCATTTTCACAATGTTGATTCTTCCAATCCAAGAACATGGTATATCTCTCCATCTATTTGTATCATCTTTAATTTCTTTCATCAGTGTCTTATAATTTTCTGCATACAGGTCTTTTGTCTCCTTAGGTAGGTTTATTCCTAGATATTTTATTCTTTTTGTTGCAGTGGTAAATGGGAGTGTTTTCTTAATTTCACTTTCAGATTTTTCATCATTAGTGTATAGGAATGCAAGAGATTTCTGTGCATTAATTTTGTATCCTGCTACTTTCCCAAATTCATTGATTAGCTCTAGGAGTTTTCTGGTAGCATCTTTAGGATTCTCTATGTATAGTGTCATGACATCTGCAGACAGTGACAGCTCTACTTCTTCTTTTCCGATTTGGATTCCTTTTATTTCTTTTTCTTCTCTGATTGCTGTGGCTAAAACTTCCAAAACTATGTTGAATAATAGTGGTGAGAGTGGGCAAACTTGTCTTGTTCCTGATCTTAGTGGAAATGGTTTCAGTTTTTCACCATTGAGGATGATGTTGGCTGTGGGTTTGTCATATATGGCCTTTATTATGTTGAGGAAAGTTCCCTCTATGCCTACTTTCTGCAGGGCTTTTATCATAAATGGGTGTTGAATTTTGTTGAAAGCTTTCTCTGCATCGATTGAGATGATCATATGGTTTTTCTCCTTCAATTTGTCAATATGGTGTATCACGTTGATTGATTTGCGTATATAGAAGAATCCTTGCATTCCTGGGATAAACCCCACTTGCTCATGGTGTATGATCCTTTTAATGTGCTGTTGGATTCTGTTTGCTAGTGTTTTGTTGAGGATGTTTGCATCTATGTTCATCAGTGGTATTGGCCTGTAGTTTTCTTTCTTTGTGACATGTTTGTCTCGTTTTGGTATAAGGGTGATGGTGGCCTCGTAGAATGAGTTTGGGAGTGTTCCTCCCTCTGCTATATTTTGGAAGAGTTTGAGAAGGATAGGTGTTAGCTCTTCTCTAAATGTTTGATAGAATTCGCCTGTGAAGCCATCTGGTCCTGGGCTTTTGTTTGTTGGAAATTTTTAAATCACAGTTTCAATTTCAGTGCTTGTGATTGGTCTGTTCATATTTTCTATTTCTTCCTGGTTCAGTCTTGGAAGGTTGTGCATTTCTAAGAATTTGTTCATTTCTTCCCGGTTGTCCATTTTATTGGCATAGAGTTGCTTGTAGTAATCTCTCATGATCCTTGGTATTTCTGCAGTGTCAGTTGTTACTTCTCCTTTTTCATTTCTAATTCTATTGATTTGAGTCTTCTACCTTTTTTTCTGGATGAGTCTGGCTAATGGTTTATCAATTTTGTTTATCTTCTCAAAGAAGCAGCTTTTAGTTTTATTGATCTTTGCTATCGTTTCCTTAATTTCTTTTTCATTTATTTCTGATCTGATCATTATGATTTCTTTCCTTCTGCTAACTTGCGGTGTTTTTTGTTCTTCTTTCTCTAATTGCTTTAGGTGTAAGGTTAGGTTGTTTATTTGAGAGGTTTCTTGTTTCTTTTTTTTTTTTTTAACATCTTTATTGAAGTATAATTGCTTTACAATGGTGTGTTAGTTTCTGCTTTAAAACAAAGTGAATCAGTTATACATATACATATGTTCCCATATCTCTTCCCTCTTGCATCTCCCTCCCTCCCACCCTCCCTATCCCACCCCGCTAGGTGGTCACAAAGCACCGAGCTGATCTCCCTATGCTATGCGGCTGCTTCCCACTAGCTATCTATTTTACATTTGGTAGTGTATACATGTCCATGACACTCTCTCACCCTGTCACATCTCACCCCTCCCCCTCCCCAGGTCCTCAAGTCCATTCTTTAGTAGGTCTGTGTCTTTATTCCCATCTTGCCACTAGGTTCTTCATGTCCTTTTTTTTTTTTTTTCCTTAGATTCCATATATATGTGTTAGCATACTGTATTTGTTTTTCTCTTTCTGACTTACTTCACTCTGTATGACAGACTCTAACTCCATCCAGCTCATTACAAATACCTCCATTTCATTTCTTTTTATGGCTGAGTAATATTCCACTGTATATATGTGCCACATCTTCTTTATCCATTCATCCGATGATGGACACTTTGGTTGCTTCCATGTCCTGGCTATTGTAAATAGAGCTGCAATGAACATTTTGGTACATGACTCTTTTTGAATTATGGTCTTCTCAGGGTATATGCCCAGGAGTGGGATTGCTGGGTCGTATGGTAGTTCTATTTTTAGTTTTTTAAGGAACCTCCATACTGTTCTCCATAGTGGCTGTATCAATTTACATTCCCACCAACAGTGCAAGAGTGTTCCCTTTTCTCCACACCCTCTCCAACATTTATTGTTTCTAGATTTTTTGATGATGGCCATTCTGACCAGTGTGAGATGATACCTCACTGTAGTTTTGATTTGCATTTCTCTAATGATTAAGGATGTTGAGCATTCTTTCATGTGTCTGTTGGCGATCTGTATATCTTCTTTGGAGAAATGTCTGTTTAGGTCTTCTGCCCATTTTTGGATTGGGTTGTTTGTTTTTTTGTTATTGAGCTGCATGAGCTGCTTGTAAATCTTGGAGATTAATCCTTTGTCAGTTGCTTCATTTGCAAATATTTTCTCCCATTCTGAGGGTTGTCTTTTGGTCTTGTTTATGGTTTCCTTTGCTGTTGTTTCTTGTTTCTTAAGGTAGGATTGTATTGCTATAAACTTCCCTCTTAGAACTGCTTTTGCTGCATCCCATAGGTTTTGGGTCGTTGTGTTTTCATTATCATTTGTTTCTAGGTATTTTTTGATTTCCTCTTTGATTTCTCCAGTGATCTCTTGGTTATTAAGTAGTGTGTTGTTTAGCCTCCACGTGTCTGTATTTCTTACAGATTTTTTCCTGTAATTGATATCTAGTCTCATAGCGTTGTGGTCGGAAAAGATACTTGATACAATTTCAATTTTCTTAAATTTACCAAGGCTTGATTTGTGACCCAAGATATGATCTATCCTGGAGAATGTTCCATGAGCACTTGAGAAGAATGTGTATTCTGTTGTTTTTGGATGGAATGTCCTATAAATATCAATTAAGTCCATCTTGTTTAATGTATCATTTAAAGCTTGTGTTTCCTTATTTATTTTCATTTTGGATGATCTGTCCATTGGTGAAAGTGGGGTGTTAAAGTCCCCTACTATGATTGTGTTACTGTCGATTTCCCCTTTTATGGCTGTTAGTATTTGCCTTATGTAGTGAGGTGCTCCTATGTTGGGTGCATAAATATTTACAATTGTTATATCTTCTTGGCTCGATCCCTTGATCACTATGTAGTGTCCTTCTTTGTCTCTTGTAATAGTCTTTATTTTAAAGTCTATTGTGTCTTATATGAGAATTGCTACTCCAGCTTTCTTTTGATTTCCATTTGCATGGAATGGAATATCTTTTTCCATCCCCTCACTTTCAGTCTGTATGTGTCCCTAGGTCTGAAGTGGGTCTGTTGTAGACAGCATATATACAGGTCTTGCTTTTGTATCCATTCAACCAGTCTATGTCTTTTGGTTGGAGCATTTAATCCATTTACATTTAAGGTAGTTATCACTATGTATGTTCCTATTACCATTTTATTAATTGTTTTGGGTTTGTTATTGTAGGTCTTTTCCTTCTCTTGTGTTTCCTGCCTAGAGAAGTTCCTTTAGCATTTTTTGTAAAGCTGGTTTGGTAGTGCTGAATTCTCTCAGCTTTTGCTTGTTTGTAAAGGTTTTAATTTCTCCATCAAATCTGAATGAGATCCTTGCTGGGTAGAGTAATCTTGGTTGTAGGTTTTTCTCCTTCATCACTTTAAATATGTCCTGCCACTCCCTTCTGGCTTGCAGAGTTTCTGCTGAAAGATCAGCTGTTAACCTTATGGGGATTCCCGTATTTGTTATTTGTTGTTTTTCCCTTGCTGCTTTTAATATTTTGTCTTTGTATTTAATTTTTGATAGTTTGATTAATATGTGTCTTGGTGTGTTTCTCCTTGGATTTATCCTGTATGTGACTCTCTGCGCTTCCTGGACTTGATTAACTATTTCCTTTCCCATATTAGGGAAGTTTTCAACTATAATCTCTTCAAATATTTTCTCAGTCCCTTTCTTTTTCTCATCTTCTTCTGGGACCCCTATAATTCGAATGTTTGTGCGTTTAATGTTGTTCCAGAGGTCTCTGAGACTGTCCTCAGTTCTTTTCATTCTTTTTTCTTTATTCTGCTCTGCAGTAGTTATTTCCACTATTTTATCTTCCAGGTCACTTATCCGTTCTTCTGCCTCAGTTATTCTGCTATTGATCCCTTCTAGAGAATTTTAAATTTCATTTATTGTGTTGTTCATCATTGTTTGTTTGCTCTTTAGTTCTTCTAGGTCCTTGTTAAACGTTTCTTGTATTTTCTCTATTCTATTTCCAAGATTTTGGATCACCTTTACTATCATTTTTCTGAATTCTTTTTCAGGTAGACTACCTATTTCCTCTTCATTTGTTAGGTCTGGTGGGTTTTTGCCTTGCTCTTTCATCTGCTGTGTGTTTTTCTGTCTTCTCATTTTGCTTAACTTACTGTGTTTGCAGGCTGCAGGTTCGTAGTTCCCATTGTTTTTGGTGTCTGTCCCCAGTGGCTAAGGTTGGTTCAGTGGGTTGTGTAGGCTTCCTGGTGGAGGGGACTAGTGCCTGTGTTCTGGTGGATGAGGCTGGATCTTGTCTTTCTGGTGGGCAGGTCCATGTCTGGTGGTGTGTTTTGGGGTGTCTGTGGGCTTATTATGATTTTAGGCAGCCTCTCTGCTAATGGATGGGGCTGTGTTCCTGTCTTGCTAGTTGTTTGGCATAGGGTGTCCAGCCCTATAGCTTGCTGGTCATTGAGTGAAGCTGGGTCTTGGTGTTGAGATGGAGATCTCTGGGAGATTTTCGCCATTTGATATTACATGGAGCTGGGAGGTCTCTTGTGGATCAGTGTCCTGAAGTTGGCTCTCCCACCTCAGAGGCACAGCCCTGATGCCTGGCTGGAGCACCAAGAGCCTTTCATCCATGTGGCTCAGAATAAAAGGGAGAAAAAAATAGAAAGAAAGAAGATACAATAAAATAAAGTAAAATAAAATAAAATAGTTATTAAAATAAAAGATAAAAAATAATTTTTAAGAAAAGTATTTTTAAAAGTAAAAAAAAAAACAATGGATGGATAGAACCCTAGGACAAATGGTAAAAGCAAAGCTATACAGACAAAATCACACACAGTAGCATACACATACACACTCACAAAAAGAGAAAAAGGGAGAAAAAATATATATATCTTTGCTCCCAAATCCCACCTCCTCAATTTGGGATGATTCGTTGTCTATTCAGGTATTCCACAGATGCAGGGTACATCAAGTTGATTGTGGAGATTTAATTAGCTGCTCCTGAGGCTGCTGGGAGAGATTTCCCTTTCTCTTCTTTGTTGGCACAGCTCCTGGGGTTCAGCTTTGGATTTGGACCCGCCTCTGCATGTAGGTCGCCTGGGGGCGTCTGTTCTTCACTCAGACAGGACGGGGTTAGAGGAGCAGCTGATTCGGGGGCTCTGGCTTACTCAGGACGGTGGGAGGGAGGGGTACGGATGCGGGGCGAGCCTGCGGCGGCAGAGGCCGGCATGACGTTGCACCAGCCTGAGGCGCGCCGTGCGTTCTCCCGGGGAAGTTGTCCCTGGATCACGGGACCCTGGCCGTGGCGGGCTGCACAGGCTCCAGGAGGGGAGGTGTGGATAGTGACCTGTGCTTGCACACAGGCTTCTTGGTGGCGGCAGCAGCAGCCTTAGCGTCTCACGCCTGTCTCTGGGGTCCGCGCTGAGAGCCGCGGCTCGCGCCCGTCTATGGAGCTCCTTTAAGGGGCGCTCTTAATCCCCTCTCCTTGCGCACCAAGAAACAAAGAGGCAAGAAAAAGTCTCTTGCCTCTTCGGCAGCTCCAGACTTTTTCCTGGACTCCCTCCCGGCTAGCTGTGGCATATTAGCCCCTTTCAGGCTGTGTTCACGCAGCCAACCCCAGTCCTCTCCCTGGGATCCAACTGAAGCCCAAGCCTCGGCTCCCAACCCCCGCCCGCCCTGGTGGGTGAGCAGGCAAGCCTCTCGGGCTGGTGAGTGTTGGTCGTCACCTATCCTCTGTGCGGGAATCTGTCCGCTTTGCTCTTCGCACCCCTGTTGCTGCGCTCTCCTCCGTGGCTCCAAAGCTCTCCCCCTCCGCCACCCGCAGTCTCCGCCCGCGAAGGGGCTTCCTAGTGTGTGGAAACCTTTCCTCCTTCACGCTGCCTCCCACTGGTGCCGGTCCCGTCCCTATTCTTTTGTCTCTGTTGTTTCTTTTTTCTTTTGCCCTACCCAGGTACTTGGGGAGTTTCTTGCCTTTTGGGAGGTCTGAGGTCTTATGCCAGCGTTCAGTAGGTGTTCTGTAGGAGTTGTTCCACGTGTAGATGTATTTCTGATGTATTTGTGGAGAGGAAGGTGATCTCCGCGTCTTACTCTTCCGCCATCTTGAAGCTCCTCCAACTTAGATTTTTATAAATTCCTTTTGAGGAATGCTGTTTTTTCTGGCACAGTTTTTTTGTGTGTGTTTGTGGTTTTTTTTTTTTTTTTTTTTTTTTGGTATTATTGCAAAGTAAAGAATAATTATGCTGTAAGAATAATTCCATAAAATTTGGAATTTTTTCAGGCAATAATGAGACTCTCGTGCACATTCCATGGCAGATGAGAGAAGACAATAAGGAATTGTTCATATGGACTAGCATTGGCTACTTTAGGGCAATGAAAATTTGATTTATTACTTTTATTGGCAGGCTTTTCATTCTATAGTTATTTTACTTTAATTGAAACTAACTAACTTTGTCTTTTAAACTCTTTTTAGCCAAAATATACCTTGAGACAGACCCTTCTGGAAGAGACAAGGGGACGCCAATTGTCATCATAAAACAGGGCCATGAGCCATCTACGTTCACAGGCTGGTTCCTGGGCTGGGATTCCAGCAGGTGGTAAACTGAGTTTTGTAGGAAAAAGCAAGCAAACAAACATTATGGGGCAGCTGTCCCATTGCTGTTTGGTGGGGAGAAAGGGGGAGTTGTTTGTTTGTTTGACTTTAGAAAATTAACCTCAGCCATGTGGCTATTTTTTAATGCTTAGTACTGGTTTGAAATTTCTTTTAAACTGGAATTTTCTTACGTTAATGTTTTTAAATAACTTAAAGTAAACTTTTGTTATGGACCAGTATTAGCTCTGCTGGATGCTGGCTTATATCTTTTATATGACCTTTTAAAGGAGAAAAGCTATGTGCAGTCTAGGGGAGTTTGTCAGGAAATTTTACAATTCAGGAGTGATTAGCCAAACTTGTACTTTAATATATCAGAGAAGAAAGTTATAAATGCCTTTGAGGTTATTCTCCTTTCTGTGTGTTGTGTTCAGAAGAATCGCATAGTTGCAGTAAGGTTTCCATTAAGATAGCTTTAAAAGTTTGTTGTTTTCCTTCGTTAGCCAATGTGACTTTGATACCATTAACTCTTAAGTGTCATTTTCTTTTTTTTTTTTTTTTAAGTTTTTGGCCGCACCCCACGGCATGTGGGATCTTAGTTCCCCAACCAGGGATTGAACCCACGCCTCCTGCATTGGAAGGCAGAGTCTTAACCACTGGACCACCGGGGAAGTCCCAAGTGTCATTTTCTAGGAGAAACTTTACCTTTTTGGCCTTTTAAAAAGCCTTTGAAAGCACAGCTCTTTCATGACAAAATAATTTGTATTCATATCCACTTTTATATATATCTATATATTTGACAGTACATGTTTAATATCACAAAAGATATGTACAAAAATATCTCACTAATCCTGTCTTTCCTCATTAAAATACATCTTTTTGAAAAGGTTGTTGTGACATTTTATTCAAGTGTGATGTGTCAGTTAATTACACAGTTAACCTTAAGGTTACAAATACTTTTGTGCATAAATAAATATGAATTTAATTTTAAAAAATTCATTCTCATTACGTAGTCAAAATTAAACTTTTCCATGGTTATATAATTTTCAACTTTAAATACCACAGTGCAAATGAAACCTGGGTCCTGTTAAAAAATACACAGAAGCATATTAACAGTTTTAAGAGTTTTTTTTGAGCAAAAATCGATTTGGATCGGGCAGCGCCAAACCGAACACTCCAGGGAGACTTTCGTGGAGAAAAGGTGGAAACAAAGCAAGGAAATTACTACTGATTGGCTACAGCTTGAAGCCTAGTTGACTGTGACTGGTTGTGCGTAGGTTTGGATTTCGTAACCGTGAGGCATTTACAGGCTTAGATTTTGATTTGCATACGTCGGCTGCCACGGCGTTGGAGCCGCCGCAGTCTAATGCCTCCTCGCTTAACTAAACAGAAAACAGGCTTTGGGGCGGAAGGCGGCGCTCCAGGAAAACAGAAACCGGCTTTGGTGGTAAGCTACGGGGTGGCTGGGTGGGGAGGGGAAGCTATACTTCCATGGGAAGGGGAACCAGAACAGAGACGGCGTCTGAGGAATTCTCACCCTCTCGCTGGGGAAATGAAGGGCTGTGTGTCTCAGATTTGGTCCTGGCCTGAGTCCTGGCCTGAGAACGTGGACCCGCGTCCATTACGGCCTGAAGGTGGATGGATGGTCTTGTGGGGACCTGGGGCTTAGGTGGGTAGTAGGGAAGCAGCGAGAAGCTGTACTTCCAGGGACTGTTCGTTCATTTAATAAATATTTATTAGGCATCTGCTTGGTGTCAGGCGCTCTAGGGGCCAACGTGAATGAAACTGACAAAATCCCAACGGTCATGGAGTTTATATTCCAGGGAAGAGGCTAAGAAAAACAAAATCAATAAGTGATATATTATAAAAATATATTAGAAGATAAGTTCCGTGGAGGGAAAAAGATAAGGAAGGAGGATAGGAAATACTTGGATAAGAGTGAGGTGGGGTACAGATTTCATAGGGTGCTTAGGCAGGAGCGAACCTTGTGATCACACCTGAGCAGAAGAAATGCCAAGTACTAAGGCCTGGAGGTGGGAGCAAGCCCCATATAATGGGGCTGACGTCTCAAGAAGCGGGGAGATTCCTTGGGGTTCTCTCCTGTCACCCCTGGGCTACAAAACATTCATCTTCAGCAGACCTGCTGTATAAGCCTGAGTTGTGAAAAGGTTGCTTTCCCAAATCCCAAACCCAAGCACTCAGAGGCAGGGGTGGTGATGCCCGACGAGGCAGGCGTGGCATCAGCACAAGCAGTGTGGGGAGGATGTAGCCATGGGGGGTGGTCACAGAAATTACCAGCAACAAGAGCTGCTGTATCAGGAAGGCTCATGCGTCCTGTGTTAGTGAACTGAAGGGCTGCTGGTGGAGAGAGGGGATGAAGAGCATTTGTAAAAATTACCTGGAAAGGGTGAGCTAGGGAGTTGCTGTTTTCATTTCACACCTAAAACTGATGTGGCTGGAAAAAACACCTACAACACGTGTGAAGTCAGTCTCGGGGAGGGGAACCAATCTCTTCTAAAAAGGCGAATTTGGTGGATTATAGAAGGGCCGTTGTTCTATGATATTGTGTAGTCTTAAAACTCCAGTTAGAAAAATAAAACTGCCATATGACTCAGCAATCCCACTGCGGGGCATATACCCTGAGAAAACCATAATTCAAAAAGAGTCTTGTACCACAATGTTCGTTGCAGCTCTATTTACAATAGCCAGGACATGGAAGCAACCTAAGTGTCCATCAACAGATGAATGGATAAAGATGTGGCACGTATATACAATGGAATATTACTCAGCCATAAAAAGAAACGAAATTGAGTTATTTGCAGTGAGGTGGATGGACCTAGAGACTGTCACACAGAGTGAAGTAAGTCAGAAAGAGAAAAATACTATATGCTAACACATATATTTGGAATCTAAAAAAAAAAAAAAAAAGGTTCTGTTGAACATAGGGGCAGGAGAGGAATAAAGACACAGACGTAGAAAATGGACTTGAGGACATGGGGAGGGGGAAGGGTAAGCTGGGACGAAATGAGAGAGTGGCATTGACATATATACACTACCAAATGTAAAATAGATAGCTAGTGGGAAGCAGCTGCATAGCACAGGGAGACCACCTAGAGGGGTGGGATAGAGAGGGTGGGAGGGAGACACAAGAGGGAGGGGATATGGGGATATATGTGTATGTATAGCTGATTCACTTTGTTATAAAGCAGAAACTAACACACCATTGTAAAGCGATTATACTCCAATAAAGATGTTAAAAAACAAGAAAACAAAAACAAAAAAACCCTCCAGTTATATGTAAACCCACATAGAAATCAGTCTCTTGGATTTGAAAAGCAGTTTCATATAGCCTAATTAATAAGTATAAAAGTTTCATAATTTATTTTCTATTTTTCTTGAATAGAACTATTGCTTGCTAATTTTTAACATGAAACATTAGATAGCTTTCTTGCCTCTGATTTTCCTGAAAGATTTTTGGGATGAAAAATCATAACAAATTTAGCCCTCAGCTACTAGTGCTTTACAGACCTTTCTTTGCTTCAAATAATATAGCACACTGGCTTTTCTGTGAAATTTGTGACAGGAAAAAAAAATTCGTGAATCTAGGAAAACCAAGTGCTAATCAGAAATCAGTATTCTAGTCAGAAGTAGCATATTTCAGGAATTTCAAATAAGGTTAGATTATGACATTAACTTTGAGCAAAAGAGCAGGAAACAAGGAACCTGTGTAAAGTGAACTATCGTTTTGTCGTCTTAGCATTGTTTGTTCGTTTTGCAAGACCATCAGAGAATTGGCTTCAAAATAACTTCTATATTGGACAGATTACTCACAGAGATTAAATTTTAGTCAAAATAAAAGAATATTAGTATTCATTATATATACAGGATGGGTATATTGTTCAAAAAAATATATTTTCAAAACGTTTTTTCTTGCTGTATCTTCAGATTTTTTTCTCCATTATGATTTCTCCCTTTTTAGTTTTAAAGAGTTATGTTAGGTATTTTAAAAGTATGTTATGTATTTTATATATTCTCTAAAATAGTTCTCTCTCTGAAAACCATCCTTATTGTGCTACCTAAAATATTAATGATGAGATATTTTAAAGATTGGATCCACATTTTATTGTATATGCCTGGATAAATTCCATATGATTCAAAAATTTGGATGTGAAAATGAAACTGAAAATAATAGATGAAAACATGGAATTCCACTGTAATGGGGAAATCATCTCTCAAGAACTGACAGAAGAAGAAAATCAGTAAGGACCCAGAGGTCTCGAACAGCATTCTCAGCCAATTTAACCCAGTCGATGTGTACTGAACACTCCACCAATAATGGCAGCATAGCTGTTTTTTAAGGGCACTTAAATTGTTTGCCAAGAGAGAAAATATTCTGGGCCATAAAACAAATTTCCACAAATTTGAAGTATTGAAATCATACAAACTATGTTCTCTAACTACAATGGAATTAAAGTAGAAATTCATAACAGGCAGATATCTTGCTAATTTGCACATATTTGGATAAATGGAAAAATCACAAGGGAAATAAGAAAATATTTTTATTTCAATGAAAATTGAAATACAGCCTATTAAAATGTGTGGGATACAGCTAACTCAGGGCTTAAAAGAAATTTTATAGCATTAAATGCTAACATTAGATGAATAGAAAGGCCTCAAATCAATGATGTAAGCTTCCACCTTAAGAAACTAAAAGAAGAGTAAATTAAACCTAAAGAAAGCAGAGAGAAGAAAATGACTAATACAGAAAATGGGGGAAAATATCAATTACTAAAATCAGGAATAAAAGAGGGGTATCACCACAGAACCTATGGACACTGAAGAGAAAATAAGAAACATAATTTTATGCTTATAAATCTGACATTGATGAAATGGGCAAATTCTTTGGGAGACACAAACTACTAAAATTAACTCAGGAAGAAACAGAACTTAAGTAGCAACACATACACATTAAACAAATTGAATTCATAGGTAAACCCCTCGGGCAGAGAAAAGCCTAGGCCTAATTAGGCTTCACTGGTGACTTCTGTCAACATTTGAAAAAGCAATTAAACCAATGCTATACAAACTGTTCCCAATAATAGAAGATGAGGCCAGTATTACCCTGATACCAGAACTACACAAAGTGATTATAAGAAAGGAATACTGTATACCCGTATTCCTCAATACATAGAGGTAAAAATCTTTAAAGTTTATCAAATTGAATCCAAATTCAATGGGTTTTATTCCAGGAATCCATGTTAACATTTAAAAATTAAGAATTCTCCATATTAACAGACTAAAAGGGAAAAACCATATGAACGTCTGAATAGGTACAGAACAGCATTTGATAAAATTCAGGAACCACTGATAATGAAAACTCTCAGCAAATGTATAAAATGGAAGTTCCTCAATCTTAAAATGGGTATCTATGAAAAAATGTACAGCTGACATATTTAAGAGCTGAAGACCAAATTTTTCCCACTAGGATCTGGAACATGATACAGAAGTTTGTTTTCATCTCTTCTGTGTTTTACTGGAGGTCCTAGCCAGGCGGAGAAGGCAGGGTTTCTCAGTCTTGGTACTACTGATATTTTGACAATTCTTTGCTCTTCGGGCTGTCCGGGCATTAGAGGATGACTAGGATCATCTCTGGCCTCTGCTTAACAGAAAACCGTAACCCCCATCTCTCCCACCCCTACCTCCAGTGTACCGATCAAAACTGTCTCCAGACATTACAAATGTCCTTGGGGGGAGAGGGAAGCAAAATTGCCCCCAATGGAGAACCACTTCAAGGAGGCAAGAGAAAGAACTAAAAGGTTCATAGATTGGAAAGGGAGATGTGAGTACTCTTGGTGAAAGTCATCTGGGTGTTAATAGTCTTTAACTGCTCTCAGGTGAATATAATATGCAGCCAGGATAAATACCTACTAGAGTCTTCTGCAAATGAAATACAGCTCGCTCTGACTCTAGGCCTGGCCTCACCATCCAGGGAGACTTCTTCGATTATTTTCAGTTGTAGGAACAGCCAAAACTGTAACTATTTATCCTTCACAGTATTTGATAACCAGCAAAACCTCCCTTTGACTTAAAAACCCTGTTCATGTTCTACTCTTGCCTCAAATCAAAGTTGAGGTAGTGAATACTCTTTTAAAGAAAAATCTACACCCCAGCAGCATAAAGTTTACTTTCTGTTTACTCTAAAAATAGGAATAGCATTAAGGGTGAAAATTATCTATTTGTAAACCTCTTCAAGTACATTAAAACAGTGTTCTGCCTGATTAAAGCAAAAATTAAGAAATTAAAAAATATATGTACCTTCAGAGATGTATACATCCAAACAGCACAGTAGAGGGCACTCCTTGTCCATGTTAATAAACATGGTCCTGAAAACACTGAAAAATACAGTCATGTTTACTTTTATTTTAGATTGGACATGAATAGTGCTTCTAGGCAGGTCAAATGTGGCTGTGGAAGTATTTTATACTCTTCCAATTTGGGGGTTCAGTAAAGTGCAATCATATATTGCTTTTATAATGTATTTGCTACCTGCTAGGCTATCCTGTCATGTATATCCTGATATGTATATATACAGTATATATCTTTCTGAGATAGATACATACTTATATGTATCTATCTATCTCCTTCTATATATCCTGGTATATAGCCTAGTGCTGGCGATACAACAGAAAGCAGATAGTTAAGGATGCCCTCCCTCAGTGGAGCTACAGCCTAGTGGGTGGAGAAGAGAAGATGCGAACACTAAAATACATATTCTACCATATAGCAATAAGTGTTATGAAGGAAAATAGGACAGGAAGAGAAAAATAAGGCCAGGGATTGTGAGATGAGGGATTCTAGTTTAGATAGAGTGAACAGGGAAGCCCTGTCTGAGGTGGTATTTGGACAGAGACCTGAAGGAAGTGAGGGAATGAGTCTGTGACGGTTAATGGTATGTGTCACCTTGACTGGGCCAAGGGATGCCCAGATACCTGGTTAAACATCACTTCTGGATGTGTCTGTGAAGGTGTTTCCTGGAGAGATTAGTACTTGAATTGGTAGACTGGGTAAAGCAGATGGCCCTCCCCAATATGAGTGGGCATCATTCAATCTGCTACGGGCCTGAGTGGAACAAAAAGATGGGGGAAGGTTGAATTGGCTCTCTCTGCCTGACTGCTTGAGCTGAGATATCAGTCTTCTCCTGCCCTTGGGCTGACTTACACCATGAGGTCTCCTGTTCTCAGGCCTTTGGACTCAGACTGGAATTTATACCACTGGCTTTCCTGGGTCTCCAGCTTGCAGGTGGCATGTTGTGGGACTTCTCAGCCTTCATAATCACGTGAGTCAACTTCTTATAATAAATCTTATTTTGTGTAGATAGATATAGATAGATACCAAGATCTGTATGTCTGTCTGTCTATCTATCTATCCTTTTGGTTTTGTTCTGTGGAGAAGCATGACTAGTGACTAACACAGAGCCTTGGGCACATCTCTGGGTGGAGACCAGCAGAGCCTTTCTGTGCAGAGGCATAAGAAGCTGCTTGGTTTGCTCAAGGAATTGTGAGGAAGCCAATGTGGTTGGAGTGATCGAGAGAGGTGGAGAAGTTTGGGAGATGAGATCAGAAAGGTAGTAGAAGCATAGATCATATAGAACTTGTGGCATTTTCATTTTCCCTCTGGATGGGATTTACTGGAATGGCATGATTTGTCTGACATTTTGTAAGGATCACTCTGGCTGCTGAGTTGAGAAGAGACTTCAGGATGACAAGCCTGAAAAGAGAGGCCAGTTAGGAGGCGATGATTCTAATCCAGGACAGAGCTGATGGTGCTGGTGGCAAAGAGGGATTGGATTCCAAAATGTTCTGAATATGGAGCCAATGGGAGGATAGTTGATTTGATAGAGGGTGTGAGAAAATGAGAGAAATCAAGTATCAGAGGAGTTGCCATTTACTGAGCTGGGAAACTGTGGAAGGAGAAGGTTTGAGTGGGGAAACAGGAGTTGAACATGTTCATTTTTGAGATGCTTATCCTATTGGACAGTTTTAATCGAAGTTGTTGAGCAGCTATTCTAGTTCAATAGAGAATTCATGGCCAAGGACATATATTTGCTATGAGTCAGTGTATAGATACATTTAAAGACTTAAGAGTAGATGTGATGACCTAGGGTGTGAGTGTCGATAAAGAAGATGTCTAAGAGGATAAGTGAGTTCTGGGATGTTCCACCATGTAGAGGTGTGGGAGGTGAGGGAGAGCCAGCAAAGAGGATGAGAAGATCCCAGTGAGGCAAGAAGGAAACGAAGGGAGTCCATGAGAGAATGCTTTCTTGAAGTTGTTAGTTACAGACTGAAGGTATTTTAAGGAAACAACAACCTGTTCTTTCTGATGATTTCCTAATAATATAACCAAATATTCTTGTGAATATTCTAGTGGATGCTTATGGGGTATTTCTCCCCAGATTGTACATGAACTAAAGCAGTGATTTTTCTTTTCTTTTTTTTTTTTAAATTGGGGTATAGTTGTTTTACAATGTTGTGTTAGTTTCTACTGTACAGTGAAGTGGAGTTCCCTGTGCTATACAGTAGATTCTCATTAGTTATCTCTTTTATACATATTAGTGTATATATATCAATCCCAATCTCCCAATTCATCCCACCCCCCCCTTTCCCCCCTTGGTGTCCATACGTTTGTTCTATACATCTGTGTCTCCATTTCTGCCTTGCAAACTGGTTCATCTGTACCATTTTTCTAGATTCCACATATATGTGTTAACATACAATATTTATTTTTCTTTCTGACTTACTTCACTCTTTTTTTAAAATATATATTTATTTTTAATTTTTTATTTATTTATTTTTGGCTGTGTTGGGTCTTTGTTGCTGTGCGTGGGCCTTCTCCAGTTGTAGCGAGTGGGGGCCACTCTTTGTTGCAGTGCGTGGGCTTCTCATTGCGGTGGCCTCTCGTTGTGGAGCACGGGCTCTAGGCACGCGGGCCTCAGTAGTTGTGGTGCACGGGCTCAGTAGTTGTGGCTCGTGGGCTCCAGAGCACAGGCTCAGTAGTTGTGGCTCGCAAGCTCAGTAGTTGTGGCATATGCGCTTAGTTGCTCTGCAGCATGTGGGATCTTCCCGGACCAGGGCTCGAACCCGTGTCCCCTGCATCGGCAGGCGGATTCTTAACCATTGCGCCACCAGGAAAGCCCTTACTTCACTCTTAAAGCGGTGATTTTTTCAACCAGGTTCCATTTTGCTCCCCTGGGGATATTTGGCAATGTCTGATGACATTTATGGTTGTCAAAACTGGGGGACATCTAGTGCTACTGGCATCTAGTGGGTAGAAGCCAGGGTTGCTGCTGAACATTGTACAGTGCACAGGAGGGCCCCTCACAACAAAAGCCTATCTAGTCCAAAATGTCAATAGTGCCAAGGCTGAGAATCCCTAACCTAGAATCATTACATTTCAAAATGGAAAGCTATTGTTTCTTCAGAGAAATTTTAAGGAAACAAGCTAAAATGAGGTAACACCATGCAGTAGGACAGCTGCTTCCTTTTTTTACATGATGTTTCACATGAAGGACCAAATAAGAGCTCTTAATTAATTAACTACTTGTCATCATGACATAGAGACCCTATACCTAAGACCTAATTACTTTAAAAATATAAAATATATGGATAGGGAATCCCTGGCGTTCCAGTGGTTAGGACTCTGTGCTTTTACTGCTGAGGGCCAGGGTTCGATCCCTGGTTAGGGAACTAAGATCTCACAAGCCACGCTGGCACAGCCAATAAATAAATAAATAAACAAACAAAACAAAACAAAATAAAGGGGCTTCCCTGGTGGCGCAGTGGTTGGGAGTCCACCTGCCAGTGCAGGGGACACAGATTCGAGCCCTGGTCTGGGAAGATCCCACATGCCGCGGAGCAACTAGACCCGTGAGCCACAACTGCTGAGCCTGCGCGTCTGGAGCCTGCGCTCCGCAACAAGAGAGGCCGCGACAGCGAGAGGCCCGCGCACCGCAATGAAGAGTGGCCCCCGCTTGCCGCAACTGGAGAAAGCCCCCGCACAGAAACGAACACCCAACACAGCCAAAAATAAATAAATAAATAAATAAATTTTAAAAAAAAAGAGGCGACTGTTGTAATGACTTAAAATTCTTAAAAAAACAAAACAAAACTGCTCCCTGAGGCGCCCCCTCTTTAAAAAAAAAAAACAAAAAAAACCCAAAATAAAGTATACGGATACAGGTATAAGTTGATATTAAAACAATTTTTTTAAAACAGTACAATTTTGATATTCTATATTTAAAATTGGTATTGTTGAATCATAGTATATTTATTTCCTATTGCTGCTATAACAAATTATCCCAAATTCAGTGGTATAAAACAGCACAAATATATTGTCTTCTGGTTCTGGAGCTCAGGTTCTAGTGGCCTCCCTCCTGCATTCCTTGGCTTGTGGCTACTTCTTCTGTCTTTAAAACTAGCAGTGTAGCATCTTCAAAGCTCTCTCTCTCTTTCTCTATATGACCTCTGCTATGTGACCATCAGTCACATCTCCTTCTGCAACTCTGACTTTCTTGCCTCCCTCCTTCCCTTATAAGGACCCTTGTGATTATCTTGGACTCGCCTGAATAATCTTGGATAACCTCCCCTTCTCAAGATCCTTCATTTAATCACATTTGTAAAGTCCCTTTGCCTTGTAAGGTAATACATTTACAGGTTCAGGGCCGGATGTGGTCGTCTTTGGGGGGTTGTTATTTCACCTACCACACTGGGTAGAAAGGTATACAATGAAACCAGTATTGTAGTCGGTTTGCATAGTGGATAAAAGTTGATAACCTGGGAAGCTGGTAGATTTTCCCACTCTCTTCTATCCACTCCACCAATTAGACTCCAATTTCTAAAATAGAAAATAAATATCATTGTAGCTGGGGGAAAATCTAGTCAGCATTTCATCTCTTTCCTATTCCTTGCAAGGGGCTGTTGTAGTTCCAACCTGACCATCTTATAAACAGAGGCAGAGAGAAATTTCCCATACTATGTTCACATAAGGCATTTGCTGTTTTCACAATTACAGTAACACTACTACATATCCTTTTGTGAGACACTTTGGAGACAAGAGAGTGGGTATGATATTTCATTTGCGTTTAAACAAAAACAAAAGAGTTAGAACAATTAAACATCTAACTTACTAAGATAATTTTTGAGCTTTTGTTTTTTATTTTTTTGGTAATGGTTGAATTTTATTTTATTTTTTTGTACAGCAGGTTCTTATTAGTTATCCATTTTATACATATTAGTGTATATATGTCAATCGCAATCTCCCAGTTCATCCCACCCCCCCTCCCACTTTCCCCCCTTGGTGTCCATACGTTTGTTCTCTGCATCTGTGTCTCTATTTCTGCCTTGAAAACCGGTTCATCTGTACCATTTTTCTAGATTCCATATATATGTGTTAATATATGGTATTTGTTTTTCTCTTTCTGACTTACTTCACTCTGTATGACAGTCTCTAGGTCCATCCACGTCTCTACAAATGACCCAATTTTGTTCCTTTTTATGGCTGAGTAATATTCCATTGTATATATGTACCACTTCTTCTTTATCCATTCCTCTGTTGAAGGACATTTAGGTTGCTTCCGTGACCAGGATATTGTAAATCATGCTGCAGTGAATATTGTGGTACATGACTTTTTGAATTACAGTTTTCTCAGGGTATATTCCCAGTAGTGGGACTGCTGGGTCATATGGTAGTTCTATTTTTAGTTTTTTAAGGACCCTGCATACTGTTCTCCATAGTGGCTACATCAATTTACATTCCCACCAACAGTGCAGGAGGATTCCCTTTTCTCCACACCCTCTCCAGCATTTATTGTTTGTAGATCTTTTGATGATGGCCATTCTGACAGGTGTGAGATGATATCGCATTGTAGTTTTGATTTGCATTTCTCTAATGATTAATGATGTTGAGCATTCTTTCATGTGTTTGTTGGCAATCTGTATATCTTCTTTGGAGAAATGTCTGTTTAGGTCTTCTGCCCATTTTTGGATTGGGTTGTTTGTTTTTTTGATATTGAGCTGCATGAGCTGCTTGTAAATTTTGGAGATTAATCCTTTGTCAGTTGCTTCATTTGCAAATGTTTTCTCCCATTCTGAGGGTTGTCTTTTCGTCTTGTTTGTGGTTTGCTTTGCTGTGCAAAAGCTTTTAAGTTTCATTAGATCCCATTTGTTTATTTTTGTTTTTATTTCCATTTCTCTAGGAGGTGGGTCAAAAAGGATCTTCCTGTGATTTATGTCATAGAGTGTTCTGCCTAAGTTTTCCTCTAAGAGTTTGATAAGTGTCTGCCCTTACATTTAGGTCTTTAATCCATTTTGAGTTTATTTTTGTGTATGGTGTTAGGGAGTGTTCTAATTTCATTATTTTATATGTAGCTGTCCAGTTTTCCCAGCACCACTTATTGAAGAGGCTGTCTTTTCTCCATTGTATATTCTTGCCTCCTTTATCAAAGATAAGGTGACCATATGTGCGTGGGTTTATCTCTGGGCTTTCTATTCTGTTCCATTGATCTATATTTCTGTTTTTGTGCCAGTATCATACTGTCTTGATTACTGTAGCTTTGCAGTATAGTCTGAAGTCAGGGAGCCTGATTCCTCCAGCTCCGTTTTTCTTTCTCAAGATTGCTTTGGCTATTCGGGGTCTTCTGTGTTTCCATACAAATTTTAAGAATGTTTTGTTCTAGTTCTGTAGAAAATGCCATTGGTAATTTGTAGGGACTGCATTGAATCTGTAGATTGCTTTGGGTAGTATAGTCATTTTCACGATATTGATTCTACCAATCCAAGAACATGGTATATGTCTCCATCTGTTTGTGTCATCTTTGATTTCTTTCATCAGTGTCTTATAATTTCCTGCATACAGGTCTTTTGTCTCCTTAGGTAGGTTTATTCCTAGGTATTTTATTCTTTTTGTTGCAGTGGTAAATGGGAGTGTTTTCTTAATTTCACTTTCAGAATTTTCATCATTAGTGTATAGGAATGCAAGAGATTTCTGTGCATTAATTTTGTATCCTGCAACTTAACCAAATTCATTGATTAGCTCTAGTAGTTTTCTGGTAGCATCTTTAGGAGTCTCTATGTATAGTATGATGTCATCTGCAAACAGTGATAGCTTTACTTCTTCTTTTCTGATTTGGATTCCTTTTATTTCTTTTTCTTCTCGAATTGCAGTGGGTAAAACTTTCAAAACTATGTTGAATAATAGTGGTGAGAGTAGGCAACCTTGTCTTGTTCCTGATCTTAGTGGAAATCGTTTCAGTTTTTCACCATTGAGGACAATGTTGACTGTGGGTTTGTCATATATGGCCTTTATTATGTTTAGGAAAGGTCCCTCTATGCCTACTTTCTGGAGGGTTTTTTATCATAAATGGGTGTTGAATTTTGTCAAAAGCTTTCTCTGCATCTATTGAGATGATCATATGGTTTTTCTCCTTCAATTTGTTAATATGGTGTATCACATTGATTGATTGGCATATATTGAAGAATCCTTGCATTCCTGGGATAAACCCCACTTGATCATGGTGTATGATCCTTTTAATGTGCTGTTGGATTCTGTTTGAGGATATTTGCATCTATATTCATCAGTGATATTGGTCTGTAATTTTCTTTTTTTGTAGTATATTTTTCTGTTTTTGATATCAGCGTGCTGGTGGCCTTGTAGAAAGAATTTGGGAGTGTTCCTCCCTCTGCTATAGTTTGGAAGCGTTTGAGAAGGATAGGTGTTAGCTCTTCTCTAAATGTTTGATAGAATTCGCCTATGAAGCCATCTGGTCCTGGGCTTCTGTTTGTTGGAAGATTTTTAATCACAGTTTCAATTTTAGTGCTTGTGATTGGTCTGTTCGTATTTTCTATTTCATCCTGGTTCAGTCTCAGAAGGTTGTGCATTTCTAAGAATTTGTTCATTTCTTCCAGGTTGTCCATTTTATTGGCATATAGTTGCTTGCAGTAATCTCTCATGATCCTTTGTATTTCTTCAGTGTCAGTTGTTACTTCCCCTTTTTCATTTCTAATTCTATTAATTTGAGTCTTCTCCCTTTATTTCTTGATGTTTCTGGCTAATGGTTTATCAATTTTGTTTATCTTTTCAAAGAACCAGCTTTTAGTCTTATTGATCTTTGCTATCGTTTCCTTCATTTCTTTTTGATTTATTTCTGATCTCATCTGTATGATTTATTTCCTTCTGCTAACTTTGGGAGTTTTTTGTTCTTCTTTCTCTAATTGCTTTAGGTGTAAGGTTAGGTTTTTTATTTGAGATGTTTCTTGTTTCTTAAGGTAGGATTGTATTGCTATGAACTTCCCTCTTAGAACTCCTTTTGCTGCATCCCATAGGTTTTGGGTCGTCGTGTTTTTATTGTCATTTGTTTCTAGGTATTTTTTGATTTCCTCTTTGATTTCTTCAGTGATCTCTTGGTTATTAAGTAGTGTATTGTTTAACCTCCGTGTGTTTGTATTTTTTACAGATTATTTTCCTGTAATTGATATCTAGTCTCATAGCATTGTGGTCAGAAAAGATACTTGATATGATTTAAATTTTCTTAAATTTACCAAGGCTTGACTTGTGACCCAAGATATGATCTATCCTGGAGAATGTTCCATGAGCACTTGGGAAGAAAGTGTATTCTGCTGTTTTTGGATGGAATGTCCTATAAATATCAATTGTGTCCATCTTGTTTAATGTATCATTTAGAGCTTGTGTTTCCTTATTTATTTTCATTTTGGATGATCTGTCCATTGGTGAAAGTGGGGTGTTAAAGTCCCCTACTATGATTGTGTTACTGTGGATTTCCCCTTTTATGGCTGTTAGTATTTGCCTTATATATTGAGGTGCCCCTATGTTGGGTGCATAAATATTTACAATTGTTATATCTTTTTCTTGGATTTATCCCTTGATCATTATGTAGTGTCCTTCTTTGTCTCTTGTAATAGTCTTTGTTTTAAAGTCTATTTTGTCTGATATGAGAATTGCTACTCCAGCTTTGTTTTTATTTCCATTTGCAGGGAATATCTTTTTCCATGCCCTCACTTTCAGTCTGTATGTGTCCCTAGCTCTGAGCTGGGTCTCTTGTAGACAGCATATATACGGGTCTTGTATTTGTATCCATTCAGCCAGTCTATGTCTTTTGGCTGGAGCATTTAATCCATTTACATTTAAGGTAATTATCGATATGTATGTTCCTATTACCATTTTATTAATTGTTTTGGGTTTGTCATTGTAGGTCTTTTCCTTGTCTTGTGTTTCCTGCCTAGAGAAGTTCCTTTAGATCATATGGTTTTTATTCTTCAGTTTGTTAATATGGTGTGTCACATTGACTGATTTGCATATATTGAAGAATCCTTGCATCCCTGGGATAAATCCCACTTGATCATGGTGTATGATTCTTTTAATGTGTTGTTGTATTCTGTTTGCTAGTATTTTGTTGAGGATTTTTGCATCTATATTCATCAGTGATATTGGTCTGTAATTTTCCTTTTTTGTAGTATGTTTGTCTGCTTTTGGTATCAGAGTGATGGTGGCCTCATAGAATGAGTTTGGGAGTGTTCCTTCCTCTGCAATTTTTTGGAAGAGTTTGAGAAGGATGGGTGTTAGCTCTTCTCTAAATGTTTGATAGAATTCACCTGTGAAGCCATCTGGTCCAGGACTTTTGTTTGTTGGAACATTTTTTTTTTTAAAGCCTTATTCTTTTAAATTTTATTTATTTATTTATTTATTTATGGCTGTGTTGGGTCTTCGTTTCTGTGCGAGGGCTCTCTCCAGTTGCGGCAAGCGGGGGCCACTCTTCATCGCAGTGCGCGGGCCTCTCACCATCGCAGCCTCTCCCGTTGCGGAGCACAGGCTCCAGACGCGCAGGCTCAGCAATCGTGGCTCATGGGCCCAGCTGCTGCGCGGCATGTGGGATCTTCCCGGACCAGGGCTCGAACCCGTGTCCCCTGCACTGGCAGGTGGACTCCCAACCACTGCGCCACCAGGGAAGCCCTGCTGGAACATTTTTTAATCACAGTTTCAATTTCATTACTTGTGATTGGTCTGTTCATATTTTGTCTTTCTTCCTGGTTCAGTCTTGGAAGGTTATACCTTTCTAAGAATTTGTTCCTTTCTTCTAGATTGTCCATTTTTTTGGCATAAAGCTGCTTGTAGTAGTCTCTTATGATGCTTTGTATTTTTGTGGGGTCTGTTGTAACTTCTCCTTTTTATTGATTTGAGTCCTCTCCCTCTTTGTCATGATGAGTCTGGCTAAAGGTTTATCAATTTTGTTTATCTTCTCAAAGAACCAGCTTTTAGTTTTATCAATCTTTGCTCTCCTTTACTTTGTTTCTATTTCGTTTATTTCTGCTCTGATATTTATGATTTCTTTCCTTCTACCAACTTAGGGTTTTGTTTGTTCTTCTGTCTCTGGTTTCTTTAGGTGTAAGGTTAGATTGTTTGAGATTTTTCTTGTTTGTTGAGGTACGATTGTATTGCTATAAACTTCCCTCTTAGAACTGCTTTGGTGGCATCCCATGGGTTTTGGATCATCGTGTTTTTGTTGTCATTTGTCTCTAGGTATTTTTTGATTTCCTCTTTGATTTCTTCAGTGATCTCTTGGTGAATTAGTAACGTAATGTTTAGCCTCCATATGTTTGTGTTTTTTGCATTTTTTCCCTGTAATTGGTTTCTAATCTCGTAGTGTTGTGGTCAGAAAAGATGCTTGATATGATTTCAATTTTTTAAAATTTACTGAGGCTTGATTTGTGACCGAAGATGTGATCTATCCTGGAGAATGTTCTGTTTGCACTTGAGAAGAAAGTGTAATCTGCTGTTTTCAGATGGAGTGTCCTATAAATATCAATTAAATCTATCTGGTCTGCTGTGTCATTTAAAGCTTGTGTTTCCTCATTAATTTTCTGTCTGGATGATCTGTCCATTGGTGTAAGTGAGGTGTTAATGTCCCCCACTATTATTGTGTTACTGTCATTTTCCTCTTTTATAGCTGTTAGAAGTTGCCTTATGTATTGAGGTGCTCCTATGTTGGGTGCATATATATTTATAATTTTTATATCTTCCTCTTGGATTGATCCCTTGATCATTATGTAGTGTCCTTCCTTGGTTCTTGTAACAGTCTTTATTTTAAAGTTTATTTTATCTGATATGAGTATTGCTACTCCAGTTTTCTTTAGATTTCCATTTGCATGGAGTATCTTTTTCCATCCCCCACTTTCAGTCTGTATGTGTCCCTAGGTCTGAAGTGGGTCTCTTGTAGACAGCATATAGATGGGTCTTGTTTTTGTCTCCATTCAGCGAGCCTGTGTCTTTTGGTTGGAGCATTTAATCCATTCACGTTTAAGGTAGCTATCCATATGTATGTTCCTATTACCGTTTTCTTAATTGGTTTGGGTTTGTTTTTGTAGGTCCTTTTCTTCTCTTGTGTTTCCCACTTAGAGAAGTTCCTTTAGCATTTGTTGTAGAGCTGGTTTGGTGGTGCTGAATTCTTAGCTTTTGCTTGTCTGTAAAGCTTTTGATTTCTCAGTGTAATCTGAATGAGATCCTTGCTGGGTAGAGTAATCTTGGTTGTAGGTTCTTCCCTTTCTTCACTTTAAATATATCATGTCACTCCCTTCTGGCTTGTAGAGCTTCTGCTGAGAAATCAGCTGTTAACATTATGGGGGTTCCCTTGTATGTCATTTGTCATTTTTCCCTTGTTGCTTTTAATAATTTTGCTTTGTCTTTCAGTTTTGTCAGTTTGATTACTATGTGTCTCAGCATGTTTCTCCTTGGGTTTATCCTGCCTAGGACTCTCTGCACTTCCTGGACTTGGGTGGCTATTTCCTTTCCCATGTTAGGGAAGTTTCGACTATAATCTCTTCAGATCTTTTCTCGGGTCCTTTCTCTCTCTCTTCTCCTTCTGGGACCCTTATAATTTGAATGTTGTTGCATTTAATATTGCCCCAGAGGTCTCTTATGCTGTCTTCATTTCTTTTCATTCTTTTTTCTTTATTCTGTTCTGTGGCAGTAAATTCCACCATTCTGTCTTCCAGGTCACTTATCCATTCTTCTGCCTCAGTTATTCTGCTATTGATTCCTTCTAGTGTATTTGTCACTTCAGTTATTGTATTGTTCATCTGTTTGTTTATTCTTTAGTTCTTCTAGGTGTTTGTTCTTTAACTCTTCTAGGTCCTTGTTAAACATTTCTTGCATCTTCTCGATCTTTGCCTCCATTGTTTTTCCGAGGTCCTGGATCATCTTCACTATCATTATTCTGAATTCTTTTTCTGGAAGGTTGCCTATCTCCACTTCATTTAGTTGTTTTTCTGGGGTTTTATCTTGTTCCTTCATCTGGTACATAGTCCTCTGCCTTTTCATTTTGTCTCTCTTTCTTTGAATGCAGTTTTTGTTCCACAGGCTGCAGGATTGTAGTTCTTCTTGCTTCTGCTGTCTGCCCTCTGGTGGATGAGGGTATCTAAAAGGCTTGTGCAAGTTTCCTGATGGGAGGTACTGGTGGTGGTAGAGCTGGGCGTTGCTCTGCTAATTACAGAGCTTAGTAAAAGTTTAATCCGCTTGTCTGCTGATGGGTGGGGCTGAGTTCCCTCCCTGTTGGTTGTTTGGCCTGAGGCTACCCAGCACTGGAGCTTACAGACCCTTTGGTGGGGCTGATGGTGGACTCCAGGAGGGCTCACACCAAGGAGTACTTCCCAGAACTTCTTCTGCCAGTGTCCTTGTCCCTGCACTGAGCCACAGCTGCCCCCCACCTCTACAGGAGACCCTCCAACACCAGCAGGAAGGTCTGGTTCAGTCTCCTGTGGGGTCACTGCTCCTTTCCCCTGGGTCCTGATGCGCACACTCCTTTGTGTGTGCCCTCCAAGAGTGGAGTCTCTGTTTCCCCCATACCTGTCAAAGTCGTGCAGTCAAATCCCACTATCCTTCAAAGTCTGATTATCTGGGGATTCCTCCTTCTGTTGCCAGACTCCCAGGTTGGGAAGCCTGACGTGGGCCTCAGAACCTTCACTCCAGTGGCTGGACTTGTGTGGTGTAATTGTTCTCCAGTTTGTGAGCCACCCACCCAACAGTTATGGGATTTGATTTTATTGTGATTGCGCCCCTCCTACTGTCTCATTGTGGCTTCTCCTTTGTCTTTGGATGTGGGGTATCCTTTTTGGCGAGTTCCAGTGTCTTCCTGTTGATGATTGTTCAGTTGTGATTCTGGTGCTCTCGCAAGAGGGAGTGAGCACACGTCCTTCTACTCCGCCATCTTGAACCAATCCCCAAGCTTTGGTGTTTGAGAGTAGTGTTTTTCTATTCTTAGTCATGGGATATCTGTGAATTTTATGTATTTGAAGAGCCAGGAGGAACACTGCTAGAATGACAGTATTCTCAGTGGGTCATCAGTGAGGTTAGCCAACAGCATTCTAATGGTGCATAATATTCAGCCGAGGTTTGAATGAGAAGAATCTTTATTTGAGATTATAACTTCTGAATATAAAAGTGTTTCAAAACAGGTCATATTTTTATAAGGTCAAGTATTATTTTACATGCACTTTTATTGAGGACACCAGAGATAACATCTTTGTTCTTTTTTTTTTTTTTAAACAGTAGTTGAATCAGCTGCTCATTTGAGTCTACATTTTATTCTTTCTTTCTGTAATGTTTCAAGCCCCAAGAGGTCATCAGTTACTCAAAGCAGGAAATTTATATAATGCCTATATTTGCTGTAGGATCCACATAACCCCCTTCTTTATGTTCCCAT
This sequence comes from Eschrichtius robustus, assembly GCF_028021215.1. Classification (NCBI taxonomy): domain Eukaryota; kingdom Metazoa; phylum Chordata; class Mammalia; order Artiodactyla; family Eschrichtiidae; genus Eschrichtius; species Eschrichtius robustus. The sequence goes on along the minus strand of NC_090831.1, from coordinate 63,878,354 downwards.
GATGATACTCCTTAAGAGAAGAGGTCACTGCCAAACACAATATATTCTCATGGAATTTCATAAATGATACATTGGAGCAAATCATTCCGTATTCCAGCACCAAAACTAACACAAACTCAGAAGAACTTGTAGGGAAAAATAGCCACAGGATAATGATTCCCCAATTTTTAATGAAAAAGGAATTAATGAAAAGTATGGAAATTATGTTCTGTTTCCCAATAAGGATTACAGGTACACTGTAGTTTGTTAAAATATTCTAAGATCCTAAAATATCCAGCTTTATAGGTTTTTAAAATGTATTTTGTACTTGTTGGCTTTTAAGGTAATTATTAAGTGAGACCGAAAAGAAAAGAGTATAGTTTCATTCAATTTTCTGCGCATGGTTTTTCTCCCAGAAAGTAAACTATTCAGCCTTGACAGAACCAGATCCCCAGGACGACATCTAATAGTTAAATATAACTGACAGTCCAACTGATGCTGTTGGACTTCCTTTGCTTTGTCTGAAAGCAGTGTGGTTGGTTATATTAACAGTGCAATGCTAAAGAACACTGTATGGTGTCCTGTTAGGTCTTTTAATTAATCCTCTAATTAAGAGGATGTCAGGTTTCTTGGGAAGAATCCTGGCTCCACCATTACTAGTTGAGCCAAGTACATTAGGCAAATCACTTAATTGTTTTTTAACCTCAGTTTCTATAAAGGTTAAGCATGCCTCTGCCTGCCTACTCTCCTTACAATCCACATATTGGATGGTCTTCAGTGGTTAGCGTGGGTGCTGGGAAAAAAAACCCAGCATAGCTGCCGGAAGTCGGGGGAGGTTGTTTAGCTGCTACCCCAGGTTAAGCCAAATGAGAAGAGAAGGAGGAGAGAGGAGAGCATGGCACAGTCTCAGGACATGCAGAATATTGTGAAGAAAGACTATCTGAACACAACCAAAATTAGCAGATATGTCAGAAAGTGGCTATGCTGAGGAAGGGAATTATAAACCTAATTGTCCAACTACTTATGGAAACCTTGATGGGAAAGGAGGGGATATTGGGAAAAGCTCAAGGATTGAGTAGAATGAATAAAACAATAATGGTGGTGAGGGCGGGGTGATGGGGAACAAAACTGAATGCCAAAAACTATTACTAGTTTGCAGTACTTTGTGCTCAATGAGATGGGTTATATATGCAGAGGCGAGAAGTAAAAAATAAGATGAGCAATACCTATGGAGAAAGCAGAGAGAATTCCTCTTTTTTTGGAATTTGGAAGGAATTTTTTTTTGGAAGGAAAAAACCCACTTCTTATAAGAATATCATCAACTGTTTTATATATTCACTCACCTTTTGCATTTAGCATATGTAGTCTCGTACCATCAAACACATCAGTAAGAAGTTTTGATTTTATCGAACATTTCAGAAAGTAGAGGGTAGAAGCTTAGAGAGCTTTGAAAAAAACTGAGTGTAATTTAAAGGACAAAGAACAATAAAAAAGCAGAAAGTATCACAGATAAAAAATATTTTTATTGATTAGTGACTTGGTGTTGATAAACAGCCTGAATTCAAAAGACATGAAATCTAGATTAAAAATATGTAATTTTGTATGTAACTTCAGAACTACAAATAGTGTTTCTAAATATGCATGCTATTTCCCCAAACTGATGTCAAAAAAACAAGCAAGGTTCTGTCACTGTAGATTGACTTGTTTTCATTTTCTAGAATTGTATAATATACAATATAAATGGAAGCATACGGTATATACTCTTTTTGCCTGGTTCGTACTCTTCTTTCCCTCAGCACAATTATTTTGAAATTTATCTGTGTTGTAGCATGTATCAATAGAGCATTCTTTTTTATTACTGAGTAGCAGAGGTGGGACTAGGGTGAGGTAAGGGAGGTGCCTGGGGTGCAAAGTGCAAGCAGGTGCTCACCCTCAGGATCCTGCAAAGGCAGCACTGGGACTTCCAAGACCCTGGGAGTGGGCACCTCCTTGTATTTTGCACCCTAGGCACCTCACTTGCTTCGTTCTAATCCCAGTCCTGCTGAGTAGTATTTCACTGCATGGATATATTGTAATTTGTTTATCCATTTACCTGTTGATGACATATGATTGCATTGTCTGTTACAAATAAAGCTGTTAAGGGCACTCCTAAGAAAAAAAACAAGCAAGGGAATAGCAAAATATGTTCATGTGTTATCTGTATCTGCTGATCATTCTGTATTATCCATTCTTCCCTTTTTCATGTTAGTATTAATAACAGAAACCCACCTGCATAACTTGCAGGTCACATTCTTCGTGTTCCCAGCAGCAAGGTCATCTGACTAAATTCAGGCCAATGACGTGAGCAAAAGTTCTTTGAATTATAAAGGCAGGTGTCTAGTCACTTCCTTGAAAAGGAAGCTCTTTGTCCTCCACATTTCTATTCCCTTTTCCACTGGCTGCGAAACAGCAAGAGCTTGAATAGCCACCTTGGACTCAGAGATGGAAGCCACATGTAGCAGCTGGCAGAGTTGCCTATTATGACTGGATCTGCTTGTTTAAGATGAATAGATAAAAAGAAAGAATTTTCTTCTTATTAGAGCCATTGGAGTCTCTTTTTAGAGCAGTTCACCCTCTACCCTAATTAATACAAACATTCGTATGAGAAGTGGAGTTTTACACTGTAAAACTGTTCTAACATATGTGGCCCTGCCTTAATGATAGACTTGCTGAGTGTGAGTAAATAGATATTGCAGGCTGGGAAGCCAGTAATCCTTTTTATGGTAAACATTAAATAAAACTGTTACCCATGGTAACTAAGAAGGCAGATCATGTGCCTACCAAGCCTGTATCTCCTGGAAAAGGGGTCAGGAAATTTCAGAATATTAATGTGCGTTGGCTGTTCCTTGCAGCTTTTAGCAATGCAATAAAAGAGAGAGACGACTCAGGCAAGAATTAATCAGTGTAAAGCAGAGCTGAAAGGGGAGTATAACTCTGCTCTATTCTCAGCAGGTGGCCTTTAATCTAAATTGACTGACGGATTAGTAACTTGGAAAAGCCAACTGTTTCTGTAAACAAAATAACAGTAGATAAAGTTGTCACCCAGGACCTTGCTCAAGAGCCTTCCCTTAAGGGTTCTCAACCCGAACCCAATCCAAAATCAGATTAAGGGTGAGCCAGTGTGAGCCAATCCGAAATCAGATTAAGGGTGTTGTTTTCATACTCAGTGTAACTGCTGTTAATTCAAGGGAGAGAGAGATGATAGAATCTTCAGGGTTATATCCAGATAAAGCCCTTGGCCATAATTTCTTTCACAAACAACTACCTGGAACCAGATAGACAAAGAATCAACTATGTTTTTGAGCAAATAATATTGCCAAAGAACTTGCAAGTCTAGTCTACAAAAGTTTGGGATTGTTTCACGGTAAGGCACCTGCTGAGATTCTAACCCTGCATCTGCAGAGAGTTGAGAAACTCGTGCTGCATTCAGTTTAAACCCTAGAACTTCTTGTCCATCATCACATCTAAAGTGACAAGAGGGTATGCTTTCCAATGTGCGCCATAGATGTGTCCTAGGGGATGATGGACAGAGAAGAATTTCCCAAAGGACAAAGCCAGGAGACCAAAAGGACAATGGACAAGGGAGTTTCCCAGAGGGCAGAGCCAGGATTTCATCAAGGAACTTACTCCAGTGCTAGTGAGGGGAGTCTTATTGATTTCTGCCCAGCAAGATTTCAGCCTTGCTAGAGACAAGCATCTCTGTGTAATTTCCATTCTTCTCCTCCAAGTGGGAATTTTTACTGTGGTTATTCTGGTTCTGTTCCACTGCTGTATATCAGTGTATTTGGGTGTTTGTGTGTGGGGACGTGGGAGCTGGGGGGAGTGGCAGGGAAATTATCTGCCAGTTTGTCAGTCACAGAACCAGATGAAACCTCCTCAGGACTCATGGAAAGAACTTTGCATCACATAGAGATTCTAGATTTTGAGCTAAACTGGGTTGGACTCTACATTGTTCACCTTTGGAAAAGAGGTGCGTCCTTCATGTAGGGTGAAAGAAACAAGAGATAGTTGAGTTACCATACAAATGGGTTATGGTAAAAGCTGCTAAGTGTCTCCTAGTATCCAATATCTCTTAATTCCTTCTAATCATAGAACCCACCAAAATTTTAGCAAGTATGTGGCTGTCTAAGTAGAATGAAATTTCTCAGCCTCACTTGGAGCAGACTGTGGCCATGTGACTCAGTGCTGACATTTACCCAATGAGATGTTTGCCTGAAAAGTAATCTTGCTACAGCAGCTTACCATGTACACTAATAAAGATAGCACTTCCCCTGCATTCAACAAGAATGATATAGGAAGGCATTTATTTCCAGGAATAATAGTGGAGTGCAAAATAATCAAAATATATATTCATAAGTACCATATGAGGCAAGCTTAATTCTATACTTGTTTAAGGCTAGTGAGAAGGAAATGTCTAAAGAGGACTTTTTCATGAAATTAGTAAAGAGCAAGGTTACTGGTTCAGTGTAATTTGTATTTGACCACGTTTCTGTAGTTTAGCTAGTGGCTTTTCTCATACCCAATTTCAGCATAGGTCTACCCAAATAGTTGGGTCTCAGTTAATATTCATTGAATGGCAATCTCAAAAATGGGATACGTGGCGAGATAATAAAGTAGAATGTTTTGAGAGCCTAAAATGATTATTCAGTCCTGTCACAGAGAGTTTTAACCAGCCCAAAAGAAGGAGAGAGAAGAAAACACAGCTAGACAATTTCTGAATGCATCACAGCAAACACATATGCACTCAGAAGGCATAAAAGAAAAATATGGTACATTTTACTAGATGAAAATATGCCGTAATAGTACCAAACACTGGAAAACTTAGAAAATAATGTATAATACATATAGCTAACATTATCGCTACACAAATACTAATTTCCGTCATTGAAAAGGAACCCTTACAAATCAATAGTCAACAGCCCAATAGAGAAATGGTCAAAAGACATGAAGAGACAGTCCACAGAAAGGAATGAAAATGACCAGTAAATATGGAAAAGATGTTCTATGACACTTATAATTGAAGAAATTCAAAATAAAACATCAGAAACATATTTTTGTCTATCTACCAAACTGGCAAATGTTAAAACATCCAAATATTAGTGGTCATCAGAGTATAGGGACACAGGTTCATAAATACACTGTTAATGACTATGCAAATTGCTCAAAACTTTTGATCTATTGTGCAGTAATATTTTTGTAAAAAAATACACCTGAAACATTTTATATTTATCGACTATATGCACGAATCTAAGATCGAAGACATTTGACTGGGTGCCTGTGGAAGAGAGAGAGATGTGTGTGTTCTCAAGTAAGCTAATAGGTTGACGTCCCTGCAAATTGATATTTTGGCATATTAATCTAATATATAATCAGAGGCAAGGAAAGAAATATCCTTTTCCTGGATCCAACAGGGATCCAGATCTACTGTTAGCAGAGATCACTCCCATTTTTTTCCGCTCTGATCCCCAAAGTACATACTCTACTCCATCAATCAGAGGTGTGCAGTTACCCTTGACCTTAGAGAGTCATTTACTGAGATCATCAATATTTATACAAGCATAATTCTTGGTATCTCATCTCCTATCTCAAGTAGCTTCAGATAAATTTTCACACCGCCTGTTTCTAACAGTCCTGGTAAAGAGAATTGCCTCCACGTTGTATCTGTAGTAATGCTTCGACTCTAGTAATGGTTAGGAACCCACTGTAGCTTTACACATTAAGCATCTGTCCCCTGGGCTTATCACTCAGTCATACAGCAGTTTTCATATCGGTCATTTTCCAAAGCTACACGCTGTAAACATATATCGTTGTATAAAGAAACCAGCCTTTCTACTAAAATAATAAGCTGAGACTTATTTTTGAGAATTAAAAAAAAACATGGTAAGTATTTATTATGCATTTGAACTGGGTTTGAATTTTAAAGACTGCATATGTCAAAAATATGCAGAATGACCATTCATTCCAGTTTGCTGTCGCCCCTGGTTAAGACAAACAACCCGAGGCTTATAAATGCACTTCATAAAGAATGATATAAAAAAGCCATTAGACCTATGAAAAGTGATTTAAACCAAGTATTCATTAGGGAGTGGCTAAAATCAAATGTGTCACATAGCAATACCAAGTAAAAATACTGGCGAGGATGTGGTATAACTGGAACTCTCATCCAAGGCTGGAGAAAGTGTGAATTGATGTGTGGGTTTTGAAAAGCTTTCACTTTCTATTAAAATGAACATACACATATGCAATGACCCAGAAATCCCACTCCATGGAATATACCCAACAGAAATGCATACAGAAGTGCACCAAAGGATGTAATTGAATTTCTAAGTGATAAATTTCTCTCTTGCATTGGCAAAGAAATGAAGATACTGATCGGCAATTTTCTTGTATACTGCAATCAGTAGAAGACAAATCAGAGGTATTATTGTTGTCCCCTGTGTCCGTTGTTGTGTTTCTCTTTTTCATACTGATATGAAAAGCAGCTGACTGTTCTTTGACAACATAAGTCTCCTCTTAAGATGTCATTCTCACTATATAATTGGCTATGATACTTGCATGTATTTCATCAGGTCTCCAGCTATTCAGAATGATGATTTCTAATATATTTTTCTCCTAGTGCAAGAATAAGAATTCAGTAGCCATAATGTTTTCTGTTGCCTGTGAAAAACGGGCTTTTTAATTTAGTTAATATGACAAAGTTCATCTTATTTAGAGGGATTATTTTTAATGTTATTATAATAAAAATGACACCTTCATTACCAATGCTTGATCATAAAATGCTTTTCTATCTTTTCTGCACTGACTGCAAACAGTACCAAATTAAATTATTATTCCTGAAAATTTACTATGACTCAGTCTAAGGTTTTAATAATTCATGAGTTAAGATTAATGTTGATGTTATCCCAATCATTCTGGCTAATGCCAACTCCTCGGTAAACAAGTAAACAAGAATGAACTAATTTCAGTTTTTCTAATTATCTGATATTGGCATTAGCTTGTGCTAGATCTATAGCTGGAATATATTTTGTCAGATCTTTTTTTCCCCACGGGACTGATGAGCCCTGGCTGGAATGGACTAAGAACGACAGGGAATGGCCTTAACTCCTTAGAAAGGTCAGATGAAGAGATGAAAGTGGACAAGTTTTTACTGGAGCATTGACCCACCAAAGGTGCTATGGAGGTAAAAATGTCTCCTGACATATTGCCTTTCCAGTGAACTGGAAATAGCAGCTGCTTATGGAGTCGTCAGTAACACGGTACCTTTTAGAAAGTCTTGCTCCACATTTTAGGTTCTTGTTAGGCATGATGGAGCTCATGGTGGATAGAGCTTAGAGGGTAAGATAAAACAAGGAAGGGAGGCAGCTGAAGTAAGATTGATTGTCTCCATCATTTTAGAGGAGCCACGGGATTGGAAAGAGTGATTGTGATAAAAGGTGATGCTGAGGGGACTTGCCTGGCGGTCCAGTGGTTGAGACTTCGCCTTCCAATGCAGGGGGTGCGGGTTCGATCCGTGGTTGGGGAGCTAAGATGGCACACTCCTCGCGGCCCAAAATCCAAAACATAAAAAAACAGAAGCAATGTTGTAACAAATTCAATAAAGACTTTAAAAATGGTCCACATCAAAAAAAAAAAAAAAAAGATCATGATGCTGAGACTCCCTTGTATGATCTCTTTCTCTGAGGTGTTCTGGGTGGAGCTGTTGAATTTTTTAATTCCGTTGTGTGAACATAGGCAATGACACCACTGCATATGCTTTTTGAGAGCAGATTTGATCACCCCTTTGTCTATGGATTAATCCACTTCTCTATTGACAGTAAGCACAATAGAAAGGTAAATACAGACTTAGCTGTATTTTAACACCACCTTTAAAAATTAGAAGCCATAAATCGGGGAGCTGAACCTGTCCACAGGGTCAGGAGATTCCCTGAACTGGTGACGTCTGGAGTGGCGGTAAGACCAGAGGTGTGCTAGAGATTGTGTGCCATTTTGGTGTGGATACATAACACCACCATGCATTAAGAAGGAGGTAAAATCCAGAAAAAGTGTCTCCATGGTCATCCAGGGGAAGAAAGTGGATTAAATAAGGCATTATACTACTATTTAACCTGGAGACAGATATCACAAGCAAACGTATTACAAATCACTGTCCCTCTTCTAAGCCAGATTTAATATGTTGCTAGAGCCACAGCCGCTGGCTGAAATGGCACAGTGGCAGATCTTGGCCAGAGGCTGTTCCATGCAAAATATGTAGTCCCCAGTTTGCACAGAGCATTCCGCCAGCAGCCTTGGGATTTTCATACACATAGACTGCTGCTCGTGCCTAGCTGGTGCTCATGAACACCATCATGCTGAGGATGCTCACTCATTCAGTATCACACGGGACTCAACAGAAGCAAAATTTTCAGAGCGCACGTATTGTCCTGTTTGGGCCGCATCTACGACTCACTGGTAAACTGGCTGCTGAGGTTCCAGAAGGTTTCACAATATTGCTGTTACTGTTGCTGCTGCTTCTATTGTTGTTTTGGGTGGTACCCAAAACATATGCTACACTTGTGCTAAAATATGCAGGCTTTGGGGCAAGAGGAGCGAGAGTTCCAGGCTTATCTGCAGTTGCTCCAGGCTGTGGATTATAACCGGATTAGTGCCACACAGCCCAGAAGGCAGATTTGACAAGCAACTTTCACTTCCAGGTGAGAAAGTAATACTTCTTGGCTCAGTTTCCCAGGCAAATTGTGCAAGGTTAGAAATTCTGAAGACTAGGAGAGGACAGTGGTTGTCCAACTGGAATCAAAAGCCCTGATGGTGCAAGTCTGGATGGATTCGGGGTGCCCCTGGTTGGGGCAGAAGAAATCTTTTCTTTTCTTGAACATCTGTAACCCTCCCTGAATACGAGATATCAAGAGTAGCCTGGTGTTCATATGCACACATCCTGTTTTGTCAGAGAAATTACCTTTATTTTCGGATTATAAAAATGTCACTTAATTTAAATTTAGCAGCCCTCTGATCCCAGCGTGATAATACATCGTAAAAAAACAAACATCAGCTCCAGAGAGCCTCTGAAGTCGTTCCAGTGTTTATGAGGTTCTCTTGAGAAGGCAACAGAAGGAGGATTAATATTTTAGAACACAGAGCAAGTCTTACCCCGAATCTTCTACTCTTCACAGAAGCTGCTCATTTTTCCTACTTTTTCTCCTTCGCTTCCCACACTCACTGTCCTCAGCTTCCTGCTCTTCGTGTTACTCTCCTTTCTGCCTCTCAACATGATCCAGCCCCAAAATAAACAGAGGGTAGCTGGCTGAGCTGACCAAAGGTGCTTTCTTCCCTAGAAGGGAAGAAGGGGTGGAAGAGTGGCAGATCTTATGTCGCTGTGATAAATTACCACGAACTCGGTGGCTTAAAGCAACAGAAATTTATTCTCTTGCAGCTCTGGAGATCAGAAATTCAAAATCAAGGTGTTCTCAGGTCAGTGCTCACTAGGAAGGCTCTAGGGAGTCTCTCCCTGCCTCTGTCAGATTCTGGTGGCTCCAGGCGTTCCTTGGCTTTTGGCAGCATAACTGCAATCTCTGACTCCTCCTTTCACAGGGCCTCTTTCACTGGGTCTCCTTGTAAGGAGACTTGTCATTGGATTTAGGGTCCACTCAGTTAATCCGGGATGATCTAATCTCAAGGTCCTTAATTACATCTGCAAACATCCTTTTTCTAAATAAGTTCACATTCCCAGGTATAAATTCACACTACAACTCAAATTTCTTTGTATAATTATGCACAGAGTTAAAGCCTAAAGAGAGAGAGATATATATATATATATCTTCCCTTGTTATGTTCTCTGATATAGTCAAGAGTGCAAGCTGGTAAAATTAGCTGAGCTGTGATGTGGACGTAGGTAGCTTGGCTCCACAGCCTATAATGCTAACCTCTGTGCCCCACTTATACACTCAGGAGCCAATGCTCCTGAGTGTATAAGTTCCTCCACTTGGTAATGAAAACCCCTGCTACCCAGACCTGCGCTACAACTTAGAACAGCTTTTCCATAGTTGAAATACAGAATATGGTTCAGAGCGGGGGTTGAAAACTGGAAGGGTCTTCCTATATCAAGACAGTTTCAATCTGCCAGGACTAAGATGGTAGCACCCCGCTTCCCTGTCTTTGTCAGGAGAGGAGGGGAATTGCTTGGGCACCTTCAGAAATCTTGAGCACGTGAGCAATGCAGCATTTATGTGTTGATCTCTCGGGAGTTCGGAAGATTGTGACCTTGTGACAGTTCAACGTGAAGAAATGTCCTTGAAACCTTCTAAGAAAGGAGACTGTGACAGGGTGAGGCATGAAAATGGCTCAGCATCCCTCAGAGCGTTGGTGGTTGTGTCTCCCTAAATGTATGGCTTGGTGCTTCTGGGAGGCCAGGGGTGTGGTTAACCAGGAGTCAGCCTGGATGGAGGGGCAGTTACACTTTGCTCTACCTGGGTGATGTGTTGTGATGCAAGAACGTTTACGGTGAAGAATGGAGGCTCTTGTGTGTTATCAGTGAGCACATTATTTTGAGGGAGAATCGTTTACAAGAAGAGTAATGTGTTTGGACTGGAAGAAGTAAAGCATTTTGGATAGTGAGAGGAAAAAAGTGAGCCTTTACCAGTAGCTTGGTCTCCTGTTAACGTATGTGGAGCAATGTCCTGCTAGCCTCTGCTCCCTTTTGTAGAAGCAGTATGATGGTGTGACGATGGGGAAACAAACACTAAAGCTCTTCATCCCCTGATGGAAAACTGGTGGCAGTTGGGCAGCAACTTCCTTCCTCCCTTCCTCCCTCCCTCCCCGCCTCCCTCCCTCCCTTCCTCCCTCTTTCTCTCTTTCTCTCCCTCTCCCCCTCCCCTCCCCCTCTTTCTCCCTTCCTCCCTCCCTTCTTTCCTTCCTTCCCTCTTGCTTTCTTTTTTTTAAATCATGTAAACTTCTCTTTGGCAACTATCTATTATGTAGGAATTTACTTTCCCCCAATTTTTTTGGACACTCATCCAAACAATTTCTGATAAATCAAATACAGATATTAAACAGAATGTATTAGCCTTGTGTGAATCAGAAAAGCTGCTTTCCTCATCATTCTTTGGGGAAATCCACTGAAGTTATGAAATGGAGGTTATTCCCCAGAGAACGCAAAAAATGATTTCTTAAGAAATATTGGTTCTATTTTGAGAGCATTATGTGAAGTGAAATAAGTCAGAAAAAGAAGGGCAAATACTGTTTGATTGCTCTTATATGTGCAAGCTAAAAAAAAAAAAAAAAAAAGAGTAGAACTCAGAGAAACAGAGTAGAGTGATGGTTACCAGGGTCTGGGTGGGGGAAATGGGGAGATAGTAGTCAAAGTATACAAACTTCCAGTCATAAGATTATCAAGTCCTGGGGGTCTGACATAGAGCATGGTGATTATAGTAATTATACTGCATTATACACTTGAGAGTTGTGGACAGAGTAGATCTTAAATGTTCTCACTACAAAAAAGAAATGGTAATAATGTGATGGGGTGGGAGTGTTAGCTAGGGCTATAGTGCTGTCATTTTGCCATATGTAAATATATCAAATCAACATGCTGCACACTTTAAACTTATACGATGTTATATGTCAATTATCTCCCAGTAAATCTGGGGAAAAAATAAAATAAGAGGGAGAAAAAAAGAAAAATATTGGTTCTAAGTTTAGGAGCAAATATTTGGCCAATAGAGACCTCCCTTCTATCACAGCAGGTGATGAATTTGGATGAAGATATAGAGAATGCTTAAGTAATGGTTTATTTACAAGTAGACTTTTAACTTCACTTATACCTTGAAGTTACTCTTTATTTAAATGTTTTCATCTTATGCTAGCTCACTGAAAATATAAATGCTTCACCACAGATGATGTCATCGCTTAGTGTTTTACATTATTCATATTAGTGAAACTTGGAAGTGAAATTGTATATTTCATTCGGAGATATGGCTTGTTTTCCCAAAGCATATTCTCTGATGGCTGTCCCACTTGGAATGAGGTTAGCAAACATTAACTCTTCCTGAATCTTAATTTTTAGCTTATATTTCAAATTTTCTTTAATTTTCAGAAAGCATTAATTCTTAAATAATCTAGATTTTTGAGCCCCTGTTTATCTAAGAGTGAGGATTTTTGTGTTAACTTATCAGTACATGTCATAAGAGAATGCTTAGCAAAGAACTACAGAATTTTGCACCATGAAAAATTAGACCTGAGAAACCTGCATGGAGTCTTAGTCTTCTGAAAAATACAATATGGAAATTCCTAGACAAGAATTTCAAAGCTATGTTTTACCAATCTCCACCGTTTTTCCCCTAATATGCGGAATAATGACATATTCAGCCACTTTCCTGGCACATATTTTATCCAACAAATATTTACTTACTATCTGCTAAGTGCTAAGACACTGGAAATTGGGAGAGGATGTGTAATAACATTTGAAAGTTGATGTTGATAGCTTAAAACATGAGTAAGACTTCATAAAGTGGTAATAAAACTATTATGTTCCAACTAGAGAGCTTTCATTGTCAAGGTGAGAGAAATATTAAAATCTCTCCTTTGATTGATTACCTGATATATTCTTTAATCCTGATCTTTATGCTAGGCATTCATTTCTTCAAAATACTTAGCACTTTTAAATCTCATTGATCTGTTTTATATATACTAACATCTTAAGAATGATATATCTGAGAAAAATAAGCAAGTGGTGCAGGGAAGAATAATGCCAGTAACATGATGGTGGTGATGGCAGGGGGCACACATTATTAATTTCAAGTAAAATTGATCCACCCCACACGATTCACCCCATATTTGTCTTCAGGTATGTTACTAATTTCTTGGATCTCTGCATACTGTGTTGAATAGATATATATTTTAATATATACAATATCCTTTCAATCACTAACATATCCATGTTTATTTCATATTCATTCAACAAGTTATATTGAGTGTATATACTATGTACTTCAAACATGCAGTGGTGAGCAAAATAGGCACAGTCTAGTGGGAAAGTCTGAGGATTAAAGAGGAAATTATATCACATTTTAAAAAGTCATTCATGCTGAGAGTATATAGGAAGGTAGGTTTGGAAGTTGAGGGAAGGTGGGATAGGAGTGGCTCAAAGCAGGCATTCTAAAAGAAGTGACATTTAGGCTAGACCTGAAGTAGAAGTAGAATTTAGCCAGGCAAATCGGAGATACGAAAAATTGCTCCAGATGAAAAGAGCAGTAGGGACAATGACAAAAGGGCCTGATAGAGAATGCTGTAATATTTCAGGAATTCATAAAGATTCCTGTGGTAAGTGCTGTTATTTAGTCAATATGTCATTTTTATTTACTTTGTTCTTCTTAACAGAACTCTGATTTTGTTCAAAAGAGCAAAACATCCAGGTTAAAAGAAATATAAAAACAAACAGAAAACTACATTTTTCTTGTTTGACTTAGAGGTAAGGGCTATTTGACAGAGTTCTGGCCAATACATAAGTAGGTGTTGAGGTGATTTATGAGTAGGTTTTGCTTTCATGATGTAGGTGCTATCTCTTCATCCTTGTTGCTTCCTCCCGCATCTCCTATCCGGAATGGGGATGTACTGCTGGAGGTGAAGCAGCCATCCTGTTACCGTGAGGTACCCATGAGGAGGAAAGCCAGGAGCTGTGGGTGGTAGCATAGAAGGATATAATAAGGAGCCTGGGAGGTTGATGATATCATGGAGCTACAGTTCTAGCCCTGAACCGTCTACTCCTGGATTTCCTTATATGGTAAATTATAATAATAATGTCACCGCCCTCCCCAATTCAGTTATTCAGGTCACTGTTTACATGTGGCTGGATGTAATCGCTAACAGAAACAGTGCTGCAGTGGCTGGTGCATGGCGAGTGACTCTTAAGGCTGACAAAGCAAGTAGGAGCAAGGTCAACGAAAGACCTTAAAACATGTTAGAGTTTAGACTTTATCCTTGGAGCCTGTGGGGTAGCAGTAAAAGATGTTAGATAAAGAAGCCAGCAGCTAAATTTGCATAACAGAAAGCCCCCCTTGGCAGCAGTGTAGAGAATGTACAGGAGGGGGCAGGAAAGGAGGCAGGGAAAGCACTGTAACTGGGCAGCCATCCAGATGTGAGACAGTCACGGCATAAACTGGAGTAACCGCTTCAGGGATGGAGAGAAGTGAACAGTTCTGAGAGATACCGAAGTAGTAAAGCAGTAGGAAGAGCTTCACGAATGGCTGGATAAAAAAGAAACTCGATGAGTGAAAGGTGATGGCAGTTTTGTGGCTCCGTCAGCTGGGAGGATGGTGTGTCATTCCGTGAGGAAGGGAGATGGACGTGGGAACAGGTGGGGTTTGAGGGAGGAATCAGGAGCTCGATTTTGAGCATTCTGACTTTGTGATGCCTGTGGGATTTCCAGGAGGCTCTGTGAGTTAAGGTGTCAGAAACACAGGTCTGCAACTGAGTGTATCTCTCCACGGAGAAGATGTAGATTTCAGAGTCGTTGTAATTTAGATGACATTTGGAATCGTAAGAGGAAATGCAGAAGCCCGTGGAGGTGTGGAGAGAAAGAAAAGGTAAGGTCAAGGACAGAGGCTGGGGAATAATGACATTTAAGAGGTAGGTGGGAGGGAAAATAAAGCTTTCCAAGGAGCTTGAGCAGAAGAGACCAAAGAAGGAGGGGAGGAAGGAGAGACTCTGGTTTCAGAGAAATTCAGGGAAAAGTGGTGTCAGCAGTCTTAAAGCTGCTGAGTGATCAAGGAAGATAAAACCCAAGAACTAATTGTTAAATTCAGCTCTAACAGTCTTTGCTTACTTCTGGGAGCAGTACAGCCGGATCTCAGGGGCTGAAGAGGGACTGCAAGATGAGATAATAGAGCTAGTCCAGGAAACTTCTGAAAGAAGTTTGGCTGTAAGGGCAATGAACAGCTTGGTACCAACAGGGAGACAGACTTCTGGTTGAAGAAAGATGTTTTTGAGGATGTGAGAGCCTTGAGCATGTTTACGGGCTGAGGGGGAATAGCCAGTATAGACATAGAGTTTGTGAACACATGAGACAGTGAAATAAGTGATAGTGGGGACCCATGAAAAAGCGGGAGAAGATGGAATCCAGAGCACAGGCAAGATTAGCCTCGGGTAGGAGGGTCTCCGGTTCCAACACAGGAGAAAAAGAGAATGGTGGCTAGGGTATGAGGTACAATGATCTGCCCTGGGCAGAATGAGATGGACATTCCAGGCAAACAGATAAAGTTTAAAATAACCACCATAGAGAGAGGGGTGTTTTGAGAAAAGAAAAACTTAAACAGGAGGGGAGTGATGTTGAAAGCCCATTTGTTTTATAACCATGAAATTTGTGAAAGTGCCAAGTTTTATGGGTTGAGTAATTGCATATTCCCAGAAGCATGCCAGGCATATGAGGAAGGCAGAGTCATATTGACTCTTTTGCCATATTTTCAGCTTCCCTTATTTCTCTCTTTTTATAATTACATACCAAAATTTTTTTAATAAAATTTCGTGTACTGGCATTGAAATTTTACGATGCTGAAAATAATACATAAGTACACATGTATACAAAAGAATTCTGCATTAGGGGAAAGCACAGTTGGGAAGGAATAACTAATTAGAATCCATTTTTTCCATCCTCTCCACCTATCATAGAAATTATGTTTTCAGTGCAGAGGAAGGCATGGTCCACAAATCAGCTAAGTAATCTGAAAAGCAATGTTTTTTCATATCCTGTTGAATATTTTAGGCTGTTTAGGGCATCCGGCGCTTTTGGCTGATGTTCCCCTCCCACCTTTTGAGAGCCCATCTCCTGCAAAGAAGCTGGAGGCCAGTGCTCCCATCGTTGCCGTTAGCTGGGGGCAGGCACAGGACCTAAACAACCATACCAGACTTGAATTGGGAGCTGGTGGCATCAGTGCTGTGGTATCCACTTGAGTGAGAGCAGTGGTGGGTGCACTCAGTTTACAGAGGTGCCTGTGGCCAAGGTTCTAGCAGTGTTGTCCGGGGCTCACCCTCAGCAGTGTGGGCAGTGTGGTCTGCGGTAGCCTCACCCGGCAACTGCTGCGGTGGTATCTTTGCTGGTGCCGTTAAGCAATGGTGGGAGTCAAGTATGGTTCTTGGCCGTGCAGCCTCTAAGCCAGGCTCTCAGGCCCTCCTGCAGATTCAAAGAGCTACCTAACATCTTTATACATTGCTTTTCTGCTTAGCTAATTAAAAGTGATTTCATTTGTTGGTAGCTAAGAACGCTGACTGCTATACACAGACTAAGGTGTTGGAGTTCAGGGTTTCTTGAAAAACAAAAAAATGATCTTCCCATGTTGTTACCTCTAATTCCGGCCTCAGTGAAGGCTGAAATTCCAGAAGATTAGTGGGTGATGCAGAAAGTTCCATGATCTCAGAAGAGTCCCCAAAGTTGCTTTAGTGGATAATTTTGGATATCTCAGAAATCTAAGAAAGAGCCAACAGTTTGCGCCTTCCATGTGTGAAGTGATTTGTTGTCAGAGCTCCTCAGGATGGAAAAAGAGAAGTCTGGCATCCTCATCTTTTTTAAGTCATTTTAAGTTATAGGCAAAGAAGATGCAGAGGGGAAAGCAAAGCAAACTTAAATTTTAGTGTCGTATGTATTAAATATTTTATAGTGTGTTTAGGGCTAAAATCATGAAGTAATATGTGGGGAGATATAAGAATGGTTAAAGAGCATATTTTTTCTCTTTTGCATTTTTTTTTTTATAAATACATACCATCACGCATTTTTAATTCCCCAGAGCCTAGTACAGTGCTGGCAAGAAGGCAGTCTTTAAATATTGTACATATGTACTGATATTCTCTGTCTTTGCATAAATTCATGTTTAATTTCCAAGGCATAAATATCAGTCTGCAAAAGGAATCCATATACATAACACTGTCTGTGTTTATGCCAAAGTTTTCCCAGTCACATGAGTGTTCGGCTTGGTAAGGAGTCCACACGTTCAGCCTGGATTAGAATGTATACAAACAAAGCTGCCAAAAAACTGCGATTTGTGTCTCCATCCACTGGCACGATGGATTGCCAAATACCTTTGCTAAATCTTTGTTTTGTCCTCTTCTTTGAAGTTGTAGCAGGGCTATTTTTATACTTAATGTGGAATGGATTATCTGTGAGATGAAAACACATAGTGGACACAATCCTGAACTGAACCCCTCAAAGACATTCTGTTGTTTTGTGAGGTCTTACATATGTAACTGGAGATGGTCAGCTAGTACACGCTAATTATTTGCTTGTCAGCCAGTTACTCTTCAGATGACCAGATATTTTGATATAAAAACTCAAGGAGATCTATTAAAGCCTGATGATATTTTCCCTTTTTAGTAAAACAACTATAATGAGTTCAGTCAAAATGTTAGGTCTTCTGAACATGAATAATAGCCTACCTGCATATCCTGAAGAACTGGAATATTGTAAATAATTGGTTTTTTTACTCTTATAAATGTGCTAGATTTAAATACCCTTGTATATGGGCAAGTGTACAAGTCTTTTCTGAAGAAACATGATTTATTTGCACTGATTAGGTTTTAAGAGATTGCTGTTGTCTCCCCCCTTTTTTTCCACAGTTGTACAACCATCATCGAAATCAATTTTAGGACCCTTTCATCACCCTAAAAAGAAATCCCATGCCCATTAGTAGTCAGTTACCATTTTCCCCCACCCTTCCCCCTTCCTAGCTCTAAGCAGCCACCAATACACTTCATGTTCCTATAGGTTTGCCTACACTGGACATTTCATATATACGGAATCATAGAACATTTGGTCCTTTGTGACTCACTTCTTTCACTTGGCATCATGTTTTCAAGGTTCATCCATGTTACATCAATAGCATACATCAGTATTCATTTATCCGTACTGCCTGGTAATATTCCTTTGTATGGATGCACCACATTTTGTTTATCCATTCATCAGTTGATGGACATTTGGGTTGTTTCCGCTTTTTAACTATCATGGGTAATGCTGCTGTGAACATTAATATACGAGTTTTTGTGTGAACATATGTTTCCGTTTCTCTTGGGTTGATACCTAGGAATAGAATTGCTGGCTTATATAATAATTCTGTGTTTAACCTTCTGAGGAACCGCCAGACAGTTTGCCAAAAGCAGCTGCACCATTTTGTATTCCCATCAGCACTTGTATATCATTTTTTAATATCAAAATACTTTTATATTCTGGGAATTTATTAAAACTTTTAACTTTTATATTCAATAATATAATACTCCTTAATATTTGAGTAAATTTTAAACAAATGGAATTTTAAAATTGTTTGGAAATTATCATTTCAGATTCAAAATATTAAAAGGAAATCGACTTTTAGAAGCCAGATTTTAATATCCATTTCTTCAAAGAAGAGAAAATATATTTTTTGCTTTATTACATATAATTATATTTTGTAAGTTTACAAGATGTATATGAACTTCACAAGATCCAATTACAGTCTACCTTTCATTCCTGCTTTACAAGCTAATCCAATGCCCACCTCTAACCTCCAACTAAATAAATGGAAAGTTCAAGTAGAAAATATTAACCATGTCCATTATTGATAATTTCCTTTTTTTAATAGAATATACACAATTCTTAATATTTTCCAGATATGTTTACCATTTACATATATGGATAAACAACACTAAGAAATAATTTTAATTTTACTCTCAGATAAATTGGTCTTCTGATACTGATAGTTTAGCATCAGTTGTTAAGGTCAGATTTTAACACACACACACACACACACACACACACACACACACACACACAGATCTATAGTCAGCCCAAGGTATTTCACTGAATGAAGTGCCCAAAAAACACCCCAAGGAGGAAATGAGGTACAAAGACTCTAAGGCACACTTAATTTGCTCATTTTTTCATGCTACAAATATTTTCTAAATGCCTGTCAGTTGCCAGGTATGGGACTAGTTGTAGAATTTATGAGAACTAAGGTTGCGTTTGAGTCTTCCTTTGATCCTGTACCATCTACAGAGGGTGCCCTTCCCACTTCTATCTCAGATCTTCCCTGTAAGCTTGTTGTACTTTCATAGCACAGCCTTTGGGGCCTGGGGTGACCTAGATTCCCTTCTAGTGAAAGGAAGACCCTCACTCATATCAGTACTTAACAGTACTGATTAAATGTAGCTGGATAGTAGCAAACTCCCCCTCAGCCTTCTTCCAAGCCCTCTTTTAGTTCCGTACATAGAGATCACAATATTCATACATACTGACCTGGATTGTATAACAGAGACTCAGTCTCCCCTGCCAGAGCAAACACACCTTTTCTTCTGACCCCCATCTCTTTTGGCAACATCTCTTCCTGACAACTGAAGAATTATATAAAGTAATGTAATTTTTTTAAAAAAATAATTTATTTATTTAGGCTGTGTTGGGTCTTCGTTTCTGTGCGAGGGCTTTCTCTAGTTGCGGCAAGCGGGGGCCACTCTTCATCGCGGTGCGCGGGCCTCTCACTGTCGCGGCCTCTCTTGTTGCGGAGCACAGGCTCCAGACGCGCAGGCTCAGTAATTGTGGCTCACGGGCCCAGTTGCTCCGCGGCATGTGGGATCCTCCCAGACCGGGGCTCGAACCGGTGTCCCCTGCATTGGCAGGCAGACTCTCAACCACTGCACCTCCAGGGAAGCCCTAAAGTAATGTAATTTTTAAAATTGCTATGCATATAAAAACACAGGCTTCCCTCCAAACTTCTGTCCTCCCCTGTTGTCTAATAATCACACCTACCCTGCATGTATGCCAGAAACGCTGGGAATTTATCCTGCACTGACTTCTGTCCTTAACTTCGATGATTTCCAGCTATTTCTCATTCCAGAAGTTTTTAAAGACCTTACCCCCTAGGTAATCTGATTCAGTAGGTCTGGGTGGGAAAACTATAAAATCTTTTGACAGTAATTAAAGTTGTATTTCTAAGAGGCCATGCATTATCACGAAGTGTGCTAGTAAAAGAAATAGTTCAATGAAAAATAAGAAAGTTGGAAGCTAAAAAGTTTTAGTCATATAGAAAAGTAAGTTTTCCTGCACCTTTTTTTTAATGACAATAAGAGTATGGCTATAAAATAGATACAAAATCAAGCAAATCCAGATTTGATTTCATATAGACTTGCTTGGTATTGTACCCACCAACCCCGCCAGAACTCCTTTTAGCCCTGGCATTCTTATATACAACTAAAGAACTTAAAAAAATTGTTGACATAGGGAACAAAGCTACACAGAGCAGCTGTTGCCCAAGAAAACAGGCTTTATTTTAATGCCTGCTGCTGGTTTGCAATCATTATTTTCCTGCTACTTTCTGCTTCATGATAGCGTTATAATCAACAGTAGCTTGCAGCTGTGTGAGTAAATCAAAATGTGTAGCCTGCTTAAACAATCATGATGTATCTAACTGTAATCTAAAAATTCCAACTAATAGAAATCTCTTCAATAAACAGACAGACATACCTCACCAGGTGATTTTGCTAACTTTTGAAAACCACTGGGCGGACTGCTCTATATATGTACACCTATGTCACCACCTCTTCAAACCTGCATACTTATTTCAGGCTCATTATCTTCTCTACCACACCAGTTTCACCTTTTGTGCTTCCTAATTTTTTTTGTGCCCCCTAATTTTTTTGTGTGTGCTTTCTACTTTTTGTTAACTTTTCCAACATTTTTCTAGTTATTATAGCTAAATACGTAAGAGCCATATGACACCTCCTTTATCTCATTTATCTAATCAATTTCTAGTACCTGTCAATCTTCTCTCCAAATTACTTAACTCCTGTTTCCCCCTCAATCCATTTTTTCTGTCATTAAGCTCTAATCAGGAGTCTTACCAAGCCTCCCAACTAGTGTTCCTCTCTCTATTCTTACCCATTTTTTGACCAGAGTAATCTTCCTAAAGCACAGATCTGAGCTTTGCAGTCTTTAAATGAAAAAAATCTTTGATGACTATTTATTCTGTGACTGATATGACCTGCTTGGGGTACAAGTAAAGTCACAAATCTTATTTTTCAAAATACAGCCACCTCAGGATCAAATATTAGGTTAACAGGAATACCCACACCTTTCTCTTGGGTCCTGTCCTCTTTCCCTGAATGATCCCATAACCATGGGAACTTAAAGAGCCAATCCTACCTCTAAATACTTTGTAATGATAGAGTCCAGGATAATATGGCCAATCTTCTAGTGCCTCTGATTTTCAGTCACTGCCATTTTGGTCTTCAGGCTTGCTGTTCCAAACAGGACCTACTATGCTAATGTGATTATCGGCCAAGATCTCCACAGAGGTTGCAATAGTTATGACATGAAAGAATGCACCTGCATCTGGAGTAAGTCCAGCATGTTAGAAAGAAAGGATGTGGGGCGCTTTTTGATTCACCTACAGTGTGCACCAGAACAAGGCTTTCTTTCTATCTACATCTTAGTATTGAATCCGGGTCACAGTGCAGACCCTTCCCCCCACTTTTCTTACAGAAGTTCCCACTTCTGGCCCATTCCTGCCATAGACCTTGGTTGAGCCCATCTCAATCTAAATGGAAAGATTCAATAAGTTACATGTACTTTATTTCTTTTCCCTTGGCTCTAGACAAAGTTTTGTCTTTCCCCAAATGACAGTTCCATCTGGAGTGGCAGTACTATTTACTGTTTATAAAAAAGGGTCCTGTTCTGTCTTGTTCCCCAGTCAGTCTTTACCTAATTGCCTTACATTTATTTAATGAAAAGGGGCATTTAAAGTGCTTCTTTCCAACCAAAGATATACCTCAAGGAGATTTACTCTCACCCCCAGTCAGAAAGGCATCCTGCAAGTTTTAAATGGCAGCTGTGTCTGGATTAAAAAAATAATCAACCTAATAAGGTAACTTGCTGTGGTAAATTCTGTACCAGCAATGTGCTAGACATAGGGGTCACAGAGTCTAGCAGGAGAATAACACGTGAACACAAAGAATTTCAAAGTGATCAGTACTTAAGTAGTGGTAGGTACATGAACTAGAAATGGCACAAGGGAAAAGAGTGACTTAATTCTATTTGGGAAAGTTAGAGAAGCCTCACCAAGGTTCAGGTTTTGGAACTTTATACTGAGCAATAAACAGATCTCCAAGGGGACAAGGGTCAGTGCAGGGGTGGATATGGGACATATGGGCATCATATAAAAAGTGCAGAGTCATGAATAGCATGACACTGTGAAATAAAATTCATATTTTATGGCAAGACAAGAAAAATTTAAAAATAAAAACTCTCTCTGCCCTGTGACCCCCCTCTCTTCCCTCTGCTGTGCCTTGTGTATCTGCATTGTGCATCAACCCAACCTCCCCATCGGCAGAAATACCTGCTCAGCCATAAAGAGCAACATTCTCCTAGCACCAACCAGACAGCTCCTTAAAAGATAACATTCCTTCTTACTCTTATAAGGGGCCATGATGACCCATGACCCACTACTTGCTAGATTGTATAAACTGTCAATAATATGTCATTCAATGTACAGCCAGCTGTCTGTCTCAAAAACTTTGTGCTTTGACCTCAAACAGGCAGAACAGTTCTCAGAGCTTTCTGAGAGGCTGTTCCTGGGTTATAATCCTTAATTTGGCTCGAATAAAATTTTCCATTTCTTTCTTAGGTCAACTGATTAATTTTTTCATCGACAATATGCTACAGAATACTTGGAGAAGTAGTGCCATGTAGATGGAGCACAGGAACAAGGGTGGGGGAGTGGCAATGAGAGAAGTGTGGCAGATGAGGTTAGAAAGCAAGCCAAAAACACTCATTAAAGGTCTACAAATTGGAGTATTCTGACTTCAGAGATACATGGGGGTGTTTTAGGGGCATGCAAATCTATAGTGCAAACGTGCGTTTTGCTGAAGTATTAATTTCACTTTCTCATGAGAGGAGGGGGATTTATAGGGATTCTTTTTTCTTTACACTAAAATTTAATTTGTTTATTCCTTTAATAGTAACTAGACTTGTTTTATTAACGCTTAATTGAATAATTTTATTCCTTCCTCTACTGAAACTACTCTCTGGGAGGTCAGCAGTGACTTCTTACATGGTAAAGAAATTTTGGCTAGTAACCACTGCTTCCAAAAGTTAGTTCAGCCCCAATCCACTATTATTCTTTTGCAGCATCTTAAAATTTTTTTTTAATTCTTTTTTTAAAGAAAGCGTTAAAGGCATACATTAAAAAAGCATAAAAGTACACAAAATCATAAGTGTGCAGCTTAATAACCTATAAGAAAGTAAACACATCTATGTAACCAATACTCTGGTCAAGAAATAGAATACTGTCAGCTGCTTTTTTTTTTTTTAATTAATTAATTTATTTATTTATGGCTGTGTTGGGTCTTCGTTTCTGTGCGAGGGCTTTCTCTAGCTGTGGCAAGCGGGGGCCACTCACTATCGCGGCCTCTCTTGTTGCAGAGCACAGGCTCCAGACGCGCAGGCTCAGTAGTTGTGGCTCACGGGCCTAGTTGCTCCGCGGCATGTGGGATCTTCCCAGACCAGGACTCGAACCCGTATCCCGTGCATTGGCAGGCAGACTCTCAACCACTAGCGCCACCAGGGAAGCCCCCTGTCAGCTGCTTTTAAGGAGTCTTTGCTCTGGGCCGGACAGTCTACTAAGTACAGAACTTGAATTTTGGAGCTAACTGGGATGGGAGGTAACATTCAGGAGTCATCAATGGCTGAAGTCCAAGTTCCTTACTAAGATATACAAGACACTCCAATATAAGGGTCCATTTTCTTTTTTCTTTCTGAATTTGCCTCATGTCACACAACCCTATGTTTTTATTAGTTCATAAATTACTTGCTGTTTCCTTGGAACACATCCCGATTCTCTCCTTCTGTGTCTTTGCTTATGCTGTTTCCTTTTTCTTCCTGGAACGAGCACCCTCTCTGGGCTCCTGTCCTTCGCCTGCCTTCCGCCAGCACACTCAAAGCTTTCTTTCTGTGTCCAGCTTCAACATCACCTTTTCCATGATGTGTGCCTGCTCTTCCTGATTGAAAATAAACCCATGTGATCAGACATTTCCACAGCATTACATGTACCCCTGCCCTTATATCTTCCTACGCTGGAGTATTGTTATCTTAACTTTACTAGGCTAAGTTTGTTGAAGACAGGTTGATTTAGGAGTCATTTTATATTCACTTACTATTAAAATACCCTCTTAAAAAATAACCATGGTGGGCTTCCCTGGTGGCGCAGTGGTTAAGAATCCGCCTGCCAATGCAGGGGACACGGGTTGGAACCCTGGTCCGGGAAGATCCCACATGCCGTGGAGCAACTAAGTCTGAGCGCCAAAACTACTGAGCCTGCACTCTAGAGCCCGTGAGCCACAACTACTGAAGCCCACATGCCTAGAGCCCATGCTCCACATCAAGAGGAGCCACCACAATGAGCCTGCGCACCACAACGAAGAGTAGCCCCCGCTCGTGGCAACTAGAGAAAGCCCTCGTGCAGCAACAAAGACCCAACTCAGCCAAAAATAAATAAATAAATAAATTTATTTAAAAAAAAACAAACCATGGTATTTTGTACACATCATTTTATCAACCATCACTTATATTTTTAAGTGATCACTTTCTATGCCCAGAAACTTGAACATTGTTTTACTTAAAGTAAAATAACTGATGTCATACATGTGATCGCATTGAAGTATTCAATAATTATCCCAGATGTGATCAAAGATTTCCTTAATGTGAACTAAAACGTAAAATAAAATAAGGGTTAGAAATTTAAAATCAAATAAGGTGTAAAGGACTCTTTGTATTAATGGTTTACTGGTTAGACTGTAATTAGGACTTCTGCATGAAAATAGAAAGCTCATTTCAGTTCTGTAATGTTCTCCGTAGGCAACCAAAATATATTATTTATAGAGATAGAGTGAGCAATATGTTGATATTCAAACACATGTGACATACTTTGTCATCTTTCTCTTAAATAATCTTTTCCTATCATTCATCAAGAACAAAGATTCCAGTAAAGCATGCTTTTTTTTTTCATCAGTACATGAGAACTCATTGAATGGAAGCAAAGATTCTACCTGACTTACCATTTTAAAGTAAACCAGAGTTCAAGCTGCCCTTAAATGTTAAATGTAAGACAATGAAAAGGTGGTTTATTATATTGTTTACCATCATAAATTAGTTACTCCTTCTTCAGGATTAGTAAACTGAATTATTTATCCTTCGTCTTTCTTCCAGATCACCTGCCACACCTGGTCAACTCCTGCAACACCAATACACACACACACACTCACACACGCACACACTCATTAGGGCAAAGAGCAAGTTGTAGTTTTCTAAGTATCTGTTCCGGTACTAGCTTACTGCTCTATCGAACGTTTGTGGAATATGTTTTTAAGTATGTGCATAAACAAACAAACAAATAAAATAGGTTTAAGAGAAATGTGACAAAACTTTTTCTTCCCATTATTTTCACTAGGATATAGACTATAGTCTTTCTAAATTGTCCTGGTATAATTATTTAGTAGGTAACTTTTTGCAATGAGAACTAGTCTATTGTTTGTTTTATATTTATCCATCTAGCTCATTTAAAGATACTTTAAATTGTTAGAAATTCTTTAATAATGTGGGAGTATTTGAGGCAATATTTTACCATGTACCATCTCATTAGATATTAAAATGTTTTACCTTAATTAAAACATCCCAAAATGTTATGATATCAATTCTGTTTTGAGTAAAAACGAAATTTTCCACACTGAGTTTACAGATGTTCATTTTAGATTAGAGAATTTGAAATTAGTTATCCAATCCCTTCATTCTGTGTTCGACAAAAAGAGGGAGCACTTGCAATTATATATGATAGTTCTAACCAGTCATTTCAAGAGTGATTGTTACATATTTTATACCAGGCTCATATGAACCCTTGACGTTAAAAGTATCAGGATACATTTAATTGAAAAGGGGGAATTTCTGCTTCTCCCTGACTCATGATGATAATGGTTTTCACTTCTTATCCAAAGGGAACAGTGTGATAATGTTAACCATGTACACTCTGATAGCTGTCCCCCTACCCTGCACCCACCACAGGATGACCACCACTAATAAAACAAAGAAGCAAATATTGGGTGAAAACAAACCAAAAAAAATGGAAATGCTTAAAAAAGAAAAACCTGGCTGAAACTTGAACTAAAATATTCAAAACATGAATGATTTGAAGGTAGAGGAAAATACTTATTCTCAAATTATAATTAGTTTCTGCCTCAAAAGGTGTAAAGATCTGAACACTCCTTTGGGTCCTTCTACTCTTGGGAATGAGAAAACCGCCTGAAAAGGTTCATTAGTTATAAAAACACAGCAAGTACCTGATGATTAGTCTTAAAAATACTGAGATGACTGTTAATGCAGATATTTTACACTGAGAAGCTAAGCATTCTATTTTATGAACAATGGTACATTCAAAGTTGTTTATCTAGGATCTGTTGGCTATTTAAGAATAAATAGGTACAAGTCATTTGTTCTGTTTTTCTCTGTATGGAATCGTGCCTTGAAATTATTATTTGTTTTTGTGGAGATCTGTGGGTTTCTGTTTGGGCAGTTCTTCTTAGGATATTAAATATTCATTTGATAAATTCACTGAGTTCCTACTATGTGCCAGACACTGCATTAGACACTGAAGATACAGTGGTATGTAACACTGACATTATCCTTGCCTCCTAGAACTTACAATGGAAAAGAAGAAGGAGACAGTTAATGAGGGCACACAGTAAACAAATACAAATTTTGCCACATAGAGACAAGTGCTAGGAAGAAGAGATAAAGCAGAATAAGGAAAAGAGAGTGATGGTGGAGAAGGGTGGGCAGGGTAGATACTTCAGATAAAGTATTTAGGGAAGGCCTTTCTTGGGAGATGATATTTGAGCCTGGGGGGAAAGCTTTCTCCCAGAAGTAGAGAAACTATATGAGAAGACCAGGGACACAATAGACATGAAGTAGAGGGACAGCAGTGGGGTGGTGAGAAGCGTGGTGGATACACGTGTCTGCAGGGCTTGCTGGCGAATTAGATGTAATGAGGATGACTCCTGGGTTCTTGCTGTCATCAAGAGCAACCCAGCAGGTAAACTGGGTTGCCACTGGATACGATGAGAAATGTTGAGTCTGCAGAGCAGGTTTAGAGGTTGTTCGAGATGCTTATATTCATCTCAGTTGTGGAGTTCAGGGAAGAGGTCCAGGTCGGAGACAAATTTGAGAGCATAGAGGCTGTTTAAAGCCTTGATACTGGATCAAATTACCTAAGAAGAAAGACTGAAGGACTGAGCCTTGAAGCACTCCAACGAGAAGGCGTGAAACCTGTGACAGAGAGGTTTAAGATGTTCAGGACAGATGGCAGAAATCTAAAAAGGACTGAACAGAACTAGACTGTTGAAATCAAATATAACACAGAGTGTTACTTAAAACTGAGAAGAATCAGAACTCATCTATTCTGATGTGATGGCCTTATTGGGGTCTTGTTGGACTGGACATTCTTACTGTCATTCATCCCAGAAGAGGCAGGTTCAAGGCCAGGAAGTAGCGCCATAGAAAGTAGGCCTTGTATGTGGCGTGGCATGACATCTTTCTACCCCTGGGCCTCTTTGCAGTTGGGCCTGAAATAGGTGTCCAGAGGCCCATGGAGGCCCTCTTGGAGGAAGGGGCAGTCTGTCCTGGTGGAGTTAGACCTTGAAGCTGGCCATAAAATGTTAATGAGGAGGGTTTTGGACCTGTGGCCAGGTGAATTCTTATCTAGGCATTCATTCCAAGTGAATTTTGGGTTGTACTTCCCTTCTGACATCTTTTTTTTTTTTTTTTAAGTCTTGTCAAAATTATACCCTGGGTTTATGCTACAGTGGATCAAAGTGAATTAACCTAAATGTGGACTCCCTCGAATGTAGTTGAAAGGAGGACAGACTCTGGTGCCAGACATAGGAAACAAATCCCAGTGCCACTGCCTATTGACTGAAAAATCAGTTAGGAGGTGAATTAACCCATGTAGGAGACACATCATGAGAACCAGATGTAAGCAGTGGAAATGGGAATGTAAAGAAAGAAATGGATTAAAGAGACATTGGTGGCTAATCATAAGTGAGGCATAGGAGAATTTTTACAACGGCTCTGAGATTTCTACTTGGGGTTCTTTTCTTTTTTTTTTTTCTGGAGGAGATAAAGCTTTTATTTATTTATTTACTTATTTAAATTTATTTTATTTATTTTTTTATACAGCAGGTTCTTATTAGTTATATATTATATACATATTAGTGTATATATGTCAATCCCAATCTCCCAATTCACTACTTGGGGTTATTAAATAAATTACCATAAACCAAAAAAAAAGGACTAAAAGAGGTGGGCCATGTTTCAGTAGGAATGATAATGAAGTGTTAATTAAGTTTTGAACATGCTGGGTATTTGGCAGAGTTCAAGAGGCAATTGAAAATTGAGTCTAGCTCAAAAAAACTTTCTGACTGTACGATTATGAAGCATGAATAAATTACCATGAGTATGAATGGTACTGATACACTTCAGAAACATAAAATGCATCTGTTTTTCTGCTATTATTTGGGGCACAGTAAAATGTCTTTTTTCCTAGGCATATCTTTTTATTTCCAGCTTTATTGGGATATAATTGACATATGATATTGTGTAAGTTTAAGGTGTACAACATGATGATTTGATATATGTTTATATTGTGAAATGATTACCACAATAAGATTAGTTAAAACATCCATCATTCTCAGTTACCATTTGTGTGTGTGTTGAGAATAATCAAGATCTAGTCTCCTAGCAACTTTCAATGCAGTATTGTTAACTATAGTCACCATGCTGTACATGAGATCCTCAGAACTTATTTGTCTTAAAACTGGAGTCTGTATCCTTTGACCAACAGCTCCCCATTTCACCTCCCCGCCCCCCAGCACTTGGCAACCACCATTCTACTCTGTTTCTGTGAATTCAACTTTCTAAGATTTATATATAATTGATATCATACAGTAGTTTCTTTCTCTAACTTATTTCACTTAGCATAATGATCTCCTGGTTTATCCATGCTGTTGCAAATGGCAGAATTTCCTTATTTTTTAAGGCTGAAGAATATTCCATTTTGTGTGTGTGTGTGTGTGTGTGTGTGTATAATTCTTCATTGTATTAATATGGTATATCACATTTATTGATTTGCTATGTTGAACCATTCTTGCATCCCAGGAATAACTCCCACTTGATCATGTTATATGATTTTTAAAATATGCTGTTGAATTTGGTTTCCTAGTATTTTATTGAGAATCTTTGCATCTATATTCATGAGGGATATTGGCCTGTAGTTTTCTTTTCTTGTAGTGTCCTTTTGTGGCTTTGGTATCAGGGTAATGATGGCCTCATGAAATGAGTTTGGGAGAGTGCCTTCCCTCTTCAATTTTTGGAAGAGTTTGGGAAGGACTGGTGTTAATTCTTCTTTAAATGTTTGGTAGAATTCACCAGTGAAACCATCTGGTCTTGGGCTTTTCTTTGTTGGGAGTTCTTTGATTCAGTCTTCTTACACATTATTGGTCTATTCTGATTTTCTGTTTCTTCATGGTTCAGTCTTGGTAGGTTGTATGTTTCTAGGAATCTATCGATTTCTTTTAGGTTGTACAGTTTGTTGGCATATAATTATTCATAGTATTTTCTTGCGATCCTTTGTATTTCTGTGGTATACATTGCGGGGTCCCTTCTTTCATTTATAATTTTGTTTATTTGAATCCTCTTTTTTCTTGGTCAGTCTAGCTAAAGTTTTGCCAATTTATCTTTTCAAAAAACCAACCCTGAGTTTTGTTAATCTTTCTATTAATTTTCTATTCTCTATTTCACTTACTTCAGCTCTAATCTTTATCATTTCCTTCTGTCTGCTAACTTTGGGCTGAGTTTATCCTTCTTTTTCCAGTTCTTTGAAATGTAATGTTAGGTTTATTTGATCTCTTTTTTCTTAATGTAGGCATTTATAGCTATAAATTACCTCGTAGAACTGCTTTTGCTGCATCTCATAAGTTTTGTTTTGTTGTGTTTCCATTTTCATTTGTTTCAAGATTTTTTCTGATTTCCCTGTTGATTTCTTCTTCGATCCATTGGTTGTTTAGGACTGCGTTGTTTAATTTCCACATATTTGTGAATTTTCCAATTTTTCTCCTGTTACTGCTTTCTAGTTTCATACCATTGTGGTCAGAAAAGATACTTGATATAAATTCTTCTTGACTTTGTCGAGACTTGTTTCATGGCTTAGCATATGATCTGCTGCTGTTGAAATGTGTTGTATATATGTCTGTTAGAGTCATCGGGTCTATAGTGTTGTTTAAATGCTGTTTCCTCATTGATTTTCTGTCTGGAAGACCTATCCATTAAAGTCCCCCTAGCACATTATTTTTTTCCCATGAGAAATTATAATCTCCTCTTTTTGGATGGGTTTGAACATATCATAAACTTAATGTCTCCATGCTCTGCGTACTGTTACTTCTACCTGCAATTCTGTTCCCCTACCCCTTGTCTAATATTGAGTTCTTTGAATATTCAGTTTAAAATTATGATTTTCTGTTAAGCTACTCTGACTGTCAGATAAAGTTTGTGCAAGCATAGGACTTGATAATAACTTCTATTTTACTACTCATAAGTCCTGTTGGATATCATAGCAATTATGTGCTTGTGTGTCTAGCACCTCCACTGAACTAATTCCTTCCACCAGAAAGCATGCCTTCTGTTTACCCAGACTTCCAAACTTGGGAAACTCTAATAAATATGTACTGAAACAAATAAAGTGAGGAATTCTAGAAGAAGCAGCAATATATAAAAATAAGGAGTGGCAAAGGTCAGGAAGGACATTAGTTGCAGTATGTGGATGCTTAGCTTAAGTATATGGTAGAAAATCAGATTATGGAAGAGAAAAAGAATGCCTCAGGCATCAGATTTGATCTGGGTCCTGGTATTCATAAAGGAGAAACAAGGTAAATTACTCAGTTTTGTTATTTGAAAGGAGAAAGCTTACTTTTCCTTTCTAATAATAAAATTTCTTTAAGATTGGTATTTCTTCAAAATGTCTAGTCATTAATTACCCAGGATACTTGTTGAAAATGCAGATCACTAGCCCTTCTCCTGATGATTCTGATTTGGCAGGTCTGTAATAGGGACCAGGAATTTGTATTTTACAGGCACTACCAGGTGATTCTCATTTTTAGCCAAGTTTGGAAAACCATAACTAAAGGCAGAGCTCCTCGTGTCTCCGTAATTTTTTCATGGTGCCTCAAGCCAAAAGAAATACCCCAGAGTTCTGTTTATTAAGTAGATAGATCCAGACAACTTAATAGTTGTAGTTGTTAACAGAGTCCAACAGATGGCACTGTGTTCCCCTCAAAAAGTTAAAATATCCCATGCCCTATGATTTCCCTGAGGTACCCCAGAGCACCTCAGCCCACAGTTTATGAGCTGTAGCCTAAAGGGAGCATTTTCCTGGCATAGCATCTAAATAAAATATTTGAATGGGCCTTCTATAGAAAGATTGTGAGACAAAGTAGACAGTGTATTCCACGAATTTCATCACTTTTTCTATCATTTGCTGCCGTTTTCATACGGTTGTTACTGCTCATAGAGCAGGAGTATCATTCTCCCATAAAGAGCCTGAGAGCGGATATTTTAGGTTTTTCAAGGCCCCAGATGGTCTCTATTGCAGTCTTATCTTGTCTTTTCTGTTGCAGCCCTTTAAACATGTAAACACCATTCTTATCTCTTGAATTTGACCCACAGGCTGTAGTTAACCAAGCGGGTTCTAGTTGTAAGCCTAGTATAAGACATTAAAGTACAATTTGGTATAGGTGATTCTGCAAGGCTGTAAGCTCTCAATATTTTCCTATCTCATCCTTTTTTGTTCAGGGAAGTGTGTGCAGTAATGCATCCCTGCAACTAATATGGGAATATGCAACTAATATGGCCTGCTTGATTTCAAAGCTACTATAAAAAGAAAGCTGTCACTGAATCTTGCTCTTATTTTTTTAATGAGAATTCGCAAGTTTTTCTCCAGCTTAATAAAGAATATCTTTAAATTTCCAAGAAAAGGAGACTAGCCCTTTATCACTCGCTTGCTAATTATTGTAAATGGCTAACGAGATTCCACAATTATATCTAATAAGTCAAGCCTTAGCTTATACTAGATAAATAACTTGATAGAATATGCCGTTTGAGACTTCTAGCTTTATTTCCAAAATTAGTGTTGCTATTTTGGAAATATGCATTGTGCTTATTAGTCTTTAGGTTTTATGTCAGTTATTTTTTAAAGTCTAGTGTGACAAGTACTGTTCCTATGCTAGTCATAAAGGAGATAAATATAGCAATAATGGTCTTGAGAAAAATCAGGAAATTTCTTGAGGAAATTTCAGTTCATATCTAAAAAGTGAAAATTTTTTGAAAAGTGCACCATAAAAATTCTTCCAATATCTTACAGTCTCCACCCCAAAGATGTTTGTTCATTAACTATTTCCCAGAACTTTAAGTCAGTACTCCTCCTTATTTGTTGTCATAAGTACTATTAAATTATCAATGATCCTATTTTGTAATTAAATTTATGCATGTGGAAATTTGGTTACTTTCTTTTTCTCTCATGAGACTCCAGTATTCCACGAGCGCCATTCTATCCCCGGCACATAGAATTGTGCCTACTGCCTATTAAATGTTCAGTAAATATTTGCACATCTATGGGTCAAACACTCAGCTGCAATAAGAGTCAGAATTATCCAATGGAAAGCATTATGCATTTAGTAACTAGCAGACTTAAGTTCCAGGACCACCACTAATTTTCCTTGGGTTATTAGAAACAGCCAGTGGATTTCCTCATCTGTAAAACCCGGCATATTTCTACCTGTCGCCACCTCACGGAGATGTTGGTAGCATCACGTGGCAGAGAGCATTTATTTGCTCGGCAAAAGGAGTGTGTGTTTACAGACACCAAGCTGGCCCAGGACTCTCTGGGCAGCTACTGAGGCACGTCCACGTCACCCCGTTATATAAGGGGCCCGCCTGTCCGGTGTCCTCTGAAATCCCTGACCCGACGTCATCGGCCACCGCCGTGAGGACGCCATACGGTGTCCTGAGGATAGGCGGTGCAAGGTGGGACCCGGGTGTCGCCCGCCCGAAGCTCGCGGCCGGCTTTAGAAAGCGTCTGAGATAGCGGCGGCTCTCAGGGCTGAGACCGGAAGCCCCTCCCGACTGGCCCGCAGCCAGTCAGCGCTAGGCCTGTTCGAACGTGACCTTGTTTTGGCGTTGCTAGGAGACCCGGCTCCCGCACGCCCCCCACTGGCTGGCTAGCGCTGGAAGGGGGCGGGGCCGTGGCAGGCGCCGGTAGCGGTCGGCCGAGCACCGTTAGGGCAGCCCCGAGCCCGGCGCCCGGCCAGACCCTTGGAAGAGGTGTCTCGTCCCCTGCCACCGCCCAGGCCTCGCTGGCGCCCTCCCGCTGGTATCAGCGCGCTCCCGAGCGGCAGTGAGCCACGTTTGGGTCCGGACCAGGGAAGGACGTTAGTCAGGTGAGCAGCAGCGGGGCGGGCAGCTGGTGTGGCCACGCCCTGCCGAGGGAGACGAGCCGGCCGGGTGCGGGAGCGGCGAGGTGAGGGGATCGTGCTGCGGGGACAGCGGGCCTGCCCCGGCGGCTGCCGCAGGTCGGATCATTCACTCCTGTGGGCCGGCGCAGCCGCAGGGAGCACCCTCCGGCCAGCGGACAAAGGGTTAACGCGCCGGCGGTGACCGCGGGCCCCGGATGTGAGATCCTAGGCGCGGCGTTCGTGGGCCGCGCTGCAGGTGCGCCCGGGCGGGCGGAGCGAGCCGGCTGGCGGGGACCTGACCGACCGGCCGAGGCTCCCCTTCCCCTGCAGGGGTCGCTCGGCTCCCTCCGCAGGCGCCCTCTTTTCTAACTTGAGGGCAACAGGTGGTGCCTGTGGACCGAAGGAGAGCCCGGTTTCGCCGTGCTGGGAGCGGCAGTTATTCTCACCAATTAGGTCGCGGGGGTGCGTGTGGCTTGGACGCGCTGACGCAGGTGACCAATGGGATTTGGGCTCAGGGGTGGGCCGTGTGCAGTGGGCGTGGTCGTAGTCTGGAGCCACGGTTTCTAGTGAGGCAACCGC
Source organism: Eschrichtius robustus (assembly GCF_028021215.1). Lineage (NCBI taxonomy): Eukaryota > Metazoa > Chordata > Mammalia > Artiodactyla > Eschrichtiidae > Eschrichtius > Eschrichtius robustus. The sequence continues at coordinate 63,844,220 of NC_090831.1, read as the reverse complement.
CAGAGCTGCGTGGAGAGCTAAGCTGAGCGGCGGTGGGGTGCTTCTCTACCCCCGCGTAGAAAAGCCTGCCAATGCTTTCTCATTTGGATCCAGGCTCCAATTCGTGAGGTAAGAACATTGTATTTTGGGGTGGGGCGGTTGGCGCGCGGAGGCTAATAGTGACCTTGGGTATGCTGTTAAGCGTGTAGAATTAGATCCTGAAGATCAAATTATGTGTTACAAATATTCTGCCAAAAATGGCACTTCTGTGGTACTGCGACTTGGACCAGTTGCTGGTGACTAGGTTGTCTCCGGTATGAGGTCTTAGAGGTCTGGGGACCCAGGGGGTAGAGGAAAGTACATATTACTACAATTTCAGTGAATGTTAAAGAATTTCAACGGCAATGATTATTCTGTCGTTTGCCTTGGATCGCGTATGTTTCTTATCTCACATGGTTTGTTTACTGAAGCAAGTTTTATTTATCAAGTTCCTCGTGTTGCTTAGTTTAGCAGGAAGAGAGAAAAGCAGTTGTAGTACATTATTTCACAAGAATAACTTACTCATTTTCCCCTTCAGCAGTCTGGTAGCTGGATCCCCTAGGAAGAGAAGTTCTCAAGCAGTAAGAAGAAAGCCCTTCAATTTGGAACACTTCTTTGCAGCTGGAAATGGGGAATGGGCTGTCAGACCAGACTTCTATCCTGTCCAGCCTGCCTTCATTTCAGTCCTTCCACATTGTCATTCTGGGTTTGGACTCTGCTGGAAAGACAACTGTGTTATACAGGCTGCAGTTCAATGAATTTGTAAATACCGTACCTACCAAAGGATTTAACACGGAAAAAATTAAGGTAACGCTGGGAAATTCTAAAACAGTCACTTTTCACTTCTGGGATGTAGGTGGTCAGGAGAAATTAAGGCCACTGTGGAAGTCATATACCAGATGCACAGATGGCATTGTGTTTGTTGTGGACTCTGTTGATGTTGAAAGGATGGAAGAAGCCAAAACTGAACTTCATAAAATAACTAGGATATCAGAAAATCAAGGAGTCCCTGTGCTTATAGTTGCTAACAAACAAGACCTGAGGAACTCGTTGTCTCTCTCAGAAATTGAGAAATTGTTAGCAATGGGTGAACTGAGCTCATCAACTCCCTGGCATTTGCAGCCCACCTGTGCAATCATAGGCGATGGACTGAAGGAAGGACTTGAGAAACTACATGATATGATAATTAAAAGAAGAAAAATGTTGCGGCAGCAGAAAAAGAAAAGATGAATGGTGATAACCTTTTAGATCTGTGTGGAGTAGGTTTTCTGTGGTCTGATTTTGACAAATGGAAGAGTGTCTACAGCCTGGTTTGCCTGCCTGCCCTCCTGGATGCTGTTAAAGCTTTGTTTTGTTGAACAATCAGATGTCCAACTCTGTTGCCTTGTGGAAGATGAGTAAATGCAGTGCTTCTTAAAATGGCCTCTTCTCCCTACCCCACAAATCTTTTGGTACTACCATTTTGGGAAGCCAAGCAAAGATAGAAAATTGACCAGAAAACAGCTGTGGAAATTTGACCTGAAGTTACTGAAATAAAACTTTGAAGAGTGTCTGCCTAGTGTTTTGTGCTTACATCTTTTGGGGGGAAGCCTTTGCAAAGAAATTGCATGCAAGGCTTTGTATGTTATGCTAATGAATGGAAATGTTAAGGTAGATTAATATATACAGTCATACTGGTCACGTTGGTCCAACCAGTAAGGGACAAGGAGGCAGTGCTTGGTTTTTTAAGTTTGGCTGAATGAATTTTGACATTTTCTGGAATCAAATACTGTAATGCTATATCTTAATTCTAGATGATGTTTAAGTTGGTCTAACTTAAAGTTTAAAAAGAGGTATTTGGGGCATATTCAAGTGCATGGATTAGTTATTCTGACAAAGCATGTTTTGGTGTATAGTCTTTTACTTTCTAGAGATAGCTATGCATCTTTTTACATGGTCAGGTTGAAAACACCTTTTTGGGGATTTAGGGCTGTTTTAGAAATAGTTTGTTGTCAGAGTCACTTTCAGTTAAAGAACCTAAAATAATTTACTTAACTCTTTTACATAGTAAATTTGGGCATGTAGACTAATCTTAAATGCATATGCTTTGACAAATGTATGGATTTATGAAGAAAGCAATTGATGAATTCAGTCAAGAGGGTGTAATTACAATACATGGTCTCTAAAGTATTCCAGTTGTAAAATATTTGTTTTATTATATTTGCTGGCTGAACATAGATGTGTTTTTTCATATATTTTTGTAGTGTTTTGAGAGAAGCAGAAGCTTTATAACCAACACCTAATGCACTGTGCAGTGAAAATGTAAGAGAGGTTCTTATGTGCTCTGAGCTTTAATTTTTTGTTTACAAACTGAACAGTGTTATGCAGGCAGTCTAGTCCTGATTATAAGGTAGGAAGAAATGATACAGTACTGCAGATAAGAATTACGATTATAGAAAATGAAGGGGAAAGTAGCAAAGCTATGTTTTGTGAAAATTCACTGGTAGTGTTTACTTTGGAATTCAAAAAAAACCCTCTAAATTAAAAGGAGGAAAAACCTTTACCTAATTCTTATGTACAGGTAAAGACTTGCTTCCTGTGATCATATATAGCAAATCAACATGATTTCCATGTGTTAAAGCCAACACCTGTTTGTTTTGAAGATAACCAAAAGAAATGCACTTTGCTAGCAGGGTTTGGTTTGGGTTTTTTTTTGTTTTTTTTAAATGGAGTTTTTGGAAACTTGGTTCATGTTCACACAAAATGAAGTAGCTTCCTGTGGAGCCTTCACATGTTAAATGTACCTGCACTAGTGACAGTCATTTAGAATGTTTATATTCATGGAAATGTGGATAACTACCAATAAACTACTTGAGGCCCTAGGAGAACAGTGTTTGGCTTTGAGTTTTAATGTATGTACTTCCACTTTTGATGAAGCTACTAATTAGTAGTTGAAAAACAACTTTTGAAGGCTGGGTTACACAGTCCTATAGTCGTGTGACATAGGCACCAAAGGTTGTTTTCTGGGAGAACCTTTTATTTTTTTAACCCTTCACTATATGAAATCATATACAAACATGAGTAGATCCATGATGGATTAATAAAGCTTGCTGAAAGAAAAGTCTGAATCAATTTAGATTTTCAGCCTTCCTGTACTTTTTATGTACTTAACAGCAACGTTTTAACTATCTCTTGAGAATTTGTGTTACCCTTGTTTTGTAGCCTAAGAATTTGATAAGCAAATCCACATTATCTAAGTGTTTCATATTTAGTGAACAACAAAAAGAAAAGAGAAAATGGCATGGACACTGTACTAGCTTTTATTTATAAAACACATTTTCAACTAGAAAACTCATCATAAAATTTTCCAGTTTGCTAAGTTCAGGTTCTCCACCACCTATTCTAGCTGTTAATACCATAGGATAGGATATAAGGAGTCTTGAAATAAACCCTAAAGAGTTTAGACAATGCTTTTACATCTAGTTTTTTTTTTTTTTTTTATTAAGGTACACCTTTTCTAAAGTGTATTTCTAAAATATTTTCTTATATTTGAAGTTATTTGGTTTAATACCAAATATCAATCAAGAACTGCAACTCTAAATCCAAATTAGTATCAACAAAGTAAAAATTTTTTTTAGTTAAAAAAAAAAGCTTTGATACTTTAAGAGCCTTAAATTTTAAATGCCCACAGTTGTTCTAAAATAGATTATAAACATTTAGAAAAAAAATAGTTGTACACTTTAAGTAGCCAGCAAAGATAGGTTCACTGAGAATTAATCATGGAAAAATAAATAAATCATTAGAAGCCAAAAAGTGGAGTTATTAGTATAAATATATGTATGTAGACAGAGAATGACTAATTTGTAGAAGGATGATGCTTTCTGAACAGAAGGAAGGGGCAGACTTAGAATGTTTTTGTTTGTACAAGGCTTTTGACACTTAAAGAATGTTTCATTAATTATTCATGTTGACCTGGAAAGAGGTCTTTGGTACAGTGTTGCAAGGTTCTATTTAATACAGTTTCCTCAGTGATGTAAACAAAATGGTTTCTTCAGCTGTAACAGTGACACAAAAGAATGTTTCTTTAAACTTTGGATGATGTAACACTCAATAGTTAGCTAATAGAACTTGGAATGTTGAGTATACCATCATTTGAGGTTGGAATTTTACATTTAAGGTTTAAATTTAGCAGAACATTCTGTGATAGTGGTGATGCTTGTGCAACATTGTGAATATACTAAATGCCACTGAATTATACATCTAAAAACAACTAAAATAGTAAATTTTATGTGTATTTTACCACAACAAAAAAATTTAGAATATTAAATATACACTTAGTTTCAAATAATCAGCTGAGTGAGAGCAATGTGATTCAGAGACCAGATTTAATTACACGTTATATGGAAAACTGGGATGCTTAAATTAAAGCTTAATATGAACCAGTATAGCGTGGTAAACGAATCACAAAGTTAATATTAAAATATATGACAATCAGAGAGAATAGTCTCAACAAACCATAGCTGAAGTATATGTCAAATTCTGTGTATGTAAGTTAGAAATATAAGAATACCTATCTTGGAGGCTAGTTTAGGTGGATGTTAAATGTTTTTTCTAAAAACAGCATGAGATTTGAGGTCAGATCAGGGTTCAAATCCTGGCTCTCCCACTCTTACACAGGTGACCTTTTGTCAAGTTCCTTGGAACTTCTCACCGTGTGAATTCCTTCCTGGTAAAATGAAGACTCTTGCATAGAATTTTGAGAGGATTGAATGAAATAATGTAAATGTAAACATCACCACCAAGCATTTGATAAGAACTCAATGAATGGTAGCTATTATTGTTAATCAGTACGGATCAGTATGTGTTGAGAGGCAGTATGGTATAGTTGATAAATTTTTAATTCCAATACTATAAAATTCAGGCCTTTTTAACAAGTTCTTTTTTAGAAGTACAACATCTGCTTTATAGTAGGCATCCAGTAAAATCTTGTTTAAGAACTTGAATCAATGCCAGCTGAAACAGTCTTCTAAGGGTCACATCTTATAAATTTATTTTTTATATGTACATGTACGTATACACACAAGAAGGGAGCTTTGCTTGTAAGCTGTGCTAAATATCTTTAAAAGTGCAGCATTCTAAAACATGGGTGGTTGAAGAGAGATGCTGAAGTTGATTCATTTCAATGATGCTCTAGTTTTAAATAAAACTTTTTATTATGACAAATTTCAAGCTTATACAAAAGTAGAAAACCGTAATGAACCCCAGATATCTCTCATGTACTTTCAGTAATGATGAACTTTCGTCCCATTTTCTCTATATTCTCATCTTTTTCTGTCCCCTTTCCTCTCCCCCTACCCCTGTATTATTTTGAAGTGAGTCCTAGAAATTATATTTTATTTATAAATGTTTTGGCATGTGTCTCTAAAAGATAAGAACCCTTTAAAAAAAAACTCTTAATATCATCACATATAAAATAAAACTAGTAATCCTTCTTCAAGATAATCAGATATCTATTCAGAGTTTACATTTCCCTGATTAAAGTTTTTACAAGTTTTTGCAGTCAAGATCCAATCAATAACAGTCCATGTGTTGTGATTGGTTGATAGGTCTCTATAGGTCCTCTCCGCCCCCTCGCACCACACCCCCTTCTCCTCCCTCTCCTCCTTATTTTCCCTGTCCACGCCTTCCCTCTCCCCTCTCTCTCTCTCTCTCTCTCTCACTGCAATTTATTTTTGTACAGTTTCCCACACGCTGGATCTTGCTGAATGCATCTCCCTTTCGGTGCTTAACATGTTCTTTGTATGTGCTCTCACTTTTCTCTGTTTCCTCAAGACTACTTTAGATGGTGTTTTGGGTGGTGTTTTATACTTTCATCCATAGGCACTATGGTCTGGTTGTCTCTCTTTTTGTGCTGGTAGCAGTCATTGATGGTCATTGTCTTAATCAACTCTGTGATGATAGAAATATTCTATATCTACACTGTCCAATGTGGAAGCCACTAGCCTCATGTGGTTATAGAGTGCGTGAAGTGTGGCTGGTGTGGTTGAGGAACATAATTTTAAATTTTATTTAATTAAATTTAAATAACTGCATTGGACAGGACTGGCTGATAAGAAACTTTCTGGACTTCCCTGGCAGTCCAGTGTTTAAGACTCCCTGCTTCCACTACAGGGGGCTCGGAATCAATGATTTGGTTATCCTGAGGTTCAGTTCTTAAAGGAAAGGCAAGATAAATGCTTGTTTCTTTTGATTTACAAATTTTCAAGATAAGTTGATTCCTTAGCAACTTCTAAAGGTGACCAGTGAGGTTTGTTTTATTTTGAATACCATTATAACCTTACACATTGAAACATATTTGATATATTTCAGTCCTTTGCAGTTATTAACCCTATTCATGCTTAAACTGTCCTATTTTTGAAGAACTAAGTTCTTTTGACATAAGTCTAGTAATCTTTAATAGTTTCTTTACTTTCTAGTTTTACAAGAAATTCCTGCCTTACCAGACTTGTTGTTTTTCTAGGATCCCAGGTTTCTTTTAGTGGGAAATGGTATGAAGAGTCCTCTGTGTAAACCACTGAATTTTTCATTGTTTCTAGGCCTTTTCAGTGAATGGAATAGAACTTTTTAAAAAAGATGCATCAGTAATTGACGCTGATAGTTCCAATTCAAAGCTTAAAATTCATAATGGTAAGGCCTTTACTTAACCTCAGTGATACTACTTAGTACCTCTTTTCACCTATGCCAAAAATCCTGGTTATCCATGACAACACTTATTCCTTTGCTTTATCCACTTTAATCTCAGTACATTCTCAAAATAATACTACTACCAAGAATTTGATTACTGTAAGTGGTTTAACAATAGTTGTACTTTCTTTTGTCCTTAGGTTATACCTCACTAGGGATATACAGTAAAGTTCTTGTTCATTTGTTTTGTTTTTTTTTTTCATGTGTGGTTATGCCACCACCTGGTACATGTTTAGGTACATTTGTTTCACAAAATATTTTAATTGCTTTTAGAAATGTTGACTCTGGTTTACTTAGTATATATAGTTCTTCCAGTATGTTTAAAATATTCAGGAATTCCCTGGTGGTCCAGTGGTCAGGACTCTGCTCTTTCACTACCCAGGGCCTGGGTTCAGTCTCTGGTCGGGGAACTAAGATCCCACAAGCTGCGTGGAATGGCCAAAAAAAAAAAAAATTCAACTTGGGATTAAAAATAATTTACATACCATACATTAGAAACCTCTCTTTTATAAACTAAGCTACATGAATATTTTCCTCAATCAAGAAAAATACTTTTCTAAGCAATTTTTTTTTTTTCATTTTTAGTTTGAGACCCATACTTTGTAGAATTGTTTGGTGAAAATTTAAGTTCATGGAGTTTGCATTGGAAAACATCTGATACAGAACAGTCTCTTATTGAAAAGGGACTCTTGCCTTCCTATTGCAGCTCTATGTAATGTCAACAAGAATATGAAGTCATTATTTTTCTTTCTTTTTAATGCAGAAACTGAGTAACTGAATAGCAAGTGATTAGAAACCATGGGCTTCCAGTGGACCAATGTATTTTTCAATATTAACATGAGAAGTGCTTATTTCCCTTAATCCATCATCTATCTGTAGATACCCTGAAATGGGTCAATGACAAAATGGAATTCGCTAGAACAACATTTTTCCAAAGTGACTAGACTTCAGAATGGCTTAAGGAGCTTTTTAAAATTCCTGGACTCGATCTCAGACATTGTGAATCAATTCTCTAGGGGATGGATCCAATAATTTATATTCTAACTCTTCCTAGGTTTTTAACACGCCTAGATCAGCCAGATTTACAAACCATTGCTTTGTTGGACATGACAGAGGGATGGTACTTAGAGTGGTGAAAATAAGGGGATCATAAATAGAACTGGCCTAGCAGAAATTTACCTGGCTACCTTTGATCTCTTTTCTTCTATGTGATGGGATTTTTTTCATTGGCTTGACCTTGATGTCAAAATAACTAAACTGAGAAACATGTCTAATCCAGGGATGTTTCAGATCAGATCGTTTAGGGGAAATCTGAGAGAGCTCAGGGGCAAGGAATAGGTACTTTTCCTTCTCTTGAACTTGCATATACTTTATGCTAAGAGGCATAAAATGTCCGAGAAATTCTCAGGGAGTTCTGCTCATCTCACAAAAGATAGAGACCAGTTAGAGATTTAGAGAAGTCCTAACTAGTGCCTACAATGTTGTTTTTCTGTAATCCTCTTGAGAACTTTGAGTGTCACAGGTTTTAGTGATCATGATCATACCCGATTATTTTGGGACTAACAGGTATGATAAAGAAAAATCAAAGGCATATGACCGGAGCAACACCTGAAGAAAATGGGCAGTGCTGAATGGACTATACTAAATCCCTGACACATTGGATTATTCAAGTAAATAAGTAAAACACTTTGTCTTTCAATTTGGTGGACAAAAATTGTCCTTCTTGCTCGGCCCTTCTGTCAACAACTTCCCATGCTAAAAGCTGGGTGCTTGTTTAAAATTTTACAGGGCGAGTTTAAATCATGATCGTGACATGTATTAGCTGTGTGTCTGAATGCAAGTTACTTCATTTCTGGAAGCTGCACAGCCTTCTCACTTTAAAATGGTGATAATCTCCTGCACCAGAAAGTAAGCTCCACCAGGGCAGGGGATTTATCCATTGCTATATCCTTAGCCCTTGAAACACTCCAGGGCACATGCACATACTAAACACTTACATATGTACATAATTTACAAATGAATGAAGCTTAATTTTAATGGGGGAGTCAATTTAGTAAGCAAAAATAAAATGTGAAAAGTGCTATGAAGGAAACAAAGGGCTGAGGAATGGAAAACCATATGGCTGACTTTCTTTTGATAAACTAGTTGAAGAAGAGTTTTTCAGATCTATCTAAAGAGCTATGGGAAGGCTAGAGGGAAAAGGATTTCAGGCAGAGGGAACGAAGGACCTGACATCAAAAATCACTTAATGGAGTTGAGAACTGAGTGTAAACTAGTATGGTGAGAACTAGCGAGAAAAAGGAGAATGGCAGGATGTGAAGCTGAAAGATCAGGAGAAGATATTTATCCAGTTTGAGAGTTGTGTCTTTAATGAGAGTACTTATTTTTGCTTTTATTTTTTATTTTTTGCTTTTATTCACTCTTTATACACTTGATTACAACTTACTGCTGTTTGTGTTAAAATCTACCATAATATTTTTACAATTGTTTGACCATTTTTGTTTCTTTTTTAATGTCCTTTTTCCCCTTCTTTTCAATTTAGCAAGCATTTATTAATTTTCCCCTCTATTGACTTTGGTACAAATTCTTCTATTATTATTCTACTATAATTACAACATACATCCTTGATTTACTGAAGCCTAATATAAATTAGTACTTTTGCCAGTTCCACTTTTTGGACAATACAAAACAAAACGCTTTTACCTGCATTTACCTCACTTGTGATATATGTGTTATTATTGTTGTATATTTTATTTCTACAGGTTAAAGATCCTCCACGTTCTTACTTATTGCGTATTCTTTTTGCTCTCTATTTTTCTTGAATCTCTTGGGGTATAGTCTGGGATCATTTTCCTTCTGCCTGACAAACTTCCTTTAATATTTTCTTGAGTGTGATGTGCTGGCAAAAAATCCATCCATTTTTGGTTTCTGAAGATACTTATTTTGCTTTTATTGTTAAAGGACATTTTCATTGTGTAATAGAATTTTAGGTTGGGAGATTTTGGGTTTTGGTTTTTTTTTTTAGCACTTTAAAGCATGTCATTCTGTTGTCTTCTTGCTTTGTTGTTGTTGGGAGGTCAGCTCTTAGCATAATTTTTGCTTTTTATGAAGGTAGTATGTCTTATACTCTGTTTGCTTGCAAGGTTTTTCTTTGTTTTTAATTTTTGCAGTTTGACTATGTGTCTAGGGGTGGTTTCTTTGTATCTCTTTTGCTTGGGATTTGTAGAGCTTCTTGAATTTATGGCTTGAAGTGCCTGTCAGATAACACCAACATTTGGTTATCTGGAAGTCTGTCTTCTGTTTTTTAATCAAATTTTGCCCTTTTGTATTTCTGGTTTTCTTCTGACCGACTACCATACATATAAATACAATTTCAGTATATTTGGAGCTCTATGGGATGTCATCATTCTCCAGAGAAAATTTACTTTTTTTTGCTGGCAGTTAACAAAGGTTAGGCTAGATTATCTCTCTGGGTTTCCTTTTCCTTTTGGGTCTTCCCGCCAATCCACAATGTCTTTGTAGCTCTCCGATCCTTTCAAATAGATTTAAAAACAAAACTTGTCTCGTTTTTCTAGTTTCTCTTAGCTGGAAGGTTGGTCTGAAAAGGAGTAAAAAAAAATTTTAATTCTAAAAGCAATAGGAAAGTTTTACAGTTTTAAGAATTGACATAAATCTGATTCCCATTTTAAGATGATCTTAAATAAATTCTTTCTCTTATCATCTCTTCTCTTAAAATGTCTTCAAAGTTGGCTTTCATCTCCATTTCCACTGTTACCTTCCTGGTCTAAATTCTCTCTAGTTACTAGCTTCAATTATTGCTTTTATCTCACTTTCTTAGTCCCTGAAGTCCCTCTAACATATCAGTGTTAGGTTCCTTTCCCCAAGATCCTGTTTATTTTAGGTCTAGATTTGGAACTTAAATTTAGCTGTGCATTCCTTTAAGTAGATAGTTTTATTAGTCACATTTTATAGAAGAGCAAGTTAGCTTGAAGTGGTTAAGGAACTTGCTCAAGGTCACACGGCTCGGTGGGGCTCTGTGTTGAATCTAGGCCTCCTGAATTTCAGAAAGTAGATCCATCATTTTATGTTACAGAGATATATTCTATTCAGGCTATATTTACTACAAATATAGCAGCATTTATATATCCTGTTGCTGCTATATGCAAAACAAAGTGTAAATAATAAAAAGTTAAAACTTTCATTATTGTTCATGTTCACTGATGTCAAAGTTGCTTGAGCTGAACTTCTTTTTCAGAGATGTTTACCACTGGCCTGTACAATTGTTTAGTTTAGAATATGAATATGAATTCATGAATATGAATCCACATACACATACCACACATACATACATATACATGCAAGTATGAGAAGTTTAAAAAAAAGGTATAAGATAAAATTTAGTGCTTTATAATTCCTTATTTTCTAATCAATTTGTTTTTTTAAAGAATCAGAGTAATTTGTTTTCTGGACTACAGATTCTACCTTTAATTTGATGTTTCCTAGCTAATATGGTATTCTCATTTTGGGGGTGTTTTTAGATACACTGAATGCTTAAATCACTTATTTCACCATATCCTGGGATACATGTATGCCTCCAAGCCTGGGCATGGATTGGAGGGTGTGGGTAACAGAGCTTTTGTCATTTAAAAAAGTAATAAAATTGATATTGATGTTCTACTCATTAATCCATGCCCTAATACCTGACATTTATAGTTATTAGGTTAAAGTTTCAATTTCATCTCAAATATATTTTAATTCTTGATATCATTTTAATCTAGGTAACGCATTTTGAGCAACAGCTGGATTCCCATATATCCTAGAGTGACTATTTCGAATTCTCTAGGTTTAAAATGTTGTAATTTCTGACTTGATAGAGTATTATTATTATTATCACTGCTACTACTAGTTTACCAATAAAATTTTCTCTTAAGTGCCTCATTTATAATAGGATTTGCATAGAAGATCTCTGCAATTCCTGACTCTCTGTCAATTGGTGTAATTTTCAGAGATTCTTCAGCAGTTTGAATGGGCTCTTTCCAAGATGATATTGTTTATATCTGTGCCAATTCTCTATGTGGCAACCTGTGGTCTATATAATAATCAACAAGTGTTTATTTGAAACTCAGTGTTGGAAGAGGGAAGGGGAGGTTTTGACATAAATAAACATGAGAGAATTAAAGAGGTGTTTTGAGATTCAGCACTGAAATTCTGTCTCCTGGCTGTGGAGTGGAATGTTCAGGGAGCTCTGATTCAAAGGGAGGAGCAGCAGCCTGCCCAGGTTTCTCCAGGTTCTGCTTTTATTGGGTTCCTCTGACCCCATTTGAAACCAAAAGTCAGGTGGACAGAGGGTTTCTGCTGTATCCTGGAAGTCACCAATATTTCTAAGCAACAAGTGTCACCACTTTAATTACACAGCCTTGCTGAAATGTTGATGGCCTGGGGTTGCCCAGGTGTAGTGTCATACTCAGCTGGCCATGACCACAAACAGGATGTCATCGTCATTCCTTTCAAACTGCAGAGCAGTAATTTGGTAATGTGTGAACCCCTGGGTTTACACCTCCTTCAACCTGAAATAAAAGGGAGAGGAGTAGCCTGAGTTTGGTCTTTGTGAGATCTGACCCATGGCTCTCCATCCCCTTCTAAACATTATATTTGGATATGTGCCTATGTATATGTAAGTTTTAATTTTTTAGAACAGCTCCTTCAGGGAACCATTACTTTTGCTATATTATATACAATAATGTAGGCGTTAGATGAATGTTAAGAACTAATAATGACAGTTCACAGTAGTAATTCACAGTTGAGGCATTTGGTGAGTCACCACTTCCTGTGCGTTCAGTGTTTAAACTTGGTTGTGCAAATGTGTCAGATTATTTCTTATATGAGCTTGACTATTGGGACATTCAATCACTGGAGTCAAAGAATTGCACTTTTGCAACATTTTTTTTTCCACTTTTATTGATAATTTTGAAATAATTTCAAGCTGAGAGAAAAGTTGCAAGAATAGTACAAAAAACTTCTATATACCCTTTTCCCAGAGACTTTGTCCAAGGTTGGCCAGTTGTCTCAATAATATCCTTCATGAATGGGATGCAATACAGGATCAACTGTGGTACCTGGTTGTCTCAGTTATTCTGGAATAGTTCCTCATTCTTTCCTTGACTTTCTCAGCTATGTCATTTTTGAAGATTATAGGCCAGTTATTATGGAGACTGTTCCTCAACTTGGGTTTATCTAATGTTTCCTCATAATTATGTCCAGATCATGCATTTTTTTGGACAAAATTTCACAGAAGTGTTGGCTTGCTATTTTCCTTGCGTCCAGTCATGTGATACATGGTGTCAATTTTTTTCATTATTGGTGATGTTCACTTTGATCACTTGAATAAGATGGTGTCTCTGAGGTTTCTTTACTGTAAAAGTATGAATTTTTTGACATTTTGGAATTAGTAATTATTTTGCAGGAGGAAATTTTTGAGACTGTAAAAGCCTGTTCCTCAGCTCACACTCATCAGTTAGATTTAGCATCAATTACTATCTCTTGCCTGATTAATTATTACTAAACTGGTTGAGAAATGTTGATTTTCGAATTCCTTCATTCCTTCTACATTACTTAGTATTAAACTGTAAGGAAGAGCTTTCTTTTCTCCCCATTATTTAGCTATCTATATCATTAGGATTCATGAATTCCTATTTTATTCAATGAGCCATAATTCAGTACTGTCATTATTTTGATGCTCAAATTGTCCCAGATTTGACCAGTAGGAGCCCCTTCAGGCTGGCTTCTGGGTCCTCTTGACACATACCCATCATTCTTTGAGCACTTCCTTACTTTCGGGCACAGTCAAGCTCATCCTGTTCTCTCCTGGTACCAGCCCTCAGATCAGCCATTTTGCTGTATTTCTTTTAGGAGAGTGGCATCTAAACTAAGATCTGGGTGCAGGATATACTTATTACTGAGGTATTACTGCTTCTAGGGGCCTCTAGTGGAAAAAGGAAATTTATGCACATACATACGACCATTTCTCTATGTCTCTCTCTCTACATATATATGTATATATGTATACATATTTATACACACATATTTATTTATTAATTTATATCCATGAGTACACACCAGTACTTCCAATTCCTATTTCTTTTCACCACAGAATTCATTATAGCTTTCTCTCTTTACATATTTGTACCTTCCTTCTCTGACAGTAGGAAAACTGGCTTCCATTATCTCAATATATTATTTGTTGAATTTACCTATAAGTAGCCGATCTTGCTGGGCTGCCTTCCTGCCCTCTTGGACCTGCCTAATGGCTTTTTCACTGAATAGTAAATAAGGGACAGAGAAGGAGGGAGGGAGGAAGGAAGGGAATAACACATTTTTAAAACTAAAATTTAAAGTTAGATTTTTTACACATGTTTTTAATGTATAGGTATTATAGAAGTAAAGTTCTGGAAATGGAGGTTATTACTGTTTTTCAGATCCGATGTGTATATTCTATTATTTTGTTTTTATATATTCATATTATTTTGTTTTATATATTCATTCACAGAACTTAATGGTAGCAGGCATTAGGCATACAGAGATGGATGAGACCTAGTCTACAAAGAACTCAGAATTTGATAAGGAGAGCAGACATGTTCACAATTCCTATGATAATGTGATAAGGGTTATAGAGGAGGAATACAAAGAGTTCCAGGAGCACAGAGAAGAGACCAGTAGGTTTTGACAGATGCAGCTGAATGCTTTTCTTCTCCATTAAGAGTAAGAATTGACATACTAAAAGGTTAATTTCTAGTTGGCCTTCTGAATTCTGTCACTTTTTATCTTCTTTTTCTTCTGCCCTGGTTGTTCTGTAGAAGGCCAGAGGTTAGGATGAAGTCTCCCTCCATGGTCAGTTAGGACAGATACTGAGCAATAGGAAACATAGCTGTTCCTTAAAGCTCTGGTGTCCTGTTTCTCCCAGCCCCAAACTTGGGGGCCTTTGGCATATTTTGAGTATAGCTTCTGACTGCAATGGATCAGAATTTTATCATATTTAATACCATGTAATTCTTTTGAATACTATATTTTTTCAGTGATTTTAAAGTCAGTATTATAAAATTCCTTATATTATCAAATAAAGCCAATATTCTATAATTTTTGTGTCTATCAGTTATATCATTACATATACTTAATGGCTTTACACGCAAATCACTACAATTTTTATTATTTCAGTGAAAGAGTTCTTCATTACATAAAGTGTCTTTAAAACATACTTATCAGTTAAGCCTCTCAACAATATGGATATGTGGTTTGGTTTTATCACTCTCCAATTAAAAGTTATTGCTCCATGGCTTCCAAGGAGGGAAGTTAAGGCACTTGGAGAAATTGATCCAGTTTTATATGGTGCAAGTAGAATAAATAAATCCAGATGAATGAATGTCAACCTGTTTTCTGCCACAAGTCATCTTAGAGATAAATATAACCACTGCTCTAATAATCGAGTTTCAGATCCTGGATCAGAAAGCCATTATGGCCTTCTCAGCACTTGCCTTCAAAAACCCGAGATGCTCAATTTTCAAATAAAATCAATTTACAGTGAGAAAATATTCTTTGAGTTTACAAAAAAAGGCAATAGTAATATAATAAAAAATGCATTAAAGCTACCTTTTCCCCTACATTACAGAAATGGACAACTCTTTAAATGTTATATTAAGCATATTGCACCCCCCCCCCATTGTATATTGTACAGTATAAAGATATTCCTAAGCTAGGTACTGGTATTACTTACAACTGCAGTGGTCTGTCTGTATTTGATATGGAGCATGGGTACTAGGTCACATGTCAACGAGGATCTCAAGCCTGTTGCAATCTGGTTGAAACTCAGAGTAAAGTCCACATGAGAGACCCATTATGGTTATATCTTGGACACAACACAGTGACACTTTCTTTATAGCTTACAAGTTCACAGAGTTCATAGACAACTCATGTAAACTCATAATGTTTGAGTAGCCACGTAAAAGACTATCTGCATCTTGGGGCACCTAGGTCTCAGTTTATGACTCATCTCTATATGTCTAGAAACTGCCACAGTCATCATCTTGGAGTCCTGTCTTAGCGTAGATACAAGTAACTCTCGTTGCTTACTTGGGATGTGGATGATTTTAAAACCAGAAAGTCACTGCTACTTTTAAAACTAGAAAGGCACTCAATCCAGCACAATGACCATGTTCATTCTTTTAGAGCTTTCTTCCCATTCCCTTTGGTTTCACTCATAACTCGGGTAAAAAAGATAAACGTCATATGAGTAGATAAGAATTTCCTTCCGGATTGCTTTGTCAGAAGAATACTATGATAAAATATTTTTACAAGTGTTTTATCAAGCATAATATTCAGCAAATCATAATACTAACTTTTTATACAGAGTCTCAGGTAATACAGGTAATAAGTATTTTTACTTTGTGTTTAGTGATAGAAACATTAAAGCTGACGATAACCAGTGATTTTAAAATAATGATTAAATTCCAACTAAACTAGTCTTTGACAAGCATTTACTGAAAATACTTGAGGAAACAGCAGCAGTAATGATAGCGATAATAAAACATAGCAGGATAGACTTGCCTCTTTAATGCCCATGACTCTTGAGCAATGTGTATAATTAACAAGCCATGGAAACCACTGTAGGAACATTCTGTGACATGGTTTAGGGAGACCTTTGTCCTCAGATTTACTAGCTAATGATATTCTATAGTGATTTGGTAAATCATTGAATTTTATTGCTTCTTAAATATTTGGGTATATATCATTAAAAATATAAAGTCTGGCTTGGAGTTGGAACCTTTTCTTTTGAACTCTTCACAGTAACCTCCCAGCATGTTGTCAGTTTCTATGGAATGTCTAGACTATCTCTCAGCATATGAAATGAAGCACCAACAGTAGACTTTAACTTTGAAATCCAGCAATTTCAGAAGTCTGCTGAAATTATGTTCATTACTAAACTCTACTGGTATAAATATTACATAAGAAAATTGATTTATTGGTAAATCATTTGAACTTTTAAAACACAAAAATCAAGAAACAACATATTCTGCATTTCTTTCTGTCAACACATATCTAAAGTAAGTGTATTTTTAAATTATATTATCTGCAATCATATAACTGTCATAGGTTTTTTAAAATATAAAGTTTTGAGGAATAAAAGTTATTTGAGATGCACCAACTCACAATGGCAGTAAATACGACTGCCAGACTGAATTATGGAAGTCTTCTAGCTGAGGACTTGTTGAGAATAAGTTTGTAAAATATGTTTTCAAGGAAAAAAAAACATGTAAGGATAGGTTGAAAGTACTTCTTTTTAATATGGGTTTCAATTTAATTAAAATACAACAAAAACAAGCCACTTCTTAGGACCTTCCCTCGGAGATATTTTGCACACATAGGCACATGTGAGGTTGCTCCCAGCACAGAAATTACTTCATCAAGTGACGCAGAGAATTAAGTGAGAATCTGTCGGTGATTTTTTCATGGCGAACCCTAGGACAAAAAAAACCCTAATCGTTCTATTTATTAAGTAGTTAGACCCAAATTTAATAGTAGTATTGTAGTAGTAGTTTGTGTGGTGTCTGACAGATGTTACTCTGCTTCCCTCAAAATTTAAAAATAGTCATGACACTCCTGTGTGTTTACAGTACCCAGCACAGTTTGGGAACCATGGTCCTAGCAGCATTTATGGGAAAACACTGGTAATGACTTGAATGCTCATAAATCGGAGGATGTTTAAATGACAGTGTATCTGTATGCCGGAATACTATGTAGGAGTTAAAAAGATTGAAATAGATCTGTATATACTGATGTAGAAAGGTCTCCAATACATGTCACTGAGGGAAACTTGGAAATTTGCAGAGAGTTTGCTGTAATATGATACCACTTAAAACACATAAATGTTTATGGAAAGCAAAACTATGCATATATATTCCAACACACACACAAAGTGTATATATATATATGTTTTGTATATAGATACATTTTCTCTGTTGCGGGCAGCACACACATTTTGTGCTGGTCCCCCAGGCTCCCTGCTCTGTTCAGGGTGTCTCCACCCCTTACTGTTGGCTGTTCGGCAGTGTGGCGTGAATAGTCCAGGCTTCCTCCTCAACAGTTATCTTTTCCCTTTTTTCCAAAATTGCTGTGTCTGACTCTGCATATTCCCTTTATTCCTCTTCCCTACTTTTTTAAAGAATTAGGACAATTTGAAAAAGGAACTACCTTGTGAAGGGAGTAAAGTTATGCCCTGTAGGACTTTCCTGGTGATAGAAGGAAATCAATTAAAATCTTAACACCTTCTCAAGGAACCCTCCGTTGCGGAGCCTCCGTCTGAAGTCTTCCTAACTCAGTTTCCCAGACCTCAGGTTCGCACATTTCTCTGCAAGCACATCCTCCTCCATCTAACCTTTTCTGGGAGCGTCTCTAATATGTTACACAGGAAACTCCAAACCCTGCCTCTTACGAAGTCTAATTCACCACAGCCCATGTCCCTGCTCTTCGTTAAGTATGTTCCTTGTTTACCAGGTCTCTGGCACTAGGTAGGAAAGAGTTCTCTTGGTCGTTTCTGACTGTCACAATCTCTCAACAGTGTGATTTGCACACACATTCTTTGTCTACCAGGCACGCACACTTGTTTCTGCTTTAGGACTTGTGCTTATTTCTGGTGTGCTGTCAATATCACCTTCTCACAGAGGCCTTTCCCAACCTTCCAGTTTAAGAAGTCTCCCAGGTAGGATTGCCACATAAAATGCAGGAGGCTGAGTTCAATTTAAATTTCAGATAAGCGACAAATAATTTTTTTGTAAATGCATGTCCCAAATATTGCATGGGACCTATTTGTACCAAAAAAGTATTCATTGTTTATCTGAAATTCAAACTGAGCTCGGTTTCCTGAATTTTTATTTGCTAAGCCTGGCAACCCTACTTGTAGTCATTTTCTGATACAACACTCTGTAGTAATTTTCTCCTTGACTTAGCACTAGGTAATATTCTCCTGTTTGTTTGGTTGTTGGTGTGTTTAATGCCTTTCTTCCTCCATAGGAACGTAGGGTCAGTGAGAGCAAGAACCACATCTATTTTATTCCCTATGTAGTCCCAGAACTTAGAACACTGCCTACTGTATAGTAGATACTCAGTACACTTTTTTCAGAGGGTGAATATACATCTTCCGAAGACAAATGTTAACTGAAATATTTTAAACTGAAATATTCTCTACTTGCCTTGTATTTTGTAAGGAACCTCACCTTTCATGGAGTTCTGTTGTCACACAATTATAGACAGTGCAGTTTATCCTTTACTGCTCCCATTTGTGCCCTTCAGAACTTCTTGAATAAGAAAGGAGTCATGTAATCCAGTAGAGAAAGAAAAGCTTTGAAAAAAAACATTTTATGGGACTTTCCTGGTGGTGCCGTGGTTAAGAATCCACCTGCCAATGCAGGGAACACGGCTTTGAGCCCTGGTCCGGGAAGATCCCACATGCCGTGGAGCAACTAAGCCCGTGCGCCACACCTACTGAGCCTGCGCTCTAGAGCCCTCGAGCCACAACTACCGAAGCCCGCACACCTAGAGCCCGTGCTCCGCAACAAGAGAAGCCACCGCAATGAGACGCCCATGGGCTGCAACGAAGAGTAGCCTCCGCTTGCTGAAACTAGAGAAAGCCTGCGTACAGCAACAAAGACCCAATGCAGCCATAAATAAATTAATTAATTAATTAAAAAATATATATTTAAAAAACATTATAAAAGCAAATTATGTTTATTAATCTTGATAAAACGAAAGGAAGTCATATATTTTACCAATTATATATATTTTAACCATTTAAAAAATTTTAATAAAGACATTCAAGAATGTATCAAATTTTAACTCACAGGACACTGTCAACATATTCGGTTGTCCTGGGGTTAACTTTAAGTGATTTTTGGCAACAATCTCACGAAAAAACTTCTCTTAACTGTCTATGCATATTTTTGAACATTTTTGTAAATGTAGTGTTATATGTAATTCATGAACTTAAATAATTTGTTGTTAAGTTAATTGGCTTTCTAGTAGTTTAGGGAAGGGTAAATTAATTGTGTTTCTTGTTCATCCTAGTAAATGGTGTTTTTTTTCTGAATATGTATTTCCTTGGAATGTACGTTTCACAGAACATTAATTTTATTGATAGAATATAAAGCTCTATGTAGTCTTTTTCACAAAGAAAGTTTCTACATCTTCTTTGGGTGAAGTTGCCTAAGTGGTCTTTAGGCAAAATAATCTGAGTAAAATTAAGAGTTAAGTAATTAAGAGGGAAATCTAATCAATAAGGACTGATTTTGCATAATTCAGACTTCCTTTTTCTTAATTCCAGATACAGGGATCAGAGGATTTAAAAGTACATAACAATTTCTAAAATGCTCTCTATTTATATGAAGTCTAAATTGGTGATGGTAGTGGGGGGTGTGTGTGTGTGTGTGTGCGCGCGCGCACAAATTAGCTGATGAAACCCCCTTCCTGTTGAACTGGGACAGAACTAAGTGGGGAGGGCGTAGCTTTGGAGGGTTCTGAAATCTAAGAACAAGCTTCCTTTCCCACCACTTTCCGCTGAGTCAGTTCACTGCAGAGTGCTCTGCAGGATCTAGAAGGCTTTGTGTTCAGATTATTTTACTAGCTACCAAAGCCACACCCTTGTGCTACACAAACAGAACACTTTGTCCTTCCGGGAGGTCCTACTTTGACCACAGCCCTGGGATTTCAAAGCTGACTCGAGGTGGCTTGCCTATTGTGATGTAAAGTTTAGGCCAGTGAGTGTCTCTGGGTCACAATGCAGAGTTTTACAATTGCTGGCGGTGGAGGCTTTGAACAGTGATTGACTCTGTCATTTAAAACAGGCTCAGAAATACATTTATTACACACTCGAAAAAGAAAAAGTACAGTGACCATGAGAAAGAAATGGAGTAATGTAATCTGCTTGAGAAAAATCCATACTTTTATTTTTTAACAACACATAGTCCTTTAGAGCAAATACGCCTTTATATATTTTCGGATAGTGAATGGCCCATCGGTCTACACCGGCAGCTGTAGGGAAGCAGGGGCACAGTGGAAGGAGGGCTGAATTGGCAGACTGAGCTACTGCTGGCAATATCCACCTGCTGCTTCCCAGCGCAGCGCCAGCCATCTTCACGAGACAGACGTTGGGCGGATTCCTATTCTCAAAGTGTGTTACAGGCTCAAATGCGTCTTATGTAATATTACCTTTTGAGCCCAACAAGATAATACAAACTTCCCCCTTGTTGAATGGTGATTACAATCACTGTGCTAAATGCTATGTTTATCTTCTCACTTAATTCTCTGCGTCACTTGATGAAGTAATTTCTGTAATCCACTTTTCATGAATAAAGAAAGAGAGGCTTAGAGGTGTTAAGTCTCTAGACATGGTCACTCAGTTAATAATGGGGAAAACTGGGGTTCTAACAAGGCCTGGTAGACTGCAGAGCTCAAGATCTTAACCACTAAGAAATTCAGCCCATTAATTACACCAGCCTTTGCATGAAGGAGGGCTTGGGGCGGGCTGGCATTCTGGTCTGGTCACACAGGGGGCCAGAGGACTTGCTGTGAAGGGTTGGCCTAGGGAGCACATTATTTGTATTTGCATTTGATGTTTAGGGGGGATACTGGTAAACATTAGTAGACAGCTAAGCACCCTCCCCCCTGGCCTAGCTAGCCCCCCGTACCCTTGGCGGAATCACCATTGCCTCTCTTATTGCTCTGCAGCCTTCAGACCTTCGTAAAGCAATTTGGGATATCATGTTTGTTCCAGCCAAGCAGACCTTATTAAAGTCTCCCTTTTTTACTGTCAGACCCCTCTCTCTGGAATGGACGTTCACTATCATCCATCAAGCTATGTTCTAAGCCTTCTGCAAAGTGAATCTCACAAAACTTTTATTATTGAAATTTTTCTAAAGTCTCACAAAATTCATTATTGACATTTTCCTAAAGCCTCACAATTAAACTAATCCTACCAGTTTCAGTCTGTACAAGAAATATTGCTCAACAATCTATCCTGCCTTTTTTTTTTTTTTTTTTTAAACAAAACCCAACTGAATCTGTCTGAGGCATTTTTTAAAAAATTTGGTTTATGTATGCTTATGTTTTTACTTTTTTATTTTCATATGACTTTAATATCAGTCCAAAAACAGTACAAATATCATTCATTTGGTGAGCTCTCAAGCAGAATACAAATAATTCTAAGAAGTGTTTTTTATTTTGTTTTAATTTTTTGGTAAGAGTGAGCTGATTTGATCACTTCTGAAAACGCTATTCTTGTGGCTTCTGTGGCAGCACAGTTATCTGATTTTCTTTCTGCCTCATTTGCTGCTCCTCTCCTTTGCTAGTTTTTCCTTCTCTATTCAACTGCTAAATGCTGGAGTACTTGGATTTGACTTTGGTTTCTCTTCCCTATCCATTTCTAACTGCATCCAGCCCCCAGAATTTAAAATCCATTTCTACACTGATGGGTCTAAAATTTCCATCTTCAGTCCTGACATCTCCCCTAGTTCCAGATGTCTGGTCCACATCTCCCTTCTTGTGTACAACAACAATGTTTGTCATGTGGACAAAGAAGGACTTTAAATTTTCTCTCAAAATTATTTCTCTCCCAGTCTTGTCCATCCTAGTTAATCAAACCACTGTTTACCCTATTGTTCAAGTTATTTCTTGGTCTCTTTTTTTCTGCACCTCTCCACATCTCTTTCATTTTTTTCTTTCTCTACAGACTAGCTTTTTTACTGTATCTTACTTCTCAGTGCTGGCAGCCAGAGTAGAGAGACTGGGGCTTCTGAATCCCAACTCTAGCCCTGGCCGAGGAAAGAGACTCAGTCCATCCTGACACACACCAGCTAGACTGCAACTAGGGTCTTGGTCTATATTCAGGCCCCAGCCCTGGTCATGAGTAAGGCAATTTTTAGAGAAGGGGGTTGGTGATGCATGGATTGGGCAGACATCCTAATAATGTTTACTATATACTCTTCCCAAATTTTCAATAATTTTTATATTCGTGATCCCTTTGACTTGAACATTCATGTAAAGAACCAGAAAGGATCATGCTTTTATTTTTTTTTAATGTATTTATTATTTTTGACTGTGTTGGGTCTTTGTTGCTGCACGTGGGCTTTCTCTAGTTGCAGCGAGCAGGGGCTACTCTTTGTTGCAGTGCGCGGGCTTCTCATTGCAATGGCTTCTCTTGTTGCGGAGCATGGGCTCTAGGCGTGTGGGCTTCAGTAGTTACAGCATGCGGGCTCAGTAGTTGTGGCATGCGGGCTCAGTAGTTGTGGTGCACGGGCTCTAGAGCACAGGCTCAGTAATTGTGGCGCACAGGCTTAGTTGCTCCATGGCATGTGGGATCTTCCTGGACCAGGGCTCGAACCCGTGTCCCCTGCATTGGCAGGCGGATTCTTAACCACCATGCCACCAGCGAAGCCCGGATCATGCTTTTATCAGTAATGATTACAGTCAAAAGACTTTTTTTTCCCTGCTCCATCGTTTCTTTTTTTTTTTTTTTTCTGATTGTTGATTAAGAACAAGCTTGGACTATGTGATTTCTCAACCTTCCTTAACATAAACTCTTTCTGTAACCTTAGCCCAGCAAGTTGTGTTTTATTTGATTTTATTTCTTCCCTGAATGTGCATGACTAGTTTAGACAACCAGCTCTTTGGAGGTAATCAAATATACTAGGAGTGATGTTGAATAAGTAGCCTTGAATTCAACTAGAGTGTGTTAAAATTGATTTAATTATAATCTTTATAATATGATCCTGAGTAATTGGGGAAAAAAATGCACAACTATAGGAATTCCCTAAAAGAGAAGAAATCTAGTGTGAGAAAAAAAAATACAACAAATACTCTTAATTTTGACAATTCCGTGAAGGTCTGATGGATGGTATTTACCTTTTCTTTGGCTGGCCAGGATCTTGATCCGTACTAAATTAGTGCATCACAGAAGGAAAAGCTAGGTTGTACACTGCGACCCATCTATTCTTCTAAAAGAAAGTGGCGTTCATGCCAGAAAAGAGGGGGAGGAGCCTCTCTCTTCATGAAATAGAATTATTAATGTTATTCCTTACCTCATCAGTCTCCCAACAGTAATTTTCAAAGAGAAATACACTGGGGTTTTTTTTTTGGCTGGGATGGGCCTTCCTGTCTAGCAATACAGCTATTTTCATTTAATAATTACATAATTGTTATGGAAATTCCCTTTTAAAAGCATTACTTAAAAAAACTGTGCAACATTTCTCCCCAAACTTCTTAATATATATGTCATAATAGGAATAAATGATGTGAAATTGTTTTCCTGGGACATTGTTGCCATTAGAAAGAAATTAAAGCAGTGTTAGTAGTTTGCTGCTTCACCAAATAAACATGATCCTTGTCATTTTCATGAATTGATTTTTGTATATTTGACAACAGAATTCTTCACATGATAGCTAAATTGTTTCGATTACTCAAAATGTCACAATATGAAAGATGGAACAACTGTAATTTCCTCACCATTCCTCCTTTATCTGATCCAAATTATACACCAAAAATGAGAAGAACAAGTCATTGGATAATGGAGATAATTCACAAACAAATGAAAACTGGAGAATAAAAAAAAAAAAAAAAAGAGTCATAAAGTATATTTTGTGTTAGATAAAATCCATTTATCCTCATGAATGATATGGCCACCAGCTTTCAACCAAACTGATAAAAAAATCTTTGGTAGAATAATAAAGACTATGGGAAAGATTCAGATCTGGATGGACCCCTGCTCTACCATCTTCCTTGTTTTCTTCAATGGCTATTCCATTGTTGAAAAGAATGGGGAAGAGTTGCTGATAAAGCTTCAAAAATTTCCCAGAAGGAGAGAATAATAAACTCTTCTCAGAACATTTGCTTTGGATAAAGAGTTCTATGATCAGATGACTTTGGGGATCACTGTTTGTATACCTACTCCGTGATAACAGCCATGGCCCAGACCTTTTCTTAAGCGCCAGTCCCATTCAGCCAGCCACCTTTATAGCACGTCCTCCTGGAAGTTCATAGGCAATTCTAACCCCAGAATCGAAGTCATAGTTTTTTCTCTCCATATCTGCTCTCCTCCATTTATCTCCTGCCAGCTGCCCCTTTGCCCAAGTCAGAAAACTGGTATTCATCCTCTATACCTCTCCCCTTGTCACCGCTCCCAACCCCTACCCCCCTTGATCTAAGTCATCGGTTCTTTTTATTTCATGCCTTTCTCCTCTCTCTGACACACCCTCTTTTCCTCTGTTGTCCATCAGGCCACTGTCCAGGCTCTCACTTGGTTGGTCTGCATTTATTCTCCTCCCCCAATTCATCCTTTACACTGTTGACACAGATTTTCTACACAAATCTGCCCCAGGGGGCCCTCTACTTAAAATATGTAAATGGTTCCTCTTCAGGATAAAGTTCCTACCTCTACTCTTTCCTCCTCAGAGCCCCTCTCTCCCTTACATGAACTCACTGCTTCACAGAGTTCCCTGAAGTTGATGCTCTATTTTACCATCAGTGACTGCCCGTACTGTTTTGCTGAAAACACCTATCCTTCCCTCCCTTGTGTGATTGGCCAATTCCTTCTCATACAAGGTTTGGCTCATCAGTAACCTTTCCTGGTGCTTCTGTTTACACCTGTCTGAATTAGGTGCCCCTCCCTTATGCTTCCTAAAAGTCTGGTCCATGGTTCTGACGTAACACTAAAAGGCACTATGATACTCTGTACCTGAAAGAGTATTGCCTCTAGAATCACACAGATCTGGGTTTGAATTATGGGTCTACTGTTTATTAAAAATAAACCCAGAAATATATTTTAACCTCAATGTATATCAATTTTTCATCTGTAATTAATTATACTTATACTTGTCATATGGAGTCTATATAAGTTTAAAGTAAAATAAAGTATATAAAGCATGAAAAATAGTGCCTGATATGATAGATATAGTTGGATCTCCTCCATAACCATGATTATATTGCGTTCTCCTTGGGGTTCTCGGGGCTAGGAACAGAATTGGCCCTCAGAAATGTTGACAAGATATCAGCAATTGACACTGTTGCCAACTTTCTCCTACAGTACTCTCTCCTATCTAGGATTTCCTGACACAATTCTCATCTATGTTCCTCCTATCAATCTGGCTGCTCTTTTTCCCATATATTTTGCTGGAGGTCCTCATATATGAAGAGGAGGAAAAACTTTTCCTTTATCCTCTTAGATTTAGTCTCAGAGGTGTGAAAATTAAATTGACAAAAGGCAAATTCATAGGAGAAAAGGCATAACATTTTATTTTTAATTTTACATGTATGAGGGCTCCATAGAAAAGAGGTGAAAACCCAAAGAAGCAGTTAGACTTGGGGGCTTCTATACCATTTTGACAAAGGGCAATAAATCATGGGAAGGTGACTAGGAAATATATGATAAATAGGGGTTGTTTAATAAAGTTTGTTATGCTGACTCACCTCAGCGCTGTTTCTGGTCTTCCTGGTACAGGAGTCGGGAAACACCTTTACAAATGGAGATCTCTGTCATGTTTATAATGGGAAATTTATGTTCTGCTTTTAGGCAGAAACAGGGAGGGCAGAGAGCTTTTCCTGTGTCTGCTGTTTCTTGACTGTCTTCAGGTCAGAATAACTCTTATGCCACAGTGGCATATTTTACGGTGACATATTCTGATACGCTTCATATAGTTACCCTTTAAATGTTAGAGTTCATCAGACCCCGTCCTAATCCTCCCTATTCTTATCTCATCCTCTCCCTCTCTGAGAGTCTCTCAAAGCTCCACTAACCAAATGTGTAAGAGTTACCTGGCTTCCCTTTCCTAGCTATGCAGTGGGAGAATAGTTGGGGTTGGATGAAGATGAGATTGTGGATCTGTATTTTCAACAAGTTCTTCAAGTGAGTCTTGGACAAACTGCAGTTGAAAATTTTGGCCTTAGAAATTTCACTCTCTCCTGTGGTTTTAAGTACCACACATTTGCTAAAGATTTTCAAATCTATGTCTCCATCTCAGACCTGCTGTTGGACTTCCCACCTGTTTAGCCCACAGCTTCTCTGGCAATTCCTTTTGGAAGCTTTCAGGCAAGATGTTCAAAAGCAAAATTTTTTATCCTCCTCTGCTAAGTGTCTCTTATCTTAAAGGAAGGAACATCTACCCAAATGCTGAAACCTCAGGTCAGCCTTCTCCTCCCACTTCCTCTACTCCAGCACCAGAATGTGTGTACTATCTCTTGAATCTTTACACTTCTCTCTAGCCCCATTGCCACACCCCCTAGTCTAAGCCACAAATATCTTTTATTTGAATTTCTATACCAGGCTCCTAACTAGTCTGTATTCATGATAAATAGCAGTAAAGTATAGGCTCTGAACGCTGACTTCCAGGTTTCAAAATTTCTTCTTGTCATCACCTTGCTTAAGACTCAGTTTCTTCTTCTATGAGATGAGGGAAAAATAGTACTTCCCTCAAAGTGTTTTCGTGAGGGTTACATTAGGTAATCTGTGTAAAGCTCTTTGTATTGTGTGGGCACATATGAAGCTCCCAGTAAGGGTTAGTTGTTGTGATGATCCAATACTACCCTCTTCAGTCCATGAACCACCCAACATTAGTGATCTTTTATAAATGTAAATCAAATCACATTTCTATTAAAAAGTCTTGGCTTTGTGACATCTTTATAATATTGACCTTTATAGGGCAGCATGACTCCCTGTGACGTGTCTAGCCATAGTTTAAAGTCCCAATGCCATCTTTCAATACCCTTCCTTTTTGCTTATTTTTCTCCCAGCCATTCTGGATTTCTTTCATTACTTAAATGCATCAGCTTCTCCTTTGCACACTTACAGGCTTGCACACTCACAGTTTCTCTCTTGTGTGACTTATGGTTCTGCCACCTGCTACTCCCCCCAAGTCCCTCAGCCTTCTGTTGTTTAGAGAATTCCACTCTTGTATCGGTTTTTTTCTTCTATCAGGTTTTCGGAAAAAATTAAAAAGTAACTTCCTTGGGGCGGGCTCCTTCCTTTGGATTCAGTTTTTCCTCTTTGTGGCATTCACCCCAATTGTAATTTCTTTCTTCCCCATTATTCCCACGTTCCGCTTTGATGACGGAGAGCGTGTCTGTCTTCTTCATGGCCGTATCCCCAGTGCACAGTGTGTTGAAGATACTCAATAATACTCTTTAAGTGAATGAATATTATGACCAAAGTATTGATAACTTCCCATTTCTCCTCTGCATATTTATTCTCTCTTAAATCTTAAGTCAAAATTTTATTTTCTCTAGTCTTACTTTGTTTATTAGATTTGTATTGTATTAAGTAAGAACAACTGAACAATGTTCTAAAAGTCCTGAGATTTCTCTCAGAGAAGGAAATCTGCAAAATTTTCCTTAGAAAATAAGTTCCCATGAATTATACATCTTTGATGTTCAACAAAGAAATTATTCATTCAGTAAAATTGAGGGTTCTTGATTATAAAAACATTTCTTAATCATGTACAGTATGTTGCTATTCTATTTAATATGACAAACCTGCTTTTAGGCATATTTTTACCCTCCAAAAGGAATACTGGGTTTTATTTGGATAGGACTAAATGTTTTATAAAATGTATTTTACTTATGGTCTAACTCTTTCTGGTTTATGAATATAGAGTCGATCAATTCTGTAAACTAATGGAAAATCTGGAGTCTATTGTAATGAATGTATCAGGACCCCTTAGCTTGTTTTATGTTTTATTTATTGTTGTTTTTATAATAGCAAAGAGAATCTTTAGCCTCTTCTTCCTCCAGATTTGTAGCAGGGCATCTGATTTGTCCACAGCTGTACCTTTCATCATTTTGTTGCTTACTCCATGCTTTTGTTTATCCCCTCATTTGTCCCATACTCTGACATAAGTGGGAGAGTAACTCATTAGAACCCACCCTTTTAATTATTTACATTCTCTTTATACTCCAGGTTGAACTCTGAGCTCCCAAGCCAGCACCCACAGTGCATCCAAGATTTATAGCCAAGGGTGGCAGCTATAAATAGCCCATTTCTATTTGCACTTAATTTCAAAAAAAGAAAAAAATTGAGTGTTTTTGTAGATAAGGTCAGAAGTAAGGTTTGGTGAAGAATGTTAATTCTGGTAGGACAACTAACCAGCTGCTAGATAGAAAATATTACAAGGAAAGGAAATTTGAGCCCTAGGTCTCCATTTCCACACTGTCATAAATCTTGAAGCCTATGGCTCTCATATCATGTATTTCACACAGTCCCTCTGTGCCTCAGATATTAGCTCTTCTCCCAGTGTGTACATAACGAATAGTGATTGACTTATTGCCATCTTGACTGTCTAATATATGCCACGGACTATCTTATCTCTGATTATCTAATTCTGTATTTTTTAAATGAAGAAACTGTGTCTCAGAGTGGTTAATTAATGTGCCCAGATTCCCCTGTAGAGTAAGTTGTGGAGTCTGGTGTTCAAACGCAGACCTTCCTGACTATAGAGTCTGTTTTACTTTCCAGGGTGCCTCACTGCTTATCCTCATCATGCAGAGCAAGCCAGCCCTGTCTCCAAGTGGCTGCTTTCATAAATGATCCTTCTATCATTTTCATATCTGCTGCAGCTTTCCTCCCTCTCCCCCCAGTAGGTAGCCTTCACAGGTTCCTCCTTGGTCAGCTTTCCCCACTTCTCACTCATCCCTCCACCTTTTGGGAGATGGCCTTCCTTGAAGCCGTGGTGTCATCAAAGTACTGTTTCTGTTAAGGGCTAAGTCTGCTTAGAGCTGGTTTGTTCATAATAAAATTTTTGTACAAAGTATAAAATGAGGGGAGGCTTTAGCCAAAACTGTATCCACAGAAATCTCATCAATAAAAATTTGTTCTGTTGACTTTACAAGTGATTTAAAACTATATAATTTACGTGGGAGATTAATACTTCTTGCCACTATTTAGTTTAAACTGAATGTTTTAGTCGATGGCTTTCCTTCTGCCAGTAGGCTGAGATCAGCTTTCCTGAGTGTGTGTAAGTTTTAATATGGGATGAGTTGGAAGGGAAAGATGGGTGGAGGTGGGTGTTAAGATATTCGTCAGGTTCATTTTCGGGGTAGAGCCCTTTCTAGGGAGAGCAGCTCTGGAACAAATGCTATTTAGTTGGGACTGCCAGAGCTTGGCAAAATCTGCACCTCCAGAACAGGTAACATGAGACACAAGGCACGTGGTAGGTCTCAGAATTGGAGAGGTTTCCCAGTTTGGGCAAGCCAATCCCTGAACCCCGGAAACGTGACACTGCATCCCCATCTTTGCCCACTAGTTTTTCCACAGCAAAAAGGCTTCCATCTAGGCATACTTGGTTTTATTCTTTCTAAATCCTGTATATGTCATGGTGAGAAATTACTAGGTTGCATGCTACCCACTCAACCAGGTTTAAGAATTTTCTCGTAAGCATCTTGGTGACTCTCATCAAAGAAAAATGCAGGACACAGAGCTGGCCTCAGGTGAACTGGATATTTGTCTCTCTGTGTTTCTCCCTTTCTAGGGCCACACGGTCTCTTGTCCTAGCTTCTCTAAGGTGTCTGCTATCGTCTGTGGTCCGTGGAGACGAGACTGATCTCCTGTAAACACTTCCAGAATTTCTATGCAGGAAGGGTTAGGGGCAACAATCTGTGTTGGTTGTGGAGGGAGTGTAAGGCATGTGTACAGAGGCTGCGAGCAAACTGTTTCAAATTAGAAATTATGTTAATTTTGGATGGGATGATGGGGGGCTTAAACACCCAC
Organism: Eschrichtius robustus; assembly: GCF_028021215.1. NCBI lineage: Eukaryota > Metazoa > Chordata > Mammalia > Artiodactyla > Eschrichtiidae > Eschrichtius > Eschrichtius robustus. The sequence goes on along the minus strand of NC_090831.1, from coordinate 63,813,691 downwards.
AGGTGCGCTATCACACGTCCCTGTCCCCTGGCCTGTCTGTGAGTATCCTGGTAGATGACTCAATGTGACTTTCAGTGTCCTGATTCCAGATTCCTAAGCCAGGGAATATAGTTGCCCCAGCTTCTGCTTTTATCGAGTAAAAAGCAGCAGTGCTCAACCTTTGTCAGTAATTCCCTCCTCCTCCTGCATGTATTTCAGCCCAAATCAAGGAAGACAGGCAGTAGGCTGCCAGTGAACAGCTTTCTATACTAGAGAAAACTTGAGGCCTTATACTGTCCCAGATGTTATCTTATCACCTTGGTATTTCTTTTTTGTACATATGAAAGACAAAGCCTGTATCCTGACTTAGCATGAAAAGGAAAACAAAAGCACCCGTTGGTAAAAGCCTTCCTCAAATCCCCTGAACCAGACATCTCCCATTTCCTTTGCTTAAGCTCATTTCCTGACAGCCAGCCTTATGCCTTTCTGAACTCTTTTATGGTAGTTTACTTAAAAACAAGCAATTTTGTGTACCGCCTCTTTACTTGCTGACATCATCTTTGGAAGGTAGTTTCTTAGACTTTTCATCTACGTAAATTCTTTGATGTGATTAACTTTTATACACACATACACACCTATATGATTTTAAGAGTAACTGTTCATTAATACTTTAAAAAGCCTAGAAATAATTCTCAGCAACACTGTATATACCTTTTTATTTTCAGATTTTATGCTTAAACAACAACAGAAAATTAAACTCTTGCATACTTACTCGAAGGAAACTGTTTTTCTCTGTAGCTTCTGGGAGGAAAGCCGACTGATTTAGTTTTTATTTATAATGCATAAAAATATCTCTATGCATAAAGTTTGGCTGTTTATTGGTGATATGTCTGGGAATTTCTTCCATTAAGGTTTGACATGCTTTTTCCTTTCTTTTTTTCTTCTTTTGCCATGCTTTTCTATTTTAATCATTTACCTAAGCTTGTTTCTTAAAACATGAGACAACTTCAGGCAGAGCTCACTTTTCTGGGTTTTCTCTTCTAAATAAAATAAGATCCTCCTCCTCTGCCTTCTGTCTGCAGTTTAGGCCAAAATGTGTGTGATCCTTAAAAACAAAACAAGACTAAACCGTGCACACAGGCTACAGCTCTGGCTGGGTTCCAGGATTGCATTAGCCAGACAATGGGCGGCCCTATCGACAGGCGAGGGTGGGCGGAGGAAGCCTGTCTTGCCCTATTTGGGGTGTCGGGTCAACAGCAGGTTGAGTCTGGGAATGGGGTAGATTGATTGTTTTGCAAATGGTGGTGATAAATATCTGACAGGGCCTGTTCTGCTCATATTTGCATTAAAGATCAAAATTAAATTTGATAGTGCATATTTTAAAAATCCATTTTACAAGTTTATTTTTTTCCCTCTTAGAACAGTTCAAATAAAACTGTGACCAATTTTGGAATAACTACAGCTGAGTAAGAAATGGCTTGGTGGGAAGCTAAAAATAGATGTCTTCTTTAGATTTTATTTTTTCTTTATTTATTTCCAAAAGACTTGCCTGTATACTTGGGATTATAGTCTAAAGGCTAAATTAGTCAAATAAAACAATGAAAAGTGCAAGGATTAGCATTTTTTTTTTTTTGCATAAAAAAATTTGCTGTTTTCTATATTTGGATTCTGAATTCTTACAGTCTGTCAGCAATTTTAAACCAATCTTTGCAAGAAATTGCCCAAAGTGAAGAGGACTGATATATGATAAATATACAGGTCAAAATTTATATTTTTGAGGGGATATTTTAATTTAAAAAACAACTAACACATGTAAAAATCAGTTTACCGTATGTCATTTCAGTTACTCCTCCAAATAACCCCCATAGTTCCTAGAATATACAATCCATGAAGGTGGGGATCTTGGATTACTAATTGTGACAGCCACAGACAACTGGAGAAGTCTGAATTCCCAGCCACGATATGAAATTCTCTCAGAGAGGGAAAGGGGGAGGAAATCACCCACTCATTGAAATACAGCATGCGAGGCTGTGCTGGTGCTTTACATGCATAATTTAATCTCCTAACAGCACTACTCTCCCACCCCCAACCACTGTTTCCTCACCCCAGAGTTAGGAATTTTTATCTCATTTTACAGATGAGTAAACTGAGGCTCAAATAAGAACTATTCATTCTTCTCCAACATTCTTTTTTCATTTTCACTCTAAGCCACGACACCACAAAAATTATATGCTTTAAAATTGCACAGCTTCTAAGTGACAGACCTAGGACATCAATCCCACATGTAGTGTCTCCAAGTACAGTCCTCTTTCCACCCAATGTCACCTGTTTACTGTGTTCTTTTTTTTAATCTGCCTTTTGCAAATACTGAAGGATAGGGGGATGTCATAAGACTGGGCTGAAATAGACAGAATTTAGGTTTTGCCTTGGGGGGTTTTGTGAGGATCTGGAAGGAAGACTCACATCCCCCCCAGTAAGATTAGAAAGGGTAGGGAAACAGCATATAGTCCCCACGTTGACACAGCTAGCAGCAAGGTGGGAAACCAGGATCCCATCTTTCAGGATCACCCAGTTTTTGTTCATACCTCCCCTGCCACCCTTTCTCTATTGGAGAAATACTCATTCTTTAAGATTTACTATGTTGTCACCCTGCTCCTTTCTCATCTCCTTACCATTAAAGAGTAAATGTCTACCCCAACCTTCTAAAGAAAAGTAGGACCTGTTGGCTTGAGCGTGGAGCAAAGGGTGAGCATCTGGGGAGAAAGATTGAAGGTCTGAGGCGTCAGTAACTCATGTTAACTTGGGAATCCTGAGTTTCAGTTTAAGGGTGTCCTGGTAACTTTACAGAAATATTCATTCTAGGTTATTTCTATCACGTGAACATGAGTCAGGCAGGGGGAAGGCAGTGCTGATACACCAAGAGGAAAACACCAGGTGTGGGGTAAAGGCAGACTATGTTTTCTGTGAGTAAACAGGGGTATGGGTGACCTGAGGAAAAAAAAAATCAACAAAAATTTTAGACACAGGTTTCACTAAGCTTTGAACTTAGACAGAAGTTGGGTTTGGCCTGTTAAGAGGAACAAAAAGGAATACTCTAGCTTTCTTCTGTATAATTGTTTCCAAAGGAAATATATTGAAAAATATCAAATTCTTACTGTGTGTTCATTTTTCTTCATTTATTTTTAATTTCATTTTTTCTATTCTTTTAGAGTTTAACATGTTCCATTCTGAACACAGATTTGATCTAAATTGTTGGTAATTCTGGATTTTCTGTTTTTAATTTTAAGAGAAACTAATAGTAGTTGGATTCACAGAGATTTTTTTTCTTTCTTTCTTTTTTTAAATAACCCTAAGAGTGAATGCAGAGTAAGAGGTTTGCTTTTGGCCTTCACTTAGAACATTTTTTTTTTCTTCTTATCAAAGGATGACAGGTTCTCCAGCCACACCCAGGAAGTCTCTTAAAAATATTGATAAAACTGTCACTAGAGACACATTCTTAGGTGAAGGGAAATCAACACATTACTAGTGTTAGAAATTTGGTTTTTATAGAAAAAAGATATTTTCTTTGAGTACAAGGTGTAGCAAAATATTAGAAAATGAGTACACATGATAGCATTGATATAAACTTTTAAAAATTGCCGTTAACACATTTTTTTTAACAGCTTTATTGGAGTATAACTGCTTTACATTGTTGTGTTAGTTTCTGCTGTATAACAAAGTGAATCAGCTATACATATACATATATCCCCATATCCCCTCCCTCTTGCGTCTCCCTCCCACACTCCCTATCCCACCCCTCTAGGTGGTCACAAAGCACCGAGCTGATCTCCCTGTGCTATGCGGCTGCTTCCCACTAGCTAGCTAGTCTACATTTGTTAGTGTATGTAAGTCCATGCCTGCCGTAACACTTTTTACTCGACTTCACTGAACTCCTCTGAGATTTTGACTCCCGCAAGTAGATTAATTGGGTGGAGAAGTTTATAGACCTGATTTTGGTGGAGTAATAAAATTATTAAAGTATGTACAATTATTCAAAGTCAAGTATTCTGAAGCATCTACTATGACTAGATTATAAAAGAAGTACAGATTAAAAAGAAACGTGCCTCTAAATTTGCTAGCAGCTGCCATTGCAAGGGAGATTCTGAAGAGAAGGTTTTAATCCAGTGGGGGAAAAAGCTGCTTTGTAGCTGGTTATTACCTAACTATTGTCTCTTAATTTTAACATAAAAAGAATACATCAATCTAGCCTGTATACTTTTCAGTTGTTTATAGGCCTGCTCACACTCTTAAACTTCTTCAGTCAAATATTTTCTTTAACTTTTTGACTTGGTATATCAGTCAGAGTTCTCCAGAGAAACAGGACAAAAAGGATGCCTATCTATCTATGTATGTATCTATCTGTCTGTCTGTCTATCTATCTATCTATCTATGGAGAGATTTATTTATCTTAAAGAACTGGTTTACAGGATTGTGCAGGCTGGCAAGTCCAACATTTGCAAAACTGGCCAGCAGGCTGGAGATCCAGGGAAGAGATGAAGTTGCAGCTTGAGTCTGAAGACAGTGATGAGGCAGAATTCCCTCTTCTTTGGGGAATCTCAATGTGTTCTCTTAAGGCCTTCTACTAATTGGCTGGGGTCCGGCCACATTACAGAGAGTAATCTGCTTTACTCCAAGTCTACTGATTTAAACATTAATCTCATCTAAAAAATACCTTCACGACAACATTAAGACTGGTATTTTACCAAATACCTAGGTACCTTGGCCTCGCCAAATGGATACATAAAATTAACCATTGCAGTTGGCAATTATAAAACCATCTATTTAATTTCTGAAGTTAGATTCTCTGAGGAGAGAATGGATCAACCTTATAATGGGGAATGGAGGAATTTTGCGCAGGTTCTGTAGCAGATAATATTAGCTGCCTGTCCAATAGTTAGTTTCCCTTTCTTAGAGTTGCCAGATTTAGCAAACATAGAATGCCTAGTTAAATTTAAATTTCAAGAAAGCAATGAGTAATTTTTTTAGTATAAGTATATCCTACATTTTGTATGGGGCTTACTTATATTAAGTAAGTAATGTAAGTACTTTTATTACCAACCAGCTAGGCTGGTTGGTGGACACACATTTGTGGCCAATGAAATACAATTAGATGTCAAATAATTGACATTCTCACTTTTGCTATTTGATCTTTGTGCTTTTTACTTCTTATGTCTAAACAAAAAACAAAAATACTGGAGGAGGTGAGGCCATCTTGGGACTATGAGAATGAGAGGCACTTATTAAAAATGGCAAAGCAGGAGAGAAAAAGAGCCCAGCTTCTTGATGAGATCCTGGGGTTGATGCACCAGCCCTAAATGGCCCACTTTAGAATTTCCTATTATGTGAAAACGTAAACCTTTATTTGCTTCAGCCATTGTGGATCTGTTTCTGTTACACAAAACTACATAGAAGCCTAAAACGTATAGATTTCTGTGTGACCCTTGAAATCAAGGAATACTGTGGTTCGTTTCTATAGCATATACCCTCCTTTCCCCTCTTCTTGTCTATGAAAAACAATCCTTTCTGCTTCCTGATTCCTGAGTGAATTTGGAGAGAGAATTGTCTCCAAGCCAGTCTTGAGGAAATGATAGGGGTTTTTCCCCCCTTGTATTCTGTACTTGTATACACACATATGTGCTGCAGTACAGTTAATTTTGTCAACCACCAAAATAAGAGGATTAAGAGGATGGTTTACACTATGTAACAACCACAGAAGAAAAAAAACAAACAACCAAAACAGAATCTCTTTGTATCTGCACCAAACTATATCTTTAAATTCTGTTCCAAAATTTATTGCTCTTTATCAGCATAGGTAAATTTAAGAAACAAGAATACGGTCAGCTACTTTTCCAGGAGATATAGTATAAAAGTAGGCATAATCTAATTCAGTAGGATTCAGTAGGCCAAGAGGCTGCACTTGGAACAAACAGGGAAAAGAGGTATTGTTAATTATTTCTAGTAAAGCAAGTAGTAGCTACAAGTAAATTAGGTGCTTGAGTGGCATGGGTAAATGTGAAAAAACATAAGTACAGGTATTTCTAATCTAAAAAAATAATGCAGCTCTCTCATGAGAACCTATGGAGTTTATATTTATCAGGTACAAAATAAAGTGTACCTTCAAAGGTCCATTAAGAATCAAAATCCCTTTAAACTCTTTATCATCCGCACATCCCTGGCCCTCTGTTCACCTCAAAGGAATTTGTGAGTTCCAAGAGCTATTTGTAGTAAGCAGAGGATTATGTCTGGTCCTTTGAGAACAATAAACAGGTAGAGGGCATAGTGATTCATTTTTGTATTACTCAATAAAGAAAACTGAACATCACTTATATCTTTGTTTTTATTATAATCAAGCCATCCAAACTTTCTGAACCCTAATTTATCAGGATAAAAAAATAAAGATAGTGATAAATATAATCCATTTCTGAGGGATGTTGAAGTAATCCCTCATGCAAAGAAAAAGAAAATTATTTGCATGAGAAAACAGATGTTTTATCATATGAATTATTTCACATTATTTTTCAGAATATAGGAAACATTTCTTAAGTGAATAAAATTATATTTGACAATAGTCAGTATGTATGAGTTCCATTCCTGAAATGAGATAAAAAATAAGAATGTTTTAAAAGCAGTTTGTCTTTTAGACAATGTATATTGACCATTTTACTGATCAATTATACTATTTTATATATATACATATATATAGCTTATGAAATTTTAGAAAATCTAAACTAAAAAATGAAGATAACTGTATTTTTCACATGTTGATAGAATTACCTTAATGTCTTAGATTATAATTGTATTTACGACACAGTTAGTTTTAAGTTATATGGAAAACACTGTATACGTAACACAATGATGTCTACTGTGCATTACTGATGTTATTTTATTTTATTTTAATTTTTTCCAGTATTATTGAGAAATGATTGATATATGTCACTATATAAGTTTAAGGCATACTGCATGGTGGTCTGATTAACATATATTGTGAAATGATTACCACAGTAGGTTTGGCTAACGTCGGTCTTGTCCTATGGATACAATAAAAAGAAAAGAAAGAAAAAAGGAAAAAAAATTTCTCCTCGTGACAAGAACACTTAGGATTAACTCTCTCAACAACTTTCCTATGTATCATACGGCAGCGTTAGCTATAGCCATTGTGTTGTACATTACACCCCTAGTACTTCTTTATCTTATTGTAACTGGAAGTTTGTACCTTTTGACCCACCCTCCCCCAACCCTAGCAACCACTGTTCTGCTCTCTGGTTCTGTAAGTTCAGCTTTTTTAAATTCCACATATAAGTGAGATCACACAGTATTGTCTTTCTCTGTCTGACTTATTTCACTTAGCATAATGCCTTCAAGGTCCATCTATATTGTCACATAATGGTAGGATTTCCTCAATTTTTATGGCTGAGTATTATTGCATTGTGTATACAACAGTCTTCTTTATCCATTCATCTATTGATGGACACAGGTCTTTCCCATGTCTTGGCTATTGTAAATAATGCTGCTATGAACATGGGGGTGCAGATATCTTTTTGAGTTAGTATTTTTATTTCCTTTAGGTATATTCCCAGAAGTGGAATTGCTGGATCATTTGGTAGTTCTGTTTTTAATTTTTTGAGTATCCTCCATAGTATTTTCCAAAGTGGCTGTACTAATTTACAATCTCACCAGTGGTGCACACAGGTTCCCTTTTCTCCACATCCTCACCAGCATTTGGTATCTCTTGTCTTTTTAATCATGGCCATTCTAACAGGCATGAGGTAATATCTCATTGTGGTTTTAATTTGCATTTCCCTAAAGACTAGTGATGCTGAGCATCTTTTTATGTACCTATTGGTTTTTCATGTATCTTCTTTGGAAAAATGTTTATTCAGGACCTTTCCCCATTTTTTAATCGGGTTATTTGTGGGTTTCTCTCTCTGTTTTTTTTTTGCTATAGAGTTGTGTGAGTTCTTTACATATTTTGGATATTAACTCCTTATCAGATGTGTGGCTTACAAATATATTTTCCCATTCTTTAGGTTGTATTTTCATTTTGTTTATTGTTTCTTTTGCTGTGCAGACGCTTTTTAGTTTGCTGTAGTCCAACTTGTTTATATTTGATTTTGTTGCTTGTGCTTTCGATGCCATATCCAAAAATTCATTACCAAGACCCAAGTCAAGGAGTTTTATTACTATGTTTTCTTCTAGGAGTTTGATGATTTCAGGTCTTATGTTTTAAGTCTTTAATCCGTTTCAAGTTAATTTTTGTGAGTGGTTTAAGATATGGGTTCTGTTTCATTCTTTTACATGTGAATATCCAACTAGCCCATCACAATTTATTGAAGAAAATGTCTTTTCTCCGTTGAGTATTCCTGGCTCCCTTGTCATATATTAGTTGACTGTGTATGCTTGGGTTTATTTCTGCACTGTTGATTCTGTTCCATTGGTCTATTTGTTTGTTTTTATGCCAGTACCATACTGTTTTGATGACTCTAGTTGTATAGTATAGCTTGAGATCAGGAAGGGTGATGCCACCTGCTTTGAACTGTTTTCTCATGATTTCTTTAGCTATTCTGGGTCTTCTGTGGTTCCATATAAATTTTAGGAGTGTTTTTTTCTACCGCTGTAAAAAATGCCATTGGAACCTTCATGGGGTTTGTGTTGAATCTATAGGTGGCTTTTGGTAGTTTTGCTACTTTAACAGTATTAATCTTCCAATCCATGAACATGGCATACTTTTCCATTTATTTGTGTCTTCTTTGATTTCTTTCATCAATGCCTTGGAGTTTTCAGAGTAAAGATCTTTCACCTCCTACGTTAAATATATTCCTAAGTATTTTATTGTTTTTGATGCTATTGTAAATGGTATCAATTTCTTTATTTCTTCTCCAGAAAATTTGTCGTTAGTGCAGAGACACACTACTGAATTGTGTATGTCAACTTTTTTATTTCGCAACTATACTGAACCATTTACTGATCATGGTGAATGAGCCTTGTAATGTGCAGCTGAATTCAGTTTCAGTTATTTTAAATAATATTTTAAAATATTTTAAATAGTACCTGACCTTGTGTAAATTTCTTTTGTATAGAAAAAGAGAGCTTCTTGTTTTTAGAGTTTAATTGACTAATAACCCAGATGTAGCTGTGCTATATGCATAACTAAAAAATATTTTGGTACTATAGTTTAAGGTCTAAGAAAGTATAAGGATATTTGATATAAAGCAGAGATTGATGTTCCCTATAGTCTTAAAAAAATTTATTTATTATTTACTTGATTATAAATAAAAATAGGGGAAAGTTACAAAATAAAAAGTTCCTGCAAGGAAGGATAAGGGATGAAAAACTACCCTGGTACTTCTTTTTGTCACCTCAAATTTAATCTAGTTTCTGATCCTCAGGGCTACTCCTTAGGGCTGTGGCAGTGATTGGCATCTGTACCTTTACCAAACCATTTTATCAGATTAAGCAGAGCCAACTAATGCTAAAAGATCTACGTAGTTCTGCATAGATAAATCTGTCAGCCACTTGGGGTCACCAAGACAGAGGGGTCATGCTGGAATTTTCTTCCCTTTTCTGAGTACCAGAATTTATTCTAATATAACCATTTTGAATTTTTTTTTCCCTGTCTAAAGGCTTTCCTAGACATTAATTTTAATCCGATTTTCCCTGAATCTAAATGTGAAAATGGTCCAGTGTAATTGCTACCTAAAGTTATTCAACATGAGAATAATATTTAGAAAGAATGTTAGCTCATGTTCATTTTAATACACTAAAGTACCCTGAATACCAAAGTACGGATATATTTGAGAATAATTTGAAAGCTGAAACCCTAGTTGGCAGCTATGCAGAAGAGTCAGTTAAGCAGAAAACTACAATTCCTAAGCATTCCACAAATTGGAATTTTTATGATATTAATAATAATACTTAGCATAGTTCAATTTTATTTAGAAATTGAGCGCTGTCTTTTCGTACCTTTAACTAATCGTGTTATGCTCTCAACTAAAACAGTCTAGATTACCTTGGATACGACCAGAAGTCCAGGCTACCCAGGTCATTGATATCGTACCCCCCTAATATGGCCCAATCTCCCACTCTTCCCTAACTCCTCTAATCTTTCTACTGTATCATCTATGCCTTTCTACAAAAGGAAAATCTCCCTATGCTTATTCATATTTTTTTCACTTGCCTTACAAGGCATTAGACTCCCATCATTTTCTTCTTATCCACTGGTTGCTCCTTCATGATCTTTTTTACTGCCCCTTCTTGCTTTCCTCAACTTCTAAATAGTGGAGTGTTTTTCTCTTCCCTTGTTATACTTCCTAGGGAAGCTCATCCAATCTCATGGCTCTAAATGCCATTTAATGCTGATGAATCTTTTGCTCTAATCTCTTTATCTGACCTTTCTTTTGAATCCCAGACTCCTAAGTATATTTGTTTACTCCTTATTTCTATTTTGGCATCCAATTGACTTCTCAAATTAATATATGTAAAATAGAACTCTTGACCTTCACCTTCTCACTTAAAATATACTCCTCCCCATCTCTTCCTCACTTCAGTATATGGTATTTATTTTCATCCATGTACTTAGGCTAAAAGGCTAGGAATCATTTTTAACTTTTCTTTCTTTCCAATCCAACCCACCAGCTAGTGGTTTGGCTCTACCTTTAAACTGTGTTCTGATTTGAACCACTTGTCACACCTTCCATCATTATCAACTTACCCCAGGCACTGCTATTTCTTACACGGACTACTGTACAACCCTATCTGACCTACTTCCATATTTGCCCACTTACCATGTGTTCTTCATATGCAATTTTTAACCTATTTGCAATGTAAATTCAGTCATTTTAGTCTCCTTATCAATGCTTTCCAAAGACTTCCTATGATATTCAGGATTAAAGCCAAAGTATTTTCAATGACCTACATGGACAAGACCTTGCCTCATGTCCTACCCTGAGCCACTTGGCTTTAGCTCACATTGGATTTCCTGCTGCCTTAAGCAGGTCAAGGTTTGCCTGTATCTGGATCTTTACAGTGCTTTTCCTACTGTCTGGCACACTCTTTTCCTAAGCCTCCTCATGTCTATCTCCTTCACATCTTCAGATTGCTTCTCAAAGGTCACCTTATTGAGAGGTCTTTCCTCTGTAAATTTCTGTTCCCTTCCTACCCTGCTGAAATTATATGATTCGTCAAAAATGTGATATATCACTACCTAAAATTTTATGATTTATTTATTAAATAAGGGTGGCACCTAATTTATCTTTTTCACGTCTTATGTAGATAGCACCTGGTACATAATTGACACTCAGTGAGTGCTTGTTTAATGAACAAATGAATCTATTAACACCGTGTGGTTTTGCAACTTTTAATGCCTGAAATTGGTAGCAATTTCTTCTCATAATGTTATTGACAGTTGAAATTGTATATTCAACTTGCATAGTTCTTTATTCTTCCTTCAGAAATGTAGTGAGAATGTATTTGTGAGCTTTGTTGTTGAAAGGAGAGGCCCAGGCCACATCCTAGCACTCTTGCTTTGGTCAGTTTTTTTTTACTTTTCTAAAAATCTTTTATCTCATTTTTCATTTTAGAAGCAGGGGTAATGCTTCCTACCTTGTTGTGATAAAATATAGATAGATAACATATTTAAAGGTGTCTGTTATAGAAGCCAGCACACGTTGAGGTCTTATCACGTGGCAGCCATTCCTGCCATTGCCCCATGCCATGCACAGCCTTCACACAGGTTACATTGCATTTTTTTAAACAAGGAATAAATCTGGGCATGTGATGGGTATACGATAAAGTAAAAATACACTGGGTCAGGGGTCTGAAGACCTGGCCTCTAGGACAAGCTCTGTCACTTACTAGCTTTACTAAGAGGCTAAAAGTATATTAATCTCTCTGATCCTTAGTATCTTCATATATAAAATGAGGGGTGTGGGGTGGGCATCGGGAGTGGAGAAGAACTGTATTATTTAAAATTTCCTAGGTACCATTGTACTCTGTAAGTCCTATGATTCTGCGTGTATGAAAAGCTCTTCTCCAGTCTCAAAAGAAATTGTCCAGAGTTTCTTTGGCAAAGTTCATGTTTCAAAGTGAACATTTCTCAATATTCAGTTTGTATTTCTGCATCATTTGTTGGGTGGTTGTGATAAGAACGTGGGATGGGAGCCACTGGTAAAAGAAACTGATGTTTTGAGAGTATTACCTGCACATATTTCAGGCTTTATTTCTAGTTTATCCAAGATGTTAACTATAAACAAGTATTGGAAGTAAAGGCAATTTTCCAGCCTCCTAAGGCTTGATTTTGGAAAGAAGGCCAAATGTGATCTCTGTACGTAAAGTCGATCATTTTGGTCACTGGTTATGTGTTAACAGATAGGTCAAATTAATTTAAGTCTTTTTCTTATGGTATTAACTAAATCTGTCAGGGTATTTTCCACAATTTAATTGAACTGTGACATCCTCCTAAAATCAGTTGTGGGACACAGAATAAAGGCCCCCCAAAGTTGTTCATTTCCTAATTCTTAGGATCTGTGAAAGGGCAAAAGGAACTTTGCAGATGTGGATATGATTAAATTAAGGATCTTGAGATAGACATATTATCCTGGATTATCTGGGTGGGCCTGGTGTAATCATAGGATCCTTAGAAGAGGGAGGCAGGAGGTCAAGAGGAGAGAAGATGCTTTGAAGGTAGAAGAGAAGGGGTCACAAGCCAAGGAATGTAGGTGGCCTCTAGAAGCCAGAAAAGGCAAGGAGACACATTATCTCTTAGAGCCTCCAGAAGGAACACAACCCTGTGGACCTACTTTATACTTCTGACTTCTAAGACTATAAAATAACAGCTAATTGTTGTTTTAAACCATTAAGTTTGTGGTAATTCATTATAGCGGCAATAGAAAACCAATACATTTGTATTGTAAAAACAATGGTATAATGGAATTTTTATTAGAAAATCTTTCTATTAAGTTCATAACTGGTAGGTCAAGGTAACAACTTTAATTAAAAAAATTCAAAAATGTAATCATCTGAAAGTGCTAGCATATGTGACAAGTTACCTGTAGCTGTATTTAAAAACAGGGAAACCAGCTAGAGTAACTTCTTATTGTGAATTATTCACTTTTTCTTTTTAAATTAATTATATTTTTGTTGTGGTAGGAACATATAGTATGAAATCTACCCTCCCAACACATTTTTAAGTGCGCAACATACAGTGTTGTACAGCAGATCTCTAGAAATTATTCATCATGCATAACGGAAACTTTATGCCCTTTGAACTGCTAGCAATTCCCCATTTCCCCCTCCCCGCAGCCCTTGGCAACCACTGTTCTACTTTCTGCTTCTATGAGTTAGATTATTCTACTTATACTCCTAATGTAAGTGGAATCATACTATAATTGTCCATCTGTGACTGGCTTATTTCACTTAGCATAATGTCTTCAAAGTTCATCCATACTGTTGCATATGGAAGGATTTCCATTTTTTTTTATGGTTGAATAATACATCTGTCTTTTTTGAGGGGTGATTATTTTGGGATAGAGATTCCAGATATTGTATATGAGACTGCTGAGAGAGCTGATCTTCCCATAGGATTCCCCTCTGTGGTGATTTGAATATATGTCCACAAACTCAAAGGGTTGAACCTAAGAGTCCTTCCCCGAGTCTGTGTTGGACTAACTGACTCCCTTCTAACGAGGAGAATATTGCACAAATGATGCTATGTGACCTTTAGGACTAGGCGATAAAGGCATTGCCCTCTCCCGTGTGCTCACTCTAGGGGAAATTATTTTCCATGGCATGAGAATGATCAAACAGCCCCATGCAGAAGTCCATGTGGTGAGGAGCTGAGGCCTCCTGCCGACAGCCATGCAGAAGAGCCACTTTGGAAATGGATCCTTCAGCCCCAGGGGAGCCTTGAAATGACTGAAACCCATGGTCGAGGTTGTGATTGCAACCTCCTAAGAGACCCTGAGCCAGGACCATTCAGGTATGACACTTCCATCATGACCCTCAGAAAATGTGTGAGGTAATAAATGCTTATTGCTTTGAGTTGTTAAGACTTGGGGTAATTTGTTATGCACTAATAGAAAACAAATACACTCTTTCATGGTATTTTTCCTGAGCTATATATGTAAACAAAGAAAACTGTGCTAATATTGTTGAGAAGCTTTACTTTTTTTTTTAAACAATAGAGAGAATGGAAATGGTCCAGCCTGGATTATGCTTACTATTTAGAGAAGTAGAAAAGTGAGAAATCACATGCTTTGAAAATTCTTTTAAGAGACAAACTAAAGTATTCACAGGAAAGTGACTAATGGAGGTTAAAGGGTAAAGGGAGAAAAAAGCATTTCTTTTGCCTCTTTTATTCCCAGTCTGTCCTACTAATTAACATCGTTTACTTTCACAGTTCACAATCAGGTCATATAATTAGAGAAGGATTAAACTCTTCTCTCTTGAAGAGGATGGTTAATTTAAACTGTTTGGAAACTACTTAAAGAAAACCACTGAAAGACTCTGAGGGATGGACTCTAGCTAAAATGTAAAAAGAACGTAAATGTGGCCAAAAGCTAGAAAGATAACTCTGTACCAGACCGGGTGCCAAATTGTCACGAACTTAACTCACAGCAGAAAATATTTGTTATTTATGAGTTTGCCTGAGTCTATAACGCTGCTCTTCATAGCTGCCAGTGTGTGAAGGTTTCATTATTCATTGACAGGACATCGTAATTTATTTCAGATAGTGTGATTAGAGTTTACATGACTGAATTATTTAAGTTGTTTTCTTGCTTAGATTGTCTCATTCTTTTTATATTTGTTTTGAGTATCCACAGATTTACCACCTAGGAGGGTCCTAGACATTTCTCTCTTGACATGTAGAGTGACTTAAAATTTATACTTTGAAAGAGGTAGCAGCTATAGCCTACTGCCCCACGAAACTCACTTAATTGTCATCAGAGTAACTGAATGACACTGAGAAAACACAATATGTATCCTCAGTGTAGGTATATAGCTGCAGAAATAATCTTCAATCTTCTTTTTTTCTTACCATAATTTACTTTTTTTTTTTTTAAATTTTGTTTATTTTTGGCTGCATTGGGTCTTTGTTGCTGTGCGCAGGCTTTCTCTAGTTGCGGCTAGCAGGGGCTATTCGTTGCGGTGCGCGGGCTTCTCATTGAGGTGGCTTCTCTTGTTGCGGAGCACAGGCTCTAGGTGCGCGGGTTTCAGTAGTTGTGGCTTGTGGGCTCTAGAGTGCAAGCTCAGTAGTTGTGGTGCATGGGCTTAGTTGCTCCGCGGCATGTGGGATCTTCCCAGACCAGGGCTCGAACCCGTGTCCCCTTCATTGGCAGGCGGATTCTTAACCACTGTGCCACCAGGGAAGTCCCTTCAATCTTCTTGGTTGCTTTGTTGAATCCAAGTCCTCAAGTAAATAGAAAGGTCTTATGATAAAATAAACGTCTCTATGAGAAAAGCTTGACATTGTGCGCATGATGTAGAGGTCAGACCTTCAGCAGAATGGATATTGCTCATTGTCCTTCATCTGGAACAATGTGATTCCTCTGGCTATGACAGGGAAAGTGACAGGGATGAAAACGGCTTCTTTCTCCTTTTCAGTGAGTGTAGACACACAGGACCTGGGTTTCCAATGAGAAGAATTCACCTCCTACAGGCTGTCTAGCCCCTGCAAGTTAGTTTACAGCTCCATTTGCAAGTGAATCTTTGAAGGGTCTTCCTTCAACCCTCAATGTATCTCTGGGCCTCTTCCATCATTTTATGATAGATAACAGCTTTATTTACAGTGTGAAAGAAAAAGCAGATGGGGGCCCCTGTTTCGTTGTCACCACTTCAGGCAGCCACAGTTGCTGCACTTCCAAAGTAGAGTGACAGGTCTGGGAGGAGACTGAAAAGCTAGGAGAACATTCCCAGCATAGAAAATGCATGAGAAACAAAGAAATCTGGCTGACCATCAAGACACTGGAGATGCCAGGTCACACGGAATCCCTGCATCACTTTATTGAGCGACCTTAGGTGGCAGCTGTTTCCTCTAATTCATTCATGTTGTGGCTGCGAGCTTATTACTCCATTCCCCTTATTCAAACCTACCTGATGTTCCATCTCCGCTTTGAGCGGATTCCCAGAATGGAAGAAAATAAACCTCATTTTAGTGAAAGCACAACAGGTTCACTGCTACTTATCACTCTTTCTATTTATCTCACTTTACTTAAAGAAAAAAGAAAAGTAAATGACCATTATTTTCCCTTGGAAATAAAATGAAAAGAAATGTGAGAATGCCCATCTTTGCTGGAATTTATACAATAATTATACTGGACCAAAATATTAAGAGTTAAATGCCTGTTTTTATCAAGTTTACATGCACTTTGCTAATGTCCTTACTTGGAGATCTTAAAAATTCTTTGACTTTCTCCATTTTTTGTTAAAAAACTTCCACCTTACACTCAACCCACCTACCACCATTGGTTCCTATCTAGAGGACACACATCAAAATATACTTGAGGAAGAAAACAAACAGGACGTCTCAGTGTTGGGGCAAGATGTTAGCTATATCCTATGTGACAGCAGGATAACTGAGCAAATACAAATATTTTAATTTAAAAATAAATAAATTTAAAAAACCCAAACTAATGTCTTTTTTTTTTAACTGATCTGACCAAATTAGTCAGTCAGAATAGTTGAGTCAGTCTCTGTTGCCAATATTTATATTCTAGAAAACAAAACAACCTTCTATGAGAATATTTCATCTGCTGTAAGAATTTTATTTGGTTGTCCCAGAAAACACAGCCCAGGTATTAAACAGCTTTCTGAACATTTTTCCTTGGATAATACTTAATATAAGTAACTTGCATGGTTCACTATTAACACCCTCTATGCCTCCTTGCTCCCGACCCCTCCTTATAGATGACATTATTGGTTTGCTCACTGTTTCTCAGCTGCATTGATGTAGGCATATTTGTGAGACAAAGGATGGCAAGAATAACCAAAGAGCCGCTAAGATGGGATGAATGGGAGTAGTGCTGGCAGAAGAAATGAAGCACTATTCATAGCCCCTTCAGCATATTTCCTTTGGGATAGGACAGCTGTGCAAGGGAAGGAAAAAATGGTAACGGACTAACCATTGTTAATAAATGGATGTGCTCACTTAGATCAAAGGCATCAGTAGCCATTAGGGTAAACAGAGTAGGGTTACAATGTTAGCCTTTGAATTTGCAGTTCCCTTGAAAAATTAAGTATTATATTTTATTTAAAGATGTTTTGCTTCTTATAGGTTTGGCCTTCTCAGCTGACTTGGCCCGCAAAACTTGTTACCCCATCACCTAGATATCACAGGTTGGGTTCTCTGGGTAGCAGATGCTAGAGTGCAGTTTAGTGTGTAGTAGAATGTTTATTAGGGAGTGCCTTGGAATCTACACCTGTAGAAGAGAGAAGAAGGAAGAAGGCCCGGGTAAAGGGAGAGATTGAAGTGCTCTGCAGATCTGAACAACAGTCTCAATTGATCCCAAGAGGAGATATGAAATTAAAATATCCTTCAGTGTTGTCTTGGTTTGGAACAAAACAGTCTGGCCTTCTTTCCCCTGTGTCAACTTTTGGATGCAGGAGCTCCTGAGAAGGGTAAGATCTAATTTGAGGTGGGAGGTGGCTCTTCGCAGCAGAAGCAATCCCTGAAGGTGTCTGATGACATCACTTGCAGCAGCTGGGCAAGAAGCTCTTCCCTGAAGTGACATCCGGGTGGCTGATCTTTGTTATACCAGTTCAGTGACTTTCGAAGATTGTTTTGCTATGGTCCACATTAAGAAATACCTCCTACATTACTACCCAGACATGTGCACATGTGTTTGCACACATACACACGAAGAAAACAAAAGTTTTATAAAGTAATATTTTAATATTTGTCCCTGTTGTATGTGGTGCTCTCTGATAGTCTCTATTTGTTTTCTTTCAATCCATCTCATGTTATTCTATTTTCTTTCACTTTTCAAAATGCTGTTTATAACACACTAATTTGATTTCAAGACCCGCTATTAGATTACAACGTGCAATTTGAAAAGTACGGAATTAGACTAACAGTGGAAATTAACCTATTACTGTTGAACAAGTTCTCCAGGATAAGTAGAATGGGCTTGTGTTCACGATGTGATTGGATTACTTTCATTTCCAGGAAACCAGAAAAGTGTCACAGGAGAGCTTTGCTGATCAATGGGCCCCAAAGAGAGAGTGTGGTTCATCACAAATCTCTAAATCCTTGAATGCTTTGTTCCAGGTAGAATGTCACTTGTGATTACTGTTCTAACAGTATGAGCTCCAAGCAAGATTTTCAAAGAAGGGTGTTAATTAGCAGGGGAGGAAATAGTAACTGTGAGAACCATGATTTTCATTTACTTGTAGAATTTTAGGATGAGGTCAGGTATAAACATCTTAGTTTTTCCTGATAGTGGATGCCAGTGATCTGTTTTCACAGAGGAATTACTGGAAGAAACGTTTGGTGTCATGCTATAGAATATTGAGTTTTGAAATATATAGGGTAAATGCTTAAATGGGATACTGTGGCTGTAAATTAAAGTTAAGAAAAAGACTCCATTTGTAGACAAAGGTATGAAAAAGATCATGAACATAGTGAGATAGAATTCAGGAAGATGACAAATCAACAAATGTTTCTTTTCTTTGGGCCAACAAAATCAGCAAACCAAAAATATACCCTTTGTTCTTGGTACTCAAGCAATGAGTTTAGGGTCCTTGCTTGTACAAGATTTATACTAGAACGAAGTAGGAATTTCATTACACGCATTTAAAATTTAAGGTATTTAAACTGAAGAAATATGGTTCTACTTGGAGAAGTATAAAAGCAATGATGTGGTAAGAAAGGAAAATGAAAGATTTCTACTATTTTTCATGTTTTATGCTAGGACATCTGCAATTTGTTATCATATTTTGTCATTCGTGGTTACTAAAGAGAAGAGGCTAAGATATAAGGGACTTAGGTTAACAGAGTCAGGATTGGAATTTAGATCTGGCTCCATCCTTTTTACTACTCCAAAGTCACATATATGTTTAATTTTCTAACTTTTAAAAAGCTGCAGAATAGGGAATTCCCTGGCAGTCCAGTGGTCGGGGCTCCACATTTCCACTGCAGGAGGCACAGGTTCGATCCCTGGTCGGGGAACTAAGATCCCACATGCCACGCAGCCAAAATAAATAAATAAATACAAATAAAAAGCTGCAGAATAAATCTATATTAAAACCAGATATGTATTTATTTATATGTCCAATACAAGTTGAAAACTGGTTCATCAATTCTCTATCACAGTTCCATATTTTGCATTATTGCTGCTTGTGAGATAAGTATATTATGTACTTTAAAAAATCATTTATTACTGTTGCAAGTCTTTGGAAATTTCTCACATGGTGTCTGTATTATATTTCAGTTATCTATTAAGAAATCCAGAAGCCAGGTTTAAGTAAGCCAAAGTAATGAGTATGCATATACACTGAAGAAGAGTTGAAAATAAAGTCAAACAAAGATCTGGAAACCAGTGGAAAGAACATGTTTTATAGATATATTCCACATCATTTACATCAATTATATGTAATAGTGAAGGGAGATATATATATATATATATGTATGTAAAACAATGTGTGACTATTTTCAAGCATTATCACATCTAAAAAGTGTAGTATTGTTTTTTAAAGAGAATATCAGACTACCTTTGTTTTGGCAGGATATATCCACTTATGAACTTCAAATGTTCACTTCAAATGTTACTGGTGTAATAACAACAATAGTTCTGCAAAAGGGGAAAAAGGTTTATAAAGGACAGACTTTAAAATGTCATTATTAGCCCAGTTACCTCAAAATAGTACAAGAAATTAAGTGATTGACCTCATTAAATAGCTCACCTCACATCATTTTATTCTCAGGAAATTAGCTCTGAAGAGTGTTAGAGGACAAATTTAACTTCAGCATTAGAGATGAAAAATGAATCAGAAAATGTGTTCAGAAGCTGATGAAGACACTAGAAAGGGTAAAATATAATCACATTATCTATACTTATCCATACAAATGAAATTTCAGGGTTTAAATTTGTTGTGCAATGGCTTTCATATTTCTGTGACCTTGGTTGTGCAATGGTTTTTATATCTTTTTGAACTTGGCTGTCATAACACTTCTGGGTCTCATCTTTCTTTACCTGTGAAATGGTACAGCAATCTAAAGTTTATGTTCTGTGGTACATTATTGTTTTTTTCAGATATATTGCTTATTCATCATAGGAGTGATTATAAAAACTATATGAAGATATTCAGAGTCTTATACTTGAGAAACAGGAGATAGCCATTTTCTTATTTGGATTCTGTTGGGGTTCATGTATGTGACCTTGAATAAGTCACTTAAACTCTTTGTGACCCAATATCTAAATGATAAAATGGAGATTCTAATTCGTACTCCTCATTTCTCAGTGAAATCTGCTGAGGGCGGACAATCAGGAAGAATTTGAGGAGCATAACACATTGCAAATATAAGGTATTATTTTAATGTTACAACTGAAAAAGAGAATCAGTTGTTCTAGTAGTGAGTCAATGAATTAACCATTTTCATATATGAACACAATTTCAACTCTTAAATTACCTAAGACATTTGTTAAATAATGATATGGGAGTTAAAAAAAAAAAAAAAAAAAAAGTTACAAAAAAAAAAAAAAAAAAATGATATGGGAGGAGTATTTATTTTAATGTCTTTTGAGATGAATGTGTAATGATACTAGACAGAATGGAAATCAAAACTTTTTACATCTTCTGGAGGAAAGATGTAGATATTTTGGAATGTGTGCATTCCAAAATAATTATAGAAAACAAAGGCTGGGACTTCCCTGGTGGTCCAGTAGTAAAGAATCTGCCTTGCAATGCAGGGGACGTGGGTTCAATCCCTGGTCAGGGAACTAAGATCCCACATGCCGCGGGGGGACGAAGATCCCACATGCCATGGGGCAAATAAGGCCGCATGCCACAGCTACTGAGCTCACACGCCTCAGTGAGAGCCCGCATGCCGCAAACTACAGAGTCCACGTGCCCTGGAGCCTGCGCGCCACAACTAGAGAGAAACCTGCGCGCCGCAATGAAAGATCCCGCATGCCTCAAGGAAGATCCCGCATACCGCAACTAAGACCTGACGCAGCCAAAAATAAATAAAATAAATAAATAAATAATAAATAAATCTTTAAAAAAAAAGGCTAATTTAAATTTTGATACCAACTTAAAATTGTATTTATGAGTATTGTCTTCTGTTCTCTGAGTATGTATTGATATACAAAAGTGTGTATTTTGATATTGATATTTTAAAGTGTCTACCATGTTCTTTATGAATGCTTCATTCAGATTATGCACATTTGGTCTTCACAAATTTGTTCAGAAAAGATGAAAGATAAGTCAGATTTTAACATTTCATCATATTTTCTATTGTAGTTGAAGTGTTGAGGGTAAATGGGCTGCCAGTGAGAGAATGTAGGGAAAGAAAACGCAGGGCCTGGAACTGTGCCTGAGCATAGACTATGTTTAAGACACTGTAGCTAAAAATAAAACCCATGAAAGAAGTGGCAAAGGAGTATTCAGAAACGAAGGAGGAAAAACAAAACAGGGTTGCACAGTTCTAAAGGAGGAGAGAATTTTCACACTTAGGGCTTGGTTGATGGAGGACAGAGGAAATTGCAAATGGCTGGGATCCAAAAGCCAGACATATGAAGTCACAGTGGAAATCCTGGAAGGTCTGAAAGAAATAAATGTAGAATAACACGGGGGCCTGGTTATAGGTACTTGACTGTAGGTATCAGGGAGCTAGATGTGAGCACTGCTGCTCAGAGACCTGGTTCCAATTCCCTGGGCGCTTTGGGCATAAGTTGGACTCAGTCCGGAAGGAACTGAACAGGAAGCCAAAGGAGACGCTCTGATATGTTTGGGACAGTGTGGAAACTCAATCACTGGATACAGGGCTGACGCTGAGGCTAGATGAAAGGACTGTGACTGAATACCAATTAATGGAAAGGGAATGTCATCAAAACCGGGCTAATGACAAAATGGATTTGATGATCACTCCAGAGCGCTATGGAGGTTCTTTACATTTCACATGTTTAGAGGCCTGATTGATCCCCGAAGTTTGGATTAGACTGAAATGAACAAGTGGAAATTAAGTGCTTAACAGATAGTAGATGCTCAATAAATATTTGCTGAAGAAATGAATGAATCGTAAGATCTTAGATCTGGAGATTGGAAGTCTTCCATTCTCAGCCAAATAACTCCAAAGGTATCAATTTACAATAGTGTTTCCTAAACGTGTTCCATGAAAATCTGATTTCTCAGGATATGTCTTAAGATCAAAGAGTGTTTTGACCGAGTAAGTTAGGGAACTACAGAGTTAAATTAATTGCATTTCTATATTGCAAGACTTCTCAGAGATTTTATCTTCGTGTATCTTATGAATCTCTGAAGGATCAGTAGTATGTAGACATTTCCAAGTTTCTTGACCACAGAACCCTCTCCTCAACAACTGCCTTTCTTTCCCTAGTATCCCCTGGACTAATGTTATGAAAAACATATATTAGGAAGTGTTGGAATACAGATGTAAAAATCAATACATGGACAAAGAGATCAGTGGATTTTGGTGATATTGAGGAAAAAAGTTATCTTTTTTAGTAGTTTCAAAGATTTCGAAAGCAAACATTGAAAGAACTAGATAATTCTCATTGTACTCCTAATGTTCATCTCCAGGGATTTCCAAGAGTCAGAATCTTTTTTAACTTCTGGTCCACAGGTGGATGGAGGGCTAGAAAAATTTGGAGAATATGGGACATTTTCAGAAAATTTATATGGGATGAGGAGGATTATGAGTCAGAGGCAGTCATTGCATTGTCCATACATTATTAAAGCTTTATGTAATTTTTTTCTACATGAATTCCTATGGGGATAAAAGAGTTGTCGTTTGTGTGTGGGGAGTGGTGGTTGGGGGCTGGGGGGAGGTACGGGAGGAGAGACCATGTTCCTCTCTTACTAGATGGTATTATCCATTGTTATGTCTGTCTCCTCCATCTTAAGGTAAGGGCAGCGTGTGCGCCTTGATTCACTTTTGTATTGGTAGCATGTCTCACTGCATGTGGAATATAGTAGTAAATATCTGAACTGAATTGAACTAAGAGGAGCTGAAGAAATGAGTCATGGTTTGTGTTCTTTACAGTGCCTGTTTTTTACCAAAATGGCCCCCTCCTCCTCCTTGGATGGGTAATCTGGGGTAAAGGGAGCATTGCTTTCTTGAGGATGATATTTTGTTGACATTGTCACATGGTGTTTTCAAGGTGTTTTGCACCATCTTTCACCAGAGTGGATACCGAAACATATTCTAAAAACAAAAGCCCATAGGCTGTTCTTTATTGTTTAGAGTGGGATATTAGGGGAGATCACCTCTAAGATTACAAATCTTACAGTTCCAGGAAAGGAGGAGAGAAGTGACAGAACAACTAAACAAGAAATTATGAAGGCCTTTATTTCCAGGGAATTAGGAGTTTTAGGGATAATATCAGATAGGTTGATATTCCATCCCTTCCTCCAGCTTTTCATGCAGAAGGAAGTTTGACTCATTCCAAATCAGATCTCAGAATAATGTCATAACATCATAAGCTTCTTACAGCAATGAGACTCTTGGGAAAAAAAATCGAAATTAGTTGATAATGTGAATCTTTTATGAGAACTTTGAATCTGGTTAAAGCAATAATATATATGTATAGTTGATTTACAGTATTGTGTTGGTTTCAGGTGTACAGCAAAGTGATTCAGTTATAAGTATATACATATATGTATATTTCAGGTTACTTTCCATTATATTGTAGTTTATTACAATATATTGAATATAGTTCCCTTTGCTATACAATAAATCCTTGTTGTTTATCTATTTTATATATAGTAGTGTGTATCTGATAATCCTATATTCCTAATTTATCCCTCCTCCGCCTCTATCCCCTTTGGTAACCATAAGTTTATTTTCTATGTCTGTGAGTCTGTTTTGTAAATAAATTCATTAGTAATATTTTTTAGATTCCACGTGTAAGTGATATCATATAATATTTGTCTTTTTCTGTCTGACTTACTTCATTTAGTATGATAATCTTTAGGTCCATCCATGTTGCTGCAAATGGCAATATTTTATTCTTCTTTATGGCTGAGTAATATTTCATTGTGTGTGTGTGTGTGTGTGTGTGTGTGTGTGTGTATATATACTATATCTTTTTTAGCCATTCATCTGTTGATGGACACTTAGGTTGCTTCCATGTCTTGGCTCTTGTATTTTGTTTGTTTGTTTTTTGGCCACGCCACACAGCATGTGGGATCTTAGTTCCCCAACCAGGTATTGAACACACACCCCCTGCACTGGAAGCACAGAGTCTTAACTGCTGGACCGCCAGGGAAGTCCTTGGCTATTGTAAAGAGTCCTGCTATGAACATTGGGGGTTATATGCCCAGAAGTGGGATTGCTGGATAATATGGTAGCTCTATTTTTAGTTTTTTAAGAAAACACTGTACTGTTCTCCATAGTGGCTGCTCCAATTTACATTCCCACCAACAATGTAGGAGGGTTCCCTTTTCTCCACACCCTCTCCAGCATTTATTATTTGTAGACTTTTTGATGTTGGCCATTCTGACCAGTGTGAGGTGTACCTCACTGTAGTTTTGATGTGCATTTCTCTAATAATTAATGATGTTGAGCATCTTTTCATGTACTCTTTGACCACCTGTATGGCTTCTTTGGAGGAATGTCTATTTAGGTCTTCTGTCCATTTTTTGATGGGGTGGTTTATGTTTTGTTTTGTTTTGATATTGAGTTGCATGAGCTGTTTGTGTGTTTTGGAAATTAAGCCCTTGTTGGTGTTATCATTTGCAAATAGTTGCTCCCAGTCCATAGTTGTCTTGCTGTGTAAAAGCTTATAAGTGTGATTAAGTCCCATTCGTTTATTTTTGCTTTTATTTCTTTTGCCTGGGGACACTGATTTAAGAAAATATTGCTGGGACTTCCCTGGTGGCGCAGTGGTTAAGAATCCTCCTGACAATGCAGGGGACACGGGTTCGAGCCCTGGTCCGGGAAGATCCCACATGCCGTGGAGCAACTAAGCCCGTCTGCCACAACTACTGAGCCTGTGCCCTAGGGCCCGCAAACCACAACTACTGAGTCTGCGTGCCGCAACTACTGAGCCCGTGCGCTACAACTACTGAAGCCCATGCACCTAGATCCCGTGGTCTGCAACAAGAGAAGCCACCGCAATGAGAAGCCCACACACCGCAACAAAAGAGTAGCCCCCGCTCTCTGCAACTAGAGAAAGCCCACGCGCAGCAACGAAGACCCAATGCAGCCAAAAATAAATAAATAAATTAATTAATTAAAAAAAAGAAAATATTGCTATAATTCACGTCAGAGAATGTTTTGCCTATATTCTCTTCTAGGAGTTTTATGGTGTCATGTCTTATATTCAGGACTTTAAACCACTTTGAGTTTATTTTTTATAAATTTATTTATTTATTTTTAGCTGCACTGGGCCCTTGTTGCTGTGTGTGGGCTTTCTCTAGTTGCAGAGAGCGGGAGCTACTCTTCGTTGTGGTGTGCGGGCTTCTCATTACAGTGGCTTCTCTTGTTGCGGAGCATGGGCTGTAGGTGCGTGGGCTTCAGTAATTGTGGCACACGGGCTCAGTAGCTGTGGCTTGAGAGCTCTATAGAGCGCAGGCTCAGTAGTTGTGGCACACGGGCTTAGTTGCTCCGCGGCATGTGGGATCTTCCCGGCCCAGGGCTCGAACCCATGTCCCCTGCATTGGCAGGCGGATTCTTAACCACTGAGCCACCAGGGAAGTCCCGAGTTTATTTTTGTATGTGGTGTGAGGGAATGTTCTAATTTCATTGATTTACATGAGACAGTCCAGCTTTCCCAGCATCACTTGCTGAAGACACTGTCTTTTCTCCATTATATATTCTTGCCTCCTTTGTCAATGATTAATTGACCATAGGTGGGTGGGTTTATTTTTGGGCTTTTTTTTTTTTTAAGATGGCTTGATTCAAATTTAGTCTTTTTTTCATTTTTTAAAAAGTCTTTACTGAATTTGTTACAATATTACTTGTGTTTTATGTTTTGGTTTTTTGGCCACAAGGCATGTGGGGTCTTAGCTTCCCAGCCAGGGATCAAACCTGCACCCCCTGCACTGGAAGGCAAAGTCTTAACCACTGGACCACCAGGGAAGTTCCTGGGCTCTCTATTCTGTTCCATTGAACCATATGTCTGTTTTTGTGCCAATACCACACTATTTTAGTTACCGTAGCTTTGTAGTATTGTCTGAAGTCTAGGAGGGTTATGCCTCCAGCTTTGTTCATTTTCCTCAGAATTTGAAGCAATAATGTTTAATAAAAGTATTACTATTAAATATTAGAAGGAGAGCATTTAATTAATTAATTTATTTGGCCTCACCACATGGCTTGTGGGATCTCAGTTCCCAGATCAGGGATTGAACCCAGACCCTGGCAGTGAGAGTGCTGAGTCCTGACCACTGGACCACCAGGGAATTCCTGAGAGCATTTTAACTTATTTATTTTATTTAATCATTGAATACCTACAGTGACATGCTTGTCACTCTGGTACAAAGATAAGTAAGATATGTTTCTAATATATTCAAAGTTGTTTATAGTTGAGTTAGAGTGACAGGCATGTCCCAGAATAATAAAGTGAGAGAGAGGAGGCACTGGCAGATCAGAGAGAAGATCTGAATGAGGGCTGAGTGTGGAGCCCTGTAGATTCCAAACTTCCATACTACTGTAGCAATGTAAACTTGCTGACTTCCCAGCCCATGCACTTGGTTGGCTTTGAGAATCCTAACTGGGGATGTGTCTGTATCTTAGATGGGCAAATTCATAAATATTTAAATGAGAGTCATTATGATGGAATGACCAATTCCAGAGGATTCCTTAAATGAGGCTCCATCACTGCTTACTAAGAAAATGATTCAGAGAGCGCTAGACATTATACAAATTATAGCATCTCCTGACAAATGTGTTGCTTTTCTCTCAGATTCTTAACTTTAGCAATTAGAATAAATTGAGACAACCACTCACAAAATCACATAGCATAGGAAAAAGACCATGAACCCTGACAGACCAACACTGGCTCAAAGGCTGGCTCCAATACAGTATTTAGTTCCTGACTGACTTTGGAGGAAATTGCTTCCTTTCTCTCTGCCTCTGTTAGCTCCTGTGAAACAGGATTACAGCATCTAGTTTAAGGGATTATTGTGGAGGTGGTAACATGTAAGGTTAGGTTTCTTCCTTACATCCTCTCAGGGAACCCTGCACATCTCATTTTATAGCACATTACGCAGCTTGTAATTCATTAAATGTAAAATCAGCTCTTTTCTGTCTGTCTCCCCTGCTTTCTGCTGGGAGATACGCTTCCTGAGGGAAGGAACCACATTTCTCCTATTTAGCATGCTGTCCCAGGTGCCCAGCACATCCTTAACTCAGTGCCGACTGGAGGAAACCAGAGCAGTATGCGACGTGTACTACACTATGAATAAACATTGCTTCCCTTCTTTCTTATACCCAGAACCTGACAGTTTTCTTTTCCTTTCTCTGTTCCTCTGTGAGTTTTGGGAATTTCTGTGCTTCTCTTACAATACGTGATATTATTGGCATGTCGCTTGTTTATACCGCTTCCCAGGTGCTACTCATGTGTAGCCTGGGCCTTCTTGTCAACGACAAACTCTTTTTGAACTAAAAATGTAATCTCTACTACTTTTACCTGTCCTTAATAGGGCTTCTCCTGAGTTGTTTCTTACAGATAAAAAAGTGATTTCTGGGTCTACTTACATTATTTTGAAATTTTTCTTTTATTTTGCTGAAGTTCATAGGATGAGGGAAAGATTGGGCTGATTATTGATACTTTTGGATCGCTCACTGCAACTGTACTTTTTATTATTTCATGTATTATATCAGAAACCTAAACCTTATATAGCCCTACATTATATTTTACCCAAAGGCAAAAGGAAGATTAAAGGTATCATCTAATCCAGTGTTTGTTCATTATACTCATTTTCACGTTGACTGATTTCTTTATGAATATAACAGTTATTCCTTGATTTCATCAACTCATGGCAGCACTAAAATAGATTACAGCTTCAGGTTTGTCTTCTGCTTGCATTCATGATGAGGGCTCTGAAGAACTGCACATTTTCAGGAGAGGAGTTTCCATGGAAACCCGGACAAAGGCAAAGCAAAATAATTCTTCAAGGCCCACAAGAAAAAAAATCCCCCCTTTGCTTTTTGTTTGCAGTTCAGTGTCCCCTGAGCAGTTCAGTGCTGGCCCTGTCCTTGCTCTCTAGGAATCCCAGTTTGAAATTTATATATAGCATTATGCCTCTCTGAAATCTGCAAAATAGGACTTGGCGAGTATGACTAAAAAGTTATTTCTCAGGAGAGCTCAAACCCAGAGGTTTTTTTTTTTTTTTTTTTTTTTTTACAATGAGATTTAAAAATATAATAAAGCATACATTTAAGCAGCTACTGAGTTTATGAACATAGAGTTGCTCTTCAAATGATCAAATAGGTCTCAAAGAAGAGAGTTTTAGAGCAAATAAATGAAATCAATGATTAGAGGCAATTTGGTATTTCAAGACGATTTGTTTGCTGAAAATAAAGACCAGGTCAAATAATTTCTGATACATTTGCAGTTCTTATGCTTGAGGAAGTCATGGGGTTCATATGAATTCCTTTGGAAAATGATGTCTCTCTCATTGGTTTGCGAAGTTCCAGAGCAGCTGACTGTCTTACTTATGTATCTTCCGTTGTACTTAGAACAGCAGTTTGAAGCTATTTTGGGGACTAGGTTGATGCAGTGAAGGGCACCCACCATGCTCTCCCATACAGGGTTCTTTAGTGCCACAGTTAGAAACAGAATACCCTGTGTACAACTATTGACACTATTTAATACATTCACGGCACAATTCATACTTCACTTTCTTTTCTTTATTGAACTTAACTGCAATCATGTTCAAAAATATATTCACTCTTCGGTTCATCCTTTCAACAAATAACTTTTGAGTAATTATTGCACACTAGGTACTATGCTAGGGACATTCCCTCGGGGAGTCCATCAAGGCCTGCCAGATTTTTTAAAATGAAATAACACAAAAGAAAAACACAAACAACAGTGTGACAATTACTACATACTGTGAAGTGCCATAGTATTGAGGCTTGTTCTAGGTATTTATGGCAGTCCAGAGCGGGGACGTGTCTCAACTTAGTGGTGATGGTCATATAGGGGTTAGATCAGGTAAGGACTTGAAAAAGAGGTGACGTTTGTTTCGAGTCCTGACAAATGATTAGATATGAATCAGGCAGACAAATGGGGGAAACACATTCAGTGGAAACAACATAAAAACACAGGGATATGGAAGAATGCCAGTGTTTTAGGCACTGAGCATAGGTTATAATGCAGGGAGGAAGGGAAGTGAGAATGGAGAAGAAGGCAGAAGCCAGGTCCTCAAGGGGTTTGCAAAGCTAAGGAGTATGATTTTATCCTAAAGATGGAGAAGCCTCTCAGCAATTCCAACAGAAGTGCTAAATCTGTACTGTCGTCCTGGAAGAAGTCATGTATAGCAGAGAGACCGGTTAGGAGGCAGAGGGCAATGTTGATGAAAAATGGTGAGGCCAAAACTATGGCTATGTAGACTGGGCTAGAGAGGAGAACTAGATCTGGAGGGTAGATGGACTTGGTAACCAGTTGGTTGGATTGGGGTGCAAAAGAATGGAAGACTGGAGTGGACTTCAGGTTTCTAGTGCAGGTGCTGGGAAGATGGTAGTACTATTTGTGTGTGTGTGTGTGTGTGTGTGTGTGTTCTTCTAAAGCTCTATTTATTTAGTTATTTATTTATTTTTATTGGGGTATATTTGTTTTACAATGTTGTGTTAGTTTCTACTGTACAGTGAAGTGGAGTTCCCTGTGCTATACAGCAGGTTCTTATTAGTTATCTATTTTGTACATATTAGTGTATATATGTCAATCCCAATCTCCTAACTCATCCCACCCCATCCCCCTCCACTTTCCCCCCTTGGTGTCCATACGTTTGTTCTCTACATCTGTGTCTCTGTTTCTGCCTTGCAAACCGGTTCATCTGTACCATTTTTCTAGATTCCACATATATGTGTTAATGTGCGATATTTGTTTTTCTCTTTCTGACTTACTTCGCTCTGTATGACAGTCTCTAGGTCCATCCATGTCTCTAAAATGACCCAATTTCATTCCTTTTTATGGCTGAGTAATATTCCATTGTATATATGTACCACTTCTTCTTTATCCATTCTTCTGTCCGTGGGCATTTAGGTTGCTTCCATGACCTGGCTATTGTAAATAGTGCTGCAGTGAACATTGAGGTGCATGTGTTTTTTTGAATTTGGTTTTCTCTGGGTATATGCCCAGTGGTAGGATTGCTGGGTCATATGGTAATTCTATTTTTAGTTTTTTTATTTTTTTATTTTTTTTTATTTTTATATTTATGGCTGTGTTGGGTCTTCATTTCTGTGCGAGGGCTTTCTCCAGTTGCGGCAAGTGGGGGCCACTCTTCATCGCGGTGCGTGGGCCTCTCACTATTGCAGCCTCTCTTGTTGCGGAGCACAGGCTCCAGACGCGCAGGCTCAGTAATTGTGGCTCATGGGCCTAGTTGCTCCACGGCATGTGGGATCTTCCCAGACCAGGGCTCGAACCCGTGTCCCCTGCATTGGCAGGCAGATTCTCAACCACTGCGCCACCAGGGAAGCCCTATTTTTAGTTTTTTTAAGGAACCTCCATACTGTTCTCCATAGTGTCTGTATCAATTTACATTCCCACCAACAGTGCAGGAGAGTTCCCTTTTCTCCACGCCCTCTCCAGCATTTGTTGTTTGTAGATTTTCTGATGATGGCCATTCTAACTGGTGTGAGGTGATACCTCACTGTAGTTTTGATTTGCATTTCTCTAATAATTAGTGATGTTGAGCAGCTTTACACGTGCCTCTTGGCCATCTGTATGTTTTCTTTGGAGAAATGTCTATTTAGGTCTTCTGCCCATTTTTTGATTGGGTTGTTTGTTTTCTTGATATTGAGCTGCATGAGCTGTTTATATAGTTTGGAGATTAATCCTTTGTCCATTGATTCGTTGCTTTGTTTGCAAATATTTTCTGCCCTTCTGAGGGTTGTCTTTTCATCTTGTTTATAGTTTCCTTTGCTGTGCAGAAGCTTTGAAGTTTCATTAGGTCCCATTTGTTTATTTTTGTTTTTATTTCCATTACTCTAGGAGGTGGGTCAAAAAAGATCTTGCTGTGATTTATGTCAAAGAGTGTTCTGCCAATGTTTTCCTCTAAGAGTTTTACAGTGTCTGGTCTTACATTTAAGTCTTTAATCCATTTTGAGTTTATTTTTGTGTATGTTGTTAGGGAGTGTTCTAATTTCATTCTTTTACATGTAGCTGTCCAGTTTTCCCAGCACCACTTATGGAGGAGACTGTCTTTTCTCCACTGTATATCCTTGCCTCCTTTGTCATAGATTAGTTGACCATAGGTGAGTGGGTTTATCTCTGGGCTTTCTATCCTGTTCCATTGTTGCATATTTCTGTTTTTGTGCCAGCACCATATTGTCTTGATTACTGTAGCTTTGTAGTACAGTCTGAAGTCAGGGAGTCTGATTCTTCCAGCTCCATTTTTTTTTCTTAACATTGCTTTGGCTGGTAATACTACTAACTGAAATTAGTATGAGAGGTGAGAAATCCATGAAGATTAAGAGTATAGCTTTAATCCTTGTGCTGCCTGACTGCTCAGGTGACCTCAGGCAAGATTCTTAATCTGTTTGAGCCTCAGTTCCTTTGAAATGATCCCACGGGATTGTTTAGAGGATTAAATGATATAATACTTATAAAACATTCACACATTTGCTTGATCTATATTTTTTGAACAATGATGATGTATCAGGGTAAGAGATTCAGAGATGTATAAGGCAAAGTTTCTGCCCTCCTGGAAATTCTATTGGATGAGTGGGATGGTAGATATAAACAAGTTAACAAATAAGTGAGTAAATCAATTACAGATTTGGAAGAGCAATTTGAAAGAAATAAACAGGTTGACGTGGCAGAGATAGGGTTGAGCTCTACTTTTTGATATGTTGTTAAGAAAGGCTAAAACTTATAAGGGAGCCAGGGACAGCTATTCATCTGGGGAAATGCCTTCCAGGCTCTGAGAACAACCAGTTCAAAGACCCTGAAGTGGGAAAGAATTTTGGACAGTATACACTTAGCAGTTCCTCACATATAATAAGCATGTAGTAAACAATACTCACTTCAAAACATGGAGGTTATCTATTTGATTATATGCTGTGGAAAACTAGCTTAACAAAATACCTCTTTCATTTGTTACATACAATAGTCAGAACAATATTTAAAATTGCCACCTTTACAAATGTATCTTCACATTTAAGGATGTAAAGAAAATTGTTAGTGGAAAGGGGGGAAGAGTTCTTTAAAGCAGTGTTGAGTTTTATGGGCCAGGAATTCCCAGTAGACACTTTGTGATTAATATTCTTCTCAACAGCTCTGGAAATATATTTTTCTTTTCTTTTTTTCCAATTATCTTTTTCATTTAGTTGAACCTGACTCAACATTAACACCGGTTGATCCTTCAAAGATGGGAGACTGTTAACTACCTTTTTGAAGTCTGAAAGTTATACAACTCTGTATAGAGAATTCTAGGTTAACCTTCATGCTTTAGAAATCTTGCTTATTAGTTACTTCTGCATTTTATTCTGTGCAGTGATAGAAGATACATCATTTAAATGATCAGAAAATGACTTCATGATATACATTTTTTAAAAGTGCAGATGGAGAACCTTATCCAGGGAAATTGTTAATGACTACACTGGCGTACTGTTCAAACATCATGTCTGAGAGTTTACTGTATTACATGCTAAGGAAAGATTATAAACAACTTCTGTAACACGTCAACAAAGGCATCTGAATTTGATATGAATCCTAGTTAGAGACTTTCCTACCATTTATTCTACTTATCTTCTTGAACTAGAATGTATAGTAAAATGAGTTGCAAATATATGGTAGTTATAAATTTAAGATAAAACATGTAGAAACATTAAATTTAGATAAAGATTAATACATGGCATGTATTAAAACATGTTGATAATGTAAGTTAAAATTTTAAACCTCAAATGAATAACCAAAAAAGAAATAGCTAAGCAGACACCAGAACCATAAAGCAGGGGTAAGGCCGCTCTAGAATTCGATGAACGACAGCCTCCTCTTCTGTTCAGAGTGAATTCTAGCAAAGAGCTAATGAAGCTAAACAATCTATTTAAGTGCTGCTGGAAAATTCCCCTTCAGCCAGCAGCTGACATGACTGTTGTCATTCAAAGGGCATAAGTAAATGTCATATAATTGAGTCATCGAGAAACTGAGATGACAGTGAGCTACATTCTCATTAACACTTAAAAAAAATTCTCCCCTGAGCTGTTAAATAGGTGATGGTTAAGACTGGTATTAAAGCTTAAGAAAAACTACAAGAAGTCAGAGTTTAAATAGGTCTCAGCTCTTTCATCAGTAGTTCCCAGAGCAGTTGGCTGTGACTCTTGTAGACCAGGTGGAGTGTGTTTCTATGAAATAACACTGATAGATTCTGAATCACTGCTTTTACAGTTATGAGAAATCCAAACTTCACGTGAGGCAATGTGGTACTTCAGTCAAGTACAAAGACTGCCATAGCCTCGCATAGACAGTGCCTTCTAAATGCCCTTCTCACCCCTGTACAACAGAGGAAGAGTGTCCTAACATTTTTAAAGGAACCCTAGGTCAGCAAGATGCTCTTTGCCCGAATCAAGTTGAATATTCTCCTTGTACCCCTGTTTTCTGCTTCCTCGTTTACCTCTGGCTTTCATCCATGACCATTAACTCAGGTACTTATTCATTCATAAGTTGGCTTCTTCCAGCCCAACACTGTAATTGACCTTGGCTTTGCGCCTTGATTCTGTCTTTCCCTCTTGGATCCAACTGAATTCTGTGTCTTTGGAAGTGACTTCACACATTATCCTGGTTTTGTTCTTGCTACACCCTGGCCTGAGGCTACAGTGTTATCGGCATAGCCAGCATACGCTTTTAGGAAAGAAAGGTTTTAATAGTAGAGATTTTAATAGTGGAGATTTTTCCACACCTGCTTTAGTAACAATCAGAAATAGATAATTTCTACATCCTTCAAGTTCAAAGATGTCTATAGTAGGTTCTCGGGATCTTAATGGCTACTCAGATTTGAGCCCAGTGATGTAAACGATCAATATATACCTTATCTGTAGGAAGTAAGATTCCCTTATTAAACCTGGAACCAGATAACAAGGCAACCAAATAGGTTGTCCTGCATATAATCTGAATATTTATATAATGTTCAATAAGGATGTCCATTAGTTAAAAACCAGAAAAAAAGTAAAATTAATTTGTAAAAATCACAATAAATTCCATACAGCTCATGTTTAATAGAAACCAGTAACACATAAGTTCTTTAAAAATTCTCTGATAATTTATGTAATGTTTATTATTTTTGATCAAAATATAATCGAGGTTATCTTAGATACATGAAATGTGGTTATGATAGAAGTCTGATTCTATAGCCCACACATTAAAGCCAGCATCCCTGTTTTAGTCATTTATTAGATAGGCCCAGTAGTGGATGCTGTTGTCATCCTACTGGATTACACTGGATCCCCTTTACGAATGAGCTTCTAACAGCTGTCACCTGCAGTCCTCTTCCAAGGACTATCTTTGGGCTACTAAGGTGCTCTGCCCAGCAGCTGGAAGACTGGATTGCGGAAAGTGTCAAGAGTCACTTGCTGACTGCATGAGTACTAAAGCCCAGTTCCAAGGCAGGACAAACTCTGAAGATTACTACCAGATACACAATTTTGAAATGATCCTAGGAAGCACACTTTTCACATTTTTAGATGTTTGAAGTGGGATACACCTTACAATTGATTTGTCATACTTTTAATTGGCAATGTTTTTCTCTTTCTTAGTGCATACCATAAGGATGTGTCTTATGGTTGATGGCGAATTAGTGTCAATGAAATTAAGGTCTGGAAAAGAATGAACAAAACCTTCTGTTTGAAAACAATCAGGAAAGGATTTAGGGAAGAACTGGCATCTAAGGTGGTAGAATGTGAAAGTGTCAGGTGGATTATCCTATGGTTTTGAAGATACATTAAGTGGCAGTTAAGGCCAATCAAAGTTTAGGTAAGAAGTTAAAGGGAAGGAGCCACTTTTAAGTGGGTTCCTACTATGCGTCTAGCACCTACGTCTTCTGTCTTGAGTAACTTTTTCATTCTCATAATAACCTTTTGGGCCCAGAGGTAACAATCAGAAATAAATTATCTGCAGAAGACAGCAGTCCTGGCCCAAGCACACACTTGGGGAGCATTGCATCAATTGACATCAAGATGGTTTTACAACCATCTGCTTTTGATGACTTCAACTCTCTCAGCAGCTAGACCCCTATTCTAGGCAGAAAAGACACTAGTTTTTGGAGCACGCAGATCTGGGTCAAGCTCAGTCTCTTTGATTTAATCACTACATAATGTTGAACAAATTATTTACCATTTGAAAATAATTTGAAAAGAATTATACCTATCCCTAACAGCCTGTAGTATAGTATTTGTGTATATAACATGCTTACTAAATATTAGTTCACCTCACTTTCCTTCTACTCCGTTCTTTTCCTTGTAAAATATGTTTTCTTAAGTAACAATGAGGCAACTGAGGTCAGGAAAACAAACCCAGGGATTTGGGGAACAGTGGTCAAGTTAAGGGGCCGGGCTTTGCCCTGGCCCCAGGGACATTCTCCTCTAGTCATTGGGAGGCCAGTGGTCATGAAGAATTGGACTCTACAAGTCCAATCTCATATCCATCCTTTGTAGGGCCAGAATTGGGATGAAGTGGGAGAGAAATGCAACAGTACTGAGACAGGCAGACAATCTTCAGGGTCCTGGTCTGTTAGTCACATCATAATCTGTTCTTTTCTGGAACTGCAGTATTTGAAAGATTCTTTTCTGTCAAATAGGATTTAATCAGAATTTATGCTCTCATTATTATTTATCTAAAATTTTCAAATGGAACTACTGAGCAGCATAAGATAGCCAGGGTTGTCACTTTGAGTTGATATAGTTCATCCATCCTTTCCACCAATATCTCTTGTTCCCTTTCCACGTGCAAGTAGCGTGGGGGTGGAGGGAATAGAGTGTGAACACAGCTGCTTCCCCGCCTTGAGGCATCTACCCCTTAGTGGAGGCAAAAATCAACAGCATCATGTTTTGATCTAGGAATGAGACCACGGCAATGTGGGAACGTAAAGGGGGGTCTGTCTTAACCTCTTCGGTGACATGAGCCCCTTCTGAGAAAAAAATTTCACATATATGAAATAAGGTGCATAGCATTACAAAAGAAACTGACCTTAATGAAATATGGTTAAGAATGCCTGGGAGGAAGTTTGTTCTGAGGGAAAAAAAATCAGGAAGAAGAGCCAAATGATGGTAAGGAGGCGGGAAACAGTGCCCTCAGCAAGAGAAACATCATGTGGAAAGAGCCAGCAGTAAGAAGGCAAGGCACAGGGTTCGCTTTTCAAGGGCAAAAGTTGAGCCTGGTCCAGGTTTTTAAAAGCAAAGGGTTTTGTTGTTTTAAATTAGTCTCTGCAGCTACAATATAGGCACAGGTATAGGCTTTGTTATATAGACAGAATAAATAAAAGTTTTCTTTCAATAAAGTGTTCTCTGTGATTATATACTGGTGAGAAAATATATATTGTTTTAATATATCAAGCTACAACTATTACTATGCTAACTTCCAACATGAAAATGATTTGATTTTTTTTTTCTTCTCTTTAACAGATTTTTTATTTTTTTGGTCCGGATTTTCTTTTATTTATTTTTTATACAGCAGGTTCTTATTAGTCATCGATTTTATACACATCAGTGTATAGATGTCAATCCCAATCTCCCAATTCATTACACCACCATCCCCACCCCCCTGCGGCTTTCCCCCCTTGGTGTCCATACGTTTGTTCTCTACATCTGTGTCTTCATTTCAGCCCTGCAAACCGGTTCATCTGTACAATTTTTCTGGGTTCCACATATATGCGTTAATATACGATATTTGTTTTTCTCTTTCTGAGTTATTTCACTCTGTATGACAGCCTCTAGATCCATCCACGTCTTTACAAATGACCCAATTTCGTTCCTTTTTACAGCTGAGTAATACTCCATTGTATATATGTACCACATCTTCTTTATCCATTCGTCTGTCGATGGGCATTTGGGTTGCTTCCATGACCTGGCTATTGTAAATAGTGCTGCAATGAACATTGGGGTGCGTGTGTCTTTTTGAGTTATGGTTTTCTCTGGGTATATGCCTGGTAGTGGGATTGCTGGATCATATGGTAATTCTATTTTTAGTTTTTTAAGGAACCTCCATACTGTTCTCCATAGTGGCTGTATCAATTTACATTCCCACCAACAGTGCAAGAGGGTTCCCTTTTCTCCACATCCTCTCC
Organism: Eschrichtius robustus; assembly: GCF_028021215.1. Lineage (NCBI taxonomy): Eukaryota > Metazoa > Chordata > Mammalia > Artiodactyla > Eschrichtiidae > Eschrichtius > Eschrichtius robustus. The sequence continues at coordinate 63,776,056 of NC_090831.1, read as the reverse complement.
AGCATTTGTTGTTTGTAGATTTTCTGATGATGCCCATTCTGACTGGTGTGAGGTGATACGTCATTGTAGTTTTGATTTGCATTTCTCTAATAATTAGTGATGTTGAGCAGCTTTACATGTGCTTCTTGGCCATCTGTATGACTTCTTTGGAGAAATGTCTATTTAGGTCTTCTGCCCATTTTTGGGTTGGGTTGTTTGTTTTTTTAATATTGAGGTACATGAGCTGTTTATATATTTTGGAGATTAATCCTTTGTCCATTGATTCATTTGTAAATATTTTGTCCCATTCTGAGGGTTGTCATTTCATCTTGTTCAGTTTCCTTTGTTGTGCAAAAGCTTTTAAGTTTCATTAGGCCCACTTGTTTATTTTTGTTTTTATTTCCATTACTCTAGAAGGTGGATAAAAAAGATCTTGCTGTGATTTGTGTCTAAGAGTGTTCTTCCTATGTTTTCCTCTAAGAGTTTTATAGTGTCCGGTCTTACATTTAGGTCTCTAATCCATTTTGAATTTATTTTTGTGTATGGTTTTAGGGAGTGTTCTAATTTCATTCTTTTACATGTAGCTGTCCAGTTTTCCCAGCACCACTTATTGAAGAGATTGTCTTTTCTCCACTGTATATCCTTGCCTCCTTTGTCATAGATTAGTTGACCATTGGTGCATGGGTTTATCTCTGGGCTTTCTCTCTTGTTCCATTGATCTATATTTCTGATTTTGTGCCAGTACCATATTGTCTTGATTGCTATAGCTCTGTAATATAGACTGAAGTCAGGGAGTCTGATTCCTCCAGCTCCGTTTTTTTCCTTCAAAACTGCTTTGGCTATTCAGGCTCTTTTGTGTTTCCATACAAATTTTAAGATGATTTGTTCTAGTTCTGTAAAAAATGCCATTGGTAATTTGATAGGGATTGCATTGAATCTGTAGATTGCTTTGGGTAGTATAGTCATTTTCACAATATTGATTCTTCCAATCCAAGAACATGGTATATCTCTCCATCTGTTGGTATCATCTTTAATTTCTTTCATCAGTGTCTTATAGTTTTCTGCATACAGGTCTTTTGTCTCCCTAGGTAGGTTTATTCCTAGATATTTTATTCTTTTTGTTGCAGTGGTAAATGGGAGTGTTTCCTTAATTTCTCTTTCAGATTTTTCATCATTAGTGTATAGGAATGCAAGAGATTTCTGTGCATTAATTTTGTATCCTGCAACTTTACCAAATTCATTGATTAGCTCTAGTAGTTTTCTGGTGGCATCTTTAGGATTCTCTATGTATAATATCATGTCAGCTGCAAACAGTGACAGTTTTACTTCTTCTTTTCCAATTTGTATTCCTTTTATTTCTTTTTCTTCTCTGATTGCCGTGGCTAGACTTCCAAAACTATGTTGAATAATAGTGGTGAGAGTGGACATCCTTGTCTTGTTCCTGATCTTAGAGGAAATGATTCCGTTTTTCACCATTGAGAATGATGTTTGCTGTGGGCTTGTCATATATGGCCTTTATTATGTTGAGGTAGGTTCCCTCTATGCCCACTTTCTGGAGAGTTTTTCTCATAAATGGGTGTTGAATTTTGTCAAAGGCTTTTTCTGCATCTACTGAGATGATCGTAAGGTTTTTAGTCTTCAGTTTGTTTATGTGGTGTATCACATTGACTGATTTGCGTATACTGAAGAATCCTTGCATCCCTGGGATAAATCCCACTTGATCATGGTGTATGATCCTTTTAATGTGTTGTTGGATTCTGTTTGCTAGTATTTTGTTGAGGATTTTTGCATCTATATTCATCAGTGATATTGGTCTGTAATTTTCTTTTTTTGTAGTGTCTTTGTCTGGTTTTGGTATCAGGGTGCTGGTGGCCTCATAGAATGAGTTTGGGAGTGTTCCTTGCTCTGCAATTTTTTAGAAGAGTTTGAGAAGGATGGGTGTTAGCTCTTCTCTAAATGTTTGATAGAATTCACCTGTGAAGCCATCTGGTCCTCGACTTCTGTTTGTTGGAAGATTTTTAATCACAGTTTCAATTTCATTACTTGTGATTGGTCTGTTCGTATTTTCTGTTTCTTCCTGGTTCAGTCTCGGAAGGTTATACCTCTCTAAGAATTTGTCCATTTCTTCCAGGTTGTCCATTTTATTGACATAGAGTTGCTTGTAGTAGTCTCTTAGGATGCTTTGTATTTCTGCTGTGTCTGTTGTAACTTCTCCTTTTTCATTTCTAAATTTATTGATTTGAGTCCTCTCCCTCTTTTTCTTGATGAGTCTGGCTAATGGTTTATCAATTTTGTTTATCTTCTCAAAGAACCAGCTTTTAGTTTTATTGATCTTTGCTATTGGTTTCTTTGTTTCTATTACATTTATTTCTGCTCTGATCTTTATGATTTGTTTCCTTCTGCTAACTTTGGGTTTTGTTTATTTTTCTTTCTCTAGTTCCTTTAGGTGTAAAGTTAGATTGTTTATTTGAGATTTTTCTTGTTTCTTTAGGTAGGCTTGTATTGCTATAAACTTCCCTCTTAGAACTGCTTTTGCTGCATCCCATAGGTTTTGGATTGTCATGTTTTCATTGTCATTTGTTCCTAGGTATTTTTTGATTTCCTCTTTGATTTGTTCAGTGATCTCTTGGTTATTAAGTAGTGTATTGTTTAGCCTCCATGTGTTTATGTTTTTTACGTTTTTTTCCCTGCAATTGATTTCTGATCTCATAGCGTTGTGGTCAGAAAAGATGCTTGATATGATTTCAATTTTCTTACATTTACTGAGGCTTGATTTGTGGCCCAAGATGTGATCTATCCTGGAGAATGTTCCGTGCGCACTTGAGAAGAAAGTGTAACCTGCTGTTTTTGGATGGAATGTTCTATAAATATCAATTAAATCTATCTGGTCTATTGTGTCATTTAAAGCTTGTGTCTTCTTATTAATTGTCTGTTTGGATGATCTGTCCATTGGTGTAAGTGAGCTGTTAAAGTCCCCCACTATTATTGTGTTACTGTCAATTTCCTCTTTTATAGCTGTTAGCAGTTGCCTTATGTATTCAGGTGCTTCTGTGTTGGCTGCATATATATTTGTCATTGTTATATCTTCTTCTTGGATTGATCCCTTGATCATTATATAGTGTCCTTCCTTGTCTCTTGTAACATTCTTTATTTTAAAGTCTAGTTTATCTGATATGAGAGTTGCTACTCCAGCTTTCTTTTGCTTTCCATTTGCATGGAATATCTTTTTCCATCTCCTCACTTTCAGTCTGTATGTGTCCCTATATCTGAAGTGGGTCTCTTGTAGACAGCATATATATCGGTCTTGTTTTTGTATCCATTCAGCAAGCCTGTGTCTTTTGGTTGGAGCGTTTAATCCATTCACGTTTAAGGTAATTATCGATATCTATGTTCCTATTACCATTTTCATAATTGTTTTGGGTTTGTTTGTGTAGGTCCTTTTCTTCTCTTGTGTTTCCCACTTAGAGAAGTTCCTTTAGCATTTGTTGTAAAGCTGGTTTGGTGGTGCTGAATTCTCTTAGCTTTTTCTTGTCTGTAAAGCTTTTGATTTCTCCATCGAATTTGAATGAGATCCTTGCCAGGTAGAGTTATCTTGGTTGTAGGTTCTTCCCTTTCATCACTTTAAGTATATCATGCCACTCCCTTCTGGCTTGTAGAGTTTCTGCTGAGAAATCAGCTGTTAATCTTACGGGAGTTCCCTTGTATGTTATTTGTCATTTTTCCCTTGCTGCTTTCAATAATTTTTCTTTGTCTTTAATTTTTGCCGATTTGATTACTGTGTGTCTCTCCTTGGGTTTATCCTGTATGGTACTCTCTGCACTTCTTGGACTTGGGTGGCTCTTTCCTTTCCCGTGTTAGGGAAGTTTTCGACTATAATCTCTTCAAGTATTTTCTTGGGTCCTTTCTCTCTTCTCCTTCTGGGACCCCTATAATGTGAATGTTGTTGCGTTTAATGTTATCCCAGAAGTCTCTTAGGCTGTCTCCATTTCTTTTCATTCTTTTTTCTTTATTCTGTTCTGCAGCAGTGAATTCCACCATTCTGTCTTACAGGTCACTTATCCGTTCTTCTGCCACAGTTATTCTGCTATTGATTCCTTCTAGTGTATTTTTCATTTCAGTTATTGTATTGTTCATCTCTGTTTGTTTGTTCTTTAATTCTTCTAGATCTTTGTTACACATTTCTTGCATCTTCTCGATCTTTGCCTCCATTCTTTTTCTGAGGTCCTGGATCATCTCCACTATCATTATTATGAGTTGTTTTTCTGGACGGTTGCCTATCTCCACTTCATTTAGTTGTTTTTCTGGGGTTTTATCTTGTTCCTTCATCTGGTACATAGCCCTCTGCCTTTTCATCTTGTCTGTGTTTCTGTGAATGTGCAAAATGAAAATGATTTAAATAGATGAATTATGTGGATCCAAATCACTCTTTATATAAATTACTAAATAGAGAATCAAGTCACAGCTGGCGACCTAAATGTAAATTTATAAGAGATTCTCCCCTCTGATTCTGGAATTTTAACTCTGAAACACAGGATGCATCAGATGTATCCTTATCACTTGGGCACTCAATAAGTCCTTAGTGATGGAACAAGGAATACTTTTTACCAGCTAGTAAAAAAAAAAAAGCAATACGATAAGAAAAAAAAAAGCAAGAGTTTAGGTCCTGTGTAAAGTCAGAAAGAGCCATGTAATCTTTAAAATCAGAACAAACAATGTTTGAATTGTGACTCTCTTGCTTACTCACTTGTGTGGCTGAAAATTCTTCAGATTCAGTTTCTTGATGCGTAAAACTGGAATATTAACTCTTATACTTTGGGAGTAAATAAAATAATGTGCATGGAGCACTTAATACAATGCATCTTGTACAAAATAGCCCCCTCTTCTTTTGCCTGGAATTTCCTGACTCTCCTCCACTCACCTCACCTACTTGCACAGAGAGCTCAGTCATTTACTGAAAGGAGAAGAAGGTTGGGGAAAACAGAAGGTCTGAGCAGAGAACAAAGACTGGAGTTTCTATGTTACATTTCCTAGGCTGTTGGTTTGAAGATACAGGTTCCCCATATTTTGAGTTAAATATGTTGGAATTTTAATTATTTAGGAATCCCGTATACGATGGCTGTTTTTCTGACTATAGTGAAGGGACAGTAAGATTAGATAGATTAAAATGTCTTCTGAAATATATTTTGTAAGGTGGAACAACATAAAGCAAAGGAGGTTATGTATGCATAGCAATTATTCTTCAGATGTATTTTGAATTCTTATACTTGATCCAATTTGAGAAAATATATTGGGGACCTATTAGGCATCAGGCTGTGTACACAGTACTTCAGATCCCAAAGCAGATAAAATGTACTTCCTGGCTTCAAATAAGTCTCAGTGGAGTTAAGAATTGTGGGTGGGCGGTTAAGGGAATGGAGGGTGGGAGACTGGGGCAGGTGGGCGACCAACATACACAGATATAGGTAAAAGTTCAATGACATGAATGTGCATATAGTTCCAGTATAGCGACACAGGTAAGTGAGCTATCTAATTCTGCCTGGGGCAGGAGGAGGAGCTTCGAGAGAGGTGACAGGTTCTGGGACTTTAAAAATGATTTCATAGGCCCAGGCAGGAAACATATACCGTAGTTTGGGGCTGAGGACAAAACCCAGTCTGAAGAGAGATGGAGAGATTTTTCCCCCCAAATCAAGACATGATGCTGAGTTATAGGAGACTGCTTTCTAACTATAATGGTCTTTTTTTTTTTTACCCTGCAAATTTTACACACACACACACACACACACACACACACACACTCATATGTTCCTCAGCAATTTGAGAATTATGTTTCTCAGCCTTGTTTTTTACATCAGGAAAAAATGACAAGTAACTAAACCCCAATGTTCTGTCATTCTGTGACAGAGAAAGAAGTCACTTTGCAGGAAAACAAATTAAAGCCCGACTCACCTGTAAGGGGGCCTCACACAGGCAAAGGAGTTTGAGGACACTTGCTAACGGGCACCCTAAGCTTCATATTTACAAGATACTCTGCAGGTGGTGCTTCTCCCCATCCTTCTTTGAAGCATCTGCTTCCTAGAATTCTGTACGACGTACTGTTCATTGATCCTGAATTCGAATGGACCACAGCAAACAACTACCTTTAACGTGAACAAATGTGCTTAATTGCTTAATTCGGAGGAACAAGGCAACCAACAAAGGCAAAATCGGTTGTGCTGCACTAAACCAACAAAGACCGCTATGAAAAAACTGTTGTCATTATAGCAGGATTTATTGTTTAGTTTTAATTAGAAGCTACACTCAAGCTGCAGCCCTCTCCAGAGTGAGGGATGTAAAGACACCTACAAGTGCAATCACCCTGCTTTTGGATTGTACACTTATTTGTTTACCATTGATCCATGTCCCTTCCCATTATAATGCCTAATGTTCCTCTTCTTAAGAAGACCTTTTGGTTAAGCAATTCTTAAAAGTGACTCCATGGTCAGTCACTACAGTCACTGTATATTTTGGCTTCTGCTGCTGGGGGTCGGGAGAGTGAGAGGAAGCTGGTGAGTGAGCAGGGGATTGAGCCTGCTGTGGCATTCTGCCATTCTGCTCCTTTCTGCCCCCCTCCTCTTTTGCTGGAATCCCCTGGCTCCCCTCCAGTCACCCCACTCACTGCACAGTTAGTGTGTCAAGTGCTAGAAAGGCGTAGAAGATGAGGTGGAATTGAAGATTTGGGCAGACAGACTCTAGTTTCTCTGTAAAATCTCCTAGGCTATTGATTTGAAGGTCTCTATTGCCCAGATGCTCTATAGGTTTTGGGGTTAAACAGCTATACATTTTCATTTTAATTGCCAAAGTTACTGAAACTGCTTTGTAAAACAGTCATATTCTAAGGGATTTTTAAAAAAGAAGTAACACTTCTGCTACTAATGGAAATGCATATTCTCACTGTATCATCAACAGATGGCTCTTTTTTTTAAATAAAAAAATTGCTAGATTGTAACTAATTTTAGTCCATGAGACACTCTTCCCCATTAACCTGTGGTTTATTGCAGCATCTCTGTTTAGCTTGGCAAGTTATCCCTCCAAAGACCATGTCTTTTAGGGAGTGTTCAGCTAAGTGAGCTCCTTCCTTTACAGAACTAGATTGAGATTTAAATTGTGCTTCTAAAAAAACCTAAATTCTTTAATTGTTTTTTTTTTTACTGCAAGAATTAGCATTATTTTTTCTCTTTTGGTTATTCATGGACATAATTAACAAGCTGTTCTATTTGTTGACTGGGGATATTCTGTAGCTTCCAGGCTCCACATTTTAAAATGCAATAGATTTATCATAATGAAATATGAGCAAGGCAGTAAAGCAGGAAATACTGTAATATATTTTTGCAACCAAGGCTTTGAATGTAAAAAATTCCCAGATCTCTCCATTACAGTGCCAGCTGATAGTGTATTTCTCAGCTTTTATTTAAAAAAAAAAAATTGAGGATCTGCCGAATAAAGCTGTGTATAAATGAAGTATCTGCCACACAATCATAGCAAGCATATTTTTTGTTTCATCAGTACTTGCTTATGTTACCCATGTAAATAACATGACTGATTTTACTTTATCTCCACCTGGCAGTGCAGCCATAAATCTATCTGTAAGTTACCCAGCACAGGATAAAATGTTGTTTTTCCTCAGTGTGGTCTCATTTGATTACAACTGCAGCCTTGCCTGGCCGTATTCCACCCATAATTAATTGTCGCTTTGGTTTCCAGTTGCAGCCAGGCCAGTGCTGAGGCTGTTCAGATCTTTAGATAACAGTCTACTGTGCCAGCTGGCAAGTGAATGGAGACCTTCCACACTGAGTCTAATGGGCGCAGAAGCCTAAGACTTCGTCAGGGGCAGCTCTTGAAATGATATCATGCAGAGAAAGCCCAACTTGCTGTGACTGACAGTCTCTTTGGCTCTTCACCCTTCTGAGTAAACACCATATGCAGAGAAGTTTCCTTTTGCCAATTTATTTTAATGACTCTCATTCTATGATAGAAAGTGGTCTCAGCGGTGATAGGAAAACGAATTGCTTTAAGGCTTTACCTCCCGGTCCAGATCATTCTTTCTTTCTCTGTATTGAGCTGTAATCTCATTAGAATGAGTGACTGCCATTTTGACATAATATAGATATTTGTTTTCTATCATATTATTTTTTCCTGGGCATTTGGTTTCACATTACTCCCAGGGAAAGAACATGATGTATACTAGGCAAAAAAGTTAGGTAATTGTCCATCCATGTCCAATGCTGACATTTATTTCTGAATAAGAGCGTATGCTGCAATTATTGCACAAAGACAGGTTAGGTGTAATTTTTGAGAGATGTATTTAGTCACTTGATTGACTCCCTGCAATGCTGCCTTAAAAAAGCAAACTACATGGGTTAGTATTTTTGTTATGAATCAGAAAGAATCTCATAAAGTTTTTTAGTCCATTTGTGATTACTCAAGGAAAATGTAAGCCATATTTTAAAACCTAAATGTTTCAGGAGCTCCCAAGTTACTCTGAGTGAAGTGGGCCAAGTGCATGATGTTGAGAGACTGTGTACAAACCAGGGAGCAGATTGTTGGCATGTGGGCGACATGAAATGAGGGAAACTCGGTCTAGTTATGCCAGATCTTTCTTTGTCCAAGGAAGCCAGATACCTAGATTTTTATCTGATACCCCTTGTTTTTAAATGTTGACAACTGCAACTTGTTCAGTTACAAACAACTAAAACAAAAAAGATTCCATTTGTGCAAAGGACTGGATCTATAGCCTGAACTTTACATTGTACCAATGTACAAATATTACATGTATAAATATTTAAAAAACCAAATTAATGAAAAGAATAGTGAGCCAGTTAAACAAGTCAATATCTTTTGCATGTCTATAAAATCTTCTCAACACGACTGTAGTCAGAGAATATATCTTTTGTCAGTTACAGGGAAAGGATGTTAAGCTGGTCTGGAGAGCATGTCAACTCTATCGCTTTCATGAGCTATGTTGTTGTCTTACAGGTCCTACCCACCCAATTCGCATCCACTACCACGTACCATGAAATAACTGATCAAAAATGACTTTTTCTTGTTACATTATTTTGAATTTATGCCTCCATATAACCAACTTTGCATTTCACGATGCTAAAAATAATTAGAACTTAAAGAATAGCAGAAAATATGGTGATATTTATTCAACAATGTATTCTGCAGTGCAATCAAAATAAAACCTAGATATAGAATCCAACAAATACACTGCTTTGCTCATGATTATAAGGAAAGTTCTAAGGAAGAAAGAATTGTTCTCAGCAGATTTTGAGGGAGAGAGAATGTAGAAAAATGGTACACAAAAAATCAAGAAACAGGAGACTGTAGAGTTTTGTTTCTTTTCTTTAAAGGAATGTAGAAAATAAAGAGAGTTCTTGACAATATTCTAGAGAGAAAAATATGGGTATGTAGATAATAGGTGTGGTTAAGTAGCTCAGCGATCTTGGATGTATATAAAATGAAATGTTTCTGTGTTTCCTTCAAGTCTAATTTAATTTGATGCCAAGTTCTTATTCATCAAGCCTGCCATGAAGTCACTGGGGCTGTCCCTTCCCTGGGGTTCCACAAAGATCCAAGGGATCTAACATGAAGTGGGTACTCAGTGAGGTTCCTCTGGTCTTTAGCAGAGATAGTTTGGTTTCAGCCCCTCACAAGCCCTTGAAATCAACCACCTCCGTGGCTTGTGGTCCATTCTTGGGCACAAGAATGTTGCTCCAGAGCTGGGAGGCCCAGGACCCTTCCTCTCTCCCAGCACAATACAGTCAATGAGCTCAGGTTTATTTAAAGAAAGAGAAGTTGTCCTCATCCACTGAGTTTATCTGCTTGCCTCATTATCTTCTTGGAATAGGTGAAGGAAAAAATATCTAGAACAAAACACAAGTAATTCTGTTTATTTTTTCTATTCTTTTACGACAATAAAAAGTAAGCAAAAATTAATATCTTAATAATGTATGTTGCCTCATAAAACATTTTGCAGTATCTCAATTAGAAGACCCCAGAAATATCTGAGAACATACAGAAAAGAAGCGACAGTGGGAGTGAGGGAGAAGCAACAAAGGGGGAAAGTATATATCATTATGGGAAATACTGGAGAGAAAAATATCTATATACATCTATCATCTATCTGTCTATCTACCTATCTTCTTATATTAGATATTTGTGCAGTTTTCCCAACATAGTTATCAAAGGTAGAGATTTAGAGAAGGATTTATAGAAATTGACTTTACGTAAAATATACTTAAGAGGCTTAGTTTCTTTTTGGGACTAAGTATGTTGACATGTTTGCAGTGGGGGAAATTTTAACTGCATTTTACAGTGCAACATAAGGTTTTATCATATCTACCTTAATATCATTTGTTTTTCTCCTAAAAAATTATACCTTAGAAAAAAGACGCCTAATTTTAGTTAATAAAAATGTTCTTACAGAGCTTTACAAAAATTACTTTAATTTGTGTATCGAAACATAGTTTAGAGTAGGCATGCTAGGCAAAAAACAATCCATTTCTCCACTCAAGAATCTGATGCATCTATATGCTTTTTTATTATTAGGGATATTACCTCACTAATGAGGGAATTGATGTCTGTAGACAAGAATTAAGATCACTTTAAGAAAGCAAGTGATTCTATCATGGAGGCCACAAGTACATATTTTCAGGATGAACATGGGGCTTAATGTTTTGGTTTGTAGTTTGGGTTATAGTTTCCATCATCATATGTGGATTAAAAATACTGTATTTTGAAAATTTGAACAGAAGTGAAAAACAGATGCCATTGAAAACAGGTGGGTGATTCAGCAAGAAGCACTAGTGCTGAATGGAAGAGGCATGTAAATGATGTGGAAGAGAAATAGGAAGAATTGAGTCCAATTGCTTCATAAAATCTAAGAGTGGAAAAGAACAATATTTTAAACACTGATGTGTAATTAAGGCTCTGACTCTTTTCTAAAAGTTTATCTACTTAATTTTTAAACTTATCCCTGAGAAAAATGAAGTAAGATTGTTTGAGGGCCAAGGGCTTCTTGCATTCAAGCACGTAGAGTAGTTGGAACTGGGGTTTCCTGTGCAAGTTGAAAATACAAATGCGCCTGAACCTGAGCAGGAGTTCTTGAGCCTGGGAGGATATTAGGGAGTTTGTTAACCTGCTGTAACATTGTGAGTGTCTGTGCATTTCTCTGGCATGAGGACACTGCATAGGTCTTTTCCAAAAGCAACTCAACCCTTAACTGGGTAAGAACCAGTGCTCCAAAGCACCATAAATTGAGGTCTGTGGACACCAGATATCCTGGTTTCTCCTGAAGGGAGGAAGAAAAAGTGAGAATAAAATGTTCTTGGGCTCTGGAATCCAATGTGGGTAGAGACTGTATCTCCAAAAGCAGTGAAGAGTCCAAAAACATATTCAACAGCTTGATCCCGATAGACAGTGCAATCCATGTAGTAACAGAAAGTTCTAGGAAGTGATGACTGTTGAAGAGAGGTGAGCATTCCGGTGTTCTGTTCAGAGCAGGGAGCTTGCAGTAAGAACCACGTAAAGCCCTCGAGGCAGGAACCAGCAGGCTTTTCTAGGCAATGTGTCAGGGTAACACACAAGTGTTCTGGAGGTTCAGCCAGGGCTCAGCCCCAGAGAGGGCCTTGCAGGAAACCCAGGCCAGTCAGGTAGTCTGGGCAAACTGGGAGGAGGCGCCAGGGACACATTCTGGGCTCAGGTTGGTATATCCTGTTTATCTTGATCATAATTAGCTCAAAAGTTAGGCAAGACAGAACCCGTGGCTAAACAAGGCTGGAGAAAGGCATCGACCTGGTTCCGGTGTGGTTCTGTAGAGCAAAGGCTTGAACTGCAATCAATGTGCTGATCAGCTGTTAGCTCTAGGTCACACATGTTTGTACAAAGCTGTGAATTTCTTATTGCTCTAATTATATTTCATTTTTCTTGTTGACCCCTTGGTGTGCCATTTATTCATGGCAAATAAACAAAAGAAGTATTCTTGGATATCATTGGTATGCACACTTTTTTATTATTTAAGAAAATAATTTCAAATCAAGAGAACAAATGATGAATCTGAATGCCAATGAATCCCTAGGCTGCTATTATGTTCCACATTGTGTGACTATCAGCTTTATTTTGAAGGAAAGAAAGTAAACATTACAAGTTAACTCCAGCGATACTAATCAGCTATTTCCCCCACCAAATCCTTATAATCACTGAATATTGAGTTCCAAGTAAAGATGAAAGGTTAAGCTTTACTAGGATACAAAGATGCAAAACTCTTATTATAGTTAATGGAAGCAGAATGCCAAATTCTCTGACCATCCCAGTGTAAATTTCCCTTGAGAACTGGCTTAATAGTCATACAGTTATTCCTGTTAGGCCCTAAATTATTTCATTTACCTAATTAAAAATGCATGTATGAACCAAAGAGTATCACAGTTTATAGCTGTATCTGGCCACCAGTCGTTCAGAAGTGTATTCAACACAACCATTTTTATGCCTTAAAAAAAATTGTTTTCCTATTAGGAAATAGATTACATTTTATTAGATTCTTAAAATCTGATTTTATTGATTATTAGTCATATTAGATTAAATCTCTAAAAATGTACTGAGAGTTACATCACTACTGAGTTTTATTTTTTATGGGTGAGGGAAAGGAGAAAAACAACATCCTTTATCATAAATTTTATTTAAATAGGTAAGCAGCTAGTTAATTCCTTATTATCTATGATGTGCATCTTATTTACAGGATAGGAAATATCATTTTCCTATGCCTAAAGTTGGAAATATTTTTACTGCATGTTATTATGCTAAATTTCATAAATGGTTTCAGTTTGCTAATGCTGTATGCAATTCTGTTTGTTTTTCTTATCTGCCTTTGAGTTGAGGATACCGAACAAAAAAATTACACTGGGTTCCATTTAAATTATTAGATCATTGACTTTCTCAGAAACATTAACTTGAAATATGAATCAAATACACATTAGATACCAAAAGAGAACTTTTATTTAAAGCATAATGTGGTAAATGACTCATCCATAGAGTGTAAGCACCAATCCGTTTGCTTGCTTGTGTAGGAACTCTAAGCATGCCTCTAATTTTTTGATACAAAGAGAATACTTTACATGGGTGTGCTCAAGGGTGGTCTTAATGTAGGAGAAGGAATGATAACAAGACTGTGGTTCATGATATTTGCAAGTAATCTAGTGTGAAAAATGGCTTGGTGATATTTAAAACAATGGTTCAGAGAAAATGAGAACATGAGTATCCTAAAAAAAGTGTGATTTAATAGGACAAAGGAGCTACTGTGAGCATCTAGGAGGAAAACAGTTGGAGGAACTTACTTTTAAAGAAAAGCAAAAAAAAAAAAAAAAAAAGGGAGAAAGAAAGAAAAAAGAGAAAAAAAGGCAATTGGAAGTTTCAGGATGGAGAATAGTAAATTGCCATTAGTTTTTATTCCTGGAAGGGAAGCAGACCTATTACTAAAGACATTATTAAAGGAAGAGACAGACTAGACCCTTCAAAGGATTACATTTCATAAAGAACAGAGGGAGCTGGTAGACTGTTCTGAACTGGGGGTTCTAAAGAGACATAACAGCCATTTGTATTACATAAAAATTGGTTGAAGATATTTTTGTGATAACTGGGAAGATTTGATTATGATCTGGAATGTGGGATAATGTATTTGGATTAATGATGATTTCTTAGGTGGTGGTGTGGTTATCTGGGAAAATGTTTTCCTTTTGGAAAGACGCATTCTGAGGTATGTAGAGGTACAGTGTCAAGATGTATGTCATCAATTTGCAAATGGTTTGGCAAAAGAGAAGTATGTATCCATGTATAGAAGGAGATAGAGCAGTTATGACAATTTGCACATCCTTGAATGGAAGGGGTTTGTTATACTCTTCTTTCAACTTTTACCAGATTTCAACATTAAAAAATCCAAATAAATAACACCACCCTCTACCAACAAGCAAACGAACAACAAAGAACAGGTGCCAGGGAAGATAGTATAGTGAACTCACATGTTTATCATTGCTTCCTCTTATGGCCACAATATAACGAGAATGAAGAAACACATAGGGGTTGAAACTCAAAAAATGAAGTGAATGTAAGGAATGCATCTACATAGTACTTTTCCCCCATAGATTTCTGGAATCAGAAAATGAATGGAATAGGGGCACTTGATGAAGTGTAGGTCATACCTAGAATATGCATGAAGGCGTACAGGTCATGAGACCTGCCAGCAAGTCCCATTATATATCCGAGCTCACCACCAATAATTCTAGTGTTGCATTAATTAAGCATAAACAGAAAATCATGAATCACTACATATTTAATAAGTACTTGCAAAATAAAAGAGAAAGTCCAAATTAAACAAATTTTAAAAATTATTTTGGTGTACACGAAAATTTATAAAACAAAAGAAGATTTAGAAAAATAAGCAATGAAAAAAAGCAAACAAATCCCCTGACTCTAATATATATTCCTAGAGAGAGTCAAGGAGAATTGCATCCATAAAATGAGAACAGAATGCAATGAAAAAGAATAGTCTGAAGAACAAGAGCTCTTAAAAGTTAAAAACATAATTGACAAATATATCAGTATTAGTGTTGAAAGAAAAACTCAATGAAATTATCCAGAAAGTGGATAACAAAAACACAGAACATATAAGAGAAAAAAATTTACAGAAATAGGGAATCAACCCAAGGGGTCCAGAATGTCAATAACTGGTATTCCAGTTATTGACATGAGAAAAACCAGATGGGAGAATACTGTCAAAGAGATACTAATATTACTACTAATAGTAATAATGTAATGCCTTGCTATTTTACTTAACTCTATTAACTAATTAAATTCTCATATTGGATAAGTTATAAACCATTCCTAGTGACCTGAAACTAGTATGGTAGTAGGATGACACGAGAGGTTATGCTCCTAACCGTTAGTGTAGAACATCAGTCTTCAAGTTGATAAGACTCATCAAGTGCTTAGATCAGTTATTGAAAAAAGTACAACAAGAGTACAAAAAAATCACTAGAACTTTATAACATGAAGGAAAAGTAACAAACCCAAAAGTTTCTAAAGAGAGAAAAGAAAGTCAACGATAGCTGCTTATCTAAAAAGGGAAAACTATCCAGAGAGGTATTATACTTCTCAGCACTAACCGTAATGATGGAAGACATTGTTCAAGGTTCTGCGGATAAATATGGTACTCAAATTAGAATTCTATACTCAGTCAAAATTTTAAATATGACTAAGGGAAAATAAAGCTATTTAGGCATCCAAGAACTGTAGTATTTATCGTTTCTTAGGAAGTTATCATTAGAATGTATTCCAGCAATGTTAGGGCATGATATACATGATGAAGGACTATATCCAAAAGACCTGAAGCATTTTCACAACTCAGTAGTAAGACACCCCAATTAAAAATGAGCGAAAACGTATTTAAACAGGTACTTCACAAAAAGATCTTTAAATGGGCGATGAGCACATGAAACGTCTTTAAATATCATTAGTCATCAGGGAAATGCAAAGGAAAATCACAATGATTTATCACTACACACCCATTAGAATGGCTAAAATTAAAAAGGTGATTACACCAAGTTTTCGCAAGGTGGTGGAGTAAGTAGAACTCTCATATTTACTAATAGGATTGTAAAATGGTGCAACTGCTTTGGAAAAGAGTTTGTCAACTTCGTACCAAAAAAGCATATAATACAACAAGTCTAGTTCTGGGTTTCTAACCAAAATAAATGAAACCGTATACCCATGCAAAGATTTGTACATGAGTGTTCATTGCAGCATTATTCAGAATAGTCTCAAAGTAGAAACATTAATAGGTGAAATGAATAAACAAATTGTGATATAGCCACATAATGGAGCAAACTACTTATATAGTAAGAATATGGTTGAATCTCAGAAACATTATACCAAGGGAAAAAAGCCAGACACAAAAGAATACAGACTGTATAATTCCATTTATATGAAATTATGGAAAAGGAATCTCTAATCTGTAGTAAAAGAAAGTAGTTTTCTCTGGCTGGGGGTAGGAGAGATTGAATGCAGATGTGCACAAGGGAATTTTTCTGGGTGATGGAAATCTTAATATTGGTGGCGCTATATATTTTCCAGCTGTATATATCTGCAGAAATTGGAGTGAGGTAATTGGAAGAAGGATTTTTTTTTTTCCCCTAGAGGCTTCAGTGGGAATATGGCCCTGACAACACCTTGATGCCAGACTTCTAGGCTCCAAAACTGTGAGGGAAAGAATTTCTATTATTTCAAGCCATCTAGTTTGTGGTGATTTGTTGCAGCAGACCTAGAAAACTAGTACAGTAATCATATTTTTAAAAATAGATATGGCAGTACACCCAAGAAGAACCAAAGCCAGTTAAAAGTTGTAGCCTTTGGGCAGAGGATTTGTGAGAGGGGAGACATAAGAGATATGCTGTTGTTGTTTTTTTTACTAAAACCATCTATTTTTGATGTAACACATATGTATTACTGAGTCAAACATTTTTAAAAGAGTAACTAAGTTAAAAAGTTTCCAGGGTCAAACATAAATGAGCAGATAATTAGGTAGGGAGTTGAGATGGCTGAAAATGGGGCAAATTCAGTCTGAACATAAAGATTTGAACTTCTAATAGGACTGAGTATCCGAAAGGGCACAATGGTATGAGCTGATTGGTCTAGTAAAAGATTCAATAACTAATTACTCTAATTTATCTAAAGACTCTCTCATTTTGCAATAATGAAAAGAACTTTGACCTTCTTAGTATGTGACTAAGTGTATGATGTGCTAATGTCTTTCATCTAAGGGATAAATGAGAGGCCTAAGGTTTTGAGAGGATTTTCCTTCTCCGTGATTCAGACCCCTTGTGGAGGAAAAAAGAAAGAATTGGAAATAAGAACAGAACAGGCTGCCTTGTGTTTGAGGATACACAGGGGGAATCATCCCAGTTAATGCTCTTGGTGCCTTTTCTGGGTCCAAAAAGAGCCTGTAGAGACTGTAGCCTCTTTTCTATACGTTTCCTCACCTTGGTTTGCTCTGCCTTAGGATGTTTCCAGTGGTCTCAAAAATAACACAAACCCAAAGCAGTTTCACATTGCTTTACTTTAAATGGGAAATGCGTTAACTGATGAATATATCGATATCTATATCATATCTATAACTTTATATCTATCTCTGTACTTGCATGTGTATCAATAGATATATGTAACGATACATACATATATATAGACGTATGTAGACATATACGTCAGTTATGCATTTCTTATTTATAAGTATATCTATATCTATATCCCTGGTCACCACCAGTGATTCTGATTCAATAGGTATGGGAGGTGGACAGATTCCATATTTAAAAAAAATTCCTATCTCTGATCTCATAAAAGGGACAGGCTGAGTCCTTGGTCCTAGTCCTAAACCATACACAGAACAGATTTTAATTCAGCCCTAGACCACCATTCCTGCAACTCCATGTGACGGCACTGCTTCAGTGCCTTTACTTTGGAAAATCAGCCAATCCCTAAATTGCTTGCTTCCCATAAATGTAACATAAATTGGGCTCTTTGCTTTGTTCAGAGGGATTGTGTTCTGCCAGCAGTTTCTCCTTAACAAATAAAAAAATTCAACTTTGTATTAGTTATATTGGAAGGTTGGTCTCTATTTTTTGACACTTGTCAAATGATTCTCAAGGTTTTACTCATATGAAGTCATTTTTTTCCTTTTTTTTTTCAGAGCTGAAATACAGCTCAGAACCACTTTGGCAAAATAGTAATCCAAGCCAAGTCAGTTTTTCTTTTCTGATTTTAATTCAGTGAACTATATACTTCAGTGTGGTAGCTGTCCAGGGCTGGTCTCAGCACCTGCCCCTTTAAATGGCAAAGCTTTTATTGGTCCATGGAGCAAAGAGAGAAATAAGGACAATATTCATAAATCAGTTCAGGTTTATTAAAGTAAATAAAAATGATTCCTGGAATGTGTAGTGTATGGGGTTATCCTCTGGAATAATTCTATGAAACCATCACACTTACAAGGTACTTAAAGTTAGGCATTGCAATACAAAATTCAAAGTATTTATTGAAAGAAAATGTTCCACACTTAAAGCATAATTGAAAATTTTGCATTGTGTAGTAAATAGAAAAAAAGGTGTTCTTAAAAGCATAGTAGAGAGTTTGAACTTCATAAAAATTGAAACTTTTGCTATGTAAAAGCCTCTGTTAAGAGAATGAAAAGACAAACCACAGATAGGGAGAAAATACATATCTGACAAAGGACTTGTATCTAAAATATATAAATTACTTTCAAAATTCAATATAAAAAAACACCAGCAACCCATTTAGAAAATGGGCAAAAGATAGGAACAGATGTTTCAACCAAAGAGGATTTAAGGTGGCAAATAAGCACATGAAAAGATGTTCATCATCAGTCATTAGAAAAATGCACATTACAACCACAATGAGATATCACCACACACCTATCAGAATAACAAATAATGATAACACCAAGTGCTGGCGAGATTGAAGAGGGACTGGATCACTTATACATTGTTGGTGGGAGGGTATCAATGACACAGATACTCTGGAAAATAGTTTGGCAATTCTTTAAACTAAAAATGGACTTACGATACAGTACGGCCATTGTACTCATGGTTATCTATCTCTGAGAACTGAAAATTTATTTTCACACAGAAATTTGTACATGAATGTTCATAGCAGCTATAATATCCAAACACTGGAAACTACCCAAATGTCCTTCAATGGATGAATGGTTAAACATCCACGTCATGGAATACTAATCAGCAGTAAAAAGAAGTGGACTATTGAGATACACAATAAATTGTATAAACCTCAAAGAAATTGTGCTAAGTGAAAAAAGCCAATCTTAGAAGGTTACATACTGCATGGTTCTATTTATATAACATTTGTTCGATAACATAATTATAGAGAGGGAGAACAGATTAGTAGTTGCCAGGGGTTAAGGATGGGGTCAAAGTAGCAATAGCTATATAGGGGTAGCACAGGGGAGTTTGTGATGATGGAACTATTTTAATTCTTTTCTGTAATGGTGGATACATAAACCTACACATGTGATAAAATTGCATAGAAGTAAACACACACATACACAGGAGTACATGTATAACTGGTAAAATCTGAATAAGCTCTGTGATTTGTTCCAGTGTCAATTACCTGGTCTTAATATGGTACTGAATTTATGTGAGATGTTAACATTAGGGTAGGCTGGGTGAAGGGTGCATAGGATCTTCCTGTACCATTTTTTGCAACTTCCTGTGATTCTATAATTGTTTCAAAATAAGAAGTTAAAAAGATGTTAGTAATGTAGTTTGCTTCAAAGTCCGAGAAGTCATTTATAATTCTGGGAAGTTAATTAAACCATATTTAACATGTGTTTGCTTTGGAAAGTTTGATGATTCAGTAGTTTTTAAAAATAACTGATTACCTCTGCCAAATAATACAATTCCAAAAGAATCATAAGATAGAAGTCAACTGGCAGAGATCTTATAATATGGGTCAAATATTTTAGAAGGTTAATTTGTAAAAAAGACACAGCCCAATGCAATAGTTTAAAATAAGACACTATTTTTGTCTATTCAAAACTTTTAAAAAAGCTTTTCATTTAGACATGTTGGCTACCAAATATCTTCTTGAGAAGTATTGTTCTTTATTATGAAGTTATATCTTTGCAAATTTTAAATTTTATATATTTTATTTTTTGTTTGATTTTGATTCCAATTCAGTTTTTAAGAAACAGTTAAAAAATATAATTGTCATTAAAACCTAAAAAGCAGGGAACCATTATCCTAGTGCATGTAAAATATCATTCTCTATTAAAATATTTGATTAACATCTTCTCAGAAATATATCTGTTATGATGAACAGGGTACAGCTGTGTTTAAATTATGAACATGGAATTCTGTTGAAAGGAAGGATAATAATGTTGGCTCCTGACGAAGAGAGTGTGTTGAAATGGCACACATTTTTCCTACTTTTGCTCATGTTTTTGGTTAGAATTTCTAAATGTTTGGCTTTTCTTGGGCCAAATCATAATTGGCTTGAAAAAGTCCACGCTGGAAGATTTTCTAGCACTGTCTTGAATTTCAGTGTGGCAAAGGCAATTGATTTCTGTTCCACAATTAAGATGTCTCAGTTCAGAAATTGATTAGAAAGGGAGCACAGCTATGTCCCAAAGAATTCCTTGAGTTTAGTTTTTGTGGTTTTTATGTTCCGTTTTTTCCAAAATGAGATCGATTTTATGTCTAAATATGAAATTAAGTTTCCTTTTTATGAAAAATTTTAATTCTTATAATATTAGGGTGTGTAAAATATCATACATTTATTTTGAACTATTAACTTATTTTCCAAAGGAATTTTGTGGTCCCAGTGTTTTGCAGACTTCAGTAGACCTGATCATTGTCTCACACCTCTTACCTGACAGCACTGGTATTCACTTTAATGACAGCTTCTAGTTTAAAATAATCCACTCACCAGCAGCAGTGACCTGGCTTCTGGTTCTTCTGAGAAAATGCTGAATACCAAAGGCTCGCAAGCCCACTGATAAACCCAAGTATTCTTTTGTCCTTCTTACTTCAAGGACTTTCTCCTGATTGTTCTGTCTGTGCTAAATTTGTGTACTATATCTTGTTGTAACTCAACCAGTATATTTAAAACATGCCTAGTCAACTTGAACACACAGAGTAAATTATTTGTGTAATGGACTAAAATGACTAAATTTATCTTTCATGTTAACGTGCCAAGCAACACGCAGATTGATATATTCGTGTGCCTCTGGCCTAGAAAACAAGTTCTAATATAAACCTTAGAAAGAAATCTCATACATTTTAATTGATTTTTCTACTGACATATAATTAGCTTTCTTAATATTTTGTATTCTGGCACAGAAGGGGTGCATGATTATGGATTTGCTATAGGGAGATGTGTGTTTTCACACAGATAAGCCAGATGGCCAAGATGCCTTCATATATATTATTCAATGTATGTTAGAAACAGGCGCATTTAGTTGGAAAGTGCAGTTATCTAGGAGCTTTGTGAATTTTTTGTAATTTATTTAATGGCTTAACTCTGGGTCTTCAAGTTGGTTTGGGGGCTGTGGTAAATGTATGTGATAGACTCAGTAGCCTGTATTCCTGGGTTATGAGGGCAGGCTGTGAGCAGGAGAAGCATCTTTTTCATTGACAAATCCAGAGACGATCACTTTCAGCCCGTACTTGCTGAAGCATGGTTCTTGTACCCCAGTGGCACAGAACATGACTTCAGGTGTCGTAGAGATAGATTTTTTAATAGTTGTAATTTATGTTAACGTGTATTACAATACCACTAAACTTTAAACCCACTATTTCACACATATTAGTGCTTTAGGTGAGTGAAGTAAAAAATGTAAGTTTATTTAAAGAAAATATGTGAAACGAAATATAATTTTATGTTGACGTTATGTGGAGATGACAAAAAATTTTAAGGATTTTTTTGCTAGTGAATACATTTTGTGACGTGGTATTTAAAGCATGGAGAACAGTGTTAGGAATAGAACACTAAAAGGGGCAGAAAAAATAGGAAATTTACTAACATTTATTATTATAGGCAGATGTTTACCAATTGTTATCCCATTTAAACTTCTTCAAACCTATGAGGTAGGTATTATTATCCATAATTTACAGGTGACAAAATTTCAAGTAAGAGGTGGAGCAAGGATTCAAACACAGGTCTCTCTTCTTCCAAAGTCCACAAACTTTTCTCCTCAAGGTAAGAGAAAATAGAGCATAACACCAAATAGACATTTAGGCAGTTGTGTCTGATTTCTAGCTCTGTCACTGACTGAATGGGCTATTAATAAATCATGGCCTGTTATTTTTCATCTTTAATGGACACAAAGATTGACCACTTGTGGTTTGTTTTGCAGGTGCCACAAACTAATACCTTTAATATGAATGGAGCTTTTCAAGTGAAAGATAAAGGCAGTTACTATATTATTATTATTATTTTTTAAATTTTAATTTAGCTCAGTGGTTCATCAAATCAAAGTATATCTACAAAAACAAAGCTTATGGGCAGTGTCATTTTAGCATGAATCTACTATTTAAAGCACATAATTTTCTTTGAATCAACAGTATTTTTCTTTGAATTTAATTATGAGACTCATATTGGGTTAGGCTCAGCTTAGTAACAACTAACCACAGAAACCTGGTAAAAAGTAGAAATCCAGGAGGAGGAAAAGCAATATCAATTTAAAAGATAAGTCTTTTAAGAATGTCTGGTTGAAAACTAAGCTTCATTACTTCTCTCTCAGGAAAGCATCATATATTTCTAGTACAAATGAGAGTCTTGATTTTCAAGATACCCACTGTAGGCAGTACAGGGCAGTGCAAGTGAGGTGTTCTCCCTCAGGCCACCAACACACACCATTCCACACACTCATGCACCACACACACACTACTCCCACCACACAAATGCACACAGCACACATTCTCACATGTGCCACCACATACACACTCACGCCACCACCATCCATACACACATGCCCAACAGTCATGCCTTAGAAACTTAGGAGGTGAGGGGAATAAGATTGCCCGTTGAGATTTAAAATACTTAATGCACACTTGAAAGGTTCAAAGTAGAGATATGCTACATTGCCTTAAAGCCCAGTGTCTGAAATGCACCACAGAGTACGGATCGATCACCTGGGGAACTTATTAAAAATACAGTTGGGGCCCTGCCTCAAATTCTGAACAGAATCTGCAGGGAGGAGCCTGAAATCTGTGTGTTTAATAAACTTCCCTTTGAGAGAGGAAGATTCCCTAGTAAAACTTGTCTAACTTGAGTGATGTAGGACTCTATTGACCGATGTTAATGAAGCTTAAGCTTCAGGACCCTCACTTGCCAGGCTCCTCTCAAGGCCCTCGGTGTCTGTTCTTCTTTTTGGAGGTTGAAGGAGGCAGTAGCCTCTAGCCCAACTTGGGGGGTGGTGAGGAGTTCCTTCTAAGCTGGGTGGAGCCAGGCCTGTGGCCGGGGGCGTGGCCTCTGCTGCCAGCAGTACTTCCACTTGTCGACTTGCGTGGACCACGAGCGGCAACTGGCCCACGTGGAGCTGGAACTTCGTCAGAAGTTCGCCATCAAGATCAAAGGGCTGGGGGTCTCCAAGGAACCCCCTCTCCACTGCCCCCCTCCCCCGATTTGTTCCCCACTACCTAAGCAAGAAACAAGGGAGGAAGATACAGATATGACATTACAATAACTACTAGAGAAACAAAAATTAACTTTTCTAAATCTCTATAATAAAAAAGAAATTCTGATGTGCTGTGCTAGAGGAAAGACTGAAATATCTTTCTATTCTCTCTATAGAAAATAATATTGCAAAATTGTAGTCATCTGAAGAAGGGATCACATATGTAGGAAAGTATTAAATGGGGAATCAGGCAGTTAGTTAATATGAATACAAATATATAATTTTTATAGATTTTTTGGTGCTTTTGATATTTACTAGCTTTCTAAATTTGTAAATGTTTGTGATTTCTTTTATTATTCTAAATAAATAGTCACTTTTATACCTAATTTTATATATATATATATACACATATATATATTTTCCCCCCTGAGGGATCACCAAATTATATAAACTCCAAACCAAATGTGGATCTATCCATGAAATCATAGAAAAAGAATAATCACACAATCATTGCCAGATTCCATCAAAGAACTCTCTATTTAGGGGAGATGCTGCCTGGCCCAGCTTATGTAAGTTTCTTGATTACTTCTCAGAATTATCTATTATCTATTGTGTGTTTGTCGATCAGAATGTGAGTCCACTAAATAACCAAATCATATTCTATGTACATCCAGCCACTGCCTGATGATTTGGCTTTCCATGTAGTTTTCCTAAAAAGAGAGGATCTGCTGGTCAGTTCAGTGGGGTAACTAGTCTCATTAGCTGACACTTGCTGTACCTGTTTTATTAGAACCTGGTTTATTTATCACTCCCTTGTGATTTTGTTAGTCTGAATCTGTGTTCTTGAGAGCAAGACACTCTGGGACATAAAATCAAATATCTAAGCTTGGAAGAGCCATTGAGTAGATCTTGAACTGTGGTCTACATACCAGGGTAAACATCACTTTAAGGAGAACCTATTTGTACCTGGCAGAATGTACAGAATGTCATTCCACTAAAATCTATTCCTAGACAGTTTTAATGTTCTTTATACAGTGCACTAATTTTCCTCTAAATCCTAGTATTTTATGAAAGTGGAGAGCCCTTTTGTCAAGGAAATTATTTCAAGACTCAATTTGTAACTTTAAAATGAAAGTGAATTGTTTTTTCCTTTTGTTCTTTTCCACAACTTTGAAAGGTTTCAGTTTTTAAAGTTTTTTCTATGATGTATAGGAAGTGTCCCATTGAGATATGTTGCTTTAGCACAGGTTAAAGCAAAATACTATTTTTTTCTCAGATTAGGAAAATGTTCCAAGAAAATTTAAATGTCATCTTGAAATATGCACATTTCTTTTTCAAAAACAAGTCACAAGCTCCTACTTTTGGTTTTTAGAATGTGGCCTATATTTATTCTTATCTTTTCTTAAAGTCCATTTGCTGAGTTGAGATGATCTAGGGCCTCAAAGATAAAGGACATCTCCTTAATATCCTCTAACTGGAGCTGCATACAGCATTAGGAGAGAATGAACTCATAGGAGCTTATAAGCTAATAGAAGTGTTATTCCATTTCAAGTTGGCAAAAAAAGGAAAAAAGTTAGAAAAAGACTGTTCAGTATCTCGAGAATGTTTATGTCTTCACTGCCAAACTGCAATATGTACACAATATTCTTCCTGCCCCCTGCACCTCCCATGCCATCCATCTACTTTGGGCTCATAGACATGAAGAACCCAGCCACACTCCAAAATAAGGAGACTGGGACACTAGGTTAAAAATGAAAAGCTGTTAGGAAACAAGGGTTACTTTTTCATTGTTCTTCTCATTATGTGACTCAGAGATAAATCCCTAAGAATGGTTTTACAGTTCAGAGGTCCAGAGATTTAGCTGTATGGAACTTAGCACCAAAGATGATTAGTTTCTTTGCAATTATTTTTTAAGATATTGATGTATTCTGTCAGTTCTCTCTCTGAATTTTATTTCATGTCAGTCTATGAGAGAGATATTAATGGTGGTGGCTATTCTAGAGATGCCAAAGTTTAAAGCTTAAACCATTTAGTTTACCAAACTAAATAGAATTGCTACTTCATTTGGAATAAGAGTCTGAAAATCCTAGGTGCTGTAAAAATTTCATCACTGTAGTGGATGCTGTGGTGTGCTACCCATTTGCCTCCTTTATGATCAAGACACTCATGGTACCAACTGCTGAAGGCTCACATCTGAATACCTCTCAGAACATTGCCTTCTGCTGAAGGGAACTATTTCACCCAGGTTAACAAACTCTCACCAGTGGTAGATCATGTCCAATGACTGTCAGGGGAATGAGGTAGTAGAGACTCAGCCTTGTTGCCTCATCCAGGGCAATGCTGAAAGGCCATTCCATTTCCATAGCAGTAGCTGGTGAATCTTCTATTATACTGAAGTTCAATTCTGCCTGATCCTGGTTCTCTCACACCCTAAAAGGGAATTCATTCCCAGAGCATTCCCCAATAACATTACCGCACACAAATTTCTGTTCCTTAGTTTTTTTTCTTGAGGACCCTTACTTAAAACAGTCACATAACCCCCTTATTTTTACTCTGAAATATGAGTTGTCAATTTAATAGATTTGCACTTCTGATTTTCATCTTGTTTTTAGTAGTGGTGCCAACAAAATAATATGTCCCATTCATGATCAGCAGTCATAAAACTGCTAATTTGAAATCTATTTACATAATCCTTTAGGGTTGAAATATATACTTAAAGGCACAAGTGCATTCATGACTAGTAAGATCATCAGTGACTCTTAAAATGCTGCAAGTGACATATTTCCAAGATTCTTGATAGTTTTTTAGTTTCTTTTATAGGCCATATAGAAATTCTAGTTTAGGCCTTGAGATTCTAGGAGAAATATAACTCAAGGGACATTATATTTTGGTGCTCCCATCTCCAAAAACAATAGGAGTACTTCCTGTGAAAACATAGTGATGATCTACATGGTGATCGCTTTGGTGTTGTCAGATGTCCAGTATCTTTGTGAGGAGTTATATTATTTAAAAAAATCTGTGATTTCTCCCTACATTTGAATGAAGAAAATCATGAGAGAAATAACATGTGGTTTTGTAGATAAAAATCCAGGTTTCTTCTGCTTCATAGGCGAAGAAAACATGTACAAACAAAATTATGGCATAGATCACCCAGTTGCTAGCCAGTTTCCTGTTACCTCACTTATGTCAAAGTGATTTATGGCTTTTTTCCAAAGACTCTGTTGTTGATAAAATGAGAATAATGACACTTCTCTTTAGGCAAATTGTGTATACTGTCAAAACTTACTATTGCTTATTTTAATTTGTGAAAATCGTAACTGGTCCTTTGTATATGTGACAGTTGAGAAATATGGTACATCTGACCTCCTTTTTACATATGAGACTATTAAAGGCCAGAAATAAAGGTTTATGAAACCCAATTCTGAGGCCAAAAATTCCTCTCCAATGCTTTTTGAGACGGAACAGAATATCATATTTATTTAAATTTAAGGGCCATTCACTTACAAATTTTGGCTCAAATCAAATTTTTCTTATTTCAAAGTATATTTTTATGGCAGACTCTAGGTCCATCCAACTCACTACAAATAACTAATGTAAAATAGTTAGCTAGTGGGAAGCAGCAGCATAGCACAGGAAGATCAGCTTGGTGCTTTGCGATGACCTAGAGGGGTGGGATAGGGAGGATGGGAGGGAGGCTCAAGAGGGAGGGGATTTGGGGATATATGTATGAATATGGCTGATTCACTTTGTTGTACAACAGAAACTAATACAGTATTGTGAAGCAATTATACTCCATTAAAGATCTATTAGAAAAAAAAAGTATATTTTTATGGAAGCAATAGTAGACCTTTTTAGTTCTGATTTTGTTTTGAAAAAACCAGTAATTATTTCAACAGTATATTGGTAGAATTTTTGTGGAATATTTAAATAGATTTAAAAAGTTCAAACAATATAAAATATATTTATCTTCTTAAAGATAGTGTATATGATGGGAGATGGAATTATAATTGGACTAGGAGCCTACAAGGTACTATAAAAATTTAATTTTCTCTAGTTTTGTGTGACATGAAGATGTCTCCTATTATCCAAAGAAATGTCATGAAATTATTAAAATACACAGTCATTATTATATCCAAAGCACTAACATGTCAAAGTAATTGAAATCAGTGCTGTGAGGAAAAAAAAAAGTTGTGGTTGGAGTTTAACATAAATTCTTACATTGTAGGGAAAAGTCTCCCCAGTCCCATTATATCTCACACAAACACAAGATTAAATATCTCACATGATGTGCGGTGAACTTTAAGGATAGGTTCTGGTCCATCAGAAGTATGGCAAACCCTGGAAATTACATCACATGAGATGAGCTTTGTTTAGGAAATTCATTCTCTAACAGCCTTCACCTCTCTTGTGCTTTGATTCCAAGCCCACTCTGCCCCTCAGGCCTTTGTCTGCAGTTTCTCATTGCTTTGTTTCCAATGTGATGATTGGCCTCCTGAGTTCTTTTGGCTTTGGGCCCTTCTAATTGCAGCAGTTCTTAGACTGATAGCAGAAGTTTGCCTCCTTTGGGGTCTTCCCCAGGGATTTAGCCGTCTCTTCCCTCTCCCTGCTCCACCTCCCACACACTCCCACACATATATGTGTGCATTGGCCTCCAAGGCAGCTTTAACTGAGTGAGGTCTGGACCTCTCCCATTTTTGTTCCAAACTCAGAGGATGAATCAGAAAAATCATACTTCTTTACTTCCACCACCCTGCTTTGTTTTTCTTGATCATTGATGGAATTTTGTTGTCTAAATGTAGACATGTTTTGGGACTTCCCTGGTGGTCCAGTGGTTAGGACTCCGAGCTCCCAATGCAGGGGGCCAGGGTTCAATCCCTGGTCGGGGAACTAGATCCTGCATGCATTCAGCAACTAAGAGTCCGCATGCTGCAACTAAAGATCCCTTGTGCCACAACGAAGATCCCATGTACCACAACTAAGACCCGGCACAGCCAAAAAAATAAGTAAATAAATAATAAATTTTTTTAAAAAGTTAAAAAAAATAAGTAAATAAATGCAGACATGTTTCTAAGGAGACGTGTGTATGTGTGGTGTGCTTGTGTGTTTTGAAGGACCAATTACATAATTTGGCCATTTCAAAGAGAGATGTCATTCTTTCAGTTGCCAGTTAGTTCCTTCTCAACTTTGAAAATCCATTTAGGTCTTTTCAAACTGTTCAAATGTAAGTAGTAAAGCATTAATATAAGGAAAATTGCAGAAATCTATCCAAACCAAGGAGTTTGCCCATTTTCAAAGGAATAAGATTATCATAATCCTACATCTATCTTGTGAAGCACACCAATTTTTTTATACTTATTTAATACATCAGGGGAAATGTTATTTGCTTTGCAAAGGGACACACCTATATGTCAATGGAAGTAAAAATCCAAAGTCATAGAATTTGATCAGAGATGCTGTAGTCAAAGTTCTTCTATATTTTGAAAGTGATCTTCAACTAAAATCTTACACAAAAACGGAAAATGTGGAGCTGCTCTGATGGTGGCGATGGCGGTGGTGGGATTCAGTAGGGGCCCAGTTGCCGCCTGTGGTGGTGGCCATGAGTCACCCCTCCAAAGTGCTGAATGCTCTTCTGATCTTGATTTGAGAACTATGTATTAGTCTAAACTTTTCATTTTACAGAGAAGGACTCTGAGGCATAGGGGTTTTTTGTTTGTTTGTTTTAATTATTTTTAAAATTAATTAATTAATTTTATTTTTGGCTGCTCTGGGTCTTTGTTGCTGCATGAGGGCTCTCTCTAGTTGTGGCGAGTGGGGACTACTCTTCATTGCGGTGTGCAGGCTTCTCTTATTGCGGAGCACAGGCTCTAGGCGCGTGGGCTCAGTAGTTGTGGCACACAGGCTTAGTTGCTCTGCTGCATGTAGGATCTTCGTGGACCAGGGCTTGAACCCGTGTCCCCTGCATTGGCAGGTGGATTCTTAACCACTGCGCCACCGGGGAAGTCCCGAGGCATAGGGTTTTAAGTGACATTATCAGAATCTTCCAGGTAATTTGTGGCAGAAACATGGCTCAAATCCTGTATTCTTGACTCATGGACTAGGGCTTCTTCCATCAAGACACACGGACACTCACATGTCTACATATGGATCATAATATAAATATTGCATAATTTTTTGGTTGTATATGAATTTTATGGAGAGAGTATTTTCAAACTGTCTGTTGATTTTTAAACAATTACCAACTCTTAATTTTTAAAACATTTGAGTAATTCAAAGAGGTCTAGCTAATCAGATAGTTGATCAAAAAATACTCCATGATGAGAGCCTCCCATCAAGCCTCTTAGATAGCCTCAACCACCAGAGGGCAGACAGCAGAAGCAAGAAAAACTACAATCCTGCAGCCTGTGGACCAAAAACCACAGTTACAGAAAGATAGACAAGATGAAAAGGCAGAGGGCTATGTACCAGATGAAGGAACAAGAAAAAACCCCAGAAAAACAACTAAATGAAGTGGAGATAGGCAACCTTCCAGAAAAAGAATTCAGAATAATGATAGTGAAGTTGATCCAGGACCTCGGAATAAGAATGGAGGCAAAGATTGAGAAGATGCAAGAAATGATTAACAAAGACCTAGAAGAATTAAAGAACAAACAAACAGAGATGACCAATACAAGAACTGAAATGAAAACTACACTAGAAGGAATCTATAGCAGAATAACTGAGGCAGAAGAACGGATAAGTGACCTGGAAGACAGAATGATGGAATTCACTGCTGCGGAACAGACTAAAGAAAAAAGAATGAAAAGAAATGAAGACAGCCTAAGAGACCTCTGGGACAACATTAAACGCAACAACATTCGCATTATAGGGGTCCCAGAAGGAGAAGAGAGAGAGAAAGGACCAGAGAAAATATTTGAAGAGATTATAGTCGAAAACTTCCCTAACAAGGGAAAGGAAATAGCCACCCAAGTCCAGGAAGCGCAGAGAGTCCCATACAGGATAAACCCAAGGAGAAACATGCCGAGACACATAGTAATCAAAGTGGCAAAAATTAAAGACAAAGAAAAATTATTGAAAGCAGCAAGGGAAAAACGACAAATAACATACAAGGGAACTCCCATAAGGTTAACAGCTGATTTCTCAGCAGACACTCTGCAAGCCAGAAGGGAGTGGCATGATATACTTAAAGTGATGAAAGGGAAGAACCTACAATCAAGATTACTCTACCCGGCAAGGATCTCATTTAGATTTGATGGAGAAATCAAAAGCTTTACAGACAAGCCAAAGCTAAGAGAATTCAGCACCACCAAACCAGCTCTACAACAAATGCTAAAGGAACTTCTCTAAGTGGGAAACACAAGAGAAGAAAAGGACCTACAAAAACAAACCCAAAACAATTAAGAAAATGGTCATAGGAACATACATATCGATAATTACCTTAAACGTGAATGGATTAAATGCCCCAACCAAAAGACATAGACTGGCTGAATGGATACAAAAACAAGACCCACATATATGCTGTCTACAAGAGACCCACTTTAGACCTAGGGACACATACAGACTGAAAGTGAGGGGATCGAAAAAGATATTCCATGCAAATGGAAATCAAAAGAAAGCTGGAGTAGCTATACTCATATCAGATAAAATAGACTTTAAAATAAAGAATGTTACAAGAGACAAGGAAGGACACTACATAATGATCCAGGGATCAATCCAAGAAGAAGATATAACAATTATAAATATATATACACCCAACATAGGAGCACCTCAATACATAAGGCAACTGCTAACAGCTCTAAAAGAGGAAATCGACAGTAACACAATCATAGTGGGGGGCTTTAACAGCTCACTTACACCAATGGACAGATCATCCAAAATGAAAATAAATAAGGAAACAGAAGCTTTAAATGACACAATAGACCAGATAGATTTAATTGATATATATATAGGACATTCCATCCAAAAACAGCAGATTACACGTTCTTCTCAAGTGCGCACGGAACATTCTCCAGGATAGATCACATCTTGGGTCACAAATCAAGCCTCAGTAAATTGAAGAAAATTGAAATCATATCAAGCATCTTTTCTGACCACAATGCTATGAGATTAGAAATGAATTACAGGGAAAAAAACGTAAAAAAGACAAACACATGGAGGCTAAACAATACGTCACTAAATAACCAAGAGATCACTGAAGAAATCAAAGAGGAAATAAAAAAATACCTAGAGACAAATGACAATGAAAACACGACGACCCAAAACCTATGGGATGCAGCAAAAGCAGTTCTAAGAGGGAAGTTTATAGCTATACAAGCCTACCTAAAGAAACAAGAAAAATCTCAAGTAAGCAATCTAACCTTACAGCTAAAGAAACTAGAGAAAGAAGAACAAACAAAACCCAAAGTTAGCAGAAGGAAAGAAATCATCAAGATCAGAGCAGAAATAAATGAAATAGAAACAAAGAAAACAATAGCAAAGATCAATAAAACTAAAAGTTGGTTCTTAGCGAAGATAAACAAAATTGATAAGCCATTAGCCAGACTCATCAAGAAAAAGAGGGAGAGGACTCAAATCAATAAATTTAGAAATGAAAAAGGAGAAGTTACAACAGACACAGCAGAAATACAAAGCATCCTAAGAGACTACTACAAGCAACTCTATGTCAATAAAATGGACAACCTGGAAGAAATGGACAAATTCTTAGAGAGGTATAACCTTCCGAGACTGAACCAGGAAGAAACAGAAAATATGAACAGACCAATCACAAGTAATGAAATTGAAACTGTGATTAAAAATCTTCCAACAAACAAAAGTCCAGGACCAGATGGCTTCACAGGTGAATTCTATCAAACATTTAGAGAAGAGCTAACACCCATCCTTCTCAAACTCTTCTAAAAAATTGCAGAGCAAGGAACACTCCCAAACTCATTCTATGAGGCCACCAGCACCCTGATACCAAAACCAGACAAAGACACTACAAAAAAAGAAAATTACAGACCAATATCACTGATGAATATAGATGCAAAAATCCTCAACAAAATACTAGCAAACAGAATCCAACAACACGTTAAAAGGATCATACACCACGATCAAGTGGGATTTATCCCAGGGATGCAAGGATTCTTCAATATATGCAAATCAATCAGTGTGATACACCATATTAACAAATTGAAGAATAAAAACCATATGATCATCTCAATAGATGCAGAAAAAGCTATTGACAAAATTCAACATCCATTTCTGATAAAAACTCTCCAGAAAGTGGGCATAGAGGGAACCTGCCTCAACATAATAAAGGCCATATATGATAAACCCACAGCAAACATCATTCTCAATGGTGAAAAACTGAAAGCATTTCCTCTAAGATCAGGAACGAGACAAGGATGTCCACTCTCACCGCTATTATTCAACATAGTTCTGGAAGTCCTAGCCACGGCAATCAGAGAAGAAAAAGAAATAAAAGGAATACAAATTGGAAAAGAAGAAGTAAAACTGTCACTGTTTGCGCATGACATGATACCATACATAGAGAATCCTAAAACTGCCACCAGAAAACTGCTAGAGCTAATTAATGAATATGGTAAAGTTGCAGGATACAAAATTAATGCACAGAAATCTCTTGCATTCCTATACACTAATGATGAAAAATCTGAAAGAGAAATTATGGAAACACTCCCATTTACCATTGCAACAAAAAGAATAAAATACCTAGGAATAAACCTACCTAGGGAGACAAAAGACCTGTATGCAGAAAACTATAAGACACTGATGAAAGAAATTAAAGATGATACCAACAGATGGAGAGATATACCATGTTCTTGGATTGGAAGAATCAACATTGTTAAAATGACTATACTACCCAAAGCAATCTACAGATTCAATGCAATCCCTATCAAATTACCGATGGCATTTTTTACGGAGCTAGAACAAATCATCTTAAAATTTGTATGGAGACACAAAAGACCCCGAATAGCCAAAGCAGTCTTGAGGGAAAAAAATGGAGCTGGAGGAATCAGACTCCCTGACTTCAGATTATACTACAAAGCTACAGTAATCAAGACAATATGGTACTGGCACAAAAACAGAAGCATAGATCAATGGAACAAGATAGAAAGCCCAGAGATTAACCCACGCACCTATGGTCAACTAATCTATGACAAAGGAGGCAAAGATATACAATGGAGAAAAGACAGTCTCTTCAATAAGTGGTGCTGGGAAAACTGGACAGCTACATGTAAAAGAATGAAATTAGAATACTCCCTAACACCATACACAAAAATAAACTCAAAATGGATTAGAGACCTAAATATAAGACTGGACACTATAAAACTCTTAGAGGAAAACATAGGAAGAACACTCTTTGACATAAATCACAGCAAGATCTTTTTTGACCCACCTCCTAGAGTAATGGAAATAAAAACAAAAATAAACAAATGGGACCTAATGAAACTTCAAAGCTTTTGCACAGCAAAGGAAACCATAAACAAGACGAAAAGACAACCCTCAGAATGGGAGAAAATATTTGCAAATGAGTCAACGGACAAAGGATTAATCTCCAAAATATATAAACAACTCATTCAGCTCAATATTAAAGAAACAAACACCCCAATCCAAAAATGGGCAGAAGACCTAAATAGACATTTCTCCAAAGAAGACATACAGACGGCCACGAAGCACATGAAAAGATGCTCAACATCACTAATTATTAGAGAAATGCAAATCAAAACTACAATGAGGTATCACCTCACTCCTGTTAGAACGGGCATCATCAGAAAATCTACAAACAACAAATGCTGGAGAGGGTGTGGAGAAAAGGGAACCCTCTTGCACTGTTGGTGGGAATGTAAATTGATACAGCCACTATGGAGAACAATATGGAGGTTCCTTAAAAAACTACAAATAGAACTACCATACGACCCAGCAATCCCACTACTGGGCATATACCCAGAAAAAACCGTAATTCAAAAAGACACATGCACCCGAATGTTCCTTGCGGCACTATTTACAATAGCCAGGTCATGGAAGCAACCTAAATGCCCATCAACAGACGAATGGATAAAGAAGTTGTGGTACATATATACAATGGAATATTACTCAGCCATAAAAAGGAACGAAATTGAGTCATTTGTTGAGACGTGGATGGATCTAGAGACTGTCATACAGAGTGAAGTAAGTCAGAAAGAGAAAAACAAATATCGTATATTAATGCATGTATGTGGAACCTAGAAAAATGGTACAGATGAGCCCGTTTGCAGGGCAGAAGTTGAGACACGGATGTAGAGAATGGACATATGGACACCAAGGGGGGAAAACTGCGGTGGGGTGGGGATGGTGGTGTGCTGAATTGGGCGATTGGGATTGACATGTATATACTGATGTGTATAAAATTGATGCCTAATAAGAACCTGCAGTATAAAAAAACAAACAAAACAACTAAAAAAAAAAAATACTCCATGAGTTAAAGAGCCTCTGTTATTTAAATTAGTTCTGAATTAAATTATTCCATGGATGGCAAAGAAAACATAAATAGCTCAAAAGCATTTCTGCATTTATCCAAAGCCCTAATTGGCTGCTGGCTGGCAATTTTAAGCTGATAAAGAATAAAAGCCACCCTATTTTAAGCTCTTTAGCCATTTAGCTGTCTGAAATTATTTCACAGCTCAGGCAGGAAGGCTGGCTGGGTAAACAGAACATTCACAAATAAGTTCTGTAGAATCCAGTGTGGAAATTGAGGAAGCTAGGAGAATGGCCTGTGACAACTGTGGAATTTGAGTCAAAAATAAAAGTACTGCTGGTGATTCCCCATTGACTCAGGGAGTGGCTGCCCAGCCCTGGAAGTTATTTCTTTGTGTTCTGTTTTTAGAGGTTTCTAGCTCTATTCTAAAAAAGAAAACATTGAATGCCGACATCAGGGCATTGAGTCCATCTTGTAAAAAAAAGATGAAAAGAACATAATTCCATATTCTTTTGTACTAGTCACTTCCGGTTGGCCATTTTTGCCTGTGGGAAAAAGCACAGGTGCATGGATTTTCTTGTTTGGGTCTAAACTCATGCTTGCAGGCTTCTTAAAGTAAAAGAGGACTCACTCATATTTGCGATCCATGTTGTTTGTTTTCTAGGCAAACTAATCCGCAGCGTCTGGTAGCACATTCCCTTTATGATTTCCTGTGAAATCATAATGTCTGGCTGGAGTCACTGACTCAGTCCTATCGAGATGTTCACTCATTGGGAACAACATCTTCCTACCTGAGTAGGCATGATTTTAATTTTACTGTGACAGCACACATGTACAAAGGCAGGTGCAACTGACAGAGTCATTGGCCCTCAGGGTGATCGTAGTAAGCCTACGATCAATTGACCATTGCACACTGCTGCTTACAGCAGGTAGAAGCAAGGGAAGATGGAATGCTGGTGAAATTATTATTAAGGGTGAGGTGTTGCATCAGCATAGACATAATAAAATGCTTCCTCTGTGGAAGGGTGTAAACCTCAAGTGCAAAGTCTATAGGTACTGAAAAGTGGCAGGGCTGGCTCAGCAAGATACGGCAGTGCGAAGAACTCAAAGACTGTATTTAATTTCTCTTTCTATTTCCCTTTCTTCTTGGACATCCAGCCCCTTCTTAACTACCTTACTCCCTTTACCTCCAGGATTCTCCCTTTCATATTCTACCAGATAGACTTTGGGCACCATGCAATGAAGATTCTTCTTTTATATTGTTTAGTTGACTCTTGCTTTCCCTACCTTCTGCTAGAGAAGTGTTGAATTATCTTCATTAAAGTGCTCAAGTGCAGTCAGTTAACAATAAGCCATGTGGTGAGGGATCAGCTGAATGGGCTTCAGAATCCAACAGGCCTGGCTTCAGTGATTCACCTTGTATTTTCTGTGTGGCTTTGGATAAATTATTTAAACTATTTGAGTCTCCATGAATCTTTAAAGCATAATAATTTATAACTCATCAGGTCATTTTGAAGATTAAATGAGATAAGATATGTAAAGGGGGTAATATTCAAAAATGTTCCTTTCCGTTTTGGCCTTCCAGTACACTATTGATGCTACCCAACATTTATAGATTATCAGCAGTATTAAATCTCTGAAGTAACTGATGGTGGAAATTTTGAACATGAAAGATATTAATAATGTGCAAATTTCCAGGGAAAATTCCTTTCTGAGAGGCTTTGAAGTTATATGTGTGAGTATATGCGTGTGTTAAGGAGTATGTGTGGATACAGGGTTTAATCATGTGTGTTGTGTATCTTCTTATGGGGCTGCCATTTTTGCATCCTGATCTTTGCCCCAGGAAGCTGACTCATTTATCCTTTATCCAATGTGCCTTCTGGCTTTTGGCTAGGTTTGGCCACTGGGGAACGACTGCAGGAGATCCAGAATTATTCATTCTCCTTGATAGCTTGTGGAGAGGCATCTAGAGTGGCGCTGTTAACTGAGGCCATTAAAGCTCCCATTCCCTCCATGCTTCCTGTTGGTTTGTAGAACAGGGGATGGAAAGAGAGTGACCTCCCTGCCAGATACAGTTGGGCCAGCTTTCCTCACCTTGGAAGGTCACCCATCCTTTCAAGGTGAATGTCTCTGCATGACTCTCTCCTTCCAGTTCAAATGCTTGCTCCTTCCCTTTGTCGTTAGGAACCTAGGCATGTTAACTCCTTGTAAGCAGCTCAACATTCTTGAACTACCCCTTGTGATTCTCCTACACCCACACCTCTGTAAATAGTCCCTTTGTAAATAAACCCTCCTCAGATTTTCCTAATTTGAGTGCACCATCTGTTTCCTGTTGGAATCCCGATTTATATACCAGTAAACACAGTGTAATTAGAGAAGAGGACTAATTCCTATAATGTGAGTTAACAAAGTTTGTGTATCAGACTTCCAAAATTTATAGTGTGCTGTCTAGGACATGTTTTGACTTAAAGTGTCTCAGAATAATGATCATTATTGTTTAAATCCCCTCTGTGATCTTGCTTAATGTTTAATCATTGTTGCTTGGGAAGCAGAATCCAAAACCAGAGGAGAAAAATGAGGAAAGGCTACCGGAAGAATGCAGATGTCTTGAGTACACATTCATGCAGATATTCAAAGAAATTTGTTGAAATAAATGTGGATTTTGCTTTACAGCTATGCCCTTAATGATAATGAATTTCCCTTCAATCTCTCTGAACTTAGTGCTGCATCTGGGGTACAGAATTTCCTCAAACCCGTTACACTAGATATTGGAAAAACCCCACTTTGGGCTATTGGAAACTAAACAGACTATTAAGACATCATTTGCTAGTTCTGTGAATCCTCTCTTCCGTTGCATCTGGTTCCTTTAGATTTAGTTTTTGGAGAGACTTGGTGAAGCAACATGAGATAGAAGAAGAAACGTCATGAGCGTTCAGGAGCCTGGGATGATGGTGGCATTGATGTGAGGTCATACTTGGCCCAGACTTGGGGTCGGTCAATGATGGCCAGATGTGGAGTCTCTTATTAGGCCCAAACTTAAAAACCCAGCCTCCAGACAGAATTTATTTTTTAGATGAAAATAGAATCCAAAAAAGAAACACTTATTGGGTCAAAGAAGGATGCTTACTTTTAACTCTCTAAGTATTTTTCCCTTTATCAAAAGACTGATGACTGTGGCAAGACAGTGTTGAAAATACCAATTTATGCTCTTCTCAGGGCTCGAAAACTTTATTTTAATTTGAACTTTAAATAACTTTTTTACCTCATTTTACTCATTTGACAGCAATTGTTTCAAGATATGGATTTCAGTTCCCAGGCAATCTCATCATCTGTTAATATAATAATAAACTTAAATCAGTGCATATTTCACAGAGAACTGGCAATGTTTTACATTTTTGCCTTTTGACTGGCATTGCATTAACCTAGAATATAAGTCTGGTGATGGATGTACAGGAGTTTCAACTCACTAAACCTTGAATTTGCAGAGCAAAATGCAGTTATAGCCCATTTGTGAACACAGAAGGGTAAGATTAGCAATCTTACTGCATGATAAGTAATGCAAAATAATCCCAAGAGAAAAGATTAGTTTCTAGGTGGCTCTTCAGAAATGTTTGTTTTGTAAGACAGCATAATACTTCTTAAAACAGGATTATCTCAGTCACCACTTCTTTTACTGAATATTTATTTCCCCAAACTATTTGCTTACCTTCCCACACAGAAAAAGTCTCCCTTTTACATTTAGTGGGGAAGAACTAATTGATTTTTTTTTTAAATCAATCTTCTTCTTTGTAGACTTACTTGTGATTGAGATTTATTATATTTGGATGTTTAAGAATCCGTTAACAAGATCTTTAACAAGAATCTAGATTTTTTTTTTTTTAAAGATTGACTGATTGATTGATTGCTATGTTGGGTCTTCGTTTCTGTGCTAAGGCTTTCTCTAGTTGCGGCAAGCGGGGGCCACTCTTCATCGCGGTGCGCGGGCCTCTCACTGTCGCGGCCTCTCTCGTTGCGGAGCACAGGCTCCAGACGCGCAGGCTCAGTAGTTGTGGCTCACGGGCCTACTTGCTCTGCGGCATGTGGGATCTTCCCAGACCAGGGCTCGAACCCGTGTCCCCTGCATTAGCAGGCAGATTCTCAACCACTGCGCCACCAGGGAAGCCCCAAGAATCTAGATATTTTTAACTTGAGATTGACATTTTGTGATATACAGAGACTTGGTTTCAATAGATGGTGTTAATCTGGGTTTTACTGCGACTGAAGTGGCCCATGGGAAGACTTGATATACCCTATGAATGCCCTGATATACACAGAATTGTGTGTAAATACACTTATATGATCCTCCCCACCTCACCCTACCCCACAGAGTGGGTGTATAGCTTTCAGCAGATTCTCAAAGGGATATTTGATTTGAAAAATAGTAACATGTGCTCACTTAAAAATTGTAAGCATGTAGTAAGTGAGGCTTTTTATTTCTTTCTTAATAATGGTAATGGTAGTGGTGGTAAGTTCTTTTTGATAGTAGTCCTTTTATGGATAAATGTTAACTATAGGTTTCCTCAGGAATCAATATTGGGATTACTCAGTCATTAGTTTATCTAACATACAAAACACGTACTGGGAACCTAGTGTGTGTGGAGGGATATAACAATATCCCTTCTATGTACTTTTATGTATGTATAAAGCAAGATGGGATACAAGCATTTCTAAGTTAATCCTGGAAATCACTGCGGCTCACAACTAAATAATGTAGGAATGGAGCCATCAAGAAATGAAGAGGCATGTAAAAGAAATAGAAGCACAAAGATCAGCTTGATGCTTTCTGGCATAACATCCCACAATACTTAATTGTCCTCATGTTTGAAAAGCCCACTCTTACTATTATTTCTAAAAATTCATATATATATATATATATAT
Organism: Eschrichtius robustus; assembly: GCF_028021215.1. Classification (NCBI taxonomy): domain Eukaryota; kingdom Metazoa; phylum Chordata; class Mammalia; order Artiodactyla; family Eschrichtiidae; genus Eschrichtius; species Eschrichtius robustus. The sequence goes on along the minus strand of NC_090831.1, from coordinate 63,736,481 downwards.
ATATATATATATATATATATATATATATATATATATATTTCAAAGCAGTTAAAGAAGGTAATAGGGTATACCATGAAAACAAATTCGCCTGCTACCTCAGCCCTGGTATTCCAGTTTATTTTCTCAAAGATAAATATTGTTATTTTTTTTATGATAAAATAAACATATTGTTTATTTATGATAAACATATTGTTTTAATCAGGATACCTTCCTCTGAGACTTTCTTGGTGTTATACTGAGCCAGGGTCAAATATCAGAAGGCTTCTCCTCAGCAGTTTCAAAAACTGCTCGGTTACTCTAGAAATTCTAAGGAGGCAAGATCAAATACTTAGTGTCTCTAGAAAGGATGCTTCTAATGTTTTCACTCTTATGAAATGGCCCTGGGAAAAACACTGAGGATCTTTGTCTCTCTGGACATGGACATGGTCTCTGAACTTGGATTTGGGATCAGAACTATCCCATCACCTAAATTTAGATCTCAAAGGTTTATCATGGTTTTTATGCCTAGTTCCAAAGGCAGTTTAACTTTTTAGGCCCACATGATTGCAGGATGAGTACAGAGGAGCATTATATTTTTGTGTGTCCTTTTACTTCCCAGCTAAATGTTAATAACAATAGTAAGTGCAAGTCTTAAATTATTCCACATTACTTATTTTGCAGAATGGGCTCTTCTTGGGTAATAACTTTTTAAACAATCAGAAACCTAGTGGGATACGATGGTCAGAGTCCTCCAGTTAGCTGCTGCATGGCAAGCTTAGTTAGTTGCATCATCCTTTCAGTCTGACCTTTGAGGTGATAGAAACTGGCAGTAAAAGATCAGATCTGTTTCCTGGTCACCAGTGCCTTTAAATCACCTTAGATAAAAGCAGATCAATGGTCGGAAATTAGAGCAGATGGCAAGTTATGGGTTGCCAGTAACTGTCTTTGGGTTACAATTCCTGCAATAGGGAAGGAGTTAAGATATTTTGTCAAATATTATTACATTTTCAAATAATAAATTATCTATTTTTAAATAGTTATTTTAATTAAAAAGACACATCTACTTGGTAAATACATTCAAATTGTGCAAATATGTACAATGAGAAAAAAGTCTCCCACACATCCTAAACCACCGCTTTCCAACCCCATTCCAGTCACAGAAGCAACCATTGCTAATGGTTTCTTGTGCATTTTCCCAGAATTTTCTATATATGTAAAATATATAAATGGCATAGTTGTAAAAATACATTAAAATATTTTTACATAAGAAGAAATATATTATACACACTGTACATGTATCTGTGAAAATGCCTTGCAGGACATTTAGTCCGGTCTAAAATGTCCATGAGACATTTCGCACACGGAGAAAAACTACTTGACGTGCATCATGCTCATGGATGTTTTGGATAGCACCAAATTTCAAGGAACTTTAGTCATGGAACAAAAGTCTTATGGATGTTTTGGACGGGATCAAATACCTGCTAACCAAAAAATGTATATATGTAATGACATTTTAACTTAACATTTAATTTTGGAGATGTTTTTCCGTAACAGTTTTGGATATATTTCACTCTGTTTAACAGTGGTATAATCTTTGTTTACTTAGTCGGTTTTATATAAATGGACATCCACATTTTCTCTTATATTTGCTTTAAAGATACAGAAATGAATCCCTTCTACTTCCATTTTTGCTTATATATATGTGTTTCTCTGCAAAATTGTTGAATGAGATTTTGCATTTAGAATTTTGATAGATAATGTACATATTGCCAAGTTACTCTCCAAAGAGTCTGCACCATTTTCACTCATACCAGAACTGATGATAGGTCCTAATTTTCTACACTTTGGCCAACACTATGTATTATCAATATTTTTCATGCTTGTCATATTAAAAAGTGAAAAAATGTACCAGATATATATAGTCTATTTGTCTTTCTTTTTTCTGCTTTGAGTCAGTGTTGCTCCCTGCCTGTTTTTCTGGTGGGTTGTTGGACTGTTGTATATTAAGGCAATTAAAACATATTTACATGTGTTGTACATAAACTCTCCCAGTGTTTTAGTCATCTTCTGACTTTGCTAAATTTCTTGCCATGTGGGAATTTGTAATGTTTATGAAAGCAAGTCTATTAATCATTTCTTTTATAGACTTCTGGATTTTATGTCTTGTTTAGAAAGGCCTTTCCCATTCCAAGTTTTTTCCTAAGTGCCCATTGTTTCCATAGGATAGTTGGGGTTTCATATTTTATTTTGAAATATTTCACATTTGGAAATAGTTTTATATATAAGGTCTAGATTTTTCCACACCAGTTTTCTCATTTTCACTATTGATTTATCCCACCTTTTCCGGCTGATTTGTAAAGCCACTTTTAACATATACTAACTTTTCACATACATTTGGCTCCATTTGGGATTCTACCCTGATGATCACTTTGTTCCTGAAGCACTGTCATATTTTAATGTGTGACATTAAAGGGCTAATTCTCCATCACTACTCTTTTTTCTTTTCCCCAAGTCTATTCTAGCTATCCTAACGTGCTTATATTTCCACATCTTTATTTTCCATTTTCCCCACAGAATTCTTATCACATTCCAAAATATAAAATTTCATTTGTACTTTTGTTGGTAATCACACTGAATTTATAAATTAATTCATGGATGTCTGCCATCTTTACAATATTGTCTTTATATTCAAGAACAAGGTATATTTCCATTTATTGATTTTTTTTTAACATCTTTATTGGCGTATAATTGCTTTACAATGGTGTGTTAGTTTCTGCTTTATAACAAAGTGAATCAGCTATACATATACATACATCCCCGTATGTCCTCCCATTTGCATCTCCCTCCCACCCTCCCTATCCCACCCCTCTAGGTGGTCACAAAGCACCGAGCTGATCTCCCTGTGCTATGCGGCTGCTTCCCACTAGCTATCTATTTTACATTTGGTAGTGTACATATGTCAGTGCCACTCTCTCACTTCATCCCAGCTTACCCTTCCCCTCCCCATATCCTCAAGTCCATTCTCTAGTAGGTCTGTGTCTTTATTCCCGTCTTGCCACTAGGTTCTTCATGACCTTTATTTTCCCTTAGATTCCATATATATGTGTTAGCATACTGTATTTGTTTTTCTTTTTCTGACTTACTTCACTCTGTATGACAGACTCTAACTCCATCCACCTCACTACAAATACCTCCATTTCATTTCTTTTTATGGCTGAGTAATATTCCATTGTATATATGTGCCACATCTTCTTTATCCATTCATCCAATGATGGACACTTAGGTTGCTTCCATGTCCTGGCTATTGTAAATAGAGCTGCAATGAACATTTTGGTACATGGCTCTTTTTGAATTATGGTTTTCTCAGGGTATATGCCCAGTAGTGGGATTGCTGGGTCGTATGGTAGTTCTATTTGTAGTTTTTTAAGGAACCTCCATACTGTTCTCCATAGTGGCTGTATCAATTTACATTCCCACCAACAGTGCAAGAGTGTTCCCTTTTCTCCACACCCTCTCCAGCATTTATTGTTTCTAGATATTTTGATGATGGCCATTCTGACCGGTGTGAGATGATATCTCATTGTAGTTTTGATTTGCATTTCTCTAATGATTAATGATGTTGAGCATTCTTTCATGTGTCTGTTGGCAATCTGTATATCTTCTTTGGAGAAATGTCTATTTAGGTCTTCTGCCCATTTTTGGATTGGGTTGTTTGTTTGTTTGTTATTGAGCTGCATGAACTGCTTGTAAATCTTGGAGATTTATCCTTTGTCAGTTGCTTCATTTGCAATTATTTTCTCCCATTCTGAGGGTTGTCTTTTGGTCTTGTTTATGGTTTCCTTTGCTGTGCAAAAGCTTTTAAGTTTCATTAGGTCCCATTTGTTTATTTGTGTTTTTATTTCCCTTTCTCTAGGAGCTGGGTCAAAAAGGATCTTGCTGTGATTTATGTCATAGAGTGTTCTGCCTATGTTTTCCTCTAAGAGTTTTAAAGGCCTTATATTTAGGCCTTTAATCCATTTTGAGTTTATTTTTGTGTATGGTGTCAGGGAGTGTTCTAATTTCATTCTTTTACGTGTAGCTGTCCAGTTTTCCCAGCACCACTTATTGAAGAGGCTGTCTTTTCTCCATTGTATATTTTTGCCTCCTCTATGAAAAATAAGGTGACGATATGTGTGTGGGTTTATCTCTGGGCTTTCTATCCTGTTCCATTGATCTATATTTCTGGTTTTGTGCCAGTGCCATACTGTCTTGATTACTGTAGCTTTGTAGTATAGTCTGAAGTCAGGGAGCCTGATTCCTCCAGCTCCGTTTTTCTTTCTCAAGATTGCTTTGGCTATTTGGGCTCCTTTTGTGTTTCCATACAATTTGTGAAATTTTTTGTTCTAGTTCTGTGAAAAATGCCATTGGTAATTTGATAGGGATTGCACTGAATCTGTAGATTGCTTTGGGTAGTATAGTCATTTTCACAATATTGATTCTTCCAATCCAAGAACATGGTATGTCTCTCCATCTGTTGGTATCACCTTTAATTTCTTTCATCAGTGTCTTACAGTTTTCTGCATACAGGTCATTTGTCTCCTTAGGTAGGTTTATTCCTAGGTATTTTATTCTTTTTGTTGCAATGGTAAATGGGAGTGTTTCCATAATTTCTCTTTCCGATTTTTCATCATTAGTGTATAGGAATGCAAGAGATTTCTGTGCATTAATTTTGTATCCTGCAACTTTTCTAAGTTCATTGATTAGCTCTAGTAGTTTTCTGGTAGCATCTTTAGGATTCTCTATGTATAGTATCATGTCATCTGCAAACAGTGACAGCTTTACTTCTTCTTTTCCAATTCGGATTCCTTTTATTTCCTATTCTTCTCTGATTGCTGTGGCTAAAACTTCCAAAACTATGTTGAATAATAGTGGTGAGAGTGGAAAACCTTGTCTTGTTCCTGATCTTAGTGGAAATGGTTTCAGTTTTTCACCTTTGAGAATGATGTTGGCTGTGGGTTTGTCATATACGGCTTTTATTATGTTGAGGTAAGTTCCTTCTATGCCTACTTTCTGGAGAGTTTTTATCATAAATGGGTGTTGAATTTTGTCAAAAGCTTTTTCTGCATCTATTGAGATGACCGTATGGTTTTTTCTCCTTCAGTTTGTTAATATGGTTTATCACATTGATTGATTTGCATGTATTGAAGAATCCTTGCATCCCTGGGATAAATCCCACTTGATCCTGGTGTATGATCCTTTTAATATGCTGTTGGATTCTGTTTGCTAGTATTTTGTTGAGGATTTTTGCATCTATATTCATCAGTGATATTGGTCTGTAATTTTCTTTTTTTGTAGTATATTTGTCTGGTTTTGATATCAGGGTGATGGTGGCCTCGTAGAAAGAGATTGGGAGTGTTCCTCCCTCTGCTGTATTTTGGAAGAGTTTGAGAAGGATAGGTGTTAGCTCTTCTCTAAATGTTTGATAGATTTCGCCTGTGAAGCCATCTGGTCCTGGGCTTTTGTTTGTTGGAAGATTTTTAATCACAGTTTCAATTTCAGTACTTGTGATTGGTCAGTTTATATTTTCTATTTCTTCCTGGTTCAGTCTCGGAAGGTTGTGCTTTTCTAAGAATTTGTCCATTTCTTCCAGGTTGTCCATTTTATTGGCATATAGTTGCTTCTAGTTATCTCTCACGATGCTTTGTATTTCTGCAGTGTCAGTTGTTACTTCTCCCTTTTCATTTCTAATTCTGTTGATTTGAGTATTCTCCCTTTTTTTCTTGATGAGTCTGGCTAATGGTTTATCAATTTTGTTTATCTTCCCAAGGAACCAGCTTGTAGTTTTTTTGATCATTGCTATTGTTTTCTTTATTTCTTTTTCATTTATTTCTGATCTGATCTTTATGATTTCTTTCCTTCTGCTAACTTTGGGGTTTTTTTTGTTCTTCTTTCTCTAACTTCTCTAGGTGAAAGGTGAGGTTGTTTATTTAAGATGTTTCTTGTTTCTTGGGGTAGGACTGTATTGCTATATACTTCCCTCTTAGAACTGCTTTTGCTGCGTCCCATAGGTTTTGGGTCGTTGTATTTTCATTGTCATTTGTTTCTAGGTATTTTTTGATTTTCTCTTTGATTTCTCCAGTGATCTCTTGGTTATTTAGTAGTGTATTGTTTAGCCTCCATGTGTTTGAATTTTTACAGATTTTTTCCTGTAATTGATATCTAGTCTCATAGCGTTGTGGTCAGAAATGATACTTGATACGATTTCAATTTTCTTAAATTTACCAAGGCTTGATTTGTGACCCAAGATATGATCTATCCTGGAGACTGTTCCATGAGTACTTGAGAAGAAAGTGTATTCTGTTGTTTTTGGATGGAATGTCCTATAAATATCAATTAAGTCCATCTTGTTTAATGTATCATTTAAAGCTTGTGTTTCCTTATTTATTTTCATTTTGGATGATCTCTCCATTGGTGAAAGTGGGGTGTTAAAGTCCCCTACTATGATTGTGTTACTGTCGATTTCCCCTTTTATGGCTGTTAGCATTTGCCTTATGTATTGAGGTGCTCCCATGTTGGGTACATACATATTTGCCATTGTTATATCTTCTTCTTGGATTGGTACCTTCATCACTATGTAATGTCCTTCTTTGTCTCTTGTAATAGTCTTTATTTTGAAGTCTATTTTGTCTGATATGAGAATAGCTACGCCAGCTTTCTTTTGATTTCCATTTGCATGGAATATCTTTTTCCATCCCCTCACTTTCAGTCTGTATGTGTCTCTAGGTCTGAAGTGGGTCTCTTGTAGACAGCATATATACGAGTCTGGTTTTTGTATCCATTCAGCCTGTCTATGTCTTTTGGTTGGAGCATTTAATCCAATTACATTTAAGGTAATTATCGATATGTATGTTCCTATTCCCATTTTCTTAAGTGTTTTGGGTTTGTTATTGTAGGTCTTTTCCTTCTCTTGTGTCTCCTGCCTAGAGAAGTTCCTTTAGCATTTGTTGTAAAGCTGGTTTGGTGGTGCTGAATTCTCTTAGCTTTTGCTTGTCTGTAAAGGTTTTAATTTCTCCATTGAATCTGAATGAGATCCCTGCTGGGTAGAGTAACCTTGGCTGTAGGTTTTTCCCTTTCATCACTTTAAATATGTCCTGCCACTCCCTTCTGGCTTGCAGAGTTTCTGCTGAACGATCAGCTGTTAACCTTATGGGGATTCCTTTGTATGCTATTTGTTGTTTTTCCCTTGCTGCTTTTAATATTTTGTCTTTGTGTCTAATTTTTGATAGTTTGATTAATATGTGTCTTGGTGTGTTTCTCCTTGGATTTATCCTCTATGGGACTCTCTGTGCTTCCTGGACTTGATTGACTATTATGATTTTAGGCAGTCTCTGTCCTAATGGGTGGGGCTGTGTTCCTGTCTTGCTAGTTGTTTTGTATAGGGTGTCCAGCACCGTAGCTTGCTGGTCGTTGAGTGGAGCTGAGTCTTAGCATTGAGATGGAGATCTCTGGGAGAGCTTTCGCTGTTTGATATTACATGGAGCCGGGAGGTCTCTGGGGGACCAATGTCCTGAACACGGCTCTCCCACCTCAGAGACACAGACCTGACACCCAGCTGGATCATGAAGACCCTGTCAGCCACACGGCTGTTGGCAAGTCTGAGGTCTTCTGCCAGCGTTCAGTAGGTGTTCTGTAGGAGTTGTTCCACATGTAGATGTATTTCTGGTGTATTTGTGGGGAGGAACGTGATCTCCACGTCTTACTCCTCCGCCATCTTGAAAGTCTCCTCTGAGGTCTTTGTAGTTTCTGGTCAATTGTTCTATAAGCCTAAAACTTCTGCGCTCATTCGGCTTGACTTGGCTCGGCTCCTCTTCCTTCTCCAGCTTGGTGGTCGTAGCCGAGCCCAGGAGTGAGTGTGCAAGAGTGCACAAGGGGATGCTTCACTTTCTCCCTTCCGCTGCCGCCGCAGCTCTCTCAGCACCTTCCCATCCCGCTCGCGCTGGGGAGTCCCTCAGGACAGGATGGGGGTCGGAGGGTGTCAGTGACTGTGGGGGGAGTCAGTTGGGGGGGAGGCAGAGGGAACTAGGCGACACGGCTGAGGGGGGTGTGTGCTCCGAGGGTCGGAGATGTAAGGAGCTCGTGTGGCCTCTGGGGGAGGAGGTGGGGAGACAGAGAGTTCTTTGAGGGGCTCTCACAAGCACGGGGCTCCTTGAAAGAGGGGATAAGAGTCTGAGGGAAAGCATCTGTGGAGTAGAACCTGTTAATTTTTTTATTAGAATTTTCAAGTTTTCTTTACCTAGATCCTGTTTCAGAACATTTTATTTATTTCTATTATTTTATAGATGTGTTGTCTTTTCAAATAGTCACAATTCTTCTTTTGCATTATACATATATATGTAATATAGGAAATCTGTTGATTTTTGTGAACTAATTTTTTAAGTAGCCACATTAGTAAGTTCTTATATGGATTCTAATAATTTTTCAATTGATTATCTTGTATTTTCAGGTAAATAGAATTGTTCCAGGGGATATATATATCTGTATTTCTATATAACATATGCATACATATATGTATATGTATATATATATGTGTTTACATATACATGGCACCTTTTAATTTAAATTTTAATTTATTTTTGAACTGATAATATATCCATATAGTTCAAAATTTAGAAGTACAAAAGATATACAAAAGAAAAGTACAAAAAATCTCCCTCTTCACCTATTCCCAGACCCCAAAGTTTCCTCATATGAGTTAATGTATGTTATCAGTTCTTGGTAATCCTTTCAGAGTTATTCTATATATATATAATATATATATATATATATATATATATATATATATAATATATATATACAGTCAAATACAATATAAATAAATGTACTTTTTACACAAATGATGGTGAGCTGTACACACTGTCCTATCCTTTGAGTGTAGACATACACGGATGAGGAAAGTAAAGACATAAGATCAGAATGTGCATGATTCCCTTCTTGGTAAAAATATCTGTTTTCTTCAGCTTTTACCTGCAATCTACTCTGTGTCATGGATGTCAGACATAGATTCTTGGGAGATGGGACCAGAAGACAAATCACAGTAACAGAGACCACAGAGAACTTTGCTCTGCCTTCCTGAGCTATACTTGGTTATCAGGTTTATCTGGTATGCCTAATGCTCTCTTCCCTTTGGATTTCTTCCACAGAGCTCCTTACTTCTCTCTGGGGCCAAAGCCATCATCTATCAGTCCAGACATATCTGGATCCAGTTTGGGCTCAGCCACATCAATGTTGCAACTGGCACAAGCAAATCATCTGTACCTACTGATGAATGACTACATTCATACATTCCAAAAGTATTCCCCGCTAACTCAGCCCCAAGTCTCTGCAAGATGTTGATTCCAAAAGACCACCGCACTACCTTATACCATAATAACCCCTGTCATATAACATTATTAGCCTTCTTTTATTTTCTCTCCAACAATATTCTCAGCACATAATTTAGGAATAAATGTGGCTTTTATTTTTTTCCCATAGCAAAGGAATTTGGTTCTGTTTGATAGTTGAATAGCAGAATAATTTGTGTATGATGGAGTGACAAAATTTTAGGGATACCAGATATATCATTGAATTGAATTCCATGTATGCAACATTGTATGATCTAGAACACAGTATCAGGATGTAAGCTTTAGCAGTCACTTTCCACCAGCCCCCTTCCCTTCCCCTCTCCTCTACTGCTGCCCAGCTCTAGACAACCACTAATCTATTTTCTGCCTCTATAGATTTACCAATTCTGGACATTTCATAGAAACGGAATCACAAATATATGGTCATTTTTGACTGGCTTCTTTTATTTAGCTTGTTTTTGAGGTTGATTCATTCTGTAGCATGTATTAATACTTCATTCCTTTTTGCTGACAAATAATGTTTCATTGAATAGATCACATTTTGTTTATTCATTCACCAGTTTTTGGACATTTGGGTTGTTTCAACTTTTTGGCTATTCTGAATAATGCCCACAATCAACATTCATGTACGAGTCTTTGTGCGAATACATGTTTTCAATTTTCTTGGTTATGTGATCTAGTAGTTGAATTGTTGGGTCATATGGTAACTTAACATTTTGAGAAATTGCTATACTATTTTCTAAAGTGGCTGTACCATTTTATAATGTCACTAGCAATGTATAAGGGTTTCACCTTCTCTACAGCATCATGAAAAATTTATTGTCTGTCTTTTTTATTATAGCTGTTTTAGTGGTTATGAAATCACTGTGGCTTTGATTTGCATTTTACTGTGATATATCACCGTGGTTTTGATTTGCATTTCTCTAGTGACAAATGAGGTGGAACATTTTATCATGTTCTTAGCCATTGATATATGTTCTGGGGACAAAAGCCCATTAAAATTATTTGCCCATTTTTAATCACGGGTGTTTGTCTTTTTTTAAACTATTGAGTTATAAGAGTTCTTTTTGTTTTCCAGGTACTAGATCCTTATCAGACACACAATTTATGAATATTTTCTCTCTTTCTGTGTGTTTTCTTTTTTCATAATATTTTATACAGCAATAAAGTTTTCAAGTTTGGTTAAGTCTAATTTACCTAATTTTTCTTTTGTCAGTTGTGCTTTTGATATTGTCTATAGTTTTAACTCTTACACTTAAGCCTAAGATCCACTCTGAGTTAGTATTTTTGAATAGTGTGAGGTAGATATCCAGTTTCTGTCTTTGGCATATGGGTGCCTGTATAATTTTAATACATGCAAATGTGTACTTAACAGGGAAGTTATTCCCTTCTCTTGAGATTACCTAAGGCTTTTAATTCTCTCTATAGGTACTAAAGTTAGTCCTGACATAGGAAGTGTTAATAAAAGGTCTCCAGAGATAAAAGTGTTTAGGTTTTATGTGCCATTTTATACCATGTAAGAAATTCATTAATTTAAAAGACAGTTCTGAATACAGGTTGTAGCATGTTTATTTTGTAAAGTCATGGAAAGTCTAATGCCACAGAAGGACTTAGAGCCTAGCAGGAATGGAAACCCTTTCTTTTCTAAGTCATTTCTTTGTTTTAGTGCATAGAATAACTCTTGGCAATTCCTATACTGAGCCCAGTTATTCAGAAAGTTTTCTCAGCTCAAATGGCAATAAGGAAGTTTTATAGCAAGAATGGGTAAAAGTGAAAATAAATGTAATTTTAACTGCTTTGGGAAGCTATGTTTACTTAGTTCTTATCTTTGATTTTCTCCTGGGTTTATTGGTCAAACTCTTAAATTGAGATAAAGAGAGTTAAGCCTTTTTGATTCAGAGATTTAAAAGGGTCCTACTTTGTGCTCACAGAAGGAACAATGAATCTTTTTAAAGGAAATGCGTATCTATTGAGGGAATTTTAATATTTTTTTCTTTCAGTTGGGAACATCATCGATACTAGGAATTGATGGAACTTAAGATGCCAAATTTTGAAGAAAGAAGGTAATGACATTTGGATAGTGCAAAATTAACTATTGGAAAAAATATTAAATTAAATTTAATATATATAAGTTGAAGGTGGTCAATACAACTCGTCAGTGGCCACACCATTTAAAATAACTTTAATAGATTATTTTTGGTGAAACAATTCCACACGACTGACTTTATATTTGAATACATCAAATTGTACCCTCAGAGTCAGTAGAATTCATTGACTATTATGTAAATTATTCAAGTCCAGTTGTCTGCATGGATTCCAAATGGCTATCCAAGGAACACAAAGACACTGAGCCAACGACAGCAATCCATCATGAATCAATTTAGCCTTCACTTGCCTAGCATTCAGTCTTAAATAGGTATTCTTTCATTCTCTCAGTTATTGATAGCAACTAACTCAAATTTTTGGTCTAGTACTTCAGTAAGCTTGGGTGAACATATACATACACATTCTTTCTTAATCTCATCTAGCTAATTATCTAATTTTTTTGTGTGTAATTAGTCATGAAGTTTCCATCCTGCTTTTATATCCACTATAACTATGGGGAGTGATTTTGCTATAGTTTCCCTCTGACTGTCACGGAGGCAAGGTGAGGTGGAGGCGGTGATCATGCTCAAAATACTAGGGGATAAAATACAATTATGCCAGTTAGTGTGGACTTGGGCAAACTTGCGCTACTTTCTTTCAACAGGGGGATTATTTTTAGGTATTAAAGCCTTTTGCATGATGTTAACTTGTTCATTTAGGAGAAAAAAAAAAATCAGAAAACTCCAGGGGTGGGATTAATCTTAATGAGTCAGCACTACTTATAAGAAGTAGTGAAGCACAAACCAAAAAATTAGCAAAATGGCTTCTGAAATGATTAAAATTAATTACAGCCTCAGGCAAGAGTTTAGCCCTAGGCCAAGGCGCCTTGCATCTCCTCCTTCAGTCCAACCCAGCTTGCCAAGTATTTACTCTTTTTTTTTTTTTTTTTTTTTGGCTGTGTTGGGTCTTCGTTGCTGCACGCGGGCTTTCTCTAGTTGCGGCTAGCGGGGGCTACTCTTGGTTGCAGTGCGCGGGCTTCTCATTGCGGTGGTTTCTCTTGTTGCAGAGCATGGGCTCTAGGCACATGGGCTTCAGTAGTTGTGGCACATGGGCTCAGTAGTTGTGGCTCGCGGGCTCTAGAGCGCAGGCTCAGTAGTTGTGGCGCACGGGCTTAGTTGCTCTGCGGCACATGGGATCTTCCTGGACTAGGGCTCGAACCTGTGTCCCCTGCGTTGGCAGGCAGGTTCTTAACCACTGCGCCACCAGGGAAGCGTGCAAGTATTTACTTGTGAACACCCCAGCCTACTCTACTTTCCCTTCCCCAGCACAGCCCATGTCCCCCAGGTTGGGCGCCTGATGCTCCTGGGTGGGGGCGGGGGGAACCCTTCACTTCCTGTTCAGTACCCATGCTATCCAGCAGCCCAAGAACCCTGCTCCTAACTCTGGGCTAAGGTGAAGATGTGTGCTCATTGGGAGTTTGGGTCAAATTTGGGTCTAAAAGTTCTATAGCAAATGAGAATTCTTACAGTTCTTCCCCAGGAAAATTTGGGGAACCGACAGTAGCTTCACATGGGAAGAGGATTGCTCAGTAAAGAAGGTTCTACAGTTCATAGTCTGGAATTCATTATGATTAAAAAATGTTGTAGATGAGAAAACCTGGGACATAATCGATTTCCCAGGTTTTCTCTGTAGTTTGTTTTGTTTTAAGGCTAATTCTGGTCTTATCTAGTATTTAGTATGTCTAGTATTTAGCTTTTTGTCGTAAGTCTAACTCTGGTCTTGTCACAAATTTAGCATCTTTCTAAGGAATTTGGGGATTACTGTCATAGTGAGAACATTCTCTTAAAAATTCAAGTAGCAAATTTCAGATCTTATTAATTTGGGAAAATATTATTTATTGGCCTCCAATAATTAAAAATATATTTATGTATAATTACACATTTAGTATATTAATATCAACTCATTCAGTCATTGCAGTGGAAGCTAAAGTCTTCCAGGACCACACTCATAATCACTTTTCAGGAATGACAGCTATTATCAGTTTGGTGAGGATTCTTCCAGGACTATTTATAGGCATATACGTACATTTTCACATGCCTGTAAAATACATGATATTGGTTGCTCTTCTTTTAGAATTTAAATTATAGCATAGTTACATCATTTTCTGCTATTTACTTTTCCTTTTTTACCCAACCATATGTCTTAGAGATTTTTCTGCCTTAGTAATATAGTAGATCTATCCCAGTTTATTAACAATTCCTTTATTTATGGACATTTAGGTTATTTCCAACTCTTAACAATTATAAACAATGTTGCAATTTACATCCCTGTACAGGCCTCTTTGTTCTTATGCACAAGTATTAGTATGGGGAAATACAGAGAGTTGCCAGGTCATAATGTGAGCATACTTTCTTATTTTAAGAGACATTGCATATTTCCCCTCTCACGTGTGTGTATCACAGAGAATGTGTATGACCATGCCAGTTTCCCTCCACTCTTAGCTATTCTTACTATTTAAAAAATTTCTGAGTGGTGACAAATTAATGTTGCTCGTGATATTAAACAAGCTAGTTTTACTATCTCACTATTACCTATAATGTTTGCTGCCGGTTTGTGATAGAATATGATATTCCCTATTATCCCTGGTTTGTTAAGAGCTTTTCTTGTTTTGTATGAATGGACATCAAAACAGTTTAAATTATTTTTTCCCGCGTCAACTCCTATGATAAAAATAATTTATTCTTTGAATTTTTAATGTAGCAATGACAGTAAATAATTTTCTCATGCTAAACCAGCTTTCCATTCCTTGAACAAACTATAAATAGTCATAATATGTTAATTTGTTACGTGTTGCTATATTGTTTGCTAATATTTTGTACAAGATTTTTGAATCTATGTTCATAATATTCTTTTCTTACTCAGTCCTTGTCTGATTTTGAGTCCAATGTTAGGAAAACCTTATAAAAGTTTTGGGTACCTTTTTCTCTTTTTCTATAATTTGGAACAATTGTATATATAAGGTAAGGATTAACTTTTTTCTTATAGGTTTAGTGAAGTGAGTAAAATTGTGGGCATGGTGCTTATTATGATGAGTAATAATATGATGCCTACTGATTTCATTTCTGAAATGGTACAAGTCCACTTAGTTTTTCTATTTCTTTAGTCAGTTTTGTTAATTTCATATTTTCCTAGCTAATTATTTATTTCATCTAATTTTATTGACATGTGGTTGTTTATATTATTCTCTTATGATTCTAAGGTTTTATTGTTTCCTCTACATTACCAAATGTTATTTTTGGTTTATTTCTACCCTTTCTGTTTATTAATCTTTAATTAATATTTTATCTATACTATTTTATAAATACTATTTTAGTATTTTTAATATTTTATTTATTTTTCATATTTATTAGTAAATAATATTTATTTCTTTTAGTCTGTTGCCTCTCTTTCATAGTATTGTCTTTCCCTGAATGATTGGAAATTCTTGGTGGAGGAATTATCTTCTTTGCGATTTACTATCTATTTGTTCTAGCACTATTTGTAGAGGAGGTATAATTATCAGGTAGAAGTTAAGGGATCTGAAAGCCTTCAATACGTGCATTTTAATTTTTGTTTTTTGCAATGTCATCATGATACCATTTACTTAGGTAAGTTAGACAGGTGTGACTTCATGTATATCTTTCCTGCTGTGTCACAGAAATTAAATTTATGAAATAGCACCAGTGGTGGTGATGAGGGATGAGATAAGGGAAGAGGGAATAGAAGTTTGTGAGACTACAAAGATTAATTTTTTCTTATACCCTATCTGTATTCTCAGGCCGAGGTGGTCTGTTACATAAGGGGTTACCAACGTCATTTAGAGGTAAGGCTCTTTTTTTTTTTTTGGATGTGGAACAGTTCTAAAGTCTTTATTGAGTTTGTTACAATGTTGCTTATGTTTTATATTTTGTTTTTTTGGCCCGAAGGCATGTGGGATCTTAGCTCCCCCGCCAGGGATCGAACCCACACTCCCTGTACTAGAAGGTGAAGTCTTAACCACTGGACCACCAGGGAAGTCCCAGAGGTAAGGCTCTTGACTCAGGTGGCTAATGAATAAGGTAGAAAAAAAAACCAATTTGAGGAATGAAAATAAATATTGCTTAGTTTATGCGAAATAGTCTCAGAAAGTGCTGGATGTAAAATGGTAAAATCTTTAGGAGCAATTCGGTGATACACATCAAATCCTTAAAAACAGACCAGGCAGTTCTATGTCTCAAAATTTGTTTAAAGCAAATAATCAGAAAAATGCTTAAAGCTGAGTATCTGAAAATATTTATCAAAGAATTATTAATAATATTTAATCAAATTAAACCTAAAAACACAACAGTAGGGAGATCAAAGTTTTTACAGGTACATAACATGGTATTTGAGTAATTCAGGACATAAATAGGATTTTATAAAAAAAAAAATCCAGTGGCTTATTTTGCTTTATAAATGCATCATAATATATACCACTTTTGGAAAGTTAACATTTTGAATTAGCATATTAACAACTCTGAGAAGTCCTGCAATTAAGATCTTTTACAACTGTTTTAATTTTGTTTGGTTCAGATCACTCATTTCCTTCCCATCCTATGATTCAGAACCTCTTGGAAGACTTTCAGAAAGTATTTTTGCAAACAGAGTGTTAAAAAATTTGTATTAGATCAATTCAGTAAAATGCTACTCGCTAATTAACAAAGAATTTAACGAGGCATATTTATTAACATAGAAAGTCTTAGTAATATATAAAAATCATATTGCTAACTATATATATGTATATATCGTATATTATATATGCATTATATATATGTATTATGTATATTATGTATTATATGTTAAGTAAAATAATGATACCATTTTGTAAAATGGTATCTCCATGTGGCAAATTCGTAGGAACATTCTGGAAGAAGATACAGTTGACCCTTGAACAACACAGGGGCTAGGAGTACTGACCCTCTGTGCAGCGGAAACCCTCGTGTAACTTTACAGTCAGCCCTCCATATCCATGGTTCAACATCTGCAGATTCAACCAACTGCAGATTGTGTAGTACTGTAATACGTATTTAGTGAAAAACATCCGAGTATAAGTAAACCCTTACAGTTCAAACCCATGTGGTTCAAGGATCCACTGTATATTAAAAAGTTAATGTGGTAAAGGAATTGTGAGTGATTTTATTTCCATTATATTTACATGTATTTTTTAAATTTCTTTTTCAAAATTTTGCTTGAGGGAGATACTAGTTTGTAGCCAGAACAAAATATCTATTTCCATTTAAAAAACTGGAAGGTTGGGAGTAATTTTCGTCAGGGACCCAAAATTTTATTATAAAGAGAATTCAAAAAATATTTTGAATGACAGTAGCATTACTGGAACAATGATTACATGACATCTGTGAATAGCTAAATTATAATTAAAGTAGACTATACTTATTTATATGTGTTGATTTATTTTTAGAAATCCAAACAAGCACAAAATGTTGATTTTTTACCCCAAGCATACTTGAATTATTAATTAATCTGCACATTCAAAATGAATGGCAAATAGAAATGTGCAATATTCAAAAATATATATCAGTTTACTTTGGCTTGGATGAAAAGAAAAGTTTATTTATGCTTAAATAACTTAAATCATTCCATTAAAACAATTAAAATGCCATCATTAACATCACTTGCTTCTTCACTTAGTTGACAAGTCTGGGTGAATTTGGTTTTGTTCAAAGCACACAGCCAAGAGTTCTGAGTGCAGTGAAGTGCTTTTCAGGCATTCTCACAGCTTTGTACTTTGATCCTATCCTTCTCTTCTCTTGGGCAAATCCTTCTCTCCCTTTCATATTTCACAAAGTTTATTTCGTGTATGAGTCCTTTGAAGTCAGAGGCAAAACAAGATTTAAACAACTTGATTTTTCCACATCTGAGTTTTGTTTTTAAGACTTTTTTCTCTGTCTAGGTGAGTTTTGCTAGGGACAGGATGTATTCTGAAGGCTCAGGTAGATATGTACCCCAGCAAACAGCTACAGGTGATTCTTTGTGATTTGTTGTGATGAAAGAATAAGGAGGAGGGATGGATAAATATATGTCCATATGTTCATATACAAATATGTTCTCTGTAAAGTTAACTGAGGAAAAGCTCTCATAAATGTGTTTGCTGTAGAAAACTTACAGACCCAGGTAGGGAAAGATCACCAGAGCTATGCATTCTCTTAAGATTCCTTATCCTGTTAAAATTGGTAACTTTTTTTTTTCTTAGCAGGGGACCAGGTTTATTAAACTATTTTAGCACTGTTAATCATATATCATTTTGTCTTTATTCTCAAGTAATTTAATTTTAGTCCATAGAAAGTCAATAAATACCTATTAACTACTGTTTTATTATTTGTGCATTTGTGGGAAATAGTTATTAGTAAGTTTGAGAAATCCTTAATTTCAGTATGAAGAACTGTTTGAAATTAATGTACATGGCAAATAATGATAAATTATATATAATTAAGTGAATAGAAATCCCGTGCACTCTGCTCTCGTAATTCTTTCTTACTGTACCTTCCCCTCTCTTCCTACATTAGGATAAAAATTGCTTTCTTGTGAACATTTTTGTTCATGTCAGTAAGAGATTTGCTAATGTCTGGGCCAGTTGTACTGCTCTCCAGAAATCTTTGGCCTATTTGGAGACTGTGTTTTGGAATTAATACTGCCATTTGTTGTTAAGTTTTTTCTAAATGGTGATGCAGATGGTTTGAGTGGGCAAACATTTATCCATCACACCCGGGATTTCCACAAATTGCATTAAAAGCAGCCAGGATTTCATCCAATCCCCAAACAGTTGTTATTGCTTGTCTCCCAATAGAGTTTAGATTAAAGATATTTATACAAAATATTCAAAAACTTAATATTTAAAGTGATTTTTAAATTTTGCCACTATAAGAGAGAGATTTTTTAGAGGATAAACAATTTTCTGGAAACTTTTTAGTAAGTTTGGATCATTTGTGATAGTTACATTATTTCCTATATGATTGTTTGCATAGATAGCCTATATGTATGCACAAAAAATCAAAAGATTCTACACAAGAAAGTTGCCAATTGATACATTAATTTCATCATATTCATTACTGATTTCATTTTAGTCCAAGACTAGGTAATTATACCCTTTGTGGAGACAAAAATTAATGCAATTTACAAGAGTTTTGGAAAGATGCAGAGGAAATTATAAACAGTGTTTACCTCTGTGGAGTGAAACTGCAGGATTGTTTTGGGTAAAAGGGATTTTAAGTTTTGCTTTTTACTCTCTGAACAGTTTTGAGATTTTTACTATGAGCATATTTTACCATTATAATAAATTAAAAACTGATCCTGGTGTGCTATTGAATGATTCCAGAAAAGAGAAAACATCATATACACTTACCCCTTATTGGCCTGCAATAAACAAAGCATAATTATGGTTTAATTTTAGTAGTTGCCACTTGGAACAGGTTGCAGAAATCTGAGTGAAAATAAAGAAAATTCCATGAAGATATATGTGGATTTCCTATCAACTGACTTTCCCATTCCTATTTCCACACAGAACTGGTAATGAAATTTTCAGAGGCTGTGTCAGATATAGCCCATACCTCACTTGATGTAAGTGATATTATTGTTTAATATTTATAACCTTTCTGGTGTTTTGCCATAGAGGAGGAAAAATAATTTTCCTTCTACCCTTGTGAGTTCTTAGCTGAGATCCTGTAATGAGAGACAGATTGACAAGAGAAAAACAAACAAAAGTTTATTAATATGTACAACTCAAGTATACATGAGAGATACCCAGGAAAAATGAGTAACTCAGAGCGGTAGCTTAGAATTCAGGTTTAAACATCACCTTAATAGGGAAAGGGGAGAGGAAATTTAGGCCTCTTAAAGAAGAATAAATGATTTTTAGGAAAGATGAATGGGCACTTAGCAGAATAGATGGGAGGTATGACAGTTTGTGACAAAGTTTGTTAGGGTTTAGTATTAACTTCTAGTCTCCTCTCCTATGATGAGAGTCAATCTTCCCTGGTTGATGAAACTCCCAGGGAGAGGATTTATGACAATTAAATTCCTTTTGGAGGATCTGTCTTCGGGCAAATAAGTGGAGTTCAGAGAAATCCTCTTCCTGCATTTCCTGTTTTCCAAGTGCCTTCAGCTCAAAATAATCAATATGCCGAAATGGCATACTTTGGGGTGGCATATTCTGCTACCCTTTACTGCCTTAGAGAATAATCATAATTACTTCACAATTTGTTAACCTTTGAAGGTTAACAAAATTTTGAGTAGAGTTAATTTTGACCCTCTAGAAGACAAATCCTTGTATCCTAAGTTTTTACCCTTGTACTTCATAATAGCTTTCTCCTAGATCTAGGATCCGATTTTAACCAAAATATAACATATAGATCATTTTTGATGGTGTTTAAAGAAGTTGGTAAATATCTCTAGATTGATAATTTTAATAAACAAATAAGTAAATGTAAAAGGCAATAGCTAGAAAAAATTTTCAATATACCTAGTTCAAAGAATTCTTCTAATATGTAAAGAATAACTCCAAAAGAATTTGCTATTCAGTTGGATTTTTTTTTTCAGTGCACATGAATTTTCAATTACTGTTATAAAGGTATTCCCAGTGTCTCATCTCCACATTTAGAAAACCACCAGTGCTGGGTCTAAGTTCACACTCATTAATAAAATCTGCAAAGCAGAAGATTGATATTAATATTAATGAAGAACATTTTCACTACAGGGTCAGTGCAATCACTGGGTAGACTCCAGGACCCAAGGAGTCACCTGTAGATGTCACCTTAGTATTTGATCATTATTGAAACCTACATTGTTGATCTCATCTTGATATTCACATGACTACACCAGGAGCACACTGTGTTCGCCATAGAGTGTTCCTGTTGGCTGTTCTTTTTTGTAGCTGCATTTGTGGTGAAGGAAAATGCTGTCTCTGAATTTGTCTTTGGGATATTGTCACAGTATTAAATGCAGTGGTATGTCATTTTGTGATACCAGGCAATCTATTCAAAACTTTAAAGAAAAATGAGCATCTCTCAATCAAGGGACATGACCAGTTATGTGAAAGCATTTTATATCATATTTATTTGTTTTACTTATGTTTCACTTCAGAAGTCTTTCTATATTTGAAATATTTTCATGTGTATCTCCCCACTTAGAAAGTACATGAGAAATAGGTCACACTTTTAAATACAGCAGAAATGCAAGGCCTATTTTTCACAGTTGAATGAAAGAGTAGTAAAAATGATACATTTATTTTGGTGCTGATATTAAAAATATGGTTATTCATGATCATTATCTTTCTCTACATGGGCTTTTATATCTGAGCAGTTTCCAAAAATACTAGGGGCAAAACAGAGTTAAAATTGAAGTTATAAAATTAATGAAGGTGAAAACCTTCATCATACTTAAAATGTCCTTGCATTAATATAAATGAAATTTTTCCATTGTAGATAAACTTCAACCACCATCTCTGCACTTTTTCCCTTTTCTGCCCTCTTCTCAAGTCAGCTGTTACCTTGAACTTTGCTATGTTTCCTTCCAGACCTTTCTATTGCCTATTCAGAGCTCATACCTGGAGTTCCACAAGTCCTGAAAATAGGTCAGCTTGTGGCCATTTTTCAAAAAGTTTGTTACCTGTATTTAGATTTTACCTGGAAATTACTTTTCTCTGAAACAATAAGGTAAACCTTTTTCGGTATGCTGGGGCTTTGTCACTAAAAACTATTTTCTCTGAAAGAAATAGGATCTTGAAAGTTACAATTGCAACAATTTCCTTCTTCCTTAAACAAAGCATTTCTTGCTGAATTGTAGACTTGATTTCTAGTATAAAACCTGAATAAATCTATTTTTTAAAAATTTGAATGATCTCTTCTGACAAACAATTGTGCATGAATTCTTTCCTCACTGTTATTTGCTTTTGTAATATTTAGTAATTGATATAATTTTCATAAAGTAATTCAGGAAAGAAGTTTTAAATCTGTAGGTTTTCCCAGAACACATACACATATGATCCCCAATAATAAATCTCTAAGGAAAAAATGATTTAAACATTTTTGTTACAAACAAGCTATTGTGAGAACTTCCCACCAAATATATTTCCTCCTTTACTATATCTCCTCTTTTCCAGTATCCCCACATTTCTTACATCTCCCGGAAAAAGATATCATTAGGTAGTGTCAATAGGGTTAAGATACTAAGGAGAATTATAAAGTCACCAAATTATTGAAAAATGTATTTCGGAAAGCAGAATACAAACAAACATTTTATAAGAATATATAGGGAGATTGGTATTGACATATATATACTAATATGTGTAAAATAGATAACTAATAAGAACCTGCTATATAAAAAAATAAAATAAAATTCAAAAATTCAAAAAAAAGAATATATATACATATATATATCTACAAGGTATTTTCTCTGCATATAAATAAATACTAATGTAATGTGGCCTATCCCATGGCGAAAAGTGCTCTGACCCAGTAGTTCACACTTAGAATGGCGTAACTAACTGGATAATGTGCATAGCAACTGGGGATAATAAACTCTGGTTGCTGAGCCGTAATGATAATATCTCATCTTTGAGTAGTGCTTTTATGGTTTTCATAGTTCTTCCATTTATTATCTCAGATAACATTGTACAATTGTTTCTATCTCCTTTTTGCGAATGAGAAAACAGAGACTCTGGGAGGATACATGTGTTCTGTGGGTTCACTCACCAAGCAGATGGCAGGGCCATGCCTGAACTCCTGACTTGTCTAAATTCAAAACTTTTGCTCTTTCCTCTAACCCATGCTGCCTCAATCTTGCAATAAAAAGCACAGGGTCACTAATAATAATTTGGCAGTTAAATTACTGGCAGAGACTCTGATTCCTGAGATGTGCATTTTCAGCCCTATTGTCTTTCTCTTCTCTGCCACAGTCATGTTTGCATTTGTCTGCTCTTGCACTGCCCCATATGTAGCAGTAGGGAATTTAGTCATGGCTTTACTGGATCATCTGAGTGGAAGATGGGCCATGAAGTCCACTCAAATTTTCAGTTCCTGAATTTATATGGAGGGGAAAATAAATGAGACCCATGTGACGTAGGGTTCCTCCAACTCTGTCCTGCAGAGTCTGTAGTGACCCAGAATTCTAGCCTACAGCCAACCCTTATTCTGTGGCTTGGAAGAATTCTATCACCATTGCTTTTCAATATTCCCTAAGAAGGAATGCAGCTGGTTCTGAAAGTGGAAGGCTGAGGGTTGAAAGAGGAGGACCCTTTATGTGAGAGGCAGTGTAGTGCAGCAGTTAGGAGCTGACTCTGGACTGTGGATCCTACTTCTGGCTGTTGCTGTTTTCTAGCCCTGTGACCATGAAGTTACCTAATGTCTCGGTTTCCCCATCTGTAAAATGGGGACAATAGTATCTGTTTCATAAGGCCATTGTGAAGAATAAATGAGCTAATATCTATGAAGTGCTTAGAATGGTGCCTGACACGTAAGTGCTACATAAATGTTGTATATCATTTGGCATTGAAGAACTTTTTTTTGCACTTGTGAAAGACAGTGACACAGCCTGTCTTTGTTATGCCTAAAGATACTGTTCCAAAGTATAGTGGGAACACACTTATGTTAAATATACCCAAATTATTGCACACTGGCATAGGGTTATCATGTGTCAATCAGAAGCAAGTACATGCACATGATCAGGGATTATATCTAAGGGATATCATTGGCAGTGGCTGAAATAGTACAAAGGAAGTGTTGGGTGAACAATTTACAAATAGTTTATTAGAAAGCAAACCTCTCTAGTTCAATAAATCAGTTAATCAGAAAGTATGTGTTGGCTTATGACTTTTAGAAGATTGTTAATCAGTCATGCTAAACTCACATGCCAGAGAATCAAACAGGAAAACTATGCTTTTGGTGATAAAATTACATTTTTTTGAAGGAACTTCTAACTCTGCATCTTTCTGTTTACTCAGTCAGCTGAGAACTAAGTGAGAAGCAGCTTGCTATGGTCACCATGCTTCATGTGAAAGGGCATGGTTCGGCTTCAGCCCTATCTGAGTTTGAACCCAGTTCTGCCACTTGCAAAATGTGTCAGTTTTTAGACATCATGAATTTCCACACACTCGGTTTCCCTATCCACAAAAGGATAATAATGGAAAGCCTACCCCATAGGATTGTCCTATAAATTAAATAAATAATCTATGTGAAGGGCCTAGATTTGTATACAATAAAGTTTAACTCCTAAATGAATTGCTTTATTTTCTACTCTAAATGCTATCTTTCTGCTGTTCCCAAGACAGAAACCTGGGCATCATCTTCAACTTATTTTTCTCTCTTAAACCATGTCTACCCCAAATTCAATTGTTTTGCTAGGTCTTGTCAATAATATCTCCCTACTCCATCTCATAACTAGCCTGTCACTTCTGCTTTCATTATTTCTTGATGGAGTTTTCCAGTAATCTCTTATGTGATCTCCCTTTAGTAAAAGTATCTTGTAACTACTTTAACTGACTATCTCCATGGGGACAAGAGTTGTGTTTATTTTTTGTTTATAACTTTAATGCCATCTTAATGCCTAACACGTAGTAGATAACTAAATGCACACACACACACACACACACACACACACGCACACATCTTTTAAAAATTAACAAAAGAATGGAACTCCACTCACCCTCACCAGAATTATTCTTCAAAATGTAAAATTGATCACATTACTCCCTGGTTATAACTTTTTGGTGGTTTCCCATTTGTATTAGTTGGGGTTCTCCAGAGAAGCAGTGACTCGTAAAGTTAACCATCACATCATTACTCAGAAGATAATATCAAACTCTTAGCATGGATTCTAAGGCCTTTCATGATTTGGTCTCTGTCTTCGACTTTAGCTGCATCCCCTGCCCTTCTGAATCACTTACGGTTCCATTCATGTGCCTTGTATCATTGCCTTACTGAGCCGTGACACCTGATGCTTCCTGAACGCCAGAAGTCCCTGTCACCATGCTATATCTCTGTATTCTTTAAAACTTATTTTTAATATTTTACCTTTTCTGAAGGCTTTCATCATGTTTCTCATCCTGCCCCCACTTGGCAGATTTTGGCCTCTACTTGTTTGTGCCTCTACTGTTCCATACTCCTAATATAGAAATCATAGTACCATTGTCATGATTGCTGTGTGGTTTCTTCTAGGACTCCCCTGAGAGCAAGACTGTACTTTAGTTTTTTATCTGCATCTCTAGTAGAAAGACAAGTTCTTAACAGGTGCCTAGTTAATATTGTTGGATTTATGCATAGGATTATGAGTAATGAGTTGATGATTTTTTTAAAATAGCACAGAAAATAATTTTTACTCTAATAATCCTGCTTCTCTAAGTTGCTTTTTCTTTTTAGAACCCAGAACACAATTTGAGTTGTTGGCATTACAAGGAGCCATCCGTCCCAAACTTTACAGAGTTTGAAATTCCCAGCAACAGGGCCTGTCCTTTAAATCTCCAGAAACTTCTTATATCACAGTCATCACCTATAAGGGTCAACATACTAGTACCTGCTGGTCTATTAAAGAGAATGAAATCTCAAGGGAGATAGGTGAGCCATAGGAAAAAAAGGGGGTCATGAATTATTTGCCATTTTCACAAGTTTTTTGACTCATACCAGCAATTTTTTAAAGTTTTCAATACAGACATAAATGGGAAAAAACGCATTTATGCAAGAACTGTAGACTCAACTCCCCAAGATGATCAATAACCTCTGAAGAGCAGGAGAGCACAGGAGAAATTTTCTAAGTCTAGCAACATGGAAATCATGTAAATTTAGCATTTATTTGTCAAAAGATATATGCTGGGAGTTGTAGCCATCAAGTCAAACATATTTAAAATGTAATGTAAATAAACCCAGTAAATGGAATAAATTGGTTTATCATTTCACATTTTATTCTTATAATATTTGTGCTTTTTTGATTCTTATATTTTTGTACTTTAGCTCATGTATAATTGGTGTTGACTTTATATTTTCTCCAAAGAAAATGTAAATAGAGAAAGAATGTTTAAAATTCCATTCTACTTAGAGATTAAAAACTTTTGTGAGTTATTCTGAGTTTACACTTAGGTGGATACTGAAAATATTTCTGCAGCTCTTCTGGCTTTGTAAATGAAGATTCTGTACATCCCCGATACTATGGAATAGGCTTTGAAAAAGGCCTGATGATGGTTTGTTTTTTTTTTTTTTTTTTTTTAGCTAAGTGAAATTAGGAGCTGGAAAATAATTCTTGCCTTATGTTCTGTGCTATTGTGGCAGAAGACATCTCTCAGATATTCAGGTTGCTGATGAATTAATATTAAAAGGAAGCGATGACCCTATTTCCTCTGCTGATGTTAAGCTTCATGAGGCATAAGAAAATTAAAGAGAATTTTCCTCCCTTGAGCTATCAACTCCTAAGGTCATTTTTGGTGAATCATGGTAAGTCGTGTACTCTCCAGGAGCATGCTTTGCTTTTACAGGGCAAGAAATCTCATTCCTCATACTTTGGGGGCAGCACTAATTTAAAAGGGGCAGCATGTGTGCTTATTAACACAGGACTTGGGGTAAGGCTACCAGGTCCAAAATCAGGGTGAGTTATCTGACCTCTCTAAGATTTCATTTCCTGAGCTTGAAAATCCAGGTATTATTAAATACCTGTAGTGGGATTTGTGAATCCCATTGCATTGTTTCGAGCTTTGAATGAGATAATCCATGTACCCTGGCACTGAGTAAGTATGCAACAAATAGTGGTCTATTGTTAGGATTAATTTATTCCTTGTTCGTTTTTCTATTTCTTTTGTTTCTATTAACAAACTTTTTTGGGAAAAAAGTCAGAGCCTGATTTTTTAAATTTGGTAATTTTGGCAGTAGTATGAGCTATGACTTCCATTACAAAGATCAAAATTTTGATGAAGTTTGCTGTATATATAACTTATAATTTACTTGTATAATGTCACTTTCCTATCCTCCTCTTCTTGTCCCCCTCTCCCACCATTTGACTTTTTTGCATGGGAGATATAAGGAGAAGTTAGATATTGAGGATGGTTCTTTTCAGTATTTCTCTCTCTAAATCCCAAAGTCTATCTTTTCTATCAGTGATGGTTTGCTCCAGGTTCACACATTTGCAGGAAATTGATGAAGAGGCAATGGCATCCGATGCTGTGCTTCAGACTAGTGTGTTTATCAGCAGACAGTCTGGCAGCAGACCTAGGGAAACACATGCTCTTCTGCAACCTTGGCATGAAACAGCCCCGACTTGGGCGTGGCATTCAGCAGCAGCCTTCCTGGTATCTTGCAAGGTGCCCAAGCTGCTAGTGTGAAGTCCAAACTAAATACTTCTTTGATTTTTGCTCCCTCTGGAAGTTATATGTCCCATGGCCTTTGTTCTGGTCCTGCCTACTTTTACCATTCTTTCCCAGTGTGTTCCCTTTCCAGAACAAGCTAATCTTTGTAGTCTTTTAAACCTGGATTAGCAGGGAGATAAACCCAAGATTATACAACATGGAATACTTTACACTTTTTAGACTTCCTGATGTATTAAAATATAATGCTGATTTAGGCAATCACACACAAAAATAATGATAAAGAAATTAACTTATAAGAAACAGTGGAAATGATCTAGGTTAAGACACATGATCTTTGATTCAGAGATATGTTTATAGAGGCAACAAGAATGTGAAGTCCCATTAAAATATGAGTCAAAAGTCAAATGCTTGCTTCTTTGTTAATATATATATATGAGATGGTAATACGAGGTTGACTGCATATATTGGGTTGGAGTCTCAGAAATCTTTAAGAACATAAATGTTATTTGTAAGCTGAGGTATGGTAAATTTTATTTCTGATAATTAATTCTTATAGACAAGTTTACTTATAATAAGTATGTTTAAGTTAGTAATAAGATGTTAGGCAATTTTTGAATTCTCAAATATTTATTTAGTTACATATTACTAACATATTTTCTAGACTAAATTCTACCTTTTCCTCTGAGCTTTTATTTTGGCTAATTTGATTACTTCAGTCAATACTTGATAGGAACTTCCACTGAAATAATTGGAGGAATGAAAGTGGACAACAGTTGTTTTTTTCTTGCCTACCACACTCATCTTCTTTTGGAAAATGAAAAGCTCTTTTTGTTTATTTGTGTACATATTTAGTTCTCCTATAACCTATTCCCCAGAGCAGGTCTGTGATTCTATATGGAGTTCCCTTAGTATCCTCCTCCTATGCCATAGGAGTGGGCATGTGACCAAGCAAAATAATCAAAGGTCTTCTGGGGAATTTTTTTAAGTTAGAATTATGGGAGTCGGCTCTTTTTATGTTGTACTGTGAACCTAAGAGAAGAGACAGAGCCTGGAATCTGCTGGGGGCAATGATTCTAGCCTTGTTAAGAAGATATGAGAAAATGAACAAGCAGAGCAAGAGAAGAAATGAGAAAGGGAGGGAAGGAGAGAGACAGGGAAACACCCCCCAGCCCCAGCCCCCGTGGTTCTCAAGGTCCTGGTTCTGGTTGACCCAAGGCCTATAGTTTGATTAGTGAGCCAATATAGTCCACATCTTAACTAAGCTAGTTTCAATTGAGTTTCTGTCACTTGCACCCAGTAGAATTCTGATAAAAAGAGTAGTTTATAAATTAGCAGCTCTGAAGTTTTAGATGTTTGATTGAAGTAACGAAATGGAAAGTGAAAATTAATTATCTCTTCAAATCATTGCAGGCAACTAATTAGCCGTGCTCTGTAATATTCTCTAATGTTTTGCCTGCTATTGTATAGTATGAAATTATATATGTGATAAGCATTACATATAATATATATTAATTATACTAATCCTATTTACAAAGAGTTTTTATAAATAATATGTCCTGTGGAAGCACTTAGGATATATTCACTCTATTTTAAATGAGTGAAGAAAAGAAGCACACAGCCTTGACTTACCAGGATTATGATGGAAGGCCTGTGTTTTTAAACATAAATATGCACTGTCTATCCTGGAAGAAACTATTTCATTTAAAACATAAAGTGTGAATGTAATTTTGATCTTGGAAAAGGAGAATGCAATGCTTTTGTTGTGGTTGTTGCTGCTGTTATTTTCATCACTGCACATAGAGAAGGAAAAGTGTTAGGTTCTCCAAAATTCTGGTTCTAAAGTAAAGAATGCCAATTAAGACAGCTACTCACAAATTGAAAAGTGCCATATTCTTTTTGGAAATTGGAGAAATAGAAGAAAGAATATGGTTGTATACCTATATGGTGATTACCTGTATACATGTGACCATGTGTATATACAAATGCACTGATATAATACTTGAGTTATTATACACTCAATATATAACATACTTTACATATTTTTACCTTAGTGTATAATAGATACTAAGTATGTAATATATTATTTACTATGTTAATATAATACTTATACTTTAGTACTTACAAATACTTGGCGATTAGTATGTGATTGTCATTCTTCTAAATGCTACACTTTTCAACATATACAATATTAACTCAAAATGGGTGATGGACCTAAGTGTAAACCTAGTCTATAAAATTTCTAGACAAAACCATATAGAAATAACAACTTATTTCAAGATAGTTTCTCCAAAATATAAATGGTTGTAATATAATTCTTAACCAGAAAACATTCCCAGTTCATTCTATTGCATTTTAATTTAATTGGTTCACTGTTATTTAAGACATAATTGAAGTTTGGCATGACCTGTTAGAGACAATGGAAACATGAAAAGACATTTTTATATACGATTAAGCTGTGACAAGAAATCTCTACAAGTAACCTCACATTTATTTTAATAAATGTTGATTGGCTTTAAAAACAAAATAAAAAAGAAAACAAAAAAATCAACTATCACACCGCTTGTTAACTTTTTCATATTTTTATTCATTTAGCTCTAAATATTTAGATCAATTTTGAGTTGACATTTAGTAAACATCTGTTTCTTTTAAAAAAAATTGTTATATTGTTTATAACACTCATCATACTTTAAACATTTCTAAATTATATATGGTCAAAATAAAGTTTCCCTATATGGCTTCTAGTTCTACTTTTTTACTTGGAAACAATCTCCTCTATGTAAGAATTTTAAAAAATTATCCTCTTTGGTATTTCTATGTGAAATGTGAATTTCAGTTAGTCAAAGATTTCTCAGATACACTGCCAAAACACTATATATATATATATATATGATTGGACTTACAAAATTAAAAATGTCTTCTTCGTGAAAGACACTGTTAAGAAATTAAAAACTAAAGCCATAGGAATTGCAGAAAATATTTGCAAGATCACACATCTGATAAAGCACCTGTATGTAAATAATAAACACCTCTTAACACTTATAAGAAAACATACAACAACAAAAATAGCAAATCACGTAAAAGATGAGAACAAACACTTCACCAAAGAAGACACAGAGGTGGCAGAGAAGCATATGAAAAGATACTTAACATCATTACTCATTTGGCAGATTAAACCACATGGATAAATCACTACATATCTATTTGGAATGGCTTTTAACTAAAGTAAAATCTCCAAGTACTGGCAAAGATGCAAAAAAATTGGGACTTTCATACATTGATGGTACAGTGCAAAATGGCACAGCTACTTTGGAGAACAATCTGGCAGTTTCTCATAAAGGAAGACATTTACTTACCTTATGATCCAGCAATCCAATTCGTCCTTACTCAAGTGAAATGAAAAGCTACCTTCACACAAAAACCTGTAGGCAAATGTGTGCAGTATTGATAGCTTTATTTGTAATCACCCAAACTGCAAACAATCCAAATGTCATTCCACCGGTGAAGAGAGAAATAAACTGTAGTACACTCATACTCAGCAATAAAAAGGATGCAGAACAGACACATGCGGCAAAATAGATAAATCAAAATGCATTCTACTACGTGATAGAAGTCGGATTCAAAAGGCTACAATACTGTTTGATTCCACTGATATGACATTCTTGAAATGGCCATACTATTGGAACAGGGAAAAGAGCTGTGGAGTGGGGAAAGACGGCCATCAAAGGGAAAGAGGTTACTTTGGGAGGTGGTGATGAAACTGCTCTGTATCTTGATTGCGGTGGTGACTGTATGACTGTATACTTTTGTCAACACTCGCAGAACTGTACACTTAAAGGGTAAATTTTAGTGTATTTAAATTATATGTTAATGCTTTAAATGAAGAAAAGAAAAAGGAATAGAATGTTGGTCTCACTCATGATTCATATCCATAAACAAAATCTCTGGATAAACAACAAGGTCCTACTGTATAGCACAGGGAACTATATGCAACATCCTGTGATAAACCAGAATGGAAAAGAATATGAAAAAGAATATAGGTACAACTGAGTCACTTTGCTCTAGAGTAGAAATTAATTAATTGTAAATCAAATATACTTCAATGAAATTTAAAAAATAAAAATTAATTAATTTTAAAAAGAATAACAACCAAAGCAAAAAAGTATCTCATGTGGCTAAGTGTCTTGGTTCTGCAAGGCATGGGGGGATGGATGGCTTTTGGGGGTACTGCTGATATTTCTGTTGACCACAGCACTGTGAGAGAGGGGGGTCACTTTGTACTTGTGTGTAACAATCTGCTATGGTTTATTTAGTTTTGTGAATGTGAGTTGTATTTGACATTAAAAGTGTATAATAGCAAAAAAATGAAAAAGAATCAAATGTGGAAGCAACCAAAACTCTGTCTCAAACTATGAAACATACGCCCCCAATTTAGTGAAATATGGACTAAATCAAGGGAAGAGTCCAAGAGAAAGTGTGTTTCTCTAGATTTGGAGCAGCACACAGAATTCTCTAAAAATAGCAGCAAATGATATAAACTTATTATTTCTCAGCTGACATGACAAAATCAAGGGAGGAATTCCAAATCACTCCACAAAATGACAGGAAGATAAGACTAAAATGAGGAAGCACGCCATAGTTATAAGAAAATGGCTTTTGTTGTGAGTGTGTTGGGGGAGTTTAAGGTTTTTTTCTGGAAGACAGGATTATGTGGGCTATTGGGAGAGGGGCTACATATGCTACACATTGGCAAGAATGTCAGGGTGGGGACTCTGCCCTTCTGCTTGTCTTCTTGTTCATTATGATTCATTAGGTTCCTATGTCTTTTGCTGCAAAAGGTTTCTAGGGTCTCAAATAAAGCTGGAAGAAGCATGGATAGTAGAAGACCCGGCCCTACCTCATTTTTCTCTTCTCAGCTTCCCGCAGAGTCTGGGTAAGGTTTGTGCTTTGTGTTTGTGTGTGGCAGTAGGTGGCAGGGGTTGGGAGAGGTATCCTACTTTCCTTAACTTCTTTGCCAAGATATTTTCTTCACTCTCCAAATTCTCACTCTCCTCTAGGGCTTGTGATTTTCCAAATAAAAGGCAAGAATATTCTGCATATTTTTGGTTTACCATCATATTCCTTTCCTAAGGCATTTTACTCAGTACATAATTAAAGAATGGGAAAGATACAGGTTGAAGAAGACAAAGATTAATATCTCAAAACATCATGTACTCATAATTAGAACAAGTTAAAATGCCTATAAACCTAAAAATAAATATGCATTACATGGGTGAAGTCTAATATATGGATGAGAGCATAAGTATAAAAGTATGCTTTTTCTTAGAATGGAGACATTAGGAAAAGGTCAGTTGTCTTAAATTAAGCTATAAATTTTGTGTTTTGGGGGTGTGGGGGAGAACTTGACCAAATGCTGCTAGTTTCAAGTGAAAGATTAAATGCCCAAGAAAAATTAGGAAAGAAAAACATGTAAG
This sequence comes from Eschrichtius robustus, assembly GCF_028021215.1. NCBI lineage: Eukaryota > Metazoa > Chordata > Mammalia > Artiodactyla > Eschrichtiidae > Eschrichtius > Eschrichtius robustus. The sequence continues at coordinate 63,704,211 of NC_090831.1, read as the reverse complement.
AGACTCTCTATCCCTGTTAGTTTTTAAAATCCGTATGATCACTGTTACAAAATAGTGGAAATAGAGCTGAATACACATGGGAATTTAATAACTGATAAAAGTAACATTTCAAATAATTAGAAAACAAATTATCTCATGAATCATATTTGAAAACTGGCAGATGGTGTAGGGAAAATAGTGCTGGATTTTGAGTTCTTATGTAAAACAGAGTGGGGTTTAGTTTTAAATGAACAAATTTGAAACCACAGAAATACCAAAGAGGAAATTAAAAAAAAAATCTTAGATAGAGGAGATTGTTTCCAAGTAAGAAACTAAAACTAGAAGCCATAAAAGAAAACTTTATTTTGACTGTATATAATTTAGAAATGTTTAAAGTATAATGAGTGTTAGAAACAGCACAACAAAATTTTAAGAAAGAAACAGACGCTTACCAAATGTCAACTCCCCAAAATTGATCTATGAATTTAGGGCTAAATTAATAAAAATATGAATGAGTTAACAAGAGTGTGATAGTTGATTTGATTGTTTTGTTTTGTTTCGTGTTTTTTTTTAAATTAATTAATTAATTAATTTTTGGCTGTGTTGGGTCTTCGTTTCTGTGCGAGGGCTTTCTCTAGTTGCGGCAAGCGGGGGCCACTCTTCATGGCGGTGTGCGGGCCTCTCACTGCCGTGGCCTCTCTTTGTTGCGGAGCACAGGCTCCAGACGCGCAGGCTCAGTAGTTGTAGCTCACGGGCCTAGTTGCTCCGCAGCATGTGGGATCTTCCCAGACCAGGGCTCGAACCCGTGTCCCCTGCATTGGCAGGCAGATTCTCAACCACTGTGCCACCTGTTGTTTTGTTTTTAAAACCAAGCAACATTTATTGAAATAAATGTGACGTTACTTGTAGAGAGATTTCTTGTCACACCGTACAACATGTTTTCTCATGTTTCACTTGTTTCTACCAGGTCATGCCAGACTTCAATTATGTTTTAAATAATAGTGAACCAATTAAACTGAAATGCAATACATATGAGATCTAATTCTAGAGGGTCCAGTGAACTGGGAATGTTTTATGGTTAAGAATTATATTAAAGCCATTTATATTCTGGAAACACTGTCTTAAATAATTATATAAAACTTCAGTGAGAGCAACTGTAGTATCAATTAAGTAACTAAACTAAAACGGCATCAATCAGAATGAATTTAAAGAGAAAACACATTTACTATCCTGCTGTACCTGTGGATGTTGGTGGGGAGGGGTTGCCCACTGTACACCTGATTCAAACCTGCAGATTGCTGTCCGTCCAGGTGCCCTCACAGCTCACCCCTCCAGCTCCCCTGCAGCCCCGAGGATGCAGAGTTTCCTGACCCTGTTTGACTGCTGCTCAGGGCCACGTGTGGAATAGGTGCTATGGGGTCCCCTGGAAAAAGCTGGATTTACAATTCTAATTCAGGCAATTTTTTCCTGTTGTAAGGATGTTTTTCCTTAGATCTTTGAGCTTTTTCTTGGTCAACAGAACTGTCAACCAACTTCCTTGAGCTATTTTCTCATGGGAGCTGATCCACCTTCGACTGAAGGAAATGATGCATTCCAATTTTTTTCCTCCCGGTATTGGGCCATCTTCCTGTACTAAGCCAAGGTTTTGGTGTATAAGGCTGATGTTTTCATCCACTTTGGGAAGTTTCTCCTTTACTTCGAAGAGGTAAATTCCCTCCTCCATTGATTTTCTGTGAAATTGCATTTCATATTCTGGATGTAGTTCAGGAAGTGTCTGGTGTTTTAACTGAAACCTTTAACCTTACTTTAAAATTGTGAATTTTCACACTGCTGTGGTTGGGGACTTTTGATTGATTTGAACTGTAAGTAATTTGTGTATTTGATTTTCATCACATAACTTTTCCTTGTTTTTCTTTTTCAAGTTTTTTTAAAGTTAACTTTTAAGTTAACATCATCAATGAGTTTCCTCAAATTGTCAACTGATCCATAATCTTGGTTTCCGTTTTCTGATTCACTCTTTTTTTTCTAATTTCCTGTTGCATCATTGTATAATCTTCTATAAAGAGAGCAGGTAAGTTTATCATTTTCAGCACAGGTTCAGTCAGATTTTAATTGGCTCTTTTTATCATCCACAACCTGCTTCCTTGTGTGTTAAAGTTTTCAAGCATTTCTTTCTGTTCCTTCAGCTCTGCCACTCTGTCCTACCATTTAGCATCTTCTTGGGCAAGCAGCTTTAGCCTTTCCTGAACATTTTCTTCAAAACCATTAGCTATTTTCCTCTGACATTATTCTACATTATTCTAAGATGCCTTTAAGATAATTTTGGCCTCAGTCACTTAGGTCTGGAGAGATTTTGATGTCTTTTTGAGTGACTATATTTGTCCTTCAAGATGAGCCATCTTTACTCCATGAAGTGAAATTCTAGGGGACTTGCTTTTCTGTTCTTTGCTGAGGAAGTTCACTGTATCCCTCAAGAAGAAGGTGGACCTGTTTGCATCTCTACTAAGTGCTGCCAGTTACAGGGTTTATAACTTGAGAGGACTGGCCTCCACCACAGGTGACTTGAGGGCTCCAAAGGCAATGAGCCTTCTCACTGATTTTATGCTGCTTTTCAACTAGGGCAGAAAATCTTCGGCTGACTTATTTTCCCTCAACGTACACCAGCATTTTACTGTATAAACAGTCAAAGTGGTACATATCAAAATTTCCAAGGAAAATTGGAATAGACTTGAACCTTGTGTCCATAATTCAGACAACAACATCATTGCACAGTCACCACAGAGCTGGCCAGAAGGACATTTCTGTGGCTGCCTGGAGGCCCTCCCTGGCTGCCGTGGGAAGGCAGCTCTGCTTCTGGCCAGTAGCTTAAGGGCTCCAATTGCCTTCCCAGCACTCAGTGACTGTTCTACCCCAAACTATCAAGTCCTGACCACCAGGAGAAACCATTAGTGGGGCTACAGGAGGGGTCCACGGTAATGAAGCTTTGCTCTGGAACTCTGTCCTGGAACTGCACAAGTAGGAGGGGTTCTTATTTGTACTTCTGTTGGGGAAAAAAGCCAACTACTACAGCCAGTTCCAACCAGCCCATGAGCTGTGAGAAGTCTAGGCTTACCTGGCCCTGTAAGAAACCTGGGGGATCCTAGCAGTTCTGTGCCCTCACCAGTCTACAGAAATGAGAGGGAAGAAGCCTGTGATTTTTATCCTGGTTCTGCCTCTTCAATAACTTCATGACACAGGGCTTCAAAATTATAACTGATATTTGAGGAAAGCAATGCAAATCATAAATCATCTTCCTATGGAGCATTTATTTAAGTTAACTATATTATGAGTCTGACCATCCTATGAGGTCGTTAAATCTCCTTTGACTGAACACCTTAAGCTTAGGCAGGTTAAATGGCTTGTCCAGTAACTGATACTGAGTCAGTCATCTGACTCCAAGTACAGTTTGTTTGTTTTGTAAATATATCCTTAATGTGAACACCTCCTGCTCCCTCTTTTTTTTTTAAATTTTTATTTCATATTGGTGTATAGTTGATTCACAATGTCGTGTTAGTTTCAGGTGTACAGCAAAGTGATTCAGTGATACATAAACATGTAGCTATTCTTTTTCAAGTTCTTTTCCCATTTAGGTTATTACAGAATACTGAGCAGTGTTCCCTGTGCTATACAGTAGGTCCTTGTTGGTTATCTATTTTAAATATAGCAGTGTGTTCATGTTAATCCCAAACTCCCAGTCTATCCCTCCCCCAACCCCAACCCCCTCGTTCCTCTTCTTTATAAAACAAGGATTTATTAAATAATTCTAAGGTCCATTCAACTAAAAAAAAGCTATAATTCCTTCATTATTATTTTTGCTTTATTATAATAGCAAAGTTGACCATTTTTGTAACATGTGTTATTTACCCATCTGCTTAACTAGCTTAATGGAGTAACTTAAGTTCTAATGTCTGTTATCCATTCCTTTCTTACTATTCACTAAAAAATCTCAAAAGAAGTATGGAGCAACATTTTATTAAATACTGACTAATAATACTGTCCCTCTTGCATCTCCCTCCCTCCCGCCCTCCTTATCCCACCCCTCTAGTTGGTCACAAAGCACCGAGCTGGTCTCCCTGTGCTATGCGGCTGCTTCCCACTAGCTATCTGTTTTACGTTTGGTAGTGTATATTTGTCCATGACACTCTCTCACTTTGTCCCAGCTTACTGTCCCCCCTCCCCGTATCCTCAAGTCCATTCTCTAGTAGGTCTGTGTCTTTATTCCCGTCTTGCCCCTAGGTTCTTCATGACAATTTTTTTTTTTTTAGATTCCATATATATGTGTTAGCATACGGTATTTGTTTTAAGCTTTCTGACTTACTTCACTCTGTATGACAGTCTCTAGGTCCATCCACCTCACTACAAATAACTCAGTTTAATTCCTTTTTATGGCTGAGTAATATTCCATTGTATATATGTGCCACATCTTCTTTATCTATTCATCTGCGGATGGACACTTAGGTTGCTTCCATGTCCTGGCTATTGTAAATAGAGCTGCAATGAACATTTTGGTACATGGCTCTTTTTGAATTATGGTTTTCTCAGGGTATATGCCCAGTACTGGGATTGTTGGGTCATATGGTAGTTCTATTTTTAGTTTTTTAAGGAACGTCCATACTGTTCTCCATAGTGGCTGTATCAATTTACATTCCCACCAACAGTGCAAGAGGGCTTCCTTTTCTCCACAGCCTCTCCAGCATTTACTGTTTGTAGATTTTTTGATGATGGCCATCCTGACCTGGGTGAGATGATATCTCATTGTAGTTTTGATTTGCATTTCTCTAATGATTAATGATGTTGAGCATTCATTCATGTGTCTGTTGGCAATCTATATCTTCTTTGGAGAAATGTCTATTTAGGTCTTCTGCCCATTTCTGGATTGGGTTGTTTGTTTTTTTGATATTGAGCTGCATGAGCTGCTTGTAAATTTTGGAGATTAATCCTTTGTCAGTTGCTTCATTTGCAAATATTTTCTCCCATTCTGAGGGTTGTCTTTTCGTCTTGTTTATGGTTTCCTTTGCTATGCAAAAGCTTTTAAGTTTCATTAGGTCCCATTGGTTTATTTTTGTTTTTATTTCCATTTCTCTAGGAGGTGGGTCAAAAAGGATCTTGCTGTGATTTATGTCATAGTGTTCTGCCTATGTTTTCCTCTAAGAGTTTGATGGTGTCTGGCCTTACATTTAGGTCATTAATCCATTTTGACTTTATTTTTGTGTATGGTGCGAGGGAGTGTTCTAATTTCATTCTTTTATGTGTAGCTGTCCAGTTTTCCCAGCACCACTTATTGAAGAGGCTGTCTTTTCTCCACTCTATATTCTTGCCTCCTTTATCAAGCATAATGTGACCATATATGCAAGGGTTTATTTCTGGGCTTTTTATCCTGTTCCATTGATCTATATTTCTATTTCTGTGCCAGTACCATACTATCTTGATTACTGTAGCTTTGTAGTATAGTCTGAAGTCATGGACACTGATACCTCCAGCTCCGTTTTTCTTTCTCAAGATTGCTTTGGCTATTCAAGGTCTTTTGTGTTTCCATACAAATTGTGAACATTTTTGTTCTAGTTCTGTGAAAAATGCCAGTGGTAGTTTGATAGGGATTGCATTGAATCTGTAGATTGCTTTGGGTAGTATAGTCATTTTCACAATGTTGATTCTTCCAATCCAAGAGCATGGTATATCTCTCCATCTACTTGTATTATCTTTAATTTCTTTCATCAGTGTCTTATAATTTTCTGCATACAGGTCTTTTGTCTCCTTAGGTAGGTTTATTCCTAGGTATTTTACTCTTCTTGTTGCAATGGTAAACGGGAGTGTTTTCTTAATTTCACTTTCAGATTTATCATCATTAGTGTATAGGAATGCTAGAGATTTCTGTGCATTAATTTTGTATCCTGCTACTTTACCAAATTCATTTATTAGCTCTAGTAGCTTTCTGGTAGCATCTTTAGGATTCTCTATGTATAGTTTCATGTCATCTGCAAACAGTGACAGCTTTACTTCTTCTTTTCCGATTTGGATTCCTTATATTTCTATTTCTTCTCTGATTGCTGTGGCTAAAACTTCCAAAACTATGTTGAATAATAGTGGTGAGAGTGGGCAAACTTGTCTTGTTCCTGATCTTAGTGGAAATGGTTTCAGTTTTTCACCATTGAGGACGATGTTGGCTGTGGGTTTGTCACATATGGCCTTTATTATGTTGAGGAAAGTTCCCTCTATGCCTACTGTCCGAAGGGTTTTTATCATAAATGAGTGTTGAATTTTGTCGAAAGCTTTCTCTGCATCTATTGAGATGATCATATGGTTTTTCTCCTTCAGTTTGTTAATATGGTGTATCACATTGATTGATTAGCGTATATTGAAGAATCCTTGCATTCCTGGGATAAACCCCAGTTGATCATGGTGTATGATCCTTTTAATGTGCTGTTGGATTCTGTTTGCTTGTATTTTGTTGAGGATTTGTGCATCTATGTTAATCAGTGATATTGGCCTATAGTTTTCTTTCTTTGTGACATCTTTGTCTGGTTTTGGTATCAGACTGATGGTGGCCTCATAGAAGGACTTTGGGAGTGTTCCTCCCTCTTCTACATTTGGGAAGAGTTTGAGAAGGATAGGTGTTAGCTCTTCTGTAAATGTTTGATAGATTTTGCCTGTGAGGCCATCTGGTCCTGGGCTTTTGTTTGGTGGAAGATTTTTAATCACAGTTTCAATTTCAGTGCTTGTGATTGGTCTGTTCATATTTTCTATTTCTTCCTCGTTCAGTCTCGGAAGGTTGTGCATTTCTAACAATTTGTCCATTTCTTCCAGGTTGTCCATTTTATTGGCATATAGTTGCATGTAGTAATCTCTCATGATCCTTTGTATTTCTGCAGTATCAGTTGTTACTTCTCCTTTTTCATTTCTAGTTCTACTGATTTGAGTCTTCTTTTTTTCTTCATGAGTCTGGCTAATGGTTTATCAATTTTGTTTATCTTCTCAAAGAACCAGCTTTTAGTTTTATTGATCTTTGCTACTGTTACCTTCATTTCTTTTTCATTTATTTCTGATCTGATCTTTATGATTTCTTTCCTTCTGATAACTTTGGGGGTTTTTTGTTCTTCTTTCTCTAATTGCTTTAGGTGTAAGGTAAGGTTGTTTATTTGAGATGTTTCTTATTTCTTTAGGTAGGATTGTATTGCTATAAACTTCCCTCTTAGAACTGCTTTTGCTGCATCCCATAGGTTTTGGGTCATCGTGTTTTCATTGTCATTTGTTTCTAGGTATTTTTTGATTTCCTGTTTGATTTCTTCAGTGATCTCTTGGTTATTAAGTAATGTGTTGTTTAGCCTACATGTGTTTGTATTTCTTACAGATTTTTTCCTGTAATTGATATCTAGTCTCATAGCGTTGTGGTCGGAAAAGATACTTGATACAATTTCAATTTTCTTAAATTTACCAAGGCTTGATTTGTGACCCAAGATATGATCTATCCTGGAGAATGTTCCATGAGCACTTGGGAAGAATGTGTATTCTGTTGTTTTTGGATGGAATGTCCTATAAATATCAATTAAGTCCATCTTGTTTAATGTATCATTTAAAGCTTGTGTTTCCTTATTTATTTTCATTTTGGATGATCTCTCCATTGGTGAAAGTGGGGTGTTAAAGTCCCCTACTATGATTGTGTTACTGTGGATTTCCCATTTTATGGCTATTAGTATCTGCCTTATGTACTGAGGTGCTCCTATGTTGGGTGCATAAATATTTACAATTGTTATATCTTCTTCTTGGATTGATCCCTTGATCATTATGTAGTGTCCTTCTTTGTTTCTTGTAATAGTGTTTGTTTTAAAGTCTATTTTGTCTGATATGAGAATTGCTACTCCAGCTTTCTTTCGATTTCCATTTGCATGGAATATCTTTTTCCATCCCCTCACTTTCAGTCTGTATGTGTCCCTAGGTCTGAAGTGGGTCTCTTGTAGACAGCATATATACAGGTCTTGTTTTTGTATCCATTCAGCCAATCTATGTCTTTTGGTTGGAGCATTTAATCCATTTACATTTAAGGTAATTATCGATATGTATGTTCCTATTACCATTTTCTTAATTGTTTTGGGTTTGTTATTGTAGGTCTTTTCCTTCTCTTGTGTTTCTTGCCTAGAGAAGTTCCTTTAGCATTTGTTGTAAAGCTGGTTTGGTGGTGCTGAATTCTCTTAGCTTTTGCTTGTCAGTAAAGGTCTTAATTTCTCCATCAAATCTGAATGAGATCCTTGCTGGGTAGAGTAATCTTGGTTGTAGGTTTTTCTCCTTCATCACTTTAAATATGTCCTGCCACTCCCTTCTGGCTTGCAGAGTTTTTGCCTAAAGATCAGCTGTTAACCTTATGGGGATTCCCGTATTTGTTATTTGTTGTTTTTCCCTTGCTGCTTTTAATATATTGTCTTTGTATTTAATTTTTGATAGTTTGATTAATATGTGTCTTGGTGTGTTTCTCCTTGGATTTATCCTGTATGGGACTCTCTGTGCTTCCTGGACTTGATTAACTATTTCTGTTCCCATATTAGGGAAGTTTTCAACTATAATCTCTTCAAATATTTTCTCAGTCCCTTTCTTTTTTTCTTCCTCTTCTGGGACCCCTATAATTTGAATGTTGGTGCATTTAATGTTGTCCCAGAGGTCTCTGAGACTGTCCTCAATTCTTTTCATTCTTTTTTCTTTATTCTGCTCTGCAGTAGTTATTTCCACTATTGTATCTTCCAGGTCACTTATCTGTTCTGCCTCAGTAATTCTGCTATTGATCCCTTCTAGAGAATTTTTAATTTCATTTATTGTGTTGTTCATCACTGTTTGTTTGCTCTTTATTTCTTCTAGGTCCTTGTTAAACGTTTCTTGTATTTTTTCCATTCTATTTCCAAGATTTTGGATCGTCTTTACTATCATTACTCTGAATTCTTTTTCCGGTAGACTGCCTATTTCCTCTTCATTTGTTAGGTCTGGTGGGTTTTTGCCTTGCTCCTTCATCTGCTGTGTGTTTCTCTGTCTTGTCATTTTTCTTAACTTACTGTGTTTGGGGTCTCCTTTTTGCAGGCTGCAGGTTCGTAGTTTGCATTGTTTTTGGTGTCTGTCCCCAGTGGCTAACGTTGGTTCAGTGGGTTGTGTAGGCTTCCTGGTGGAGGGGACTAGTGCCTGTGTTCTGGTGCATGAGACTGGATCTTGTCTTTCTGGTGGGCAGGTCCACGTCTGGTGGTGTGTTTTGGTGTGTCTGTGGCCTTATTATGATTTTAGGCAGCCTCTGTGCTAATGGATGGGGTTGTGTTCCTGTCTTGCTAGTTGTTTGGCATAGGGTGTCCTGCACTCTAGCTTGCTGGTCGTTGAGTGGAGCTGGGTCTTGGTGTTGAGACGGGGATCTCTGGGAGTCTTTTGCCATTTGATATTACGTGGAGCTGGGAGGTCTCTTGTGGACCAGTGTCCTGAACTTGGCTCTCCCACCTCAGAGGCACAGCCCTGATGCCTGCCTGGAGCATCAAGAGCCTGTCCTCCACACGGCTCAGAATAAAAGGGAGGAAAAAAAGAAAGAAAGAAAGAAGAAGATAAAGTAAAATAAAATAAAGTATAATAAAATAAAATAAAGTTTTTAAAATAAAAAATAATTATTAAGAAAAAAAAATTTTTACTTATTAAAAAAAAACGGACAGACAGAACCCTAGGACAACTGGTAAAAGCAAAGCTATACAGACAAAATCACACACAGAAGCACACACATACACACTCACAAAAAGAGAAAAAGGGAAAAAAATATATATATCTTTGCTCCCACAGTCCACCTCCTCAATTTGGGATGATTCGTTGTCTATTCAGGTATTCCACAGATGCAGGTACATCAGGTTGTTTATGGAGCTTTAATCCGCTGCTCCTGAGGCTGCTGGGAGAGATTTCCCTTTCTCTTCTTTGTTCGCACAGCTCCCAGTGTTCAGCTTTGGATTTGGACCCGGCTCTCCATGTAGGTCGCCTGAGGGTGTCTGTTCTTCACTCAGACAGGACGGGGTTAAAGGAGCAGCTGATTCGGGGGCTCTGGCTCACTCGGGCCGCGGGGAGGGAAGGGTACGGATGTGGGCAGAGCCTGCGGCGGCAGAGGCCACCGTGACGTTGCACCAGCCTGAGGCGCGCTGTGCGTTCTCCCGGGGAAGTTGTCCCTGGATCACGGGACCCTGGCAGTGGCGGGCTGCACAGGTTCCCAGGAGGGGAGGTGTGGATAGCGACCTGTGCTTGCACACAGGCTTCTTGGTGGCGGCAGCAGCAGCCTTAACGTCTCATGCCCGTCTCTGGAGCTCCTTTAAGCGGCGCTCTTAATCCCCTCTCCTCGCGCACCAGGAAACAAAGAGGCAAGAAAAAGTCTCTTGCCTCTTCGGCAGCTCCAGACTTTTTCCCAGGTTCCCTCCGGGCTAGCTGTGGCGCACTAACCCCTTCAGGCTGTGTTCATGCCGCCAACCCCAGTCCTCTCCCTGCGATCCGACCGAAGCCCGAGCCTCAGCTCCCAACCCCCGCCCGCCCCGGCGGGTGAGCAGACAAGCCTCTCGGGCTGGTGAGTGCTGCTCGGCGCCGAGCCTCCATGCGGGAATCTCTCCACTGTGACCTCCACACCCCTGTGGCTGCGCTCTCCTCCGTGGCTCCGAAGCTTCCCCCTCAGCCACCCACAGTCTCCGCCCGCGAAGGGGCTTCCTAGTGTGTGGAAACCTTTCCTCCTTCACAGCTCCCTCCCACTGGTGCAGGTCCCGTCCCTATTCTTTTGTCTCTGTTGTTTCTTTTTTCTTTTGCCCTACCCAGGTACGTGGGGAGTTTCTTGCCTTTTGGGAGGTCTGAGGTCTTCTGCCAGCGTTCAGTAGGTGTTTTGTAGGGGTTGTTCCACATGTAGATGTATTTCTGATGTGTCTGTGGGGAGGAAGGTGATCTCTGCGTCTTACTCTTCCGCCATCTTGAAGCTCCTCTGGTTTCTTTCTTTTAAAAATTTAGTCCATGAGATTACGTTCAAGAGATACTTTTCAGAAGGAATTAGAATAATTGTTATAAATAATTTAATATCTTGAAATAAATTAATTTTATTTTTCTGGGTATTAATTTCTGTTTCTTTTGGTTATAAATAAAATATTTTGAAGGAAAAGATTTTAATTTTCATATTCTTATTTGTCTTGTTTGCATTTGTAAGTTTGATAGAAGGTATTAAGGCAAATAAATTATTACTGTTGAGCATTTTGTTACTATGGTTTCAGATCTCCATGTTTTATTAATAGAACTGTATTTGGGGGATGAGCCTATTTTACTTTAATAATTTACTTCTATTTAAATTATTAGACATATCAAAAGCTGTAGTATGTAAAAGCAGCCTATTACAGGCACCAAAGTCAAAATTTTCATCCAAATAATCCTTGACCTTTTTTTCTATCTCTTTATTGCTCTAAAAAAAAACCAAGAGCAGTGATAATAACCAATACCAAATTAAAAAATCATATAGAAATTCCTGAATTTTCATTTAGGATTGGTATCTGTAAACCACCTCTGTATTTCCTTTTATAGTGAAGGATGTTTGTGTAAAAATATGAAGAGAGCAGTAAGAAAATAGAAATACAGTCTATCGTTTCCAAACATTAGTGGTGAGGGGTGAGTGGCTGGGAAGTTGAGGGGAAGGCTAAAATAACAGTATATGAGTTTCCCAGGGACCCATAAACTCCATTAAATTGATACAATTTGAGTATATGTGGGGAGGCAAATATAGGTAGTTTGGAAGAAAGAGATGCTGTCATATTTTCCGAAATTCTCACAAGCCTCTGTAATCAACAAAAGTTCAAGAATCACCAACCTGCCAATAGCTATGCAAATTATCATTTGATTCTGAAATGATAAACAATATCTAGTTATTCTAAATTGTTGCCTTTAAAATGATTAATTAAGAAACAACTGCTTGGTTTTTCTTCATGTTCTTTATTATTATTTTTATTCATGGTCAGTGGAGGCACCAAGTGATATGGGGGAGGGGAAGGGGGAAGAGGTATGGGGAGCCAGACTGGTGTCCATTAGCCTCTCCTAAACCTTGCAAAATAAACAAACAAGTGAAACTAAATGATTCGCTTGCTATGAAAATTAAGCTTGAAGACAAGTCTGCTTACCTTTCTTCAACCAGTTTACTCCCCTAGACTCATCTACTTAGGAATTTCTGAAGCTTCCAAGGTAGTAATTAGTGCCCGCAATAGTTGAATGTACTTAGCCTCCTAAAAACAGAATTATTTGTTTTACTCTATACTTACTTTTCCATAGAACATTTTGAGTTCAGCCCTGTTCTACACTCCCGTCCTTAGAGACCATCTTGGACTCTACCTTCACCATGACACTGGGACCAGATTTTTAAATGACCTTGGCTGGCTTAAAATGCCCTTATTTCCTATGGAAAAGTAAAGTTGAATTGTTCCAGATATGATGCATTTAGGATATCCTTTCCCTCTTTTACTTCCTTAATTGTATTCTTGTTTTTCTGTTGGTTTCAAACATCCCCACCGCACCCCTCCCTCTCCAGGATTTTAAGCAATTTGAAGTCAACCTTTCAGAGAATGTGTTTTATTTTCCTTTAATCATCTCTCTTCTCCTGGATCTATCATAGTGCTTTGCATGTAGTAGAAGTTTGCTGAATGTTTATTTAATAAAACCACAAGAGTTGGACTACTCCCCAGAAACTAGAACATTTTCCTTGCATCTTACAGCATACCTTCTGCGTTTTCAATATAAAAAACAAAACCAACACAAGCATAGTGTGGGGACGTGGAGGGCAGGGGTTTAAGAAGACCGTAGAGGCGAGTGGTGGTGCTGAAAATGAGCAGCCGTTTCTACCAGGGGAGATTCCTAAAGCTTGCTCTCTGGTGGGGCTAAAAGGCAGGATTTAAGTTACATGCTCCCCCATGGAGCAAGCTTTCTGTGCCCTTCTTAGAAATGCTCCTTTTTTTCTCATAGGCCCTACTCAGGTAATGTTATATGACATCATAAAAGGTGTAAGCATCTGATTTTCAATTCTGTAATGGACCTTTTCTCCTCCTTCCTTTGTCTGATTAATTTCTCTTTCCATTCAATTAAAAAAAATTCTCACGGAAGGGATTAGATGTTTTTCTAGTTCTCCAGTCTGTGTGCACGTGCACACACACACACACACACACACACACACTCTCTCTCTCTCTCTCTCCTTCTTTCTTTTTTTTTGGTGGCTTATTTGTAAAGTACTAGGTATTTTAAGTAGTAGATTTTCTCTATTTTTCTTTAGTTTTTATCTTATTAACAGCAAAAGAGTAAGGTTACTTTTGTTTTCATACTCCTCTCTAAGGGGGGTAGATGCTATTAGAATAGTATTTTTTTTTTCAATGAAAATCACATGAATAGTTTTGAATAAGGAAAGTATTGAGTGCACCTGGGTGCATAGGCAGCTGTACAGTTTTCAGAGAAGGGAACTCATGGGCGGGTGAACCACTTCTCTCAAAGTGTTTGCCTCAGGGAATTAGTGACTAGAAACTTTGCGTCCTCGAGTTTATGATACTCAGGTATGCACTCTTAGAACACTTTTCTAAATAATTGCTTTCTTTAGCAAATTCCATTTTTTTAAAGAGAGTTATGTGGTAAAAATAATTTTAGTTCAAATTTACTATAGAATTCCATAAATTAAAAGGTAGTCCTTCTCAGTTAAATGCACTTGTTGACCCAGGTCATCCTGATTTGCGTTCATAGTAAATAAAGTAAGTTCTATTTAAAATACACTTATTTTTTCACGAATGCTTTCATCAGTGAGAAACTCTGCAACTCATTTTAATAAGTGCTTATATTAAGTAAACAGAAGGACATTTAGAAGTGCTAAATATACTTTTTTACTATCAAGATATACAGTTATAGAGCAGCTTTTCTTAAACACAATAATTAATTCAAATTAAGCTCTTGACAACTCTTTCCAACTCTTTCCAATTACATGAAATATTATTTTGGTGTATTCTAAAGAGGCTGAGATGGAAAAAAGTGAATTATATTTTAGAATATTATATAGTAAAGCTGTAAGTCTTTACTGATAGTAGTTTTTCTGTGCATAATTCTTAAATATACAAATCAATTGTTTTATAAATGTAGATGCCTGGGTAATCACCTTATAGATCAAGATACAAAATACCTCCAGCACCTCAGGAGGTTCCCTCACGCCCCATGTCAGCATACAAAGGTAAGGATAATTATAACTTACCACCATGAGTTAATTTTTCCTATTTTTGAACTTCATGTAAATGGAATACAGTATTTCCTTTCTTGAGTCTGTCTTCTTTTGCTGAACATCATGTCTGGGAGATTCATTTACGTTGTTGCTTGTAACAATGGTTTGTTCTCTTTCATTACTGAGAGCATGAATACTGCACAATTGGTTTATCCCTTCTACTGTTGAGGGACATTTGAGTCAAACTCAGTTTTGGACAATTATGAATAAAGGTTCTATTTACATTTTTGTTCATGTCTTTTAGTGGATCTAAGACATGAACTGTACTCATTATTGTTGCGTATATTGCCAGGTTCAGACTTGTTGGGTCATAGGTAATTTTAGTTTTACTATATAGCCAAATAATTTTTCAAAGTGGTTGTACCAACTGTCACTCCCACCAGCAATGCATAAGAGTTCTAGTCACTCCACGTTTTCACTATCACTTTGTATTGTCAGTTATTCTCTTGTTCAACAATCTGCTGTGTGTATTGATATATTATTGTAGTTTTAATTTGCATTTCCCTCATAATGTGTTGAGCACCTTTCCATATGCTTTGGGCCATAATACAAGTTGTCTTTTTTATCCCTAATTACTCAAAAGTTCCTTTTGGCCTTTAGTCTTTTACTACTTCTTAATATTCTTGTCACTGTTTCCTTTTTGTTAGTTATTTGCAAGGTAAACCTAGATTTGCTGCACTTAAAAATCACTGCAAGATGGACCCTCTAATATCTCAGAGTGCAGGAGTCTAAGTTTAAGAACAGAAAATGATCATCTTTATGCTTGTGGTCTTTTACCAATTCTGTTTTAAATAGGAGGTTTGAACCTAATTGTAAATTATCTATCTTTTGGTGATAATTACAAAAAGCAAAAAGGAAACAAGGAAATAAATTGCTTTGTTTCTCTTTCCTAATATCCTATGGTGAAATCTTGTCAATTTATAAGCTATATCAGAGATGGTGCTTTTTTTAAAAAAAAAACTATCACAGATAAATACACATTGTTAAGACTGGAATGAGTAGCTTTCAGACAGAAAGAGTTCCCATCACTAAGTATATTCAAGCAGAAACTGGTAACCATCTATCAGAGAGTAAGAATGAAAATTTGCACTTAATTGTAAGTTAGACTAGTTACATTTTAAGGTTTCTTCAAACTATAAAGAAATGGGAAATATGGAAATTCTTTCTGACACAGATTTTCAATCACATGCCTTTTAAGATGGTCACTTTTCATTGGCTTCCATGATCTTAGCAACCACTCTGAACAAAACGCTATAAAAATTGTATTTTTATTTTATAGATGAAGAAAATAGGGCCCCAAAATCGTTCGCTCTGGTAAATCTATGAAGTGGCAGAGCCTGAAATAGGTTGCAGTTTCCCTGGCACTGGTCCTGTTTTTCAGTCCTGGGGCTGGAGTTTATAACCCCAGAGAACAGGAGGAGCAAATAGATACCCAGATGCCGGTGCTAGGGTTTGCTCACATGCTCTCCATTACATATACATTAATTTGGAGGATTTACAGGAGAGGAAATAGATAACGTTGAGACAGGATCGTATACAGAACACGATGTAGGGTGAAATTGAAGAGTGGTAGGTGCAATAAGGTTTGGGTCAACATAGGTATCTCAGGAGATTGAGAAAGATCAGACTGATAAGAAATACACTGAACCTAACTGTTAAGAGAGGAAGAGTGCAAAGGTCTGTAGAGTTAGGTGGATGACATCTTGTGAGCATCGGCTGGCTGTGTATTGTGGCTGGGAGTGACATAGAAGGTGAAGTTTGACTGTGGATTTGTAAAATTCTCAGTACACGAGTTCTATGTGCCTTTTTTCTAAGGTTACGGAGAATGTAAATATCTATGATGAATCCTTAAAAACATAAGAAGAAACAGGGGAAAAATTAAATGAATATAGCTACTTATTATTCAGCTATAATACTGTCTTTTATACAGACTTATAAATCAGTGACTTTCAATAAAAAATTCCCAAACCTTAAGTAGGGGCTTGGTAATGTATTAGGGAATCATATTGGGTGTTATGTTCAATCATAAAACTCAGCTTTCTCCCAAGAAAGTCTTTTGTTCTGTATGTATGTATTGAAAACCAGATGAAAAAAAAAATCCTATCCGTTTTTTATTGTCTTCAGCATGCCTGGTGTTTTATCACTTGCCAAATCACGGCCACCTGTGGCTCTGACTTGGCAGCTTTGTGTTTAATAGGCCAGACATTCTGTTCACAGGAAGGGCCTCCTGAAGCCTAAGTAAAAAGCAAGTGATTCACATGACCAAGGTTCTGATTATAAGGACTTCTGAATACATAATTTGATGTGCTTTGCTTTGAGCCGACACACTATCCAGTGCTTTTGTTGGCTTCACTGCCAAAGACTTTTGCACACAAACAATTAGTATCAAGTCGTTTGATTTTCCACACAGGAAACCCGGCACAGAACAGTCAGTCCTCTAACCATATGTCTTCTCTTTTCCTATTGTTTTCATTCTGTTAAACTCCAGCCATTAACACATTAGTGGGCCAATTACTGGGACATGGGACCCTCAGGAGCGTAACACTCATAACCCCAAGACTCTCCCCAAATTTAGTTCAAAGGCCTTTCAGAATCACTTAAAGTGCAAAGTGAGCCTAGGTGAGTCAGTAGAAAATCGGACCAGAGAGCGTAGAAGCAATAAATAGGTAAGATGTATAATTGGCTAGTTCTCCTAGAAGATTCTAAATGATGCCATATTTTCATCTGTTTTTAGTGGTTTGAAAAATGTCTGTCTTTTAAAATGGTTTTCTCCTGTGCTCTGAATCTCTACGCTAAATGTGGCCTGACTTCTAACACGGAATCTAATTAGCCACTTAACCTTGGGGGAAGACTATTGGGCACTCAGGTCTCAATTATCCTCACCTGTAAAACAAATGGGTTGGAGACTTGATCCTGAGGACCCTTTCGGTGGTTCTCAGTTTGGTCTGCATGTGGTATTCACATGGGGCGCTCTAGAAAGTGCTGTTGCCCATGTCCTACCCCTGGAGATTCTGATTTAATGGTCTAGTATGGTTCAAAGCCTGAGTAGTAGAATATAAAACCTTGACTGCATAGTAGAATCACCTGGGTAGCTTCTAAAATCAATGCCTAGTCTGCAGTATTACCTAAAACTTGCCAGGCAACTACAATGTGCAGCCAAGGTTGTGAGTCACTGTTCCAAAACAATATAATCTGTCATTTGACAAAAAACACTAAGGAGATCTGTGGATATGTTGGCGCTGCACACTGTATGCATGTAAGATTACTCATGCCATCTAGGCTGATTAAATTTTGCAGCCTGACAGAATCCTAAGCAAACACGGTCATTCATCCATTTACTGACTACTCACTTTACACTATGTTCTTTACTGAGTACTTATAATCATGTTTGTAATGCTGCCACTTGCACGACAAGGTTTCTTGAAATCAAAAAATTAGAAAAATTTCAATACTTTATATTATAGAGCAAAATTAAACTTCACTAAGAAGGTCTTGAATACACCTATTAAACACTAACATTTAGTATACATAAACAATGACTACTAAAAAATGAGCATAATCTTTGACCTGGTAATTTTACTCCTAACTGTTAGTTTTAAGGATAAAGTACACAGAGATATACACATGAGTATCTTTTAGGTGATAAAAGATGTTTATCACATCTTTTGAAAGTAGCCCCAAGCCTCACAGAACATGCACTGTAAATTATAGTGAAATATTATTTAGTCATCATAATTTTAAATATATAATTACTGACAAAGAAATATTTCCATGATAATATGATCTGAATGACATATGTAACAAAAGATAACTGCTTTCCATTGTACTGGGTTTAGAAATGATTTTAACTTTATAATTTTTCTTTTACTTATTTGTAATTTTAATTATTCTACTATGTATTACTTATATTAAAAGTTTTAAAAATGCTTATGAGAACAAAAAATAGTTAAATGCTAAAACCAGTTTGGTTCCATTCAGCATTTATTTGACATTCATGTTTGTTTGTTTTGTTTTACCAATTTATGAAAAGCCTACTAATTACTCTAAAGTTTTTTGTTATTTTTGTTCTGAGAGAGAGAGAGAGAGAGAGAGAGAGAGAGAGAGGGGGAGCCAGTGAGTTAGCTGGGATTTTTAGAGATATTGAGAGAAGGAAAAAAATTTACAGTTCTATTACCTAATTTTTAATTATTCTGCTTTACAACTGAGCAAAGAAAAAAACACACCCCAAAACAAACAAGCACTATAGTAGGCAGAATAATCTCTCCTCCACAGACATCAGCATTCTAATTTCCAGAAACTGCAAATATGTTGTGTTACAAGGCAAAGGGGAATTAATGCTGCAGATGGAATTAATGTTGCTAATCAGCTGACCTTGCAATGGCGCGCATATTCTGGATGATTCAGGTGGGCCCCATGTAATCACAAGCGTGCTTATAGGCGAAGGAGGGAGGCGGGAGGTTCAGAGTGAGTCAGGTGTGAGAAAGAGTTGCTCTGTGGTTACAGGCTTTCAAAATGGCGGGAGGGCTCCTGAGCCGAAGAATAGAGGCAGCCTCTCGAAGCTGGAAAAAGCAAGAAAATGGATTCTCTTCCGGAGCCTTCAGAGAGGAACACAGTCCGGACAACCCCTTGATTTTAGCTCAGCAAGACCCATTTTGAACTTCTGACCTCCAGAACTGTGAGTTTAGAAATTTATGCTGTTTTTGCGCATTGAGTTTGCAATAGTTTGTCACAGCAATAATGGAAACTAATACAAGTGCTTATATGATATATAATGTGAAAAAAATACGGCCGGAAACGCTCATACTTTCGCTTGAGAGTAAACTCCTTTCTTCATTTTGCTCCCCTACTCCTAGTTAGATGAAAATTCTTACTGCTTTTCGTCATATTTGCTGCTAATCACAGTGATATTAGGGCGGCTGTGGAGCAAGAATCTGATTTTCATATAAACCTGGGAGAGTCGTGAAAGAATAGAATGCATACTATCAAGTGATGAATTGGGAAAGAATAGAAAATAATGCAAAGGATTTCATTTTTTAAAACTTAAAACTTTTTTGTAGTAGCTGAGAAAGAGTTATCCTGTGATTTTTAAAATGGAACCAAAGAAAGGGAAAAGTTGCAAACGTTAATAGAAGTGTGAAAATTCAAAGTAATCTAGGCTAAGGAAATTATCTTCATTATGGCTTAAGGACAGGAAAATAATTACATGGTTTTGCATGAGGATCTGAAAATTTTGCTTTGTTGTGGTTCATTTGCTTGGTTGGTTTTTCAGTCGCTGAATGATCGGGGGCGGTTAGAAGTGGCAGTAATGTCATAAGAAGGAAATACCAAAATTATAAAGTTAAACTCAGTTCAGCTGCTGTAACCAAAATGGTGGGAATTGGGGTGTAACTGCTCAGGAATATCTGGATGTAGAAGTCAATGTCTGTAAAGGAAGGGATGACTCTGAATTATAAAATAAAAGCTGAGTGTTTGTTAACAAATTGTAACATCATGGTTGTTTCTGAGGCAGGAGACGGTGCAACTGCCAAATACAGAAAAAGCGTTCACATAGTGATAAAGATAAGTTAGACGTATGTGAGTGGTCTTAATTGCTCTGTTTAGCACTGAACTAATACATCCCTAGTAATTTGAGACCAGTGATTTGGTGCTTTTTACTTTGTCTTCCCAAACGGTTGAAGTTGTGGAGAGAAGGGTAAGGGTGGGAGCTGGGAGAGGGGGGAGGGCCTGGAGACCTTGAAGAGCATGAGGGAGAAGCAGCTAGCAAAAAGGTGAGTGAATATTCCTGTCCTCAGACAACTTGAAGGATACTGCATGAACTGCAATGGGCTATAGCCAACACTTTATCACCGGCATTATTATTTAAGCTTTAAGATGTTGAATTATTTGGTAAATATCCTCAAGTGCATTCAAAACAAACATGAGTTTTGAAGACAAAATAATCAAGTTCTAAAGTCTGAATTACCGAGGGACAAAACACAACTTCACAAGCAGGCTAGTAATTTGACGTGACAGAACCTCTAGGAGACATCAGGGCAATGCCTTGGTACAAGTCTCTGATACGTGACACCATGCAGCCCTATCACCCCCGCCTGGAGTCAGGAGGGGGGTGCGGTCCAGGTCACACTGTGCCACCTATAAGCTAGTTTGCTAGACTTCTCTGAGGCCTGATTTTCTCACCTATGAAACGATGATGGTGGCAATCATGGTAGTCATAAGAATAATCAAACCAATAAAAGCAAACACCTGTACATGCTTTTAGATATCCCCTGCCCCCTTTACTTACATTAACTAATTTTATCCTCACAACAACATTATGAAATACATTGTTCTTATCCCTGTGTTACGGATGGGGGACAGAGGCGCAGAGAGATTAAGTTGCCAAATAGTATATATCTAAAAAGCAAGAGCTGGAAGATGAATCCAGAATGCTGCCTACAAATCTCGAGCTCTTAACCACCACTTAGTGATGTTCCCGCCTTCTCATTGGTCTGTCATAGGGATTTAATTGGATAAACATGATGTATAAATAGCATCTTCCCCTTTACCCTCCTGGCTACATCTTTCCCCTCTTTTTCAAATGGTTGTTAAAGACAAAAGGGGAAATATTACCATTTTCTCGTATCGAACTACTCACTGGATTCACTTACTGTGCTTCACGTGTTCTAATATTACAATATAATTAAACATGAACTGCAAACCTCCTCCTATAGCAGGCTTTCTCAACCTGGGCACTATTGAAATGTTGGACCAGGTGATTCTTTGTGGTAGGAGCCCGCTGTGCATTGTTGGAAGATTAGCATCCCTGTCCTCTTGTCCTTCGCCTACTAGAGGCCCAGAGCTGTTGGGATAACCCAAAATGTCCCCAGGTATTTCCAAATGTCCCCTGGGGAGCAAAATAACCACAGTTAAGAACCCCTGCTCTAAAGTAAGAAAAATTCAGTTTAGCTGTTGTGGACTTGATTATGTTAGAATGTTACTTGTTGAATGCAAGTTTGGTTTTAAAAATTAGTTTTTAATACACCTACTCTTACCCCTGATATTCTATAAATATCAATTTTCATATCTTTTACTACTGTGGTGAGGAAAGATTTGGAGAAAAGTAACTTTTACCCTTAAATATAGGAGGAATTGGGGAAACTAGAGTAATCAAAAACACTCCTTTAAATTATTAGGTTAGCAGCTTATTTTTCCATTTCCTCTCGGAAGATATAATTTCCTTGTGTAGGACAATGGCCAACAAAGTGATCTGGGCATTGGGAGTAGCAACTCTGTCAGCTGTCTCATACTGTTTGAGTTAAATGCGGAGGAGGGTACTAGTGATATACGTTTACATAGTGTATAGCCACTGAGTTAAGAAAGTAAGTGTCTGATTATAGCAGAGAGTGGCTTATATTAGAGACTCTGTTTCCATTTTCACCAGAAAAAATTGTATGTGTCCCCTCCTCCCATAGTTACAGTTCCCCCCTCTTTAACCACAGTGCTTGGGGCACAGCAGGAAAGGAGATCTAGGCACAGGGTCCCAGAGTCTGCCTTCTTGGCTCAGCATGTGAGGTTTGGATGGTAGGTTTGTGTACACACATGGTAGGTTGGAGTCTTTTTTTTCTTTTAAATACTTGGCAAAAAGCATTTCTTGCTCCCTTTCAATGAACAAAGACTGATATTTCACCACGAAGTTTTGTGTTTAAAATAATTAAAAGCTTATTATAACCATAATCTAAGAGCTGTGAGACAAAGAGAATTTGCATGACAGGTAAGTTTAAGTTTATGGAGTAACGGTGAGAAACAAACATAGGTGTGAAATAATTGATGCAGGAACAGTTAATAGAAAAAGTACGGAAAATTCTATATATCTTTATATCTTTAGATTTATCTATCCATTCATGTCTGAGGTACCTTTATATCCATCATCTATCTTGCCATTCATCTATTGTAAAAAGTAAATGTCAAGCACATGTTAGAGGAGAGCTTGACACACATTAAGAACTGAGTATATATTAGTTATTATCTTTATTAGCTATCACTTCCTGACTGCTTATGATAAGGATTTTGAGATGGTTAAGCTGATAGGTCAGCAAAACCGAAGGTGAATAATTGTAGTCTCATAATTGCAGACAAGAATACACCTGAGAATCTGAAAGGGAGTAAGATTTTACAACGTTTTAGGTATATATGAAATAAAAAAGTGCAAAGGGGAGGGGAAAAAGAGGAAAAGGCAGAACTAAATGCAGTAATTGGGGCACAATCGGGATTCATTTGGGATGGAGATGGGGAAAGAGGCAAGTGCAAAAACTGCAGAAAAACATGGAAGTGGGTAAAAATAGAGTAGAATGAAGAAAGGGGAACTTAGAAAGGTGATACTGAATAATAAGATCATCCCTAATGTTTCTTTATTCATCACAAGGAAAAAACTTAAAATATGTAAAAAGCTCTTCCAAGAGGGCAGGGATAGAGCTCTGTTTTAGACAGCTTTAATTTAGACAGATTTCTTTGGAACAGCTTTATTGAAAGTGATTCTGGATGATCTCCCAGTAAAGCTAAGTCATTAGGAACAAAAGATTTCTGGGAAGCAAAATATTTTAAGGGATTACTGGTTTGGTTAATTAGATCTACTTGGACTTAATGAGTTCATACTCTCTTGGTGGTGTCAGTTGGGTCACTGGGTTTCATTCCTGAGGAAAATCTATTGTAAGGCAGCAGAGGAATGACAGTCAGGCCTAAAATGCCTCGTGAGCTTGTAGAGACTTTAAATGTCAACCAGTACAATGTGTTGGAACATGATAAGTGGAAGATTCCGCAGGCTAAGGCCTTACATAAAACCTTTAATGTCAGGGAGTAACATATTATGAAAAGTAATTCTTCAATTTATGAATGAGACAACTAGAGTCCTTTTTAATAAAATACTCTCTTCAAAATACATTTCAATATTGCTCATATGCATTAAAATAGGTTCAGTTTCATTTAATCCCCAGATGGGACTTAGAAAAGGACATGTACTAATTCTCTTCTTTTTATCATGTTCCCAATTGATAATATTATCTGTAGGAAGTAAACTTACTCTGTAGTAGGAAATTTGTACCACATGTGAATAAAACTTTCAAAACTTAAAAAAAAAAAAAAAGTAGTTGAAATTTTTACATTAAGTGTGTATATAATAATGATGTAGGATGCCCTTAAGGTAAAGGGACATTTCTGTAGCCAGTGTGAGGGGAGTGTGTGTGTATCTGACATACACTCCTAATTAACAAAGATGTTCACTGTGTGCTGACACACACATACATAGAAAAAAATGTTTTTTTATTCATGACATTCTATGGTTTAGTTTGTTAAAATTTTATTCTTTATAAATTTGCAATATCAACACTTCGATAGGGAATGAAAAATATTTTATATAAACATTTTATAGAATTATTTTCTACTGCATAGATAACGTTGAGGGAATTTACCCTTTTAACCTTGCAAAGGCTGTTTTTATTGCATTAAAGTATATAAAAATGCCCAGTGAAAATTCAACAGTCGTAATAGCATTGTGGCATTATGGTTTCTCTTAGAAATAAAATCAACTTCCCAATCTAGAAAGATCTTCTAGGGTTTACTGTTTCAAACCATTTCATAAAATTTTTTTACAAATTGATTAACTTAGTTATAACATGAGGATCAATAGGCCTTCTCGACCTTAATTGGCACAGATCTTACCGAAATTATAATGGCCACAGCTACCTTAGTCCAGCTCCATTGCAGAAACTTACTCTGGTAAAAATGAGTGAAGGCTTGTAAGTGAAAGAATAGTAATTAAAACATGTTTTTGTTTATTTTAAAATGCTTTATCAAAATCTTCAGAGAGGTGGTTGAGGCACTGGGCAATCTCATCTAAAAAGTGATGAAGTAATCTAGCAGGTCTTGCTTGCTTGTTAGCGTCAACTCTGGTTTAAGGAATTCTAGTGAGTACCATCTTCTCGGCCTCCTCATTTCCTTGACATTTGATAGTGACATCGTGGATGAGCTAGCTCTCTCTATATTACTTTAGTCCAGTGGAAATAAATATCAAGTATTATCTGAAGGATAAATGTTAAGAGCGATGGATGTGCAAATACCTATTCTAAACACGGTAGAGGTCTGAGGTGAAACAAAGTTCGTGAAAGCCATCTTGAGATGGGCTTACCGTGATTGAGAAGTTCTTTTCTTTGTGTTGTACAAAATCCATATAGATTTTTGACTGTAATCCTCTTGCCTAATGGATGCTACACTCTATCATAATAGCTATAATATAATAATAGTCACAATATAGATATTTTCTATTACCTTTTTGAAAGGAATTATCTAATATACTGATAAAAATGGCCAAGATAACAGTAAGAGTAGTCTTGGGAAAAAAATGTTCTGTAAACATTGTTTATTTTGGCGTACATAAATAATATCTCATTTGGTTAAATATCTCTGTTGCCTATTCAATCTATAAATATTTTAGGACTCTGATCCACATAAATCCTACATTTTTACTTACTGTCAATACTGTCAGTGGAAATAGTTCAAGAATAGGTTCACATAATATTTCCCCTGTAATGGCTCAGTAAACTCTAGCATCTGTATGGGCAGTGGCTCAAGGCTGAAGAAATCAAGCCGGCAGCTGTGGAAACAGGGATATTAAAATTCTTAGAGTGGGAGTGGAGGGCAGCCTGGAAAACTCAGCTGATTCTACATTTTCTTGTTGCAGCACGGAAGATGAACGATTGGGGTGGTTACATACTTTTAGGTGTGGAAACCAGTAGGGAATGAGGCTCTGCTTTTTCAAACAATAATCAATGAGGAAAAGTCAATTCAAAGAATGAAAATTTCAGAAGTTTCAGAACCATGGATTAATGCTACTAAGCAGGCTTGCAGTCCATTCATCTTCTTACATTTTGATATTTAAGAGTGCAAGCAGGAAAGCTTGGAGGACATAAACCAACATAGCAGTATTTCATGAAATGGTCCTTTAACTGGAGAACTTGTGGAAAGGTATGTAGACAGAAAGGTTACTTAAAATATCCCCACAAGTATTTTTTTGAAGCTGATGGTGGAACAAGCAGAAAACTTTCACTAGGTTGTAATTCTGTTTATTCAATAGAATCTGTCGAGTGAAAAATGACTAATGGTTTTAGTGCTAAGTAACTTTAAGTAGTTTGATAAGGTCCTAAGAGGGAACTTTGTAGGGAATCTCTGTTTCTAGATTCAGGGTTCTAAACTTGGGTTTGAAACTGATTACCTATAAAATTCAATGTGAAATTCTAATCTCTCAAGATGTTGTGACAGTAAATATCTCAATGACATATTTGGGTTGCTCTCAAATGTAAGAAACATACTATATAAATGGTCATGTTTTCTTCTATATAGAATTCATTCTATAAAGATGATGATATTCTGTTATCTAACTCTTTCATATTTATCCAGTTTAGAATGGATTTTAGTACATTCCAGCCATACCAGTTCTGGAATGGAGACTATAGCCTGTTGCTTACCAGATCTGGTACTGAAAAAATACATAACACTCTGTTCTTTCATCCACATTCTGTAAAGTTCCTTTTTATTAAGATTCCATTCTAGTTACTAGGTGATACTGCATTGGTATCAATACATCCCATGAGATAATAGCAATTAACCACTGAGCAAATACATTTTCCATGAAAGAATAAAATGGGATCATGCTACCTTGATATCAGGGCCTCTTTAACATTTTGAGACTGTTGGCAATACCAAAACAGGGTTATAAAAATTGTGGATAATTTCAAAAATACTTTTTCTGAGTTGTGACCTGGATATCTTGAAATCCATTGACCTTGTCCTCTCCATGGAAAGCCTTGGAAGTTTCAGGTGACTCCTCTCTTCAAGGCCACAGAAGATTCTGGGCTGCTTTTGGGCCATCGGTGAGCATAGACAACCTTTTCAGCAATCTCAACGCTATCACTTTTATTCCATTAGGACATAGGAAACATTTTCCAAGGTGTCACTTGCCAGGTTTCTAGAAAGATAATCAGGCACTCTACTCTTCTCTGAGTATCCAGATTTTTAAGGACCACTTTGCTGTATGTGTCTCCTTTCCCTCTGGGTGTAATCCTGGAGGCGGGGGCGATGTGCAGCGTGGCTCCAGAGAGACATGGGTATACAAGCTCTTATTCTGGCTGCTGCTTCCTGTTCTGTCCTCAACTCTTGGATTCTTAAGCTTAGGTTAGAAAAACTGACTCTTAATATATTTGAGAAGAATAAGTGTTAATATTATTTGTGCAGGTGTTTGTTTCCTTTCATCTTACTGTCTCTGCCAGAACTTTAAGTGGAAAGGTCGAGGCCTGACTCTTTACACCCTGTTCTGGATAAGCTGTGACTTCACCTGTTTGAGATGAGAGGCCAAGGTTACCCTCGCTGTTTCATAAAATGGGTGTACAATCGTGATTCAAAAGGGAATTACTCTGGTACAGTAGATACATGAGCAATGTGAAAATATTCCCACCGCATTTCCATTTACAGCTAAGCCTTTTTCATAACAAAATTTGTAATATCTGTATAGTCATAAAGTAATAGGAATAAAGTCATTTGGGGATAACACCAAAAGTCTAAATTCAAATCCTTTACTGAATGTGAGGCTCAGGCAAAATTGTTCTCCTGGCCCTAAGTGTGACAGGTCTTGCCTCGACCCACTCCAACATGAAAACAGAAGTACTGATTTGGTAAATGGCACCAAAATCAGTCTATTCCCAATGCTGTGAACATGGTAAAAGTCAAACCGCAAACCAATAGAATTGGTTGGCAAATCTTCAAAGAGAAAATCTGTGAGTCTGCAAGGCATATATAGGTCATCAGATTTTGCCAAGAGATTGGAAAGGCAAGGTTGGTGTTCTTGTGTGAAGTGACGTTTGTTATGTAAAGCAATAAAGTGTATAATTTGAGGATAAATGCTAAGCTGTTTGACAAAGCCAGTGAAGAAGAAAAAATCCATCTTCTCTTTCAATTTCTTTTAGAAAGTCTTTTTCCCCCCTATCTTTTTCTATGTATGCTCACCATTCAGTTTTTCAAGGTTTTTAGTTTTCCACCATGATTACATTGTCTGGAACAGTAAGCAGGTAGATTAGAATAGTAAATATATTTTTTTCTCTGAAATTAAGATATTTGTATAATAGTCATCCAGCTTTTATGAGAGGAAGAAGATAATAAATATGTCTGGGGCTTTCAACTATCTTTATATGGTCTCATTACTACTTCTAAAACATATAAAGTAGAATCCCAATTCCTGTGTAGAAAACACATTGGCGGTCTCTTCTTCCCTAGAAAGCCCATTAATACCCTGAAGATCCAACATTATTATTATACTCTTCTCTTAATAGACTTAAACCACATCTCCTATAAAAAGAAATGTAAGCAGGCAGTTCTTCACACAGCACAGGCAAAAAGTTAAAATCGTAAGCAATCAAATAACCCAGAGATAGTCTAAGCTTTTACTATTATATCCCTTTGTTCATATGTATCTTGTCTTTGCTTTTCTCCTTTATTTCCTGTTTACTTCTATTTATAATTGGACTTTCAACTCAGTATTGTATCCATGTTATGAACCCATATTGTTAAATATCCCTCAAAAGTGTGATTTTTAAACAATGGAGGTATGATAACTCAGTAGTATGGATGTATCATGTTATTTTTCAACCATTTTCTAATATGTGATGTTTAGGATATTTCTAATGTGTTATAAATAGCTCTGTAAAAATACCCTTATTTCTTTGAGCATTTTTCTAATTAGTCGTTTGGGGTAAGTTTCTGGATTTGGAACTAGTAGGTCAGAGTTAGGAGCGTTCTTATGATCTTTGGTAGATATTAAGTGGCTCTCCAGAAATTTTGTACTGATTTAAACTTCCACAGGCTATAGTTACTTTAAGAGTTGAAGTTAAATGTCTCTGCAGGTCAGCATTCTGCCTGCCAGAGGAAGAGATGCTTTTATTAGGATTTGGTGGGATAATTTATAATTCACGTGGTATTGATTATTATTGTTACGTTAACCTACACCTGGCATTCTGTTTGGGGGGAGGGCCTATGCATTATGCAAGGAGAGAAAGATTAGTTTTTGTCTCTATTTCCTTAAATACAAAAAGATTGCTGTTTAAATGAAACATAAATAGCTCACATATCCATATAAACAAGTATCATCCCAATCCACACTCCCAGTCCAGCCCTCTGACATTATTCCAGAAACTTTCAGAACTTCTGACTATTCAGGAAACAGTTCTCTTCTGTGCTCAGGTTGTATATAACTCCTGGAATACTCGTACTTGGTTGAAGTCCTTCTCAATATGCATGCTTTCTTCAAATCCATTTCCTTGGCAAAACCTTCCAAGAGATCCTTCTTCAACTATTTAGTTAGAATCAGTTATTCATTGCTCTGTTTTACTTCTGATAATACCTTTCTTTTACCTGATTAAACACTGATTTTCAAAATTTTCCACAACTGGATTGTAACTTACCAAATAAAGTATTAAAGGTTGTATTCACAACACTGTCTAGCCCAGAACATTGTATGTATGAAACGTTCAGTAAAGCGTTGATTGAATTGAACTGAATTGACATAATGACATGATAGTATCTGTCTTGTAAAATCCATCCATTTAAGTCTCTATCTGTTATGTCGCAGGAGTTGAACTAATTCCATCTTATAATAGTGGCACAGGTTAAGAAATAGGCTTTACTGGGAAAAGGGAAATTTCATATAGAGAAAGGAAAGCATGAGTTTCTGTGATCCCCGCATCATGTGGTTGAGAGGCGCACAGAGGATGGGGCACAGCTGTGTGGATGTGGATTCTGACGGACAGACCTCACCCCTGCTTCAGTTACTCTCCTTTCTTGTGGTACAGTTCTGAGAACCATCTCACCTGTGGGATAATACACACCAGGTAGTCTGGATTTGGGGTATCAGCTGTTTAATAAGTTACCTGGGAATGCCAACTGCTCACGACCAGGAGACTTTGGACCCGTGGGATATTGTGGCCCCTCATGCTGGGAGAAGGGAGACGTTGGTTCCTTTGGAAGCTGAGTTTAGGTGCAGTCTTCCAGTTGGGGTATGGAGAGCAGCCCCTCTTTCTTTTTCCAGCATCCAAAAGGTTTCTTATACTGGCCACCCAGAATGGGCTCCCAGGTCATTTTCAGACCACTCCACTCAATGTTCCATCAACCGCTTTCCTTCATGTAGGACACCTTTCGAGGCATACACCAATAACCCTTCTATCTGTTATCCTTACATTTCCATGACATGTTTTTCCAGCAAACATTTAAGTGTTATTACATGTTAGGTGCTATGATAAGTGAAGAAATAAAAAATAACATAGCCTTTGCACATAAAGTGCTTGCTGTCCGATGGAGCTCTGTTCTGATGTAATTAATTCAGGAAGCAAGCTTTGAAATGTTTATGGCTAAAATAGAATTACATTAATTTTTAAATAAGTAACTTATTAGTCAAATTAACATGGAGAATAAAGCCAGTTGTGGTAGATAAGATGGAAATATTACAAGTATTTGTGCTCAACAGTCATCTCTGACTATAATCCATCTTTCTTGACAATTCTGCTTTTCTCTTAAATGAGAAGTCCTGTTTTAACTTTGAACTCATGCCCTATACCTGGGGAGCCTCTATGTAAATTCAAGAGTTATATGGATATATAGTCATTCCTGAAATGAAAACTAAAATCGTAATACTAAAAATATATCCATTTAAGTTTCTCTAAATTTCCAAGAATTATAAACAATGAGATACATGAAGACAAATTATTTGCAGTAATAAAACTTGATATACTAACAGAGTCCATAGATGAGCTTTTACCTAGCTATGATGAAACATACGTGTAATCCTGGTGTCTCCGTGGTTTCCATCGCAGCTGCTCAGCTCTCTTTCCAAAGCTGAGGCACACTGATGTGTGAGGTGTCCACATCTCCAACCCCTAGACTTTCCTCAGTGGCTAACCTGATCCTCACTGCGCACTGGGTAGCAAAAATTAACCCCTTTTTTTCTGGGGTGCAACAAACAGGTTATTCCTGGGATAGATTTACTAAAGGACATGATAAAAATCACTAACATACACTTGAGGGCAAACAAAGCAAAAAAACAACACACGAGTATTATTATGGTCAAGATATAGAAGGTAGGTTTACAACCACACTCAGTGGATTTAGTACTTCTTATTTCAACACTCAGTCTTTGTGACTCTGTGTTTTACTTGTCTTCTTTTGGGAGTAAATGGATGCCCTGTTTGGAGACTATCCCTAGGACTAGGCCCCAACTTCGCAGTATCTTTGAATGAATTTGAAATAGGTCATCAACTGCTCTCATAAGTGTCTGTGGTGTATGTGAAAGAATCTGGCTAAATCAGGAGTATGATTAGAGCTGGTATCTTTGATAAATTCCAATTTGCTTCACTCAGTAGGCTTCCTGTAAATGTTAGAAGATGAGAACAATATTGTTTTGATGTTAGGAAAACGTGTAGTTGAAGCTTTTATCTAGAAATATTAAAGTTCTTGGTAAAACACAACCTCATTCATCTTTAGTCTTATTAACATTTTTTAAAAGAATAGATAAATATTAAATAAGGTAAACTTTCTTTTCAGACAGTTTTCCCTAGATTTACTGTTTGGTACTTGGATTAAATCAATATAATAAAAGATGAGGAAAGTATACTGGTTAATTCAGTCTCTTTTTGAGAAAGTGAAAGGTAAGACTTGGATACAGGAGGAATGGTTGGTTCATTTGTTTCCAGCACCAGCATCAACTGGGCACTGTCTGCCAGGCCCATCAGGGATGCGGAAGCTAGTGGAAGTCATTATCATGTCACTGAACTCCTGAGCCGCCCGCTTCCTGCACAGCCACAGTGATCCTCCCAACTCTGGCAAACCTGGGGCTCTGTTTCAAATGCACTTACTCAGCACACAGGATTAGGATCCAGACAACCAGGTTAGCTAGCTCAGTGACCTTAGATAAGTTGTTTATCTCTCTGGTTTTAAGTTAATTCAGGTACAGAATGAGAATAAGGGTAACATCTATACCTTATTCTCTAACCTAACATCTTTGTTACGCTAAAGCCAATTTAGCACTTAAAGCTACCCTACTCAGAGCACTTACTATGTAGAAGCTTTTATGATTAAAAACTCTAATAGTGGAATGTAAAGGTATGTGGTTCCAACAGGGAAAGTGAAAGATTGCCTGGAAATTTGGCAGACTTTTTGCAGGGAGTAGGGATGACTAAATTGACTCTTGAAAGTTACCCAGAATTTTACTTTTAAGCAACAATCCAGGAGGCTGATAAACTTTTATTTCTACCTTCTATTTCAATATGTTTTTATCTTACAGTTTTTTTTAATTTTCTGAATTAACATATATAAATCACTGAGCTCAGCATCCTGGCTCCAAGTACTTCTTACTCAACAAGTATTAGTTCCATTCTTTCCCATCCCCACTTTTCTTCTCTAGCTAGCATGTCTGTGAGAGGTGGGTTAGGAGGGAGTTAAAGATGATGGCCCTTGAAAGAGGAACAGGATTTCAGCATGCAGTGATGGAGGAGGAATAGCCCTGATGGTGGAAAAGTCCCGCTTAAAGGCATAGAGATGGGAAGCATGTGCAAGAAATAAAGCTCTGCTGTTTGAACTATAAAGTACCCCAAAGTGAAAGATGAGGATATCAGGTTAAAATAATAGGATAAACGCAGATTATGATGGATTTGCAATGCCAATTTAGATAATGATTGTCAAATAAGACCAAAAGGACATAGGATTTCTTATGTCAAATAGAGAGCATGTATCACCCATTTAGATGGGACCAGTAAGGATGTGAAGACACCTACGTAATTAGTAACAGGAATTATGCTAATATCATCATCCTCAGGAGAAAAATGTGTGTAATACGAGACGGAAACCCATCTGAGATTGAATTGCCTCCTTAGAAACCCTTTTTTTCCTTTTTATTATTTTTAAATAACTCATTCATTATTTGGTACAATATAGGAAATACTGTTCTTTATATGGATATTATTTCAGAGACAAAATGCTTTAAAAATGCTGTTGTGAGTTACATAATGATTACGAACCTGAAAAACGATTTCATTATGTAAAATGTATTTACATACACATTAATGTTAAAAGGATCCTAATGTTTTAGAAAATCATACAAGATGAACCTTAGGAGAAAATCACTGAAATGAGTTGCATTTCAAATTTTAGACTATATAAAAAAGTTGTCAGTTTGCTATGATTATGCATGGAAGGCAATTTTCGATACTACCCTATTTGAAATCTTTTCATTAAAATGTTTTTTTTAAAACACATCAACATAGAGACATTGTAGAAATGAGTGTTTTAATGAGAGGTACTAGATCTGAAAATTACATGGATCTTGCCTGTTATTCAATGTGTATGCTTTTAAGGTTGGCTAATACGTATCTTAATGCACCAGTAATTTTTTATGGTATTAATAGCCTGAATCTCTTAAGGGGAGACACAGGATCCCAGCATGATATACTTGAATTTAGATAGAGCTCTTTTTAAGCTTGGATAGTAGCTCTGTGAGCAGTGTACTGCAGTAGAAATGGACTTGGAATTGAACAAGGATTACAGGGTTCTCGACTCATCACCTGCTATTTAATCTTGTGGCTTGGGCAGATCTGAGCCCCCTTTTTGTCTTCTCTAAGTAATGATAACACCAGCACTTACATAGTTTTTGTGAGGACTAAAATAAAAAATAATTACTTTTTACGGTCTGTGAAAATGCTACTAAGTGCTAAACAGACATGACAAATTGAAGTACATTTGGCACACAAATGGATTGGCTGCCTCCAGAATTTGTTTCACAATAAACATACATGCTGAAATTCTTTGAAGAACCGTTTCATGCATTTATCAATGTCAACAGATTGTTATTGTGAATGTTATAAAACACCTTGGTTTAAATGAAGTATAAGATCATGTGCCATCCCCAAATTTAGGAAGTAGAGGGAAAAAAAAATGTTTATTTCAAAATTGTATCTCTTTGTTCAAGAAAGTAGACCCAGATTATCAACCAACACGACAATAATGAGCTAACATCACTATCACAATCTATTTTACGAATGTGTGAACCTTCAGAATATAGTACTTAGGGCCACAGGTACCCAATCTTAAACCTCAAAAGGAGTCATCTTGACTCTTATCAATTTACAAAAACTTTTGCTGCACAAATTGGGCGGGCCGAGAGAGATAATCTATAAACTATTATTAATCATTTTTAACACTAGTTTTCGAGCCAACTGATCAAATTAAGTTTTATTTTCATACCAGGCGAGATAATGTGGCGAGATTCATGAGCAATCAATTCAACTCTCTTCAGAAGATGGAAAATGGCATGTTTAGGATCTGTGGTTACCCAGAAACACTGCTTGAATTTATAAGTGTGATCTGACATACTGGACCACTCTTACATTCTGAAACTACCATCAACATTATTTGAAAGAAAACAACTTTGCTTATTCACGTAGAATAAAATAAGTATGCTTTATAAGAGTTAAAGGTGGCTACTAAGATTGCATAAGGAACACTTAGATGAAAAATTGATGTAAGAAAAGGCAGTGTAGTCTTCAGGGATGATCTTTGGGATCTGTATATTGCTATAAAATAGAAGCTTAAAATCTTTAATTTGTCAAACAGTATGAATCTGTGAGCAGCAAACGTGGGTAGGAAAACTCCTGGATGCCAGGGAGGAAAAAATGACACAAAAGAATTAGGGGTAACAGCGTCTGGTGCTCACACAGGAACAAAAACAGGGTCTGCTCCCACCTGCCAGAATGGAAAACCTCAACATAGACAAGACCTTGGGTAGAGAACACAGAGGCTTTGTCCTGGGCTTAGTAGTGGGGAAAAATTAGGCCTGAATGAGCAATACATCTAATACATGTTCAAAAGTTTGAACGAAAAATGTTTTGTTTTGCATGTTGAGTTCAGAGGTTTAAAAAAATGTTTCAAGTCAAAGTTGTAACATTCAGTTTATATGACTTACAAAAATACTTGTTAATTATTAGCAAGATAATGAAGCTAATACAGCTATGTCACAATGAGAGATAGTTAGCTAACATGTAGTGTGCTGCTTTATCAGAAAACAATAGTGATCTTATTTGATATACTTGCCATGGCATCTTGCACTCAGATAACCAGTGACTTTTAGCTTGGTTAAGTAATTTCTGGAACTCATTGCCCATAACTACCTCAGAAAGTCCACATTTTATAGACTGAGCCTTAATAAAATTATATCCTAGTACTAACATTTTTGAAATGTTACCTTTTTCTAGAATTGGTACTTTTCTGTATAATAATTTGTTTGACTACAGTAAAAAACAGTAATTAGATTCAAGGAATATTTCATTTCACTGAAGAAAGTATTAAAAAGTTATGCTCATTCAAGAAATACCTGAATTTATAAGTACTAAAACGATTCATAATAAAAATATCTCAGAAGAGTGAGACATATGCTTATGTTTCACGCTATTGCTTCATGAGTTGAACATATGAACAGTTCTACATGAGACTTGCTTGCCCTGTAAGGAAACATTGTAAAAGCTTCATGTTCGTGTTTGGTTTTATGTCGGGGTGCAAGCTCAGACTTCAATTAAAAAACTGTTGCTGATCAATAACTATTGCATTAAAGGATGTATTTACAAGACTTTCACATACATATCGAGAAACGGCAAATGATTACAAGTTTTACTCCACACTAAGTAGTCTGATAGTACAAGTGAGTGGTCACCAGTGTGTTAAATTTTTCTAGTATATAGTAACTATAAATTACTTTGAATTGCAGGTTAAAAATAGATATTTGTTCTAAACAAAAATCAAATATTAGTAGAAAGAAACCCTGAGGCACCCCTGCGGAATCTTTGGAATTTGGAGAACACAGTTCTAAATCTATACAAATTGAAAGACTTCTTAAGCTTAGCATGGGGCTACCTTTCCTAAATCTTCACTCCACAGTTTTATAGGGGGTGAGTGGAAGGGGAGGTGCTTTGCTTAAAATTCTAGGTATTATTTTTCTTAAGATATGAAAGCAAACATGTAAAAATTGAAATAGCATTGAATAACATTCTGTAGCAATAAGTTTTAAAATCATATATCAAATTTTATTGGAACCTGAAATATTCTTTTAAAAAGTTATATGTAGGTATAGGAAATATAACTTTTTATGTGATAAGTTAGAAAATTTCAAAGATAATTGAGGAAACAGGAGACCTGTCATATCTATAAATATTACAATCTATGTGAATTGTAATACATTTCTGGTGAGTCTTCAACTGCTCTATTCAGCAGGCAAATGTCTTTTTTATGTTAGTAGACAAAGAAAATCTTTTCTAAAGGAGAAAATAAAAAGTTTTAAAGTCACTTCTAAAGCCACCATTCTGCTTAGGAAACATTCATACTAGTGTCAGATTTAGTTACTGTAGTAATCGATGGTTGTGTATCTTTGACACATTAAAATAGATTGTTGCTGAAATCATGCTCTAGGACAAATTTGAGGGTGAATTATGATTCTATGTAATATTGGTAGCTAAATTTCCCATATTTAATGGAAAATTCCATGTAGTAAGGAGTTCTTAATTAAAATGGTATTAATCAGTGGAGAACTGTGGAGAGAATATTATAAATTCATGTTTGAACATTTCTTCAGTGGTTTTCCTTCAACAGAAAGCATGTGCAATCTTTGAGGGTTCCCTTCATCTAGTAATTCACAGAACGGGAGTGTTTTAGTTTTTTCAACCTCCTCTCTAGAGGCAGCCTTTTTCTCTGCTGCTACCTGCTGTTCCATCCTAACCTGGAGCCTTCATTGCCCACCACTGCTGGGAATTCAGGGCATGCACTTTCGTCTTCTCTCAGTGCCATCACTGACAGTCTGGATGCTAAGGAATGTTTCCTGTAATCTCTCTGTAATTGCAAACTTCATATAACTCACTGACTACTTCCTCTCTATGTCTAGTGTACAATGTTTCTTCTCTCTTGGCTGACATTATTTTCTCATATCCCTTCTTTTGTGCAAGGATGAAAAATAATATGAACTGCCATCCCCAAGGGATATTACGACTGGTTAGTCGGTGAAGAAGGGAAATTTTGGATTCTTTGCAATCCTGGGATATTTTTAGGACCCTAGAAATAACACTCTTCTCATATGACGCAGCAATCCCACTTCTGGGCATATACCCGGAGAAAACCAGAATTCAAAAAGACACATGCACCCCAGTGTTCATTGAAGCACTATTCACAATAGCCAAGACATGGAAGCAACCTAAATGTCCATGGACAAATGAATGGATAAGGAAGACGTGGCACATATATACAATGGAATATTACTCAGCCATAAAAGGAACAAAATTGGGTCATTTGTAGAGATGTGGATGGACCTAGAGTCTGTTATACAGAGTGAAGTAAGTCAGAGAAAAACAAATTATCGTATATTAACACATATATGTGGAATCTAGAAAAATGGTAGAGATGATCTTATTTGCTAAGCAGAAATAGACATACAGATGTAGAGAACAAACGATACCAATGGATACCAAGGGGGAAGGGGGGGTGGGATGAATTGGGAGATGGGGATTGACATATATACACTATTGATACTATTTATAAAATAGATAACTAATGAGAACCTACTGTATAGCTCAGGGAACTCTACTCAATGCTCTGTGATGACCTAAATGGGAAGGAAATACATAAAAGAGGGGATATATGTGTACGTATAGCTGATTCACTTTGCTGTACAGTAGATACTAACACAACATTGTAAAGTAGCTATACTCAAATAAGAATTCTACAAAAAAAAAAAACCCAACAAAAAGCTTGAGCCTGCAAAAGCAAGATAAATATGCTGAGCAAGATTTAAAATTAAAAAAAGCAACACAAAAGCAGTTACATGCATTAACTCATGACTAATATATACAAGTGCTGAATTAGACTCAAGTTAGAAATTCTAAATATCATAACTAAATTTATTATGAAGTTGTCACAAAACAGCCCATTCTGCTTTTTAAATTGTTGGTGGACCTGTAGGAAGCATAAGCAAAAGAAGCTTCAGGATAGATAAAGGGAAGAAGGAAAGGGGACCTGTAGGAGGACATTCTATCCAGCTGGCACCATTCAGCAAAGGTCACTTCTTGTTTCCTCTTCTTGGTTTAAAAAAAAAAAAAGTTAGTGTCTCTAGTTTACGATTTTTCCTGGCTTTTGGTTTTAATTATTTTTGTGTAAAATTTCTAAGAATAGGCTAATATTTGGTTTCATCTCAAAGATTTAGATTTTTTTTTTCCTGAGTCCCACTCTGACTTTAGGAGCCATTAATTCAGATGATGAATCTGCCAAGAAATAAACAGCATGAAGGAAACTCATTAGAAAAAATTGACTTCACCTGTTTCTAGAAGCACAGGTTTGTATGTATGTGATAAATGTTACTAAATAGAAGATCTTCTTTAGTGCAAGATGTGCTTGGGCATTAGATGTTTACCCATATTTAGTCATTGTATGGCTAATGTCTTGAATCATAAGTATGGAATCCAAGAGACAAGTGTGGTTATTAATATATATGAGTGGGCTAGGATCTTAGATCATGCTGGAATGTGTGCTGGACTAAAGTTAAAATTTAGAGTAACGTAAAAAATGGGATGATGATGAGTAGATTTTAAAATGTCTTGGAACACTGATATTCACGTGCCACTTCATTTCTTTATACTCATGTCTGATATTCATGGTAATGTAGGTAATAGTTATGAAATCAAAATTTTAATTGAAATATAGTTGTATAACATAGTGTAAGTTTAAGATATACAATGTGTTGATTTGACATTTATATATTGAAATATGATTACCTCTGTAGTGTTAGCTAACACTTCTATCCTGTCACATAATTATCATTTCTTTTTTGTGGTGGGAACAATTAAGATATAGTCTCTTAGCAACTTTGAAATTTATAATGCATCATTGTCTATAATCACTGTGCTGTGCGTTAGATCTTTAGGACTTATCTACTGGTTGCAGTTTTGTACCCTTAAACAATATGTCCCCACCTCTCCTACCTCCCAGCCCCTGGTAATTATCATTCTACTGGTTTTACAAGGTTGGTTTTTTTTAAGAGTTCACATACAAGTGGTATCATACAGTTTTCACCTTTATCTCTCTGACTTGTGTCACTTAGCATAATGTTCACAAGGTCTATCCATGTTGTCACAAATGGCAGGATTCCCTTCTTTCTCATGGCTGAATAATATTCCATGGCATCCATATACAATAACTTCTTTATCCATATACACAACTTCTTTATCCATTCATTGATGGGCACTTAGGTTGTTTCCATTTCTTGGCTATCATGAGTGATGCTGCAATAAGCATGGGAGTATGTATCTCTTTGAGATAATGATTTCATTTCCTTAGGACGTATACTGAGAAGTGGAATCGCTGGATCATAAGGTAGTTATATTTTTAATTTTGAGGACCCTCCATATTGTTTCCCACAGTGATGGAACCAGTGTACTTTCCCACCAACAGTGTACTAGGGTTCCCTTATCTCCACACTTGCTAGTTCTTGTCTTCTTGATGCTAGCCATTCTAACAGGTGTGGGGTGGTGTGTCATTGTGGTTTTGATTTGAATTTCCTTGATTAGTGATGTTGAGCATCTTTTCATGTACCTGTTGGCCATTTGGATGTCTTATTTGGAAAAATGTCTATTCAGATCCTTTGCCCACTTTTAACAGACTTTTTTGTTGTTGAGTTGTGTAATTTATCTATATATTTTGAATATTAACCCCTTATCAGATAAATGACCTGCAAATATTTTCTACCACCTCGTAGGTTACCTTTTTATTTTGTTGATGGTTCCCTTTGCTATGCAGAAGCTTTTTAGTTTATTGTTGTCCCACTTGTTTTCTGCTTTTGTTGCTTGTGCTTTGGGTGTTGTATCCAAAAAATTCATTGCCCAGTCCAATGTCAAGGAGCTTCTTTTATGTTTTCTAGGAGTTTTATGGTGTTAGGTTTATTGTAAGTCTTTAATATACTTAATTTTTGTGAGTGGTGTGATGTGGGGGTCCAATTTCATTTTTCTGCACGTAGTTATCCAGTTTTTACAATGCCATGTTGTTGAAGCAATTATTCTTTCCCCATTGAGTGTTCGTGGATTCCTTGTCAAATTCTAGTTGACCATATATGTGTGGGTTTCTTTCTGGCTCGCTATTCTGCTCCTTTGGATCTATGTCTGTTTTTATGCAAGTACCATACTGTTTGAATTCTGATAGCTTTGTAGTGTAGCGATAGCTTTGTAGTATAGCTAGAAATCAGGAAGTGTGATGCATCTGGCTTTGCTGTTCTTCTCAAGACTGCTTTGTCTATTCAGGGTCCTTTGTGGTTCCATACACATTTTAGAATTGTTTGCTCTATTTCTATCAAAAATACCATCAGAATTTTGATAGAAATTGCATTGAATCTTAAGATAGCTTTGGGTAGTATGGACAGTTCAACAATATTCTTCTGATCCATGAACATGGGATATCTTTCCATTTGTGTATCTTCTTCACTGTCTTTCATGAAGGTTTTTTAGTTTTTATTGTACAGGTCTTCGACTTCCTTTGTTAGATTTATTCTAAAAATTTTACTCTTTTTGATGCTGTTGTAAATGGGATAATGTTCTTTATTTCTTTCAGATATTTCATTGTTAGTGTATAAAAATGCACCTGATTTCTTTATGTTGATTTTATAACCTGCAACTCCACTGAATTCTTTAATTAGTTACAAAAGTTTTTTGGTTGAATCTTTTGGATTTTCTATATATAAGATCATATTATCTGCAAATAACTACACTTTTACTTCTTTTTTGTTTGGATGCCTGTATTTTCTTGTCTTGCTTAATTGATCTACCTAGTACTTCCATTACTATGTTGAAAGAGTGGTGAGGGTGGGCACCCTTGTCTTTTTCTGATCTTAGAAGAAAAACTTCTGATTTCTTACCATTGAGTATGATGTTAGCCAATATGTTGAGAGTTTTAATCATGAACGGATGTTATATTTTGTTAAGTGCTTCTTCTGTATCTATTGAGAAGATTATGATTTTTATCATTAATATCATGTTTCATCACATTTATTGATTTGCATATATAAACTACCTTTGAATCCCAGGGATAAATCCCACTTGGTCATGATGTATA
Organism: Eschrichtius robustus; assembly: GCF_028021215.1. Classification (NCBI taxonomy): domain Eukaryota; kingdom Metazoa; phylum Chordata; class Mammalia; order Artiodactyla; family Eschrichtiidae; genus Eschrichtius; species Eschrichtius robustus. The sequence continues at coordinate 63,663,743 of NC_090831.1, read as the reverse complement.
ATCCTTATAATATTTGCTAATTAAGCAACTCGCCAATTAAATGTTTTGATAATACTTGGAGAAATTTTGCATCTGTTCGTTAAGGATATTGGTCTATAGTTTGCTTCTCTTGTAGTGTCCTTATCTAATTTTTGTATCAGGGTTATGGTGGCCTCATAGGATGAGTTTGGGAGTATTCCATCCTCTTTAATTTTTTTTTGAAGAGTTTGAGAAAGATTGGCAATAATTCTTTAACTGTTTGGTAGAATTTGCTTGTGAAGCCATCTTTTCTTAGGCTTTTCTTGGTTGGGAGGTTTTTTTGATAATCTTATCATTCTCCTGGATCAGTTGCTAGTCTACTCAGATTTGCTATTTCTCACTCAATCTCGGTAGGCTGTATGTTTCTAAAAATTAATCCACTTCTTCTAGGCTACCTGATAACGTTGGCATATAATAGTTCATAGTTGTTGCTTATGATCCTATGGATTTCTGCAGTGTCGGTGGTAATGCCTCCTCTTTCATTTCTGATTTTGAATGTATCACAAATTATAACTGTCATTTCTGATTTTGAATCTTTGTCCAATTATAGTTGTCAAGTTACAATTTTCTTTAAGGGGAGCTTCTATGATTATTTTGGATGAGCTGTACATATTCCATTGCAAAGGCTCAATTATAGTGTACTCTCTAGTACAATGCATTTAATATTTGTTTCTTAGTAACAAGGATGATACGGTACACAGAATATGCCCAACAAATGTTTGTTCAGTTTGTCTTTGATGCCGTTGAATAAGTGAATTGCCTAAGCATTTCTGTAGTGACACATCCTCATTTTCCTTCTAACTATATTTTTATTCTTTGTTTTGGTCCTGACTTTGGAAGTCATGCCTCTAACGAGAACACAGCATTTCTATTCTGGAGCAATTGGAAAGTACCTCAATATTTGCATTTTGCACAATTGGTTGGTCTGTTTTACTCTTTTCTCCCCTGCCAGCAAGATAGTTTTTTTAAATTAAATTTTTTGGAGTAACTCCTGCTGATGAATTCTAAAGGCCACCAATAGAATTTTAGGCAAAATACATACAGTGAATTCTTTGACAAAGTCATGGTAATAGTATTAGTGTGCCCTCTCTTTTGAGGTGATAAAAATGGTCTAAAATCACTGTGGTGATGGTTGTTCATAACTGTCACTATACTGAAAACCATTAGATTGCACTTTGAGTGGATTGTATCATATGTGAATTATATTTCAAAGCTGTTTCTAAAAAATGAACTTCATACTTAGCTTATTGTCTGAGAAATAAGTGAAATAATGCATAGAAATACTTAGCACTATGCCTCAAACATAACATGCATGTAATAAACACTGCTATTGACAGTACTACCTCATAACCAAGGTACATAGACACTCCAAACCTTTTTATTTTATTCTGTTTCTGGGTTTTCTCACTTATGTCTTCTCTTCCTATATCTTTCTACACACTGTAGTACCTAATGACACCTACAGCCAGAATTTGCCTGTACTGGAACTTGTCAGTAAAAGAAATGAATGCTCATGACCCTTTATCTTGCCCACAAAATGTATTTGTTTACAATAAGACTATTAGCCATGTACAGCTTCAAAGCTACAAAGAGAAGGTAACTTTTCTGTCATGTTTCAGCTTTAAATGAAATGAAGAAAAGTTTTCTGTGTTTACATTTTATTCAGGTATATTTACATTTTTCCTTGTACCTTTTAATAAATAATCCAAAATTGTATATGCAAATTTCTAATTATTTTTACCTTAAATGGTGTTTATATAGCTAATTTTAATATAGGTTATTTATGTTGCAATTATAATGCCATAGGGCTATTTTATCTGGAAGAACTTAAAGGCAAATAAAATTGACAATGAACTCAGACATATTTGTGCATAGCATGATTACTTAAATTTGTTAAAATGTAAGGATTTACATCATTTCACATATTTGAAGCATCTAAAAACTTTTAAATAAAGCATGTTCAGTAACTGCCAATTAATAAAAGTAAATTCCAGAACAGATTCTTTATTTTTTGTTAGCAATCTAAACATTATTAAATATTTGGAGAAACAAGTGATTTTTTTATAGTACTACATCATCGGTTTTCTATGCTTAAATGTTAAATATTTGGTTTATTTCTATTTTTTCACTTCTATATTTTTTGTATTAGCAACCCTAGCATTCTCTCTCATCCTTTACCATATTCAAATTGCAGGTTGACAGCTTATGGAAAAGTACTTCTTTTAGTGCTACTAACTTCAAAAATACACCAAAAATATGACATAAAGATTTTGTGTTTGTTTTTTTCACTGAGTTTGACTGATGTAAGCAATAAATCTACATCATTTAAGACTGGTTCTTCATGTACCTGCTGCTTTTCACCCGGATAGACAAAGTCGCTATGCATCTAGGGCACTCATTATGGCTCTGCCTAGATGCAGCCCCAGATTCTTCTCAGCATGGGTCTCTGAGCAACCACTACGTATCAGGTGGAGTAGGCAAGTGAGGGGCCCCTTACATGCCATCCTGGATGCCAGCTGTGAATGTCTTGGAATTAACATTTTTTTTTCTTTCCCAACATGAATAATAAGAAGGAGTTACCTACATGGCCACAGGAACTAGGTAACTGCTACTTTATCACTAACAGAATTAAAGAATCCACCAACATTTAAGTGACCTCTATGAATTTGTGAATAGTGCATTACTGCACTCGTTATCAAGGGGGAAATAATCTTCAGATATGTACGTTTGAGTTAGAAGTTTCAGATGAAGAGAACTAAGTCATGACTTCTCTGGAACTTATAGCTCCTCTGCAAGTACCTAAATATCAGGATATTTACTATAAATAAAAGAATGTAGCTGAAAAAGTCTCTGTTCTTGGGAGCCTAGTGGCCAACCAGACGTACAGAAAGGAATTCTCTTTAGGCTTCCCTAATGACAAGAATATTGCCTCACTTTCCTGGGCGACTGTGTACTTATTGTACATAAACGAGTGTACAGTCATGAATCCCCCTCCCTAGTTTGAATGCCATGTATTAAGTTGCAGACGTTGTGTTTTTTAAACTTGGGTTTTTTCAAAACACGACTTGGCTTCTGTTCCTCTCCCTTGTGATGGTATTTTGTTTCCACTCCAGTATATTCTTAAATCTCTTGGAATATGGAAGAGAATTCTGTGCTGTCTAGAAATGATGATGGACTTTTTCCCTGTTTGAAGAACATGTTAATTGGCAGTGAGATACAATTTAGTTAATGAACATTACAAAGGAAATAGTTAATTTACTTTCGAGACTTACTCTTAAAAATAAGCTTACCCTCTGGGAATCTTTTGATCATGATTAAATTAGGAAACCCAGCAGATTTCTTAAGAAACATGTTGTAATTTCTCAAAAGCTTGAACATTACGTGGTTACTCAAATGGCTTTTTAACAGACTGTAGTTCCAATGTAGAATTTGTGAAGGAAATTACAAGGATTTCTAAATGAAATTGTTTACAAGAATGAGATGTCATACAGTGCCATTTCCTAGTACATTAAATTGAACCAAAGGACAATTTGAGTTTTCCAAATGATACTACTTAGTGATTTACTAACTCTAGTCTTTGAATCGAATGTGAATTTTCTGTGGCAAATTACTGGCTGCTAATCTTGTTGATAGGACACTTGATTATATGGTTCACGTCTTTTAAGGTCCAATCTCAGTAATCATCTCAATGAATATTTGCTCCAGTATGTTTTGCATGTAAAACGTGTTCAAGAATTCTATTTTTATTTTGCATGGTGTTTAGATTCTTCTGACTTAAAAAAGTTATATACAAATGGAATTTGAAGTATTACTACTTTATTAAAAATTGAATGACTTAAGAACAGGTTTTTTTTTTTTTTTTAAGTATTTGTTTATTTATTTATTTATGGCTGTGTTGGGTCTTTGTTTCTGTGCGAGGGCTTTCTCTAGTTGTGGCAAGCGGGGGCCACTCTTCATCGCGGTGCGCGGGCCTCTCACTATCGCGGCCTCTCTTGTTGCAGAGCACAGGCTCCAGACGCACAGGCTCAGTAATTGTGGCTCACGGGCCCAGCTGCTCCGCGGCACGTGGGATCTTACCAGACCAGGGCTCGAACCCATGTCCCCTGCATTGACAGGCAGATTCTCAACCACCGCGCCACCAGGGAAGCCCAAGAACAAGTTTTGATAGAGTTGTTTGTGCCCTTCACATTTGTAGCTCTCAATACTTCACTCCTGGAGGAGTGGGGCATTGTTGAGAGGAAACAAAGTGAACTGGAGGTTATTGAGGTTTTATTGAAGGCCAAGATTGCTTATCTCTTTGATTCTTACAATGGGTCTAACCCAATGTTGTAAATATAACAAGTTGTTAATACATTTCTTTAAATGATGAAATGATAGTAATCTGAGACTTGCTTCTAACAAGCTGTAACTTGCTTATCTTCACTTACTCCATGTCGTGTGGGCATCATAATATTCTGTTCTGGCTCACTAGGTTTTTTGAACCCAGAATGAAACAATTTGTAAAAATCCTTAGGAATATAATAAGTTAATTGAATTGTACCAGACAAGTGGGAGTCATGTGTCATTTTCATTCTGTGTCTTTTTAGATGAGTCATAGATCTGACTGAAAGAGCAAAACTTTTATTCATCTTATTGCATTTTCTCTTTCAAACGATTAAAGTTTTAATGTGTAATTTCTCATTTTCTAGTTTGAAATACTCAAAGCCTCAACTTGTGATGATACAATGACTCATTAAGCCCCTTCTTTTTTAATCAAAATACTTATGTCAGTATTTGTAAATGAAATCACATGTTGGCCTAAATTATTAAAGCCATGCAGGATAAAACAGTGTCCTGGCAAATGAATTCCTTTATAAAAACCTTTATCTCCTCATGATGCTGGTCCCAATTAGGGTTGTACAGCCCTTTCTATACTTGAAGCAGATCCAAACTGAAAATTTTATTACCTAAACCTATTCATTTTTCTTTCCTGTATGTGAGGAAGAGAGGAGAAGAGGCAAAAGCAACAGAGAAAAGAAACTTCTATGCCTGTCACCATTTTACACTCTCATCTACTGTGGGACAATTCTGAATTAATTGCTTTCCCTGATATATTCTGAGGAGCAGGGGTGATCATGAGAAAGTCACTTGGTAGGGAAGAGGGAATGTCTGCTCTGTAGTTTCTAGTTTTTAAGATACTAGGTCTTGGGCAACTGCCCCCTTTGCAACTATCAAAAGGCCTTTAAAGAACTGAGTATAGTTCCATGTTCTGAATCAAACCAAGAAACTTTTAAAATTCTCTCAGTTTTAAGGAAGAGAATAAGTTTAGAATAATGGGCCAATTAAGTAGGAATTATACATAACTTTCAACTCCTAGACACTGACAAGCATCTCATAAAAATGTCTGATTTTAAAAAATTATTTATTTGTTTAATTATTTACTTTTTGGCCACACCTCACAGCACAGGAGATCTTAGTTCCCTGACCAGGGATCTAACCTGTGACCCCTGCAGTGGAAGCATGGAGCCCTAACCACTGGACTGCCAGGGAACTCCCTCTGATATTCTGTCTTATAGTTATACTGAATTAACTTTTGTAAGCACATAATTTTTCCTGATTATTCTTTACTACCTAAATTTTTTTTTAACTTGATAAATGTTCATCAATGTTAAGTTTCTGGAGCACTGATGGAAATAATGACCTAGGTCATTTTGCTTCATGAGGCCTTACAAATGGTTACAACTCTTTGGTGTAGACTAATGAATATATTGCTGTGGCATGGAAAGATACTTGGAGCTCCCAAGAAAGGTTAACTGCAAAAGTTACTACTACCACGTTCTTGTTGCAGCATAAGAACCATTTCTAAGTAAGTCTAAAATGTACTATTTTGAAGGTCAGTGGAGGAAAAATATATGGCGTTAGTGAAAAATCACATTTAGAAGCAAAGTTTAAAAAAAATTTAGAATCATAATTGATATACATGGTTTCTAGTGAAATCTAGTATAAGTAACATTTTTTTCCTCAGGCTTCAGAGCAGGAAATAAATACCCATGATCATGAATATCTTGCCTCATTCTATTCTCTGAGCCATGCCTTTTGATAACTCTGTATTTGGACTCCCTCACAGAAAAGGAGCCTCCTTCATCAGGTACACTGTATGGGAGACCAAATGCTATTCATTGTTTCTCAGTTGTTGGGAGCAGGATTTGACCCAACAAATACCTTGTTAAATACTTAATATGTGTCAGGCTCAATGTTAGATGCTAGGGATAGAGTAGTGAACAAGGTAGACATGATGACTGCCTTTGTGGTACTTACTGGGGTCCCAGTTACAGCTAAACTCATCCATGAGATAACTGGGACCTTCTGGCAGGAACTCTTTTCCTTGCCTGGCGGCCGTCATGCCTAGTCTCATACACCCACATTTGCAGTGGGTACACAGCTTAGGTTCCCACTCTGGTCTCTTATTCCATAATTTGTTGACCTAATAAATTACACAATTTCTTGAGCTAATAAATTACACATTTCCAGTAAAGTATACTCTGAAACTGGCTTCTGATCTAGAACAATAATGGTAAACTCAAGTTTTTACTAGTGGGAAATCAAACCTTAAATCTTTCTATGGTAGAGCAGACAGTAAGTTAATTATATTGTAAATTTGTGTACAATTGAGTTATTGAAGTGTACTTTGAATTTCTTATAGTTTCTAATGGGGAATTAGCTTAAATATTGCCTTGTGTTGCCTAATAGATACCCATTCACCTAAATGAAACAAATCTCAAAGGGGCTAGAGATCATGGCTCACTAAGAAGCAACTTGGATGAAAGAAAAGAGGTTTCCCCCACTAATTACCTGAAAATCTTTTAAGACAGTGATCAAGAAAAATGATTCTTGGGACTTCCCCGGAGGTCCAGTGGTTAACACTCCAAGCTCCCAGTGCAGGGGGCAAGGGTTTGATCCTTGGTCGGGGAGCTAAGATCCCACATGCTGCACGGTGTGGCCAAAACAAAACAAAAACAAAAAAACAAAAAGAAATATGACTCTTTCAACAGAAAATTGTAATGCTGAAGAAGCAAAGCATTTGTATATGATGTGATCATTTTATGAGGGTAAAGGATAATCAGATAATAAGTTAATCTGTTACCTGTACATTAATCTGTACATTCTAAATGTTAATAGCTATTGAAGGCCTAGAATAGGCTGGACCTGCTATAAATCAGACTAGATGTCTAATCAGTTTGTAAAATATCAGTGCTACAAAAATGCTTATAAGGGTGCCATTGGGTCCATGTTTCCCTGTGTCTTCAGATAATCAGTCACATCCTTCAGAGGATCACTGATACCAGAATCACTAATATGTAACTTTTTATTAAAAATGCAGAGTCTTTGGCCTTACCCAAGCCTATTGAATCAGGAACCCTGGGAGTGAGTCATCAGCTACCTGCACTTGTATACATGTCTTCTGGGCACTTCTTATGTACACTGAAACTTAAGAATTACTGTTCTAAACCTAGTCGATGAATCTTTGCCACTCCAACTTACAGTAAGATAAGATCTCCAAAGCCCTTGAGCTTGTTCCTTGTAGATTAGTAATGAAATGAGAATCTGTTTTCCACTAGTGTTGGGAACTTTTCCTATTCTCGGGATTCCCTGAGCCAATCCATACCACCCATGGGACTCACAAAGCTTTTCACCTTGAAACTTTAAGACGGTATTTCTCACAGCATGTCCTGCATTTACCCAGCATTAAATTCACCCTGTGGGCAGATTGAATTCAGGTTCCGGGATCCCACCTTAGTTTTTTTGGGTTAGGTTGTCTGATGATAAGATGAGAATCTATTTTTGTGTGTCTTCGGGGCTGTCAAGACCTGTTGAAGACGATTCCTGGGATTTGGATAATGACTTCACAGGGGTGAACTGTCTCAACGTTTCCTCACCTTCATCTCCTATTCCCCTCCTCATGCTCATTTAAACTATCATTGCCTGATGATATCCTGGCCTTTCAACTTGGTACCTTTGCATTTGCTGTTTCCTCTTTTATCTCTCTTCTTGGTGTGGCATATTCTATCATACCCTGTGTAACATGTTTCAATTGTGAAGATGTTTCCCATATCCGTAGGCATTTTTCTTTTTCTTTTTTTTTTTTTACTATTCCACTTTCCCCCAGTATTGTTAATAGTTCACATATCAATTTGTACTATAATTATAATAGTTCAAATTTTTTTTCCATAAAGAATTTCCCCAGGACATGAGCTGCCTCATTTCTCTTTTTATATACCCTGTGTCCAGCATGCTGCATGGCATGAATGATTTTCTCTCCACATATGCATCTATATTCAACTCCCCTTGATTTTTTTTTTCCAGATGAATATATCCCAGACATCTGACTTGGAATTTTGAAACAATTTCTTCACTGTCTCACTAATAGCTTGGTTATTTTCTTTGACTAGTGGAAAATTCTTTTGCCCCATCAGGAAAATTCTTTTGCCCCATCAATGAGGTCTTAGGAGACTTTGTAGAACATATGAAGGGAAAGCCACTTCTTACACACTTTCTTCTACTCTGGTTTTTATTTCAGGTCTCTGCTTGTACAAGATTGAGGCTTGTGCTAAGAACCGTGTTGTCCTTAGTTTAGGGAAAGCTAGGTGAGGCAAAACACGTTGGCCATCTTTCAAAACACGAAAGATAACAAGAAATCCCCAAACTGCCAATGAATGACATTTTGTTACTGTTTATAGATACTAAACTTAAAATAACGGGTTTATGTTGCTATGTATACCTGTGATCAACCAGTTTAATAAGTATGTGAGGAAAACTAAGAAGAAAAAAATACAGATGAAATATTGCAGTTGACATATTCAAAGCATGTCTGGCCCTGTGACACATAAAATGACTCAACATGTAACTTTTCCTATTACTTACTTGTACATGATGAATTATTTCAGGTTCTTCCTAACGAGTAATTTCATACACAGCCTCCCCAGAGTCCTGCAAGCCTAGATTATCTCTAAATTAGGGACTGTAGGGCACTGAAATTCTAGGTAGCATATTGGAAAGTACACAGGATTTTCAGTTGGAGACTTCTTGCTTTTTTTTTTTTTTTTTCTTTCATTTTCATTCTGTGTGAGTTAAACTTATCCAAGCCTCAGTTTTCTTGGCTGTAAATGTGGGACAAATTGTAAAACTCTCCTTAGAGGGGTGTTGTGTGCATTAAATAATAGGGTCCTTCACCTGCTTGAACTTTGTGAGGCAGACTTCAGGTTGGTCGATCTTCATGTTCCTGTGGGAAGAAGTCATCCTTTTGTACCCGTATCTGGGGAAGAGCTGGAATCCAATGGCCTTGAGTATTACCTGCAGGGTTTCATGGCTGTGCTAAATTTTCTTGCAGTTTGATTATGATCTGACATACCTTTACTTCTCAAGTAGAACAAATTGTTCAAAAATCTGAAATTCTTTGAGTTAAGCATTAGCTGGGAATCATGTGCAAGAAAGACTTCATGTTGAACCAGTAAGGGTTTTCTGGACACTGAAATTGACAATTGGAAGAAATCGTGCATCTGACTCTAAGGGTTCTTTTCAAAACTGGCTCTCAAGGTCACAGGAACTTTATATGTGTCCCTTACAATTAAAAAATTTTTAAAAGCTAGATTCAGATACCAGCTAGATGCAAATACCAGCTACGTCCTTTTAATACTTCATAAATGGTTGTACTTCACAATCATTTATCACTTTTTCTATGGCTTAGTTTAACTTAGACCTTGGGTTATAATATTCAGTTTAATATAATCTAATACCCTTATTAAAGAATACTGAATTGGAATAAAAGTGCTGTTCCATGTTTCACTTACAGTCTATTTCTTAATCCTTCAGTGAATTTAATCCTTATGAATTTCATGTGTGTTTTTTTTAAATACTGTTTCACAGAGACCCTTGTGTTTTTGTTTCCTGACCATTTTGTAAGTTGCAGAAAAGTATTTCTGTACCATAGTAGCAATTCCTTATTGCCTGCTTTTCAACCCTTCCCACTGAAAGGCTCATCTCTTGATGGGCTTTAAATGGTTTTCATGCCTTTATCAACAATTCCTGCTGATAGTGGTAGTTACATTATGTTTTCTTTGTTCTCATTACGATCAGCATTTCCTCCTTTGCTATACATGAAATGTTGCTCCATTTTTGAACGGTACAGTTAATTACATGTTAAATGCTTAAGCAACATCTACATAAGGTGAACGAGGCAAGATGTCAGGGGAGCAAGAGTAAGAAATCTTTAATTTCTACCACTAATGCTCCTGTTGGAAATATTTTTTCTATTGATAGTTAAAATGATTGCTGTGTATTAGATGAAACTCAACCAGGTAGAATCAGAAAAGCATGATTCCCTCTTTCTTTCTCCTAACGAAACATTTATAAAACTCTTTGGACCTCTCCCAGAGGGAGTTGAAGGAGAACTATTTTGTGTATTTGGAAAACCATAATGCCACTATTTTCAAAATAGTAAATGGTGTGTTCAGTAATATAAGAGCTGAAATGGTAGATCTATAGAAGCACTTTTCAATCTGTGAACAGTGAATCAGAATACTGAGCAATTACAAATCAGCTAATTTTTTTTTCTACGACAAAAAATAAATGGTCATTGGAGTTGTATGAAATGTAGATCAAAATGTAATGCAGAAGGGGCTCAGCAACAAACAGAACTGGCTAACAAAAGAAGAAGAAGAGCTATTCAGGACAGGACCGGGTCATGACTTAGCCACGTCCTTATCCAGGCATAGGAGGGACCGGGAGTTAGAGAAGGCTACACACAGTGCAGTGGATATTTTAATTTTACATTGATGACAGTGGGGTTAAATTTGTAAATGTGTTGTAGTGCACTTTTTAATATGTATTGTTAAATAAAGTTGAGTCTTGGCTGAAGAAACTGGCCAGTAGAGCAGAAGGATGTAGTTGTGGTGATAGGATGTAGTTGTGGTGATAGGACGTAGTTGTGGTGGTAGGACGTAGTTGTGGTGGTAGGACGTAGTTGTGGTGGTAGGACGTAGTTGTGGTGGTAGGACGTAGTTGTGGTGATAGGGCTACTCAACACAAGGTCAGGGAGCAGAGCCTACTCTAGTGCACTCCGGGTGAGCAAAGATGAGCCAGAAAACCTTCACTGGACTAGGGGAAAGTGGGTGCAGGGGCTCAGAAACAGAGATGCTCCTAATGCATGTAGGTGGAGCCCCAGATAGCAGCTCGCCGTGATCTGTGTGGGAACTGGGTGGGAAAGTGTGTGTGTGTATGGGGAGGTGTGACATAAAAGCAGGAGTGACTTCTCACACTGGGAGAAGGAGGCTGGAGAGTTGACTTTTTCAGGAAACCTAATATTGGGTAAAAGAAGTCTTCTCTACTTCCTTTTTTCTCTTTGAACTATTTTCCTCTTTCTTTCAAATCTTCCATAGCTTCCTAAAACTTCTTTATATTAACTTGTTGAGGAAAGACAAGGGCAGAAGGAAAACCAGGACCTTTGAAGGGGGAATTGGATCAGCAAGTGTGAGACTATAAATGTGTTAGCACCCTCTCAGGCATACCTAACTCCAAGCCCTGGGGCACCAGATTCATTCCAAGAAAGAAAGAACAGTCAGGAGGTAGGGACTGATACATTTTAAGTTAAAATAGTTGGAGAAGAACTAAACCATCTACAGTGTACCAGAAGTATCCTTTAGTTGATGATAAAATTATAAATAGGATGAGCAAGACTTTTGACTTCTTACTAAGAAAAGGCAGTATGAGGGTACCCAACTAATATCCGCCCCCTACATTCAGGGTAGATGTCCGCCTGCGTGGGAGGTGGTCTATGCAATGTGAGAAGTGAGGGGCCTCTGACACTGGTTACACAACATTACTTGTGGTCTTGTGAGCTGTACAGTAAAAGACAAACACGTAGTAAACTCACTGATAAGCTGTTGATGCTGAATTCTCTTAACGAAAGTTAAATGACATAAAATTTATCAAAATGTTGATGTTGAAACAGTACTTTCTAGAATTGTCCTTGAACTTGGGATCATTCAGAGTCGTGTCCACAAAAACTTCATGTGGTTGGATTAAAAATAACTTAAAGTGCGCGGTAATAGCTTTCTGATGGAGATACTAGATGGGATAAGCACATTTTATTCTCACATATTGGTGTGCAATAAATTCTCTTCAGGAAAGTACATCTATAGAGTAGCTGTAACTTTTAAGATACTCTGGAGATGGATAAAAATGAATTTAATTCCTCTATTTGAGTGGTTATTTCAAAACACGATCATGGAAACAGATTTCCAAAATGTTCTGTTTGAAGTAAATTAGAAATGTTATTGTGGCCTGATGCTAACCGTTGAGGCTTCAGATGTAACCTTTCATCTTGGGAAGTACATTAAGGAAAAGCGTTTAAAATAGTAGTCCAGTTGCTCTTGAAGCTAGTTACCCTTTTGGGTTGTTCTGCTGTATTACTTAGGGTGTCATGTTTAGGACCTTAGAAGAAAATTCTGTAGGAATTATCAATGTGAGGATGATATAATTGATTTCATATTTATACACTAGCTATTTTCAAAATGGGCATGAATTAATTTACAGTAAGAGTCACATATATTTAAAAAGTAGTTAAAATATATACAAAAAAGCTGCACCTGTCTTTTGAAGGTGAAATTAGTATTATACTTGTAATTATTAGAGGGGAAAAGTTGGTCTGAGCTGTACAACAGCCAGAGCAAAATTAGGTTTTATAAATAAATGTTCAAATAAAAAGAGAAACTCAACCTTTTGAAAATTTTTTCCTCATTTTTAAATCCCAAAAATTATTACACATAACGTAGGATCTTAGAAGACACACGCAGCATTTTAACCAGGTCTCCAAGAGAAATTCAATAGCAAATGGACATTTTGTTGTTGTTATAATCAATCTCAGATTTTTCTGCAGAGTGTTCAGCTAATGGCTTTCTAATGTACCTTAATTCAAGGATAGGACTTAGGACATCTAGCTATGTGCTTCTCTGGATTTTCTATTAGATAATTTTCTGTAAATGTACTGGCTTTCAGCTGGCCTTATGAGAAGTGGCAGAGAAGAAGCAGTGCAAGGCTGTGCTCTGAAGTGAGACCTTGTGCTGTGTGTGGTGCTGAGAGCAGCCCTGCCTCCTTAGGGATCGCTGTGATGGTCTTGCCTCACCTCACCTCACTCCAATCTATCTTCCACACAACTACAAGCATCTCGCATTCAAATGGGACGATTTTAGTGACCTGTTCAACATCCTTTCATGGTCTCCCTGGGACTTCATGTGAAGAGGAGCCCTTTATGGCTTCTGCCCTTTTCTCCAGGGGCACCTCTTCTCATTCATCCCCTCCCTGCCTGCTTGAAGTTGGGGCTGCAGCTACATGGAAGAGACACAAGCTATTCCTTGCATTTATGCATGCATTCCTCCTACCTGGAAATGGCTTACCTGCTTGACTTGCTTGGCAGACCTCTCCTCTTATTTATTCCTTCAAAGATACACACTGATCAGGAGATGACTTTGAGCTCCTCTACTCTCTTCTATGCAAACCCCCACTACTTTGTGTCTGCTTATATCACAGCACTGTTTGAACCACTGCTTTCCTAACCTACATCCCCAGCTAGAATATAACCCCCCATGGCGGGACTTCTCATCTTCCCTTGGTATAGGCTATACCTCCCCAACATCTGGCATAGTATGTGCTCAGTATGTTTTTCAGAACTGAACTAATCTTGATGATCTTTGAATTTCTAACAGTGGTAGGAGAGTCTGTTGCATAATACCTGCTCAAAAAATGGGGCATTCGTTGAAGGAATGGAGGTTGTTGATGTAATGAAAAAATGTTTTACATGCAAGTCTGATATACTGATAGGAAAATGGAAAATTCTAATCTCTCTTCATAGCAGAACAGAGAGCTAACTTGTGAGCAAAGGCCAGTGGAATTCTTAAACTGTCTGAGTATTTGGTTGAGGCTCCAGAGGTGAGTACAGTCTGGAAAATGAAAAGCACCCCCTGCACAAAGGATCCTCATCCTTACTCCTGCAGAACGGCTTATTGTCAGCAACACTGATGTATGTGACATTAGTAAACAGGTCTCGGAGCCCAGTGTTTGAGAGTGACAAAATTCATCATATCTTTGATCTTGGCCCAGTGCTTCTAAAATACAGCTTTGCATTTCTTGTTTGTTCAGGAAAGAAAGTCTGAAAGACAACTGACTCCAGACAGAATTCAGTTTCGCTTCTGGAAGAAAGCAAGGTGCTTTTCTGAGAGAGTCCACAGCACTGAAATATTATTTCCATACTTGTCATCCTTCGCAGAAGCTGGAGCAAACATGAACTTGTGCTGTGCCATTATTTAAATTAAATAAATATAAATGTTTAAATTATATAATGGTATAGCACACTCATTAAATTTCACATTGGGAAGAATAAAGGCTTCTGACTTCTTCTGCCGGAGGATTTCTACAGATTGTCAACAGGGAGGGGGAGGTGGAGTGTCAAAGGAGGATTTCTCGGAATCTTGTGAGTCTGCCCTAGCTTGCCTTGCAGAAAGCCAAGCCCAAATGCTATAACCCCTTCTAGGTAATTGCAAATTGGCTGCATTTTGGAAGAAAAGTTTGACATTTTCAAAGCAGGAAATCAGATAACTTGACATAATTTTACAAGGCAAATGATTAATAAACTAGTCTTACTGTTGTGTTGAAGCTCCGTTAGGATAGCCAAAATAAATAAAGATGATCTATGAGGAAGCACAGATAGATTTACCACACTAACTTTCTTGTACGTGTGCCTAGTTACATACACTCTTGCTCCAAGCAGGCTTATCCCTGACAGCCCCTAACCAAGGTGGAGAACAATATGTAATATTTTTCTAGGAATATATTAGGAAACTAGTTTTCTAAATATAGGAACCTCTCCAAGTCAGCTATTGGTTGTTAAAGTCGGATTCAGAGATGGGAAAGCAGCTTGATAAGTAAATCCAAATAAAGTCAACACTCTTCTAAAAGAAGATATTTCTATTTTGGTTTATTTAATATTTTTGAAGAAAGGCACTGTCAGTTGATAAGTTTATCCACTGCACTACAATATTGCAGAGGTGGTACTGGGTTCCAGAGTTACATTTAAAAAATACTACAGTCTTTGACATTCACTAAGCTGGACTCATGTCTTTTTCTTGCCCCTCCAGTCATCATGCTTTCTTCCAGAACCTAAGGTTTCCTTTTAGCTAATTGAGAACTACCAGGGATCCTCACGGAAAAGCCTCTTGCTCCCCTCAAGTAAATACCCATGCTTCATCCCATTTCAGCCACTAATCCTATTCCTCAGTTTTCACAGTTGTTTGGTATTCAGATAAATAATTCACATTGATGGAATAGGGCCAGGCAACAGATTCTCTTCCATGTTATTACCCAATACAGGTCATCTGAGGATACTATTAGAATTATTTCTTTAAGACATTGTATGTTTTTCATTTTGTAGTAAGCTGGTAGGAGGAAAATACTTAGGCAGGCACGCACTTCTGATACACTGAGTTATAGTTCTAAGTAGTTATCTAGAGAGAGGCTGTGCCTGGGTGAGTAGCTCATACCAGCCATGATATGAAGTGACCACATAATTTGTCGTATAAAATGGGAAATTTTTGAGAGTAAAGGAGATGCTGTTAATAATTATGCTGGACAGAGGAAGTAAACTATGACTGGCCTGGGCAAACAAATGGGATATAGGTTGACCTTCTGTCCAGATGGAAGCCAGGCATTTCTTTTATTCTATCATTATAAATTCCTTTTCTATCATAATTTTGAGCTTAAGGAATAAAAGTGTACCCCTTTATTTGCCTACTGTGTCTCTAGAGTGGAAGCCAGGCTTGTAAAGCATATCATGTCAAATAATTAATGAACTTGTAAGAAGACCCTGTATGTCTAGACATTTTTTGGCTTTAACACTTGTACAGTTTTATTGCACATATACATATGTGAAGTTAGGCAGTTTAGTGGAAAGAGCTAGACCTTTGGAGTCTAAAGAACCTTTGTTCAAATCTTTATCACCCTCTAGGTGGGTGACTATGGATAAATTACAGGGCTTTGCTTGTAAAATGGTGCAAAAATACCTACTGTGTCAAGATTAGTTCAATGCCAGAAATATACAGCCTTCCATAATAACCGTTATTATAGTTGATACACATATCTAACTTCACTTTGGTGGTACTGATATTGAAAGACGGTGGGATAAGGTACCTTCTCTGAAGAGGTATAAACCAAATGAAGCTCCCCAACCTGCTAAAGATGGTAGCAAGTGTGAAACAGTGTTTTCAAGAAAATCTCACTTGCCTGACAGATGGCTTTGGTATTGGCCATGTTTGAGTTTAAACAATTCACTTTCAATCTGGCAGAATTGAAACTATACTACAGCTGGCTTGGGAAAATATATCATCCTCATCATACCAAGAACAATAACTTTCATTACAAAATAGACCCTTACCATTTCCCTTGAAAAAGAAGTAAGGTGGAGGACAGTTAACTGGATTTTTGCACATATCCAACTTTGTGCATGAACAATCTTGCAGTGGTCTCACGAGATAGTTTGGCTAATGCAGAGTATTACACCTATTTCTTAACGGGGTCAGCTGGGCAGGGAATTGCTATGCACATTAATACTCAAATATGGAAAACACATGATATTCAGAATACGGCAAAGTATGATCTTTATGTCTAGCTCTGAAAAAAGATTCTGAACTAATATATTAAATATTATTTTCATTCTTATCCTACCTATGGATGTATAGTTACAGTATTACACTTAACTGATCTATATTGATTCTCATGAGAGAATTGAAAATTTTCTGGAATAGAGCATCCTATATGCCATGCTTAGAAGGGTCTCACAGTGATTAAAGAGAAGATTTAGCATACGTAGTGCAATGATCCTCACAATTAAGCAGGTGTTAGAATTCCTTGTAAGGCTTATTGAAACACAAATTATTCAACAACTGTTGGTGAGACAACTGGATATTCACATGCAAAAGAATTATATATGTATCTCACATTACATATAAAAAATCAAAGTAAACCATATGAGCTGAAATTATAAAAACACTTAGAATAAACCATAGGCATAAATCTTTTTGATCTTGTGTTAAGCAGTAGTTCCTTAGGATACCCAAAGCATAAATAATAAAAGAAAAAAGAGAAACTGAATATCAGAATTGAAAACATTTATGCTTCAAAGAACATTATAAAGAAAATGAAAAGACAGCCCATAGAATGGAAAAGTTTTGCAAGTCTAATTATATCTAATAAATGTGTATCTAATAAGAGACTTGTAGCTAGAATAAATATAACTCACTAAAAAGACAACCCAATTAAAAAATGGACAAAGAACTTGAAGAGACAGTTCTCCAGAGAAGAAATACAAATAACCAAAAAGCACATGAAACAATGTTCAACATCATTATCCATCAGGGTAATGCTAATCAAAAACAATGAGATACCACTTTATACCCACTAGGATGTCTAGAATCAAAGTCAGATAGGAAGTATTGGCAAGGATGTGGAGAAATGAGAGCCCTCCTACACTTCTGGTGGAAAAGTAAAATGGTGTAGCTTCTTAGGGAAAGAGTCTGGCAGTTCCTCAAATGATTAAACAGTTACCATACAATCCAACAATTCTTACTCCTAGATATATATACTAAAGAAAGAGGAGAATATATCCATACAAAAATTTGCACATGAACGTTTATAGCAGCATTACTCATAATAGCCAAAAAGTGGAAACAATCCAATGGTCCATCAACTGATGAATAGATAAATTAAATGTGGTATATCCGTACAATGGAATATTATTTAGCAATAAAAAGAAATGAAGCTCTGATGCATGCAGCAACAGGAATGAACCTTGAAAACATTATGTTTAATGAAGTCACAGGAGAACACATATTGTCTGATTTTATTTATAATAAATGTGCAGAAAATATAAATCTGTAGAGTCAGAAAATAACATCTGTGGCTGCCTAGGGGTAGGAGGATGAAGGGATTTGAGGGGTTGTGATTTAGGGCCTGCAGGGGTTTCTTTTTTCTTCAGATGAGAGAAATGTTCTAAAATTGTGATAATTGTACAACTTTGTACACTATCATAAAAGCCATTGAATTGTATACTTTAAGATTTTTTGATGTGGACCATTTTTAAAGTCTTTATTGAATTTGTTATAATACTGCTTCTGTTTTGTTTTGGTTTTTTTTGGCTGCAAGGAATGTGGGATCTTAGCTCCTCAACCAGGGATCGAACCCACACCCCCTGCATTGGAAGGCAAATTCTTATCCACTGGACCGCCAGGGAAGTCCCGAACTGTATACTTTAAATGAGTGAATTGTATGGCATGTGACTTATATCTCAAAGCTGTTTATAAACACACACACACACACACACACACACACACTCACTGCTTGACTTCACCTCTGTGGACTCTGAGGTGGTATGTGTG
Source organism: Eschrichtius robustus (assembly GCF_028021215.1). Classification (NCBI taxonomy): domain Eukaryota; kingdom Metazoa; phylum Chordata; class Mammalia; order Artiodactyla; family Eschrichtiidae; genus Eschrichtius; species Eschrichtius robustus. The sequence goes on along the minus strand of NC_090831.1, from coordinate 63,645,267 downwards.
AAGGGTAGTCTGAGAATTTACACATGTGGTATTGCCAATGATGCTGGCCCAGAGACCACACTTTGAGAAGCACTGCAGTAGAGATTTATAACCTTGGCTGCTTAATAGGATCACCAGGGAGCTTGAAAAATTCTGGAAAATTCTAAAAATCTTATATGTTCTGGTATAATGTTATAAGTAATAATCCTAGTTATTACTTTAAAATGTATATCTCAGAAATAACTAATTTTCTTGTCAACTGCATTACTATGAACTTTCATCAAATCTTTAACCGTGGTCATTTTTAAGTCTTTTGTCATTTACAGACAGTTCTGGGTGTACTCTGATGATTTTGCAAATATGTTCCTATGAAAGGGTTTCATCTTCAAGAAATTCATGGAAAAGACTCTGACAAGTACAGGTTTCTGGTAACTGACTGTACCGCTGAACTGAATGAATAAGCATTTTCAGAACTCTAATGAAAAACTGATGAACTCATAAAAGTGCTAACAAAAGATCAAGATGAAAAAAAAAATTAATTACATGGGACTGAGTGAACTGATGAGGATGAGTATAATTTTTGTGACTTTCTGTCTGAATTAAAAAAAAAAAAAATCCCACAAGGACTCAGACGCAAAGAATATACAAATCAATTTTCACTGCAAAGTAAAGGAGCTGTTACAGTGGAGGATTACTGGACTGAATGTCAATATTATGACATAGTATGAGTGTGTTTCATGTTTGGTAATTGCAATCATTGTTGCTTTTGTTGTGGTCATCCATGTAAAAAAAAAAAATAGTAATCATTTCCCCATGAAGATTGGTAATAACCATGCATATAAGAAAAAAGTATAGCTTCTAATTAAGGAGGTGGCTTTGGCGTAAGATGATATTCCTTTTACGGATTTAGTTTCATCCCTATTGTTAAAGATTTATCTCTACCCAAGTATGTTCAGACATAAAAATACCTTATTTTCTCCAGAAACCATTATATTATATGCTCTCAATAAACCTATTTTGATGAATGACTACCATTAAAAAAAAAAAAAAAAAAATTCTGGATGCCCAGGATTAAGTCTCTAGGGAGTAGGGCCCAGGTGATTCAAACCAATGTGCAATCAAGTACGGAACCCCTGACAAATGAACACCAGTAGTCATGGGAGAGAATGGGCAAAATAGGTAAGGAATAAAGGTCTGGAGTCCCAGGTCACAAATAGGTGCCTTATAGATGACAGTATTCTGAAAAGCCTCCACTTACAGCTAATTCTCCTAAGAAAATAAATAATTCAAACTGGGTTGATAAATATGTTGACATTCCAACTCTCACTTGGAGCACTTAAATATCTCAAATGCAAATAAAATCCAATACATTCTTAAGGTACACACTTAAAGGTGCTCCAAATTCTTTTCATTGTAGGGATTTAAGATCCTACAGGGACTGTTTCTTATGTAAGTGCTCCAACACCAGAACGGTATCTGATTCTGCTGTTTTTCTTATCGTATAAACAAATATACTCCTCCTTAATTCTTAAAAAAAAAAATTTAAGCAAGAAAATTGAAAGCAGTTACAAGTACTAATTACTGTCATGCTCATTATCATAATTTTCCAGATGTTCAGCCCCGGTATGCCGCACAAACAAAGGTGTAGTCAGACTGTACAGGCAGGGACTCACTTGGCTTGGGAGCGGCAAGCCGGAAAGCCAGCACAGGCAGTAACAAATTCCAAGAACATGGGGCTGAGGCAGAGTTTGGCACTCAAACCTAGTATGAAGGAACAGTTAGGGCATGACATTTAGCCAAGCGGATGGGAGCAAGCAGGCGAGTTAGCACGGTAGCAGAAGTAGTATACAAAGACTTCTCCAGGGAAAGTCCTGCCAGCACTCTGCTCAGGTTTAAGAAGGCTTTCTCCTCTGGGTTTGCAGGGCCAAACAAGACTCAGTTCTGTAAGTGCAGAGGAATGCAGTGGGAGGTCAAGTGCTCTGGAGAGTCCCCAGATTGCCCCAAGCTCCTCTTAGCCACACCTTTGCTATTACTTCTAAGGCTGGTCTTCTGCCAATCGATAGTTGGACTGAAAGTACAAGAAAAATATCATCCTCCCTGTGGAGTTGACTAACAAATGATATTTACCTATAGAACTTGATCATGGAGTGTTTTGAAGTGTTCAACTTTTAATTCCTGCAGTTTGGTAAATCAGATGTCAGTTTCCTCATAGTCCCAAGGATTAGTCACATCGATTGTTCGCTGGATCAAGGGCTTAAATATCAATTTGAAGCAGGAAAAAAAAGTTAGCCAAATATTCCCCCTCTCCTCCGCTTCCCTCTGAACTTGAACCATTTGTTTACTTTCCATGATGTCATCTGCTCCCTGCTATTTCTGGGGTTACCACATAGATCCGTATAACAATGCAAATACTCAGCTATTCTTTATTTAGCTTAATGCATGCATTTCTCTCTTTGAATATTCTTTGTACACTTGTTTGCACCAGTTTTTTTCAGACTCTAAATACCTAAAAGCAGGCACACTCTTAGAGTGGTAAATCCTAACTGGTGTTGATATCAACAGGCCTGGTCATAATAACTGTAAATTAAATCCAGATTTGCCACAAAAACATGGATTCTCAGAAGGCAGATGATAAATATTTATTAGATTGAGGATTTCATTCACTATATAGCCTGAAAGTAAATAATAACTATCTACAATTTGCTTTTGTCTGTTGTATATTATTTAGGATCCTTTTTCCCATACTTGGGGCTTCACTAGATAATGAATCTGAGCCAGCCCAGGAGAAAACTGGGGGAACCCCTAATGGAGTCTTCTTGTGCATATGGGTTAGACTAGTAATCTAAACTCAAAGTAAAGAGACATTTTCAGATTCTCCTGCAGGATTTTGAGAATCTTAATAAACCTAAGATTTAAAATATGCATAATTAAAGAGAAAATATCCCTGATAAATAATCTTATTTTAAGAAATAATTGATGTTTGGAATCTTCTCTCTCTGAAGACCATCCTCTCTCGCTCTATCTTCTGTTTTCCAAAGCCTCTTGAAGTTAATGAGAAATCAAAGCTATGGTATATACATAGAATAAACATCAAATGTGTTTTATGTGAAATAGGTATAAAACTGGGTTAAAAGCTTCAAATATACCATATGACATGTAAATTAGCATAGTGATGAATACTGTGGCCTTCACCAACTGCTTGAAGGCATTTCTCTGAAAGGAAGAGGAAAACTGGCAACTAGATTGTAATTGTTAAAAAACTTTCTAAGAAGTAGGTTTACTTGCACAGATGAGCAGAGATTAAACAAGCACATGAGGCTTGTGTGATGTCACCTTCCTTCCATTGCTGCTCTAGGAAGTAGTGACTCTTGGTTGACCAGAGATCACAGTGAGAGGAGAAAAGCATTGATGAAAGCATCAGGGGTTCTCGTTCTGACTTGATGCTTTATGATTACATGCTAAATATTTAAACTGATTTTATACAGGGAGCACAGTGGGGTCAGCTAAACTGTTACTTAAATTCTTGTTTTAGAGCCCATGTTTTGCAAAAGTCTTGTGAAATACAATTTTTGTCTGCTGATTCCTTTGTTACACTAGTTGTTTGTACGGAGAGATTATGTTATTTTACTTAGTGTAAGGTATTTCTAAATGAATATTGGAAAGTATGACAAAAGTGAGGTATAGATGTGTAGGCAGTTGACTTTTTAAATGGAGAAAACAAATAAAAAATACTGAGTGTATTTTTGCAGAGTATTTTGTTTTGTTTTCCCAACCAGAGGCTCACTCTTGGATAAGAAGAAATGTAGGGATATTAATTTTCTTTTCTGAGGTTGAATAAATTATAGTGAAAATGAATAATACTAATAACAATCAGGGATTTTGAGGGAAAAAGGCTTCAATGGTAGAGTATCCTAAGGACTCAAGAAATAACTAGTTGCAAAGTTTTTGACAAAGGACCATGAAATTATGAAGTATTTGGCATTCATTCATTCATTTAGTCAGTTACTCAGTGTCTGTTGAGCTGCAATTAAAGGCAAGCTCTAGTCAAACCTTCCTTATTTTATAGAAGAGGAAATTAAGGTACCAAGAAGTTAAATATAAGCATGTCATATAAACTGATACATGTACAGTTTAAAAACTGTGTCCATTATTCTCAATTAATGCTTATACAATTTCGAGTCAGGGTGTTATCTAGATTTTGAAGATGGAGAAATCAAAGTTCTCAAGGGTAGTGTTAACTAAAAGTATACAGTTGTTTAAAAGTAAAGCTGTGATTAAATTTAGGACTTATGACACTGTTAATCATTTACCCACATTTGTTGTGAGTTTACCATGTATCAAGGCATAGCATAAATAGCGAGGAACAAAATATATTTTCTGAGTTCAAGAAGCTAGCAGGAGAAAGGGACTAGTAAATAGGTATCATCCCTTAGAGTGATAAGTCATACAGTAGAGCTACTGAGTGTTATAGAGAACAAAGGATGAGCGACTCTACCCTATCCAGAGGCCAGGGAAGGATTCCAGGGTCTGCAAGTCACATCTATACCAAGAGCTAAAGGCTGAGAGGTGTGGTGTGGAGTATCTGTGGGTTTTTGTGGGGCAGTGTCCAGGCAGAGCGAACAGCAAGTGGGAACGAAACCTAATTTGGGTGGAGAAGTTTAGGACAATTCAGTATGGCTAGAACACAGAGTTGGAGGTAAGAAGTTTTAAAAGATGTGGTTTAACGAGCATCATTGAGTTTTATGAAGGCCTTTAAGCCATGTTACACAGCTGGGACTTTATTCTACTTCCAGTTGCTTAAAAATAAAAATATTCTAAGCAGGGAGTTATAGGATCGAAACATATTACTGATGTGTCTTGCTGTATGGCCTTGAAAGTTGCTCAGATAGATGGTTTCTGCAAGATCTAACCTAGACTAGGATATAGTTACAGGAATCAGAAAATTGGAGACATAAAAGAAAATTAGGTTGTCAAAATGGCATAACTGTAAGATTAATATCATATGAAAAGAATAGGAGAAGGGTCAAGGGTAACAGTTGTTTAATTAGGAGAACCAAGTGTTTTCAAAACTGATCTATCTCTCCAGTCCGCGTCCCCTCCTATTCCAAGCTACCTCCACGTATCTATGGGTGACTAGAGGAGTAGCTTCCTGTCTGGGCTCCTCATTCCGGTATTTTTCCCCTGTTCAATTGGCTCACTTTTTCCAGAGTGACCTTTTCAAAACATCTGATCATACCGGTCTGTATTCATAACTCTTCACTTTTGCTCTTAAAGGTCAAAATCCTTTAAAGACTTGCAAGGTTAAGCACAGTCTCTCTCCAGATGAAATATCAATCTCATCTCTCCCTTTCTCCCACTCAGTATGCTTTAGCCGCAATAACCTTCCTTCAGCTCCTGAAATATGACACAGCCCATCTACCCTTAAGCATTTACACGTGTGGTTTCCTCCGTCTGATGCTCTCCCTCCTTTTCTTTAATTCTCCAGGTAATTCTTTGCCATCTTTTTTTTTTTTAACATTTATGTTAACTCTGTGGCCTTTTTCTTTTTGTTTGCTTTCTAACGAGCATAAAATATCAGTACAGTAGCACATGTGGAAGGTTAATTAATTAATTAATACAAATAAAGGGATTGAGGTGCTCAAACTCTTTTTTTTTTTTTCTTTTGTCCACACCGCATGGCATGTGGGATCTTAGTTCCCTGACCAGGGGTGGAACCCGCACCCCCTGCAGTGGAAGGGCAGAGTCTTAAGCACTGGACCACCAGGGAAGTCCCAGTTCTTTGCCATCTTGTATTAGTTTAAATCTCTCTTCCTCTGGGAAATTCTCCCAGTCCCCCACTATTAGTTCCCCATCTCTCACAAGGCCAGAACTCTTATACTACCCACTACAATTCTGTCTTTTAACTCTACTAGACGGTAAGCTCCATGAGAATAGAGACTGTCCTTAGTAATATGTAATAAGCACTGAATAAATAAAACAAATATTTGTTCAGTAAATCAATTAATGGTGCTATTTCCTGAAACAGGGGAAATAGGAGTGGAAATATGCTATGAGAGAAAAGGTAATTACGATTTTTTACTGGTTGTGTTTGAGATGTCTGGACATCCAAAAAGCAGCTGGGGTACAGATCTAGAGTAATGTTTCTCGAACGTTTACGCTTATCAGAATTACCTATAGGATTTGTTAAAATGCAGATTACTTGGCACCATCAAGTTTCTGATTCAGTATATATAGGGTGGGGCCTGAGAACTTACATTTCTAACAAACTCTGAGGTGATGTTAATACTGCTGGTCTAGGCACCACACTTTGAGGATTGATCTAGAGAACAGAAGAGGGTCCATCTTGATACAGAGAGGTGGGAGTTATCTGTCTAAAGAGGACAACAAAATTCATTTTAAAAGATGAGCTCTCTTAGTCTCTTGATGGTAATGAGAAAGAATCCTGGGAAACGTCAACATTTGAAGGACAATCAGAGGATCCTGTGTAATAAAGAATTTGGTTGGCTTTGATCCTGGCTTCCTAGAGGTAGAAACTATAAATCCTTGGAATTTCCTGAGTGGTAATAATGTCTTTGTTTTTCATGGTGAGCCCTGATAGCCTATGCTAATTAAGTGACACTTAGTGTGCCCCGAAGGTGGGTTGTGCTAACTAGATGACTCAGAATGGGGCTTGGCCACACCAGAAAGACTACCCATGTGATTAGAAGGTTAGGACTTTGAGCTTTATGATTTTAGCCCAACCTTGGAAATCCACCCTTGCAGCCAATAATTCAATTAATCATACCTATGTAATAAAGCTCCAGGAAAAAAAAAAAAAATTCTGGACCCTGAAGTTGAGGTGAGCTTCACTGGTTGGCAATATTCTATACTGTCACACATTGATATGCCAGGAGGATGACTGACACATCCTGACTCCACAAGAAGAGGACAATAGAAAATTTGTCTTCAAGACACTGCCTGTCCTCCTTCTATTGTCTCTTGGGTGATTCTCATTTGTACCCTTTTGCTATATAAAACTGTAATAGTAAGTATAGCACTTTCCTGAATTCTGTGAGTTGTTATAGTGAATTTTCAATCCTAAGGAGATAGTGGAAATCTCCAAATTTGTAGCCAGCTGGTCAGAAGTGTATGTGGCCTGGGGATCCCAAACTTGGGGCAGGTGTCTGAAGTGAAGGTAGTATTGTGAAGGACTGTGCCCTCAACCTGTGAAGGTTGGCCCCATTTCAGGTTGTTGGTGTCAGAAGTCATGGCAGAGGGATAAAGGTCAGTAAAGGAAACAAATTGAGCAGCCAATGGGGAAGGAGATGAACTAGGAGAAGGAGGGTATCCTGGAAAAATATTTCAGAAAGTGACTGTGCACCAGGGTTTACACACTACCCTAAGAAGTGTGGTGATGACGGTGCAGTACTGATGATGGCTGGAAGTAGCATGCATGGTATGATCCCAACTGGTAAAATTAAAGTGTGTGGGTAGGCTGATAACTTAAAAAAAAAAAAAAAAAAAAAGTGATTGTGATCAACACTGTCAACTGCTCTTATGAAGTCAGTAAAATCCAAATCTCACATTCTCTGTACAAAATTCTTTCTTTGTAAATGGGTGTGAGAATCAGAAGGAATATTCTATAATAGTCAATTGTTAGAAGACATACATATTCTTCTGTGTATCAAAATGAAGAACAGGGTATTGTTGAGGAAAAGGAGGTGAAACTCAAATTCCATTTTCATCAGTTGGTAGAAGAATATTGTCTGTCAGTTCAGTTTCCTTGGGCAAGTTTTTCACCTTTGTAAGAAAAAGCAGTGGGATAGATAGTTGTATCTAAGTGTCATTCCAGCTCAAACTACAGAGAGGCATTCATTGTTTCATTGACTAGTCAAAATTCACTCGTTGTTTTATTACTCAATATTATCAACAAACATTTGGGGATTTTGTAAATTTTTTATTCAAAAACAAATGCTCAAAACTTCAAATAAATATTGTGTACTATTTCTGTGTCATCAGTGTTTTCCTTGCTCTAGCAGTATGTGATCTGGAAGATAAATGTTTTAATGACCTTGGGCCCTTGTGTCTGTGATTTTTCTTAATCTTCATTAATCTGTACAAGATTGATGGTCTTTTAGTTTATGCTATTGTGTGATACTCCTGAAATTTTATATTTTTAAGCACTTTTGGATTTCTGGGAAGAAGTGAGATGTTAGGAACTCCAACCATGTCATGCACTTCAGCAACAGAAAAACTACTAGATGATATTCATTTAATTAGAGGCACAGATCTAGACCCTTGAACTTAACATCTTAGTTTCAAGATTCTTCATATTATAGGAAAACTGCTTGTCATAGGTAGTATAACCAAACTATGACATCTGAGGAAAAACTTTCAGTTTTGCTTATTCTCAAAATATTTTTGAAATAATAAAAAAATACACTTTTCAATAATCATCTCTTTTTCTGTACTTAGACTACTTACTCAGTTCCAGTTTTTTATGACAAGAATCGATATGTAAAACACTGGATATCATTAATAAAAATGAAATTAATCAGTATCCATATTTTGTCATTAGGCAAGGTAACATGGCATTATTCAAAAAAAGTAACTTTTACATAAGACAATACTGAATACGTTGTAATTTTTAAATGATGTATAATTTCATTATTAATTTAAAAACTTTCTTAGAAGTAGAATTAATTCAAGGTATGTGCACATTTGAGGTTTTAGTAGTATAGTCTGTTGCCTTTAGTAAATTTGTGACAGTTTATACTCACATCTTTCTTGAATAAATTATATGCTTACCAATGCTAATACTGTCACTTATACAACATAGACACATACTTATTTATATCAAGTAACTTAATGCATAGAAAATGACATCTGGTACTCTATAATTATTTGGGTTAAAATGTTTTCCTTTAGTTGATTTTTTTGGGTAAAATTATAAACAGCATTTTATTGACATGAAAATTAAGCATTAGGTTAAGTAAAACCCAGATTTCCAATCTAGACAATCTATAGGTAGAGACTTGATAGCTACATTATACTTCTTGTTTTTAAAATTATAGTTGATTTACAATATTAGTTTCAGGTGTACAGCACAGTGATTCAATCATTTTATATATTATACTCCATTTAAAGTCATTCTAAAATAATGGCTATATTTTCCTGTACTGTATAATATATCCTTGTTGCTTATTTTATACATAGTAGTTGGTATCTCTTAATCTCCTACCCCTATTTTGAACCTCCCCCCTTCCCCCTCTTCACTGGTAACCACTAGTTTGTTCTCTATATCTGTGAGTCTGTTTCTGTCTTTATATATTAATTTGTTTTATTTTTTAGATTCCACATGTAAGTGAAAACATACAGTATTTTTCTTTCTCTGTCTGACTTATTTCACTAAGCATAATATCCCTTAGGTCCATTCATGTTGTTGCAAATAGCAGAATTTCATTCTTTTTTATGGCTGAGTAATATTCCATTGTGTATATGTTATGTACCACATAATTTATCCATGTATCTGTTGATGGACACTTAGGTTGCTTCCATATCTTGGCAATTGTAAATGATGCTGCTATGAAAATTGGGGTGCATGTATCTTTTACAATTAGTGTTTTCATTTTCTCTGGATATAAGCCCGGGAGTGGGATTGCTGGATCATATGGTAGTTCTATTTTTAGTTTTTTGAGGAACCTACATACTGTTTTCTATAGTGGTTGCTCTGATTTACATTCCCACCAACAGTGTACTAGGGTTCCCTTATTTCTACAACCTGGCTAACTTTTGTTATTTTTAGACTTCTTGATGATAGCCATTTTGTTACTGAGTTCAAGCTCATGCTGCTCACTGCACAACAGGCCAGTAAATCGAGAGATGAGTTGTTAGGGCAAAGAATAGTGGCTTTATTCGGAAAGCCAGCAGACTGAGAAGATGGTGGAAATGCATCCCAAAGAACAATCTTACCCCAGTTAGAATTCAGGCTTCTTTTACACTAAAAGGGGAGGAGGTATGGCTCCTTGTTGAAAACTTTTTGCTGCAGGAATCCTTTGTTCCTGCAGCTGTCCATGTAGTTCTGGTCACAATGTTCCTATAAATCTCCAACAAGGCAATTGTTTTCTGTTCTGCAAATTTTTATATCTAAAAGTGTTAAACCTTTAAAGGTCAGAGCCTTGAGAATGGGCTATAATGTATATTTCAGGCTATAGGGCACGTTCTTTTACAAAGGCGCAGAGCCAGTATGACTAAGCAAAGGCAACAGAGCGCAAGGGTTAGAGCTAAAGGAATAGATCCAATATGGAGTCAGATTTGTTCTTCTCTATTACAGTTCTGACAGATGTGAGGTGATACCTCTTTAGTGGTTTTTGATTTGGATTTCTCTGATTAGTGATGTTCAGCATCTTTCATGTGCCTGTTGGCCATCTGTTTGTCTTCTTTGGAAAAATGTCCATTCCAATCTTCTGCCCATTTTCTGATTGGGTTGTTCAGGTTTTTTTCCTTCATACTGAGTTTTATGAGCTGTTCATATAGTTTGGATATTAATCCCTTGTTGGTCATATAATTTGCAAATATTTTCTACCATTGCCTAGGTTGTCTTTTCATTTTGTCAATGGTTTCCTTCGTCACGCAGAAGTTTTTACGTTTAATTAAGTCCCATTTGTTTTGTTTTTTTGCTTTTGTTTCTTTTGCCTTAGGAGACAGATCCAAAGAAATGATGCTACAATTTATGTCAAAGAACATTCTGCCTATGTTTTCTTCTAGGAGTTTTATGGTTTCCAGTCTTACATTTAGGTCTTCAATCCATTTTGAGTTTGTTTTCATATATAGTGTAAGAAAATGTTCTAATCTTATGCTTTTGTGTGTAGTTGTCCAGTTTTTCTGTCACCATTTATTAGAGATAGTGTCTTTTCTCCACTGTTTATTCTTGCCTCCCTTGTCGTAGATTAATTGACCATAGGTGTATGGGTTTATTTGTGGGCTCTCTATTCTGTTCCATTGACTTATGTGTCAGTTTTTGTGCCAGTACCATGCTGATTTGATTAATGTAGCTTTGTAGTGTAGTCTGAACTCAGGGAGTGTGATACCTCCAGCTTTGTTCTTTATTCTCAAGGTTGCTTTGGCAATTCTAGGTGTTTTGTGGTTTATTTTTTCCCTTTCTGTGAAAAATGTCAGGGATATTTTGATAGGGATTGCATTAAATCTGTATATTGCTTTGGGTAGTGTGGACATTTTAACAATATTCTTCCAATCCAAATATATTTCCATTTTTTTTTATATCATCTTAAATTTTCTTCTTTGGTCTTTTGTAGTTTTCAGAGTACAGGTCATTTTAGGTTAAAATGTGTTTCCCCTGTGTTGGTTTTCTTTTGTATTTGCTATTTCATATCCTTTGACTAGTTTACCTATTGGATTAGAGTAACATATTAAAATTGACGTGTAAAAAAATACGCTGCCCACCAGACCTGTGAGGAGAGCAATTTAACTTTTAAGTCACAGCTTGTTGGGTTCTAGAGTGATTCAGAATTAGTTTTAAAATTTATCTAGTAGAATCACAGAAGTGCAAGGTTTTTTAAAAAAACTTGCTGATTAATAGAACACACCTAAGTATATAGGTAAGTGTTAAGTATATATTAATAACACTTCTGAACTGTAAAGGGTAAAATTCTGCTGAAATAACACTAGCATATGTATTCATTAAACTAGCCTCAATTTTGGCTCCTTAAAAAATTTTTATCTTGACTTCATTGACATACCTGAGCAAATTTCAACTGTGGGCTGATAGCTTAAATGTTTATGAAAACTTTATCTGAATCAAAAAATACTAAATGGACAAGGTAAAGGACAAAGTTAGCACCATTTGTATCAGAAAAAAAATGTACTTTAGAGCAGAAGGAAATCATTTAAATTGTATGTTGTGCTTTAAAATGGTAAACCCAAAGTGATATATTTATTACAAAAGTCCTCAAAAGTTAAAAAAAAAAAAATCATAGAAAGCACCTAACTTGGCAATATTCCCTGGAAATTTTGATACTCTTTATTAATAGTAAATGTCCAGAAATATTTCATTTTTAAGTTAAATTTTTCTTCTGATGCTGTAGAGTACTAAATAGCTGCCCCATATTCTGATTATTTATTCAGCCTGCTGATTTCAGAAACAGAAAATTCTAAAAAATCTTCCTTTTGGCATTTTCTCCCCAAGGTTTATTATTTCTTCTCTCCATCACTTCCTTCTTTTTACATATCTTTGTCCTTGGCCTGGCTTCCTGGCAGTCTCCTTTTCCTTGTTTCTGCCTCTTCTTGCTTCATTCCCAGGGTGAGAGCATAGTCTTCATGGAGTGAATTGTTAATGGTATTTAGATGTGGGATTTGGACAGAAACCTACACTGAAAAAGTTTACCACATAATGATAGTGAAGAGACACATAACACATTTTATTTTCCATGACGAGTGCTTTGTTGTTTTATTTTTGTCATTTAAGTAATCTGGGATGATAAATAGGGCAATTGTGCTAAAATTACCACTCTCTGCAAGTACCCTCTGTTTAACCTTATTACCTCCCTCCCTCATTAATTGCCTTTTTCCAAAAGACTCATGATGGAATTCAGAGCACTTAAAAACACATTAGCTTTAAGGATATGGACAGAATTTGTGTAAGCGTCCCCAACTGCCTCCAAACTTTAAAGTATCACACCTTCACTACAGGAAGTAGAATACAGGAGTCTAAGCAATACTGTTAGGAAAAAACATTAAGAAAATTCTGTGCAAACTTTTCTGTTCAAACTACTGTGATGTAGTAAGGATGGATTTTTCACGAGGTCAGCCTCCAAGGAGTACACAGCGTAGCTAGCCCTGAGATGTGTAAAGATGTTCATTAGGAGAAATGCACTCTGCACATTACCTGGAACACAGTAAACACTCAACATAATATTAATTCTTTTTATTTTTTCCTCTTCTTCTCCAGTCTTAAGTCAGAAATAGATCCACATGTGTAGTGATGTCAGTGACACTATCTTGAAATCAGTGGTGCAGGACATAGGGTATTTTGGCCATGCTGTTGCCCAAACCATGAAAAATCAAAACTCAATCATGACACTCTCTGTTTTAAATTTTTTTCAATGGCTTTTCACCACCTACAAGATATAGTTTGAGCTCCTTTGTTTGGTATGCTCTTAACGTTTGAACTCCCAAGTCTTATTCCTACCTTAAGAAACAAACAAACAAAAAACCAAAAGACAAAACTTGATTCCTTCATTAAAAAATTGTTTCGGAGCAAAGCAGGCTTTTCATCCTCTCTGAACTTTGTATGCATGGTGTTCCTTCCTCCTGGAATGCCCATCCCCTTGCCTCTGTGGTCGCTGCCCTCCTCCACACCCCCGACCTGGGTTTTCATTTGGTTAATTCTTAATCTCCAAGACCTACATGAGAGTCACCTCCTCAAAGATTCCTACCTCTCCCTCAATGTGAGTTAGGTACGCCTACCAGACATATGTCATCCTTACTGTCCTATCACATTTTGCTTATTTTATTGCTGTTCTGATCTCACAGTTTTCTTAACTGTCTCCTCTAAGTTACTGGAGGATAAGGACAGTGCCCGTTAATCACTGTGTCTCTGTGTACCTCGAACCTAATTTGTGTTTAAAAATTCCTGTTGGCTAAATGGATGACAAGGTGTGTGCTATGGTGGAGAGAGTAATAAAGACAGGCTACACTAAAAAGCTGTTTCTGAATTAAAATTTATAGTATCCTTTGACATAGAGCTACCTACATGCATGTTTCCTGTATATGTATATTTTTTTCTTTCATACATTAGAAAATTGAGAGGTCTTGTGGGTTTTTTTTTTTTCTTTGTCTGGGCAGGGGGCGATAAAGGTAATAAAAGTGAAAGGAACTGTAACTTTAAACTTAATAAAAACAGAGGACAAGGATTAGTAATATGCTTCAGTGCAGTATTTCTATAATGCCTTTGGCCTTCTAAACGATCTTTCCAGCTGATTGATTCTGGGATACTTTAAATCCATGATCTCGTGATACCGCTTAGCAGCGTTCTTTTTTTCCAGAATGCTTCATAAACTAACACCTCCATGCTCTACAGCAGAGAAAAACTGAGGTCCAGGATGAATAGTGGGCCCAATTTCAATGAGATGGGTTCTAATTTGGTCAGTAGTGCCTGACCCTGGTGCCTTCTCAGTGTTAGTGGTTGTGGGTATTATATGTAACTGCTTTATGATAAAAACAAGACTGTGGCATCATAGAATTAATTAGACAAGAATGTAATTAGAAGTGAAATCTCTTCAGTGTCCTAAGTGCTAATGGTAGAAAATGAAGTACAATAAATATAGTCCAAGCTTTGAACTTTACTTTTGATTAATTAGTGGATTTTATTTTATTTTTTTATTTTTTAAAATTTTTTCGTTTTTTAAAAAATTTCTTTTTATTTTTTAATTTTTGGCTGAGTTGGGTCTTCATTGCTGTGCACGCGCTTTCTCTAGTTGTCGCGAGCGGGGGCTACTCTGTTGCGGTGTGCAGGCTTCTCATCACGGTGGCTTCTCTTGTTGCAGAGCATGGGCTCTAGGCATGCGGGCTTCAGTAGTTGCAGGACGCAGGCTCAGTAGTTGTGGCTCACAGTAGTTATGGCACACAGGCTCAGTCGCTCTGCGGCATGTGTGATCTTCCCAGACAAGGGCTCGAACCCGTGTCCCCTGTGTTGGCAGGCTGATTCTTGACCACTGCACCACCATGGAAGCCCTAATTAGTGGATTTAATGGCCTTCCAGAATGTGACAGCTATTCTATTGATCCACCTAATTAAAGATCATGAAAGTAAAAAAGACTTCTCCACTTTGACTGAATTTCCCCTTGAATCAGCCATACTGCTCAAATGGCTGTTCAGAATAATGTTGGCAATGTTATACGTGGTGTTCAGTATGTGTGTATACATTCAAGTGAGGCATGTCTATTGCATATTTTTATTTCACTTTTGTTTATTTGGGCACCAGGTAGAGAAGAAGAGGATGGAATACTGGGAAGGGACAATGCTTTCAGACTGTGTAAATATCCCATCAAATGTTCTGCAAAGAGTAGATTTTAATTATTTATAGCTATTGATCTAAAACCCATTTGACTTATCACAAGCATTCATTGTGTGCTTATTCTAGCATGAAATACTGCAAAAAAGACTGACATACTGTATTAAAATTTGCAGTAGCTAGAAAATCATGCCTTAGGAGTGGGTGATATTTCTCATGCAGTTCTCTGCTGCAATAAGAGTTCAGATAATTTTATGTGCTGAGTCCTCTTTTAGCCTCAAAAATGGCAAAGGGAAATAAAAAAAGAAAACACATGAGAGAACCACAAATAAACCATGTATGATAGAGTCTTTCTTTTTGCAAAAGGAACCAGGATGGGATCCTGCCAAGCCTGGAGGAAAGAGGTCAGGAGCTAGGCATAAAATACTTCTGGGGCTGCAGCCTGCTATGTGTTGCCCAGCATGCTTGCACAGGAACACCAGAAGTTCTGTTATTTCTACTTTATGAAGGTGGGACTCACAACATGGGGAACAATCAAAACGTTGAAAAGCTGTTCAAATTTGATGGGCAGCCATGAATGTTCGTGTCCATACCACAAAATTTAGATAAGCATCTGTCCTTCTGCCTGTCCCATTTCTCTTTCATTGTCTTTCCTATCTTGTGCTTCATCAGATGAGTTGGTATCATTGTGAAACCTTATTAAAATGTTGCACTACAGGGAATGGTAATGTGGCACAGGAGAGCATAATATTCAAGTATTTTAGAAATTGAGATACCTATGGATAGGTTTAAATTTTAAAAAGGAAATATCAAAGTCTGATTATTTTTCCAGTGGTTAAAAGCTTATTTTCATAAAGTATTATCTTGGTGAAAACAAATAAATTATTCATAGGGGATGTTCCAGTTCTTGAGAAAACTGCAAGGAGAATTTGAGTTTGTATCATTGCAAATACCCCATTTGTTAATTTAAAGGCCAGAGAAAGTTTTAGCCGAGCAGTTGTGACACAGTAGAGAGTAGTAGATCAACGTCTGTCTTACACTCGCTCAAAAGTACTTCAGTAAAATTTTCCATTTTTTTTTTTTAATGTAAATGAAATGCCAGGCTACTTTGAATTGGTGGCAGAGAGTTTTTAGATAATAGATTTTTTTTTTGAAGTCCTAACATCTGGAAAATCTAACTCTCCCCACCCCTCCCCCCCTTTAAATAGAATACTGCCAATTTACAGAGACAACATGGAATTCAATATAAGTTTCAAAGTAGTGGGTACTTAAATTTTTTGTGTGTGTGGTATTATTTTTATTTTTTATTTTTTGTTTATTTTTTTGGGGGGGATTTTTTTTTTTTAATTCAAACAGAAAGTCACAAAAATTGTAATCATCCTCATCAGTTCACTCAGTCCCATGTAATTAATTTTTTTTCATCTTGATCTTTTGTTAGCACTTTTATGAGTTCATCAGTTTTTCATTAGAGTTCTGAAAATGCGTATTCATTCAGTTCAGCAGTATAGTCAGTTACCAGAAACCTGTACTTGTCAGAGTCTTTGCCATGAATTCCTTGAAGATGAAACCCTTTTATAGGAACATATTTGTAAAAGCATCAGAGTACACCCAGAACTGTCTGTAAATGACAAAAGACTTAAAAATGACCACGGTTAAAGATTTGATGAAAGTTCATAGTAATGCAATTGACAAGGAAATTTAGTTATTTCTGAGATATACATTTTAAAGTAATAACTAGAATTATGACTTATAACATTATACCAGAACATATAAGATTTGTAGAAATTTCATGTAATGTCTGAAACGTTTATATTAACATATTTCCATACAAATAGGTACTTAAATTTTTAAAGAGAAAGTTTACAAAGAAAGCTTGGTAAACCAAGAAAATGAGAACTTACATCTTTTGCTCAAAAGCAGAAAACATACTGTGATCAACTTAGGAACATGGATCGTCTTAATTACGAATTTGCATCCTGCTACAGTCAAGCTGTACAATTTTACAGAAACTACATGTCGGAAAAAATTGTATATATTCAGTATAGTACTAGAAATACAGTGCTTTCAGTGTACCGAGTTAAGAATTTCTGAGGACTGTACATAGCAATATTTGATACCTCCTAATTACGAATAACGAGGGAAGGAGTCAATGATTTTGTTTAAAAACTTGTTCCTTTTGATATATATTTTTCATTGATAAAAACTCAGGTTACTTCCTTCTTCGAACAATTATCCTCATTGCCAGCATTAAGAATATTATGAACACAGTTCTCTTGAATATTTATTTGAAACTATGTATCCTAAATAAGGACTAATTTTTTTTCAGTTGTAAGGACTTAACAGAAGCAGCAAATGTGTTTTGAAAAGCCACATTCCATTTCTAAGTCTTCGGAGCGACTAAGCAGACCAAGGTTTGCTGAGGGACCAGCGGTCACTGGGGTTGGGGGGTGCTGGCCCTGCCAGGCGTGCCGGGCTTTGTATGCTCTAGGATGTCCTGTGTCTTGTGACTGCACCTTTCAGACCATCATCCAGGGAGCTGGGATGTGTCCGAGCTCAGGCCTCTGTCCTTACCTCCTTTTCCTCTCCTTTCTCCCTGCTGCAGCTGCTGGGGGACCTGTGCTTCAGCATTCGCGGCTCTCCTTATTCCTCGCTGGGTCCTCTGCTGCATCATGGCCAGGAGTCCTGCTCTTGGGGAATTGGGCTGATGCTTCTGCCCCTCTCTGGACTTCTGGACTTAGGTTTCTGATAGTTTTCCCCCACCTGAACCATAAACCTGCATAAATTAGTCAAAGTTGTCCTTTCCCTTTTTAATCTTGCCTCTGGATGGTGAGGAGAGGGTAGCTGCTCTGACTGTACTTCCTGGCTATTATCAGAGCAAATCTTTATCTTTCTTATGTTCTTGCTTTTCGAGGAGGGGATTTCATAAGGATATGAATTTGGCTACAGTTTGTGAGCACCATGGCCCTTCTCCTAGAGCACTTTGGTTAATAATCCACATGCTCTATGTCTCTATGGGGCCGGTCGTTAGATACGTGGTTGACTCAGATGGTGGTTCTTTTGATCTTTAGCCCATTAAAATTGATGACAACCTGAATCTTACTTCTCTACACTTCAAAGCAACGATAAAACAGAATCCTTTGGACTTACAAGTCTTGATAGCTCTTAGGAGGTGAATGTTAATACTTCCCTTTATCGTGAAACTATTTAGGAGATAGCCCCTTCATTTGTATCCTGAGGAAGATCTCGAGAAAGGTCCACTGTGTGTCTTTGGAAGTGGAGTCATCAGGACACCCGAGGCACCAACCCAAGCTAGGATTTCTGCTGATTCAGCTTGTTGATCAGTTTTACTCCAGTGAAAAGGATTCATGCCCACCAGCTGGTGTTTCACACAAATATATCAGGTTCTGGGAGTAGCTTGCATGGTACAAACTAGGGTCTGTCCTCTAATATACAGATTTTATATAACAAATAAAATTCAGGTTGTTTTAGAACTACGACTATATGAAAGGTAAGAGTGAATTCGTGTAAAAACTGATCCTCCTGCAAGCTTCTTTCTGCAAAGAGTTGCCTCCTGCAAACACCACAGAAACCAGTTACAGCTTCTTGCTGATAGCCCTGGTCAGCCACTAGACTTGGACCACAGTTCCCCCATCATGCCGGGGCAGGGGCTAGTGCTTTTCTCAGCAGATGCCTGACATGATGAGTCCTGTTGCTAGTGTCCTGTGTCTTGTATCTGCGAGTTTAAGGCTTGGTATGAAGCCTACTACTTATTCCCACGTAGGCTGAGCTGGCAGTTTAGGGCGGGAGACAAAATTCTACCATAGCATACAATGCTCAAAAGGCACTCAGCAGAACACAACTGGGAGATAACTGTCTTTCAGAGTCAGCTGTCTGACCCTGTGAGAGGGCTCTGGGCTCCCGCAGAGTGTCATGAGGCAAGGGAGACAGGTATACCTGCTGCTGACCCTGAATCCATGAACTGTCCGCAAGGAACACGGGGAACGCTGCACGAGCAGGTCACATACATGCCCTGCTTGACTGATTCCTGTGTTGGCACGGTGTCCCTCAGGTTACTTTGCATGTTTGGTGTATACAACGTTGCTGAGACAAATACAATTGGTGAGTAGTTTCTTGAAAATGAGGCAGTTTGTTCAACTCATTCTACAAATGGTTGAGTGTCTGCCCACCGTGTGATACAGAATATATTAGATTGTCTTAGGGTAATCACGCATCCTGCTTTCTGTCTTGCGAGGGAATAAGACCTATTCCCTAATAATGCTAATGAAACATACACGTGGTAAGGAAAAATTAAAAAGGCGCTATGAGAGTTATAGAGGGAAAAGAAATTACTTTTCTTGTAAGGGTTTTTGATGGCTTCAAGGATAAGTGTAATTGAAGTGTTTAAAGACCAACGAAATGGCATTCTCCCTGGGACTGGGAAAGCAAGAGGGGAAAGAAAGTAGAAAATGAGTTTGGCTGGATTGGAATGTTTATGGGAGGCATAGTGGGAAATTGACTTTGAAAGACAAGTTGTATCAAGATCGTAGAAGGCCTTTGATGCCAGGCTAAATAATCTGAGTATCATTGGAATTAGTCCCCAGAAAGAGTAATTTGGCAGTGGTGTGTAAAAGGTTTTGGCATAGGAAGACATGTTACAAGGTGGACAGAATCTAGATGAGTGGTACTAGTTTGTCATGGCCCTTGGTTTGAATAAAGTACAAATAGGAATATAAAATCCCTCCTACAGGGAAGGAGATGAGAAGCATTGTTAGACATAATGTATCTACTCATTACTAGGGCTAGTAATCATATTACTAGGGTAGAGCAGGACAACGTAATAAAGGCCATTATCAGAGCTACTGGAACTAAGTGTATAAATATATTAAACATATTGGTGTACCTTGGTAAGCTGTCTTGACTTTGTGCTTGTACCACTTCAGTTTGTGGTTTTGAATATTTATGTAAATGGGTCAACAAACTTGCTTGAAATCTCCAGCCCTGATGAATAGACATTCATTACAAAATGACATCTGCCTTTGCCATCTTAGTTGTTACTACTCATGTAATTGCATCCAAAAAGGGTTTGATACATTTATGATTAAAGACGAACAAACAGTATTAAAATCGGGGTAAAGAGTCAATGAAAGTTACTGTGGTTCAGAACAAAGTTTCTTCTGTAGTTTCAGGTAGGCAAGTAAATATTGTTGTGATAAAGTATAACCCTCAGTAGCAGATTGTTTGGAGAAACAATTTATTTTTAGCAGATTAACAATTTATTAGCAGATTGTTTGGAGAAACAATTTATTTTTCAGACAGTGCTGTGAGGAATATATTGCTCATTATAAAAAGAACAGTGAGTGAACATGAAATGAGTAATGTTGTCAATCTGAGCTTTGCAGAAGGTAAAATGGTTCTTCACAGAATCACTTCACATGATAACCTTTAAGAAAAGTCAAGAAAGACAATGAATTGCAATTCTATGAAGCCACTTCTGTGGTAAATTACAGGAATTAGTGCAGATGTAGATTCTCTGATATGATTTTGTAAATGAATGAAGCTTAAGGACCCTAAAAGTGCTTCTCAAAATGTGATCCTCACCATCCTCTGTGATGTCTGTTAAACAGGGACTTCAGTCCTACTGAATCAGCATCGCTGGAACCTCCGAAATACACATTTTTAATATGACTCCCAGTGATGGTGTATGTGTATTTTCACAGAAAATACAGAAGCTGAGAACCACTGATTTTCAGAAACAACTGACTAGCTTGTCTCGTAATATCTCTTGAATGTGTATTTTCATAATTGGGATTTTGTCAGAAACACGAATCAGTAGCTTCATCAAAAGCTAACAGGTTTCTGAAACTCAGGTACTATTCTTTTTTGACCGAGAGGAGATCTGTATGCTGTGGATGGCAATGCTGTGGCTTTGTGTTATGAAGAACTTGCTTGCCCAGATGGACACCATCTTTCTACAACCATTTGGTGGCTTCTGGGGATTTCCTACTGTGAGTTACATCCTAGACTTCTCAGCTAGGGATTACATAGAAATAAATGAGGTTTGCCTTACCTCATATGTTTCCAGATTTGAATTAATAATTAAAAGTATTCATTAATTTGGATGAATAATTAAAAGTAAAGAAGGAAGAAAACTTAAGCTAATGATGCCAGGTAATAGCAGTTGATAAAAAGGGCAACCTCATGCACACATTACCAATCTCTTATTAAAAATGTGTAGATAAATAAAGGAGCCAGTAAAATTTGCATGCAGAAGGATTTTCGTCTAATTGTAGCCTTTCATGAAAGAATACTGCCCTACTTTCCTACTATGGGTAGCACTATCCAACCTGGCAGCATCTTTGTATGAAACCCGAAGAGAAAGCACTCTGGGCCAGATTCCCTGCTGTCTGCCTTGAAACGTTATCAGCTTTCCAGAAGAGCTGAGGGCATTGAATTCCCCTCTCTGGAAACCATGTTATGGTATCTGAGGTCAGCTTTAACTTGTTCCTGGCTGAGAAAGAACAAGAGGGTTTCATTACACCATCCTGGGCTTTATAGACAGGAGACATGTAGATGCAAAAAGACTGTTATTTTGTTACAGCTGGGGACAGTACTTTGCTAATTTTATTTGGGTCAAGTTGATTTCTCTTATATCCAGACATTGCTCATAATCAGTATTTATTGTTTGGATAGAAATATCCTAAAATTTGTGATAAAACTTAGGTCAGATTTAATTTGTTTAGTGATTACGAATACAAAAATACTTTTCTATTTCTTTGCAAGAGAATATGATTATGTGGTCACACACCATGATTTAAATGAGCACAGGGCTCAGGCAATTCATATATAATTTCTGACTCCATCAGAGACTTGCACGTAAGGTAACTACTACATTCTGTTTCCCTAGGTGTAACGCAAATGTAATTTTAGTGTTCTAAAATGGTTGATTGCTAATGCTCTAGTGAACGATTAACCCTTTTTGCATGAGTAGTATCAGGCTGAACAAATACGATGCAACAGTGTTTTTCTTTCATAGATTACACATTTGGCAGATATTTCAACTCCTAGCTTTTACATGTCAGTAGCAATAGCATGTAAGGAATTTTTATACTGTGCTTGGAATGATGCAGTAGTCCTTTTTTTTTTTTTTTTTTCTTCCTGAGAATTATGCAAGCTGTCATTTTTTTTTCTAGGGTATTAATTCTAATGCCCTCCTATTGCTCCTATCTTTTTATGGTGAGGACAGAGGTGTAAAAGTACATGTGCCCTGACTTAAATCTGCACTGTCTCTGATTTAAAGTTTAAATTAATGTTGGAATCATGTATCATTTATGATGTTTTTATTGTCATGCATAAATAATTAAAGCCTCATATTAAACAGACAAGCAAGATATACATGGTAGAATCAGTAAACAATTTAACAAGCCCAATTTAACGTAGAATAGATTGAGTTTTAAACCAGATAGCCTCCAGCAGTCTTTAGGCACTTGGACCAGTGGGAAAATGCTTTTGCTTATGGCATTTAGCAGTAGTCAAAGTGATTTTCTTTGTTATTTGAGCATCTTGAGATTAAAAAAAAAAAAAAAGGCCAATAAAATTAACCTTAAAGAACAAAGCCTAGGATAGTTAAGGATCTGGTTGACAAGCCTAGCAGTTAAGAGTTAGGGGCCTGAAAGTTGGACCTGGGCAGCAGCTTATTAGCTGCACGACCTTGAGGAAAGTTATTTAACTGTATATTTACCCTTCTTAAGTTGTCATTTCTTCATTGATAAAATTGGGGCTTGATGTTGTGAGGAGTAAATGAGATGTTCCATGCATGTTTGTAATTGAAGAACGTAGATTCAAAGTGAGTAAAAAGATGGAATTACTTACTGATATAACCAAGTGTAGGAAGGGAGCGTTGAGTTGAATCTTAGGAAAGCACTAGGGTTAAGAAGTATATGCCCAAACCCTGCCAGAGTCCCTCTCTCCCCTTCTTGTCCCTGCTTTTTCCTTTGTGTATGTGGCTCCATGAGGTGAAGGTTACAATCATTTGCATCCCTAGGGTTCACAGTGTTATAGTTTTGCTATTAGAAAGGATAAAGCCACTTTTGTTCTACAGCCAGATTGGAAAATACTAGAGTGTTCCAATTGCTTGGGCCCTTTGCCAATTTCTGAATCGTTTTCTTTTTGTGTATGATGAGGTCCACTACCAAGCGTGGCCCAGCATAGGTCAGTGAACATGCCTTTCTTTAGAATCCCAGCATCCCAAGACTGGCACACCCACCAGAAACATAATTAGAAGAGCATTTTTCAGAGGGAAGTGCAGAGGAGTAGACCTAAACTTCGATAGAAATCAAACAGTAACAGCTAGTACAGTAGGTAAAGGCTAGGGCCTGGCTTTGGGAAGCACCCCCATACACAATGGGCTGCTTTAGTGGCTTTGTTGTTACTGTTTAGTGGTAGGATTGTCTTCTGTGTCCTTTCTGCTATGGTCGTCTGATCCAAGGACAAGTACTGCCGACAGCGGGCAAAATTGCCAAGGAGGTAAACTCTCTTCTCCAATTTCTCTTTGTTCCCTCTGCCCAGAATCACTCATCTGGGTCTGCCTCCCTTCAGATATCTCAAACTTCAGAATTACTTCTCCCACCATGTACATCCATGTATGATGAATCCCACTAGTCTTCGGTAAGACGATGTTCTATTCCAAAGAGAAGATTCGGATCTTGATAAATCTTCTGCTACGGGTGTGTGTATGAGTTTGAAAGGTCAACAGTGAGTGTGGCGATTGTCCACATCTTTTGCCCACAACTGCCTCCTCCCCACAATGTTTCCTCACCCCATGTTTTGCCTTTTCTTCATCCAGTACTCTTTCCATTATGCCCTTGGTAACTTTACAACTCATTTTCACACTGTCACAGGAAATACATCTTTTCAGGAGCCCTGAAAAGGCACTTGAAAGATAAATCATATAGAAATGAATAACTTACATTAAGTCCAAACTCTTTGTGTCTAAAGTGGTAATAGAGGTGAAATTCCAAGCCTCATACTGGGGGAAATAGAAACAAAAGTAAATTGTCCCTTTCCCCATAGATGGTTACCTTCTCTGTTGTAGAGAATGTAACACTTCGGGGACTACAGAGATCCCAGCTATGAGTCCATCATCAAGGAGATGATAATTTTGAGAGAGGAAGACACAATTACTGCATACATGAAGCTAGAGAACGCTGGAAGAGAGGGAAAATAGAGTGAGACAGAAGGCTTTACTTAAGAAATATCACAGCTATGAACCAACGGTGAAGGCTAGGAATTTTGTCACAGCTAAGAAATCTAGAACAGACCCCTTCTTTTTTTGTGTGTATTGACAATTAAACAGATGAATATGAGATTTCTGTACTAGCTGGAATTTTTGCCTATAAATATTGTCAGGGAGTGTCTGTTTCTCAAGCTTACTTTCCAGATAATTTCACTTTTACTAAGCTGAGGCACTGATTACTAGCAAGGAGATAACTGCTAAAACCTAGGAAGGTTAGCTGAAGTGAGACTCATTCAAATGCATCATCTCATAGACTCCTAGATGCTTCTGACAACACTATAAATATATCTCGCAAAACTTGCTTGTAGGTCAAAAGCTATTCTAAATTTCTGTTACTTTCAGTTGAAGATTAGATTGTTGAAAGACCTCTAGGCTCCTAGGTCTAGCTTTGGCCTGAAATAGGGCCAGCAAGATGATGATTGATTATCTCTGACTTGAAGATGAGTATCTATCCAATGCTCTTTTTAATGAAACCACCACTGTGTTAGGTCTAGGGGAGATTAGCCCTCACATGGGAAGCTTAGAGGCCCCAGAGGACAAAGTCAGTCAAGTCACATTTCCATCAATTTTTTTCATGTCTGAGTCTTTGACCAGGTCCTTTGGCTATAAAGTTTGGTACAGCTGTGCCTTGTTTTTTTGTCTTTTTTGAGTTATACTCATGTGGTTTTTTTATTTGATTTGGGTGAATTTCAAACTCTGCCTAGGTAGACACCATAGGATATCTGTTTAGGAATGTAGCCTAGAAATACCATTTATTTTCTCAGGAAACATGATCCTTTGAAAAAAGATTTAAATGAACTCATTTGTGCTTTTGTAGGTAGGGATGTGGTAAGTGAAGAATGAAGACAAAAGTCTTTTTTCTTTCACATGGTTATGATCATCAAGTTTATAATCCTTGATAGTTACATTGAACTCTACAGTTGCAAATGATTTTGATATATATTCTTACTGGATCCCCATTCCTATCTGATGTCTTATTTTTTTTTTTTCTTTCTTTGTTAGGAAAGGAAGGAAAAACAGCAGTAGAACATGGACTGAGTAGTTAAAAGTGCTTTGTAGTTTCTTTGACAGAAATTCATCCAGACGTGAGGACAGTGGGTTTGTCTCACAAGACTCAGCTGCAGCCCAGCATCAAAGACTTGAATAACTCACACCAAAACATGATGTGACTCAGCTGCTCACTGGTAAAAAATGAATTTAGCAGAGGTTGATGTGATGGATATAATTTATAGAGCCTTCCAGGAAATCTTCAATAAATTATGTTCATCCCGTGTACAAGATTTCCCACATAGAAGCATGCTTATGGATAGTGTATCCTAGTTCATGTATTACAAGCCAACATTCACAACATCGAATTTACATAGAGGGACTTAATTTCATAGAGAGGCTCAGGAATGTAATGTATGGCTTTTTCTCATACTGTTTGTGAAATAGTTATAATTGTGATGATGAATTTTGTGAGTCATCTGTTTTATACAATGAGGAAATGAAGCGGGGATCAGTACTCCAGTTTTGCTGATCAAAAAATTAGTTGATAATTTGTTTACAATTGTGTGTGATCTTAGGTAAAAGAAGGAAAACAGATTTCTAGGTATATTGATTTAGTGGGCTTTTATTAAACTTTAGGATGAAGCTGGGGTTGGGAAGACATGCTATATTTAAAGACAAACAGCAAGGCATTATGAGACAAGGATTGGATGCAGAGAAGAAATGTGAGCGCCGGTTGGGTCATTTTGATGAAATTCTCTACATCTTTCCTTGTGTATAAAATAAGGGAATTTTAACTCAAAGTTTTTAACAATAAAAAAATAGTTAATGAATTAAAAATAATTCTCTCTTTTATTATTTCTGAACCAGAAGTATAGAGAAAGCCAGTCTTAAATTAGAAGTAGAGGAAAGGCTTCAGTGGCAATGATCCTGGACTGAATTAAAAAGAGAGAATAGAGGGTGGTACTGTTGAAGCAAAAAACCTTTGCAGAAAAAGATCTCAGGAGGTATATGTGTAAGGTTCCTTGAGCAAAAACGTGCTTTGCTATATGCCATGTTGCATCTGTAAAGAGAAACAAAATAAAAATGGATTTATCTATGTCGGCATTATACTCCAACACAGTTTCTTTGTCCAGGGTAATATTATCATTAAGAAATGATAAGCACCTAATATAGATATGTGACTAGATATATAAGACTGCCCCCCTCCCTTTCTCATTATGCGTGGTTTATTTTGATAATGGTATATATCATTGCATTAAGAAAAGGAACCAAATTATACTAGATGACCAAACATGTTTTCCTAGCTGTTTTGGATTTAATTTTGAAAAAAAACCCTCCAGTAGTTTAAAAAAAAAAAAAAAATTAGAGCACAAAATGCGGAGGTTCATGAAATTTGCATGGCATGCTAATCTCTGTAGCAATACAGTTTTAAAATAAGTGACAACAAATGAGTGTTTTCTTAACCATTTTACACTGTTGACAATGTGAAATGTTAATTGTCTTCATTTTTTTCGTAAACTGAACTCTAGCTAGAGTTTTCTGACATGCAGATGTAATTCATTCTTGAGGCTCATTTTCTTAAAGTGACAGGTATTATTTATTGCATATGTAGGACTATGGAGCCGTGTTTATCTCCATCTTTAAAACCTAAATTTGAAGACAGTTTATGCAATATGACCAGTAGGCTATTTGCCAACATGAATGATCTAGGACTGCAAACATAAAGATAGTTCCTGTGTATGTCAGGAATTACGTGATCAGAACATGGTGTAAAGGAACTTGAAAATATCAGTGCATGTAATTTTAAATCAGTGTGCATTTATCACAAAGTAAAAATGTAAAATATTGTAAGTTGTATATATTGATATATGAATTCAGTTTGGGGACCAAACTAGCAGCAGTGATAGAACTAGCTTGGCTCATCAAAATGTTTCTCCAAAGAACCAGTTTGTAGAGGTTTTGTTTGTTTGTTTCAAATTATCTGAACAAACAGTCCTGAAAAAAATTGGTGGGAAAAAATGGTATGTGGGTGTGTGTGTTCACACACATTACTTTGAAGCATAGTATAAATAAAACCATTGGATTTCAGTAGGAAGAAGTTAGGCAGAGACATTGTCAGGGCTCTAGCCCTTAGTTGAATGGTTAGTTCAGTGGTTAAGTGGCAGCAACCAGTCTCGTTCAGTTTGTTCTCCAAAGCCTCCTCTCTCAGTGGTGAGGGTTGATGACTACATCATTTTTTATGTGATTCCTGAGCAAAGCCCATGCCGGTTTGCGCATTATTCCAATTTTCACATAGGAAAAGTTGTTTGCATCACTTTTTTTTTAAAATAAATTTATCTATTTATTTATTTATTTTTGGCTGTGTTGGGTCTTTGTTGCTGTGCGCGGGCTTCTCTCTAGTTGTGGCGAGCGGGGGCTACTCTTTGTTGCGGTGCGTGGGCTTCTCATTGCGGTGGCTTCTCTTGTTGTGGAGCACAGGCTGTAGGCACGCGGGCTTCAGTAGCTGTGGCTCGCAGGCTCAGTAGTTGTGGCGCACGAGCTTAGCTGCTCCGCGGCATGTGGGATCTTCCTGGACCAGGGCTCGAACCCGCGTCCCCTGCATTGGCAGGCGGATTCTTAACCACTGCGCCACCAGGGAAGCCCTGCGTCACTTTTTAACATTGTAAATTTCTGAAGAACTTTTAGTGTTTTTGTTTTTGTTTTTAATACGCTCTGGGAATACTTATTTTCCTATTGAATGTGGATAGGAACTTTGTAACAGGGGTACATAGTAACCTCATCTTGCTGGTAAAAGATTTATAAGAAGGACGGCTCAGCTGCATAGGCTGAAGTATATATAGGGTATAGGAATACTGGAAAAAAGGGAGAATATACAAAATAGGAATAATAGAGTATACATACATATATTTACCTTTACAACCTTTAGTATAAATATACTATATAGTATATTAAGTTACATATATATTTATATAAATACAAAAGTGTAGAGAATATTCCTGTAGAATAGCTTAATAAGGAAAAGTGAACTCAGAGTGGAAAGGTAAGGCGACCATATGCTGCTGTTGAGAGGCATCCCGTCGTTAGGCCTGTCAGTAGAGTTGTTTCATACACCCAAAGCACTTCAATGGCACTGTGTATGTACACGAACGGGAAAATGTGGATAGTTTTCAAAATGAACAATCCACCTGTGAAAAGAGAGAAAAAGAGAGCTTTAAATATAAATAGGAGGTCATCAAAGTCCTTTTCTCCACCAAAGCCATGTCCAGATAGAAACAGAATATGACTTGTAAGAATAATCCAAATGATTCAAGAAAATAAACAAATGACAAAACCCCCTACTTATTAGATGTGTTTTAAAAAAAATATTTAAATGAGAATTTTTTTAAAAGCAATTTTAAAATAATTTAAAAACAGAATTTAAGCCACAGAAAAGAGGTATAAGGTAAGTGTATAGATAAGTAATATTATAGATAAGTTATATTATTTTATTCTGTTAACCAATGTAGAATTGTATTGAATGTGCTCATCTCTTCTCCTTTTATGCAAAAGAGATTAGTAGATATCAGACCTTTGCAGGTTTTTGCATTGGATTTTAACTTCAAAAGGTATTGTTTTACAAAGATAATCAGAAAAATGTATATTAAAGCCATTATTTCTTACATAGCAAATTGATGAAAACTTTTAAATTCTGACAGTATCAATTTTTGAGCATGTGGAGCAAAGGGAACTCTCAAACATTTCAGGTGAAAAGGTAAATGTTTAACCTTTGGAGTAAAATTGGACCACATTTAGCAAAGTTGAAGACACACACACTAACTGGCCCAGCCTATTCCCCTTGTGGGCTCTAGGGAAACATTGACACATTAAAGGAGATACAGTCATCCTTCAGTATGTGGGGGATTGGTTCCAGGACTCGTCTAAATTTGTGGGTGCTCAAGTCCCTTACATAAAATGGCATAGTACAGACAGCTTTCCTCATCTGTGGCATTTCCAAATCTGTGGTTGGTTGAATCCACAGATGTAGAGGGCTGACTGTGTGTATAAGTTTTGTAGCACTATTTTTTTTTTTTAATTGGAGTATAGTTGCTTTACAATGTTGTGTTAGTTTCTGCTGTACAACTAAATGAATCAGCTATATGTATACATATATCCTCTCCCTCTTGGACCTCTCTCCCACTCCCCCTGATCCCACCCATCTAGGTCATCACAGAGCACCGAGCTGAGCTCCCTGTGCTATACAGCAGGCTCCCACTAGCTATCTGTTTTACACATGGTAGTGTGTATATGTCAATCCGAATCTCCCAATTCGTCCAACCCGCCCTCCCCCACCCCGTGTCCACACGTCTGTTTTCTATGTCTGTGGCTCTCTATTCCTGCCCTACAAATAGGTTCATCTGTACCATTTTTCTAGATTCCACATATATGCGTTAGTATACAATACTTGTTTTTTTCTTTCTGCGTTACTTGACTCTGTATGACAGCCTCCAGGTCCATCCACATCTCTACACATAACTCAGTTTCATTCCTTTTTATGGCTGAGTAGTATTCCATTGTATATATGTGCCACATCTTCTTTGGCCATTCCTCTGTTGATGGACATTTAGGTTGCTTCCATGTCCTGGCTATTGTAAATAGTGCTGCAATGAACATTGGGGTGTATGTTTCTTTTTGAATATTGAAACCAACCTAGATGTATGTATGTACACAAAACCACCCCCTCCCCTAACACACAATGGAATACCATTTAGTAGTGAAAATTAATGAACCACAGCTACATGAATTAACATAGGCAAACCTCACAAGCATAATTTTGAATGAAAAAACTGCAAAAGAATACAGGTGTTTCAGTGCCATTCATATAAGTTAAGATATGCAAACCAATGTACATTTTTAGTGATACATAATTGTTCTATAAGTGAGAAATCATCATTTCATAAGAGCAACTGCCTCTGGGATGGGGAGGTTGGAAGAATTAGCCACTGGGAAATGTATCCACAAGCTTTGAAATATTTTGGTATTCATTGCTTATGCAAAGGGATGGGTACACAAGTGTTTGTTGCTTTTTCAGTCTGTATTTTCATATTCTAGATGTTAATTTTTCTGAGAAATTGAAATGAAATGATGGTGTAAAGTTTTGCGGTCAATATGTGTAAATAGTTTTCTTTGGAGATTAGTGGCTATATTAAATAAATCTCTAATGCTAGTTAAAAAAAATGGGGTGGGGGAAAGAGGAGAAATGAGAATGCATAGGATACCCTAAATTGTTCATAGGGGTTTCTTCCAGGAGAGAGAGTCAGGGGTTTATAGTAATGTAAATTGACTTTCATGTTTTGTTCTATATAACTCTGAATTATGTGATTCTTGTACAGTAATTTGTTAATGTATTGCATAAATAAAAAGGAAAAAGAAAAAATACAGTATTGTTAGCATATCTATAATACATTTTTCTTCTCTCAGACATAGCTGACCTTTTGAATAAAAGTCAGATGAAAAATTATTCTGAAAATGAATTGTTTTCACTTCAGGAGATGTGTAATTTCATATATGATTATTTTGAAATTAAAAGCTTCATAATTTAGTGTGATTAATAAAACATTTTGAAATAATGGACTAACTTTAAGCCTTCACTACATTTCAGAGAATTTATAGTCTTTGAATTATATGATCATAAAGGAAACATTTCATTGCTTTCTCAGTTGATTAGATTTGATTCATGAAGTGCTGCTATATTTTTTTAAAAAATAAAATGGAAATGATTATTGGCATTCTTCATATTGAATTGTCATATTTAATTTTTGAACTAGCCACAACGCTGTCCAAATCATGTAAATAGAATCAAGCATGTAAATAAAGCAGTGTGTGTTATTTATTGTTAAAACTTTAGGTGAATTTTTAAGGAATCGCTTAACATTAGTCATAATTTAAGTGAAAATAGTTCAGTCATAAAACAGAACTTTTTCAAAATTTTACCAAGTCAGATTTTCAGATAATCATGTTTTGGATTCAATAGATACTTTGCAATTAGCAAAGTGACAAGATTTAGGATGTTCTTACCATTCACATTTTTAGAAATAAAATTCATGAATCACATGTCAAAGCTAGATGGATACTACATTACAAGATCTCTCTTGAGCTTCAGACCCATGTATACACATAACTCACTGCTGCCGAATAAGCAGTAACAAAACTAAAAGGTCAATATAATTCTTGGAGGCCCATGGACTGCACAGACATGTACAGACTTGGGGAACCAGGAAGAGCAAGGGAAAGGTAATGCACAGCTTCTTGTTTTCCTGAGGTTCTAGTGAGCTGGAGTAGGGACTGTAAGGAAAGGTGACTAGTGCTGCTCAAAACGTACTTGATTGCTTGCCAATCCAGGTACAGATGAGAGAGAAGCACGCTTTGCATCCACACACTTGTTTCAAGCCCGCCCTGTTTAGGGCTCTGGCCACACCTCTGGACAAAGAGCTTGGAGCCCCTGCTCTTAGGGATCAGTACTATGGAAAGATTGTAGTATTTATGTATGTATGTATATATGTTGCACTGGGTCTTAGTTGGCGGCAGGAGGGCTCTTTAGTTGTGGCATGTGAACTCTTAGCTGCGGCACGCATGTGGGATCTAGTTCCCTGACCAGGGATTGAACCTGGGCCCTCTACATTGGGAGTGCGGAGTCTTATCCACTGCGCCACCAGGGAAGTCCCCAAAGATTGTAATCTTGCTTAGCCATAATCTGCTTCTCTGTTAAAGGAGAAGGGAAGACAACTTTTTTTTTTTTTTCCTGGAGATGCAATAGAATTCAGTATTGGCGTTGCCCATATTAGGCTGATTTTTAATAATCATAGCATAGCACTGGACAACTTCACTTAAATATCTCAAACATCTCAAAAATAGCAAGCACCAAACTAAACTACCCTTATTCCTCTCCAAACCAGTTTATCACTTTTGTTTTCTCTTTTGGGATGGTCCAGCCATTGGCCCAAGGCATTATCTTTAACTAGGGTAAATTTTACCCTTAACTTCTTTCTCTCTGTCCATACGTTGTTAGTTACAAGTTCTGTTGATTCTGTCTTCTGGATTGTTCTGCAGTCTGACCAACCTACTGCATAGCCCTAGTGCAGGCTACTGACATTCTTTATCGGGACCAATGCAACTACCTCATCATTCATTCCTCTGTGTTCCTGATCTTCTAATCTAACCTCTGAATCACAGTTTTTGTCCAAATGAAAACTGGAGGGTGTAATGTGTCTCCTTAAAATCCTGAAACTCTTATGATGAAACCTAAACTCTTTGACATGGTTTAGAAGGCTCTGGATATTTCTTTCTTCTTCTGGCTTCTCATTCCTTACTTCCCACTTATCTGGCCACATCTGGCTCACCATTTAAGGCTTCGGTTATTTGCCAGCTTTTCTGTGAGATGCTTGCTCACCCCTTAAATTAGGTTTGGGATTGGCTGTGTGTTCCAGCAATGTTGTTTGCTCTCCCGTGATAATACTCAATAAATTTCTGACCTTCAGGGGTCTGTGAGGGCAAGAAGCATGCTGGTACTTTGTTCATTAATATATTCCAGGTACACAAGGTACATGCTCAATAAATATTTGCTGAAAGGAGATAAAAGTGATCTGGCACAGTTATTTTTCCAGTCATTTCTCTTGCCGAAGTCTCCCCAATTAACCTTTATGATCTAGTCCTGCTGAATTTATTTTCAGTTTTCTAAAATCATGTGCTCTCTTATCTCTGGTCCTTCCCACTTGCTGTCCCCTTACCAGGAAGCCTCGGACTCTGCCTATGTGCTCCCATAATGTCTTGGAGTTTTTTGACTCTGGTGCTTATCAAACTGTATGGTAAAATTCCAATGCACAAGTATCTACTGCCCACAAGCTTGTTCCCTATGTGTGTAGGAACTGTATCTTTCATTGTTAAATCCCCAGCATCCAGCAGAGTACCAGCCTGTATTACTTGCCTAATCCATATTTTTGATTGCAGTAAATGAACAAGGAAATGAATTCATACATATGGAAAATACGGAGAGAGTGCCTAAGAGATTAAAAAATGCATTATAAAAAAGATAAGTACATTATGATCAATGAGAAATGATCTGTGTTGAAAAAGTATGGAAGGAAAAAGTTGTAAAATGTCAGCATGACTGGTTAGGAGTGGTAGGACTCAGGTGATTTTTTTTTTCTACTTGGATTTCTGGAGTTTCCTTAATGGACAATATTAATTCAAAATATTTTGAAAACTTGAAGAAAAACACAACATAAATGACTGGGGATTGCACCAGTATCTTTTGAATACATTGATGCTTTCTAGAAATACACGTATTTATAGTCAACTTTACAATCCTTGATAAGAGAACCTCCCAGAGTTAGATGAAAATACAAAATGACAAATCAAGTTCTACATTTGGATATTGCAATTTCCTTCTGTTTTTCTGCTAGGTTTATGAGTTTGAGAAGATTATATCTGTCCTTGACTTGCATGAACAGGCAGAGTTCAACCACAAACAAACCTTTTGTCAAACAGAAAGGTAGAAACATCCTTAATTGCACAAGCAGAACTGACTTCCCTTCAGGCTGAGCCTTATACTTAATGAAGGACACGTGCAAACTCAGCTAGGAGCTCAACAAGTCTGTACAGTTCATCCTACATGAACTTGGCTTAAAATATCTTTGTATAACTGTGGGAGTTATTTGCCTGTGGGTTCTTTAAAGAACAATCTAAAATGAGAGTCATCTACTCACGTACAACCAAAATCTTCACATCTCAAGAGGTACTAGGTTGTCCTCTTTTATCCCTGCAGGGGTATTGCAGAAGCCAGAGTGACCTATCGGCTCAGTACACAGATAACATCAATGAGACACAAAGATGCAGATGAAAGTTTTCCAAGCTGTTACAGTATTTCTGCTTCCCAAGGCACTTAAGTATTTTAGAAAATAGGGTTATAAATGAGTCAACTAGGATTGAAATTCTTATCCACTTTGGATTTATGACTGATTTAAATACAAAGCTTGGTCATTTCTTCTCTTGGGCTTTTACAACACAGAACAAGTTATTGGCCAAGATCCAAATCTGTCTCTTTCTCTACACCTGTACTTGAACTAAAATGAGTTGGTTAAGCACAAGACAAAATATTCCTGTCTTTTAAAAGTTAGCTTTCAGAATGACACAGTGATCACTGTTTATTTACAAATACCAAGTGGTATTTGCAAAAAAAAAAAAAAAAAAAATTTTTTTATCCACTTTAACTATTTTGAAATGAATTACTTATCCAATAAAGGAATGCAGAAATATGGTGTTTTAAATCCGTACATTGCTTCTTTCATAATTTAGGTAGTCTTTATTTTATTTTATTTTGACAGTTCTATATAGTAACTTAATTTTTTTTTTTAACATCTTTATTGGAGTATAATTGCTTTACAGTGGTGTGTTAGTTTCTTTAGGTAGTCTTTAGATAGAATGTTGGTCATAGTAGGAAAAAACAACCCCTGAATTTTTAATTAGAAAAAACAGTTGCATTGTTCACCACAATTTGACCTGTGTAAGTCACTTAAGCAGATTCTGTTACACTAACCTTTGAAGTGGGAATAATGACACCTGTCTTCCCTACCTTAAAGGGTGAATGAAGGGCTAAGTGAATTAATGTAGGAGTTAATTCACTCCTACATTAGGGCTTAAATGGCAAGTAGTTAAGCCCTATATAAATTTCAAGGCAGACAT
Source organism: Eschrichtius robustus (assembly GCF_028021215.1). Taxonomy (NCBI): domain Eukaryota; kingdom Metazoa; phylum Chordata; class Mammalia; order Artiodactyla; family Eschrichtiidae; genus Eschrichtius; species Eschrichtius robustus. The sequence continues at coordinate 63,610,279 of NC_090831.1, read as the reverse complement.
GATGTTCGTTATGTAAACAACAGCTTGTTTTAATTTCTTCATCTGGATTGGTTGGCTTTGCCATGTTGCTCCGGTCCAAGCAATAATTAACCTAAACCCTGAAAAAACTGAACTTGGAATACGAATCATAAAATATACGACTACAGATGTATTCCAAATCTTTAGACTTGGAAATAACTGCCATTTGGGTAGTTCCAAGACATTTATGCCCTCATTTTGGACATTCCCAGAAAGAGGTTGCCTTAGATTCCCCCTTCACCCACTCTCTTTGAGGGGGAGGATGAAATGAAAGACATATTGAACTATTTTGGAATTCTGTGTATATCTATATCTAGATAACAGGCAGCCTTATAAAAATAGCTAGCATGTTTATGGTGTTTTACATGTTTTTGATCTTGAGCCTTAAGGAAATCTATTAGATACGTACATGTGGCAGATGTTATGCCCATTTAACCAATAAGAAAACCTAGACAAAGATTAACAAAATGATACTTATAAGATCACAAAATCAGTTGTTTGTTGTCTTGGATGATGTTGGGTAAGGTGGAAGGAGGGTTAGAATTCAAACTCCTAAATTAAAAAAAAAAAAAAAAGCTGCTTATTCCACACTACATTTTACCTCCATAATTTTGCTCTCCTTTTGTATATTTTTACTGTAGCTATGCCCTCTACCTGCCTTACCTAACTCCTTTCCTTATCTGATGCCTGTTTACCAGCAACACCAACATTATCTCCTCAGTGAAACATTCTCTCCCATGGTTAGGTGCCCCTCCTACACATACTCATTCTTCTAACAAAGCATGGATCACATTCTGGTGTCTGCTGGTTTTCTTCTGCCTCTGCCCCTGGTCTGTTGAAGTCTTGTCTTTTTTTTTTTTTTTTTTTTTTCAGTTGAAGTATAGTTGATTTACAATGTTAATTTCTGCTGTACAGCAAAAATTAGATTATGGTTTATCACAGGATAAAGTCTTGATCATTCACAGAACAAGGTGAATAGCAAATAAACAAATTTTCTGTATCTTACTCCCAAATCTCTACATACTTATTACTGTTTCTGGTATTCACCTTGACATGGGCAGGAGGTGTTCTTAAGGAGTTCTAGCCTCACTATCTGTATTTCACCTTTACCCTGGCTATTTAGACTGGTTCTCAATTTATGATTCAGTAGGATGTTTTCTTGAAGCTCAAGCCCCTACTTCAATATTTGCACCAAATCCTCACTTCTATATCCCTGTGCCAGAATCTTGGTCTTGGTATGCCAGTCTCCTCCCACTGTACTCTTTGTCTGATAAACTCTTTGTTGTAAACTACTATAAACTACTGTAAACTACTATATTTTCAGTATTGTAAAATCCTTTCAGGTACATCTCCGCTTTTCTACAGTATTTTTTCCCTGTTAATGAAGCCCGGTGGTCATGTGCTTTGCCTCCTAAAGAAAGATTTTTTTCATGCTAAGGAGCTTCCCTTCCTGTAGGTGTTTTAAAATCTAATCTATACATGGATTTTCTGTCAACAGCTTTTGCTTGCCTCTTCACATATGCTTGTTAGTGTGTGTTGAACTTCTAACATGTCCCAAGCTCCATTTCTCATGCTAACTTCTTTCCTAGACTATCTTTGGTCAATGTATGAAAATAATAAGTTGACTTTAATTTACTAGTAAATGTCATTAATATAATCTGTCACATATAAATCTCAATAAATTATTACCAAAAATAAAATGATCTATAATGTCAAAACTCAAGCTTTATCCCCACAGGAATATTCCACAACTCACCTCCTGATCCTTTGTCATCTATATCACCTATGTCTTCTATATCATGTGACTCTTTGTCAGCTATATCCTTTGTCATCATGAACTTCATTATCCCTCCCAGATCGTTCAGCCTACTTCCTCTTAAGTTCCACCACCCCAGCCATAATAAACTCATATATAGCAGTACATTCACTTATAAAGCATACAGAATAACAATAACCGATGTTTGGCAACAAGAGAGAAACAATATAAAAATGTAGGGGAGGGCTTCCCTGGTGGCGCAGTGGTTGAGAATCTGCCTGCCAATGCAGGGGACACGGGTTCGAGCCCTGGTCTGGGAAGATCCCACATGCCGCGGAGCAACTAGGCCCATGGGCCACAACTACTAACTGAGCCTGCGCGTCTGGAGCCTGTGCTCCGCAACAAGAGAGGCCGCGATAGTGAGAGGCCCGCGCACCACAATGAAGAGTGGCCCCCGCTCGCCACAACTAGAGGAAAGCCCTCGCACAGAAACGTAGACCCAACACAGCCAAAAATAAATAAATAAATAAATAAATAAAATATTTTTTAAAAAAATGTAGGGGAAGTTTTTTCCCCTTAGAGTCGCCTTCATTTATAGGTAAATACGAGATCACCAAATCAGTCTCACTGAACATCAAAATTGATACTAATAATACTTCGCTGGATGGTTTAGATCAATTGCATATTAATTCATCTCTTCCAATTACTCAAGTAGGGTAAATATAGATGCAGGTGTTATCAGGAATAGTTTAATAACTTGGTGTACTATATTCAAAGAAATGAATGGTACTAAAGTAAAATTAGTCTATAAAATAATTATTTAGTATTCTAATGTGTTCTGTACATACATTGATGAAACACATGAATTAGTATGTATTTTACCAATAGGGGTATTTATAACATACAAAAATGTATCTTTGCGATTGATAATCTTAGAGAAACAAAATGTGTTTATTTGTGATTAATTTACATTTTAATTTTAAAATTTATTCAATACGCATTTCATAATTTTTCCTTTTTACCTAAGGCTAAATTTTTTCCTGGAGTGTTCAGAATTGAGGTATAAATTGGAGGTTCATGATGCATAATCACCATAACTGAACTTCACCTCTCAAGGACAGAGTAATGGTTTTACACTAGGATAATCCATGAGATAATGAAGAAAAACACCACCATGGTTTCTTTTTTTCTTTCTTTTTCTTTTTTTTTTGGTTAATCCAATTTACTGACATAACTCTGGAAAGAGTTTTTCTTATGTATCATGGACTTTAAGTGATCTTTGTGGTTATCCCCCTTCACAAGGATATTTTTCTCTTGCCAAGATAAATGGAATAGAAGTAAACATAATATTAAGCAAAATGATAGGTCTGTTTTCTCTTTGGATTAGTGGCAAGAACCAGTGGTATTTACTGACTTTTCTCCTTAATGGGTAGATGAAATCTGAAGCTGTATAAATGAGATGATGAAGAAATTATAAGTCTGTTTGCTCCCAGTGTTATTCTTTAGTTTTAATTCTGCTGGAAGACAAGTACCCTTGGGAAAGTTAAAACCCGGAAGTAGTACATTCAAAAAAGAGGCAATCTTGTAGGTCTCTTCCTAAATAATTATATATGTTCCTGTAACATTCTCCACTCATTTAATAGAGTGTCTAAGAATTATTTTAAATTAAGGAACTCTTAACTTGCCTTTAAGCTTTATCTTATTTGTTGAAATATTGTCATATCCTTATTTTGAATAATGGTAGAGATATTTAAAATATTAACATAATCTGTCAGTGACATTTTTATGCAATTTCTTCTCCTACTGGCAAAATAATTATTTCTAGATACTATAAACATTCTATAAATTTCTGTAAATTCCCCTTCTAAAATGTTTTTCAACTTTTTTAGTCTAGCTGAAGCATATTTGGTTTGTTATTCAAGATAAATTTCTAAATTATCTTTCCAAATTTTTATTTAATTATACTAGGTTTCTGTTTAGTTTTTAAAATAATCCTTTGAAATTCCCTTGTTCTGCAGACATATGGAATCTCATTAGACCTTGCATTTTTTGAAATTAAACATAACGTGTGTATAAAATAGCAAATGATGTACACGTAAGCTTGTAGAATAGTATTAACTCAGAAACCTGTTTAAGGGAACTTTGAAGTCTCCAATGTGTCTGTCTTTTATCTCTCCACTTTACCATCATCTTCCAGAAGTTAATCATCCTCTAATTTTCTTGATAATTTCATGTCAATATTTTCCAGATTTGCAGTTTTCTGAAATTTATATAGAGTAGTAATATGTGTACTTTTGCCAGTTTCTTTTTTAAAAACATTACAAAGATTCTTCTTTGTGAGATGAAAAGCTGTAGTTCACTCATTTTCACTATCCTAAGGAATTCTATTGCACTAATGTTACCACGAATATACTTATCCACTGCCCTATCTATGGACATTTGGTTTGTTTTTAGGATTTTTCAGTTATATAACACTGCAATGAACACTGTCTCTCCATTAAAATTTTTTACATACACGGAGCTCCTCATTGTATTTGTGTTTGTTCAAATACCAATATTTCTGTTGAACTCACATTGAATATCAATAGGCATTTTGGAAACAATGAGAAGAATTTAATACAACTTATTATAAGCTATCTGGCCATTATTTAAATTCTATCCAAAATGTTAATATAAGAAGCACTTTATCTGACTTATAAATCTAAAGGAACTTTATTCACTGAGAGAAAGTAAATCATGATAAAATTTAAAATAAAATATTATTTTATATAAAATATTTAATTACAAATCAGAAGTAATTTTGTTTAAGTATTTTTTTTTTATGATTCTTTTTTTCTGAATTTATTGTTGGGCTTCAAAAATAAGCTTAGAATGCTAATGAAAATCAAGGTCTGATTACTTGCCTCTGTTTATTTTTTTATTTTTTTAAGACTTTATGAACAGCTTTTAAGATGCAGATCCAGTGCCCCCAAATTAAATTAGTAATAAATTACAATTCTTTAAAAATTCTTTTTCTCTTTGGAATGTCATGGTACTTTAATGGTACCTTTTATGAGGAATATAGGTAGGTCACTCCACACTTAAGGTAAGACTAAAGCAGAGTGATTTTGTCCATGGTTGAATAATAAGCCTGTGGTGTATTTGGGAATGATGTCTACATTGTTTTTGGTTTTTTAAGTTTATTTATTTATCTATTTTTTTTTTGGCTGTGTTGGGTCTTCGTTTCTGTGCGAGGGCTTTCTCTAGTTGCGGCAAGCGGGGGCCACTCTTCATCGCGGTGCGCGGGCCTCTCACTATCGCGGCCTCTCTTGCTGCGGAGCACAGGCTCCAGACGCGCAGGCTCAGTAATTGTGGCTCACGGGCCTAGTTGCTCTGCGGCATGTGGGATCTTCCCAGACCAGGGCTCGAACCCGTGTGCCCTGCATTAGCAGGCGGATTCTTAACCACTGCACCACCAGGGAAGCCCTCTACATTGTTTTTTTTAAACTAAATTTTATTTTTAAATGAAATATAGTTGATTTACAATATTAGTTTCAGGTGTACAACATAATGATTCGGTATTTTTGCAGAGTGTACTCTACTAAAAGTTATTACAAAGTAACGGCTATAATTTCCTGTGCTATACAATATATCCTTTTTGCTAATCTATTTTATACATAGTAGTTGGTATGTCTTAATTCCATACTCCTATCTTGCCCCTCCCCCATCCCCTCTTCCCTCTGGTAACTACTAGTTTGTTTTCAATATCTATGAGTCTGTTTTGGGTTGCTATATACATTTGTTAGATTTTTTAGATTCCACATACTTTAGAATGTAAGTATTTGTCTTTCGCTGTCTAATTTCACTATGCATAATATTCTCTAGGTCCATCCATGTTGCTGCAAATGGAAGAATTTCATTTTTTATGACTGAGTAATATTCCTCTGTGTGTGTGTGTGTGTGTGTGTGTCCGCGCGCACGCGCGTATATCACAAATTCTTTTTTAAATTTTTTTTATTTTTTTAATTTTTTTTTAAAATTTTTTATTTTTTTAATGCTATTCTTGTCTGCTTACATTCTTTTTATGTATGTATGTATATATGTACGTATGGCTGTGTTGGGTCTTCGTTTCTGTGCGAGGACTTTCTCTAGGTGTGGCAAGCGGGGGCCACTCTTCATCGCGGTGCGCGGGCCTCTCGTTGCCGAGCACAGGCTCCAGACACGCAGGCTCAGTAATTGTGGCTCACGGGCCGAGTTGCTCCGCAGCATGTGGGATCCTCCCAGACCAGGGCTCGAACCCGAGTCCCCTGCATTGGCAGGCAGATTCTCAACCACTGCGCCACCAGGGAAGCCCTATCACAAATTCTTTAACCAGTTGTCAGTTGAGGGACACTTCGGTTGCCTCCCTATCTTGGCTATTATGAACAATGCTGCAATGAATATTGGGGTGCATATATCTTTTCAAATTAGTGTTTTCATTATTTCTGAATATATACCCAGGAATGGAATTACTGAATCACATGATATTTCTATTTTTAGTTTTTTGAGGAACCTCCATACTGTTTTCCATAGGGGCTGCACCAATTTATATTCCCACCAACAGTGTGCAAGGGTTCCCTTTTCTCCACATGCTTGCCAACATTTGTTATTTGTGGATTTTCTGATGATAGTCATTCTGACAGGTGTGAGGTGATACCTCATTGTGGTTTTGTTTTGCATTTCTCTTAATAATTAGCAATGCTGAGTATCTTTCCATGGGCTTGTTAGCCATCTGTATGTCTTAGGGAAACATGTATATTAAGGTCTTCTGCCCATTTTTTTATTGTATGAGCTATTTATATATTTTGGATGTTAACCCCTTGTAGATCATATCATTTGCAAAGATTTTCTCCTATTTGCTAGGTTGTCTTTTTGTTGATGGTTACCTTTGCAGTGCAAAAGGTTTTTAAACTTAATTAGGTCCCATTTGTTTATTTTTGCTTTTATTTCTTTTGCCTGAGGAGACAGATCCAAAAAAATAATGCTACGATATATGTCAGAGAGTGTTCTGCCTGTTCTCTTCTAGGAATTTTGTGGCTTCTGGTCTTACATTTAGGTCTTCAATCCATTTTGAGTTTATTTTTATGTATGGTGTGAGAAAATGTGCTAATCTCATTGTTTTGCATGTTACTGTCCAGTTTTCAAAGCATCACTTGTTGAAGAGACTGTCTTTTCTTCATTGTCTATTCTTGCCTCCTTTGTCATAGATTAATTCTCTGTAAGTGTGTGGGTTTATTTCTGGGCTGTCTGTTCCATTGACCTATGGGTCAGATTTTGTGCCAGTACTGTGTTGTTTTAATTACTGTAGCTTTGAAGTCTGGGAGGGTGATATCTCCAGCTTTATTCTTTGTTTTCAAGATTGCTTTGGCAATTTGGCATCTTTTGTGGTTCCATATGAATTTTAGGATTATTTGTTTTAGCTCTGTGAAAAATGTCCTGGGTATTTTGATAGGGATTGCATTAAATTGGATTGGATGGCTTTGTGTAGTATAGCCATTTTAACAAAATTAATTCTTCCAATCCAAGAGCACAGGATATCTTTCCATTTCTTTGTATCACCTTCAATTTCCTTCATCAGTGTTTTATAGTTTTCAGAGTACCAGTCTTTAACCTGCTTGGTTAAATTTATTCCTAGGAATCTTACTCTTTTTGATGCAATTTTATTTATTTATTTATTATTAAACATCTTTATTGGAGTATAATTGCTTTACATTGTTGGATTCGTTTCTGCTGTATAACAAAGTGAATCAGCTATATGTATACATATATCCCCATATCCCCTCCCTCTTGGGTCTCCCTCCCACCCTCCCTATCCCACCCATCTAGGTGGTCACAAAGCACCGAGCTGATCTCCCTGTGCTATGCGGCTGCTTCCCACTAGTTATCTATTTTACATTTGGTAGTGTATATATGTCCATGCCACTCTCTCACGTCTTCCCAGATTATCCTTCCTTCTCCCCCCGGTCCTCAAGTCCATTCTCTAGTAGGTCTGTGACTTTATTCCTGTCCTGCCCCTAGGTTCTTAAGAACCATTTTTTTTTTTAGATTCCATATATATATGTGTTAGCATACAGTATTTGTTTTTCTCTTTCTGACTTACTTCACTCTGTATGACAGACTCTAGGTCCATCCACCTCACTACAAATAACTCAATTTCCTTTCTTTTTATGGCTGAGTAATATTCCATTGTATATATGTGCCACATCTTCTTTATCCATTCATCTGTCAATGGACACTTAGGTTGCTTCCATGTCCGGGCTATTGTAAATAGTGCAGCAATGAACATTATGGTACATGACTCTTTTTGAATTATGGTTTTCTCAGGGTATATGCCCAGTAGTGGGATTGCTGGGTCGTATGGTAGTTCTATTTGTAGTTTTGTAAGGAACCTCCATACTGTTCTCCATAGTGGCTGTATCAATTTACATTCCCACCAACAGTACAAGAGGGTTCCCTTTTCTTCACACCCTCTCCAGCGTTTATTGTTTGTAGACCTTTTGATGATGGCCATTCTGACTGGTGTGAGGTGATACCTCACTGTAGTTTTGATTTGCATTTCTCTAATGATTAGTGATGTTGAGCATCCTTTCATGTGTTTGTTGGCAATCTGTATATCTTCTTTGGAGAAAAGTCTCTTTAGATCTTCTGCCCATTTTTGGATTGGGTTGTTTGTTTTCTTGATATTGAGCTGCATGAGCTGCTTGTAAATTTTGGAGATTAATCCTTTGTCAGTTGCTTCATTTGCAAATATTGTCTCCCATTCTGAGGGGTGTCTTTTCATCTTGTTTATGGTATCCTTTGCTGTGCAAAAGCTTTTGAGTTTCATTAGGTCCCATTTGTTCATTTTTGTTTTTATTTCCATTTCTCTAGGAGGTGGGTCCAAAAGGATCTTGCTGTGATTTATGTCAAAGAGTGTTCTCCCTAAGTTTTCCTCTAAGAGTTTTACAGTATTCGGCCTTACATTTAGGTCTCTAATCCATTTTGAGTTTATTTTTGCATATGGTGTTAGGGAGTGTTCTAATTTCATTCTTTTACATGTAGCTGTCCAGTTTCCCCAGCACCACTTATTGAAGAGGCTGTCTTTTCTCTATTGTATATTCTTGCCTCCTTTATTGAAGATAAACCCACGCACATATGTTCACCTTATCTCTGGGCTTCCTATCCTGTTCCATTGATCTATAGTTGTATTTTTGTGCCAGTACCAGACTGTCTTGATAAATGTGGCTTTGTAGTATAGTGTGAAGTCAGGGAGCCTGATTCCTCCAGCACCGTTTTTTGTTCTCAAGATTGCTTTGGCTATTCGGGGTCTTTTGTGTTTCCATACAAATTGTGAAATTTTTTGTTCTACTTCTGTGAAAAATGCCAGTGGTAGTTTGATAGGGATTGCATTGAATCTGTAGATTGCTTTGGGTAGTAGAGTCATTTTCACAATGTTGATTCTTCCAATCCAGGAACATGGTATATCTCTCCATCTATTTGTATCATCTTTAATTTCTTTCATCAGTGTCTTATAATTTTCTGCATACAGGTCTTTTGTCTCCTTAGGTAGGTTTATTCCTAGGTATTTAATTCTTTTTGTTGCAATGGTAGATGAGAGTGTTTCCTTAATTTCTCTTTCAGACTTTTCATTACTACTCTATAGGAATGCAAGAGATTACTGTGCATTAATTTTGTATCCTGCTACTTTACCAAATTCATTTATTAGCTCTAGTAGTTTCCTGGTAGCATCTTTAGGATTCTCTATGTATAGTATCATGTCATCTGCAAACAGTGACAGCTTTACTTCTTCTTTTCCAATTTGGATTCCTTTTATTTCTTTTACTTCTCTGACAGCTGTGGCTAAAACTTCCAAAACTATGTTGAATAATAGTGGTGAGAGTGGGCAACCTTGTCTTGTTCCTGATCTTAGTGGAAATGGTTTCAGTTTTTCACCGTTGAGAACGATATTGGCTGTGGGTTTGTCATATATGTCCTTTATTATGTTGAGGTAAGTTCCCTCTATGCCTACTTTCTGGAGGGTTTTTATCATAAATGGGTGTTGAATTTTGTCACAAGCTTTTTCTGCATCTATTGAGATGATCATATGGTTTTTCTCCTTCAGTTTGTTAATATGATGTATCACGTTGATTGATTTGCATATACTGAAAAATCCTTGCATTCCTGGGATAAACCCCACTTGATCATGGTGTATGATCCTTTTAATGTGCTGTTGGATTCTGTTTGCTAGTATTTTGTTGAGGATTTTTGCGTCTATGTTCATCAGTGATATTGGCCTGTAGTTTTCTTTCTTTGTGACATCTTTGTCTGGTTTTGGTGTCAGGGTGATGGTGGCCACATAGAATGAGTTTGGGAGTGTTCCTCCCTCTGCTACATTTTGGAGGAGTTTGAGAGGGATGGGTGTTAGCTCTTCTCTAAATGTTGCTAGAATTCACCTGTGAAGCCATCTGGTCCCAGGCTTTTGTTTGTTGGAAGATATTTAATCACAATCTCAATTTCAGTGCTTGTGATTGATCTGCTTATATTTTCTATTTGTTCCTGGTTCAGTCTCGGAAGGTTGTGCTTTTCTAAGAATTTGTCCATTTCTTCCAGGTTGTCTATTTCATTGGCTTATAGTTGCTTGCAGTATTCTCTCATGATCCTTTGTATTTCTGCAGTGTCAGTTGTTACTTTTCCTTTTTCATTTCTAATTCTATTGATTTGAGTCTTCTCCCTTTTTTACTTGGTGAGTCTGGCTAGTGGTTTGTCAGTTTTGCTTATCTTCTCAAATCATCAGCTTTTAGTTTTATTGATCTTTGCTAATGTTTCCTTCATTTCTTTTCCATTTATTTCTGATCTGATCTTTATGATTGCTTTCCTTCTGCTAACTTTGGGGTATTTTTGTTCTTCTTTCTAATTGCTTTAAGTGTAAGGTTAGGTTTTTTATTTGAGATGTTTCTTGTTCCTTGAGGTAGGATTGTATTGCTATAAACTTCCCTTTTAGAACTGCTTTTGCTGCATCCCATAGGTTTTGGGTTGTCGTGTTTTCATTATCATTTGTTTCTAGGTATTTTCTGATTTCCTCTTTGATTTCTTCAGTCATCTCTTGGTTATTTAGTAGTGTATTGTTTAGCCTCCATGTGTTTGTTTTCTACAGTTTTTTTTTCCTGTAATTGATGTCTAGTCTCATAGCGTTTTGGTTGGAAAAGATACTTGATACAATTTCAGTTTTCTTAAATTTACCAAGGCTTGATTTGTGCCCCAAGATATGATCTATCCTGGAGAATATTCCATGAGCACTTGAGAAGAAAGGGTATTCTGTTGTTTTTGGATGGAATGTCCTATAAATATCAATGAAGTCCATCTTGTTTAATGTATCATTTAAAGCTTGTGTTTCCTTATTTATTTTCATTATGGATGATCTGTCCATTGGTGAAAGTGGGGTGTTAAAGTCCCCTATTATTGAGTTGGTGTCGATTCCCCTTTTATGGCTGTTAGCATTTGCCTTATGTATTGATGTGTTCCCATGTTGGGTACACAAATATTTACAGTTGTTATATCTTCTTGGATTGATCCCTTTATCATTATGTAGTGTCCTCTTTGTCTCTTGTAATAGTCTTTATTTTAAAGTCCATTTTGTCTGATATGAGAATTGCTACTCCAGCTTTCTTTTGATTTCCATTTGCATGGAATATCTTTTTCCATCCCCTCACTTTCAGTCTGTATGTGTCCCTAGGTCTGAAGTGGGTCTCCTGTAGACAGCATATATATGGGTCTTGTTTTTGTATCCATTCAGCCTGTCTATGTCTTTTGGTGGGAGCATTTAATCCATTTACATTTAAGGTAATTATCGATATGTATGTTCCTATTACCATTTTCTTAATTGTGTTGGGTTTGTTATTGTAGGTCTTTTCCTTCTCTTGTGTTTCCTGCCTAGAGAAGTTCCTTTAGCATTTGTTGTAAAGCTGGTTTGGTAGTGCTGAATTCTCTTAGCTTTTGCTTGTCTATAAAGGTTTTAATTTCTCCATCGAATCTGAATGAGATCCTTGCTGGGTAGATTAATCTTGGTTGTAGGTTTTTCTCTTTCATCCCTTTAAATATGTCCTGGCACTCCTTTCTGGCTTGCAGAGTTTCTGCTGAAATATCAGCTGTTAACCTTATGGGATTCCCTTGTATGTTATTTATTGTTTTTCCCTTGCTGCTTTTAATATTTTTTCTCTGTATTTAATTTTTGATAGTTTTATTAATGTGTCTTGGCGTTTTTCTCCTTGGATTTATACTTTATGGGACTCTCTGCTTTTCCTGGACTTGATTGACTCTTTCCTTTCCCATATTAGGGAAATTTTCAACTATAATCTCTTCAAATATTTTCTCAGTCCGTTTCTTTTTCTCTTCTTCTTCTGGAACCCCTATAATTCGAATGTTAGTGTGTTTAATGTTGTCCCAGAGGTCTCTGAGACTGTCCTCAATTCTTTTCATTGTTGTTTCTTTATTTCTGCTCTGTGGTAGTTATTTCCACTATTTTATCTTCCAGGTCACTTATCCGTTCTCCTGTCTCAGTTATTCTGCTCTTGATTCCCTCTAGAGAATTTTTAATTTCATTTATTTTGTTGTTCATCATTGTTTGTTTGCTCGTTAGTTCTTCTAGGTCCTTGTTAATCATTTCTTTTATTTTCTCCATTCTATTTCCAAGATTTTGGATCAACTTTACTATCATTACTCTGAATTCTTTTTCAGGTAGACTGCCTCTTTCCTCTTCATTTGTTTGGTCTGGTGGGTTTTCACCTTGCTCCTTCATGCTGTGTATTTCTCTGTCTTCTCATTTTGCTTAACTTACTGTGTTTGGGGTCTCCTTTTCGCAGGCTGCATGTTTGTAGTTCCCGTTGTTTTTGGTGTCTGCACCCAGTGGGTGAGGTTGGTTCAGTGGGTTGTGTAGGCTTCCTGGTGTAGGGAAGTAGTGCCTGTGTTCTGGTGGATGAGGCTGGATCTTGTCTTTCTGGTGGCAGGACCGAGTCCAATGGTGTGTTTTGGGGTGTCTGTGAAGTTATTATGATTTTAGGCCACCTCTCTGCTACTGGGTGGGGTTGTGTTCCTGTTTTACTAGTTGGTTGGCATGGGGTGTCCAGCCCTGGAGTTTGTTGGTTGTTGAGTGGAGCTGGGTGTTAGCGTTGAGATGGAGATCTCTGGGAGAGCTCTCACTGATTGATATTACATGGGGCTGGGAGGTCTCTGGTGGTCCAATGTCCTGAACTCGGCTATCCCGTCTCCGAGGCTCAGGCCTGACACTCAGCTGGAGCACCAAGACCGTGTCAGCCACGTGGCTCCTAGTGTTGGAGGGTCTCCTGCAGAGGTGGGGCATGGCTGTGGCTCACCGTAAGGACAAGGACACTGGCAGCAGAAGTTCTGGGAAGTACTCCTTGGCGTGAGCCCTCCCAGAGCCTGCCATTAGCTCCACCAAAGAGCCTGCAGCTGATGCAATTTTAAATGGGATTTTTTTTAAACTTTCACTTCCTAATTGTTCATTATTTGCATATAGAAACACAATAGGTTTCTGTATATTAATCTTGTATCTTGCAACTTCACTGAATTCATTTATTAGTTTTAATAGATCTTTGGTGATTTTAGGGTTTTCTATATAAAGTATCATGTCATCTGCAAAGAGTTAGTTTTATTTCTTCCTTTCCAATTTGGATGCCTTTTATTTCTTGTCTGAGTTGCTCTGTCTAGGACTTCACTTTGAATACTTTATTAAATAGAAGTGGTGGGAGTGGGCATCCTTGTCCTGTTCCTGAATTTAGAGGAAAGGCTTTCAGCTTTTCACCATTGTGTATGATGTTAGCTGTGGGTTTGTCAGAAATGGCTTTTATTATGTCGAGGTATGTTCCCTCTATACCCACTTTGATGAGAGTTTTTATCATGAATGAATATTGTATTTTGTCAAATGCTTTTTCTGCATCTATGGAGATGATCATGTAATTTTTCTTTTTTGTTAATGTTCACATTGATTTGTGAATATTGGACCACGCTCGTGGCCTTAGAGTAAATCCAACTTTATCATGGTGTATGAGTCTTTTTATACATTGTTAGTTCGGATCACTATTATTTTGTTGAGGATTTTTGCATCTATGTTAATCAAAGATATTGGCCAGTAATTTTTTTTTGGTAGTGTCTCTGTCTGGTTTTGGTATCTGGGTAAAGATGGCCTAGTAGAATGAATCTGGGAGTGTTTTGTCCTCTTTACTTTTTTGGAATACTTTGAGAAGGATAGGTATTAGGTCTTCTTCATATGTTTGCTAGAATTCCCCTGTGAAGCTGTCCAGTACTGGAGTTTTGTTTACTGGGAGTTTTTAAAATACAAATTCTATTTCACTACCACTGATCGGTATGTTCCAACTTGTCTGTTTCTTCTTGACTTAGTCTTGGCAAGTTGTACCTTTCTAGAAAATTTGTCAATCTGTTGGCATGTAACTGTTCACAGTATTCTTACGAATTTTTGTATCTCTGGTATCAGTTCTTATTTCTCCTCTTTTTGTTTCTTATTTTATTTATTTGGGTCCTTTCTCTTTTCTTCTTGGTAAGCCTGGCTAAAGGTTTATCAATTTTTTAATCTTTTCAAAACCTAGCTCTTTTAATTGACCTTTTCTAATTTTTTTTGTTCTCTCTTTTATTTTCTCTCTGATCCTCTTTCTTCTGCTGACTTTGGGCTTTGTTTTTCTTTTTCTAATTCCTTTAGGTGGTAGGTTAGGTTGTTTATTTGAAGTTTTTCTTGTTTCTTGAGGAAGGCCCGTATCACTATAAAATTCCCTCTTAGAACTACTTTTGCTTGCTGTACCCCATAGATTTTGGATTGCTGTGCTTTCATTTTCAACTGTCTCGAGGTGTTTTGTGAATTCTCTTTGTTTTCTTCATTGACCCATTGGTTTTTTAATAGCTTGATTTTTAGTGTCCATGTCTTTGTTCTTTTCCCATTTTTCTTTCTGTAATTGATTTCTAGTTTCATATCAATGTGGTCTGAAAAAATGAGAATTTCTGTTCTCTTAAATTTGTTGATTTGTTTTGTGGCTTAGTATGTGTTATTCTGGACAGTATTTGTGCACTTGAAAAGAATGTGTATTCTTTTGTTTTTGGATAAAATGTGCTATAGATATCTATTAAGTCCAGTGGTCTACTCTGTCATTTAAGACCAGTGTTGCCTTAATGATTTTCTGTCTGGATGATCTGTCCATTGATATTAGTGGTCTGTTAAAGTCCCCTAATATTATTGTATGATTGTCAGTTTCTCCTCTTATGTCTGTTAGTATTTGCTTTACATATTTAGGTGATCCTATACTGTGTATATATATATATGTTAATGAATAGAATGTCCTCTTCTTTACTGACCCATTCGTCATTATATAATACCCTTCTTTGTCTTCTGTTATAGCCTTTGTTTTAAAGTTTACTTTGAGTATTGCTACCCCCACTATCTTATCATTTCTGTTGGCATGAATATCTTTTTCCATCCTCTCACTTTCAGTCTGTGTGTCTTAAGCTCTGACATGAATCTCTTGTAGGCAGCATGTTTAAAGGTCTCTCTCTTTTTTTTTTTAATCCAATCAGCCACTCTGTCTTTCAATCAGAACACTTAGTCCATTGGCATTTAATGCATGAAGTGTACATTGGTAGGTGGTATGTACTTATTGCCATTTTATTACTTGCTTTCTGGTTGTTTTTAAAGTTCTTTGTTCATTTCTACTTGTGTTTGATTTTTCCCTCGTGTTTTGATGATTTTCAGTGGTGTATGCTTGTGCTCCTTTCTTTTTAGTTTTTGTGTTTTAGTTTTGTAGGTTTTTGATTTGTGGTTACCATGGGGTTTGTATATGTTGACCTATAACTACATTTACTTGTTTTAAACTGGTAGTCACTTAAGTTCAAACACATTCTAAAAGATCCACATTTTTCACTCTGCTCTGCCACATTTTGTGTTTTTGATGTCATATTTTACATTTTCATGTTTATTCCTTAACCATTTATTGTAGTTATAGTTGCTTTTAATTTGTTTTCTTTTAATCTTGGTACTGGCTTATTTAATGGTTGATCCTCAGTGCTTATTATATAATTGCCTTTCCTAGTGGGATTTTTCCTTGCCTATAGATTATTAGTTCTTTTCCACTATTAGAAAACCTTTTAACATTTCTTTGAGGGTAGTTTTAGTATTAAAGAACTACGTTTGTTTTTGCTTATCTGAGAAGTTCTTCATTTCTCTTTCGATTCTAAATGATAATCTTGCTGGGTAGAGTGTCCTAGGTTACAGGTTTTTCCCTTTCAGCTCTTTAAAAGTCATGCCACTCCCTACTGGCCTGCACATTTTCTGCAGAAAAATCAGCTGATAGCCTTATGGGGATTACCTTGTATATGACTTTTTCCTTTGCTGCCTTTAGAATTCTCTCTTTAGCATTAAATTTTGCCATTTTAATTGTAACATGTCTTGGTGTGGATTTGTTTGGGCTCATCTTGTTGAGGACCCTCTGTGTTTCTCGAACCTGGATATCTGCTTCCTTCTTCAGGTTTGGGAAGTTGTGGATATCTGCTTCCTTCTTCAGGTTTGGGAAGTTGTCAGCCATAATTTCATCAAATACATTTTCAATCCTTTTTTCTCTCACTTCTCCTTTTGGGACCTCTATAATGAGAATGTTGGTATGCTTAATGTTATATCAGAGATCTCTTAGGCTGTATTAATTTTTTTTTATTTGTCTTTCTGCTGTTTTGATAGGATGATTTCCATTTTCTATCTTCCAGATCACTTATATGTCCTTCTGTATCACTTAGTCTTCTATTCATTCTCATGTATTTGTTTCACTTACTGAATTCTTCATTTCTGGTTGGATCTTTCTTATATTTTCTAGTTCCTTGTTAACATTTTTGCTGTGTTCATCTATTCTTTTTCCTAATTCAGATAACATTTTTATTACCAGTCTTTTGAATTCCTTGACTGGTAAGTTATTTCTGTTTCACTATTTTCTCAGGGGTTTTCTCTTGCTCTTTCCATTGAAAGTAGTTCCTCTGCCTTTTAGTTTTGTTTAGCTTTCTCTGCCTCTGTGAATTTAGGGGAAACAGTTACCTGTTGTGGTTTTGAAGGGGTATTCTTATGTGGGAGTATCCCTATACAGACTCTATGTGCCCAATGCCTTTGGTGGGAGAGCAGAGTTTGATGTGGACATGAGTCATGACTTTATCAGGGTGTGCTGGCAGCTGTAACCTTGGTAGGTGATGAGGCTGGAGATGGAGGGGCTAGAGCTGGAGCCCTGTGTGAGGTGGGGCCTCCCCTCTGCTCAGCAGCCATCACTGCTATATTGTGGGTGGAGTCTGATCCCAGATTCCTGGAGCAGAAGCCCTGAAGGTAGGCCTGAGCTGGCTCTGTTCCCTTTAAATGTATGTCTTCCCCCTCTTCCTGCCCCAGGATCCTTGTCCCGAAGAGGGGAAGTGCTGAAGTCAGTGGGGGGGGGGGGGTGGTGGGTGGTGTGTGAGCACGTGCGTGCGCAGTATAGGCTTTCAGCTCATCTCAGCCACAGACAGAGGTCTGAGCTGTCTCTCATGCACTCCCTATGCACGTGCTAATAATTGTTTCCCTCACTCTCCTCAGATGCATCCTTGGGTGCAAGTCCCTTTATTCCTCACAGCCGATCATTGCCCCCAGCTTCTGCCATCCCTGCCCTGTTATGGAGGCACACTGCAGGGCAGGCAGGGCCTGTGTGGAGCTCTGAGCATATATTGGGGCATGAGCCGTGGTGGGTGGCTACCGTCAGAGTCCTGGGCTGCTTCTGATGCGGTACTGGATTAAGTGGCAGCAGTGGCTGCCGCTGCACCCCCCAGGTGCTGTCTCAGGACCGGGTTGCGTCTGTATCCCACAGCGAGTCTTCTCTGCAGTTGTTGCCCCCCCAGGTCCAGTGCCACACTGTGACATGGAGCGAGTGGGGCTGGAGAGTTCACGTGGCTTGGGCTGGGGTAAAAACACTGAGGTGGTCACAGGAAACCTGGCAGGATCTATAGCAGTCTTCTCTCCAACTTGCCAGGATGGTTGTTTGTCCGTGTATTCTCCCTTTTCCTCTGAGTCCCTTCCCAGAAGCACAGGTCCCGAACGATTGCTTTTATTTCCTCTCTGCCCGATTATGTGTACATCTTTCCTACAGCTTTGGTTGTATGGGGGAGGGTGGGAGGGTCCTGCTGCCAGTTTCCAGTTAGTTTTCAGTGAGAATTGTTCACATGTAGATGTATTTTTGATGTGTTTGTGGTGAGAGGTGAGCTCCACATCCTCTTATTGGACCATCCTGATTGATCTCCCATAATGTCTGTACTCTAAATTTTAGAATTTAGATTTTAACTAGTGGACCACTGATTTGGAATATGAAGGAAAAAGCAGGTTGACATATTTGTTGTATACCAAATAGAAATAAGGTATAGATTAATAGTAAAACATGACCAGTAAATAGACAAATGTTTGAACAGTTTATATGAAGAAATATAGGCAGCACAATCTATAGGTTAAGAGCATGGATTTTGGCCAGTTGTACCTGAGATGAGACTTCACTCCACTTAAAGGCTTTGTGAAGTTGGGCAAGTTACTATGCCTCTCTGTAATCTGTTGCTTTAGCTGTGAAATAGGGACAAAGATAGCACCTACTTCATACAGTTTTTCTGGGATGAAGAGAGATAATACACCAAAATGCTCTGTAGTGTCTCACATCTATAAGTACTAAATACATGTTAGCTCTTACTAAGAGCAATTGTAGGGAACGTGTCATCCCCTAGAGAAGTGTAGTGAAAACAGAACACTCCTATATTACTGTCTCAGTGAAAATTGATCCTCTCCTTTTAGAAGAACCATGACAGCAACTTTCAAGAGCCATAAAATTGATAAGTAATCTTTTTGTAAATAACAACTCTTTTAAAGACTCATTTTAAGGGGAGGAATCTAAAGCCGGAAAAATTTGCCTGCCAGGAGTTGTTTATCTGTAGCAGAGTACCAGAAACAACTGGAAAGAGCCAATAGTAAATCCATTTAACTGGATAAAATATTTTGTCATCGTAACAGTGACATTTATGATGAGGAGAAGACGTAAAAGTGCTTACACAGACATGAAAAAAAATCAGATAAGAAACTTCTGTATAAATATATTATATATTATTCATAATATATTATGAATTGACCTATTGGATGGGAACACAGCATCCTGTTGGCCTCGTTGGTGATTATGAATAAGCACTGATAGGGATTTATGGGGGAGGGGCAGCCTACTGACAATACAATGTACTCTTTGCATCTAAGGAAAAAGTGCAATACCTTAAGGCACTTTCTGTGGGTTGCTTATTATCATTTAGGATTAGCATGTGAAAATCTCCCAAGGGCTTGATTTAGTCCACATGAAGTCAATTTTATCTCCTCCCAGAACTATCTATCTCAATCAACTCCTTTTCTGTATGTATTCGTCTATATGTCTCATCAGGAATGTGGCAGTAACAAGTTGACTGAACATAAAATACTCTGGGAAAAAAGAATTCAGCAGGAGATGTTGAGGTTCAAGTGCTCTGAGCAGCACAGCTTCATAATTGTGCACTGACTAAAAAGAGACTGTCTTGTCTCTAAGTTGTACAGTGGCCAGACAAACTTGTTTTTATATAACAGGATTAATGATAGGACTGCAAGTACAAACCCAGTTTGTTGGCCCAAACAAGTTATAAGTTTGTAAAGGTGCACAGTCATGAGAATGAGCTTGCTGGAGATGTTTAGAACCCAGCAGTTAAATGACAGATGGTATTACTCACACTGTTACTCCTCAAGCCCCCAAACTCTAAACTTCTTATTTCTCCACCCAAGAGAAGGCTTTATGAGGAATACCATCTGTGAGAAAAATTTCTCTTTAGTAAGCCTGTATGAGCTTGCTTTAATTCACTTTCTAATTCAGACTCTCCGACCTCCTATCGTTGTTGTGAATTATATGCACTGGATGACTGTTGCGTTGGCACTGTCTGAAGGTATTATTTGTTCACACGATAAAGCTTTACACTTTGATAATGATACATTCTGTGATTTTACAAAGGGAAACGGAAGATGGAATTGTACACAGGCACATTTTTAGTGTAATTCGAAACTCTGTATTATCAAGTGAGGATATTAATACACGTGTATTAAAGGTAGAGGTGTGATTGGCAAGTCAGTTTTTATTTCACTTAAAAAAATAAAAGCAAATGTTCATCACTGTAGTCAAACATTGTTATTAGCATGAGATAGCTACAATAATTTATGAAATGGTCCACTGAATGGTGCAAGATAGTAAAGAAAAATTTTGTGCTGTAATTTATTACAGTTTCACAGTTTCATGGCTGAACAGTGAATTAGTGCCTTTACCCAACATGGTTTCAAATTATTTTCTATGTCAAACCTTCTTTAAGTAGTGGCCATACATTGCATTATATAATTTTAGAACTAGAAGGGGCTTTGAAAGCATTTAATTTACTAAGCCTTGAACTAGTCATTGTCATATATAGACTTGTTAAAATCAAAGATTTCTCTGGATTGAGAGAGGTCTTCTCACCCTGTACGTTGTTGTTTCTTGATATGGCACTCAATCTCCCTGCCGCCAAATACAGTCCATGTGTTTCCCAGGCTGTAGAATATGGAAGAATCTCAAATAGATGATACAGTCAGATGCTGCTGTGCAAAAGCGATGCCAGCAAGAGCGTAAGGGTGATGCCTGGCAGAGCTTAGGTGATATGTCTCAAGAAACCCTTTAATGATGTCCTCACATCTGCCACACCAAGCCCCAAAGCAGCAAAAGATTTGTCATCCTCTCCAGCTCTACTATCCAGTGCTTGTTTTGAGCTTCATGGTAGCAGTAAATAATTGAAAATAATGGACGAGATATTCTTTCACTTCATCCACTTGGCATTTGTACTTATAAGAATAATTTAAAATCACCAAATCATTACTTTCACCTAGCAAGTTTAGTGGAGGAAATCTGTTAAACTGTGGGAATATGTCAATAGATTGTCAGATTTATTTATTCATCTAACATGTATGAATACCTGCCTTGTGCTGGCACTGGGGGTACAATAAGAATGAGATGCTTTCTTTTTTTTTTTTTTCTTTTTTTATTTTTATTTATTTATTTATTTATTTATTTATGGCTGTGTTGGGTCTTCGTTTCTGTGCGAGGGCTTTCTCCAGTTGCGGCAAGCGGGGGCCACTCTTCATCGCGGTGCGCGGGCCTCTCACCATCGCGGCCTCTCTTGTTGGGGAGCACAGGCTCCAGACGCGCAGGCTCAGTAATTGTGGCTCACGGGCCTAGTTGCTCCGCGGCATGTGGGATCTTCCCAGACCAGGGCTCGAACCCGTGTCTCCTGCATTGGCAGGCAGACTCTCAACCACTGCGCCACCAGGGAAGCCCCCTGAGACGCTTTCTGTTTTCATAAACTTGAAAGCTTCTGTGGCTTCATGCATTAAAATCTACATTAAATATTTTCTCCCATTCTGATGGTTGTCTTTTGGTCTTGTTTATGGTTTCCTTTGCTGTGCAAAAGCTTTTAAGTTTCATTAGGTCCCATTTGTTTATTTGTGTTCTTATTTCCATTTCTCTGGGAGCTGGGTCAAAAAGAATCTTGCTGTGATGTATGTCATAGAGTGTTCTGCCTATGTTTTCCTCTAAGAGTTTGATAGTGTCTGCCCTTACACTTAGGTCTTTAATCCATTTTGAGTTTATTTTTGTGCATGGTGTCAGGGAGTGTTCTAATTTCATACTTTTACATGTACCTGTCCAATTTTCCCAGCACCACTTATTGAAGAGGCTGTCTTTTCTCCACTGTATATTCTTGCCACCTTTATCAAAGATAAGGTGACCATATGTGTGTGGGTTTATCTCTGGGCTTTCTATCCTGTTCCATTGATCTATATTTCTGTTTTTGTGCCAGTACCAAACTGTCTTGATTACTGAAGCTTTGTAATATAGTCTGAAGTCAGGGAGCCTGATTCCCCCAGCTCCATTTTTCGTTCTCAAGATTGCTTTGGCTATTCGGGGTCTTTTGTGTTTCCATACAAATTGTGAAATTTTTTGTTCTAGTTCTGTGAAAAATGCCAGTGGTAGTTTGATAGGGACTGCATTGAATCTGTAGATTGCTTTGGGTAGTAGAGGAATCTAAGGAAAAAAAAAAAAAAAAAAAAAAAAGGCCATGAAGAACCTAGTGGCAAGACGGGAATAAAGACACAGTCCTACTAGAGAATGGACTTGAGGATATGGGGAGGGGGTGGGGTGAGATGTGACAGGGTAAGAGAGTGTCATGGACATATATACACTACCAAATGTAAAATAGATAACTAGTGGGAAGCAGCCGCATAGCACAGGGAGATCAGCTCGGTGCTTTTTGACCACCTAGAGGGGTGGGATGGGGAGGGTGGGAGGGAGGGAGATGCAAGAGGGAAGAGAAATGGGAACATATTGTATATGTATAACTGATTCACTTTGTTATAAAGCAGAAGCTAACACACCATTGTAAGGCAATTATACTTCAATAAAGATGTTTTAAAAAAAAAAAAAAAAAAAAAAAATCTACATTAAAGAATATTTCATCTAGAGGTTTTAACAGTTATTTTTAAAGAATAGTTTTTTAGCTTCTTTTTTCCTCTTGCCAAACAGTCAGGTTTCTCCCGGCACTGACTCATACAGTGTATCTGGGAAAGATGATCTGAATGAGAAAGTGAGTCATGTGAACCATCAAAGCTTCAATTTACAGTCGCAAATGTGTAAGTCAGGCAGATAGTTTTGTCTGAGAAGATCTGAAGGCTAAAGGGGAATTTGAGGATTCAGTTTTCCTAGCTTTCAAATTGTTTGGGATATGGCCTAGCTTAATAGGTCAGGAGACTAAATCTTTGGTTGGCAAGGCAACAAATAAAAGCAAAATTTTCTTGGTAACATGAGAGTCATAAGTAAAATAAGAATGTGTAAATAACAACTTAGATGGTCTGAGTTACCCCTAGCTGGTATGTGGGAATAACTATACACAGGCACAAATGTGTCATTCTCTGGATATTATGAGAGCATGTACATTTTTAAAGACATATCTGTTACCCCATGTCTAAAATTTGGCGATCAGCTTCCAAGTTACAAGCGTCAGCTGCAGCTTTACCATCAGCTCGAATAGAAGTGAACTATATAAAACATACTGCTAACTCAGCCACAATTACCCATCAATGTCCTCATCTTTTTAGTAATGCCTCTTTGGTAAAAACAGTAGTATGTAGTATGTCAAATTTCTCATTTAAGAGAACTCCTAGGGTGATGAAAATTTAGTAGAGGAATGATTATTTTAATGCTTTGCTTTTGAAAATTGAAGTGGGAAAAATTATTTAGAACTTAAAATGTTTGAATGGTTGTTAAACCTTCTGACTCTCAGATACACCGAAAGACAGAAGGAACAGTTTCGGAAAGTAGTGAAGTCCCTATCATTGGATGCATTCAACATTGTGGCCCTGTATTCTCTCTCCCTCCCTTTGTGTCAGAGCTCCATGATTTATCAGTGAGGATCCATGTAGTCCTTCAAAAGTGAACTTCAGTCTTGGTACTGAGAGTGGAGAACATGCTCAAGGCTAAGCCAAAAAGCTGATTCAACCCTTGAGCCACAGTAATTGGCCATTGAATGAGCACGTGACATAAGGTAGTCTATCATAGCAAGCCTGGGGCTTTGCTTTGATTGGCAGGCCAGAGTTCCTTCCGAGTGAGAAGAAGGTAGCTTTTTGCCCTGGAGGCTGTTGGCTCTTTGCTAACAATGAGAGGAATTGACTTTAGGAGGATTTGACACCATGGAGTACCAAACAGAGACATGGATAGAAGGTGGGGGCATGGTGGTCTTGTTTTGCCACTGGATTAAGACTTAGTTGAAATCCAACCTTCTTCTGAAATTTAGGTATATGAACCAATAAAGTAATTTTATTATTTAAGCTATTTAGTTGGGTTTGTATTACTTGCAACTAAGACGTACTCTAGTGGATTCAGATATATGATGGGTAACACCATGGAAGAGATACTAGAAAAGGTATTCAGACTGTAGACTGGTAGTTGAACTGGATTGTCTTGAAGAAAGCTTTCAATCTTAGAATTCTAATATGGAATGAATCTTGGTTTGTGTACTCCATCACCTCCACGTGAGTCTGGAAAATGTTAACCAGATTCCCTTCAAGCTGTATGTATGCCATCCACAGTGTATGATTCAGCAACTAGGACTACATATTTCTCAGCTCAGTTTATTGTCAAATGATCACATTTCATTGTTCACCTTTATCCAAGATGGTCCTTGATTAATTCTAACTAGGACACATTTCTAATTTATTCTTATTAGGATACTTATTTCTCGATATGCTTTCTTTTTAAGAGGTCATTGTTCTGAATAACAGAGCAAGGCGTGAAAGAGATTTAACATAAGATTTAGGCAGGGCTTCCCTGGTGGAGCAGTGGTTGAGAGTCTGCCTGCCAATGCAGGAGACACGGGTTCGAGCCCTGGTCTGGGAAGATCCCACATGCCGCGGAGCAACTAGGCCCGTGAGCCACAATTACTGAGCCTGCGTGTCTGGAGCCTGTGCTCCGCAACAAGAGAGGCCGCGATAGTGAGAGGCCCGCGCACCGCGATGAAGAGTGGCCCCCGCTGGCCGCAACTGGAGAAAGCCCTCGCACGGAAGCGAGGACCCAACACAGCCATAAATAAATAGATAAATAAATGATTTAAAAAAAAAAAAAAAAAAAAGATTTAGGCAATATAGGTTCTAGCCAAACCTTTACCTTTGATGTGTTGTTCCTTCTTATCCATAAAAATAAATAAATAAATAAATAAATAAAGGCAAAAGGCTAGGTGTATCATTGTAGATGCCATTAAGTAGTAAATGTCATTTAATGTTAAAGAGGGACACATTTTTCTGGATAAAATTTTAGATTAATGCCTATTATAATCCAACCATGTTGGAATAGTATTCCACATTGAAATTGATGTAAAATATGGAAAGTCTGGATGCATGTGGGAATCCTACAGAATAAAGTGATTAAGACAACCTCCAGTATGGACTGAAGTCACATCACTATAGTGTTACTAACCAAGACTGACTACTTTCCTTCTAAAAACAAGGATTCAGCAAGACTGTGGAGATAGAACCAGGGTAGGGAGGACAATGGTTTTTTCTCAGTCTGTTGCCATCCAATAGAAGTTTGAATCATCCCTGGCATAGAAAAGGTAAAGGCTGATTCCAAGAAGATCACCACCTGAGCTTGTCTGGACCATTTCCAGAGCAGGATACCTGTGCTACAAAGAACTTCTGTTGTCTTCTTCCTGGAAGATGTGCTTCAGAGCGTCACATTTTTGGCAAACATGCCTCCATTCCCTTTGGGCATCTGTGCTTTTCTTCTCTAGAGAGTACCATTTTTTCCTCCATTGATTATATAAGTTTGTTCTCTATCTTCCATAGCAGAAGGAATCTCCTAAAATCACATCCGCTATTTACATGTATTTCAGAAATCTGCTCAGTGCTTTTTAAAAAATTTTAAACATCTTTTAAAAATTGAATCAAATTGAATATCGTGTCTGGTTTTTGTTCTTGACCAGTATGAGTTGAGAGCAGGAAGGGCTGCATATGGGGAAATGAATTAATGAGCTTCATTGTGCCAGAGATGCCAGGCCTGGATTCTTAGAGGTGGAGTTTTTATATAGTTCTTAAAAGTGCACATCATTCTATTGCACTTAAAAGTGCATTATTATTAATTCTAATAATGTGCACATTATTCTATGTTTCCAAGAAAACATTTTAGATAATTTTGCCACACTTCTTTTTATTGTGTGCTTTGTTCACATTCTGTAAATTGTTTAAATACATTAATAGGGTTTGTTGTTGCTTTATATGCACATTGAGAAAACAAAATGGGGCTATCTTTTTACTTAAAATTCAGTCTGCTGGAGAAGACTTGGCTCCTTCTGTATGAAATATACTGGAAGATTTAATCTGAGGAAATTGCTTGTGTCAGCAGCTGTCACAAAACATGTGTCCTGTTTTGGAATCTGGAGCAGCTGCCATGCTGAAATACTATTTCTTTTTCGTGGGGAAATAAGAATATCAGTGGAATTTGTCATCTTTGAAGTGCTTCAGCCCTTTTATTTCTAATTTCAGATGTCAGTGGCCTGTTTGGAATGACTAAACGAGGCAGAGAATATTTTCTGCTGAGCCCCTTAATATCTGGGGTATTTCCCAGTAGCAAGAATGTTGTAAGCATTGCTGGGTGGGGAATATCCATTCATGACGTCAGATGCCATAAAGTTCACGAGGAAGACACGCTCCAGGCTTCCGTAAAGGTTGTGTATGCTTTCCTCCAGAGAGATTTACAGGAAGTTTTCTAGAAGGAACATGGACCCTTTAATCCATCATAAGACACCTTAGACCATTTTCCCCAAGCTACATCTTCAACAGGACATGTCCAGCCCCTCTCAGGTCTCTAAGTGTGCTATCCTTCTCTCCCATTCCTCCAATAGCTTAGGAATCTCCCCCTCTGGAGAAAGGTTTTCCTGATTAAGAATGACTAACTATGCCAAGGATGTTTTCTCACATATACAGAGGCCCAGACGTCCTATATGTACTTGTTATTTTGTTTTTCCATAATAGGTTCACTTTAATTTATATGTCTGTTTGAAATGTTGATCATATGCTCATCATGTATCTGGACATGCTATGTATTTTTTGAATTAAAAATAACACAGTGCTGTAGGATGACATGGAAGAGAGTTTAGAGGATAACCTGGCTTTCGGTTTACTTCACATCCCAAGCTCAAAGCAGAGAGTGTCCTGCCATGGGCTGTGGGTGGGCAGACGTGGAGGAGTCTGATGTAATTGTTAGTAATACAGGTTTGCTCATGTCATATACCAGACTTTTAGTGACCTTGGGCACTTGGGACCTTGGGTTCCTAACACCTCTACTATACCAATCTGTAAAATGGGAATAGTAATGGTGCAGAGGAATGCTGTGAGGGTAAACAGAAACAGTGCGTATGAAGAGCTTGGCTGCATCCTTGCTATTAATAAAATTAGCCACGTGACCTCAGGCAAGTGAAAAATCCTCTTCCAACCTCATAATATTCATCAGTATAAGTAAATATCTCCAGGTTTCAGGAAAGATTAAAAAGTGATGACATAAACAAGAGTCACTTTTTGTTAGAAGAAAAATTTTGAAAAAAGAAAATGAGGATTAAACTCTAATATATATTCATCCATATGGTATCTGTAATGATCGAGAAATATTTTAAAAAGTGTGATCTGTGCAAAACACTCGGTAAAATATAAAATGATACCTTCAGTGCCGTTTTTATTTTCACATTCACCATCACTATTTCCAACATGAAGATGTCTGTAAAAAAAAAAAAAAAAAAAAAAAAAAAAAGATCAGAAAAGGGCAAGGAGGAGGAGGATCAGGGACAACATAAAAGCTGAATCCAAGGGAGGAGGATTTCAAAAAAACAGCAAGTACAGTTGACCTTTAAACAACATGGGTTGAACTGTGGAGATCCACTTATACATGGATATTTTTTGATAAATACGTGCTGCAGTACTACAAAACGGGCAGTTGGTTGAATCTCAGGTTGTGGAACCACCTGTATGGAGGGCCAGCTGTAAAGTTACATGGATTTTCAGCTCTGTGAGGGCTGGCGCTCCTAACCCCTGTGTGGTTCAAGAGTTATCTGTATGTGTGTATGTATTTTGGTTTTCAACAAATTTTATTTTTTTGATTGAAATATAGTTGACATATTTAGTTTCAGGGGTACAACATAGTGATTGAACATTTAAATACATTACAAAATGCTCACTGTGATAAGTCTAGTAACCATCTGCCTCCATATAAAGTTATTACAATATATTGACCATATTCCTTGTGCTATGTGTATTTAATTTTATCAGTCACATTAAGTAATAGTAGAACAAAAACAGATCGCATTGTTATGATGCATTTGTTCATTGAAACTACATTACTGAATGGTCTCTGTAAAAACAAACAAACAAAAAAACCCAGAAGAAATTGTTCCACATAATAAAATAGTGTAGAAAGAAAAGGGAAAGGGCAAGAAAAAAAGAGGAGGAAACTTAGAATTCTGGGAAAAGACTTTTTCCAACTTTTATTTTAGAAAAATAGAGGTACTGTCTTCTAACAAGTATTTCTGATAATCTGCCACATGCCAACACTATTGAGATGGAAATTTGATGACAAACGATGTAAAAGAGAAAGTTGCTCTCCTTCGGGTAAATACACAGAAAAATGAGGGAAGAATCAGGAAAAACATTAGAGGACAGAGCAGGGAGGAAGGACAGACAGAAGGATGGACCAAAAAAGATGGAAACAAAACCTCTTGCAGTCTTAAGTAAACAAATTTGATAAAGCTAAAGTAGCAGCTTGGAAGGTAGAAGGAGAGGCTTTTTCTTCTGTAAAATAAAATGGGAAGTGGCTGGCGCCAATGTTCATAGAAGCAATCCCAGCATTCCACTGGCCTCCCAGAACTCGAAATCATCCTCTCAATGAGAGGCTTCCTAAATGTGTCTTATCGTCTCCATGTGAGAACATTGCTGGTTTTCCCACTTTACCTGGGAAAGGGGCATGTCTCTCACAGCATCAGTTATTTTGCAGTTATACATTTTAATTCAGTGATTGTTTCTTGTAGCCATTATGCACTGAACACTGTTTGAAATAGTCACACTTTGATAAGAAACAACACAGAAAGTTGATACAAACTGTCTAATCTCAAGGAGCCCAAATGTCTAATAGGATAACCAGGGATGTAGGCCACTGATTCCATGGCCGGACCCAGCGTGATAAGAGCTATCACAGTAGCACGAGCTGGAGTAATAAAGGTGCAGAGGAGGCCAAGGGTAATTGTGCCTGCCCACAGGGTTTTCTGCAGAGTCTCCTTTTGAAAAGACACCCAGACTCATTTCTCTCCCAGGATAGAATTTTACACAATTTGAACTGAGAGAGTTTAGCTCTGGTTCAGAATGCACGTCCTTTTTTTGCTAAAATAAATCTGATTCTAAAGACTGTTTCGTGGAGAAGTTTCCCTCTCCAGTTTTTAGCCTTTAGCCATTGAGAAACATTTGTAAAGATGATCAGTGGAAGGCACAATGAAATTTAAGAGTATATCCACTCTTCTTGAGGTATTTGCACTTGAATTCATTCTCTTTTGCTGATAAAGGTAAAAGAGAAAAAAATGCCGTTAGGGCAAAATAAAGGCTAAAAAGGTGAGTCCTACAAAACTTGTGGAAACAGCACTTGTACATAAGCTCACGTGCTACCATTTTGTTGCTATTGTTTGGCATATATACCCAAAGAAAAGCATTGGGGCTTATTCAAATAGGGGGCTTACTTCGTACGTATTTCAGTATGCTGACTAGACGTGAGGTGACAAGTCAGTTGAATATGTCTGCCTCAAACCATATCCTAGAAGTAGCACTTTTACAGTGTACTTATTTAGTGTGTTTTGGGTGAAAAGTCATTATATAGGGAAAAAAGTCAAAAATTCTGTGTTCTGTAAAACATGGTGTAACTTTTCAAGGATTGCGAACTTAAACTGAACAGTTGTATGAGGCAAGTCTATTTATAGCTCTATACACTATACCTACATTTATACAAACTGTGGCACAGAATGTAGAATGCAAAATCCATGTTTACTTGAAGGCTACAAAATAACAAATTTTGAGCTTTGTAACTGTCTGCTTCAGGGTGGACCATTCAGCACCCTGTGGTTACATTTAATCTCTTCCACTGACCTTTCCAATACTCTGCTTTAGTAAAAAAATTTCGATGAAAACTGATACAACACATTGCTTGCTGCTGCCACTTTAGAGAGAGTTGTGGCTCTGCCTCTGATTGTCTCAAACTTTTCTGACATTTTCTATGGTTAGAGAAGGGAGGAGGGTTGTGGGCAAAGAAATGTGCTGGGCCCTTTTTTTTATTTTTTATTTTATTGTTTGGCCTCTTAAAATTTTTTAAAAATCATTTTGTTAAGAACACTTAACATGAAATCTATCCTCCTAACAGATTTTCAAGTCTGCAATACAATTTTGTTATAAGTACAGTACTGTACATCAGATCTCTAGAACTTA
Source organism: Eschrichtius robustus (assembly GCF_028021215.1). Classification (NCBI taxonomy): domain Eukaryota; kingdom Metazoa; phylum Chordata; class Mammalia; order Artiodactyla; family Eschrichtiidae; genus Eschrichtius; species Eschrichtius robustus. The sequence continues at coordinate 63,580,367 of NC_090831.1, read as the reverse complement.
TTCATCTTGCATAACTGAAATTTCATACATGTTTATTAGCAACTCCCCATTTCCCCTTCTACCCCAGCCCCTGGCAAGCACCATTTTCTTCCTTGCGTATATAAATTCTCTGCTTTGGTAGAAAGTTTTGAGAAAAATTGGGACAACCCATTTTTTTCTTTGCTTCTTTGAGTCTATTTTAGGTACCTCATATAAGTTGAAACATGCAGTATTTGTTCTCCTGTAACTGACCTAATTCACTTAGCATAATGTCCTCAAGGTGCATCCATGTTTTCTAACATGGCAGGATTTCTTTGTTTTTAAGGCTGAATAATAATCCATTGAACATATATACCACATTTTCTTAATTCATTCCTCTGCAAATGGATATTTAGGTTTTATATACATCTTGACTATTGGGGATAGGGCTGCATGAACACAGAAGTACTAACATTTCCTTGATTTCAGTTTTTTAGGATAAATAACCAGAAGAGGAATCAATGAATCATAAAGTTGTTCTGTTTTTAATTTTTTGAGGAACCAACATACTTTTCACAGCAGCTGCACCATTTTGCATCCCTACCAGCCATGAGCAGGGTTTCTGATTTCTCCACATCCTCATCAACACTTGCTGTCTTGCTCTCTCTCATTTTTTTTTCGTTTTTTTCTTTTTTGACAATAGCTCTTCTAACAGGTGTGAGGTGATAGCTCATTGAGGTTTTGATTTGTATTTCCCCAGTGATTAGTGGTGTTAGGCATTTTTTCATAAACTTGTTGACCATTTGTATGTTGCCTTTGGAGAAATGTCTATTCAAGTCTTCAGTCCATTTTAAAATCAGGTTATTTAACTTTTTTGCTATTGAGTTGTATGAGTTCCTTATGTATTTTATTTTATTTTTTATTTTTATTTTTTATAAATTTATTTATATTTATTTTTGACTGTGTTGGGTCTTCGTTTCTGTGCGAAGGCTTTCTCTACTTGCGACGAGTGGGGGCCACTCTTCATCGCGGTGCGCGGGCCTCTCACTGTCGCGGCCTCTCCCACTGCCGAGCGCAGACTCCAGACGCGCAGGCTCAGTAGTCGTGGCTCACGGGCTCAGTTGCTCCGCGGCACGTGGGATCCTCCCAGACCAGGGCTCGAACCCGTGTCTCCTGCATTGGCAGGCAGACTCTCAACCACTGCGCCACCAGGGAAGCCCCCTTATGTATTTTAGATATTAGCCCTTTATCAGATATGTTTTGCAAATATTTTCTCCCATCTGTACTCCACCTTTTCGCTCTGTTGATTTTTGCCTTTGCTGTGCAGAAGCTTTTTAGTTTGATGTAATCTCACTTGTCTAATTTTGCTTTTGTTACTTGTGGCTGGACTCCTGTCTTATATATTGAAAATCTTTCACCCAAATGAAACCTAAGAGCATACATAAACAGAAAACAAAACAAAATCAACAGACATTCAGCAACAGAATCCTCTGCTGTACTGTCGGTAAGAAAACAAGTGCTTTTCCAAATAAAAAATATCTATAATTTATTTCTCATAAAATTAGCAAGAAATTTTTATATAAAAGAAAAATGTGAAGAGTGATTACTGTTCCCCATTCTAGAGCATTTTTCTTAGGACCAACATCTTTCAAAGCTACTTGTCAAAAGGCAGAGCTTTTCAAATTGAAAGAAAGGTTTTGGTTTCCAGTTCATCTACTATGCTTTGCAGGATAATAGGGAAATAGGCAGGCCCTGTAAGCAGAAAGCAAACAAAAGAATTACAGCTAAGTGACAATAAAGCAGCACTGGCTCCTGGAGTAAGCGTTTTATATTTTCACTTCAGAAAAAAGGACGAGACGTTATTAATAGAAGGTTGACATGTAGATAATATCAGTTAACAGCTAAAATACATATTATGTAGCTTTAGCTATTCATTCTTTTTTTTTTTTAAAGTGTTACCAAGGATTAGCTGTGTGCTCTTACTCTCAGCTTACAGATTCACTTTTTTTTAAATTAATTAATTAATTTTATTTTTGGCTGTGTTGGGTCTTTGTTCCTGTGCGAGGGCTTTCTCTAGTTGCGGCAAGCGGGGTCCACTCCTCATCGCGGTGCGCGGGCCTCTCATTATCACAGCCTCTCTTGTTGCAGAGCACAGGCTCCAGACGCGCAGGCTCAGTAGTTGTGGCTCACGGGCCCAGTTGCTCCGCGGCATGTGGGATCCTCCCAGACCAGGGCTTGAACCCGTGTCCCCTGCATTAGCAGGCAGATTCTCAACCACTGCGCCACCAGGGAAGCCCCTAGCTATTCTTAAAGCCAAAACTTGATTGCATCACATATAGAATGAAGAAATAATGGAGACAACATCATCTCCATGTTGCTTACTTTGTTAAAACCCACAAAACCACAATAGGATAATTAACTTACAATTTAATTAGATAACTCTAAACTGTATTTGAATGGTTAAAGGTAATTCAAAACAGTATAGTTCTCAAGACTTTCTCAAGTTATTTCTCTTGATATTAGCCTTTTTTGGCCAAACAGAAAAACCAAGTCAAACATAATAACATGAAAAATTAATATTCATCATTGTCTCGGTGATGTCTTATGTCCCAATTAGTTTTATGTTCATTCACTATTAGGTAAAACAAATGAAAATGGAGCAGAACATTTACGCCAACAATGGCATATTTTAATTCTGTAGTTAAGAAAGGACATTTTAGGAGCTTCTGATTTCAAAATGTTTTGCAATTATATCCGATTATGCTTCTTACCTGAGATTTTGGAAACAATTGAGTACTAAAACATGGGCATTTTAGATTTCCAAATCAGACTGGTAAAGCACACTGTTTATAAAATTTCTAAGTAAGTGGCAAAAGGCAGAGCACAAATTTGGACTGTGATCTTAGGTGCAAGTAATAAAGGAAAGGAAAAGTCCCTAAAGAAGGAGATAGAGAAAATCTAAAGTAAAACCTTCCCAGTACAACCCAGGGGAGGGGGATAGGCTTAGCATCTTCTCACCTATCTCGCTATAGCCGCGTGACCCGCCTGTGGTAGCCAATCATTTTCACTCTAGGGAAGCGTGTGCAGGGTGGTTGAAGAGGAGCTTGTCCCAAGAGTTCCACTCAGGGAAACCAGGCTAAAGAAAAGCACATCGTTTAATAATGAAGAACCCAGTGAGCTTGCCAGCCTGACATTTTTCTTTTTTTTTGACAAATAAAAACTGTGTGTGTGTATACACACATATGTGTATATGTATAACATGCTTTGATATACACATGTACATTGTAATCTGAAATGATTACTACAATCAATTTAATTCACACATCCATCACCTCACATTTCACTTTTTCTTTTCTGTGGTGAAAATACTGAAGTTCATAACAAATTGCAAGTATACTATACAGTATTTCTAACTATAGTCATCTTTAATTCCCCAGAACTTAAATTATCTTACAACTAAAAGTTTGTACCCTTTGCCCAATATCCTCCCCACCTCCTGATCCTTGCAACCATTGTTCTATTCTCTGGTTTTAGGATTTCAACCTTTTTAGATTCTACATGTAAATGAGATCATCCCATATTTGTCTTTCTGTGTCTGGCTTATTTCACTTAGCATGATGTCCTCCGGGTCCATCCATATTTTCACAAATGGCAGAATTTTCTTTTTTTATGCCAGCTTGGAGTTTCTAACATATCACTTTCTTTATTCATGCAACTAATAATAATAAAGACGACAAATGTTGGATGATATACTATACACATTGGAGAGGAAGAAGGCCAGAGGCAGAAAGATCGTTTAGAAACCTATTTCTGTACCTTGTTTCCATTGTGAGGGCTTTACAGATACATGGGTAATGATGGAAGTACTGTGTATCATAAGGCAGAGACTGTATCAACACAGAGGAAGGTTCTGTTCTGGATTCATTGATTATAGGCACGGGGTCAATGTTCAGGTAAAAATATACCTGGGAACAAAGTTCAGGAGACAGGGTAGGAATGGAGAAAGCGTGAGGTTTAAGTTGCTCATCTTATTGTCTTTATGTATGAGTACAATTATAGCATATTAGATATATAATTATTTACAGATTATTTTCAAATAAATACTTCTTGAGTCTTTACTCTGTTACAGGTTTATGTTAAGTATTTTATATGAAATTTCTGAAGACTTGCAAGAGGTCTGTAAGTTTATTATTCTTATTCTTCTTTCATAAATGTGGTCTTCCAGCTAGTAAAGGGATTACAAATCAGACGGTTCCCTAATTCCAACGTCAATGCTCGAATCTCAGCCCTGTCTTTGCATCCCAGTACCTAGATAAGTATCTGTGTAGAGTCGGCATTCAACCCATGTCTGTTTAACACATTACTGCATACTAATATCTGTGCCACAGGACAGCCTGAAGTTGCAAACAGTGTGTCTGAAGAAAGAAGAAAAGTAGAGAGCCAAAGGGTGTAATCGTTGATTGATTTTTAAAAACTGAAATAATGGAGATTAAGAAGTTAAAAAATTAACTAAGTACAATAAAAAAAAGATTTAGAATGCTACAATAATTTGGGGGGAAATATGGCAAACAGAGCGTATAACTTTTAGGAAAGTTTCTGCTTTGACCTAAGTTTTATTAATTTGTGATAGATAGGGTCATTCAGTTGGCCTACAGTTCATGTATCCAGGGGTAAATTGTTTTCATTTGATGAACATCAAGATATTCATAGCAAATTTCTTTACATGTAAATGTCAGTGCCTCATCATAGATATGTTTTTAAATGTCTACTCAGTGCAAGATCGCACAGTACGTTCCATGGAAGATTTAAAATGTGTGTCTAAGACAGTTCTGTAGTCAAAGAACTTTACCTGGGAGCTGGGGAGGCAGGATAAAAACATTATTAATCCTGCACCCAGCTGTTTCCATTTCCCTCACCCTGTCCTGCACACTGGCATCTGGCAAACACCATGGACATTGTTGACTCGACCTTCTTTTTTTTTTTTTTTTTTTGCCTTTGCTCTTCCACTGTCTGGGTGACTTCTCTCAAGATGCCACCATGGCTTGCTCACTCACTTCTGTCAGGGTTCTGCTGAAAAATTAGGTAATAGGGGCTCTTTTAACTCCCTAATACAAAATATCCATATGCACCTTATTCCCCTTTCCCTACTTTATTTTCCTCTCTGGTACTTATCACCAACATCCACGTGCTTAGGCAGTTTATACAAATGATGCATTTATTTATTATTAGCTGTCTCCACCCACTAGACTGTGAGCTCTTTGAAAAGAGGAACCATTTTGCTCATGGCTGTATCTTCACCACCCAGAACAGTGCCAGGCGTGAAGTAAGGGCTCCATAAATATTTATCAAGTGAATGAAAAAATGAGCTGGTTAGTGAAACCTTTAATTGTACAACAGCCAAATTGTTAACACAGGTGATAATCACTATAGAAATTCTTAGGAAATGCTTGGGTATGCACCTTTTCCTGAATTTTACGGTATCTCAGGGAAAGAGATTCTCTCTCTTGAATATCTGTATCCAGTGATGTCCTGGCAGAGTACCTAACATATTGAGTTTATCTGATACATATTTGTAAAAATGTTACATTTCCAAGAGGAGATGTATCTTTGGCAGGGCTTTGAAGATTAGATGGGATTTAGATGACTGGTAAGTAGAAGAGAATGGCATCAATTTTCTGAATAAGATGCAGATGGAGATACAATTTCCCTTGACATGGAGTCAGGATACCCTGGTAAGAGCAGAGACTTAAGTTAAAAAAAAAAAAAAAAAAAAAGTAAACAGTGGTAGGGTTGGGGATAAATTGTGGAAGGTTTGTGTTGAAAGGGATGCAGGGTGCTAAACAAATTTTTAAAGGAGTCATTCTTTTGAGCATGTGACAGACTAATGTTTTTGGGAGATGCATTTTACTCTTGTATTCATGCACATTCATTTCTATTCAGTATGTGTAGGATCAGAGTGGCTACGTTTTGGAGAAGCACAACGTCAACTTTACTAAATGGGTTCAGGGAGAATTACAGTGTAGCGAGCAGATACTAAGTCTGCAGAAATAGTGTGGACTCGAGTGATAAGAGAACAGAAGACATGGATGTGAGAAATCATGTGAAGAAATAATGAAAAGAATTTTCTCATGCAGTAGTTTCAAAGAGGGGTCACAAATAGAGAGGGTAAAATGTGCTTGGGAAAATGGTTTTATTGAGAAATCTGAAGGTCAAGATAAGGAGGAGAAAACCAAGATGAAATAGCAACAGGCTGGCAAAAATGTGGCCAGGAATTCCAGGGAGACACCGTGGTTGGAAACAGAAATTTAGGACTTAGCACAACTACCTACTGTGTTTTGCTAATATTCCCAGAGCATTTGGGATTTGTAGTTCTCATTAATTCATGTGTACAAGTGGTTATTGGGCACTTCATTGCCAAGAATTCTTCTAGGTGCTAAGGATGCAACAGAGGCCAAACAGAAAAAGTCCCTGCCCTTATGTACTTTACATTCTAGCTGGAGAAAGTAAAATGTATGATGTATCATATCTGTGGAGGATAAGTGAAGAGGAGAAAAATAAAGCAGGGCAGGAAGGTAGGGGCTGTAAGTGTGGAGGGCGGGACGATTGCAGTTGCAGACAGAGTGGTCAGGGCAGGTTGCGTTGAAAAGAGCAAGATCTGAAGGAGGTGAGCCCCTGAAACCTGGGGGAGCAGCTTAGAGGAAGCAGGAAAGCAGAGGCCCTGATCCTGCTTCCCCTGCTCAAAAAAGAGCAAGAAGGTGACTGAGGCAGAGGAACAGGGCACGGGATCAGGGCAGAGCTGTCAGTGGGAGGGAAAGACCTTCTCGTGCCTTGTGGGCCAAAACCAACTTGGGATTTACTCCGAATAAGAAGGGAAACTGGTGAATAGTTTGGGAGCAGACAGGGTACATGATGTGACTTGTATTTCAAACGGATCATTACTGTTGCTCTGTTGATTACAGAGCTGTGAATCATCTGGAATGAAGGGGGGCTTATTGCCTCTAGCCAAAGGCATTTTTTATCTGATTTATTTATTTTTGGCTGCGTTGGGTCTTCGTTGCTGAGCGTGGGCTTCCTCTGGTTGTGGCGAGCGGGGGCTACTCTTCGTTGCGGTGCATGGGCTTCTCATTGTGGTGGCTTCTCTTGTTGCGGAGCATAGGCTCTAGGCACGCGGGCTTCAGTAGTTGTCGCTTGCGGGCTCTACAGTGCAGGCTCAGTAGTTCGGTGCAGGGCTTAGTTGCTCCACGGCATGTGGGATCTTCCCGGACCAGGACTCAAACCCGTGTCCCCTGCCTTGGCAGGCGGATTCTTAACCATTGCGCCACCAGGGAAGCCCGGCATTTTTGTTCAGACAAAATAACTTACTATTTTACGTTTGTATTCCCCCAAACCATCTTTTTAGGTTTCAAATAACATTCCCTCACTTCCATTTGAGCGTGTCTCCAACATCCTCTTTGGCCTTTCTAACGTCCTCCCTGCTACCATGGAGTGTTAACCTCAGGAGGCTTCCTGGGGTAGGTGGAAGAGCCACAGCAAGTGAATCATCTCTTCCATGGACTCTGTCATTAAGTTCAGACAGCATTGATCTTTGTGGACTTTAACTCATTCTCTATGTGTTTTTCTATTGAACGCTCAGGTAAATGAATATGGAGAGAAGTGTGCCATGGATTTCCTTCTCTTTGCATTGGTTCCAATTACAGTTTGAACTATCTGTCTCTTGAGGTCTACTACCCATTATATCATAAAAATATATGCTATATATTATTCAAAACCATGTTTGGCTGCTGTGCCATTAAAATAATGACAAACTCTAGACAATTCCAAGAAGGACTTTAACCTACCCTGGTGGGTCTGAAACTTTTTGAGACACCCTTCCTTTCATATTTACATTAGTTATAAATGTCTAGAGTTCTGACTTCAATTTAGCTCAGATGTTGCCAATAATTGTGAAGAGAGAGCTACTTTAGAATTCAGGTTGTAGGTTTCCCTGCTTAAAATCTAAGTGTGGGAAAATGAAATGGGCATGACATTTATAAACGGACATATCTGTACATCACTTTTTAATAAGGTTAGTGTTTTTCAGCGTGCATTGCTGTGCCATTTAGTAGAGACTGTACTGGTTCAGTGTTCACAGATCACTGTTTAAAAAAAAAAAAACCTACATAATACCCCTCTGAAGACAAAATCAAATCCAGAACACCTGGAATGAGTCATTTTCTTTGCTCTTTGATAAACCTTACTTTAGAAATCTGGAAGTTCTCATTCAAGTAACTTAATAAATTAAGTAAAGCAAAATTTGCCATCTGTTATGTGAGCTCCTTTGTTCAAGTTATGACAAATTATCACATAATGCGTGATTGTTTAATTAATTAAATTGAAGTGAGCCTAACACTGTGTATTCTAGTGTGTATTGCTAGTGAAAGTTTCTGAATTGTGAACACCTGAAAGAAAATTAAGGGTTTAGTTTAAGTAATTGAAGGATAATTTACAGTGTTATCGCCTGTTGAAAACTTGAAGATCCCTTGAGTATATGAGCTGGTGTATGGAGGTCCCTTTATATGAAAATTTCTTTTTCTAAAACTATAATCATAATCTCATTTTTATTAAACACCTCTGTAGTTCACCCCCCTCCCCATTAAAGTAAAACAGAGTTTATAACCAAGGCTGTGAACTAGGTAGAATACATTCTTTTCACTGTTTCCATGTTTAAGTAGGGGAATATGATAATGTTCAGATTCTCACCAAAAAAATCACATGTCAAAGGCATACTGATTTGGCTTTGTCTATTCACAATGTCATCATCCGCTCATGTCCATTGTTTAGGACTCCTTTGGATAATTAAAAATTCAAATCCAGTTAAGACCCTGCTCCTCTGGGTAGGGCTGTGGGCCTCACAAAATTTCTAAAATGATGAATAGGACCATTTCAAAGTCTAGGGTGTGATATGAAAATAACTTAAAAATCTGGAGAAAACTAAAATTTTATGGACAGATGTTTTTCTTTAAGGATTTTCTAAGAAAGTAATGAGGAAATGGTTCATCTTCCTCTCAAGGAAATAAGATGCCAGGTCTATTTTTAACAGTTTTCCATGATAATACTTCAGATATAGGAAATAGATTGAAATTAGCTTCTGATCTGACTTGACTGTTTTTCTGTCATTTGCAATTCCGTACATAGTTACTCTCTTTACCTAAACCAACCGTCCCTGGGTATCCTTTTCAGTTTTCATGTGATACCTTCCATATGCATGGCTAGGAAAATACTTACATGTGTGTGTGTTAGGTATTGATTTTTTTCTTAATCCTTTTGTTTAATAAATCAAAAAGCTGGTAGAGAATGTATTTTGGTGAAGAGGTCATGGATTTGAAAGCTTTGCTTCTCAGAGAATTCACTGAAATTTTCTGTTATGAGAAAATGGGCATTTAACCCCACACGGATCATAGAGAAAATGAAGCAGATCCCAGACCTCAGCTACAAAGTCACAGAGAACATGTAATGTTGCCTGGGATTTTACCGCAGTGACTCACAACTGCATCACAATCACCTTTGCAGAAAACAGACACTTCAGTACTCAAAGAATACCTCTCATTTGGGAGATAAAAAAGGCTTCGTTTTTTCATTAGAAAGAAGCACTGTTTAGGAGTCTGGCCATAGGGAATATGGATACTTTCATTCACTGCTGCTTTGTTAGTATATCACATAATGCCTACCATACAGTAAACATTCAATAGATATTTGTTGTTTCGTGGGTTGATGAAAGAATGAATGAAAGAATGCCACTTCTTGATCTGCCCTTTCTGGCAGCATGAGAAAGTTATTTGGAAATTACGTATTATTTAACAATTCAGTGATTTGTTCATTCATCAAAAACATATTGCCTACTATATACCAATGCTAGGTCCTAGGGAAAAAAAGTAAGAAATCAGTTGGACATCATCCCTGATCTCATTGTGTTTCTAATCTCATGAGTCTTGCTATGAGGATGAAACAAGTAGAATGCAGGAATGTATTCTGACATTTTTGTAAACTATCATCGTGACTGAGTTAGTATTGGATGGCTCCTTTCTGGTTGATTCGTGTCTTGCTAAACATGTTATCAGTTCTGAAGTTAAGTTATGCATCAGTAGTGTCTAGGGAAACTGTAAAACAGATTTCCATGCCCTAAGCCAGAATCTTTAAAGTTGGGGTCTAGGAGTCTGCACTTTTAAGAAACTATGTAGATCTGTCTGACCAAGCTAAACTGATATTCAGGAATCACTATTCAGGGATAAATAGAGATCTGAAATTATGATTAAGGTAAATGTTTATGTTTGTGCCAACCCAAAAGTAAACATTAACTGACTGTCTTTCAGTGTCAGATTATTTTATATAAAGAGATGATTAATCAAGATAGCCTCAACTCTTGGCCCTACCTCATAACACCCTAGGTTACAATCTCTCTCCTAGAACCTTGCCGTCACCACGTGCTTTGTTCCCCTGAGGCTTCTGGTCTTGGTTATTATTCTTTGGATAGTGTAACTCTTCTTTCATTTTCATCACTCTTTTTCCTGTAGTTAAAATCATCTCAGGACACTCTTTTTCCATGGATACTTGGAAGGTTTATTTCAGAGGGTCTGATAACTTTCATTGTCATTCAAAGAATGTTGCCTCTTCTACAAACCTCTTGTTCTAATTGTTTAATCCTCACCTGTGTAACAATGTACTTATGCACATAATGAAAAAATCCACTTTTTGATTACTCATACAGAAGGAATTTTAGATACAAGATCATATGCTCAAAGTTTCTCATAACTCTCAATTTTGATGGTCTCATTGCTTTAGTCTCCCGGAATTTAGCTCTCAAAGAACCATCTCTATGCACGTTCATAAGCTTCTTCCCTGTGCGTCTCTCCACTTTAAAAGTGGTACTAGTAAACTCTGCCAGTCAGGTAACCCGGATGGTCAGGATTGGGAGAACTAGTTACTTTCAAACTCATGACTCTGGAGAAAGTGCTACCTACTCTTAACTAGCTACAAGTGGCCCTGGCTATGGTTCTGAAGTAGGGATGAGAGGTACTGAGCCAACCTTCTTTCCTCTGAGGATGGGGCAAGTGAAGCCTCAACTCATCCTTTATGCGATCAGAGATATGCTTCATTGTCTCAGAACTGCAGAGAGTGCACGTTGCTTCCAGTACTCAATGCAGAGAATTAAAAATTCTCAATCAAGAGAGTGAAATGGAGAGTCTGTCCAAACCACTTCTCCTGAACAGGGGGAGTCTGCCTACATACAATCTCCTTGTTACGTAGGGGTGAAGTACAATAAGCAAGCTTCTTTATTAAGGAAGAAACACAGTTGTGTTTGTTTTTGCTTTTTTTTTTTAAAGCAATGTGGAGAGATATAGAATTTCTCTTTACTTTTAAAAAAATCAAGAATGGTAATTTATTAGCTTAAGTAATATGTCTTATTTATTTAGACCCAGCCCACTTCCTACTGCAGTAGCATAAGAGACCCCAAGTAAGAACCCTCTAGTTGAACTCATCAACCCCCCCAAATCATGAGAAATAATACTAAATGATTATTGATTAAAACAGTTTTGCACCATAAATCTGGGTGATTTGTTATACAGCAAAGGATAATTGATCTTTCTCTCTCTCTCTATCCTTTGCAGTCTTATGATGTTTATCGGTGAAGAAAACCAGGTTGCTTTTCCTGTAGCATTTCCTACAGTCTAGATATTGAAACTTGTGTTCCCATTTTTAAAAAACATGTTCTTCTGTTGTATGGCTCATTTTTGAAAATAAAATGCATGTGTAATTGTGTTGACAATGATAAACAAAAACATGCAAAGATTGGAAGTATGAATCCCAAATCATCCTTGACTGTGATTAATTGCTGCATGGTGGAAGATCAAAGTGAAGTACTTTTGTTTGCTTGCCAGTTTTTGTATAGCTGTAGTTTCTGAATTTCATAATTAATATAAAAAATAATAGCTTAAGAGTAGTAAAATATCCCTTGAATATTTTAAGAAATTTTCTAGGCATTTTTTAAAAAAAAAACTAAAGTGTTAGGAATTAGTGAAATGTTACTAATGTTTTTCAGTTTTGAAAGCACGTTTTAGTGAAAACATAGTGATTTATATTTTGGTCTCTGTCAACGAAGGAAAATTGTACATTTCTTCTCTTCTTTCAGGTTAAATTTAAACTCACTTTAACCCAATGAATCTCTTGATATTTATTCTATTCCTGAAAACTGAGTTAATTATGCAGCTGTTTTTTATGCCGTGTGTTGTGAATTTGGTTTCTCTTTCACATTTCAGATCTCTTTCACATGGTCTGCTCTTTTTGCAAAGAGAAGTGGTATAAAAAATCTAAGCAAGTAGCAAAAGGATATTCATGTTTAAATTAACAACTGTGGGACTTAATAAAGGTCAGGGAGAATTTTTCTTTTATTTGGCTTATTAGCATAACTTGAAATCAACATAAACAACTGCTTCTGTTTTCAGCAAAGTCTTCAATTTTGCAGTAATTTCAGCATTCTCCTGATGCTGACAACTGCTGAGCATTTAGTTTTTGATCTTCTTAGCTTGAATTGCCATTGCTTTCGTTAATGCTTGAGCTAAGCAAAAACAGCCTAACTAAGACTTCTCTACAACCGTCTTTAATAAACATTTTAAATCACATTTATAGGAGCAACTTTCCGCATTCAAGCCACAAGTTTATTAACACACTGTAATGTTCACATTGGACCAGCAACGCAGAAAATTGCAGCAGCATTTCTAGACCAAACCTATGGGTGACACAAATGTTTTGCTTTTCTTTAATTGAGCTGAATATTATGCTGATTTAGAATGCCGCCTATTCTTGTTATATGTGTAGCCTACGTTCGTAATCTAATTTCCATTGTGTGATGGCCCAGAGCATAGTGCTTACTTGGAGCGGAGCAATTTGTGCTCACAGATGGGCTTGAATTGAAACAACTGATCTCCTGTGACCTCCCTAAGTGTCCGTTGTCCATTTGAGAGACTCCTCAGGTCAGCCTAACTATGTCCTAACCTCTTTTCGCTTTCCAAGAGTTCTCCAGTAAGTCTGAATGATGGTTAAGAACAAGCGTTGCCGCTGTTGCAAAGCGGGACATTTAAATTATAACTTGTAAGATAGGTCAACCCTGGAAGAGAAGCTGTCTCTTCAGAGTTTTACAAAGTTCTTAATCTTAAAATCATTACTTGAGTCAGTTCAACTTCCTCCTTTCTTCTCCTTTTTTGCCTGTTGATGTGTTTACCATCATCAGGAGCGGTATCTACCACTGTGTTCGGTACATACCATGTAGCAAATACCATGCTAGGTTTAAGTATAATTTGCCACAGTCACCCATTTTAGGTAGTATTATCTCTGTTATGCAGATGAGGAGATGGAAGCCTGTGGCCCAAATCCCAAGGCTAGAAAGTGGTAGACTCAGGATTCAAGTTCAATCCTCCCTTGATCCTTTCTACTATTCTATGCGGTTGTAGCCAAATGGTACTTCCATTTCAAAATAATCTTAAGGAAAACCTGTAGTCCCACTGCTGACTCAGTTGATATGACCATTAACCCCCAGGCTAATTGAGCTACTGCCCTCTGTGCTACCATTGAATTTTGAATATTGAATAATACTCTATAAACAGATAATTATTTATACATGTAGTTCTACCACTAGTTGTGCTATGAGCTCTTGAACCACAAGGGCTATAATTTATTAATCTTGTTACCTGTAGTGTCTAACAGAGTAATTATTCAATGAATGGGATACCCTTCAAGAGGTTAGTAAGTTTACTTCGATACTCCTGCCATCAACTCCTCCTCCTCTGTCGAATTTTAGTTAAAAGCTGAGGTAGCACATGCAATACTTTATTCATTAGAAACAATTTATAAACTGAAAAGCTAGCTATTTAATAAAAGGGCAGAATACATTTGCCATAATATAGCAATCATTAGCATTAGCTTTGCAAATGTTCTTATGCAAAATTCTCTGGAATTTTAATTATCTCCAAGCTTGTCATGATCCAATGGTGCAGGGGGAAAAAGCCATTGAATAAGAGATGTGGAATGTGCAAATCATGATTAATAAAGAGATCTGGTTTTGCCACTTCCTGGTTTTGTCATCTTGGACTTTTTTTTTTTTTCCTGTTTTAAAATGGGGATATAACGATTAGTTCTTGTGATATAATAATATACTCATGAGTCTTTGGTTACTTCCTACATCACATTGCGCACTGGTCATATAACTTCTAAGATGTGATACACAATTCGAACAGTCACAGTTTAGGAAGGATATTATCCATTCACAGAAATAAGAGATTGTATAAAAGTCTGGAAATCAGGCCATGCAAGGAAAAACTGAAGCAACTTGGGATGCTTAGCTTATAGAATAGAGGACTATTTGCAGATAGAGAAGCACACTATGTGGAAAAGTCTCGATCTATGCTATATTTCTATAGAGGAACAAAGTCTGGAAAATTACAGGAGATTATCCAGTTTTCCAGTTGTTTGTTGTTGGATGGAAAGTCTGGTATCAGGTACTCCAAAATGGGGGCGTGGAATTTCCCCTATCCACTAAATTTTATTGTGTGTGGGGATAGCTTTTCCAGGGGTTTTGATATCTGTTTTGTTTGTTTTTATCTTCTACCATTGTTGCTATCTTTCATGATTTCCACTCTAAATGTAGTGTTTAAAAAATGTGACTTTGCTTTTGAATGGGTATGGTAATACAATTTTTCCTTAAAGATAGTTCAGGAAAGAGTGAAAAGTATTTTATTCAGACATTTTGAATGAATTCTTCATCTATAAACAGATAAGGTAGTCTCTTTAAGTTTGTTCCTACCCAATAATATTAAACTATCAGAATTAATGATTTTTGAAGATGGTAGAATAATGGCATTCATACCTCATTGTTCTAAGTATAAGGGAAAACTGCAAAGTAATGTAAATGGGAGGAGAAGATAGCCTCATCCATGTATGTAAAAGACATCCACAACTTTTATTAAAATACCTGTCATACTTCTCTTGATCTGAACCCAATCAAGAGAAGAAGGCACAGTTAGACAGACATGAGCCACCAGAGGTCACAAGGTAACGTGGGTTCTCTGAAAGTAATTGATACACTTGGGTGGTATCAAACAGTGCCTTACTTTGAACTGAGATTTTCAGATAATGACATTCCACACTTCTTAGCTGTGTGTTAGGTTGAAATAATTAATAGTAGTAGTAGTAGTAAGCTTTGTAGATGTGCTTGCAGAGCACCAGTAGATGTGTATGAGTTTGAAGAGTGAGACATGAAGAGTATCCACATACAAAAGAAGTAAACAGCTTTGGGTCAAAGTGGAATCTAATCTGAATCTGTGGTGGAGCAAGTATATAATAAGAGTAAAAACCCTGAATATTAAAAACTAATGTGGGAGCTTGGGGTTTTTATGGGGCATGAGCCACCCATCTCCTTGTATGGCCCTGCAATAAACCTTTCTCTGCTCCAAAAAGAAAGATAAGAAAACAAAACAAACCCAAAATCAATGTGACATTGTAACACATGGGGGAAAACTTCAAGTCTTATGCCTTGCTTAAAGAAGAGAGAATGAAGCAAAATTAAACATTAAAATTAAGAAAGTAAAAAAAATAAACAAGGAAGAAATAGAAAAGATAAAAATGAAAGTCTATCAATAACAAGTATGAAAATGGTTTAATTAATACATAATTTAGAAACTCATTCTTTGGGGAAGAAGCAACCTAATCAAGAAAAGGAAAAAAACACAACTGTACAAAGTAAAAAATGAGAGCAGGGAAATTTTTTCTGTACAGTCCTTCCTTACTTTCCCCTGCACTCTGTTACCTGAGGTGTGTATATATTGGAACCATGTCTTATTTTGCAGAGCTCCTGTACTTAATTTCTGTTAACACAGTACTGTGCAAAGCATGGACTTCTATAGTTACAAAATGTTTGCCACCAAATCAAAGAGGTGACTTGGCTTAACTCTAGGCAAATTAATTTTTTTAAAATCTATAATAAATAAATCCATAGAATGTTGTGTTGCTGAAGCTTACACAAGAAGAGACATAAACGTTTAGCAGACCAATTAACATAGACATAAAATTGTCAGTTACTTTCTTTAAGTTTCCAGACCCAGATGACTTGTTGAATTTTATGAAATATTTAACATATCTCTGATGCTTTTAAGATGTTTCAAAGCACAGAGAATGAAGAAGAATTTGTCCTTTTTAATAGGCAGCATAACATTATTATAAAAATATGACAAACATAATACAATAAAGGAAAACTAGAAAACAGACTCATTTACAAATGTCATTGCAGAATCCTAAATAACAAATAGTCACATTAAATTAAAGAGGTAAATATTATGTCCAAGTAAAATTCATATAAAGTAATGACAGTTCCTTATTAGTAAATCTATAATTTACTATTTAACAAGTTAAGGGGAAAACCATATTCATCTCCAGGGATGCTAAAAAGACAATTGATAAAATTCATATTCATTCCTTATTTTAAAAACACACACACACACAATTTAAAAAAAGATTATTTGGGGACTTCCCTGGTAGTCCAGTGGTTAAGACTGCATGCTTCCAATGCAGGGGGCATGGGTTGATCCCTGGTTGGGGAACTAAGATCCCACATGCCATGCAGCCAAAAATAGATAAATATATATTAAAATAAAACCGTGATCTTAAAAAAAAATTATTTCAAACCAAAAATTAGTGTCATCCTCAGTGACAAAGTGACGGATTCACTTCTATTAAAGTCTAGAAAAAGAAATGTCATTCACTGTCATCTCTATATGATAGCACTCTATAAATTCTAATCATTAAGATCAGAGAAAGTCCAAGTGTAAGTATTGGAAAGGAAGTGGCAAATTGATTATTTTCAGTTGACTTAATATTTACCTGAAAAAATTCAAAGAATTGTTTTAAATGAGAACTGATATGGAAAAATATTTCACTAGAACTCCAGGTTACAAAGCTGGTTATAAAAATCATAGCATTCACATACACAAACAAAACAATGCATTAAAGAATATGAGAATAAATTATAACAGAATAAATTTAAGAAACTATAATGAATCTAAATTTTTTTGAAAATCCTCTATTTATGAAAGAGGGCTTGACTAAATAGAAATACATTGCTTGTTTTTGGGTTGAAAGACTCACTGTTAATGTGTCAAATCTCTCCAAGTTCATAAATGTAAAGGAGCTCCCAACCAAAAAAATGGCATTCTTATTAGAATTTGACAAATTGATTTTAAAGTTCATTTGGAAAAGTTACAGTGCTGAAAGATTTCTATGTTTTTCTGGGATAGATGGAAATTATTGAATAGAATATAGTAGTAAGAAATAGGCTCGGAGGAGATTGGTTCAAGGTGGCAGAGTAGAAGGACGTGTGCTCACTCCCTCTTGCGAGAGCACGGGACTCACAACTGCTGAACAATCATCACCAGGAGGACACTGGAACTCACCAAAAAAGATACCCCACATCCAAAGACAAAGGAGAAGCTGCAATGAGATGGTAGGAGGGATGCAATCACAAGAAAATCAAATCCCATAACCACTGGGTGTGTGACTGCCAAATTGGAGAACAATTATACCACAGAAGTCCACCCACTGGAGTGAAGGTTCTGAGCCCCACGTCAGGCTTCCCAACCTGGGGGTCTGGCAACGGAAGGAGGAATTCCCAGACTTTGAAGGATAGGGGAATTTGGTTCCAGGACTTTGACAGGTATGGGGGAAACAGAGACTTCACTCTTGGAGGGCACACACAAAGTACTGTGTGCATAAGGACCCAGGGGGAAGGAGCAGTGACCCCATCGGAGACTGAACCACACCTACCTGCTAGTGTTGGAGGATCTCCTGCAGAGGCAAATAACAAATACGGGAATCCCCATAAGGTTAACAGCTGATCTTTCAGCAGAAACTCTGCAAGCCAGAAGGTAGTGGCATGATATATTTAAAGTGATGAAAGGGAGCAACCTTATAACCAAGATTACTCTACCCAGCAAGGATCTCATTCAGATTCCACTGGAAATCAAAAGCTTTACAGATAAGCAAAAGCTAAGAGAATTCAGAACCACCAAACCAGCTCTATAACAAATGCTAAAGGAACTTCTCTAAGTGGGAAACACAAGAGAAGAAAAGGACCTACAGAAACAAACCCAAAACAATTAAGAAAATGGTCATAGGAACATACATATCGATAATTACCTTAAACGTGAATGGATTAAATGCTCCAACCAAAAGACACAGGCTTCCTGAATGGATACAAAAACAAGACCCATATATATGCTGTCTACAAGAGACCCACTTCAGACCTAGGGACACATACAGACTGAAAGTGAGGGGATGGAAAAAGATATTCCATGCAAATGGAAATCAAAAGAAAGCTGGGGTAGCAATACTCATATCAGATGAAATAGACTTTAAAATAAATAATGTTACAAGAGACAAGGAAGAACACTACATAATAATCAAGGGATCAATCCAAGAAGAAGATATAACAATTATAAATATATATGCATCCAACATAGGAGCACCTCAATACATAAGGCAACTGCTAACAGCTATAAAAGAGGAAAATCGACAGTAACACAATAGTGGAGGACTTTAACAGCTCAGTTATACCAATGGACAGATCATCCAGACAGAAAATTAATAAGGAAACAAAAGCTTTAAATGGCACAATAGACTAGATAGATTTAATTGATATTTATAGGACATGCCATCCGAAAACAGCAGATTACACTTTCTTCTCAAGTGCACAAAGAACGTTCTCCAGGATACATCACACCTTGGGTCACAAGTCAAGCCTCAGTAAATTTAAGAAAATTGAAATCATATCAAGCATCTTTTCTGACCACAATGCTATGAGATTAGAAATAAATTACTGGGAAAAAAACATAAAAAAACCAAACACATGGAGGCTAAACAATACGTTATTAAATAACCAAGAGATCACTGAAGAAATCAAAGAGGAGATCAAAAAATACCTAGAGACAAATGACAACAAAAACAGGATGATCCAAAACCTATGGGACGCAGCAAAAGCATTTCTAAGAGGGAAGTTTATAGCAGCACATTCCTACCTCAGGAAACAGGAAAAATCTCAGACAGTCTAACCTTACAGCTAAAGGAACTAGAGAAAGAAGAACAAACAAAACCCAAAGTTAGTAGAAGGAAAGAAATCATAAAGATCAGTACAGAAATAAATGAAATAGAAACAAAGAAAACAGTAGCAAAGATCAGTAAAACTAAAAGCTGCTTCTTTGAGAAGATGAACAAAATTGATAAACCTTTAGTGAGACTCATCAAGAAAAGGAGGGAGAGGACTCAAATCAATAAAAAGGAGAAGTTACAACAGACACCGCAGAAATACAAAGCATCATAAGAAGTTACTGCAAGCAACTCTATGCCAATAAGATGGACAACCTGGAAGAAATGGACAAATTCTTAGAAAGGTATAACCTTCCAAGACTGAACCAGGCAGAAATAGAAAATATGAACAGACCAATCACATGTAATGTAATTGGAACTGTGATTAAGTCTTCCAACAAACAAAAGTCCAGGACCAGATGGCTTCACAGGTGAATTCTATCAAACATTTAGAGAAGAGGTAACACCCATCCTCTCAAACTCTTCCAAAAAATTGCAGAGCAAGGAACACTCCCAAACTCATTCTATGAGGCCACCATCACCCTGATACCAAAACCAGAAAAAGAAACTACAAAAAAGGAAAATTACAGACCAATATCACTGATGAATATAGATGCAAAAATCCTCAACAAAATACTAGCAAACAGAATCCAACAACACATTAGAAGGATCATACACCATGATCAAGTGGGATTTATCTCAGGGATGCAAGGATTCTTCAATATACACAAATCAATCAGTGTGATACACCATGTTAACAAAGTGAAGAATAAAAAGCATATAATCTCAATAGATGCAGAAAAAGCTTTTGACAAAATTCAACACCCATTTATGATAAAAACTCTCCAGAAAGTGGGCATAGAGGGAACCTACCTCAACATAATAAAGGTAATATACAACAAACCCAAAGCAAACATCATTCTCAATGGTGAAAAACTGAAACCATTTCCTCTAAGATCAGGAACAAGACAACGATGTCCACTCTCGCCACTATTATTCAACATAATTTTGGAAGTCCTAGCCATGGCAATCAGAGAAGAAAAAGAAATAAAAGGAATCCAAATTGGAAAAGAAGTAAAACGGTCACTGTTTGCAGATGACATGATACTATACATAGAGAATCCTAAAAATGCCACCAGAAAACTACTAAAGCTAATCAATGAATTTGGTAAAGTTGCAGGATATAAAATTAATGCACAGAAATCTCTTGCATTCCTATACACTAACAATGAAAGATCAGAAAGAGAAATTTAAGGAAACAATCCCATTCACCATTGCAACAAAAGGAATAAAATACTTAGGATAAACCTACCTAAGGAGGTAAAAGACCTGTACTCAGAAAATTATAAGACACTGATGAAAGCAATCAAAGATGACACAAACAGATGGAGAAATATACCATGCTATTGTGTTGGAAGAATCAATATTGTGAAAATGACTATACTACCCAAAGCAATCTACAGATTTAATGCAATCCCTATCAAATTACCAATGGCATTTTTTACAGAAGTAGAACAAAAAATCTTAAAGTTTGTATGTAGACATAAAAGACCCCAAATAGCCAAAGTGATCTCGAGTGAAAAAAACGGAGCTGGAAGAATCAGGCTCCCTGACTTTAGGCTATACTACAAAGCTACAATAATCAAGACAATATGGTACTGGCACAAAACAGAAATATAGGTCAGTGGAACAAGATAGAAAGCCCAGAGATAAACCCACGCACCTATGGTCAACTAATCTATGACAAAGGAGGCAAGGATATACAATGGAGAAAAGACAGTCTGTTCAGTAAGTGGTGCTGGGAAAGCTATACAGCTACACATAGAAGAATGAAATTAGAACAGTCACTAACACCATACACAAAAATAAACTCAAAATGGATTAAAGACCTAAATGTCAGACCGGACACTGTAAAACTCTTAGCAGAAAACATAGGAAGAATACTCTTTGAGATAAATCACAGCAAGATCTTTTTTGACCCACCTCCTAGAATAATGGAAATAAAAACAAAAATAAACAAATGGGACCTAATGAAACTTAAAAGCTTTTGCACAACAAAGGAAACTATGAACAAGATGAAATGACAACCCTCAGAATGGGAGAAAATATTTACAAACGAATCAATGGACAAAGGATTAGTCTCCAAAATATATAAGCAGCTCATATACCTCAATATGAAAAAAACAAACAACCCAGTCCAAAAATGGGCAGAAGACCTAAATAGACATTTCTCCATAGAAGACATACAAATGGCCAAGAGACACATGAAAAGCTGCTCAACATCACTAATTATTAGAGAAATGGAAATCAAAACTACAATGAAGTATCACTTCACACCAGTTAGAATGGGCATCATCAGAAAATCTACAAACAAGAAATGCTGGAGAGGGTGTGGAGAAAAGAGAGCCCTCTTGCACTGTTGGTGGGAATGTAAATTGATACAGCCACTATGGAGTACAGTATGGAGGTTCCTTAAAAAACTAAAAATAGAACTACCATACAACCCAGCAATCCCACTACTGGGCATATACCCAGAGAAAACCATAATTCAAAAAGACACATGCACCCCAGTGTTCACTGCAGCTCTATTTACAATAGCCAGGTCATGGAAGCAACCTAAATGCCCATGGACAGACAAAGAAGATGTGGTACATATATACAATGGAATATTACTCAGCCATAAAAAGAACAAAATTGGGTCACTTGTAGAGACGTGGATGGGCCTAGAGACTGTCATACAGATTGAAGTAAGTCAGAAAGCGAAAAACAAGTATTAACACATATGTGTGGAATCTAGAAAAATGGTACAGACGAACTGGTTTGCAAGGCAGAAATATAGACACAGGTGTAGAGAACAAACATGGGGACACCAAGGGAGATTAGCGGGGGGTGGGTGGGGGGGGTGGGGTGGTGGTGGGATGAATTGGGAGATTGGGATTGACATATATACACTAGTATGTATAAAATAGATAACTAATAAGAACCTGCTGTGTAAAAAATAAATAAAATTTTAAAAATAGGCTCAATTTCAATGAGAATTTAGCACATAATAAAGCTAGACTTCAAATATCTCTATGTGCCATTGGCCAAATGCTAGTTCTTTGGGGGAGAAAAGTTATATTTCTACCTGTTCTCAAAGTTAGAAAGAAAACTGAAGCCATAAGAAACGTAGGTGATAATGAACATCAGTGAATAGATTTTACTTAACAATATGTAACAAAGTTTTGAGATCTAAAGCACAAATATCTGCTTTAATAACTTTATACTGTTCCATTGTATGACTGTATCATTATTTAAATAGGACCTTACATTGGCTAAGACCTTACATTGTTTCTATGTTATAAACAATGCTATAATGAGCATCCTTTCACAAATGAGCAAGTGAAATCTCTTGAAGTACAAAAAGGGTATGACGTGTGCACACTTTAAAAAGTGATATACTCACATGTATCTTTCAGAGTTTTTAATGTCAACTTAATGTATTAATAAAAAATGATAATCAGGCCTGTGCTTTCGATAGACATTGGGTTTGTGAAGTGAGGGGACATCTTTTTAAGGTACATGAAGTTGCACAGTATGAACATTTTTTTTAACCTTTGCATGTTATTTACCAAGTAACTTCTTAGATAGCTGAAGGAAGTTTGTCTGAATTGAAAGTAAAGAGAGCAAGCTGCAGAACATTGTGGATGCTGTGATCTTATTTTTGTAGAAAAAAGGCTATTCATGCATGTATAATTTGAACTCACAAGGGAGTAAAACAAAAGAAGAGCTATAAATAAAAAGACAAGGGAAATAAAATAATGCTATTGGGCAGACGTCAAAGATATCTGGATTTGTTTCTAATCTTTCTAAATTAGCTAAAATTAGATTCAGATCTAGGAAGTATGCAATTAATACTTCATGACAACATTACTTAAGCTAGTAAGAATATATGTGTGTTTCTTGTCAAAATTTTAAGTTTTTTAATTACATTCTTTCTTTCCTTCTTGTTAGAAATTCTACAACCCTTTCAGTGTGCATCATGGTGGTTTTCAATTTCTAAATACTATCTGGTAAATATATGTAACTGAGAAACAAACCAAACAGTAAACCCCAGACAAACAAGGAACAAAGGTGTTTGGTTTTCACTGCATATTCCAGATAGGATATTTTAAAACAAATGACTGAAAATGTTATAAAAATTAACAGTTCTCTCATCAGCAAAGGAAGGAGTCTAGATTTTGATTTATATAAAATCCATCTTTAAGGCAGTATGGTTTTATTTAAAGCTTACATTAAAAAATTGAGAATGCTGTTTAGCTTACAAGTTCAACAATCATTTTCTTCGGGATTCCAATAGAAGGGCAAATGGGAAAAAATGAGGTTTGAGTTATCCCACACATGAATTGGTCTACATAAGCTATTTCTACTTGATAGAGACATTTAATCAGCATTCTTTATTTTCCTTTGCTGATTGTATCACGATTATCCAAAGTAAAACGAAGAAAGTAAGGAAAAAGAAATACATCAATAAAGTGCAGGACAGTCTAATCAGTTGGCGTTTTTAGAATGCTGCACAACCTCCAAGTACGTGCTTAAATGGCGTCTTCTCGGTGAACCTCACCTGGACCATCCCGTTCTAAAATTAGACTCACCCACCCACCACCATTTGGATTCTTACTCTGTTTCATGTTCTTTTCTCACAGCGTTTATCACTTTCTAAATGGTCATACACTTATTTATTATGTTGATGAGTCTATGTCCCCTGCTGAAACCTAAGTTCTGAGAGGACAGAGATCTGTCTGGTTTCTTCTCTGGTGTATACCTAGCATCTGGAATAATGCTGGAACATGATAAGTGTTCAATAATTACGTGCTGAATAAATGAAATTATACAGAAGAAGTTCCTGAGCATAAAAGCAAACTTGCAGTAAATTATTAGGTAAGGCTAGAGATACAACTGTCAAAGATTTAAAAGCATTCATAGTAGGCTAAGTAGAGGAGTAAATTAATTAAAAATTTAGAATCCATCAAATATTTATGAAGCACCTCTTGTGGCAAAACACATTAACCTAAGTGTATGACTGTGTTAATTATTAAAATCATAATAAGTTTTGGCATTGTTAAGTTTAAAAAAAAAACCACCCAATTTGGTTTTTGAGGGTCAGTATGTTTTTTCTTTTGTTTGTATGCATACAGATCTCAACATCCTTCTTGGTGACCACAGTCTCGTGTAGATACTACATCCAGAATTTTACATCTTACTTCCAATATCCTTGCCTTTTCTCCTATTCAGCTACTCACTCCCAGGACTATACCTTGGACATTGCCAACAGTTGGAAACCCTTTATTTTTTACATAATCAATTTGAATAAGTAGCTTTCTGCCTATAACTTCCCATGTTTCCATCAGGCTTCCTTATTTAGCCAGTTATTTGAATTTAATCTAATCTTGAGCTTCAGGACTGATCCCCATGTGCACTGAACCTTTCCTTTGCCTCAAATCATTGGCTGCTCTTCCTAGTAACCTCTTGTCTTTCCGAGGTTGGATTTCATAGCTTATTACTTTAAGCAATCTTTTCAAACAAATAATATTAAAAATACTAATTCCATACTAAAGCTAATATTAAATTTAATAACAATACTAATATAAATAGTTAACATTTTTGAATCCTTGCTGCATGCCCAACCCTATTCGAATCTCTTTACATGTACTTATTAATTTAATCCTTACAACTCCATAGTTGGTATCGTTTTATCCTCATTGTACGTATGAAAAAACTAAAGGAACATAAGGTTAAAAATTTTTTCTTGAGGTCACACAAGTGAACAGTTTAGAACTAGATTATGAAGCCTGAAATTCAGTTTCCAGGGCACGTTCTCATAAGCGTGGTATCTGCCCTTATTGATCCACTGAAATGGCCTTTGCAACTTTACAGTGAGCTGCCTATTGCTAAATGTAATCAACATTTCTTACTCTCCATGGCAGAAGGGTGAAACTCTACATTCATGGCCCACAAACTTGACTCTCAAATGCTCTCCAGCTATCGTTTTTCTATTTCCTGATTGATTGGCTGTTTCTGGTTCTCTCTGTCAAATTATCTCTTTTTTCCTCATTCTCCCCACCCCTTCTCTTTATTGTCGAAATACAATGACTTTTGTTTCATGGAGAAAGTAGAAACTATAAGATAAATTTTCCTGTACCTCTCCCAATTCTATTCTCTTACTACCATATATAATTTATTTCTACTTCTATTTAATGTTCCCTCTACCTCTGCTTTCACTTTCATAAAGCACTTTTGCCTCCATGATGTCTTTCTCTGCCTTACTCTTAAGTTCTGGTGTTTATCAGGGTTCAGTTTTAGTCTTGATTCTCTTATGCTATGCACTACCTCTAGGCTTTATTAACCATTCCCATGGTTTCAGTTATTATACATAAGAGTTTGGTTAAAAATCTGTATCTGTAGCCCAGATCTCTCCTGAGATTTATCCAGTGTACTGAAAGATAAACTGAGGTATATTAAAAATTTTAAAAGTCTGAGTGAAAAGTGATTAGACTCTGGCAGCATCCAATCTAGCAGATAGGAAGAGAAGCTGTACAAAATGAAAGACTTTTATATGCATAAGGTAGTAGGAACAAAGAAATTTATACCAGACAAAAAATGTGTTGGTTATTGCAAGGTTACTTTCCTTTAGGGGATTGCAGGGGTCTCTCAGGAAGACTACCTAACAAGTGCTGATTGGGAGATTCCTAGTTAACTGGTTTATTTAAGATCCCATTTCTGGGAGAGCTAAAACTAATTAAGTCTCGGTTTGGTGACGAGGGTTTTGCAGAAGTAGCTCTATCTTGGGCCTGTTGTCTTGTGTTTTAACAGTATGTAATCATGTCCTGGATATCTTTGCTTGGATGTTCCATAAGCACCTTAAACTCGGTATCTAAAATTGAATTTGCATTTTCCTCCATGACTTTCTTCTTCCTGCCATATCTCAGTGAATGGCATCACCATCCACTTAGTTTTTGCAAGGTATAAACTTTAAAATAGAGTCATCCTAAAATGTTGCTTTTCTTTCAACACTTACCTTCAAGCAATCTTCAAAACTTTAAAACTTCCTCCTATATATTTTTTAAATACTTATTTATTTATTTATCTGGTTGCACTGGGTCTTAGTTGAGGCAGGCGGGTTCCTTAGTTGTGGCATGCATGTGGGATCTAGTTCCCTGACCAGGGACTGAACCTGGGCCCCCTGCATTGGGAGCACAGAGTCTTATCCACTGCGCCACCAGGAAAGTCCCCCTCCTATATATGTTTTTTTTTTTTTTTTTTAATAAATTTATTTATTTATTTATTTTTGACTGTGTTGGGTCTTCGTTTCTGTGCAAGGGTTTTCTCCAGTTGCGGAGAGCGGGGGCCACTCTTCATCGCAGTGCATGGGCCTCTCACCGTCGTGGTCTGTCCCGCTGCGGAGCACAGGCTCCAGACGCGCAGGCTCAGTGGTTGTGGCTCATGGGCCTAGCCGCTCCGCGGCATGTGGGATCTTCCCGGACCAGGGCTCGAACCCGTCTCCCCTGCATTGGCAGGAGGACTCCCAACCACTGCGCCACCAGGGAAGCCCCTATATGTGTTTTGAATCCATCCACTTCTATCTAACTCAACTGACATTTCCTAATGTGGGGAAGAGTACATGCTTTTAAAATATTAGAGTTGCAACAACCTTTTAATTGCCTTCTCTTCGTCCAGTATAGCCATAAGAAACCCATAATAACCATAATCTCGCCAATGTTAAAAGATAAACTGAAGCATATTAAAAATTGTAAGAGTTTATTTGAGCAAAAATCTATTTGAATTGGGCAGCACCAAATAGGAAGTAGTTAGAAGTGCTCACTGACAGGAGCTAGGGGAAAGGCTTTTACAGGAAAGGTGAGGAAACAAACCAAGGGCATTATCTGATGGACTGTAGCTTAAGTGTTTGTCTTATTTTGAAAAGACTAGTCAGCTGTTTGTGATTGGTTGTCCTTGGTTTCCATGACTTTACCTCACGGGATTTACAGGCTGAGGTTTTGGTTTGCTTGCATAGGCTGCCAAAGGCTTAGGCCACCTCAGTCTAATGGCCTTCAGGTTGAATTAACACCAACTAGGAAATAAACTTCCTCCTTCCCCCAAATTCCCAAAGTTTCATCCCATTACAAGTTTAGGCTCAGGCTTGAGGTCTAGAATCTTGATATCCAAATCAGGATGAGGCAAGTATGTTTCCTTTCAGCCCGAAGACCTGTGAACTAAAGAGACAAGTTAATTGCCCTTCACAAACCCAACATACGGTGGTGGGACAGGGATAGAATGGTCACAGTAGACACTCCTGTTCACTGTGGTGTGGGGGAGGTGATGAGGAGGCATCACAGGAGTCAAGCGGTCCCTAGTGCCAAGAAATTCTGAAATCGCGTTAGACATATATCAACACTTCCAGCTAGGGTCCAATTCTACCTCCAGGAAATGGGTTTCTGAGGCTTTTGGCTCCTTCCTCTGGACTGTTAGCTTCATTCTCTGAGTCACCTTTCCTTTTCCATAATAAATGGCTCATGCTCGCTGCAGAGTGGTTTCTCATTCCTCTTCCTTCACGGGAAGGTTGAGAATGTGGTCTCTCGCCGCTGAGGCTTTCCGTGTCAAGAATGACAACTCTCAGTGTCTGACCAGTGAAAAGCCCTATGACCTTCTGCTCACAAGTGGAATCTTCTTTATGGTGTCCTCGGAGTTGCTCTGGGAATACCAGGAAGTACATTGTGGTGGCCAACATGGCGGAGGGCATGGAGAGGTGAGCAACAGATGGGGGTAAAGGAATCTAGGTGGTGTGAGATGAGCCATACACCTCTTGCTCTCTCTACATTTCCCTTCCCCCTTCCTTGACATTGGCCCTCTGGAGAGGTCTTTCTGGTGAGAGTCATTGTTTTCCTCAGACCAGACCACTGGGTTAATCTTATGAAAGCAGAAAAACAACAAAATAGAAAAAGGCCTTCTTTCCCATTTAGCCACTTTACAAGTTAGTCCCCGAATAGGACTAAATTGTGGTGAAAAGAATTTTCATCCAAAGAAAAGATTGTGTTTTTACCCCAGCTGGCACAGTTAAAGAATCTTTTATGTACTGACTGTTTCTCCTGCCAAAGAAGAGGATAGAAACTAAATTCTTACTCCTCCGAGCCCATGCATTTGCTTCTCTAGTTCCTGGTCATTGAAGTTTAAAAGGTCCACAGCAGCTTTCAATTCTTTAGCGTTAGGCCTAAATGAAAATCTCTGAAGGTGAAAGCTAAAATAGTCTGGGATAACATTAATTCTGAGAATGAAAGTAGCCTTCAGCTCTATTTCCCTGAAATAGCATTCCTGCAAAAGAACACATGCTGATAGATAATTACGAATAAGTCTGGTCTTTAATAATGCACTTTTCTTGTTCTGAGAAGTGTGTCAGTTACAGATCAAGTGGCTCTCTGGGGGAGGTATGGACCACTTCTTAAAGATAACCTCATCTTTAGAGACCATATTTACATTGTTGTTCTAGATCTACTTCAGCATTTTTGTACTACTTAGACAAATGACTTGTATTTGTCCTTGAGAAGATAATATTTGTGTTGCAATGATTTAGAAGTGATTGTGCATGACAGGCAATCTTGCTCTTCTTTCAATAATAGCATCCTGACCAAGGGACGATCGTGTATCTCTTCCTTGATTCATCTGTCCTTTATATAGAATCTTCTTGAAGATGGGCAAATTATGACTAAAATTATATATTCACTGGGAAGAAGAATAACTTTTATTCTTTTTCAAGTAAGGGACCATAAGTTAACCCCTTAGCTACACTTCTATGTGAAAGTCTACATAATTACTCTATTCCCATTACCATGGTTGACCCTGAAATTTTGTCTTTTCCAACAGTGATTTGGAAAAAATATAATGTTTTCTGTATTTTAGGGGAGACTTTTGAACTCAGAGTCTGTGGTAGTTTATACTGTGTCCACTTGGTTAAACTGGAATTAGTTTTCTCCAAACCACCTTCCTTCTGTGGCCCTGGGTTAGAATCGACCAAAGAGAAAGGTATATGGAAGATGAAAGTGCAGTAGTGGCTGTTGCGCTCTGAAGGCTGTTGTGAGATGTGGTCAGAAACACAGGTGTGATGGCAGGTTCCAGCTTGTCCTCCGTGTCCCTTATTCACTGTCCTAAGCACTGGCCCTGCTGACCAGCAGGGGCCTCCAGCCCCCATAACCAGACCTTTGGCTGCTAACAGAAGAAGGAGCTACACAAAGGCAACCAGTTTCCATAGACTGAGTTCTCCACCAGCGACATTACGTGGTCCCACATCAACAGCTTAATATGCCCTGCTTCCCAGATTCTCCTGCAACCTGTCTGCCTGCCCCAGAGCTTTGGCAGTTGCCAGCTCTGATAGCAATTCTGTCTGTGGATAGATGAAATCCCTGAAAACTAGCATAGATTGATAACCTAAGGAATACTAGGAGCATCTCAGTCTAGCTTTTAACTGTTTTTCATTAGTAAGATCTGGTGCACATTTATCTAGAACTGTAGCAGCCACTAACCAGTGTGATGAGGAACTAAATTTTAATTTTATAATTTTCACTTACCAAAGTTTAATTTCAAAACTGAAGTCGTAAAAAATATTTTTCTGTGAAACACAACTTCATTAAATTGGTAGAACGACATTTCACTTTAACTGTTGCACTGTGAAGTTGCTGTTTATTGTGGTGTGCAGATCAGGTGTGTGCATCTAGTCAGTGTCAATGGATTGACTCAATTTGAATGCATTTTTTCTGTACATCAATGTAAAATTGTGGAATGTTTACTTGACATTTTATGCAGTAATACCTATATAATTTGTAAGTGGTAATTAAAAGGAAATACTAATTATTATTTTAACTATAATTATTATTTTAGCTAAAAACAAGTATGAACATATTTTAAAATTTGAAATGAAGGCTTACTGTGGATGCAGCATTGAGTGAAGACATTAAAACCAGAACAGTAAAGTCAAAAAAGAGAGAGAGGTCATAAATTGCATGGTGAATAGCAATTGCAAGTCACTAGCACAGAGCAAAACCAAAAAGCTGTTTCACTGTTGCGTAAAATTTTTTAAAACAATAAAATGGACAGTATAAGGAGACATTTTCAACAAATTCACGGTAAATTTGATACTTCCTTTCAGCAACAAAAATATCAGTGAAATTAGGCACACAAAATCAAAGAGAAGAATAGATAAAACAAATCAGCTGAAATGAGAAATATGTGCATAACAAGTTTTTAAGTGACTTTTAATAGGATCTAATCTAGCAAATAACACGAACTTTTTGTATAAAGACTCTTTTGATGGAAAGGAGGCAAAAGACAGTGATTAATTTTCCGTTTTTTTTAACCTTCCTTTAACGTGCTACCAGACAATTAAAAATTATACACATAGCTTGCATTATATTTCTAGTGGACAGTGCTGATTTAAAAAGTATACCAAGACTTGAGTTAAAGTCTCATTTAAACAAATCGGAGAGGCTAGGAAACGCTTCATTTCAGATCTTTTCATTTCTAAGGGATCTTTGCAAAGTATATTTTAGCTTTTACTCTGTAGTTCATAAATATTTGATATTTTGCTGTTAGCATTACTGGCTACTTGTGTTTATATGTGCTAGTAAATATTCATACATTAAAGAATATTTCTATATAAACTTAGAAAATAGAAAATGTATTTTACTACCCTATATAGTCATTATTAGCATATTGATAGCTTTTCTATAAAGCACAAAATTTACTTCAAAGTAAAATCATAGGGGAATACACGAAAAAGACACTATTGGAAGTAAAGACTTTTCAACCATAACTGATGAGACATCACGTAATTAGATAAAATGGGAAACATAAAGTGTTGCCAGTGAATATCAATTTTCACAGGTATCTAGGAGTAACTATTTGGTAGAATAAGTAATGGCAAATACCAACATGTCTTTGTTGGTTAGAAGTGGTTCTTGATAACCATATTGCTCAAATTTAATTATTTTTGTATATTCAGGTTAATATCTGAACTAACGTTCAGTAATGTTGCATTTGAACTGTCAGTTTTGAACTCAATGAACTGCTTGTCCCTTTAAGAACCAACCTCAGAATTTTCTTTTGCTGTATGATTTCATTGGTGTCACTTATAACCATACTGTGTCATTTCTGGAATAAATTTCTTCCACGGAGACCAAGTAGGCAATGTCCTTGCAAAATACATAGTGCTCTATCAATCTAAAGGTTGGGTTACCAGACTTAAAAGCCAACCTAATTTAATGACTAAACAAACCTCTGTAGAAACTTAGACCTGCTTAACTCCTTCAGGCATTTCTAAGCACTTTAAATTCTGCCAAAGATGTGAGCTGGTGCTCTAATGAATAGTCAGCAAGTGGCCTTAATCCATGGGGATATTGATTCCAGCTGGAGATGCCTATCACCTGAGTTGACATTTAATACCTTTGATAAAAGGGAAAATAAAAAGCCAAACTTGCTTTATCATTCTTATAAAATATCAACTTGAAAGAATCTCAGGTTTAAAAAAACAACAAAAACAAAATTGTAGGGTAAAAATATGGCTTTGCTGCCTAAACAGTCTTGTGGAGCCCAGAAGTTGGAAAGGGCCTCCACAGACAAAACCTGACTCAGAAATAGTTTTGATTCCTGGGTGTGATTAAGGATATATCCATCCTATTTGTAGAGTATGTGTGGAAGACTGCAATTGGTCATGAGAGTTATCTGCATATTAAAATGTACTCCATAGTGACAATGTGTCTGCCATATTTCTCATCTCATACTCCTGACCTTGTAAGGTAGGAGAAGAAGTTTGAAAAGGGTATGCCATTCAGAGTATATATTTATGCTACTTGGTTAAACATCAAGCTGTAGAATGTGGGGGAAGTGAGCCTTCTAGAATGGCAGAATAAGGTACTTGATGAACCCTCTCCCCAGCAAAACTCCAATTTAACCAATAAAAATTGTAAGTAAAATAGTCATTTTAAGTTTCTGGAAATTGTCCTAAGAGCATAGAGTGAATGGAGAAACATTCATTTTTAAAAATGTACTAAATCTCAGTAAGAATAGCACGAATCTGGAGCAGTTGAGTCACAACCTGTTCCCTTAACCTCCACCCCTAGTTCCATGTTACAGAAGCTCTGTACCAGGTGCTCTTCCCTGGCCACCTACAGCCAAGAAGAGAGGGGCTCCCTCTTCCCTAAGCTTTCAGTCTGGGGCTACAGTTTCCATTTCTCATCCCAGCCCCGTGTTGCAGAATGTCTGTCTATTCCATGCAGGTGTGGCTGAGAGAAATAGGTCTCCCTTTTCCTATGGAATCCTTAATCATAAAGCAGAAGTTCAACCCCAAATGCAGCAGGCTGAAAATACTAGGACCCCAATTTTGTAGGGTGGGAGGGGCAACCCGAGAAAACAAGGGGAAGCCGCCCTGCCTTTCCCCCCACGGCCACTCATACGCAAAGGTGTCACTCTTGGAAAAGCAGGTACTTACCCCTAGCTTTGCTAAAATGGTGCAAAGTTTCTGCCCAGGAGGAAAGGCAGCCCATAAGGACAAGGAGCTCTGCAGCTCTGGCTGAGGAAACTGGCTTTATTTAGAACACAGCATGGAGAACTCTATGTCTAAGGGTGATTTTTAAAATGTGGACACCTTTGTTGAGGGCAGCTAAGAAAGAGCAACCAGAAGTTTAATAGAGTGAATTGGAGAAAAAGATAGCCAAGAAGAGCCCTCCTGGGACCTTAGTCAATTCTTGGAGTCAGGAAGGCTGTCACATATAACAACAATAGGAAGAAATCTGAGTAGGAAAATCAGACCTGCACATGGGGAAGGAATTAGAATTTTCAGAATTAGTTCAACCAAGTTCATTGAACAAAATCAGTTGACTCTTGAACAACGTGGGGATTAGGGATGACAACCCTTTGTGCAGTGGAAAATCCGCTTATAACTTTAGTTGGCCTTCTGTATCTGTAGTCCTTCATCTTTGGATTCAACCAACCATGGACCATGTAGTACTGTAGTACATACTTACTGAAAAAAAAAATCTGTGTATAAGTGGACTTGCACAATTCAAACCCATGTTGTTCAAGGGTCAACTATAAACAAATGACTCAGCAAACAAGAACAACCCCCAGAGGGTTATCAGTATCCAGATTTGCTACAATATACCTGAAATGTCTAGTTTTCAATAAAAAAATTGAGATATGCAAAGAAACAGTAAAGTGTAATCCATACACATAATAAAATAACAGGCAATAAAAACTACTTCCAAGGAGGCCCAAATGGTAGGATGGTGGACTTGGCAGACAGACCTCAAAGCAGCTATTACAAAGATGTTTAAAGACTAAAAGAAACAATGCTTAAGGAATTGAAGGTATGATTATAATGCCTTATCTGTAAATGGAGATGAAAGTATTAAAAAGAAACAGAAGTTCTGGAGATGAAAAGTAAAATAACCAAAATGAAAAATTTAGTAGAGGGGCTCAACAGGAGACTTGATCTGTCAGAAGAAAGAATCAGCAAACTGAAGATAGGTCAGTAGAGATTAGGCAATCTGAAGAAAACAGAAAAAAAAAAAAAAAAAGAACAAAACCTCAGAGAAATGTGGGACACAATTAAGCACTCAAGATTATATGTGATGGATATACCAGAGGGAGAAGAAAAAGGAAAAAGACAGCAAATAAATAAATGATGGCTGGGAAACTTTCCAAATATGAAGAAAAACATAAATCTACACATCCAAGAAGCTGAAAAAACTTCCAATAGGAAAAGTGGAAAGAGATCCACAATGGAATACATTATAGTCAAAATGTTGAAAGACAAAGACAAATGTTGAAAGCAGCAAGTGAAAAAACATCTCAACCTGTACATGCAAACTCCAGTAAGATGAACAATTAACTTCTCAGAAACAATGGAGATCAGAAGGCAGTGGAAGACATACGAAAAGTGCCAAAAGTAAACCGTCAAAAATCTTAAATTCAGCAAAACTATCTTTCAAAAAGGAAGGTGAAATAATATAGCCAGATAAACAAAAACTGAGAGATTAGGATGCTAGAACACCTGCCTTACAGAAAATAATAAAGGAAGTTTTTCAAAGGGAACCAGAAATGGTTAAAAAAAAAAAAAGGTTAAAATTACAAACTCTACAAAAATATATTTGCTGTCCTTTCTCGTCCCAGCTTCTTTAAAAGACAAACGATTATAAAAAGTAATAATTTTAACAATGTATTGGTGGAGGTGTAGCATATATAGATACAATATGTATACCACTAATAGCACAAACAAGATGACAAAGAGGGAATTGGCTTATATATGAATAAATTTTCCATATTTCTTTGGAACTAAGTCAGTATAAATCTGAAGTAGAGTCTGACAGTTAAGATGTAAGTCCTAGAGTAACCAGTAAGAAAAAACTCAAAACTATAAATAAAAAATCATTAAAGCTATTATTGATACACTAGAAAATATACACTTAATACAAAAGAAGCCAATAAATAAGGAATAGAGGAACAAACAAGAAAAGAGATGCATAGAAAACAAAAAGCAAAATGGTAAATGTACATCCAATATCAATAATAGTAAATATGAATGGATTAAAAATCCAATCAGAAGACAGATTGCCATATGGGTAAAAGAAATCTAATCCAGCTCTATTTATAGAAGACATGTTATAGATTAAAAATTATAAATAGGTTGTAAGTAAAGGATAGAAAAAGATGTGTGCTGCAAACAGTATCAAAAAGAGAGCTGGGGGACTTCCCAGGTGGCACAGTGGTTAAGAATCCGCCTGCCAATGCAGGGGACACGGGTTCAATCCTTGGTCCAGGAAAATCCCACATGCCGCGGAGCAGCTAAGCCCGTGTGCTACAACAACTGAGCCTGTGCTCTAGCGCCCACGAGCCACAACTACTGAGCCCGTGTGCCACAACTACTGAAGCCCATGCGCCTAGAGCCCATGTCCGCAACAAAGAGAAGCCGCCACAATGAGAAGCCCATGCACCGCAATGAACAGTAGCCCCCGCACGCCACAACTAGAGAAAGCCTGGGCGCAGCAATGAAGACCCAACACAGCCAAAAATAAATAAATAAAAAATAAATAAATTTATAAAAAAAAAAAAAGGGAGCTGGAATAACTATAATAATATCGAACAAAATAGACTTCAAGAGAAAAATTCTTATTAGAGGCAAAGAAGGACATTTTGTATTGATAAATGGGTCGATTCACAAGGAACACCTAATAATTATAAACATATTTGTATCTAACAACAGAAACCTAAGGCCATGAAGCAAAACCTAGTAGAATGAAAGAGAAATAGAAAATTCACCAATAATAGTTAGGTAGAACAACTTGCATAATGGATAGAACAACTAGGCAGAAGATCAGCTAGTAAAAAGAGTTGAAAATAACTGTGTAAGCCAAATAAATGTTATAGACATCTACGAACTCTTCACCCAACAAAAGCACATTCTTCTTAAGTGCACATGGACCATCCTTCAGGGTAGACGATATGGTAGGCTATTAACCAAATCTCAATAAATTTAAAGGGATTGAAATTATACAAAATGTTTTCTGACTTCAATGAAATGTAATTAGAAATCAGTAGCACGAAAAACTGGAAAATCCAAATATGCAGAAATTTAAGAACACATTCCTAAATAAACAATGAATCAAAGAAGAAATTAGGAAGTTAGAACATTTTGAAAAAAACCCCAAAACACAACATACTAAAATTTATGTGATCAGCTATAGTCACGCTTAGAGGGAAATTTATAGCTACCAAGTTCATGATTTGGAGCACTTAATATTGTTAAGTGGTTAATACTCCCAAAATTGAATTACATAGTTAATACAATCTTTATCAAAATTCCAGCTGGCTTTTCTTTTAGAAATTGACATACTTTTTCTAAAATTCATACGGAATTCAAGGAGCCTAAAATAGTCAAAATAATGTTTGTAAAGAAAAACAAATTTTGAGGACTCAGATTTCCTAACTTTTAAGATATTGTAAAACTACAGTAAGCAAGACAGTGTAGTAACTGGCCTAAGGATAGATGTGAGGCCAGAAATAAACTCTTACTTTCGTGGTGTAGGGGAACAACATTTACCACCCCAAAATGTCTCTGACATGCAGATTATTTCGAGCTGAAAACAGTCAAAGCCCAAAAGACTCAGGAAGAAAGTTGACCTTCCCCCCAGCTGCCTAAAGAATTTAGGTAGAGAAATATTACAGGAATAGAGCTATTACCAAAGATATCTGCAAAGAATATAGAGGAGGAATGGTGAAGGAATTTCTTAGCGGTCAGAGTCTGGGCTGGGTTCTATTGTCTCTGCAGGACCCGGCAAACATTTGTTTACCAAACATTTGCTTTTCCTTGTGAATTGCCTTCCTCCTCTTTGAAATCCCAGACTATTACTCCCAACACCCTCTTGCATCTTTAGCTGAAGATGGTATTTAAGGTGTGGATTTCTGTCATTTGTTGAGTTACTCAGTTTTTCTGTGTCTCTCCTATGTATACATGTTATTAAACTTTGGTGTGATTTTTCTCCTGTTAATCTGTCTTATGTCACTTTAATTCTTTGACCAGCTTGGAGAATCTAGAAGGGTAGAGGAAATTTTCTTTCTCCCTGACAGTGGTCAATTGATTTTTTTCATAGGGATGCAAAGATATTTCTATGGGGAAAGAATAGTCTTTCACAAATGGTGCTGGAATAGCCTGTTATTAATATGCAAAACTATATAAAATTCTTAGAAAAAAACACAGAAGTAAAACTCCATGACCTTGATTTAGGCAATGGTTCCTTAGGTATGACACCAAAAACACAAAGGATTTTTTAAAAAATGATAAATTACACTACATCAATATTAAAAACTGTGTGTGTGTCAGATGGTACCATCAAGAAAGTGAAAAGACTGTTCACAGACTGGGAGAAAATATTTGCCAATTATATATCTGATAAAGGACTTGTATCCAGAATATTAAAGTAACACTTAAGACTCAATAATAAAAAGGCAACTCAATTTAAAACCCGGTAAAGGATTTGAATAGGCTTATTTCCAAAGAAGATAGCAAATGGCCAATAAGCAAACTAACCGGTGCTTAACATCATTTGTCATTGGGAAATGCAAATTAAAATCACAATGGGTATACTTTACATCCACTAGAATGGCTATAATTAAAGAGAAAGTTAATGAAAAGGGTTGGTGAGGATGTAGAGAAATTGTAAAGCTCACACTTTGTTGATGGTAAAATTGTGTAGCTGCTTTAAGAAAGAGTTAGGTAGTTCCTCTATCTGTCAAACGAAAGATACCATATGACCTGACAAGTTCGCTCCAAGGTATATAGCCAAGAGAATGAAAACATACATCCACACAAAACTTGTACACATATGTTTATGGTAGCATTGTTCATAACAGCCAAAGACGTGTAAATAACCCAAGTGTCTATCAACTAATGAGTGAATAAAGTGTGTTACCACCATGCCATGGACTATTATTCAGTAATACAAAGGAGTGAAGTACTGATACGGGATTAAACACTGATAAACTTTGAAAAAAAGTAAGCTAAGTGAAAGAAGCCTGTCACAAAATATACAGTGTATTATTTAATTTCATAGATATGAAATGTCTAGAATATACAACGTTATAAAGACAGAACTTAGATTAGTCACTGCTTAGGGCTGGAATGGGAGTGGCAAATGTGGAGTGATTGCTAAAGGGCAGGAGGTTTCCTTAGGGGGAAGAGATGGTGTATAATCAGATTGTGGTGGTGATTGTACAACCCTATGAGTACACTAAATATCATTTTATTTTATACTTTAAATGGGTGAATTATATGGTATGTGAATTATAGATCTGTTTTTAAAAAAGCAGTGACCTGTGAAGGCATACATCTGTTTAAAATGTAGCTCTCTTTCCTATTTTCTTATGTCCATCTTGTCCTTTTTGTACTCTACTCTCAAATTATTCAGTAGATAAAAGTTATTATTTCTCTTACTCTAATTAATAAGAGGTAAACTGAATTATATTTTTACAAAAGGATATTTTCAGTATAGTCTACTCAGTTATCTATTAGGTATTTTAAAAAATAGTCAAACTCTATATTCGTGGTGCTCGTGAAATAGATACTTAGGAAAATCCCAGTCTTCCCCTTTTCTTTGGCTGGCTACATACCAGCTGTAATACCATTATTCTCCAGTCTACAGCTCCCATAAAATTTGCTGTTTACTTCCTTTTCAAAGTAGACTCTATTATAGTGCTCAACATTTACATATCACTTTGCATTTAAATTGCCCTCCTTATAATCATTAGTTATTTCCCGTAACAGCCATTATCAGCACCAGTGTTTATGAAGTGCCCACTAGTATTCCCCTTGCTTGTGGGCTCAAGGGTTGAATCTGTTAAGAGGAAGAAGCAAAGAAGTTTTACAGATGTTTGATCAGCAAGCCAAGGTCACAGAACAATCCTGTGGCAATCCTGGGATTAGGACTCACAATTTTCTCATTTTAACTGCTCCATGGCCCATTCACCTGCACAGTTTCCCTATAGAAAAGGATAAGTAGAAAGTATTTCATCACATCTCATGTTTCTGATGCATTTGCTGAGATTTGCATGTTCCAGCAAATTCTAAGGGCACAGCTCTGTAGTTAAAGTCATGACATCCCCCTAGGCTTACTGTAACAACTTTGCCATCTGCAGCGCTGGTTCTCCTTAGCAGTCATTTTCTTCCATGTTGTTCTCCTAATCTCTCACGTTTCATTTCTTTGCTATGCGGTGAGCTTTCCTTCTCATAACTTGAGCAAAGCATGCAAACTCTCTCTCTTCTTTTTGACTGTTAAATATCAAAGCTTATGTTTTACTGTGCAAACCTAAATTGTACAAAGTGATATAATGATAAACCAGTTCTGAACCAGCTGTTGTTGGGACATTTCCCATTTCTGTAAATCATGGCTCTTTCAAAACTAGTGTTTTGGTTTTTTTTTAAGAGACTGAGGGCAGGTGTGGAACTTTGTGAGCGTTGAAGATATTTCTCTCATCTTTGTTTTTACGATGACTGAAAGAAGACAGATTGAAATTAAATCCTTCGTAATAACTAAATTGTTTCCTTAATCCCTCTGAAAATGCATCGGCATTTCCAAAGCTCACCCTGAGGAAATAAAGAAGTAACCATATCTTTACGGTGCCTTCTTTTTTTTTTTTCTTTTTTTTAATTTTTATTTTTAAATATATTTATTTTATTTATTTATTTTTGGCTGCTTTGGGTCTTCGTTGCTGCGCGGGCTTTCTCTAGTTGTGGCGAGCAGGAGCTACTCTTCATTGCGGTGCGTGGGCCTCTCTTGTTGTGGAGCACTGGCTCTAGGCACGTGGGCTTCAGTAGTTGTGGCACGCGGGCTCAGTAGTTGCGGCGCACGGGCTCTAGAGCACAGGCTCAGTAGTTGTGGCGCACGGGCTTAGTTGCTCCGCAGCACGTGGGATCTTCCCCGACCAGGGCTCGAACCCGTATCCCCCGCATTGGCAGGCGGATTCTCAACCACTGCGCCACCAGGGAAGCCCTACGGTGCCTTCTTTATCCTAGTAACACAGCCTCCTTGTCTCTCCTCCCAACATTACACAGCACACAAAGCTTCACATAAGATGCAAAGTTGCTTAGGTTTTTAAAAAAGACTCTGAATAAGTAAATTTTAAAAATTGGAGTTTTGCTTTTCTTTAACCTCATGGATGTTACATTTTAGAAATGACAAGTGGAAGCCTTTCCTATTCATGATTCAGATTAGGAAAACTATATTTACCAACAATCCTGATTTCCAATGATCAGTGAGTAATTTTAAGAGATTACCTCTTTGGGCAGATTTTTTGAAGGCCATGAGCCATAGAAATCAACACATAGATATCTGTGTGTGTGTGTGTGTGTGTGTGTGTGTGTATGTAGTTTCTATATAATAAATTGTGGCTGTAAAACCGTGCTGTCCCCACAAGGGAAACTACGGCATTCTGTGACTGTATGTGTTTGACTATATATTTGCTTGGAGGAAAAAAAAGAATGTTTATCAGGAACTAGAAATTTGAAAGCTATATGCTTACAAAATCGAGAAAGTACATCATAAACCATTACTGATTTAGCACTCAGTATGCTGCTGGCTGGCAACTAGTATGATGTCTCCATATATCTGTAACTTTCTATCCTGGAAATACCAAACTTTTCTCTACCACCAGAAAAATTATGAAGTAATATTTATTATTTATTCGGAATTTTTTCCATAACATGTATCACTATTTGAAATTATTTACTTGTTGACTCTCATTCCCTGCCCCACATAAGAATGCATGAGGAAAGGAACTTTATCTGCCTTGTCCCCCGCTGCATCCGCAACACCTGGAATAGTACCTGTCATGCTGTACGTGCTTAAAAATGTGTTGAATGAAAGATTGAAACTGGACTAAATAGTCATTTGGAGATATAATTTATGTAGACTGGTTCATCTATTAAAATAATATTTTAATACAAGATAATATTGAAAAATAATTTACCCCTGGAAATTCTTTTTCCCCTTTTTTCTCTCAAAACATGTGTAACCTTAATTACTCTTAACTTATAAGTTATCACTAAATCTGTAAATTCTTCTTAGATTTAAGACTTCTTGGATAACACACACACAACACTCTCTCTCTCTCTCTCCCCCCCCTCCCTCCCGCTCTCTCCTCCAAAATGTAACTTTAGTAAAAGAATTACTGGTATTGAAGCACAAAAGCTTCAAGGGTATGTATTTTTACAACTCTTATCATCTTTGTATTTGTAAAAGTTCTCCCTAAGAGATTATTAGTGTTACTTTAGTTTAAATGGGTTAAATTTCTTAACTAAAAGACCTTTATATGAATTTCTAAACAGGCTTTTCTCTGACCTTAGGTTAGCATTTTTCGTCCATCTCCGTTGTCCCTACTCCTTTTTGCTCTCCCTCACCCCCCCACCCCTGTCCCCCTATCATGGTTACATTGGAATTTGAGAGGGTTTATTTTTTTATTGACTTTAGTTTTTTTTTTTAGAGCAATTTTAGGTTCACAGAAAAATTAAAGGGAAGGCACAGAGGTTTCCCATAGACCTCCTGCTCCCACACGTGTACAGCCTCCCCATCATCATCATCCCACCTGCATGGTACACTTGTTACAAGTGATGAACCTACATTAATGCATTGTAATCACCCAAAGTCCATAGTTACCATTAGGGCTCACTCTTGGTGGTGTACATTCTATGGGTTTGGGCAAATATTTAATGATATGTGTGCATCATTTCAGAGGTAAGAATTTTTTAAGTCTGTACATTATCCTAGTCTTTTTGCTTTTTCTAACTTCTTTTTTTTTCCTGCTGTGCATAAGAGCAGAGAAATAAGATAGAATTACAGATGAGTTAGCTTGTAGTTTATTAATGGCTTCCCTTACAGTTGTAGGTGGAAAAAAATTTGGAGGAGCTTGAGAATGATATATGTATAGATTGAAATGATCTATTTTACTTACATGCTCAAGAATTCTCATCCTCCTACATAATGGATAATTTAGATTAATCGTATTTCTTGTCCATTCCAAGAGAACTCTATTTGGGCAGTGGTTGGGAAGTACTGCACATCAGTGGTTGGTTTACAACTTGCGTTTTTTCAATTTAGAACTAAGCTATCATCTACCAACTGTGAGGAGAAAACATACCAGAAAAGATAGGTTTTCCATTTCTCCACCTGGCTGGCTTACCCAGTGGATCATTACAAAAGGAATAAGTAGTGAAGACCACACAGAGGTAGAGGTTAGAAGAGATAACATCTGTGAAAAGACATTGCACTTTTTAACACGTGTGTGTGTGTGTGTGTGTGTGTGTGTGTGATTTTCTGGCTGTGCCACATGGCTTGTGGGATCTTAATTCTCAGACCAGGGATCGAATCCGGGGCC
The DNA here is from genome assembly GCF_028021215.1 of Eschrichtius robustus. Taxonomy (NCBI): domain Eukaryota; kingdom Metazoa; phylum Chordata; class Mammalia; order Artiodactyla; family Eschrichtiidae; genus Eschrichtius; species Eschrichtius robustus. The sequence continues at coordinate 63,538,301 of NC_090831.1, read as the reverse complement.
CCGGCAGTGAAAGCACCAAGTCCTAACCACTGGACTTCCAGGGAGTGCCGCCCTGTGTGTGTATGTTTAGAGATTATTTCTCTCCGCCTTCCCTTCCTGTTATGTGAGACAGGTTACTTATCCAAAGCTTTGTTCTATACATTTCCAGTAGTGTCTCTCGAATTTGTTAACGGTGGTTCTGTTCTTTGACTACATATTACAGCCTCGTGGAGATTAATGCCTTAGCCCCAATCAAGATAAGTGATATCTCTGGCATCAGGATCTGGGTGTTGGGATGTTCTTTGTAAAGCTTGCTAAGTGATTCTAATGTGTGGCCAGTATTGAGTTCTGCTGTTACTATATGGGAAGAAATTTAAGTTGACTTTTCCTATGTAAAGGAAAAAAAAATTACCTCTCTGATGTTTTCTCAGGCTCTATGTGATCCTTTTTAGTGTGGTGACTTGAATAAACTACAATTTCCTCACTATCATTTTGTTCAAACAAAATCTCCAGGGTTCTTGAAGACCCCAAACTGAGAAGAGGAGTGGACACTAGCAGGAAGAGATAACTTATTAACTGTCACTTCAGAGTTAAAAGAAAGAGGAAAATATTATAAAGATTTCCATGGGCCTATCTGAGAAAAGGGTCATATAAGGAGCTATAATTGACTCAGTCACATTTATATTTCATTTGTAGGTGAGAGATGACTTGAAAAAATATATTCAATTTGACAAATCTTTTTAATGTTTCTAAATTGTGTTGCTATTGTTACTACATGTAAGGATTGAATTGGTTACCATATTAAGAACAAGAACATACCATCAGAGGATTAAGACGATTGCCAGATACAGAGAGGAAGCAAGCTGGATAACTTGAAACTGTAAAGGACTTAATCAGCATTAATTCATTCATTCATTCATTCATTCTTACATGCAAGTAGGCATGTATGTGTGCATTTGTACATTACAGATTTAAGTGTCTCAGTTTACAGTGCTTAACATGAGTGAATAAGAATAGTCAATGTACTTACCTTTAGTGTCACGTTCAAGTAATGAGCATAGGTATGTAAACAAACTACCACAGAATGTACCAAGTGCAATGACAGAACTATGTCTGAAACACACAAGTAGCCCAGAAGAGAAGTGGTTAATTCTGTTTTCACGGGTAGGGAAAGGAGTTTCTCTTAGGTAACACTGGTTATGCTGAGATTTGAAAATGAATATGAATTTCCAGGTATTGTGGAGAGTTGGGGAAGAAAGGTCATTCCAGGAAGAGACTATAGCACATGAAAAGGAACAGAGCAGGATGTATTTGCCGATCTATATTCTGCTTGTTATGGCAGAACCAAGAATTGTTGCAGTGGTGGGAGATGTCTAGTTAGGTAAAAAATCACATAAGACTGAACATTTCATCTCAAAGAGTTTGGAATCTTGAACGGTTTTGCTCTAGGGGAGCAAAATTTGTCACCCCAGAATACCTCTTTGGCAGGTGGATTATTTCAAGCTGAAAACAATCAAGGCCTAAGAGACTCAGGAAGAAACTGACCTTCCTCCTCAACTGCTTAAAAAATGCAGATGTGGACCTGGAACAGGTTCTCCCGCACCATAGAAAACTACAATATGAACTAGGTGTGTAGACGGGGAGGAACCTAGCAAAGTCTGTTAAAATTCTTCTCTGTGATCCATTGTCCCTGTTTGGCCTAGCAAACATTTGTTTACCAAACATGTGCTTTTCCATATTCGTATGAATTGCTTTCCTCCACTTTGGAGTCCCAAACCACTACCCCCAACATCCTCTTTTGTCTTTAGCTGAAGATAGTATTTAAGGTGTGGGTTTCTGTCATTTTGGTGAGTTACTCAGTTTTTCTGGGTCTCTCCCATGTATACATGTTATTAAACTTTTGTTTGATTTTCTCCGATTAATCAGTTTCATGTCAGTTTAATTCTAGACCAGCCAGCAGAACCTAGAAACGCAGAGGAAAATTTCTTCCTCCTCAACAATGCAAAATAAGGAGTCAGTACAAATATTATCACCAGGTGGAAGACGTGACCAGACTTGTACTGTAGATGGTTAGCAGGACTGAGATCTTTGGGGAAGAGGAGTGAGGCTAGAGGTAGTGAAATTAGTTAGAAAGTTGTTGCAGTAGTCTCACTGAAAGATAATGAGACCTTAAATAATGGAAATTTTACATGCAGTAGATATTTTAAAGAGTCACTTAAGATTTGGATGTAGGAGATGAAAGGGAGAAACCTAAAGTGAGTCCTTGACTTCTGATTATGGATTCTTGGGTATATCATGTTGACAGTAGCCAAAATGCAGTAAGCAAGAAAAAAAGAAAAAAGTTTTAGTGGTAGGGAATAATATGTTGAGTCTAATTTTGAATGTGTTGAGTTTGAGGTGCCCATAGGACATCAAGGAGAAGATACATTATTAAGTGTAGTTTGAAGATCAAGAGACATGTCTGGTTTAGAAATACTGATTTTGATGTTTTTATCTCATAAGTTATTAAATCCAGAGAAACTGTTATTCAGTATTCAAGAGAGTTTCATCAATTCCATTCATAGGGTTTTTACTAGAATTGTTCTTGAAGTTCTCAGGAATTCTCATCCTATTTCTGCACAATGGGACAAACACGTGAAGTTAGGCACTCAGCATGATTTTATCAAGAAGTTATTAGTAGGATCTTAACAAAGCATGAATTAAAGTTTGTAATGTTTGCAGACCAGTTCCAAGAGTCTGGGTGTCGTAGGCCATGAAGGTCCATTTAGACCACACCCTGCTTATATAGTGGGAAAAAAATCCGTATTCTCAATTCATAGTTTCTCCTCAATTTTTGTTTCTTTTACTCTTTAAGTATTGGGAATTCTCTAGGAACAGAGTTTTCTGAATTTAACATACAGGATCTAGTTAGATTTATCTCCAAAGAGCAAATGGACAATAAAAGAATTGTATCTTTTCTGCTCCTATTTTCATATAAGCTTCTGCACAAGCCTGCTACCCAAAGCACTAGGCAAGTGTTTCAAGGGAGTCGAAGTTAATCTTGATCAATAAACCTCCACCCCTGACACACACACACACACACACACACACACACACACACACACAGAGTTTCTTGGATCTGGGTTTAAAACTTTGACAGATTTTTTTCTCTTCTCTGACTTATGGTTATTGTACAGGCATACCTCAGAGACACTGAGGGTTTGGTTCCTGACCATGGCAATAAAAGTGAATATCGCAATAAAGTGAGTCATTTTTGGCTTCTGAGTGCATATAAAAGTTAACTTTACACTATACTGTAGTCTGTCAAGTGCCCAATAACATTGTGTCTAAAAAAAATGTGTATACCTTAAATAAAAATACTTTATTGCTAAAAAAAAAAACAAACTAATCATCATCTGAGCCTTCGGAGAGTAGTAATCTTTTTGCTGGTGGAGGGTCCTGCCTTCATGTTGTTGGCTGCTGACTGATCAGGGTGGTGGGGCCGTGGCAATTTCTTAAAATAAGACAACAGTGAAGTTTGCCACAAAATTAGAGTCAATCCCCTCAAACCCTCTCGCTGCTTTGTTAACTAAGTTTGTGTAACATTCTAAATTCTTTGTTGTCATTTCAACAATCTTCTCAGCATCTTCACCAGGAATAGATTCCATCTCAAGAAACCACTTTCTTTGCTCATCCGTAAGAAGCTACTCCTCATCCGTTCTAGTTTTATCATGAGATTATAGCAATTCAGTTATACCTTCAGGCTCTACTTGTAGTTCTAGTTCTTTTTTTTTTTTTTTTTTTGCTGTTTCTACCACATCTGCACTTCCTTCCTCCACTGAAGTCTTGAAGCCCTCAAGTTCAATCCATTAAGGTTGGAATAAATTTTTTCCAAATTCCTATTAATGTTGCTCTTTTGATCTCTTCCCTTGAATCACTCATGTTCTTAATGGCATCTAGAATGGTGAATCCTTCCCAGAAGGTTTTCAATTGACTTTGCCCAGATCCGTCAGAGGAATCACTATCTACGGCAGCTCTAGTCTTCTGAAATGTATTTCTAAAAGAATAAATCTTGAAAGTCAAAATTACTCTTTGATCTCTGGGTTGCAAAATGGATGTTGTGTTGGCAGGCATGAAAACAACAGGAATCTCCTTTACATCTCTATCAGAGCTCTTGGGTGACCAGGTGCATTGTCAATGAACAGTAATAATTTGAAAGGAATCTTTTTTTCTGGGCAGTAGGTCTCAATGGTGGGCTTAAAATATTCAGAAAACCGTGTTGTAAACAGATGTGCTGTCCTCCAGGCTTTGTTGTCATCCAAGCTTTCCATCTATAGAGCATAGGCAGAGTAGGTTTGGCATAATTTTTAAGGGCCCTAGGCTTTTCAGAATGGTAAATGAGCATTAACTTCAACTTAAAGTTTCCACCTGCATTAGCCCCTAGCAAGAGAGTCAGCCTGTCCTTTGAAGTTTTAAAGCCAGGCATTGACTTCTCCTCTCTAGCTATGATTGTCCTAAATGGCATCTTCTTCCAATATAAGATTGTTTCATCTACATTGAAAATCTGTTACTTAGTGTAGCTTCCTTCATGAATTATCTTAAGTAGATCTTCTGGATAACTTGCTACATGTTCTACATCAGCGCTTGCTGCTTCATTTTGCACTTCGATGTTATAGAGACGGAGTCCTTCCTGAAGACTCAAGAACAAACCTCTGCTAGCTTCAGTTTTTTTTCCTGCAGTTTCCTTACCTCTCTCAGCCATCATAGAATTGAAGGAGAGGTAGGGTCTTGCTCTGGATTAGGCTTTGGCTTAAGGGAATGTTGTTGCTGGCTTGATTGTCTGTCCAGACCACTAAATCTTTCTCCATATCAGCAATAAGGCTGTTTTGCTTTCTTAACATTTGTGTTTCACTGGAGTAGCACTTTTAATTTCCTTCAACAACTTTTCCTTTGCATCACTATTTGGCTAACTGGTGCAAGAGTCCTGGCTTTTGGTCTGTTTCATCTTTCAACATACCTTCCTCACTAAACTTAATCATTGCTAGCTTTTGATTTAAAGTGAGAGATGAGACATGTCTCCTCTTTTCACTTGGACACTTAGAGGCCATTGTAAAGTTATTAATTGACCTAATTTCAATATTGTTGTGTCTCAAGGAATAGGGAAGCTGGAAGAGAGGTGGGGGAACACATGATTGGTGAAGCAGTTAGAACACACACGGTATTTATTATTTGTTTGCCATTTTATATGGCTGTGGTTCGTGGCACACCCAGACAATTACAATAGTAACATCAAATGTCACAGATCACCATAATAACAATGAAAAAATTTGACATATGGTTAGAATTACCAAAATGTGACACAGAGACATGCAGTGAGCATGCGCTATTGGAAAAATGGCACCGATAGTCTTCCTCCACTCAGGGTTGCCACAAAACTTCAATTTGTTAAAGGCGCTGTATCTGCAAAGTGCAATAAAGCAAAGCACAATAAAATGAGATATACCTGCACTCAACCTACATAATTCTAATCTCTTTAATTTTCATGGGGTTATGGATTAGGTTTCTCTATTTAAGTGATTTTAAAGCCACAGCCACTTGTGACCGATAATCCAGAGATACTGAGACCCAAATTCCTTCCCTCTCCATCACCACTTCTTCCTTTCACTTCATACATCATTGGAAATAGCTGTCTCCTGCCAGATGGGATTGCAGCCTCTATGTTGGTTCGAAGAGCAGCTCATTCCTCAACTTTGCTGTTTCCCAACTTTCCCTAGATGTCTTTTACCTTGCTTTTGTAATAGTACGGACAGTTTTTATTTTTATTACAATCCATTTACCTATGCCTCTTATGCATGCCCCGGAAGCAGATTGGGTTTGTACATTTTGTGACGCGATCTCAGAAACCAGTTCTTTATCAGACTATAAAAAAAAAAACTCCTATTTTCTGGAAACAATTAAGACTGTCTCAGGATTTCTCCTGTAGTGTTAGGTATCATCTGTGATAACCACTAATATTGGATAGTATCTTGTAATATTACAAAATGTGATCATCAGACCATTAGCCTCGGCATTACCTGTGAACTTGTTAGAGCTGGAATCTCAGATCCTAGTCCAGGACCACTGAATCAGAATCTGTATTTTAACAAGATTCTTGGATTGTTTGTATGCACATTAAAGTTTGAGAAGCACTGCTATGGTATGTGAGCACAGCCTTTGCTAGTGGCATTTATCAGCTTTTCTGCTTTGTTTTCTCCTTTCCTTTTGCTCTGAGCTAGTTCTTCCTTCTCTTCCCCACCTTTTAGTAATTGGAAGATGTTAGGAGGGAGTGTCTGTGGTTGAACATTCAGATCTTGAATGGCTTCATTCAAACTAAGAAGCTTGTTTTCTTCATTGCTCTATAAAATGGTCTTTAGTATTGAATATGAACCAACTTCTCTTTTCCAATCATCTGCAAAGTGGTCAGGAAGTTTAACTACACAGCCCTCTGCTTCTCAGCTTTCCTCAGTGCTTGCTGGAGCATTTGATGATTGTCAACAAGTGTTATTCACCTTGAGATTATGAACGGTCTCAAATATTAGGTGTGAAAGGTTTCCCCCTGATGTCTTGTTTTCTGCTTTTTAAATTCATCCCTTTTGCAAGTTTTAGTTGCATGTATACATGCCACGTAATTTTTCAGACTTTCTTGGCTCAACTGTCCCCTGGAGCCTCAGGTGTAATACTCCACCCCAGCAATGATCACGAATGACCAACTACCTACCAGCCAAAGTGTTCTTGCCTTCTGGGGCCAACGGCATCTTGAGTATTTGGTATCTCTCATCACTTCTGGACTTGGATAAAAATATCTCACAGAAGAGCATGGACTTGTCTTTCTCCTGGATGCCAAAGGGGCTGGATGATGTGGCCCAAAGCTATGAGGGAGTTAAATCCAATTGGGGAGAATTTTGACCATTGGAAGACAGGAGATAAAAGGAAACTGGGTGGATAAATTAGCTTTCTCCCTTTAATGGAATTTTTCAAGGCACAATATCCCCATTCATCCTTTTTTATAGATTTCTCTCATAGATAGGCATGTATATCTGGTAAACTTCTCATGAAGCAGAAGTCTGTGCATTCACACAGCACATTATTTCATTTCCTTTTTCTCTGCTTTGTTTTCTTGGAATTCCACCTTCAAATAAATTACTAGTAGGTAATCCTTGCCTCAGGGCCTGTTGTCTAGGAAACCAGAGTGGTTCTAAGAAGAAAACTCTTAGGACAGGATAGGAGGTGGACTGCTCATCTGTGTAAAATAAATAAGGACCCCTTTGCTGGTGAGAGTGGTGTGACATCAACTTCTGGCATGCAGTGGCATCCTAATTACGTCAAACTTTAACTTGTGGTTAATTGGGAAGAAGAGCCATTAGAAGGAAAGCCTGTAGACGTCAAGTACATGTGACACTAGATTATTATGGAACAATGATCATTTTAAGTATAATAAAGTAGGGTAACTACTTTTAATGATACAGGAGACTTCGAAAGGAAAATGATAGGTATAGTGCAGTTAACTGCGAACTTAAGAGTCATGTTCTAAAGCCAGAGGGCCTGTAATGGCAGCTGTAAAAGAGATTTTTATTTCCTGCAGCCACAAGGCAGACTTGCTAAACCTCAGGCCTAGGATTTGGTTATGTACTGAAAAGGGGACTAAATGCCCAACCTCAATAGATCTTATGTCAAAGACAGGGTTCTAATGGAAAAGAGGTAGAATTATGAAACATGGATAGTGACACTTCAGTGGGTGAGTTTGAGAATCCTGAACCCTAGCTCAGTCTCCCAGAACTTTGTGTCTGGCAGAAGAAGTCCTCTCCTCACTGCCAGAATAAAGCCCTTTTTTTGGAAGCTGATGCCTTCTAAGATGATGTCTGTTTTCCACAAGATACATTACTATGACCCCTCATTGCTCCTAGGCCTAGAACAAAAAGCGAGTCTTAGAACAGCCTGAACAGGGAAATTATAAACCCTTTGCCAGTAGGAAATAGCCTATACTACAAAAGAATTGCAGTAACATTTAATATGAGCTGGCAGGATCCAGGGGAGCATGTGTAGAAATGCATTTTGATTGTGTCAGCTTGGGGAAAGGGTGAATGTACGACACCATGAGGAAGAATCTATTGTCATAAGGGTATAGGGGGTTCAATATTTTTGCAAGACCACCTGGAGCTGGCGCATCTAGGCTAACGTATTGTGCTAACTAGGCTTTGAATGCTCTGTTGGTAGAGCAGCACATCCTGAGAACTATTTCAGCTTTGGTTAGTAATGGTCAAAAGTAAGAGGATGAATGAGTTGTGGTTTTGAGTGTTAGTTTATGGAAATTGCTCTAGATAAAGATCTAGCCTGGGAAAGCTATTTAATAAAGTGATATTGATATACCTCTTAAGAAATTAGATTTTTAAAAATACCCCATGAGTAGAAATAGGCTGGCAGTTATTCATGTTCTGAATAACTTTCAATGAAACTTCATTTGACTGGCTATGTAAACCTCACAGAGAGTCATATAAGGACTGCTCTAACGATTAGGGTGTCTACATTCTCCTCCTGGTCACACTATCAATAAGCTTTACTAGCACCAAGTATATTTCCATTTTCTGGCTGCATTCCTACATAGTCATCTCAAATTATGCACAAGGAAAGTGATCAGATAGCATGTGCTGTAATCTAAGATTACTAAAATTGTCCTTGAAGAAGCTGGTTGAGTCACAGAACAAAAAATATCCTATGTGTGCTCGTCTACTTGTTATAAAATATTCCTTTCTAACTGAGGTACACAACAGGGTACCAAGTTATAGTACTCTAGAACTCATCTATTTAAATAAACATCAGGTCCAGTGTTTTCCCTGCCTGCCTCATCCCTGCCTTTCAACCAAGCAATCTCTCACTCAAGGTAGTAGTTAATTGGTTTTGTGTTTGCTCTTGCTTAGTAGCTTGAGATGAACTCAGGCATTTCCCCCCCCCAACTTCTGTATTATTCCATGACTGCTACTGGATATTTTTTTCCCCCAAGATATTTCTACTGTTATAATCCCCCAAATCTGGATAGTCCAAATACATAGCATTATTTAACATGCATGATTCTGTCATCCTAGTCTGTATGAATAAATCCAGAACCTTTTATCTTGAAAAGGCAGATGGAATTCTTGATCCCATTCATTCCATCAGGTTCTCAGACTTCTTAGGCAAATTTAGATCATCACTTCAAGCTTTCTTCAAATTCTATATAGTAACAGATACTCCTAAATAAAAGAACAACAGAAAATCTACCTTATTAGCTATATAATAATTACTATTGATTAACTGTCTACCATGTGCCAGTAAATGTGCTAGGATTTTTCCATATAGCCTCCTAACTGTCCTTCCAGACGGACATTGTTATTCCCATTTTACAGAAAGAAAACTGGGACTCAGTATGGTTAAAATTAACTTGGCAATATCACATAGCCAGTAAGTATCAAAGCTGGGACTGAAATAGAGACCTTTCCAGCTTGAACGTTTCTACTCATCACACCACCCTGCACTTGTTAAAAATATCAACTTGAAGATTCCAGTTGGAGTTGCATTGTATGGAGGGAATCTTATCCTACACCTGGATCACTTAATGACTGAATTTATCTGATGGTACTGTACTCTGACATATTAAACTTGGTAACTCCCAGCTAGTTAGAAATTTCTTTCCTTCGAGAGCAGTAGCAGAAAGAATGGCACAATTAATGACCAGTCCAAAGTATGTTTTAAGGTAGAGTTTCTCAAACACTTTGCTTTGAATTACTCTTTAGCATGTGAGGAAAGGATTCCTAGTTTAGAGTTAGGATTTGGAGATGACATTTGAAACTAACTTGGTAGTAAAATGCTAACACCTATCTATTAGTAGTGTAAAGAAAGAAACCTATATCCAAGTCGGGGAGCAAAATTCAGTGTTTAGTATTTCTCATGCTGAGAGAATCTGTCTGAGAAAAAGTTAGATCTACTGAGCAATCTCAATTTGTAAGTCCTTGGTTTTAATTCAAATGCGAATGTGTTAGATTAGAGCAAGAATAACAGAATTTTGTAGAAGAGGTTTAAAATGGCTTTTGATTTCTGGCTGCTGTCATGGGAAGAGCCCTGATCTTCATATACTGGGTGGAACGATATTAAACATTACCAAGACAACTTTATCTAACTACACTGTGACATTACTGGGGAAAGGGCAGAGAACTCTTTGAATAAACAAAGATGCGAGTTCCCACCCAGACATCATCTATCACTATTTTTAGGCACAACAGATTCATTATCTTGAGCAGCGCATAGAGTGTTATTTTTCTAAATCGTTTACTACGTGGTCAGGAAAAATCTGATTGGAGGAAACTTGCTATAATTTAAATAAAATTGCCAGCAAGGGAGGTATCTGTAGTTGCCAAACTCCTAGAAACCTGTATTGTTTTTACTCTTTTTCCTAATTAAAGCGTTGTCTATCAATCAGGAATTTCCTGAACTCCTACTCAGCGGCCACATTGCTTTAGGTAAAAAGGGCAGCTACAAAGGAAATTTCTGGACTGGTACCTGCACTTAGTATTCTTTTTAATTTATAAAGTTTCTGAAAGAAGGGTGTTGTAATGGCCAAGTATGTTTTAAGGCAGAGTTTCTCAAACACTCATAAAAATTACTGAGGACACCCAAAAGTTTTTTTAAATGTAGTCTATATCAATATTTACCGTATTAGAAGTTAAAATTGTGGCACTAAAATTTCTTTATTTAAAATAGCAATAATAAAGCAATTGAATGTTAACATGAACAGCATGTTTTTATAAGAAATGTTTTCTAAAACAAAAATAATTAATGGGAAGAATGGCCTTGTTTTGCATTTTTGCAAAGCTCAGTAATATATTATTTAGAAAAGACAGCTGGGATCTCGTGTCTATTTCTGTCGTAATAGCACATGTCATGTAGCCTCTGGAATATTTCACTGTACACTCATGAGAAAGAGTGTATAACCAAATAATATCTTAGTATTATTAAATAGCTTTTGACCTCATAGATCCCCTGAAAGGATTTCAGGGACCCCCAGAAGTCTCTGGACAATATTTTGAGAACCCCTCTCCTAAGATTGGAAGCGGTAACTCAGTATTCTCCATCACTATAAAACTGAAAAATGCGTGTATTTGGATGGGAAGGTATTTATGCTAAAATCTATTCTTGTAATTGAGAGCTGCTCTTTAAAAATCTATGTTAAAGTATGACCCAGTTTTAGCAAAATGAATACAATTTGAGGCATTATTCTGATTTAAGTAAACTTCATGTTGCTATATACAGGAAGGTTCGTGTGAGCACATAAATACTTTTCCTATTGTCTATTTAGTTATGTTTTCAGACTCTGTCAGCAAAAGTCACTCTTTTGCATTACAATTTTTATGTTTTCCTGCACAGTGCTGTTTCAACTTTAGAAAGTAGCAATGTTGGTGAAGAAACTAACCATTCTCATTAAACTACTCATTTATGTCACCATTTTATTGTACACATTTTTTTTTTTTTTTTTTTGACCACACTGCATGGCATGTGAGATCCCCGACCAGGGATCAAACCCCTGTAGTGGAAGCTCAGAGTCTTAACCACTGGACCGCCAGGGAAGTCCCTGTATATATCTCTTTTTAAACACCACTCTGGAAGAGAATGAACCAAGCAGACATAATGACTTATGTTACTGTGAGAATTGCTGACTAAATGTCAACTAACTAGTCTCAAATGATGATCCAAAAGAAAAAAACGTTAAACGTATTTTTGCTTCACAACAGAAAAGGTCCATTATGCCTTAATAGCGTTAATATTATAAAGATTGAGTTTATTTCTCTTATACCAGAGATCTAATATTGTAGAGTAATTTTAATCATGATTAATTTTATAGATTACAGAAGAATCAGAGTGCTTAGGGGCATAATGGGTCGCTTCATAGCTTTTCACCTAAATCTGTTAATAAAGTGACAGATTGCATATCTTTGGCTTCCTGGTTTCTCCCAAGTTTGTTGCTCACAATTTTCAAAATTTTTTTTTTCAATTTTCAGAATTTAAAATGATTAAAGGAAAAATTTGCCTAGATGGCACTGGAAAAACCAAAAACTGTTGATATTCAAGGAATGCAAATGCTCAAAAGAATAGGAATTTTTTTCTCCCTATATTTCATTTCTCCCATTACTAGCCTGATAAAACGATTCCATTTTGGGAAGCAATGTATTTAGTTTCTAAAAGCATGTTTTGCAATGGCTGGATAAAGGGCTGCTTATTTTGTGGATGGTCCTTCTGTACAAAGAACTGTGTGTTACTACCAGTAACACAATAGTCCAGCAGGTAATAGAAAACTTATGAATAGAAGGAGAGAAGATGGTTGTAGAACCAGAAGATAATCTGCATTTCATGTCAAGTACAAAGGCAGCCCTGTTCAAGCAAAGAGTTTAGACCCTAGAGTCACATCAGGCGGTGCGTCTATGGCTTTATCGATACATAGGTTGGACATCCTTTTTTATTCTGTGTCTGAAATGTTTTGTTGTTTTTTTTAATTTGGTGAGAAATAACTAGCTTTAAGCCGTACAGAAAGATGTCTCCTTTCCTCTTTTTCTTGAAGGTGTAATTTGTGGAACACTTGATAAATCTGGTTTCTATGCAGACTCACAGTGCTGCCAAAAATAGGCAGTACTGAGAATGTCCGTTTTTGTTGAGGTTTTGTGGCCCAGCTTCAAGAAACCTGAATGTCTTTCATCCTCTAGAGTGTAGATGACAATTCAAAATCACAGCCACAGAACAGAGAGTATGCCCAATTGCATGTGGATTATTATGATGACAGAATTTTTGCGCCTTAAAGAAGATGAAAGTTTCATAACTTACATATGATGGGCATATCTGTGGGCACAGAAAGTCTTGTATACTAATGTTTAAAAATCTGACAGTGGTCACCATATTAACAGTAGCCTATAGAATTTGAAAAATGTCAAATTCTGGCAAATTCTAACATCCTCATTATGCTAGGTGAGTGGCAAAATAGTTCAAAATAAGATTTAAGGAGCTAAATAATCATACTTTAATCATTTTGAAAGTCCTGGTTAACAAAGCATTGCAAGTTGAATCATTCATCTTTGCAATTCTATTCTCGGGCTATTTCTCACTAAACTTTGTAACTTCACATGACTCAACTATTTTAGCCTCTGCTTTGATAATTGGTTTTCTTTCTAGTTACCTATATCGGGGGCACTTTTATCCTTTGCTTTTGTAAATTTTCATTTTTTAGCGTCTCTACCATTAAGGATTAGGTGTTTGTATGTATGAATATATATACATGTACAAAATGTGTGGGCACTTTATGTAGAAATAGTGTGTGTGTGTGTGTATATAGTGTGTATGAGTGTGTATATGTATATATATATATATGTTTCAGATATTAAAGGACTCGACTGATGAAGATGAATCAATTAGTAATAATTACACAGATTACCTAGTTTAATTTACATGGGTATGTTTTTCCCCTGTGATTTTTATGATTGTTTTCAATGAGATCTAGAATCAGAAGTCCAGGGTGATCCTTCTCTCTCTCTATGGGAGCCCCAGCCTTCTCCAGCACACAAAGACTGTGTCAGGCCCATAGTGAGTGGAATGCTTTGGATGATGGGAAAGCAGTCTAATCAATTTGCTACTGATAGAGTGAAAAAGAGAACAGAGAGGCTGTTTTTGAAGTTGTCTCCTTTGTGGGTCTGAGTCACCCGCAGCCATAGGGTTCCAGCCTATTTGTTTTAAGTTTTATAGAGGGGCAGGAACTCCAAGTTTAACATGGTGTTTATTTTCTTCTGCCAGTTTGAGAGATTCCTATAGAGCAAAGACAAACCTCAGCGTGGCGTTTTCAGCTCTAAGCCAAATGCTCAGACACCCACACGCCTTAAATTAGTTGGCAGATGAAGGAACACACCTATGCATCTAGTGGCACAAGATAATATTTATCACCCAAAATAAAATCAGTGTCCCTTCAAGCCCTCCTTCCCCCCCTCATTGGGAAAATAATTAATTTACTGAAACTACATAATCTCCCTCTCCCTCTCTCTCTCTTTTTTCTACACAAGGTGAAATAACATGCTCTAGGCATCCCAAGTAATTTGTACAGCCATTACTACCTTCTCATCTCCATTTGCCCTCCCCCTCTTTGTGTAGCTCCTGTAGCTGGTAGCTGTAAAGATTCTGGAAAAATGGAATCTTGCCTGTGAACTCGCAGGCAAGCCTTGCCTCCTCACTGTGTAAAGAGCCTGCCTACCTGGCAGCTACTTCAGCAGTGGTTCATTTCTCCTGTCCTAAGAAAATGAGCTGTCCTCCTTTAAGGAATGGTTTAACAATGATATTTCCCCCCTTTTAAAGCATTTAAAAAATTATTTCTTAATTTTAGTTTTTATTAATTTTAATAAAAAGATACCTACTAACGTTAAAGTATTCACATGCTATCAAATAGTATGTTTAAACTTCGTTTTTTACCATCTTTTTACAAATTTAATCATGTTCTTATTCAAGATGTATTAGCAAATTAACTTAAAAATCATGTTATATTTGAGTTAAAAATTACTGTATGTTAAAATGTAGATTGAATTTAAACGTGTGTTAGTGCATGAAAATCCAAAACCTGATTAAATGAGTTCGTATTTGCAATTTTTGCATTTTGAAGTAAATAAGTCGGTTTATTTTTATAATTTCTTGACTTTATTTCTAAATGACAAAGAGAGAAATATTTAGGCTATTTTGCAAGTACTTGCAAGTAGCACATTTTGAGTGAAGATAGAATATTTTTCCAATAAATGGAACTCTAAAATGAATTTAATACTCTTTGTTCTCTTTTTAAATTGTTTCTGAAATATAAGAAATAGCTACATAGGAAATAAGCTGTATAAAAATTGATGAGATATTGTGAATTGTGGATTTGGTGGAAGGGATTAGGAGATAAATTTGTAAAATTATCATTTTTTTATCTTCTCCATTAATATCTATGTTTCTTATATCTGCAAGCGATGGTATACTTTGGGTAGAAATTTTAACGATCTATGACAGAATAAAAACAACTCAAAATTCTTATTTTGGGGGAAATTGTCTTCTACCCTTGTAGGTTCTTCTGGCCAGTCTAATAATTAAATTGAAGTGAGACAGATTAACCAGGGGAAAAACCAATTTAATTTCATACATATGGGGGGCCCCAAAGATATGAGTCCCTGAGATGTGACAAAAGGAGGCAGCTTTCAGACCTTTTACACAAAGAATATATTTGTGGTGAACTGACAAGACAAAGAAACTTAGATTTGGGTACTAAGTAGTGAAGAATCTAGGCAGTTTGTTTACACAGCTTCTTTGGCCCTGAATTCCCTATCTTTGGCAATAGGGATGTGTGTGTACCTCCTGGTACAGGGAGGGTACCTTTTACATGGGAGATTTATTTACCGCTTTTCAGGGGACAAAGGAGGATCAGAATGTCCTCCTTGTACCTGCTATTTCTTAAGTAACTTTAATTCAAAGTAATCAATATGCCATTTTGGTATATTTTGTCATGACCTGCCCTGAGCCCCATCACTCTGTATTTTTTTTTTTTTTTATTGAAGTATACTTGCTTTATAATTGTGTTAGTTTCTGCTGTACAATGAAGTGAATCAGCTATATGTATACATACATCCCTTCCCTCTTGGACCTCCCTCCCATCCCACCCATCTAAGTCATCACAGAACACCAAGCTGAGCTCCCTGGGCCATACAGCAGGTTCCCACTGGCTATCTCTTTTACACATGGTAGTGTATATATGTCAATCCTAATCTCCCAGTTCATCCCACCCTTCCCTTCCCCCTCGGTGTCCACACATCCATTCTCTACATCTGCATCTCTATTCCTGCCCTGCAAATAGGTTCATCTGTACCATTTTTCTAGATTCCACATATATGCGTTAACATACGATATTTGCTTTTCTCTTTCTGACTTATTTCACTCTGTATGACAGACTCTAGATCCATCCACATCTCTGCAAATGACTCAGTTTCATTCCTTTTTATGGCTGAGTAATATTCCATTGTATATACATACCACATCTTCTTTATCCATTCATCTGTCGAGGGACTTATAGGTTGTCCTGGTTATTGTAAATAGTGCTGTAATGAACATTGGGCTACATGTGTCTTTTTTTTTTTTTTTTACACACACATGCATATATGCCTTTAAAAAAGACTTTACTTCTGAAAATTAAATATACTTATAATATTCTTAAGTGTGTTTTTTTTTTTAACTTCTTTATTGGAGTATAATTGCTTTACAATGGTGTGTTAGTTTCTGCCTTATAACAAAGTGAATCAGCTATACATATTACATGTGTCTTTTTGAATTATGATTTTCTCAGGGTATATGCCCAGTGGTGGGTTTGCTGGGTCGTATGGTAGTTCTATTTTAGTTTTTTAAGGAACCTCCGTACTGTTCTCCATAGTGGCTGTATCAATTTACATTCCCACCAACAGTGCAAGAGGGTTCCCTTTTCTCCACACCCTCTCCAGCATTTATTGTTTGTAGATTTTTTGGTGATGGCCATTTGATAGGTGTGAGGTGATACCTCACTGTAGTTTTGATTGTCATTTCTCTAATAATTAGTGATGTTGGGCATCTTTTCATGTACCTCTTGGCCATTTGTATGTCTTCTCTGGAGATATGTCTATTTAGGTCTTCTGCCTATTTTTGGATTGGGTTGTTTGTTTTTTTGATATTGAGCTCCATGAGCTATTTGTATATTTTGGAGATTATTCCTTTGTCCATTGCTTCATTTGAAAATATTTTCTCCCATTCTGAGGGTTGTCTTTTCATCTTGTTTATGGTTTCCTTTGCTGTGCAGAAGCTTTTAAGTTTTATTAGGTCCCATTTGTTCATTTTTTGCTTTTATTTTCATTACTCTAGGAGGTGGGTCAAAAAAAGATCTTGCCATGGTTTATGTTGAAGAGTGTTTTCCCTATGTTTTCCTCCAAGAGCTTTATAGTGTCCAGTCTTACATTTAGGTGTTTAATCCATTTTGAGTTTATTTTTGCATATGGTGTTAGGGAGTGTTCTAATTTCATTCTTTTACATGCAGTTGTCCAGTTTTCCCAGCACCACTTACTGAAGAGGCTGTCTTTTCTTCATTGTATATTCCTGCCTCCTTTATCATAGATTAGGTGACCATAGGTGCATGGATTTATCTCTGGGCTTTCTATGCCGTACCATTGATCTATATTTCTGTTTTTGTGCCAGTACCATACTGTCTTGATTACTGTCACTTTGTAGTATAGTCTGAAGTCGGGGAGCCTGATTCCTCCAGCTCCGTTTTTCTTTCTCAAGATTGCTTTGGGGCTTCCTTGGTGGCGCAGTGGTTAAGAATCCGTCTGCCATTGCAAGGGACATGGGTTCGAGCCCTGGCCCGGGAAGATCCCACATGCCGCGGAGCAGCTAAGCCCATGCACCACAACTACTGAGCCTGTGCTCTAGAGCCTGTGAGCCACAACTGCTGAGCCCACGTGCCACAACTACTGAAGTCCGCGCGCCTAGAGCCCATGCTGCACAGCAAGAGAAGCCACCGCAGTGAGAAGCCCACACACTGCAACGAAGAGTAGCAGAGTAGCAACTAGAGAAAGCCTGTGCACAGCAACAAAGACCCAATGCAGCCAAAAAAAAAAAAAAAAAAAAGATTGCTTTGGCTATTCGGGGTCTTCTGTGTTTCCATACAAATTATAAAATTTTTTGCTCTAATTTTGTGAAAAATGCATTGGTAATTTGATCTTAATCACCACGGGAACCGTGTTTTGCGGGCCTGAGTTGGAAACAAACATATCTGGCCTTTTCTAGGCCTATACACTCTCTCTGGAGCCGCTAAGAGGTTCTCCAACTGAGCTAATTTAAAGGGAGAACATAATAGGATAATTTGATTTTTTTAAATGGAGAATCCAAGAGATGTGAATTCTCCCTGTACAATCTTAGTCTTGAAGTTCCAGATCATCTTTCTTATTCAGGAAGAACAGAGGTAGCAATTATGCTATAAGTATGATTACATTTGTCACCCAAGTCATGTCTTGCTTTTTTAAAAGCTATGGTTTGGAAAAAGAGAGCAAAATATTCTTTCTAGATATGGATACATGTTACAGACATTTTGATTTTCTGATTATGTAAGTAAGTAACCTCTCTCATTATGGAAAATTTGAAAAATCACAGAACCATAACAAACTAATATCACAAATTTGCCTATTCTCATTATTCTGGGAAAATCAGTTTTAATTCAGATGTCTATATATGTATTTACTTATCAATTAGTCATCTATTATCTAATAATATTTTAATAAAAATTGGGATTTTAAAATAAATATGTTATGATAATACCATCTATTTCCACATGAACATTTCCACATGTGATTAAGTATTAATCTATGTCATGCTTTTTCTATGTATTTTTCTCAGGTATTCTATTTCATTATATGGACGTAACATGATTTTTTATAAACTTCTTAATGTTGAATATTTAGTTTTAATTTGTTTTTCTTTTGTAAATAAATCTGTTTATGTCATCTTTATGTTTATAGCCAAAGACCTGCATGTTTGTCTCATTACTTATTGTGGGAATTCTTGAAAACTCTTAATTTGTTTTCATAAATTTTGCCATTTATTCATTCATCAGAAATATTTTTTGAGTGCCGACCATGATGATAGAAACCATTCTGCACACTTGGTAATGTGGCTGTGAACAAAACGGACAAAAGACTATGCACTCTTAAGAGTGTTTATTACTGTGGGGGGTGAGGTAGATAGATAGTGTGTGGAGGGGCAGGCGTTACAGTTTTAAATGGCTCAGCTAGATAAAGCTTTCCACTTCACTTCAAGAAGAGGTTATTTGGGTAAAAACTTGAGGACAGGGAAAACACCTGTGGAGAAAGAAACTTTCTGCCTTAGTGATCAGCAAGTTCAAAATGCCTCAGCCAAGAATGTACCTAGTCTCTGGAAATAACTGAGAGGAGGCTAGTATGACAAGAGCCAAATGAACAAGGAAGCAAGTAATAGGGTACGAAGAGAACAAACGGGACTGGATTACGTAGGATCCTCTGGGTCATGGTAAGGATGTGGCTTATACTCTGATCCGATGGAGTGCCATGGCAGGGTTTGAACAGAGGAATGACATTATCTGACTTAGCATTCTGGCTCTCATGTCAAAACTATAATTATTTGGAGTAAGAGCAGATGCAAGAAGTCCAGTTAGGAGACTACTGCAATTCTGTAGAAAGAAAGAATGTCAGTGAAACACAAGTAATAGCCGTGAAAATGAAAACAATTGTTCACATCCTTAATGTAGAGCTGCCAGGATTTATTAAAAGATTCAAAGTAGGAGGGAGGGAAAGAAAATAATCAAAGATGACTCAGTTTATTTTGTATTGAGCAACTGGAAATATGCTGTGCCAATAATTAGATGAGAAAGACAGTGTGGAGCAGGTTTGAAGAAGAATGTCACGACCTCAGTGTTGGGACATGCCAAGTTTGAAATATTAGACATGTTGAGTGGGCCGTAGGAGTTGGACTTAAGAGAAAAATCAGGCAAAGAGAAATGCTTTTGGGAATGCTTAGCATCTATCAGTCAGTTATTGCTGTGTAAGAAATAACCAGAGAATCTGAGTAGAATACAACAATAAGATTTTTCTTTCTCACAGTCTGCAAGCTGACTTGGAGTTGGCTCATCAAGGCTGGGCTTCTCTGGGCTTCTGCTTAAGCTAAGGGTCAGGCTGGACTGTGCTCCCCACTTTGGGTTGGGTTTTGGTCTTCTCCACGTGTATTCTTTCTGGGGCTCAGGCTTAAGGGCAGCAGCTACCTCCTTATGGTGAGAACAGAGGCATATGAGGCTAACCCCCACTGCTCAAGCACATGTTTAATATCATCCCATTGGCCAAACTAAATGACAAGGCCAACCCCGAAGTCAGGAAGTGGAGAGTTACATTCTATTTTTTAAGGGAGAAAGGGCAGAGTTACGTAGTGGAGGCTGTGGATATAGAGATAAGTGCAGCATGAGAACAAGAATTCATTCTACCATGGGCATATACAGCATATTTAAAGCCATGAGCCCGGATGAGACCCACAGTGACGGCACCAGTTTACTCTCTCACCAGCCATATATGAGAGTTTCTGTTTCCTTTGCTCTGGCCAACTTTGTATTATTGTTTTAAAACTGATTTGCCGTGTGAGGAATGAGAAATAACTCTTTCTTGTTTTAACTACAATAATTGTACTTCTAAGCCAAGCTGAAAACATAAACATGCTTGGAGTCTGTGTGTGATTTTGATTTTCCAGGAGGATTTTCTTTTAATGGCTCATTTTGCCTTGGTCTAGTAACCAGGGAGAAAATTTTCCCAGTATATTTTGTTCTCTTTTATGTATTTCACCATCTTTACCCATCTATGTTTATTAAAAGGAGAGGAGAATGAATTCCAAATAAGTATGGCTTGTGTGGCTAATCTAACACCTACAGTTTACCCTCCTTTAATCACTATTAAGTTATCAGAAGAGATCACTTGTTGGTCAGAACCAAGGAAACAATTATATGTATATAGCATATATATATGATCATATATAAATTATGACTTTAAGAAAACCTGTTGAATTTTTGACTCACATGCAGTGTTGACAATGTGATAAATTGTAAAACAGCCACAGAAAAACTTATTGTGCTCCTCTGCAGATGGGGGGGGCCTTCTCATTTTAAAGTCATTATTGTGGGAAAGGGACGCTGGTGGCTGGCTGTGGCTAAAGGCTCACATATGCCTGTTCATTCTCAGCAAAGGGCATCACGCCCCATTAAACATGCACACAATCTGTTCAAGCCTTTTGAAATTCAGTATGTGTGGGCTACATATATTTTCAGCAAGTTGGAAACATCCATAAGATTTCTGAGGTATGGTAAAAATAGATACTTTTAGTGACTGGGATAATTATCTTAGAAAAGGAATTCTAATACTAGGATCTCAAACACTGCTCACATGTAAATTGCACGTGAGTTGAGCAGTGACCTAAGAGACAAGCACATGGCTGGGGAAGGAGGTAAAACTCCAAACAGAAGACGAATGTTTCATTTTCAGCAAGTGCACTAGAAGAAAACTATGTTTTCCTCTTGCACATGCATAGTACCGAATACTTTTAGTGTAAAAAATAGAAAACCCATTAAGAAATAAAAGCACTTTGATTCCATTGCTTTAGAAAAATATTCCTTTATTCATTCTCAGTAGGTTTGTTCTCTCAGAATAAGACTTTTTGGATTACTTTGAATTTATCCAAAGAAATAAGTGTGATGAAATCTAATTACCTAAACCATCGTGTTGGGAATTTTGCATTTAATAGCCAATAAATTTATTATTTCATTGCTTCATGTGTCCTGTTTAGGTATCAAGCAGACTTGATCAGTATAGACATACTGGTTATGACTATTTTGTTGTCTTTTTATAATCAGAGGCATAGCTTCCCTTTTTTCCTAGTAAACACCAAATATGCTTAGTGCTAGAGGTTTGTTGTTCAAGGTAATTAAGCAGGTGTTGGGCCATTATTTGGCTTGGGGAGGTCAGCAGGGGGTCGTCAAACACAGCTGGAGTCGTAAGGGGTCCAGATCTCTCTTGGGAGAAACTTTCTCCACCCAAGTCAAAGTGAAAAGTTAGGTGCATATGAATCAAAAAATTGAGAGTTTCAGTTAATTTAGGTTGTGTTAATATAAAATGAAATAATTCAAACCAAATAAAAACTATTTGAGGGCATGAATGTTCTAACATCAGTGTTTAGATGTAGTCTAATTAACTAAATTTGCCAATTCAACAGTGCTTTTAATTATATAGACTAAGATAGTTATACTGCCTTAAGTGTGAAACAGGTATAGGAAAAATGGTTATTAACTGTGCTACTGTAGTTTCAGTTGGGTGGTAGGTTAAGTAGATCGTGAGAATGAATTTCATAAATACATTTTTCTAGCACTCGGCTCTTATTTTTTAGGGCTTATATATGAGGAAAGAGTGTAACAGCCATAAATGTGTGGTTTTAAAATATATACTAACTCTCCAAGGTATTCCAAGGTTAAAGATCAGTATTTCCATAAACATTTTAAGTATTTGCAAATGTCTTTTTTGAAAGGCTAAGTAACAATTTAATTCAAAGTCTCCGAATGCACAATTTATATTAGAGATACACAAGATGGATAGATAAAACATATACATGTAATGACCTAGGTATACATGTTTGTTTTCTGTAATGGCCTAAATTGAATGTGTATCTATATGCATATGCACAAGTGTGTATATATGAAAAAGAGAGAGAAGCAACTATTTATTGATAAATTTATGCTAGCTATTGAACAGTAAGGATATGCTGACTAAAAATTTAAAAATGAAAACAGATCCTGCCTTGATGGCATACATACTTTAAAGCATCTCTCTTTACCAAGATGCTCTAAAATTAATGAATGCTTATTTCTGATTAGTGTGAAGGTCTGTTTGTAGTTAAAATTCTTCCTTTTACATTAACCATAATCCGAAGTGTATGATTTTGGTTTGATATATCTTCAAATTTTAAAGCCATGCCATTCACAGTATGTGCTTTCTCTGATAGGGCTTGGAATAGCGAATGACATTTTGATGTGGTGAGTTAAGGCAATTAGTTCATTTTTACCAAACTTCATTGATTCATATATCCACTTGGCTTGAATAAACCTCAGGATTAAGCTTTACTGTTAAAACAGCAACATACCAATGAATGGTATCTCAAACAGGATTTCATTATCTAAATGTTAAATGAAATTTTTTTTTCTCCATTTGTTTCTGTGAGGGGATGGGGTAAAAAGTTCTCACAGCTGCCAGACAAAGAATGACTCTATTTAAAGAGTGGTTGGAAGCACAAATGTTGATTATCTGAATGAAAGAATTTAATTAAGTTTCCTAAAGAACAGGATACTACTGACATCATTGATTGGCAAAATGAAGCAGGGAAATACAGTATTTAACGTTACAATATTTTTCACTTAATGATGCCAGTGTTAGATCTTGGCTGGTGTCCTGGAATATGCACAATGGCTTGGCAACAAATTAATTATTTTGCAATTGCAGATGTGGAGCTTTGGGGTGTGAAAGTCTCTTTGCCAAGATGGTTTTGGGAAAAAAACCAAAGCAATCATTGTATTTCCTCATCTATGCACACATCCTTGTTTATGAATTCAGTTAAAATCCTCAATGTCAGCTGATCACAAGATCACAAACAATATTCAATTAACCTCCAAAAGTGGTTGTTTAACACAACAGGCTGACGACAAAAAAACCTAACTGACCTGGGTCATAGCCCATAAAAATAGCTTAAAATGTGCATAAATTATATATTATGATATATAATCATGTCTCTGTGAAGTAGATCATGTCTGTTCTTGGTTATTATTATTTTATCATGATGTTTAAGGTTATATTAACTTTCACTACAACTGAAAATTGTTATGATGGCCAGTATTAATGGAAGTGTAGGTCATATTCTTATTTAACCTTAAAACCCCATACCAATGGGTAAGCAGTGTTAGGTCTTGGGTATCAAATGATGCCTAACAGTATTATCATTAATATATACCCTCTAAATGCAAATCAGTTTAGCATTTAGATATGGCTCTATATGAGAAAAATATGAGCTGGCCATGGTATTGAGAGTCAAATTTCTTTTTTTGTGATGCACTTTGAAACCATAGCCAAGAACTGTACACTCGTCTTTGTGAATAGAGTTAAGTCATGTGCCATTCTTATTCACCAAATAAGGGTTCATGCAACAGATTCAGGATGATATTCATTCCTATACTGGTTCTACCAATTACTTGTGGCATGATGTCAAAGTAAAATAACTTCTCTGAGACTAAATTTCTTAATATGATAAAAATAGGGAATATTAAGATGTACCTTAAAAAGTTGTTGAAAGATTTAGATAGAAATGTAAATTACTGAATACATTTCCAGAAAAAATTTGCATTTTATAAATGCCAGTTATAGTTTTACATATTTCTTCATAAATGTATGTATATACATTTCATATACATACAATTAGTTATGCATAGTTATATGTGGATATATATAGTTAAAACATATACAGACATGAACATGTATCCAAATTTTTCAGATTTCCTCTTTTTTTCTTTTGAAAGATTTTTTTTTTTGATGTGGACCAATTTTTAAGTCTTCATCGAATTTGTTACAATATTGCTTGTGTTTTATGTTTTGATTTTTTGGCCGCGAGGCATGTGGGATCTTAGCTCCCCGACCAGGGATAGAACCCACACCCCCTGCATTGGAAGGCGAAGTCTTAACCACTGGAAGTCCCCAGTTTTCCTCTTTATTGGAGAAAGTATTCATCAAATAAGTAGAAGGTACACTGAGTATATAGATCTTTGTTTACCCACACCAAAACACTCCTCATCCAACACACATAGCCATTTACCTAATATTATGAATTCAATGAGGGCTTTGTTTGGGAATGCTTTGAAATGGTCCTATTTTGACTTCTGTAGGTTCTGCCTTTAAATAGAACCAAAAGTAGTAGGAAATCATCTATTTCAGTGTTGACATTATTTAATATACAGTGTGCTACTTTTGTTTACATCAGGTTAAACAACATGGTCTCCCCTTATCAATTAGCTTATAACATAAACTTAACACAACACTGACAAAAGTTCAATGTCAGGATAGACATTGAACTTTTGTATAGGCATATAGACTATGTATCTCCTGATATTGTAATGTTGGCAGGGACAAATACATACTTTATTTGTGAGCTTCTCCAAAACTCTAAAAGAGAATCATTGTTTTATCTTGCTTTCATCTGAGAGATTCAAGTATATTTTGGTAGAGGCCCTATAATGATTCATGTCATATTATTTTAAAATGATTTTGGATTTACTTGCTATCTTCCAAAATAAAATGTGGACTTAATTGCATTTGTCTTCAAATCTAATTTTGGGGGGTATAAGGTCAACATTCATTTCAATTATTGCTCCAATACCACAGTTACTAAAATGTATTTCTTTGTACTACTTGTAATGTTTATCTTCTATATCCTTCCTAAATAAAACTATTATCAAAAATTCATCTCCTCACGGACATTCAATATTATATACACTCACGCTTGTACCAGAAAAACAAAACCAGTATCCCTAGTTCTCTTAATGATTGGATTCTTTACTGACTTAATGAATTTGGGCTTTGATGAATATTTCCATTGGGGATCTAATAAATTGGAGTATTAATGGACTGAAATTTCTGGAAGCATTTTGAGAAGCATTTGTACAAAAGATATTCTAAGTCAGAATTTATAAAATAAAATTTTATGAATATTTTAAATTTAGTTAACATATTATTATAGCATTCAAGAAGAAAATCTACCTCTGTGTTAATACTAAGAATCCTTTGGTTTTACTTTTAAAATTGACCATTGTTCTGAATTTAACCTCAGGGCTATTGCAACACCAATTTGAAAATAAAAAGTGATGTTAAAAAAAATAAAAACCGTTCTTTAAAGCCAATGTAAGTTATGATTTGAATATTTTCAGCTCTTCATTTGCTTATGCTTCCTGGAAATTGTTAAGGCCTTTCTGAAACATTTTAATATTTGGAATTCTTTCTGTTTTTTAAAGAATGAGAAGGTATAAGCTCAGCTTCTTTTTCTTTATGTTCTGAACCAAAAATATAATTCAGCTAATGCCTAACTTAACTATATAAAGAGTAAATGTTTTTATTTATTAATTTTAAATCATGAGAGGAATTCAGAATGAAGCTGAAATGTATTGTGTGACTAATCAGAGTAACTTTTAAGTTCTTGGCTTCTAACATCATTGCCTGTTCAGACTGTTATATAATGAGACCATCAATGGTTCCAAAATATTTCATGTTAAGCATGGCTTCCCTAAGGCTCTGTGAAACAATGATGAACTGGGATGTGTTCTAACTCACAATCTGCTGAGGCCACTCTGAGGATTTCTTTGAATAACTCTTTCCTTGGTTTGTAATGTCTAGATCCACTTCCTTGGTTTTTAATGTCTAGATCCACTGAATGACCTTTGATTTTTGATCCCTACAAGTGATGGATATTATCAGAAGTTATCCTGGGTCTGGGAACAGGAGATGGTGCAAGGGAGCTTTTTACTATGGCTTGCAGGACATCTTGGGGAGATGCTCTTACATCTGGTTGTGTTTAATGTTTTTGTTATTGATATGGAAGAGCTGTTTAAAAGTGCATTAAATTAATCTCATGGGAGGCACTGTAGACTACAAAGGCATATGAAAAACACAGTACAAAGAGGATAACAGGAAGGGGAAAGTATATTTTCCTTGGACTGTAATTCCCAGCCTGATTTTTTTTACTTGAAAAGAGAAACACACACCCCCTTCCCAACCCTCCCCCACTCCCAGCCACTACAGCATAGGGAACTATTAAATCCAATGGAAACATACGGTAATAGCTGTTTATACTAATTTAATTTACTCTGCACAATAACATTAAGAGGAGGTGGTATTAGGGTCATATTAAGATGAGAAAGTTGAGGCAAGCAATTTGTCTAAGTACATTTAGTGGCAGAATCTAAACTTGAACTCAGGGCTGTCAGATATCAAACTCATGCGTGCTCTACTTACCTGAACTGTTTTGCTTCCCTGAAATGTAGAATTTAGAGCAAGTAAATCTAGTTAGGTTTCACGGGTGGAAGACACAAAAAAGTATTTAAAAACTACTTCTCTCTGCTTTATAAAATCCTCATCAGAGCTCATCTGGACTATTATATTTCTGAATATTTGTATGTGGTTAAAAAATGTCACCTGCCGTATCAGCAAACAAAGGATGTTGTAGCTATCAACCACCACCGCCACCCCTGCTGGGTCAGACTGCTGGTGTTCAAAATAGCTTACCAACTTTTTGTAAGTTATATTGTTTCTCTAGGTTATGTAGCCTTTTATCTGTAACATGGGTGTAATTATTACAAATAACCAATGTGGTATGGTACAAATGATATAAGTTAATGCACATAAGTCCTTTTGAACCAGTACCCAGCGTAAGTCAGCTGGGCTATAACATTGAATAAGTGCTGATTATTATTAGCTATAAGTATATATTCAAAAAGTTGTGGCTTTGAAACCAAAGGCATACCAAGTTTTGTTCGGCAACGGGATTATTACTATATTCCAAATTAGATTTGATAAACTGCAGTTGTGTTTTCCTTGACAAAACTTCTACTAAGTGTGTTACTACTAACCTATAATATCATTTGAATGTTAAAGAGCAACTGGGCTCCTTTCGTGCTAAAATAAAAGTAAGCTTAGCAAAGTCATAATACTATGTTCAAAGTAACATGGCAAAATATACATCCCAATGAATGACCTAACTTCAAAGTAATCTCTTTTGGGGGGATAGATATTTATTGGCCAAAAGATGTTGCCTTTGTTGTCAATTTTTTTTCTTTTTTTTTGAGCTCTTCTTTTGGAATTCGCCAGTGGCATTTACAAATCTGTCTACAATGAGTCAGTAATTGAAGATCTTCATACTTTGAACAAGAATTCAATTTGAGAAAACAGGTATTTGGAGCCAAGCTTGATGAATAAGGTGGTTGATCAAGCCTAGGTTTAATTAAGGTGATGAGATTGATTTTTGTGAGTGACTCATAAATAGTTCTGAGAACAATTCCAGTATTTGGAGTGATGGCAGCAATTCATATGTCCTAAGAACTTTAGCAGGGACTTTATATACTGACTCTTCACACATGCCCAGGATGATTTTAGAGTCGAAACTCACTTTTTTGCCTTGATAACTTTGAATTAGCGGTGAAAAATCAATGTCCACTAACTTATAGCCATGTTACTATCTTTGATAATCAGATTTTAAACATATATGAGAAAGGGGTAGGAGCTAAGTGATTCTCTCTGCAAATACAGATGTCTGCTGTGACCAGGCTCAGAGCCCTTTCATTTATCCAAAGTTTAGAGCTGCCTTGCCAAAGGGACAATGTTGGGGGGAATGGTATGAAAAGAAAGGCAAGCATCATTCCAGAAAGGCTAGGAAGGATTTTGCATGATAAAAACCAGTTTCCCTGGTGTGTGGATAGAACAATTGTAAGGGAGCTTTGAGACACACATTACTGGAAGGTTTTTTAGATTTGGCTTTCCTTAGCCAAGTGACACTCTCCTTAAGGACACATTGTCTCCTGGCCATCTTCATGCTTGACTTGAACTTTTTCAGTCTCTAGAGAATGAAGGCATGCATGCTGCTTTATGCCACTTTCCCAAATGAATGTGCTTCAGTTTAATTATTAAAAGATATAGCTACAGTTAAAAAATAGAAGTCAGGCTAAAAATAGCCCAAACTGTGAAGAAATACACTTGGAAATATCAAGCAGTATTTTATTTGATTGCCTTATTTTTGTTGTACAGCTTTGCCTTTTGTGACTCTGTTTGTAATTACCCTTCTAGTGACCTTCTTCATTGTCACTCTGATGATAGTCACCATTTTCATGGGAATTGGGTAAAAGAAGTCAGACTGTGCTGTAAGTGGAGCATTCCTCTGACCCTATTAATTTGCAGATGGATGAGATGACGTCTGTTTGCCACCTGCTGAGAAGCATTTGAGAGGCCGGCCTCCTCTGTCCCCTGGAGTGCCACTGTTGTTCCCGGGCTCTCAGGCTGCAATTGTAAATGAGGCTTCTCAGTGGCCTCCTTCTTTAAAGCCTGATCAAGTCTTTATGTGATACACCATAATTCTTTTTTCCTGGCCACTGGAATCAAAGTCTCCTTCAAAACTAGTGTCTCCACAGCTAGAATCAAGCTGGCTTTCCCTCCCCAGAAAATACATTTATTTCCATATAAAAAGATGATCTTGGTTCCCTACAGATGACTTAGAACCAATCTGTCAATTATTTACATATATATTACATGCTGTTGGCCTTGATAAGAAATAAAGAATCTGGACTTCAGCATTTTTAGATATGCTTGATTGCGTACACGTTTCTTCCTCCATATAGAAAACTGAATGGAAGCAAAGAAAAAACTGACCTCATGCTTATTATTATTTGCTTCATTGGAGACTTTTCCCTGTCTTTTGCTGTCAGTAGGGTACTTCTGTAGACTGCACTTAGAAGGTTATTACACATTTGTGCTCTGGAGAGGCACTTGAAAAGATGTTTGTGCTAGTAGGAATTTTGTGTGAAATGAAAATATTACCTAAATCAGGTAATAACCTTTAAACAGCTTTATTTCTTAACAAAAACCATAAAATTGAGCCAGTACCTGGAGGGGCGCTTATCAGTTTTATAGCAGTGATGCTGTCGTTTGTTATTTGAGAGGTAGTCACAGTGGGAGCAGCAGCTGTTACAATTTATGAATGTTTGTTTTCCCTCTTGGATTGAGCCCATCAGGTCAAGGAGAATGAATTTTGGCTAAACTGCCTTGGCTTGCAAGGGAACCTTTTGGAATTATAAAGACAGCAAGGGCTTGGCAGCCCACTGCATGGATTTTGAATGCTGTTTCTGCCACTTGCATATTGAACAATCTTGGGCAAATTACGAATGCCTTAAAACTCAATTTCCTTAAAAAACAAACAACCCAGTTCAAAAGTGGACAAAGGACTTAAACAGGCATTTCTCCAAAGAAGATATACAAATGGCCATTAAGCAAATGAAAAGATGTTCAACACCCCTAGTCATTAGGGAAAAGCAAATCAGACCCACAATGAGATACCACTTCACACCCATTGGGATGATTACTACTAAAGAAAAAAAAGAGGAAAATAACAAGTATGGTAAGGATTACCCTTTGTGCATTGCTGGTGGGAATGTACAGTGGTACAACTGGTACAGAAAATAGTTAGGCTTAAAAAGTTAAACATAGAGTTACCATATGACTCACCAGTTCCACTTCTATGTATATACCCAAAAGAATTAAAAGCAGGGGCTCAAATAGCTACTTGTGCAACAATGTTCATAGCAGCATTATTCACAATAGCCAAAAAGTAGAAACAACTCAAGTGTCCATCAACAGGTGAATGAATAAACAAAATGTGGAATGTACATATAATGCAATATTATCCAGCCTTAGAAGAATGAAATTCTGATACATGTTACAACATGGATGAGCCTTGAAAACTATGCTAAGTGAAATAAGCCAGACACAAAAGGACAAATACTGTATGATTCCATTTATATCAGTCACCTAAAAGAGGCAAATTCATATATACAGAAAGAAGAATAGAGGTTAACGGGGGCTGGGAGAAGGGAGAAAAGTGAAGTTATTGTTTGATGACTGCAGAGTTTATTTTTGGGATTATGAAACAGTTCTGAAAATGCATAGTGGTGGTGGTTGAAGAACATTGTAAATGCACTTAATACCACTGAATTGTACACTTAAAATTGTTGAATGGTAAATTGTACGTTATGCATTATTTACCACAATAAAAATTCCTTCAGATTCCTTCTCAATAAAATTAGAATTCACCTCTCTTATGTGTTTTATAATTAAATTACACAAAGAACAAAAATTATCTATTACAGTGCCTAGACATAGTGGTGGACATCTGTTATTTGACTAAGCATTATCAGCCCCCCATACTCTTTTTTTTGTTGTTGTTTGGCTTTATTTTTTCCCCAGTTTTATTGAGATACAATTGACATACAACAGTGTATATTGTGTAGAGCATAATGACTTGCTTTAGCTCATCAGGGTCTTCTGTGTTTTCATATAAATTTTAGGATTTTTTTTTACTTCTGTAAAAATAGTCACTGGAATCTTGATAGGGATTGCATTGAACCTATAGATGGCTTTGGGTAGTATGAACATTTTAACAATATTAATTCTTATAATCCATTAACATGAGATACCTTTCCATTTATTTGTATTTTCTTTGATTTCTTTCATCAGTGTCTTGTAGTTTTAAGTATAGAGATTTTCACCTCCTTGTTTAAAATTATTCCCAAGTATTTTATTGTTTTGATGCTATTGCAAATGGGATTATTTTCTTTGTCTTTTTTTAGATAATTTGTAATTAGTGTATGGTGATGCTACTGATTTTTTGTCTGTTAATTTTGTATCCTGCAACTTTACTGAATTCATTCATTAGCTCTAACAGTTTTTTTTGTAGAGTCTTTAGGATTTTCTAGATGTAAAATCATGTCACTTGCAAATAGAGAAATTTTTCCTTCTTCCTTGCCAATTCCGATGCCTTTTCTTTCTTTTTCTTACCTGATTGCTCTAGCTAGAACTTTTAGTACTATGTTGAATAGGAGTGGTGAGAATGGGCACCCTTGGCTTTTTCTGATATTAGAGGAAAAGCTTTAAAAGTTTCACTATTGAGTATGATGTAAGCTGTGAACTTGTCAAATATGGCCATTATTATGTTCAGGTATGTTCATTCTATATACAGTTTGTTAAGAGGTTTTATCATGAACAGATGCTCAATTTTGTCAAACGGTTTTTCTGCATCTATTGAAATGACCGTGTGAGTTTTTTCTTTTCTTTAAATAATGTGATGTATTATATTTACTGATTTGCATATGTTGAACAATCCTTGTATCCCAGGGATAAATCCCACTTGATCATGGTGAATCATCCCTCTAATGTGCTGTTGAATTTAGTTTGCTAGTGTTTTATTGAGAAAATTTGCACCTGTGTTCATCAGGGACATTGGCTTGTAGTTTTCTTTTCTTGTAGTGTCCGTTTCTGGTTTTGGTATCAGAGTAATGCTAGGTTGGAGTATGACATTTAAAAATTTTTTTTTATTGGCGTATAGTTGATTTACATTGTTGTGTTAGTTTCAAGTATGGAGTATGACATTTTTAAGAAGTTTCAGGTGATGCTGATTTTGCTTATGCAGGAACTATACTTTGAGAATTACATGAATAAATATTTGAAATTGGTGGGCTTGAGGAAAATTTGCCTTTTCCCCTTCCATACCTCTCTCCTCACCAGTACCTGACAGAGTAGAAAATGTTGCCTGAGCTGGGAGAGTGAAATGAGACAGTCATGAAGAGGAGGCAGCCAAATGTAATCTTGGCTTGTGGGATCTAAGAGAGAAGGGAATTCTCTGCCCTAAGGGTGTAGTAACACCTAGACGGACCTCGCAGTGAGTTCAGGCAGACAGTACCATACACCCCATCAGAGAGTAGTTAATGCCCTAGAGTAGCATGGAAAATGCAGCATGATTTTCATCACCCAAGGCTTAGAATTCTGGGCAAAATTATTTGAATCTGAAGGGAACTGGTTGCCACCAACAAGGGACACCTCTATGATGACTCTAAAGACCAGATGAGCAATGACTGTCTTAGCAGATAACATTGAGGATAGAAAAAGTTGAGGACCAAGTGGTCCCTTCCCCTCCAATCCTTTCAAACTTGGTTAAAGACCCTGGATATTAGACCCGATCTGGGAAAAGGAGGAACAATTGACTGATTGACAGTAGATTTTTACTACTCCATTTGTGGGTTAGAGCCTTAAAAGAGAAACTAAGATAACTTATAAAATTAAATTTTCTTTCTTGCACACCTGAGAAGTGGAATGGGCGTCACATCCACTACATGGTGATTACAATGTGAAGTAATGACATGAGATTGATATATTTCATCTCATTTTGTTTTAGCTCTTGACCGATATTATTTTCTAGAATGGTTCCAGACTCAGAAGAAAAGAAATTAAATCTGAGATATCATACTCTCCTCTCAAATGATCATCGTTTAGACGAAAATGGCTTCACTTCACATCTGCTCTTGCAGATAATAAGTCCTTTTATTTTCTGAATCTGTTTATCAGGTGTTTTCTCATGATTAGACTGGGGTTATGGAATTTCAGAGGGAATACCACAGAGCTGTGAAGTACCCTTCTCCTCACATCATATTGAGGTACATGATAGCAACAAGACTTATTAAAGATGATGTTAATATTGACCACTTGGTTATAAGGCAGTGTCTGCCAGGATTCTCTTCTGTAAACTTGCTGTGTCTTCCCTTCCCTCACTAGATTTGTTAGAAATGAGTCACTAAGTTCAGCTTGTAGCTTAATTTTCTTACCCTTAAGTATATTTCCTGGAGGGAGAAATATCAACACTTGGAGATAAGTGAAAACTACATAGTAGTTAATAAATAATTTGAGGGAGGTACTTTGGGGCTCTGCAAATACCCTATTTCTCCTAAAAGTTTTGCTCACTAATTTTAGCATTCATCAGTGCATCTTGCCTTCAGTAATGATCACTATGGTGTTTAATGATGATATTTTAAAACTTTTTTCATTCCTTCCTTCTACATTTTTGCTTGGGATTCTTCTTTGAGGAAGAGTTTCCATTATTTTTTGACACCACTTGTTCTGCATTATTAACTTCAGAACACTGTTTCCTAGATGCCTGATGAATTTTACAACTCTGTGGCTTCATCCTTGCTGTTAGAATTGTCTGGAATACTTTTCTCCTCTTTGTTAGCTCTTTCTTCTTCAAGAATCACTGAAAGGTTCTTACTGGGGCCTCTGCTTTTAACCGCTGCATCATATAACCTCTGGATACACAACCTCATTTGATTTATCCCTAACACGAGAGTATTACAGTTTTTTGTTCCTTTTAGAAAAATGCTTATGCTATGGGTTGAATTGTGTCCCCCCAAAGATATGTTGAAGTCCTATCCTCCAGAACTTCAGAATATGACCTTATTTGGAAATACGGCCACTGCATATGTAATTAGTTAGAGGAGGTTATATTAGATTAGGGTGGGCCCTGTATCCAATATGACTGGTGTTTTTATAAGAAGAGGCCACAGAGATGCATAAGGGGAGATGCCATGTGACATCAGAGACAGAGATTGAAGTTATGTAGCTGCAAGCCAGGGAACACTAAGGGTTGCCCGTAAACCGTAAGAAGCTACAAAGAGGCAAGGTAGAATTCTCCCCTGCAGTTTTCAAGGGTAACATGGCTCTGCTGACACCTTCATTTTGGACAGCTAATATCCAGAACAATGAGACAATAAATTTCTGCTGTTCTAAGGTATCCAGTTTGTGGTAATTTGTTACGGTGGTCCTCAAAAACTGTGATACAGCTTACAGGAAAGTTTAGACCAAAATGTGAAATAAGAAGTTAAATTTGTCATAGACTCTTTTATCTTTAGAAACTTAGAGAAAGGCTGGCTTTTTCTTTTTCTTTTCTTTTTGGTGTGTAGTTTTATTTTAAGGAACAGTTACTAAATTCAGAAGATCTGTAATATAATCATGTGACAGCCAGTGAGACATGGCTCACTGAATGATCTTTGTTTTCAGAGGTATACTGATTAAGTTTTTACTTTCTAGTTTATTTCTTACTTAACAGTGATGTCAACGGGAAGCTACCTTTCATCTTTAATTTTAAGCTGTATTAGGAACACTCTCTTTACCAGAAGTCTAGAGTCCTAACATCTCTTAGAATGGCATGTCACATGATGTCACATATGTCTTTTGGTTGGAGCATTTAATCCATTTATATTTAAGGTAGTTATTGATATGTGTGTTCCTATTACCATTTTCTTAATTGTTTTGGGTTTGTTATTGTAGGTCTTTTCCTTCTCTTGTGTTTGCTACCTAGAGGAATTCCTTTAGCATTTGTTGTAAAACTGGTTTGGTGGTGCTGAATTCTCTTAGCTTTTGCTTGTCTGTAAAGGTTTTAATTTCTCCATCGAATCTGAATGAGATCCTTGCTGGGTAGAGTAATCTTGGTTGTAGGTTTTTCCCTTTCATCACTTTAAATATGTCCTGCCACTCCCTTCTGGCTTGCAGTTTCTGCTGAAAGATCAGCTGTTAACCTTATGGGGATTCCCTTGTATGTTGCTGTTTTAATATTTTTTATTTGTATTAATTTTTGATAGTTTTATTAATATGTGTCTTGGCATGTTTCTCCTTGGATTTATCCTGTATAGGACTCTCTGTGCTTGATTTGATTAACTTGATTAACTATTTCCTTTCCCATGTTAGGGAAGTTTTCAACTATAATCTCTTCAAATATTTTCTCAGTCCCTTTCTTTTTCTCTTCTTCTTCTGGGACCCCTATAATTCAAATGTTGGTGTGTTTAATGTTGTCCCAAGGGTCTCTGTGACTGTCCTCAATTCTTTTCGTTCTTTTTTCTTTATTCTGCTCTGCACTGGTTTTTTCCATTATTTTATCTTCCAGGTCACTTATCCGTTCTTCTGCCTCAGTTATTCTGCTATTGATTCCTTCTAGAGAATTTTTAATTTCATTTATTGTGTTTTTCATCATTGTTTCCTTGCTCTTTAGTTCTTCTAGGTCCTTGTTAAACGTTTCTTGTATTTTCTTCATTGTATTTACAAGATTTTGGATAATTTACCATCATTACTCTGAATTCTTTTTCAGGTAGACTGCCTATTTCCTCTTCGTTTGTTTGATCTGGTGGGTTTTTACCTTGCTCCTTAATCTACTGTGTATTTCTCTGTCTTCTCATTTTTCTTAACTTACTGTGTTTGGGTTCTCCTTTCTGCACGCTGCAGGTTTGTAGTTCCCGTTGTTTTTGGTGTGTGCCCCCAGTGGGTACGGTTGGTTCAGTGGGTTGTGTAGGCTTCCTTTTGGAGGGACTGGTGTCTGTGTTCTGGTGAATGTGGCTGGATCTTGTCTTTTTAGTGGGCAGGACCGCGTCCGGTTCTGTGTTTTGGGGTGTCTGTGAGCTTATTATGATTTTAGGCAGCCTCTCTGCTAATGGGTGTGTTTGTGTGCCTATCTTGCTAGTTGTTTGGCATAGGGTGTCCAGCCCTGGAGCTTGCTGGTCGTTGAGTGGAGCTGGGTCTTAACATTGAGATGGAGATCTCTAAGAGAGCTTTCACCGTTTGATATTACATGGCACTGGGAGGTCTTTCATGGACCAATGTCCTAAACTCGGCTCTCCCACCTCAGAGTCACAGGCCTGCCACCCGGTCGGAGCACCAAGACCCTGTCAGCCACAAGGCTCTTTCCTGATATTATATTGTTCTTGAGGGCCAGCAGTTGTTCATCTCTGTGTCTCCAATGCTTGAAAGATAGCTGATGTTTCTTTTTTTTTTTTTTTTTTTTGTCATAAATAGCTTTTATTATGTTGAGATATGTTTCCTCTATACCCACTTTTTTTTTTCACACACACACACTGTATTTTATTTTTACAAGAGATAAATAGACTGACACCAAGCATTGTACATGGATGACCACAACAAAAGCAACAATGATTGCAATTACCAAACATGAAACACACTCATACTATGTCATAATATTGACATTCAGTCCAGTAATCCTCCTCTGTAACAGCTCCTTTACTTTGCAGTGAAAATTGATTTGTATATTCTTTGCCTCTGAGTCCTTGTGGGATTTTTTTTTTTTTTAAATTCAGACAGAAAGTCACAAAAATTATACTCATCCTCATCAGTTCACTCAGTCCCATGTAATTAATTTTTTTTTTCATCTTGATCTTTTGTTAGCACTTTTATGAGTTCATCAGTTTTTCATTAGAGTTCTGAAAATGCTTATTCATTCAGTTCAGCGGTACAGTCAGTTACCAGAAACCTGTACTTGTCAGAGTCTTTTCCATGAATTTCTTGAAGATGAAACCCTTTTATAGGAACATATTTGCAAAAGCATCAGAGTACACCCAGAACTGTCTGTAAATGACAAAAGACTTAAAAATGACCACAGTTAAAGATTTGATGAAAGTTCATAATAATGCAGTTGACAAGAAAATTAGTTATTTCTGAGATATACATTTTAAAGTAATAACTAGGATTATTACTTATAACATTATACCAGAACATATAAGATTTTTAGAAATTTCATGTAATGTCTGAAACATTTATATTAACATATTTCCATACAAATACAAATATAAGATTTTTAGAAATTTCATGTAATGTCTGAAACATTTATATTAACATATTTCCATCCATATTTCCATACAAATACAAATATAAGATTTTTAGAAATTTCATGTAATGTCTGAAACATTTATATTAACATATTTCCATACAAATAACCCAATGAAAGTTTAGTATTAGTTGTTTTGTTTGTTTGTTTGTTTATACTGCAGGTTCTTATTAGGCATCAATTTTATACACATCAGTGTATACATGTCAATCCCAATCGCCCAATTCAGCACACCACCATCCCCACCCCACCGCAGGTTTCCCCCCTTGGTGTCCATATGCTCATTCTCTACATCTGTGTCTCAACTTCTGCCCTGCAGACTGGCTCATCTGTACCATTTTTCTAGGTTCCACATACATGCATTAATATACGATATTTGTTTTTCTCTTTCTGACTTACTTCAATCTGTATGACAGTCTCTAGATCCATCCACTTCTCAACAAATGACTCAATTTCGTTCCTTTTTATGACTGAGTAATATTCCATTGTATATATGTACCACAACTTCTTTATTCCATTCGTCTGTTGATGGGCATTTAGGTTGCTTCCATGACCTGGCTATTGTAAATAGTGCTGCAATGAACATTCGGGTGCATGTGTCTTTTTGAATTACGGTTTTCTCTGGGTATATGCCCAGTAGTGGGATTGCTGGGTCATATGGTAATTCTATTTTTAGTTTTTTAAGGAACCTCCATATTGTTCTCCATAGTGGCTGTATCAATTTACATTCCCACCAACAGTGCAAGAGGGTTCCCTCTTCTCCACACCCTCTCCAGCATTTGTTGTTTGTAGATTTTCTGATGATGCCCGTTCTAACAGGAGTGAGGTGATACCTCATTGTAGTTTTGATTTGCATTTCTCTAATAATTAGTGATGTTGAGCAGCTTTTCATGTGCTTCGTGGCCGTCTGTATGTCTTCTTTGGAGAAATGTCTATTTAGGTCTTCTGCCCATTTTTGGATTGGGGTGTTTGTTTCTTTAATATTGAGCTGAATGAGCTGTTTATATATTTTGGAGATTAATCCTTTGTCCGTTGATTCGTTTGCAAATATTTTCTCCCATTCTGAGGGTTGTCTTTTCGTCTTGTTTATGGTTTCCTTTGCTGTGCAAAAGCTTTGAAGTTTCATTAGGTCCCATTTGTTTATTTTTGTTTTTATTTCCATTACTCTAGGAGGTGGATCAAAAAAGATCTTGCTGTGATTTATGTCAAAGAGTGTTCTTCCTATCTTTTCCTCTAAGAGTTTTATAGTGTCCAGTCTTATATTTAGGTCTCTAATCCATTTTGAGTTTATTTTTGTGTATGGTGTTAGGGAGTGTTCTAATTTCATTCTTTTACATGTAGCTGTCCAGTTTTCCCAGCACCACTTATTGAAGAGACTGTCTTTTCTCCATTGTATATCTTTGCCTCCTTTGTCATAGATTAGTTGACCATAGGTGCGTGGGTTAATCTCTGGGCTTTCTATCTTGTTCCATTGATCTATGTTTCTGTTTTTGTGCCAGTACCATATTGTCTTGATTACTGTAGCTCTGTAGTATAGTCTGAAGTCAGGGAGTCTGATTCCTCCAGCTCCATTTTTTTCCCTCAAGACTGCTTTGGCTATTCGGGGTCTTTTGTGTCTCCATACAAATTTTAAGATGATTTGTTCTAGCTCCGTAAAAAATGCCATTGGTAATTTGATAGGGATTGCATTGAATCTGTAGATTGCTTTGGGTAGTATACTCATTTTCACAATGTTGATTCTTCCAATCCAAGAACATGGTATATCTCTCCATCTGTTGGTATCATCTTTAATTTCTTTCATCAGTGTCTTATAGTTTTCTGCATACAGGTCTTTTGTCTCCCTAGGTAGGTTTATTCCTAGGTATTTTACTCTTTTTCTTGCAATGGTAAGTGGGAGTGTTTCCATAATTTCTCTTTCAGATTTTTCATCATTAGTGTATAGGAATGCAAGAGATTTCTGTGCATTCATTTTGTATCCTGCAACTTTACCATATTCATTAATTAGCTCTAGCAGTTTTCTGGTGGCAGTTTTAGGATTCTCTATGTATGGTATCATGTCATCCGCAAACAGTGACAGTTTTACTTCTTCTTTTCCAATTTGTATTCCTTTTATTTCTTTTTCTTCTCTGATTGCCGTGGCTAGGACTTCCAGAACTATGTTGAATAATAGTGGTGAGAGTGGACATCCTTGTCTCGTTCCTGATCTTAGAGGAAATGCTTTCAGTTTTTCACCATTGAGAATGATGTTTGCTGTGGGTTTGTCATATATGGCCTTTATTATGTTGAGGTAGGTTCCCTGTATGCCCACTTTCTGGAGAGTTTTTATCATAAATGGGTGTTGAATTTTGTCAAAAGCTTTTTCTGCATCTATTGAGATGATCATATGGTTTTTATTCTTCAATTTGTTAATATGGTGTATCACATTGATTGATTTGCGTATATTGAAGAATCCTTGCATCCCGGGGATAAATCCCACTTGATCGTGGTGTATGATCCTCTTAGTGTGTTGTTGGATTCTGTTTGCTAGTATTTTGTTGAGGATTTTTGCATCTATATTCATCAGTGATATTGGTCTGTAATTTTCTTTTTTTGTAGTGTCTTTGTCTGGTTTTGGTATCAGGGTGATGGTGGCCTCATAGAATGAGTTTGGGAGTGTTCCTTCCTCTGCAATTTTTTGGAAGAGTTTGAGAAGGATAGGTGTTAGCTCTTCTCTAAATGTTTGATAGAATTCACCTGTGAAGCCATCTGGTCCTGGACTTTTGTTTGTTGGAAGATTTTTAATCACAGTTTCAATTTCATTACTTGTGATTGGTCTGTTCATATTTTCTGTTTCTTCCTGGTTCAGTCTTGGAAGGTTATACCTTTCTAAAAATGTGTCCATTTCTTCCAGGTTGTCCATTTTATTGGCATAAAGTTGCTTGTAGTTGTCTCTTAGGATGCTTTGTATTTCTGCGGTGTCTGTTGTAACTTCTCCTTTTTCATTTCTGATTTTATTGATTTGAGTCCTCTCCCTCTTTTTCGTGATGAGTCTGGCTAATGGCTTATCAATTTTGTTTATCTTCTCAAAGAACCAACTTTTAGTTTTATTGACCTTTGCTATTGTTTTCTTTGTTTCTATTTCATTTATTTCTGCTCTGATCTTTATGATTTCTTTCCTTCTGCTAACTTTGGGTTTTGTTTGTTCTTCTTTCTCTAGTTTCTTTAGGTGTAAGGTTAGATTGTTTACTTGAGATTTTTCTTGTTTCTTTAGGTAGGCTTGTATAGCTATAAACTTCCCTCTTAGAACTGCTTTTGCTGCATCCCATAGGTTTTGGGTTGTCGTGTTTTCATTGTCATTTGTCTCTAGGTATTTTTTTATTTCCTCTTTGATTTCTTCAGTGATCTCTTGGTTATTTAGTAACGTATTGTTTAGCCTCCATGTGTTTGTCTTTTTTACGTTTTTTTCCCTGTAATTCATTTCTAATCTCATAGCGTTGTGGTCAGAAAAGATGCTTGATATGATTTCAATTTTCTTCAATTTACTGAGGCTTGATTTGTGACCCAAGATGTGATCTATCCTGGAGAATGTTCCGTGTGCACTTGAGAAGAACGTGTAATCTGCTGTTTTTGGATGGAATGTCCTATAAATATCAATTAAATCTATCTGGTCTATTGTGTCATTTAAAGCTTCTGTTTCCTTATTTATTTTCATTTTGGATGATCTGTCCATTGGTGTAAGTGAGCTGTTAAAGTCCCCCACTATTATTGTGTTACTGTCGATTTCCTCTTTTAGAGCTGTTAGCAGTTGCCTTATGTATTGAGGTGCTCCTATGTTGGGTGCATATATATTTATAATTGTTATATCTTCTTCTTGGATTGATCCCTTGATCATTATGTAGTGTCCTTCCTTGTCTCTTGTAACATTCTTTATTTTAAAGTCTATTTTATCTGATATGAGTATAGCTACTCCTGCTTTCTTTTGATTTCCATTTGCATGGAATATCTTTTTCCATCCCCTCACTTTCAGTCTGTATGTGTCCCTAGGTCTAAAGTGGGTCTCTTGTAGACAGCATATATATGGGTCTTGTTTTTGTATCCATTCAGCCAGTCTATGTCTTTTGGTTGGGGCATTTAATCCAATCACGTTTAAGGTAATTATCAATATGTATGTTCCTATGACCATTTTCTTAATTGTTTTGGGTTTGTTTTTGTAGGTCCTTTTCTTCTCTTGTGTTTCCCACTTAGAGAAGTTCCTTTAGCAGTTGTTGTAGAGCTGGTTTGGTGGTGCTGAATTCTCTTAGCTTTGGCTTGTCTGTAAAGCTTTTGATTTCTCCATCAAATCTAAATGAGATCCTTGCTGGGTAGAGTAATCTTGGTTGTAGGTTCTTCCCTTTCATCACTTTAAGTATATCATGCCACTCCCTTCTGGCTTGCAGAGTGTCTGCTGAGAAATCAGCTGTTAACCTTATGGGAGTTCCCTTGTATGTTATTTGTCGTTTTTCCCTTGCTGCTTACAATAATTTTTCTTTGTCTTTAATTTTTGCCACTTTGATTACTATGTGTCTTGGTGTGTTTCTCCTTGGCTTTATCCTGTATGGGACTCGCTGCGCTTCCTGGACTTGGGTGGCTATTTCCTTTCCCATGTTAGGGAAGTTTTCGACTATAATCTCTTCAAATATTTTCTCTGGTCCTTTCTCTCTCTCTTCTCCTTCTGGGACCCCTATAATGCGAATGTTGTTGCGTTTAATGTTGTCCCAGAGGTCTCTTAGGCTGTCTTCATTTCTTTTCATTCTTTTTTCTGTAGTCTGTTCTGCAGCCGTGAATTCCACCATTCTGTCTTCCAGGTCACTTATCCGTTCTTCTGCCTCAGTTATTCTGCTATTGATCCCTTCTAGTGTAGTTTTCATTTCAGTTATTGTATTGGTCATCTCTGTTTGTTTGTTCTTTAATTCTTCTAGGTCTTTGTTAATCATTTCTTGCATCTTCTCAGTCTTTGCCTCCATTCTTATTCCGAGGTCCTGGATCATCTTCACTATCATTATTCTGGATTCTTTTTCTGGAAGGTTGCCTATCTCCACTTCATTTAGTTGTTTTTCTCGGGTTTTTTCTTGTTCCTTCATCTGGTACATAGCCCTCTGCTTTTTCATCTTGTCTATCTTTCTGTAACTGTGGTTTTTGGTCCACAGGCTGCAGGATTGTAGTTTTTCTTGCTTCTGCTGTGTGCCCTCTGGTGGTTGAGGCTATCTAAGAGGCTTGATGGGAGGCTCTGGTGGTGGGTAGAGCTGAGTGTTGCTGTGGTGGTCAGAGCTCCATAAAACTTTAATCCACTTGACTGTTGATGGGTGGGGCTGGATTCCCTCCCTGTTGGTTGTTTTGCCTGAGGCAACCCAACACTGGAGCCTACCTGGGCTCTTTGGTGGGGTTAATGGCAGACTCTGGGAGGGCTCACGCCAAGGAGCACTTCCCAGAACCTCCGCTGCCAGTGTCCTTGTCCCCACGGTGAAACAGAGCCACCCCCCGCCTCTGCAGGAGACCCCCCCAACACCAGCAGGTAGGTCTGGTTCAGTCTCCCCCAGGGTCACTGCTCCTTCCCCTGGGTCCCGATGCGCACACTACTTTGTGTGTGCCCTCCAAGAGTGGGGTCTCTGTTTCCCCCAGTCCTGTCGAAGTCCTGCAATCAATTCCCACTAGGCTTCAAAGTCTGATTCTCTAGGAATTCCTCCTCCCATTGCCGGACCCCCAGGTTGGGAAGCCTGACGTGGGGCTCAGACCCTTCACTCCAGTGGGTGGACTTCTGTGGTATAAGTGTTCGCCAGTCTGTGAGTCACCCACCCAGCAGTATGGGATTTGATTTTACTCTGATTGCGCCCCTCCTACCGTCTCACTGTGGCTTCTCCTCTGTCCTTGGACGTGGGGTATCCTCCTTGGTGAAGTACAGGGTCTTCCTGTCAATGATTGTCCAGCAGCCAGTTGTGATTCTGGTGCTCTCGCAAGAGGGAGTGAGAGCACGTCCTTCTACTCCGCCATCTTGGTTAATCCTCTGATGTTTCTTAAATGTCTTGAAAAGACATCATAGAGACTTGAGGTGTAGGTCTGCCTCCTCAGTTCTTCATGGCTGGCCAATTAGCTGTGCCTTCCCTGTTCTCAGTTTGTCAAGTCAGAGAGTCCAGGTAAGATGATAAATACACAAAATAATCCACCTTGCTAACTCTGAAGGGCTGCTGAACCAGAGTGCTTGCTTTTAAAGATGGATTTAAGTTTTATATTACTAAATCTAACTACTAATTACTAAGTAATTGTATTACTAAATCTATTCTTTTCTTTAATGTAACCAGCATTTATTGATTATCCAGTATGTGCCGGGCACAATGCAAGATGCTGGAAATATAAAGATCAATGAAATGTTATCATATTCTTCACTTAGTAATTAAAAAGCAATTTAAAAGGGGGGGAAGCAAAATAATAGTAACAGCAAAGGCACTAATATTTGCCATCACATGATTTTTACAAATGGTTTAATTTCACCCTTTATTTCAGCTAATTAAAAAAAAACAACCTCTGCATTTCAGGGAAACTCACCGAAGTTACATGCTCCATAAGGGAAAAAAACAGCAACAACAAAAACCCCACAAAGATTTCAATTAAATAATGGTTTTAGATCTATGTCAGACTGGATCATTCAGATGCTCATAATATGGTATTAAAGTACCTTATGAGCAATGGTATGAAAATACATAGAGTAAAAAAAGGTTTGAATTAATGCACAACTTATTCAGACTACATAGGAAGAAACATAACAAGAAAGACAGTACACCCTTTTGGAGAGATATGAGGCAGGGAAGGAGGAGACAGGGTGCTCAGGGTTTGATGAAGCTGAGTGGGGCCTGGGTGGGGAGTCACACTCTTAGGGTATAGCCAAGCCAGTAGAGCATTGAGGGAGTGAATTATGCAGAAATCTAGAGGAAAAATGTTCCATCCAGGCAAATAGTAAATGCAAGTCCCTGAGACAGGAGCCCCTTTACCGTTTTAGAGGCATTGCAAAGAGGCCAGTGCAGCAGAGAAGTCAGGAAGCTAGTGCATGACTGGCTTGTGCAGGACTTTGTGACCGTCGTAAACACTTCTGTTTTACTCAGAGACAGGAAACCCCTGGAAAATTTGACGATGAAAATGATGTGCTAATCATAGAAATAATAGATGTAATACTAGAAGGAGACTGGTTTTCTTTCTCTAGGCATTAAGTTCAGGGAGTGAAACCTGAAGGGGAGAGCTGAGTGTTAGCTGTACCTCTGTGTTGAAGGACTTTGTTTTCCTTCTTTGGGTGTTTAGAACCTTTCAGGAAATACTTTTTTTTTTTTTATCACTAAATCACAGAGCTGGGCCCTGCTACCCTACAACTATGTTTAAACTTGATTATAAGACAGCTACTAGATATGATGGCTGTAATAACATCCTATCACCATTAAACATAAAAGCTGATGATAATTACCACCCCCTCTTGGCATACACCATATCATTTTCTTCAAAACATGTTTTTATTGCTTGGTGCTTTAGGAAACCGAATGTATTGAATTTTGGACATAATCATCAAGATGTTATTTTTGGATAGTTTTAAATATTATATTCTCT
The DNA here is from genome assembly GCF_028021215.1 of Eschrichtius robustus. Lineage (NCBI taxonomy): Eukaryota > Metazoa > Chordata > Mammalia > Artiodactyla > Eschrichtiidae > Eschrichtius > Eschrichtius robustus. The sequence continues at coordinate 63,493,814 of NC_090831.1, read as the reverse complement.
GTGATTGGTAAAGAAACCATGACTTAATTTCCGTGTATCAATAAATATAACCTAGAAAATACTTTCCGGAAACCCTGCTAAACTTTAATTTCTGTCTTGTTTTTCTATCATAAGCAACCAGTAGTGAAAAAAAGCAATCCAAGCAACCAGGAGTAATCTAAATATAAAATAAGGCATTGGGCCTAATGATCTTCTCTTAAATTTTCCAAATAAGTAGCCTTAATTGTTATATCACATTGTATAGTGAACAAGAATGGTCGACTTTCGGGTGTGTATGAATGCATGTAAACGGTGACTAATGGAACTCAGAATGGAATGAGGTTTCTCCTGCAGGCTCTGAGGCAAAGCATCTCCAAATTCATAAGGATTTCATACTTTTTTCCCACAGCCTCTAGTTAACTTTTCTTTGCCAAAACACGTAGGAAAGCAAAGGTAACCAGAAGATGAGGAATTACCAAATAATAAGCATTTAGGTTCTTAGTCGTTTGATGCATCCAGGGCAAACAATTAGAACTCTAAAATATATAGAGGCTAGGATACAAATAGAAAATGTACCCCCATCCTATCCTCATCCTTCACTCATGGCAGACATCACTAAAATACAGACATTATTTCGCTCATAATTGGAAATAGCCTCAAAATCTTTCTTTAAAAAAAAAAAAAAGGGAAAAAGAAAACACTTCCAGTAGCCACTGCTGATTTCATTGTACTCTTAGAATTAAAATATTTTGTTATTCTTGACCTAGAGCAGGGTTTGTCAACGTCCACACTGTTCACACTGTGGACCAGGTAACTCTTTGTTGTAAGGGGCTGCCCTGGGCATCATAGGATGTTTAACCACATCCTCAGGGTCTATCCATTAGATGCTAGTAGCAGCTACTTCTCCCATCCCCACCCCTAAGTCATGGCAATTAATGTCTCCAGACACCATTGTCCTGATGTGATAACCATTGTCCTAGAGACAGATGTACCTGATACTAAAGAGAAAGCATAGAACAAAGTTCCTAAAGTCAGCTTTCTAAAAAGTTGTTTTAGTTTTTCTAATTTCACATCCAGGCATCGTCTGTCTTATAGTTTCTGCTTAGGAGTCCCCTGATGAGGTATTGAAAAAAGACATTTGATTATTAAAAAAAATCACCCCTTTAACATAGGTCTCAGGCTGAGGACAACTTATTTAATGCATGGATCTTCGGATTGGGTGAGGGTATATAATTTTACATAGATTCACATATGTTCGTTTCTGGTTTTATATATACATATGTATATATATATATATAATATTGACTCATACATTTAAAGATTATAAAGATATACTTACATGGCATATATATTATTTATATATATAATGTTATATAAATAAATCTATACAAATATGTGCCCTCTTTGTTGACTGACTTGGTCCTCTGACTCTCAAATGTAGTTGTTAAGTCTGAAGATTTATGAAAGAAAATTCAATGGGTAGCAAGAGTATTTGAAAATCTTAAAATTTTCTGAAGGCTAATAGAGAAAGGGGACAGTGAAATCTCTACAAATAATGTTCTATTTTCTTTTGCTATTTTTTTGCCCTGTTTAGGAGCTTCTGTTGCTTTCAGAAAGCTATTGTCTAGTAAAGAAACTGTGAGAACAGGGGTTAAATAGAATGACTATTTATTCTCTCTTTAGTACCACACGGTTGTCCCACACATAAGCTTCTTATGCAGTCAGTGGGAATTCTGTGCCAAGGAGAGAGTTAAAATAATTGGAAGGAAAATGAACATCAAATTGAAATTTACTCTTGTGGTTTTATTTTGGTAACCATGGTGATGGAGGACCAAAATAGCACTTTAAAATAGACCTCAAAAGGGAATTTGGGAGAATTTTTATTTGTTGAAACGCTTGGTAAGTATAATATCGTTATATTAGGGATGCCAGTATTTTGTTGCTCAACGTTTTGGGTTTTAACTCATTGGCAATTTATTTTTTCACCTTTCTTTTTCCAACACTACAGGCAGCAGCCTTGAAAGAGGCAAAAGATTTTTAGGGAATTCAGTTAATTAAAGGAAAAAGTAGAAATTAAAAATAAGTATTACAGAAAGGGAGGAAAATATATATTAATAGCACAAGTATATGGAATTAAATCAAATTTTTTCAGAACTTCTGGGTAATCAGGGTATAAATACATAAAAACATTCTTTAATCTGAAATTATGCAGGTCATTAAGAAGGATAATATTTTGGAAATAACCCTGACTTTAAGTTACCTTATTAAAAAAAGTTATTTTTTTCCCATAGGAAGACTTACCACAAAAATAAGCTCATTGACATCTCAACTTTTTTTCCTGCAATCTAGTTAAAATGTTAATTCAGAGACATATTTTATATTATTTAGTGGTACATTTGTGTTACCAAAATATTTGCGACACATTTTGGTAAATGTCTTTAGCCTAATAATACATTTTTAAATGAAGCATGTAACTTTAAGGAATTCTATGCTTTTCAGAGATTTTTTTCACCAAGGAAATTTTGCCCAAGGCTTCATTTCTCCAAATCAGGTGGCCTCCTGGCATCTCACGTGGGCCTGAAACCCAAGGGTTTATGGATTGGACAACCATTCTGTTCAGTACATAACTTTCTACATCTTTCAATTAGAATCACTCCAGTATATATAAAATACCCTACGCTGTTTTAAAACTGCTTTCATGAGTGACTATTTCAGTTTAATTTCAGGAAAACTTGAGACAGTGAATTTCCCCCCTTTCTGTTAATAGAAAAAACACTGAGGCACAAAAAGTGAACAGTGATATAGTGGCGGAGAGGAAAGTAGAACTCAGGGGTTCTGATTCTCAGCTCTTTTTCTCTAGATGAGTCTGAGCTAGCTAGCTAGATGATAGATAGATAGATAGACATAGACATATGTATGTAATTAACATACATATGTACATGTGTTTTTATTTAGAGAAACATGGCTGTCTTTTTTAATGTTTTAAGTTTTAACTTTGCTCTCATGGGTTGGTATCACATTGAAGTTTTCAGAAAAGGTATCATTCAGAACTGATGCTTCCTCTTGTAGAGGAGCTTACAGAACACTGTGAAATGTGTTAGGGCTCAAACATCAGAAAGAGTGTTACTCTTAACATATATAGTTATAATGACCACATGTCCCAGTAGGCTTGGTATAGTCCAGCTTTGTGCTTTTATTCCTGGGGTCATTAATAATAGCATTCCTTCCACTTTCAAAAGTGTCTTGGTTCAAAGGACGTGTTCTTTTTGTTTTGTTTTGTTTTTACTAACCTCCTCAATACTTCTGGACAGAGAAGAACATTGAAAAATAAATACAAAATATGAATTTAATCAATCCTAAGTTGAAGTTGATTGACTAAACTGCTCTCCAGGGACCAGAGGTCAACTGGAACAGAGACTGGAATGGAACTTTTGAATAGTAATGATTATTCCAATGCATTGTCTATTTTTAAATAGAAAATAGAGACTGAAAACATTGTCAGTCTCTATGAACGTTGTGGCAGAAATGCCATAATCACCTTCTCTGTGGCTATTCTCCCTTCCAGCACGTTCAACATGTTAACTTTTGATTCTCACCCTGGGCAAAAACAAGCAAGAAAAATAATGACTCTCCCACTTTGTATTTTATCAAATAGGTGATTAAGTTCATTTCCTAAAACTAGCAATGATTTGAAGGAGTGAGGTGCCATTTTTACTCTAGAAAAAAAAAATTTTGTAAATATTAGTGTTTTAATAAATGAGGAAGTAAATAAAATAACGTGAATTCTTTATTGTACAATCCCTCAAACTATGAAACAATTTTGTTAGTTATAGTAACATGTGATTGACTTTTTAAAAAATATTTATTTTATTTTTTTGGCTGCATCGGGCCTTAGTTGCAGCATGCGGGATCTTTTGTTGCGGTGTAAGGGTTTTCTCTCTCTAGTTGTGGCGTGCAGGCTCCAGGGTACATGGGCTCTGTAGTTTGTGGCACACTCTCTCGTTGAGGTGCTGGAGCTCAGTAGTTGTGGCGTGGGGGCTTAGTTGCTCCATGGCATGTGGGATCTTAGTTCCCCGACCAGGGACGGAACCCACATCTTCTGCATTGGAAGGTGGATTCCTTACCACTGTACCACCAGGGAAGTCCCATGATACAATTTTTTTCAGTGAGATTTTGCTTTAAATGATATCTAACCTGTATACAGTATATGAAACTTATTAATATACAATGGAAAAAAAGAACATATGTTTAACTAGAGTTAACCATTATAGACTCTATGGTTTGTTTGCTTCCATGAGAATTTTACCCCAAACCCAAGGATAGTTTTAGAATAAATGATTAATGTAGAAGTAAAAATATCAGCAAACTAATATACTGAAATTTTTTGGTTTGCATTAGATGTGAAGATAAGTAGAGAAAATAACCAAACCCAAGAAAACTTAATAAAGCTTGAAAAATAGTTCGAGTTCTTAAATAATTAAAGTGAGACATAAGAACACTAATCATTTTGAAGTAAACAAGACTGATATACATTTGCTGTGTTCTAAAAATCATCCTTTATTACTAATAAAGGTACTTAATATAATCAAAATCTATATCACAATAGAATAATACCATATGAAAAGTGATTTTTCTTTCCTATAAAAATGATATGGATCAAAATATACAGACAGGTATATTGTAACTAACTAAATAATCCTCCTCACATGTTCATGAAGTCCCCATTGGAATTTCTGTAATAATTTGACATATTAGTAAAATAAAACACAGGCTGAAAATCACTGTTTGACTTTGTATAGAATGTAAGCCAAGGGTCACTCCCTCTGTCCGTCTGAGGTTATTGTACCAGAGATTTAGAGTGATGGACTTATTTATTTAAGGCTATGCTTATATTAGGAAAGAAATAATACAGAGATTGGTTTTATTACTTATATGCTGAATCTCATATTTTTATATCTTCAAGTGTCTTTTGAAAACTTCTGTCTGAATATTTCAGATATTTCAAGTCAATTTGCACTAAAGCCGAGCTTAGTTTGTATTCCCTTTCAACTACTTTGAACATGTGTAGCCTTGAACAAGTTACCTAACCACTAAAACTGGATTCTCTCTTTCTAGGTTTTACAAACAATTGTTCTATTTTGAAATAATTGTAGAGTCACATGCATGAATTTGTGGTTTCTTCATGTTTTCATATTTTATTAAATATGTGTACCATGTCAATATATTTTATGTCTTCACTATTTATAACAGTGTTATTTTTATTTCTATTAATCTGTTTTTATCTCTTCAACTTTTTTTCAAGAAGTATTCAGGTTAACATATACAGATCTAGTCATTCAATGTCATGGTCCTTTATACAATGGGATATTGCAGCATACTACCCCATTGTACAAATATACCACCGTTTATTCATCTAGTTTCCTTATTGGTGGATATTTTTATTTCAGTTTTCGTTTTCTTGCTGCTGGTTTTGCTGTTACAAAGGCTCAGTAAACATCCTTGTACTTGTCTCTTTTAGTGCCTCTGGTCTTGGTAGGATTTACGCCTAGAAGTACAATTATTTTCAGTACAACTATTGAAATACTATTATTTCAAGCTACAGGTTTTTTCGAGCTTCAGTGAGGAATAATTGAGAAATGTAATTGTATATATTTAGTGTACAACATGATGATTTGATATACATATACTTTGTGAAATGTTTACCAAAATCAAGATAATGAATACATCCATCGCCTCACATATTTGCCTTTTTTTGTGTGTGATGAGAACACTTAAAGTCTATTCTCAAACTTCAGGTATGCAATACTGTATTGTCAACTGTAATCACCATGCTGTACATTAGTTCCTCAGAACTTATTCATCTTACAGCTGAAAGTTTGACCTACGTCTCCCTATTAAGAACACATTGGTCTTAAAGACTAAGGGCAGAAAGTCAGAGCTCCAGCTGCATCTCATCCCTACCAACCCTTCTTTTCCAAAAAAAAACAGCCTGTTTTTAATATTTTGCCTATTATAAAAATCAATTTTTCTCTTTTTCTTATAAATTTGTAGGAAATCTTTATAATTTAGATATTAATGCTATGCAGGACATATACATCACAGTGATGGGACATAAACATCTCTCATCACTGGCTGTGTTTAATTTTGTTTATGTTGAGTTTTGTCATGATGAACTTTAAATACTAATGTAGCCACTTTAAAAGCTTTTTAAATGATTTGATTCTGTGTACCATTTTTTTTTTAATTTATTTGTTTATTTTATTTTTGGCTACGTTGGGTCTTTGTTGCCGCACGCGGGCTTTCTTTAGTTGCTGCGAGCAGGGGCTACCCTTTGTTGCGGTGCGCGGGCTTCTCATGGCCTCTCTTGCTGCAGAGCACGGGCTCTAGGTGCGTGGTCTTCAGTAGTTGTGGTGCACGAGCTCAGTAGCTGTGGCTCGCAGGCTCAGCGGTTGTGGCACATGGGCTTAGTTGCTCTGTGGCATGTGGGATCTTCCCGGACCAGGGCTCGAACCTGTGTCCCCTGCCTTGGCAGGTGGACTCTTAACCACTGAGCCACCAGGGAAGCCCGATTCTGTGTATCTTTTATTTTTAAATTTAATGTTTTATTTTTCACATTTCAATTTTTAATCCATCTGGAATTTATTTTTGCAAGTGGTATGAAATAGGAATCTAACTTTTTTATATTGACGTACATTTGTCTCAGAACCATTTAGGCTTCAGTTAACATCTGTCATCTATCGAGTTTATGAATATCCATAGCTTGATTTCAATGTTGTTTCCTTTCAATGAACTGTACACCTCTCCCTTTCAGTACTACACTACTACACTGTATTTTGTTTAGACTTTCTATGAATTTGGGTGACAGGAGGGGAAGTCACTAACTGCCAGGTTTCCAGAGTTGAAAATCGGGTCATTTGCATTTCATAAACAAACACCCTTATTATGCATAACTGCAAAGCAAGGGAGATTTTAAAGGAGCTAGAAATCAGCTGTTTCAAGGGAAGAAGGAGTATCTTGTTTTTGAAAAATATTTACTTCTAGCATGTAATTTGATGATGTATTTTGATTCCAAGAATCATATGCCATTGATGATTATAATTGTTTTCCTTGCCTTTCGGTAATATCCTCCCCTTATTTCTCTGCTTCTCATCAATATTTGATTCTTTACTGCACAGCCATCTATGGACATTAAGTTTATAAGAAACTACCTGTGTCTTTCACAGAAACCATTTCAATACAGCCTTGTGGGCTGTGTGTGTATAGGCATGTGTAGACGTATATTCAAAATTATTTCTCCCTTTCTCCTATACTAGACTATTTTGCTTATGAACAGCAACACTTAAGATTTTTACATCCCTGAATTTTTTCCTCATTGATGACAGCCTCTAACTTCTGTTGGAGAACTTAAGACTTTGGCCTGGTAAACCAACCCCCCCCCCCCAAAAAAAAATGCAGGTCTTTTTATGTGTCCCTAGAACACTAAACATACTTGAAGTCAGATCACCAACTAACGGAAAAATCTGGGTTTAGAAAAAAACATTTATTTGACGTTAATAATTTGCATGTGAAAAATCTTTGTCTTGGAGAGAGCTCTTTTAGTTTTTTTCCTTATGGTGGCTTAGATCTCAAATACCTAGGTATCAGTTCGATGCATTAGGGTTTGCAATAAAACTTCAAGCCAATGTTTTTATTTGTTTGCCTGTTAACTATTAATTAGTTTTTACCTTTTGTTTCTAATGAGGAAAAGTTAAAATTTATAGTGCTAGTATTTGGGACTGATATTATCACGAAGTTATCTATGATCCGTGTCTTCTTTCTGTTGTAGTTGTGGTATAGAGGTGATAGAAGCTATAAAAACTGCTTGTTAAAAGGAAAGTTTACCCACCTACCTATATGAAATGGAATTAGGTTTTTACTCTGAACCTCTGATAATGTCTTACTTCTTTCTGCTGCAGGATATCTCTATGATACGAAAACTGGTACTGAAATTACAGAAGTAGAACCATATTTTTTTTCAAGTTACTCTTCTATAGCTGTTTTATATGACTCAATTTCAGAACAAAATGCCAATATTACAAAGTAGTGATTCTCTGTTTTGGTGTGTGGCAAAACTGAGTCTATTATATGCTGAGCTCATTATCCAAGACATAGTACCCTACATCTGCATTTAACTGTCTTTTCTCCATTTGATACTAGTACTTTGGGAAATTGCACTGACAGTCAATGCCTATTACTTCTGCCTACTTTGGAAAAACAAACAAGAAAACCCCTCAGACTATAAATAAAGTTATATATCAATGTTATAAAAGGTGAAATGGAGCTGGCATTCTCTAGTGTTGTGAGTAAAGGCTTGATGTATATGTGAAAATAACACTACGAGGTAGTCTCCAACTTACCATGCTTAACTCCCATTAGCTGTTCTTTCTCTTTCCTGCTGCTTCAGGTTATCCCTATTCATCTTTGCTTATGCCTGTTGCTTCCTGAAGGTGTCTCTTTCCCCACTGCATGATCCTTATTCATGATCTCAGGTACCATTTTCTGCCGCACCTCTACCCTAAGTCAGCTGTGGAAGAACTGTATTGCCAGTGTGTGGTGAAAAATATTATAAACACCTGTGAATGTTAAGCCTTATCTGGTTTTCTCTACCTATGTTAGGAGCAATTAAGTCACCACTCAGCCCTGTTCTGATCCCTAGGACAAAACCCAATTTTAGGCAGGAGACAACTAAGAAGGTTAAATCCCAGACACTGGGACTCACTAACCTACTTCCTGCACGGTTGTCTGATCAGAGGGCTCTAGTTTGTTCCTCTGAGGCTGGATGTCTGTCTTGATAATCTTTCAAACACCATGTCCCTTCTAGAGCAGGTTTCTACCTTGCTTATCTAGCTCCACTTTGAGTCTTTGCTGTCCAGTAGACTTCTGGCTGGTATTTGAGGTCTTACTTCCTCAGCAGGGTACCATGACCTCTGAGAACCTATTTCTTGTGACTGGAATCCCTACTGTCCCCACGTCTACATGCAAATGCTTGCATGAAATTCTATTTTCTATTTGTCACTGGTTGGTAGGTCTAGTTGCAGGTCAGGGCCATATTTCTTCCTGCTTGTGTTTTCCAGAGTGTCTGCTAAAGTGAAGTGGACCAGAGCTGGCTAGTTTGCAAGGCCTGGCTAAGTTCACCTCACTGACCCTAGTCTTGTCTGTGTCTGGGTTCTCCATGCAGTGGGCTCTGAAAGGGCCTGTGTTCTGGAAAGGACTCTGTGTGTTTTTCAGTTCTGTCCACAAAGAGGAAATAACTTTTTCCATGTTTTCCGCTCTGATGAGGTACAATTTTCTAATTTTTCCCATTGTGCAGGAAAGGCTGGCAGCAGCCCTAAACTGCTGTTTTGCTACGTGATATGCTGACTATTGTTTCAGTAGCTTTCTCAGATTTGTTACCATCTCAGCAATAATTTTCCCTGAAATATAAGTTAAATTTATTTAATTATTTTTTACTTTTATCATCTAAGTTGTATTTTCTTAGTGATGGAAAAAGAGGAAGCATAGAAATACTCATTCTTGCTGCATGCTACTTTCCTTTTAGCTTATCAGCCATAAAAATTCACACAAAACTTGGAATGGAAGTGTGGGATCATTCCTTTTGTTGTGGAACCAGGTTGGGATTAAAAAAGAAAACCTTCTGTGAAAAGTAACACATAGTGGTAAAGGAAAGAAAGCATTAGGCCGGTTCTTGAAAACATGAAAAATAAAACAAAGAAACAAAATATTGGGCAACTCAGGAAGCTGATTGGAATTACACATGGTAGAAGTTTACATTACTTTATAACTCCACTTCCCAAGTTCGCTCATCCTGGCCCCATAGAAATCTCAGTCTCACGATCCCCAACTCCGGCAGAGTCTTAGCTCCTTGATGCTTCCTCACTGAAAAGCTCTGTCCTGGAGATTGGGGATAGTCAGTAAAATTTTTGGGTTTGGAGGCATCCCTAATAACACTGTTCCTCATCAAGATACAACTCTTCTAACGTACACATACAATATCTCATATTATTCCAATACTCTCTAAAACTTAAGGACACCCCCTGGCCTCAGGTAATTTGAAAACTTCACATTTATATAAAAATAAATTTTTATTTTGACATTGCAATGACAATGTTTTGTAATTAACTAATTTACTTGTATAATGTAGTCTCTCCAGCAGAAATTCAAGGAGCAGGGAGGAGAGACATGGTTTTATTCCCCACCATATCTTCAGTGGTAAATATATGTGGAAAGTAGGAAGCAAGTAAAAAGCAGAGAATTAGCAAATAGAAAAATACATGTTCTCACCCCATTATAAACATGAGAAAAGTACTCTGAGTAGTTTCCTGTAGCAGAGCTGTTTTTAACCTATGATGTGTGGGACCCATGACTCTGTCTTCATATGCTTACATAATGCTTTGAAACATTATGGACTAAATTGATATTTGCAGACTAATCTGGGAACTAAAAATCGTGCACAATATTGCACATAATAATGTTATTTCTATGGTGATATCTGTAGTGATTTTCAGATACATGAATGACAATCTTTGTAGTGCAGCCTATTTCATAATTGAAGTACAGGAAATGTCTAGTTGGAAAATCAGAAACCAGAGATTTAAAATGGGTTATGAAGATGTTGGAAGGTTTGGAGAAGTAAGTGGGAGGTGTGGTTGGGGGACTTGAACAGCAAAAGGGGGCCCTGAGATGGAAAAGGAAGAAGAGAGTGTTACCCAGAGATCAGGAAGCCAAGACTACTACTTGGCTGGAACTCATGAACTCACACTTACTGCTGATCTTCCAGAGGTGCTGCCTTTGTTGTTGCTGTTGGAACCTTGTTGCTTCTACTAAATAAAAACTCAGCCTCCTGGTGCTGCTGAACCTGCACTAATTCTAAAGCCAACACTCATGTGCAGTTTCTGCTAGACACACATTTGCCCAGAATAGCCCACCCTCCTCTGTCCTCTTGGTCCTGTTGCAAGGGCTGGGAAGAGCAGAGCAAAAAATATCTTCTTCATTTTTACTGCTCTGCCATTTCCTGCCAGGGTCCCTACTTGTTGAAACTAACTGAGAGTAAGCTGGTAAATATATCTGGAAAATGCAGTTTGCACTTCTGCCTCCTGAAATCCAGAGGGAACACTGAAAAATAGAAATGTAGGTGAGAACCAAGGAAAAACTAACCTGCACAGTCTACAGCTGTGTTCATTAGATAGTTTCCTATATTTAGTTTAATTTTGTAAGCATACTTTTTATTCTAATTTTTACATGATTAGACATGGATCCTGGATATTGTTTGGAAGATTGACTGTTTTATAGGTGTGCTGTTGAGCATCAAAATACTGTATACATTTATGTAGTGTATATACTATTAGACTTAGTAGGTCTCATTAATAGTGTGATGCTAAATGATATAAATAATCATAGTTACCTGACCTTGAGTGTGAGGGCTGGAAGGGGACTTCTGTAATACTTGTGTATAATAATGTAGTCTTTTGGGGGATTTTCAGGAAGCTCTGCTGTGTTTTGTAAACCAGACATCATCTAGAGTAAGTACTTGGAAAAAAATTGAAAGCGTTCATCAAGTTTGTTGATCTCTAATCTAATTTAGGAATCAAATTTGAAAGAGCAAGTGAGAGAGAAAGCTTAAAACAAAAGCAGAAAATTTTCAGTTAATAATATGTTTATTCTCTAATGAAGGCAATGGATAAAAGAAGTTTATGTCATACCTAAGAGACAATTTTGCTGGAATCTCAGGTCATTGTTTTTAGTATAAATTCTGGTGAATCTGTCATGGGGTAACACTAATAAAACCCTGCTCAATAATCAGGTAATCCACTGCAACAGTGGCAGAGAATGTGGTGGAACAGCCTTACATGTATTGTTTCTCTTACCAAGTCTGTGCCTTGCTGGCATTGATCCAGATAATTTGCTTGCAGGCTGTTTGCAGTCTTTTCCAAATTTTTCTTTCTTCTGAGGAAGGAAAGGATATTTCATATACTTAATTTCATGACTATTGTGTTTGTATAAATATAAGTATTGCTTCAACTATTGTTATCAGTTTCCTCTGAAATGATATCCAAGATTTTAATGCAACCCTTATTATTCATAAAGACATTGAACCTGCTGGATTCTGCTGCTGTTTGTTTAGCATATATGAATATATCTTGGAAAGACTTCTCAAAATTTGCTCCAGCCTTGACAGTCAGAAAAGTCTATCTCTTGTTATACTTTTCCAGGTGCTAATCAAACTAAGGCGAGACTCATTGAGAATCAAGAAGGACTTTTATCATTAGCTTCCTAGACAGTAACTTGGTTTCCATCTTCATTTCCAGGGAATTTTCTGGTCTGGCTTTTGGAAGGATTTAGTCTTCAGTTTATAGATGAAAGCTGTCAGTCACTGAACAGGAGGAGCTCTAAGGCATAGAAACATGGACAGGTTTATCAGGTGCATAAAGAGCAGGGGTTTAAATGGAGGCAAACTGGTTCCTGCATCTGGCAGCTTCATGTTTTTCTTTCTTTTCCCCCCCATCCATTCCCTTGCTTCTTGTAGTGTAAGACTGTTGATTAATAACACAGAAATCTAACTGCCTGAATTGGAATCTTCTGTAGATAAGGCCATGTTACCTTGGCAAGTCAAGCCCTCTGTGCCATGAGTACTTGATCTGTAAAATGCGGACATTATAGCACCTACTTGATAGATTTTTTGTGAAGGTTAAGTAAGTTAATACTTGCGAAGTGTTTAGAATAGAAGCAAAGTAAAATGTAGGCAGTCTATAAATATTAACTCATTTCCTTTCCATGTGCTTTTGCTTCCTTTCTCTTTTTTCAGCTGTTATTGTTTGCTTCACTATCAATTTTCCAGCCTCAGTCATGGCTGTGAAGTTTTTCTTCCCTTCCTTCCTCTGTCATTCCTCCTCCTCCTCCTTTCTGCTTGTCTTCATGGGAGTCTTCTCGATCATATTTACTTTTAATCAAATTAACAGTTTCCACTTGTTCATTTCCCTTTCCTCTTGCTTTTCTCCATAGCTCTTTCTCTGGCCTTCTTTCCTCTCTGTTTTCTTCTCACCCCTTCTCTCTTCTTTTCCTTCTTTCTCACTGCTCTCTCTCCTCTACACTCACGCAATCACTTCTCATAGTCTCCATGGCAGTCGTTTGCCTTTAAAACAAATAAAAACCACTATTTGTCCATCTTATTTATTATCATATTAATTTGCCTTTGTAAAACAGATCAACTGTTTCCTTGCCTGGTGATAAAACCAGAAGGGTCAACTTAGATATTATAAATGTGCAGTCTAATAATTTCATGGAAATAATCATCCAAAAAAGATATTTCTAGTGAGCCTAGTGAGTAGCTTCGCAAGGCACTGATCACTGACATCTGCACCCCAGAGCACCGTCATCTACTTACCCAGAAAAATGGCTCCACTCAAGCATGGTTTCACTTCTCTTAGAGAATGACTGTCCTACTTATCAAGAGGATTGAGGCTGCAAACCTTAAACTACTCCCCTTTAATTCCATTGGTTTCTACTTTGTTCTCTTTGACCCGGGCTCTTCTTCTTTGCTCCCATTGCAGAGAAAGTTTTCTTCCTCCTTTTTTCCAAGATTTGTCTTGCCATAATTTTACATTGTCCTCATCATTGACTTTCTCTTCAGTTATTTCTCAACTGTTCATAATTCTCAAAAATTTCCCCTTTAGAGGCTCCCTCACTCAATTTTGAAATGCACCAATCTTAATAGAAAGGCCACTTAGTCTACCTTCTTTATTCATCACCAAGTTATCCTTTCATGGAGAGTGTTCATATGTGACTCACCTACAGATGGTACTTCCACTTTCTGACAGCATTTTCGTGGACTTTGCATTCTGACTTTTTCCATTTGTTCACTGAAACACCAGTCTTGGGAGTCAGCTGCCTCCTCATTACCAACTCCAGAGCTGTTTTCTTGTGGACTTTATACAATTTGATAATTTTGACTAGATCTTAATTCTTCATAGTATTTATAATTTGTATTTAGGGAGCAAAAGGGTACACAAAGCAGAAGTTAAAGTCATCCGTTGTATCACTGGCTTTAGTTTGTAATTTGGAGACAGGTGAAAGTCTTCTCATCCTCCAAACTAACCATCCAGAAGTAATCTTTTATTAACATTTTGATGTTAATCCTAGTAACTCCAGTAATTCCAGCTTTTCTAGTAATGATGTTCATTCCAGTCTTTCAAAAAATTAAAAATTTTATTTGTATCTTTATGTCTTTCATATGGTACAAATACAACATATATGACCATGTTTTAAAAACATACAGAATATTTTTCTTTTTAAATCTCTTTACTGATTATATTTCCAAGCTTATCTTTTGTTTCTTTAAACATATAAACCATACTTATTTTAGGGTCTTTGATAATTACACTAGCTGTAATTTATGAGGGTCTGTTTCACTTGCTCTTTGTTTTGGTTGGTTTTTATTCATGGTAGCTTGTTTTCTTGTGTGTTTTGTGAATTTTCCAAACTATGAGTTTCTCGTTTTTCTTGCAAATTTATTGATACAGATATGTTGAGGCTACATGTTTAGTTTGATTTCTACAGAAAATATTTTTACTTTTTTCAGACTCTTGGGAGAACTTCAATTAAAGGCCATTTTATTTCAGTTTTTTGTATCTCATTTAAAAATGTTTATGGAAATATCAGTTATTTATAGAGGGGAACATAAGTGAAAAATGGAATATGGATTATCAAAAGATGAACAAACCAATTGCCCAGATAAAATAATAGACGTTACCAGAAGCCTCCTGGTGCTCACTTCACCTCTGCCCAAAGGTAACCATTATTCCAACATCCAATCTGTCTGTTATTTTTACTTTTCATTGTAAAAACATTCTTACTTTTAGAAAAGTTGAAAAATATTAACTTGAACATCCATATAGTCTTTCCCTAGATTCACTGACTGTAAACATTTTGCAAAACTTAGGTTTTCTATCCTATTACTCATGCCCTCTGCAGTCATCAAAGTTCGTATCCTCCAGGGTCCAGCAGAAGCTTTCAGGATGAAAGCAGTCTTTGGCACTAGGTTACATCCCAAGATTCTTGGTAGTACTGCATTTTGGAGCTTTGTGTCCTTTTCACTTTTGTGCCAACCCAGCGATGCATTTACAATGGTGTTTTTAAAAATATATTTTATGCTGAGTTAGTTGTTTCATTGGAAGGTTGTATAGGGTATCTAATCTACCATATTGTTAAGCAGAAGTCTGCTGAATGATACATTTTAGATGTAATTGAATAGGCATTGATTTTCAAGAATTGAAAGAAAAATGTATGAATAGAAATCATAATGAATGTGAATATCTGGTTAAAAATAATGAAACTCTCTGAATTATGGTTTATTATATATTTAATGTGATGGCAGGTTTATAATTTTGTTTTTTAAATAAATTAATCAGATGATATTGATATTCTACTCACTGTTACTCAAATCGCCATTCTTGAGAGCTATCATATTATTTTTTCATTAAATGTATTTGAATCAAGTTTTTTTCATTATTAAGACAATATATATAATTTATATGTATCATTCATATAGAGATACATATACACATATGTATAACATGTAGTTATATACAGAAGTGTGTGAATATATGTTTTTGTACATATATATATACACACACCTATGTATAACTATGTTACAGTTTTAAAAAGACATTTGAAGATAATAGCTTTATAATTATGTGTATTTTTCTTATGCTGTAAAGAGGAAATACATGCCACTCAAGTCACTCTCTGGGCTTTGCATTTATTTATAAAATGTAAGCCTATATTTTTTAGCCACTAAGTAGTATATTAGGAAGCAAGTCAATGTGTTTCTGAAAGTGAAAAACCAAACAAAGTAAAAGAACTTCAAATAACTGGCCCTGTACTTAAGGAATTTAAACAATTATAGGGTAAATATGACCCTACGTATAGGTCCTAGGTTTATATTCCACAAGGTCTTTGCAGACATGGCAGTAAAGCACGTAGCAAAAATTAATGTTGTGTTTACTTCAGTTTGGTTTCTGACTGAAAGAGAATGAACACAGCCTGTGTCTTAAGGCAAAGTTTTCCTTCTGGGTCTGATCTTACTGTTACGTGTATCCTTTAGGCTTCCTTTTATTTTTTCAGCTTTACTGAGGTATAATTGATAAATAAAAATTGTATACCTTTAAGGTATACAACTTGATGTTTTGATACATGCATACGTTGTCAAAGGATCACCACAATCAAGCTAATTTAATATATTTGTCCCTATGCATAGCTTTTTCTTTCTTTTTTTTTTTCTTTCTTTCTTTCATGGTCAGAACCCTAAAGATCTACCCTCTTAGAAAATATCAAGTATGCAACACAGTATTGTCAATGACAGTCACCACGCTGTACGTTAGGTCTCCAGAATTCATTCATTTTGTGTAATTGAAACTGTGTACCCTTTGACCAACATCTCCCCATCCCTGCCCCAAGCCGCAATGAAGATATCACCCCACACTTGTTAGACTAGCTATTATCAAAAAGATAAAAGATAACAGGTGTTGGCCAGGCTGTGGAGAAGAGGAAACGCTTGTACCATGTTGGTGGGAATAAAAATTGGGACAATCACTGTAGAAAACAATGTGGAGACTCCTCAAAAATTTAAAAATATTGATAAAACTACTATATGATCCACCCGTCTCACTTCTGGGTATATAGCCAAAGGAAATGAAATCAGGATCTCGAAGAGATATCGGTATTCCCATGTTTGTTGCAGCTTTATTCCCAAGAGCCAAGATATGGAAAGTGCCTAATTGTCTGTTGACAGATCTATGTATAACACATTTTCTTTATCTGTTATGCATGTGAATATGTGTGTGTGTGTGTGTGTGTGTGTGTGTGTATAATATGGGCAATCTAGAAAGAAGAGGGTAGCAGAGGAGAAGGGACATAGAAATAGGAAAGCATGAAGAGGAGCAAAATGCTTATTGTGTAAAATGGGGTATTTATCCACTACTTCTTTCTGAATGTGGGGGAATCATATTCACTGTCGGTTATGCTGTTAATTGAAATGAAAAGCAACTTAATAATTTCTCTGAGATTTACCTATAGAGCAGGAAAAAAAATATCAAATATTGGTATTTCTCATCTTCCCTAAGCAAACTTACACTTTCTGTGGAATCCTTTGATTCTTTAGTGAGAAGATTGTGATTAAAAATAAGCCGGAGGCATCTCTGATTTTGCATTGCAGCTGTTTGGGCCCTTTAATAGTGAGCTCAGCTGTAGGGGCTCAAGGTCACATTATCCGGGCAGTGGGAAAAGCTCTGTCACATTCTGCCAGCGTATATTTAGCATCCTTAAGAGAAGATTTGTGATGTGTTTAAGGTCGAGAAGCCTTGTTTTATGGTCCTAATCATCAGCCTTATCATAATACAACCTTGGGAGAATTATTTTGACAATCTTTCAGCACTTTATAAAAATCTTTCACATAAATTTCTTTGTAATATTTTGCGTTCTTATTTTTTTATTTTTCGGCCACCCATGTTAGCAGGGTTTGGAAGGTGACTTTCTAAAGCTTCATTACTTTTGCCAGGAGAAGAGAGAGGTTTAATTAAAAACCTTTCTCATCTTCAATCAGAGCATACAGAGTTTCTTGTTTTTTTCTTTTGGTAGAGGAAAGGGCACTTTTTCTGTATTCCTGTATCAAGTGCACTTAGATAAAGAAAAAATTCTATCAGTAAAAATGCCACCAATGTTTTGGAAAAATAAAACAAGGAAGGATGAGGTAGCCAACTGCACATCATTTTTTTAAAAGCTTTGGATTATGGCATTTCCCTGGCAGAGATCTTTTTCCCCCACTCCACACACATACGCATACACATACACATAATTGGATGATATCAATACTTAAACTTTTCAGTTTCTCCCTGTGATCAGTAACAGCAAAACTTAGCGAAAAAGCAAAAATCAAACATATCCCTGGCCATTCCTCCTGTAAAGAATCGACTGCCCTTTCTTCTAGTTTTCAACACTTCATTATTTTCTAGTGTAAAGTGAATAAGTACAATGTAAGTAACTCAATGAATCAACACATGTTCATCAACTCCAAGAAGTACATTAACACTTCCTTTTTTTGAATCTGCCAATTTTATGAATGTCCTATCAGCGGTTATTTATTTGACTTGTTTATTCTGAGCATCTGGTAAACTATTCTTTGTGCATAGTATCTTATATTAGTGAGAATCTGTTGGCTGTGTAGAAAAAAAAACACACTCAGGAATCGCCAGGGTTACTGGTTTGTTGTATGGATGCAAGAGATACAGCAGTAAGATAAACTAGGTCTTATGAGATCCACAGAACAAGACCTGATGTGAGAGCAGGAACTAAAGTACCAGACTAGAAATGGAGTTACTCATGATTCTGAGGCATTTTAGAGATGTTCGCATCAAGAGGTTTGTGGACATCTAGCTCTGGCTAATCTCATCTCTGTTCTCGCAGTCTCCGTGGGTCTTTTAGGCTAAGAAGTAGGTATCTTATCCTCTCTCCTGAATGACTTTTTCGTAACTCATAGATTATGCCTATTAATGACTTCAGAACCCATCAAAGCTCCAGTCCTGAGGCCTTGCTCTGCCAATCTTTTTAAGTTCAGTTCCCGCTGATGGTTACATTTTTCACTTCAAAGTCAGATCACAGAGAGATAATTTGATTGATCTAGTTTCTTATCACTGGGCTTGACATAAAGTGGACAAACGACCTCAAAGTCTTTTCCCAGTCATCTCTGGTCTTGGGGGATAAGAGTAGGTTTATAAGTTAAACATGTGTTGCCTTAAGCTTCCTTGTTTGCCAAGACATGATGTGAAGCAGTTTCTACTAGTAAGAGCTCCAGATGCGTAGGATCGTAATGATGATTCTGGTGTCTCCTCAGCACTGTACATTTGAGCTTTCTTCTCATACACTTTGTTGAAACTACTCTTGTCAAGGTTATCAGTGATCTCCATTTTGCAAAAGAAAATGATCACTTTTCATCACTCCTCATATTATTTGCTCTTTCAGCAACAGACAATTAGTGGACCATTTCACTCTTAAGGAATTTTTTTTCCTACTTTTCAGAACTCCACACTCTCCTGATTTTCCTTCTGCCAGGTAACTCCTTTAGCTCCGTCCGCTTTATTCAGTACTCCTCCTCCACGTAACCTCTCATTCTAAGACCTCAGGCTTAGTCTTAAATGCTATACTTTTCTCAACTCTAATTTCTCTAAAAAGTCTGTTATAAGTCTCTGGGTTTGAACAACATCTGTATTTTACTGACTCACAGCTGTATTCTTCTAGTTCTACATCTCCCGTCAGTATCAAACGTCTATTTGACATATTCACTAGAATTTAAATAGGTCGTCTCAAACTAAATAGATCAAAACTGCAATTTTGATATTACCCCCAAACCTGTTCCTGCTTGATTTTGTTCTACCCAGATACCCAAGCCCCAAACAAGCAAAAAAAAAAAAAAAAAAAAAAAAAAAAAACATATGTGTGTGTGTGTGTATATATATATATATATATATAAAAGCAAAAAAAGTCTTGATTCTTCTCACATTTTACGTGCAATCATACCATCAAGGGCCGTCAACTCGGCCTCCAAAACAATTGTGCTTCTCTTGAGCTTCTCTGTTCCCCTTAGCCCAAGAAACTGTCATTAGTCACCTTACTTTATGTAATAGATTTTTAACTAATCAGTCTTTTTCCCTACAATGCATGCTCTGCAGTCAGAGTCATAATTTAAAAATGAGAATCAAACCATATCACTCTCCTGCATAAAATCCTCCAATGGCTTTCACCTACACTTTGGAAAAAAAAAGAAAATCCAGACTCCTTAACATTTGTGCAAGGCCCTATATTATTTGTCTTCTGCTTACATTTCTTGCTTCTGTATCTATTCTACCACATTTTTGCTTCCTTTCTCTGCTTTTCATTTGTAGCAAGGTTATTTGTGATCCAAAATCCTTGGCTCTTTCTGCACGATTATATTTTCCCTCATATTTTCGAATAGTGGCTCCTTTTCCCTATCAGGTCCATCTCAAGGGTCATCTCCTGAGGAAAGTTCTTAGAATATCCAAATAAAATTTAGCCACAGCTTGAACTATCACTCTCTTGTCCTTTATGCCGGCATCATATCTATATGGAAATGCCTCTATAGTAAGGAACTATGCTTAACTTAAAAACATTTTTAATCCCTTTAAGTCTCCTTGTCAACTTTAGGGCAGGACCAAAGAGAAGGTACATAAAAAACAATGTAATTTACTGTATGAAGAGGTGCTCTGAGTCTGGTTAATATTTCTGGAACACTATGGGTGAGAAATGTGGAATTAATTTGAAGATGTCAGCAATATATTACCCCTACTACTGCTCTTACTTGGAATAAGATGATGGGTCTTTTTTTTTGCAGGGCAGAAGAGTGGGGGACTCTAATGAGATTTTTGGTTAAAGGTAAAACTTAAATCTCATTTTTAAATCACTACGTTCAGAGCAATAAAGAGTCACGTGACTTTGCACAATTATGTGATCTGTCTGCAGTGTGGACTTGAGCAGCATCTCTGGATTGTGTTGTGTCTGGTTTGGGGCTTGTATTCAGGGTGGAGGTGACATGGCGGGACACATACCAGTTCTTGAATATCATGGCTGCTACCAGCCATGATATTCAAGAAATAAGGGGAGGTCCTAAGGGGAGAGGCAGCCTGGGCAGAACGCTGTTTGGAGTGGTGTGCTCAGCTGACTCTGGGAGCGCTGCTGTTAAATATCCGCTTTGAAGTTGTTCTCTTCTCTTTGGCATTCATGTTCCTAAGCCTTCTGTAAATCTTTGCTGAATCATTGCCTGGATTTAGCTGGCCTTTTGAGAATTAAGGTAGGAGAACGAATGTGAAAAAAGCAGCAAACAGCTTGATGAAGCCGGTTATGAGATGATAAATGATTCTATTTTCCCATCATAAGTGTCCACTTGTAGAACACACAGGGAAAGTCATAGCTCTAGACAAGTGACCATTTTGAACAAGGTTTCTTGAGAGTTTAAAACAACTTCCTGGTGGACTAATGTAATTGATTTTTCAAGAATTTCCAAAATTTATTTGGGGAGGAAGCTTGGTGGAAGAATGTGTTTCCTGCACTTTGGGTCATGGGACCTCAAGGGCTGTCATAGTTTAGACACCAAAAGAAGCATGACAAACATGACTTGATTTTGGAGTTTCAGGTTGGTGGAGTCTGAACAGGAATCAGGACATCCTGATTACACTATGAGCTTATCTGTGATATAGTATTTATCCAGATAATTTAAATAATAATAATGCCTCAAAATATGTTTCAGTTTGCTTTATTTTCATGACGACCCTTTGGTACATTATATTTTGATATTCATGCTAGTTTAGCCATCAGAGGACTTCTCTTTCTACTATATTCCTAGTAGTTAAGATTAGTTAGAGATTGAAGTTTGATTACTGCAATGAAAATAATTTTCATGCTATGATTTTGTGAGCTTTTCTTCTTTTTTATTTGCTTTTCCTTGGCATTTTATTTATAAAGAAATCATTTTATTTTCTTGGTGTTTATTACTATGAATGTTTCCAAAATCTAATCTTATATTTCTCTTGGATTTTTTTTTTTTTTTTTTGCAGAAACAGCTGATTTTCTCTCATGAAGGGATATTTGAGAGAATCTGTAGTTTGCTTAAAATAGTCAAGACAGACATTTGAACCACGTGAATACATTTTAGTATTGTGTCCTTTGTAAGAAATAGGTAATACTTTATAATTTAATTCTTCTTGCATTTTATTTGATTTAGTTCTTTTGATTTAAAGGGAGAATTGAATATTTTTCACTTGATACTGGGGCATCTGAAACGTGACATTTATTTAATTTCATTTTTGCATGGACATTAGCGTGGCTAGATAACCAAAGAGCTGTTCCGAATGAAGCAAATTTCGAAACATTAGATAATTGGCACTTTATTATTAGAGAATGTTAAAATTAGAGAATGTTAAAATGTTATGCTTACACTTCTTCTAGTAGTCTCTGTTTATCTGGTTAGGATAAATAGAATTGTCTCATTTATATGATTAACACTGTTCTTTAGTCCATTGCTCTCAGGTTTACTCCTGCCTGTGTCTCAGGACCAGACCCCTGAATATTTTGGTTTCTGACTAGGTTTCGTGAGAGATCGCAAAATGTGAGGAAGGCAAAGACCAGGCCACCGGCTCCTTTTCCCTTCTAGGGGAGCATCTCTTCCAGGCTTTCAGCTCCACTGGGGACAGTCCCTCCCTTACTGGTCCAAGCACCCATCCAGCAGGACTGCTGCTGGCCCCAGCCCCTGGGTTCCAGTTACACCCACTCCTACCCTTGTCCCTAAGGTATTACCAGCTGTCTGCGGTTTCTGTTCTCTGGGCTGCCTCATCTTCCTGAGGTTTTCTTTTCAGGTCTTCTAGCAACTTTATTTTTCCATGTTAAGTTCTTTTTATGAAATAACCTGGATTGTCTAGGTGACCCCCACCCCCCTCCATGAACCCTGAATAATATCAATACAGATACTTTGTGGAAAGAATAATAAACAGGCTATCTTTTATTTTCTTAAAAAGTGATTCTAATCAGCACTTAAAAACTTAATTGGGTAATTGTAATCGGAGTAAGTAATATACCCCAAAGGTAGAAAATAAAACTGAATACTGAAGCTTAAAGGGCAAATTCATTCATATTGTTTTTCTTTTTATATGATATTAAATAGACACCTCTTTAGTTCAGTATTTCCCAAGCTTTAAAAAAAAAAAATCCTAACATTGTTTCCGTGAATATGGAAAATTACCCTGAAAGTATATTTTATGTAGTATTAGCTTATCAAAAAATGTGAGCACTATTAATTTTTCAAAAATCCACGCCAGTTTTTGAGAGTTTGATGACCCAATTGATAAATCAGATTTTCTTTCTTTTTTTTTTTTTGAGATATAATTGACATAAAACATTATATAAATTTAAGGTATATAATGTGTTGATACATATCAGTAGCTTTAACTAACACTTCTATCACATGACACGCTTAATTCTTTCTTGTGGTGAGAACATTTAGGATCTAGTCTCTTAGCAATTTTGAAGCATTTAAAATATTATCTATGAGAAGCAACTTTGAACCAAAAGCTTCTACGTGGCTCTTGCCTTTTTAATGCATACAAGTTTCTACGTGTATTCGCATCTCAATCCTGTAATGTTTAGTAATAGCTGTGACGTAGTTTTGGAACTTCCTTAAACAGACACTGTAGACGATGATTAGTAATCTAATTTCAGGGGGAGAGCCAACTAATGCCTCCTTGAAAAACAAGTGTCATTTTGTTCATTCAGATATTTCAGTAAGTAACATATTTCTTAGGAATAAGTGAGGTACTTTGGACAATCTCTTAATGTGTCAAATAACTTTATTAAAATTAGGAAACTATAGAAATCTGAAACGAAAATGTAATGAAAGATTTGTCAGAGGAGTGAAGATAAGCTCCCCTTTCTTCTTCCTTCAGGGAGCATCTTTTTTTGGAGAATTACAAGAAGAATAAAATTTTTAAAAAATTTACAATTTTTCCATAGTTTACTAACAGGAAAAAATATTGAAATAAATACAATATTTATTATTTTTTTAAAATTTAGTTTTGGCTGCATTGGGTCTTCCTTGCTGCATGCAGTCTTTCTCTAATTGCGGTGAGCGGGCTTACTCACTGCGGTGGCTTCTCTTGTGGAGTACGGGCTCTAGGTGCGCTGGCTCAGTAGTTGTAGCGCACAGGCTTAGTTGCTCCGCGGCATGTGGGATCTTCCTGGATCAGGGATCGAACCCATGTCCCCTGTATTGGATTCTAAACCACTGTGCCACCAGGGAAGTCCCATAAATTGCTATTTAAAAGTAGAGTTCAGTATCAGAAATACCTACATGCATTGTCACTTACGATTATTAATGATTCTCATATTTCAGCTGTTAGAGTCATGGAAGCAATTTCTCATTGAGAAAAGGCTTTTAAAAGAAAATTGTGAATGAAAAGAAAGAAATTATAGGACAGGATTAAAGACAGATTTTTATATTTTGATTAGAAAAATTTATTCCTTCTTTTTCACGTTGAGAGTATATCATTCTTATCAAGCCTCGAAGACCACAAAAGTAAATATTAGCTTTGCTTAAAGAAAGGAAAAAAGCAATTGAATTTGTTTAGCCTTTACTGAGTTCTGCCGAGGGAGTGGTTATTTAATGGGGCAAAGTGATTGAGACTACTTTGCAGGGTGAGTAGCGCTGGATTGGCAGGGAGAGCTCTGCAGGGCAGCGCCGTGAGGAGCTGGGCATCCCAGGCAGCAGTGGATGGAGTGAGGTCACAGAACTGCACGAGGGGAGAGAAGCGTGATCCTTCTTCTGTCATTTCTTTAAGGAGAAAAGGGGGAAAATTAGTTTATTTAATAAAAAAAGCTACCCTCATCATTATAAACCCAGGAGTTGAGAAACCCTTTCTCAGACTATCTTACTATCTAAACCCAACTGTAAAAACTCATCTTCATATTCCCTCACTTATCTGTAACTGAGTGTCCACTCCATCATGCCAGGTGCAGAGATACTGGATAGTAATGTAACTGGAAGAAAGTCTGAATTTTGAAGGCAAATAGACTAAAGTTTACATACTACCTCTGTATGTATTCAGTGTCTACAAATTGCTTACATTTTCAGAGGTTCAGTTTCTTCATGTGAAAATACCCATATCGTGAAGTGAATTTTGGATTTTGAAATAATGAATTTAACAATCTGGGAGAGTGTTTAGTACCTAAAGGTTCTCAGTAAGTGATGGCTGTCTTTATTTCACATCGAGTCTATAAACTTGTCTCAGCTTGCAGCCCAAGTTGCTCCAGCTTTATTATTAAAAGCGAGAAAAATCTCCTCTGAAGGTTGCTGTACTAATATAGTGAATTTTTCAAGGCTCAAATGTGAAGTTGAATGTAAATATGTTTTTGTAAGTGGTAGGATGTCAAATCAGCACATCTCAAAATGGGTTTCATGGAATTGTCATGAAGGAGATTAATAGCTGTTTCTCAAAAGAAGGTTTTGTGATTAGATAAGCTAGAAACACAGAATTTAGGACATTTTAGAAATTTTCTTACGTTACAATGTTTTCTGAGGAACGTAGAGAGAGTAGTAGAACACATAGAGTTATTTATTTATTTATTTATTTATTTACTATAAAACTTTTGTTTTCACGAGGCTTCTCATGACTCCTCTCCAGGGGAGAAGTCTCTGAAGTAAAATGTGTTTATAATTATTGTGAAAGTAAACTAAGATATACTTTTTTTTTTCCAAGCGGGTCTCAGTTTTGTCTTTCTCTTGCTAGAAGCACTCTGACCCATTAAGTAGAGCCCTGTAGAAAACAGACTTTACCAGAAAGAAAACAGACTTTACCAGACAGAAAACAGACTTTACCAGAAACTGTTTAATATTTATATAAACAGTTTAAAGAAGAATATGGAAATGCTCTACTTCAGTATTAAGGCAGAATAAAGAGAACATCTTTATCTGGGTTTGTAAAGTTCTGATGGAATTATTTATTTATTTATTTTTTAACATCTTTATTGGAGTATAATTGCTTTACAATGGTTTGTTAGTTTCTGCTTTATAACAAAGTGAATCAGCTATACATATACATATATCCCCCTATCCCTCCCCTCTTGTTTCTCCCTCCCACCCTCCCTACCCCACCCCTCTAGGTGGACACAAAGCACTGAGCTGATCTCCCTGTGCTATGTGGCTGCTTCCCGCTAGCTATCTATTTTACATTTGGTAGTGTATATGTGTCCATGCCACTCTCTCACTTCGTCCTAGCTTCCCCTTCCCCCTCCCCGTGTCCTCAAGTCCATTCTCCACGTCTGTGTCTTCATTCCTGTCTTGCCCCTAGGTTCTTCAGAACCTTTTTTTTTTTTTTAGATTCCATATATATGTGTTAGCATACGGTATTTGTTTTTCTCTTTCTGACTTACTTCACTCTGTATGACAGTCTCTAGGTCCATCCACCTCACTACAAATAACTCAATTTTGTTTCTCTTTATGGCTAATATTCCATTGTATATATGTGCATTCATATATATGCACATATATACAATGGAATATATTGTATATATCATCTGTCGATGGACACTTAGGTTGCTTCCATGTCCTGCCTATTGTAAGTAGAGCTGCAGTGAACATTGTGGTATATGACTCTTTCTGAATTATGGTTTTCTCAGGGTATATGCCTAGTAGTGGGATTGCTGGGTCATATGGTAGTTCTATTTTCAGTTTTTTAAGGAACCTCCATGCTGTTCTCCATAGTGGCTGTATCAATTTACATTCCCACCAACAGTGTAAGAGGATTCCCTTTTCTCCACGCCCTCTCCAGCCTTTATTGTTAGTAGATTTTTTGATGATGGCCATTCTGACTGGTGTGAGGTGATACCTCATTGTAGTTTTGATTTGCATTTCTCTAATGATTAGTGATGTTGAGCATCCTTTCATGTGTTTGTTGGCAATCTGTATATCTTCTTTGGAGAAATGTCTATTTAGGTCTTCTGCCCATTTTTGGATTGGTTTGTTTGTTTTTTTGATACTTAGCTGTATGAACTGCTTGTATATTTTGGAGATTAATCCTTGTCATTTGCTTCATTTGCAAATATTTTCTCCCATTCTGAGAGTTATCCTTTCATCTTGTTTATGGTTTCCGTTGCTGTGCAAAAGCTTTTAAGTTTCATTAGGTCCCATTTGTTTATTTTTGTTTTATTTCCATTTCTCTAGGAGGTGGGTGTTCTGTTGGAATTAGATTTCATTGCGTTACCGCTAGATAAGAATGTCCCTACTGATTACAGAAGGGAAAGAAAAGAAAGATAATTGAAACCTAGTTCTAACCAACCAGAAGGATGTTTTCTTAAACAGACCATTCTTCTCATTAGCGTGGCAAAGTATAATATTTTATTTTTAGTGCTTTGGAATACTTTACCCTAAATATATTTTCTTATAGCTGGTTGACTGTGGGACTTAGCATAGTTTACATTTATAGTCATGTGAATGTAACTATCCGTATTCCTGTTAGAGTGGTGGGGAAAATTCGGTCACTGTATAATTTTAAAAATCCCTCTCCAGGCACCCATTGTGTTCCTAGGAAACTCAGGAACAGAATTTGATTCTTAATTCCACACATTGTATTTTATCCATTAAATCAATGTTTTGGATATGACAGCTTATATTTGTATGTGACTCTAGACAGCTACAGAAATACCACTGAGTTCTTTAAGTGCATTTTGATAATCACAGTTGTGTGTATTGGTGGTGCCAGTGCCTCTGGGGTTCTTCCTGATATTTTAGACATGAAAAGCAGTAAGGGAAAACAGCTTTGAGGCATTAAAAAAAGAAAAGAAAAACAGGGGCATTGGTCATTTCAGGGTTAAAACCTTTTGAATTCATGCAGATCGACACAATGGTCCAGCTGGTACTATTTTTTCACACAATCCCTTCAATGAATAGCCTTTCCCATCCTGGGATTGATAGTTTATTTTAATAATAATTCATTCTGTCACAATGGTTATGTTATTCTTTACAATAATCACAATATTGGCATGAAATAATAGCCTGGGAAGAAGGAAACCATAAAAGCTATAGTTAAGGGTATACATATCTGCATTAAATCC
This sequence comes from Eschrichtius robustus, assembly GCF_028021215.1. NCBI lineage: Eukaryota > Metazoa > Chordata > Mammalia > Artiodactyla > Eschrichtiidae > Eschrichtius > Eschrichtius robustus. The sequence goes on along the minus strand of NC_090831.1, from coordinate 63,466,136 downwards.
TAATCTTGTCAATATCATAAACTGAGCCCTGAATCAAATCCAAAGCTCTAAAAGTCTTCCCCGTTTAGTGTCCTTTGATGTCTGACTCATCACACGGTTCTACACCTGTGACACTCTTCTCTAGGTAGCTAGGATATTTCCTTAAAAATATGTTTAGAAACTTGTGAGTCTATTTTGAAGAGGTAGAACATAAAGTTGGGATTGGGACAAAATCAAAGCAGAACAGATGGTTCAGAAGACACTGTTTATTTTCCTTAAGATTTTAACCTTATTAAATAAACCAACAAAACAAAGCCCAGGATAGCAACAGGCCTTGCATGGAATTTAGTTGAGAATGATGCTCTGGTTGCAGCTTGTGTCAACTGCCAAAACAGGAGAGCACAGTACTAGGCAAAGCCTGATGCCCTCCAATATCTGCACCAATTCATCTGGTGCAGCAGAGAAGCAAGGGGAAACGCAGCCAGTTTGGAGGAAAAATCTGTGAATACCTTAAGAACAATGGCCATTCATAAATGTGGAGAAACTGAAGCTGAAATATTAAGTCATTTTCATATCAATATATGAAATACAACAAACAAGAGTCTTTGAAAGAAAATTAATGAGGTAGAATGAAGTCCCATAGACATTGTGCTGGAAAATGTTTTTTTCATCCTGAATATCCAATAAGTGCTTACTCCCCACCCTGGGCACCAAGGTAATAACCTGTGAAAGTTACTTGGATCCATGAGATTACTGAGATTAATCATGGGATCTCATTATTTATATCCATGTATTTCTGGTTGAAAAACATTTCAAGAGAGTCTTTGAGACCTAAATGAAAAAACCAAATCGATATATGGTTTTATTAAATTAGCTCACTTATATTAAAGCTGTAGTTCCAGTCTTGAGTGTGGGTTTATACACACTATTTTTTAAGCTTCTCCATTAAAAGTTTTTTTACTTTATAGTTAAGACTGAAATTGTTTCTTCATACTCTATTTTTTATCACCAAATTCCCAATTCTTTTCCCTTTAAAATGTTGAATTTAGGATTGCATGGATTATCTTTTAAATACATATAAAAACATGTGCCCATTTGGTTAGAAACCCATGGAGTCTCTTTTTTGCCTTTAGAAAAACTCCTGGAAGCTTCACTTCCCTTCATCATCTGATCCCTACTTAAATGGTTTCTCCCCAAGCCATTCATACCTGCTTCCATCTTAGACAGTAGACACATCCTATAAATTGAGTCCTTTTTAGACAGTGTTTTTAGACTGCTCTTTCACATCTCCGTTTCTTAGCAATTCTATCTCCTCTGCCAAAAATGTTCTTTCCTAAAAGTTCTATCTATTAACATCACTCTGATTTTTCCATATCCAGTTAAAATGCTTTGTGAAACCTTGGCCAATTTCTCAACTTAAAATTACTCCCTTATCTATGTTATTTTTAAAAAGGTTTATGGCAAGAAAGGATAACGTATTTTGGTGATAAAGAGTTTGCAATAGTATTAACTGAGAGCCACTTGGAGTTCATAGAACTTACATCAAAAACAGTCTTGAATAGGTGTACTAAAATCTCTCTCCAGTTGGTGTCTTTGGGGAGGTAGGAAGTAACATTATTAAGTGCCTGCCAGGTAAAGTACATTGTAGGTGTCTTAATTTCATTATAAAATATTCATCCTCATAATAACATCAAGAGGTACATTGCAGATTTTTGACATGGGAAAGTTGGAAAAGGGTTAACTAGAAGTGGTCATTCTTTGTGATTAGTTAGGGCAGCATACTTGGCTCTCTCTAGTTCATCCTAAGGTGATAGTGAGGCAAAAATTAGGGAAGCTGGCAGTTTTTGATAGAGTCCTAACCACTTTGAGCTAGTTATTACAGAGGTCGTGGTTTAGCTAACCTAGACTGGTTGCTTCAGATTGTGAGCCAGAGTTCTGTTTTACTGTAGGGTCTTGTAATGTTCATTTGTAAATTCAGTCTCTGTTACATTTAAAGACTTACAGAACGACTGGTCTATTGATATTTTTAGCCCACTCAATAGTGTGTGAGAGCTAGGGACATATTTTATGACAATGGAAATGTGACGTCTATGTCCCCAGAGTTCACTGTCTTACTCCACCACCATCAGAGTGGCCTGTTCAGTGGGATTATGTAATAAACCAACAGATGATGTACAGTACTGTCTACAACACCTAAAATATTCAGGTGTGGGAACCACGGGGTGGAATTAGGGTTGGCTCTTCTTACCATCCTTCCAGTGACCCAAAAGCAGAATTTGTGTTTCCCATCCTTGCAAACTTAATCTCAGCCAGGTTAACGTTTGGTTTCGTTGACTCTTGGAAAAGTGGATTTAGTGGATCAATTCTTGCCCCTTTTCCCTTCTGAGTATATGGTCTTGAAATGCAGTTTATATCTACTAGAGAGAGTTGTCTGGGAGATGGAACAATTAGTGGCACTTAGTATGCATCTTCATGTTGGTTCTTAATCCCTTCTGTCTCACATCCCTTGTCTTTCAATGTAGCTCCATGAGACTTCCCTCCCTAAGAAAGCAGTAGCACACATATCTTTGCTTTAGGCTCTGCATTCTGTGGAAACCAGGCTGTGACAGCAGGGTCCCAAGAATAACCCCTAGGTGTCTACTTTGTTAAGTACAATTCACTGATTTGAAACGACTGAACCAAGTTTAGATGTAGGACCAAACGATCATCCATTCGGTTGAACTTGATAACTAATTTAGACATACAAAAAATACTCAGGAGGAATTTAGATATATGTGCATATAGCTCAGAAAAGGTCAGCATTGGCTATAAAATAAGATGGGAGTCATTATTGTGAAGCCATGGTGAGCATGGATTGCCTAGGAAGAGAATGCAGGGTAATAAGATAAACAGATCTATGAGCAACCCTAGGAAATATTACATGTATTACTTGAAATGAACAACTTAAATTGTGTGGAAGCAGAGAAGCAGCTGATGGGGTGGAACAAAAAACAAAGTGAGGGGCTATGAAACCCAAGAAGGGAGAGTAGATCACATATGAGGTGACTGGCAACAACATTGAGGTTTACTGCAAAGTCAAGTTCCAAAACCATCTATTAGATGTAGAATCATGAAGATTTTTGGTGATATTGGAGGAGAAGTGATGGGGAAGCTATTTTCTTGAGATAAGGGATACAGAGGGGCAAAGATGTACTAGGCATTAGGAAACGGCACAGAGGAAAGAAGAAGCATAGGATGTTCTAAACTTTCCACAGTTCGGTGTTAAAATATAGAAATAAGACAGAATGAAGAATGCTACCCATGGACACCAGCTTTGTCTAAGAATACACTTTGTATTATTATGAAACTTCTTACAGCGTGGGGTATGGAGAAAAAAGTTTGTTTTTTTCTAACCTGGAAAACACCTAGTGTAGTAGTTTTGTAATAGCCTAAATAAATAAGGAAGTAAGTAAATTTCTTTTATTTAAGGAAGTAATTTAAACGTATATGAAAATGTGTGTTTGTGTGCCTGCATGCGTTTTACTAGAGAAAACAGACATTTATCCAATTTTAAAAGAGGTCCAAACCCCCAAAAGATAAAGAACCATTTACATAGACTATATTCCAGAATCTCTGTTGGCAAAAGATTCATTGCTTTTAGACATTTTTAAATTACTGAACAAAAATACAAGACTGTAGTTATAATCTCAAGTATGTTCATGTAAGTCTGAAGTGTGGGAAATCATGCAGATTCTGATAGGGGGTAGATAATTACAAGCAGCATGCAGAATATAATTGTAGGTGTAAATGCCAAGAACTGGGAGAAGCATGAACAAATGAGGGATCTAAAAAGGAAATTAATTTAAAGGAATCAGTGTGCTTGAAATAGCAGGTTAGGTTCTTTCTCCCGGAGCAATTTGTAGAGGAACAGTAAAGCATCTATCTAGTGAATGGTTAATTATATCTGAAAACTAAAAATCTATATATCAGTAAAAAAGCAGGTTATTTCCTTGGCCTGGAATGATCTATATCTTCCTCAACCTATTGCCTGTGGTTAACATAAGAAGTAGCAAAAAAAAAAGATAATTTGAGAATTATCATAATAAGAAATACAACAAACTTCCAAAATCAAAAACCTTTTTTCTATGTAAACTCAGGTTTGTAAATATTATCAAATTTTAAAACTGCCAAACGTTACCTATAATTTCCTGTTGTATTCCATTTGAAATAGATGCTTAATATATCTCCAAAGAGTAAACATCAATGGACTATTATTCATTACTAGGAAATTCACAGACAGTAGGGTTCCATGTTTGATCAGTGACTTTTTGTTTTGTCACTTTCTTTCACATGTTTAGCTCAGTTGAGCCAGATTGTAGTTCCTAGAATAGGAGTTTGAATCAAATGCAAGATGCAGGCTTAGCTTTAAACCTGTTGATTACCTCTTCTTAGTTGTCTATCAATTCTGTTCTAATTGGTTTCGATTTATTGACCAAACCCTTCCCAATGCTGTCTCATTTTTGCCCTATTTCGTTTTCTTTAGCTCTCCAGGCTCCTCTACATTCTTCCCGCTATTGAGCTTGGAGGTTTCCTTTTAACTTTTGGACTCTAATTTGTGCCTCTATTATGAGTCTCTGGGGAGAAGTGACTTGCATGTTTTCAGCCATCTTCCCATACTTACAGTATGCCTAAAACGGCACCCCTAGTTATAAGATCTCATCTTCTTTTCAAGTTTTCTTCTTCAGTCACCTCCAATTCACCCTCATTTGTTAGTCCCTTTGCTGCCTACTTTAGTATGTTGGTTCTAAAATCATAATTTTCTCCCACTTACTGCTTCATATAATTTCATGTTATAATCCACTTGCTAATCATAAAAATTAGTTATCTCTTATTCCTGACTCTCTCTCTCCTTTCTACTAGTATTTGTTATTTATACAACATCTTTCCTAACACAGTATCTCTCAGAATTCAAATTTAACCCCTTTAAGAAAAAAGAAGATACCTTTTTTGTCATTCCTTCATGTTTACTGAAACAGCTCTGCAAGTCACAGAGGCTCAATAAATACAGCAGCTATCATTCATTAATAACCCATTCTCATTTTCCAAATCTGATTGGATTTTGATTGATAAGATTTGATTTTGGCTGCAGAGAATACTTGTGGGGTTTATAATTTTACAGAAATGTAAGAGTACTAATTTCTAAACTAAAATATACCTCTTCCTGATATATTGTTAAACTGAATTATTGATTGGGAATTCTTATGGGCCAGAGATGGAATAATTTCAGCAGCAGTTTGAAAGGATGTTTGTAGGAAGTAAACAGCTAGAATGGGGCCTGAGAAGGAAGCAGCTATCATGAGTTAAACAAGTTGTACATGCCCATGTATCGTATATTATTTTATTTAAAAGAAGTGTATTTATACTGAATGTTAGTTATCATAGGAAGAGTTACATATGTATGAAGTATTGCCTTTATTTTGGAAAGGAGAGAGAGAGGTAGGGGAGGTGGAAGAGAGGATACAGATGTGAAGAAAATTAAGCCACTGACTTTGTGTTTGCCAAAATGTGTAAGTTGAGAGGTTTTCCCTCAAAAAAATGTGTTACCATCACAGACATGCTATATTTTCTGCCACATCTTTAAGATACTTGCAATAAATATATGTCTGATAAGCATTCTGAGAAATTAATTTGTAGGCTATATTGTAATTTTTATTATATACAAAATCTATGTTTTTTTAATAGATGAGATTTTTAAAATGTTATCCCTGAACTCTGACAAAATCTCAGATATATAGCAAGGCATTCTCCTGAAAGCCTATTATTGTGAAATAATTTATTCAGCAAACTTGCTTTTAGTTAAAAAATAATTAAATTTATTAATAAAATCAGATTTAAATATATTAGTGTAATCTGTACTACTTGAATTTGTATATATATACTATCACTAAAAGCAGCATCATTACTGCAAAGTTAGTATTTTTTGTTAAATATTGAATCCTTTGGGAAGTGTAATAGTGAGAAAAAAAGTTTCATTTTATTTCCTCAATGCATAGAAGCCAGAGCAAACATTTTTCTTAATATTTAGAAAAAAACTTATGCTAATCATATTTGCCTACTGACTGGATAATACATAAATAATTGTGTCTCACAACCTGGGAGAAAGAGGAAAAAATATTTTCCATCAAATGTGGTTTTGAAATCCTTTATCTATGTACTGTTCCACAAGTATTAACCATCTCCTTAGAGCTCTGTAACACAAAATATAGTTGTCTCTTTAGAACTTTGTAGCACAGACAAGCTAATTAAATAATTACTTTAGAGTTAAAAGAATCTGGAAATACTCACTACTGAAATCCATTATGTGTAATCATTTATAAACTTTTTATAGTGTGTCAAATTGCTGTTTTGTTTCCATAGAGGATACTTTGGATGATCCTTAAGAAAATTCCAACATGGGATCAAAACATTTTTACATCTCTAATGAAATATATTTTTGTAAACGATCAAGAGGCCAATAAAAAAACCAAGGCCATCATTCTTTAAAGATGCCAACTTCTGTCACTGTGCTCTTGCCTGCAGGATAGCTCCATGTGTACACTGAGAGGAATTAAATTAGGACCATATGCGAATCCTCCACTTGAAACATTTTTTATATGCCTGTCTCTATTGTCTATTTGGGGAAATAACTTTCTTTTTGTTTCCCTAATAAGGCAAAAGAAAGGCTTCATGAGAACGAGGTCTAGGAGCTTTGCTTCTTGTATTAGCTTAATGTAACTCAAGGCATGAGAAGTTCATTATGAAAGGGACACCCGTCTGTTTGATGCATGGGGAGTCTGAGTTAGTCCTGCATGACGTTCTCAGTGATGAACCTGGAAAACACTCTGTTATTGTCTGCCTCAAGCCTGGAGAAGGCACCTTTCTAGCTCTGGGGACTAGGTTATCTGGATGATTGAGTTACAGCAGAGAGCATAATAGCTAAATGTAATTTGGACCTTGGATTGTATAAGAAATAGTCTGGTGAGACCCTTTATCTCTCTGTCTCTCTCTGTCTCTCCCTTTCTCTCTCCCACACACAGACACACACGCACATACGCGCTTTCTCTTTCTCTTTCTCTCCTGTGGTCTAGAAATTTCCATTACAAAACAATTAAATAATTAATTTACAGTCTAACTCAGCAGGTGAAGCATGCCTAATTCTGGGACATTGTAAAGCAGCAGAGCAAGTGAGTCCGTGGATTATTTTGCTCAGCATTCCAAAAAAATGCATACTGGAAAAATATTTTCACTTTTTAGTTAAAATGTTTATGTCAATACAGCATTAAATCCAAGAGTTGGTGAATTACCCCAAGGTGTTTTATGGTAACAAAATATTTCAGTGTGATCCTGGTACTTCTGTAGTGAACTGTGGTTCCCTGCCCCCCACCCTTTTTTTTTTCTTTCCACTTTTCTGTAGGGTGTTCCAAATACCAGACAGAATGGATCTCAATGGTGTTTAGGTCAGCTAGACTGACAAGAAAAACCATGGTGAAACTAAGTTCGAGTAGGGACTTTTGCAATCTGAAGGCCGTTATTTTTCAGCTCATTGAGTGTTTTAGTCATTTACTAGCCCTGTGTTGATGAATAAGTTCCAATACTATCCTGAGTCCTATATTTGGTAGACTTGGCATTGAACACTTATGAGGAAGTGGGCATGGACATGGTTAGGGCCAGTGACTTCTGAGGTTGGGAGTACGGTGCTAGCCTCTCGTCTACCCATTCAGTTACTGAGTGCATCTTGGCTTGGAGCTTGCTGTTCTTTGGGAGTCATTTGTCTGCTGTGGTTTGAGCAGTGAGCTACTGGGAAAAGGAGATTGACTTTCCTGCCCCAGCCAGGGCACAACATGTTAGCTGGATGCCTGGTTAAAAAGAGAATCCTGCAGCTGATGGGCCTGGAACACACAGTTGCAGTGCAGAGCTGCCAGTGTGCCTGTGAAGGTTCTCCCAGTGAACAAATAGAAAACACCATGACAGTGTGAGAGAAACTGCAGAAAAAGGGGAAAGCAGTTTATATTTCAGTGCCTTTGGCACTTTTTCTTGCTCTTTGAGCAAGAAACCCTGTATTTTCATTTTGCACTTGGAGCCACAAATTATGTAACCAGCCATGGGCATGGTTGTCAAGTTTCAAGCATGGTTTTACATTTAATATCTTTGTTGAATATTAGGTAACAACAGTAACTCCAGATTTACCCAAACCTTTAACACTTCCTTCTCCACCTCATTCAGTCCAGAGTATAGATAAGAACTATGGTGCATAGAGGAGGAAGTTGTAGTTAAGATGGAGAAAGAAGTGATCAACAGTGACATGACACAGAGTGAGGGGATGGCAGTAACTGGCCCACCCTGGAGTTGACCTATTTGGCTAATACTGGAGGGACATGGATAAGGGAGGGTGGAGAGCCAAGGGCCAAGTCTCCAGTCAGATTCACAATGGGATGTTATAAAAAGTTTTTTGTTGTCCGGGGGCAGGTTGCCCTGCTCTACATAAATATTCCTTGGAAAATTGTCCACCATAGGAAAAAGAGAGTGAGGGTTATATGAGGGAAGTACTTGGCATCAACAGTAATTTGCATAAATAGGAATACTTACGGAGGAATATATAATAATGTCAGTGAAAAGTCTGGGATTGGAAAATGGAATAATCTTTTCTTTTGGCTGGTGACATTTTCAGATTTTGTTAGGTCATCATTTGGGGTGGGCATTCACACCTGGTACGGCAAAGAAAGAATTATAGAAATGAGAAACCACCTGAGGACTGGGTTACACTGATTAGGCTTGAAGACTGTATCATTATAAAATATATTTCCTAAAACCTTGTGTGTGTGTGTGTGTGTGTGCGTGTGTAATAGTGGTTGGAATAGGTATCTTGAAAGAGAAGGAATTATGTTGGATTCATTGTAGTGTTGCCCAACACAAATGCAAGGAGACTGGTTTTGAAATCTCATAAAAACTTTATGGACCCCAAGCATTTCGGGGTATTGTTTGTTTCTTTTAGAAGAGGAGACCCCTGAGCTTCTTGGCTTTCTTCCTGGACTGCTTGCTCGCTAAATATGTCTTTCTCATCTCTCTGTCATATGAGAGACTTGAATAAGGATATTTTTATTTAAGCAGTATTTTAATACTTTTGCTTGTATTTTGAATCAAATTCTCCTTTTTAATGCTTTGTTTATTTTTGAATGATTGATATTTCTGTACCTAATTAGAATTTGGGAGATTTTAAGATTCTACAGATAATAAACCTTCAAAAATATTTGTTGAATTTAAATAAATATGCAAAAAAAAACACCATGCTGTTAACCCCAATTAAAATGGGAGGTATCAAATTAGATTTCAGTTACTGATAATGAGGACAACAATTTTTTAAAGTGTAAATTTTAAACATAAGTCATTTAATATACTAATAGATAAAGAAATGTGTTTGTTTGACTTATTTTAGCTAAGATAAAACGTGACCACTATATATATATAAGATATTGTAAGGTTTAGCCTACATTGAAAGCTACTTTTTGTTTGTTTGTTTGTTTTTAAATCAGTATATGTCTTCAACAGGACCAGTACTTCATGCTGTTAGATTGGGTACCTCCAGTTTCTAGATATTTCTTAATCCTGTATTTAGGCTTACAATACTCAATAGTAGGAAAATAAGAACAACTTTCATTCCATGATTTTTTTTGAACTCAACAATGTGTGCTGGGAAAAGTACACATCGCTTGAATTCATGTTCTGAGTATAGAACTGACAGATTTTGATAGGGGAGGAATGAAGGAACTGGACAGATAGAATTTTAACCCAAAAGGGAAGAAAGGGGAGAGAAAGACAGTAAAGGTGTAACTGAAGACAAACTGCCTACTTTATAATTTCCCCCCTGACTCCTAACTTCAGCGAGTCAGGTGACAAGTCTTTAATGGAATATTCATTCGTATCCTTATGAGACAAAATATTTTAATCCACCAGGGGCCCTCTTAATCACTACCTGATATACTTTATGAAGGAAATCCTCTAATCTCTCTCAAAAGGACTAGAAGAAATAAAATAACCCACCAAGTCCACCTTGAGATTAGTGGTCTTGTACTTTTTAATTAAAAATGTCTTGTGGAGTGAGATTATGTGAACCTCCTTCTCAGTTAAAATATTCACATATTACTTGATTAGGTAATGAATGACTTTAATATCCCACAAAGCACTCATACATTCAAATCCTTAGGCTGCTTATGAACTTCTGACTTTCTGGCTTAATAACAGGAGTCTCAGAACATGCCTGATAGTGATTCATGTCTCTGAGGAGTTATAAAAAACAAAGCCAATTTTATGGAAGTCTTGGACCTATTGCTTTTCTCACTCTGTAGATCTAGGGTTCTCACACTGTGGTCTACAAATACGCTTCAGCAAGTCAATAAACACCCTGGAAATGTGCAATATTTGGGGTGCATATACTTGTGCTTTGGGAAACTGTATAGATTTCATCAGCCACTTACAGGGATTTGTAACTAAAACTTTCAGATCTACTGCAGCAGGGTTTCACGGTCTACTACTATTGATATTTTGAGACAGATAACTTTTTTTTTTTTTTTTGTGGTAGGTGCTGTCCTGGACCTTGTAAGATGGTAGGATGGTTAGCTAGGTCCGTGGCCTCTAAACATTAGTTGTCGATAGCAACGTTTTCTTTACGCACCAGTGTTGGCAACCAAAAATGTCTCCAGATGTGGCCAAATGTTTCCCCGGGGACAAAGTCATCCCATGTACTACACTGAAGAACAGGTGGTGCATGGAGGGTTTTTGGTTTATTTGTTTGTTTTTAACTAGCCTGTAAAATTTGATTCAATTATTACTGCATCTGATTATATGTATAATTCCAGCAAGCAGCTTTATTAATCTCTAAAGCAAGCATAGTTAAAAAGCAACCTTTTCTTGTCTTTTGCCTTAGAGTAGAAGAGAAGGCAAACACAATCATTATGGCCTACCCAGGTGAGCCCTGGATTATGAAGTAGTCAATTTTGAGACCAAAGACTGGGATTTTGGTCTTAGTCCCACCATTTTTAGCTGTGTGACGTTGAGAATCTCCCGGCTGGGGCTTAGTGTCCTCATCTATGACAGATTATTAGTATTAACTAAACCTTTTCGCGTAGAGTGTTTGAGCATCACATGCGATTCTGGATGTGAACACACTATACGCTGTACAGTGCTGTTTAAATATAAGGTGGTGTCATTAAAAAGCTGTAGAAAGTGGCAGAAAAGGTGAATTGTGTTCTTCTTCAATAAACATTCATGGAGGGAACCCCAAAGTAGAGTGTATCCCCTTCTCGATGTGCTCAAAATGATCCATTTACTGACAAGTATACTGATTTTATCTCATCCTTTTGAATTTTGCTTTTGTGTATGTTTTGTAATACTAAAATATGTTAATACAGTATCACAAATATATATTGAGTGGGCCAAAATGTTCGATTTTTTCTGTAAGATGGCTCTAGTAGCACTTAGTTGTCTTTAACTTCGTTTGAAACAATTTTGTTAGATTGTATGTGACAACTGTCATATCAGCATGCATTTAAAAAAACATTAAAATTGGTGAATTTTTGTGTAGCCATTTTAATATTGAAGATGGAAGACAAAGCAACATTTTCGGTATATTATGCTTTATTATTTCAAGAAAGGTAAAAACGCAACTGAAACGCAAAAAAGATTTGTGCAGTGTATGGAGAAGGTGCTGTAACTGATCGAATGTGTCAAAAGTGGTTTGCAAAGTTTCGTGCTGGAGATTTCTCGCTGCACGATGCTCCATGGTCGGGTAGACCAGTTGAAGTTGATCGCGATCAAATCGAA